>NC_090345.1:21820450-24320450 GCF_035084215.1 Heptranchias perlo | reverse complement strand
GCCCTATTAATAACAGAGCATGTGATGCATGAAAATTCAGAGATACTGATGCATGCTGCCAGTATAATTATTTCCTCCCATGCAAGTGAACTTATTGCAGGAACTGCCACTGCACTAAGCACAAAGGGCATATGTTCACAATTCCCCATGGAGCGATTTGCCATTCTCAGCTAGATGCTTTAGGTTATGATTCAAATTCACAAAGGCAAATCATTAAAAGGTAAGAGGGAGGAGGGACCATTCAACCTATTTAACTTACTGCATTCTTCAGTTCTATGTTCTGGATGTTTCATTGTCTCATGGAGGACTACTCAGTCTATTTCACTCTCATCCTTCTGATGACAAATTGAAAATCAGGTCTGGAAGCAGGTCACCTACACAACCACTTAGACTAGGGTTATAATCCATGGCTACAGAATGAACTCTGCCCACCAGGAGAGAAGTCTGCATATAGGTGTTTACAAGGATTCGCAGAGCTCCACTACTGGCTGGTAAATTTTTAACATTTTGAGAGTAGAACTGTGAGCATCCACTTTCTCAAAACATTAAAAAGGACCTGCAATAAGCTTAGAAAGTGCTGAGGAGGTGTGATGAACCATTTGAGCACTTTGTAAAGCCAGGTTGACAATACACTGGAGTTTATACTCAACGCAATTTGAAGCCCATGCAATGTGAAGTAGCCTCCCTTGGGGTGTCTAACATTACTCCGTTCTGGGGTTAGATCAGGACATAACTCTAGATTTATGCTACCATTTTCATGCAGTATAAACCAATACTAAAGTGACAGTATAACTGTACCCCTAGACAAGGAATGTGGCAAGGTGAGAAAAGAGAAAAAGGGCAATTTTAACTCCCTCCGCCCGAAGGAAATGGGGCAGTAGCGGAGTTAAAATCAATGAGGTAGACTTACCGGCCCATTCCTGCTCCACTGCTATACTAACTGGAGCCTTCTGCTGGGTGGTCCAGGCACCCACCTGGACCTGGCACGAACCTCATTAATCCATGCAAATCAGGGTCCTTTGGCTTACTGATGGGCTGGGGTTAAAACCCTTTGAACATTGTGAATTCAAAACCTTTTGGACATTTGGACATTACATTTGAAGGAAAGGGTTAATGGTGCCCCTTTGGAAATTACATTTAAACATTAGGACATTGTAAATTTAAAACTGCAAAAGCAGCAAAGTGCAAAAACTTCAACAAGCTTCAGCTTCAACAACAACCGATAAGAACGGCAGCAGCAATACACAGAAACATCGAGAAGCTTTGAGAAGGTTCGAACAGGCCTTTGGTTCTAAAAACAACTTTGTTTCTCAAAACAACTGACTTAGAAAAACAGTGCTGAGACAGTGAAATCCTTGGGAAAGATAACTACAAAGACTGTACCTGGATTCATATGATTTTGAGTGGTCCAGCTAACTGTCCATCATTAATGGCCAAAGTGGACTTCTCTTAACTTTGCTCACACCCTCAACTGCCAAAAAAAATATAAGATGGGAAATCAAAATACTGTGGATGCTGGGAATCGGAAATAAAAACAGAAAATGCTGGAAATACTCAGCAAGTCGGGCAGCAACTGTGGAGAAAGAAACAGATTTAACGTTTCAGGTCGATGACCCTTCATCAGAACTTGAAGAAGTTGAAAATTAAACAGTTTTTAAGCAAGTACAGAGCCAGAGAAATGGGGAGGAAGGGACGCGGTGAGAAAGAACAAAAGGTCATGATAGGTGGCGGGCAGGAGTGATTAAATGAATAAAGGGATGATGGTGCATGGCAAGGAGGGTGATAATGGGGCAAGTTAAGAAGCAAAAGATGGGTCCAGAGGAGCTGTAAATGGCAACATCAGAACCATTACTAGCACCTGCTGGACGAAAAAATGGCCATCTTTCAGCGCCGCCTACAGACGCTGAAAGATGCCCTAGTAAGAACGGGATATGACGCTCGACTCATCGATCGACAGTTCCGACGGGCCACAGCGAAAAATCGCATAGACCTCCTCAGAAGACTAACACGGGACGCAACCAACAGAGTACCCTTCGTCGTCCAGTACTTCCCCGGAGCGGAGAAACTACGCCTTGTTATCCGCAGCCTTCAACATGTCATCAATGATGACGAACACCTCGCTATGGCCATCCCCACACCTCCACTACTCGCCTTTAAACAGCCACCCAACCTCAAACAGACCATCGTTCGCAGCAAATTACCCAGCTTTCAGGAGAACAGCGTCCACGACACCACACAACCCTGCCACGGTAACCTCTGCAAGACATGCCAGATCATCGACACAGATACCACCATCATACGAGAGGACACCGCCCACCAGGTGCATGGTTCATACTCCTGTGACTCGGCCAACGTTGTCTACCTCATACGTTGCAGGAAAGGATGCACCAGAGCATGATACATTGGCGAGACCATGCACGCGCTGCGACAACGGATGAACGGACACCGCGCAACAATCGCTAGACAGGAGGGTTCCCTCCCAGTCGGGGAACACTTCAGCAGTCAAGGACATTCAGCCACCAACCTTCGGGTAAGCATACTCCAAGGCGGCCTTCGAGACACACGACAACGCAAAATCGTCGAGCAGAAATTGATAGCCAAGTTCCGCACCCATGAGGACGGCCTCAACCGGGATCTTGGGTTCATGTCACGCTACACGTAACCCCACCAGCGAACAAATGTTATCTGCTTTTAACATAACGGGTCATTTGCTGTCTTTTCTATGTTTGTTTCTGCCTCTCTCTCTCTGTTTTTTTTTTGGTGGTTTGTATATTCGGTGGCCATTTAGGTAACACCTCTCTGTCTGCACACTGTGATTGCCGTGGCAACGGGCAGTTGGAAAGACTATCTGTAATCACCAGGCATTGTTCTGTGATTTATAAATGCGACGGATTCGAGGATTTCATTTCCACAACATTCACCTGAGGAAGGAGGAAGCTCCGAAAGCTTGTGAATTTCAAATAAAATTGTTGGACTATAACTTGGTGTTTTAAAATTGTTTATAATTGTCAACCCCAGTCCATCACCGGCATCTCCACATCACGAAAAAATGGGAGCAGCGGTTATGATCTGAAGTTATTGAAATCAATGTTGAGTCCAGAAGGTTGTAAAGTGCTTAATTGAAAGGTGAGGTGCTGTTCCTCGAGCTTCCGTTGAGCTTCATTGGAACAATGTAAGAGGCCAAGGACAGACAGGTCAGAGTGGGAGTGGGACGGGGAATTAAAATATCAAGTAACCGGCAGGTCAGGGTCACGCTTGCGGACAGAGTGGAGGTGTTCAGCAAAGCGATCACCCAACCTGTGTTTGGTCTCCCCAATGTAGAGGAGACTACATTGTGAGCAGTGAATACAGTATACTAAATTGAAAAAAGTACAAATAAATCACTGTTTCACCTGGAAGGAATGTTTGGGGCCCTGAACAGTGGGAAGGGAGGAGGTGAAAGGACAGGTGTTGCATCTCCTGCGCTCACATGGGAAGTGCCATGGGAAGGAGAGCAGATGTTAGCGGTGATGGAAGAGTGGACCAGGGTGTCGCAAAGGGAACGGTCCCTTCAGAATGCTGAAAAGGGAGGAGGGGGGAAGATACTTTGAATGTGGAGGCTGGTGTGGGGTCCCACTCCAGTGCTTCCGATATGTTTACCTTTTTCCTCAACCGAGGATTCCCCTCTACTGTAGTTGACAGGGCCCTCGACCTTGTCCGTCCCATTTCCTGCACTTCTGCCCTCACCCCTTCCCCTCTCTCCCAGAACTATGATAGGGTCCCCCTTGACCTCACTTTCTACCCACCAGCCTCCACATTCAATGTATCATCCTCCCCACCCCACCAACCTCCAAGCCTCCCGATATAGTACCAGCTTGGAGCTGGCAACCTGCAGCAGGACGCCCGTTTGGGGCATGCAGTTCGCTGGCAGCATGGTAACGAGGTCCGGACCTCGAAATGAATGCAATAGGGACAATCTTAACTCTGTCCCCCCAGTGGGAACAGGTGATAGCAGCCCTAAAATCAGATTGCAGCACTTAGCTCCCCATTCCCATTCCGATTCCACCAACCACTATTTTGCCTGGGGCCCAGTCATCCACCTGAAGCAAGCAAAAGCCTCATTAAAGTATGTAAAGTAGGGTCCTTTGATGTAAATAGGGCCTCGATTGTAATTTCGAGGTACAAATGGATGGAACATGTGCTGTGCACACTTTAGAGGCCCGTTGGAGGCCACTCACAAAATAACCTAGGAATTGTCCAATTTTCTTTTGCTGGGCCCACAAAAGAAATTCAGGCCACTGCCGGATAATATGATAACCCCCAACATTGCCTCCCCCCACAACCACAACACCCACCCCTCCGCCACCTGCCCCCCACCCCCACCACAGTCTTCGACAACTCAACATGGGAGCCAGCTGATTTCCCATCCTTCCAGAATTGGTGAGCTACAGCGAGGTGCCCATATGACACCTGCAGCTCACTGGCAGAATGTAAATAATGCCCAGGTCGCTAAATGGCAGTGGTGTGCTCTGCCTGCCCCCCACCCGTTCACAGCCAGCAGTTAAAATTAGACCTAAGATTCTTCTTATAGTATCCCTGATAACAAGCTTGAGAGCATGTCTAATATAGAATTTTCAAATATATGCAGACTTCACAATTGGTCCAGTTTGACTGACAGTTCCGGTTTGAACGTGAGAAGTCAGGTATTCAGAATCCAGGAAGTCCTGGTAACTCTTTTGTGGGGGCTATATAGAGCAGCTGTTCTGTTCAGGTTAGTATGGCAGTTACATAACCTAATGAAAGGGACAGCCTGAAAATCTCATAAAAGCAATTAAAGTGGGGATTTTAACACCCGGGCGGAAAGTAAGGGAAAAAAGAAAGAGAGAAAGACTTGCATTTATATAGCACCTTTCATGACCTCAGGATATCCCAAAGTGCTTTACAGCCAGAGAAGTACTTTTGAAGTGTAGTTACTGTTGTAATGTAGGCAACATCAAACTTCCAGTCCGGGTGTTGCCGAATGCGGCTCGCTTGATTTTAACAGCCAGGCCTCATTAACATTTCATGGGCACAAAGAGGTAACTGGCCCGCTGCTGCCCCGTGAAGATCAGACGTTCCAGAGCCTGCCCACAGGCACTCAGGATTTCACGGAGTAAATGAAAGGGGTGGAGGGGGTGGGAGGGAACCTGGGGTAGCAGAGGCCAAAACTTTCCTGGTGGGGCTTGGAGAAGTACTTACAATTTGGGCCTTTGCTTCTGCAGTGGCAGGTTTTATTGGTTGAAGTGGCCAGTAGACAGTTAAAATTGCCTCGAGGTCCTAATTGAGTGATAGGACCCCAATTTGGATTTATTTACGAGGTGTCTGCCTGAGTCAGGTGCCCAGTGTTAATACAGCCATGGAGTGGGATCCGAGCGGCACCGTTTCAAACCCCATTCCAGATGGTTTCTGCTGGGAGGAGGGTGTTAAGTTCCCCTTAAGAGACAATTTAAGAAGATCAAGCAGCTTGAGAATGGAAGAAACACTGCATATTTAGAGAATTTATAAAGGATTAGTTCAGCTCTTAAAGAGTTGCAATCTTTTAATATTTTGACTACTTGAAGTAATAGATAAAAGTCATTCCACTGCAAATTTATAACTACTATTATTACGCTGTTATATTATTCACTTGTTTATTACTTGTTTAATAAATTAGTTTCAGATTTTAAACTTTAAATAAGGTCTCTCCATTTTTCAAAGTTGTAGTGAAATCTTATGAGGTTATAAGTTAGTCCAACAATGACAAACAGGGTTTACTGTTCATTTACCTAGAAATATTAACCACCGCACAGTCCTCATGGAGACGAAGTCCCGTCTTCGCACTGAGGACACCATCCAACGTGTTTTTTTTTATTCGTTCACGGGATGTGGGCGTTGCTGGCAAGGCCGGCATTTATTGCCCATCCCTAATTGCCCTCGAGAAGGTGGTGGTGAGCCGCCTTCTTGAACCGCTGCAGTCCGTGTGGTGACGGTTCTCCCACAGTGCTGTTAGGAAGGGAGTTCCAGGATTTTGACCCAGTGACAATGAAGGAACGGCGATATATTTCCAAGTCGGGATGGTGTGTGACTTGGAGGGGAACGTGCAGGTGGTGTTGTTCCCATGCGCCTGCTGCTCTTGTCCTTCTAGGTGGTAGAGGTCGCGGGTTTGGGAGGTGCTGTCGAAGAAGCCTTGGCGAGTTGCTGCAGTGCATCCTGTGGATGGTGCACACTGCAGCCACAGTGCGCCGGTGGTGAAGGGAGTGAATGTTTAGGGTGGTGGATGGGGTGCCAATCAAGCGGGCTGCTTTATCTTGGATGGTGTCGAGCTTCTTGAGTGTTGTTGGAGCTGCACTCATCCAGGCAAGTGGAGAGTATTCCATCACACTCCTGACTTGTGCCCTGTAGATGGTGGAAATGCTTTGGGGAGTCAGGAGGTGAGTCACTCGCCGCAGAATACCCAGCCTCTGACCTGCTCTCGTAGCCACAGTATTTATATGGCTGGTCCAGTTAAGTTTCTGGTCAATGGTGACCCCCAGGATGTTGATGGTGGGGGATTCGGCGATGGTAATGCCGTTGAATGTCAAGGGGAGGTGGTTAGACACTCTCTTGTTGGAGATGGTCATTGCCTGGCACTTATCTGGCGCGAATGTTACTTGCCACTTATGAGCCCAAGCCTGGATGTTGTCCAGGTCTTGCTGCATGCAGGCTCGGACTGCTTCATTATCTGAAGGGTTGCGAATGGAACTGAACACTGTGCAGTCATCAGCGAACATCCCCATTTCTGACCTTATGATGGAGGGAAGGTCATTGATGAAGCAGCTGAAGATGGTTGGGCCTAGGACACTGCCCTGAGGAACTCCTGCAGCAATGCCCTGGGGCTGAGATGATTGGCTTCCAACAACCACTACCATCTTCCTTTGTGCTAGGTATGACTCCAGCCACTGGAGAGTTTTCCCCCTGATTCCCATTGACTTCAATTTTACTAGGGCTCCTTGGTGCCACACTCGGTCAAATGCTGCCTTGATGTCAAGGGCAGTCACTCTCACCTCACCTCTGGAATTCAGCTCTTTTGTCCATGTTTGGACCAAGGCTTTAATGAGGTCTGGAGCCGAGTGGTCCTGGCGGAACCCAAACTGAGCATCGGTGAGCAGGTTATTGGTGAGTAAGTGCCGCTTGATAGCACTGTCGACGACACCTTCCATCACTTTGCTGATGATTGAGAGTAGACTGATGGGGCAGTAATTGGCCGGATTGGATTTGTCCTGCTTTTTGTGAACAGGACATACCTGGGCAATTTTCCACTTGTCGGGTAGATGCCAGTGTTGTAGCTGTACTGGAACAGCTTGGCTAGAGGCGCAGCTAGTTCTGGAGCACAAGTCTTCAGCACTACAGCCAGGATGTTGTCGGGGCCCGTAGCCTTTGCTGTATCCAGTGCACTCAGCCGTTTCTTGATATCACGTGGAGTGAATCGAATTGGCCGAAGACTGGCTTCCGTGATGGTGGGGATATCGGGAGGAGGCTGAGATGGATCATCCACTCGGCACTTCTGGCTGAAGGTGGTTGCAAATGCTTCAGCCTTGTCTTTTGCACTCACGTGCTGGACTCCGCCATCATTGAGAATGGGGATGTTTGCAGAGCCTCCTCCTCCCGTTAGTTGTTTAATTGTCCACCACCATTCACGACTGGATGTTGCAGGACTGCAGAGCTTTGATCTGATCCGTTGGTTGTGGAATCGCTTAGCTCTGTCTATAGCATGTTGCTTCCGCTGTTTAGCATGCATGTAGTCCTGAGTTGTAGCTTCACCAGGTTGGCACCTCATTTTTAGGTACGCCTGGTGCTGATCCTGGCATGCTCTTCTACACTCCTCATTGAACCAGGGTTGATCCCCTGGCTTGTTGGTAATGGTAGAGTGAGGAATATGCCGGGCCATGAGGTTACAGATTGTGCTGGAATACAATTCTGCTGCTGCTGATGGCCCACAGCGCCTCATGGATGCCCAGTTTTGAGCTGCTAGATCTGTTCTGAATCGATCCCATTTAGCACGGTGGTAGTGCCACACAACACGTTGGATGGTGTCCTCAGTGCGAAGACGGGACTTCATCTCCACGAGGACTGTGCGGTGGTCACTCCTACCAATACTGTCATGGACAGATGCATTTGCGACAGGTAGATTGGTGAGGACGAGGTCAAGTAAGTTTTTCCCTCGTGTTGGTTCACTCACCACCTGCCGCAGGCCCAGTCTAGCAGCTATGTCCTTCAGGACTCGGCCAGCTCGGTCAGTAGTGGTGCTACCGAGCCACTCTTGGTGATGGACATTGAAGTCCCCCACCCAGAGTACATTTTGTGCCCTTGCTACCCTCAATGCTTCCTCCAAGTGGTGCTCAACATGGAGGAGGACTGATTCATCAGCTGAGGGAGGACGGTAGGTGGTAATCAGCAGGAGGTTTCCTTGCCCATGTTTGACCTGATGCCATGAGATTTCATGGGGTCCAGAGTCAATGTTGAGGACTCCCAGCGCCACTCCCTCCTGACTGTATATCACTGTACCGCCACCTCTGGTGGGTCTGTCCTGCCGGTGGGACAGGACATACCCAGGGATGGTGATGGAGGAGTCTGGGACGTTGGCTGAAAGATATGATTCTGTGAGAATGGCTATGTCAGGCTGTTGCTTGACTAGTCTGTGGAACAGCTCTCCCAATTTTGGTACAAGTCCCCAGATGTTAGTAAGGAGGACCTTGCAGGGTCGACTGGGCTTGGTGTTTTGCCGTTGTCGTGTCCGGTGCCTAGTGGTCCGATGCCGGGTGGTCCGTCCGGTTTTATTCTTATTATGACTTTTTGTAGCGAGATTTTACAACTGAGTGGCTTGCTAGGCCATTTCAGAGGGCAATTAAGAATCAACCACATTGCTGTGGGTCTGGAGTCACATATTGGCCAGACCGGGTAAGGGCGGCAGGCAGTAGTGTTGTGTGGCACTACCACCGTGCTAAATGGGATAGATTCAGAACAGATCGAGCAGCTCAAAACTGGGCATCCATGGGGTGCTGTGGGCCATCAGCAGCAGCAGAATTGTATTCCAGCACAATCTGTAACCTCATGGCCCGGCATATTCCTCACTCTACCTCATCAACCCTGGTTCAATGAGGAGTGTAGAAGAGCATGCCAGGAGCAGCACCAGGCGTACCTAAAAATGAGGTGCCAACCTGGTGAAGCTACAACTCAGGGCTACATGCATGCTAAACAGCGGAAGCAACATGCTATAGACAGAGCTAAGCGATTCCACAACCAACGGATCAGATCAAAGCTCTGCAGTCCTGCCACATCCAGTCGTGAATGGTGGTGGACAATTAAACAATTAACGGGAGGAGGAGGCTCTGCAGACATCCCCATCCTCAATGATGGCAGAGTCTAGCATGTGAGTGCAAAAGACAAGGCTGAAGCGTTTGCAACCATCTTCAGCCAGAAGTGCCGAGTGGATGATCCATCTCGGCCTCCTCCCGATATCCCCACCATCACAGAAGCCAGTCTTCAACCAATTCGATTCACTCCACGTGATATCAAAAAACGGCTAAGTGCACTCGATACAGCAAAGGCTATGGGCCCCGACAACATCCTAGCTGTAGTGCTGAAGACTTGTGCTCCAGAACTAGCTGCGCCTCTAGCCAAGCTGTTCCAGTACAGCTACAACACTGGCATCTACCCGACAAGTGGAAAATTGCCCAGGTATGTCCTGTCCACAAAAAGCAGGACAAATCCAATCCGGCCAATTAACGCCCCATCAGTCTACTCTCAATCATCAGTAAAGTGATGGAAGGTGTGCTATCAAGCGGCACTTACTCACCAATAACCTGCTCACCGATGCTCAGTTTGGGTTCCGCCAGGACCACTCGGCTCCAGACCTCATTACAGCCTTGGTCCAAACATGGACAAAAGAGCTGAATTCCAGAGGTGAAGTGAGAGTGACTGCCCTTGACATCAAGGCAGCATTTGACTGAGTGTGGCACCAAGGAGCCCCAGTAAAATTGAAGTCAATGGGAATCAGGGGGAAAACTCTCCAGTGGCTGGAGTCATACCTGGCATAAAGGAAGATGGTAGTGGTTGTTGGAAGCCAATCATCTCAGCCCCAGGGCATTGCTGCAGGAGTTCCTCAGGGCAGTGTCCTCGGCCCAACCATCTTCAGCTGCTTCATCAATGACCTTCCCTCCATCATAAGGTCAGAAATGGGGATGTTCGCTGATGATTGCACAGTGTTTAGTTCCATTCGCAACCCCTCAGATAATGAAGCAGGTCGAGCCCGCATGCAGCAAGACAGGGTCTAACCACCTCCCCTTGACATTCAATGGCATTACCATCGTTGAATCCCCCACCATCAACATCCTGGGGGTCACCATTGACCAGAAACTTAAATGGACCAGCCATATAAATACTGTGGCTACAAGAGCAGGTCAGAGGCTGGGTATTCTGCAGCAAGTGACTCACCTCCTGACTCCCCAAAGCCTTTCAACCATCTACAAGAATACTCTCCACTTGCCTGAATGAGTGCAGCTCCAACAACACTCAAGAAGCTCGACACCATCCAGGACAAAGCAGCCCGCTTGAATGGCACCCCATTCACCACCCTAAACATTCACTCCCTTCACCACTGGCGCACCGTGGCTGAGAGGAGCCGAGCCGAGCGGAGGGAGCGTCCGATAAAAGGCGGGATTTCAGAGCGCTGAGAGGAGCCGAGCCGAGCGGAGGGAGCGTCCGATAAAAGGCGGGATTTCAGAGCGCTGAGAACAGCTGAGAGGAGCCGAGCCGAGCGGAGGGAGCGTCCGATAAAAGGCGGGATTTCAGAGCGCTGAGAACAGCTGAGAGGAGCCGAGCCGAGCGGAGGGAGCGTCCGATAAAAGGCGGGATTTCAGAGCGCTGAGAACAGCTGAGAGGAGCCGAGCCGAGCGGAGGGAGCGTCCGATAAAAGGCGGGATTTCAGAGCGGTGAGAGGAGCCGAGCCGAGCGGAGGGAGCGTCCGATAAAAGGCGGGATTTCAGAGCGCTGAGAACAGCTGAGAGGAGCCGAGCCGAGCGGAGGGAGCGTCCGATAAAAGGCGGGATTTCAGAGCGCTGAGAACAGCTGAGAGGAGCCGAGCCGAGCGGAGGGTGCGTCCGATAAAAGGCGGGATTTCAGAGCGCTGAGAACAGCTGAGAGGAGCCGAGCCGAGCGGAGGGAGCGTCCGATAAAAGGCGGGATTTCAGAGCGCTGAGAGGAGCCGAGCCGAGCGGAGGGAGCGTCCGATAAAAGGCGGGATTTCAGAGCGCTGAGAACAGCTGAGAGGAGCCGAGCCGAGCGGAGGGAGCGTCCGATAAAAGGCGGGATTTCAGAGCGCTGAGAACAGCTGAGAGGAGCCGAGCCGAGCGGAGGAGCGTCCGATAAAAGGCGGGATTTCAGAGCGCTGAGAACAGCTGAGAGGAGCCGAGCCGAGCGGAGGGAGCGTCCGATAAAAGGCGGGATTTCAGAGCGCTGAGAACAGCTGAGAGGAGCCGAGCGGAGCTGCGACCGAGTTCGAAGTGACGTCAGGAATCAGATCGGGACGCGACACAGGGGAGGCACCTGATTGGTGAGTAGGTTCAGGTGAGTATTTCTCCTTATCTACAGTAACTGAAGTAAAAGGAAAGGGAAGGTCTGCAGGTCTTATAGGAAGTAGCGTTTATTTTTTAGTGAATCAAGGTCCCTAGTGTAGTTAACATTCTCTAAATTGAGAACAATTTAAAGGAGTAAACTCCTTAAAGGGAGTGGTAAGTAGTTTTTCTTTCCTTTTTTTTTCTCTTGACACTGTAGTTGTTCTTAAGCTAATTTAAGGGTTAAGTCATGGCAGGAGATCCCAGGGCCGTGTCATGTTCCTCTTGTGGGATGTGGGAATTCAGGGCTCCTTCCTGTATCCCTGATTCCTTCACCTGCGGGAAGTGTGTCCAGCTGCAGCTATTGTTTGACCGCTTGACGGCTCTGGAGCTGCGGATGGACTCACTTTGGAGCATCCGCGATGCTGAGAAAGTCGTGGATAGCACGTTCAGTGAGTTGGTCACACCGCAGATAAAAATTACTGAGGGAGATAGTGAATGGGTGACCAACAGACAGAGGAAGAGTAGGAAGGCAGTGCAGGGGTCCCCTGCGGTCATCTCCCTCCAAAACAGGTATACCGTTTTGGATACTGTTGGCGGAGATGGCTCACCAGGGGAAGGTGGCAGTGGCCAGGTTCATGGCACCGTGGCTGGCTCTGCTGCACAGGAGGGCAGGAAAAAGAGTGGCAGAGCTATAGTGATAGGGGACTCGATTGTAAGGGGAATAGACAGGCGTTTCTGCGGACGCAACCGAGACTCCAGGATGGTATGTTGCCTCCCTGGTGCAAGGGTCAAGGATGTCTCGGAGCGGCTGCAGGACATTCTGGAGGGGGAGGGTGAACAGCCAGTTGTCGTGGTGCATATAGGCACCAACGATATAGGTAAAAAACAGGATGAGGTCCTACAAGCTGAATTTAGGGAGTTAGGAGTTAAACTAAAGAGTAGGACCTCAAAGGTAGTAATCTCAGGATTGCTACCAGTGCCACGGGCTAGTCAGAGTAGGAATGACAGGATAGCTAAGATGAATACGTGGCTTGAGAGATGGTGCAAGAGGGAGGGATTCAAATTCCTGGGCCATTGGAACCGGTTCTGGGGGAGGTGGGACCAGTACAAATTGGACGGTCTGCATCTGGGCAGGACTGGAACCAATGTCCTAGGGGGAGTGTTTGCTAGTGCTGTTGGGGAGGGTTTAAACTAATGTGGCAGGGGGATGGGAACCGATGCAGGAAGTCAGTGGGAAATAAAGTGGTGACAGAAACAAAATGCAGTAAGGGAGAGTGTACAGAACATGACCGGACAGATGGTCTGAGAAAGCAGGGCAAAGACCAAGGGAAGACTAGATTAAACTGCATTTATTTCAATGCAAGAAGTCTGATGGGCAAGGCAGATGAACTCAGGGCATGGATGGGTACATGGGACTGGGATGTTATAGCTATTACTGAAACATGGCTAAGGGAGGGGCAGGACTGGCAGCTCAATGTTCCAGGGTACAGATGCTATAGGAAAGATAGAGCAGGAGGTAAGAGAGGAGGGGGAGTTGCGTTCTTGATTAGGGAGAACATCACGGCAGTAGTGAGAGGGGATATATCCGAGGGTTCGCCCACTGAGTCCATATGGGTAGAACTGAAAAATAAGAAGGGAGAGATCACTTTGATAGGATTGTACTACAGACCCCCAAATAGTCAACGGGAAATTGAGGAGCAAATATGTAAGGAGATTACAGACAGCTGCAAGAAAAATAGGGTGGTAATAGTAGGGGACTTTAACTTTCCCAACATTGACTGGGACAGCCATAGCATTAGGGGCTTGGATGGAGAGAAATTTGTTGAGTGTATTCAGGAGGAATTTCTCATTCAGTATGTGGATGGCCCGACTAGAGAGGGGGCAAAACTTGACCTCCTCTTGGGAAATAAGGAAGGGCAGGTGACAGAAGTGTTAGTGAGGGATCACTTTGGGACCAGTGATCATAATTCCATTAGTTTTAAGATAGCTATGGAGAAGGATAGGTCTGGCCCAAAAGTTAAAATTCTAAATTGGGGAAAGGCCAATTTTGATGGTATTAGACAGGAACTTTCAGAAGTTGATTGGGAGAGTCTGTTGGCAGGCAAAGGGACGTCTGGTAAGTGGGAGGCTTTCAAAAGTGTGTTAACCAGGGTTCAGTGTAAGCACATTCCTTATAAAGTGAAGGGCAAGGCTGGTAGAAGTAGGGAACCTTGGATGACTCGGGAGATTGAGGCACTAGTCAAAAATAAGAAGGAGGCATATGACATGCATAGGCAGCTGGGATCAAGTGGATCCCTTGAAGAGTATAGAGATTGCCGGAGTAGAGTTAAGAGAGAAATCAGGAGGGCAAAAAGGGGATATGAGATTGCTTTGGCAGATCAGGCAAAGGTGAATCCAAAGAGCTTCTACAAATACATAAAGGGCAAAAGGGTAACAAGGGAGAGAGTAGGGCCTCTTAAGGATCAACAAGGTCATCTATGTGCGGAACCACAAGAGATGGGTGAGATCCTGAATGAATATTTCACATCGGTATTTACGGTTGAGAAAGGCATGGATGTTAGGGAACTTGGGGAAATAAATAGTGATGTCTTGAGGAGTGTACATATTACAGAGAGGGAGGTGCTGGAAGTCTTAACGCGCATCAAGGTAGATAAATCTCCGGGACCTGATGAAATGTATCCCAGGACGTTATGGGAGGTTAGGGAGGAAATTGCGGGTCCCCTAGCAGAGATATTTGAATCATCCACCGCTACAGGTGAGGTGCCTGAAGATTGGAGGGTAGCAAATGTTGTGCCTTTGTTTAAGAAGGGCGGCAGGGAAAAGCCTGGGAACTACAGACCAGTGAGCCTGACATCTGTAGTGGGTAAGTTGTTAGAGGGTATTCTGAGGGACAGAATCTACAGGCATTTGGAGAGGCAGGGACTAATTAGGAACAGTCAGCATGGTTTTGTGAGAGGAAAATCATGTCTCACGAATTTGATTGAGTTTTTTGAAGGGGTAACCAAGAAGATAGATGAGGGCTGTGCAGTAGACGTGGTCTACATGGACTTCAGCAAAGCATTTGACAAGGTACCGCATGGTAGGTTGTTACATAAGGTTAAATCTCATGGGATCCAAGGTGAGGTAGCCAATTGGATACAAAATTGGCTTGACGACAGAAGACAGAGGGTGGTTGTCGAGGGTTGTTTTTCAAACTGGATGCCTGTGTCCAGCGGTGTGCCTCAGGGATCGGTGCTGGGTCCGCTGTTATTTGTTATTTATATTAATGATTTGGATGAGAATTTAGGAGGCATGGTTAGTAAGTTTGCAGATGACACCAAGATTGGTGGCATTGTGGACAGTGAAGAAGGTTATCTAGGATTGCAACGGGATCTTGATAAATTGGGCCAGTGGGCCGATGAATGGCAGATGGAGTTTAATTTAGATAAATGTGAGGTGATGCATTTTGGTAGATCGAATCGGGCCAGGACCTACTCCGTTAATGGTAGGGCGTTGGGGAGAGTTATCGAACAAAGAAATCTAGGAGTACAGATTCATAGCTCCTTGAAAGTGGAGTCACAGGTGGATAGGGTGGTGAAGAAGGCATTCAGCATGCTTGGTTTCATTGGTCAGAACATTGAATGCAGGAGTTGGGATGTCTTGTTGAAGTTGTACAGGGCATTGGTGAGGCCACACTTGGAGTACTGTGTACAGTTCTGGTCACCCTATTATAGAAAGGATATTATTAAACTAGAAAGAGTGCAGAAAAGATTTACTAGGATGCTACCGGGACTTGATGGTTTGACTTACAGGGAGAGGTTAGACAGACTGGGACTTTATTCCCTGGAGAGTAGGAGGTTAAGGGGTGATCTTATAGAAGTCTATAAAATAATGAGGGGCATAGATAAGGTCGATAGTCAAAATCTTTTCCCAAAGGTAGGGGAGTCTATAACGAGGGGGCACAGATTTAAGGTGAGAGGGGAGAGATACAAAAGGATCCAGAGGGGCAATTTTTTCACTCAAAGGGTGGTGAGTGTCTGGAACGAGCTGCCAGAGGCAGTAGTAGAGGCGGGTACAATTTTGTCTTTTAAAAAGCATTTGGACAGTTACATGGGGAAGATGGGTATCGAGGGATATGGGCCAAGTGCAGGCAATTGGGACTAGCTTAGTGGTATAAACTGGGCGACATGGACATGTTGGGCCGAAGGGCCTGTTTCCATGTTGTAACTTCTATGATTCTATGATTCTATAAGTGTGTACCATCCACAGGATGCACTGCAGCAACTCGCCAAGGCTTCTTCGACAGCACCTCCCAAACCCGCGACCTCTACCACCTAGAAGGACAAGAGCAGCAAGCACATGGGAACAACAGCACCTGCACGTTCCCCTCCAAATCACACACCATCCCAACTTGGAAATATATCGCCGTTCCTTCATCGTTGCTGGGTCAAAATCCTGGATCTCCCTTCCTAACAGCACTGTGGGAGAACCTTCACCACATGGACTGCAGCGGTTCAAGAAGGCGGCTCACCACCACCTTCTGAAGGGCAATTAGGGATGGGCAATAAATGCCGGCCTCGCCAGCGACGCCCACATCCCATGAACGAATAAAAAAAATATATTAACAAAAATCTACCTGGATCTCAAGACAAAGGGTAGACACACTTGAAGGAATAGGTAATTGGGACTCATCCACAAGAGCTGAAATAATCTCGGGAAAGAAGGTTAGAAAAGACTTAAAAACATAACAGTAACATCCATACTGATATAAAAACATAAAACCAATATAGTGTAACATTTACATTGGTATAAATGCATAAGAAAACGCACTGTGAGAAGAGGAAATTTTGCCCATCAAGCCCTTTCCTTTGATGGATCTTATACTATCTGCTCTACCATGGATTCTAACCCATCTATTTAATCTCCTGAGCAATCATTCTGAAAGTTACTTCTTGCCCCCTAAGGCAAATCAAGCCAAACTTCAGAATGCCTATTTAGCTTTGCAATTTACATTATACGTACTTGGCCTTGGAGTCTTTGACAGGAAGTATAATTGGATTATGTGGCTGTGAAAGTACAGAATTTGTTGAAGTGGTGAGTCTCACTGGAATATCACTGGTTATCAAGTGAATGAAGTGGAGATGAGACAATTAAATAGAGGAAAGAACCAGAAATGAAGCAAACTGTGCTACTGTCCTACACATACTGGAAATTAGTTCAAGAGTAACATGGACAATCGTCTGAGAATAGGCCTTCTCAGTCCACAAAAGGTTCCTGTCACAGAAAGATCTGAGGAGACAGGAGGAAAAGCAAAAAAAAAAATCGAGGCTGGGAGAAATGGAGGAGAAACCAAAATGTCTTACTGTGTTCCTTTTGTAATAAGACACTTTTGAACTCTTTTAGTAATTTTTGAAGCCCAAATTATTTTGTGAAGGATTTGTTTTATAGAGTAACTGAAGACTTTTTTAGTTATAATCATATGACTGACTTGAAATGTTGCCAGATGCATTGTTTGCATCTGGTTATCATATTATCTGATTGGATAGGTGAGATACAGCAGCTATAAATAGTTAATTTGCATGTTGATGCAAAAATAGTACAACACTAACTTAATTAACACCTCGATTGCAATATTATTGCAAAAAACTCTTAGTTCATAGCAGAACTGAAAACTGAATACTATAAATGGATGTTCCTTTAAAATAAAATGTATTTTAGGTAGTTTGGATGATCAGTTTTAAATTGCCATCACACCAGCAGATTGGACAATTAAGCCTCAGTGCAGTTCCAATTGCCTCTAAAAACTTCTTTGAAGTCAAAGTATATAAAAAAGCAATTTTACATTAAAATGAGAAGAGAACCTTCTAAAGATATGTGAATTTTAGCCATTCAATTTCCAGCACCGTTATAACATCCCAAAATGTAGTGTGTTCCATAAAAATCATTCCAACTAGAAAATTATTCACATGTTGCTATGGGAACAATATTCATTTGCTTAACCTATTGGTTACCGAAGACTATAGTGAAAAGCTGGTAGTCATTTACCCTTCTTGTAATTAGAGAAAAAACACTTGAAAGTGATAAACTACAGCTTTAATGATCTTTTTATGTTATTTTGCTCAATGTTCTGGATTCACATATCAGTATGAATT
Source organism: Heptranchias perlo (assembly GCF_035084215.1). Taxonomy (NCBI): domain Eukaryota; kingdom Metazoa; phylum Chordata; class Chondrichthyes; order Hexanchiformes; family Hexanchidae; genus Heptranchias; species Heptranchias perlo. The sequence continues at coordinate 24,302,728 of NC_090345.1, read as the reverse complement.
ATATGCATTCTTGAGGTAATTGGAAAGATTTGCACACTCTACTTATATTGGATTGCAAACACAAAGTCCAAATAATTGATCTGTAAAACACTGTGAATCAAATACTTTTTGTGTTTACAATAAAAGTACATTTATTGTGAAATCCCAGTGTCAGTGAAAAAAATTCCCTCTTTCTCTCTCATTGGTAAAGGTTTCATTGTAAATATATCTTATTAAGTTTAATAAGTTATTTAATTCCAAAAATTCTTCGCGTGATGTGCGCATATAATTTAGCATGGCCCTAATACAAAGTATGAGCTCTATTACAATTACTTAAACACTAAACTGTCTGAGGATGCTTTCTTCTAGAATTACTGTGCCCTAAACATAGCACTGGATTCTAGCCAGGGGCACATTTCAACCTACTGTGCTTGTTAAACAACACCACGATCTGTTGTGACGGATGTAGTTTTCCAGCACTTTAAAGGGGGTGGCACTAGAAATAGTACGCTGTTAAAAAACATCATGTAGGATAACGTCACAATTCCAATTGACTGGCTGACAAGAGCGTATCATGAGATAACACACAGACTAGAAATCAGCTTTTGGTCAACAACTCACTAAAAGCCCCTCCTCAGCCATTGTAATTTAAGTATTATTCCATAGAATCAAAGTGCAGCAACTCATAAGTACGACCAAGCATTTCTTTAGTGGCCAGTAAAGTGTATAACATTCAAAAAGAAATAGCTGTATATGCCAAAATATTATATGGCCATTTCTTTTTCTTTTGAGGAAAGGGGAGAAAGAGACAAGAATCTACTGTGTGGATTTTTGCCTCTGCATTATTTTAATAGTTCTGTATTATGCATGCTTTTTCACTAGCAATGGTGACGCAGCAGACAGGATCAAGAATGAAACATTGATCCAAAAATCTGCGAACTTACTGGTGAACAGGGCATGTGGAGACTACGGCAGCAGAAACTGGGACAGGGCCTCGTTGTGCTGGATCTCCGCCCCAATGGAACTGGTACTGGGATTTCTTGTGGGAGCCACTTTTGTGGCCTGGAACACTCAGGAAAAGATCTTGAAGCACAAGGTAAGAGACCTTCCTGCAAAGTGGCCAATTTCTTCAGGCAGACTTGCCAATTTTACCCCAAATGGCTGGGCAACACTGCACTTTACTGACTCCCGCACCTGGAAGGCGCCCTAGTTGCACTGATGCTTGTGTGGCTGCCTGCCAGCCATATGCAAATTGCCTAACCCCAGGAACTCTGTTGGGATCAGGCACTTTACTCTAGATTGCAATGGAAGTCCTCTCTGCCACCATAAGAACCGTACTGTCATTCTACTGCCTGCCTGCTATTGAGTTATGGATGAGCCTGAACTTCGTGCAGCTCAACATTGCCAAAAACAGCCATCTTGTTTTCCCCCCTGTGCCATAGTTCCAATGTCGTCCCCATTTCTGATGCCTGCTCAAGTTTAACCTGGTGTTGCCCAACCCCAGTGTCTTGCTCAACCTTGAGCTCAAGTTTCAAGCCAAGCCACCTCTGAAATATTGTGTGTCTTTGTTGCTGCTTTACCTCCACTGCCACTGAAACTCATTCATGCTGTCGCCATGTCCAGACTTGAATTTTCAAATGCTCTCCTCACCAGCCTCCCAAGCTGCACTCTCCATAAACGACCTCACCTAGAACCCTACTGCCCATGTCCTATCCATATTGCAATTAGCCTCTGTAAATAACTGAACTGGGCAGAAAAGAGAGTATTTTAAAACCTGTAATGCATTAAAATGTTCAATTCCAAAGCACTTTCTTAAAATAACTAACTTGAAAAGGATAGGCTATTAGATTAAATGAGGAGAATAATGAGATAAAAGTAAGAACAGAGGAACATGCATGTAGATAGCACCTTTCACAAACTCAGAATCAAAGAACTGACTCACTGGATGAAGTAATTTGTATTCTTGTTCATTAACTTTTTTACCTAGTGGGAGTACCTAGTACCTTCTGCGGCTGTATCAGCCATGACTCAGTGGTTGCGCTCTTGTGCTCTTGCTTCTAATCCAGAAGGTTGGAGGTTCAAGCCTTACTCTGGAGAGTATAATTCAATATATAATCTAGCCTTATAACACTTAAGTGCAAGACTGATGCAGTGTTGCACTGTCAGAGGCCTTCTCTTTTGGGTGAGACACTAAACTGATCTCATAGCAATGTTTCAAGAGGAGCAGGTGAGTTCTCCTGCTGTCCTGGTCAATAAGTTATGCTTCAACCAGCACCTGAAAAATAGATTATCTGGTCATTTGTCTCATTACTGTTTGTGGAACCTTGCTGTGTGCAAATTGGCTGCTATACTTACCTACAATATAACATGCTTGAAAAGTGCTTAATTGGCTGTGAAGTGCTTTATAAATGCAAGTTCTTTCATTTTTTCTTTCTTTCTAACCTAATCTCCTATTTTAACCAGCAGGCTCAAGAGAATAGTTATTCTCTTTCACCATTATTTACCCAACTTACACTTCATATGCAGGAAGATGCTCATTTCAACTTTATCAAAGTGCTGTGGGAAAGTGTTATCCCTGATAAGATACTGCTGGTTAAATAAATCTAAACAATTTTACAACACCAAGTTATAGTCCAGCAATTTTATTTTAAATTCACAAGCTTTCGGAGGCTTCCTCCTTCCTCATCGTTCACCTGAGGAAGGAGGAAGCCTCCGAAAGCTTGTGAATTTAAAATAAAATTGCTGGACTATAACTTGGTGTTGTAAAATTGTTTACAATTGTCAACCCCAGTCCATCACCGGCATCTCCACATCATAAATAAATCTAAACAGAATCTTATGCTAAGATTAATTTATAAAAAGCTGGAATAAAAACTCTTCACTGCTTAAAAAGTTACAGGATTCAGAATTTATACAACTCCTCTAAATACAAAAACAGCACTGTTTGAAGAGTCTCTCCTCTGTAACTAAATATGTTGGGGAGGGATTAATCTAAGCAAAGGCACTGCAAACGTATTACAACAATGGAGACGAGAAGCACGAGTTTATATATGGTGACAAAAATATGACATAGCTGGAAACAAATAGAAAAATCAGTTAAGCACCCTGATTTGGTTGACATTCAATTCCATTCCAAGATTGATGTTATTTATTAATAAAGGACTAATGGACCTCTTCGTTCACATATTTTTATGATAATTAATAGTAATTCAGCACACTTACTTGATTTGTAGTTGCAAATTTCACCACTAATGAACATTTGGGAAAATAGTTGAAAAGCCTTAGAAACATACTGTGACCATGACTGATTTTAGAACTCAAAGAAAAATAATACAATGGATTAACAGAATGTAAAACAAATGTTAAAGGTACAGGGCCAGGCTTTCAGGCCCTTTTCCACTGGTTTTCTGGAAGATCTGGGGGAAGACAGGTCTGGAAAAGTGTCCAGGGATGCCCCACTTCCCCTATTTTTCTGGCGAGTTGGCTTGGTAGCCTAAACAGCACCAACCTACATGGACGGACCCATACGAATGAAATTAAAATGAGAGAAACACAGCTTCTGCCATGTTACTCACCACTTGTCCTGATTGAACGCTGGATGTATCACACACACTGGCATCCAGTATTCTAAGGTCAACTGAGAGGGCCTCAAGGGTTCATAAGACCATAAGACCATAAGAGATAGGAGCAGGAGTAGGCCATTTAATGAGATCATGCCTGATCTGATTTTTACCTCAACTCCACTTTCCCGCCCTTTCCCCATATCCTTTGACTCCCTTGTTGATCAAAAATGTGTCTAACTCAGCCTTGAACGTATTCAATGACTCAGCCTCCACAGCTTTTTGGGGTAAAAAATTCCAAAGATTCACGACCCTCTGGGAGAAGAAATTCCTCCTCATTTCTGTCGTAAACGGGCGACCCCTTATTCTGAGACTATGCCCCCTAGTTTTAGATTCCCCCATGAGGGGTAACAGCCTCTCAGCATCTACCCTATCGAGTCCCCTCAGAATCTTGTATGTTTCAATAAGATCTCCTCTCATTCTTCTAAACTCCAATGAGTATAGACCCAACCTGTTCAATCTTTCCTCATAAAACAACCCTTCCATACCCAGAATCAACCTAGTGAACCTTCTCTGAACTGCCTCAAATGCAAGTATGCCCTTCCTTAAATAAGGGCACCAGAACTGTACGCAGTACTCCAGGTGTGGTCTCGCCAGCACCCTGTACAGTTGCAGCATGACTTCCCTGCTTTTATACTCCATCCTCCTAGGAATAAAGGCCAATTGCCTTCCGGACTACCTGCTGCACTTGTAAGTTGACTTTTTGAGTTTCATGTACGAGGACACCCAGCTCCCTCTGTACCACAGAATGTTGTAGTATTTCTCCATTCATGCTTTTTTATTTTTCCTCCCAAAGTGGATGACTTCCATTTTCCCACATTATATTCCATCTGTCAAATTTTTGCCCATTCGCTTAACCTGTCAACATCCCTTTGCAGACACTTTGGGCCCGATTTTACCAGGGGTGCGGGTTCTTGGCTGGTGGGCAAGCGGGCGCGTGGGTAACGCGCCCGGAGAAATTAGTGGGTTTCCCGCGCGATCGTAGCAGGCAACGCACTAATTGGAGCCACTTACCTGCTCCTCCGGGTTCCCCGCTGCTGGTCTGCGCGTCGGGCGGGCTGCGCATGCGCAGTAAGATCTGTCAGCTGGAGGCGCTCTATTTAAAGGGGCAGTCCTCCACTGACAGATGCTGCAAGAAATAGCAAAGATGACTGCATGGAGCAGCCCAGGGGGAAGGCTGCTCCCAGTTTAATGATCCCTCACCCCAGGTATCAATACATGGGGTGAGGAGGAGGGGGAGGACACAGATCTTCCACCCGGCGGGCGGGAGGAAGCGGCCTGCCTCTGCCACCAGGAAGGCCTGGCCCGAGGTGGCAGAGGGGGTCACCTGCGCCACCAACATATCGCCCACCTGCACACAGTGCAGGAGGCGGTCCAATGACCTCAGTAGGTCAGCCACAGTGAGTACACGTAGTCTTTCCCCTACACTCCGTCTGCCACATCACTGCCCCCACCCCACATCTCCTTCGGCACTGCCAACACTACTCTGTCACATCACCCCTCATACCCACTCAAACCCCATCCTCATCTTACCTGCACCTACTCACCTCGCCAGTACTCACCCCGCCACTACCACGCAACCCAATCCTCATACAATCTCATGGCTCTATCCCATACTCACCCTCTCGTGCATCTCTCTCACGGCCAGCCTCACTCAACCTGCCACCACCTGTGCTGCAGCCACAGGGCATGCATCACATATGTGCAGTAGGCAGCGTAAGGCAAACGTGTCGTGAGCATGAAGGGGATGCACAAGGGTGTTTGAGGGTTTGTCATGGTTGTTATTTATATTGAATTTCAGAACAACTCACATCACACATGATATTGGCACCACTACTGCCATGTCTTCACGAATCCTGTCCGGTTTGTGCAATAATGCCCGCTCCTGGGTATCACTATGAGGACCCACCACTGATGCCACCCATTGTGTCACTGCAGAGTGGGTGTAGGTGTATTTGCAGGGCTCTTCTGCACAGACGACTGAGAGACATCGGCGATGTCCCCGGTTGCACCCTGAAAGGCTGTTGAGGAGAAGTTCGGGAGGGCAGTGGTGACTTTGACAGCGACAGGTAAGCAGATGGTGCTGGGGCCAGCCAGGAGCAGCTCGGCATGAAAGAGGCTGCAGATGTCCACGGCTACATGTCGAGTGACTCTGAGCCTCCGTGTGCACGGCTGCTTAGAGAGGTCCAGGAGGCTGAGCCTCGGTCTGTGGAACCTGTGGCGAGGGTAGTGCCCTCTGCGACGCATCTCTCTCTGCGGTAGCCCTCCCCCCTGCTGTACAGGTGGATGTGTCACAGCGCTCTGTTGTGGAGCTACATGTGTCAGAGGTGGACGGCGTGGATGGCGAGGCTGGTGATGCTGTTCGCCCTCCGAGGAGGTCATGACTGCAGCTACGGCGGCCCCCATCCGCAAGATGTTCATCTGAGGGGGTCCGCAAGGTAGGTACATGTCTCCGGACCCTGGGGTAAGTGTACAGGTTGGTGACTTTGACCGTCAGGAGGAGGGTGGTGGAGGCCAAACTTTGTCCCAAGTGACAGAGTGGCCTCCTGCAATGAGTGAGGGTCTCCCCCCCCCCCCACCTGTCAAATGGACCTTTGCAGCTACCACAGGCTGACAGCTGCAACACGTCCATTCGATCTGGGAGTGTTTCCCCCAGTGTGGGAAACAGTCCCATGTTGATCCAAAATCCCACATAGTCCCTTAATCAGGTCAGTTAATGACCTGAAATAGCTAAGTAAATACGCTCAAGTGGCATCCCGCTGGCTTTAATTGCCTGCGGGATTCCCACCAGCGGGGGCTGCACGCGCATGCCGGCGCGTCAGCGGGGAACCCGGAAGTGGGCGGGATCGAGGCGGGATCCGGTCAGGATCCTGGATTTCCCGATTTTCGAGCCCCCCCTGCCGAGAACGCACCCGATAGCGGGTGCTAAAATCGGGCCCTTTGTGTCCTCATTGCAACTTGCTTTTCCACCTATCTTTGTATCATCAGCAAATTTGGCCACAATACACTCTGTTCCTTCATCCAAGTCATTGATTTATATTGTAAATAGTTGAGGCCCTAGCACTGATCCAATCGGCACCCTACTAGTTACAGAGTGCCATTTTGAAAGTGACCCTTTTATCCCGACTCTTTGTTTTCTGTTAGTTAGCCAATCCTCTATCCATGCCAGTATATTACCCCGAACACCATGAGCTCTTCTCTTGTGCAGTAATCTTTTATGTGGCACCTTATCGAATGCCTTTTGGAAATCCAAGTATACTGCATCCATTGGTTCCCCTTTATCCACCCTGCCCGTTACTTCCTCAAAGAACTCTAATAAATTTGTCAGACATGATTTCCCCTTCATAAAACTATGTTGACTCTCCTTGATTGTGTTGAGTCTCCAAATGTCCTGCTACTACTTCCTTAATAATGGATTCTAGCATTTTCCCAATGACAGATGTTAGGCTATCTGGTCTATAGTTACCTGCTTTTTGTCTCACTCCCTTCTTGAATAGGGGTGTTATGTTAGCGGTTTTCCAATCCGCTGGGACCTTTCCAGAAGGACCTTTCCAGTGAATTCTGGAAGATTACAACCAATGCATCCACTATCTCTGTAGTCACTTCCTTTAAGACCATCGGATGCAAGCCATCAGGTCCAGGGGACTTGTCAGCCTTTAGACCTATTAGTTCACCTAGTACTTTTTCTCTAGTGATAGTGATTGTTTTTAGTTCCTCCCTCTCCTTTGCCCCTTGATTATCAACTATTATTGGTATGTTATTAGTGTCTTCTACTGTGAAGACAGATACAAAGGCTCCGATATTAACAGGGAGGGGGGTTGGCAGTGGGGGGTGACTGGGCGCGTGGGTAACCCGCCCAGTGAAATCGGTGCATTCCCCACATGATCGCGGGTAAATTGAAGCCACTTACCTTGGTTTCCATGTTTCCCGTTGAAACCTGCGGAGTGGGCGGACTGCGCACCCACGTCACAAGCTGTCAGCTGGAGGAGCCCTATTTAAAGGGGCAGTCCTCCAATGCTGCTCCTGCAGCAAAAAGCCAAAATTACAGCATGGAGCAGCCCAGGTGAAAGGCTGCTTCCAGGTTTAATGATGCCTCACTCCAGGACGGGAGGAAGTGTCCTGCCTCTGCCACCAAGGCCTGGCTCGAGGTGGCAGAGGAGGTCAGCAGCACCAGCAACATATCTCGTACCTGGATACAGTGCAGGAAGCGCTTCAATGACCTAACTAGGTCAGCCAAAGTGAGTACACTTACTCATTCTCCTACACTCCGTCTTCCATATAACCGCCCCCACCCCTCAACTCATTCTGCATTGCCAACACTACTCTATCACATCACTCCTCAAACCCACTCAAACCTCATCCTCAGCTTACCTGCACTTACTCACCTCCCCAGTACTCATCCCACCACTACCACTCAACCCAATCCTCATACAATGTCATGACTCTGTCTCATACTCACCCTCTGATGCATCTCTTTCACGGTCAGCCTCACCCAAACCAAAGCATTCAGCGGTTGGTGAGTCACCACACACGTGAGCACGAGCAGACACTGGTAGCAGGGGCAGCTGTGGAGAGTCCGCCTTGGGTGGAGCACTCTTCTCCAGGCTCTGCTCAGCTGGACATAGATGCTGAACCCTGGGTGCCATCCATGAAAAGGAGAATGATTGAGGAACAGCAGCACATTTGCGAGGTGCTGAAACAGGTGCCACGTGCACTCTCCACAATCGCGCGAGGATGGAGGAGTCCAACTCCTGCATGAGTGGAATGGTGGCACAGGTACAGGAGGGAATCTCTGAGATACTGTTACAGGGACGTGAGGGCATCTCTGAGATAGTGTCACGGGTAAGTGCAGAAATGTCTGTGATGGAGGGAAGGCTAGCCTCCATCGAGCTTCAAGCACGGCTCACCAATGAGTCCATTGAGGCCCTGACAATGGCCCTTCGGACTCAGGGTGAGCAACTTTCAGCCACCTTAAATAGGCAGGCAGATACACTAGCACTGGCCTTACAAGGCTTCACACATGTCCTCCAAACTGTCATCCAGCAGGGTGGTAGGAGTGATGTGGGCCTGGCCCAGGAGAGGGATGATGGCGAAAGGGGACATGGAAGTGGAGACGCCACTTAAAGCGCTTCCACATCTCATCCGTTGCCCCCCTCTCAACCAGTACCCACAATGCTGCCTCCTCTCCAGGTGGCCGAGTCTGCCCCTGCACTGGTGAGGTGGAGCAGTCTTCGGAGGGGCCCTCACGGGCATCAAAACCCAGAGGGCGTAGGCCCATAGCATCTAATTGGTCAGGGCATGAAAAAGAGCAACCTGCCACTACCTCTGCTGCAGCCACAGGGGAAGCACCACGTAGGAGTAGTCGGAAGGGTAAGGCAAAGGTTTCGTGAGCACAAACGGGATGCACAAGGGTGTTTGATGGTTTGTCATGTTTTTTATTTATATTTGATTTTGGTTCAACTCACATCAAATATTATATTGTCACCACTACTGCCAAGTCTTGGCCATTCTTGACTGGCTTGTGCAATAAGTCCCTTTCATGAGGTTCTCCATGAACACCCACACTTGATGCCACCCATTGGATCACCCTACAGTGGGTGTATTTGTAGTTGCACGACTATTTTGTGCAGGTGCCTGTGGCGCAGCACTGTGTTGTTGAGCTCCACGTGGTGGAGATGGATGGTGTGCCTGGTGAGGCTGGTGATGTTGCTCGTCCTTGGATGGAGTAATGAATGCAGCTATGGCACCCCCCCATCCTGACGGAGTGAGTTTGAGGGGTCCGCAAAGTAGGTAAATGTGTTTTCACAGCAGAGTTTAGGGTATAAATTAATAATTTTGAATGGAAAGACAAAGGTGTTGCAGCCAAAATTTTGCCTGAAGTGACAGAGTGCCTGCTGCAATAAATGAGGTATTCCCCCCAACTGTCAAGAAATCCTTTGCATCTTCCACTGGCTGCTGACTGAAACACGTCTGCTCCAACAGGGAGTGTCTCCCACAGCACAGGAAACACGCTGAGGATCCATAAAAATTGCAGCCCTGCCAAAATCTCCTGTCAATGAGGTCTGTCAAGGACCTCAACTCAGTAAGTATCTAATTTGTCATCCCGCCGGCTTTAATTGCTGGTGGGAGTCCCGCATGCGGGAGCTGCGGCGCACCCAAACCCGTCATTGGGGAACCCGGAAGTGGGCGGGTTGGAGCCGGGCTCTGGACCCACTCCAGGATTCCCCCATTTTAGGAGTTCCCCGCCCCGAATGCACCCGCTCGGCCATCCTAAAATTGGCCCCAAAATATCTGTTCAATTCCTCTGCCATTTCCTTGTTTTCCATTATTATTTCCCAGTCTCATCCTCTAAGGGACCAATGTTTCCTTCAGCTACCCTCTTCCTTTTTATATACTTGTAGAAGCTTTTACTGTCAGTTTTTATATTTCCTGCTAGTTTACTCTCATAATTTATTTTCTCCCTCTTTATTATTCTTTTAGTGATCCTTTGCTGGTTTTTAAAGTTTTCTCAATCTTCGAGCTTATCAGTAATCTTTGCCATGTTGTATGCTTTTTCTTTTAACCTGATATGATCCTTGACTTCCTCAGTTAGCCATGGTTGGTTCACCCTTTTTGTGGAGTCTTTCCTCCTCACAGGGATACATTTTTATCGTGAGTCATAAAATATCTTCTTAAATGTTTTGCCACTGCTTATCCACCATCACACCATCTAATATGTTTACCCAGTCCACTTTAGCCAATTCCACCCTCATTCCTTTATAATTGCCCTTATTTAAGTTTAATACAGTAGTTTCAGACCCAAGATCCTCGCTCTCAAAATGAATGTGAAATTCGATCATGTTATGATCACTGCTTCCCAAGGGATCCTTTACTTTGAGATCATTAATTAATCCTGTTTTGTTACCAGATCCAAAATGGCCTGTTCCCTGGTTGATTCCCTGACGTATTGGTCTAAGAAACAGTCCTTAGTACACTCTATGAACTCCTCAGGGCTATTTTTGCCAATTTGATTAATCCAATCTACGTGAAAGTTAAAATCGCCCATGATTATTGCATTACCTTTTTTACAAGCACTCCTTATTTCCTGATTTATATTTTGCCCTACAGTATAGCTACTGTTAGGGGTTCTATATACTACTCCCACCGGTGATTTCTTTCCCTTGCTATTTCTTACCTCCACCCAAATTGATTCAACATCTTGATCTTCTGAGCCAAGATCATTTCTCACTATTATACCAATTTCATCCTTTATTAACAGAGCTACCGCACCACCTTTACCTTTTTTCCTATCCTTCCTTGGTCACCCTGCACCCTCTCAACCTTGGTCACCCTGAACCCTCTCAACCTTGGTCATCCTGCAACCACGTCTCTGTAAAGGCCACGAGATCATACCCATTTGTCTCTATTTGTGCCGTCAATTCATCTATCTTATTACGAATGCTGCACACATTCAGATAAACAATCTTTAATTTTGTCTTTTTACCATTCTTTCCTACCCCGGCCCCATTTGCTAGTGCACTCTTACGTTTGTATGCACGGTCCCTTCCTGACACGCACTGTTTATCACTACCCCCATCACTTTCCTGTACTACTTCCTTGTCTTTTCTCTTTATCAATCTAAACTTCGCCCCACCTGAGCCCTCCCCCCTCTAGTTTAAAGCCTTCTCTACCACCCTAGTTATTCGGTTTGCCAGAACACTGGTCCCAGCATGGTTCAGGTGAAGCCCGTCCCAATGGAACAGCTCCCTCTTTCCCTAGTACTGGTGCCAGTGCCCCATGAATCGAAACCCACTTCTCCCACACCAATCTTTGAGCCACGCATTCATCTCTCTGATCTGATTTACCCTGTGCCAATTTGCTCGTGGATCAGGTAATAATCTGGAGATTATCACCTTTGTGGTTTTGCTTTTTAATTTAGTCCCTAGCTGCTCAAACTCCCTCAGCAGAACCTCTCTCTTAGTCCTACCTATGTCATTGGTACCTACGTGGGCCATGACAACTGGATCCTCCCCCTCCCACTCCAAGTTTCTCTCCAGCCGTGAGGAGATGTCCTTAACCCTGGCACCGGGTAGGCAACACAGCCTTCGGGACTCTCGCTCTTGGCTACAGAGAACAGTGTCTATCCCTGTAACTATACTGTCGCCTACTACAACCACATTCCTTTTTACTCCCTCCACTTGAATGGCCCCCTGAACCACGGTGCCATGGCCAGTTTGCTCATCCTCCCTGCAGTCCCTGCACTCGTCCACAAGGGCTGCAAGAGCCTCGTATCCATTGGACAAATGCAGAGGCTGAGGCTTCTGCAATGCTACCTCCTGGATCCCCGTACCTGCCTCACTCGCAGTCACACCCACCTGTCCCTGACCACATGCCAATTCTACAGTATTTAATCTAAGGGGCGTGACTGCCTCCTGGATCAAAGTGTCCAGTTAACTTTCTTCCTCCCTGATGCATCGCAATGTCTGCAGCTCGGACTCCAGCTCCTCAACTTGGAGCCGAAGTTTCTCGAGCTGCAGACACTTATCTCAGATGTCGTCGCCCTGGACAAAACTGTCCAGTAGCTCCCACATATTGCAGCTGCAACACATCTCCTGCCCTGTCATAACTATTTTATTTATTTAATTGATTACTACAATGCCAATCAAATTATTTTTAGGTTCAGTGGAAGAGGGGTCCAAAGAGCACAGGCCCCATCAGCAAGGAGGAAAAAATTTGCACCCAATACATTATTTTCCTCGGGCAGCTGAGCCTTCTTCCTCCAGCTGCGGTAGGCCCCCGAGAACTGCCACAACAAGATTTTTCCCCCAGTCTGGCATTAATCCCCGGTGGAGACTAGGGAGCACATCTCCTACATGCAAATGACCCCGGGGCTAGAAATATGGCCAGGATCAGGAGGACACCTCCAGGGCAGGTGAAAGTCCAGCCCCTGCCAATCGGAAACCTAAGATACATGGTCCATAAATTTAAAGGTGCAGTGTCACAAGAACGTTTTCAGGCATTTCCTTCTCTGTGAGCTCTGAAAACTCAATTACAAAGATGTCCTGTTGGATGCTGAGTGTAGCTGACACTGGAACAGGCACTACCTCCCATAGCATCACACCGCACTGCAAACACTTGCGATTCACTGACCACTGCCGTAATTTGTAGAAAATGTTCTCACATTTACAAATCATGCCAAACACCAACATTTGTAGAAAATGTCATTTAAATTTCTCATGAGAACCACAAGCATAAAAATAACATTAAAATCACAAAACTCGCGATGACAGTTTTAAATGGCATATAGTATAGTTTATAGTATATATTAGGTAGGGACACATGCTGGAATATCTCTGTATGGGCGATGTCAACCCTTTACTACCTCACCCAAGTGACAATCCTTTATATACAAATCAGGAACTGTGAAACCCTTGCATGACCCTAGGCTCAGCTTCCCTCACATATCTTCCCCTTTACCACATTTGCATCAATTATTATTTTATTTTTTCAAGTCGCAGTAAGTGCTGGGTTCTCTATTGTCTCTAAACATTCAAAAAGGTGTAAAAACTATCTGTAGCAATGCAAAACCAAGCCCAATGTATAAAATGTACAGAACCAGTGTGATGACCCAGGTTTTTAGAGACAGGAAAATATATTGCAGAGTAGAGCAAAGGTTCTTACAATGCAATATATTTGTTATCGGGGGTCAGCATTAATACAGGGAGGATTAAACTTAATAATTGTAGGAGTTTTTCAAATCTAATACTAAATTCAACACAAAATGCTAGAGGCACTTCCTCAGTTTTTCCGAAGGCTTCAAATTGGTAAATTAAATTGCTACAAGCTTTCAGTGTTATCTTGAGGTTACCTGTACCATTGCAGATAAAGCTGTTAATGCCTCAATTTTCTCATGAAGTCCAGCATCAATGTCTCTGAGTGTGGAGGTGTAATTAGTATTGACTAAAGCAGTGCCAGACCATACACAAAGTTGTCAATACACAATAAAACCCGGAGGCAAATGTAAAATCAGTTGGACTCATGGGTACGTGGATGTGTTATTTTAACAAGAAAGTCAAGTATAAGAACAAAATCCTGAAAAATTATATAGATTTTTATTTTTAAATAGCCCGTCACATGCTAATAAGTGAGTAAGTTATCCCATATGTCACGAGTGGGCGGAGGTGAATATTGTGAGCATGTTTTGGATGCTTGCACATCTCTAAATTCTAGTCTCAGCATGGCTTCAATTTTTACAATTGTGTGATACAAATTACCAGACACTATGAAAATGATGTAAGCAATATTGTATTGGGGTAGTAGGATGGCGGTTTGAGTCCAGAATTGCCAACAAAGGAAGTTCACCATCACAATCAGTTGATAGCAGGAGACATTGAAAGGAGATGAAGTGGTTCCCCACAGAATGGGCGGAAAATCAATGAGTGAATCAGACAGTTTGGGCAGGATTTTAACTGCCAAGTCCGGGTGTGTTTGGGGCGGTGGGGCAACAAAATCACATTTTTATGGAGCGGGAGGGAATCCTGGCTCCAACTCGCTGAAAAATGCATACGACCCAGACACATCTGGGTGCGCGCGCGGATCAGGAAGCCCGAAGTCCCACCGGCAATTAATTCCAACGGGCCGATAATTAAAGGGGCAAATGTACCTCATTGAGGCACTCAAGGTAGTTTATTTTTTGTATATTGGACACTGAAAAAGGTTTTAACCGTACCTGGGCAGCTTTCCCATGACTTCCGATTCACGCCTGGTGAAACCAGGAGGGAAACCGGATCAATGAGAAATAGCCCGGTGAAACCGGATCAATGAGAAATAGACTAAACAAATAAAATAAAATTACATTTCCCATTGTTAAAAATAAATAAACATACCTTAAAACCGATGTCACCTGTACCCCCCCCTCCACCCCGATGTCTCTCCAATGTCCAATACCTCCCCCCCGCCGTGCCTGATGTCTCTCCCCCCCTCCGATCTTTGTCCCGCGTCCCCCCACCCCATCTCTCTCCCAAATGCGAAGGAGGTCTCTCTCTCTCTCACTTTCTCCACCCCGCCCTCTCGGATGTGTAGCTTCTCTGTGCCGGGCACGAAACCCGGAAGAGGCATTGATTGGCCTCATTAAGGTTGTGATCTCAGATTACGACCCGCCTACTTCCCTTCTGGGTTTCACACCCGCAAATCCTCCCCCCCCCCCCCCCGCTCTCCTCCATGCCCTTCCTGTTTGTTTGTGGATGTTCTCCTCGCTCAGGCAGTTTATTTCTTTCAAACTCCTCTCCCCTTTTACTCACATGCATCATGAAAAGCACACATATTCGTAGTGTTGACTAGACCTGGTTTCTCTCACTGAGACTGGTCTCGAGCATAACAAGAATTCGGTGTACAGGTGTATGGTGACAGTTAAGGAAAAACTATGAAATTTGTACTCAACTAATCTTACAGTCCCATTTTTCCATAAGACAAATCTACATAAAAAGAAAAATGCAAAAGCAACTTCTCAGAAGTGCACAAAACGTTTAATCAGATCTTTTGAGTGCCAATACTTAACTTCACTTGAAATTTTACATTATGCTGGTGATTTTCATTTAAGCTATTACATTAGTAAGAACTATTCCACCCATGAGTGCAGAGACCCAGCAGTCACAGACTGAGTTGCTTTGCAGGCCAATCACTAAGAAGAGTTAAAATTATTAAGCAGATCAAATTCTACTTAGTATAAGAGACTCCTAATCAAATAAATTTGAGCAATAAAAACAGAAAATGCTGGAAACACTCTGCAGATCAGGCAGCATCTGTGGAGAGAGAGAGACAGAGGGCCCGATTTTAGCAGGGGTGCGGGTTCTCGGCGGGTGGGCAAGCGGGCGCGTGGGTAACGCGCCCGGTAAAATTAGTGGGTTTCCCGTGCGATCGTAGCAGGTAACTCACTAATTGGAGCCACTTACCTGCTCCTCCGGGTTCCCCGCTGCTCATCTGCACATCGGGCGGGCTGCGCATGCGCAGTAAGATCTGTCAGCTGGAGGCGCACTATTTAAAGTGGCAGTCCTCCACTGACAGATGCTGCAACCAATAGCAAAGATGACTGCATGGAGCAGCCCAGGGGGAAGGCTGCTCCCAGTTTAATGATGCCTCACCCCAGGTATCAATACATGGGGTGAGGAGGAGGGGGAGGACAGAGATCTTCCACCCGGCGGGCGGGAGGAAGCGGCCCGCCTCCGCCACCAGGAAGGCCTGGCTCGAGGTGGCAGAAGGGGTCACCTGCGCCACCAACATATCGCCCACCTGCACACAGTGCAGGAGGCGCTCCAATGACCTCAGTAGGTCAGCCAAAGTGAGTACACGTAGTCTTTCCCCTACACTCCGTCTGCCACATCACTGCCCCCACCCCACATCTCCTTCGGCACTGCCAACACTACTCTGTCACATCACCCCTCATACCCACTCAAACCCCATCCTCATCTTACCTGCACCTACTCACCTCGCCAGTACTCACTCCGCCACTGCCACTCAACCCAATCCTCATACAATCTCATGGCTCTATCCCATACTCACCCTCTCGTGCATCTCTCTCACGGCCAGCCTCACTCAACCTGCCACCACCTGTGCTGCAGCCACAGGGCATGCATCACATATGTGCAGTAGGCAGCGTAAGGCAAACGTGTCGTGAGCATGAAGGGGATGCACAAGGGTGTTTGAGGGTTTGTCATGGTTGTTACTTATATTGAATTTCAGAACAACTCACATCACACATTCTATTGGCACCACTACTGCCATGTCTTCGCGAATCCTGTCCGGTTTGTGCAATAATGCCCGCTCCTGGGTATCACTATGAGGACCCACCACTGATGCCACACATTGTGTCACTGCAGAGTGGGTGTAGGTGTATTTGCAGGGCTCTTCTGCGCAGACGACTGAGAGACATCGGCGATGTCCCCGGTTGCACCCTGGAAGGCTGTGGAGGAGAAGTTCGGGAGGGCAGTGGTGACTTTGACAGCGACAGGTAGGAAGATGGTGCACGGGCCAGCCGGGAGCAGCTCGGCATGAAAGAGGCTGCAGATGTCCACGGCTACATGTCGAGTGACTCTGAGCCTCCGTGTGCACTGCTGCTCAGAGAGGTCCAAGAGGCTGAGCCTCGGTCTGTGGAACCTGTGGCGAGGGTAGTGCCCTCTGCGACGCATCTCTCTCTGCGGTAGCCCTCCCTCCTGCTGTACAGGTGGATGTGTCACAGCACTCTGTTGTGGAGCTCCACGTGTCAGAGGTGGACGGCGTGGATGGCGAGGCTGGTGAGGCTGGTGATGCTGTTCGCCCTCCAAGGAGGTCATGACTGCAGCTATGGCGGCCCCCATCCGCAAGATGTATATCTGAGGGGGTCTGCAAGGTAGGTACATGTCTCCGGACCCCGGGGTAAGTGTGCAGGTTGGTGACTTTGACCGTCACGATGATGGTGGTGGAGGCCAAACTTTGTCCCAAGTGACAGAGTGGCCTCCTGCAATGGGTGAGGGTTTCCCCCCCCCCCCCACCTGTCAAATGGACCTTTGCAGCTACCACAGGCTGACAGCTGCAACACGTCCATTCGATCTGGGAGTGTTTCCCCCAGTGTGGGAAACAGTCCCATGTTGATCCAAAATCACACACAGTCCCTTAATCAGGTCAGTTAATGAACTGAAATAGCTAAATAAATACTGTCAAGTGGCATCCCGCTGGCTTTAATTGCCTGCGGGATTCCCACCAGCTGGGGCTGCGCGCACACGCCGACGCGTCAGCGGGGAACCCGGAAGTGGGCGGGATCGAGGCGGGATCCGGTCGGGATCCTGCATTTCACGATTTTCGAGGCCCCCCCGCCAAGAACGCACCCGATAGCGGGTGCTAAAATCGGGCCCAGAGTTTCAGATCAATGACCTTTCAACAGAACTGGAAGACACTAGCGATCAACTGCTTTAAAGCAAATATAGAGCCAGGGGAAAGGGGGGTGGTGGTGGGATGGCAGTGATAGAACAAAAGGGAAAGGTCTACTTGGAGAAGTTACAGGATGTTTAGTATAGGAAATGGAAATTGTCATCCTGGAGCAGTGGAATTGTTCTTTTCAGGTTGTTGCTGAGGCACATAGGTACATTCATGCACACAGACAGCGAGAAAAACTTTCTGTTCATTTTGCCACCAATCGAATTTCATGCTCTATCAGTAAGAAATAGATTTACTGAAGGATAAGATAGATGAGTTAAGTATCAGCTTTCCCACGCATTAAGAATTATTAATTGCTATTGAACAAAGTATTCATTCTGTTCAAACTTTAAAGGTCCAAAATTCAGTTACTTATGAAACCAAATTTGAGCCCATCATCTACAACTATTTTGTGGTCCTTTCTTTGGATTGTACATATGTAAATTATCCTGAGGTTGCTCACTGGCGTACTGAACAGGCTACCAAAAATTAAATGCATTCACCGCAATTAGTAGGCTGCATGCCTTCCCTCTCTAAACTGCCAGGGTCTTGATACAAGTATTCTATCAAATGACTACCAGATCAGTCACATACTCTGCCAGGAACTGTATGTCTCTCAACAAATCACCCTGCTAGCAGGTAAATCCTTTTAAAGTGTAACAACCACTAAATGCACTTTTATTAATATATTTCAGTGATAAATGGTAGAAAACAAAAGATAATAAAATGTATAACAGTTTTTCATAGTACTTGCACTTCCAAAATATCCTTTTAAAGTCTTACAAAATCATAAAGAACTTTGTCGCACAAAAGATAAGTTCTGTAGGATGCTGACAGTGTTTATTTTGATCTCCTGTTATCTTATAGATTTCTGGGTCTAGAAGTTTTACACTGAGGATTGCTTAATCAAATATATCATTTTTTTTCTCCATTCTCATCTCTCAAATGAGAAAATCAATTGTATGCAGTAACTCAAGAGGACACTAAAGGAAAAGCCAACAATTTCCTTGTGTACAACTTCAACTGCACACAAAGAACTGTGATAGATGAATCATTCTACGTCATGTATCGTCAGAGCCTCTATCAATTAGCATCTTCATATGTGGATTTTTAAAAAACTGCCTATTGGCTTTCTCACTCTCAAGGGGGAAAGCCATATTTGCTGTCATTTAATAAGATTACATATTAAATCAGTTACTCACACTAAAAGCCACAAGATCAGATACCACTGTGCATATGAACTACCAAAGTTCAGTACTTAGCTGACATACTTTAGCACAGAGAGGCTTGGAAAATCCACACCATGGGTTTTACAATGTTATTGTACTGGGCTAAGTTCCCCTTAGTGACATACAGAGAGTTAAATCTCTTGAATGCTCTGCATGTTCTGTCACAGTAGGTACTGCAGAATGCCTGTCAGAGTCTTCTAATTAGCCCCTTTTGGGCATTTTATCCTGACAGCTACTGGGATGTTGTGATACGCTCTGCCAATTTGCCACTGTGCAGTATCAAAATTAGCACAGAGAATCTTTATGAAGTGCCAGGATAGAAGCGCCACTGTTGCCAATCTCTTATCTCTCACGCCATACTGCACACTGTCAGATTAGCTAACTGTATTTGTGCCCCCTTCTCACAGCTTTTAACCTCCAACTACTCTAATTGGCTTCATAGTTAAATAGTAGTGGAAGAACTTCCAATACATACACTAGAATTGGCTATTCATTGCTGTCATTACAATAACTGTGCATTTGTTTTTATTTTGATGGGATACAAGTTTTATGCAGCTATTATTTTAATGAAGCTAAACTACCTGGTTCTAAAGAATATAGATCGAGAACTTACTGTTGGTGCTATTAGTGGATGGGCACTCAATGCATCTGTGTGACACTCCAATGCCCACTATGATCCATTAAAAATAAATAGGTTAACATATGCTTTAATATAGTTGAAAGAGGAATGCCAGATGAATGTGTTAAGTGTATGTCTGCTAATACTGCAACAGTAATTTGTAGGCTCTGCAAATTAAAGAATTTTTAAAAAATAATTGGGAATTCGGGTGATTTATAACAGTTTTGCAGATGTTCCCATGTATTTTCACCTACACTTGACCTGCTATTACATCGAATCGCAACTCTCTGAAAGCTTTCATGCAGACCATCAGTGGCGTGTGTATGTCTTTACAATCAAAGTCCTGCTTCTTCCATGCAGAGGCAAATCTCCAACCGAATGGAAGTACAAAATACATAGAGAATGACTCATGTTTTAGCAGACTGACGATGCCTCAATGAGCAGTGGAGCAAGAACCAGTTTCTGTATAACACAGGATACTGTCTACCAGAATCAAGTTAAAATGTGCATGTTAATTAGAGTTATTGTTAACATTACAGTGATTAATCATTGATAAAAACCTATAGTTTACATAATATTCCCTTGAAGTTTTATAATTTGGTACGTACTTTATTTTTTAAACGAAGGAGATTTTCTGGTAGATCTATTTATATGACAAATACTGCCAGTGCCAGGGGCAACATTTCAGTTTTCTATTCATGTTTAAAAAAATTACTAAGGAGAGATACTGAAATGTACGCATGACATTTTTGATTCTGAATGACTGTGACAGCATGCTTGCAACATATCAAAGATTATTATGTTAGCGTGTGGAATAATATTGGTGATGAACTATTAATGTATAATATTGAAAAAAAATGGCTTACACAGGAGAAGCATATTTTAAGACTTCAGATGATTCTAGAGTATGACAGGAAAGCTTAGGCTGTCTATATTGTCAGCTGAATTATGGAAAGCATGAACACACTCCCAGCCTGCTTTTATTTTTTATATTAATTGTTGTATACATAGTTTTTTTTTAAACTGTCTGACATTTTTAGTTGGGCATCACATCTCCTATTATTACTGCAAATTATTTTTAATCATCATAAAAACTCTAATAAAGTAAATAAATTAAACAAGGTTAGATAGCGATGGCAGGGCAGGTGGTGTGTCATAATTGCAGCGTGTGAGAGTTTGCGGAGACCAGCGAGGTCTCAGGCAACCACATCTGCAGTAAGTGTCTGCACCTCGAGGAACTTCGGCTCAGAGTTGTTGAGCTGGAGTCCAAGGTGCAAACATTGCGATGCAACCGAGAGGGGGAAGAGTTATCTGGACACCTTGATCCAAGAGGCAGTCACACCTCTTAGATTACGTAGTATTTTAAAGTCAGTCAGTGGTCAGGAACAGGAGGATGTGACTGCGAGTCAGGCAGGTGTGGGGACCCAGGATGTAGTGATGGAGGAGCCTCAGCCCTTGCCCTTGTCCAACAGGTAAGAGGTACTTGCTACATGTATGGATGAGAGCAAAGACTGCAGGGAGGATGGGCAAACTGACCACGGCAGCATGGTACAAGAGGCCATTCAAGAGGGGGGAGTAAAAAAGAAAGTGGTAGTGGTAGGGGATAGTATAATCAGGGAGTTAGACACTGTTCTCAGCAGCCGCAACTGAGAGTCCCGATGGCTGTGTTGCCTGCCCGATGCCCGGTTTAAGGACATCTCCTCGTGGCTGGAAAAGAACTTGGAGCATGAGGGGGAGGATCCAGTTGTTGTGGTCCACGTAGGAACCAACGAGATAGGTAGAACTAAGAATGAGGTTCTGCTGAGGGAGTTTGAGGAGCTAGGGTCTAAATTAATAAGCAGAACCTCATAAATAATAATCTCTGGATTACTACCTGAGCCATGCGCAAATTGGCATAAGGTCAAACAGATCAGAGAGTTAAATGCGTGGCTCCAAGAATGGTGTGGGAGACAGGGGTTTTGATTCATGGGGCACTAGCACCAGTACTGGGGAAAGAGGGAGCTGTTCTGCTGGGACGGGCTGCACTTAAACTGGGGTGGGACCAGTGTCCTGGCAAATTGAATAACTAGGGCTGTAGATGGGGCTTTTAAACTAAACAGAGGGGGGGGGGAGGGATCAGGTCAGGGGAAATTTAGAAATCTATAGAGAAAAGTCATGGCAACAGAACAGTGTAGAGTTTGGGTAAAGAAAAGCATAGTGTGGCAGGAAGGGGCAGAGAGTTTAACAGTAATAGTGCATCAGCGAATAAGGTCAAATCAGGGAAAAATTGTAAAAAGTTAAAATTAAAGACTCTTTATGTGAATGCATGAAGCATTTGTAACAAGATAGACGATTAATGGCACAAAGAGAGATAAATGGGTTTGATCTAATAGCCATTACAGAGACATGGTTGCAAGGCAACCAAGATTGGGAACTAAATATTCCAGGGTACTTGATGTTTCGAAAAGACAGGCAGAATGGAATAAGCTGGCGGGGGAGGGGGTGGTGGGGATGGCCCTGATAATAAAGGATGACATAAGGACAGTGGTAAGAAAGGATCTTGGCTCAGAAGGTTAGGAAGATCAGGAGCAGAAAACACTGGTGGGAGTAGTTTATAGGCCCCCTAACAGTAGCCATATCTTTTGACAAAGTATCAATCAATAAATAATAGGAGCTTGTAACAAAGATAATGCAATAATTGTGGGGGACTTTAATCTTCATATAGACTGGGCAAATCAAATTGGCAAAGGTAGTCTGGAAGAAGAATTCATGGGGTGCATTCAAGAAAGTTTCCTAGAACAATACATCATGTAACCAACCAGGGAACAGGCTATTTTAGATATTGTATTGTGTAATGAGACAGAGTTAATTAGTAATCTCACAGTAAAGGAACCTCTGGGAAAGAGTGATCATAACATGATAGAATTTCACATTGAGTTTGAGAGTGACGTACTTAAGTCCAAAACTAGAGACTTAAACTTAAATAAAACCAATTACATAGGTATGAGGGGTGAATTGGCTAAGGAAGATTGGGAAATTAGATTATATGTTATGACGGTAGATTAGCAATGGCAAACATTTAAAGAAATATTTCAATGAATATACATTCCATTGAGAAATAAAAACTCCACGGGAAAAGTGATTTATCCGTGGTTAACTAATAGTATTAGATTAAAAGAAGAGGCCTACAATGTTGCAAAGAAGAGTAGTAAGACTGAGGATTGGGAGAGTTTTAGAATCCGGGAAAGGATGACCAAAAAATTGATAAAAGGGGAGAAAATAGAATATGAGAGTAAACTAGCAAGAAATATAAAAACAGATTGTAAGAGCTTCTACAGGTATATAAAAAGGAAGAGAGTAGCAAAAGTAAACATTGGTCCCTTAGAAGCTGAGACAGGAGAAATTATAATGGGAAATAAGGAAATGGCAGAGACATTAAACAAATATTTTGTAACTGTCTTCACAGTAGAAGACACAAAAAGCATACCAGAAATATTGGGGAACCAAGGGGCTAATGAGTGTGAGGAACTTAAAGTAATTATTATCAGTAGAGAAAAAGTACTAGATAACCTAATGGGACTAAAAGCCGATAAATCCCCTGGACCTGGTGGCCTACGTCCAAGGGTTCTAAAAGAGGTGGCTGCAGAGATAATGGATGCATTGGTTGTGATCTTCCAAAATTCCCTAGATTCTAGAATGGTCCCAGGAGATTAGAAGGTAGCAAATGTAACCCAGGTATGCAAGAAAGGAGGGAGAGAGAATACAGGGAACTACAGGCCAGTTAGCCCGACTTCGGTCATCGGGAAAATGCTGGAATCCATTATTAAGGAAGTGGTAACAGGACACTTAGAAAATCATAATATGATTAGGCAGAGTCAACATGGTTTTATGAAAGGGAAATCGTGTTTGACAAATTTATTAGAGTTTTTTGAGGATGTAATTAGCAGGGTAGATAAAGGGGAACCAGTGGATGTAGTATATTTGGATTTTCAAAAGGCATTCAGTAAGGTGCCACATAAAAGGTTGTTACACAAGATAAGGGTTCATGGGGTTAGCGGTAATATATTAGCATGCATAGAGGATTGGTTAGCAGACTGAAAACAGAGAGTAGGAATAAAAAGGTCATTTCTGGGTTGGCAGGCTGTAACTAGTGGGCTGCCGTAAAGATCGGTGCTTGGGCCTCAGCTATTTACAATTTATATTAATGACTTAAATGAAGGGACCGAGTGTGATGTATCCAAGTTTGCTGATAATACAAAGCTAGGTGGGAAAGTAAGCTGTGAGGAGGACACAAAGGGCTCGAATTTAGCAGGCCTGCGGGTTCCCAGCGGGTGGTCCTCCGGGAGCGTGGTCAACACGCTCGGCGAAATTAGTGGGTTGCCCGCGCGATCGTAGCAGGCAACCCACTAATAGGAATCAATTACCTGCTCCTCCGGGGTCCACGGCGCTGGCCTGCGCGTCGGTCGGGCTGCGCATGCGCAGTACGATCTGTCAGCTGGAGGCTCTCTAGTTAAAGGGGCAGTCCTCCACTGACAGATGCTGCAACCAATGGAACAAATTGCAGCATGGAGCAGCCCAGGGGGAAGGCAGCTCCCAGTTTAATGATGCCTCACCCCAGGTATCATCAGATGGGGTGAGGAGGAGGGGGAGGACACAGATCTTCCACCCGGCGGGCGGGAGGAAGCGGCCTGCCTCTGCCACCAAGAAGGCCTGGCTCGAGGTGGCAGAGGGGGTCACCTGCGCCACCAACATATGGCCCACCTGCTTACAGTGCAGGAGGCGCTGCAATGACCGCAGTAGGTCAGCCGCAGTGAGAACACGAAGTCTTTCCCCTACACTCCGTCTGCCACAACACTGCCCCCACCCCACATCTCTTTCGGCACCGCCAACACTATTCTGTAATATCACCCTTCATACCCACTCAAACCCCATCCTCATCTTACCTCCACCTACTCACCTCGCCAGTACTCATCCTGCCACTAACACGCAACCCAATCCTCATACAATCTCATTGCTCCATCCCATACTCACCCTCTCGTGCATCTCCCTCACGGCCAGCCTCACTCAACCTGCCACCACCTGTGCTGCAGCCACAGGTCATGCATCACATATGTGCAGTAGGCAGCGTAAGGCAAACGTGTCATGAGCATGAAGGGGGTGCACAAGGGTGTCTGAGGGTTTGTCATGGGTGTTACCTATATTGAATTTCAGAGCAACAAACAGCACACATTATATTGACACCACCACTGCCATGTCTCCGTGAATCCTGTCCGTTGTGTCCAATAATGCCCGCTCCTGGGTATCACTATGAGGACCCACCACTGATGCCACCCATCGTGTTACTGCAGAGTAGGTGCAGGTGTATTTGCAGGGCTCGTCCGCGCAGACGACTGAGAGACATCGGCGGTGTAGCCGGCTGCACCCTGGACGGATGCGGAGGAGAAGGTGTGGAGGGCAGTGGTGACTTTGACAGCGACAGGTAAGCAGTTGGTGCTGGGGCCAGCCAGGAGCAGCTCGGCATGAAAGAGCCTGCAGATCTCCACGACTACATGTCGAGCGAATCTGCGCCTCCCTGTGCACTGCTGCTCGGAGAGGTCCGGGGAGCTGCGCCTCGGTCTGTGGACCCTGTGGCGAGGGTAGTGCCCTCTGTGATGCGTCTCTCTCTGCGGTAGCCCTCCCTCCTGCTGTGCAGGTGGGCGTGCAACAACACTGTGTTGGGGGGATCCACATCTCTGCGGCGGATGGCGTGGACTGCGAGGCTGCTGGGGCTGGTCATGCTCTTCGTCCTCCGAGGGTGTCCACACACCACCCATCTGGCAGGTGTTGGTCTGAGGGGTTGTGCAGGGTAGGTGGGTGGTTCCTCGGACTGGGGCTGCGGTTTCGTGTCGGTCTGTCCTCTGGCTTGGCGGGGGGTGGTGGGGGGCAGGGGTTGCCCTATGTGACGCGGTGGCCTCCTGCGTGGGTGAGGGCTGTCCCCCGTGGAGTGCACCTTGGCACCTGCCACAGGCTGCTGGCTGCAACACGCCTGGTTGGAGAGAGACTGTTTCCCCCAGTGTGTGAAGCTCACTGCCTTGAACCTAAAATCCCACACTTCCTCTTTTGACAGCTGATTCAGCTCATTAACTGACCTCAACAAGCAAGGTAAGTACTCTCAAGTGGAACCCCGCTGGCTTTAATTGCCTGCGGGATTCCCACCAGCGGGGCTTGCGCACGCAGCCCCGCACGTCAGCGCGGTACCCGGAAGTGGCCGGGATTTCGTCGCGATCCGGTCACGTGACCGGATATCGGGATTTTCCGGGCCCCCCCGCTGGAAACCCGCCGGAAACCCGACGCCAAATTCGAGCCCAAAGAGTCTGCAAAGGGATACAGACAGGTTAAGTGAGAGGGCAAGAAGGTGGCAGATGGAGTATAATGTGGGGAAATGTGAGGTTATTCACTTTGTTGGAAGAAAAGAAAAACAGAATATTTTTAAAATGGTGAGAAACTATTAAATGTTGGTGTTCAGGGAGATTTGGGTGTCCTTGTACACGAAGTAGAGAAAGTTAACATGCAGGTACAGCAAGGAATTAGGAAGGCAAATGGTATGTTGGCCTTTATTGCAGGAGGATTGGAGTACAAGAGTAAGGAAATCTTGATGCATTTGTACAGGGCTTTGGTGAGACCACACTTGGAGTATTGTGTACAGTTTTGGTCTCCTTACCTAAGGAAGGATACACTTGCCTTAGAGGCGGTGCAACGAAGGTTCATTAGATTGATTCCTGTGATGAGGGTTGTTCTATGAGGAGAGATTGAGTAGAATGGGCCTAAACTCTCTGGAGTTTAGAAAAATGAGAGGTAATCTCATTGAAACATATAAGATTCTGAGAGGGCTTGACAGGGTAAATGCTGAGAGGCTGTTTCCCCTGGCTGGAGAGTCTAGAACTAGGGGGCATAGTCTCAGGATAAGGGGTCGGTCATTTAGGACTGAGATGAGGAAAAATTACTTCACTCAGAGGGTTGTGAATCAATGGAATTCTCTACCCAAGAGGGCTGTGGATGCTCAGTCAATGAATATAGTCAAGACTGAGATCGATAGATTTTTGGACTCTCAGGGAATCAAGGGCTATGGGGATCGTGTGGGAAAGTGGACTTGAGGTCAAAGATCAGCCATCATCTTATTGAATGGAGGAGCAGGCTTGAGGGGCCGTGTGGCCTACTCCTGCTCCTATTTCTTATATTCTTATGTTCTTATCACAACTGGGTTTCATTTGCATGACAGGTACATTTTTGGGCTTCTCAAAATAAGGGATTTTGGCATCACGAAATGGAAAGCTCCTATTTCAGGCATCCGTGTCAGCATCAAGCACTCCCAGATTAGGTACAGTACAGCTATTTCCTGCTTTATACCTCAAACCAAGATTATCTTCACGAGAGTATTGGCCCAGAATTTCCTGGAGACTTGCACTAATGAATGGCCCATCTATGGTATTGGGATCATTTTCCAGCGCAAAAGTCCCAGGAAATTATGGCGTAAGTGAATCACGCTGCACCGTAATTTCCTGGGACTTTTGCACTGCTTCGCAAATATCGTCACCAAAACCATGAAAAGTTAAATATCATAGCTCCATCCCCCATTCAAGTCAATGGCGATCGCAAATTTACGCTAGTTTACCTAGACTTAAAAATAATGTTGCAGACATTAGTTACCTAGCATCGACATGATTTGTGGCTCTCACATGATTTTCATCCTGAGAGGACCATTAAAGCCGTGGAGCTTCATCTCTGCAGTCTGGCATCAATCTTTTAGATTTTCTTCTCTGCTTCTCTGTTACTGAGATGTTCAGTTTTTCCAGTTCTGCCATCAGCAGTCCTGTAAGTGCCTGAAGGCAATACTTTCAGGACTCTCAACCCTCTCCTCAACATGTTCAGAAGGTCAAAGGATTGCAACGGCCTTTCTACTGGACATTCCCCTATTCCACATTATTATGGATGAGGAGGAAAAGCAGAGGCAGGAGGAATGGTACGTGAAACACCATGGCCAGCCACTGCTCCAAACTCGCTCAATGTGCTTCACCAAAGAAACAACTGGCCACCTCTGTGAAATGCTGCAGGAAGATCTGAAGTCACGGTGCATTTTCTGAAGGGCCTTATCAGTTGAAACGAAGGTGACTGCGGCCTTCAATTTCTATTGCTCCGATTCCTTCTAGCTATTCATTGGAGACCTCTGCAACATCAGCCAGGGAGCTGTGAGGGCCTGCATTCGACAGGTGTCCTCTTCCATAGGGCATCAGACTTCATCAAATACGGCATGTTGCCTGCAGAGCAAAGAGACAGGGCCATCAACTTCCACAAGCTTACTGGGTTCCCCAGGGTGCAGTGGGCTGTCGATGTTATCCAAGTGGCACTGAAGGCTCTACTCGAGGAACCTGTCGCTTTTATCAACACACTAAATGTCCAAATGGTCTGTGATGCCCAACAAAGTATCCTGCGTGTAAATTCTCAGCGTCGGGGAAGCTGTCACGAAGGTGCCATTGCCCTTCGCCACTCCGCCTGCTGACTTTTTCAACAGGGAGGGACAAGGAGGCAGATGGATCCCGGGGGACAAGGCCTGCCCCCTGAAGCCATGGCTGATGACACCGTTCCATGTCACCAACAACGCAGCAGAGGAAAGGTACATCTGCGCATGCACGGCAACCCAGCAGCTGCTGGAAAGGACCATAAGGATGTTGAAAGCTCGCTTCAGGCACCTGGATAGGTCGGGGAGGAGGGGGTGGATCCTACAGTACGCTCCTGACAAAGTGGCAATGATTATAGCGGTGTGCTGAGTTTTCCACGGCCCCGACTAGTGTCCATATTTCGCCACTGTTATGCAAATGAGGCCCGAGGCCTAATTTGGAGTGAGCTTTGGGCTGGCAACTTCGGGCACACATATTAGCCAGGACGCCTACTTTGCGCCAGTTTCCAGCATGAAACTAACTTCTCGGCTACGATGTCTAATGCAAATTTCGATGTCATAGTTTATAAGAAATAAAGAAGTAAAGCAAGTCATTTGGAATTTGCAGAAAAAATGTCAAGAAACAGAAAATGTGAAAATAGCAGAGCCATAATGCATGCAGTCTGAATTGATCTTCCCATAAAGAAAGGCAGACTGAATACCAATTAATCATTTAATTAATTCAGCCAGTCTTTATTTAACAGCAAGTAGACTTATAGATTTAAAAGGTTACAGCTTCATTCAAGAAGCAGAATATTACATTGTGTATTACATAGTGTAACATTCCCCTCCTTATAAAACTCTCATCTGATTTACTGTGAGACACACCAGAGGAGAGCCACTAATAATGTATTAAAAATGTTATGATAACACACTGTTCTGCCCATAACACTCTGGCATCACACCTGCCGTGTCATACTCTGGCATCACATTTTTTGATTGGCTGAAATAAAATAACAAATCACAAGATAGATTTTCAACTTGCCACCCGGGTGCAAAACTGACGTTGCGGATTGGCCGATGGTTACTGAAACCGCCCGATTTTCAAGTGTGTACTGTTCAATGAACCAATCATCCGATAAAACCAGGTAACCATAATCTCCCAGCATGCATTAATATGGTTCTGTCAGGCACAAGTGTATGATATAAACTGTTTTATCTGCTTGCCTAAGGTGGGTATTCACAGAGCAATCCCAATATCTATTGTCTTCGATCTAGCAATTACCTTGCCAATCTGGAGACGCCAGTCAGATCCACTTTTAGGTTACTGAATATATTAAACAGTTTGAAACCTTAATTAAAATGTCATTGTTTTTTCTGACAGCTTGTAGTAGCTTCTGATGATAGTAATTTTAAACTGTATGAAAATCTGTTAGTAACCATGGTAAAATATGTGATATTATTTATAATGGGTACGGCGGTGTAGTGCTTATGTTACTGGACTAGTAATCCAGAGAATGTAAATTCAAATCCCACCTGTTTGAGAATTCAAATTCAACTTTCAAAATCTGGAAATAAAAAGCTGGTATCAGTAAAAGTGACCATGAATCTGTCGGATTGTCATAAAAACCCACTGGTTCACTAATGTCCTTTTGGGGAGGAAACCCGACCTCCTTATGCAGTCTGGCCTATATGGGACTACAGTCCCACACCAACATGGTTGTCTCTTAACTGCCCTTTGTAGTGGCCTAGCAAGACACTCAGCTGTATCAAACTGCTAACAGCAGTTCACGAAGGTGGCCCACCACCACCTTCTCAGAAGTAGGGATGGGCAATAAATGCTGGCCTTGCCAGCGATACCTGAGAATGAATTTTTAAAAATATTCAATCATTTTGATTCTTCTGTGGGTTTTGTAACTTTTACTAGAATATTCCTTATTACAATAATTAAAAATTGTCTTTCAATTCTGGAAATTATAGTCAATGGGTTAATTTTAATTGACCATCAATTAATTTATGGTCACAATTTACCATACTTTTACTAAGCAATACACTTTGTGCAGTAGTAAAGGACATTTAAACTGCAGCAATTAGTGTTTATTGTTCTGACTGTTACAATTACCTATGGGCAACACATTTTAAGAGAAATTCATGTAGTCCACGAGGCATTTCTGTGACTATTATCAAATTGACATTTTCAGTCATTTAACCCACTTTTATCACAATGGATGAGGCCAACTCCCATTATGAAATTAAGAACTATCAAACAATTGTCTCCATTTTCCATGTATTTTCTTCCATGTGTAAGTGCCCTCATGCCATACCACACGCGTATCTCTGGGCAAGGGCTGGCAGCAGTAACCTCTCTTTAGCTCAAACAGTGGCAGCTGTGTAAGCAGCCTGACATTACGCCCCCTCCTTTGGGAGAACTGTCTTCCCTCAATTCAGTCCTTTCCGCAGAGACTGACTGGAATTGGAAATTCAATGTGGTACTGCATATCAGTGTATTAACCTACTACATCACTGGGCCATAACTCAATATGATTTGTAATACACATAAATACTTATCAAAATGTGCCAAATATTTACACCTTCTTCATAAGAAAGTGTGGAACAAAACCATTTAGTCAATTCAGGTGTAACATCAGACAAACTATGTCTTATCACAGATTACCTGCAAGTTATTTAATTTGATGAGCGAGGTGAATAACCACAGGTAAAAGTTCCTAAAAGAGAATTTGCTGCAAAAAAATGTCCTGATCCTGAAGATAATTGAGAGCTGGCTAGCCCATTGACTGAGCAGAGAATTGAGCATTAGAGGACCTTGACTTCAAATTCCAGCAAGATCTACTTATTCCTTCATTCTTCAGAGGTCGAAGCCATCATTATCTTCGGTGAAACAGGAGGAGCAAGTTCCGGATTTCCACCTTTCACTGAACATGTGCGAACGGCAAAACTCACTCCTCGAATTCGTCACTAACAACGGAGAGCGCTGTTGAGCTCACCGTTCTTTTTTAAGCAATTTCTGGGCCGATTTTTTTTTTTAAGAAAAAAAATTATTTCTACTGCATGTTGTAACATTGTCGTGGTGGGATTCAGATTCAGTTACCTTACTCTGCTGATATCCCAATGTCAGCGAGAAGGCAATTTCTCATAGATGGACTATGGTGGGAGAGCAAAGAGTGCAGAGATTGTGCACAATACTTACTGCATTGTCATAAGTACTATCCTTTTGGGGTGTTGCAAAAGAAAAGGAGATAGCCACTGCTTCATGCTACTATCTGGTGTTGCCATCTTAGCGACCAATTGGAGGGAAACAGTTCCCCTGAAGGAGAGAGGATAAAGTCAGACTGGCCTTAAAGCTGTCAATGGCAGGGCTCATGAAGAGCTGTCTCTCTCTCTCTCTCTCTTTCCCTCCAGCATATCGATTTACATTATTCAATCTTGACTACCATATTCCAAAAATATGGTAGTCATATTTTTGACTACCATATTTTATGGTAGTCAAAAATATGACTACCATAAAATATGGTAGTCATATTTTTGACTACCATATTTTATGGTAGTCATAGTTCATAGTTCAAAACATTTTCATAGTTCAAAACATTTGTTTATATCTTCCTTTTAACCATCGATCCTTTTCCTCTCTGGATATTTGCCCAGTTCTTATTCAAAGGAGTTAACATGGGATCAATTAGAAATTTAATTTCTAATCTTTAGTTTAACCTGAGGCTTTCCAATATCAACCTTGCAAACTGACTGCTGTTATTGCTTGCACAAACCTCAAAAGTAGTTAATTGTTTGTAAAGCACTTTGGGACGTCCATAGGATGTGATAAGGTAATATATAAATACAAGAGTTCTTGATTTCTTTTAAGAACATAAGATAAGAACATAAGAAATAGGAGCAGTAAACCACCATATGGCCCCTCGAGCCTGCTCCGCCATTCAATAAGATCATGGCTGATCTTCGACCTCAACTCCACTTTCCCGCCCGATTCCCATATCCCTTGATTCCGCTGGAATCCAAAAATCTATTTATCTCAGCCTTGAATATATGAACATATGTATGAACATACGAATTAAGAGCAGGAGTAGGCCTTTCGGCCCCTCGAGCCTGCTCTGCCATTTGATAAGATCATGGCTGATCTGATTGTGACCTCAACCCTACTTTCCTGTCTACCTACTATAACCTTTGACTCCCTTGTTAATCAGGAATCTATCTAACTCAGCCTTAAAAATATTCAATGACCCTGCTTCCACCGCTCTCTGGGGAAGGGAGTTCCACAGACTCACGGCCCTCTGAGAGAAAATATTTCTCCTCATCTCCATCTTAAATGGGAGACCCCTTATTTTTAAACTGTGTCCCCTAGTTCTAGTCTCTCCCACAAGGGGGAAACATCCCCTCAGCATCTACCCCTTCAAGTCCCCTCAGGATCTTATATGTTTCAATAAGATCACCTTTCGTTCTTCTAAACTCCAGTGTATATACAGGCCCAACTTATCCAACCTTTCCTCATAAGATAACCCCCACATCCCAGGAATCAGTCGAGTGAACCTTCGCTGAACCGCCTCCAAAGCAATTATGTCCTTTCTTAAATAAGGAGACCAAAACTGCACACAGTATTCTAGATGTGGTCTCACCAATACCTTGTACAACCGTAGCAAAACATCTCTACTTATATATTCCATTCCCCTTGCAATAAATGACAACATTCCATTTGCCTTCCTAATCACTTGCTGTACCTGCATACTAACTTTTTGTGATTCATGTACTAGAACACCCAGATCCCTCTGTACCTCAGAGTTCTGCAATCTCTCTCTATTTAAATAATATATTGCTTTTCTATTCCTCCTGTCAAAGTGGACAAGTTCACATTTTCCCACATTATACTCCATCTGCCAAATTTTTGCCCATTCACTTAACCTATCTATATCCCTTTGCCGACTCCTTGGGGTCGATTTTTGGATGGCCGAGCTGGTGAGTTGGGGACAGGGGGTCTCCGAAAATGGCGGAATCCCGGAGCACCACAGGCACCTGCACAACAGCAGGGAGGGCAACAGCAGAGAGAGCAGCGCACAGGAGGCATTACCCTCGCCACAGGGTCTACAGACCGAGGCTCAGCTTCCTGGACCTCTCTGAGGAGCAGTGCATACGGAGGCTCAGAGTCAGTCGCCAGGTAGTCGTGGACATCTGCAGCCTCCTTCATGCCGAGCTGCACCCGGCTGGCCCAAGCAGCACCTTCTTACCTGTCGCTGTCAAAGTCACCACTGCCCTCAACTTCTTTCCCTCCGGATCCTTTCAGGGTGCCACCAGGGACGTCTCTCAGTCGTCTGCACACAAGTGCATAAGGCAGGTCATTGACAGCTTGTTTCGCAGGGCCTCGCAGTATATCAACATCCCCATTGATGACCTCAGCCAGACAGGGAGGGCAGTGGGATTCCACGCTGTGGCTGGCTTCCCACGGGTGCAGGGTGTAAATCAATTGCACCCATATAGCAATACGAGCATCTCCACACGAGGCAGGACTGTTCATCAACAGGAAGGGCTATCACTCCATCAACACTCAGCTCATCTGTGACCACCGCAAGAGATTCCTTCACGTGTGCGCCAGATACCCGAGCAGCTGCCACGATTCCTTCATCCTCCGGGAGTCCAACATCCCGCCCCTCTTCGCACCCAACACCCACAAGGACTGGCTCCTTGGGGACAAAGGATACCCCCTGCACATGTGGAACCCTACTACTGAGCAACAGCATCGATATAATGACAGCCACATCGTTACCAGGTGTACAATTAAGCATGCTATAGGGCTGCTCAAGGTGCACTTCAGGTGCCTTGATCGTTCTGGGGGAGCGATTCAATATGCACCAGACAGAATGGCACCTATTATAGTCCTCTGTTTTGCCCTGCACAACATGGCACAACAGAGAGGGGTGCCACTGGAGGAGGCCCCATCCACATCTGCCACCCATATTGAGGAGGAGAAGGAGGAGAAGGAGGGGGAGGAGGACAAGGAGGACAAGGAGGAGGAGGCAGAGGAGGAGCAACCCATGGGCAGAACAGCGGCTCACCTGGCTGCTCATGAGGCCAGGGAGTCACTGTTTTGTGAACAGTTCAACTAACATCAGACAGTGTGAAGAGTCCAGTCCTCACCACCTGGATAGAGGAGCAGCCACACCAGCTCTCTCCCATACCCCCTGCACAAAATAGTCGTGCAACTACACATGCACCCACTGTAGAGTGACCCAATGGATGGCATCAAGTGTGGGTATTCATGGTGAACCTCATGAAAGGGACTTATTACACAAGCCAGTCAAGACGTGGCAGTAGTGGTGAAAATAATAATATTTAATGTGCCATTAACAAAAATCAAATATAAATAAAAAACATGACAAACCGTCAAACACCCTTGTGCATCCCCTTTGTGTTCATAAAACCTTTGCCTTACGCTTACAACTACTCCTACGTGGTGCTTCCCCTGTGGCTGCAGCAGAGGTAGTGGCAGGTTGCTCTTGTTCATGCCCTGACCGATTAGATGCTTTGGGCTGATGGCGTCTGGGTTTCAGTGCCCGTGAGAGCCCCTCCAAAGACTGCTCCACCTGGAGAGGAGGCAGCATTGTGGGTACTGGTTGAGAGGGGGGCAACGGGTAAGACATGGGAGCGCTTTGAGTGGCGTCCCCACTTCCATGTCCCCTTTCGCCATCATCCCTCTCCTGGGCCAGGCCCACATCACTCCTACCACCCTCCTGGACAACAGTTTGGAGGACATGTGTGAGGCTTGTAAGGCCAGTGCTAGTGTATCTGCCTGCCTGTTTAAGGCAGCAGAAAGTTGCTCACTCAGTATCCGAAGGGCCGTTTTCAGGGCCTCAATGGACTCATTGGTGAGCCGTGCTTGAAGCTCGATGGAGGCTAGCCTTCCCTCCATCGCAGACATTCCCGCACTTACCCGCGACAGTATCTCAGAGATGCCCTCAACGTCCCTGTTACAGTATCTCAGAGATTCCCTCCTGTACCTGTGCCACCATTCCACTCATGCAGGAGTAGGACTCCACCATCCTCTGCGCAATTGTGGAGAGTGCGCGTGGCACCTGTTCCAGCACCTCGCAAATGTGCTGCTGCCCCTCGATCATTCTTTTAAAGGATGGTCCCCAGGGTTCAGCATCTGTGTCCAGCTGAGCAGAGCCTGGAGAAGAGTGCTCCCACCGACACGGACTCTCCACAGCTGCCCTGCCACCAGTGTCTGCTCGTGCTCACGTGTGTGGTGACTCATCATGTGCGACCCCAACTAAGTGAGGACGGGGACCCACCGAGGTGTGTGAATCTGCGCTGGTGGATGGCTCACTCAGATATGACGGTGCCCCCTCAGAGGCCGGCAGGTCCTCTGAGGAATCGCCCTCTGCCGTTACAGCAGTCGCTGAAGGCCCTGTAAGAGAACAGAAGGCAATATTAAGCATGATGACAGATGTTGAGGTGCTGAAGATGGCAAGGCATGTTAACATCATTTGCTATTGTGAGTGCTGAATATTAAAGTTCTGTCACCAGCCGTTTGTCGGGTGGCAGTCTCGGCGTCCCTAATGGACAGGCACTCGAGGGTACTGCTCACTTCAAGAGCCTCCTGCTCCACGTCCATGAGGACGACCTGATGTTGTGGCCCCCCTCCGGTCCTCGCCCACCCGTGCATTCTGAGCTCTCTTCTCCTATAAGGGGAGAAAGTAGAGAGGTGTGAGTGAGGGATGGTGACGTGGCCAACCGCTGAATGCATTGGTTTGGGTGAGGCTGACCGTGAAAGAGGTGCATCAGAGGATGCGTATGAGACAGAGACATGATATTGTTTGAGGATTGGGTTGAGTGGTAGTGGTGGCATGAGTACTGGTAGGTGAGTAAGTGCAGGTAAGTTGAGGATGAGCTTTGAGTGGGTGTGAGGAGCGATGTGATAGAGTACTGTTGGCACTGCAGAATGAGTTGAGGGGTGGGGGCGGTGATGTGGAAAACGGAGTGTAGGAGAATGAGTAAGTGTACTCACTTTGGCTGACCTCGTTAGGTCATTGAAGTGCTTCCTGCACTGGATTCAGGGGCGGGAGACGTTGCTGCTGCTGGTGACCTCCTCTGCCACCTTGAGCCAGGCCTTCTTGGTGGCAGAGGCAGGCCACTTGCTCCCGTCCGCCAGGTAGAGTATCACCCTCCTCCTTCTCACCCCATCCAGTAGGATCTGGAGTGAGGCATCGTTAAATCTGGGAGCAGCCTTTCCCCTGGTCTGCTCCATGCTGCACTTTTGGTTGGTTGCTGCAGGAGCAGCATTGGAGGACGGCCCTTTAAATAGGGCTCCTCCAGCTGACAGCCTGTGATGCGGGTGCGCAGTCTGCCCGCTGCGCAGGTTGACGACAGGAAGCCCGGAAGCCACGGTAAGTGCATTCAATTTACCCGCAATCGCGTGGGGAACGGACCGATTTCACTGGGCGGGTTACACACGTGCCCAGTTGCCCCCCCGCTGCCATCCCGCCTCCCTGGTAATATTGGGGCCCTTATGTCCTCTTCACAACTTACTTTCCTACCTACATTTGTGTCATCAGCACACTTAGCAACCATACATTCGGTCCCTTCATCCAAGTCATTGATATAGATTGTAAATAGTTGAGGCCCCAACACTGATCCCTGTGGCACTCCACTCGTTACATCTCGCCAACCTGAACATGACCCATTTATGCCTACTCTCTGTTTCCTGTTAGCTAACCAATCCTTTATCCATGCTGATATGTTACCCCCTACACCATGAGTTCTTATTTTGTGCAGTAGCCTTTGTTGTGGCACCTTGTCACATGCTTTCTGGAAATCCAAGTACACCACATCCACATTGCTTGTTGCTTCCTCAAAGATCTCTAATAAATTAGTCAAACACGATTTCCCTTTCATAAATATACTCAACGACTGAACATCCACAGCCCTCTGGGGTAGAGAATTTCAAATTCTTCTTGTCTATTTCAACAGTCACAATTTGACTTCAGCAATGATTACAGCCGTATTATCTGTGTTAAGTTAAAAGAGAAGTCTAAACATCATCCAATCTATATTTCTCCCACTTTTCACATTCATTTTGAATTCCATGTGTCATACTTTACTGAATGTTATTAATCTTCTTCATCTAAGTTACCTGGCCATTTAGTAGAGGACCTCTGCTGAGCTCAACTCATCAACACCCATCATATAGAGTCTAATCTATTTATCATTACTTTGTGCTTTCTAATTCCGAGCCAATTTTCAATCCAGCTTTTGCCATTAATTCTACTCATCTTTTTATCAATTGTGCAAAATCCTTATTATTCTTCCTGCTCCTCTGGTGTCCCCAAGCTGCACATTAGCTGCTGCATGGAGCCCAGGTGGATGATCTGTTCCCCGGACTCTACTAAGCCAGATATTAAGCAGGCCATTGACAACTTTAGTTTTGATTCTTGGTCCATCTGTGAAAAATTGCCTTCCCGCTGATATTGGAAATTCAGCAGAGTAAGGTAACTGAACCTGAATCCCACCACAACAATGTTACAACATGCAGCAGAAATACTTTCCTTCTTTTCAAAAAAATAATCGGCCCAGAAATTGTTTAAAAAAGAACGGTGAGTTCAACAGTGTTCTCCGTTGTTAGTGGCGAAATCGAGGAGTGAGTTCCGGCATTCGCACACGTGCAGTGAAACACGGAAATCCTGGCACTTGCTCCTCCTGGTTCACCGGATAGGATAGCTTCGAATTAAAGGGATATTGCCGGCTAGAATCAGTGGAAACAATGGACCAGGGCCAACTTACCCATCTGTCCAGCTGGAAAATAACTAATATCGCCACAAAACAGATACGCTTAAAAATACCAGGTCTAGACTAAGTTTTAATAGTATAACTATTAAAATAAGGAGTAATGAGACTCCACATTTTTAAAAGTTAATTTTTAGTTGTTTGTCAGTCATTAAGGCTTACTATTTCTGGGCCATTATGTTTTTTAAAAGAAGAAAAGTATTTCTGCTGCATGTTGTAACAACACATTGTCATGGTGGGATTAAATTAAAAATTTTAAAACATTTTTTTTACTTTTCCCTTCTGTCTCTTTTATTTAATTCGATTATTTCTTATCCGCTCTTTATATCGCTGTCTATAACTGTTTTTATAAATGATTTAGAGTTGTACCTTTCACTTCCTGGATTTTACCTTCTAACTTGCAGAAACTCTTCACAGCGTGTCAAAAATGCTGCAATCTGATTGCTCGAGGATAGAGATTGATCCTCTCGCTTCTCCCATGGGTCCTAGCTTTGCTGGAGCTACCACTGGGCTCTTCTCCGCTTCCTATTAGAGGAAGTGCACCCAGTAAAGACCACAGTAGGTTAGTGAGTTAGTATAAATCTATGGAGCGGTGAGCACTGTTGGTTCACCACTTCGAGCAATTTCTGGGCCAACTTTACACTGATTTACATGTTGTTGCAGTTGTTGTACATTTTGTACAAAGAAGAAAGAGTTGTTGTACATTTTGCTCCTGGGCTCTGCTCCACCACCTATGTAGCCCCAGACCAGAGACTCTGGGCTCGATTCTCGCACCCGCGATCGGATGCATTCGTGGCGGGGGGGCTGTGAAAATCAGGGATTCCCGGGGCGGGTCCGGAGCCCAGCTCCAACCCGCCCCATTTCCGGGTTCCCCACTGACGCGCTGACATGCGCGCGCAGCCCCCGCATGTGGGACTCCCGCCGGCAATTAAAGCCGGCGGGGTGCCACTTAAAGTAATTGAACAGGTACTTCAGGTTGTTTACAGACCTGATTGACCTGTTATTTTAGCAGGGATGGGATTTTGCAACTGACTGGGACTGTTTCCCGTACTGGGGGAAACACTCCCAGTTCAAATGGACGTGTTGCAGCCATCAGCCTGTGGCAGCTGCAAAGGTCCATTTGACAGGTAGGGGGGAAGAGACCCTCACTCATTGCAGGAGGCCACTCTGTCATTTGGACAAAGTTTGGCCTCCACCACCCTCCTCCTAACAATAAAATTCACAAACTTGCACACTTACCCCGGTGTCCAGACACATGTACCTACCTTGCGGACCCCCTCAGATGTGCATCTTAAGGATGGGGGCCGCCGTAGCTGCAGTCATGACCTCCTCGGAGGGCGAACAGCATCACCAGCCTCGCCGTCCACCTCTGACATGTGCAGCTCCACAACACAGTGCTGTGACACATCCACCTGCACAGCAGGAGGGAGGGCAACCGCAGAGAGAGATGCGTCCCAGAGGGCACTACCCTCGCCACAGGGTCCACAGACCGAGGCTCAGCTTCCTGAACCTCTCTGAGCAGTAGTGCACACGGAGGCTCAGAGTCACTCGACATGTAGTCATGGACATCTGCAGCCCCCTTCATGCTGAGCTGCTCCCAGCTGGCCCAAGCTCCATCTTCTTACCTGTCGCTGTCAAAGTCACTACTGCCCTCAACAACTTCTCCTCCACATCCTTCCAGGGTGCCACCGGGGACATCGCCGACGTCTCAATCGTCTGCACAAAAGAGCCCTGCAAATACACCTACACCCACTCTGCAGTGACACAATGGGTGGCATCAGTTGTGGGTCTTCATTGTGATCCTCAGGAAAGGGCATTATTGCACAAATCAGACAAGATTCGCAAAGACGTGGCAGTAGTGGTGCCAATATAATATGTAATGTGAGTTGATCAGAAATTAAATAAAAGTAAAAACCATGACAAACCCTCAAACACCCTTGTGCATCTCCTTCATGCTCACAACACGTTTGCCTTACGCTTCCTACTGCACATATGTGATGCATGCCCTTTGGCTGCAGCACAGGTAGTGGCAGGTTGAGTGAGGCTGACCGTGAAAGAGATACATCAGAGGGTGAGTATGAGATAGAGCCAAGAGATTGAATGAGGATTGGGTTGATTGTTAGTGGGGGGGATGAGTACTGGCGAGGTGAGTAAGTTCAGGTAAGATGAGGATGAGGTTTGAGTGGGTGTGAGGAGTGATGTGACAGAGTAGTGTTGGCTGTGCAGAAGAAGATGTGGGGTGGGGGCGGTGATGTTGCAGACGGAGCGTAGGGTAATGAGTAAGTGTACTCACTTTGGCTGACCTACTTAGGTCATTGCAGCACCTCCTGCACTGTATGCAGGTGCGCGATATGTTGGTGGTGCAGGTGACCTCCTCTGCCACCTCGAGCCAGGCCTTCACGGTGGCAGAGGCAGGCCGCTTCCTCCCGTCTGCCGGGGGGAAGATCTCTGTCCTCCCCCTCCTCCTCATCCCATCCAATGATACCTGGAGTGAGGCATCATTAAATCTGGGAGTAGGCTTCCCCCTGGGCTGCTCCATGTTGTAATTTTTCCTATTTCTTGCAGCATCAGTCAGTGGAGGACTGCTCCTTTAAATAGAGCTCCTCCAGCTGACAGACCTTACTGCGCATGCGCAGTCCGCCCGCCGCGCAGCTTAGCAGTGGGGAACCCGAAAGAAAAGGTAAGTGGATCCAATCAGCCTGCGATTGCGCACGGAGCAGACTGATTTCACCGGGCGTGTTACCCACGCGCCCAATCTACCCGCCCCCCCCCACCCCGCTGCGAACCCGCCGCCATGGTAATATCGGCCCCTCCGACTCGATTTCCGGGAACGGTTGCATGTCTGGCCCACAGCCACTCCACCTGAGATTCCACTGGGCCCAATAGGATCAAAGAAGAAAGAGAAATGTTTGCAGTCTTTTGCTCCAAAAGGAGCTATTTGGCCGACGAACATGGTTGTCAATCCCCCTCAGGATCAATTATCTTTGTCTAGTAAAGGATTGGGTCCTTTTAGGAGGGCTCAAAAGGGACTCACATCTGCCCTCAGAGTTCAATTGAGGCCTTTCAAGGGCGTACAGGGCGGAATTCCCAAGGCAGCCTGGGAATTTTCCCTGATGCACTCCCTTGACATAGAAAGGAGTGGGTAGAAAATCCACCCACGGTCCTTGCTGCCAAAATTTAGGAGGCCAGGGAAAATCTCCTGTTAGGTGTGTGACTGATACAAAAAAGAGGCACACGCCTGCAGCAAAGATGGCGATCCGGCACCTTAGACAAGTATGATAGCGCCTGGGAATACCTGCTCTTGTTGTCATTCTGCACTTCATTCTGACCTCAGTCTGACTCTCCTCCCCGACTCCGGTCTACTCTCCGCCAAGACTTTTCAGCTATTAAATATTATTATAGAGTTATAGAGCTACCTGAATTTGTCAGCTCGAACCTGCAAAAGGAGGCCTTTCTGTAAGAAAAAGTTGTGCGGCATGTGTACACCACTATGATCCTTGAGACTACAGCTGGACTATATTGCAGAGCACTCTCTGCCTGGTCTTGGCGGAGAGCAGACCGGAGTCGGGGAGGAGAGTCAGACTGAGGTCAGAATGAAGAGCAGGGTGACAGCAAGAGTAGGTATGCAGAGGAGCTATCATACATGTCTAAAATGCCAGATCGCCAACTTTGCTGCAGGCGTGTGCCTTTTCTTTTTTGTATCAATCACAGTAGAGGGTAGCCTTGATCTCCTAGGATCGACCCAGACACTCACCTTTCTGGTTGAAAGAGTATTTGCCTAGAACACATCATCGCAACTGCCAGGAAAGCAAACATTTACTTGTATGATGCGTGCTACTGATTACAAACAAGCAGACATTAAGCGAGTAGAATTATTTCCTGTTCATGTAGGTGATGAACAGATTGATGAAGAGAGCATCTACCACTTAATAAAATTGCACTGCCTGTCATACTGCTGCAGGTTATCAATGGAGAAGGTGATGAACTGGCTTACTCTGGTAAACAATGCATCTATGACTTGCTTTATGTGTTTGTGCATAGCCAATTGAATAATATTACTAATATCTGCAGAGGCAGCCTGGGATACCCTTGTAGCATAAAAATTGAGGCGGTGGTGACCTTCATAGCCATTGCCTACGGAAAGTGAGCTTTTTCAAGTGGTAATGATGGCAAATAGAACACAACTCATCACCATATCATTGCCAACTCAAATAAATATATCTATCCCAGTGATGAAGTGAAATATGACGGATATTTAAATGTGCGCATCCAGTGTAATGGGTCCCCACTTTATTTTCTTCACCCAAGCCTGAAAATCGGGTGGTACAAGGTGGAAACTCTATTGTCTAGGCCTGAGTTTACATATTTGGCATCACTGGCTTCCCTGCATTCATTTTAAACCAGATCAGCAAATGAATAAATTGCTTTTTTTCCCTCAACCTCTGCAGCACTCTGCTGATATTAACAACCAAAATATCTCTCAAACGTTCAGAAATCTGCTTATTTACATATATAGGTGGCTATATATTGCTTATCAATTTGAGTTTAGATTGATAAACTAAACATTATGCAGGGTTATTGAAAGAAAACTCCTTCAGCAATGAAATCTAAAAAAAATGCATTTTGGACAAAAAGATTATAATAAGCACTTACTGCTTTTTTTTGACTAAATGACTAATTGACTAATCATCACATTTCTCCAAACTATTGACTTAATTGGCATTTTCCATTTCTTTTTTGCCCATATGCACATTATAATCTTGATTCTGCCGTATACAGAAACCTTATGAAATGACTATTGTATTGGGCAGGGAAATACTAGCAGAGTTTAAATAATTTTAGTTTGGTGTAGTACTTTCATTTCAATCAATATTCCATGGATTCATCTCAGAACAAGTGTATTGTTCATAGAAAATGTGAAGTGCCCGTGGAAAATGAAAAATCAATGCAAAGTGTGTTATAGAGCAAAACAAGCTACAGGCATCAGGTTAGATTCAGTGGTCCTGTGGCCTATGAAAGCAAGTGCACAACAGGCACAGGAGAATCACAGGACTGAGAGGGCAGACCATGCCACCATTTCCTACTAGGCCGCAGTTCAGTGGTCCTTTGCATTTAATGAGTATCGGTGATTGCACCCATTACATGCCTAAGCCTCATTAAAGCCCCAGGTTTAATGCAAAAAATGCAAATAAATGCCCTGTAAAATTCTATGGCTTTTGCCTTGAGTTTGCTCTTATTTCCCTTATGCCCCATTTGGAATGAGCACAAGG
Organism: Heptranchias perlo; assembly: GCF_035084215.1. Classification (NCBI taxonomy): domain Eukaryota; kingdom Metazoa; phylum Chordata; class Chondrichthyes; order Hexanchiformes; family Hexanchidae; genus Heptranchias; species Heptranchias perlo. The sequence goes on along the minus strand of NC_090345.1, from coordinate 24,259,892 downwards.
GAAGCGCTATATATGAGTTCAGAAAGTGCAATAGGCTTTGTCTGTTTTAATTGCAGTGTTTACAGAATTATTTTAGTATTGCATTGCTTTTATTAGAAATTTTTCCAGATTTCTTATTTTTTATTAATAATATAAATTTTTTGCAAAAATTTGGGGAAGAAGTTTTATTTATTGCTTGTGGTGAGTTTGTTTTAAATTTACCTCAAATGCCCACAAAATGGACCGGGCCTCTCACTGGCACGATTGGGCAGCTGGCTGGCGTGCTGTACTGGTTGGCCACCTAATGGTTAAAATCTACCCCTCCCTGTGCGGCATGGTGCATGACTAAGGGGAGTCTGAAAAATATCATGAACATGCAGCACTTAAAGAGCTGCAGTGCACATTTAAATAGATGTAGCCAATTACAGGTAAGTGGCCATTTAAAGATAAGTGGAGAAGTGCTGTTTATGAGACAAAAATTGTTACAAACTTTCTAAAGGCTCAAAAATTATTTTAAAAGGTTTTCAAACTTTGCAAAACCTGAGGAGAGGGAAGTTACAGACGAGAACAAAAGGATGGAGTGCTGAACCACGGGCCTGGAATTTCCTCGGAGCTGCTCCCGGTCCTCAGCCGTGACTTTGCTGGAAATGTAATAGAAACCTCGTTTAATGCATGTAAATGGGATTTCTGTTGCACTTCCGGCGAAGTTACGGTGGCAGAGCGGGAAAAACTCTGAAAATATTCCGGGCCATGGAATCAGGAAATGGAATCAGTGATCAAGTGCTAGAGTAGCACTGACCACGACCCCTTTTTGATGACTGGTAAAGTGGATGCATTGCTGCATGAAAAGGGTGCGAGGAGGATAACCCTGTTAGACACTCCAGTGGACAACAATGCATAGTGCCCGACAGAACATTGTCTACTGTACTTGCAGCACCTGGGAACAGATGCAGAGGACAGCACACTCTAAGGAATCCGGTAAGGTAAGGCTATCCAACAGCACCATGTACCAGGTAGATGGCCCAAGATTTTATGGCACAGAGTTTTGCCAATCAAATCTGTTCCATGTTTACTGATCGCCCACGTTGGGCCTATATGCAGCCTTATAGCTCTTTAATTGCACCTCATGCATACCCAAATATTAGTAGGGGACACAGTCAAAATGCAACGTACAATCGAAAGCATGTTGATAGGGTGAGATATGTTGTTAGGGATATTTTGATTTCCTGTCCTTGGGAAATGCAGGAGGGTGGTGGCATTGGGCGGTAACGTTACTGCTATTTAGTAGCAAAGGAGATGCAAGTGCTGGCTATGTCGACAAATGCATCAGTCCCCTGTTGGATGCATGTGTGGGCAATACATTAGCTAATCCTCCTGGTATTGGCTAGCTAGCTTTAGGTGAGTTCATTCAATGACAGTAAAACATTACACTCAGTCAAAGTTTTACTTATTCAAAGTTTAATCCTTCAAATAAGGTGAAGTACTTAGAAATCAAGCGAACTTGATTCAGGGAAATGAGCATGCAACTCTTGAACTCAACCTTGTTGGGTCGAATCCAAATTCCTAGTACAACTTGCCACATTTTTATATCTTTCTGAGCTACATTTCTTATCAAAATATCAATATATGGGAAACCACACAGGCTTCAAACTACAAAGTATTGACTAATGGGTGATCTATATTTCTTCTACTGATTGACATGGATGAGGATAATCTCACATTCCACCATGCTGTTTTTCCTCATTTTCTCAGCCCTCTTGATCTTCCCTAGGTCACTTGACAATTGTGGTTTCTCTATTAGCATCTCAAGTATGATAAGTGGAGGCGAGCTTTAGCATTCCAATAGAGCAAGGCAAATGCATGAGATTATGTTGTTCAACCCCTGTCCTTCTTTAAGATGCACTTTTCTACCCATGGCCTCACAAAAATAATTTGAGCACTTACCTGTAAGGGCCTCTTCTGCTGTTCCCCCAGGTTTTACTGGGATAGCGCTCTGCCCAGCAGGCAGTTAAAATGTTATTAGGGTCCTATGTACGTCATAGGACCATGACTTGCATAGATTAATGAGGTTCCCACCTGATTCAGGATGGTGCCTCGGCCCCCCCTACAGAAGGCCCTGAGAACGGGGCAAGAAGTCTATTGCCTCAATTTTAATTCCGCTACTGACCCATTTCCACTGGGCAGATGGGGTGAAAATCTAATCTGGAGTGTGTTGAAGTGACAAGCTGCCCACACGGCAACTCTGAGGACATCTGATCGCTCTACTGACTCATGCCCCAGATTTTGAGCAATGGTCCCTGCAGGATTTCAGCTGGGGTCATTCAATCAGCCCTATTTCTCCTTAACTTTACAAAGCATTTTCAAAGAAAATGGTATGAAAAGCAATCAATCTGAATAAGTAAAAGCTTTCACTCACTTTTATTTATAGACTGGTGTCAGGTCTATTACTCTTCACAATCTTTATCGATGATCTGGATGAAGGTGTTGGGAGTACTGTCCGCCAGTTCAAGAATGACAAGAAGGTTTGTGCCGAGGTTAGAACTCTGGAAGAGAAAAAGGGATTACAATCTGATCCAGACAGGGAAATGTGCCTGCAACTTGTAGATACGTGTAGTGTTACGCACATAAGTAGGGCTAATGCTAAGCATGTGTATACCATACTGGGTTCTAAATTAAAGTCTGTTGAATGGGAAAGAGGCCTAGGTGCTACATTGCCTGAGTGTCCAGAGATTCACGATGGGTGCCGAGAGGCTATATCAAAACAAATGGAGTATTAGGATATGTAACTAGAATGATTCAATATAAAATAAAAAGTATCATAATGTGCTTGTACAAGACTGTGGTTAGGCCCCATCTAGAATACTGTGTCCAGTTCTGGTACCCTTACAAGGAGGCCCTGGGAGAGGTTCAGAGGTGGTCCAGTAGATTAATGCCTAGCTTAAAAACCCTTAGCTATCACGCTAGGCTCAGAAAGTTGTGTCTTTTTACTCCAGAAAAGTGTAGTATTTGGGATGACTTGATTGAAGTATTTATAATGATGAAGGGATTAGACTGTCCATGCAGACAGATTAAAGAACAAGGAGACTTGCATATAAGTTATGTAAGCATAGAACTAGGTTACATATCAGGAGGTTTCTCTTCTTGCAGAGGGACAGTGACCTTTGGGATAAGTTGCCAGTTCGTGCATTGAATGCAATTTGCTGCAAATGGTCAAAAGGGAGCTGGATAAGTTCTTGAAGGAGGCTGATATTACTGGGTACAAAAAATAGGTGGGATGTTGAGTAATATACCTCCTGGTAAATGTTATCTTCCGGAACTTACTTTTGATCGCCTTTGGGGGGTTGGAGAGGAATTTCCCCAAATTCTTTTGTCCCTGAATAGGCCTAGGGATTTTTAAAAATCTGATTTTTTGCCTCTCCCTTAAGGTTACATGGTTGCTGGGGAATGAGGAGCATTGAAGGTCATGTTGCCTAATTGCAGCATGACTTGATGGACCAGCTGGTCTTTTTCTGCCCATCTATTTCCTATGTCCGTAAGTATCTGATGTTCCCATCTCCTTTTCATCTCTGAGTCAAAGAATGGTGATTTCATTTTGCATACTATGTTTGATCCTGAAATTGGAATACGTTTACTGATGCGTTTTTTAAAATCTTACCATAAAATTGAACCAGATTACCAATTAAAAGAAAAGGTGAAACTCCTATCCATTTTCACACCCCTGCCACTGAGTACTATAGTGTTACTTTTTCATTAACAGATTCAGTTATGTTTGAAATTTACACAGCCATTGTGCCCATTCTTCAGAACCTACCACAAGTAGATCTTCAGTAATAAGCATGTTCAGCTTTACACTGGTGATATAATTAAATCTGATGATGGATCATCCCCAGAGTGCTGTGGTGTCTAATGGTCTCAGTGATGCAAAAAATAAACACTTGATCTAGTACAAATCATTCAGTTCTTTCTCCAGTCTTTCAAGAAACACAGGAATTGCAAAGATAATGAGCTGTACATCAGGATTCAGAATAACTCTAACGCAATGCTTTTTTTATTATTAGGAAACCAAAGCTACCATGATTCATAATGCAGAACATCGCTGAGGTTGTAAACAGTAGAAAAGATGAGGGATAGAATTTCCACAGGGTAGCGCTCCGCCTGGAAGTATTCTGTACGTAGTCCATTGGCCCCCTTTATAAGGGAGCTAAGAAATTCTGCAAAGGTTCTGCAAAAAAAATTACAATCTTTGAGGAATCAGGCCATCTCGCAGGCCTGGGCCCCAGATATTAATTCCCGTCCAGGTAGTCCCCTCCTCCATGCCTCCTTCTGAAGTGGGGAACCATGTTTGGGGCAGATGGAAGAAACTGACAGGGAAAGCTAGGACCCAGCGTATCCGGGTCCTGACCTAATTCTCAGCCCTTCATCTGAAGAGACTTACTCAGATTTTGGGACCTGAGTGTTTATTTCCCTGTTTAACATCTCAATTCATGCCATATATATATCCTTTGGAGCAGTGCATTCTTACATTCTCACAATGCTTTGTGTCAAGATTTGTACCTGGAATTATGTGTAAGTGGCTTAGTTTTAATTTTAAGATTATTTCCCCTTGTTCTGGGTTCCCCTATGAGAAGTGAGAGTTGTTTCCTATTTACCCTGTCAATTCCCTTCTGTCCCTTCCTTATTTTAAACACCTCAATCAGACTACCCCTTAACCTACTTATCTTCAGGGTACATAATCCAACGTTATTAAGTCTCAGAATGTAGCTAACCCTATTTGCTTGGGTATCATCCCAGTGGTTAGCTGTTGGAATTCCTCCAAGGCCAGTAAACCTTTGTCAACTTGGGACATCAAAATGCTCTGTATAACTACAGTAATACTTCCTTGCTTTTATACTCAAATCAAATCATCACCAAGCATCTTAGGATCCATGTGACAGGATGAATCGCATTGGTTGGTCACTAATAATAATATAGGTGGAAAGGGGGTTCACTTTGTTAAAGGTATAGGAGGTCATATTTTTCACACTCAGACCAGAAGATTTTGGAAGAAAACGGTATATTAAAGGACGTTTGAAAATGCTTAAGAAGTAGGTTTTCTTAGTCAAGAGTGAAAGTTGCAAGTTAAGAAATGTGACGAGGTTTAATCTGACAGAAGTAAACTTTGAATGTAAACAATGTGGAAGATTGCCCAGGTATGTCCTGTTCACAAAAAGCAGGACAAATCCAATCCGGCCAATTACCACCCATCAGTCTACTCTCAATCATCAGCAAAGTAATGGAAGGTGTCGTCGACAGTGCTATCAAGCGGCACATACTCACCAATAACCTGCTCATCGATGCAAAGTTTGGGTTCCGCCAGGACCACTCGGCTCCAGACCTCATTACAGCCTTGGTCCAAACATGGACAAAAGAGCTGAATTCCAGAGATGAGGTGAGAGTGACTGCCCTTGACATCAAGGCAGTAAAATTGAAGTCAATGGGAATCGGGGGAAAACTCTACAGTGGCTCGAGTCATACCTAGCACAAAGGAAGATGGTAGTGGTTGTTGGAGGCAAATCATCTCAGGCCCAGAACATTAATGCAGGAGTTCCTCAGGGCAGTGTCCCAGGCCCAACCATCTTCAGCTGCTTCATCAATGACCTTCCCTCCATCATAAGATCAGAAATGGGGATGTTCAGTTCCATTCGCAACCCCTCAAATAACGAAGCAGTCCGTGCCCGCATGCAGCAAGACCTGGACAACATCCAGGCTTGGGCTGATAAGTGGAAAGTAACATTCGCGCCAGGCAATGACCATCTCCAACAAGAGAGAGTCTAACCACCTGCCCTTGACATTCAGTGCCACTACCATCGCCGAATCCCCCATCATCAACATCCTGGGGGTCACCATTGACCAGAAACTTAACTGGACCAGCCATATAAATACTGTGGCTACAAGAGCAGGTCAGAGACTGGGTATTCTGCGATGAGTGACTCACCTCCTGACACCCCAAAGCCTTTCTACCATCCACAAGGCACAAGTCAGGAGTGTGATGGAATACTCTCCACTTGCCTGGATGAGTGCAGCTCCAACAACACTCAAGAAGCTTGACACCATCCAGGACAAAGCAGCCCGCTTAATTGGCACCCCATCCACCACCCTAAACATTCACTCCCTTCACCACCGGCGCAGTGTGACTGAAGTGTGTGCCATCCACAGGATGCACTGCAGCAACTCACCAAGGCTTCTTTGGCAGCACCTCCCAAACCCGCAACCTCTACCACCTAGGAAGACAAGGGCAGCAGGCACATGGGAACAGCACCACCTGCACGTTCCCCTCCAAGTCACACGCAATCCCGACTTGAAAATATATCGCTGTTCCTTCATCGTCGCTGGGTCAAAATCCTGGAACTCCCTTCTGAACAGCACTGTGGGAGAACCTTCACTACACAGACTGCAGCGGTTCAAGAAGGCGGTTCACCACCACTTTCTCAAGGGCAATTAGGGATGGGCATTAAATGCTGGCCTCGCCAGCAATGCCCACATCCCATGAACGAATAAAAAAAGTGTATTAGACTGTTATATAATTGCTCAAGTCTCTGAGTACAGAGAGTAAATTATCTGTAAAGGAATAGTGTTTATGCAATTAGTTAAGGTAGGATGAGGAGAAGACAACTGAAGAAAGAGTGCTGTGTACAGTTTTGGTCTCCTTACCTAAGGGAGGATATACTTGCCTTAGAGGGGTGCAATGAAGGTTCACTAGATTGATTCTTGGGATGAGAGGGTTGTCCTACGAGAAGAGATTGAGTAGGATGCACCCCGTATAGTCTCTGGAGTTTAGAAGAATGAGAGGTGATCTCAGTGAAACGTATAAAATTCTTAGAGGGCTTGACAGGGTAGATGCGGAGTGGCTGTTTCCCCTGGCTGGAGAGTATAGACTAAGGGCCATAATCTCAAGATAAGAGGTCGGCCATTTAGGACCAAGATGAGGAAAAATTTCTTCACCCAGAGGGTTGTGGATGTTGAGTATATTTAAAGCTGAGATAGATAGATTTTTGGACTCTGGGGGAATCAAGGCCTATGGGGCTCAGGCGAGAAAGTGGATTTGAGGTTGAAGATCAGCCATGATCTTATTTAATGGCGAAGCAGGCTCGAGGGGCTGTATGGCCTACTCCTGTTCCTATTTCTTATGTTCTTATGTTCTTAAGAAGGCAAAGTCCATGGACAGCGATAAGCCACAGGCATTCCCAGAGGTGAAGCTGAGCATCCCAGAGGACTTAAAAAAAGCCATTGCCACAACAGCCAGTTTACTACAACAAAAACAATGTACATTTATATAGAGCCTTTAAGGTAGTAAAACGTCCCAAGGAACTTCACAGGAGCGCTATCAAACAAAACTTGACACCGAGCCACATAAGGAGATATTAGGACAAAATCTTGGTCAAAGAGGTAGGTTTTAAGGAGCATCATACAGGAGGAGCGAGAGGTAGAGAGGTGGAGAGGTTCAGAGAGGGAATTGCAGAGATAAGGGCCTGGACAGCTGAAGGCACGGCCTCCAATGGTGGAATAATTGAAATCGGGGATGCGCAAGAGGAAAGAATCTAGACAGACAAGGTTGTATGCCTGGGTGTACTCAATGGAGAAATAGCCTGAATGTTCCTGGCTGGAAGTTTACCAGTAATACATTGAACACAAAGTGTAAACATAATCTTGCTCAACTATAATAATCTTCCATATTGGGTACGGTAGCATAGCGGTTATGTTACTGGACTAGTAATCTGGAGTTATGAGTTCAAATCCCGCCACGGCAGATGGGGAATTTAAATTCAATTAATTAAATTTAATTAATTAAATAAAATCTGGAATTGAAATACTATTATCAGTAATGGTGGCCATGAAACTACCGGATTGTCGTAAAAACCCATCTGGTTCACCGATGTCCTTTAGGGAAGGAAACCTGCCGTCCTTACCTGGTCTGGCCGACATGTGGCTCCAGACCCACAGCAATGTGGTTGATTCTTAATTGCCCTCTGAAATGGCCTAGCAAGCCACTCAGTTGTAAAATCTCGCTAAAAAAAAGTCACAAGAATAAAACCAGACGGACCACCTGGCATCAGACCACTAGGCATCAGACACGACAAAGGCAAACAAAGCCCAGTCGACCATGCAAAGTCCTCCTCACTAACATCTGGGGACTTGTGCCAAAATTGGGAGAGCTGTCTCACAGACTAGTCAAGCAACAGCCATACTCACAGAATCATACCTTTCAGCCAATGTCCCAGATTCTTCCATCACCATCCCTGGGTATGTCCTGTCCCACTGGCAGGACAGACCCACCAGAGGTGGCAGTACAGTGATGTACAGTCAGGAGGGAGTGGCCCTGGGAGTCCTCAACATTGACTCTGGACCCCATGAAATCTCATGGCATCAGGTCAAACATGGGCAAGGAAACCTCCTGCTGATTATTACCTACCGCCCTCCCTCAGCTGATGAATCAGTCCTCCTCCATGTTGAACACAACTTGGAGGAAGCACTGAGGGTAGCAAGGGCGCAGAATGTACTCTGGGTGGGGGACTTCAATGTCCATCACCAAGAGTGGCTCAGTAGCACCACTACTGACCGAGCTGGCCGACTCCTGAAGGACATAGCTGCTAGACTGGGCCTGCGGCAGGTGGTGAGTGAACCAACACGAAGGAAAACCTTACTTGACCTCGTCCTCACCAATCTATCTGTCGCAAATGCATCTGTCCATGACAGTATTGGTAGGAGTGGCCACCACACAGTCCTCGTGGAGACGAAGTCCCGTCTTCGCACTGAGGACACCATCCAACGTGTTGTGTGGCACTACCACCGTGCTAAATGGGATAGATTCAGAACAGATCTAGCAGCTCAAAACTGGGCATCCATGAGGCGCTGTGGGCCATCAGCAGCAGCAGAATTGTATTCCAGCACAATCTGTAACCTCATGGCCCAGCATATTCCTCACTCTACCATTACCAACAAGCCAGGGGATCAACCCTGGTTCAATGAGGAGTGTAGAAGAGCATGCCAGGAGCAGCACCAGGCGTACCTAAAAATGAGGTGCCAACCTGGTGAAGTTACAACTCAGGACTACATGCATGCTAAACAGCAGAGGCAGCATGCTACAGACAGAGCTGTGCGATTCCACAACCAACGGATCAGATCAAAGCTCTGCAATCCTGCCACATCCAGTCGTGAATGGTGGTGAAAAATTAAACAACTAACGGGAGGAGGAGGTTCTGTAAACATCCCCATCCTCAATGATGGCGGAATCATGCAACCATCTTCATCCAGAAGTGCCGAGTGGATGATCCATCTCGGCCTCCTCCCAATATCCCCACCATCACAGAAGCCAGTCTTCAGCCAATTCGATTCACTCCACGTGATATCAAGAAACAGCTGAGTGTACTGGATACAGCAAAGGCTATGGGCCCCGACAACATCCCGGCTGTAGTGCTGAAGGCTTGTGCTCCAGAACTAGCTGCGCCTCTAGCCAAGCTGTTCCAGTACAGCTACAACACTGGCATCTATCCGACAATGTGGAAAATTGCCCAGGTATGTCCTGTCCACAAAAGGCAGGACAAATCCAATCCGGCCAATTACCGCCCCATCAGTCTACTCTCAATCATCAGCAAAGTGATGGAAGGTGTCGTCGACAGTGCTATCGAAGTGGCACTTACTCACCAATAACCTGCTCACCGATGCTCAGTTTGGGTTCCGCCAGGACCACTCGGCTCCAGACCTCATTACAGCCTTGGTTCAAACATGGACAAAAGAGCTGAATTTCAGAGGTGAGGTGAGAGTGACTGCCCTTGACATCAAGGCAGCATTTGACCGAGTGTGGCACCAAGAAGCCCTAGTAAAATTGAAGTCAATGGGAATCAGGGGGAAAACTCTCCAGTGGCTCGAGTCATGCCTAGCACAAAGGAAGATGATAGTGGTTGTTGGAGGCCCCAGGCATTGCTGCAGGAGTTCCTCAGGGCAGTGTCCCAGGCCCAACATCTTCAGCTGCTTCATCAATGACCTTCCCTCCATCATAAGATCAGAATTGGGGATGTTCGCTGATGATTGCACAGTGTTCAGTTCCATTCGCAACCCCTCAAATAATAAAGCAGTCCGAGCCCACATGCAGCACGACCTGGACAACATCCAGGCTTGGGCTGATAAGTGGCAAGTAACATTTGTGCCACACAAGTGCCAGGCAATGACCATCTTCAACAAGAGAGAGTCTAACCACCTGCCCTTGACATTCAGTGCCATTACCATCGCTGAATCCCCCACCATCAACATCCTGGGGGTCACCATTGACCAGAAACTTAACTGGACCAGCCACATAAATACTGTGGCTACAAGAGCAGGTCAGAGGCTGGGTATTCTGCAGCGAGTGACTCACCTCCTGACTCCCCAAAGCCTTTCCATCACCTACAAGGCACAAGTCAGGAGTGTGATGGAATACTCTCCACTTGCCTGGATGAGTGCAGCTCCAACAACACTCAAGAAGCTCGACACCATCCAGGACAAAGCAGCCCGCTTGAATGGCACCCCATCCACCACCCTAACCATTCACTCCCTTCACCACCGGCGCACAGTGGCTGCAGTGTGTACCATCCACAGGATGCACTGCAGGAACTCGCCAAGGCTTCTTCGATAGCACCTCCCAAACCCGTGACCTCTACCACCTAGGAGGACAAGAGCAGCAGGCACATGGGAACAACACCACCTGCACGTTCCCCTCCAAGTCACACACCATCCCGACTTGGAAATATATCGCCGTTCCTTCATCGTCGCTGGGTCAAAATCCTGGAACTTCCTTCCTAACAGCACTGTGGGAGAACCTTCACCACACGGACAGCAGCGGTTCAAGAAGGCGGCTCACCACCACCTTCTCAAGGGCATCTAGGGATGGGCAATAAATGCTGGCCTCGCCAGCGACGCCCACATCCCATGAACAAATAAAAAAAAAGTGAATATAGTTCGATTAATACTATTATAAAGCATAGAGCAAGACAGCTAACACCGAGATGCTAATACATTTAATACTATACTGAATTTAATATATTAAATTTGTGCCTATAATGATTTAAAACTGACAGTTAACAATGTGTACCTAAGTATATATTAGAATTCTCAATGCTTCACCTTGAGGATAAATATTGGCCAGGACACTGGGGAGAACTCCCCTGCTCTTTTTCGAATAATGCCATGGGATTGTTTACGTCCACCTGAGGTGGGATAGTGGTGTTAGTTGTGTTATCATCGCTATGTCAAAACTTTAATATTAGTTAATGCATCATCTTTGGTGACACTGGAAATTAATAGTTTGTCACGTCACTCAGTGGTACACTGTGTTCCTTCAGTGATTGGCCATGATATTTTGGATTAGGTAATTTAGAATGATTCTAAGGCAAATTGTAGGCATCTTATAACCTCAGATGTGAAAGGTAAACCTCTGACTCAATTTTCTAATGTAGAATTGTAGGAAAAGGGCAAAAGATTTTTCCAATACCCTTTGAGCAAGTGGCCTAGAAATTGGTCTGCGTCGTGCACGTTTTTCAGGCACTACTTGGACTACTAAGTCCCCAGTGTGGTGGCCAGAAAGCACACACACTTCCAGCCGGAAGTGCACCGGTCACCACATTGGTTAAGGAGGTTGAGATGTCAGGAGGACCGCCTGTCGGCACAATGGAAATAGCCCCTGCCACTTCTGGCATTCTCCACAGGAAGCAACACTGGATGTATAATACATCCACTGTATTGTATGCAGGTTGGGAAAAGAGCTGTAAGTGCACTGCTTGGATTTTAACTTCTGGGTGGAGGGAGTTAAAATTCCTTCCGATGATTCATGGAAAAAAAATCCCATTTTTCTAAGGGTATCTTATCAGGGGTCTCAGAGTGCATGATTCTCCTTCAGTGCCTCTGCAAGCCTGCAATTGAGCATCATCTCTTTTCCTGTGCTCTGGACATGACAGAACCTTGTCTAACTTCCTGCCAGCTTCTTTTATTGCTCGAGATCACATTTAATAGCTTAGCAACCTATTTCTAAAATGCTTTACAGATTCAGCGACTTGGTTGATTCATAGTGACCGTCCTTCTCAGCACCTCTTCGCAATAAGTTTGACACCCTGGATTTGTAAATCTTGTTTTTTTCTATCTTTGGATTAAAGATGGAATTTTGTATAATTTTATTACTGTGTTGCTATTTACAATGGTTAAACCATCTAATTTCTAGTTGATTAACCCAATTATTGAAAACATGGTTTGACTGAATGGTTTAATTTATTGATAACACTAAATTAGCATGCAAGAATGGAGAAACTACCATAATAATGGTGTGATGGTAACTATGCTTCTTTAACGTGTAATTACTATTAAATAGGCTTAACTTTCATAGACACATTAGAGGTCATTTTGCAAGCAGTGTTCCCGGTGAAGATCCTTGCTAGACAGGAATACAGGTTGCAGCATTAGCCCTCATAGTTTTATAGACCTATCTCCAACACACGGTCCTGGTGAGACTGTACACTGAAATTGGGGTTTTCCAAAATTACCCCAGATTGACCTGGACTGTGCCATCCAGGCGAAGTGTGGTTGTCACTTGATCCATAAGACACTCAAAAATTACTAATTCTCCAGAATCTGAATAGGATAATAGTTACTTAATAACTTTTGATTGTCTCTCACCCATCTGCTGGGAAATGCTTTCATTAAATCATTAATTGACAGCAATAATAAGAGCGTTTTACTGCAAAATTATTCAGGTTCTGATAGTTGACATAAAATCATGTTAAACTTCCATTCTTTTCCTTTATACAAAGATAAAAGCAACACCCATAAACGATGCCCGAATAACTTTACAATTTAACATCTTTTTAACATTTCTATCTGCATCTGTTTCAGAAGTAACCTCATTGGCTAATGAGCTGTTTATAATAGCTCATTAAGAGTCTACTTAATGTTCTGAGGTTTCTGTTCATCAAAGATCTGATGAACTGCAGGAAACGTTGGAATTTCATAATAGCGCTTGGTTATTAAAAGCTAGCCAAGAGATTTAAAGCTACATTGGAACAAGTCTATCGAGTATTCAAAACATTGGGGGTGAATCAGCCCATCGGTCTTCTGTTATACACTTCGCCCGATTTTCCTTTTCCTTTCCAGCTGAAGTTGATTTTCACCCCCATTATGTGTTCTTGTTATCTCAGCCACCTCAATAGAAAAGGTATTATTTGCAGTAATTTGAGTAGAAAGATGCCATTCCCTGCACCACCACTATTTATTTGAAGTCAGATTCCAGTCAATAGAATCATTAACGCCCACGTGAAAATTTCTTCTTCTAAATGGCGACAACACTTTTGACCATGAGCATTTCTCTGGTGCCACAATGGTCATCTGGTATGTTCTTGGGAAGGGACCAAAGTGCCCATGCACTCTTTAGAATAAAGATGTTCAACCATTTGCATTTGGGAGCCAGAAGCACATATCAAAACTAGTGGTTGTGTTGCATATGTTTATGCAGAAATGCAAGCCCCTCGTACACAAAAAAATGATCCACATATTCAAGAAATGAGACCCTTCATACATAAAAAGTTCCAAGGAGGATCCAAAGAGGAGCATGGCTTTAAAAACAGAGTGTTTTTATTTTGGAAATGAGCTACAGTGATTATGCAGTCCGTGTTTCCATTGATATTATCAATTACTTTGCTGGACTAATTGCACTAAATTTAATACAGTTCATGGTAGGGATTCAGTAATACTTAGTCATAAATAAAATTGCATGAGTAAAAATGCAACCCATAAACAATTACAATCTACTTTTAATTCAATGTTGCTCATTTTAACCTATTTAGTATTTTTAGCACTAAATTCCTAGTTTGCTATTATTTACTTTGTTTAATTCAAATTATGGGATAATTCAATTTTTACCACAAAACAATTTGAAGTTATCAAGAGTAGATTGTGTACTCAAATAAGAAGATTGATTGAGCACTGGAGATAATCCTATATTCTATAAACAATTCCATGCAACAGTCAAGTAATTGGTCAAACATAATAACAGGTCTATGGTTAACTAAAACATTCTCTACCCAAAGCAAAGTCAGGACGACTCATCATTCATTCCACCCAACCATCATTCATTCCACTCAAAGGACTCATACAGAACCAGACAGTGAGTAGGCCCAAGCAGCCAGGACAGCAGAATAGTTGCAGGAGCATCTTCTTAACCTGCCGAAGGACATAATGAGCTACTCCAATCCCAACAATTCCTCGGGAAAATATAGCAGCCAGTCCCCTCACTTCCTTCTTCCACTGTGGTGGAATCTAGAAAAGCACCACCTTGTATTTACATAGAAGGAGCACTAGGATAATTAGTAAGAGACCCTCACCATACATTGTTACCAAGGGGACAGACTGGGGGAGGAATTAACAGACCACAGATCAAGCATATAGCTTTAATTAATTAATTTGTTGCATTTGCATTTGAACATTTTGACATTCCATTAGACCTTTCTGCTTGAGCAAATCTCTCCGCTGGTTTCCCAACTCCATCTATGCCCAGTGCACACCTGCACCACTGGCATATGGAGAACCAGTCTCATTGACCACCAAAATCAATCAGGTCTCCCGCCGACAGCATCGGATGCGTGGAGCAGAAGCCCCGACCACCACCCACCTGATTTGCACCACATACCAAAATCGTCCCCATTGTATAAGATTGATGGCTCCACCCTCCTCTTGCCCATAAACCCCTAGCCCTGTAGGTATTGGAGTAGATGGCAGAAGGGCTGAGTGCTGTATCCAGGAGCTGCAAAGACATAATGAGAAAGATGCCAGACCTTAAGAAATCTGTTAAAGTACTCATGCAGACTAATTGTTTAATCCTTAGCTAGAAGATGCAAAGCAGTAAGGTGACAGGTTTTTGCCACACTTCCGGCAAAGTTACACTGGCAGATCGAAAGCTGGGCCTTGGTTACCAGGATAAATTCCTGTCATAATAGAACCAGATGAAGATATGTTTTGTTTGAATAGGGACACTTGGGATGTATACTGTAGTTACAAATAGGCAACCTGTAAGCACAGAAATATAAAGGGCTTCACACAACAAATCTTCATCGCCCATGTGTTGCATGAAACCTCATGGAAGCCCCTAAAGCTGTGCAGTTGTATGTCAGCCAATGCTTTATGTACTTTTAATATCATTGTACTATACTCCATAATCTAGGCTGACACTCCAGTGCAGTACTGAGGGAGTGCTGCACTGTCAGAGGTGCCGTCTTTCGGATGGGATGTTAAACCGAGGCCCCGTCTGCCCTCTCATGTGTACATAAAAGATCCCATGGCACTATTCGAAGAAGAGCAGGGGAGATCTCCCCGGGGTCCTGGCCAATATTTATTCCTCAATCAGCATCACTGGTCATTATCACATTGCTGTTTGTGGCAGTTTGCTGTGCGCAAATTGGCTGCAGCGTTTCCTACACTAAAACAGTGGCTACACTTCAAAAGTACCTCATTGGCTGTAAAGCACTTTGGGATGTCCTGAGGTTGTGAAAGGAGCTGTATAAATGCAAGTTCTTTCTTTTCTTTAACTATTCTTCTGCTGCCGGACAAGACATTTAATCAACAAGAACAGACACGTACAGAAGGTGGCCACAAATAATTTAAGCCATTGGCTGTTTTTTAAGAGACCACCATAGAAGTCACTGACAGTGACCGCAATGACACAGTGGGAGACAATGAAGTAAGAAGCTTCTCTTGAGCTTAGGATTAGTACGATAATGTTTGTCTCACGTCATGTTGTCCTACTGCAAGACTGTCGCACAGGTACATGCTCAATTACAGCATCATCAGAGTCTGTTGCAATGAAAGTAGTCAGTGGTTGAAGTGTCATCTGTCACGAAAGTGCACTCACGCCCCTCCTCCTCCCTTGTGTACCTTTGACCCTGAGTTCTAATGTTTGATTCCACCCATCTTCGCCCTTGTCCCGACAACCTTTAGGATTTCATATGTGCTTACTTATACTCACATGATCATGTCAAGAGGCAATTTATTGATTTTCCAGGAAATATAACTAGTTTATATTGGATGTTGCAATGCCATTCTCCCAACAATAAATGCCACAACCTTCTCACTCACTCACATCGGGCCCACGGTGCCTGATTTTTTCAATCATTAATTTAAATTAACAGAAAATCAGAGACTGCCAGCCCATGAGTTTATGACCAGCCTCCCTGTGAACACTACTCTGTGCTGGGAAAGCCCAATTGATGAATCAGCTCTAAAACATAAATACAAGGTAATCTATTTGACATTCATATATTTTTAGGTGACGTCCACTTTATTGCCAAAAACAGCAAAAAATATACCATCACAGTAATGCATTGTGACAGGGATTTTCCACTTCAGTGACCCTGAGGTAGATCGGGAATGTATATCAGGACATTCTACACCCCAGCCAATGATTTAATTCTAATTTCCACTTCAGCACCAGGAGTACTGAAGTAGAAAATTCCACCCTGTGTATTTCATAGTATAATGTCCTGTCTTTTTAAGCAGCATATTCTCTCACTTACCAGAAGCATCGCCCTGGGTGATCTACCTGTTTTCACAAGTCTTTTTCATAAATCTACCTTGAAAAATATATAAAGAATCACATCTTATAAATATCTTCTTTCCATCAAAGCTAGTGTGAAGGTGCCCTCCTTTCCCAGCAAATCCATCCAGCATAGAGCACTTCCCCTCAGAATATACGTTCCCCTGCAATAAAATCGTCACATTAATCTGAAGCCCAACCTTAAGACTAAGCCTAATGTTAATCCTAACCCAAGCCCTAACTTAATCCAAACCCTAGCCCTCAATTTAAGTTTGAGGCAAGGATCCACAGAACTCATGGCTGCCCAAAGTTCGGCTCTCAGATAGTCAATGGACATGCTGATGGAGTGCCCAGCAGCAGGGGCATGCCAGTGGTAGACAGCTGTCTTGCAAGGCGATGACACATGCAGCCCATCAATTATCCTTTTGCAACAGACAATAGATGTGCTAGGAAGCTAACAGGACCAGCCAGCCACAATGGCATCGGATGTAGCTGACTCAGATGCAGGGCCATTCCAATGCACTCCTCAAGGAGCTCTAGTGCCTCCAGAATCCCAGCAGGGGGTCAGTGAAACCCTACAGCCAGCCAGCACAATTCCTCCTTCCACAACTGAATCATTTAAAAGAAGTAGTAGGTTGGCCATCCAGTCAGAAAGAAACCACAAGCACAAAGGGGCAGGACCATCACAAATCATGCCAACAACATTCACACGTGACACAATGGATTAAATAAGTACATTGGGCCCGATTTTACCAGGGGTGCGGGTTCCCGGCTGATGGGCAAGCGGGCGCGGTGAAATTAGTGGGTTTCCCGCGCGATCGTAGCAGGCAACCCACTAATTGGATTCACTTACCTGGTCTTCCGGGTTCCCCGCTGCTGATCTTCGCGTCGGGCGGGCTGCGCATGCGCAGTAAGATCTGTCAGCTGGAGGCGCTCTATTTAAAGGGGCAGTCCTCCACTGACATGCTGCAACCAATAGCAAAGATGACTGCATGGAGCAGCCCAGGGGGAAGGCTGCTCCCAGTTTAATGATGCCTCACCCCAGGTATCAATACATGGGGTGAGGAGGAGGGGGAGGACAGAGATCTTCCACCCGGCGGGCGGGAGGAAGCGGCCCGCCTCCGTCACCAGGAAGGCCTGGCTCGAGGTGGCAGAGGGGGTCACCTGCGCCACCAACATATCGCCCACCTGCACACAGTGCAGGAGGCGGTCCAATGACCTCAGTAGGTCAGCCACAGTGAGTACACGTAGTCTTTCCCCTACACTCCGTCTGCCACATCACTGCCCCCACCCCACATCTCCTTCGGCACTGCCAACACTACTCTCACATCACCCCTCATAACCACTCAAACCCCATCCTCATCTTACCTGCACCTACTCACCTCGCCAGTACTCATCCCGCCACTACCACGCAACCCAATCCTCATACAATCTCATGGCTCTATCCCATACTCACCCTCTTGTGCATCTCTCTCACGGCCAGCCTCACTCAACCTGCCACCACCTGTGCTGCAGCCACAGGGCATGCATCACATATGTGCAGTAGGCAGCGTGAGGCAAACGTGCCGTGAGCATGAAGGGGATGCACAAGGGTGTTTGAGGGTTTGTCATGGTTGTTATTTATATTTAATTTCAGAACAACTCACATCACACATGATATTGGCACCACTACTGCCATGTCTTCGTCAATCCTGTCCGGTTTGTGCAATTATGTCCGCTCCAGAGTATCACTATGAGGACCCACCACAGATGCCACCCATTGTGTCACTGCAGAGTGGGTGTAGGTGTATTTGCAGGGCTCTTCTGTGCAGATGACTGAGAGACATCGGCGATGTCCCCGGTTGCACCCTGGAAGGCTGTGGAGGAGAAGTTCGGGAGGGCAGTGGTGACTTTGACAGCGACAGGTAGGAAGATGGTGCACAGGCCAGCCAGGAGCAGTTCGGCATGAAAGAGGCTGCACATGTCCACGGCTACATGTCGAGTGACTCTGAGCCTCCGTGTGCACTGCTGCTTAGAGAGGTCCAGGAGGCTGAGCCTCGGTCTGTGGACCCTGTGACGCATCTCTCTCTGCGGTAGCCCTCCCTCCTGCTGTACAGGTGGATGTGTCACAGCACTCTGTTGTGGAGCTACACGTGTCAGAGGTGGACGGCGTGGATGGCGAGGCTGGTGATGCTGTTCGCCCTCCGAGGAGGTCATGACTGCAGCTACGGCGGCCCCCATCCGCAAGATGTACATCTGAAGGGATCCGCAAGGTAGGTACATGTCTCCGGACCCCGGGGTAAGTGTGCAGGTTGGTGACTTTGACCGTCAGGAGGAGGGTGGTGGAGGCCAAACTTTGTCCCAAGTGACAGAGTGACCTCCTGCAATGGGTGAGGGTCTCCCCACCCCCCCCACCTGTCAAATGGACCTTTGCAGCTGCCACAGGCTGACAGCTGCAACACGTCCATTCGATCTGGGAGTGTTTCCCCCAGTGTGGGAAACAGTCCCATGTTGATCCAAAATCACACACAGTCCCTTAATCAGGTCAGTCAATGACCTGAAATAGCTAAGTAAATACTCTGAAGTGGCATCCCGCTGGCTTTAATTGCCTGCAGGATTCCCACCAGCGGGGGCTGCGCGCGCACGCCGGCGCGTCAGCGGGGAACCCGGAAGTGGGCGGGATCCGGTCGGGATCCTGGATTTCGCAATTTTCGAGGCCCCCCCCGCCGAGAACGCACCCGATAGCGGGTGCTAAAATCGGGCCCATTGTACTTGATTTGGACATTATGCTGAATATTTTTGTTACGGAATAATGCAGGAGCCAAGCAAAAAAATGGGAATGAATAGTATTTGAGGAACTGCACAGAAAAAGGAAGAAGGAGGTGTTTTGGGTACAGTTACTTTGCAAACGTCCCAAGGCGCGTCACAGGAGTGTTATCAGACAAAATTTGACACTGAGCCACATAAGGTGATATTAGGACAGGTGACCAAAAGCTTGATCAAAGAGGTAGGTTTTAAGGAGCGTCTTAAAGGAGGAGAGCGAGGTAGATTACTTAATTTGTTGTAAAGAGCTTTGGGATGTCCTGAGGCCGTGAAAGACCAAAAAGAACATTATTTTATTTCCGATTTCTGACATTTGATGAGAGGCAGTTGTTGGAAGGCAACTTCAATTAGTGCCTGTCACACCTGTCTTTCTTGTTGGTTTGGTAGCTAATTTCTTGTCACGTTCACTTTCTGCCCATTGCTTTGCATCCTGTTCTTCCTGGTGAGGCCCTTATGCACAAAATTGATACAAAAGTGACAAAATGTGACAAGAGAAAGTATGATTTTGTAGAGAAGATATGAACAAGACTCCACATCTTGCCAACCAACATATTGTTTAGTACTTATAGAGCAGCATAAAGGATTCATCCAACATCCACTAAAGAAAACCAGTCTTATTAATTGGTGCCTGTCCCCTGTTAATTTGACCCTGCAGAAATCCGGATTGATTTTCTTATTGACTTTTTCTTAAGAATTGACTTTGATGTTCATAGTAAACAAAATTACAGACTGCAAATTATTTTCTAATCAACTGCTTTAATACTATGAAATATTTGCTTTGTTTTCCTTACTTTTCCTTCGAATATCTAATTGAGTGAGTTGACCTATAATTTTAGTAGTTTTGCTGTGTGAATAAGTCTTTGGATACCCCAATTAATTATTGGGGTAATGACTCACCGTGTCGAGCTCGACACGATGCTGAGCTCTTCTTCCGTCACCTTCATCTCCGCGCCCACTTCTTTGCCCAGTGGTCTTTCCCCCGTACAGTGGACCCGTTCTCCCATCTTCAGAATTCTCGTTCCACCTGGACCCCTCCCTCTGGCCTCTCACCCTCTCTTGATCTTTTCATTGTGAACTGCCAGCATGATATCGGCCGTCTCAATTTCTCTACTCCCCTCACTCACTCTGACCTACCTCCCCGTGAACTTGCAGCACTCCGTTATCTCAGGTCCAACCGTAACATTGTCATTAAACCTGCTGACGAGGGCGGTGCTGTTGTTGTGTCGTGAACAGACCTCTACCTTGCGGAGGCTGAACGCGAACTCTCCGACACCTCCTCCTATCTCCCCCTGGGCTATGACCCCACCATCGAACATCAAGCCATAGTTTCCCAGGCTGACACTGACCTCATCTACTCTGGAGATCTTCCCCACATGGCCTCCAACCTCATAGTCCCCCAACCCCACACAGCTCGCTTCTACCTCCTTCCCAAGATCCACAAACAAGACTGCCCTGGGAGACCCATCCTTTCAGCCTGTTCTTGCCCCACGGAACATATTTCCTCCTATCTCGACTCTATTTTTCTCCCCGTGTCCAGTATCTTCCAATCTACATCCGTGACTCCGCCACTTTTGCAGTTTCCAGTTCCCCGGCCCTAACCGTCTCGTTTTCACCATGGATGTCTAGTCCCTCTACACCTCCATCCCCCACCAGGACGGTCTGTGGGCCCTCTGCTTCTTCCTTGAACAGAGGCCCAACCAGTCCCCATCCACGACCACCCTCCTCCGCCTGGCTGAACTTGTTCTTACGTTGAACAACTTCTCTTTTGACTCCACTCAGTTCCTCCAGATAAAAGATGTCGCTATGAGAACCCGTAAGTGTCCCAGCTATGCCTACCTTTTTGTGGGATATGTGGAACATTCCTTGTTCCAGTTCTACTGAGGTCCCCTTCCTCACCTCTTTTTCTGGTACTTTGATGACTGTATCAGAGCCGTTTCCTTCTCTCGCCCTGAACTGGAAAATTTCATCAACTTTGCTTCCAATTTCCACCCTTCCCTCGCCTTCACATGGTCCATCTCTGCCTCTTCCCTTCCCTTCCTTGACTTCCCTATCTCCATTTCTGAGGATAGGCGGTCAACTAATATCTATTATAAGCCCACCGACTCCCACAGCTACATTGATTACACCTCCTCCCACCCCGCTTCCTGTAAAGACCCTATTCTCTTCTCCTAGTTTCTCCATCTTCGTCGCATCTGTTCTGACGATGCCACCTTCCACACCAGTGCTTCCGATATATCTTCCTTTTTCCTCAACCGAGGAGTCCCCTCTGCTGTAGTTGACAGGGCCCTCGATCGTGTCCGTCCTATTTCCCGTACTTCTGCCCTCACCCCTTCCCCTCCCTCCTAGAACCATGATAGGGTCCCTCTCATCCTCACCTTCCACTCCACCAGCCTCCACATTCAACGTATGATCCTCCGCCATTTCCTCCACCTCCAGCGCGATCACACCACCAAACACATCTTCCCCTCCCCTCCCCTGTCAGCATTCTGAAGGGACCGTTCCCTCCGTGACACACTGGTCCATTCTTCCATCACCCCTAACACCCGCCCTTCTCCCCATGGCACCTTCCCGTGCGTGCACGGAGATGCAACACCTGTCCTTTCACCTCCTCCCTTCCTACCGTCCAGGGCCCCAAACACTTCTTCCAGGTGAAACAGCGGTTTACTTGTACTTCTTTCAATTTAGTATACTGTATTCACTGCTCACAGTGGGGTCTTCTCTACACTGGGGAGACCAAATGTAGATTGGGTGATCGTTTTACTGAACACCTTTGCTTAGTCTGCAAGCGTGACCCTGACCTGCCGGTCGCTTGTCATTTTAATTCCCCGTTCCTCGGCCTCTTACACTGTTCCAATGAAGCTCAATGGAAGCTCGAGGATCAGTAACTCATCTTTCGTTTAGGCACTTTACAACCTCCCGGACTCAACACTGATTTCAATAACTTCAGATCATAACCACTGCTCCCATTTATTTATTTATTTCGGGCAGCGGCTGCTGGTAATGGTTCTGCTGTTGCCGTTTACAGCTCCTCTAGACCCATCTTTTGTTTCTTAACTTGTCCCAATACAAGCCTCCTTACCTTGCACCATCATCCCTTTTGTCATTTAATCACTCTTGCCCTCTACCCTATCAGAGACCTCCCCTTTTGTTCCTTCCTCCCCTTTCCCTGGCTCTGTACTTGCTTAAAAACTTTAACATCTTCCCGTTCTGATGAAAGGTCTTCGACCTGTAACGTTAACTCTTGTTTCTTTCTCCACAAATGCTGCCTCACTTGCTGAGCTTTTCCAGCATTTTCTGTTTTTATTTCAGATTTCCAGCATCCGCAGCATTTTGCTTCCAATTAATTATTGTTTAGTTTGTCGTTCAAATTCTTTGGCATCTCATACTTTAAAACTTTAGTGCCCCACAGAGTCAGATTTTTATGATAAATGTTCAAAAGTATTCCTAATTACATAATTAGAACATGTTTGTGTTTGTTCAATAGTTTATTTATTGTTTTAAATAGAGTACTGTCTTATAATCACTGAGAAGATGGCGTCATTGCGAAGCGTGCAAACAAATAGCTGACAACTTCCAAAATTCCAGTGTCTGTAAAACATATTTTCACTGATATAACTTAGCAAATGACATTCCTTTCTCAGTACCAGAACATGATGTAGATGGGATTTTGATAACTCATGCTATGATTTGACTTTTCCCTCTTGGTTTGCAGGAACCAGGAAACAATTGTTTCCCTTGTGCAGTGCCAATTTGTACTTTTAGTAGTGCCATAGACACTGCATACAACTCAGTTGTAGTGTCTTGAATCGAGCGCAGTCCCTCAGGGTCCATAATAGCCCCACTTCAGTTTAAGCACCAAGAGATATTAAATTATTTGTCAGACACAACTGTGCAGATCTCTAGTTGATTCACGTTTGATGTTTATACTAGTCTGATGGGAACATCTTGCTTCACATGCATAGCCTATTCAAGGTCAAACAGTAGGTATATTTATTCTGCAGTGCCATCTTTCTTTCTCATTGGTAAAGGGTAAAGTGACGTACAACCCAACCTCCTCCTAAGTCTGCAAGTACACCACAGGAGATCTGCTAGTAACCATATAAATAGAACTAAAATTAAAATGCATTTAATGCTCCTAGTCCCACCTTCTAAAAAGGTGGGGGTGGGGCATAGCAGAGCACATCCCTCAGCACATTTCTGGTCCCATCTGCCCTATATTGCCAGAAAGCCTAGGCCAGTGAGCCTTAGTTACTGGGCACATGATCAAAAAATCTCATACCTCTTGCCTTAATGAAGGTAAAAAAAAATGGCCTACTATTTGATACTATACTAATCTAAAGTGATAAGAATTCAATTGATGATAGGCCATATAACTCACAAGTACAGAAAATAAGTCTCATGGACTACATCAAGAGCAGTGCTGTATTTTGCATAATCCATGGATTCCTAATTAAGTATTCCATTTATACTACTAAGGTTGCTTGAAGACTGGATTTATTGTTTGTTGGGTTCTATCAAATTACCTTCACTATGTTACAAAGCTCAAACAAGAGAAAAGATTGATTTAGTTGTATAATGCTCCAAATTCCGCCCTCCAGACTAAGCTGTGGTTATTCCTCACTATCCCTTTTAATGTTTTTGTTTAATTGCCTTTTCATGTTCATAAGCATAAGTGATCAATCAAAGAAAGAGCACTGTATCTCAAAACATCAGAATAAAATCATAACTTTAAAAACAAGACCAACAGGGCAAACTAAAAATACAAACTGCTGTTCACCAATGTCACACAAAAACCTACAGTAATTAGTAGAATTAACCTGTAAAAATTCTGTGCAGATTTCCAATGCATTTAAACTTAAAGTCCACACGAAGCTGAAAGCCAGGATGTTCTGGCTAATGTGTGAATATTCCAAAATGTACATAGCAGTGGCTCATGAGAAACAAAACTACTAATTGAAAGGCAGTGCAGGAACCAATCACACATGTAGTAAAATGCATTATAAAATAAAAATCCTATGGAACAATGAAAACTGACATTTTAAATTCTAAACCTGGCTCATTTAACTAGACTATTATATACAGCACAACTATCCAATACTAGTTTATGATTTCTTTCCTGCATCTCTATGGTCACTGACATTCTATAATATGCCCTCGGGAATTCTGTTATCTGTGGGATGGCTTAATTTAATTGAATATTTAATGCAATCATGACCTTTCCTTGAATAAGACTGATAACAGGAATATGCTCCCACCTCAGCTTGCTCTTAAAAGTACTACACTCTGACAAAGCCTGCTTCTGGCTAAATTGAGAATCCAGTTGCCATGTTCGATAAATTAAAAATAGCCAGCAGCTGTATCCTCATTGTCTAGTTTTGTTGCACAACATGTGATTTCATTATTTTAAACGTATCTGTGTCTGCATGGGAGTGCAGATTTGAGGGTGGGTTATCCAGTCATTATATGGCCAGTGGTTTCCGAGCAAAACAGGCATTGGAGGACTGGAAAATCTACCTCCGATCCATACAGCAAAATCTGTGCCACTTTAATATCAAGCAGGGTCTTCCGACACAACTTTAGACTGGCCTAAATTCATCCAGCTGAAAATGAACTATACTTTCATTTAAATGTAACATTGCATCCTGTTGGGGCTGGATATTCTCTTCGTCCATCTGGAGTTAAGTAAAGCTCCATGGATGAAGGAACTCTTAAAGGGTTAGAGGCTTTTTAGCCATTTTAAAAAATTTTACAGTATATTTTTAATACTGTTTTTTAATTAATTTTTGTTTCCATTTGTATGAAAAAAAATTCAGGGCCAATTTTCATGTATCCCATGCATCTGGGTGCCAGGCAGGCAGAACACACCCACCTGCAATGACCTGAAGTTGCCTGCCTTTCCAGTTTCAGGTAATTATTCTAACCCCAGAATGGGCCCACCCCTCAGCAGGACCCTAAGCCCGAAAACAGTGAAGAGGGGTGGGGGGGTTGCAGAGGGAGCAGAAAGATAGCTACTGCTGCAGACCTCAGAGGCCTGCAGCAGTGGGATTGGTCCCCAGCTTTGTGCCCTTCTGCCTGCTATAGAATGGATAGCAAGTTGGCTACAAAACAGGAAACTGAGAGTAGGGGTTAAGGGTAGCTACTCAGACTGGCAAAAGGTGGGAAGTGTTGTTCCACAGAGATTGGTGATGTGGACTAATTATTTGGAACCTAAAATAGCCAAATTGTCACTAAATCACCAGAAAGCTAACTGTAATTGAAAGTCTTGCAAGGCTTCAGAACAAGAAGATCATAAAAAATAGGGGATATGAAAGATGTATTCTTACAACACAACCTTTCATGGAATCACAGAAATTGACAATGTTTCTAGGTGAAAAGTCCTGTGGTGATCAACAAGTCAAATTAAAACTAATGATGGTGGTTGGTTTTGATAATCATCAGATACAGTACTTCATGGTTTAAGTAGTACATGATGAAAGAACAGCATGCCAGTTGGAATTAAAAGGCACCAGAGATGGACTACACACCTACTGTTATGTCAACAAAAGTATACGCCCTGGCACATTTACCTGGTAATGACCAGGTAGAGCTGGCTCTCCTGGCTTCAGGTCAGCATGGACCCAGTTGCAGATCTATGCCATCAACTATAAGGACACGCAGCCAATCTGAACCATTGGGATGGCACTGCCAGCGGCAGTCAAGACTACTTCCTTCCTCATTGTTTTTTCCTCCAATAAGCTGGCACAGAGATCATCTGTAGCATCTCTCAATCAATGTGCATGTGTCCAACAGGTAATTGATGCATGGGTCCATATGGCCAGCACTTGCATCTCCTTTTCCACTGCATAGCAACAACAGCAGGGCATAGTTGCCCAATGTCACTGCATTGCTGCATTTCCCAAAATGGAGAGGTCAATGATGGCATGCCATCTTACAGCCCATCCTGTGTGTCAGTAAGTCAGCATACATCCTGCAGGTAGCCATGTTACACTGATATTATGTGTGCAGCCCTTGAATCGCAGGCTATTGAGCTTAGCTTCTTAAAGTATTGAAGAACATCCTGAAAGAGGGGATAATGAAACTCCTAGATAAGTATTGTATGGCAAGAAGGGAGTCAGCATGGATTTATGGGAGGGAGGTCATGATAACAATTTCTCTAGAGTTCTTCAAGGAAATGACAGACCTTGTTGACAATGGAAATTCTATGGATGTGATATATTTAGATTTCAGCAAGGCTTCTGATACCATCTCACTCAAGTGATTAGTTCACAAGGTAGGAAGGCATGGAATAGGAGGTGACCTTCTGAGGTGGACTGAATATTGGCTACACCAGAGAAAGTAAAAGGTGGTCATGAATGGAGCTGTATCAACATCGCAAGGGATCACTAGTAGGGAGCCACAGGGATCAGTGCTGGGGCCATTGTTTGCAATACTTATAAATGATTTGCATATGGGGGCAATAAAAGGGTTTTCAGATGCAGGAGTGATCCTCAGGGGACCCACAAAGATAATTTGGGCCGCTGCCGCCCCGGGACACCCACCCTCTGTGTTTGTGACCACCCTCCCCCTTCAATTTACCTTGCTGTCAGCCAACCCGGTCCAATATTGAGGTCTCAATCCAGCGAGCTGCATCAGGACACCTGTTTCACACCCTGCAGCTCCCAGCCAAATTTAATTGAGGCCATAGCCTCAAAATCGTGGGAGCCTCTTCGCGGCCGAAATAATTGCCCAATCGGCTGCTCGATCACCCAAAAGTCAAAATAGACCCTATTCTCAGAAGATTTATCGGAATGTGCTCTGATCAAAAAAGGCCCATGGGATCCAAGGGAATGTGGCAAATTGGATCCAAAATTGGCTCAGTGGCAGAAAGCAAAGGGTAATGGTCGACGAGTGTTTTTGCGACTGGAAGGCTGTTTCCAGTGGGGTGCCGCAGGGCTCGGTACTAGGTCCTTTGCTTTTTGTGATATACATTAACGATTTGGACTTAAACGTAGGGGGCATGATTAAGAAATTTGCGGATGACACAAAGGTAGGCTGTGTGGATGATAGTGAGGAGGAAAGCTGTAGACTGCAGGAAGGTATCAATGGACTGGTCAGATGGGCAGAAAAGTGACAAATGGAGATCAATCCGGCGAAGTGTGAGGTAATGCATTTGGGGAGAGAAAACAAGGCAAGGGAATACACAATAAATGGGAGGATACTAAGAGGTGTAGAAGAAGTGAGGGACCTTGGAGTGCATGTCCACAGGTCCCTGAAGGTAGCAGGACAGGTAGATAAGGTGGTTAAGAAGGCATATGGAATGCTTTCCGTTATTAGCCGAGACATAGAATATAAAAGCAGGGATGTTATGCTCGAACTGTATAAAACACTAGTTAGGCCACAGCTTGAGTACTGCGCACAGTTCTGGTCACCCCATTACAGGAAGGATGTAATTGCACTAGAGATGGTGCAGAGGAGATTTACGAGGCTGTTGCCAGGACTGGAGAATTTTAGCTATGATGACAGGTTGGATTGGCTGGAGTTGTTTTCCTTGGAACAGAGGAGGCTGAGAGGTGATTTGATTGAGGTGTACAAAATGATGAGGGGCCTAGATAGAGTGGATAGGAAGGACCTATTTCCCTTAGCGGAGGGGCCAATAACCAGGGGGCATAGATTTAAAGTGATTGATAGAAGGATTAGAGCGGAAATGAGGAAAAATGTTTTCACCCAGAGGGTGATGGAGGTCTGGAACTCACTGCCTGACAGGGTGGTAGAGGCCAAAACCCTCAACTCATTTAAAAAATACCTGGATGTGCACCTGAAGAGCCATGACCTGCAGGGCTACGGACCAAATGCGAGAAAGTGGGATTAGGCTGGGTGGCTCTTTCCTCAGCCGGCGTGGATATGATGGGCCGAATGGCCTCCTTCTGTGCCGTAAATTTTCTATGATTCTATGTGCTCCAATACACTACAAAGTTCCAATATAGTTTTACAATAAATGATATTTGAAAATGTGGTTATTAGTTAAGAAATGTTTTGCCAAAATAGAGGCTTTTCTGAGCCTCAATTAATTATATAAGTATATATAATAGGTATTTTTGTTCAGCTTGGTAGCAATGTGTATACATATTTACCCCAAGGATGCTTGATGGAACTTGATTGCATTGGTTGGGCGAGTTTTTGTCAGTTCCTATCAGACTATATCTTATGTTCTTATCTATTTCTTATGTTCTTAGACTGTTGAATTGACCATTATGTGGGAGGAACATCGGCCAACTTTGGAAAGGATGAAAAAAAAGACAAAAATATTTGTTCTCTCACCTCACTGAATTTGAATCCCTTACAGGGCTTGACTACCCACCTAAGTCCTCAAATCGTTCTCAGGTTCCTAGTTTCCTTGATTGGCAATTACAAGTGAAGATATCACTTTCTACAACTAGACACTTGGAGAGACAGATGTTACAATTAACCAGTTAGGGCATGAATTAGTACTGGAAATCTCTGCAGGGAAATTACAATAGCACACTGTGAAACAAAGTGGAAAAAAATTAGAGTATTTTATCCACTGTGCACAAGATTGATATAGCATTGCTTAACACTTGTTGAATCTGTAGGAGACAGTGAATGTTTTACTAAGCAGAGTTAAAAGAGAGCCATTGATTTTTAGTTTTATCTAAATGGATAACACCCTGAAATAAATGCACGCGTTACATAGACAAACTGGAGACAAATGGAAGAGTATGTTAATGTACTGGTTAGACTGCTAATTCAACTCACCTTCTCCAAAATGCCCCTCTCAACCTTCCTGAGGGATGTTGCCAGTCAGGTTTCACACAAATATTTAGATGGTCTTGCTGCAGAAAATGTTGATGCAGGATCAGGCTTACCTCCGCCAAAGTGACCCATAATACTAAGGCAAATCCTATGCAGGAGCCCAGCTCTGAAACGTCCATCTCCAGGTTCATATGAACCAGCACCAAGCTATTGCCATCTAAAAGGAAGACCTGGTGAAACATATGTCTCCTGACTTACTGTATAATACTTTTATTGTATTTTTATTCACATTATATGCTCAAAACACTTCCCATTAAATTGTCTTTGTGTGAATTAAAAAGTTAAAACTATCCATTCTAGATAAAAGGTTATATTGTAAGGTGCCCCATGGTGCCATATTTTTCCAGTTGAGTTTTATTAAAGGTTCACATCTGTTTTTTTTACCGTATGCATGCAGGCAGGGTGTACTGACTGGTGCTTACTTATTCAGTGACAATGTCTACAAGGAGCCATAGAAATTCCCAAGCAGTATCGAAATTGTCAACTGCTATTAATTTAAAATTGGCTAGCACTGGAGTATAATTACCATCTTAGGAGGAGGTAATGATAAAAAGAAAGATATTTCCTCTCTCATTTTTCTCAAATTGAACCTTCTGCATGGCTGGATTTTGGATTAAGTAAGGCAAGCAACTGCCTAGACTCCCACATCTTTCTGAGGAGGCCTATTTTCCTTGATTTATCCATTAAAAAGAGACAAGGACATCACCTCCCACAGTAAGACACCTACACTTGTAGTGACAGATGTCGTAGATAACCAGCTGTTCGCTGATGATTCTACAGTGTTCAGCTCCATTCACAACTTGGCTGATAATGCAGCAGCCCATGACAGCCTACAACAGGACCAGGATAACATCTAGACTTGGGCTGACAAGTGGTAGGTAACATTTGTGCTACATAATGATTACCTCAAATAAGAGAATCCCAGCTTCTTTCCCTTGACCTTCAATGACACCACCATCGCTTAGTTCCCCCATCATCAACATTCTGGGAGTTACCATTGACCAGAGGCTGCAGCCATTATCAACACCATGACTACAAGAGCAAGGCAGAGACTGGGTATGCTGTGACCAGTGGCTCACCTCCTGACCCCTCACAATCCTCTCCATCATCTACAAGGCTCAAGTCAGGAATATGATGGAATATTCACCGTTCACCTGTATGAGTGAAGTTGTAGCAACACTCAAGAAGCTCAAGACCATCCAGGACATAGCAGTTCGCCACCGGACTCAATATCGATCCCATTCATTGGTGCACTGTGGCTGCAGTATGTACGTTCTACAGGATGTACTGCAGCAACTCACCAAGGTTATTTTTACAGCACCTTCCTCCCTTGCAGCCTCCACGACCAAGAAGAACAAGATCAGCAATGTTGTGAGAACACCATCACCTCCAAGTTCCCACCAAATCACTCACCATCCTGACTTGGACATATATTGCCATTCCTTCATTGCCGCTGGTTTAGATTCCTGGACTCCCTACCTAACACCATTGTGGGAGCACCATCACCACAAGCACTTCAGTGGTTTAAGGAAAAGTCGCACCACCAACTTGTCAGGGTAATAAATGTGGTCTACATGCCAACAACAAGTAAAATAAGTACAAGCTAAGCAGGTGAATTGAAGTTCTGCAGCGCCACAACTGCTGGGACAGTGTAATTACAGCAAAACTAGATTACATCAGCAATTTCCACTGAAAATGTGGAGATAAGAATTTACAATAGAAAAAGTTGATAGGTGGAGATAGGAATTTATAATGGAAAATATTGACAGGAAGTGCATGTAGACGTAAGATTTTTAATATATTACTCAGTTGATCACCCATGGCATTGCAAACGGGGGAATCTAGGCAATTTAACTGGGAGCAGGTTTCAAGTGGGCGAGAAGCGGGGTAAGCGTCAAACCTGCCAGGCAGCATCAATTTGAGGCCACGGCTATTTTAACTCTCGGGCCTGCCTGAAACTGGCAGAAAGAAATAGTTGTCTGGCAGCTGGCTTGTAAAAATTGCGCAGCCGCTGGCTGGTACATAAGTTGTGGGGAAGGGGTTTTGGCAGGTTCTTGCAGGTGGGAAGATGGGGGGAAGAGCCCATGGTAACAGATGCCAAGACTTTCCTTGTGGGGCCTGCAGGAACACTGCGGCTTGTGCATCTAGTTCCCGTGCATGCGCTGAGAGCTGGAGGAGAAGCAAGATGGAATGTGCATGGGGAGATGATGAATGTAAAGCTAAGTGTGTGGAATGTGAAGTGAGGAAGGAGTCCTGAGAAGATTTGCTGCTTCTGCAAGTGCTAAAATGTGAGAGGAGAATGTTGTTAAGTGTGTGGCGTGAAGAGAGGAAAGGTAGAGGTGAGTTTGTTTGGAATGAGAAAGAGAGGTGTTGAAGAGTTTCCCTTGTGATTTTATGCTGAAGATTGTGATGAAGGGGAGCGAATTGTTGAGGGCGGTGGGTGGGGTGAAAGGAGTGTTGTCAGGTGGTGTTGAGAGAGGTGAAGAGGTGAAGAGATGTACTCACCTTTGCTGCTCTTGTGAGGTCATTGAACCTCTTCCTACACTGAAGCTAAATACTGGGTGTGATGTTGCTGGCACTGATCCTGCCAGCCACCTCTGTGCAACCCTGTTGGATAATGACCCTAGTGTTGCTCATCCAGATGCTGGGGAAGAGTACCTCCTCGACATGATCGGCTGGGCAACCCATTAATCATATTAAAATGAGGCCTCTGAGTTAAAATCGCCCAGGCCTCATGCTAGCGATGGCAGTGGTGGAGATGCAACACAAAGCAGATATAACGAGGATGTTACAGCAGTCCTAGAACAGGTCACAATACGGACACCTATGAAGTTGCAGATGAGAAGAATTGCCCTCAAACTTCCTGGACTGTCCTATTGTGCTGGTTCTCCTCCTCCTCTTCCTCCCAATACTCCATTTCTCCATGTCTAGTGGTGTTAGATGATACTGGAGCTATGCTGCTTTGTGCATAAAGAAACTACACTTTCCCTAAGCTGGTGTGATGTTTCCTGCTTTCCTCACTCCCCAAACTTTGTTGGCTCCATCCAGTGCTTTAACATCAATTTCAACTGGGGAAATTAATGTGATGAACAAATGAAGTTACTCCCGAGGAAATCTTCACGTTCTGCATTAGTTGCTCACTAACAAGGACTCAACAAGCAAAAGACCCGTTAATGTTGGGTCCATGCATGAACATGGGAAACAATTAATAACATATGGGTAATCTCAATAGAGGAAACAAATATGAACCACCAAGCCACTAGCAATATTGCACACAATTATTATCTAACAACGCTCATTAAATGTGTGTCCTCACATAGTGCATGTCCTAGCTCTAATGCACAGC
The DNA here is from genome assembly GCF_035084215.1 of Heptranchias perlo. Classification (NCBI taxonomy): domain Eukaryota; kingdom Metazoa; phylum Chordata; class Chondrichthyes; order Hexanchiformes; family Hexanchidae; genus Heptranchias; species Heptranchias perlo. Next base: position 24,227,373 of record NC_090345.1, on the reverse strand, counting down.
AGAAATTTACCCCAAAGTATATATATTTTGAACTGTTTGCATAATTGTATTTCTGGATTTCCAAATGTACTCTTGTCTGAAAACATTAAGATAAATGGCACAACTAGAGAAAACTCCTGCAGTATAAAGATTAGACCATCAATCGGAGAGTAATGTGAAATGTTCAGTCTCTTCATCTCTATGATTATTTGAATCCCTACAGTAGCTGAAACTCCAATGTGCCAACCAAACAGCTGTTGCATTAAACAGTCCTCAACTGAAACAACCTCTGGGCAATAAGACATATCTCCAATCAACCAAGAAGCAATGGAAACAGCAGAGAGATCCAGAAGTTATTTATCTGCTCTAAAAACTGCAAGACAAGGGAAAATGTTACAACTTGTACAATCTCGTTGGAAATTTCAATCTAGACTGTTGAGAACTAGGAAAGGCAGGTTGAATTAGACTGATGTCCTCCTGTATTAAAATAATTAATCCAGTGAAAACTAGAACAGCATTTTTGCATCAAAATCAAAAATGATAATTAAAATGTTTGCTGGAGTGTAATTTATTTTGACAGTATATTACTGCATGCTGAGTATGCATTGGTGGGTAGTTAAAATCATCAGATCCAACTGTCTTCCCATGGGTTCCGATTTTAACCTGCTCTTCTGAGCAGGCGTGAGAGAGAGACACCCCTCCATTTCCCATAAGGATTCATTAAATACCTGAGGTTCATTTTTTCACAGCAATTCTCCACAATACTTGTGTCTTGCTATGACTCGTGATGAAACTAATTTCTCACAGAAATTCAATGTGATACATGGTATTTTTATTTCTCACAGGAATTCATAATGTTACTTGCTTCTCATATTGATTCACCACGTCACTTTAGTTTCTTGAAGCAATTTTGTACAATCCTCTCATTTCTTGCAAACATTTGCAATGACACTCTTGTTTCTTGCAACAATTTGCCGTGATCTTCAAGGCACACTGACTTCTTGTATTGATTCGCTGTGATAGTTTCGTTGCTGCTAGACATTCCAACGTGACCACTCTTGTTTCTCATTGGGATTTATTGGGATTTGTTGTGATGTTGTTGCTTCTCATGTAGCTTCACCACCATGTTCCCATTTCTTATTTGTTGCAATGTTCATGACACTCTCGTTTCTTACACTAATTGACTGTGACAATCTGTTTTCTTATTTGCTGAGATTTGCCTCAATGCTGTCCCTTCTCATTTAAATTCATTGTTGACTCTCATTCCTTGCACAGGTTCAATTCAAAGCTCTCATTTTTTGCAGGCATTTACAAAGGGTCACTTATTTCTCAAAGCTTAGGCTAATTAGGCTAAGTGAAGTACCATTATTGGTAAAGAAGGATACAACAGCTATTCAAAGGGTTTGAATAACTCTTTAAAGGGAGATAGCAAAAGCAATGTGAGTAAAAATTAGTAATGACAACAGCAATAAACCAAAATTGTCAACTGCTATCAAGCACCCTTAAGGTAAACAAGCTGATCGCAAACATTCCAGACAATCAAAAGGAATCACAATGTGATTATCGCTGGTCCCCCCCAAAAATTCTCTGGGGTTCTAGTGATCTCCCACCACACTTAATGCAGGAGACTGGTGGAAACCCTGATGAAACCTGGCAACTCAGTTGCACCAGGGTCTCTGCCATTTCTGGGAGTTTTCTATTTGCCATTCCATTCCATGCGCCATTTACAAGGCAAGGCAAGGGGTTGGAGCCAGGGCTGGGACTCCCTACGCAGGGAGTTGCCACTCCTTAGAACCATATGTAACTCGTCGTGTCTGTGGAGGATGGTAAGTCTAGTGAGGTGAGATGTACCAGCCTCTACAAGGGTGGATGTGAGTGTCACTGGTGAGGCCTAGACCAGGCAAGTGGAACTCCGAAAAAAGATGATTAAAAATAAATTAACAGCTGAGGGGACCTTAGCCAGGTTTGGGGGTGGGGGGACCCTGAATAACCCCCTGCCCCACGAACGGGCCCCTGAGTTTCCAGCTGCCAGGTGCAGGCAGGCACCAGAAATGCACCCAAAGTGACAATTAGGCCCGCCTGTCTCATGGCAATGATATATCCTCCCACTGACTTCAAGGATATTCGGCCCCAGGGCTTTTCAATGATCGGGAGCTAAAGCAGAAGAGCTAAATCAGAGGGGATGAAATTATAAACAATTTCATGGATGTAATTAGTGACTGCTTCTCGATGCACTGTCATAGTGGTTGTGGGAAAGGAGCAGTGCACAGCAGGAGATGCAACACCTGCCCTTTCACCTCTTTCCACACCACCATCCAGGGCCACAAACATATTACTGCACTGGAGTGCCAGCTGAGATTATGTACTCAAGTTTCTGGAGTGGAACTTGACCCCACAATCTTCTGACTCAAAAGCGAGAGTGCTATCACTGACCCAAGGCTGACACTGACCATCGGCATTAAAGACTAGACAGAAAATTGCACAGGGTGAGTTTTGGGTGGGAACTGAGTGAAAACATGACTAGTAAAGCCCAAGGGAAGATTCCTGCTGATCTGAAAGCACCTGAAAAACATGTGTAGCATGGAAAAAGGCAGGCACTATACAGACATAGTATTCAACAATCCACCAAAGTTGGTTATTAACAAAAGGCAAAGAGTTCTAGAATTGCTTTAGCTGTCACTGTAATACCACTGGAACTGGATCACTATGTGCACACCCCATACATTTTATGGAATTCGGTGTGGCATAAGCAACGGGCAGCAGAATTTTGCATAAGTATTAGATGAACTGAAGTTTATAGAGGGTGAAGGATGGAAGGCTGGCCAGATAGAATTGTCAGGTGCCGAAAATTATGACTTTGGTCTGTTTAACTGGAGGATGATCCTGGAATAATGGATGGTTTTGGCAGAGGAGAGTAAGGCCAGATGTGGTCCAGACACATCTGGTAATGGATGGTTAAACCAATTTAACTCTCTGTTCCCTCTCAGTTGTTTTCATGAGCAAAACAAAATGAAAATATCTGTCTGAGGCTTGATAACTGATTTAAAAGAAATCATTTCCTCCCCGGGGTGACTAATATTTATTAAATGGCACTAGTCCTCCCCACTTTTCTGGCCTCAGTTTCTGTGCTTTCCTTTCCTGGCCTGGGTGTGCCTCTGTTCTGCTCTGTTCACTGTGAGCAATGCCATGGATATAAAGTAGGAGCAAAATCTTTGATCACAGCAGTTACTATTTAATGAATGTTAGTCACTCCAGTGAGGAAATTATTCCGTCTAACCCATCTACCCGCTCTCAGATATTGCCAGAGTGTTTTACCCATGTTTCAGGAGAATGGAGGATTTAACACATTTTGGTGGGTCATATCCATAGTGTCAGATAATGTCTAAATCAGAATTGTTTCTTTCTAGCACATTTATGTCAAAAGCTGTCTAATATAAATCAGATATACTTACAAACATATTCAGTTCTTGAACTATTTCTCACTGTCTAAATATAACATGAATAGAGCTATTTTTTAAAATCTAAGTGGAGCTTCAGGAACAGATGTTTTTACACTCATGACACAGGTCTATATCCGTCAAAGTCAGACCCAATTTAATGCCAATTAACTAGTGGGTGTCAGGTCAATTAGGGTCTCAGTAAATCCTATTCAGAAAATAGCCATAAAATTATAGTCTGCCAGCAGCTGTAGAATTCAGCACTATGAGCAAAATGCAAAAGGCAGGAATTACAATAATTATAGCCAAACCCCATGTATTTTTCAAAATGTAATCATTTATATATAGGATTAACTGTCAAGGTCTTTTCGTGTAGTTCCTGCTTAACATCTTTAAATATGACAAGCCTAGCAGTTCCCACTTGCTTTAGGGAATACTATTAACTACATATTCCTTGAGATAGTTAGATACTACTCTGTGATCACTGTATAATTACTGTATTTTAAATCTTCAAAAGTAGATCATATTTATTATATCACAACCCTCCTAATTATACTTGTCGTAAAAACACTGGAAACGGAAGAAAGTGGCCCCAATATGGTGATAGCTGACCCGTTAACAATTACATGAAAATTAAAAAAGTAATAAAATTATTTTAAGTGAGTCCTAAAAGAACTCCTTAACCCTGAGAATGCTGGTCAGATCAAGAAAAAAAGTCCATTTGCCCACACTGGCTAATTGTTTCTCTAAAGTTTTCAGATCATACAGTGTGATGCTGAGACAAACACTAACAGTAATAAAGTTACTCAAATGTCAGGAATAGATTCATGACTATAACATTAACTCACTGCTACTAAAACAAAAAGTATTTTTGAAATCAAAATGAAACATTATATTGGTTCCCCCAATGGTTTAATGAATTTCTCCAGTGAGTGGCCAAGTCATAAAGATTAGGCAGGTCCCTAATCTGTGCCAAGCAAACTGATTGCAGCCAGGTGGCGGTAGAAGAACTACAATTGGCCTCAGTGCCTGTGTGAGGCAGAGGAACGTTTTCCAGGGTTCCCACTCTTGATCATTATCCAATGACCCCTGCTGAAGGGCATATGTGTGAAGGCAGCATTATGATCACTTGTGTTGCCCTCAATAGTTGAATGGCCTCCTGACAATCACTGTCAAGACTCATCCTTGATTGGAGGCCACATTGGTGTGGTGATGCAGGACAATCAGCACCTGTACCCAGAAAAGAAGAGGAGAAAAATGGAGGGAAAAAAGTGAGAGAAAATGTTCTATGTACTTCACTTATGCTTGCCTTTTTCTCAATTCTCTCCTCTTATTATTTTAATTTTTGTTTCATTTAATCTCACCTTTTTTACTAACCCCTGGTTTCATCATCATTCTTGGGAGTGGGAGTGAAAACTGGCCCCCAGCAGCAAAAATCAAAAATGTAAAGACATAAACGATGAGATCAACCACCAAAGTGATTTTCTTGTTACAAATATAGGCCTATTACTTACATAGAATTACATAGAATGTACAGCCCAACAGGTCCATGTCGGTGTTTACACTCCACATGAGCCTCCTCCTACCTTCTTCATCTAACCCTATCAACAAATTCTTCTATTCCATTCTCCCTCATGTATTTATCTAGTTTCTCCTTAAATATATCTATGTTAGTCACCTCAACTACTCCTTGTGGTAGCGAGTTCCACATTCTAACCGCTCTCTGGGTAAAGAAGTTTCTCATGAATTCCCTATTGGATTTATTAGTGACTATCTTATATTTATGGCCCCTAGTTCTGGTTTCCCCCACAAATAGAAACATCTTCTCTATGTCTACCTTATCAAACCCCTTCATAATTTTAAAGACCTCTATCAGATCACCCCTCAGCCTTCTCTTTTCTAGAGAAAAGAGCGCCAGCCTGTTCAATCTTTCCTAATAGGTATAGCCTCTCAGTTCTGGTATCATCCTGGTAAATCTTTTTTGCACCTTCTCCAGAGCCTCTATATCATTTTTATAACATGGAGACAAAAACTGCCAGGCAAGTTACTGTAGCCATGGCACTGGTAGCCAATTGTGGCTGTGTTACCCTTGTTTTTCTATGTCTGTATTGGTATGCAGATAAAATTTTAAAAATATTGCATAGTAAGTAAAGAACTGGCTTAGGGAGTGCCACTGAGTGATAGGATGCAAGTTTGCTTCCCATTCCACTGAACTTCTAGTCTCAACTATGTAACTGTGGACATGTACTGAATGGAGTACTGCAGTTACTGTATGACAGGTTTCCCCAAATGTGGGGCATTATTGATGGCACCTGCCCCCATACAGGTTTCTGTCCCCAATTCCACTGTCCCAGGAACAAAAAGGGGTTCCAATCCATTAATGTTCTGCTGGTCGGTGACCATGGATACACAATTATGCACGTGAATCATGATGTCTTTGCTTTACAGTAATCTATAGTGTCACTATTACTTGAAGGAAAAGGAAGAATGGCTTTTCAGAGACCCAGGATGTCTTCTTTGGTCCGGGCTCACATCCAGCAGAAATATTTGAGTCCGACGGATGTCCGACCACATTGTAAAGTGGGTGTGACTCTTTAGCCTTGGTTGCAGCCCACGTAGGAGAAGGTACTCTGAAGATGAAAACCGTGAGGAATGCAACTAGAAACCATCTCAGCTACTCTTCTCTAGTAAGTGACTCAAGAATCTCATGTATGACCTGCCCTAAGGCAGAACACAATGGATGTATGGATGGATACCACTATCAGGATTATGATGGAATATATTATAAGAATGTTAAAACAAAGGTTCAAATAATTGAACAAATCAAGAGAGGGGAAATATTGCAGTTTAGTCCTGCCAAGACCTCAAAGGAGTAGCTGGCAGATGGGTGTCAATGCAAGCCTCTTGGGATGAAGGTTATCCAGTACCTCCTTGTGCTGGGAAATGAGATGGCTTGCTACTGCTGGTGCCAGTGTAACACTGAAGTGACTGCACCCCTGTGTTCACCACCCATATAAATTGGGTACATGACCGATTCACAGGCCTGATTTAGTTGCCTTCTTAAAACTAGGTTGTTTATTGGATATTTGAGTTTGGACCCCGACAATCATACCTGGGCATGTCTAAGAAGACTTGTCTTCACCACCTCCATCTCACTAGAGTGGCTGTGACAAGCTGACTGCAGAAAATTTGAAGAACTGAGAAGGCTTTTCCCATTGCTGTTAAGATCACTACCTCTATGCTATAGAATACTTCCAGACCATCATAGGAGTTAGCTGTCCATAGATGCATACAGCAATTGATGATGCCATGTTTGCCAAGGGAAACAATTTTATAACTTTCCTCGTGGAAATGAGACAGCAACTGGAGAAGGCACAGAACCTTTTCCACGTGGCAGCCTTTTAAGAGTACAGGTTGTCATAGGTGGCACCAATATGGCCAGTCCACATCTATATATGCTGCTCTGGTGGCAGTACAGTTCAGAGCATAACTTTGAACATTTATGTATTTCAGTTCAAGCTATTAGTGAGTCCCACTAGAAATTTGCCTTATGAGTATTGAGAAAAAGAAAAAGGTTGTAAAGGGAATTAGGGGTTACGGGGAGTGGGCAGGAAATTGGACATGAATTTAGATTTGAGGTCAGGATCAGATCAGCCATGATCTTATTAAATGGCAGAGCAGGCTCGAAGGGCCGATTAGCCTACTCCTGCTCCTATTTATGATGTTCTTATGTTGTCTCCATGCTTTGCATGCTATGTCCCTAAGGGTGCAGCAGCTCACCATATACATTTGTATCTTTTCTACTTTACCCCAGCATTGCATGCAATGGTGGAGGCACTTACTTTGATACTTCTGCGGATACCACTAAACTTCTTCCTTATTTACACCCAAGTACTACGGACCTGAGTGACTATATCCATCCAGCTTGCACCTTTCAAAGGAGGGTGCCTTCTGTTCCAAAGAGAGACATCCTTCTCTTTTATACCTCATGCACCAGGACTTCCATGGAACCCTTGTAAATGGGAAAGTTCACCCCACATGTCTCCATCCGGACTGTTGTATAGTTAAATATTTCCCTGTGATCACGTGTTCTATGAATAACCAGCAGTTTTGACATAACAAACACACTCCCTTCACCTTTAATGGTGAGTAGCAGCAGCCCTTTAGGAGCTACTGTCTGGCCAGTATTCCTGCCAACCCCCAGCCAAGGACACTGCTGGCCTGGCTGCCTGCACCTGTTTTTTTCTGTGCAGGATGCCTAATAAAATGAGGAGGAAGACTAGCTTCTAAAATTCAGCAAGGCCAGCCCTCCTCATTCCCAGAACAGGCATGTCCACATCACAGATGAGAACAGTCCCAATTTTCCCTGTCTTCCAATATTGGGGATAATGGATTTAAATGAGCTGAACTTGTAATTCAAGCATGTTCAGCTTTCCATCCTGATTTTGCACAGTTTATGTGATTTGATGTAATCTCACCTGCACTGCGACAGAATTGTATAATCAGACCTTTCTCTCTGAAAGAATTTCAGACAAACCACCCCTCCACCTTTATTTATGACGTCGCAAATTGATAATTTTGCTAAACTTTAATGCTGCTTTTTTTTTTACTATTCCATGTGTAGTTAACCCACTGGGAACAAAATTGAGACTGTCACAACTTCATTTACCTATGATCTTTAATAGTTCACAGAAAGTAGGGTCTTAAATTCTTTCTGCATTGAAGAATTCAAACCTAGAACTCAGAAGCGAGACTGTAGTGTTCTAAGTCACTGCACTGCCTAATTTTCACATTTCCAGATTTTAAATCCCATTACTTTTATGAGCCGACATTGTCAGTATCTTAAATAGTTAATGTGAAGTGTCTGGTTTCAGGATTTGAACTGCTTCCCATCATCATTTTATTCTATATTCAATATAATACAAGACTGGCAGATTTATCCTGCAGGGAATTATAATGGCTTAAGTCAGTCAAAAAACTGATTACTTCTCTCCTGAAAACGAGGCAGTTGTCTCTTTGTACAGTTCATATTGCTTAATTTATTAAATTCAACAAGGGTTCTTTTTCATTTCTACAGTGCTCTCACTTCTCTGTGAATGGACCACAGTCCAGGGCTTGTAACCTTCTAGACATTTCCAAAGCAGCAAACTTTCATTTTAAATTTTTCAAAGATTGTAATTGCCCTTTATTACACAAAATTGTCAATTCTATAGTGCCATATATTAATAAAATAATAAATGTGTAATGTAGAAAATTTCCCAAGAGAAACAATCCCATAAATATGCTTAGTACTTCAATTTATTTTCACACTTTAATAATAATTGAAGTAAAAGGATAAAGAAACAGCAGTTGCAAATATAGTTTGAAGTGAATAAGTTGATAGATATTATGATTAAGTCTAATGGGCCAGTTATAACTAATCATTTGGAGGGCCCTATTCTTGTCCATGTGCATGTATTGACTTCAGAGTCAATCTAGATTCTGTGTTTAAGTCCTGGACTGGAGGTGTAGACCATTTGAAGCCATCAGAGAAATACAGAGGCCAGAGAGGCTTTGTGGATGCTCTGCAACAAACCACTATGTAAAGGTTAATATTGTATCAACTCCACTTCACATGGCAGTTTAGATCAGCAGGCAAGTGTACAGGTACGGTAGTGTAGTGGTTATGTTACTGGACTAATACTTCAGAGGCCTGAACTAATAGTCTGGAGATGTGAGTCCAAATCCCACCATGGCAGTTTATGAATTTGAATTTAGTTTTTAAAAAATGCAATTAAATAAATTTGAAATAAAAAGCTAGTATCAGTAAAGGTGATCATGAAGCTATTGGACTGTTATAAAATCCCAACTAGTTCACTAACGTCCTTTAGGGTAGGATACCTGCCATCCTTACCCAGTCTGGCCTATATGTGACACCAGGCCCTCAACCAGACTCTTAACTGCCCTCTGAAACAGCCTAATAGTCAGTTGTATTAAACCTCTACAAAGAAGTATAATAAGAATAAAACCAAAAAGACCACTTAGCTTTGACCTGGGTATCGAATTCAGACAAATCAAGGCACACCCAGCCCAGTTGACCCTGCAAAGTCCTCCTCACTAACATTTGGGGAGCTGTGTCAAAGTTGGGAGAGCTATCCCACAGACTAGTTAAGCAACAGCCTGACATAGCCATACTCACAGAATCATATCTATCAGCCAACATCCCAGACTCCTCCATCACCATCCCTGGATATGTCCTGTCCCACCGGCAGGTCAGACCACCAGAGCTGGGGGCTCAGCGGTATACAGTCAGATGGAGTGGCTCTGGGAGTTGACGCCGGACCCCATGAGGTCTCATGGCATCAGGTCAAACATGGGCAAGGAAACCTCCTGCTGATTACCACCTACTGCCCTCCTTCAGTTGATGAATCAGTCCTCCTCCATGTTGAACGCTACTTGGAGGAAGCACTGAGGGTAGCAAGGGCACAGAAGGTACTGTGGGTGGGGGACTTCAATGTCCATCACCAAGAGTTGCTCAGTAGCATCACCACTGACCGAGCTGGCTGAGTCCTGAAGGACATAGCTGCCAGACTGGGCTTGCGACAGAACCAACAAGAGGAAGAAACCTACTTGACCTCGTGCTCACCAATTTACCTATTGCAGATGCATCTGTTCATGACAGTATTGGTAGGAGTGATCACTGTACAGTCCTTATGGAGACCAAATCCCATCTTCACACTGAGGACACCCTCCGTTATGAGGTGTGGCACTACCACCGTAAATAAGTGGAATAGATTAAGATAAGATCTAGCAGCTCAAAAGTGGGCATCCATGAGGCGCTGTGGGGGGCCACCAGCAGCAGCAGAATTTTATTCATACAATCCGTAACTTCATAGCCTGGCATATGCCTCACTCCATCATTACCATCAAGCCAAGCAACCAACCCTGGTTCAATGAGGAGTGTAGAGGAGCTTGCCAGGAGTAGTACCAGGCATACCTGAAAATGAGATGCCAACCTGGTGAAGCTACAACACAGAGCTATATGCATGCTAAACAAGAAAAGCAGCATGCTATAGTCAGAGCTAAGCGATCCCACAACCAACAGATCAGATCACAGCTCTGCAGTTTTGCCACGTCCAGTCGCGAATGGTGGTGGACAATTAAACAACAAACAGGAAGAGGAGGGTGCATAAACATTCCAATCCTCAATGATGGTGGAGCCCAGCATATGAGTGCAAAAGACAAGGCTGAAGCGTTCGCAATCATCTTCAGCCAGAAGTGCCGAGTGGATGATCCTTCTCAGACTCCTCCTGAGGTCCCCACAATCGCAGATGCCAGTCGTCAGCCAATTTGATTCACTCCATGTGATATCAAGAAACAGCTGAGCGCACTGGATACAACAACAGCTATGGGCCCCGACAACACTCTGGCCGAGCTGTTCCAGTACAGCTCCAGCACTGGCATCTACCTAACAAAATGGAAAATTGCCCAGGTATGTCCTGTCCACAAAAAGCAGGACAAATCCAATCCAGCTAATTACCGCCCCATCAGCCTACTCTGAATCATCAGCAAAGTGATGGATGGTGTCATCGACAGTGCTATCAAGCGGCACTTACTTACCAATAACCTGCTCACCGGTGCTCAATTTGAGTTCCGCCAGGACAACTCGGCTCCAGATCTCATTGCAGCCTTGGTCCAAACATGGATAAAAGAGCTGAATTTCAGCGGTGAGATGAGAGTGACTGCCCTTGACATTGAGGTAGCTTTTGACCGAGTGTATTACCAAGGAGCCCAAGTTAAGTTGAAGTCAATGGGGTTCAAGGGGAAAACTCTCCAGTGACTGGCGTCATACCTGGCACAAAGGAAGATGGTTGTGGTTGTTGGAGGCCAATCATCTCAGCCACAGGACATCGCTGCAAGAGTTCCTCAATGCAGTGTCCTAGGCCCAACCATCTTCAGCTGCTTCATCAATGAACTATTCACTGTATTTATTAACGACTTAGATGATGGGATAGAGAGCCATATATCCAAGTTTGGCGATGACACAAAGATATTTGTAAGCAATGTAAGCAGTGTAGATGGAAGCCTAAAATTACAGAGAGATATATTAAGAGATTAAGTGAATGGGCAAAACTGTGGCAAATGGATTTCAATGTAGGCAAATGTGAGGTCATCCACCTTGGACCTAAAAAGGACAGAACAGAGTACTTTCTAAATGGTGAAAAGCTCGAAACAGTGGAGGTCCAAAGAGACTTAGGGGTCCATGTACATAGATCATGAAATATCATGGACCGGTACAGAAAATAATCAGAAAGGCTAATGGAATGCTGGCCTTTTTATCTAGAGGACTAGAATACAAGGGGGTAGAAGTTATACTATGGCTATACAAAGCCCTGGTTAGACCACACCTGGAGCACAATTTTAAAAGTGAAAAATGGGTGGGTTGGGGGTGGGGGGACATTCAAAATTGCAACCATTTCAGACCCGCCCCCAACCTGCCTCCAACCCCCCCATTTCCAGTTTTCACCTGGGCGGAACAAGTGACAGACAACCAACCTGTTCCCAGGAGGCAGGTCATGCCTTTAAACCTTTCAAGGAGGTTGTGAGTCTCCATTTTTCCACAGTTTCCGATTTCAATCCTGGGGGGCCGGGATTCCTTGGCCTTCTCTTTCATGCCACATGAAAGGAGGCGAGAAGGCCCAAAACTAACCGGTAAATGCCTTTCTGGCACAGCTTGTTGGCCTGGAGGGGCAGGAGTGCTTCCCCCAAGCCCAACAAGCCTACCTGTAGCGACCCCTCCAACGATCGCAGACCCCCACCCACAATCTCTGCCCCCAACGATCGCGGATCCCTGACCCCAATCCCTGATCCCCCCCACAGCTATCGCAAACACCCGCAATGGCCTCCCCCCCCCACGATCGCGGGCCCACAACCCTGATCCCCAATCCCCCCCCAACGATCGCAGACCCCTGCGATGACCTCCGCCCCTGCTCAACGATCGCAGACTCCCGACCCTGATCCCTGACCCCCCCCCAATGATCGCAGACCTCCGCAATGACCCCTGACCCCCACACCTCCCCCTTGTGACAGGCCCCCGATCCCTCCCCCCATGAGTGACTCCCCCGTGACCCCTGTGCTAACCCATGCCCTCTGTGCCCCAATGCCCCATGCCAACCATAGCCCCCATGCCCACCCATGGCCCCCTTGCCACCCCCCCCCCCCCAATCCATAAGACAACAAAGACTTACCTGAAGACATCCTCTCCCTGGTAGGTTCCCGTCCAACTGAGACCAGCCTATTCCTCAGGCTGGCCAGTCAGACAGGAAACCAACAAAAATAAATAAACAACGTCCTTTCGTCAAAATCGTAAGGACGTCTGGGAAACCTGTACTTCTGGGTTTCGGTCTGCAATTTGACCCCTCCCCCCCGCCCCCTTTCCTGGCTCGGGGTCAAAATCATACCCTGGAGTACTGTGTTCAGTTCTGGGCACCACACCTTAAGAAGGATATATTGGCCTCGTGGGGAGTGTATTGTAGATTTACTAGAATGATACCTGGACTCCAAGGGTTAAATTACGAGGAGAGATTACACAAACTAGGGTTGTATTCCCTGGAACTTAAAGATTAAGGGGTGATTTGATCAATGTTTTCAAGATATTAAGGGGAACTGATCGGGTAGATAGTGCAGGGGGTGGTGGTGTCTGTCAGCTTCACCTCTGACTTCTGAGCGGTTTGAATTGCTCCCACTCCCTGGGTTCTAGACCTTGGACTTATTTGGGGGTTGTGACAAAGTGCAGCAGACAACTGGTTTTGGTGCAAGAAACTTCGATCTTTACTCAAGGGAGAAAATACAACACAACAATGTTAACACTCTAATAAAATGGGGAACACTTCAGTACACACAAGGGAAATTACAGTAGAAAGATACCTCACCCCTCCCAATCCCACTTTACGAGCTAAGTTGGACTCTAAAGGACCAGAGATAATGCTCACCAAACGAATCCTTGACAGTAATTCACCCAGGGGTAAGTCAGGAATAGATTGTAGAGTGGAAACTTTGCGGATCTTCGGTTTTCTCCCGAGTTGGTTCTCTTTGGTCGCGGTGGCCCAATATTACCCGGTTGGTTGGTGGCAATATTCGGTTGGTTGTTTCGTAAGGCCCTTGTTGCTGCGAGGTGTCTGATGGTCACTGGGGCTGTTGCTCTGGTTTCTTCTTGTATGTAGGCCTGCTTCTAGAGCTGCTGACCTTCTCTCTGTTGCCCCCTCGCCTTGTTGAACTGTCGCCTCCTGAGCTGTCGAACTCCTGGCTGAACTGAACTGAACAATCCTTTGCCCTTGCAGGTCTGGCTGACCGGTTCTCTCACGTAGGGTTCGTTGGTTTCGCTGGAAGCTGCTCTCCTTCCAGAGACAGGCAGAACAAGAGAAGCAGAACACAAGAGCCAGCAAGAGCCAGAGAGAGAGAGGTTTTGAGTTTCCACTTCTATATCCCTCTCTTACAATGGTCCTCGTCACTTAAGAAAAAAGGCACTTCATGTCTGTTTAAACCGTTCTTACAAAGTCCTTAAGAATTTTGATGGTCCCTCATCATGTTGTAATTGCTTCTCCCAATGGGTCATTGTTTTAATTCCGATTTTCTGATCACCTGGTATACAGGCTTCCTTTTGTATCCAACATCCTAGGTGTTGATCGGTTTTGCTTTAAAACAAAGACATGGCCCCACCATGTCTGGAGCAGTTGACTCTTTCAATGGCTTATTGCCTTTCGAATTAGTGCTGAGTGTTGACCACTTGCTGTAGGTTTTGCATTAAAACAGAGACATGTCTGAAGCAGTAATTCACCCACATTCCACTGTGTGTGTTGTTGATTCGTCTGGTGACCTCTCACCTATCCTTCCATCTTAGGATTTTAGTCAATGGCCAAAGTTTTCCGTACTCAGGGAAAAGGTGAAGTCCCAGAATTCTTATAGTCGCCCCTACGAGGAAGCGAGTCCTTTAAAGGACGTGGATTCCTCGAAAAGTACTTTTCCCTGGTTGATGCTTCCTGGTGCGACGTGTGTATGAGTCAGCCCAATATTTCATCACCCTGAAATGGTAAGAAAAGAGTCCAAAGTCCTTTTCTTTAGGGTTTTTCTCCGAGTTTTGGGGGATCTGTGAATTTTGAGAATCTTATAATAGAGAGAAACTATTTCCACTGGTTGGGGAGTCTAGGACGAAGAGGCATAGCCTAAAAATTAGAGACAGGACTTTCAGGAGTGAAGTTAGGAAATACTTCTACACGCAAAGGGTGGTAAAAGTTTGGAACTCTTTCGCAAACGGTAGTTGATGCAAGCTCAATTGTTAATTTTAAATCTGAGATGATAGATTTTTGTTAACCAATGGTATTAAGAGATATGAGGATAAGGCGGGTATATGGAGTTAGGTCACAGATCAGCCATGAACTCATTGAATGGCAGAACAGGTTTGAGGGGCTAAATGGCCTACTTCTATTCCTATGTCCCTATGTTTTTAATTTCCCTCCATCATAAGGTCAGAAGTGTGGCTGTACACTCAGTAGCACCACTACTGACCGAGCTGGCCGCATCCTGAAGGACATAGCTGCCAGACTGGGCCTGCGGCAGGTGTTGAGCGAACCAACACGAGGGAAAAACTTACTTGACCTTGTCCTCACCAATCTACCTGTCACAAATGCATCTGTCCATAACAGTATTGGTAGGAGTGACCACCGCACAGTCCTCGTGGAGACGAAGCCCCGTCTTCGCACTGAGGATACCATCCAACATGTTGTGTGGCACTACCACCGTGCTAAATGGGATAGATTCAGAACAGATCTAGCAGCTCAAAACTGGGCATCCATGGGGTGCTGTGGGCCATCAGCAGCAGCAGAATTGTATTCCAGCACAACCTGCAACCTCATGGCCTGGCATATTCCTCACTCTACCATTACCAACAAGCCAGGGGATCAACCCTGGTTCAATGAGGAGTGTAGAAGAGCATGCCAGGAGCAGCACCAGGCGTACCTAAAAATGAGGTGCCAACCTGGTGAAGCTACAACTTGGGATGACATGCAAGCTAAACAGTGGAAGCAACATGCTATAGACAGAGCCAAGCGATTCCACAACCAACGAATCAGATCAAAGCTCTGCAGTCCTGCCACATCCAGTCGTGAATGGTGGTGGACAATTAAACAACTAACGGGAGGAGGAGGCTCTGTAAACATCCCCATCCTCAATGATAGCGGAGTCCTGCAAGTGAGTGGAAAAGACAAGGCTGAAGCGTTTGTAACCATCTTCAGCCAGAAGTGCCGAGTGAATGATCCATCTCGGCCTCCTCCCGATATCCCCAACATCACAGAAGCCAGTCTTCAGCCAATTCGATTCACTCCATGTGATATCAAGAAACAGCTGGGTGCACTGGATACAGCAAAGGCTATGGGCCCCGACAACATCCTGGCTGTAGTGCTGAAGACTTGTGCTCCAGAACTAGCTGCGCCTCTAGCCAAGCTGTTCCAGTACAGCTACAACACTGGCATCTACCCGACAATGTGGAAAATTGCCCAGGTATGTCCTGTCCACAAAAGGCAGGACAAATCCAATCCGGCCAATTAACGCCCCATCAGTCTACTCTCAATAATCAGCAAAGTGATGGACAGTGTTGTCGACAGTGCTATCAAGCGGCACTTACTCACCAATAACCTGCTCACCGATGCTCAGTTTGGGTACTGCCAGGACCACTCGGCTCCAGACCTCATTACAGCCTTGGTCCAAACATGGACAAAAGAGCTGAATTCCAGAGGTGAGGTGAGAGTGACTGCCCTTGACATCAAAGCAGCATTTGATCGAGTGTGGCACCAAGGAGCCCTAGTAAAATTGAAGTCAGTGGGAATCAGGAGGAAAACTCTCCAGTGGCTGGAGTCATACCTAGCATGAAGGAAGATGGTAGTGGTTGTTGGAGGCCAATCATCTCAGCCCAGGACATTGCTGCAGGAGTTCCTCAGGGCAGTGTCCTAGGCCCAACCATCTTCAGCTGCTTCATCAATGACCTTCCCTCCATCATCAGGTCAGAAATGAGGATGTTCGCTGATGATTGCACAGTTCCATTCGCAACCCCTCAGATAATGAAGCAGTCCAAGCCTGCATGCAGTAAGACCTGGACAACATCCAGGCTTGGGCTGATAAGTGGCAAGTAACATTCGTGCCAGACAAGTGCCAGGCAATGACCATCTCCAACAAGAGAGAGTCTAACTACCTCCCCTTGACATTCAACGGCATTGTCATCGCTGAAACCCCCACCATCAACATCCTGGGGGTCACCATTGATCAGAAACTTAACTGGACCAGCCACATAAATACTGTGGCTACAAGAGCAGGTCAGAGGCTGGGTATTCTGTGGCGAGTGACTCACCTCCTGACTCCCCAAAGCCTTTCCACCACCTACAAGGCACAAGTCAGGAGTGTGATGGAATACTCTCCACTTGCCTGGACGTGTGTAGCTCCAACAACACTCAAGAATCTCGATACTATCCAGGACAAAGCAGTCCGCTTGATTGGCACCCCATCCACCACCTTAAACATTCACTCCGTCCACCACCAGCGCACCATGGTTGCAGTGTGTACTATTTACAGAATGCACTGCAGCAACTTACCAAGGCTTCTTTGACAGCACCTCCCAAACCCGCAACCTCTACCACCTAGAAGGACAAGGGCATGGGAATACCGCCACCTCCAAGTTCCCCTCCAAGTCACACACCACCCTGACTTGGAACCATATCGCCGTTCCTTCATTGCTGCTGGTTCAAAATCTTGGAACTCCCTACTTAACAGCATTGTGGGAGTACCTTCACCACATGGACTGCAATGGTTCAAGAAGGCGGCTCACCACCATCTCAAGAGCAACTAGGGATGGGCAATAAATGCTGGCCTTGCCAGCGATGACAATATCCCAAAAATGAATTACAAAAATATTTAAACCATTTGTTATTTTCTATTTTCCGTGGAGAGAAATTTACTACTGTAACACTACAGTACTTCATTGCTTCTATTCACTTATCCATTTCGTGGTTAATAAATCTGTTTGGCAGTTTATAGCCTAAGCGTACAGCCACACTTCTGACCTTATGATGGAGGGAAATGAGAAACATAGGGACATAAAGTGTTTACTCTACCACCTTCTGAAGTTGAGTAAAATCACGTGAGGGCACATGATTGGATATATTTTCCTCCTCCACTCATCCCCCCCCAAGTGCAAATTAGATGGTGTGTTGTGGAAATCTGTACTGCCCGAGCAGACCTGAAACCACCTGTATTTCCAGCTTTAGGTCATTAACATACCCTGAACATCCCCCTGGTGCAAGAACATTCCTTGCATTGAGTGTGATGCAGGCCTGAGAGGTAATAGCTGTCCCAAACACAGCAACAAAATGGCCTCCAACCCTGCCAATCCTCCTTGTTGACCCAGAAATAAGAAACTTACCTGTTTGATGGCAGTCCCTTCTCGGATCCTTCAATCTGAGGTGTCCCAGCACAACCTGTAAGGCTCACTTTGGAGTGGACCTTCTATCAGTTGAGCCTCCGCAAAACAGGGACCCAGGAAAATGAGACGGGATGTATAGTATTTTTTGATGTCACTCCCACCACATTACCATTATATCTCCAACCACAGCCAGGGATATCAACAACAAAAAATTGCATTCATATAGTGCATTTAGCATAGTTAAACATCCCAAGATGCTTCACAGGAGTGTTATCAAACAAAATTTGACACCAAGCCACATAAGGAGATATTAGGAAATGTGACCAAAAGAGAGAGAGGTAGAGAGGCAGAGAGGTTTAGGGAGGGAATTTCACGGCTTAGGGCTCAGGCAGCTAAAGGCACAGCTCCCAATGATGGAAGGATTAAAACTGGGGATGCGCATGAGGCCAGAATTGGGGGAACGCAGAGAATGCATACTCCTGAAAATGCATGTGAAGAGCAAAGGAGCCAGAGGCCCAGCATTGCAGGGCTCCACCCCTCTTTCCTCTGCTTGACGCCTGGAAATTAGTCATACCTGGAGCGCAAAGCAGGGGCAAGTCGGCCCAGATATAACCAGTAAGCCAACGTACAGTAACTAGGGTCTTCTGTTCAATCTGTAGAGCCACTGCAAATTATCTAAATACTGGGCTCCGGTTTATGAGGAGCAAGGGCTAATCTGTGGGAATAGTCTGAGATACCGAATCTAAGAAAAATATCTGGAGCAAAAACTCAAAAACAAACAGCTATAACAGAGCTTCGCCGCAATTTCAACATATTCCTTGGCTTTATTGCATATACTGAAGTAATCACATTTTTAGAACACACTAAAGACAAATATTTATCAGTAAATCATGGGGAATACAAATCATGGCAATGCTCGAAGTAAGGTTTAATTTATATAAGCACCATGAACTTCAGCACTTCAACTCCTCACAGAATACATTTTTTGCACAATAAGTGTTTTAGGAATCAAAGTGATTTTATGTGCAAGGGGACACCCATGTAATTTTAAACACTCGCTCATGATGTGTGAGTGGAAGTAGGGCAGTGCAGAATTCATATCCGCCCAATGGAAGTGAGTTGAGCATGCCTAGTTGCCAGGGTCAGCCTAATTAAAATATTTTTAATAAGCTCCAGCAATGAGGGATGTCACTGATTTAGAGCTCAGCCACTGGGAGGGGAGAGGGTTTATGGAATGCTGCAGCAGGACTTAAAAGCATGCAGAGGCTTAAACAGGCAAACACACACAGCAAAACTCAGAAAAACAGCAGTCAAATAGTGACTGGTAGGTGTGCAGGATGACACAAAGCAGCTATGGGGGGTGTTACTGGATGAAGTCAGGGAGAGGAGGGGGCCCCTGTTTGGCATGAAACAATGCAGGACCTCAAGGAGAGCAGCACAAGAGCAATGGAAGGAGGTTGCCAAGGCAATCAATGCTAATATAACCAACCCACGCACAATAACATAGTTTAATGATTGTACCAGGTTAGGCAAGGTTAAAAGAGCCAGCAACACCCAGAATGCATTGTACTAAGCATTGTCCACCATCTATAATGACTTCCCTTTATACTGTGTTAAAGTGTTTGAATTGCTTACCTTCAATGCCCAGGAAACAACCTAGTGCTCTTTCCACCACCAGCCTTTACTTGATTGTGCTCCTTCACTCACAACATTACAAACATTCATTCCACTGAAAACATCACAGGAAATATAATTGCTTGGTACATGCACCTGTCATCATACCCGTTATGTGCTGCTTACTGGGTTTTACTACATGTCATGGTACCTAAAGGAAATTATGACATTTCTCATTCTATTTCAAGCACTAGACTAGACTCTCTAAATGTGACTAGAGAAGATGAACCAGGCCCTATTGCATCCAGCCCTGCCAGCACACACCATCACTCAATCTCTCCCTCACAAGCATTAACCCAAAGATATTCACTCAGGAGAATTAGAGAGTGAGGCAGAGGGGAGTGCACTGGGTGACGTACAGAGGACGAGTGAGCAAGAGGAGCTGCTGGTGGCACATAAGGAAGATTAGGCTATGTCGCCTCTTGGCCTGAAGAGCCTTGGTCCTTCAGGGGTCCTGCTTTTAAAAGAAGGATGCTTGGCATCAAATGTATGTGAAGTCACTGCAGGACATACTATACAGCGTGCTGCATATGGCAGATCAAGTGGATGAGTCCACTACTTGCATGTGCAATATTATACTGGATGGTTTCACAGCACTGCAGTTCACCTTATAGTGTGTGACAATTATAGCGACATCTGCAGCAGAAACCTCTATGGCAGAAGCCTTAAGGCAATCTGAGCTTTGCTCAGTGGATGCTTACAGTACTGTCACGGAAGTCCCTGGCCTGGATTTTAACTGTCAGTGGGTTTCCGGTGGGAATCTGTGCCGGCAAGATAATTTCCTGCCCACCCAAGCAGAATGAGGACGAGCTGATTTTAACAGCCAGGCTGTATTTAAATCCCACAGGTCAACTTCAATCTTTCTGTTCCGGGCAGGAAGTGGCAGAAAATCGCATAGCCTGGAAGGCGTCCATCGACACAAGGTAGGTGATGGGATTGAACTCCAGGGGTTTCTCGTGGGGGTCTCGTATGTGGCATGTAGGGGTTGGGGGAGGGGAGGAGTCTGGGCAGAGGATGCCTAAGTGGCACTCCTAGCACCACAGAGGAAAGAAAAACATTTACTTTATTCAGCCCCTTATGGGGCTGATTCCCTTCAGTACTGGGTTGACCTGGTGGGAAAGCTGCAGTGGCTTCCCCACTCAGGCCTGAGTTAAAATTGCAGTCGGGACCCAACATGTATATGTAAAGAAGGACCCAGCCAGCTTTGGGTGGATGTCCTTGCCACCTGCTCAGGAGAGCAGGTTAAAATCGCAGATGGCAGCATCTTGCCAGCTCCAGGGCAGGTAAGTAACTCAAGGCATTTTAACTGTCTACCTGTCTGGTGTCTGCCTGGAGGGATAGGGTTAAAATGTTACCCCACCCCAGTCATGTGATGTGTGGCTACCTGTGACTAAGAACAGATACACCCTGATCTGCCTGGTACCCTGTTGTTGGTCCTCCCAGTAATGGTGCAGAGGGAAAAACATAAATAATTTATGATAATTGCCGCAAAGGCTCATGAGAACTTAAAATGGTTCAGAAATGTCTGAAATGCACTTACTTTATCATAACTGTCTCCTCTCCACCTATCAATCCTGGATACCTATCTCACTTGGATGTGATTAACATCTGATGTCATACACACCAGATCAGTGGGGAAAAGGCATACAAAAAATCTCCGCCAGCAAATGAATACTTAAATTTCAAGGCTGTCTTATTGGAGTACTTCTGCTGGGCACTGGAAAGGATGACAGAAAATGGGTTAGGCGATAAGATAGGCAGAGATTCGGTGTAATGGATTTCAGTCCCATTTTCTGCTGCTGTCTAACTCACGAGGACCACAACATTGGCAGAGGTCCCCTGGAAAATCTACTCTTAAGATTCAGATTTGTGAATCCAATAGTTCAATACGACACCTACCAGTTGACCCATGATCGACTGTTCTGATTTACACATATATTTAATACACGTGGTTTCATTTTACATAATACTTTTAACAAAAATAGAAATCTGTGCCCGTTTCAAATCTTAACTATTTTACAATTACGAGTTTCAAAAGAACCATGGGGGAGACGAGGAGAAATTTTTTTAAGCAGCGAGTTATATATGATATGGAATGCATGGCTTGAAAGGGTGGTGGAAGCAGATTCAATAATAACTTTCAAAAGGGAACTGGATATATACTTGAAAAGAAAAAATTTGCAGGGCTATGGGGGAAGAGTAGGGGAGTGGGACTAATTGGATAGCTCTTTCAAAGAGCCGGGACAGGCACGATGGGCCAAAAGACCTTCTTCTGTGCTGTATGATTCTTTGATCCAACTAGGCCCCATATGTGTGGTAATTTTAGAATTCTATTGTAATAATTTAAGAGGGCTGCTCCTTTTGGTTCAGTGTAATGTAAGGCTGTCCAGTAGAATTAGTTTCCATAGTTGTGAGCCATATATTAAAGGCGGGTGGATGACAGACTTTCTTTTACCTTAAAATCCCATTTCTGGGCAGCAGAAAAAGGAAATCAATTAACTTGGTCAATTCAGGGCTTCATATTGATTCCAGTGGAAGTCTCCAGAGATATTGGACCGAATTCGCTGGATTTATGATGCTTCTCTTGACTTAATTAATATTATTTCCTCCTAGAAGGTATACTGCATAGGACTGTCTAGAAGTTATCCATTTGCATTTGTCGACTTATGTTCAGGGGTATGGAATACAACTTTTACTGCTGATTTTGAATTGGAACTTTTATTCTGATTCAGACATGAAAAAGCCAAAGTTATGGTCATAAAACTTGTGTTAATAATGGATTAATACCATCTTGTTACCTTTGCTTTACAGAGCTTCAGACAATATACTAAAACCTTCGGTCATATATGACACCTATAAAATGTGCTGCTTTTTAACTCAAAAGTGCCACCTTGTGGTAAGAAATGAATATCCTGTAAATTAATCTTTTTGTTATGAAGCATTCTTTAATTCAAAGATAATGCACCTGAAGAAAGGTTTGATTTAGTACCACCACTGCATTAAAGTGTATTAGTTCCATAGGAATGGAAATATTTATTTTTAAAAGGGGTCAGTATGACTATAATTCAATAATATGATTCTGAATGCAAGTACAGCAGATATTTTGCATTTTAAATCTTTAAAACATGATTTGATGAAATTTGTTTTATGTTATTGAATAATGTAATACAGAATGATTGAGGATGAATTATGTAATAGCAATCACCATGATCCAAAGTTAGATTGAGCTATTACATGAATAAGTGGCTACATCAGTCAACCGTTTTCTTAATAATATAATAATTTTTTAGTTTGGCTGTTTGCTTACTTTCTGTCGTGATAAGTAGATTACTTAAGGTGAAGAGATTTATTGCATTGAACAACAGTCGACAAATAAGATGGAAGAAGCAAAATTATTTGAAAATGTTAGTTTATATTGTGATATTGATATTGTGATATAGCCGATTTTCATCTTCACTGCCAGGCTCAAACAGGGCGGTAACGCAATGAAAATCGCGACGTAGCATTTACTGTCCTGTTCCTGCTGTCGCTCTAGCCGCCATCATTTTGGTGGAAGCCTTAAAATGGGCAGCCCAGGCGCCAGCTAGTAACAGGCGAGTGTCTCATTAGCCCATGCAAATCAGGGTCCTATGGTGTCAATAGGACGGCGATTCAATTTTGAAGCACAGATATGCTGAGCGTGCGACACACATGCTCCACCCACTGGTCCTTGGCATAGACTGGCCTAACCACTAATGCTCCCCATAGCCCCGCAAAAATTGACCCCGCTGATGCCCGATCATCCATGGCCCTCTCCCAATATCGCCTCCCCCTTCCCTTTTACTTTCTGTGACCGGCTCGGCTCCGCAGAGAAGCCTTCAGATTTTCTGCCCCTATGATCAGCAAGCTGACTGTCAACACTCATTTAGTGCTGGAAGATTATAGTTAAATGAGGCCCGAACATGAAAATGGTTCCATCGAGCAGGCTTACTTTGCCGAATCCACGCCTGATAGAAGCGGTCACATGAAAATACATCCCATATATTTTGTAAGGACTGTTACGTTTTGAGAGGATAGTTATTTTGTTATAACATTTTAGCAAAAAATTTATACTGTTCAGCTGTTCTCCCTATGCTCATTATGGATTGGCAACCAGCCCCAGAGTTTAAAGGAACTAATCAGAGTGATTTAATGCTCAAACTCAGTCTGAATAATGAGTGTTTTTTTCAATAATCTCTCCATCTCTTATGGAGGCACTGGCTCCTGCTGGGTTTCAGTTCAATGGGCAATGACAGGCCTCTGGTACCTCACTCAAATGGCCATTTTTCAGTATGAAGGTTTCAAGAGAACCCACTCCAGTGACATTAGTCAAGGACATCCATTATTCAGGATAGATGTCATGGTATTTGACTATTTTGTTTCATACAGGTGAGAAGCTGTTTTGTGAGTCAGTTCCTAATGAGTTTATAATGCGCATATCAAAAACTGAGCAGTTCATTAAAAAAGGATAGCTGGTGATATGTCAACAAACAGGACAAGTACACTGAAATTAACACTGAGCCGCAGACAGAATTCACAGAGACTCTCTTGGCTTACTGAAGAGATTGCTGGATTTAGCCTTGTTTTGATTGGATAATACTCAAGCTAGGTACTCTGAGGTACCCCAGGCCCTTCCAGGCCAAACATAAAACTTACCTTTTTAAGTCTTCAGCTCTATAAGGATCAATTTTGCCTCCACATAAGGTCATTGATCCCCTCTGAGATAGATTTCCTTAATCTAGGCAAGGTTTAGGGCTTTTCAAAAGGCCTTAGTAGGTTGAGAGTTGGTGGGAGTTCTGCTGAAGCCTTTTAAGGGCAGAAGGGGTAGAATTCCTGGAATAGCCTGGGAATTCCCCCCAAAGTGCCCCTTTGACATGGGGGGGGGAGCAGAAAGTCCGCCCATGGTCTCCCTACCAGAAATTGGCTGATAGGTTCAGTCCCAAGGTTCGACCACAGGCATCCCCTCTCCGCCTTTGATCCAGGCCAGAATTTTTCTGGTCTCTATTCACTCAAACCCAACCAGATAGAAAATTTGATCTATGTTTGTGAGAAATGCAATTCAATTATACATCCACAATACAAGTAAACAGAGCACTATGTTAAATATGAGGAATTTAATATATTTTACAGTTAGCTATGAGAAAGTAGTGTTTAAAATTAAATTCCAAAACTGAATTCACAAATTCTCAGGCTTGATAACATTTATATTGTTTCCAACCCAATTTTCCCTCTTTTTCCACTTCATTCAGTTTTGTCAGCACTTATTTGCTAAACTATCTTAAAATGTGCTATAGATTTGTTCATAGAATCACAACAGCAGAAAGCAACAAACACAATGCATTCTCAACCAAGACACACTCCAAATGATGTCTTTCAAATACAGGAGATTGTGGATACTGCAAACTAATAATATGTGATAGAATTACAGTCCCCAGAATTATAATTTTGGAACATTTTTTATTAATGGTCTCATTTCTCTTTATAGGGAAAGGGAAAGCTCTTGAGATAAAGCGTCAAATTGTAAATGGATAATAAATTGGCCAAATATAAGGAAACAAAAGGTAGTGATCACTTGGAGCAGTTGTAATTAGGCAACTGTGCCCAGTGGATTCTGCAGGGGGTGGGGCACTCCATGTGTAATTACAACAGTTACCAGTGACCGTAAATCCTATAAAGCACACAGGTCCTAGGCCCAGTAATTGGCCCTAGGATTTCTGTTCTTTATGGTACTTATGATTGATAAATAATATTCAAAGTAAAATGCCCAAGTCTAAGGACATCACCAAGTCATGTGGGAAAATAGAACATTCTAAGGGACAACGCATCATTTGAGATTTTTCAGGAGCTGAGCAAATGCTTAGATCAATGATTTGGTATTTAATTGAAAAATCTAAAGTAATGTACGTTGGTGCTAAAATAACAAATTTGATTGTGATACTTTGGGGTCGATTTTAGCTCCCGCTATCGGGTGCGTTCCTGGTGGGGGGGGCTCCAAAAATCGGGGGTTCCCAGGGCGGGGCGGGAGCCCGGCTCCAACCCGCCCACTTCGGGGTTTCCCACAGACGCGCCGACGTGCGCGCGCAGCCCCCGCATGTGGGACTCCCGCAGGCAATTAAAGCCAACGGGGTGCCACTTAAGCTATTTATTTAGGTATTTCAGGTCGTTTAGAGACCTGATTAAGGAGATATTTTACATGGGGTGGGATTTTGCAAACAACTCGGACTGTTTCCCGTACTGGGGGAAACACTCCCAGTTCAAATGGACATGTTGCAGCCATCAGCCTGTGGCAGCTGCAAAGGTCCATTTGACAGGTGGTGGGGGGAGACCCTCACTCATTGCAGGAGGCCACTCTGTCACTTTGGACAAAGTTTGGCCTCCACCACCCTCCTCCTAACAATAAAATTCACAAACTTGCAACCTCAACCCCGGTGTCCAGACACAGATGTACATCTTCCGGATGGGGGCCGCCGTAGCTGTAGTCATGACCTCCTCGGAGGGCGAACAGCATCACCAGACTCGCCGGCCATGCCGTCTAGTCTGACACGTGGAGCTCCACAACACAGTGCTGTGACACATCCACCTGCACAGCAGGAGGGAGGGCAACCGCAGAGAGAGATGCGTCCCAGAGGGCACTACCCTCGCCACAGGGTCCACAGACCGGGGCTCAGCTTCCTGGACCTCTCTGAGCAGCAGTGCACATGGAGGCTCAGAGTCACTCGACATGTAGTCATGGACATCTGCAGCCTCCTTCATGCCGAGCTGCTCCCGGCTGGCCCGAGCACCATCTTCTTACCTGTCGCTGTCAAAGTCACCACTGCCCTCAACAACTTCTCCTCCGCATCCTTCCAGGGTGCCACCGGGGACATCGCCGACGTCTCTCAGTCGTCTGCACAAAAGAGCCCTGAAAATACATCTACACCCACTCTGCAGTGACACAATGGGTGGCATCAGGTGTGGGTCTTCATTGTGATCCTCAGGAAAGGGCATTATTGCACAAACCAGACGAGATTCGCAAAGACGTGGCAGTAGTGGTACCAATATAATATGTGATGTGAGTTGCTTAGAAATTAAATATAAGTAAAAACCATGACAAACCCTCAAACACCCTTGTGCATCCCCTTCATGCTCACGACACGTTTGCCTTATGCTGCCTACTGCACATATGTGATGCATGCCCTGTGGCTGCAGCACAGGTGGCGGCAGGTTGAGTGAGGCTGACCGTGAAAGAGATGCATGAGAGGGTGAGTATGAGACAGATCCATGAGATTGTTTGAGGATTGGGTTGAATGGTAGTGGCGGGATGAGTACTGGCGAGGTGAGTAAGTGCAGGTAAGATGAGGATGAGGTTTGAGTGGGTGTGTGGAGCGATGTGACAGAGTAGTGTTGGCTGTGCAGAAGGAGATGTGGGGTAGGGGCGGTGATGTGGCAGACGGAGTGTAGGGGAATGAGTAAGTGTACTCACTTTGGCTGACCTACTTTGGTCATTGCAGCGCCTCCTGCACTGTATGCAGGTGGGCGATATGTTGGTGGTGCAGGTGACCTCCTCTGCCACCTTGAGCCAGGCCTTCTTGGTGGCAGAGACAGGCCGCTTCCTCCTGCCCGCCGGGGGGGAAGATCTCTGTCCTCCCCCTCCTCCTCACCCCATCCAATGATACCTGGAGTGAGGCATCATTAAACCTGGGAGCAGCCTTCCCCCTGGGCTGCTCCATGCTGTAATTTTTCCTATTTCTTGCAGCATCTGTCAGTGGAGGACTGCCCCTTTAAATAGAGCTCCTCCAGCTGACAGACCATACTGCGCATGCGCAGTCCGCCCGCCGCGCAGCTCTGCAGCGGGGCACCTGGAAGAACAGGTAAGTGGCTCCAATTAGCCTGCGATTGCGGGCGGGGCAAACTGATTTCACCAGGCGCAATAGACCCCCCCGCCGCGAACCCGCCGCCCTGGTAATATCGAGCCCTTTGAGTCCACTAGGTCTAAAGGAACTCAACCTATTATCATTGACAACAAAACTAAAGGCTGGCAAATGATCAAAATTCTCAAATTAATAAAAGCAATTAATAACTAACCAGGCCACACTCAGTGGGAGATTTGTGCGAGATAATCTCCCACCCTTTGACTTCAGGTTTACAATCTCCCATGTGTTTTCACTGTACAGCTAATTTTCAACATTTATCTTGCTGAACAATAAGAGAAGGCAAGAGAATACCATAGAGAGCGCTATTTCAGCACTCAAAGCACCAGTGAAAAGCTTCAATTAAAAAACAAAGTCATCCATAGCATGTTGCTAGGTGCTTGCCTGGCAACATGCCATGTACTAACTATCCTTTCCTGTATTGGGCAGAGGAGGGCAGTGCGGTTGATGTGGTGTATATGGACTTTCAAAAGGCGTTTGATAAAGTGCCACATAATAGGCTTGTCATCAAGATTGAAGCCCATGGAATAAAGGGGGCAGTACCAGCATGGACATAAAATTAGCTAAGTAACAGGAAGCAGAGAGTAGTGGTGAACGGTTGCTTCTCGGACTGGAGGGAGGTGTACAGTAGTGTTCGCCAGGGGTTGGTACTAGGACCACTGCTTTTCTTGATATACATTAATGACTTGGACTTGGGTGTACAGGGCAAAATTTCCAAATTTGCAGATGACACAAAACTTGGAAGTGTAGTGAACAGTGAGGAGGATAGTGATAGACTTCAAGAGGATAGTGTCAGGCTGGTGGAACGGGCGGACATGAGGCAGATGAAATTTAACGCAGACATTTCGGTAGGAAGAACGAGGAGAGGCAATATAAACTAGAGGGCACAATTCTAAAAGGGGTACAGGAACAGAGAGATCTGCAGGCATATGTGGAAAATTGTTGAAAGTGGCAGGGCAGGTTGAGAAAGCAGTTAAGAAAGCATATGGATTCCTGGGCTTTATAAATAGAGGCATACAGTACAAAAGTAAGGAAGTCACGATGAACCTTTATAAAACATTGGTTCGACCACAATTGGAGTATTGTGTCCAGTTCTGGGCACCGCACTTTAGGAAAAATGTGAGGGTCTTAGAGAGGGTGCAGAAAAGATTAACTAGAATGATTCCAGGGATGAGGGACTTTAGTTACGTGGATAGGCTGGAGAAGCTGGGTTGTTCTCCTTGGAACAGAAAAGATTGAGAGGAGATTTGATAGAGGTATTTAAAATCATGAAGGGTCTAGACAGAATAGATCGAGAGAAACTGTTCCCATTGGCGGAAGGGTCAAGAACCAGAGGACATAAATTTAAGGTGATTGGCAAAAGAACCAAAGGCGACATGAGGAAAAACTTTTTTACACAGCGAGTGGTTATGTTCTGGAATGCACTGCCGGGGGGAGGGGGGGCGAGGGGGTTGGTGGAGGCAGATTCAATTGTGGCTTTCAAAAGGGAAATGGAAAAGAAGTACATGAAAAGAAAAAAAATGCAGGGCTACGGGGATAGGGCAGGGGAGTGGGACTAGTTGGATTGCTCTTGCATAGAGCTGGCGCAGACTCGATGGACCGAATGGCCTCCTTCTGTGTTGTAACCTTTCTATGATTCTATGATTTGTTTGGTCGAGTACATTGTTGCTTTAATGTTTGTTTGGCATGATGTTTTCCTAGCCTGTACCTCATTGTTGAACTTTGCACCATGTGGACAGGGGAATGTCAATGGATGTTATTTATATGGACTTCCAGAAGGCATTTGATAAAGTCCCACATAAGAGACAGTTAGCTAAGAGAGAAGCCCATGGAATCGAGAGAAAAGTACAGACTTGGTTAGGAAGTTGGCTGAGTGAAAGGCGACAGAGAGTAGAGATAATGGGTAGGTACTCACATTGGCAAGATGTGACTAATGGAGTCCTGCAGGGATCTGTCTTGGGGCCTCAATTATTCACAATATTTATTAACAACTTAGATGAAGGCATAGAAAGTCTCATATCTAAGTTTGCCGATGACACAAAGATTGGTGGCATTGTAAGCAGTGCAGATGAAAACATAAAATTACAAAGGGATATTGATAGATTAGGTGAATGGGCAAAACTGTGGCAATTGAAATTCAATGTAGACAAATGTGAGGTCATCCACTTTGGATCAAAAAAGGATAGAACAGGGTACTTTCTAAATGGTAAAAAGTTAAAAACAGTGGATGTCCAAAGGGACTTAGGGGTTCAGGTACATAGATCATTGAAGTGTCATGAACAGGTGCAGAAAATAATCAAGAAGGCAAATGGAATGTTGGCCTTTATATCTAGAGGACTAGAGTACAGGGGGACAGAAGTTATGCTGCAGCTATACAAAACCCTGGTTAGACTGCACCTGGAGTACTGTGAGCAGTTCTGGGCACCGCACCTTCGGAAGGACATACTGGCCTTGGAGGGAGTGCAGCGTAGGTTTACTAGAATGATACCCGGACTTCAAGGGTTAAGTTACCAGGAGAGATTACACAAATTGGGGTTGTATTCTCCAGAGTTTAGAAGATTAAGGGGTGATCTGATCGAAGTTTATAAGATATTAAGAGGAACAGATAGGGTGGATAGAGAGAAACTATTTCCGCTGGTTGGGGATTCTAGGACTTGGAGGCACAGTCTAAAAATTAGAGCCAGACCTTTCAGGAGTGAGATTAGAAAACATTTCTACACACAAAGGGTGGTAGAAGTTTGGAACTCTCTTCCGCAAATGGCAATTGATACTAGCTCAATTGTTAAATTTAAATCTGAGATAGATAGCTTTTTGGCAATCAAAGGTATTAAGGGATATGGGCCAAAGGCAGGTATATGGAGTTAGATCACAGATCAGCCATGATCTTATCAAATGGCGGAGCAGGCACAAGGGGCTGAATGGCCTA
The DNA here is from genome assembly GCF_035084215.1 of Heptranchias perlo. NCBI lineage: Eukaryota > Metazoa > Chordata > Chondrichthyes > Hexanchiformes > Hexanchidae > Heptranchias > Heptranchias perlo. The sequence continues at coordinate 24,196,983 of NC_090345.1, read as the reverse complement.
CTCCTGTTCCTGTGTTCCTATGTTCCTAAACAAGAAAACACCCTTCCCCCTCCACCCCTCTCCTGTACTCCTTTTTCCTGTTCTACTTTAAACAAAAAACAAAGGTGATAAAACAATAGTCTTCCCACACCTCACTCAAGTCCTCATTCTTAATGTGTGAGCCTAGACAACAAAGGGCAGATTTTCCACAAGATGATAGCTGGATGGTCGGGGTCGGGAGATGGGCTGGTGAGCCATTCCACTGGTTCCCCAGAATCTATTGCCACTTCCGGGATTTTGTCCTGGAAGCGACAGCAGGCATTGAATATGTCCACCCATATTTGGATGGTGTATTCAAATTAGACATTAATGATAACAATAATTTGTGCGATGGATTTTTTTGTTATTTTTGAAGTGTGTTCAGGAGAACTTTCTTGACCAGTACATTTCTGGCCCAACGAGGAAGGAGGCATTGCTTGACTTAGTTCTGGGAAATGAGGTGGGCCAAGTGGAGCAAGTGTCGGTGGGAGAACATTTAGGGAACAGCGATCATAGTATCATAAGGTTCAGAATAGCTATGGAAAAGGACATGGACCACTATAAGGTAAAAATACTCAATTGGAGGAGGGCCAAATTCAGTCGGTTGAGAACTGATCTGGCCCGGGTAAATTGGAATCAAAGATTGGCAGGCAAAACTGTAATTCAACAATGGGTGGCCTTTAAGGAGGAAATGGTTCAGGTGCAGTCTAGGCACATTCCCACAAAGGAGAAAGGTAGGGCAATTAAAGCCAAAGTTCCCTGCATGACAAAAGAGATAGAGGGTAAGATGAAGCAGAAAAAAGGGGCATATGACAGATGTCAGTTTGATAACACAAGTGAGAACCAGGCTGAATATAGAAAGTTCAGAGGGGAAGTGAAAAAGGAAATAATAGGGGCAAAGAGAGAGTATGAGAATAGATTGGCAGCAAACATGAAAGGGAATCCAAAAGTCTTCTATAGGCATGTAAACAGTAAACGGGTTGTAAGAGGAGGGTTGGGGCCGATCAGGGACCAAAAAGATCTACTCATGGAGGCAGAGGGCATGGCCGAGGTACTAAATGTGTACTTTGCATCTGTTTTTATCAAGGAAGAAGATGCTGCCAGAGTCTCAGTAAAGGAAGATGCATTTGAGATACTGGATAGGCTAATAATTGATAGAGGTACTAGAAAGGCTAGCTGTACTTAAAGTAGATAAGTCACCCGGTCTGGATGGGATGCATCCTAGGTTGCTGAGAGAAGTAAGGGTGGAAATTGCGGCAGTATTGGCCAGAATCTTCCAAATATCCTTAGAAACGTGGGTGGTGCCAGAGGATTGGAGAATTGCAAATGTTACACCTTTGTCCAAAAAAGGGTGTAAGGATAAACCCAGCAACTACAGGCCAGTCAGTTTAACCTCGGTGGTGGGGAAACGTTTAGAAACAATAATCCGGGACAGAATTAGCATTCACTGTGGATTGATTAGGGAAAGCCAGCACTATTAAAGGCAATTCATGCTTAACTAACTTGATAGAGTTTTTTGATAAGGTAGCAATCAATGAGGTCGAAGAGGGCAATGCGCTTGATGTGGTGCATATGGACTTTCAAAAGGCGTTTGATAAAGTGCCGCATAATAGGCTTGTCATCAAGATTGAAGCCCATGGAATAAAGGGGGCAGTACCAGCATGGATACAAAATTAGCTAAGTGACAGGAAACAGAGAGTGAAGGTGAACGGTTATTTTTCAGATTGGAGGGAGGTGTACGGTGGTGTTCCCCAGGGGTCGGTACTAGGACCACTGCTTTTCTTAATATATATTAATGACTTGGACTTGGGTGTACAGGGCACAATTCCAAATTTGCTGATGACACAAAACTTGGAAGTGTAGTAAACAGTGAGGAGGATAGTGATAGACTTCAAGAGGATATAGGCAGGCTGGTGGAATGGGCGGACACGTGGCAGATGAAATTTAACGCAAAAAAATGCAAAGTGATACATTGCAGTAGGAAAAACGAGGAGAGGCAATATAAACTAGAGGGTACAATTCTAAAAGGGATACAGGAACAGAGAGATCTGCGAGCATTTGTGGACAAATTGTTGAAAATGGCAGGGCAGGATGAGAAAGCAGTTAAAAAAGCATTCGGGATCCTGGACTTTATAAATAGAGGCGTAGAGTACAAAAGCAAGGAAGTCATGATGAACCTTTATAAAACACTGGTGTGACCACAACTGGAGTATTGTGTCCCGTTCTGGGCACCGCACTTTAGGAAAGATGTGAAGGCCTTAGAGAGGGTGCAGAAAAGATTTACTAGAATGATTCCAGAGATGAGGGACTTTAGTTATGTGGACAGATTGGAGAAGCTGGGGTTGTTCTCCTTGGAATAGAGAACATTGAGAGGAGATCTGATAGAGGTATTTAAAATCATGAAGGGTCCAGACAGAATAGATCGAGAGGCACAAGATTAAAATTGGCAGAAAGGTCAAGAACCAGAGGACATAGATTTAAGGTGATTGGCAAAAGAACCAAAGGTGACATGAGGAAAAACTTTTTTACGCAGCCAGTGGTTATGGTCTGGAATGCACTGCCTGAGGGGGTGGAGGAGGCAGATTCAATCGTGGCCTTCTAAAGGGAACTGGATAAGTACTTGAAAGCAAAAAAATTGCAGGGCTCTGAGGATAGGCCAGGGGAGGGGCAGAAGGAGGTTTTAAAAATTAAGAGGTCGCCTTGCCCAGTGTGTAAGGAAATATAGGTTGAGGAGGTATTTAGGGAAACCAGGCTCGAAAGAGTTAATTAGTCAAGGCTTTAGCTGGAACTGCTGTACTGTGAAATAGATTGCTTTTAAATTAACTTACTGCAGCTACTGGATGACTAACAGCCATGAGCATCCTGTTATTGCAAACTAGGGGAGGGGAACAAAACGGTATCTCCACTCCATCAGTTGGAATTCCCGTTATCTTCACGGACTATAGGGTGTTCCATCAACTGCAGGGATTGAGAAGCATTGTGCTAAGGATTAGGAGAGGAAAATGGGGGGCCATAAGGCACTGTCTCATCAGGACAAGTACGTGTTGTCCATATGATTGGTTAAATTAAGGGGAATATTTTGGAAAATACCTGGTTGGATGTATTTTGCCACAGTTCCGTTTTTTGGGGCATAACTGGGGAGTCTGAGCCTTTGTTAATTGTAGAGGAGAAAGAAAGTAGAAGCAAGAGGAGCGAGAAGCAGACACATCTACCCAGAACTTCACGGGTAATATAATTCTTATTCTGTACTGTTAACTATTGCTTAGACACTGGCATGTATTGATCCTTGTGTGAAATTAATAAAGTATCACTATATCCAATTGGAGTCAAGTCGAATTATTCTGACAAGTGCACTTGGCAAGGCACAAGATTAAAATTTCCCATTTGAAGAGGGCAATCTGGTGGCAGTGCAAATACCATCAGAATTCCCGGTGGAATGGAAAATCCAACCACAAATATCAACAGGCTATTTGACTGTGGAAAGCATCACAGCCAAGATATATCCTATTCTCACCTGACCTTCATTTTCCACCATGGAATACTAGACAGTGATCAGAAGCAGGTGCCCTGGCTGAAATTTTCCTCTTCCTGGCCCAAGGGCACTGAAGCCATTTACAACTGACTTAGTAATGATCAGGAATTGAACCTATGGCTTTCTGAATGACTTAGTGTCACATTAGGTGGCGCCTGTTCCCACTAATACGTTACGTGGACTTGTCCTAACTTTTAATAAAACACAGTGAGGCTTATATTGGATAACCCCCGAAAACGGCGCTGGGATCGCAGTGCGCCATTAACCTGTGCCCGTTCATTGTGATGCAAGCAACACGTAACATTCGTACTGCCTGATTATTCCAATGATTGCTGCGTGCAGCCAGCGCTATCTGCGCTGTTGATTGGCTGCACGCACCAACAGGGGGCCCCGATATCGGGAGTGGCTAGCACCACTTAAAGGCAGCCTGCACCTCTTAAAGGGGAGGTGCACTGTGGCTGCAGGAAGTGCTGGAAGTCCATTGGGAAGTAAATCTGTGCTGGAATATAGTGAAGAATGGCTGGGCCTGCGAGAGACCGTGCACCAAGGTTCTTGAATGATGCACTAGAGGCCTTGGTGGAAGAGGTAGACAGAAGGAGCGGCATCCTATATCCACAGTGGGGGGGGGGGGGCAGGAGGCCCTCCAGACATATGCTCCAGAGGCAGTGGGAAGAAGTAGTGGACGAGGTCAATGCTAGGAGCTTTGCGCCAAGAGCATGGATACAGTGCAGGAAGAAGTTCAATGATTTGGCACAAGTGGTCAAGGTGAGCGAATTCAACTTTCAAGTGGCCTAATCTACCAACTGCACCACTAGCCTCATCCACTGCTCCACAAACTACACCCCCCATCACCCATCTACCAACAAACTCTTTCAATCAGTACTCAGCTCTTCAAATCAGATGCTTCATCTCACTGTCAGACATTACCTCTGTTGCAAGCCACACACCCACAACTCACAGGTCACACGCACTGGCAGTTATTCAACTATGATATTCACATCGCCCAAACATCTTGCAGGACATTCACTCTTTCTTGCAGGAGAAGGTGACGAATAACAGTAGGCAGCAGGAAAGAACTGGAGGTGGACTGGTGCACCTACACATCTTAACTCCCATGGAGGAGGCAGTGCTGGCTACCATGGGAAGGGCCATCGCTGAGGCCGTGGCCACTGGCGGTGCTGGAGGGATCGATGATGAGGGTCTCTGCATATCGAATCCTTCTTCTTGCTTCCCACTTCTCCCTCAACTCACAATCTTTTCTGACTCACGTGCTGCAGATGGTGTAAGCACGCATGTCTTACTTTCCCCTCTCCCCTCACCACAACTCAACCCGTGTCCCTTTGTCATTCCAGAAATGCAAGAACTGGAACCTGCCCAGTCAGAGGAGGCTGAGGAAGGTGAAAGTGATGATGAAGAGACACCATCACTCGATCTTACACTCGCAGCCACCAGCTCAGAGACTGACACTGCTTGTGGTTTAGAGGCTAGGATAGAGGAGGGACCTGCACATGGTGAGACACCAGTCACAAATGCACCGGAGCCAGGGCGGGGGGAATGGATACCGCAGGTCCCAGCTCTCCGGAGGGGGAGATCACACACTTGTTTGCTGCTGAGGAGTCAGATGAGGACTTCCATGGGCCAGACTACAGAAGAAGGCTGATGGGCGTATACAACCAAATGCTTGGTGCACTGGAAAGCCTGCCAGAAAGCCTGTGCACAATGCCAAGGGGAATGGAGGAGTCCAGCTCCAACGTGGCACAGGGCTTTGCGCAAAGTTTGAAGTCCATCCTTTCCCACATGGAACAGGTGGTCACCTCCATCAGCACACCTGTGGAACCCACCATGATACAGCATCTGATGACCGATGTCACAGCTTCCATTGCAGCACAAATATCTGCCATCTAAGGTCTGACCGCTGCTTTGAAGCTCAGACTGCTGCTTTCATGGCTCTGGGTACCACTATTGAAAATGGATTCCAGGGCATCACAGCAGTCCAGCAATCTGTTCTCTAACAGATCACTAGGATTGCTGAGGCGCCGCCCTGGGAGAGTGGCAGTGGTGCCAAGGAACAGGAACCTCTCTCAGAATGACAGCATTCCTGCTCTCACCCCTGCACTCCGCTAGTGCCCTTGCTGTTATCTGTCAGCCAGCCAGGCCAGACTGCTGCAGCCCAAGCTGAGATGATGCAGTCTGCAGCCAGGACCTTCCGGCCCAGAGCTGCTTGAGGTCGACCTCCAAGGCCACCTGCACTCTCCTCAATTGAAGGTCAGCAGCCTTCCACCACCCATGCTCCAGACACTGGGGATGCACCTCGTAGGAGCAATAGGAAAGGAAAAGGCACATGAACGACAGGCACTGAGGGAATGCACAAGGGTGAATAGTTTCATTTTGTTTGCATAATTTCATGTGTTAATTTATAAATGTGGATTTGACTTTGCATTTGGTGGTGGTTTTTATTTCTGCGATGAGCTGAGGGAGGAAGCAATGTGTAATCATAAGGAGGACGATTTGATGGTCATGTGGGAGAGGAAAGGTAAGGAGTGTGGGACTGTTGGTGAATGGAGAGGTGTCATTGAGGTTATCGGTATCGATCATTAATAATCTGATCGCACAGAGCCCTGGCAGACAGAGCCTGTCTACCTTGTAGCCTCCCTGCCTCTTCCTCCACTTCCCTGCTGCACTTCCTCCTCCTCCTCATCCACTTCCTCCTCCTTCTCCTCAGCTTCTTCCTCCTTTTCCTCTGCCTGTTGCTCAGGTTCTCGCCTGATAGACGGTGGCAAGGTCTGTTCCCTCATAATGGCCAGGTTGTGCAGCATGCAGCATACAACGACAAATCTTGATGCCCACTCAGCTGTGTACCGCAGGGCTCCTCCAGAATGGTCCAGGCAGTGGAAGCGTTACTTGAGGATGCCTATGTTGTGCTCTATGATGTTCCGTGTGGCAGCATGGCTCTCATTGTACACCTGCTGTGCATGTGTGCATGTGTGCGTGTGTTCTGGACCAGAGTCATGAGCCACCTCATGAGGGGATAACCCTTGTCGCCCAGTAGCCAGCCTTTGACTTGCCATGCTGGTGGAAATATAGCTGGCACAGAGGACAGCCAGGATAGCGGGCATTGACCTGCATGATGTGCTGCATGTAGTTGCACACCAGCTGCATATTGAGGGAGTGGAATCTCTTTCTGTTCGTGAATATGGCCAAGTTCTGATGTGGAGCACGCGTGGTAATATGTGGAGCATGCAGTCAATGGCACCGTGCAACATGGGGAAGCCTGCAATGTGAACAAACCCTCGTGCTGGCTCCTGCTGCTTGTCTCTGGCAAGAGGGAACGTGATGAATCTGTGTCTGAGTGTGTACAGAGCCTCAGTGACTTCCCTTATAGTGCATCGCAAACTGTGAGATGTTGCTTATATCTCTAGCAGCAACCTGAAAGCGCCACATTTACCTTGACAGCCACAGGCAATGCTGTCCTTGCCCTGTTCTGAGGCTGCAGTTGTGGCTGCAGCAGTTGACAAATTTCAGTCACGACCTCTTTAGTGAACCGCAGCCGTCTGATGCATCGGTCGTCGCTGAAGTTGAGGTAAGAGAATTGGTCTCTGAAGACCCTCCGCAGATATGGCCTCCTGCTGAGTGCCCTGCTCCTCCTCCTCCTCCTCCTCCTTCCCCCCCCACCACCACCCCCCCCCCCCGTCTAGCAGCTTGTCCTGCTCTGCGTAGCTTCTCCTCATTCTCCCAGTTATATTCAATTCCCAGAGGAAGCCCTAGTAGGCCACCCATGTCTGGAAGCAATTTTTTCCAGCACACTATTTTAACTACCCTAACAGTACCGCAAGATCAGCCAGACCACTCTCTATAGAATATTGCAACTTTAGCCAAGCATACGAAACTTCCACAAACACCCACAATTGCACCAGCCACCAGAATAAATAATCAGCAACTAACCTGTAACTCCCGCATGATCCCTTTAAATAGCACTGGTCCTTCATTCCTTTTAAGTCCTGTTCAGCTGTGCGAGGTTAAGTGCGTTGGCTGGAACGTGGAGTTCCAAAAGTGTCGCCGGCTGCTTCAAATCAGCGTTGCACACTGATTCGCGTCATAATCTCCCTACTCTACGTGCTGCCGGCGTTCGTTAGGTGCGTATGCGCAAACCCCTTTACCATGATGGCGTCCTGCGCATTTCACGTCGGAAGTGCGCGCGCACATCTGACGCCATTTTCGGAGCTTAGGTGTCCGCGTAGCACCTACAAAACGAGCGCTACATGGCCCAATTTCGCCCCCAGTCTCTCTTTCTTGTACAACAACAGGGAGTGTGGTTACAAAATACTATCAATCACCTGACACTGAAGGACAATATGTACACCTCTGACTGCAGGGATAAATGTTAGTCAAAACATGACAAAGTGCCATCCAATGCACTTAGTATAAATATTATCAACATCATCATGACCTGTCATTTCTACATAAGCCTGCAGCACTAACTGTTACAAAACTGGCAACTCTCTTAAACTTAACTATACAGGGGAGATTTTCCTGGGTCTGCACCCAGGTGCATTGAATTGCCAGAGCACAGCAAATATCAGAAAATTGGATGGGTCAGAGTGCATATCTGATTTTCATTCCCATTAATTTATGCATATCTCAAGCTGCAGATATTGGTGTTCCAAATTAGACTTTATCCATCAATGAGGCAAAAGCACAAAGAACAATCTTTTCCAAATCTCCAGGCCCAGAGGATTCAAACAGGGCAAACCGGCAATAAGTACAAATGTAATTGAGTTGTCTGGGCTTTATGGGCCAGATTACCAAGGCTCACAGGCCACATATGGCTCATGGGCCACACATCAGACACTCCAGTATTAGGTGACTGAATTAATCCCATAAAGTTATATGTTAACGTGATCACAAGGCAGCAAACTAATCAAAGGGTTTCAATAATAGTTCGAAACTGCTGAATTTCTGCTGTCGTAGTTTGACATTACTGTCTTTAATCCATCCCATATATGACTATATATTGTTTCAATTTGGCGAATTTCTTCATGCTACTTCCAAGCTCCACCAAGAGCTCCCTCCTCTTGACTTGATGATTCCACCATTAGTCCTTCTTTGTCTGTTGGCTCTCTTGGCCTTAATATCATCTCTGATTTCTGGAACTCCCAGACCTGCTCCTTGTTAATGCAGCCGCCAAGAATTTTGATTCCCTCTTTTGTGTCAACCATTTCTTTTCTCCTGCACAATTCTTAACTCGCTATGATGCCAAAGTCATAGGGGAACGTTTACACACCAGCTCTGATGTCGCAAAGTTGGTGTGTGAACACGGATTGATCCAAGTGATCTCACAACCAATCACAACTAAGATACTGAAATGAAACCTCCAGCAGCTGGGGATTTTATACCCGTGCTGCTGATTATAAAATACAATGTAAACATGGTTATCTACAGTTCAATGTCAAAAGTGCACAGTGGTTTGGGGGTACCCTTGAACATCTTGATACCTGCTGTTAAAGTCCTCCCACTTAATGCTGACAGCTTTTCTTAAATGTGAGCCTGGCAAATTTGCAGCAGCAGTATTTTTTCTGATGCTTAGCCAAAAAAATTCCTTATAGATTTGCATGGAACGTTGCCAGCAAGCCAGATATGTTTGTTTACTATTCTGCTTTCATTTCCAGTCGAATGTCGTTACCAGGGATAATGGAACATATGTTTTTAATTGTTGATAAACTTTGCAAATTTTCAAAACTTGAACACATAATTGGTACAATTGCTATATTTTTTATATTTCTGTAATGAATTTTAAAATGATGCCAAGACTCAAATATGGGGTTCCATCAATCATGTGCAGTCATTGTGGGAAGTCAATACTCCTTTCAAATCAGCTAGAATCCATGTTAATTCATGTCCTTGTGATACTTCGATGAACTGTGTCTGCATTACCTCTACAATTCGTTTTTGGCCATTTGTACTGTTTTTTCTATAATGGGCACCCAAAACTGCACACAGCATTTTAACTGTGGCCTTACCAACATTTTGTACAAATTCATCATTATTTCTTTACTCTTTTTCTTTATGCCCCTATTTATAAAACCCAACATACTTTTGGCCTCATTTCTGACTTTTTCAACCCGCACTCGCGATTTCAGGGAATTATGTATTGCAGTTTCTCTGCATAGGTTTCAGTATCTTTCTGCTGAATGTGCACTCCCAATTAACATTTCTCTTCCCAAAATGCATTACCTCACACATATCTACATTAGATCTTACCTGCCACCTGTTTGCCCATTCTGCTAACCTGTTTATGTCTTGCTGAAAACTTTTACAGTCTTCTTCACTGATTGGCAAAACCTCTACATTTGTGTCAACAACAAATTTTGAGATTGTGCCCTCTCCCACACACTAAAGGTAGCTTTGCTCTGTGGACCTGTGACCACTAAGAATTATAAACAATTTTACAACACCAAGTTATAGTCCAACAAATTTATTTTAAATTCCACAAGCTTTCGGAGGCTTCCTCCTTCGTCAGGTGAACGGTGTGAAGGGCATTTTCTACCTAAGAATTAGGTTGAAAATGCCCTAAACGAATATTGCATAAAACTCTTGCAGCTGCCAGAAAGAGACTTTCGTCCTATCAGCATGGACTGGATTTGAGCCCAGAGGTGAAAGATTGTGCTAACCTTCGCAGCCCAATCACCTGAACTCATTTCTAATCTTGTATAGGCTTCACAAAATGCAGTTTAATGGAAAGAAACTGAGATTGAAACAAAACATTCTTCAGATGTACTTGGATGTTTCTGAAGGCACCTATTTGAATTTAATCAGATTGGAGTCTCGCATATGGCCTCTTGAGTTAATGTAAGGAATCTTACAACACCAGGTTATAGTCCAACAGTTTTATTTGAAAATCACAAGCTTTCGGGTGTTTTGCCAATCAGTGAAGAAGACTGTAAAAGTCTTCAGCAAGACATAAATAGGTTAGCAGAATGGGCAAACAGGTGGCAGGTAAGATCTAATGTAGATATGTGTGAGGTAATGCATTTTGGGAAGAGAAATGTTAATTGGGAGTGCACATTCAACAGAAAGATACTGAAACCTATGCAGAGAAACTCCAATACACAATTCCCTGAAATCGCGAGTGCGGGTTGAAAAAGTCAAAAATGAGGCCAAAACTTGTGATTTTCAAATAAAATCCGAAAATCACAAGCTTTCGAAAAAGTCAAAAATGAAGCCTCCGATAGCTTGTGATTTTCAAATAAAACTGTTGGACTATAACCTGGTGTTGTAAGATTCCTTACATTTGTCAACCCCAGTCCATCACCGGCATCTCCACCTCTTGAGTTAAGTGCAGCTTCAGGATTCATGAGTAAGTAGTGCAGGGGTTTACTAAGCCCCTGAAACTGGGCTATAGGAAACTGGTGCAGGAATCCAAACTCACACATGCTGCTCCCCAACTGCACAAAGGAAAATTTAACACTTATCATAAAAGGTTGCTTCCTCCTGGAGTCTAGGTTTCACTCAGTGGTCCAGTCATGGTGGTCGCCCTGTTCAGTCAGCGGTTGGGGTCTTAATGATATCATAGGCCCTCATTTTGCACGTACTAATGTGGCTCCCACATGAATCAGGCAAGTGCTTTGGCCACCTAACAAAATGGGCCCAGTTGTGGTAGCAGTGGGTGGGAACGGAGAAGGTTAGTTTTCAGAGGCAATTTTAACTGTGCAGCTGCCCCATTCCTGCTGGGTGGAGTGGATTAAAATCTCATACACAAAATGGAATTTCAAAGTTCAGATTTTAATTCCCCAAGTATATATTCACAAGACTATTCAATTATAATGTTGAATAAAATCAAACACACCATGATAACTATTTTAATATATAAAAAGCACCCTCAAAATATTTACATTTATTATCTTTTAATTTTTTTGGCAAAACTATGGATTTAAAATAGCAAATTTTAAAAAAATCTTTATGGTTTCAGCATAAATATCCAACAGGTGGCATAAAAAAAAATCCTTTGCCATTTCCCTTCCAGGACTAAACTGCAAACAGAACTTCCCAAACTGAACAAGCTTAGATAGTTCCTGCAAGGGCTCCCTTTACAAGTGGGACAATATCATTAAACATTGGTTCGCTTTATATGAATACAGGTTAAGAGGATTTAAACCTGTAATAGCAAACGTAGAAAAGTTAGGCATATGACTACATAGCTTTGTATACGTGTATGACGACATATGCTTCCCTTCCAGAGGAACAGGTTGTTAGAAAGTTTTGTTTCCCACATTCACAGCATTTTAAGTGAAGCTGGTTTGTGGCTAAATTGTCAGTCTTTTGTCAATTTAACGATGGAAAAGCATGTGCTGGAATTTTCACAGAAAAGACTTTCTGACAAGATTGCTATTGCATCCATTGTGGGCTCAGTTACATATTGTCATAGTGCCTGCCAGTAGGGGGAGATCTCCCACTGTCTAAAAACAATTGGAATAGCTGACTTCCAACTTCAAATCCTTATCTTTCAACCACTTGTTCTTCATCAGGGATCATGATTTGCATGCTTTTCAATGAGCTACTATTACCCTATGAATTATCAATTGTATCCAACCAACAGCAGCATTAGAGTTTTCTCCTTAAAGAAGGCTTTACTGCATGCTTATCAAAAATAATGGTATTTAATGGAGGCACTTATGAAATATAGCTCATTTTTGAAAACTACAATAATTTTCCTAAATTAGAATGTCTTTTCGTGGTTTTGCTCCTAAAGACTTTTGTTAATACTACCAAGAAAATTAAACTTAAAAAATGAAGTTTATTTTAAAAATGATCTTCAATTCAGATTGTTATGAGTAAATTATATGCATGCCGTTTGATGAGTATATTTGATGTACTGAAACAATGTGATGTAAACCACATAAGCAGAGGTTCTGCTGTTTAGAACTCGTCTGATCCCTTTTAACTTTGGAATTGTCAGTATTCACAAAATATGAATATCAATTCTTTATTAATATCTCTAATTTTATAGGAACAAGAGTGGGCCATTCAGCCCCTTCAGCCTGTACCACCATTCAATTAGATCATGGCTGCTCTGTACCTCAACTCCATTTACCCGCATTTGTTCCATAATCCCGATACCTTATCGATCAAACTTTATCAATCTCAGTCTTGAAAATGTCATTTGATCCAGCATCCACAGCCTTTTGAGGGAGAAAGTTCCAGATTTCCACTACCCTTTGTGTGAAAAAGTGTTTCCTAATTTCAATCCTAAATGTCTAGCTCTAATTTAAAGATTATTCTCCCTTGTTCTGGATTCTTCCAGAATGCAACGGGAAAAAAAAGTGCAGGCCTAGAAATTGGATCAGGGACAATCGCAGTGCAGCGTATGAGCCTAATGAGGCCGGTGGCAGGACCACAGGAAATTGGTCTGCCGGCCTCATTTGTTTACTACTGGCGAGCCATGGGTGCCAATGCCGGCTCCAGAGGCAGCTCGCCAGTTCTGGGAAGAACGAAAATCTGTCAGCTCAAACGCTAGCCCAGGCAGGAAGCAAAGTCTGGGAGAGGTGGGGGGCAGGCAATCGGAAAGGGGTTGATTGGAGGCCAGCAGCAGCCCACGGGTTTAATGCAAAATAAGTAAAAAAAATAAAAACTTACCTCTCCGTTGGCAGCCTCCAGCAGTCTCATTAAGGACCATTGGTTTGGCTGCCAAGCGCCTGATAAAATTAACCGCAAGTCAGTTGCAAACAAATTATGGTAGGGGGCCCCAAAGAGGCATTAGGCCACCTATTTGCATAGACAAAGGGCCTAACGCCTGTTTCAGGCACGGTACCTAGACACCTATGCAGAACCCTTAACCAATATGGCAGGCGATGCACTTCGGGCACGGAATAAGCGTGTGCATGCCGTCTGCCATATTGAATGTTTAGGTGCCCCTTTTATCCCTGTAAAATGGGTGCGGTGCTAACATATTTTTAGGCCACACGATCTGAAATAGTTGGACTGCAGTTATGATCAACTGAACAAACTTGTGTTTCTTTCATAAATGTCTTCGCGTAGGCGAGGTCCTATTCAGTGGCACCTCGAACGATACTGAAAATATGGCATATAATGTGCTTAGTTGTTGAATTGAAACAATGTATAGAGAGTCATATACAGGTTAAAGACAGTAATATCAAACCACAACAGCAGAGATTCAGCAGTTTCGATTATTGAAACCCTTTGATTAATTTACTGCCTTGTGATCACGATATCTCTTGTTCAATTAACAACAACAACGACTTGCATTTATATAGCGCCTTTAACGCAGTAAAACATCCCAAGGCACTTCACAGGAGTGTTTTCAATCAAAATTTCACACCGAGCCACATACGGAAGTATTAGGACAGATGACCAAAAGCTTGGTCAAAGAGGTAGGTTTTAAGAAGCATCTTAAAGGAGAGAGAGCAGTACTGAGGAGGAGAGGTTTAGGGAGGGAATTCCAGCGCTTAGGGCCTAGGCAGCTGAAGGCACGGCCGCCAATGGTGGAGCGATTAAAATCGGGGATGAGCAAGAAACAAGAATTGGAGGAGTGCAGGGAGGGTTGTAGGGCTGGAGGAGGTTACAGAGATAGGGACGGGCGAGGCCATGGAGGGATTTGAAAACAAGGATGAGAATTTTAAAATCGAGGCGTATCTGAACAGGGAGCCAATGTAGGTCAGCGAACACAGGGGTGATGGGAGAACGGGACTCGATGCGAGTTAGGATACGAGCAGCAGAGTTTTGGATGAGCTCAAGTTTATGGAGGGCAGAAGATGGGAGGCCAGCCAAGAGACCATTGGAATAGTCCAGTCTGGAGGTAACAAAGGCATGGATGAGGTTTTCAGCAGCTGATGAGCTGAGGTAGGAGCGGAGATGGGCGATGTTACGGAGGAGGAAGTAGGCGGTCTTGGTGATGGAGTGGATATGTGGTCGGAAGCTCATCTCAGGGTCAAATAGGACGCCAAGGTTGTGAACGGTCTGGTTCAGCCTCAGAGGGATGGGGTCAGTAATTTAATCTTTAGGGGATGGTTTTATATGGAGTTATTTTGTTTATTTAGATTTGATCGGCTTGTGTTGGCAGTGGCTCTCAGTGTGAAGAGTAACAGCCAGAATCCTCCACGTCATTGATGCAAAAGAACATTCACACTGAAGGATTAATGACCGTGATATGGGGGGTGATTTTTTACCTTCACCACCTGGGCAGTAATCCGATGGAACAGATCGCCCGTCCATTGTAGGACCCGCCCAATTTTCATCCCATTAAAATCAAAGAGATGAAAATCGGACAGGCTTTACAACAGGCAGCCAATCCACTCCACCAGATTACTGGCCAGGTAGTGAAGGTAAAAATTACCCCCATGGTTACTGCAGGTTTGTTAAGAAATCATTTCCAGTTAATTACCAGGAAATACTATAGCTGGTATATATTACATAGCCACAATGGATATGGCTATCCCAGGTAATAGATACCTGAGATTGATGACAGGACAATAATCTAATCAAAGGGTTCAGATGATATCATAAACCATCATCTGAACTCAATGTGAGATTAAAGCCTTGTAATCACTCCTGTGTATCCTTTATTTTCTTCTAACAGATACAGAGGAGTTTATCGGAGAGGTTTTGTTTTATTCTGGGTCTTTTTCTTTTGCTGACAGTCAGTGGGTGTCATGGTAGACTCTTGAAGGGCCAATGTGATCTCTGTAGTTGATGCTTGATGACCTACTGAAGGAGCAATGATGTGGCATAATTTTATCAAGATTATTGAATGCTAATAATGCTGTCTGTAGCTATTAAGATAATGGTGGATAAAAGGTTTCTCTTTCTTCCCCTCCCCCATCAATTGACAGTCACTTTATACACAACTATCAAATATTTAATTTCAATAAAGAATATCAAACTGGGAAGAATGATCTAATGTATCATTATTAAATGATATATAGCTTATAAATGGTTCAACAGCTGTAAAGTGAGCTCTAAACTGAGCCTCTGCCAAACTTCAGTTTGATGTTCCTAATTTACATTTTCATCACTGGGTGGGTGAAGAACCAAAAATATAGAATGATGAGACTTAACAGTCATTTCCAACTGTATTTATAAACAAAGATCAACAATAATCTACAACTCCATAGCAACACCCAATCAAAATCATTCAAATCTCAGGTATCTTGATAACATTAAATACCACAGAAGTGACAAAATGCAAAGCCAAAAGTAGCAGAAGGAAATTTATCGCAATGAATATTACCCGAGTGTTTAATCACAAATTTGATCATCTCTTCACAGATTTCCAAAACTGACCACTGTCCAGAAACTGAATAAGAAACCCTTCAATAAGGACCATGGGAAAGACATTCCAGCATAAGAACACTCCACAAACAACCCAAATCCAGCAGATTTCACACCGAATCACTGATACAAAACAAAATGACATCACAATAGAGGACTATCTCCTATCATTTGTTCACTGTCTTTGATTTTTACTTCTCCCAACACAATTTTGATTCATTTGGAAGAAAATCAACGAGTGATTGACTAGAACACATATAATCAAACAAAGACAGCATAATCACAAGTTTTTTTTAGCAAATCATTGCTCACAAGCTCTTTATTTCATTTATATACTTGCACCTGCTTGTGAAGTTCTTGATGAAATTACTATAAAGGAAATTCAAGTTAAAGTGTCACTATCTTCATAAAAGTTACTCAGCAAAGTCAGTTGTTTATGAGTTCAACACACAGATGATGTAAATCACACAGAAAGGTGTTGAGAGGCACTTTTCTATTCGCGTTTGTTTAGTTTGTATCAGGGAGATTGGTGTGCTACCGCTGCACTTTTACACTGCTACATTTGGCTTCATTATCATAGATCCAGCTGCAGTATTGTAGATCCAGTTGTTCATGGGTCTATCATTCTGCCACCAGGATAAGGGAGCCAAATTTAGCAGTGTAAACGGCAGGAACTGCATACAGATGCTGGTCTGCCACAATCAGAACTAAACCAGTGCCAATGTAAAAATGCCTATTGAGTCACTTGTGTATGTTGATATTTGTGATGAAAATGATACATAAATCTGCTTTTACTTCCTCCACCACAAATCAAGTTTGCCGGACACTTTTTCATTAAGATGGTTCCCTTTTTCTGAAGGAAACAGCAATTAGCTGATAGGAAGCAGGCAACTTTTGTTCAGTGTTTCTCCATTCAAACTTCAGCCAGTTTCCTTTAGCGCAACATTTATTTCCAGTGACAAATATAGTTAAGCCGGGTAGGTAAACTCATTAGTACAGAAGCACAGTATTAATGGTGTTTATATACAAGCATTGTGACTCTGAACACTTCATTTTGTTAAAAGGGTCGATTGTCTGCAAACAAATGATACCTTGTAAATAGGAATCCTTTCATTAATAATGTACTTGTTTTGATCTTGTGCTCCAAAATGTATTATTATAAAGGCCTGATTCATTGTTAAATAAATATAAAAGTACTTAAAATTATTAATTGAAATTGATGATGTTCTAGCATTACTGTAATAAAAACAGGTTGGGTACAACAGGCAAACCAACCGATAAGGTGTTTAACATTATATTTTGAAATGGGCCAAATGATAGCCAACAAATATTACTACAGTATTATAAATTGCATGCTAATAATATATTTTTTTAATTCGTTCATGGGATGTGGGCGTCGCTGGCTAGGCCGGCATTTATTGCCCATCCCTAATTGCCCTTGAGAAGGTGGTGGTGAGCCGCCTTCTTGAACCGCTGCAGTCCGTGTGGACTACATCATGGGAGAGAAATTCAACTTAAGGTTGGAGGAACAAATTTTGGGTCACGATCTCTCACGCCCAATTTCCCCCGGAATTTCGCTGGCTGCCAAATTGGAAGCGGGCGACTTCTAAGTGTGCAGGGCGCCAGCCTAAAACAGGCAGTTTTAGGACCCCAATGCTCCGTTCATTGTTCCGGGTCTTCAGCAGCCTAAGCAGCCCAGAAAAAGGCAATAGTTTTTTAATAGTTTCATTTCTGGAGGAGCAGGAGTTCCTGGCTCAACAAAAATACTGCAGGCCGAAGCCAGACGGGCTCACCCCCCACACCCCTCCCCTCTGCTTTGCCTCTACCCCCCAAGACCTACTTGCAGGCCAGCTCAGCATTGGAGCTGGCTGACATTCCTAAGGCCCCGACCGGCAATCTTCAATGGGACGCCCGGTTGTCGTCCGCAATGCACCGCCTTCATGCAAATGAGACCTGAGGCCCAATTTCGAACAAGCTGATACAAATTACTCAGACTGTGAAAAATAAGGCTTATTGTACAGAACTGATCTAATATGAGAAACACTGGGATTGATTTTCAACTTGCCGCTCGTGTGTAAAACTAGCGCAGATTGAAATCAATGAAAGCGAAAAGCGAGCAGTTTCTGCAAAGGGTGACCAATCTGCAACACCAGTTTTGCACCCGGGTGGCAAGTTGAAAATCGACCCCATCATAGGTTAAGCAGGAAGCTGGACAAGACAGTACATTCTCTGATATCATCTTAGAAACAATGGCCTGGAATTTCTTCAGGGTTGTTCCTGCTTTGCTGCCATAACTTCGCTGGAAGTGCGGCAGAAATCCTGTTTACCCATGTAAGTTAGGTGGTACAGTTAGTAGCGTAGGTGGGAGCAGAAAGTTGCAAAGGAACATTGATAGATTAGGCGAGGGCGCAAAACTGTGGCCGATGGAGTTCAATATGAGGAAGTATGAGGTCTCCTACTTTGGACTTATGAAAGATAGATCAGAGTATTTTCTAAGTGGTAAGAAGCTAGAAACTCTGGAGGATCAGAGAGATTTAGGGGTCTATGTACAGAAATCACTAAAAGCTAGTGGACAGGTACAAAAAATAATTTAAAAAGCTGATGGAATGTTGGCCTTTATCTCAAGAGGGCTGGAATACAAAGGGTGGAAGTTATGCTACAGTTGTATAAAGCTCTGGTTAGACCGCATCTGGAGTACTGCATTCAGTTCTGTGCAGGAAGGCTATAGTGGCCATTCTCAGGAAGGATATATTGGTCCTGGAGGGGGTGCAGTGCAGAATTACCAGAATGATATCGGGGCTAAAAGGGTTAAATTATGAGGACAGTTTGCATATACTATGCTTGTATTCTCTTCAGTATAGAAGATTAAAGGATGATCTAATTGAGGATTTGATAGGTTAGATGGAGAGAAACTGTTTCCTTTGGTGGGGGAGTCCAGAACAAGGAGGCATAACCTTAAAATTAGAGCTAGGCTGTTCATGGGTGATGTCAGGAAGCACTTCTTCACATAAAGGGTAGTGGAAATCTGCAACTCTCTCCCTCAAAAAGCTGTTGAGGCTAGATCACTTGAAAAATTCAAAACTGAGACAGATACAGTTTTGTTAGGCAAGGGTATTAAGGGATATGGAGCGAAGACAGGTAAATTGAGTTGAGATATAAATCTGCTATGATCTAATTGAATGGCGGAACACGCTCGAGGGACTGAGTGGCCTACTCCTGTTCCTATGTTCCTACGTCTGGTGAAATTACAGCAGTGGAGTGGGAGCAGCTCTGAGGAAATTCCAGGTCACCGTATATACTTGTTATAGAATATCTATTTCATTATTACTGTGAAAGGGCATTGTTCCTTTTAATGTACTCCAATCATCTCTAAAGATCAATTTGGAAAAAAAATTCTTTCCCTATCATTTCTATTTAAGGTTCTTAAAGAGGGAGGCTTCCGATATTTTTAAGAATTGGTTCGGATGTAAAGTAATTGAGAATTAATTTTGTAAAGATGTGTTGGTTTTAATAATTGACATTTATCTGTGGCCCTAACAAAAATACTGTCTTTTATGCCTGGAATGGATTGTATCCCCACGTTACAACATTGTTGTTTTTGGAAAGGGCTTCAGGATAAATCACTAAGCTCTCAGTTGGTGTTTCTCAACACCCTCCCCCCGAATACTCCAACCCCCCAACCCCCACAACCACCTTTTCCAACATTGATCTGAAAGTAAATAGCATAAACCCCATGATGGCATACATTACCAGATAATATCCTAAAAGAGGATTAGAGGTCTTAAAACTTCTAAGCTTTGGGGGCAATATTACAGTCAAAACTGTCAATACTGAAAACTAATAACCTGACAGCTAATCCACCTTTTTTTTTTCTTTTACAATATTGTGCACAATAAAAACCAAAATGGGCAGGTGAACACAATAACGAGTACATAATGCCACTTGATGCTGTCAGCCTCAAGATACGAAGAGAAGGTTTGTCATACAGGAAATGTGTGCTCAAACAGACATGGCAGATTAGGGCAAGATGCACTTTAGAAAACAGAACAAACTACCGAACATCCCCAGGGTAGCGGTCGATTCTGAATCAGGAAACTCCTTGCCTGACAGTGTTCTTAAATGTGATTTCAGGGAACCTGAGTAGCCACTAGCCTGTAGGTTGTGTCATTCCCAGGTTAAAGTTACAGAAGCAGCCACTTGAACTGCAGTTAAATGTACCTCCTTACAGAATACGTTCACAGCGGCTAACCTTCCCAGGTGCAAATGTCAGTTCTTACAAATGGCAACAGTCACCTATCCCAGATCCTGCCCAGGGCTAGGCCTCTTCCACTTTTAAGAGAATAGTTTGGTCTCTTTCCCTCTGTCTTTTCTTACCATATTTCAAAGATTTCTTCCGTAAGTATCTCTGCACACAGGTGAATTCTATCCCCGACATAACTGCGTGTTGCTAAGCTCATCCCAGCTTCAATAACATGTTCAGTAGCTTCCAGAGATTCGATGTTGCAGAAAAAAATGTCAAGTGGATGGCAAACACCTGTGCTATTCACAATATTCGCAGTTTAAGGCACTCTGCAATTCTAACAGCCTGAATTGGTGCATCAAGCCTCTGAGAACTGAATCTCATTTGCATCTCTTGAAACATTTTTCCAAAATAGGATCAATTCAATAAACAGTACTTACTGAAACCAGACAATATTGCAGGTCGTTGTTTACAATTAATATATTTCAGAACTGGCTAACATCCACACTGCCATCAGCTTCTTGTATTAAAAAATGCTTAGAATGATTTCTGAAGTGGCAATTTGTCTGAGCGATTAACATTTAGACACAGGTTACGGGGGCCAACACAAGGCCTAAAATACTTCATTAAGCTCATCTATTATATGCGCTGGCATAAAGCAAAATAAGCATAAAAATAAGGTAAAAGTAACAATGCCTGGAAATTACTGTAATGGTCTTTATTTAAGTGTGTTTGCACTTGTACTGGTACCATTAATCATCTCCCAATTGCTAACCGCTCAACATTCTAAGGCCTAGAAATTGGGTCCCACCTGAATCGAGCGCGATCCCGGTGCAGCGCACTCTGCATGCGCGCAAATTGGTCTGCCGGCCTCATTACGATAGTACCGACGAGCTGCGGGCACCATCCGTGGCCCCAGAAACAGCTCGCCAATCGCACGGGGACAGCAAGATCGGTCAGCTCGGATAAGTCCGGGGAGGAAGGCAATGGGGGTGAGGGGATTGGCAGCAGCCTGCAATTTTAATGTGAAGCCAAGAGCAGCACTCCTGCTCCTCCTGGCTCCACAATAAGGTAAATAAAAAACATTCAACTTACCTTTTGGGTGGCAGCCTCCAGCTGTCCCTTTAAGGATTGCTGTTTTGGCAGCTGATCACCTGAAGGAAATGACTGCAGTGTGCACGGTAGATGCTGCGGTCATTCGCAGACCAATTTAGCAAAGCGACCTGAAACAGGCGTTAGGTCCCCAATTTGCATATACATCGGGCCTAATGCAATTTCAGGTGTGCACCCAGGACACCTACTGAGCAGCTCGATCCAATATAGCGGGCAGCGCATTTCCGGCGAAAAATGAGCGCACACACACCACCTGCCATATTGGACCCTTAAGTGCCTGTATTACATCTGTAAAATAGGTGCAGCGCGATCGGATTTCTAGGCCTTAAGTGTTCACAACTTGTGTTTGTAAACCCCATGTTTCAGTCCCAAACTGGTCTGATTTTCCTAGTTTTATTGAAATAATACTTGTGTAAATTAGCACCTTTACAGAGCAGTAAATCAGAGATTGTTAAACAGGGCAAAAAGACTGAGCTCCTACAAGTGCAGTAGATTCTGTTATAGTCACTTACATTTTGCAATAAAAGGACTTCACTCCATCATCATTTTCCTCAGAGAAACATTCAGGATGAACCATTTTGCAATAAAACCACTATAAAATAAATCACTCCCTTTTTCACAGCTACCACTGCTGCCATTTCTGGAGATTTTGATTACATTGCCCATTTAGAAGGAAGCTGCAACCACTTGCATTCGACTGCCGTGGCATGAAAAATGATAAGGGTACATGTACATCAAACATTTATGTAACAAAAAGACAGTAGGTGGCAACTAACACAAAAGGAACTGGCTTCAAATCTATCTCAGGTCACTGAGATGAAAGTTTCCTTTTCATTGTGGTTGTAATCACCCTAAATGAGTGGGTTTGGGGAGTCTCAACCCAGTTAACAATGGTCGCAAGTCCAGCACCCATAATGTGATACTAACTGAGACTAAACTGGCAGTCTCACCTAGAGACTGGGGATAAGGTAGATTGTTGGAGGAAATGTAGAGGAAACTGCATCCTGTTTATAAATCGCACTGTCCCTGATTTGAGTGATGCTGACACTGATGCAAAAGGTGGAAAAAAGACACCATTCTCCTTCACTAATGTCAATCACCTACACCAGCACAGAATTCATCATAAAAGTACTGGAATTTTAGAAAATAATTTCAATAAAAGAGATGTAAAATTAAAAGAAGTAACAATAAATAGAATCTACTGTCCAATAATTAAAACATTTAAAATGGATTTGTAAACTGGCAAAATGTGTTTTTATGCCAATAGAAGAAAGAATTTGCATTTATTTAGCACCTTTCATATCCTCAAGATATCCCAAAGTGCTTCACAGCCAAAGAATTTACTTCTGAAGTGTAGTCACTGTTGTTATGCAGGTCTTTTGTAACACAATTGAAAGAGCAATCCTACATTTTTGTACTCAAGGTATTTGTTTTTTCCCACTGAATTAAAGAATTATGCCTTTCCAAGAACACAATTAGTTTGGTTAGAAGGGAAAAAAAATTCCAGCTTAAGTAATGTGTACTTTCTATAATAAAGAGTATGCCTGCTAACTAGGGGTCATAAATATAAGCTAGTCACTAATAAATCCAATAGGGAACTCAGTAGAAACTATTTTACCCAGAGAGTGATTAGAATGTGGAACTCGCTACCACAAGGAGTAGTTGAGGCGACTAACATAGATGCATTTAAGGGGAAGCTAGATAAACACATGAGGGCAAAAGGAATAGGAGGATATGCTGATAATGAAGTAGGGAGGGAGAAGGCTCGTCTAGAGCATAAACACCGGCATGGACCTGTTGGGCCGAATGGCCTGTTTCTGTGTTGTACATTCTATGTAATTCTATGTAACTTAAGATTTTACTCTCCATGAAACAGAAGGATGTATTTCATTCCATTTTCCTTGTTCACCTACATGTGGGATGAAGCCAGGTAAAATATGTCTAATTTGTATTTTGCTATTTGTATTGCAAAGTTTGATGTGGCAGTGATAGGTGCACTGGTTAAAATGATTCTGAAATGATTGGTTTTGTTTTGTTTGAGTTATGTTTGGTACCCCACGAAGTTTGTGTTGTAAACTGCTCAGGATCCAGAGTGAGTCAGGTGAGAGAGTGGATCCCTCATTATATTAATTCATTGCATATATGCTAAAAGCATTTGGTCTATACAGGGTTTAGACCTGTAAACTGAGAGATATGAGGGACTCATAATTGCATTAGAGATTGTCTCCTATGATTATCAGATAGCTTGGTACAGTATATTTTTCATTGTTTCTTAAACAAAAGTGACTAAACTCTCTGAACTATATTATACTTCCAGTGAAAGCAAATGTCAGTGCAACCGTTACTATGCACTCATGGTTTTGTTATAATGTTTACAGTTAGGCATTGACCTGCTTTACTCTTTTGAACTTTCATTTAGTAAAATTGAATTCTAAGGATCTTTTAAAAATCATCAATCTTTGTTTTGATGTCACTAGAAGCTATTATCCATTTTGTTTAATTTTGCAGATCTTATATTAGTCTCGAACATACAAATTAAGAGCAGGAGTAGGCCATTCGGCCCATCGAGCCTGCTCTGCCATTTGATAAGATCATGGCTGATCTCATTGTGACCTCAACCCGACTTTCCCATCTACCTACTATAACCTTTGACTCCCTTGTTAATCAGGAATCTATCTAACTCAGCCTTAAAAATATTCAATGACTCTGCCTTCACCACTCTCTGGGGAAGGGAGTTCCACAGACTTACGACCCTCCGAGAGAAAAATATTCTCCTCATCTCCGTCTTAAATGGGAGACCCTTTGTTTTTAAACTGTGGCCCCTAGTTCTAGTCTCTCCCACAAGGGGAAACATCCTCTCAGCATCTACCACTTCTAGTCCCCTCGGGACCTTATGTGTTTCAATAAGATCACCTTTCATTCTTCTGAACTCCAATGTATACAAGCCCAACTTGTCCAACCTTTCCTCATAAGATAACCCCCTCATCCCAGGAATCAGTCAAGTGAACCTTCTCTGAACTGCCTCCAAAACAATTATGTCCTTTCTTAAATAAGGAGACCAAAACTGCACACAGTATTCTAGATATGGTCTCACCAATGCCTGTACAACTGTAGCAAAACATCTCTTTTTATATTCCATTCCCCTCGCAATAAATGACAACATTCTATTTGCCTTCCTAATCACTTGCTGTACCTGCATACTAACTTTTTGTGATTCATGTACTAGGACACCCAGATCCCTCTGTACCTCAGAGTTCTGCAATCTCTCTCCATTTAAATAATATACTGCTTTTTTATTCCTCCTGCCAAAGTTGACAAGTTCACATTTTCCCACATTATACTCCATTTGCCAAATTTTTGCCCACTCATTTAACCTATCTATATCCCTTTGCAGACTCCTTGGGCTCGATTTTGCGATCGCGTTTCCGGCGGGTTCCCAGCGGGGTGGCCCCGAAAATCCTGATATCCGGTCACGTGACCGGATCGCGACGAAATCCCGGCCACTTCCGGGTACCGCGCTGACGTGCGGGGCTGCGCGCGCAAGCCCCGCTGGTGGGAATCCCGCAGGCAATTAAAGCCAGCGGGGTTCCACTTGAGAGTACTTACCTTGCTCGTTGTAGTCAGTTAATGAGCTGAATCAGCTGTCAAAAGAGGAAGTGTGGGATTTTAGGTTCAAGGCAGTGAGTTTCACACACTGGGGGAAACAGTCCCTTTCCAACCAGGCGTGTTGCAGCCAGCAGCCTGTGGCAGGTGCCAAGGTGCGCTCCACGGGGGAGAGCCCTCACCCACGCAGGAGGCCACTGCGTCACATAGGGCAACCCCTGCCCTCCACCACCCCCCGCCAAGCCAGAGGACAGACCGACACGAAACCGCAGCCCCAGTCCGAGGACCCACCCACCTACCCTGCACAACCCCTCAGACCAACACCTGCCAGATGGGTGGTGCGTTGACATCGTCGGAGGACGAACAGGATGACCAGCCCCAGCAGCCTCGCAGTCCACGCCGTCCGCCTCGGAGACGTGGGGCCCCCCAACACGGTGCTGCGGCACACCCACCTGCACAGCAGGAGGGAGGGCAACCGCAGAGAGAGATGCGTCGCAGGAGGCACTACCCTCCGCACAGGGTGTACAGAGCGAGGCTCAGCTTCATGGACCTCTCCGAGGAGCAGTGCATAGGTTGACTCAGAGTCAATTGCCAGGTAGTTGCCGACATCTGCAGCCTCCTTAACGACGAGCTGCTCCCTGATGGACCAAGCAGCATCTTCCTACCTGTCGCCGTCAAAGTCACCACTGCCCTCAACTTCTTCGCATCCGGTTCCTTCCAGGGTGCCACCGGGGACATCACCGGGGTCTGTCAGTCCTCTGCACACAAGTGCATAAGGCAGGTCACCGATGGGTTGTTCTGCAGGGCCTCGCACTACATCAACTTCGCCATGGACGAGCGCAGCCAGATGGAGAGGGCGGTTGGATTCCATGCCATGGCCGGCTTCCCACGGGTGCAGGGTGTAATCGACTGCACCCACATCGCAATACGGGCACCTCCGCATGAGCCAGGGCTGTTCATCAACAGGAAGGGGTATCACTCCATGAACGCCCAGCTCATCTGTGACCACCGCCAGAGATTCCTACACGTGTGCGCCAGATACCCCGGCAGCTGCCACGATGCCTTCGTCCTCAGGGAGTCCGCCGTCCCGCCCATCCTGCAGGCACCCAACGCCGGCAACGGCTGGCTCCTCGGCGACAAGGGGTATCCCCTACACACGTGGCTCATGACACCTCTGAGGAACCCCATCACCGAGCCGGAGCGTCGGTACAATGACAGCCAC
This sequence comes from Heptranchias perlo, assembly GCF_035084215.1. Classification (NCBI taxonomy): domain Eukaryota; kingdom Metazoa; phylum Chordata; class Chondrichthyes; order Hexanchiformes; family Hexanchidae; genus Heptranchias; species Heptranchias perlo. Next base: position 24,170,973 of record NC_090345.1, on the reverse strand, counting down.
ACTGCTACCAGGTCTACAATTGAGCAGACCATAGGGCTTCTCAAGATGCGCTTCAGGTGCCTTGATCGTTCTGGGGGAGCGCTCCAATACACACCATTCAGAGTGGGACGAATCATAGTTGTCTGCTGTGCCCTGCACAACATGGCCCAACAGAGGGGGGTGCCGCTGGAGGAGGCCCCATCCACACCCGCCACCCACATTGAGGAAGGCGAGGGCGAGGAGGAGGAGGAGGCGGCGGAGGAGGAGGACGCGCCAGAGGATGTTGGACGACCCATGCGCCGAGCCGCGACTCACCGGGATGGTCGCCGGGTCAGTGAGGCACTCATACGTCAACGGTTCTCCTAGAGTCAGACACTGCGAGGCGCTCGCATCTCCTCACCTGCACATGCGAGCGGCCATACCAGCCCCCTCCACTGAAGAGTGCTGCCAGTAATCCTGCACCCACAGCAGTGTGCCCAATGGGTAGCAGCAGGTGTTCGCCGTCATGATGGCCTCCACGGAACGCACCTATTGCACAAGCCGCGGAAGAATGGACGAGAGGTGGCAGGAGTGGTGAGAATAGAGTATTTAATATCTCGAATGTGACATTATATGAAAAAAAAGTACAAATTAATAAACACCCTGGTGTATTCCCTTTGTGATTATAAGGCCTTTGCAATTCTTTTCCGGGAACCCGTACGTGGTGCTATCCCTGTGGCTCCAGCAGGGGTAGTGGCAGGTTGCTCGTCTTCTTGCCTTGACCGGGTAGATGCTTTTGGCGGACGGCCCCTGGGTTTCGGTGCCCGTGACGGCACCTCCACAGACTGCTCCTCCTGCACCGGGGCAGGGGCAGACTCGGCCACCTGGAGAGGAGGCACCATTGCGGGTACTGGTTGAGAGGTGGGCGACGGGTGGGACGTGGGGGCGCCTTGAGAAGCGTCCCCGCTTCCATGTCCCCGGTCACCATCATCCCTCTCTTGGCCTCGGCCCAAATCACCCCTTCCACCCTGCTGGACGGCAGTTTGGATGGCATGTGTGAGGCCTTGCAAGGCCACCCCTAGTGTATCCCTCAGCCTGTTGATGGCGTCGGAATGTTGCTCACCCTGAATCCGTACAGACGTTGTCAGGGCCTGCATGGACTCGATCTGGAGCTGTGCATGACGCTCGAGGGAGGCCAGCCTGTCCTCCACCGCAGACAGTCCCGCACCTACCCGCGACACTGTGTCGCCGGTACCCTCCTGTGCCTGCGCCACCAATGCCCACATGCAGGAGTTGGACTCCTCCATCGCCTGCGCTATTGTGGACAATGCGCGCGGCACCTCTGCCAGTACCTCAGCAATTAGCTGGTGCCCCTCGATGACTCTCCTTTTCACTGGTGGCCCCCTGGGTTCAGCATCTGGGTCCGGCTGAGCAGAGCCTGGAGATGAGTGCTCCCTCCGTCGCGGACCCTCCGCGGCTGCCCCTGCCACCAGGGTCTGCTCATGCTCACTCGTGCGCGGTGACTCACCAAGTGCTACCCCAACTAGTTGGCGAGGGGGACCCACCGAGGTGCGTGTCTCTGCGCTGGTGGATGGTTGGCTCTGATGTGACGATGCACCCTCAGAGACCGCCATGTCCTCTGAGGAATCGCCCTCCACGATCGCTTCACACAAAGACGGACCTGCAAGAGAACAGAGGGCACTTTGAGGCATGTGGACCAACTTGACAGTGCGCCTGATGGCAGGTGATGATACGGTAACTCGCGATCATGGGTGTTGAGTGTCAGCTTTCCCTTACCGGCCGTTTCGGCAGCGACACACTCGCCATCAGCCACCGACAGGCAATGTCGCGTGCGGGCGAGGTCGAGCGCCTCCACCTCGGCGTCGGTGAGCTCCACCACTTGCGGCGGCCCACCTCCGGTGCGTGCCCTTTCCCTATTGTTCTTGCTTCTCTTCTCCTGTGAAGGCAAAACACAGATGTGTGAGTGGGTGCGTATTGCATCGTGAGACGCATCGAGCATCGGTGTGGTTGGGTTGAGCGTGGCGCGGATGGATGGGAGGATGCGTGGGCCACGTGCCCATCCCATTGCATGGGGATTGGGGTGTGTGGTAGTGTTCGGGTGGGGTCAGGGACGGTGGGTACTTGCGTGCACGGCGAGGATGGTGAATGAGTGGCTGTGAGGATTGCTGATGGAGCGCAGTGGTGGCTGTGCAGGAGGGGTTGTGATCTGTTTGGCGTGATGGTGGGGACGGGATGTGGGAGGGTGCGTTGGTGTACTCACCTTGCCAGACCTAGTCAGGTCATTGAAGCGCTTGCGGCACTGCTCCCAAGTCCTTGGGGTGTTGCCCCTGCTGCTCACCTCCGCCGCCACCTCTGCCCATGCCTTCCTGGTTGCGGCGGCAGGGAACTTGCGTCCATCTTCTGGGAAGAGCGTTTCCCTCCTCCTCCTCACGCCCTCCAGCATCAGCTGCAGTGCCAGGTCTGAAAAACGGGGCGCAGCCTTTCCCCTTTGCTGAGCCATCGTCTCAAACCGCTTGCTTGTAGCAGGAGGGGCTTTGGGAGACTGCCCCTTTAACTGGAGCTCCTACATCGCGTCGACGGTACTGCGCATGCGCAGCCGGCCGGCACGCAGCCGGGGAGCGGAGAACCCGGAAGCAGGGCTTAATCAGGTCAATTATCCCGCGATCGCGTGGGGGACGCACGCAATTAGCCGTCCGCGTTTTCCACGCTCCCGGAGGACCACCCGCTGGGAACCCGCAGGCCTGCTAAATTTGAGCCCCTTATGTCCTCTTCACAACTTACTTTCCTACCTACCTTTCTGTCATCAGCAAATTTAGCATCCATACATTCGGTCCCTTCACCCGAGCCATTGATATAGATTGTAAATAGTTGAGGCCCAAGCACTGATCTCTGTGGCACTTCACTCGTTACATCTTGCCAACCTGAAAATGACCCATTTATGCCTACTCTCTGTTTCCTGTTAGGTAACCAATCCTTTATCCATGTTAATATGTTACCTCTCTCATTGAAAGCAGGAAGAGAATCAGAAATATGTTTATCGTGACATTGTATAAAAAATGAAAGTAAGAACAGAAACTCTGTTCCAAAAGGTCTATAGTACAGGTACAGGTAAAGGACTGCAATGCTGATACTAGGTATCAAAAGTTTAAAAGAGATCCATTTCCCGAATCTGGCATGCATCACCTTGAGAAGTACAAAAACTCACCTTCTGCTCCCCTCAAAAAATAAGCTCCAAATAAATGGAATCACAAGCTCAGTGCTTGAGCTATGGACCAAACAAAATTAAATTGTCACAGTGATGTCTGTTCCTCCCAGGATTGTGTGGTAGATTATTTTTCTGTCATAAAATCTGTGAATCCTCAAACTCTGGGAAGAATAAATGTGGCTGGAAAAGTTAAATCTTGAGCAGAAAGAATATCTGGTCCAAGTCAAATTCTAGTGTCTGCCAACCTACCCCTGCCTGTATTGCATTCTGACTTACACCCCACATTCCAATTTCACCAGCTGTTCACCACATCTGATCCACAAAGTAAAATAAAAAGCCAAATCATTTACAACTCCTCCCCAGATGTTTTTGAAACATCTACACATCAAGCAACCATGCCACAATATTTGAGTTCCTAACAAAATACTGTTACACTGTCCCAAATGAATAGCTTTCCCTTTTTCTAAACTTTAATCTTTCTTGTTTAGACATGCAACATGTTGGGAGATAATCAGACACTGTACCTGATTCTGAGATGAGTATTTGAGTTAATTTGGCCTTTGGTCTGTCAAAAATTAACAGAACACAAGCATGTACTTACCACTAAAGTGCCAAAGAATATGAAGCTCCCTACTCCTCTTCCCCTCCCCCATCCCCCACACTACACCAACATATATCTTGAACAATCAGGACTGAAATGCATGTTCCTCCACTGACCAGCATAAATGTATATCCCTTCCAGAATAGATGTAGACAGTGTCATTACATGGCCAGGAATCAAACATATACTCCACCATCTGGAATTGGTTACTTTCACCGATCTGCCAGGAATCAGATGCCCCAGGAATCAGATGCCCCAATGAGAGCACCAGGTTTTAAAAAAAAGTCTACATCACCTATCTTTAGGATGTGTGGGTATCTTCAGCTCTAGGTAGCAGTTGATACTTTCAACTGGTATGATAGCAAGAAAATTATAGTTAGACTTGAAAAATGGCACTATGACTTGGTGCCACCATTGGTCGGTAACGAGGCAGATTAATGACCAGAACTGACATAAACTGAAATAAAAGAGCATTAACATTTTTGCAAGTTAGAACTTGACTAAAGTTTTTATTATTTTAAAAGCATATTCCAGTACTTCAATGGTTAAGTTATTTGTTTTCACCAAGTGTAGAATGCCAATGCAATGTAATAAATTAATTCACACATTAAAATTACACTTTGACCAATGAAACCAGTCAGCCCTCCCTGCTATTTTACTTAGACTAAAAATGTTACATTAATAAATGTAGACCATTAAGATACAACTGTTACGACCATCTGAAGTGCTATAAAAGAAATAAAATACTATAAGATTTGAAATGGAGCATTCTAAAAGTAAAATGAGAATATTTTGTATCATTCACTTTGACAAATAAAGAACTATTGTAAGGTAGAAAATTAGCTGTGTGCTCTACAGCCAATTGACTTCCTCCCTGTTAATCAAATGCACTGTTTACTTAATCTTTAGTAAAATTTGAAAAACCATTAAAAACTAAGAGGATTAGCATCATATTTCTGGCAAAATGCACTTTTACTTCAGCAAAGGCTACTTTCACTCTCTAAGGAGAAAGTTCACTGTCTTCTCAAAGACCAATAATTTTATCTAGTTTAAAATAAATACAGTATTATTGTCCAGTTAAAGAGGATTAAAAACATAAACCAGAAACTGAGTTTAATGCTCCACTTCCCTGAATTCTCAACTGTGGTGATAGTGTTCACTTTTCAAAGTATTAAGCAGGAAGAGTTGAGGAAATATTTTACAGCACATATAAGATTACCATAATGTGAGCCTAAGAGATTGTGTTGAATTGCCCATAAAATGGTCAGATTTAATTCCTTCCATAATCTCTTAAAAGAGACCAAGTAATGTGTTGGCATCAGGTCTAATTTAGTCTGTTGCTTTCTCTACTGTCAACCTACTAGGTTAGGATAAGAAACAAACTGAATTGAGAACCAAAGGTGGCTTGAATTGGACCAGATCAGGTTCATTTGCCAGTGATCTGAACTTAGCCCAATTTAGCTCTCTTTACTTTCAGATGTGTGTAGCTCTTTAGATAAAAAAAATATACTGTAACATAAAATTGAAAAATTCATCTGCACATATGCAACACAGATTTTGCCATTTGATCATGCCTTTGCTGAGAGGCAAAGCAATAGAAATCGATCCTTGTTGGGCCACTATCATTTGGTGCTGAATCAAGGAAAGTTTATTCCATTGTAAATTATAAATGGTTTTCTCTCCTCAGTACTGTCTCCCTCCCTTTCAAAACCACCATCATCACCCCCTTCTCAAAAAACCCACCCTTGATTCCTCTGTCCTTGCAAACTACTGCCCCATCTCCAATCTTCCTTTCTTCTCCAAAGTCTAAAGACGTGATGTTATCTCCCAAAGCCATGTCCATTTTACCCACAACTCTCTGTTTGAATCCCTCCGATCAGGTTTCCACCCCCTCCCACAGTACCAAAACAACCCTAACCAAAGTCACAAGCAATATTCTCTGTTACTATGACTTGGTGCATTATCCTTCCTCATCCTCCTCACCTCTCTGCAGCCTTTGGCATGGTTGACCACACCATCTTCCTCCAATGCCTCTCCTCCATTGTCCAGTTCAGTGGCACTGCCCTTGCTTGTTCCATTCTTACCTATCAGCTTATTATCAGAGCATCTCTACCAATGGCTTCTCTTAACTCCACACTTTCACCTCAGGAGACCCCCAAGGATCCATCCTTGGCCTTGCCCCTTGACGACATCATCCTCACACATGTACGCTAATGTCACCCAGGTCTACCTCTCCACCACATCTCTCGACCTCTCCATTGCCTCTGTGCTGTCAGACTGCTTGTCTGATATCCACTCTTGAATAAGCCACTATTTCTTCCAGCTCAACATTGGGAAGACTAAAGCCACTGTTTATGGCCCTTACCATATATTCTGTATCCTGGCCACTGCCTCCATTGCCCTCCCTGACCATTGTCTCAGGCTGAACCAAGCTGCTTGCAACTTTGACATCCTTTTTGATCCCAAGCTGATCTTTTGACCCCATATCCTCTCCATTATGAAGTATGTCTACGTCCAACTCCATAAAAATGCTAGCTCTGACCCTACTTCACTCCATCTGCTGCTGAAACTCTCATCCATGTCTTTGTCACCTCCAGACTTGTCAATTCCAATGCTCTCCTGGTTGGCCTCCCATCCTCCACCCTCTATAAGCCACAGTTGATCTAAAACTCTGCTGCCCATATCCAATCCCACACCAAGTCCCGCTCGTTCATCACCCTGCTGCTCACTTACCAGCATTGGTTTCCAGTTCCCCAACACCTGAAATTTAAAATTATTTTTCTCTTGCCTCCTATCTTTGTAACTTTTCCAGTGCTCCAGCCACCGCTCCCCCGCCCCCCACCCCCACCACCACTACTCTCCCTTCCTCTGACTTCAGCTCTTGGGCAGTCTCTGCTCCCTTCACCACACCATTGGCCTCCATGTCTTCAGCCATTCAGGCCCCATGTTCTGGAATTCCCTCCCTAAACCCCTCTTCTCCTCCCCCTCCATCTTCTTCTTTCAGGCCCTCCTTAAAACCTGACTTTTTATCTAAGTTTTTGATAATGTCTCCTTCTTTGATTCAGCATCCATTTTTCCCTTGTGGCCCTGTGAAGTGCCTTGAGAGGTTGGTCTAATTTAAATACGCTATATAAATGCAAGATGTTGCTGTTTTGTATTGTGGGCCAGTACTCACAGTCCTGGGGTTAAGACTTCACAAGTTAATTTTGCATAGGACCCTAACAACAGAGTGAGCTGACTTTGTACCATCAGTCAGGACAAGATTGAAAGGGAAAGGACAATCGTTCCAATGTACTGTATTCCCTACCTACGAGCAAACGAAATTAATGGGCAGGAAAACACTAGCTGGTCCATCAAGACTGCAACCTATCTTTATAAAAAAAATAGCAAAACGGCATTTTTATACCTTTCCATTTGCTAAAATCTTCTGGTTCTTCTCTCCAGCCACTTTCTGGCTTAGACTGCAAGGCTGGTGTTCACATATGTAAGTACACTGTGAATTGTTCTAGCCACTAAAATACTGAAATGTTGTACATTGCCAGTAGCAATGGCACATACCTGCCCAAGTAGGCTTGTATGGGCTGGGTATATCTTTTACCCAACAAAATGAAATGTCATCTTCAACTGGGAGAATCAGCATGTTTGCCTATTAAAGGTTCCAACCATTTACTGTGGATGTTCACTATAAAATACTACATATTTATATTTAGCAGCCAGAGGAGTGTTAAAAGCAGGTATGAGTTTCTCCTAAGATCACTGCAACAGTAGCACAGGATAATGAGACCTCTTATGATTATTGTTAAATGGAGCAGCAGCCAAAACATTACTGAATACTGTTGTAGTTGCAAAGTATGCATTCAACACATTTCAGGAAAGATTATTTCTCAATGACTTAGCAGATAGCAACAGACAGTGTTAATAGCTAGATATGGATCTGATACTTGGCAATCCAGTGAGCAAGGGGTTTGCTTTATTGGGATTAGCTGTTCGTTCTGCAGGTGTCCAAATTCTTTTCCTTCCGTTCACCCCTCCACTACCACCAAGATCTAAGTTCCTAACTCATTGCAACATGTATTTTTCTATACTATTACTTCAGTATTAGAACATTTAAAATGATCAGGGATGGTAATCATGGCAGTAAACGTTTCCTGGTGCTGATATATACATATATAAACAATACTGTGTTTTTTTAATTTAATTATTTAATCATAATCTAGCTTTAATTTTTGCTTGAAATGTACTTAAATTCTAATCCTTTAATCTGTTCCATGATTGCCCCGAGTTATTAAACAATTTTTTTATAGTGTCAGCAGTGGATAAATGTCTGATCCATATAGTTGACAGATGCATTTGCCTGATACTATAAGCAGGTTGTTCTACTGGATATGGCAATTACAGGTATCTTTTGTATGATGGAAACAGATCAGTGACAGTTAATGGGAGGGAGGAGGAAGGTCTTATAATATAGTTGCATATAATTCATAGTATTTAGATACCGACTGATGAAAATAAATTTTTACTACAAATATGATTAGCTGGCCTATGATTAGTTAGCCTACGCACCCATATAGAAAAGGTTTTTGTTTTTTCAGTAGCACAATGCTTCTCTTTTTAGTGACCACAATTTCCTCTGTAATATCCCCTAGCTGCCTCATTACCATGGAAACCAAAAGCAACATTCCAAAGAGTCTAAGCACATTCTTACTGCCAATAAGCTTAGACCTCAGGCCAGCAATACATATCTGTACAAAGAGAAAAAATATGCTGGTAATTGAATGGGTGATGATGTATGAGTAAGATAATAAACCCATTTACTAAGAGCATCCGGATGCTATTATTTAACTGCAGGCATCTTTTTGAGAAAAAGGAAATTACTGTCAATAACCTATGTCTTCACAAGACAAACTGTTGCATTAAAACACTTGTAAATCTACTGGTACTTCTTCTGTAACTGATCGCTTTTATTAAAAATGTTTGGAAGCATCCACAAAAAAAATTATTATATTTTCCACTTTCTATTTTATTTTGCAATTAGGTTCTATTATGATCAGAAACACAGTGAAACCCCACCTGAGGAATGCACAAAGTGAGGAAGACTGGAGCTCAGATATGGGAGTTAATTTTCACGGCAGATTTTCTGCTTGGAAACGGTTTGCATGTAAGCTGGTATAGTTGTTTGATGTGAAACTGTCTCCCAAATGAGCGACAGCTCTACAGGAGTTGGAAATGGTTTTGAGGTCTGGTTTTGTTTCTCTGAGAGAAAGCAGACAGCCTTTGGAAAAGCAGCAACAGGACTTGGGTGGAAAGTGCCAATCTCTAAGAATAGAAGCAATGTCAACCTTGGAAAGATAATAACAGCATATGGGAGGAAAAGAAGTTGTGATTTCAGGAATGTGTTAGCCTAATAATAGTGATGTAGAACATTGGGAAATGTGTTGGAAAAATCTACAGTCTGGTGTGATTCAGATCTTCGACTGAATATTTTCCTTACTGCTGACTTATTCAAAATTCTTGTCCTTGCTTTAAATTTGCTTCATGACCCCAGCCAACCCTACCTTAGTGACCTCCTGCTGTCTCATCCCCCTGTGCATTCCCTCCACACCTCGAACACCTGACTTCTCCTTGTCCTACCCCCGTTTCCTCTGATCCACTATTGATGGCTGCTCTTTCAGACTCAATGCTCCTTCCTTCTGAAATTTCCTACCCAGTTCTCTCCACCTTGCCACCCCACTCCCTGTTTTTAAAAACCTCCTCAAAACCCTTCTCTTTGACCATGCCTTTGGAGCTGCTCTATTCTCCCATTTTCTCCTGTTACTCAGTGTCCATTGTTTTGTCCTCCTAATGTTAAGCTTTGAGACATCTTGCATGTGAAGAGTGTTAAAGAATGCAAATTGTTGTTATCTCCAGGACTATTGCCTGCCAGAAGAGGTACAAAGTATTATTGCCTGGCCTGCAGATGAAGCATGTAATTTAAATGAGGTGTGTGGCTACATCTGGAGGCAAAGCAGGTGTTGGCAGCAAAGGTAACTGGCAGCTTCTCACGCCTTGTAGCATTGAGTCGCTCATTTTATTCTGATCTTTCAACCTGTCATACATGATAATTCATGCATGTCGGCTGTTGCTAAAGTGAATCCTGGCAGAGGGGAGGTTACTGTTATTATAACAGATTTTAGGACTTTAAGATTTTACTTGATAATGTCTGAAATAGTGACTAAGACTAAAATTAAAAGGTAAGTTTTCCGATTCTGCACTTCCAGCATAAAAGTCTTGCTCGTGGGGAGTGCATATCGGAACATAGTGCGGGCACAGCCCTTGATTAATGCAAGGAAAATCATGGGTAATGCCCATGTGATTTTCTAAAATGCACATCCGGTCGTTTAATTCTGTGCCAGGAGCGCAAAGAAAAAAATTCATCCTTAAATACCTGAAATTGGGCTGTTTGATTATTAGTATGTTAACAGTTAATGTGTGTATATGAAATTCCTTTGTCTAAAGAACATGCTAACCTGTTTAAAATATTGCCAATTGTCACTATAAGTTGCATTCTCATGCTGCAATATTTTTTCCATTATCTGTCATCCTATTATTTCTTATTACCCACAATATTTCCACTCTGCAGTTACACATGATTGCTGATTTGTTTCAAACTAAAGGATGAAAGTAATCAATGTTTCACTGTTAACAAAAATTTGATGAGAAACATTTGTGCAGAAATGTTAGCAAGAAGTTGTAGGCATGATTGATTCATTTGGAACTATCAATGAAACATAGCAGGAATAAAAAGAAATTCTACAAAATATGGTTCTCATTCCACTGCCAATAAACTGCAGAACAAAAGTTTAACCAGTAGTCAAATAGTGAGGCAACATGTAACTGATAGCATGGACCCAAGGTACAATAGCAATCACTATGACACAAGTGGTAACTCCCAAGTAGTGGGAATCTGTTAAGTGAAGATAATTTGCATGGGATTGATGGCAAGGAACAACATAAGCAAGTGCATTCAAAAAAAGCTGACATGAATCATTAAATAAATGGTTTTTAAAAGAATGCTGACACTGGGTGCCTGAAATGTGAAAGTGTTCAGTTTTCCAGCACTGACATTTTTTACCTTGACAAGCACAAAAGTTCACTACTTGAAAGAGTATTGAAAGGCCCAGGCTACAGGTGGAACCGCCTTCAGGAAACGAGAGGAGAAAATAGAAAGACAATTTTTTAAAAATCAGAAATCTATTTCAGGTATTAAATCGATTAGCTGTTTTTAATTATGTGATTCAGTTTTTTTACCAACAGATGCCACTAGCGTACTTTAGTTTTGTAAATTATACTGGTTTTATATTGGCAGATAAAAGTGCTGTAAGCAAAGTCTCTTCTTTTTTTAAAACATAATGGGGTAGATCTTGACTTTGTGCATTAGGAGACACTAGGACAAGTGACCAAAAGCTTGGTCAAAGATGTAGGTTTTAAGGAGTATCTTAAAGTAGGAGAGTGAGGTGAAGAGATTTAGGGAGGAAACATCACCTCCCTTTTTTTATATCCAATTCCCCTATTTTTAACTGACATGCAAGGGGTAGGTTTTTGGCAAATTTTGTTGGGGGGGGGCTGTCAAAAATTGATTGCTTAAGCGAACAAGTCATTGATGACTTGCTTAATGCATTTATGAGCAGCTGAGTGGTGTATTTTGCGGATATCTCCAGTGGCAGCCTGGAATGATCCCAAAGCATAATTGGTGCATGTGACCTTTGTAGACCAGAGGTCACCGTTACGGTTATTGGCTTAGTACAAAGAGGAGAAGAGTCAATTCTCTCTTAATTCTCAATTCGCTTTATTAACGTTGTTAGATCATGTACATATAGCTTATATGTCTGGTTAGATATAGGCATGCAGTTTACAGCAGGTTATGCAGTTTTATACCCAAACTAGGATTTAAGCGCACACCCACTAGGTTTCTCTGACACTCCCTGAGTGGTCACAGAATAGAAAGGATATTATATTACCCGGAAAGGAGAGCTGACGCTGGCCAGGCATTCCGTTCTCTCTCTCTTGACGTCGTCGCCACGTCCCTGACGTAGGGTCTTCCACTTCCGGGGTGGTTAGTCTCCGGAGTTTCGCACACTGGCACCAAGCCTGCAATTCTTCATTCTTATTCCCAAGTCTTATCTCTTCGAGTGGTGTTGTCTTTCTCCTGTTGGCTTAGATTTGCTCGAGTGGTCGGTGTCATCCCCTGATTGGCTCTGTTCCAAGGGGTTAGGTAGCATTACCTTATTACTCCTTTTCTAAATAAGGACTGGTGTCTCATCACATCCCCTTTGTCTCTTAGAAGCGTAGCTAATTCAAACCGGTTCCGGCCAGCTCAGACCAGTGACTGAACTCCAGGTTACTGCAGTTCAAAAGTTACTTTTGCCTGAGTGTTAGCAATTCGGAATAAACTCAGTGGTTTTTTGCAGCCCCTGGCCAATACCTTGATAGTCTCTGTCAGTGCCACACCTATGCAGGTCATCTTGAGCATGTGGCACAACCCTATCATGACCTCCCTTGTGAATTATAACTTCCGCAAGCACAGCTCCTCTGACAAAAACTGAGGTATGATTGCTTTGCCTCTAGATGAAGATACTGATGGATGAGCAAAAAGTACCTCTGGTACCACCTGACTTGCCTGGTATCTCCTCCTTGGCCTTCGAGTAAAGAAAGATTCCCACATGGGAAATCCATTGTGCCATGATTGTGGAGTGAAAGCACCAGAATAGTTGGTAAAAAGGCTCCACCAAAGCTACCTGAAAAAGGGATAAAACACCTAAAAAAGAATAAGAGAAGATATTCAGAAATAGCCTCAGAATGCTCCTCCCAATCTTTATACAGGGCTTTTTACACCCACTTCCATAAAGAGCTCAGTCTTTGGTGGTAGATGAAGCTGTGTGAATGCAATGACATCATTGCAGCCTCATTTACATGAAACCGCCCACAAATTGAGCGATGCTTCCTGGAACACTGAAAAAAATCAAATTATGAAATTGGATGACGGTGTTATATGGATGAAGATCGGATATTACAAATCTCCATCCCTTTTTCCAGGTGGTTTCACCCACTTTAAAACAATTAACAGACATAACCAATCATAAATCTACCTTCTTAGCTTTAATCAGCCTATTGTTGCTGCAATCAGTGGAAAATTGTTTTTTGTATGTAAAATCAACTTTGTCTGTTATTATTGCTAAGTCACATTTAACACTATAAATGAATTGTAGGCATTAGCATTGCCACATTCTCAGAAAATCAGCAATTAGTGCAATAATTAATGTATGCTAAATTAAATCCAATAACATTTTACATTACTTTTTCAAAACACAAAACACGCATGCCCGGTATTTCAACCATTAGGCATAAGGTTTTCCAGAAGCAAGTGAATCCATTACGTACTCAGTCCTTAAAGCTATGTATTCCAATCCACTGTGCCCTAATTTATCACCAGAGATGAGTAAAGTTAAGGCAATTGTTTGGTATCAATATGTTTCTGACATTCTAATGACATCTGGAAATAACCATTCTATGTGAATTAAATCGGCATCAATTGTGGATAGATATTATTTTTCAATATTTCCATTAAGTTTACGATATTGGAGATGATTTTGCAAACATGCAGCGAAAACGCCATTTATCATCAATTAAGCTTGTTAAGTGGGCTGGAGAGGGAGAGAAGTGGGTCCAAAAGTGGGCCAATTTGCAGTTTTTGATGTCTTAAAGGGCCTGCCTCCTATCGCATATTAGTAAAAGCTGAAAAACAGTTTCAAAAAAACTACCACAGACTCAAAAACAAACTGATAACTCATTGGGAGCCTTGAATGTAGACATATGACATACAGTTACACTGACAGTTCAGGTATACCCAACATTCCATCACTTGTATAGCAGAAGGACATGATAAAAAGTGGCAGGGATTTTCCTGCCTTTCTTGTGGGTAAATTGTGGATTAGTACTCACTGTTGCTAAATTTGATTGTGCAACTGTTCAAAAGGTGTTTATATCTGTCAGTGGCAGAAATTCCTCTCTCTTACTCACAGTTCACACTAACACTGCTCCTCCTCTCAAGTGCCAGCTTCGCTTTATATTATTACACAAAGACGAGTTGTACTGATTGAACTAAGCAAGTCTGATCAAAACTGTTACTCTGTATGTTCACTTGATGTTAAATAAAGCAGCTTAGTGATTCGTATCTAGCCTTGGTTTACAAGTGTCTTTTTGTCCATCTTCGAAAAGATTAGAGAGGCACAAGGGGGCACACACAAAAGATATGAATATCCAGTTCAGATCACAAGGGGTACTATTGTTACACCCCTGGGTTACATTATTGCATAGTTAGATATTGGGCAATCCTAAATGTATAAACACTCAGACCACTTACAGAAGTGACTAGCACTGTTATACCTGAGAGACTATTTAAGACGAGACTCCAAACTTGAAACACACCCTTTACAGATCCAATCCTGCTGGGATTACGGAATTGTCTTCCACTTGTTAGAACTGAATAATATAAATTGTAATATTAGAGCGACATTCTAGAAGGTTGTTTGATTAGTGGAGCTCAAGGAGAAATTTTATCTCAAATGCTTTGCTCAAATAAGTGCAGGAACCTGTAAACTCCAAGTTACATTTAGGCATGTACAGTCCTGAGCGGCCTCATAGTGCTGAAGTTGGTGAACATATCAGTCTGAGACAGCTATGAGCACTGATTAAAATGGAACCCATGAGCACAATGTACTTGAGCACAATGTATTTGTCTGGCATTTTGTACTTCCCCAGGCACCTGCTTCTGACTCACTCTAATCCTATTGTACACTGTAGTTATAATGCTTTAAACTTCTGTACGTACATGGTCTGAACTTGTATCAAACTAAAAAAAATGCATCTGCCAGGTAGTCTTTTTGACAGTGAAAAGAAGGCATTTTGGCTTTTTGGTTAGGGGCTGTGTGTATGAGGATTTTTAGTATCATCTCTTGTGAGTCAAGAAGTTCTTTTTATTAACATGTTTTCTTCTTTTGCTGCATCACAAAAATCAATTTTATCTACAGAATTTGAAACAAATTCCACATTGCTGATGAAAGTGATGGAAGGGAGGTCCTGGGCACATGGACAAGTCACAATGTTTCCACTCTAGCTTCTGAATTTCAGTGTGACAGACCAGCAATTAAAAAAGTAAAAACGGATTTATGATCAAATGTATTCAACTGGACTTAATCCCTTAAAAAGGAGAGCAAGGAGAATAGTTATGGCAAGGGGATCAATAAATATATATTATTTTTGGGTTCAATGTTAAATCTCAGTACACTTAAAAATGCACCAAAAAAGTGTCAAAAAATCAAAATTTCCTGAAGGTGGGGGGGGATGACCTCAGCACCCCCCAGATATAAATTTTGCACAATCAGATGACACGTTGAGTATAGCTGCAGCTGAAGTCATGAAAAGTTCATGTCCCATTGCATTCCCAGTTAAACTACTTCTTTTCATGTGTCATACATGAGGCTATTAGGTTTCAGCTTCCACAGAAAAACGGATGGAATTGCAGAATGTGATCTCAAAATACTAAATCCAATATAATAAAAAGGATTTTAAATTACTCAGTTGCTTTGAAGCAGTGGCATTCATCCTAGGCCTTGATTGAGAGTGTTTTTTTCAGTTGTACGTTGTTCTTGGAGTTGTCAGGTTTTTGGGGTTGTCAGATTTTTGGGGTTGTCAGCTTTTCCCAGGTTTGTAGGGTGGCCTTTACACAATAGTCAAAATATTAATATCTGTGTTGACTTTAATGGAGATTCCCTCTGTATCAGGAACCAGCAGTGCATACACCTCATTAATTTAACAACCAAGTGAGCCTAAAACTTTTAGTCTTTAGGTAAGATCGTGTAGTTCATTCTAAGCCTCTTCAGCCTTTCGCAAAGATATAACCTTCTCCTTGTTGCTCTCCTATGTACCCACATTTACCATTCTTTCTCAGACAGGGGCCGATTTTTATTTTGGGTGCACATTGGTCGCACCGCCAACGCAATGAGACGATAGGGCCGAACCTTTTCATGGGTGAGTCTCATTACAATAATATTGGTCATCTTCCGGCACTGAACCAGTATTGACAAGCAGCTTGCCGATCGGAGGGTGGGGGGTACGGGGGGTGGGATAAGTGGCAAGTAACATTCGCACCAGACAAGTGCCAGGCAATGACCATCTCCAACAAAAGAGAGTCTAACCACCTTCCCTTGACATTCAACAGCATTACCATTGCCAAATCCCCCACCATCAACATCCTGGGGGTCACCATTGACTAGAAACTTAACTGGACCAGCCACATAAATATTGTGGCTACAAGAACAGGCCGGAGGCTGGGTATTCTGCAGCGAGCAACTCACCTACTGACTCCCCAAAGCCTTTCCACCATCTCCAAGGCACAATTCAGGAGTGTGATGGAATACTCTCCACTTGCCTGGATGAGTGTAGCTCCAACAACACTCAAGAAGCTCGACACCATCCAGGACAAAGCAACCCGCTTGATTGGCACCCCATCCACCAGCCTAAACATTCACTCCCTTCACCACCGGCGCACTGTGGCTGCATTGTGTACCATCCACAGGATGCACTGCAGCAACTCACCAAGGCTTCTTCAACAGCACCTCCCAAACTCGCGACCTCTACCACCTAGAAGGACAAGGGCAGCAGGCACATGGGAACAACACCTCCTGCACATTCCTCTTCAAGTCACACACCATCCCGACTTGGAAATATATCGCCGTTCCTTCATCGTCGCTGATTCAAAATCCTGGAACTCCCTACCTAAAAGCACTGTGTGAGAACCTTCACTATACGGACTGTAGCGGTTCAAGAAGGCGGCTCACCACCACCTTCTCAAGGGCAATTAGGGATGGGCAATAAATGCTGGCCTTGCCAGCGACGCCCACAACCCAGGAACGAATAGAAAAAGAAATCTTGCCCATAACTCTGCTGCATATATCCTGTCCAATATTAAGCCCCACTCACCTATCATCCACATTCTCATTGACCTACATTGGCTCCCAGACCCCTAAAGCATTATGTTTAAAATCTTCTTCCTCATCTTTAAATCCTTCCATTGTCTCACCCTGTCCCAGCTCTGCGATCTCCTCCAGCTCTATATTCCTTCTTGAAAACTCCATCCCCCTGACTCTAGCTTTTCCCAGCGAAGGTATCAATAATAAAGAATGAATATCATGGGAGTTGACAACCTTTTGATATGTCCCAGATTTTGCTTTGCCACCCATTTTAAGTTACTAAGATGCTTAGTCCTCTACATAAATTTTTGTGAGACAGATTTTCTTTCACTTCAAACAGTATTTGCCCAAACATTTTAATACCCATTTGGTTTGGAGGCATTTGACTCTTTTGAACCCATAATTACCTTTCTCATTTTCAGAAATTGTTTCAGTAAAATATCAAGTTTATATTTGATGAAACAGGGCTCATATGTGATTACAGTTTTGCACCATTTTCTTTCCGTTACTGCCAGTGAAAATTCAGATTTGTTAAAATGTTGTATTTTCTGCTGCTGGGCTAATTAACTATGATCACATCTAATGTCCCATTTGTTGGTTTATCAAGGTGAAGAGGGTGTGCATGAGGTTGCACAATGTAATGGACAGGGTGAATATTAGTTCTTTCTTTTTGCATCTTCACATGTTCATAAGTGTGAAAAATGTGTTCTGCCAAAATATCCTTAACAGCCGTTCTTTGAATGATTTCTGCACAAATGCATTATGATTTGTTTTGAGAAAGTGTCAATGAAAGCAAAGAGGATTCATTTCTATGGTATTCAAAATATGTGATGATACCGATGGGAAAGCAAAAGATAAAGATTGTTATACATTGAATCAGTTTGCAATGAAAAACCTCTTTGTGAAAAAGCTGATAAAACTTTTTTCCAATCTCTGTGGGTGATAAGGTTGTTGAATAGATATATTAGGCCCAGCTTCTTTTGTAGTGCAATACCTACCCACTGTCATGTAATTTTGTGTCATGCTTCTCAAATCATTTGGGATGGTTCAATTTCAATAGGGAAAAAAAGTGTTTATCCTGTTCACCTGCCTGTGGCAGGAATCCAGCCAAATTTTGGGTTTGATGTTCTTCCCTACAATCTGCAGCCCTATTTTGCTGGCTGGTTTCCAGCAGAGCTGATGGATGTCTGATAGACACTTGATTTGCTGCTCTAATTAGTGGCTGAACACGTTAGGGTACAATGTCAAATATACTATCATTCAAGTATGTCAGAAAATCATGGAAAGCTATGGTGCTGGTGCGTACAATAGGGTGCTGCAAAATGATATCCCCACCTCTTGTTAACCAGCTATACAAAGGGAGGCAGCCAGAGTCCTCCCGTAATAGCACCATCTAGTCTGGAGGAATACCATTACTGCAGGTCTTTAAAGTTCACAGCTGGGAAGAGGAATAATTTATTCTTTTGTCACATTGTCACCTTATAGTTGGGAAGTAAGAGTTCTACTGTTTCTTGTATCTTTTACTCGATTTTGTTTTAATGAGGAGAGTTATAAGCACTGTATATTTATTTGCCTTTCAAATATTTCAAAACAAGCAGGAACCTTTACTGACTCAAAAACAGAAAATGCTGGAAACAATCAGCATGTCAGGCAACACCTGTGGAGAAAGAAACAGATTTCACCGGCATGATTTTAAATGGGAAAAATGGGGGGGGGTGGGGAGAGGCGGTTAGTAAAAATTTTTTAAATCTAAAACCCGCCTACTTCCAGTTTTCACAGAGGCAGGACGAGGGGTGGGTGACCAAACTGCTCTCAGGAGGCGGGTCAGTCAGTAAAAGCTTTTAAGGAGGCTGCGGTCTCCATTTTTGCAGATTCTTCACTTTTAACACCTGGGGGCCGGGATTCCTGGGCCTTCTCCTTCATGCCACGTGAGAGGAGGCAAGAAAGCCTGAAACAGCAGGTAAGTGTCTTTCTAGCACAGCTTGTGGGCCCAGAGGAGCAGGAGTGCTTCCCTCAGGCCCAACAAGCCTACCTGCAGTGACCCCCTCCACGATTTCCAACCCCCCCCCACCACGATCTCCAAACCACCCCCCACCATGATCTCCCACCCCCCCCACGATCTCTGACCCCCCCCCAAAGATCTCCAGCCCCCACAAGATCTCCAACCCACCCCCAAGATCTCCGACCCCACCACGATCTCTGATCCCCGCAATGACCCAGACCCCCCGATGACTGACCCCCCCCTCCCTGGATGACAGACACCCCCCCCTCCCTGGATGACAGACACCCCCCCCCCCTCCCTGGATGACAGACCCCCCCCCACCCCCTGGATGACAGACCCCCCCCACCCGATGACCCCCGATGACTGAGCCCCCCCCAATGACCACGGACTTCCCCCCCTTTTCATGTCCTCTCCCTGACTGCTCTCCCGTCCGACTGAGACCAGCCTGTCAATCAGGCTGGCCTGTCGGGCGGGAAACGTACATAAAATCAATGAAAGATGTCCTTACATCAAAATCATAAGGACGTCCGGGAACCCCGTACCTCCGGGTTTACCGTCAGGAATTCCACCCCGACCCCTTCCCAGCTCCCCGATAAAGTCGTGCCAACGTTTCAGGTCGATAACCTTTCATCAGAACTGTTCTCTGTTAACTCTGTTTCTCTCTACACAGATGCTGCCTGAACTGCTGAGAGTTTCCAGCATTTTCTGTTTTTATTTCCGATTTCCAACT
Organism: Heptranchias perlo; assembly: GCF_035084215.1. Lineage (NCBI taxonomy): Eukaryota > Metazoa > Chordata > Chondrichthyes > Hexanchiformes > Hexanchidae > Heptranchias > Heptranchias perlo. The sequence continues at coordinate 24,151,449 of NC_090345.1, read as the reverse complement.
TCCAACATCTGCAGTATTTTGCTTCTACCTTTACTGACTTGCTTGGATGTAAATGATGTAACATCTCAGGTGCCCTATTTTGATAGTGTGTCAAATAAGAAAGAAGTAAAATCTGCATTTAAGTTTTCCTGGATCTTTCTTGTGGTGCAAGTAGCAATTACATGAGACGTTACAATATTTTCCTTTGCTGAAAATGCAAAGCATCCAATTTGCATAAGAGAATGACCAATTCCTAACATCTTTAAGTTATGCAAATTATAAACTCCTTTGACCAATTAGATTCTACAACACAAAAGAAAGCTGGAAATAAATCTAAAATAGTCTAAACAGTCGTGCAGACATGTATTTAACCAATATTATCAATCTCAATCTCATGAAAAAGAAATGATATGGTTTACTTGAACTATGGAGGAAAGATGTTAATAGATGTTTTTCAATAAGTGGTTTAATCCTATGTCAAAAATCTTCTATGGCTTTTGTATTATTGTACTGGAATACCTAAAATACAAAATTCTATTAGAAGGGAGGGACTATTCTATACAGTTTTTCCTAAATTGTAGCATTTAATTTTATTTAGTTGATCCGTTAATTTACTGTCATATGTAATTTTCGAATTTTTTAATGAATTTTACATTTCTGTCCTTGGAGGAACCACTTCCTACCCCACAGAACTAAAATTTGTTTTTAGCATTTGTATTTGTGTGAACATGCATCACATATACAATGCTTTCTTAGACTGTTTCCCACACCAGCAAACTGTGAAGCATTAGCTAAGCACTTCTAAAGTGCTGCAGAAAATTGAGGGATTAAGCTACTTACATGAAGTTAAATACATAGGAGGTGAATTTCCTCGCCGTTTCTGGCATACTTCCCGTGCAGGAACAGCGCAATAATTTTTTTTTAAGTGAGGAAATTTGGGCAGAAGCCGTTTCTGCTGCTTGTTCACTTTTAAAATGCTTTCCCCAGTTTCCTCCTGCTTTTTGAGCCTTCCTGCGATATGCCCGTCGAGTCCCCGCTGTTCTTATTTGCATTTGTTAAAGTGAGAGCCAGGTGATATGAGGACTGAGGAGCTCTGCATAAGAAGAGTGTGCATAAGAAGAGTAAGCACCTCTGAGGCCTAATGTAGGAAGACCTGCAGCCATGTGCATCTGCCCGTAGTACTCTCTCGGTAGCTATGAAGGTGATGACCACTCTCAACTTCTATGGCACAGGTAATTTCAGGCAGCCACGAGGGATCTTTGTAACATCGGCCAGAGTGCAGTACTGGCATGCATTCATCAGTTTATTGACACCCGTTACATGACAGCAGCCCAATTCATAACTTTCGCAATTACAGAAAGAGAGCAGAGAGAAAGGCCTATACAGTTGTATGGAGTTGCTAGTTTCCCCAAGATCTAGGGTGCAATTGATAGCACCCACGTTGCATTGAGGGTTCCCCATAGAATGAAGGTATGTGAGCAGGAAGGGATTCCACTCCCTCAGTATCCAGATAGTGTGTGGCAGCAATCAGAGGATCCGCCATGTCAACCCCCTATAAGCAGAAAGTTGCCATGATGCCTTCATCCTTCATCATTTGGCCTATCTTTCCTAACACCGTGCTTCCCCAGGGCGCCCACATATGCCTTTCTATCACATATTCTAGTGCTCCTTCTAAGTGCCACCTGAGGGCCAGAATCGCATGAGATGGCTGGCTCCTCATAATGTACGGAAGCGTCATGGGATTAAGATGGCCCTCATATCATGGCAGCTAGCTCCTAGCATGGAGCCGCTGCTGACTGCATCTCTGAAGGATGCTCCCGGGAAGCCTGATCTCTCCTCCCACGTTCCAATGGCATGGTGCTCTGAGGTGGAAGGCCAGAGGCCTGGTCCGTGCTGCTATCCTGAGTGGTGGCAGTATCAGGTGGGTGGACTCCAGCTCTCGCCATTCCACTGGACCCTGGATCCATGGCTCCAATGATCAACTATCATATCTTGAAAGCCCTGAAATACTGCTATTGGCATTGTCTGGAAACTGTGATTCATGCTGCGCTGCAATCTGTTCCCTATTACCTCCAGAGCTGCAGTCTGCGCTTACATGAAGATGGAGTTACCGACTGGTCCCGGGCTGCTTCTTAGCTGGGAATCTGCTGCAGTTTGCCATGCAGCTGCCACTGACTCCATCAGTGTTTGCAAGGAAGGAAAGAGCTGTAGACTCAAGAGTCATACCTGTCAGTTGTCGCACATCCTGGGCATTAGCCTCAGAGCCTGCATGTAGTTAATATGTTCCTCACACATCCTTCGTTTCAGGCAAGTAGCCATAAGCTCAGGGTCCCACAACTTTAAAGTCAAAGGCAGCCTTCTCCTTAGCCTCCACCACAAAGGTAGTAACCCTCACCCACTTCTGGCTTCTCCAGTTGCCTCATGCTGTGTGAATTGCCCGTTGTTACATCCTCACTACCGCTATCTAATTCCAACTGAACTGGCATCTGGAAGTGAGAGCCCCCAATAAAACTCTGGACCGTTCAGATCATCTCCCCAACCCTCTCAAGTGTGAACTGCCAGCCAGACGATTTCCTACCCATCCAGAACCTGCAAGCTGTAGCTGGGCGCCCCCAGTTCGCCGGCAGTGTGCTAATGAGGCCTGGGCCTTGAAATGGCTCGAGCCTCACGCCAGCGTGAACGAGCGGGCAGAGCAGCCACTCCACCAACTTCCCGCACATTTCAGTTGCTACTTGAAACTCGCCCCCGGTGACTTTAGTAGAAAAGGAGGAGAAAATTGGGTGAAAAGTAATGCACAACTGAAGACAGGTATGAAATGGCACCAAAGCCGAAAACAGGCACCTTGATTTTAGTCATTAGTAGACTGTGATCGTTGAATCAAACATTGAGCAGTACAATTTGAGGTTTCCTGCTAAAATTCAAGGCTATTATCAGTCTTCTGGTGTGTTTTGTATTGAAAGAGGGGACAGATACTCGATTTAAAGTCAACCTGTAGCCAAATAGTTTAATCAGATTGATGTTCACTATTTTAACATAATACATGTGCCTATTAATCAATAGATTGTGATGAACAGACAATAAGAATGAAGAGGAGACTATGCTTCATAGATTATGAAAACATGTTTGGCAGGGCGAATCAGGAAAGATTAATAGATGTCCTGCAAATGGTTGGAATTGATAGAAAAGACGTAAGACTTGGAACTTTTTACTGGGAACAACGAGTGAAAGTAAGATAATGAGTTAACAAAATGGGAAAAGATTGGAAGATTTGCTAAGACTGGGTTATACAATCCAAATTTTTCAACATATACTCTGACATTGTTATGTAAGAAGTCTAGAAGACTTTGAAGTTGGGTTAAAGATAAAAGGAAAATTGCTAAATAACCAATGATACTATCCTATCTTCAGATTTAAAAGATACCTAGGAATTTAAATCAGACAAGCTCTTACTATCAAAAATTGGGGAAAGGGACTGGTAGTCCAAAAAGGGATAGAAAAATTATGTTTTCACTCCTCTATCTTTAAGCTGGTCTTTGACATTTAAACTTTTCCAACAGACACAGTTGAAGTCCTGTCCTGCCTTCAGTGGGGCAAAACTCAACCCCCGTGTACTGATGGAAGTCAATGGCCAGGATCTTGACCTGGAGCCAGGAAGGGGATGGGGGGGGGGGGTCAAATCGTGGACGGGAAACCAGGAAGTATGGGCTTCCCGGACGTCCTTACAATTTTGACGTAAGGACGTCTTTTTTTTTGTGGGTTTGCCGTCCGACAGGCTGGCCTGATTAACAGGCTGGTCTCAGTCGAACGGGAGAAGAGCAAGGAAGAGGACGTGAAAAGGTAAGTGTTCAGGTAAGTGTTAGATTGCATGGATGGGGGGGCATGGGTGGGCATGTAGGGGGCATGGGTGGGCACAAGGGCATGGGGGTCATTGGGGCATGGGTGGGCATGGGGCATGGGGGGGGTCAGTCATCGGGGGGAGTTCAGTCACTGGGGAAGTCAGTCATTGGGGGAGGATCGGGGGTCACATGGGGGGCGATTGGGAGTCAGTCACTGGGGGGGTCAATCACTGGGGGGGTCGGGATTAGGGGTCATCGTGGGGGTCCGCGATCATTGGGGGGGTTGTGATCATTCGGGGGGGGTCACAATCATTAGGGGAGGGTCCGTGATCGTTGGGGGAGTGGGGGTTGCTGCAGGTAGGCTTGTTGGGCCTGGGGGAAGTACTCCTGCTCCTCCGGGCCCACAGGCTATGCTATAAAGGCACTTAACAGCAATTTCGGGCTATCTCGCTTCCTCTCACGCAGAGTGAAGGAGAAGGCCCGGGAATCCCAGGCCCCAGAGATTGCAATTGTAAAACCTTTCAAAATGGAGGCTTGCAGCCTCCTTGAAAGATTTTAGTGACCAATCCCCTCCTGAGAACGGGTTGGTCGCCCGCCCCTCAACCCAATGAAAACTGGAAATGGGCGGGTTGGGGGCGGGTCTGACATTGTTGCAACTTACAATGATCCCCCTGCCCCCAACCCACCCATTTTTCACAGTTAAAGTCCTGCCCAATGAGTCTAACTACAAGAGTTTTTTTAAGTTACATTGCATATGCTCACTACTCAGAGAGACTTTCTACCCTATTGATTCCCCAACAGCAGCAGCTGATGAAAATGGCCACCATACGTGTACTGCTTAAAGTCTGTTAAGTGAATATTTACATATTGAAATTTGGCAGTATCCAGCAGTGTGCCAAATTGCAAATTCAAATCCGGTGTTAGCAGGAGCCTTGCTACTCCCTGCACAAACTAATATATAGCCTAACATTCATTTGCCATGGATTAAAGGCCAATCTACCAACCAGTATAGAATGCCAGAATTCGACAATATATCTGCCAATCTGATTTATCTTCTTAAATTATTATTGATTTTCCTCCGTGCTATGCATGCCTTATTGATAGACCACTATGCAGGTGTGAAATGTTACTGATTGAACATTAAAATGTAGAGCCATGGAGAAATCCACAAACCAGCCTGTCTCACTTATGTCGATGTGACACACAACCTCCAAGAAAATAAAAACTATTTATTATAAAATACCACTGGAGACATTGAACCTGATTTTATATTTTAGTACTGGCATAAACAAGGATTGAGGCAGCAGTACACAACAACTTACACTCATACAGAGCCCTTCATAAAAAGGAACACTTTACAAGTGAAAAATGAACACCGGGCAGAAATAAAGAAATCTGGGGAGAGAGGACAGCAAGGGCACGTTTGAAGAGATACTTTCGGAGGTACGGAGAGAGGTAGCATAATTTTGGATGAACTACCATTGGTGGTTATACCTGCAGCCATCCAGGCTCCATACTCTGGAATTCCTTCCCTAAACTCCTCTCCCTTTATACTTCCCTTCTCCTCCTTCAAGACCCTCTTTAAAATTCACTTCTCTCCCTCCTAAATTCACTTCCCTTAGATCAATGTGCATTTTTCCATAGTGCCTCCGTGAAGCGCGTTGGGATATTTTTCTGCATTAATGACTTTATATAAATGCAAAGTCTTGTTGTTGTAGTCCTGGAACAGTTGATGGTGTTGGCAAAGAGGTAGAGTTGGACGTCATCAGCATACATGGTATATATGTGGATGATGCTGAGGAATACCATGGAGCTGATGAGAGGACCAAGTGACAGTGGGCAGGTGTGGTCGGAGAACCTGTTGGAGGAGATATAGTGACTGCATTCAAGTTTGCATCAGTTGCAGATGCACTTAAAAACCAGACCCATAATTCAACTATGCACTAGTGATATCCACTTTGGTCTACCCATTGCCTTTGTTGTTTGATGTCTATGTCAAGCCTGTGTACAAACATCAAACTCACTTCAAAAATTTTATAGTAACACAAGCATATGGTAATAAACAGCATGTAAAAAGTTCACTAACATCATGTACAAGCATGGTACAAGTTCTACCATGCATAAAATGTCCTGGAGTCACCCAAACTCTGCCTCTTCAGCTTGGTGTACAGCATGAAAGAGACTAGTTTATGGAGTCAGTGTGGGTGGAGGTGATGACAGCCAGTTATATCTGTGAATCTTGGCCTGTATAATGTTGCAGTGCTGAAAGTCAGACAGCAACATTTTGAACAGCAGTGGGTCATTCTCCATCAGCAGGTTATCATTCAGATTAAATCAGGAGACTTTTATGTAAATGTACAGCACGACAGTCAAAGCTATGTGAGGCTCTCTTCACAACAGCCTGGAGTTTTAATGCAACACCACAACTAAACCTTTTTTTAAAATCCGGATGTTCTTTAGCAGTAGATGAAGCTTAGTGCTGCAGGCAGAGAGCACTAGCTGGCTCCAAAGCATTCAAATTTGAAATCTAAAGCGCCTGTAAATCATGAACTATGACTCTTACAGTGATTCCTGGAGAGACGGTTAGATTTTCAGCTTTTAACTTTTGTCCAGCTTCATCGGCAGTGTATAAAGTTTAATATGGAGACATGTTTCATCCTGGCTGAAGCACAACCAATGTGATAGGGAGAAACGGGCTTTAAACAAGATTTTGAACAATGCTTAAGTAACTATAGAGGATAGATTCGTTTCTAACTCCTTTGATGGCACAAACTTATATTGGGGATTTAGCACAATGGGTTATTTTGTACTTTTTTTTGTGCTGCTTGCACAATCTTGTTTCCCATTACACTGAGATTGCATTCTTTTTCTTGATTATCAGCCATACTAAAGGGAGCTGCCGGTGGATAACTGATATTGGCAGATAATTGGGAAGCCCAAATTTAACTCCCGACCGTTTCCATAAATGCTGATGGCCTGAATCCCCAATGGTCTTCCTATCTGATCCGATCCAAAGCTGAAAGTCCAATGTGGATAAAAGGTAGAGAACAGTTCACATATACTTTGAATTTGAAGAAAAAACTATGCTGTCCAGTGTTTAAAATGAGGTGGAACTGTGCATCCTGACCAGCCAATAGTTCCATTCTGAAATCTAGGTAATAGGTATGTGTAATTTATATGTGAACCATTGAACTCCAGCCCACCATTGTGCCACTAACGATCAGTAAATTGATGGTTACTGGCCAGTTTCAGCTGAGTTCCATTATAAATGCTGCCACATCGAGATTAACATTTAAAATGCATCCTAACAACTTTTATTTTAACAGAACCTGAAGAAGATTCTAACAGAAAAACTTTTCTAATCTTCCCATTGAGTGGCAGGATCAGTGAGTCATGCTACAGCTACATCTAATACCGCAGCTAATCCGAATTCCCATTGGTCTCCTGATCTGACTGAAGCCCCAACTCCTGCTGATCCAGTTCATCGATAAATGCAAATGTGGATAACAGCAGGGCATATAGTTAGGACTCAATATATTTCAAATTACGTTGTGCTGACTTATAAACCAAAACATATGTTGTTTAGGTGTTCAATGCTCTCACCTAAAAACTACTGACAGCACTGGCACAAATGTCTTTTGTCCCAATCCAGCTCCTGACTACCCACTTCCCCTTCTCAGCCCTTTGTTTGCTGACTTTGTCAAACTCGTCCTATTTTCAGCCATTTCTCCCATTCCGTCAAAACCGTCATCATTATATTCCTTCTTAAAAAGCCTACATTTGACCCTTCCATCTTTTTAAATTGCCACGCAATCTGTAAACCATCCTTTCCCTCCAAGGTGCTTCAACAAGTTCACATCTCTCATTGTTGCTTCTTTGTCTGATTTCAATCTGATTCCCCACCCATTTGCAGCATCTGATCTCTCCTGGTCAAGTGATATCCTGTGTGACTGCGAAAGTGTTTTCTGTCCCTCTTCAACCTCTCTTCCATTGTTGACCATTCCATTCTCTTCCACCATTTCTCAAGAGTCCACTTCCAAGGCACTGAGCTCCCATGGTTTCACTTCTACCTGTCCCAAGACAACTGAGTTGCAATTGAGTTCAAACAAGTTATTTTCATCATGGTGTTAGCTTGGTGTAGTAAGAGTACATTTAAATATACCTTAGCCCAATTTCAAAATACCCCATACCACCCTGTGCAACTTCTGCCATGAAAATAAACTAGTAGGAAACAAGATGGGTAGGGGGGGGGAAATGGTTGTGTTGTGTGGCAGAGCAAACTGGCAACAGGAAAACAGGGGATGTAGCTGCCATGTTTTCAAGTCTGCAGGATTGTCAGTGGAGTCCAAACTATCTGTTTATGGACAGATAAACAGAACAAAGATTCAAATGGATTTAGACCAATTTGGAAGTTGTGAAATGGATGCTGAATTAATTTAAACTTATACAGGAATCAATGTCATTTTAGTATACTAACAGTAGTGTAGGAGTTCCACTTTTCTTCTATAGCACACTTGACATATGCCTGGGATAAATTAATAGATCAAGACCAGGGATCTAGGATAATGTAGAAGGGCGCAGATTGGTAAAAAGTATTCCTACAGACAAGATTGTAGACTTTCCGAATCCTACTGAGACTTGTTTTCCTACAGTGCTTCATAAGAATAGAGTTTAATTTGCATAGACCCTTTTAGATCCTGCAGCAGAGATAGGGAAATATTTTGTGCCTAATGACAGTATTTGTTTTAAGCTTCCATGTCTGTCTACTTCCAGAAACCCAGGCTTCTAGGTCATGGTTACATAGTTTCTAGACAGAATTGCATGTCTAGCTATGCCTGGTTTCTCTGCCTTTATCTTTTAGGATATCCATTAGTTGTGCCCCAAATCATAAAGTGAGCCTGACCTTTTTGGGCCTCCTGGCTGCAATGAAGATAATTTTATGCAGCTGAAAGAGCCCTCTGGCTATGATATTTTCTTGATTGATAGCGACAATGAAAAATGTCACTGTGGCATAGCAGGTTCCGTATAAGGTGTGCGGACATGGTAGATGCGGGCTGCAGACTTGGATTTCATTTCAGCTCCCTGCAATTGAGGCCTCTGTTACTTAGGATTCCTCGAACATTTGGTGTGAAGGAGTAACTCCTCCTCTCCATTGACTATGCTCCCTTTCTTCTTTATTTTGTAAAGTTCAGATGGTTAGAATATAGAGATGAAGTTTTATCTGCCTTTCTTCATGTTCTTTTCCTTTATTCCCTTTTAATATATTCCATAATACATTCCGCATTTGTTTGTCCATACAAAAGGAGGTATAATTTGGTTATGAGTACCCAAATAGACTTAAAGGATAATTTTAATGCAAGTGACTTGATATGCTTTACAACAAAATGAACATAGGTCTGCAATAAAATATATAGTGGGTGAAATTGGGCTGTTCAGTGCCTGTTTTTCAGGTACTGAACCGCAGCAGCCAACCGAGCCCCGATAATGGTGTCCGAGATGCGTGTGCATACTTCCGACGGGAATTGCACAGGACGTCATCTTGGTAAAGGGGTTTGCATGGGCACACCTAACGATTGCCGGCAGATAGAGTAGGGAGATTATGACGCGAATCAGTGTGCAATGCTGATTTAATGGGATCGTTGCTATTTTGGAACTCCACGCTCCATCCAACACACTGTCATAATCTCGCACAGCCGAACAGGTCTTAAATGGCCTGGAGGACCCCCCCACCAGCACTATTTAAAGGGATCATGAAGGAGTTACAGGTTATTTGCTAGATTATTTCTTCTGGCAGCTGGTGCATTTGTACATGTTTTTGGAGGTTCCATATACTTGGATAAAGTTTCAACATTCTACAAGGAGTGGGCTGGCTGGCTGACAGGCAACAGCAAGGGCACTGACAAAGTGGCAGGGATGGGAACAGAAATGCTGTCATCCTGAGAGAGGGCAGCAGGTTCGTGTTCCATGGAGTCACTGCCACTTGCTGCTTCCTGTTATGCGCCACCTTCTCCTGCAAGAAAGAGAAAATGTGTCGGTGAGTGTCCTGCAAGATGTTTGGGTTTTGTGGCTGCCATGGTTGAATAGCTACCAGTGTGTGTGCACTGTAAGCTTTGGGTGTGAGGCTTGCAACACAGTGGTAATGTGTGAGGGTGAGATAAAGCATATAATTTGAACAGTCGAGTAATGACTGAAAGAGATTGTTGGTAGGTGGATGATGAGGGTATAATGAATCGAGCAGTGGCTAATGGTGCAGTTGGTACGATATGCCACTTGAAGCTTGAACTCACTCACCCTGACAACTCGTTTTAAATCATTGAACGTCTTCCTGCACTTTATTCATGTTCTTGGAGCTGGCATTTACCTCCTCCCACTGCCTCTTCAGCATTTGTCTGGAGGGCTTCCTGCCCCCCTGCGGATACAGGATGCCCCACCTTCTCTCCACTTCTTGCACCAAGGCCTCCAGTGCATCATCAGAGAACCTTAGTGCATGCTCTCTCCCAGGCGCAGCCATTTCTTGAAGTATCACAGCACAGATCCAGTTTTGAAACGCCTCCCACCACTTCTTGCAGCCACACTACATCTCCCCTTTAAGAGGTGCAGGCTGCCTTTAAAAAGCGCGAGCCACTCGCGATATCAGGGCCCCCTGCTGATGCGTGCAGCCAATTAACAGCGCAGGTGGTGCTGGCTGCACGCGGCAATCATTTAAAACAGCAGGGAGCACGAATGTAATGTGCTACCTGTATCATTATGAATGGGTGCGGGCTAATCGCGTACCGTACTCCCCGCGCCCGTTTTCAGGGGTTATCTAATTTAACCCCCATAGTTTCCAGCCATTCAAACCATATATATGTATTCATAAAGCTTTGCACAATGGGCACAATTACAAAAAAATCCTTTGGAACCTGAGTTACTTGTACATATTTGCAAATGTACCAGTTGGAATTAAAACATTGTTCAATGGTTTTCCATTCCAGCAGAACAGAACAGCAAGAAGTGCAGGACTCCAATTTAAATATATTATTCTCTACTTAGAATGCTTTTGGCATGCACTCCTGCCGTCAGCATGACCAATATGGCGGGCAGCGCACTTCTAGCCGGAAGTCTGCGTATGCTTCTTGCCCACAATATTGAGGACTTAGTAGGCTGCTTAGCACCTGAAGAACGGGTGCTGTGTGGCCGAATCTCTAGGCCTTTGACTCTGATATTACAATACAGTATTGTCACTTTGTCTTTGCCAGTCCAAATTAATGATAATAAGTATGAAGTGACAGTAAGGAAATGTAACCACTATATTGGAGGAAGATTTCTTCTGTTCCCTATAAGTAATGAAATCCCATTCTTTATTAAAGTGTTCATAATATTTTTTTTTGCAAAAAGCACACAAAGGCAATCTTCTTCAGATAAATGTCTCAAGAAGAACCACTTTGCAGTAAAATCAGTCTAATGTAGGCCAGAATACTGTGCTGCAATTAAACTAGGGGTTTCTGCTATTTGCCTCCTCCAATTTCCCCCACCCTGCACAAAATATAATTATTAATGGAACTCCCCTCTCATAAGTAACGATTAACTAAAGAAATACATACTATGTGTTCCACAGCTGCACACATTTGTAACATCAATCCCAAAAAGTCTGGCTGTTTCCCTACTCCCGTAACTCCAAAGTGACAACAAGGTAGTTAAGGAAGTCTGATCTTCCTGAGGCTCAAGCTCAACACTGTGCTTGAGGTTAAAGTTTAGTACCACAATTCCCTGTTGGTGCTAATTTAAATAGTGGGAGCATTCCATGGGTAGAGGAGCGATGAGGCCTCTGATTGATACAGGCACAGGAAAATGCTATGCTACTGCAAGCCTTAAAGTTCTGTGGCGCCTCACAACTTGAGCCGTTTCTCGGAAATCCCCTCCATACCATTCCACTCCACTTCATCGCCCTCGCCTCCTGTCTGGACACGCCTTGGCGTACCATCTTGCCGTCCGGTGGAGGCGGGGGTCCCCGAGGGAGGGGTCTCTACGTGGGAGTCCTCCCCTGTACCATTGGAGATATGGAGTGGTGAGTATTGCACGGAGCCGTGCCCACAAACCAGTTGCTAAGCCATTTTATGGACTCCCAGGCTGCTTGTAATTTCTGTGGCCTGGATGAGTCTCTTTTTCAACATTTATATCGAGTATGAGAGGTTGCAGCCCGTTTCAATATTTAAAGGGGCTGCTTCTCAAGTTCTGGTTGCACTTTAGTCCCACACTCCTGATCTTCGGCCACCTGGTGAGGAGGGGTTGGGCATGTTGGAGGATCTCCTCATGGGTCTGCTCCTGAGCCTGATCAAGGTGGCCATCTACAGGTCCAGGCAAGATGCGACCCCTGGGGGTATTCACTCCGGCTGCCTGCCTCTTTTCCGTGGTATTCTCCGTGTCCGGGTGGCCCTGGAGAGGGAGCACACAGTGTCTGTCGATACGTTTGAGGCTTTCCGCGATTGTTGAGCACTGTGACTGGAGTGCATAATGGGCACGGACAATAAAATCATTATTTAATTGTTTTTTTTTAATTGATCTGTCGGCATGACAAAGGTGGCCTCAGTGTCAGCAAAAAAAGGGACACATTTATACCTAACCCTCTCCCCTCCCCCTTTTTAAGGGGCCTAAACTAAAAAAAAGGTCTGAGGCTACATAAAGGGGCTGGTGTATCTTGGGTGTTTGGGAGAGCCTATAGAGAAACCACCGTAACCTGAACAAATTTTAACATTTTGAAAGCCTGAAATTTATAATCAAAAATCTTGAGTGCTTCTGAGAAATTATTTTCCCAGTGAAAATGCCAAGGAGGACGATTTTACAGCTGCATTAAAAATACAGGCCCTGAAATTCCGATGGTTTGGTTGGGCTTGACTATTGGGAGGGGTCGAGATTTGGGAACGAGAAAGGATCCATCAGTTTTACAACAGACTTGGTCCACCCTAAATTCCACCGGAAGTGAGCAAGGCTGTAAGATGTGCACCCCACCCAACCTCCCCAGCAAGAGTGCAGCCATGGAAATGACAGGAATAGGCGTGCGGTGTGCGGCCAACACAGAGTGAATTGCTGAGAGTTTGGTGAGTGTGGGAGTTTAAGGGTTAATCTCTTTAAAATCTAGTGTATATTGCTTTCAACTGTTTAAGTTCAATTTTAAAGTTTAAATTTTTAAGTTTCTGTCAGGCTTCAGCGGAGACAGCTGCTGTAGTAAGTTAATTGGTTAGCTGGATTAAACTGGTTCCTGAAGACTTATCTGAGTCACAAACTGTAGAAATACAGGGGCCTGTCAGTGTGACAGGACGGTGTGCGGCCAACACAGAGTGATCTGCTGAGAGGTTAGTAAGTGTAGGAGTTCGGTGAAGTGGAGGAACGAGGTGCTGCTTTGCCTTGCTTTTCCTAACTTTTTCCGCAGAGCGGCAGTGGACCTGAGCAGTAGAAGACTGAGATTGGGGAATAAAAGCAGCAGCAGACCTGCAACAAGAGAAAACTACTGTGCGACGTCACAGGTGAGGCAGGAGAGTCCGAGAGGTGAGCACAGTATAAAAGGAGAGACCGAGAGCGGGAGGAGAGTCTGAGAGTCTAAGGCGAGTCATGGCAGCAGAGCTCGCACCCGTGATATGCTCCTCCTGCACTATGTGGGAAGTCATGGACACTACCAGTGTCCCTGGCGACCATGTGTGCAGGAAGTGTGTCCAGCTGCAGCTACTGGCTAACCGTATTTCGGAGCTGGAGCTGCGGGTGGATTCACTGTGGAGCATCCGCGATGCTGAGACTATCGTGGATAGCACGTTCAGTGAGGTGGTCACACCGCAGGTAAAGATTATGCAGGCAGAAAGGAAATGGGTGACCGCCAGGCAGAGTAAAACGGCGAGGCAGGTAGAGCAGGAGTCCCCTGGGGCCATCTCCCTCTCAAACAGATATTCTGCTTTGGATATTGTTGGGGGAGATGGCTTATCAAGGGAAAGCAGCAAGAGCCAAGTTCGGGGCACCACGAGTGGCTCTGCTGCACGGGAGGGGAGGAAGAAGAGTGGCAGGGATATAGTGATAGGGGATTCAATTGTAAGGGTGACTCCAGGATGGTATGTTGCCTCCCTGGTGCTAGGGTCAAGGATGTCACGGAGCAGCTGCAGGGCATTCTGGAGGGGGAGGGTGAACAGCCAGTAGTCGTGGTCCATATTGGTACCAACGACATAGGTAAAAAAAGAGATGAGGTCCTGCAAGGTGAATTTAAGGAGTTAGGAGATAAATTAAAAAGCAGGACTTCAAAGGTAGTGATCTCAGGATTACTACCAGTGCCACGTGCTGGTGAGTATAGGAACAGGAGAATAGACCGGATGAATGCTTGGCTGCAGGGATGGTGTACGAGGGAGGGATTTAGATTCCTGGGACATTGGGACCGGTTCTGGGGAAGGTGGGACCTGTACAAGCGGGACGGGTTACACCCGAGCAAGACCTCGCGGGGGTGTTTGCTACTGCTGTTGGGGAAGGTTTAAACTAGAGTGGCAGGGGGATGGGAACCTGAGCGGGGAGTCAGAAGGGAGTAAAGTTGAGAGCAGCAAGAGAGGGGAAGACCCAGGGGAAATTTACAATACAAATAGTACAAACAGTTGTTCAAGAACAAGTGAAAGGGAAAAGCGTAGAGCAGCGGAAAGAAAGTGTACTTTAGGCACGACAAAATAAAACCTAGAAGGCGTAAGGCGATTAACCCAGCATCAAAGCTGCAGGTCAGGCTAGGGTGTGTGGCCCAACTAAGAGTTCTATATACAAATGCACGGAGTATAAGGAATAAATTAAATGAACTACAGGTTCAAATTCAAATTGGAGGGTATGACATGATAGCTATTACTGAGACATGGCTGCAGGATGGTCAGGATTGGGAACTAAACATATCAGGTTATAAGGTCTACAGGCGAGATAGGGAAAATGGAAGAGGGGGAGGAGTAGCCTTAATGATTAGAGATTAAATCACTTCAATGATAAAGGGGGATATAACGAGAGGTAAGCAGCCAACAGAGACCTTATGGGTTGAATTGAGAAATAGGAAAGGATCTAAGACTACAGTGGGAGTTGTATATAGGAGCCCTGGCAGCAGCTCTGAAGTGCTAGATTGTATAAATGCAGAGATTAGACAAGCGTGTAAGAAAGGCATAGTAGTCTTCATGGGGGACTTTAACCTTCACATAGATTGGGAAAAGCAGAATAGCAACTGTCAGAAAGGTAGCGAATTTCTTGAGTCTGTCCGGGATAGTTTTCTACAGCATATGTCCTAGAGGCAACAAGGGGGCAAGCCATACTAGATTTAGTAATGAGTAATGAACCAGATTAGTTAACAGCTTAACTGTGCGTGAACATCTATCCAATAGTGATCATAACATGATCGAGTTCAATGTAGTGTTTGAAAGGGTAAAAAGTGAATCAGCTGCTAAGATTCTAGACTTGGGTAAGGCCGACTTCAATGGGATGAGACAGAGACTGTCCACAGTAAACTGGGCAAATCTGTTAATGGGTAAAACGACTGATGATCAGTGGGAAATGTTCAAAGAAACATTTAACGTGATACAGAATCGGTTTATACCCCTGAGGGGCAAGAACTCTACTTGCCAAAAAAAACAGCCACGGACTACTAAAGAGATAAGGGACAGTATAAGACATAAGGAAAGGGCATACAAAAAGGCAAAAAATGGCACAGATCCAGGCGAATGGGAAAGATACAAAGATCAACAAAAGGTCACAAAACAGATAGTAAGAGCTACAAAAAGAGAGTATGAAAAGAAACTCGCAAGGGATATCAAAACCAATACGAAGAACTTTTATAGTTATATTAGAAAAAAGAGGGTGGTCAGGAGCGGTGTTGGCCCCTTAAAAACTGAAAGTGGGGATATTGTCATTGACAATGGGGAAATGGCAGACATGTTGAACAATTACTTTGCGTCAGTATTTACAGTAGAAAAAGAGGATAGCATGCCGGAAATCCCAAGAAAACTTATATTGAATCGGGGACAGGGACTCGATAAAATTAACATAAGTAAAGCAACAGTAATGAAGAAAATAATAGCACTAAAGAGTGACAAATCCCCAGGACCAGATGGTTTCCATCCCAGGGTTTTAAAGGAAGTAGGTGAGCACATTGCAGATGCTCTAACTATAATCTTTCAAAGTTCTCTAGATTCAGGAACTGTCCCTCTAGATTGGAAAATTGCACATGTCACTCCACTTTTTAAGAAAGGAGAGAGAGGGAAACCGGGGAATTATAAGAACATAAGAACATAAGAAATTGGAGCAGGAGTAGGCCAATCGGCCCCTCGAGCCTGCTCCGCCATTCAATAAGATCATGGCTGATCTGATCCCAACCACAAATCTAAAGAACACAAGAAGTCGGAGCAGGACCCGGCCACATAGCCCCTGGGCCCTCTCCGCCACCCACAGGGCATTGACCGATCCGAACTCAGCTTCATGTCCAATTTCCTGCCCGCTCCCCATAACCCCTAATTCCCTTTACTTCTAGGAAACTGTCTATTTCTGTTTTAAATTTATCTAATGATGTAGCTTCCACAGCTTCCTGGGGCAGCAAATTCCACAGACCTACCACCCTCTGAGTGAAGAAGTTTCTCCTCATCTCAGTTTTGAAAGAGCAGCCCCTTATTCTAAGATTATGCCCCCTAGTTCTAGTTTCACCCATCTTTGGGAACATCCTTACTGCATCCACCCGATCAAGACCCTTCACAATCTTATATGTTTCAATAAGATCGCCTCTCATTCTTCTGAACTCCAATGAGTAGAGTCCCAATCTACTCAACCTCTCCTCATATGTCCGCCCCCTCATCCCCGGGATTAACCGAGTGAACCTTCTTTGTACTGCCTCGAGAGCAAGTATGTCTTTTCTTAAGTATGGAGACCAAAACTGTATGCAGTATTCCAGGTGCGGTCTCACCAATACCTTATATAACTGCAGCAATACCTCCTTGTTTTTATATTCTATCCCCTTATAGACCTGTTAGCCTAACATCTGTTGTGGGGAAAATGCTGGAGTCTATAATTAAGGATAGGGTAACTGAACACCTCAAGAATTTTCAGTTAATCAGAGAGAGCCAGCATGAATTTGTGAAAGGTAGGTCGTGCCTGACAAACCTGATTGAATTTTTTGAAGAGGTGACTAAAGTAGTGGACAGGGGAATGTTAATGGATGTTATTTATATGGACTTCCAGAAGGCATTTGATAAGGTCCCGCATAAGAGACTGTTAGCTAAGATAGAAGCCAATGGAATCGAGGGAAAAGTACGGACTTGGTTAGGAAGTTGGCTGAGCGAAAGGCGACAGAGAGTAGGGATAATTGGAAGGTACTCACATTGGCAGGATGTGACTAGTGGAGTCCCACAGGGATCTGTCTTGGGGCCTCAATTATTCATAATATTTATTAACGACTTAGATGAAGGCATAGAAAGTCTCATATCTAAGTTTGCTGATGACACAAAGATTGGTGGCATTGTAAGCAGTGTAGATGAAAACATAAAATTACAAAGGGATATTGATAGATTAAGTGAATGGGCAAAACTGTGGCAATTGAAATTCAATGTAGACAAATGTGAGGTCATCCACTTTGGATCAAAAAAGGATAGAACAGGGTACTTTCTAAATGGTAAAAAGTTAAAAACAGTGGATGTCCAAAGGGACTTAGGGGTTCAAGTACATAGATCTTTGAAGTGTCATGAACAGGTGCAGAAAATAATCAAGAAGGCAAATGGAATGCTGGCCTTTATATCTAGAGGACTAGAGTACAAGGGGGAAGAAGCTATGATGCAGCTATACAAAACCCTGTTTAGACCGCACCTGGAGTACTGTGAGCAGTTCTGGGCACCGCACCTTCGGAAGGACATACTGGCCTTGGAGGGAGTGCAGCGTAGGTTTACTAGAATGATACCCGGACTTCAAGGGTTAAGTTACGAGGAGAGATTACACAAATTGGGGTTGTATTCTCTGGAGTTTCGAAGGTTAAGGGGTGATCTGATCGAAGTTTATAAGATATTAAGGGGAACAGATAGGGTGGATAGAGAGAAACTATTTCCGCTGGTTGGGGATTTTAGGAGTAGGGGGCACAGTCTAAAAATTAGAGCCAGACCTTTCAGGAGCGAGATTAGAAAACATTTCTACACACAAAGGGTGGTAGAAGTTTGGAACTCTCTTCCGCAAACGGCAATTTATACTAGCTCAATTGCTAAATTTAAATCTGAGATAGATAGCTTTTTGGCAACCAAAGGTATTAAGGGATATGGGCCAAAGGCAGATATATGGAGTTAGATCACAGGTCAGCCATGATCTTATCAAATGGCGGAGCAGGCACGAGGGGCTGAATGGCCTACTCCTGTTCCTATGTTCCTAGGCCAGGATTATGTCATCCATCCTAAATTCTGATACTTCCACCTTAAGACTTCCCATTGAACGTATTCCAAAATAAAAACAAGGGCATCTGAAAACAGAAGCTGAGGAAGACTGATGCTGGAATCTTAAAGGTGTATTGTTGTGTTTCAATTTGCTGTTATATAGACTCATAATTTAACTTTGGATTGGTCTTTTGTCAAAATATTTAGTTTTTTTTATTTTAGAGGCTCCTACCTACATTTTAAAGTGTTCTTTAACACATTTTTATTTGGAAAGTTTCCCTAAAATATACTGTTAGGCTGCAGTATGGGTTTCCCCTCTTTGATTTATTTGCTGGAGGTGGAAGAGGAGAAAGAAAAGCAGAGAACCCGGGAGGCTTGGCTTATTTGGCTGCACCTCAGGAGTTCCAGGCCCATCTTAAAGATACCTAGCCACCAGAGTGTAGAGACCCAGAAGATTTTATTTGAATATATCCGTGGATTTATGCATAAGAAGGCTGTACATCATCCTACTGGGAGGTTAGTAAACTTCCTCTAGAACCAGGCTAACTTCTCGGAGATAAGGGGCATCCAATTCTACCTTGCCACTGACACCATTGAGAAGGACCACCAGTGAAGGTGGTACAACAAGGCTCACATCCACATTCGCCTTAAAATTGAAAAGCCATAGGCATATTGAAGGTAAGATTCAGGTGCCTAAATAGGTCTGGGAGATTCCTCCATTATGCTCGTTATACTGTGCCATGAATTGTGGTATCCTGCTGTATTCTCAATGATTTTGCCCATCAGAAAGGCTTGGAGATTGAAATACCAGAGGAGGACAGAAAGTCCAAGGCTGAACCTCCTAAGGCTGAGGACCATTGTCAGGAAGAGGAGACTGCAGGGTCTCACACAGCAGCAGAGACAGAGAGAGAGACAGACTTGTTTGGGACATTTCCAGCACTGTGTAATCCAATTCTTGCCATCCCACCTCTGCAATAACCAGGATGCTCCATTGATTTTCCCTATGTATCCCCTCAAGAACCAGCTTACTTCAATAATAGCAGAAGTCATAATAAGGCCCTAAGGCCACGAACAATTTTCTTATCCCAAAATAGCTCATGTTTCATTCAGAACAATCATGAACATTATCCAAATCTGTCAAACTCCAACAATTTTCAAAAGACTGTGCGAGCTAAGTCACTTTGTGACTTGTCTATTTTTCCTTTCACCCATTCCAACACTTCTTCTCAATGCCACTTCAGGGTCTGGAGTCGGAGATATGGATGGTTGCTCAACATAACTATGAGCTTCTTGGGATGGAGGTGGCCCTTCTCTCAAGACAGCTGAGCCCTGAGATGGACCTGTGGCAAACTGGTTTTCTGGGCTTGAAATCTTGCCAGCCTTAACCTACTAACTTTTTTCCACCTATAAAGGCATTTGAGGGGAATGAGCGGAGAATTTTTTGGTGCTGCTGTCTTGAGGAAAATGGAGCCAATGAAGCTGAAGGGAGAGACTAATTTCATTCTACTGTTGTAACAGTCTTAGTTCAGTACTGAGCATTTCATGATCAGGTAAAATAGAAATTTTAAATGGTCTTGATAGGATGAATAGGGAAAGACTATTTTATCTGGGTGGGGAGTCAAAACCATACATAATTTTATAATCCTTTATTAAATTTCCTATTAACCTTCTCCGCTCCTATAGAAATAATTCCGTTATCTCAAGTCTCTCCTTATAACTATAGTTTATCATCCCTTTTATCTCCTGATGAGTCCACACGGTATGCAAGCCATAGAACTCTAGCTGTGGTCTAACCACTACTTTGTACAAATTCATCATGACTTCTTTGCTCTTGCACTGTCTTATCTCGTTCTGTATTATATCTTGTACAAAGTTCCGCCCACCCATTACCCCATCCTTGCCAATCTTCACCTGCTTACTGTTCCCCAACATAATCCTCATCTTCAAACTCCTCCTTTGCTTCGCTATATCCTACCTCTGCAACCTTTTCCAGCCCCAGTTCGCATCCACTGCTCGTCTGACTGGGACCTACCCTTCACCATCAGCGGTTGATCATTCTATCACCTGCCTGCATTCTGGAATTCTTTATCGCCTCTCTACTTCTCCCTACTCATTCAAAATCCTTCCAAATTTACCTCTTTGACCATTAATCTCCTAATTTCTCTCCTTCTTGCTTTGTGTCCACTGTAAGGTGCCTTGGGACATTTTATTACACGGAAGGTGCTATATAAGTGTAGCTTGTTGTTGTCATGCACCTGACCTGGGAGTGCTTGATGCTAAAACTGAGTGCAAAAGATAGGAAATTGTTCTATTCCCCAGCACTCATATTTCTCAACTCAAAGATTTCTAAGGCTCTCAGATAATAATCCATCTATAATGAAAATTGCCTGTGATGTTACTATAATTTACACTTTCCTGTCATTTTGAGTAACTCAGGTAATTTATCCCACTGCCACCAAGGTCTGGTGTCCTTTAATATAATAGCAGCCGACTGGGCAAATGCGGTCTTAGAATTTCTATCCCCAATGATTACCGCTCCTCTTGAAGGTACTTATTAATATAGGTTCAGGTTTTTGCCCTTCTGGTAAATCCACGCAGCTATCATTTAGCTACTTCCTCCTTCTGTTGGTAATTGCCATATGAAAGCATTTAAACATTTGTCAGTGTCAGAGCAGTTTTTGTTTTATTTTATTTTTTCTTCCACATCTCTCCTGAAGAAGGAAACTCTTGCTGGGGTATGGCTTCATGAGCATTAGTCGCCCTCTGATACCTTGCTCAAATGGCCAATCTTCATGTATAAGCCTAGAGAACAAATGCCGGCAAGTGACTTGCTAGTGATCAAGAGCAGTGTTTACCCCTATTTTTACTCTCCCTAGCCCAGGGGAGATCGGTTTTAATTTGTAGTGTCCTTATTGCCAATCCAGCATAGTTGAGCTAAGTATGGATCAGGAATCAAACATGGGATCTTCCTGTGCTTTATGGTCACTACCACATTGCCCAGCGCATTTACAAACTGAGCCATCAGGAGAGCTCGACAGTTTTAATAATCAGCACAAGAGGATGGAAATTGAACATGGTGGCAAATTGTTTGATAAAAATAAAAATTTTGTCTTTTGATGGTTGTTTACATTTGTAAAATCTTATGCCGCTGAAGTTAAATAGTTTCTGTAACATTCAAGATGACTGATCAATTGATCACTGTCTGAATTACTGCTAAAGATTTACTTTGATCTGTTGTTTAATTAGAAAGAAGGGATACTGTGTGAATTTATGTATAGTACGGAAGACTGTTGCTGACCGCACTTGGTCGTGATATATTACAATTGAGCAAACAAATGAACATCCCTGTTTAAGTTCCACGTTATTACTCAGTATCAACATATTTTAATTTATTCCTGTCTTGCATAAGTTGTGTAACATTGTTTTTAAATTTAGAGCAATGTATAAGAGAATAATTTCTTTGTCAAATGGCAATATAGTATTGTCTCTTTGATCTGCGATTCTGAGATCAAAGTGATCTTGGGCTTTTAGCTGGATGGTTTTGCTGTTCAGGGAGTTCACCTGTAAGATCAGCTCAGAACAATTGCTGTGTCATGGAACAAGGAATGTTTCCCAGAAAGCAGCCAGTGCAGACGGATGTTTTGAAGAGGCTTTTAAAATCACAAAGGACTATTTTAGTTCAACTAAGGTCCTTCTCAGGATTAAAGGGGGAGTTTGAAAAGTGTAAAGTAACTCTTTACAGGAGATATTCCAAAGAGTGCTGTGCAGTATTGCATCTTCATTGGCTCCTGGTCCGGGAACGCCCCGATTTTAAAATTCTCATCCTTGTTTTCAAATCCTTCCATGGCCTCGCCCCTCCCTATCTCTGTATCCACCTCCAGCCCTACAACCCTCTGAGAACTCTGCACTCCTCCAATTCTTGCCTCTTCTGCATCCCCGATTTTAATCACTCCACCAATGGCGGCCGTGCCTTCAGCTGCCTAGGCCCTAAGCTCTGGAATTCCCTCCCTAAACCTCTCCATCTCTCTCTCCTCCTTTAAGAGGCTCCTTAAAACCTAACTCTACCTGTCCTAATATCTCCTTATGTGGTCGGTGTCAAATTTTGTTTAATAATGCTCCTGTGAAGCGCCTTGGGACCTTTTACTATCTTAAGGGCGCTATATAAATGCAAATTGTGTTGTTGTTCAATGACTATTTGTGTCTGATGCTGCATTGTTGTTTAATTGGTAATGAAATATTGCAATGATTTCAGCCTGTACAGTTCTAGGAACATATGAAAAAAGAAATTGGGCTGGAACTTGCTCCGATCGGCATGGCAAGGCTGTCCGCTCATCCTGCAGACAAACACTACGAAAATACTTACCTCGTGGTCTCCGAAGTCCACTTGCTCCCTTTTCAATTTTTTTTTACGTTCAGCGCTGTAACTTCAGCACAGGTTCATTCGGAACCGATAGAGACTGTGGGAATGGAAGCCCCGCCCACAGAATCTGTCAAGAAGAGAAGTCACGCCCACAAGCAGGAAACTAGAAATCATTCTTTCACAGTTAACTTCTGTATATTAGTTTAAGTAAAAATTTAACATATCGCACTATAAAAAGCCAAGCAAATGACTTAATGTAATGAAATTTAAAGAAGTTAAAAGATAAAAACATTTTCAAAAAATTTTTAACTTTTAGAAATGTTTTTAATGATCAAAAAATATTAAAATAAAAGTAATTTGACATTCCACATTTTTAAAATTTAATTTTTTGTTGTTTCACAGTCGTCATTAACAATCATCGTGCTTTTAAAAAGTAGGGCTGGTATTTTCCAGCGTTCCTTTTGTGGCATAAGTATCTTTGTTCCAGCTGGGCAGATGGGTAAGTTTACGAATGTTTAATGATTTTATTGATTATGACGTGGGTGGCCCTTTAATTCGGACCTGTCAAACCACCGGTGAACAAATGTTCGCGATTTCCTAGTTTTAGTGCGCAAACTTGCTCCCTGTCTCCACCGGCGGTTTGAGAGGACGCAACTGATGAACAGTGTCCTCGGGTGAGTAATTTATGCCCCATTAAAAGGTCAGCTGCTTCATTGAGCTTGTCCTATACTGTCATGGTGTAACCTCTGCACACCATCACCCTCATCCATCATACTCCCCGCCAACACACCACGCACCAGCCATGATATTTTATGGAAGAGACAAAAAAAACCAGAAAAAAACCTTAGGCCAATTTAGGGGAAAACTCTGGGAAATTCCTTACCAACCCTTTAAGAATAACTTGTCCCAAGGTCACCGACTCTCTCCTAACATCTGACCTGTTCTACGTTTATGTATCTTATACTTATGTCCCCGGGTCCATCTTAACCTATCTAGCTTGAATAGCCTATTCACATGGAATCTAGTGGCTCTTCTCTGAACCTTTCCCAAGCCTTTTATATCCCACCATAAGAGGGAACCAAAACGGAACACTATATTATAGATGGGACCCAACCAAGGCTTTATACAGAAACAGAATAGTAATTCTTGTTTTGTATTTAATTGCTTTGGCAATATATCCTAACACTCTATTTGCTTTTACAATAGCCTCTGATCTTGCATTTAATGTTTCTGCTATTCGGAGAAACTGCAGCCATAAGGACATGCCTACTAAAATTCAATATGCAATTTATGGTTTGGGTTTATTGCAAGGGAAGAGGTCATAATAAGCTTACTTGCCTATTGTGGAGGACAATGTCTAGTCAGGGGAAATGCTGTATAACGGTTGAAAGAAAATGGTAGTTTAAAAGCCTGAAACATAATAAGTAATAAATCTTAAGTTACAATTTTCTAGAATTCAGTTTGAATACATGGCTGAAATCTTGACCCCTAAGGACTGTTTATGAATGTTAGGAGTTAAACAACACTAATGTGGACAAAAGGCAAAGGAATAGTTGGCCTTATTTCTGTTTGCATTTTATAAATGGAAAATCGGACGGTAGATTAGTAATTCTCCAACACTATTCCACCCCTGTGGGAGCCAATTATTGCCTACCACCAGTTTAACCAGGTGTCTGTTGAAGCAATGTGCAAGTACCTGACTATATGATTCCAACTTACAAAAATGTCGGCTGTTGAGACTTGTTTGTATTATGTATGTGTGAAATAACAAATGTAGATCTTAAAGCAAGTTTCCAAGTACTTAACACTAATAGAAAAAGAGAGAACTTGCATTTATATAGTGCTTTTCATGACCTCAGCCTGTCCCATAGTAATGCTGTCCCATAGCCAATGAAGTACTTTTGAAGTGTAGTCGCTGTTGTAATATAGGGAAACACAGCTAATTTGTGCACAAGGTCCCATAAACAACAGTGAGATAAATATCCAGATAATCTTTTTTTAGTGATGTTGGTTGAGGGATAAATGTTGACCAACATACCAGGAGAGCTCCCCTGCTCTTTTTCAAATGGTGAAATCTTTTACATCCATTTCAGAGGACAGACAAGGCTTTGGTTTATCATCTCATTTAAAAGACAACACTCCTGACAGTACAGCACTCCCTCAGTACGGCACTAAAGTGTCTTTCTGGATTATGGACGAAACTTTCACTTTCGGCAGAGAGGTGAAACTCACAGTATTGGATCGGCTGTCCGATTTTCTTTTCCATTGACTTCAAAAATTAGATGGTTCCACATGGCACTTTAAAAAGAGGGAGGCAATTCATTCCTGGAAAGGAAAAACAGTTGTAACAGCTTTTGGCCTGATTCCAGGGTATGAAAATTATGGCTTGTAACCTTATTCATTCAGTGTGTGTTCACGGAGCTGACTGTGCCTCCTCCCACACTACAAGCTTAATGAACCATGGCAAATTGAAGGTGGGGAAGGTGTAATTTGATGCTACATCTGCATCACTACACTTTGAGCAAGGATTTCTCCGTCTATTACATAAAGTTTCTTACACATCAGTATCCTTTTCCCGATTAGTAACTGTATGTTTTGTGCATTGATATGAATTTCACAAATCCATCAGATCTTGGCTCAAAACGCAATGTCAAAATCCCATTTTTATGCCAAATCTTGAGTTGCAGGAGGTTTACTTTAAAGAAATAAAACTGGTAAAAATTGGGCTTCATCTGCCTGTCGTGAATCAAGACTTAGGACGCCTGCATTTCAGAAAAGTTCAAATACAAATCACAGAATGAATCCATACACAACAGGGCCGATTTGGCAGGGCTGAAGTATCAGGAGAATAATTGCACCACAGATACAGAGGCACTGCAGTATTAGGAGACCATCTCCCCTTTCCACCCCTTTCCTATTGGGCTGCAATTCTGCAGTCTGCAGCACTCTGTGACCTAAATGCCGATTTTAATCCTGCCTGCCCAGCGGAAATTGGGCAGAGCAACTCACCGCACCGATCTTGCTACCTTCCTGCGGGTTCCAATATTAACTGCTCTTCCAAGAAGGTGGGACACCTGTCGGAAATCAGCGGGGTCCTCCAGTAAATGTGCAGATTGGGCTCTGATAACGTCATCAGGGCCCGCCTGCAATTGTAACCGGAGGCCTGCACGGGGAAGTCATTGTGACTTCCCACAAAGTGTTTTGCTGTGAACAGCGCTTCAGTACATAGATTGTACATGGTGGACAGGGTTAAAACCAGCCCTATGTACACATACATTTGTATACATTCACAAACTTGGTGGTACACATATACATACATGGACACAAGGGCATATACAATTATACACACATACGTATTCACAGATACAGACACACAGATGCATAGACAAACACAGATGCGCAGCCACAGATACTTTCGCATAGATATCTAGATACAGAAATGCAGTTATAGACACTCAGATTGAAAGGGTTTTAGAAGCAGGCACTAGTGCTCAAACGGAGCAATGTCAAATGGATTATAATTATCATTGTTTCAAACATATCATTACTGCCTGATATCATGATCAAAGCAATCTGAATATTTTTCATTCCATCTGTACTAATAAGTGAGCATTGACATCTGACAAATGCACAAAAGCTCTTTAGTTATATCTTGGAACCCTTAGTGGTGTCAACGTGTCTGTGTCTCACTGAGATATTTACTTCTAAATACATCCAGTGTTAGGCTGCAACTTAGGACAAAAAGGTCCACAGTATAATCCTTGCACCTAAATTAACAATGATGCAAGTATGTTTTATGGTACTGCTTAAAGTAATAACAGGTGCAAAAAGAGAATATGAAAAAAACTTGCAAGAGATATTAAAGCTAAGAGCAAAAGTTTTTATAAATATATTAAAAAGAAAGTTGTAAAAGGGAGTCTGGGCCCATTAAGGATAGATGCAGGTGAGGCTATAATGGATAATAAGGAAATTACAGACTTGTTAAATGAATATTTTGTATCTGTTTCCACAGTGAAGGAAGAGGACAAAATACCAGCAGTACAAGGGAGCCTAAAATAAGACAAGGAGAGGAACATAGTAGATTTAATCTAAGTGAAAAAAAAATGGTGATGGAGAAAATAGTAAGACTTAATATAATCAAGTCTCTAGGACCTGATGGTTTCCACCCCTGGGTATTAAAAGAAATAGCTGAGGAAATTGCAGATATATTAGTCATAATTTTCAAAAACACTCTAGATTTAGGAATTGTGCCTTTGAATTGGAACATTGCAAATGTCAATTCATTATTTAAGAAGTGAGGGAGAGAGGGAGAAACCACATAACTACAGTTCTGTCAGTTTAATACCAATTGTGGGGAAGTTACTAGAAACTATGATCATAGACAGAGGGGTAAATTTTAACTTCGAGCCGGGGAGATGATTTTCGGGTGCGAAACCCAGAAGGTAAGTGGGGCAGGAAGCGATCTGCGACCAATCAATTGTACTTCCAGATTTCACGCTCTGGCTGGCTGTTGGGCAGGAAGACCTGCTGCAACAGGCCACACCCGGGGATCAGAGGGAGGGAGGGAGGGAGTGATTGGGGAGCCGGGGAAGAGATCGGGGGGCCGGGGAAGAGATCGGAGAGCTGGGGAAGGGATCGAGGAGCCAGGGAAGAGATCGGGGGGCCGGGAAGAAGATTCGGGGGGCCGGGGAAGAAGATCCGGGGGGCCGGGGAAGAAGATCGGGGGGCCAGGGAAGAAGATCGGGGGGCCGGGAAGAAGATCGGGAGGCTAGGAAGAAGATCGGTGGTCGGTGGAGGTCGGGTGAAGAGTCAGAGGTAGGTGGCGGTCCACTATGATGGAAGGCGGGCGGCCAATTGCTGGGTTCTTATCAGCCAAGTGAGCTTGTTGAGCGTGGATGTAGCACTCCTGCTCCTCTGGGCCCACAAGCAGTGCAATAAAGGCACTCACCTCATGGATCCGGCCCTTCTCGCCTGCTTTCACCTGATGTGATTCGGAAGCGATGGGAAACCCGAACAGGTAAGGTTAAATTCATTTTAATTATCCATTACATAAAATATTAAGTACCTCAAGTATCTCAATGAGGTACATTGCCCTTTTAAGTATCGGCGGTTGGCTTTAAGTGGGGCGGGACTTCCTGGTGTCTGCTGTCCACACACAGACAAACCTGCATGGGTTAAACCCAGAAGTGGGCGAGTTGGAGCCGAAATGCAGTCCCGTTCCAAAAATCTGTTATTTTAACCTCCCACCAGAGTGACTAAGCACATGGACAAGTATCAGCTAATCAAAGAGAGTCAGCATGGATTTGTGAAGGGTGGGTCATTACACAGAATTACATAGAATCTACAGCACAGAAACAGGCCATTCGGCTCAACTGGTCTATGCCAGTATTTTTATGCTCTACACGAGCCTCCTCCTACCCTACTTCATCTAACCCTATCAGCGTATCCTTCAATTCCTTTCTCCCTCATGTACTTCCCCTTAAAAGCATCTATGCTATTCGCCTCAACTACTCCTTATGGTAGCGAGTTCTACATTCTAACCACTCTCTGGGTAAAGAAAGCCATGTCTGACTAATCTAGTTGAATTTTTTGGGGCGCTCACTAGCATGGTAGATAGGGGAGTGTCTATGGATGTTATTTAAATGGACTTCCAGAAGCCATTTGATAAGGTTCCACACAGAGATTATTAACAAAACTGAAAGCACATGGAATTCGACATGTAGGGAAGTAGAAGAGAGAATAGGGATAAAGGATTGTTCCTCAGGGATCTGAACTGGGGCCTCAGCTTTTTGCCATATATAATAATGACCTGGATGAAGGAATAGAGAGCTGCAGGTGACACTAAGTTAGGAGAAACAGTAAGTTGTGTGGATGGGAGCAAGAAGTTACAAAAAGACTTAGACAGACTGAGTGGGCAAAACTGTGGTAGATGGAGTTCAATGTGGGGAAGTATGAGGTCATCCACTTCGGATGTGAGAAAGACAAATGGAAATATTTTTAATGGTGAGAGACTAATGGCTGTGGAGGAGAAAAGGGATTTAAATGTCCATGAATACAAATTACTAAAAGCTAGTGCACATGTACAAAAAGTAATCAAAAAAGTTAATGGAATGTTGGACATTACCTCAAGGGGGTTGGAATTCGAAAGTGAGGAAATGATGCTTCAATTGTACAGAGCCTTGGTCAGACCCCATCTGGAGTACTGTGTTCAGTTTTGGGCACCAAAACTCAGGAAAGACATATTGGCCTTGGAAAGAATAGAGCACAGAGTAATCAGAATGATACCAAGGCTTAAAGGATTAAATTATAAGGATGGGTTGCATAAACTTGGTTTGTATTCCTTTGTGTTTAAAAGGCTTAGAGGTGATCTAATCGAGATATTTAAAATGATAAAGGTATTCAATAGGGTAGATACAGAGGAACTATTTCCTCTGGTGGGGGAATCCAGAACAAGGGGGCATAATCTTAAAATTAGAGCTAAGCCATTTTGGAGTGAAATAGGAAAGTATTTTTTCACACACAAAGGGTAGTGGAAATCTGGAACTCAATTCCCCAAAAAGCAATTATTTGTGTATCTACATAGCTAAGATTATTTATTTACATTCCACAGTCCTCAGCTGTGTGTGTTACTTTACAAGCTTTCTTCATTTTTTTTAGAAATCATTTTTATTGATGGCTCTGTATTGTAGGAACTTCTTTTCTTTTTGGTGTGTAGAAACGAATATTAGAATTTCATTTTTGTTCTGACCAGAACTTTTAGAACCACTGAAGCAAATCTAGGTTTCTGCCTCGTGTCTTGATGCCATTTCATACATTGTAACACTTGTGTGCAGTGGGGGATAAAAGTGATTTACATAGGTTGTTTGGCTTATTTCCATTAACTAGGATATATATTGGACGAGTTACAACTGATTGATGTTAACATTCCAGTAGCAGAATTTATTCTCTGCCAGTTGAATGTTTACTATCATTATTATACGAAGTATCATTCAAAATACTGGGTGGATCCTTTTCTCCACAGAACTGTCTAAATTCCATTGAAGAGCCTTTTGTCTTGCCAGTTAGAAACTGAGCCCTATCTTGGTTAAATTGCATACATTAAAGCAGTAAAAATGCTATGAGCAAGACCTCCCTCCTCGATTCAGCAAAGTGATGACTAAGCTGCCAATTCTGTTAAAAATTGACAATCATGATTAATTCCAACTGGTAAAATATATTTAATTTTCATTCAGGTGCTAGAACTTTCTGGTAATAAACTGCTAATTCACAGAATCATAGAATCATACAGCATTCGGCCTATCCGTTTAGTCCTACTCCCCTGCTCTTTCCCCATAGCTCTGCAAGTGTTTCAAGTATTTATCCAATTCCCTTTTGAAAGTGATTATTGAATCTGCTTCCACCACCCTTTCAGGCAGTGCATGCCAGATTGAAACAACTCGCCGCATAAAAAAAATTCTCCTAATTTCCCCCCTGGATTTTTTTGCCAATTATCTGAAGTTTGTATCCTTTGGTTACTGACCCTCCTGCCAGTAGAAACAATTTCTCCCTATCAACTCTATCAAAACCCCTCTTGCTGTAAATACCTAACAATTGTTAGCCACCAGAACAAATATTAGAGGGAAATTTTATGACTTTGCGCTCTCAGTATTGAACTTTGCCTATTGGAAGTTCATGTCAGGAATTCAGTGCAGGGTCCACAAACTCCTGCCAGGTGCTGCTGGTGGGTGAAACTGCACTCAGAGCCTGAATCTTTAAATTGCTTTGTATAATAACTGGCTTTTGCAATATTTAAAGCAGGTTTTTTTTTAACAATAGCTGCATTTTTACTTGAAAACTTTGTGTAACTTTGTAAGAAACAATTCACGAGAGTACAGCTCCACTGTTCAATAATTTAGAACTTCCAAACATTCCCAATCTACACCTGACTGTAAAAAGCAGGTCAAAGATACTGTTTAATTGTATATTTAGTTCTACCTTTCCTTATTCCAAAGAAGTTGGCAAATGTAGTTGTGCACAACAGAACCTATTGGTACGGAAACAGAAGAAGCTCAAGTTCTAAAGACTTGCTTCCAATTAGAAAGACACCATTTAATTACAACACACAGGAAATTACACAGTGAGTGGTTGGGCCAGTGACAAGGGCCTGACATTTGGGGGATGACAGGTACTGAAATTTGACCACTTCAACATAAAGCTACTTATCACCAGAGGTTGTCTGGAAGGCTGACAATCTGATGGTACTGTCAGCTCAATTCATAATTAATATATATTTATCAAATTAATTACTGAAAAATTTGTGCCGCTGCTTGCCATAAAAACAGTGGCTAAATTCATTGACTGTTGGCTCTGCTTACTCCTAATAACTGTGCTGTCAGTTTAATGAGAACAGTGAGTGGGCCCTGTTTGAGTTGCATGACAGACAAATTGCTCTCCTATACAGAATGATACAGGGAAGTTAAGAGAAGAAAAGAAATATGTCATTGTCTGGTGACAGCCACAATCGAGGCCTTGTCTTGGAAACTTTAGTATCAATTCTAAAATACATGAAAGAGTGGATGAGGAATGTTTGTGGTAATCCTTCAAATACTCTTTGAATTTCTGACCAAGGGTCTATTTTCAAATGTCTGTCCTTACTGGTTCTTTGGAAGGATTAAAAAGATGATGGTTGTCCCAGATGACAAACAAAGTTCTGTATATTTCACAAGGTAGTATATATAAAACATCCTATGAAATTGTAAGGTTCTTAAGCCAACTGAATGGTGCACACAAAGATCGGTAACATTTAGATTGAAAATGTTCTAACTGTGGTCCCAATGCACAGCAGGTTAATACAGTGACATGCTGTGCTGCACAGTCTTCAGGTTTGCACCTGAGATCAACCACATAGTGAATTCCCTGATCTGAGGGAGAATTATCTGAGGAAGCAACAACAAGAGCCAAAACAGCTTTTATATGGAAGGGAAGAGTCTTTTTCGCACTACTGCTTATGCAGACCTCTGCCATCTGATTACAACGCAACATTAGTAAAAACTGGGAACAGATTCCTGTATACCCTCTGTGTCAATGGTCCAAGGAACCTTACACAGAGAGAAAAAATACTTTAAAAACGGGTACAAAAGAAGTGATCTCATAGCCAAATATTAATTCAGTAAGACAAATTCAGCTGTGCATATGGGTTTTTTTCCTTATATTTCAGTACCTGCGTCAATAATTTTTTCTTAGTGTCAGCTTCAGTCAGTGGCAACATTCTCATCTCTGAATCTGAAGCTTGTGGTTTTAAGCCACACTCTAGGACTTGAACAAAAACAAATAATCTAGATTGACACTTCAGGCAGTAGTGAGGAAGTGCTGCATTGTGGGCGGTGCGGTCTTTTGGATGAGATGTTAAATCTCAGGTTGACGTAAAAGATCCCATGGCGCTAATCGAAGAAGAGCAGAGAATTCTCCTGGTGTTCTGTCCAGCATTCCTCCCTCAACCAGCACCACCAAAGCAGATTAACTGTCACTTATTTCACTTCTGTTGGTAAGACTTCGTTGTGCATAAATTGACTGCTGTATTTGATTCCATAACATTAGTGACTACACTTCAAAATAATTAATTGTCTATGAAGCACTTTGGGATATCCAGAGGACATGAAAGGTGTCATTTAAATGCAAGTTCTTTCTTTAGAATTTATGACTTTAGTTGTTTAGTGTTTCAATCAATTTATATTCATACTTATTTATTTAACCTGTCTAATGTATTAATTGATTAACCATCCCAATAAAAAGTATAGAGCTAAGTATACATAGTCATGCTTTCCTTAAATTCTCTTGGTAGACAGTTTTTCCCTCCTTTTTCTGAGTTTGCTGATCCTTGATGGAATACAGTTCCAAAGGGGCTCCTATATTACAACAATGACTACACTTCAAAAGTATTTAATTGGCTGTGAAGGGTTTTGGGACGTCCTGAGGTCATGAAAGGCGCTATATAAATGCAAGTCTTTCTTTTTTTAAATGCCCTCTGGTGCCTCGGTAGGTGGTCACCCTTTATGTGTGCACCCAGAAAATATCAGCAGGCTATTCAACTGCCTGAGTGAGGAGTCCCCATTCCTGGTAGAGGGCCCGACGTAGTAATGATTATATTTTCCTTCTCATGTTTATCTACACTGAGCTGTGTAACCTAATATCTGCACGTTCCCCTAACTTGCCTACATCCTCCTGCACACTTCCTCGCAGTTATCCATGCCCCCTAATTGGATGCCAGTAACAAATTTTGACATTAGTCACTCTATGCCCCTGTCCAGATCATTTAAGCATAGCTTATGCACACTGTCCATGAGGAATAGGGGTAGGGCACAAGATAGAAGAAGGAATTCTATTGATATTGTGTCCGCGATTTTAAAAGGTGGGGGTGGGAATGATGCACACGGGCCCTAAAGCAAGCGATGCACTAGGACAGTTCAGAGATATGGAGACCCTGCCGAATTTAACGGCCAGGCCTCATTTACATAAATACTCCCGGAGACCTGACTGAACCTTGCTAGATCCACTACTTGGTCAGTGGTCGGGGGCAGGAATTTGGCGGCAGGTTGGAGACAGGAACCCGTGGGAACGCTTCCCGGTAGTCAGTGGGAGGAGGGGTCTGGAGGTGATTGGGGGAGAGGCTGGGGCTGGGGAGGCCCAAGGACTCCTTGCAGGGTCTGGGGAGGGGGGGGGGGGAGGGGGGGGAGAACTCCTCTTGGCTCACAAATAAGTCATTTTTTTAACACTCACCTTGGCCTCTTCTGGCCAGTCGGGGCTTCCTGCCATGGTTACATGCAGTGCGGGACTCCCCCCTGACTTTTCGTTTAGAGTACATTGTGGTGCCAAGACATCATTGGGCCGCAACTTTTGAATTAGGCCCCTGCCTGCCTGTAGCGGGAGCCTCGGCCAGCTTGGAAGTCAATGAAGATAAAATGGCGCGGGGGCTCAGAGCGACCTTAGGCTGGTAAGTCAACATGGCCTCATTTTAACACCCCCCCCCCCCCCCCCCGCCGACCATGCACCATTCTCGCTGGGTGAGTGGGGTTAAAATCAAGGGCTGTAGGTATGATATCTTCCACTGTTAGCGCATTTTAAGATTCAAGAATATATCAAAGCACGGAAAGTAAAAGGGTCATTTATCCCATCAGGCCTTCTTTCACAGACTATATGCAATCTAGCATGGACCTCATCCCATTTATTTAATCTTTCAAGGGAAAGTTCTGCATAAATGCCCCTGATGCCCAAGAGTAAACAAGTAAAACCAGAATATTTATCCCTCCGCACCTCTCCATAATTCAATCCTGTCCTGCTTCCCTTCACAGACATCACCTTCGTTTTCTGCCTGGCCCCAGCAGCAGCACAGGTATCATTGTATTCTATGGAATCTTTATTCATCTCACTTCATACCTAGCCAAGTAGACAATAAAGTTAGTTTCTGTTTTTGGCAAGTTTCTGCCTTAAAATGAGTACCAACATTCTTGGGACTCACAACCTTACCCACCAGCAACACATAATCAGGAAATCACGGACATATTTCTCACGATTTTCCTTCCATTACAATGAATGAGTAAGATTTTTCAGTGTCCATTGCACTTAATATTAAAAAAAGAGAAAAAGAGGCAGTCATATGGTGAAACTTTTTCTGATCTGGAGCTGGAAATTTACAAGTATTTATCAATGCACAAATTTCCCTCACCATCAACAATTAATGTGTAATTGACTTCAGGACGTTTACAGCAACAAAGCTTTGTAAGGTTGAAGGAACAGGCTAGGATAAACACTGCTCAACCTTCACAGCAGAATAATACATCATATGTTACATAGTATAGCAGTTCTGTCATTAAAGAACAACATATAATCCAATTTACCATTAGCAATCCAATGGGGGGGTCATCTGGTTTTACATTGTAGAAACACAAGTTATAATTTCAATTTATTTTCTGACTAAATTGCAATTATTAAACATCAGAAGATTTTTACTTATTGCATAAGAATTGAGACAATGGGGAGTCATTAAGTACCTCCCATAGCAGTTCACATCCTGTTCCTAAAATGATTTCCTTTCAATGCGCCCCAGCAGGGAGTCTCACTGAGTGGACAATAAAGGTGCTTTGAGCTTCCACACTGGGGAGAAAGGTTTAATTGAATATGGTGGCCTTGAAATTGGATTGCACTGAGGGTCTAATATTGCCTAAGGGTCCAATATTACAGCGGGCATGAACTCATTCAGTGCCGGCAGTGCGTTGGCTGCCATATTGGTTAAGGATCCTCCATAGGCGTCCAGGGCAAGCACCTGAAACAGGTATTAGGCCTTTTGCATTTGCAAATAGGAGGCCTAATGTCTGTTTAAAACTCCTTTCCAAAATTGGATTGCTCATGACTGCAGCATGTGCTTCAGGCGCTTGGAAGGCAAACCAGTGGTGGTTAAAGGGACCACTGGAGGCTGCCACCAGAAAGGTAGGTTTGAATATTTTTTCTACTCTTATTCTGGAGCCAGGAGGAGCCATCTTTTGGATGAGATTTTAAAGCGAGGTCCTGCCTGCCCTCTCAGGTAAAAAAGCCCGTGGCACTTCTTTCTTTCATTACAAATCACTGAATGAACCATTAAACTGAGGGTTTGACTGGCTGGTCAATATCTTTTGGCACTATTCAAAGAAGAGCCAAGAGTTCTCCAAGTGCCCTGATCAATATTCCTCCCTCAATCCACACCACCAAAAAACAGATTAATTAATTATTCATTTCATTGCTGTTAAACAAGCTTGCTGTGTGCAAAATACTACATTTGTACACTCATGAACATCAAAGTCATTTGTTATATGTTTCAGAGAGGTGTGATAAGGTGCTATATGAATGCAAATGCTACTTTCTATTGAGTCATTTATATTACATCCAACACTGAGGGCAGTAAAAAAAGCAAATATGCATCAATGTGCTATGAGTGAGACCACTTGCAAAAGATGCTTTTGAATTGATAAGGATAGGTATTTGTTGCAGTAAAAAGCAGCTATTACTAAGTCCCACCACAAAAGATAATTTTTAAATATTAAAAATGAATCCTGACAAAAATCCTACTATTCCCAAATGAATGTTTGAGAAGGGCTGATTAAGCATACTATTGTGTCCTTGTACAAGACCTTGGTCAGGCCTCAGTTGGAAAACAGTGTCCAGTTTTGGTCTCCTCACATGATGGGTGATATTGAGGCTTTGGAAAGGGTGCAGAGGAGGGCCACTAGACTAATTCCCAGCTTAAAGCATCTTAGTTGTCAAGAGAGGCTAAAAGTGCAAGGACTTTACACTTTAGAGAAGCGTATACTTAGGGATGATCTGATCGAGGTTTATAAGATGATGAAGGGAATCGACTGTCTACGAGTTGACAGTTTGTTCCAATTCAATAGGTTAGGGAGGGCCGGGGTCACAATTTCAAGTTGTATAAGGCCAGATCTAGGTTAGATGTCAGGAGGTGGTTCTTTTCCCAGAGAATAGTGGACCTCTAGAACAGGCCGCCGACTTGTGCGGTGGAAGCCGATTTGCTGAATTCCTTCAAGCGAGAGCTGGACCCGTTTCTGGCTGGGGCGGAGGTCACCTTGTACAAAAGGTAGGTACTGCATAGAATTATCAGGGCCAGAGTGATCTCCTGGATTAGTTTCAATCGCCTAGGGGGAATCGGGGAGGAATTTCTCAAATTCTTTTCCCCAAATTGGCCTGGGTTTTTATTTGGTTTTTTGCATCTCCCAGGAGATCACATAGTTTTGGGTGGGGTGGAGAGTGTATATATTAATTTTGTGGGACAGGCAGAATGGACCAGAGGGTCTTTTCCTAACTGTCATTGTTCGTATAGTCTTACGTTCAAATTTCTTCATCTCTTTTCAATGATTAAGCTTATCACTAGCGAGCAAAAGCCCGTGAGCAGCACCCTCTGTATGTGTTTGGGCTCTTGTGTATGAGCTGTACGTTCCCAATTTCACAGCAAAAGAGTGAGCAGTGAAACATGGGGCCAGAATTTACTGTGAGCGGCAAATGAATGGCACCCTCCGTTGGTTAGACTTGCCCTTACCTATACACTCTCCATGAGCTTTTGTGCTGAAAGTTACTTGAACTCGTCCTCACCAATCTAACTGTCGCAGATGCATTTGTCCATGACAGTATTGGTAAGAGTGACCACCGCACAGTCCTCGTGGAGACGAAGACCCGTCTTCGCACTGAGGACACCATGCTATCGGGATGGATTCTGAACAGACCTAGCAGCTCAAAACTGGGCATCCATGAGGCGCTATGGGCCATCAGCAGCAGTGGAATTCTATTCCAGCACAATCTGTAACCTCATGGTCCAGCATATTCCTCACTCTACCATTACCAACAAGCCAGGGGATCATCCCTGGTTCAATGAGGAGTGTAGAAAAGCATGCCAGAAGCAGCACCAGGTGTACCTAAAAATGAGGTGCCAACGTGGTGAAGCTACAACTCAGGACTACATGCATGCTAAACAGCGGAAGCAACATGCTATAGACAGAGCCAAGCGATTCCACAACCAACAGATCAGATCAAAGCTCTGCAGTCCTGCCACATCCAGTTGTGAATGGTGGTGGACAATTAAACAACTAACGGGAGGAGGAGGCTCAGTAAACATCCCCATTCTCAATGATGGCGGAGTCCAGCACATGAGTGGAAAAGACAAGGCTGAAGCGTTTGCAACCATCTTCAGCCAGAAGTGCCGAGTGGATAGTCCATCTCGGACTCCTCCCGATATCCCCAACATCACAGAAGCCAGTCTTCAGCCAATTCGATTCACTCCACGTGATATCAAGAAACGGCTGAGTGCACTGGATACAGCAAAGGCTATGGGCCCCGACAACATCCCGGCTGTAGTGCTGAAGGCTTGTGCTCCAGAACTAGCCGCACCTCTAGTCAAACTGTTCCAGTACAGCTACAACACTGGCATTTACCCGACAATGTGGAAAATTGCCCAGGTATGTCCTGTCCACAAAAAGCAGGACAAATCCAATCTGGCCAATTACCGCCCCATCAGTCTACTCTCAATCATCAGCAAAGTGATGGAAGGTGTCGTCGACAGTGCTATCAAGCGGCACTTACTCACCAATAACCTGCTCAGTTTGGGTTCTGCCAGGACCACTCAGCTCCAGACCTCATTACAGCCTTGGTCCAAACATGGACAAAAGAGCTGAATTCCAGAGGTGAGGTGAGAGTGACTGCCCTTGACACCAAGGCAGCATTTGACTGAGTGTGGGACCAAGGAGCCCCAGTAAAATTGAAGTCAATGGGAATCAGGGGGAAAACTCTCCAGTGGCTCGATTCATACATAGCACAAAGGAAGATGGTAGTGGTTGTTGGAGGCCAATCATCTCAGCCCCACGACATTGCTGCAGGAGTTCCTCAGGGCAGTGTCCCAGGCCCAACCATCTTCAGCTGCTTCATCAATGACCTTCTCTCCATCATAAGGTCAGAAATGGGGATGTTCACTGATGATTGCACAGTGTTCAGTTCCACTCGCAACCCCTCAGATAATGAAGCAGTCTGTGCCAGCATGCAGCAAGACCTGGACAACATCCAGGCTTGGGCTGATAAGTGGCAAGTAACATTCACGCCAGACAAGTGCCAGGCAATGACCATCTCCAACAAGAGAGAGTCTAACCACCTCCCCTTGACATTCAACGGCATTACCATCGCTGAATCCCCCATCATCAACATCGTGGGGGTCACCATTGACTAGAAACTTAACTGGACCAGCCGCATAAATACTGTGGCTACAAGAGCAGGTCAGAGGCTGGGTATTCTGCAGCGAGTGATTCACCTCCTGACTCCCCAAAGCCTTTCCACCATCTACATGGCACAAGTCAGGAGTGTGATGGAATACTCTCCACTTGCCTGGATGAATGCAGCTCCAACAACACTCAAGAAGCTCGACACCATCCAGGACAAAGCAGCCCACTTGATTGGCACCCCATCCACCACCCTAAACATTCACTCCCTCCACCACCGGCGCACAGTGGCTGCAGTGTGTACCATCCACAGGATGCACTGTAGCAACTCGCCAAGGCTTCTTCAACAGCATCTCCCAAACCCACGACCTCTACCACCTAGAGGGACAAGGGCAGCAGGCATATGGGAACAACACCACCAGCACGTTCCCCTCCAAGTCACACACCATCCCGACTTGGAAATATATCGCCGTTCCTTCATCGTCGCTGGGTCAAAATCCTGGAACTCCCTATCTAACAGCACTGTGGGAGAACCTTGTAGCGGTTCAAGAAGGCGGCTCACCACCACCTTCTCAAGGGCAATTAGGGATGGGCAATAAATGCCGGCCTCGCCAGTGACGCCCACACCCCATGAACGAATAAAAAAAAGTAAGAGATCCAAACAGCTCGGTGCCCTCTTTCGGGCATCTGGGACCTGTGTGAACAGGGGAAGCAACTGTGTATCTCCTTATCTAATCAGATTGAAGAATCATTAATCAACAGCGCAGAGTCTGAACCAGGAAGTGTAAGGTAGAACAGTGAATTCAATGTCAAATCAGGTACAGAAAGGGAAATAAAGAGAGAGAAAGAAAGATTGGATTAAGAGGGAAAAAAAAGGAAAAGTAAAAACAAAATGCGCTTAAACTTTTTAAAAAATCTCCAACAAGTAAAAGCTGAAGGAATGAGACTCCACACATGTAAAAGTTAATTTTCAGTGCCAGAGGGGTTCTTTGGCAGTAATTAAGACTTATCATGTCATTAAAAGAATGCTTACACTGGAATGGACAAGCCCTAACTTTTTGTGGCGGGTTTGGTCCGTATCTATGAGGTAAGTATAATAGGAACTTCACGCCATTCAACATATTTGAATGGTGAGTCAGATGGCGAGATTCCATTTTTGGGAAGCTGATGGCAGGGCAGTGAATCTCGGACAGCAATTTTTGGATTTTCACGTTTAACTGTGCATGTGCACTCTCTGGAAGTTGCTGTCCTGTTTTCCCAATAAGATTGAAATTGGTTAACCAAGAATCCAATATTACAGTTCTAACATAAGTAATGCCATTTTGTTTACATTATGAGCCAGAATTTTGAAGCAAAATCACAAGCTCGCCGTAAGCAGTCTACATTACCCAGAATGGGCAGAACCTCAAAGGTAATAATCTCTGAATTACTACCTGGGCTCCAGTTAAATCGGGCTAGGACCAGTGTCCCGGCGAATCGAATAACTCGGGCTGTAAATAGGGCTTTAATCTAAAAAGGAAGAGGGAAGTGTCAGGTGAGGGGAAATTTAGAAATCTAATGAGAAAAGTCAAGGCAACAAAGCAGTATAGTGATTTGGGTAAAGATAAGCATAGTGTGGCAGGAAGAGACAGAGAGTTTAACGGTAATAGTGCATCAACAAATAAGGTCAAAGCAGGGAAAAATGGTAAAAAGTTAAAATTAAAGGCTCTTTATCTGAATGCACAGAGCATTCATTATAAGAGAGATGAATTAGTGGCACAAATAGAGATAAATAGGTTTGATCTAATAGCCATTTCAGAGACATGAGGCACGATTTTAAAACAAAAGTGCGGGTGCTTTGGGGGTTGGGGGGGGCAAAGAAAATCGGGATTTTTTGGAGCGGGCTGGAACCCCGGCTCCAACCCAGAGTCATCTGCGTGCGTGTGCTGTTCCCGAACCCAGAAGTCCCGCCGGCAATTAAAGCCAGCGGGACGATATTTAAAGCAGTAAATCAATTACTTAAAGTACTTGAAATGTCCATCAATCCAATTAAGAATGAAGGCAAGTGATTTTAACGCAGCCTCAACGTGTTTCCCATGGTGTATGAAACATACAAGTAGTCGGGTTTCAGCCGCCAGCCATTTGGACATTTAAATCACTGTTTGACGAATGGGGATAAAAGGCGAGTTATTGCAGCAGGGCACTGAGTTCTCTCAGACAAACTTTTGGCTGGGAGATCTTTGTGTTTAGCCTTGAAATTCGTGGTTTCCACTCAGAATTGTTCTGTTTACACATATTTTCCAACTTTTCGGACCCGCTCAAACTGACACCATCAGGATGGGAGGCGCGATGGCTGCATTCACCACTACATCCGAGGAGGAGGAACATCACCATCGGGCCAGGCATGGCGTGCACTTCCGCCACTTGCAACACAGAGGTGCGCCACAGGGACCTGCACAAGAGCAGGGGAACAAGGGGAACAACCGAGGGACCGATCCCTCTGTAGATTCGTCAGAGGGTCTACAGACCGAGGCTGAGCTTCCTAGACCTCTCTGAGGAGCAGTGCATATGGAGGCTGAGAGTGAGTCGCCAGGTGGTCGCAGACATCTGCGCGCTCCTTCATGCAGAGCTGCTCCCAGCTGGGCTGGTGGCGTCGCTGTTAAAGTGACCATTGCCCTCAAATTCTTCACCTCCGGATCGTTCCAGGGTACCAACGGTGACATCGCCGGGGTCTCTCAGTCGTCTGCACACAAGTGCATAAGACAGGTCACCGACGGTTTGTTTCGCAGGGCATCGTAATACATCAACTTCCCCGTGGACGAGCTCAGCCAGACGGAGAGGGCAGTGGGATTCCACTCCGTGGCTGGCTTCCCACCTGTACAGGGTGCAATCGATTGCACTCATATACAATCCAAGCAACTCCACACGAGTCAGGACTGTTCATCAACAGAAAAGATTATCACTCCATCAATACTCAGCTCGTTTATGACCACCGCAAAAGATTTCTTCACGTGTGCGAGATTCCATGGCAGCTGCCATGATTCATTCATTCTGAGGGAATCCAACATCCCGGCCCTCTTCCACGCACCAAACTGCCTTAAGGGCTGGCTTTTCGGGGCAAGGGATACCCCCTGCACACGTGACTCATGACACCTCTGAGGAACAGCGTCGATACAATGACAGCCATATCGCCACCAGGTCTGTAATTGAACATGCAATAGGACTGCTGAAGATGCGTTTTCGGTGCCTGGATTATTCTGGGGAGCGCTTCAATATGCACCAGCGAGAGTGGGTACAATTATAGTCATCTGTTGTGTCCTGTACAACATGGCGCAACAGAGAGAGTTACCGGTTGCTGAAGCCCCATGCCCTCATCCAGCATCCACATCTGCCATGAACATTGAGGAGGAGCAGGAGGAGGAGGAGGAGGAAACCATCAGCAGAGCTGTGCCTCACCTGGCTGCTCGTGAGGCTAGGGAATCACTAATATTTGACCGATTCTCATAAGGAGATCAGAAAGTGAGAATAATCCGGTCCGCAGACCACCTGGAAAGAGCAGCACCAATACCATCACCGCATCCCCCCCAACACCGCGCCCACTCCTGCACAAAACAGTCCTGCAACCACACATACACCCACTGTAAAGTCACCCACTGGGTGGCATCAAGTCTCGCCTTTCATGATGAAGCACATTAAAGGGCGCTATCACAAAAAGCAGTCAAGAATGGGTAAGACGTGGCAGTAGTGGTGAGAATGATAACATTTAATGTGACTTTATCAAAAACCAAATATAAATGAAAAACATGACAATCTGTCAGACACCTGTGTGCATACCCTTCGTGATCACTAAACCTTAGCCTTTCTTTTCCTACTGCTTCTACGTGGTGCATCCCTTGTGGCTGCAGCAGAGGTAGTGGCTGGTTGCTCATGTTCATGCCCTGACTACTTATATGCTATCGGCCTGTACCCTCTGGGTTTTGGAGCCCGTGAGTGCCCCGCCAAAGACTGCTCCACCTGCACCTGTGTAGGAGCAGACTCAGCCACCTGGAGAGGAGGCAGCATTGCGGGCACTGGTTGAGAGCTGGGCAACGGGTGAGACGTGGGAGCACTTTGAGTGGCGTCCCCACTTCCATGTCCCCTTTCGCCATCGTCCCTCTCCTGGGTCAGGTCCACATCGCTCCTACCACCCTGCTGGACAACAGTTTGGAGGACATGTATGATGCTTTGGAAGCCCAGTTGTAAAGTTTCTGTCTGCCTGTTTAAGGCGGCAGAATGTCGTTCACCCAGAGTCCGAACGGCCATTGTCAGGGCTTGAATGGACTCATTTGTAAGCTGGGCTTGAAGCTCAATGGAGGCTAACCTGCTCTCCATCGCAGACATTCCCGCAGTTACCTGCGACACTATCTCAGACATTTCCGCAGTTACGTGCAACAATATCTCAGACAGTTCCTCACGTCCCTGTGACACTATTTCAGACATTCCCTTACGTACCTCTGCCACCATTCCACTAATGCAGGAGTTGGACTCCTCCGTCCTCTGCGCTATTGTGGAGAGTGTGCATGGCACCTGTTCCAGTACCTCGCAAATGTGCTGCTGTCCCTCGATCGTTCTCCTTTTAAAGGATGGCCATCAGGATTCAGTATCTGTGTCCAGCTGAGCAACGCCTGGAGAGGAGTGCACCCACCGATGCGGAATCTCCACAGTTGCCCCTGCCACCAGTGTCTGCTCATGCTTACTTGTGTGTGGTGACTCACCAGGTGCCAACCCAACTAATTGACTACTAGGACCCACCGAGGTGTGAGTATCTGCGCTGGTGATGGCTCACTAAGATGTGATGGTGCGCCCTCATTGCGGTCGTTGAAGGGCCTGGAAGAGAACAGAAGGCAATATCAAGCATCATCACAGATATGTCATGTTGCGATGAGCATACTGAGGTGTTCAACATGCCAATCACTGTTAACATCAATTCATGTTGTGTGTGATGAATGTTAAAGTTGTGTCACCAGATGTTTGTGGGGTGCCAGTCTCGGCAGGGACAGGCACTCGAGGGTGCAGCTGATCTTCAGGGCCTCCTGCTCCATGTGTGTGAGGACCACTATTTGTAGAGGCTCCCCCTCCAGTCCTTGCCCACTCCCGTGCATTTTGTGCTCTCTTCAGACGTGTGAGTGAGTGATGGTGAAGTGGTCAGCCGATGAATGCATTGCTTTGAGTGAGGCTGACCACGAAAGAGATGCACCGGAAGGTGACTATCAGACAGAGACATCAC
This sequence comes from Heptranchias perlo, assembly GCF_035084215.1. Lineage (NCBI taxonomy): Eukaryota > Metazoa > Chordata > Chondrichthyes > Hexanchiformes > Hexanchidae > Heptranchias > Heptranchias perlo. Next base: position 24,107,932 of record NC_090345.1, on the reverse strand, counting down.
ATTGCATCAGGATTGGGGTGAATGGTAGTGGTGGGGTCACAAATGGGGAGGTGAGGAAGTGTTCAAGAAGTGAAGGTAAGTTGAGGATGAGCCTTAAGTAGGTGTGAGGAGTGATGTGATGGAGTGATGTGATGGAGTAGTTTGGCAGTGCAGAATGATGTGAGGGAGGTGCGGGTGATGTGCAACACGGAATGCAGGAGAATCAGTAAGTGGACTCACTTTTGCTGACCTAGTTAGGTCATTGAAATGCGTCCTGCACTGGACGCAACAGCGAGAGGTATTGCTCATGCTGGTGACCTCCTCTGCCACCTCGAGCCGGGCCTTCTTGGTGGCAGAAGCAGGCCGCTTGCTCCTGGCGGCAGAGTACAATTGTTCCCACCTCCTCCTCACACATACCTCAAGTGAGGCGTCGCTGAATTTTGGAGTAGGCTTGCCCTTTTGCTGCTCCATTCTGTGTCCTTGCTTCTTGCTTCAGCAAAAGCCATTGGTACAATGGCCCTTTAAATCCAGACACTCCAACTGAAGGCATGTCATGCGGGTGCGAAGTCCGCCCACTGCGCAGCTTTCGGTCGGCAAACCCAGAAACAAGGTTAATGGCCATCAATTAAGTCATGATTGCATGGGGAACAGTAAGGTTTTATCATTCGGGTTTGCCGCGCGCCAATTGACCCCCCCCACCCCCCAACCGACTGCCACCCCGCCGGCATTTTAAAATCGTTCCCATGGTTGCAAGGTGACCATGGTTGGGAACTAAATATTCCAGGGTACTTGACATTCCAAAAAGACAGGCAGAGTGGAAAAGGAGGGAGCGTAGCCCTGATAATAAAGGATGAAATAAGGACAATTATGAGAAAGGATCTTGGCTCAGGAGATCAAGAAGTAGAATCAGTGTGGGTAGAAATAAGAAATAACAAGGGGCAGAAAACACTGGTGGGAGTAGTTTATAGCCCCCTTAATAGTAGCTATACCGTTGGACAGAATATTAATCAAGAAATAATAGGAGCTTGTAACAAAGGCAATACAATAATTGTGGGGGACTTTAATCTACATGTAGACTGGACAAATCAAATTGACAAAGGTAGTGTGGAGGACGATTTCATGGAATGCATTTGAGATGGTTTCCTAGAACAATACATCATAGAACCAACTAGGAAACAGACTCCTTTAGATCTTGTACTATGTAATGAGACGGGGTTAATTAGTAATCTCACAACAAAGGATCCCCGGGGGACGAGTGATCATAATATGATAGAATTTGACATTGAGTTTGAGAGCGACGTACTTAAGTCAAAAACTAGAGTCTTAAACTTAAGTAAAGCCAATTACATAGGTATGAGGGGAGAGTTGGCAAAGGTAGTTTGGAAAATTAGATTAAAGGGTACGATGATAGAAAAGCAATGGCAAACATTTAAAGAAGTATTTCAATATTGTCAACGAATATACATTCCATTGAGAAATAAAAACTCCATGGGAAAAGTAATTCATCCGTGGCTAACTAAAGGATTTAAGGATAGTATTAGATTAAAAGAAGAGGCCTTTAATGTTGCTAAGAAAAGTAGTAATCCTGAGGATTGGGAGAATTTTAGAAACCAGCAAAGGATGACCAAAAAATTGATAAAAAGGGAGAAAATAGAATATGAAAGTAAACTAGCAAGAAATATAAAAACAGATTGTAAGAGCTTCTACAAAAATGTAAAAAGGAAGAGTGCAGGAAAAGTAAATGTTGGTCCTTTAGAGGCTGAGACAGGAGAAATTATAATGGGGAATAATGAAATGGGAGAGACATTAAACAAATATTTTGTATCTGTCTTCACAGTAGAAAACTCAAAAAGCATACCAGAAATAGTGGGGAACCAAGGGGCTAATGAGGGTGAGGAACTTCAAGTAATTAATATCAGTAGAGAAAAAGTACTAGAGAAACTAATGGGACTAAAAGCCAATAAATCCCCTGGACCTGAGGCCTACATCCTGGAGTTCTAAAAGAGGTGGCTGCAGAGATAGTGGATGCATTGGTTGTGATCTTCCAAAATTCCCTAGATTCTAGAACGGTCCCAGCAAATTGGAAGGTAGCAAATGTAACCCCGCTTTTCAAGAAAAGGAGAGAGAAAACAGGGAACTACAGATCAGTTAGCCTGACATCAGTCACTGGGAAAATGCTGGAGTCCATTACTAAGGAAATGGTAACAGGACACTTAGAAAATCATAATATGATTAGGTAGAGTCAACCTGGTTTTATGAAAGGGAAATCGTGTTTGACAAATTTATTAGAGTTTTTTGAGGATGTAACTAGCAGGCTGGAAAAGGGGAACCAGTGGATGTAGTATATTTGAATTTTCAAGAGGCATTCGATAAGGTGCCACAAAAAAGATTGTTGCACAAGATAAAGGTTCATGGGGTTGGGGGTAATATATTAGCATGGATTGAGGATTGGTTAACGGACAGAAAACGGAGAGTATGGATAAATGGGTCATTTTCAGGTTGGCAGACTGTAACTAGTGGGATGCTACAAGGATCAGTGCTTGGGCCTCAGCTATTTACTATCTATATTACTGACTTAGAGGAAGGTACCGAGTATAATGTATCCAGGTTTGCTGACGATACAAAGCTAGGTGGGAAAGTAAGCTGTGAGGAGGACACAAAGGGTCTGCAAAGGGAAATAGACAGGATAAGTGAGTGGGCAAGAAGGTGGCAGATGGAGTATAATGTTGGGAAATGTGAGGTTATTCACTTTGAAAGGAAGAAGAGAAAAACATATTTTTTTTAAATGATGAGAAACTATTAAATGTTGGTGTTCAGAGAGATTTGGGAGTCCTCGTACAAGAAACACAAGAAGTTAGCATGCAGGTACAGCAAGCAATTAGGAAGGCAAATGGCGTGTTGGCCTTTATTGCAAGGGGATTGGAGTACAAGAGTAAGGAAGTCTTACTACAATTGTACAGAGCTTTGGTGAGACCACGCCTGGAGTACTGTGTACCGTTTTATTGTCCTTATCCAAGAAAGGATGTACTTGCCTTGGAGGTGGTGCAACGAAGGTTCACTAGATTGATTCCTGGGATGAGAGGGTTATCCTTTGAGGAGAGATTGAGTAGAATGGGCCTATACTCTCTGGAGTTTAGAAGAATGAGAGGTGATCTGATTGAAACATATAAGATTCTGAGGGGGCTTGACAGGGTAAATGCTGAGAGGTTGTTTCCTCTGGCTGGAGACTCTAGAACTAGGGAGCATAGTCTCAGGATAAGGGGTCGGCCATTTAAGACTGAGATGAGGAGGAATTTCTTCACTCAGATGGTTGTGAATTTTTTAGAATTCTCTACCCCAAAGGGCTGTGGATGCTCAGTCGTTGAGTACATTCAAGGCTGAGATCGATAGATTTTTGGACTCTAGGGGAATCAAGGGATATGGGGATCGGGCTGGAAAGTGGAGTTGAGGTCGAAGATCAGCCATGATCTTATTGAATGGCAGAGCAGGCTCGAGGGGCCGTGTGGCCTATTCCTGCTCCTATTTCTTATGGGCGAGAAAAATGGAAGGAAGGGAGCTGCCCAGGTGCAATATTACAAGCTGTATATCTCCAAACTATAGCAGTCAGTGTTCAGAGCACTTGGCAGAAGATTGTGTTTGTGGATAAATTATTGAAATATATTATTTCATTGGATTAAGTTCCCCTTAAAGCAGCTTCCAGACAGAAATCTCTGAAACATAATCATGTTATTATGCATAATTTTGAGAGTCAGACCAAACTTTTTACTGACTGTTATGACTGGTGTAACCTCATGCCTCCTTCTCTACGTGCAGTGATAGTTTCACTAATGGGTTCCTCTTGATGGCATTACAGAGGAATGATGGCCTAAGGGTTTGTTGGGTGGATAGAGATCCTGTCAGCTGAAGAGAAAGGGTGCAAAAGATGACAATGACATATCATGCTAGTCTAGTGTGTGCTGTATTAAAGTACTTTCCAATGTCATAGGTCTGAATAAACAACATTAATGTCATGAAAAATGTACTAATACAGATTCACTTTGAATATAACTCACGCTTTTCACAAAGTTTCAAGCTGGTTGTTTTTCATTTGTCTGTAAATGGCGGTAGTGATTACTAAAATATCAAATTGCATACAACAGGCTTTGCACCACACACCTTACATTGAATTATTAACCAGTTCCTTTTTCATGGTCCATCTCAGACAATTCCCAAACTTTGTAATCTAAGTCTCTTTATTCATTTGCCTTTTATTTGTAAATGGATTTTTTTTTCTTTTCTTTAATAAGCTCTTGTGCCTCAATATTCTTTCCTTAGCTGAGAAAACAGCTGAATAGGTCACAAAGTCTGTCATGACCTCTGAGGTGAACACCATACTTAAAAAGTACAGAAACCTACTGCAAAATAAGATCAACTTTCTTCTGAAAATTATCTTATCCAGCAGAGCTTTCAAAGGACCGCCAGAACTCACTGCACTTTTATGTTATGTTGGTATATTAGATGGACTTCCCTTTCAACTCATTCCCATAGCATTTTCGAGCCAAAATGCTTAAGTGATACGTTATTTCAATATTGCTTTATGAAGGTCACTCTCACATAAGAATAACCTCCATAAAGCAGTATTTGAATAGCATAGCATGTAAAAGAAAGCATTTGTCAATCATTATTCAACAGTCGAAAAGATCCACAAAAATACTTTGCGTGGAAATTTTACAACTTATAAACATACACAAAAACTTTAGGTTGTGGAAAGCATCTGCCTATATTGCAATCGACTTAAAAGAAAATGACTCTCGGGCAATATCATGGAACAGTGCAGAATTGTGAAGATAGGATGTGGGTTTACGCCTACAATGGCTCACAGACAAAGTTCTCAATCCCAACCACATGGTCAGTGAGAGATGCACAATGACAGCCATGTCCTTCCTCAAACGTAGTAGAGAAAACTTGACAGCAAGTCATGCCAGGTTGCCTTCAGTCACTTCCTCACAGTCTGCTGTAGGGTGGCATCAGCAATGGCCTGAAAACTGTTATCAGCCAGTTCCTTCAGCCAAGGATGGTGCATGGTGCACAGAGACTTGCAAAGAGAAAGGGCGAAAAATATTTTTTGGAGGGGGTAGGTGATTTGTTGTGCTTATCAAGGCAAGGGCTGTCAATCCTGGGGAACGTCATAAACGTCCAACATCAGCATCAAGTACTCCCAGGTCAGGTATATCAAAATGAGATGCAGAATAAAACTCCCTCTGACTCAGCCATATTTTTGACTCCAATCTGAGCAACAGGGTGAGATTTCTATTTCCCACACCAGCCATCCTTGTGTTTTAAGAAAATAACTCAACAGCATTATATTCACCTGTGTAATTCAGTTTCCCCCTTCTCAATAAGGAGTGTTTGAATTATTATTGGGTTCAGTTTCAAAGCCAGTAAATTTAAGATATTTGTGAAGCGAAAAATCCTTCCTAAATTGCTAGGGAACACTGATGCTACCTCCTTCATCACCAGAACTGTACAGGAGGAAGACAGATTTATTCTCACCTTTACATTGGAAAAGATAAGATTCAGAGAACCCTTTCTCCACCCCTGTCAGCCTAGAAACGCTGCCAGAGAAAACAGGTACATCTTCGAACAGGAGACGTACAGAGAAAAGAGAGGTACACTTGGTGTTTAGATTACCAGGTATATTCCCAACAGCTCCAGACACACACATACACACAATTTACCTGTAGTTTTTATGCAGTAGTTATAGTCATAAATGGCAGTTACTTGGATACCACCCACCACCCACCATGGTAGTGCAGAGCTAATAACAGGAAAAACAAAATAGCAACATATTGGTACAGAGGGATGATTTTTAACTGCTAGCCACCCATTTTTCACCTGAAACACAAATGGCCGGCAGTTAAAATTTATTGGGGGGGGTGGGGGTTGGGCACCTTGGTTGCCTCTTGGGCGCCCAAGGCCCACCTGATGTAATTTCCAGGCAGGCCTGGAAATGAACGTTCAGCACACCCACCTGTTTTGGGCAGGAGACTGTTTAAATATGCAAATCAGGGTCCTATACAGTTGTAGTACCCTGATTGCAATTTTGAAGCACGCTCTGCCCATTTGTACCAAGCAGTGAGCAGCCTAATCAGCAGCCTTTAAAGAGACCACTGGTGACTGCACCACAAAAGGGCCCCATGTTTTTTTAAATTTTATTTTTGTGGGACCAGGAGGAGCAGGGCTGACAACCAACAAAGTATTGTAGCTCGCTCTCGGTCCGTGCTCACCTCACTGGGTTGGCTTATCCACGCCCAGGCCCGACCTGCTGACTGGCTCAGCGTAGAAGCTGGCCGATTCACCACATGTCCATGCCCGTTTTGCACATGCAGCTCGTTGGCTACCTTAAAATGAGGGAACGTAAGAAGGAAGGAACATAGGAACATAGGAACAGGAGTAGGCCATTCAGCCCCTTGAGCCTGTTCCAGCATTCAATTAGATCATGGCTGATCTGTATCTTAACTCCATCAACCCGTCCTGGTTCCAAACCCTTAATACCCTTGCGACAAAAATCTATCAATCACAGTTTTGACATTTTTAATTGACCTAGACCAGCAGTTAATTTAATATCTGTGGTAGGTAAACTGTTGGAATCTTTAATTAAAGATGAAATATCTAGATGAAGAAAAGGTAACTAGAAGCAGCCAACATGGTTTTCAGAAAAGAAACAAACCTGATATAGTTCTTTGAGGAGGTGACAGGTATGGTAGATGGGGGAAATGCAGTGAATGTGATGTACATGGACTTTGACAAGGTGCCGCAGTGGACCACTGGAGAAGATTAAGCAGTAGGAAATTATGGGGAGGGTAGCAAATTGGATTAAAAATTGGTTGCAATGGAGGAATCAGAGAGTAGGAGTTAAGGGCAGTTTCTTAAAGTGGTTCGAAGTGGGTAGCGGTGCTCCACAAGATTCTCTTCTGAGACCACTTCTGTTCACTGTGCACATCAATGATTTGAATATAGGACTAGAGGGAATGGCGCCCAAATTTGCAGATGATATTAAAATAGGAGACATAGTAAATAATTCTGAAGACCAAAGAAAGCTGCAAGAAGATATTGATAAGATGGTAGAATAGGAAAAAAAGTGACAGATGGAATTCAATGTCTGTTAGTATTAGGTGGTACATTTTGGTAATAATTATACTTCGAATAGGGGGCAGCTGGATGATATGGAAGAGCAGAGGGATTTGGGGGTTCAGTTCAGAAGATGTTAAAAGCAACACCCCAAGTGGATAAGGCCACAAAAAAAGCAAATAGAATACTGGGTTTTATGGCAAGAGATATAGAATATAAAAGTCAAGATGTAATGGTGAATCTATATTAAACCTTAGTCGGACCACATGGAGTACTGTGTGCAGTTTTGGGCTCCACACTTAAGGGAGGAAATTGAGGCAATAGAGTGGGTACTGTACAGGTTCACTAAGATCCTGTCTGTTATGAGGAAACACAAATGTGAAGAAAGACTTGAAAAACTGGGCCTGGTTTCTTTAATATAGAGGAGATTAATGGGTGATTTGACAGTGATGTTTAAAATTATGAAGGGATGGGACAGACTAAATGGAAACAGATAGTTTCCAGTGACTGAAGGGGCTAGAAAAAAGGGACATAGATAAAAGATTAAATGTAAGAGATTTAAAACAGAGAGTTGTGAGACTGTGCAATGCATTACCAAAGTTAGTAATTGAAACAGAGACAATGGGCCCGATATTAGGAGGGCGGCGGGTTCGCAGAGGGGGATCGACTGGGCGCGTGGATAACGCGCCCAGTGAAATCGGGGTGCTCCGCACGGAATCGCAGGCTAATTGGATCCACTTACCTGTGCTTCCGGGTTTCGCACTGGAAAGCTGTGCAGCAGGCAGACTGCGCATGCGCAGCATAGACTGTCAGCTGGAGGAGCCCTATTTAAAGGGGCAGTCCTCCACTGACTGATGCTGCAGAAAATAGGAAAAATTACAGCATGGAGCAGCCCAGGGGGAAGGCTGCTCCCAGGTTTAATGATGCCTCACTCCAGGTATTATTGGATGGGGTGAGGAGGAGGGGGAGGACAGAGATCTTCTCCCCGGCGGGCAGGAGGAAGTGGCCTGCCTCTGCCACCAAGAAGGCCTGGCTTGAGGTGGCAGAGGAGGTCACCTGCACCACTAACATATCGCCCACCTGCATACAGTGCAGGAGGCGCTCCAATCACCTAAGTAGGTCAGCCAAAGTGAGTACACTTACTCATTCCCCTACACTCTGTCTGCCACATCACCGCCCCCACCCCACATCTCCTTCTGCACTGCCAACACTACTCTATCACATCACTCCTCATACCCACTCAAAGCTCATCCTCATCTTACCTGCACTTACTCATCTCGCCAGTACTCATCCCGCCACTAACAATCAACCCAATCCTCATACAATCTCATGGCTCTATCTCATACTCACACTCTCATGCATCTCTTTCACGGTCAGCCTCACTGAACCTGCCACTACCTGTGCTGCAGCCACAGGGCATGCCTCACATATGTGCAGTAGGAAGCGTAAGGCAAACGTGTCGTGAGCATGAAGGGGTTGCACAAGGGTGTTTGAGGGTTTGTCATGGTTTTTACTTATATTTAATTTCTGATCAACTCACATAACATATTATATTGTCACCACTACTGCCACATCTTTGCGAATCTTGTCTGGTTTGTGCAATAATGCCCTTTCCTAAGGATCTCTATGAAGATCCACACCTGATGCCACCCATTGTGTCACTGCAGAGTGGGTGTAGGTGTATTTGCAGGGCTCTTCTGCGCAGACGACTGAGAGACGTCGGCGATGTCCCCGGTGGCACCCAGGAAGGATGCGGAGGGGAAGTTGTTGAGGGCAGTGGTGACTTTGACAGCGACAGGTAAGAAGATGGTGCTCGGGCCAGCCGGAAGCAGCTCGGCATGAAGGAGGCTGCAGATGTCCACGACTACATGTCGAGTGACTCTGAGCCTCTGTGTGCACTGCTGCTCAGAGAGGTCCAGGAAGCTGAGCCTCGGTCTGTAGACCCTGTGGCGAGGGTAGTGCCATCTGCGACGCATCTCTCACTGCCGTTGCCCTCCCTTCTGCTGTGCAGGTGGATGTGTCACAGCACTGTGTTGTGGGGCTCCACGTGTCAGAGGTGGACGGCGAGGCTGGTGATGCTGTTCGTCCTCGGAGGAGGTCATGACTGCAGCTACGGCGGCCCCCATCCGGAAGATGTACATTTGAGGGGGTCCGCAAGGTAGGTACATGTGTCTGGACACCGGGGTAAGTGTGCAAGTTTGTGAATTTTATTGTTAGGAGGAGGGTGGTGGAGGCCAAACTTTGTCCAAAGTGACAGAATGACCTCCTGCAATGAGTGAGGGTCTCCCCCCACCGCCTATCAAATGGACCTTTGCAGCTGCCACAGGCTGATGGCTGCAACACGTCCGTTTCAACTGGGAGCATTTCCTCCAGTACGGGAAACAGTCCCAGTTGTTTGCAAAATCCCACCCCTCCTAAAATGTCATGTTAATCAGGTCTCTAAACGACCTGAAATTCCCTAATGATTAGTTTAAGTGGCACCCCGCTGGCTTTAATTGCCGGTGGGAGTCCCACGTGCGGGGGCTGCGCGCGCATGTCAGCGCGTCACTGGGGAACCCGGAAGTGGGCTGGTTGGAGCCGGGCTCCAGACCCGCCCCGGGAATCCCCGATTTTCGCAGCCCCCCCCCCGCCACGAACGCACCCGCTCGGGGGCGCGAAAATCGAGCCCAATGTCAACATTTAAGAATAGGTTAGATAGTTGGTTGTAGGAAAAGGGAATAAAGCGATATGGGAACAGGGTGGGACTACTGCTCATGTGGGGCATAAACACCAGCACAGATTAGTTGGGCCATGTTGTAATTTCTATGTAATTCTATGTAGCAGTCATTTTGCTGTGAAGAGATTTCTGTTTGTACCATCACTAAAGTTATAGTGTAAATCCAGAATCAAGGCCCCACCTGACTCTAGAATAAAATGAAGTGAAGCTCCCTGGAGGTCAAGGTTTCATTCTACTTCACCCTAGAGTTATGCTAGGCCGTAACTTTGGATTTATACTACAAAAAAACTGTATCAGTGCAAAATAAAACCTCTCTGCACCACTGCTACAGTTGTAGTATACATGCAGCCTGAAATTTGAACCACACTGAGACATCTCTGCGAGTTTCCTTATTACAAGGAGTTACCACATAAAAACAATAATAATGATCCATATGTAACATCTTAGGACTTTGAGCTTACATAGCATGCATAGGTGAATTTAAATCCCCAAGGACGGGTGGGTTGGGGTCGTGTGGGAAGATAAAAAAATTTTAAATTTTCAAACCCGACGCCAACCCGCCTACTTCCGGTTTTAATGGCGACGTGTTTGGCTGCATGCAAGTAATGGAGTTGGGTCGATCATTATCACATGCAGGTCCATCATTATCACATGCTAATAAGGCGCATTTGAAGACATTTCAACAGGGATTTGAATTTAACGCCTCCTGCACGGGCTTTGCGGGGCTCAGGAAACTCGTCAGTGAAATAGAGGTGAGATTGAGAGGCACTTCATGGGAGTATTTAAAGTTCTGATTGCCCCATATGAATAAAGGCTCAGTGCTCAGTTGCTTTCTCAGTTCCCTCTGGCAAACGTATTGCAGAGAGTTCCTGTGATCATAGAGTGTTTCAGAAGTTTGGAGGCTTTCAAAAGGACAACATCAGAATGGGGGACGCCATGGATGTTTTTGTTAGGACATTGGACAAGGAAGACAATCACCATCTAAGCAACATTGTGCTGTAGTGGGATCTGCAGATGCACAAGAGAGAGGTGCTCAACACAGATACAGTCAACACAGATCTGGAGAACAACAGAGTGGAGAACAGCAGAGAGGAGAACAGAGAGGAGAGACAGAGTTGGGACAGCAGAGAGGAGAACAGAGTGGAGAACAGCAGGGAGGAGAGCAACAGAGGGACCAAGGTCGCAGGAGGCAGTACCCACTTGAGGGGGCCTGCAGAGGCTCAGCTTCCTTGACCTATCATTGAAGCAGTGCTTTCACAGGCTGAGATTGATATGGCAGGTGGTCGCAGTGTGGGGTTCATAGCCCCTTTGACAAAAGAAATTTGAAGGAAAGGGTTAACTGTGCCCCTTTTAAACTTAGATATTTGAAAACCTGCAAACACAGTAATGTAGTAAACTGTGTTCTCACAAATCCTGTTTTTCCCTTAGTGACGCTGATGGCATTGGAGAAGTATGAGTTTCGGGATCGAAGACATTATACTGCTGATAGATATCTAGATTATTAAATAAATAAACTAGATGGATAATATTGAGCTTGGAGGGTTGTCAGGCTTATTAAACACATGGGCTTTTGGAAACACAAGCTTTTCAACACAGCAGGGGGTAAAGGCAACAAGGGCATACATCAAAGGCTTTGGATCGGGAAAGCAATGATAGGTGTGAAAAAAGGCATGAATCTCCCATTCCTATCTGGTAAACTGTTCAAAGAACTGGGATTTGTAAAACACCAAATAGTATTGCATCCAGCATATCGTCAAATGGTATAAGGAATGGATTTGAAACGCAGTGAAGCAATCAAAATTGGAGCCGTCAGGACCATTAAGAATGTCTGTGCATAGAAATGAAAGGTGCTATCTCTACATGAAAGGTCGTGAACAGAGATAGTAAAGGGGCCTGTTACGTTTCATCATTCGAAGACATGGGGCTCAATTTTACAATGGTGGCGGGGTTGGCAGTGGGGGGGGGGGGGGGGGGTGTTAAGGTGCGCGTGGCAAACCCACATGAACCAAATTTACCGTTTCTGACGCAATCGCATTTTGATTGCTGATGATTAACGTCCTCTCCGGGTTTCACGCCCGGCAGCCAGCCTGATTGACAGGTTGGCTGCCGTCAGGAGCACCAACGCGAGGTGGGGGTGAAGAGAAAGAGAGAGAGTGAGACATCAACCGGCACTGGACTGGAAGACCAGGGTGAAGAGGGGAAGATCGGGGTGGGGTGAAGAGGGGAAGATCGGGGGGGGTGAAGAGGGGCAGATCGGGGGGGGGGGGGTGAAGAGGGGGACGATCGGGGGGGGGGGGGGTGAAGAGGGGGACGATCGGGGGGGGGATGAAGAGGGGGACGATCGGGGGGTGAAGAGGGGGACGATCGGGGGGTGAAGAGGGGGACATCGGGGTGATGAAGAAGGGGACATGGGGGGGTGAAGAGGGGGATATCGGGGGGGGTGAAGAGGGGGACATCGGGGGGGTGAAGAGGGGGACATCGGGGGGGATGAAGAGGGGGACATCGGGGGGGATGAAGAGGGGGACATCGGGGGGGATGAAGAGGGGGACATCGGGGGGGATGAAGAGGGGGACATCGGGGGGGTGAAGAGGGGGACATCGGGGGGGTGAAGAGGGGGACATCGGGGGGGTGAAGAGGGGGACATCGGGGGGGTGAAGAGGGGGACATCGGGGGGGTGAAGAGGGGGACCATCGGGGGGGGGTGAAGAGGGGGACATCGGGGGGGGTGAAGAGGGGGACATCGGGGGGGGTGAAGAGGGGGACATCGGGGGGGGTGAAGAGGGGGACATCGGGGGGGGGTGAAGAGGGGGACATCGGGGGGGGTGAAGAGGGGGACATCGGAGTGAGAGTTATCGGACATCGAAGCAGGTTGCAAAGGTAGGTTCATTTAGTGTTTTCACTTCCGTCTATGGTTTTTTATTTAATTTATTTAGTTTCTTGTTCCCTGATCCAGCCCTTCATGTCTGGTTTCACCAGGCGTGAATCAGAAGCGGTGGACAAGCCGCCTAGTTAAGTTAAAAATCTTTCTAAGTGCTTAATCAGTCACAGGTAAAATGTCTTAAGTACCTCATTGAGGTCCATTTGGCTCTTTAACTGTCATCCCGCTGGCTTTAATTGCCGGCGGGACTTCCATTTTCCAGTCCCCCGCGTGCACACAGGTTGGTCCCTGGGAAACTCGGAAGTCAGCGTGTTGGAGCTGGCTTCCGAACCCGAACTGGATTTCCGTGATTTTCGGAGCCCTCCCCGCCCCAAACGCACCCGCAATTTCCCCCTAAAATTGAGCCCATTGTCTTTTCTACATCAAAGGGTCTCCAATCATTGAGGTATGTTAATGATTGAGGCGTAGCAACAGGGAGCGATTGGACAAAAAGAATGGCATTCCCCAACCCCACGTCTTATTGGTAAAATCAATATAAAATGAAGACTTTGAGAGAAAATCAGGCTCTTCACCACACGGCAGTCACAAGGAACGCACACTGCAGTCGAATATCATGCAAGAAGAAGAGGACCCCGAGACACAGAAGCTGATCAGGTCTGAGCTGCCTTGATGAGTAAAATCCTTGGTTTAAAGGTTGTATACATTAATGATTTGCCTAATGTGTGTATGAATTGAGAAATCATTAAATAATAACATTGTGAATTATTATGTGTATAATGGGATTTTATAGAGGAAAGTTATATGTATGGTTTGATTTTGCATCATGAATGCTCGTATGAATTATGACATCATTAAATAATTACTTTTGATTAATGAAACTACCATGAGTGAGGGTGACTTTCTTTGCTTGACTATTTGTCCAGTTCCAAGAAAAACAGGAACTAAGGAATTCCCTACAGCAGACATCTGCAGCCTCCTTCAAGAAGAGCCGCTCCCTGCTGGGCCTGGTGGCCACGCATTGTCCGTCGCTGTGAAAGTCACCACTGCCCTCAATTTCTTTGCCTTTGGCTTCTTCCAGTGCACCACCAGAAACATCTCAAGGGTCTCCCAGTCGGCTGCACATAAATGAGACAGGTAACGGATGGATTGTTTGCCAGGGCGTCGACTTACATCAACTTCCCCAGTGATGACGATAGCTAGAATGAGCGGGCAGTCAGATTCACGATTCTGTCTGGTTTCCCACAGATACAGGGTGCCATCGGTTGTACACATGTGGCAATCCGAGTACCACCAGATCAACCAGGAGTTTTTAACAACCGCAAAGGTTTTCATTCCATCAATGTACAGCTGGTGTGCAACCAGAAGAAGAGGTACCTGCAGGTGTGCGCCAAAATTCCTGGGAGCTGTCGTGATGACTTTATACTGCAGCAGTCCAACATTCCAGACCTCTTCCTACCAGGAAACAAACTTAAGGGCTGGCTCGTTGGAGACAAGTGATACCCCCTTCAAACTTGACACCCATGAGGAACCCCACCAATGAGGCACAAGAGCACTACAATGAGAACCACATGACCACCAGGTGTGTCATTGAGCAAGCCATCGGCTTCAGGTGCCTGGATAGGTCTGGAGGTGCCAGCGAGGGTGTCGAGAATCATGGTGGTGTGCTGCGTCCTGCACAAAATAGCGCAGCAGAGAGAATTAGAGGTGGAGGACGACCAAGGTGCTCATCAATCATCTTCTGATGATGAGGACATTGAAGAAGAGGAGGAGGAGGAGGATGATGAGGACGATGAACAATTTGAAGATGGGCCACCCATCTCCAGACCAGCCGTATACATCGCTGTCTGGGATGCCAGGTATGTCTTAATAGCTCAAAGGTTCAGCTAGTGACTCACATTTGGAAGAAATAAAAAATGAAATCCTCCAGCCCACTCCCACCACCACCCACATGCCCCGCGCCCGCCCGCCCCTCCCCCCGACCTTTGCACAAAACAGTCCTTCAACCAAGCATACACCGATTGCGCATCCAATGGGTACCATTATGCACTGACATTCATCATGAAGAACTGAAAGGGCGAGTTGGCACTCGGGACGCAATAATGGGCAAGACGGGGAAGTAGTACAAATCATTAAATTTTATGTGCCGTTATAAAAAAAGGAAACTTAACAACATAACATTTCTTCAAACACCCATGTGCATACCCTTGGTGAATTACAATGGCTTTCTCTTACACTTCCTACTGCTTCTCCGTGGTGCATCCCCTGTGGCTTCAGCAGAGGTAGAGACAGGCTGCTCAGATCCCTGCTCTGACTGCTGCGCTGCTCTTGGCCTATGACCTCTGGGTTTTGGAGCCCCTGAGGGCCCCACCAAAGACTGCTCTACCTGCACCTGTGCAGGGGCAGACTCGGCATTGGGAGAGGAGGCAACATGTCGGGTACTGGTAAGGGGGGTGGGGCAATGGATGAGAAGTGTGACCACTTTGAGTGGAGTTCCCACTTTCATGTCCCCTTTCGCCTTCATCCCTCTACTGGGCCAGCGCCACATCACTCCTACCACTCTGCTGGAGAGCAGCTTGGTGCAGATCAGTAAGGCCACAGATGAGGTATGTTATCCTCTTTAAGGTGGCAGACATCTCCTTATGGTCATAGCCTGCATAGACTCATTTGAGAGCCATGCTTGAAGCTCCATGGAGGCAGCTGCTCTCTCCGTGGCATATATTCTCGCAAATACCTGCGACACCAATCCACTAGCGTTGGTGTTGAACTCCTCCATCCTCTCCGCTATTGTGGAGAGTGTGTGTGGCACATCTGCCAGTACCTCGCAAAGTTGCTGCTGTACCTTTATCATAATCCTTCTCAACGATGGCCCCCGGGGTTCAGCATCTGTGTCCAGCTGAGCAGAGTTTGGAGAGCAGTCCGCCCTCCGACATGGACTCTCCACAGCTACCCCTGCCACCGGTGTCTGCTCGTGCTCACTTGTGAATTGTGAATCACCAGGTGAAAACCCAACTAACTGTCTAACTGGACCGACCGTATTGCGAGTATTTGCATTGGTACATGGCTTTATGTCCTGTGATGGTGCACCCTCAGAAGGAATGAGGAATCATTGTCAGGCATGTCCACAGACTGTTACTCTACGAGTGAAGGCCCTGGAAGACAAAGGAAACGGATATGAACTAGTCTTGGCAAAGTAACATTCTTGACAATCACCATACTCAGACTTCTCGTAGTTTAGTCATTGATGAAATAAAGTCAGCATGTTTTTTTTTATTCGTTCATGGGACGTGGGCGTCGCTGGCGAGGCCGGCATTTATTGCCCATCCCTAATTGCCCTTGAGAAGGTGGTGGTGAGCTGCCTTCTTGAACCGCTGCAGTCCGTGTGGTGACGGTTCTCCCACTGTGCTGTTAGGAAGGGAGTTCCAGGATTTTGACCCAGAGACGATGAAGGAACGGTGATATATTTCCAAGTTGGGATGGTGTGTGACTTGGAGGGGAACGTGCAGGTGGTGTTGTTCCCATGTGTCTGCTGCTCTTGTCCTTCTAGGTGGTAGAGGTCGCGGGTTTGGGAGGTGCTGTCGAAGAAGCCTTGGCGAGTTGCTGCAGTGCATCCTGTGGATGGTACACACTGCAGCCACTGTGCGCCGGTGGTGAAGGGAGTGAATGTTTAGGGTGTTGGATGGGGTGCCAATCAAGCGGGCTGCTTTATCCCCCCCCCCCCCCGGAATCCGCCTTGGCGTTAATATCAGGGCCATTTCCAGGAAATTTGCAGAGATCAGAAACATCCATAGTTGCATTTCAAATCCACAGGTTCTTCTCTCATTTACATAAATCTAATATTAAGCCCCATTTGTATTTCTTATCCAGAAATAAAAATATCAGACTATTGCTCACAAATACTCATTACAAACATCTATTATACAGTTTTGTTTTGGAATGGTGCACAGGGCACGGGTAGACAAATGGTCGCTGACAGAGTTAATCAAGATAATAATATTAAAAAGCACAAGGTCACAAGACTAAACTGGTCGAGCTAGGGATATATTGCAGAAAGCTAGGCAGCGGTTAACACAGTCGCTGTTTGACAATATGTTTAACTGGAGAGTCAGTTATACAATGAACACTATTGCATTATTGAAATCAAATGCTTTCTTCAGACAGCTTTTCATAAAAAGAAGTTTTAAACAGCAGGGCGGTTTTCACTGACATTCCATGATGCAAACAGGAAGAAGAAGGTAATTCTAAAGGTAACACAATAAGATTCTGTAACAGTCACAGGAGTATCGGTTACTATAGGCTGATCTGTAGAGCTGAGGGGCTTAAGATGAGGATTACTGCCTATTTACTCGGTGTCATGCAGAGGAGATTCCAATCACTGCAGGCCCTATTTAATCCAGGTAAGAGTGTGCATTACTCAGAGGGATCAGTGAAAAAGGCAACGGACACTTTTAAATAGGCTGTCACAGAAAAAAAACAAAGCTTTCCAAAGGGATTTTATTTTAGGGATTGCTTGAAAATATCTTAATCATTGCCCTAAATTAGCCACTAACCCTAATTATTAATGTATTACACTGAGACTAAATATATAACTTTTTTATTGACCAAACATTTAAGCATATCCTTACAATCTAATTTAATCTAATCCAATTTATTTTAAGTCTACCTATACATTAAGACTTTGACATTTATGTCACGACAATGCTAAAACAAACTTTAAATCCTCAGCCATTGGCTGAATAATTACTCCAACACTAAAACTGTAATCCCATCTCCTTATGCTAAACCCAGACTTTTAACCTATAACTTAAACCTTGACCCTATTTCAGAATCTGAAGCTTTAACCCTCAATTTACCTTGAACCTAACACCAAATTAGATCCAAACAGTGTATTTCGTAACCCCCCAAAAAAACAATTTAGTTCATCGCACCATGAAAAGGCTTTTCTGTGGAAAGTAACAAAAGTAGAAGAACAAGGACAACAATAAACAATATCAAAACCTTATTACTCGCACCAATCAGGACAACACTGGCACTGCAGATGGCACTTGTAGTGAAATGTTCATTCTTTAAATGTTTGTATAAGTTCAACAGCTCAACAAACTGACTAAGCTTTCCACAGATGATTTGTGAGCAACTGACGGATTTAAGATTTGGAATACGCACATCTATTTAACGAAATTCTGTGCACACCCTGTACATTTATCTTTTTATAATATAATTAGCCGTTCTCATGGAGCTGGGGAATAGTGAGCATAGATGACAAGGCCAGTAAAGCACAGACAAGAAACATTAGGACCTTTTGGGACTGGATGATACTTGCTGCAAAGGGATCAAGGCCAGGATGGAACCTGGGGAATGTGGAGGCAGGGTTTGCCGGGGGCTAGAAAGCAACCTTCTTCCCAACATGAATGTACAGTGAACCCCCAATACTAGTACCATTCATTGCAAAATTAAAGCATTAATACTTTGTTCATATAGCCACTGCCTCCAGGCCTCTGCACATCTTATAAATTCTGTTTTATTTTTTAAAAAGTATCATTGCTGTAATGTTTGCAATGACACCAGTGTTGGGACTTCAATCTATACTTATATTGGTAGGAGCTCCATATTCGCCATTGCCTCCGGCCTTGATTTGTTCCCTCAGCAGCGGCAAAATCAGGAAGCAGTGACGTTTGGGTCCAAAAGGCAATGGTGAAGTCTGGAGAGGGAAAGCCATGGTGGCAAAGTATGGGCCCTAAAGCTAAGGGAATGCATCCTGCGGCCAAGGAATGGGGTCTGGAGTTGGGGGAGACAGAGGCATTCCAGTAATGATGAAATAATTACTGGAATAATTACATAATAATGTCCATTGAGCAAAACAGCCATGCCAAGAATAAACAACCTAGCAAGAGGTCCAGTGAACAGTAATCATCCAGTGATTGGAGGTGATTTGATAGACTGCCAGCATGGTTTAAAATCCATTTTGCTGTGAAATGTAAGACAAAAAGCAGGAAATGAGATAACTGCACATCATAAATACAGATGAGTAAGATTATGAATACACATATACAATTAGATCAGTGGAGATATGAAGAAAACTATTCCAAAAAAGTATTTTGTGTAGATGAAGATTAACGGCCACATCGATGTTATGTTTCAGCTAGATATGGATCTATGTGGAATCCAATCTCACTCAAAAATACACAAAAGATTATCTCTATCTCTAAAGGAGCAAGCTTAGCTGTAGCTGTATAATGGATCCCTGATATATCCAATAGGAATATATAGAATGAACAATACCAGGGAAGGAATTGTACAGAATCATGAATTCCACCTTTAGGTAAAGATGTTGTACAATTGTTGAGTGCAGAAGCTTATCAAAAACTAAGCAACAACAACTTACATTTATATAGTGCCTTTAACATAGAAAAATGTCCCGAGCTGTGTCACAGAGGAGTAACAGTACAAAAATTCACACCGAGTCAAAGATGGAGATATTAGGAAGGGTGACTAAAAGCTTGGTCAAAGAGGTAGGTTTTAAAAAGGGTCTTAAAGGCAGAGAGAGAGGAGGAGAGGTTTTCAGAGGGAATTCCAGAGCTTACAGCCTAGATGGGTGAAGGCACAGCCACCAATGGTAGAACAAAAGAAGGGAATGTACAAGAGGCCAGAGTTGTAATTATGCAAAGTTCACAGAGGGCTGCAGAGCTGGAGGAGGTTACAGAGATAGGTAGGGACAAGATCATGAAGGTATTTGAACATGAGGATGGGAATTTTAAATTGGAGGTTTTGGGAACCAGGAGCTAAAGTAAGTCAGCAAGCACAGGGGTGATGAGTGAGCGGGATTTGGCACGAGTTAGGATACTGGCAGCAGAGTTTTAGATCAGCTGAAGTTTACTGGAGGCCAATCAGAAGAGCATCGCAATAGTCGAGTCTGGAAGTGACAAAGGCATGGATGAGGATCTTGTCAAAAGATGGGCTGAGGCAGGGGCAGAGGCAGGCAATGTTACGGAGCTGGAGGTAGGCAATCTTTGTGATGGAGAGGATATGGGGTCAGAAGCTTAGGTTGGGGTATCATGGGATGGTATGGTTGTGAACATTTGGCTTCAACCTGAGACAGTGACTGGGGAGGGGAATGGAGTCAATGGCAAGGGTGCAGAATTTGTGGTGAGGGCCAAAAACGATGCCCCGATATTTACGGGGAGACAGGGAAGGTGCAGGGGAGCTGGATAACGCGGGGAAAACCCAGCAATGCCGGGTCCTGGAATTCCTGCCGATGGTGGAGGTCCTGCCGAATTTAACGGCAGGATGCCATTATAATTTGTTTCTTCCGCTTCCTGCCTAACAGACGACCAAATTGACAGGCTGGCCGGCTGTCGGGCAAGAAAACCAGTGGCAGGAGGCCGCAGCCGGAGACCTTTGGGAATGGTCACCAGCAATCAGGAGGGGAAAAGGCCGGAGATCGGGCTTGTTGGGTGGGGGGGGGTATGTGAGGCCATCGTAGGAAGGGGGAAAGCTGGACATTGGTGGAGTGGGGGGGGAGGTCGGCCACGATCGCGGCATGGAGCAGACATCGGTGCTTGATCGGGAAGGGGGAGAGAAGTCGGAAATCGGGACGGCTGGGTGGGGGGAGGCTAGTGATTGGGGCAGCACTTCTGCTCCTCATGGCCACAAGGAGTGCTGTAAAAGGCACTTAACTTGTGGAGCCAGCAGCTCCCACTTCCCTTTCACTGCCACGGCAACTGTTAAATTGAAATCAGGCTCCCAATTGCACTGTGGAAGCTGTTCACTGTTTTTTTCATTTTTAAACCCCACCCCGACCCTCTCCCGCCCGTCGTTGGGGTGTTAAGATCAAGACCGATGACTTTCGTCTTTCCGATATTTAACTCAAGGAAACTGCATCTCAGCCAAGACTGGATATTGGACAAACAGGCTGACAACACAGAGGTAGTGGAGGGGTCGAGAAATGTATGTAATAATAGTATCCCCTTGTGATCTGAACCATAAATTTGTGACTTTTGCATAATATTTTGGCAGACCAAGTGTTAATGCTAGATGTGGCAAAGTTTGGTTTGAATCGTAAACTGCTTTATTCCACCTGAGGAAGGAGGAAGCCTCCGAAAGCTTGTAGATTTCAAATAAAAATCGTTGGACTATAACTTGGTGTTGTAAAATTGTTTACAATTATTCCACAATATACAGAGCAATAGGTACGATCAGAGACCCATATTTCAATCAGTACAACTTTATATTCACATAATGGTACAAGTTAAAGAACACATGATGCTACTTCCACTTATCTCGGTCGTCTTATTAATTTAGCAGAATATTCCTTCTGCATCAGTCCTACAGCCCAAGGCAATCCCCTATCTTTTGCTGCATTCCTACATGTGCCAGTGTCTGTGCTCTGTTCTTAAAAGCCGCCCCCTCTGTGTCAAAAAGCATGTCCCTCTTATTGACTGACAGAGATCAAAGGGTTTTCTAGCACCTAGATATACTAATGAATCGCTTATTGTTAAGACTCTGGGAGGAGCAATTTCCAATTAGTATACTAACCACCTTTCGGC
Organism: Heptranchias perlo; assembly: GCF_035084215.1. Taxonomy (NCBI): domain Eukaryota; kingdom Metazoa; phylum Chordata; class Chondrichthyes; order Hexanchiformes; family Hexanchidae; genus Heptranchias; species Heptranchias perlo. The sequence continues at coordinate 24,086,710 of NC_090345.1, read as the reverse complement.
TAAATGCTTCTTTTTTTTAATTTGTGAAAATACACGTTGCTTTTAAAAACCCAGCATTGAAATTTACTCTTTTTGCAATTAAAGATTTTAAGGCCTTTGTTAACTAATTTTTTCATATTTTTTCTTTTTGAAAGGAAAACTTGATGTTTGCATAATGTAGAGATTAGTGTTCAGACAGATTGAGATTATAAAATTCTTTTGCAGTTGAAATAAATCGCCACATATAAACTTAGAAATTATGCTGCGCATTAATATCATACAAATGCTTATTGTGTTTATATCAAATTTGTTTGTCTGCTTTTTTAACAGAGATGTTAATCTGTTTAAAATAAAATTAGTGTGCAGTATTATCGACAAATGTATTTTGCATTCATACGAGAATATGGTGCAGTGTCATTTCCAGGCTATAAGTAGTTAAGTACACAACTGCATTAAACAAGTTCCCAGAGTCTTGAGGTTGTGTTTTTTTGCAAAGGAAAAATAAAGAGAAAAAAAGCAGGTGCATAAAAAAAAACTACTGAGTGCATTGTGAATAGTGGACATGGGCCCTGAAGTTGCTCATCCATTCCAGCGGACTCCGCCATGGTCCCAGACTTGCAAATACAGACATTACTCATCCGCACAATGTTTGTTGTGGTCTTGTTTAAGGGCTGAGACTCTGTCCTCCCCAAATAAGGCCACCGATGTAGAGGGGGCGAGGCCCTGGGCGGAGATTCTTTATGCCAAGAGTTCCCACTTCCTCAGCCTCAAAGGAGGACTTAAGTTTTAAGGCTGGTACACCAAGTGGGATAAGGCCTCCTGATGGCCAGAAGTGGGCCCCCCGGGGTGACACAGGCCAGGATCATGACCTGAACCCCAAAAATCACGGGGAAGGAATATTTTAGAACAATTTAAAAGTGGCCTCCCTGACACAGGGGGCTGCTGGGGCTCTGTTCTGCGGCTTTCTGAAGGGGGTGGTGGGAAGGGAACCTACCACTCCTCTCCTCCCCCCCACCTTTTGCTGAATCTTATATGGTAAGCAGAGATGTGCTGTACTACTTGAGATATTTGTTACAGCGTTTGTGTACTTCTAAAAAGCTAGACATAAAATGCAGTTCGAGCTTAATCCATGGACAACATAACTCTCAATATATATAGTCAGCTTTAAGTTATCTCTTTATTCAGTTAACGTCAACAGCACAAAACTGATCCTAAGTCGAGCATTGTATCTTGAACATGTCTTGACTAAGTACAGAATGAATGTGAGTCCAACAATGTTAAAGAGATAAAGATTGGTCATTTCAGGATTTAAATTCAATCCTCAGCCTTGCCTGATATTTAACTTAGACCGCCCCTGCTAATTCTTGGCCACGTCAAAGTTGCTGCCATAGTCAACCTTGCTCACCCTCTTTAATTGTAAACAATTTTACAACACCAAGTTATAGTCCAACGATTTTTATTTGAAATCTACAAGCTTTCGGAGGTTTCCTCCTTCCTCAGGTAAATGTTACCTGAGGAAGGAGGAAACCTCCGAAAGCTTGTAGATTTCAAATAAAAATCGCTGGACTATAACTTGGTGTTGCAAAATTGTTTACAATTGTCAACCCCAGTCCATCACCGGCATCTCCACATCACCCTCTTTAAGAAAGCAGAATAGCAGCTGTAAGCAGCTAAAGAGGGGAAAAAATTGAAAAAATATCTAATTAAGCTAAAACAACTCTATTTTACTGGTATTAACATATAACATTGAATACATTTTATAGCTTTCAATATACAAACATTTTGTATCATATCACATCAATCAACCCCCCAACTCACCCACATGTATACATAACCACACACACACTTTACTTGGAGTCTCTTTCTCTGTAATGCAATGGCTGAAGTTCCACAATCTCACCCTATTGTACAATGCAACTTAAAGCCACTTTCCCTCTATGTGACAAAAAAGCCTCTCTCACCTGCAGTTAAATCAGCAACATAGGGGTATGCATATTAACTCTGTTACTATCACCACTGTAACATCACATTAGCAGACTCAATACTTTTTTGCACAAAATTAAAACTTTACTCTTTATGTTGGAAATGTCACTTTGACATTTAACATGACACATTGTATTTCCACTAAATTGTTAGTGCTGTCATAATGACAACAGGGGGGTTAAACCCCCGAAAATGGGCGCAGGCATTGCATTGCAGGATTAACCCGTGCCCGGTCGACCCGTTGCAGGTAGGACGAGACATTCGTGCTGTCTCTCTGACAGCCTGCCAAAATCTCTTATAGGTAGCTGGTACCTGTTATTTGCTGTCTGCACAGAGTCTGAACGGAGATCAGATATTGCACACGTAAAACACAAATGCAGGTCCCGTCCCTATGTTTACAAACTGTTGAGTTATGGTAAAACATTGAAGGTTGCACACTACCAAATCCCACATCCTCCAATCTGCATGCTAGGCCTCACCAATCTGCCGTTCCAAGTTGCTACCAGGCCTGCGAGAATGCGTGCACTAAGGTTCTCTGATGATGCATGAGAAGCCTTGGTGCAAGAGGTGGACAGAAGGAAGGGCATCCTATATCTGCGGGGGTGGGGGGCACAAGATGCCCTCCAGACACATGCTCAACAGGCTGTGGGAAGCAGCAGAGGACGAAGTCAATGCCAGGCACACAGCATCATGAACATGGATGCAGTGCAGGAAGACATTCAATGCTTTGACACAAATGGCCAAGATGAGTGAGGTCAACTGTCAAATGGCATCTCCTACCAACTGCACCACTAGCCGCATCCACTGCTCCAAGCACTACACACCCACCCCCCCATCACCCACCTACCAACAAACTCTTTCCATCAGTACTCAACTCTTCTAATCAGATGCTTCCTCTCACTCTCACACATTACCACTGGCTATTGCAAGCCGCCCACCTATAACTCACAGGTCACACACACTGGCAGCTATTCAACCATGACAGGCAAATCACCCAAACACATGTCCCGCTTTTTTGCAGAAGAAGATGGCGGATTACAGGAGGCAGCAAGTAGCAATGGCATTTAACCCCTCGAGCCTGTTCCGCCATTCAATGAGATCATGGTCGATCTGTGACCTAACCTCAGATTTAAAATTAACAATTGGGCTAGCATCAACTGCTATCTGCAGAAGACCGTTCCAAACTTCTCCCACCCTTTGCATGTAGAAGCGTTTCCTAACTTTACTCCTGCACGTCCTGTCTCCAACTGTTTGTCTATGTCCCCTCGTTCTAGTATTCAAGTATAGGAGACCTCCAAAAACAGTTACAAATGCATCAGCAACCAGAAGCAATAATCCAACAACTAACCTGTAAATCCTGCATGGTCCCTTTAAATAGAGCTGGTGGGGGGTCCTCCAGGCCGTCTAAGACATGTTCAGATGGGCGTGGTTAAGACAATGATTTGAGTTGAGTGTTAAGCGCCAAAATGGTGTTTATCACTTTAAATCAGCATTGCACACTGATCGAAAGGATTTTCTCCTTACATGCTGCCAGCATTCATTATTTGCACATGCACTAAACCCTTTACCAAGGTGGCGAGCGGTGCACATCACGCTAGAAGCATGCGCCATCTTGGATGTTCGGGAGGCCACATAGCAGCGAATGGACGCTAGACAGCCCAATTTCTAGCCCCAGGTGTTTGGCTCAGGGGCAAATGTTTCTGCACTGTAACATTCTACGATTGTAAGACTGCGACTTTCCGCGGAGCTGCTCCCGTTCTGCTACCGTAAGTTTGCCAGAAGTGCAGAGAAAACCCTGGGGTCATTTTAATCAAACCCACCCGGCGGGAAACTGAGGGGATCGGATCGGCCGCTCAATTTTACTTTCCGCTGACGTCAATGGAAAGTAAAATCAGGCGGGATGTAAAACGGGTGGCCGATCGAATACCCTCAGTTTCCCGCTGGGTGGGTTAGGTTAAAATTACGACCCCCCCCATCCCCCACCCTCCTCTGTTTACAAGTGTAAATGGGACTTCTGCTGGACTTCCAGTGATGCAGTAGGAGCAGCTCTGAGGAAATTCCCAGGCTACGTGTTTGTTCACATTTCTGGATGAACATGAACTCTCCATTTTTCCAGAAATGCAAATCTAGCCAAGCCTGACTTTATCTTGGCCAGAACAGACCAGCCAAATTAAATTGGGGGCGGGGGTGGGGTCGGGGGGAGGAGGTCAATTTTTAGGGCTGGCACAATGCTCATCCATACTTAACATAGAAGATATCCGCAATATCGGCCCGATCTTACAGATTCCTTTTGAGAAAAAATCTTGGTCGTCATTTAGTGCATCTATTTTTCTACCTAGAATTCTTATGTCCTGTGTCAAAAGTCAAATGTGTTTGCAATGTTCAAACATCACCACCTCTAACCTTTGCAATATATGGGTGAAAGGTTAGCACTACAGTATGGACAAACAAACCAGCTCCTATTACAAAGTGCATCTGTACATTTTTTGTTTAATTAAATCACTATTAACTTTTATTTATCTCTTCCAGCCTCAGTCAAAAATACCATGCTAGAACTTCACAGATTCAAGCAAAGATACTTTTTTAAAGTTCTGTTACTTCTACACTAAGTGGCAGACTACTCACAAGCATCCATTCAAGGTCTGTTCAGCAAAAAAAAACAATGCAGCTGTGTCTTGCTGACTGATCACTAACAAATCTTTCATTCATCTCTATTACATGCAGCTGAGCTGTTTCTGCTCTGGCCAGTGTTACAGACCTTTAATCAAACAAACGTACAAGGTACCTCAACTACTTAACTGCTGTGGTTGTTGCTCAGAGTAAGATAACTAAGTGTAACAAAAAGCCAGAACTTTATCCTTCCCAGGACGAGTACATTTCCTTTCTGTTGTTCTTAACAAAGAGCAGGAGGCACAAATGGGTCGCTATCTGTGTCACTGTGAAGTGGAGAGCAATTTGTTTCTATTAAACAGGACGGTTTGATTTTTGATTTTTCTGGCTTTTCTAGTCTGCAACCTGTGCCAATCATGGCTTTAATCTGAACTGCCCTTGACCGAAGTTGCCATGTCGAAGAAGAATTCCCCTTTTCTTGTTCAGGTAATTGTGAGAATGCAGGGGAAAACCCTGGGGTATTCGATTAAAAACACAATCCTGTGGTTCTCAGAATTGTACAAAGAATAAACTTGAATGCGACATTGAGTTCTGTCAGACTGCACCTGCTGGTGATCCCTCTTCCTCTCTGGTTCACAGCAGGGTCACCGTATGCTTGACTATACCCCAGTGGCAGAGAGAGCTACTATGTTTTCAGCCTACAGTAAGATTAGATCTGCACTGTTTGACCTGTCTGATTTATTTTTTGTCTATAAAGAAATACAAAAGTCCGTGCCACAATAACTCTCATGGTCCCACCAAATAATCTCTTGAGTATTCATTTTTTATATAGATTTTGGTGATGCAGTATATTTACTCTATGAAACTAAACATCAGCTGTAATATATGGTTTTACTATGTATTACATTGTATAAATAGTATGCCTATCTTTCTAATATCTGTGTATAAGATCCAGTAAGGCATAAAACATGGAATTAAACAGTTTATACCTCATTTTGAAATAAGAAGGAATGGAATAACAAAAAGGTCATTTGCCCATCAGCCCATTCCTTCCACAGAACATCTACAATCTACTCTGTTACAAATTTAGATTGTAGTTTACCTACTCTGTCATAAACTTTACCCACCCATTGAGTCTCCCAATGGAATGTTCTGTGTAAATATTCACAAATCCCCAAAAACAATCAAGTAAAACCCTAGAATATTCACCCATCCTCACATCTCCACCATTCAGCTCTGGCTTCCATTTTCAATCAGATATTTATCCAAATTCTTTTTGAAGTAGTTAGCCAACACATTATTGGCTGCTTTGCAGGGGGTCTGTTCTCACACCCACTACTCTGTAACAAATAAAAGCTTTAATTAATCTCTACTCTCACGTAAGACTCTTAGAATCTGCATCCTTCTCTTTCTGTGTGCACAGTCAGATTCAAATAACCATTTTACATCTACAACATCTATACCGTTTAGTATTTCACCAATGAAAATAAGCTTCTCCACATAACATAGAAACATCTCCAATGCATCAGTGTCCTTTTTGATGATAAGGGGGCGTAAATTTGATAGTGCCCAATAACGGGCGCAAAATGATCGATGTGCTGAACTCACATGAGGACAGGGAGGAAGAAAAATAAGCAATGATTGGATACTAGCATGGAACTCTCCTGCTCCACCCAACCCAACTCCCTCAAGGGAGTGAGGTCCCAAAATCTCAAGCATCTCCTCCTCCAGATGGCTTAAATTCTTAATATTTGTCACTATTTTGTGGCCTTCCCTTTTACTAATTTCAATGCAGATTGCCTCTGCTATCTCCCCTTCTGGCATTTATCCACCCTCAAAAAAGCTGTTGCATCATTTCTTATCAATAATGCCAGTCCTCTCCCCAGCTTCACATTCTACACTTTCTTAGCTTCATCTACGCTCATCTTCCACTAACAGCCATTTTTCTGTGATCAAGTCAATCAAGTCCATATTTTCACTGACTATGTATGCTTCTAATTTCAAAAGTTTATTCCTAATGCTCTTTACATTTGTATAAAATCATTCAAGGTTATCAGTCAAAACCTTCCTTTCCCCATTTGATCCTTTGTTATAGAATCCTTCCTAATATAAGGCTTTACTCCTAATCAGAAATGGCAGTGTTCTGTATCTCCCTGAGTAATCTCAATTGGCAGTAAAAATACTACTAAGATGGCCAATCCTCTCCCAGATATTAGCAATGAAAACAATCGGTTTCTCCAGTTGATTTCCCCTATTACTTGAAGTGTTAATTTAGTGACAGAATGACATCATGGCATAGATATCATGATATTATTGCAGCATTATTGATCAACAAACGCCTGTGTGAGGATTGTGCAGACTGGTTGAGGCTAATACAGGGCGCCCAGATTGCCTGTCCTATTCTGGTGTGGCCCATCACACCTATACTAGGTCTCTCTATCCTGAAAACAATCCCAATTATTGATTAGCTCCACTTTGTTCTCTTGCACTATTCAACTAGCCTCTTCAAATTTCCTTTTAGCCTTACTCCTTGCATAGGACCGGAAGTATGTTTAAAGATACTCAAGTCCCGTTCTTTCATTTTTCCTAAACATCGAATCCTTACTAGTCTTGTCAGTTTGGCTCAATAGTAGCACTTCCACCTCTGTCAGAAGGTTGTGAGTTGAAGCCCCAATCCAAGACTTGAGCATAATCTAGGCCAACACTTCAGTGCGGTACTGAGGGAGTACTGCATTGTTGGAGGTAATGGGAGGAACTTTAACCTCCCTATGACGGGCGGGAGAGGGTCCGGGCGAGGGGGGGGGGGGGGGGGGGGGAGTGATTTGGAAAATATGCGAAACCTGACCCCAACCCTCTGCAAACGCATTTGCTTCCATTCTAACTGCGACAGGGGTCAGAGTAACCCGCTCTGGAGAGGCGGGTCCATAATTATAATATATAAATGAGGGCTCGGGAAGCCTGGCAGCTAAAGGAGGTGGGAGCAGCCGGTTCCAGCAGTTAAGTGCTTTTTATAGTACTGCTTGTTGGCCTTTAGGAGCAGGAGTGTTTCCCCCCAGCCCCTCAAGCAAATCTTCTGCCGCAGTTGGACAACCTCTCCGCACCTCCAAACCCACAATGTTTCCCGATTCCCCCCCCACCCCCCCCGATTTTCAGTCCAACCCCTCACCCCCCATCAACCTGTGATGTCTCCCAGTCTCCCTCCCTTCTGATTGCCGGTCCAACTGCCCCCCCACCAACCCGCAATGTTTCCCGGTTACCGGGGACCTTCCCCAATGGTCCCCGGCTGCTGCCTTCTAGCTGAAGACAGAAGTCGAGAGCGTGCATGTGGCGGCGCGTGGCATTGAGCGTGGATCTCAGGAAATGGCGAGAGCAGTGGTTCGAGGACCACTGATTATCATGGAGAGATCTGTAATCACGGGTGGATCTGAAATATGAGGGGTGGAATTTAAGTCAGAGCTGGAGACAGTTGCTGAGGAAAGAGATGTGGCTGTGAAAGTGAGTTTTAGGAGAAACCTGATCAAACATGGAAAGGGAAACCAAAAGCAATGAAGGTGAACAAGGTAAAAGAGACAAACGGAAATCCCGTTGGAGAGAAGAGCGGAACTTCAAGGTGGGCATTCCTGGAGAAGTGGCTGTGAATTAAACACTAAATCAAAAGCAAAATACTGCAGATGCTGAAAATCAGAAATAAAAACAGAAAATGCTGGAAATACTCAGCAAGTGAGGCAGCATCTGTGGACATCCTGAGGACAGGAAAAGTGTTTTTAAATACAAATTTGTTTTTTCTTTCCTCACCTCGATATCTCTGAGTCTCTTGCCCTGATCCTCTGTTTTGCCCATCTCATGAGCACTTTCACCTTGTATGTCATGTTTCTGCACTTCATTGCTGGTGTGTCTGGCTATTAAACTCTCTGCTCCACATTTCACACTCTGCTCTTTCAGCATAACATATATGTTTTAGTTATCCAGGGTAACAGAGTCATGCCCTTTCCTTGTATACTTTCGCTGCTCCCCTTTTAACCACTGTCCAAAAATTATCACAATTTTGATCTCTATAAGTATTGATACTGGCTCAGCAAATGATTGGTCCACCAAATTCTCATTTTCACAAAAACTCCTAAGCTGTTCTGCCTTCTATTCCAACTGAACCACTCTTCCCTTTAACTTTTCTAATTCCTAATACTTACTACAAATAAATCTCACCACAATGTTGCATTTTTCTAGCTCAGTTCTGTCCCTTTCAATTCCCTTTCTTGTTTCACTCCTTATCCAATTGGCTCTGTACATACCACAGTTTGTGGAGCATGACATATACTTCCGACCTGGCTAAATGAGCAAAGTTTGTGCCATGTGGATCGTACTTGCAACTTGACACTCTTTCGCATCATGCAGACACACAGAACCTTCTACGTCTCAATTCCCAAGCTTGTCCTTTTGTGCATCATGATGAACAATTGCATCGCGATGCTTTGATCTTAAGGAAATGAGTCTCCAACAGGAAGATTGGCAGCAGATTTCATAGAGACCTACCTCACAGTCTCTGCCTCACAGTTACAATACATAGATAATGACACATAAGCCCGTGATGGCGGTCTATAAACCTTTGTTGCGTTACTACCAAAAAGGCCGCACATATGTATGGAACAGACAGAAAATGGCACTTTATCTGAATGTATGTACACAGAATTGTTTCTTAATGGGTCAAAGTGTGCCAATCTATCACAACTTCATCTAAATTGGTCAAATTGAAATTTTAAATTTCAATTTTGACTCAAAGGACATCTCTATGAGAGAACTGAATTCATTTTCTACTCAAAATGAATTGAAATATTCTTTGTACTTAAGATCAGAGTGACTACCACAAAGCAAAACAGAGACCTTGAGCACAACAAAAGTGTCGTTGAACTTACCATTTTGTCTATAACCAATGTAATGAGATGGAATAAATACAGTTTATAAATAGTTACAGTTATTACTTTGAAATTATCTTGCCTTTGTATTTTAGGGAAGTTTAGACACTAGGGGAAATTAAATTGGTTAATCCCTGAAAACGGGCACGGTGTGTTGTTGAGATACAGCAACAGTCATGCTGCCTGGTGACTTCTGTGATTGCTATGTGCAGCCAGCTACCTGCACTGTTGAGTGGCTGCTCACCAGCAGGGGGCCCAGATATAGCGAGTGGCTCGTACCACTTAAAGGCAGCCTGCACCTCATAAAGGGAAGGTGTACTGTGGCTGCAGGAAGTGGTGGAAGTCAATGGTGAAGTGAATCTGTGCCGCAATATAGTGAAGCACGGTGATGATGGGAACTCTGGAATTTTTAATGAGCAACAACTTGGCTGCTCAAAGTTTGCAGGGCTCTTATATTTTCAAAGTATATGATACAGGTCTGAATGGAGTCTGAACAGAGATCAGACATTGAATAAAGGTTGCTCAGCACTACACCTGACCATCACCCACCTACCAACAAACTCTTTCAATCAGTATTCAACTCTTCCAATCAGATGCTTCATTTCACCCTCACACATTACCACTGTTGCAAGCTGCACACCCAAAACTCACAGGTCACACACACTGGCAGCTATTCAACCTTGACAGCCACATCACCCAAACATCTTGCAGGACACTCACTGACATACTTCCCGCTTTCTTGCAGGAGAAGGTGGTGCATAACAGGAGGCAGCAAGTGGCAGTGGTTCCATGGAACATGAACCTGCTGTCCTCTCTCAGGATGTTATCATTGCTGTCCCACTCCTGCCACTCCACTCCACCTGTGCCCTTGCTGTTGCCTGTCAGCTAACCAACCCACTCCCTGTAGAGTATTGAAAATTTATTATAGAAGCATAGGAAGATAGGAACAGGAGTAGGCCATTTAGCCCCTCGTGCCTGTTCCACCATTCAAAGAGATCATGGCTGATCTGTGACCTAACTGCATATACCTGCCTAAGCCCCATATCCCTTAATACATTTGGTTAACAAAAATCTATCAATCTCAGATTTAACATTAACAATTGAGCTAGCATCAACTACTGTTTGCAGAAGAGAGTTCCAAACTTCTACCACCCTTTGCATGTAGAAACATTTCCTAACTTCACTCCTGGCTCCAATTTTTAGGTTATGTCCCCTCACCCTAGTATTCAAGTATAGAAGGTAAAAACAGGTACAAATGCATCAGCAGCCAGAAGCAATAATCCAGCAACTAACTTGTAACTCCTGCATAATCCCTTTAAATAGCGCTTGTGGGGGGGGTCCTCCATGCCATTTAAGACCTGTCCAGCTGTGCGAGGTTAAAACACTGCGTTGGCTGCAGTGTGAAGTTCCAAAATCGCATCTGTCCCTTTAAATCAGTTTTGCAAGCTGATCTACCGCATAATCTCCCTACTTTACATGCTACCAACATTCATTAAGTGCATGTGCGCAGACGCCTTTATCAATATGGCGTCCAGCACACGTCACGCCGGAAGGGTGCGTGCGCATCGCAGATGCCATTTTCGATCCTTAGGAGTCAGCGTAGCACCTATACAATGGGCGCTATGCAGCTCCAATTTAGCACCCGATAATTATTACGTTCCAAGTCCTTTAGGGATATTCTTACAAACTGTCAACGACCCAAGAATCACATTGTTATTCCAACATTGAGATACAGGTGGAATAAAATGCAAAGTGTGTCATTTGAATTCTATATTGTTGAATTCAACCTCTGTGTTGCTTACAATTAAAATAAAAACAACAGTCTTAATATTATCTGCATCAATTTAAAATATGAACATGAGGCATGGTCAGTGAAGCAGTTGTCTATACTCAAACAGCTATGTAAACTAGGTGTTTGGGATTAATTTTTAAAACCTGTAATCATTTTAAGGGCCTTCCCCCAGCAGCAAGAAATGTCCTGGTTATGAGGTTTCTTGAACTGATAGAGCTCTGTTTAGAAAAACTGCCCTTTCTCTCCACATACCACAGACGAGTATAAGTACGTGACCGATTTTACAAACTGGGCCACTTAAATAAATATAAAAGTTATTTACAAATTAAATTAAATTAAACAAATTACACAGTGATGCTCACAATCCAGCTCTATAAAAATACAGGTTAGCATTTACAACAGCATACAGCAAATTGACTTCAATCTATCACAAAGCAAAGGTTACTTATTACTGCTAGATGGCACTGTTTCTTCTGAATGAACAACACTGAACACAATAGTTGTCCTGCAGATATAATCACGTATCATGCGACTAACACTATGGAACTCCTGGCCATGTATAACATTAAGAAAATTGAAATTGTAACTTATTCATGTTATCATGAAGAACAAAAGCATTAACTTACAGACCAATACTACATAATATTACCTCTAGATTGAGGTAAAACAATCCCATATTTGTAGGGATAAAAAAACAAAGCTGGATTTGTTGAAACAGAAAATGACTATGATTACATTTTTACACTGAAATACCATTTTATTTGATCTTGGAGAAAGACTCCAGCTCTTCACCCCACGGCCATTTCAAGTGGGAGCCTGAGCAATGGGCATCAGCAGGTTATTTGACTATGGGACGGAGGGACGTCATATCAAAGCCTCGTCCTGTCTTCACCAAACATTCACCTGCACACTTTCCAGCAGCAGTCAGTAAGAGCGATCAGGAGTTGAGTTGGTTGATTTTTGTAGTCGTCAGCTGCAGAAAACTGCAGCCAATTACTGTGCCCTCATTCGCTACCACATGGAGTAGTCAAGGCGAATAGCATAGATGCGGAGTGCAGCCAGAGCCAAGACCATAGCACCATGGGTGGCTCAGCTGTACAGGAGGGGAGGAGAAAGGTCAGCAGAGCAATAGTGATAGGGGATTCTATAGTTAGGGGAGCTGACAGGCGTTTCTGCGGCCGCAGACGTGATTCCAGGATGGTATGTTGCCTCCATGGTGCCAGGGTCAAGGATATCACTGAGCGGCTGCAGAACATTCTGGAGGGGGATGGTGAACAGCCAGAGGTCGTGATCCATATCAGTACCAATGACATAGGTAGAAAGAGGGATGAGGTCCTGCAGGAAGATTTTAAGGAGTTAGGAAAGAGAGTAAGAAGCAGGACCTCAAAGGTAATAATCTCCAGATTACTCTCGGTGCCACGCGCTAATGAGTATAGAAATAGGAGGATAGAGTAGATGAATGCATGGCTGGATAGATGGTGCAAGAGGGAGGGCTTTAGATTCCTGGGGCGTTGGGAACGGTTCTGGAGGAGGTGGGACCTGTACAAGCCGGACGGGTTGCACCTCAACAGGACCGGGACCGATATCCTTGCGGGGAGGTTTGCCAGTGTTGTTGGGGAGGGTTTAAACTAGCTTGGCAGGGGCATGGGAATCTGAGTGTAGATTCAGATGGGACAGAATCAGAACTGCAGATAGAAGGCAGAACATTAGTAAGTGACTTAGGAAGACAGAGGAAACAAAGGTTAGAAAATAAACAGCAAGGGAGTTTGGCAGTGCTTAAGGGTATATACCTCAATGCAAGCAGTATAGTGAACAAAGCAGATGAGCTGAGGGTACAGATGACATCTTAGCTATTACAGAAACATGGCTTAAAGAGGGGCAGGAATGGCAGCTCAACGTTCCTGGGGGTTTTCAGAGATAGAGAAGGGGATAAAAAAGGAGAGGGGGAGGCAATTTTGGTTAAAGAAACAATTACAGCTGAAAGGAGGGATGATATGTTAGAAGCATTATGAAATGAGGCCATATGGGTTGAGCTAAGGAACAAAAAAGGGGAAGTCACACTGCTGGGAGTGTACTATAGAACCCCCCACCCCAAACAGTTAGAGGGAAATAGAAGAGCAAATAAGTCTGATTGAAGTTTTGTTGGACAATGTGAGGGGATGCATGGGGAGGTTTCTCTGCTACACATTGGTGGACTTTAGTGACCGAAGGCCACTTTTCCTGTGGGTATGAGGGAAACTTACATGCTGACATTTCACCAATTTTCCCAAACAGTAGATTGCTTTGGAGAAACGTGGTTAAAAATGTCACAAACATGCAGTTAATTAAACAACCATCACTGAAAAAGATCAGCAAATCGGCAAACAAGCAGAAGCTGAATAACAATGTAATTGTCATACTATGATAATGAGATTTCTCTGCTGGTTTTAGAGATCAGTAGGAAGAAGCACCTACCCCACCCTCACAGTCCACTTGATCTCATAAGATCTGAAATTAAAGTAACATTGAGACACAATTGTTTGGTATGAACCAAATAAAGTTTTCTTTAATGATTACAAAGAAAAGCTCTGCCGATGTGTTAGTGGGGAAAGTCACTATGCTGTACAGCACAAAGCCATGAAGACCAGGGTTGATTCCCTGTCACTGCTGAGTTAGCTAATCTCAGCTGGGCAGCAATGAGGCACTACAATCAGCCTCAGTACCCTTAGACTAGGGAGGTCAAAAGTAACCAGGGTATCTGGCCCTGATCACGATCCAGTGGCTTTTGCTAGAAAGTGGATACATGTTGATGTGAGGTGCAAACAGGATCAGCGGCTTGGCTATGATACAATCCATAGATGACTAGTCTACCGACAGTCATTGTCAACAACTTACAATTATGTAACACTCCTCACTTTAAAAAAGGCCTCTTGAAGTGTTTAACAAGGTAGAAAAGGTGAACTCTGAGTCGGAAAAAAGGAGAAAGATGGGGATAAATGAGACTGAAGGCACAGTCAAGAGAAGGATTCAAGCATTTTTTGAAGGCAAGGAGAAAAATAGTAAGGCAAAGTGCTCTTGGGAGAGAATTCCACGAGGCAGGGACATGGGGGTAATTTTCACTTTGGACAATAAACTGGGAGAACGGATCGTCCACCCGATATAGAAATCACCTGATTTTTGTTATCTTCTAGAAAGCATGTAGATGACGTTGAAAAGATTTGCACTACTCTGTAATTAATCTTAATCAATTTTTCTACAGGCATAAACAACACAATCAGCCCAGTTTAATAATTTGCAAAATGTCGGTACCGTGTGGGAAGTGACTATTGCTAAGAATACAATTATGTTCCAAATGTCATTTTCTGTGTTTAGAATTGAATATTTGAAGCAAATAGATTTATATTAGATGAAAATGCAGTTTTCACTGGAAATTATAATTTTTACTATGTTGGTTAATGAAAAAATAGGCATACCTAAAAGCGGGAAGCAGACCAATAGACAACAGTAAGCTACTGTTTGTACTTTTGTACTGCCACTTTGAATCTTCACCCCATCCTAATGTGTTCATGAAAGTCAGCAAAACAAAAAAGTTGCTTGTTAAGGCCTGGTTAAAGGATAATCAAGAGAATGCTCTTGTACAATTCCATGGATGATGTACCATAAATATATTTTCCTTTAAAAATTGTCTAAAAGTGGGGATGTATATTATACATAGTACTAAAATATAAACTTAAAGGTCAAACCAACTTTTGTTAAACTGCTTGAACATATGAATTAAACTGATATAAGTACAACAGCAAAATGCAAAGAAAATCTATTCTCTGCTGCAAAAAAGCAAAAGTGCTTCTCTGCTGGACTTTATGAGGGTATATGCTAAATAGGAGTCAGAGGACTGTTGAAGACTGTATACGCCCATTGAAAGATTCCCTGGGATAGATACGACTAGAATCCCAGGGTATGACAGAGGTACTACATGATTACTTCGCATCAGTCTTTATTCATAAAGATGATGCTCAACTATCAGCAATAGATTGCACTGTTAACAGCAGAATTGTAAATATTAAAATAGACAGGGATACTGTCTCAGAATACAGAACCTCAACCCAATTGAATGGGCTGCCGGCCCAGATGACATCCACCTGAGGGTCCTTAAAGAGATGGGACATGTTCTTAGGGAGCCCCTTGCCCATGTCTTTAATGGCTCTCCAGGATCAGGGACTGTTCCCTCAGATTTAAAAAGTGCAGGTAACCAGCAGAGCATGGCAGGGATGGGGGTAATGGATGTGCAGGTGAGGACGTGGCCACAGAGTTCTGAATTAGCTGGACTTTCTGAAGGCTG
This sequence comes from Heptranchias perlo, assembly GCF_035084215.1. Classification (NCBI taxonomy): domain Eukaryota; kingdom Metazoa; phylum Chordata; class Chondrichthyes; order Hexanchiformes; family Hexanchidae; genus Heptranchias; species Heptranchias perlo. The sequence continues at coordinate 24,071,118 of NC_090345.1, read as the reverse complement.
GAATTGGGGAGGCCAGTGCGGAGAGCTTTAGGGAAGCCAACCCTCAAGTTGGTGAAGGCATGGATCAGATTTCAGCAGCACTGGAGGAGAAATAGGAGCATAAGCAAGCAATGGTGAGGTGGAAGACCAATGCACCAGAAACGAGACAATGAATATAGCTGAGATAGGACAGACACATCCAGGCACATCTCTGTCCAATTTCGCACATGAAAAATGACCATTAGGAGAGGTACAGGGAGGCTGCTGACACTCATAGGTTTGCATCTCAGCAAGAGTTAGTGCCTTCTCATGAGAGGGCTGAAATGGGGAAATCATTGGAAAGAAAAACTACAGAATAAAACTGGAAAGCCCAGTTACTGACTGAGTCAACATAATTCTCCTGATCCTTGCACCGTGAAGGAGATATCTGATAGCAGTGGTTCTCGCCCTCACCAGTTTTCTTTTCCATCTGCAGTTATGGAATTCTGAGAACTTCATGCATGGAGTCTGACTACCATTCCTTTCTACAGTGCTGTTGTGCACCAATAGGCTAAACAATAGGACCACCATCCCTCTGCAAGAATTTGAGGATGACCAATGTGTGGCTTAAGGCCATATCAACAATTCATTAGAAAAGAGAGATACACATTGAGACTAAATGCCAGATACCATCCCACTCACTCTCATTTAAAGTTATTTAAAATATTATAAAAGCTTGCCCAACACCTGCCCACAACCCTCAATAATCCTGCATGGTAAATCTTAGTGCCAATGCCAATTTTACCAGAATGTCTAAATAGAAGACCCCTGGAAATTAGTAACTCCACTGGTTTTTTTTATTCGTTCATGGGATGTGGGCATCGCTAGCGAGGCCAGCATTTATCGCCCATCCCTAATTGCCCTTGAGAAGGTGGTGGTGAGCCGCCTTCTTGAACTGCTGCAGTCCGCGTGGTGATGGTTCTCCCACAGTGCTGTTAGGAAGGGAGTTCCAGGATTTTGACCCAGTGACGATGAAGGAACGGCGATATATTTCCAAGTCGGGATGGTGTGCGACTTGGAGGGGAACGTGCAGGTGGTGTTGTTCCCATGTGCCTGCTGCTCTTGTCCTTCTAGGTGGTAGAGGTCACGGGTTTGGGAGGTGCTGCCGAAGAAGCCTTGGCAAGTTTCTGCAGTGCATCCTGTGGATGGTACACACTGCAGCCACTGTGCGCCGGTGGTGAAGGGAGTGAATGTTTAGGGTGGTGGATGGGGTGCCAATCAAGCGGGCTGCTTTGTCCTGGATGATGTTGAGCTTCTTGAGTGTTGTTGGAGCTGCATTCATCCAGGCAAGTGGAGAATATTCCAACACACTCCTGACTTGTAACTTGTAGATGGTGGAAAGGCTTTGGGAAGTCAGGAGGTGAGTCACTCGCCGCAGAATACCCAGCCTCTGACCTGCTCTTGTAGCCACAGTATTTATATGGCTGGTCCAGTTAAGTTTCTGGTCAATGGTGGCCCCCAGGATGTTGATGGTGGGGGATTTGCTGTTGAACGTCAAGGGGAGGTGGTTAGTCTCTCTCTTGTTGGAGATGGTCATTGCCTGGCACTTGTCTGGCGCGAATGTTACTTGCCACTTATCAGCCCAAGACTGGATGTTGTCCAGGTCTTGCTGCATGCGGGCTCGGACTGCTTCATTATTTGAGGGGTTGCAAATGGAACACACACTGTGCAATCATCAGTGAACATCCCCATTTCTGACCTTATGATGGAGAGGTCATTGATGAAGCAGCTGAAGATGGTTGGGCCTGGGACACTGCCCTGAGGAACTCCTGCAGCAATGTCGTGGGGCTGAGATGATTGGCCTCCAACAACCACTACCATCTTCCTTTGTGCTAGGTATGACTCCAGCCACTGGAGAGTTTTCCCCCTGATTCCCATTGACTTCAATTTTACTGGGGCACCTTGCTGCCACACTCGGTCAAATGCTGCCTTGATGTCAAGGGCAGTCACTCTCACCTCACCTCTGGAATTCAGCTCTTTTGTCCATGTTTGGACCAAGGCTGTAATGAGGTCTGGAGCCGAGTGGTCCTTGCGGAACCCAAACTGAACATCGGTGAGCAGGTTATTGGTGAGTAAGTGCCGCTTGATAGCACTGTCGACGACACCTTCCATCACTTTGCTGATGATTGAGAGTAGATTGATGGGGCGGATTGGATTTGTCCTGCTTTTTATGGACAGGACATACCCGTGGGTAGATGCCAATGTTGTATTGGAACAGCTTGGCTAGAGGCGCAGCTAGTTCTGGTGATGGAACACTTGCATTATACGTTACCTGAATGTTCATGTGATAGAAATGTCTTGTGTTCATTGTAGGCAGGGACCCTGTGAGGATACTGCTGAAAAAAATCTGTAAATGTTTCATGAAGTGAGAGTTTGTAAAAACAAAATGCACTGGGACAGTGACTTTCAAACTGGGGTCCACAGAATTATAAGTACTAGATCTGTGTCGGTCTATGAAACTAACTCAATACAGTGTCCATCACCTAAGAGTTCAGCTTGTCTGTTACACACTTATAAGTCACTTTGTACCCCACCTGTATGGTGTTTGGTTACAATGGAGGAGCTGAGTGGTGGTGGAGTGAAAGATGAGGCAATGAGGGGGGAAGTGACTCAGACCGTATTTTAAATGCACTAATCAAGATTGTATTGAGGAGTGAAGAAGAGGTGTTAATAACCAGAAGGGTTCAACATCATGATTAATTTCAAGGAGTATTTGAAGACTTCTCCATAGCTCCCAGAGGCTACTGTGCTCGGCAATGCTTTCCCATAGCTCAAGTTTGTGGAACAGCCTTTAGCTTCTCAGGACAAGCGTGTCCAGCAGCACATCAATATCTTCTTTTCAAGATCTTCCTGTGGTATACTTTGAACTTCAGATGAAATACAAAAAGTGCAAAAATAAAATGGTCATCAAATGTCTGAAGTTTTGAAAGTTCTGAAAGGAAATATTGCACTTTTGGTATCTTCATCATTATGCAAGTTCCACTTTAATAAACTTTCTTTACGGTCATGGAGATAATCCTGTTGAATTTATCATGAGTCAGAGATACACAAATTAGAGGTGCTGATTTTATTAATGTTAAACAGTTAATGACTATAAAATATTGCTGCAGTTTTACTTTACACTCCATTAGATCAATCACAGGAGAAATAAAAATATCATAACTAGAAGATGTCAGGTCGTAGGTCACAAATCGTGATGGATCATGTCCCTTCTTAAATTGTAGGATTAGGGGTCTATAGGAGTGTGTCACTAGTTGCATGATTCTCTCACAAAGAAAAGTCTGAAAACCCCTCTGTACAGTATGTCATTTCTTACTGCTGACTAGGAATAAACAAATTTTTATTGCTTCATTTTATGTTGCTCAATAAAGTAATTATTTACAACACTTGCATCATTGATCAAAATTTACTGAATCAGGTAGCTTAACATAATATGGCAAACTTTATGTTATGTCATAGCCTTCAGCTTCGAGGTAGGTCAAGTATAACAAACCCACGATACATCGTTACTGAGAATTCAGAATACTGAGAGAAAAGTCCACATTTACCTGCTTACCTAACGCAGAATGAGATGACTCTGTTTTATCATGTTAATTTTTCTATCATAGGGCACAAATAAATGAAAGATGAAATGCTACAACAGGAACAAAGAGATATTCTACAGTTTATATATTTCTCTAATTTTATTTTAGAATATTCAGTACTTTGATTTATAGATTATTTTTTCAGATAATCTGGACATTAATAGCAATATGCTTAGCTTTAAACTTGCAAAGAGGATATTATTTTTTTCAATTGCAATTGACCTATAACAAAAGCAAATTTATTAGAATACCCTTCTGTAGGTTTACAATTTCAGTTGACAGTTTGAAAGTGAGCTCCAACCATAGGCAAGGATTATTCAAAAATGACTTTAATGTGGCATATGAACGTATTAAAACAGACGTTGGGTAATATCAAACAATTTCTGTTATCTTCTAGCAAGCATGTAGATGATGTAGAAAAGATTTGCATAACTCTGTAATTGATCTTAATCAATTTTTCTACAGGCATAAACAACACAATCAGCCCAGTTTATTATTTTGCAAAATGTGGGTACTATGTGGGAAGTGACTATTGCCAAGAATACAATTATGTTCCAAATGTAATTTTCTGTCTTTAGTATTGAATATCTGAAGGAAGACCTATTCTCTGCTGCAAAAAAGCAGAAGTGCTTCTCTGCTGGACTTTATGAGGGTAAATGCTAAATAGGAGTCAGTGTTAAAGACTGTGGGGGTTAAATTGGTTAACCACCGAAATCGCAATGAGCGATTAACCCTCACCCAGTCAACCTGTCGCAGGTAGCTTGAGACATTCATGCTGTCTCTCTGACAGCCGGCCAAAATCTCTTAAAGGTAGCTGGTACCTGTTATTTGTTAAAAATAAAGTCTGCTGTCTGCACGGAGTCTGAACGGAAATCAGACATCGCACACGTAAAACACAGATGCAGGTCGCGTCCCTATGTTTACAAACTGATGAGTTATGTTAAAACATTGAATAAAGGTTGTGCACTACTAAATCCCACATCCTCCATTCTGTATGCCAGACCTCACCAATCTGCCAATCGAAGTTTGTACCAGGTCTGCGAGAGTGCGTGCACCAAGGTTCTCTGATGATGCACTAGAGGCCTTGGTGCAAGAGATGGACAGAAGGAGGGACATCCTATATCCTCAGGGGTGGGGCGGCAAGAGGCCCTCCAGACATATGCCCAAAAGGCAATGGGTGGCAGCAGGGGATGCAGTCAATGCCAGGCGCATAGCACCACCAATATGGATGCAGTGCAGAAAGAAGTTCAATGCTTTGACATGGGTGGTCAAGGTGAGGTCAACTGTCAAGTGACATCTCCTATCAACTGTATCATTAGCCGTATCCGCTGCTCCACACACTACACTCCTCATCACCCACATACCAACAAACTCTTTCCATCAGTATGCAACTCTTCCAATCAGATGATTCCTCTCACCCTCACACATTACCACTGTTGCAAGCCGCACACCCACAACTCACAGGTCACACACACTGGCAGCTATTCAACCATAACAGGCACATCACACAGACACATGTCCCGCTTTCTTGCAGGAGAAGGTGGCGCATAACAGGAGGAATCAAGTGGCAGTGGTATTTAGTCCCTCGAGCCTGTTCCGCCATTCAATGAGATCATGGTTGACTTGTGACCTAACTCCATATACCCGCCTTAACCCCATATCCCTTAATACCCTTGGTTCACAGAAATCTATCAATCTCAGATTTAACATTCACAAGTGAACTAGCATCAACTGCCGTTTGCAGATGAGCGTTCCAAACTTCTCCCACCCTTTGCGTGTAGAAGTGTTTCCTAACTTCACTCCTGCACATCCTGGCTCTAAATGTTAGGCTATGTCCTCTCATCCTAGTATTCAAGTATAGGAGACCTCCAAAAACAGATACAAATGCATCAGCAGCCGGAAGCAATAATCCAGCAACTAACCTGTAAATCCTGTATGGTCCCTTTAAATAGAGCTGGTGGTGGGTTCTCCATGCACTTTAAGGCATGTTCAGATAGTCGTGGTTAAGACAGTGCGTTGAGTTGAGCATTAAGTCCCAAAATGGTGTCTATCACTTTAAATCTGCGATGCAAACTGATTGTACACATTTTCTCCTTATTTTGCATGCTGTCTGTGTTCATTATTTGCGCATGCGCTAATACCTATATCAAGATGGCATCCGGCGTATGTCCAGCGTGCATGCGCATCCAAGACGCCATCTTGGATGTTCAGGAGGCCACGCAGCGCTGAAACAATGGATGCTAGACGGCCCAATTTAGCACCCAGTATATGCCCATTGAAAGATTCCCTAGGATAGATACGACTAGAATCCCAGGGTATGACAGAAGTACTAAATGATTACTTCACTTCAGTCTTTACTCATAAAGATGATGCTCAACTATCAGCAATAGGTTGCACTTTTAACAGCAGAATTGTAAATATTAAAATAGTCAGGGATACTGTCTCAGAATAAAGAATCTCACAACAGAATGGGCTGCTGGCCCAGATGACACTCACCTGAGGGTCCTTAAAGAGATGGGACATGTGCTTAGCTAGCCCCTTGCCCTGTATCTTTAACAGCTCTCTAGAGTCAGTGACTGTTCCCTCAGATTGGACAGATGCTAAGGTAGTTCCACGTTTAAAAAGGAGACAAGGCAGAACAAGGAAACTGTAGACCCATTAGTTTGACTTCAGTAATAGGTAAGATGCTCAAAGGAATCATAAGAGATTACATAGAATTACACAAAATTACATGGAATTATACAGGACAGAAACAGGCCATTCGACCCAACAGGTCTATGCTCGAATTTATGCTCCACACGAGCCTCCTCTCACCTTACTTCATCTCACCCTGTCAACATATCCTTCTATTCCTTTCTCCCTCATGTACTTATCTAGCTTCCCCTAAAATGCATTTCTGCTATTTGCCTCAAGTACTCCGTGGTAGCGAGTTCCACATTCTCACCACATAGATGCTATCTATGATCATCTAGACAGAGAAGAAATCATCAGGGACACTCAACACGGCTTCTGGAGAAAAAGATCATGCCTACTAGTTTGATCAATTTTTTTGAAGAAGTCACTAGGTTCGTGGATGACGGTGACCCAGTTGACATTGTCTACCTGCACTTCCAGAAAGTCTTTAATAAGGTATCTCACAGTAGGTTAGGATCTGCTTGGAGACCGGTTGCCAGTGGTGTCACAGGAATTGGTATTGGTGACATTGCTGTTTACTATCTTTATTAATGACCTGGATGTATGCGTTGGGGGAATGATCTGCAAGTTTAAGGATGATGCCAAAATATGTGCAAGTGTTGGCAAATGGTATTTAAGTTAGACGAGTGCAGTCTTACGCATGTGCGCAGGACTAGCGCTAAATATGCATACTCCTTAGAGGGAACAGAACTGAAGCCAATGGTGAAAGAAAAAGACCTGGATGTCATAGGTCATAACACTTTAAAGGCTCATGAACAATGCAGTGAAGCAATATCTGGAGAAAATAGGGGACTGGTCTGCATCACAGGACTATTCAATATGAAATTAAATATACCATTATGTCCATCTTTGGTTGGGCATTTAGAATACTGTGTCCAGTTCTGGTTCCCTCACATTGTGGGCGATATGGAGGCTTTGCAAAAGATTCAGAGGAGGGCCACAAGAATGATTTCCAGCTTAAAACACCTTAGCTACCCAGATAGGTTTAAAAAACTGGGTCTATACACTTTAGGAAAACGCAGACTCAGGGGCTATTTGATTGCGGTCTATAAAATAATGAAGGGACTATATTGTGTCCATGCTGACAAATTATTTAAATTAGATAGGTTGTAGAGGGCATGGGGTCATGCTTATAAACCATGCAAGGATATAACTAGATTAAATGCTAGACAGTTCTTCTTTTCCCAGAGAATAGTAGACTTATAGAACAAATTGCCAGCTCATGCGGTGAGTGCTGATTCACTGTATACCTTCAAAGAAGAGCTGGACCAGTTCCTGGCTGGGGCGTAGATCATGTCATACAAGAAGTAGGTACCAAGTAGCATAAATTATGGTAAATATGGTCTCCTGAACTAGTTTGGATCTCCTTGGGTTTAGGGGAGGGGGGAGGTCAAAGAGGAATTTTCCAGATTTTTTTCCCCCTAATTGACCATGGGATTTTATCTGATTTTTCATCTCTCCCAGGATATTACATGGTCCCAGGTGGGTAGGGAGTGTCGTAATCGTGAAGCATAAGACATCACAATGGTATGGGACAGGCTAGGTGGACCAGCTGGTCTTTTCTAGTCTGGCAGTTTCCTATGTTCGGATAATTTATGTAAACAAGCCAAAAGTGTGAGGAGAAGGTATATTATACATGGATACTATCTTTTTGCTAATATTTGTGGTCTCCAAGGGGAGTGCATATTAAACACAGAGGCAATATTGCAACTGAAAATGGAAAAGTCCCGAAATTCCAGCTTTTGTATTAATCAGGTTAATGAATGGGAAGAATCAAAAGTACAACTTCAGTTTTCAGAGAACAGGCACATAAAACGTTAAATCAATCAGGCTGTGCAGCATAACAATTTTACAAAAGTTGGCACTTTGCCAAACACAAATGTTTTTATCTGCCCTACTCCTCTATGGTATGCGGTTGCTCTGGCCACATACCCTATAGTCCAGACACAGGTTATAGAACACAGAAGCAAAAACGTTTTTGTTGGCATTTCTTCTACCCTCTAAGATCAAATTGCTCATTTGTAGAAGTGCAATTTGTTAATTACTGGAGGATAATGCAGCAAATTATGAGGTAGAAATTGGTATGCGTTGTGCCGGTTTTTATTAGGCATAAAACGGGTGCAATGCTGACAAATTTAACAGTGAGATTGGACATCATAACAGTAAACGCACCCAATCTGCACCTGTGTTTGGGCCATTGATAAATTCGTCGAGCCCATTTGTCAGGCGTCAAGGACAGCGCCTAAAACAGGCGGTAGGCCCTTTGCTTATGTTAATTAAGATCCTAACACCTGTTGAAGGACCTCCTTCTGGGACTAACCTTTGGGCCATTGCCGGTGAGACAAGCAGCCCAACATTCAGCATCTGCAATGCACAAGCTTCCAATGGAGGCGAGATAGGTGCTGGAGGTTCACGCGTAAAATATTAATAAGGCGCAAGGCCCAATGGGCAATATCAAACTGACTGTCCATTATACACCCCACCTGATTTTCTTTTTATTGACTTCATACATAATGAGCGGCTGATCCAATATCACTCATTTTAGTTAAAGTTAAAATTACCTCTATAGAGCTGATGCCACAAGGGGTTTGAAATACCAGAATATCCAGTGTTAGTATATTAAATTGATCTGTCCCTAATAATTACCTAAATTGGTGATTTTAGTTCACCGCCAGTTATCATTTACCATTTGTTAAATCTATATCAGAATGTGCAGACAGTAATACCACTAAAAGAACCCTCAATGCCTAGATTGCAATATTCTCCTTGGTAGTAATTAGGAAGTAAAAGTGCCAACACTTTTTGAATCTCTGTCTCTGTATGTACATCTGCTTTGTAAAGACTTTCCTATTATGGATTTGGCTTGAAAAGCGTAACGCAGTGTTGGAAATGCAACATATGCTTTGCTTTTTTTAGTCATTTACTCTCAGCAAAAATAAATCTCTAAATCAGCACAAGCTGTTACAGCAGTAGAGTTGAGCACCCTTGATAATCATGGGTAATGGTATGACCTAGTTTGGTGCTAAGCTACAGAGTCCAAAATGCCCCGGGATGGTCCCCCAGCCTATCATGAGTGAGCTGATCTCAACTTGCCAGGGTGCCCCAGACTAAGGTCAAGATTCCTACTCCTAATCACTATTCACTATCTGGTTATGTGCGTGTGTGTGTGAGTGTGTGTGTGTGTGTGTGTAAACTCTGAGTGAGAACAGAATCAGGTTCAGCCATAGTGTCTCCCATAGTCAAATAGCCTGGCAACTACACACATTCCCACAAGGGGGAAAGGAAGGGCATCCAAAGCTAGAGCTCCCTGGATGACTAAAGATATAGAGAGTAAAATGAAACAGAAAAAGGAGGCTTATGATAAATGTCGGGTTCATAATTCAGCAGAGAATCAAGCTGAGTACAAAAGTACAGGGGAGAACTTAAGGAGGGAATAAGAGGGGCAAAGAGTGTGTATGAGAATAGATTAGTGGATAACATAAAAGGGAACCCAAAAGTCTTTTATAAACATATAAATAGTAAAACGGTAGTCAAAGGAAGGGTGGGCCGATTAGGGACCAAAAAGGAGATCTTTTTGTGGAGGCAGAGGGCACGGCTGAGATATTAAATGAATACTTTGCATCTGCCTTCACTAAAGAAGAGGATGCTGCCAATATCACAGTAACGGAGGAGGTAGTAGCGGTATTGGATAGGATAAAAATAGATAAAGAGGAGGTACTATAAAGAGGATACACTGCAGCAACTTGCCAAGGCTTCTTCAACAGCACCTCCCAAACCCATGACCTCTACCGCCTAAAAGGACAAGGGCAGCAGGCACATGGGAACACCACCTGCACGTTCCCCTCCAAGTCACACACCATCCTGACTTGGAAACATAACGCTGTTCCTTCATCATCGCTGGGTCAAACTCCTGGAACTCCCTACCTAACAACAGTGTGGGAGAACCTTCACCACAAGGACTGCAGCAGTTCAAGAAGGCAGCTCACCACCACCTTCTCAAGGGCAACTAGGGATGGGCAATAAATGTTGGCCTTGCTAGCGGCGCCCACATCCCATGAACGATTAAAAAAAAATCTAAAAAGGTTGGCAGCGTTCAAAGTAGATAAGTCTCCTGGTCCGGGTGGGATGCATCCTAGGTTACTGAGGGAAGTAAGGGTGGAAACCAAGGAGGCTCTGACCACATTCTTCCAATTCTCATTTGATATGGGATGGTGCCGGAGGACTGGAGGATTGTAAATGTTACATCCCTGTTCAAAAAAGGGGAGAGGGACAAACCCGACAATTACAGGCCAGTCAACCTAACGTCGGTGGTGGGGAAACTTTTAGAGACATTAATCTGGGACAAAATGAATTGGCACTTGGAAAAATATGGGTTAATAAATGAAAGCCAGCATGGATTTGTTAAAGGAAAATCGTGTTTGACTAACTTGATTGAGTTCTTTGATGAAGTAACAGAGAGGGTTGATGAGGGTAGTGCGGTTGATGTGTGTATGGACTTTCAAAAGACGTTTGATAAAGTACCACATAATAGACTTGTTAGCAAAATTGAAGCCCATGGGATTAAAGGGGCAGTTGCTGCGTGGATACAAAATTGGCTATGGAACAGAAAGCAGAGAGTAGTGGTGAATGGTTGTTTTTCAGACTGGAGGGAAGTGTGCAGCGGTGTTCCCCAGGTGTCGGTGTTGGGACCACTGCCCTTTTTGATATGTATTAATGACGAGGACTTGGGTGTACAGGGCACAATTTCAAAGTTTGTAGATGACACGAAACTCGGAAATGTAGTAAACAGTGAGAAGGATAGTAACAGACTTCAGGAGGACATAGACAGACTGGTGAAATGGGCAGACACACGGCAGATGAAATTTAATGCAGAGAAGTGTAAAGTGATACATTTTGGTAGGAAGAATGAGGAGAACAGCAGTATAAACTAAATGGTACAATTTTAAAGAGGGTGCAGGAACAGAGAGACCTGGGGGTGACAAGTTGAGAAGGCTGTTAAAAAAGCATATGGGATCCTTGGTTTTACAAATAGAGGCATAGAATACAAAAGCGCTTCCCCCCGACACCAACGTTCATTTGTCCTTTCTGACCAACAAATCATTCCCAAATATTTCAAAGAAGATGCAACCAATTTATATTCCTCCTCCACATATGTAATAATCACTTTTCTGGGGCCAGGAGGAGCATGACTGTACCCCCTAGCCCCTAAAAAATCTTCAGGCTTGTGGCTGGCCACAACGTGACCCTCCCCCAGATCGCCTCGCCCCAAATCCCCCCGCCCCCCAGAGCCTGACTTCTGGCTTAGCTCAACGTAGGAGCCGCCGGATATCCCACCCTCCACCGCCCCCACCACCAACCCCCCACCCCAAAGGCAAGCTGACTGTGTGCACTTGCTGAACGTTGGTTGCTCATCAAAAATATTTAGATGAGACCTAAACATGAAAGTAGTTTGGGTCTCTCGTGGAGCCATGGGGTTGACAGCACGATCACTCACTGCTCACCCGATATGTGGTCCAGTTGAAAATTGCCTCCATTAACCCATCTCTTCCATCTATGGATGCTGATTGAACTCATGAGTGTTTCCAGCATTTTCTGTTTTTGTTTCGCAGTGCTTCACAAGTTGGCTTCCATCTCTGTACCAAGAAGGAAGCGTAATTATGATATAAAATATTTTGAAAGAAGTGTATCAGTACAAGCAGCAGTGGTGTGCACACATTAAAGCCGTTGTTATACTGTTTTAGTTTGGATTCCTGAAGATTGGTGTTTTCAATCCAAGTCCCGGTATTTACACTGTTAAATTCAGCATGCTAGAAAACTGCATCTATGAGTCTGTCACCAGCGTAAGAGAGCAAATTTACTAATGTAAACACTGGGAGCTGGTTCACAGATGCTGGCCTTCCAAGCTCTGAGCTAAAGCAGCAGCAGTATTAAAATACCTTCAAACTTTTCCCTTTGCTCCAATAACTTCTCCAGTTAGGATCACCAGCTTTTGATAAGACTAAACCCAGACAGAAGGACGGGGTAAGGATGGGATCATGACTTGATGTTGCTTGTGAACATTCTGGTTTTCATTTTGGATATGTTTGGACATCTCACTCAATTCTGATCCCAGACCAGACCAAGTGGTAATATGATGCCACTTTCTACAGCTGAGTGGCAGCAAAACCATTTCACAATGGGGTAAATTTTCATCTTCACCATCCCGAAGGTAACCGATGTCAAGGGAATGAAAATCGGGCGGGTTCTACAACAAGTGAGCGATCCACTCGGCTAGATTGCTGCCCAGGCGGTGAAGATGAAAATTTATCCCCATGTGCACAGAGGGCAATAGAAGTGCTTTAGGTGGCAATGGCCGTGTCTACTTGCTGATTTTGGCTCTGCTGTCAGTTTCAGTTCACACTGCAGGCAAATGTGTTCCTGCTGTTGAAAACATGGTGGGAAGCCAGCAGTTTTTTTGCTTTTACAGTACAGGTTCACTACTGACTTCAGCTGTTGATGGGAAACTCGTAATATGAAATAAGAGTAGCTTTGGTCTAAAGAAGCAATAAGTCTATTAGTATCCCAAAGTATAAGGGAACTGAATTAACACATGCAGCTAAAACGGCATGATCACTGAAGAATTTTAGATGAATGACTGTATCTCTGTTGTTACTAATGCAGCCCTCTCACACTATTGTGCTCAGTAACCCTTTTCTGTTAATTTCACAATGAAAATGTCTTCAGCATTTATTACTAAACAAAAAATATATACTTTATAAAGCAATTAGAAGAAAAAAGGTGTTAAAATTAATAATAGCTATTTGTAACCTTTTTAAAAGCTATTGATTGGGAAATCAATGGATGAATCATTGTGATCTGCATATAGATTTATCTATATTAATCCTTCGAGCATCAGGCGAGTTTACTCATTCAAACACTATGGGGGGAATATTAACGCCCAAGAACAGATGGGTTGAGGGCGGGTGGATCGTGAAAATCATTGATTTTTGGAGGGTGACCGTGCCCCATATCCAATGTGCCCACTTCCAGGTTTAATGGAGCGCCTACACAGGCTCAGGTTGAGCCAGCAGGTGGTCGCAGACATCTGCAGCCTCCTTGAAGACGAATTGCTCCCCACTGGGCCTGATGGCCACGCATTGCTTGTCGCAGTAAAAGTCACTACTGCCCTCAATTTCTTTGACTCTGGCTCCTTCCAGTGGCACCACCAGAGACATCTCCAGGGTATGTCAGTCTTTTGCGCATAAATGTATAAGGCAGGTGATAGATTTTTTTTATTATTCGTTCATGGGATGTGTTCGTCGCTGGCGAGGCCGGCATTTATTCCCATCCCTAATTGCCCTTGAGAAGGTGGTGGTGAGCCACCTTCTTGAACCGCTGCAGTCCGTGTTTGCCAGGGTGGCACTTGTTTGCCACTTGGTGAAATACAATTTCTTCAACTTACGCTTCCTATCACTTCTACATGGTGCAGCCCCTGTAGCTTCAACAGAGGTAGAGACTGGATGCTCAGATCCCTGCTCTGATTCCTGAGATGCTTTAGGCCTATGACCTCTGTGATTTGGAGCCCCTGAGGGCCCCGCCAAAGACTACTCCACCTGCACCTGTGAAGTGGCAGACACGGCCGTCGGGAGAGGAGGCAGCATGTCAGGTACTGGTTGAGAGGTGGGGGGGCAATGGGTGAGACGTGGGAGAGCTTTGTGTGGCGTTCCCACTTCCATGTATCCTTTCACCATCATCCCACCCTCTGGGCTAGCGCCACATCACTCCTGCCACTCTGCTGGAGAGCAGCTTGGTGCACATCAGTGACGCATTGTAAGGCCACAGATAAGGTATCTATCATGCTGTTTAAGGCGGCAGACATGCTAGCTTCCAAAGTCATCCCAGCCCTGGTCATGGTCTGCATAGACTCATTTGACAGCCGTGCTTGAAACCCCATGGAGATGGCCACTCTCTCCATGGCAGAGGTTCTCACAATTACCTGCGATGTCAATCCACTCATGTTGTAGTTGGACTTCTTCATCCTCTTCGCTATTGTGGAGAGTGTGCGTGGCACGTTTTTCAGTACCTCGCAAAGTAGCAGCTGTACCTCAATCATTCTCATTCTCATCGATGGCCCCTGGGATTCAGCATCTATGTCCAGCTGAGCAGAGCTTGGAGAAGAGAGCGCCCTCAGAAGCGGACTCTCCACAACTGCCCCAGCCACTGGTGTCTGCTCGTGTTCACTTGTGAGTTGTGAACCACCAGGTGAAAATCCAATCAACTGTCTAACAGGATCCGCCGAAGTGCGAATATCTGCGCCGGTGCGTGGATATATGTCCTGTGACGGTGCACCCTCAGAAGGAATGAGATCCTCTGAGGAATTGTTGTCATGAATCTCCGCAGATTGTTCTTGTAAGCATGAAGGCCCTGGAAGACAAAACAAAGCAATATGAATTAGTGATGGCAAAGTAACAATCTTGCCAATTACCATACTCAGTCTTACATAAGAACATAAGAAATAGGAGCAGGAGTAGGCCAATCGGCCCCTCGAGCCTGCTCCGCCATTCAATAAGATCATGGCTGATCTGATCCTAACCTCAAATCTAAAGAACACAAGAAGTAGGAGCAGGACCCGGCCACTCAGCCCCTGGGCCCGCTCCGCCACCCACAGGGTCTTGACCGATCCGAATTCAGCTTCATGTCCAATTTCCTGCCCGCTCCCCGTAACCCCTAATTCCCTTTACTTCTAGGAAACTGTCTATTTCTGTTTTAAATTTATTTAATGATGTCTTCTCATAGTTCCGTCAGTCATTGATAAAATAAAGTCATCATGTGCATGAAAGGTGTTTACATTGTGTCACCAGGCACCTGCGAGTTCCCAGTCTCTCCATCTCCGATTGAGAGGGATGCGGATGTGCCACCAACCTCAATGGTGTCCTCTGCATCTATGAGCTGCACTATTTGTGGAGGGCCATCTCCAGTCCTCTCCCTCTCCCTTGCGTTTTGCACTCTCTCCTCCTACAAGGGGCAAAACAACAGAACTGCGAGTGACTGATGGTCACGTATTCCCCCGATAGATGCAGTGCATTGGGTGAGGGTGACTATCGGACAGATGTAACAAATTGCATCCGGATTGGGGTGAGTGGCAGTGGTGGATGGATACATGGAGAGGTAAGAAGTGCATATAAAGTGAAGGATGGGTGCTGCTGAAACTTAAGTGGGTGTAAGGAGTGATGCGATGGAGTAGGCTTGACAAGACAGAGTAAGATGGGGGGGGGGTAATGTACACCACTGGATGTAGGTGAATCAGCAACTGTACTCACTTTTCCTGACTTGGTTAGGTCATTAAAGTGCTTCCTGCACTGCATCCAAGGCCAGGACACCATGCTCCTGCTGCTCACCTCCTCAGCCACCTCTAGCCATGCCTTCTTGGTAGTAGAACCAGGTTTCTTCCTCCCATTGCTGGGGTAAATTATTTCTGTCCTGGTCCTCACTGCACCCAACAGTACTTCAAGGGAAGCATCTGTGAATCTGGGTGGCTGACCTTGCTCTCTCTGAATCCATGGCTTCACTGCCTCCTTTCTCCTCCAAAATCCATTTTTGCATGCGACCTATAAATAGCAGACTTCAGATCATGTCCTGCAGGTGCGCAGCATGCCTGCTGCGCAGCTTGGAGCCGCGAAACCCGGGAGAAGAAATTTATTGCTTCAATTAAGTCATGATCCCAGATTGGGACCCGCTCACTTCACTTCCGGATTTCATGTCCGATAAACATCCCCCCCCACTCTCTTCCCAGCTCCATGTTAAAATCCAAGCCTTTGTTTTATACGTCTGTGGTATGACCAGATCAAGTTTCAGATTTTGGGTTTTTCATCTGACCTTTAAGACTGCTTTGCAGTCATTTTCTAAAAAAAATGAGTAGCAGCAGAGAGGCATAAAATAAAGATAAATGAAAGCTTAATGTTGAAATAATGGTGGAAATTAGTTTTAAAAAAAGAGTAAAAGAAAGTTAAAACAGGTAAATGCACACAATAGCATTAAGTCTCCAAGTGTGGCCAAATGCTGGGACTAAAGGATCAGTGAATTAACTCTAGCAATAATAAGGTAGAAAGAATATAGGGAGGAAAAAAAGAACAGGAAGGGAAAAAGAACAAAGTGCTTAATTTTTTTATTTTTATGTAGGTTTTGTTGTATTTGATTCAGTATTACAGTTCACGAGCTGCAAACAAAATAAAATTAGTTGGCCTGGGAAGGCAGACATTTCCCTGAATGTGTTGGCAGTCTAAAGCTTAAATCAGTCGCTTTGGATACATTTATAGTAAGTGGTGTCTATCATGGATAATTGAGTTGGCATTATGAACCAGTTAGTGTGATCAAACCAGGAGTTCCCGAGGGTGATCGCACTAAGGGGCTTCTAATATGCAGAGAAAAGAACTTATTTGTGTTCTAATGATGAAAGCTCTGCAATAAATCAGTTTATCCTCGCTTATTAGGGATTGACTGCTAACACACTCTGAGGTCTTTGTTATAAGTCTGTGGATCATCGATGGGTGGCTAATGAAGTTGCCTACAAGACAAATAGATGCTAGGTTGCATTTGACTAGTTGGTACAATGCAGGGTAAATAAAATAAAAATGTAAATAACAAAAATGTGTTGATAAAATAAATTGTTTTTATTTAGTAAGATAAATATCATGATGCAAGGAAAAAAATCTGTGTCTTGAATTAAACTTGCTATTGGATGGAATTATCCAGCTGCTTTTTAAATGAAGCTGTCTGTGCTGTGAAAGCCAGAAGAAAATATTGTTTTGGCTCTATTCAGCTTTGGGATATATTTGAATGACAATTTTACTGCTAAAATAGTACAGCTTTAAAGCAAGTTGACTATGTTGTTTATGGGAGCACTAATTAGTAAATGGACACATATGGTGCAATTCATTTAACTAATAGCTGCCTTTGAGGTTTAAGAAATTGCCATTCTCTCCTTCTTTCAGTACCCCACCTGGGATCCTGAATGGGTTGAGATACAGAGTAATTATTGGTAATCATCTCACATCATCAGTAACCGATTGTAAGGCTGTAATTAAATAATAAATGCTTCTGTGGCTCGTGCCCTTTATGTGGCAGTGCCCTGGAGACCAACTCTGCATAACAAAATAGCTGACTCCTAGCCAGTTCCCTCCAGCAGTACTGTCTTGCAGTCAGTCTGTTGTGCTGCCCAATTCTCCTGCTTTAAAGTATAAAGCAAAATGATTGTGTAACATAGGGCCCGATATTAGGAGGGAGGCGGGTTGCCAGCGGGGGGTCGACTGGGCGCGTGGGTAATGCGCCCAGTAAAATCGGTGGGCTCCCCCCGCGATCGTAAGTAAATTGAAGCCACTTACCTTGGCTTCCGGGTTTCGCGCTGGAAAGCTGCGCAGCGGGCGGACTGCGCACCTGCATCATAGGCTGCCAGCTGGAGGAGCCCTATTTAAAGGGGCAGTCCTCCACTGACTGATGCTACAGAAAGGAGTCAAAATTACAGCATGGAGCAGCCCAGGGGGAAGGCTGCTCCCAGGTTTAATGATGCCTCACTCCAGGTCCTACTGGATGGGATGAGGAGGAGGGGGAGGACAGAGATCTTCTCTCCGGTGGACGGGAGGAAGTGGCCTACCTCTTCGACCATGAAGACCTGACTTGAGGTGGCAGAGATCACCAGCACCACCAACATATCACGCACCTGCATACAGTGCAGGAGGCGCCCCAATGACCTAAGCATGTCAGCCGGAGTGAGTACTCTTACTCATTCCCCTACACTCTGTCTGCCACATCACCGCCCCCATCCCACAACTCCTTCTGCACTGCCAACACTACTCTATCACATCACTCCTCACACCCACTCAATGCTCATCCTCATCTTACCTGCACTTACTCACCTCGCCAGTACTCATCCCACCACTACCACTCAACCCAATCCTCATACAATCTCATGGCTCTGTCTCATACTCACCCTCTCATGCATCTCTTTCATGGTCAGCCTCACCCCATCTGCCACTACCTATGCGGCAGCCACAGGGCATGCATCATGTATGTGTAGTAGGAAGCGTAAGGCAAACGTGTTGTGAGCATGAAGGGGACGCACAAGGGTATTTGAGGGTTTGTCATGGTTTTTACTTATATTTGATTTCTGATCAACTCACATTACATATTATATTGTCACCACTACTGCCACGTCTTGGCCATTCTTGACTGGCTTGTGCAGTAATGCCCTTTCATGAGGTTCTCCATGAACACCCTTGATGCCACCCGGTGGGTCACCCTTCTGTGGGTACATGTGTAGTTGCACGACTACTTTGTGCAGGTGCCCTGTTGTGCAGCACTGTGTTGTGTAGTTCCACGTGGTGGAGGTGGACGGCATGCCTGGTGAAGCTGGTGATGTTGGTCGTCCTCCAGTGGAGTGATGAATGCAGCAATGGAAACCCCCCCCCCCACAATCCTGATGGTGTGAGTGTGAGGGGGTAGTCCAAAATCTGAATCCTCCTAAAATCTCCAACTAATGAGGTCTGTAAATGACGTCAAGTACCCAGATAATGATCATAAGTGGGATCCCGCCGGCTTTGATTGCCGGTGGGAGTCCCGCATGCGGGGGCTGCGCACGCACCGATTTGAATGATTGGGGAACCCGGAAGTGGGCGGGTTGGAGCTGGGCTCCGGACCCACTCCGGCAATCCCCAATTTTAGGAGCCCCCCGACACAAACGCACCCGCTCGGCCATCCGAAAATTGACCCCATAGTATTGTTTGATGATATAAATCCTTTCTAGATACTATATGGATTTATGTACAACCAGAGCTAAAAGGCCATGATCTTCCTGAAATAATGTGTGTCAAACCTATTTTCAGCTCCACAGACGTTATCTGCCCTCCAGTACTTTGTCCAAGTGACTATTTTTCAGGTGTAAGCATCAACAGGCAGGAGGAATCATTGGACAACCCAATCCTTTTCCTTACTAGTCCAGGGACCCTGAAGCCAACTGCAGTTACACTACCCACACGGTCTTTGTAGCTGAGGTCAGCTGACACTACCGGTTAGAGATGAGCAGACTGACATCAGCTGAGATAATCCATTCTGTTTGTTCTGAATTGATTCAAGCGTGTTAAGCCATATTCAGAACCTAACAACTTACTATTTACGTACAGAAGTACGTGGTAATGGTCTGATTATATTATGTTGAAAGCTGGTCATAAAAAATCTAGGGGCTGATAATGTGACGTTCAGCACCTATAGTTCTGCTGCACATCAGGCGCTGCAGTCTGAAGCATGCTTAGTGCCTGGTACGCACTGTGCTTAATAATTACCTCTAGAAATGCCTGTGGCACTGCTAGCCTATGTACCAGTTATGTGCTAGATCCATTAAGTCCCTTACTCAAATGCAAATGAGGATATAGCCCCATAATGCATTTTAAAAAATTAATTCATGGGAGTGTGGGCATCACTGGAGAGGCCGGCATTTATTGCCCATCCCTAATTGCCCTTGAGAAGGTTCTCCCACAGTGCTGTTAGGTAGGGAGTTCCAGGATTTTGACCCAGTGACGATGAAGGAACAGCGACATATTTCCAAGTCAGGATGGTGTGTGACTTGGAGGGAAACGCGTAGGTGGTGGAGTTCGCAGCGCTTGCTGCCCTTGTCCTTCTAGGTGGTACAGTTCGTGGGTTTGGGAGGTGCTGTCAAAGAAGCCTGAAGCATTGAGAATGCCTGAACAGCAATGCATACCCCCAGCACCCATATAACATAGACACTACATGAGAAGCACAGTCACCATGTCAGGTCCTTTCTCTTAAAGTCGACTCATTCCTTTTTTATTTGTCACAAATCACTGCTCTGTTTCCTTCCACGCATTTCAATGCTGTGTTTTCAAAACTGAACTTACTCAGAGCCTCTTAAAGCCACATGTACCTGTTTCCTCAAGAAACTGTCATTGTGTGTTGCCTATATTGGATCTATGGGTATTTCTTTCCCATCAGTACATTGCTCTGCAACTACATGCTCTACAAGCAGTGATGCAATGGCTGCCTTGGCCTATACATAATCAGACACATCTGTAGTCATTTGAGTGGGATGACTAGGTGTTACAAATGTGGTATTGCCTAGAGATATAGATCTATAATTTGATAGAGAAGTACAAAATCATGAACGGTTTTGATAGAGTAAATAAGGAGGAACTGTTTCCAATGGCAGAAGGGTCAGTAACTAGAGGACACAGATTTAAGGTGATCAGCAAAAGAGCCAGAGGCAACATGAGGAAACATTTTTTTATGCAGCGAGTTGTAATGATCTGTAATGCACTGCCTGAAAGGGTGGTGGAAACAGATTCAATAGTAATTTTCAAAAGGGAATTGGATAAATACTTGAAGGGAAAAAAATTACAGTGGTATGGGGAAATAGCAGGGGAATGGGACTAATTGAATAGCTCTTTCAAAGAGCCGGCACAGGCATGATGGGCCAAATAGACTCTTCCTGTGCTGTACCTACTATAATACTATGATAATCCATGCCAGCTCCACTACTGTTGGGCACTGCCTCAGCATCTCCTGAGTTCCAAGTAGGAGCAGACTTCTGAGCAGCGATGAAGTTGTTGAAGCCCTGTGTTGTGACTGTTTCAATCTGATTCTTCAAAAATAAAGGATGATGCTAACCATGAGTTTGGGGAAGAACTCAGACCTCCTACACTCCCTCTATTGTCTCCAGGCCAAGAACTCCCTTCTTCTCATGAGAAGTCAAAGATTGTGTATTAGGTGTATCCCTGCTCCCATCAATCTGCAAACATTGGCACTTGTTATATGCAACCTTCTCCCACAAGCAGATAGAAAAGGGACATATATCATGATAAGGAATATTCCGTGCGTCACCCAAGTGCAAGGCCAGCAGCCACCTTATGTCAGTATGTGAACATGCAGCATGGAGAGGATACCTTGGGTGCAATTTTAATATGGCGGCAGGCACTCAGCAGGGGCGGGGGGGACGGGGGGTGAATAGTCACATCGGAAACCCAAATTTTTTTTTCGTGTGTCCACTTGAGCGATTACAACTAAATTGAAAGCCCTTAATGTAACTTCGGGTTTCACATCTCCAAGCTGCTCAGCTGGCATACTGCACACCCGAATGACGTGCTATGAACTGGAGTATTTAAAGGGACGTTGCAACCATCGCAACCATGGATTTTGAGGGAAGCCAGAAAGAGAGTTGAAACCCACTGCCCTCTCAGTCTGGCTGATATCGTCACAAGAGAAGTTGGTGTAGTCGGATGCCCTAGCAAACAAGCCATCCGTGATCTGTCGTATACACTTATGTGCAGAGGCCCTGGAGACCCTGGAGAAAAGGCATTCAATAAGGTGCCACACAAGAAATTGTTACACAAAATTAGGACCCATGGGTAATATAGTAGCATGGATTGAGGATTGGTAAACGGACAGAAACCAAAGAGTAATGAATAAACAAGCCATTTTCGTGATGGCAGGTTGTGGCTAGTGGAGTGTCGCAAGGATAAGTTCTTGGGCTTCAGCTGTTTACAATCTATATCAATGACTTAGATGAGAGGACCAAGTGTAATGTATCCACATTTGCTGATGATACAAAGCTAGGTGGGAAAGTAAGATGTGAGGAGGATGCAAAGAGGCTGCAAAGTGATATAGGCAGGTTAAGTGAGTGGGCGAGGTGGCAGATGGAGTATAATGTGGGGAAATGTGAGGTTACCCACTTTGGTAGGAAGAATAGAAAAGCAGAATTTTTTAAAAGGTGAGAGACTAAGAAATGTTGCTGTCACAGGGATTTGGGTGTCCTTGTACACAAATCACAGAAAGTTAACATGCTGGTACTGCAAACAATTAATTAGGAAGGCAAATGGTATGTTGGCCTTTATTGCAAGTGGGTTGGAGTATAAGAGTAAGGAGGTCTTGCTGCAATTATATAGGGCTCTGGTGCGAACACACCTAGAGCACTGTATACAGTTTTGGTCTCCTTACCGAAGGAAGGATATACTTGCATTAGAGGGGGTGCAACGAAAGTTCACTAGATTTATTTCTGGGTTGTCCTGTGAGGAAAGATTGAGTAGATTGGGCCTATATTCTCTGGAGTTTAGAAGAATGAGAGGTAATCTCAGTGAAACGTACAAAATTCTTAGAGGGCTTGAGAGGGTAGATGCTGAGAGGCTGTTTCCCCTATCTAGACAGTCTAGAACCAGGGGTCATAGTCTCAAGCTAGGGGGTCGGCCATTTAGGACCGAGATGAATAAAAATTTCTCCACTCAGAGAGTTGTGAATCATTGAAATTGTCTACCCCAGAGGGCTGTGGATGCTCAGTCATTGAGTATATCACTGGATATTTGGACACTAAGGGAATCAAGGGATATCAGGATAGGGCAGGAAAGTGGAGTTGAGGTCAAAGATCAGCCATGAGCTTATTGAATGGTGGTGCAGGCTTGAGGGGCCGTATAAGAACATAAGAACATAAGAAATAGGAGCAGGAGTAGGCCATACAGCCCCATACGGGCAATGCGTGGCCACCAGGCCCAGCCGGGAACAGCTCTGCATAAAGGAGCGTGCAGATGTCTGCGACCACCTGGCAACTCAATCTGAGCCTGCGTCGGTACTGCTCCTCAGAGAGGTCCAGGAAGCTCTGCCTCCGTCTGTACACCCTCTCACGTGGGTAGTGCTTCCTGCGACCTCAGCCCCTCCATTGGTCTGCTTTTTTGCAGATCCTTGAGGCGCACCTCTGTCTTGTGCACCTGCAACTCTCAGAACTGCACGCCATGCCTGCCGCGGATGGTGATGTGCCTCCTCCTCAAATATACTGTTGAATAAATCCATTGCGCCTCTCATCCTGATATCAATTTGACGGGGTCCAAAATATAGCTAAATATGTCTGAACCCAAGAATTCTGTGTGCGAACAAAGAAATCTCAGACTAAACACAAAGAACTCCCAGCCATAGGCTTGTCTGAGAGAACTGAGTGCCCTGCTGCAAAAACTCACCTTTTACTCACATGTTTCAATCACTGGTTTAAAGGTCCAAATGAGGGTTGGCTGCAACTCGCCTCCGTTTCAATGGGGTGTTTCAGAGGCCATGGGAGACACGTTCAGGAGAAGTTAAAATGATTTGTGTAACTCAATACACAAAGTTAATCAGATTAAGTGCTTTAAAGACCTAAATTGGCCCTTTAAATATCAGCCCTACTTCCGGGTGTCAGAAGGGTGCATGCATCCAAACACGTCCCAGACGGCGGCATATTGGAGGCAGGATGTGGTCCTGGGCAGTGAATATTTTCACTGCCCATCCGCCCCCATCCCTCCAGTTCTTGGGGGTTAAAATTTACCCCTTTGTGTTGGTAGTGTGCTTGGTGTTTGCTACTTGCAACATTCCATAGACCACATGTTGTAGCAGCAATATAGGGTGCCATACTGTATCATGTGTATGCCTGTGTATTTAGAAAGTACACCAAGTTACTAGAGTGCTTTCATTCTCCCCGTGTGGTGTTCTACCAAGCTTGAAATGTTATTAATATGATTTTGATGTCAATAGAGAAATAAAGCAAAATGTTAGGACATTTATTTTAGTAACCTTCCTGAGGCCAGCAAATTCTTCCTTGTCTGCTCTTAGGTTCGCTGCATGTGAGGCAGGTGTTACCATTTCAACCAGCTCCACCCAGGTTAGTCCAGCAAACTAAACTAAACTTCAGTGTCAGTTCTGTCCAGGAAGTACAATGGAAATCTTATTATGACTGTGCTGTATTTTGGAGGTCAGATTGGACCCAAAATTCATTGAAGTTCATTGAACTGCTGAAATGTAATATCTTTTTTGGTTTATTGGCTGGTGCAAATAAACCCTACCTCAAGGCTTGGTTTTACAAGGGTGCTGATTTGGAAATATGCTAGTAAAAGCTGCCAATATTTTCATGACTAAATACCCACTAATCCAACCATTGCCTCCCCCATACCACTCAAAGCTCCCATCTGCCATCCATCCTGGCCACTGTTGCATTTTAGACAAAAAAGTTCACCTGATTCTGAGCCTAGATTGCAGGAGTGGAGTTCAGTAAAATCACTAAACAAGACCATTAACTCAGGGCCCTGAAGAGTAATTCAACCTCACAATTTAATCAGATGTGAACACTGGCATGTGTGCGTGATGAAGTAATATTTCCTTCCGTTGATTTTTTATTTATTTTGTTTCAGTGCTTGGAATGCAGCTGAAATGCTCTATTCTATAATAGTGTTTTTGGAGCACACCCATCTCTTAATATAAAAAAGAAATTTGCTTAGCAGTCCCCCTCAGGCTCCTCAAGATAATAAATTATTATTTTTCAAAAAGACATAATCATGGTGCAACCTGGTTTTTAACCCTTTACATACTGTGGCAGAAATAAATAAGTCAATAATACATTACATTACAGACAAAAATGTTTCATTATTGCCACACTAAAATCATTATGCTAACAAGTATCTGCTACCTCCAACCCCTGAGTAAATTTATCAGTTCCTAGGTTTTGCTTTGACTCTCCCCTGCTTTGAGTTTAAGTAGCAGCCTTACAGTGAGATTTTGTCAAAGGATTTTTAGGTTTTTTTTATTCGTTCATGGGATGTGGGCATCGCTGGCGAGGCCGGCATTTATTGCCCATCCCTAATTGCCCTTGAGAAGGTGGTGGTCAGCCGCCTTCTTGAACCGCTGCAGTCCGTGTGGTGAAGGTTTTCCCACAGTGCTGTTAGGAAGGGAGTTCCGGGATTTTGACCCAGCGACGATGAAGGAACGGCGATATATTTCCAAGTCGGGATGGTGTGTGACTTGGAGGGGAACGTGCAGATGGTGCTGTTCCCAAGTGCCTGCTGCTCTTGTCCTTCTAGGTGGTAGAGGTCGCGGGTTTGGGAGGTGCTGTCGAAGAAGCCTTGGCGAGTTGCTGCAGTGCATCCTGTGGATGGTACACACTGCAGCCACAGTACACCGGTGGTGAAGGGAGTGAATGTTTAGAGTGGTGGATGGGGTGCCAATCAAGCGGGCTGCTTTGTCCTGGATGGTGTCGAGCTTCTTGAGTGTTATTGGAGCTGCACTCATCCAGGCAAGTGGAGAGTATTCCATCACACTCCTGACTTGTGCCTTGTAGGTGGTGGAAAGGCTCTGGGGAGTCAGGAGGTGAGTCACTCGCCGCAGAATACCCAGCCTCTGACCTGCTCTTGTAGCCACAGTATTTATATGGCTGGTCCAGTTAAGTTTCTGGTCAATGGTGACCCCCAGGATGTTGATGGTGGGGGATTCGGCGATGGTAATGCCGTTGAATGTCAAGGGGAGGTGGTTAGAATATCTCTAGTTGGAGATGGTCATTGCCTGGCACTTGTCTGGCGCGAATGTTACTTGCCACTTATCAGCCCAGGCCTGGATGTTGTCCAGGTTTTGATGCATGCGGGCACGGACTGCTTCATTGTTTGAGGGGTTGCGAATGGAACTGAACACTGTGAAATCATCAGTGAACATCCCCATTTCTGACCTTATGATGGAGGGAAGGTCATTGATGAAGCAGCTGAAGATGGTTGGGCCTAGGACACTGCCCTGAGGAACTCCTGCAGCAAAGTCCTGGGGCTGAGATGATTGGCCTCCAACAACCACTAACATCTTCCTTTGTGCTAGGTACTGGAGAGTTTTCCCCCTGATTCCCATTGACTTCAATTGTACTAGGGCTCCTTGGTGCCACACTCGGTCAAATGATGCCTTGATGTCCAAGTTTGTTTCCAATCTAGCAGGACCTCGCTAGAGTTCATTGGCTTTTTCAAGTAGACCATGAACACCTCATAAATATCAACCCTTCTCTCTTTTAGTACTCTAGGACAACATCATCTCAAATTGATTTGTGGGTTGGTCCGCTCCCCTCCCCTCCCCTCCCCCATTAGTAGTTTTCTTCTTTTGTCTCTCCTTTTTTATTGTACACGCCTTCATCATCTTCAGAGTCAACTGCTCCATTGCTCTCCTTGCTGACCTCCCTTCCTCTACCCTCCATAAACACCAACTTGGCCAAAACTCAGTTCACCCACCATGGGTGACAATGCCTTCAGCCGCCTGGGTCCTAGGGGGTCATTTTAACCTAACCCACCCAGCGCAGTGGGAAACTGACTGTGTCGGATCTCTGTCTCCAACCTCCCAACTGATTATCAACCCACGTCACAAGGGTTACCTCCAATTCCATGTAATTTTATTTTTGCTAAAAAATCTCTTGTGCGGAACCTTATTTAAATATCCCGGATGCTCCTCCAGCACAGGTTCACCCCCTGGCAATGCTTAGCAAGTGCAAGTAGAGGAGGAATGTACACTGCTGCAGCAGAGGTCTGCAGCAACCACAATGGCTGCTGTGGTCACAGCCTTCTGTCTGGTGTCCAAAAACACGCCAGGGGATCTTTTATGTCCACCTGAGCAGACATGCTGGGTCTCAGTTTAATATCTCATCCAGAGGGTGGCACCTCCAACAATTCAGCATGCCCTTTGTATTGCGCCGAACCCACAACTTTCAGATTCAGAGGTGAGAGTGCTACCAACTAATCCTTTTTACCACACTAATCCTTTGTAAACACACTAATCCTTTTTTATCATACTAATCCTTTTGCTGGCTAAATCTTTTTAAATTCAGCATAAAGAAAACATAATTTATGTTCAAAATAACATGGTATGCTAAAAAATTAATCATTGTTCTTTTTCTTTTGACTATTTTGTGTGCATGTTGTTGTTTGCTACTAATCAATGATCTGGGCACAAGCACTGAGGGTGCAAACAGATGTCCTTCTATCTGAGAAGTGGGCTGTTAAAACTCAGCATTGTCAGTAATAGAGGAAATATAAATGGCATTTCTATTTTCTAACAAGTGATAAATTAATTTAGAGCCAAATATTGTGTAACTAACAAAAAACAATAAACTGGAATTGCTGGAAATCTGAAACAAAAGCAGAAAATGCTGGAAACAGTTAGTTCTGATCAATCGATACCTGAAACATTCACTCATCTGTTCTCTCCACAGATGCTGACTGACCTGCTGAGTGTTTTTTGGTTTTGTATCATGTAACAAAACTCATTTAACATCATTGCAAAAATAATACAATCATTCCCCATGCCTGCAAGATGTAATTCAGATTTAAGCTTTTTTTAAAACTCAATCCTAATTTTATATCAATAAAACTAATTTTCATCTTTGGTTGGATGAATTTTTTTTGATTGGATGTACTTTCTATTTTGGGGAGAACTGCTCAGGTTGTTATGTGAAGTGATGCCCTAAACCGTTTTTTTTTAATTACATTTACAATGTATAGCAACCAGTCGTTCCTCCTTTTGCATTGAATATGCTCCATTAAAAATGGATGCAAAATACTTTTGCCATGCTGCTTTATTTCGATTGTTAGTTTAATTTGCATTTCAAAATATGTCAAGATAAAGGAAGAGTAGTTTCATAATGTCACATCTACAGCAGATCAGTATCAAATTAAATTTCCCTATTGTATCTGTTGTACTAAGGACACAATGGGATTAGTAACACTGTACCTCAAAATGGATTTGCTTATTTTAATGGCAGTCTTTTCGATCTTAATTATACAGCACTGAATAGATTAATTGTGAAGCTTTCTGCCTTACACCAAGGGGTGATTTATTTAATTTATCTCAATAAATAAAGTGAGGGGGACTTTCGTAGCTGAAATGACCTATAATTTGCCACTAAAAATGCTTCAAACCCCTGATAAAGGCCATTCATTAGGCAGAGTTGAATTAGAAACAGCTTCCTGAAAGAGCCCTTTGTCTAATTGCTTACCATCACAAATAACACGAGGCAAAAGGGTTTAGGCAATATTATCAAACACTGTGAAATTGTAATATTGTTCTTGTGCAAACCCTACAGTAATCAAGCAATTAAACTTTAACTGTCTAATTAACTCTTCACAACTGCCAACTTGCATGAGAAAAATTATATTAACCTGGAGGACATGTAAATTTAGAAGCTGTCTATATTTTAATTAGGTAATACATTAATGAACCTATGACAGGTGTTTGGACCCCATCACCGCAGTATAATTTTTTTTGCGATTCAATTCTTATTCAAGTTATTTAGTCCCTTCCATTACTTTTTTATCCAAATCTTCCTATGCAAAGCCTCAGCTGTAGCTGGGATGGCAATGGGCATGCTATTCTCAAGCTTCTGCTTATACCACTGTGAACTCACCATTAGGAGTTTGCAAGAGCAGCCTGATGGTAACTCTTGCTCTTAGCTTTCCTCTTTGCTTGTGGGGAAGCACCCAGCTTCCACTCAACGCCTTTCCACAGAAATGCAGGTTAAGTAGTGGCCTCCACATCATACGACACAGGAATAAGTGAAAAAAACATGTATGGAAAGAAAACAGCACTGTCTGAACCAAAAGCAAAAGGGTGGCAAACCCAGTAGGCACGAACCTACATCCCACTATTCCATGGCACCATGCATTGATGATGTGATATGATGCACCATCATTCCACCCTAGAAGATGATAGCTAAGAGATGCTGTAGACATACTGTATTAGCCATCAGAAAATCTAGATCAATTTACAGTGTTAAAAAACTGCAAGTTGTTTTTGCCCAATCACTAATGTGAGTGAAGCCCATTTTATACCTCCACCAATTTTTTGTAATAATTGAAGAAAAATATACACAAATTTGTGTTCTCAAATTTGTTGGGGCCAGCACCAGAGGTCACTGGAAGATGGATATTGACATTTACACTGGGATCAAAGGCCCATTGGTTTTCTGGCCTGGTTCGTTTTATGTACTTGCATATGGAGCTGAGGACCGGTTGTAAAAGCAGGTGCAATGACACTATACATTCCTGTACACAGAACTCTTTGCATCTATTTTGAAAACTTTAAAATTAATTGTTGGTGTTTCCATATGTTAAATTTATGCAATGTGTTTTTCTAGATACCTTTACTGTACTGAGAGATTGCATGGAAAGTGAGATTGTAATATAAACTTACCAGACATCTGAGACTTAGACTTTAAGTAGAATCTTGAAGCCCATTATCATCTGTTTCCTTTGACAAGTTAGACTTTTCTTTAATGGCATATCACTGCAACTGTGTCCTTTTGCTCTTTCAGTCGTGTGTTCAGATTTTTTCAGTGTTTCAAATTATTGATCTTTTTCAGACAATATTGTGCAGTTTTACAAAGCTTGGGCATATTTTTGCTATCATTGTTCACATGCAGGTCTTTTGGTGCCAGTATAGATGTCTGTTCTTAGAAAAGCATCTTGATATTTAACAAAGTATTTGACAAGAATAAATATTGCTTCATGCTAAGGTGATATTGGCATCACTTTCAATATATGAGTGCTTCTGGCTGATATATCATCAACAAAGGAGGTATATCTTTACTGATTCCTGGTTCTGTGATTGGTGGAAACCAAGGGTGAAAAGCAAAGGTTCTGTAAACAGATAGATTCCACATTGCCAGTTCTATCTCTATTTCAACAAATGGAGGCTATTAAACTCCTAACTGTTTTTGTTGTTTCTGGGGCATAGAGTTGTTACAACACAATTTACTGGCCCGCAAATTGGGACAGGAGCCATTTTGCACATTATTCCATCCGAAAATCAATGCAGCTGAGTTACCGATCATGATTTGGGCCTCCTTGCAATCTGCCCACCATGTTCCCATGGAGGTTTTCACATATATTAAAATGAGGGCCAGTGATGTAGGTGCTCCAAAATCCCATGAGTTCAGACAAGTACCAATGAGATCTGAGCCCTGTGACTTCAGAACCACGTGCAACCTTCTCCTCAATCTCCGCTGGGAAGGTGGCACATCCTCACCCACTGCCTACTTCTCTGGCTCCCTCGTGGTCTGTGAATCACCTGTGTGCCTTCCTCACTAAGTCTGCCTAATTCCAGCAGTGTCTGAGGTGCTGCAAGGGAGGCAGAATGTAAGTGATGCAAGGAATGAGATCAGGGGATTTGAGTGGATGAACTTGAGGCTGGATCTTGCAGCATGGACGTTTGACTGGCCTTGCCCTCATTATCCTCTTTCTCATCATAATGTCTGGCCTCCTGTTCCATCTCCTCATTAATATCATCTTCCTCCTTTTCCTCTTCCTCTGCCTCCTCCATTGTTGTGATGGTTCTGCGAGAAAGGACGGTACACAGTAAGAATGAGTGACCATTACTCCCTTGGCATTAAAGAGACAGAGAAGGCTGTGGAAGCTTCTGGTTGTGTCACAGGGATACTACAGCAACTGTCTAATTGTGCTGCCACTGATCTCGCCAACTCGCACAGCTAAAGCTGCCTATCTCCCCAACAGTTCTATGGCCTCCTCCTCAGAGGAGGGTGGGCTCTCTAATGTCTGGAATGCCCCCTCCGGTTCTTTGCATTTTCCTGAACATTGTGCGCAAGCAATGTAGCAAGATTGAATAATTAGGTTTTGGTTGGCATTTGAGCGATGTCTCCCTGGTGGCACCTGACAGCTAAAGATATAGGTCTGCTGGTAACACCCTATTAAAGTGGAAGAAGAGGTTTTGAGGTTCTGCGTGCAAGTAATTGCAGTTAGGGGCGAGGGTGACACATGTTGTAAGATCCTGAGTTACAGATCCCCTTAGCCATACTACATTATGTAGAGTTACTTGTGTGGCTATTAATTTTATAGAGTGTGAACAGTATGTGCTGCCTAAGGTAAAAAAGGCAAAGTGGCTGATGTGTTACCTTGCCTGCCCTCACCAGGTCATTGAACTTCTTTTGGCATTAGTTTGTAGTCGTGGGGATAAGAAAGGTGGCATTCAATGGCACAGACCTCCCTCCACATGGCATCTGAAACACTTCTTTGAGGTTGCCTCCCACGATCACTCAGCAACCTTGATCTCCTTAGGTGTATCTCATCCAGGAGGGTTTGTGGATCAGTCTCGTCTTTGTCTCTGCCTCTTTGCAAATCCCTGGTCCCTTCTTTGGATGCCTCTGCCAGTTCCTCCGTTTGAAGACATGTTGTGAAAGAGGTACAAAATCGCTATAAGCCCTTTATAACATATATTGGACAGTGAACGCAGTTTAGTAAAACGTTTACTATCTACCTGCTGCTCCCTTAGGCTATTGCTACTATCTTCAGCTCCTCTTTGCTTTTTAAAAGTTGCACTACTATTCCAATTTCCCTTGTACACAGGATTTGTGTGAATGAACCGCCAATGGATATGCAAATAAGCTGACCCCACAATTTATGGCAGGGTCAATGCTGGCCAGCACTGGCGGACTCAAGTCCCAGCTGAGAGTCACAGCACCAGTGTAAATGACCCAGTGGAATTTGGGGGCTGAATCATCTTTCAAAAATAACTCCAAGATACTTATGCAAGAAATAATAATTAAAAACTTCCGATATTGCACAGCTGAAGTCTCATTTCTTTTTTAACTTCACCTCAGTGTGGAAAAAGCTTTATCTTTCCAAATCTGTTATGTGGAAGATGATTACTATCCATTAGGTAGATTGGCCCAAATGTACTGAAAATGGCAGCCTATCAGGCATGCCAGCACTTTTCATTCACTTTCTGCCCCTCATATTGTGCTTTTTTATGATATTTTCCTGGGGCACCTCTTTTGAGATCCAAGACAGCCTTGTACCATATAGTTGGTTAGCTGCAAGTCTAACAAGTGATATATAAAATGATTTAAAATACAGTTTTCACCATTACCAATATAAACTATACAACTCACACAATCGAGAAATAAAAAATAGGGCCCAGATTGATAGAGAGATCTGCTTTAAAATCATTATCTCAGATTTAAACAATGTGTGCTGAAAAATGTAATCGTGTTCCTACTCATGAAATTGATTGACTTTTGCCTGTTTGAATGGATCTATTTTCAGTAATGATTGCACCACTTACAAATAAGTTGCTTAAGTGCAGTTACCACTAAACACCCAAATACCAATTTTTGGATTAAATAGCAATAGTGAAAAGGTGAAATGCTGATAAGGCAAAAGCAATTCTGATGGGGAATTCAACTTGATTGTAAGAGGAATTGACTGTGGTGAGTGAAATTACTATGGCCCATGGCTAACAATAATGCATATTTTGTAAAATAGCATCTGCATAAGTAATTAGCTGTTCTACTGACCCTGCTGAATTTTAAACATTACCTGAGGACCCGAAGAGCTCTAGAATTTATTTAACATGCAAAGATGTCACAGTATGTTTGAAGTTCTACTATTGTGGCCTTAAATTACAAATAAATACTTAGTCAACCATATTCAAAACATCTCAAGCATTTGTTCAGAAATCATGCAATCGCCTAACTAATAGTTAAATTAGTTCACATAGAAAAGAAAGCTCAACATTGACTGCATTAGATATTGTGGCTAGATTTGCATAAAAAACATTTGCTACATGCAAATGAATTCTTATGTAATAACCTTAGAATCAATACCCAATTGTTTATGGGATACATTATTGAAATTATTATCTGATACTCTATCTTTCCTATCTGTAATGTAGTAAGTTAGTTTGTGCCCTACATGTTTTTCCCTAATATTATGATTTCTAAAGCTACTTCATATAATTCTCAATGAAGAGAAAGATGGCACACAGACATGTTTGGTATAGCACACAGCTTACAGCATATTATAATACATCAAAGGGTTTATACAATTTATTTTATGTGGAGAATAATTCTAAGGATTGAGAAAGAAGTAATTAAAATTCAGAAAATTAATTTAAAGAGTGAAAAGGATTCGTGATTGTGAATTCATTAGTGCTTATTTATTAATAAATACTCTGCAATTGATGACCAGGAAATTCTTCATTCAGTACATATTAATGCACAGTAACTGCTGAATGCATTTTATATGGCAAGTGTCACAAAGCTGTCATTTCAAAATTCGTACAAAGGTAAACGTGGCTCAGGTACAAAATAGGCACACTTCCTTTTTGAGTGAAACCGTAGAATTTTTGGAGAAAA
The DNA here is from genome assembly GCF_035084215.1 of Heptranchias perlo. Lineage (NCBI taxonomy): Eukaryota > Metazoa > Chordata > Chondrichthyes > Hexanchiformes > Hexanchidae > Heptranchias > Heptranchias perlo. Next base: position 24,037,884 of record NC_090345.1, on the reverse strand, counting down.
CAAAATGCATTGCGATAGAGCAGAAAAAGACATAGCGATGATATGTTATGGCAAGCAGTGAAATATGTTTGAGGAATTGATGTGATATTAACCACATGAGCAAAACTTGACCAGTTTATCAAAATCCTCTCAACTTCAGGCTGTGTTACATCCTTAAAGCACTGTGCAGTCTATGTGGTTCTGTACACCGGTAAGATACACTGGGGAATGCACCGGGCAGTTTTATTCTGCTTTCAGCAACTTTTATTATTTTACTGACATGGTGGGCAACAACAGCGGGAGGCTCTTGTGGTGACTCATGCGCTCTGAAGTGAATTGGTATTGTACTTGAACTGAGTACAATTATACCACATAGTATTGATATTAGGGGTTCAATTTTAAAAGTGAAAAACGGGTAGGTTGGGGGCAGGGGGAGCATTGAAAATTGTCCCCATTTCAGACCCGCCCCCAACCCATCTCTAACCCGCCCATTTCCGGTTTTCACTAGGGCGGGAAGAGGGGCGGGCGACCAACCCGCTCCCAGGAGGCAGGTCAGGCCTTTAAACCTTTCAAGGAGGCTTCTGGCCTCCATTTTTCTAGACTTCCCGATTTCAACCCCGGGGGGGGGCCAGGATTCCCGGGCCTTCTGTGTTATGCCTCGTGAAAGGAGGCAAGAAGGCCCAAGACTAACAGGTAGGTGAGGCACAGCTGTGGGTCCGGAGGAGCAGGAGTGCTTCCCCCAGGCCCAACAGGCCTACCTGCACTGACCCCCCAACGATCGCGAACACCCGACCCCCGATTGCGGACTCCCCCGCCACAGATTGTGGACCCCCGATCCCCAAACCCGATCCTCCCCCCCACTCTGATCCTCCGACCCCGACCCTGATCCTCCCACCCCGACCTCCGATCCTCCCCGCAATGATCACGGACCCCCGTGATGACCCCCAATCCTGACACCCCCTCGTGACTGATCCCTGATCCTTTCCCACATGACTCACGACCCCTCTGCCAACCTATGGCCACCCATGCCAACCTATGCCCATCCATGCCCTGTGCCCATCCATGCCCTGTGCCCACCCATGCCCCATGCCCACCCATGCCCGGTGCACACCCATACCCCGCCCCCCCCCATCCATACAAACAAAGACTTAGCTGCAGACTTACCTGAAGAAGCCCTCTCCCTGGCTGGTCTCCCGTCCAACTGAGACCAGCCTGTCAATCGGGCCGGTCAGTCGGTCGGGAAACCCACAAAAAAAAAGACGTCCTTACATCAAAATCATAAGGACATCCGGGAAACCCGTACTAATGAGTTTCCCGTCCTCAATTTGATCCCCCCACCCCCTTCCCGACTCGGTTTTAAAATCGAGCACTAGGTTTTTTTAGATGTATGTTACGGAAGAATAGAATTCCTGAATAAATGATAAGATAGCAAAATAGCAACACAAATTTTCCATTCTGCATGGCCACTGACGATAGTACGGAGTGGACATGCCTTGCCAGGAAATTGTGTGAAGATCACCACTGCTAGATCTTCGTCCTTAGTGCAAAACGTGTCATTTTCTGGCCTATAGTGTTTTCACTCAAAGCTTCATTTCAGTAAGTAAATCAATTCAAATGTTATTGAAATGACTGTAGGTGCAATTTCCCTTTTTTTTTGCAGGGAATGCACATGCACTCAGATTGTCTGTAGGATAAATAGTTCCATTTGAAGAGCTACCACCAGCTCAGGCACAATATCTCAGTGACTTCCTTCCATGATGTAATTTCTATACTTTCAAAATAACCGATCACATTCAGGCACATTCTGAGCTGAGGAAGTTACAAATTAAACCAGCAGCAGCTTATATGAAAATTGACTTAAACTTTGATCTGTGACAGTTGAATTGGTCAGAGTTGATATTTTTTGGCAACTCGCATAATATTGCTCCCAAATTTTGGCAGAAAGATTTATTATTGCTGCAATCAAAATGCTGGAGATTGGAATTCTAGTAGAATTAGATTCCGTCCATGTGGATAGGCTATTTGAGTTAGACAAGTCAGGGAGGAGCAGGGACAGGTGTATTAATGATGTTAGTATAGAACAAGGTTAGATGTCAGGAGGTTTTTCTTCTAACAGAAGGTCATCGATCTTTGGAACAAGTTGGTGGCTTTTACAGTGAGTGCAGATTCACTTCAAGTGTTCAAAAGGGAGCTTGACCAGTTTCTAACCGTGGCTGACATCACAAAGTGTAAAAGGTAAGTGGGATATTGGGCAATGTTCTCTTGATCACTGTGGTCTCCTGTAAAGCATTACTACACTTCTCAAAAGGAGGTTGCATTTGCTTCTGGTAGATGTGCTTCTGATACTGCTGCAAGGAAGAAATGAGTCTTAAGGTTGCCTCAGGTTCTCTCTCATCTCTCTGGAGGTACTGTTGGGAAAAACAAGGGCAAGGAGAAATGTTCTCTCTCCCATGGTTGGAAAGAAGAATCCAAAGATCAATGTACAGCATACCTGGAGAGAGGTGGCAAAGATGGTCAGTTCCAGAGACCTGGGTTCAATGCAGGAAACACTTCAATGACTTGACCAGAGCAGCAAGGGTGAGTCCAGCTCTCCGTCTCTCTGCGTAAGACCTGCCAACAGTCCTTCCCCCCTATTCCCAGCACTCTGAACACATCCCTACCCTACATCACATCCTTCTCCACTAATCACAAGGGGACACTATACCACCTCTCATTCTCATTCCAAGTGCACAATCTCCTCTTGCTTGCTGCCTTCACCGCAGCCACTAATGGCATTCTATTCCTACTTGGTAGCAATTGCAGAACAAAGAACTCTTCTGACAACTGCTTCCACTTCATACTTAAGCCACTTTCTTTCCATTGAGCCCTTCCCCATCGTGTTTGCAATTGTTTCTTTTTACTCTCAGCATATGCGCTACATGAAAAAGCCCCACATATGTACACATTGCATCTCAATAGCTACTCAGTAACTCGCTCCCTGTCTGTCTGCAGGAGAAAATGGCTCACAATACGAGGGAGAGAAGCAAGAGCAGGTCAGGACCACCCTACATCCTAAATTTGCATTCTCACTCAGAGGCCACAAGATGGCAGGCGTGGGAAACATAAAAAATGTCACTGATGCACCTTATGAGGTGCCCAAAATGGAAAGAGTTCCATCCCCCAGCACTAACATCCTTCACCTAATGAATTCATATTGAAAAAATGCACTTATGAGTTATGCTGGTGCGCTGTCATTATGTTGGCGCACTGTTGTTATGTTGGCGCACTGTTGAATTGGCAGAGTAGGAGGAATGTTCATAAATAGTGGCAAGTGTTAGAGGGGTCATTGATTTCCTCTTATCCACCGCACAAGGAACGTAAATATACAATCGACAAAAAATGGCACCAAGTTTTTTCATGAACTCTGCCCTGTACTTTTATTTTTTGGGGAAAATAAATGAGAATGGCAGTACAGTACATTGACTATTCCACTGTGCTACCTCTGAGACACCTCTGTGATGCAAGGCTGCAGTGTAGAATTATACCTTAACTGACACTTTTGTACTGATTTAGAAGAATCTTGGCCTAGACATTAGATCACGCCCGAATTGGGGTGTGTTCCGAGTGCAGTGCACATTGCACGCGCCTAAACAGGCGTTGGCAGGACATCGGGAAATTAGTCTAATGGCCTCATTTATTACCAGAGATCTGCAGAAACCAGTTACGGCCCCAGAGGTAGCTCTCTGGTCACAGGAGGCACCAGGATCAGCCAGCATCTGAGGTCATAAGTAGAGTGAAGGCAATCAGGAGGGGGGTGTGAGCGGTGGCAGGCAGCAACCCGCAATTTTAATGTGGAGCCATGAGAAGCATTCCTGCTCCTTCCGACTCCACAATAAGGTACGTTAAAACAAAATTAAAACTTACCTTCCTGGTGGCAGCCTCCAGCGGTGCCTGTAAGGTCCGTTGGTTTAGCTGCCAAGCACCCAAAGAAACACACCGCCTGGAAAATGGGCACAGCACAATCCAATTTCTAGGCCCTTGTCTCTTCCTCAGCCAATTCACGTGGTGTGGCATGGAAATCTTGGAGCACTGTTAATGAGTGATAATTAGGTGCTGTGTGTGTGTGTAGTGCTAAATAGTGACACTGGCTCACAATGTGACATTAACATTATTTAGCAGTGTTGTCGCAAATTGAATTAAATTTTGTCCATTATAATTTTTTGCTCAGTACATTATAAGGTCCCTCATATGAAGCAGATCATCATGATTAACTGATAGTTTCATGATTAACTGGCTTCACAATGATTTATAATATATATTAGGATGTGCAGATACATAAATATTCATTGTATTAAAATAGCGGCTAAGATCCTTTATGGTCCTACTAGCTGATATAATTAAGTTTAAAGTGTGAAGTACTATTTGACTTTTACATCCAAATGTAAAACAGGCTGAAATGATCCTTTTCTGCCAAAGGACTGTATTAAGTAACAGAAAATGGAATGCAATGAAAACCTATTACAGTGTATGTATATGTAATATAATAGCTTTTAAAGCTGCAATTCATTACAGAAAAATATCAAAATGATTTGAGTCCTGATATATATAGCTGTTTATCCCTCATTTTGCAAAAATAGATACTATGAAGGACAAATTTGTTCTCTTTCTCTGCTGAGATATATCATTGCTAAAGTATACTAGTTACCACCTAGCCTGTCATCAACAGTTCACTGTCTAACTGATGACACTGAATTTTTAAAAGATTTTATAGGAACAATGTTGATTTTGGCTTGGTTGCATTAACAGCTCAGTGTTGCCTAATATTTCACAGAACAAGACAAAATGTTTCAGAAATTTGGAAAACTATGGCTGTAGTTTAACATGCCAAAAGTCTGAGACTAATATCTATAGGATGGATTCACAGCTTGCAACATTTTACTTATACTGCCTGACTGGAATCACACTCTTGCAGCCAGCAAAGAGTTCTCTGCATCTATGCTAATGCACATTTATATTAACGATTTGGAGGAGGGGACTGAGTGTAACATATCAAAGTTTGCAGATGATACAAAGATGGGAGGGAAAGTAGAGAGTGAGGAGGACATAAAAAACCTACAAGGGAATATAGACAGGCTGGGTGAGTGGGCGGAGATTTGGCAGATGCAATACAATATTGGAAAATGTGAGGTTATGCACTTTGGCAGGAAAAATCAGAGAGCAAGTTATTATCTTAATGGCAAGAGACTGGAAAGTACTGCAGTACAAAGGGATCTGGGGGTCCTAGTGCAAGAAAATCAAAAAGTTAGTATGCAGGTGCAGCAGATGATCAAGAAGGCCAACGGAATGTTGGCGTTTATTGCTAGGGGGATAGAATATAAAAACAGGGAGGTATTGCTGCAGTTATATAAAGGTATTGGTGAGACCGCACCTGGAATACTGCATACAGTTTTGGTCTCCATACTTAAGAAAAGACATACTTGCTCTCGAGGCAGTACAAAGAAGGTTCACTCGGTTAATCCCGGGGATGAGGGGGCGGACATATGAGGAGAGGTTGAGTAGATTGGGACTCTACTCATTGGAGTTCAGAAGAATGAGAGGCGATCTTATTGAAACATATAAGATTGTGAAGGGGCTTGATCGGGTGGATGCGGTAAGGATGTTCCCAAGGATGGGTGAAACTAGAACTAGGGGGCATAATCTTAGCATAAGGGGCTGCTCTTTCAAAACTGAGATGAGGAGAAACTTCTTCACTCAGAGGGTAGTAGGTCTGTGGAATTTGCTGCCCCAGGAAGCTACATCATTAAATAAATTTAAAACAGAAATAGACAGTTTCCTAGAAGTAAAAGGAATTAGGGGTTATGGGGAGCGGGCAGGAAATTGGACATGAATTTAGATTTGAGGTTAGGATCAGATCAGCCATGGTCTTATTGAATGGCGGAGCAGGCTCGAGGGGCCGATTGGCCTACTCCTGCTCCTATTTCTTATGTTCTTATGTTCTTACATGGGCAGAGCACTGTCCCCTGGTTGGTAAATGGTGGGAAAGTCCACACTTTCAAAAGATTAAAAAAAACTTTGCTACAGTTTATCAAACGCCCAGAAGACCCAATGGTCTGACACCACACTGAAGTTAGACTTTGTGTGATATGAGACAGCTTCCGCACAGGCGGTCTCACACCACTGCATACCAGAGTCAGATCAGGACATAACTCCAGAAGTTTTGGGACTGATTTTCATCATGCGAATGGGTGTGCTGCAGCTCGCAGGGCATTACAGCACAGAAAAACCGTAACAGATCAGCCATGATCTCATTGAATGGCGGAACATGCTCAAGGGGCTAAATGGCCTACTCCTGTTCCTATGTTCCTATGTGACACCAGGTCTCGGCCATTCTTACACACGACGTGCATTTTCAGCAGAACTGGTGGTGGGTGGAGCAAGCTCCACCTGGAGCTTCTTCATATTACTGAAGTCATGATGTGGAGATGCCGGTGATGGACTGGGGTTGACAATTGTAAACAATTTTACAACACCAAGTTATAGTCCAGCAATTTTATTTTAAATTCACAAGCTTTCGGAGGCTTCCTCCTTCGTCAGGTGAACGATGTGAAAATGAAATCCTCGAAATGAAATCGCATTTATAATTCACAGAACAATGCTTGGTGAGTACAGACAGTTTTTTCAACTGCCCGTTGCCAAGGCAATCAGTGTGCAGACAGACAGGTGTTACCTGCCAGGTCTCACAGAATATTGGTGATTTGTATTACTGAAGTGACATGGAAGTGAAATAATAACACTCCCCTAATGGCCGCACCCAAGTTGCCAACAACGATATGTGCAGGCATTGTCGCACCTACCTGGCAATGATTGTGAGGAACTGTCTTCACAGAGTCCTATTCATCATACAGCCAGAAACAAAGATGTACTGTCTGCTCTAGGGACACCTGTAGCTAATAAGCATCATAGAGCTGATGTAACCATTGACAGTACTGCCAGCTCTGGCATTCAGCTTTCCAGTTTACACCAAGTACTGCACTGGATTTATATACAATTCTTAATTTTGCATTTGATTTCTATTTACTGAATGATGAAGAAAGTTAACACAAGTAATTAGTAATGTTGATTTTGATGTGAAAGTGATTTTGCCCAAATAGCAACATTCACTGTGAATTCATTGTGAAGTACTTTGAGACCTTTTGATGTGAAAAACTGCTATATAAATGTAAGTCTATTATTAATGATAATTAAAAGCTTTGGTATTACTTTTTTATTTTGTCACTTGTATTCTGAATAATATACTCATCAAGTTGCAGGATGTCAGTGCTCAGGATTAAATTATTTTCCATTTTTCACACCCAGTGTCAGCATCAAGCAGTCCCAGGTCAGGTTAGGGGGAAAAAAAGTGTTTAGTCTCCCAACTGGCCATTCTTCATGTATGACCATTGGCCATGGCTATTGGCAGGCTATTCGAATGTAGATATATCATCACCAAGCTCATTGCTAGCCTACCCAATGTCTACATGTGCTCTTTTCGCCAGATGTTATTCTACTGTGATCAGCAGAGGGATACTTGGCTGATTTTCTTTTCTCTAGCCCAAGGATGCTGAGGCAAACTGCAAAAGTCACCATTTTGGTCCTGACCGAGATTAACCAATTTAACACAGCCTAGGAATCAAACCTGACACGTTCCTGATCTGTATGGCTCAATAGCATACAAGGTGGTGCAGTTACGTACAGAGCCAATAGAGTCACTCACATAAAAAATAAGGGCTGAAATTCCGGGAGTCCCACTTTGTCCACAGTAAAAGGCAGCAGAGCGGAACTCCCGTCCGCCCACAGTGAAGGATGTAGATCTCGTTCCAAGTTGGAGTCATTAACATAGTCAGGGTGGAAGACCTGCACATGAATCAGCGCTTTAGAGATGCTTGCTTCAATCCGCTGGCTGGTGGCAGAGCAGGCCACAGTTATTCCCTGAGGCCCTTCCTGGGCTGAAGACAAAGGTAAGTGAATTTTTCCTCAGCCCCTGTCATAAGGGCCCCGATATTACCAGGGAGGCGGGATGGCAGGAGGGGTGCGACCGGGCGCATGGGTAACCCGCCCAGTGAAATCCATCCGTTCCCCACGCGATCGCGGGTAAATTGAAGCCACTTAATGCACCCGCATCACAGGCTGTCAGCTGGAGGACCTCTACTCAAAGGGGCAGTCCTCCAATGCTGCTGCTGCAGCAAAGAACCAAAATTATAGAATGGAGCAGCCCAGGGGAAAGGCTGCTCCCAGATTTACTGATGCCTCACTCCAGGTCTTACTGGATGGGGTGAGGACGGGGAGGGATATTTTCTACCCAGCGGATGGGAGGAAGTGGCCTGTCTCTGCCACCAAGAAGGCCTGGGCTCGAGGTGGCAGAGGAGGTCACCAGCAATAACAACGTCTCCCGCACATGGATCCAGTGCAGGAAGCGCGTCAATGACCTAACTAGGTCAGCCAAAGTGAGTACACTTACTCATTCTCCTACACTCCGTCTTCTACGTCACCGCCCCGACCCCACAACTCCTTCTGCACTGCCAACACTACTCTATCACATCACTCCTCACACCCACTCAAACCTCATCCTCAACTTACCTGCACTTACTCACCTCCCCAGTACTCATCCCACCACTACCACTCAACCCAATCCTCATATAATGTCATGGCTCTGTCTCATACTCACCCTCTGATGCATCGCTTTCACGGTCAGCCTCACCCAAACCAATGCATTCAGCGGTTGGCCATGTCACCATCCCTCACTCACACCTCTCTACTTTCTCCCCTTATAGAAGAGAGCCCAGAATGCACGGGAGAGGGTGAAGACCGGAGGGGAGCCGCAACATCAGGTCGTCCTCATGGACATTTAGCAGGAGGCTCTTGAACTGAGCTGCACCCTCGAGTGCCTGTCCATAGGGGATGCCGAGACGGCCACCCGACAAACGGCTGGTGACAGAACTTTAACATTCAGCACTCACAATAGCAAATGATGTTAACATGCCTTGCCATCTTCAGCACCTCAACATCTGTCATCATGCTTAATATTGCCTTCTGTTCTCTTACAGGATCTTCAGCGACCGCCATGACGGTGGAGGGCGATTCCTCGGAGGACCTCTGAGGGGGCACCATCACATCTGAGTGAGCCATCCACCAGTGCAGATACACACACCTCGGTGAGTCCCCGTCCTCACTTAGTTGGGGTCGCACATGGTGAGTCACCACACATGTGAGCACAAGCAGACACTGGTGGCAGGGGCAGCTGTGGAGAGTCCGCATTGGTGGGAGCACTCTTCTCCAGGTTCTGCTCAGCTGGACACAGATGCTGAACCCTGGGGGCCATCTATGAAAAGGAGAATGATCGAGGGGCAGCAGCACATTTGCGAGGTGCTGGAACAGGTGCCACGCGTACTCTCCACAATCGTGCAGAGGATGGAGGAGTCCAACTCCTGCATGAGTGGAATGGTGGCACAGGTAAAGGAGGGAATCTCTGAGATAGTGTCACGGGTAAGTGCGGGAATGTCTGCGATGGAGGGAAGGCTAGCCTCCATCGAGCTTCAAGCATGGCTCACCAATGAGTCCATTGAGGCTCTGACAATGGCCCTTCAGACTCAGGGTGAGCAACTTTCTGCCGCCTTAAACTGGCAGGCAGATACACTAGCACTGGCCTTACAAGGCTTCACACATCCTCCAAACTGTCAAACTGTCATCCAGCAGGGTGGTGGGAGTGATGTGGTCCTGGCCCAGGAGAGGGATGATGGCGAAAGGGGATATGGAAGTGGGGACGCCACTCAAAGCGCTCCCACATCTCACCCGTTGCCCCCCTCTCAACCAGTACCGCAATGCTGCCTCCTCTTCAGGTGACAGAGTCTGCCCCTGCACAGGTGAGGTGGAGCAGTCTATGGAGGGGCCCTCACAGGCACCGAAACCCAGAGGGCGTAGGCCCAAAGCATCTAATCGGTCAGGGCATGACCAAGAGAAACCTGCTGCAGCCACAGGGGAAGCACCACATAGTCGGAAGCGTAAGGCAAAGGTTTTGTGAGCACAGAGGGGATGCAGAAGGCTGTTTGACGGTTTGTCATGTTCTTTATTTTTCTTTGATTTTTGTTAATGGCACATTAAATATTATTATTGTCACCATCACTGCCACGTCTTGGCCATTTTTGACTGGCTTGTGTAATAAGTCCCTTTCATGAGGTTCTCCATGAACACCCACACTTGATGCCACCCGTTGGGTAACCCTACAGTGGGTGTATGTGTAGTTGCACGACTATTTTGTGCAGGTGTCTGTGGCGCAGCACTGTGTTGTGGAGCTCCATGTGGCAGAGGTGGACGGCATGCCTGGCGAGGCTGGTGATGTTGTTCTACCTCGGATGAAGTGATGAATGCAGCTATGGCGCCCCCCCCATCCTGACAGTGTGAGTTTGAGGGGGTCCGCAAAGTAGGTAAATGTGTTTGCACAGCAGAGTTTAGGGTATAAATTAATAATTTTGAGTGGAAAGGCAAAGGTGTTGCAGCCAAGACTTTGTCTGAAGTCACAGAGTGCCCTGCTGCAATAAATTAGGTATTCCCCCCCAACTGTCAAAAAATCCTTTGCATCTCCCACTGGCTGCTGGCTGAAACACGTCTGCTCCAACAGGGAGTGTTTCCCACAGCACAGGAAACATGCTGAGGATCCTTCAAAATTGCACCCCTGCCAAAATCTCCACTCAATGAGGTAATCTCCACTCAATAATGTAAATTATAATCCCGCCGGTTTTAACTGCCGGTGGGAGAACCGTATGCGGGAGCTGCGCGCGCACCCGAAATGCGTCATTGGGGAACTCGGAAGTGAGCGGGTTGGAACCGGGCTCCGAACCCGCTCCGGGATTCCGTCATTTTCGGAGCCACCCCGCCCCCAACGCACCCGCTCAGCCATCCGAAAATTGGCCCCGAGGTATTTAAATACAGGTAATCAATCCGATCCAGCCTTGGCAAGTTCTGTGGCCTTTCAAAGGGCCTCAACATAACTCACATTAGCTCTCAACCGGTGAGAGTTCCATTGAGATCTTACAAGGTGAGATGGGTGGAATTCCTGAGGTAGGTCCAGGAACTCCCCCAAGCACACTCCTTGACATAGCCTGGGGGAAACTTTAATCTAACCCGCCCATTGGGAAACTGATGAGATAGAGTGCAACCCTCATTTTACACCGCGCCCGATTTTACTCTCCATTGAAGTCAATAGAGAGTAATATTGGGTGGCGTGTGAAACTGGCATTCCATCCAATCCCGTGGGATTCCCGCCCGGCGAGTTAAGTTAAAATTACCCCCAAGGAGGCAGAAGACTTGCCCTCCCCCTCAGGACGGAATCTCAGCAGAATTAGGTTCCACCCCAAAATTTCAGCCCCCCAGTGTGCCACGGATCTGCTCTCCCCCCTCTCCTGTCCCAGGAATTTCAGGCCCTTCTTAATTTGTTTTTTTAAACATTTAATCATTGTCAGCTCAAACTGCTGATTTCCATCTCCAAATAAAAATGGGAGAAAGTATCACCCTGATTATGAGCAAAATAATATTTAGGCTACTTCAAAATACTGGAGCCCAGTGAGCTCCTCAGAATCTATTAAAACCTGGAGCCATATAGAAACAAAACGATGTAGCAAGGTTACAGCCATACTTCAACCAACATTACTAAAACAGATTATTTGGCCATTTACATCTTTGCTGTTTGTGGGACCTTCCTGTACGTTATCATATTTTCCTACATTCCAACAGTGACTACAATTAAAAAGTACTTCATTGGCTGTAAAGAACTTTGAAGCATCCTGAGATCATGAAAGGTGTTATATCAATGGACGTCCTTTCTTTCTCTCCTTTGCACAATTCTTCTCTTTGCGCTGCATCCAGGCATTCCACACCCAGGAAGTCCGTGTCCTATGTTTTAATTATTCCTCCAATCTGCTAACTATAAAAACATTTTCCTCTTTCACTTATCAAAAATCATCAGAGTTTAAAACAACTTTTCGCATTGTATGTAAAAAACAAGGAACTGTGTAACATTCCCTACTAGAACCATACTTACAGCCATCCATACACAACCTCCATGCACTGTCGCCATGAACATCTCCAAGACACAATGACATTGCCTTTATTTTTCATCCTGAGTCAAAAAAAACATTCAAAGCAGCAGGATATTTGTATTGATTATAATTGTGACTTATGATGTTATTAACTTTCATATTTAGGATATCTTCTTTATTAAAAGATGTAAAATTGGGACCGAAAGTTAAATACCTGCCTATTACCCCCGGGCTAGGGTGCAAATGTAGCCCACACTGATGAAATTAAGTCTCCTCTGTCTAGGGCTGTAAGGATCCCATGAATTTATTTATTATATAAATTATGATGCTGAAATAGAACTAGCACCTGCATATGTGGTGACTCTGGCATGTAACAAACTCATAGAATGACATAGAATTTACAGCACAAAGACAAGCCATTTGGCTCAACTGGTCTGTGCCATTGTTTATACTTCACAATAGTCTCCTCTCACTCATTACCTCTTCCTACCCTTCCCCAGCTAGCCCTCTATTTCCTTCTCCTTCATGTATCATCAAGCCTCTCCTTAAATGTGTCAATGCTATCTGCTTCAACCACTCCATGCGGCAGCGAGATCCATATTCTCACCACTCTCTGTGTAAAGAAATACCTCCTAAATTCTTTATTTGATCTGTTACTTGCTATCTTATATTTATGCTCCCTTGTTCTGGACTCACCCACAAGTGAAAACAGTTTCTCTAAGTCCGTCCTATCGAACCCTGTCACAATTTTAAAGACCTCTATCAGGTCTCCTCTTAGTTTTCTCTTTTCCAGAGAAAAGAGCCGCAGTTTGCTCAATCTTTCCTGATACTTGCATCCTCTCAATTCTGATAACATTCTTGTCAATCCTTTCTGCACTTTCTCCAGTGCTTCAATATCCTTTTTAGGTAAAAAAAAATCTCAGTTATAAGAAAGTTGAAAGGTGTGCAGTACCAAATGTGAGGAGTTTGAAAATCCAAATTTACATTAATAACTTTTGAACGCATGAAGTTACATTTACAATTTCACCATCACTTTGTGTCCTCATTAGTTATTGGAGGTTTTGAATATGATTTCTAATTATCTATTTACCACTGCATTTACATTGACATTTCATTGGGTGCAAAATCCATTGATAACTGTTGTAAAGCAATAGTTATATTTAAAGTGACAGGGCAATGGTGTCCTGTGGGCTCAGTATCTTAGTGTACTAACGTGCTATATCACGGAGTGCTAAGATGGTGGTCTATTTGCACAATTGCTCACGCAGTAAGTTCTACAAGACAGTCGGAGGGGCAGTGCCAGAGCAATGAGCAGGGCGGTAAAAAATATGGTAACTGGAAATTCTTGCCTTGTTGTAAAAGAGTCGATGGGCACAGTGCAATTCAATAAGTACACATTGATATCTAACCAAAATTTAGTGTAGATGTGTCTAATGTAAATGGTTGTCATGTAAACTATTTAACTCCCATAAATATCTATGAATAATTGAATTCTGAGGCTCTTTTTAAGTTCCACATATGATAGAATAGTAACATCTTAATACTTGTTATGTGCTGTAGGGGGTGCTCTGCCCCCTGATTCTTAACAAATCTAACAGTCTGCAGGCATCGCATTTCAATTATGTAAATCCTGTGTACACCAGTATTTTTATGATTGCCACAAAATGGTTTTATGATTTGATTATCTTCTGGTCAAGTGCCAGAAAGTATAGCTGTGCCCAAAATTAGCTGTGCCGCTTTAGTAAGTTCAGCTTTCAGCAACGCAGCCTTTCATTACCAATAACCCATGACGGGTAGAATGAATCAAGACATATTTAAACTAAAAGGACAGATTCTTCCTTTTGGCCTTCTTACCTACCATGTCATAATGAACAAACATCAAGAGTAAAATCTGTGAGATCATTGTTCTCTCAGTCACACTGTACTTTTACGATGTCTTAGATATAGAGAGTGTTACAAGCAGCATTGTTTTTGGGCTCATTATTCAGTTTGTTGCATTCAAATGATTTTAAACAAAAAGCTGTGTAGAATGTTTTCGACTTGCTGAATCATTTCAGCTGTATGTGTAAGGTCTGACTTTCAACACTTTTAAATTACAGCGTATGGTAGATAAAGACAAAAGAATACCATCTCATTCAGCAAACTCACAATCAAGCTGTCTCCTTTATTTCTATCAATACTGACTGCTTTCTACATGGAGGTAAGCTCTTTTAATACCTTGTGAATTCCAGTGCAATTTCTTCACTAACATACAAAATAATATACAGCCAGCTCAACACCACCCTGAGGAATATGAGTTTTTGAATAATATATATCCCATCAGTCTGCCTTGGGGAGGCACTGAGAATTCAGTTTATGATTCCTGTTGTATTATTCAGATTTCAAAACTTAATTTTTGTAAGGTTTTTTTGATCATTTTTAATCCAGAAAAAATATCACCAATTATTGGGTGATACCTCTTAGCCGGTGTGACAGCAACTGTTCAAATATGGAACATGTTGCTATGTCTGCCAGCCCACAAAAGTGTGATCGAACAAGGAAAGAGTTCTTATTTTAAGTAATGTTCTCTAATTCAATAGATTTCTCTGATTATTTACAGTATTTTGTAATGATCTGTAGATTTTATATAATGGAAAAGATGCATTTTGAAAATCGACAGAATACTGTGTTGTGAACTGATTTGTGTTTATGCAGGTATTAATGTTTCAAAAATATTTATCAAAAAAATCCATAATTTTTATTTTGATGTATTTTTAAGTTATGTCACCCATAAAAAAAATGTATGCTGTGCATCCTGTTTAAGCCTTCCGATTCAAGACTAAATCTTTATTATAAAAGAACAGAACATTAGAAGTTGTTTAAGCAATTCCACAGTGCACCGTGACAAATTTAATAGAGACAGTTCCATCTCTTGAAATGAATTATACAATAACCTCTCATTACTTGATGGTCTACCAACTCGCAGGTTTTGAGTAGGTAGTGAATGATGGTACAGTTCCCAACCTGATTTCTATGCTGCACTTTGAAGAAGTGCTTTATGCTAGGGAGAATATTTAGGGTTAGCTGCACTTCAGCGATAGTCAGTAAATTGAAGCCATGACTGCTATAAACAGCAAATCCAAATACAATCTTAAATTTACAAAGAAAGTTTGCAAATTGAGTTTTCAATTGATTAAAAAGCTTACATGTGTATGTACGGCTAGAAATGAATTTTGCATACATAATATTCTCAATCAAGTCTACAGTTGATGGTGTTTTCATTGAACCTTGCTAACTCACAGTAGTTTCACAGCAGTGGTGAACCATTGAACCCTTAAATGTAAAATGTAATGGGGAAGTACTGCAGTGAAAATTTGTTCCAAATGTACTCGTATAATAATCCTATTGGTAGTCTGCCATTACATCATTTTGATAGTTTGTTTGCTTCAAATGTACAATCTGTTTTCCAGCATGATGATGCTGAAAATATTACCTATCTATACAGTAACAGACAAAACCCCAGGTGATATAGTACTATAGTGACTGGGAGTCATAATGTGATGTACCACAGAATGATATGACAGGCCTTACACTCTGCAAGGCCTATGCAGCAGATTCCTACTGGTTCCTACAGCCTTGATTGGCAAAATAGTATTACTGATAAACTTCAATAAATGGAATGGGTACCAGAGGAAGGAAGGAAAGAAAGAAAGAACTTACATATACATATATACATGAAGAATAGTATGCACAGATCCTATTCATGTTCTCACTTTTCCTGTTGCTGCATATTGACTATAGCCCTTCCATGCATCATTACCTAAAAAGCTGAATGATGTTCCTTAAGTGAAGCATGTGCAGGAACTTTAAGGGAGTTTATCCGATTTGAGCAATGATTGTTAAAGTTAGCCCTTGATAGAACATGGGCTGATGGCCACAATTCCACACACATTGAGTTCCCTATCTCACAGGGTGGCATGGAAAATCACTTGCTCTGCTTTTAACATCTCATAGTGGCAAGCTACTGACCAATAACCTGCACACCGATGCTCTGTTTGGGTTCCGCCAGGACCACTCGGCTCCAGACCTCATTACAGCCTTGTTCCAAACATGGACACAAGGCCTGCATTCCAGAGGTGAGGAGTGAGTTAATGTCTTAACATCAAGGAAGCATTCCACTGAGTAGAGCATCAAGGAGCCCTAGTAAAACTGAAGTCAATGGGGATCAGGGAGAAAACTCTCCAGCTGCTGGAGTCATATCTGTGGTTGTTGGAGGTCAATCATCTCAGCCCCAGGAGATCACTGCAGGAATTTGTTAGAGCAGTGTCCTAGGCCCAACTATCTTTAGCTGCTTCATCCATTACCTTCCCTGCATCATAAGGTCAGAAGTGGAGCAGTTTGTTGATGATTTCACAGTGTTCAGCTCCATTTGCAATTCCTCAGATAATGAAGCAGTCCATGCTTGCATGCAGCAAGACCTGGACAACATCCAGGCTTGGGCCGGTAAGTGGCAATTAACATTTGCACCGCACAACTGCCAGGCAATACCATCTCCAACAAAATAGAGCCTAACTACCTCCCCTTGACATTCAATGGCATTATCATTGCCGAGTGTCCCACTATCAATATCCTGGAGATCACCATTGACCAGAAACTCAAGTGAATCAGCTAAATAAATGCCATGGTTCTAGTGCAGGTCAGAGGCTGGATATTTTGCAGAGAGTGGCTCACCCCCTGACTCCCCAAAGGCTCTCCACCATCTGCAAAGCACAAGTCAGGAATGTGAAGGAATTCTCTACACTTGTCTTGAGAGGTGCAGCTGTAACAACACTCAGAAATCTCGACACCATCTAGGACAAAGTAGTCTGCTTGATCGGTATTTCATCCACTAGCCTCAACATCCAATACCCTCCCCCCCCACCCACACCATGCTGCAGTGTGTACTATCTACAGGATGCACTGCAGCAACTTACCAAGGACTCTTCAGCAGCACCTCCCAAACCCGTGATCTCTACCACCTAAAAAGACAACGGCACTAGGTGCATGGGAACACCATCACCTCCAAGTTCCCCTCCAAATCACACACCATTCTGACTTAGACATATATCGCTGTTCCTTCATCATCTCTGGGTCAAAATCCTGGAACTCCCCACCTAACAGCGCTGTGGGAGCACCTTCGCGACGTGGACTATAGCAGTTCAAGAAGAAGGCTCACTGCCACCTTCTCAAGGGCAACTATGGGTGGGCAATAAATGCTGGCCTTGCCAGCAATGCCCTCATCTCAATAATAACTAAAAACAAAAGGCACTGGAAGATTCCTGGGAACAATTCAGCTCCCACTGTCTAGGCCAAAGCCTCTTCTGCCCAGAATGGGGAAACCTAAAAGAGAACGGACAAAATAAAGAAGTGCAAAAATAAGAAGTGTTACGTCCATTTCATACTGCTCCTGTTATAATATTTGGTAATATTTGTGTAAAAGCTTTTTCGCTTTATGCAGGAAAAAGGCCCGTGTGCTACAGTTACTGCTGTGGGTTCATTGTACCTTTAAGTGCCTTATTGCATGTGTTAAAGTGTTTTTTGAATGACATTGCATGTTCCTGACCATTATGTCACATTTTCTTGCATTAAATTAGCATTTTTATTTTTTTTTACTGCTGGGAGACAACACACTGTCATTTTTTATTCACGATTATGCCATAAAATAATTTACTCCGTATACTAGTCTCGCCAGTGAAGCTGGCAAAAGCCATTTGCTGCTGCGGGTGAAAACTTAAATAGAAAAACGGATTATTTGGTTTTAATTAAAATGAGAAACAGATGATTAAGGCAATGGAGGCAATGACAGAATGGCACTGATAGAGCAGGGCCGCCAACTTTTATTCAGGGAGCAGCTGTTTTGTCCCTGATTCAAATACAAGGTGCATCATTATTTAAGTCATGCTATCTATGAGAGCAGTTAAGAACTACTTATATTGCCTCAAACACAGCAATTTTATTTAAAATAAATGTATCCTGTTCTTTTGGGAACATATGGTAGATTTCTTTCTTATTAATAATTCAAATCAAATGAGCAAAAATTAGTTGGCACTGTTACTGCTGATTTTGTCCTGAAAAGATTTGCATTAATTTTTCCCACAGACATTTAAAAAATGGTGCTATTAAACAGAAACACCATATCTGAAACAGTTTGTTAATGTTTTATAGCAGCTAGCTAGTGTAATATTATTTTTCCAATAGGTTCTATTTTAAATTTATAAATCCTTGCACTTCTCTCATAAACCGACCTGTAAATTATATGCCACCTTTTTACCAATAAGTCAGAACACTGTTGGGTAATGACAGTTACGTACAAGTTATGCTACCTCAAGTTCTAAATTAAATTAAGACATAGCACAGTGCCAAAAGAAACTTTTTTTTTTGCTTTTTACTTTCTAGCTATATTAACTAGATATATAACCTATGCCTGTTTATCTAGCTTTCTGCTTATGATTGAGATGGGGAAGGGTGGAAGGGAAAGATAGCACATTGTAGAAACATAGGAAGGCAACTGACCTGTATGATATGCAGAATGTGGAACCCTGTTTGAACCAAACTACAAATGTAGATGATCATGGAGTGCTTTTGGTTGTTTGCTTACTTTTAACTTTATTACTTCATTCCATGTTATGGGAGTTTTTAAGATGGCAGTCAGCAACCTCTGGAGAAATGAAAAATAGCTTACATGGCACAGTAGAGAGCATTAAAGGACCTTCCACTACAATAATATACTTTATTAAATTCAACAAAAAAGTTACACAAATATAGAGAATAATATTATTTATTTTAAAATAATATACTATAAGTAGAATGATTTATATTTCACCTAATCAGTTGACAATAACTCACACTCATTCAGTCAGTTCACTCATATAAATATATCATCATATCACATAGTCAATCATTCATTATCTGCTGTATAAAATATATGTAATGGAACAATAAAACATTACTGCCTTGTTGTGTGAAGAAAGGTCTGCTCTTGAGGAGTGGGACTGGGTGCACGATCCATTGTTATAGCAAGATTGCTGTTCCTCAAAGAGGCCACGTTGATACCCATGAAGAGCAACGTAACAACAGCGGTAATCACCGGGAGTAACAATGATGGGACTTTTTAAAAATGTAGTTTTGCTAAGTGCTTTTAGGTTCATAATATGACAACATTGATTCCTTGCTTTGTACCAAAATGTTGTAATGTACCGAGTTTCAGATACAAGGTGCTCCATTTTAAAACTGAGCCGGGAAGGGGCGGGGGAGGTCAAGTTGAGGACGGGAAACCCACTAGTACGGGTTTCTCGGGCATCATTACGATTTTGACGTAAGGACACCTTTTATTTTTTTTGTCGGTTTCCCATTCGACTGACTGGCCTGATTGACAGGCTGTTCTCAGTAGGACGGGAGACCAGCCAGGGAGAGGACGTGTTCAGGTAAGTCTGTAGGTAAGTCTTTGTTGGCATGAATGGGGGTGTGGGCATGGGTGGGCTTGGGACATGATGGGCATGGGGGCATGAGTGAGCACAGGGGCATGGGTGGGCATGGGGCCTGGGTGGACATAGGTTGGCATAGGTTGGCACGGGGGTCATGAGACATGGGGGAGGGATCGCGGGTCAGTCACGGGGGGGGTGTCAGGATCAGGAGTCATCGCGGGAGTCCGCGATTGTTGAGGGGGAGGATCAGGAGTCGGGGGTGGGAGGATCGGGATCGGGGGCTCAGAGCATCGGAGTGGAAGGGGAGGATCGGTGTCGGGGGTCTAGGGGGACGGGAATTGGGGGTCCGCGATCGGGGGGGGGGGGGGTTCACGATTGGGGGTCGGGTGTCCACGATCGTTTGGGGGTTCAGTGCAGGTAGGCGGTTTGGGCCTGGGGGAAGCACTCCTGCTCCTCTAGGCCCATATGTTGTGCCTTTCTAGGCACCTACCTGTTAGTCTCGGGCCTTCTCGTCTCCTTTCATGAGGCGCATAACAGAAGGCCCGGGAACCCCGGCCCTCCGGGATTGAAATCGAGAAGTCCAGAAAAATGGAGGCCCGAAATGGGCTGGTTGGAGGCAGGTTGGGGACGGGTCTGAAAAGGTGGCAATTTTAAATACTCCCTCGCCCCCAACCCACACATTTTTCACAGTTAAAATTGAGCCCAAGGCCTCTTATTCATGTTTAGGTGTTTAGAGATGTAGGGCCTAGTAATGTTAGGTTATAAGGCTTAATAGAGTATGAAAGGGCCAAACCATAGTAAAAGCTCTTATGTATGTATATTACACTCATTTTTTCTGTACATATAATAAAAGTTACTTTTATAACATGTAGCAAAAGCAAAGGTTTTCTTAGTACCCATCATTTCCATAATAATGGTCTAGTCTTTAAACTAAGACCTGCCTAACTTTTTTTATAGATAAACCTGTTATTTTTCGTACAAATATAGTATTTATAGAGTTTCAGTTTAATGCAAATGATATTTACAAAAGTAGCCTATGTAAGAGTTTACCTTACAGATTGTATAACATTTTCTTAGAATTTTGGAATAAATCTCACATAATCTAATGGGCCTGTTCAAATTCTGCAGAATGCTGGATAAAGAATATTTGTATCCATCATACTAAACAATAGTGGTGTCAATCTTAGAGATAAACAGTGTCCAGAAGGCATAGGCTGTTCTATTTATTAATGTTGAACAAATAACAAAGAACACACAGACCCATCATATCCACTATCAGAAGAATGCCTGTCTTCCAGTCATGTATCTTATATACAATAGAAGCACTTGATACTAAATCAGCACATGTCAGGTGGAAATGGAGCCTGAATTGACAGGCGGTTGAGAATTTAATTTCTTTCCCTTTTTCCAGCAGCTGAAGTTATTATCACAACTGCAGAGAATTTGTGAGATTAGGAGATAAGAAACGTAACGGTCCATCGGGGACTCGTCAATCATGGCAAACTGCTACCAGTATCGAAATTACATCTGCATTTGAATTAGCAACATTATTCGCCAATTTAGTTCAGAGTGAACATTTTTCCATAGAAGATGGAATTAAATTAGAAAATGAGTGAGTCTTTAATTTCCAGAATATAAATCACATGTTATAATTCAAATGCAGTACCTTAAGGCCAATTACATTATCCTAAGCAGCATTTCATCTCACAACCTTCCAAGTGTTACCGTGAGGGGGAAGCCATCTCGCACAGCTCAGATTAGTTTCAGTAGCAAAGAATTATAGGCAGATTGCAAGTCATGCATTAGAGGGGAAAAAAAGAGTTTTGTTTTAACCATCTCTTAAGTGACATAAAACGTGTTTTTTTTTGAGTGTTTGCTTTTAAACTTATTATGGAAAGTTGTATATATTCAGGAGGAGCGATTTCTTATTAGCTGGCAAAGTTAGTCAAAGCATAAAAGAAAGGATTAAAGAGAGTTGCTCCTTATCTGCCTGTCTACCTGCCACTCGAATATTCTAGGAATGTCCAGCTAGAATGACCTTAATGTTATACATGTAATGGGACTGCAGTTTCTAAATACAAAAAAGTGTTTTATCAAACGAAGGTAGGTACACATAGGATACTTGATATATTTCATTTTGATTCCACTAAATTTGTTTGCACTGCTTTCATTCTTTTGCTAGCCTGTTGTAACAAAGCAACTGCTCATGTAAGACTACCACATGATGAAATATTTTCTAACCTCAAAGGGCTAGCCATTTTTTCCTCTTGGTTTTGCCCATGGTTTAATGTCTGCCTCCCTCAACCCTTTTCAATACATTCAATCCCTGAGCCAAGAGGGTGTGCAGGTGATCGTTTCCCTAACTTCTGCCTGGCACTCTGTCATTATGAAGAGCAATAGATCTGCTGCCCAAATTCATCTACTTGTTTATTTTCCCTCCTTCCCTGTGCCAAAGTATTGGTGCTTGCTTAGTGCTCCCCATGATGGCAGTAATTTCTCTTCTGTGCCTATTGTCACTTGAATGTTAACTCTTCCAACACCTCTGAAGAGCTTACTTGTCCAGATACCATCAGGCACAGGGGTAGCTCACAAATGTACTTGTTGCTAGAACTGTTTTATGTTTGAGCTATTTTTAAGCAAGCTTTAAATTCTGAGCTACGAATGGGCTGTAATATTACACTTCTAAGCCAGTTTTCAGCCAATGAGAACATAGTTTTTCTTTAGATTTGTTCAATGGGAATGTACTTGAGGTATCGGAGCTGAAAAGAGATCTTGGGGTTTTTGTGAACAAGTCATTAAAACCATCAGTACAATGTTCCCAGCAAACAGAATGATGGGATACATACAAGGGGTATCACATATAAATCCAGAGAGGTTATTTCAAAAGTGTATTTGGCCCTGGTGAGACCTCAGTTCGAGTACTGTGTGCAATTTTGGTGTCCCTATTTTACAAAGGTTATTTTGTTATTGGGGGGTGGGGGGTACATAGATGGGCCACATGGTTGATCCCAGAACTTAAGGGAATGATGTATGAGGAAATCTGAGAATCACCTGCAATGGCTTCTCTTCCCGCTCCCGCACCGTTATCTCTGGAGTCCCCCAAGGATCTATCCTTGGTCCCCTCCTATTTCTCATCTACGTGCTGCTCCTCGGTGACATCATCCGAAAACTCAACGTCGGGTTCCACATGTACGCTGGCGATACCCACCTCTACCTCACCACCACCTCCCTCGATGCCTCCACTGTCTCTGATTTGTCACACTGATTGCCTGACATCCAGCACTGGATAAGCAAAAATTTCCTCCAACTAAACATTGAGAAGACCGAAGCCATTGTCTTCGGTCCCCGCCATAAACTCCGTTTCCTAGCCACTGACTCCATCCCTCTCCCTGGCCACTGTCTGAGGCTGAACCAGACCGTTTGCAACCATAGTGTACTATTTATCCCTGAAATGAGCTTCCAACCACATATCTGCTCTATCGCCAAGACCGCCGACTTCCATCCCCGGAACATTGCCTGTCTCCGCCCCTGCCTCAGCTCATCTGCTGCTGAAACCCTCATCCATTCTTTTGTTACTTCTAGACTGGACTATTCCAATGCTCTCCTGGCTGGCCTCCCATCTTCCACCCTCCATAAACTTGAGCTCATCCAAAACTCTGCTGTCCATATCCTAACTCATACCAAGTCTTGTTCACCGATCACCCCTGGTCTCGCTGACCTAAATTGGCCCCCGGCCCAGGAACGCCACGATTTTAAAATTTTCATCCTTGTTTTCAAATCTTTCCATGGCCTTGCCCCCCCACCACCCCCCGCCATCTCTATAACATCCTCCAGCCCTACAACCTTCCGAGATCTCTGCACTCCTCCAATTCTGGCCTCTTGCGTATCCCCAATTTTAATCGCTCTACTATTGGCGACTGTGCCTTCAGGTACCTAGGCCCTAAGCTCTGGAATTCCCTCCCTAAACCTCTCCGCCTCTCTATCTCTCTCTCCTCCTCTTAGACACTCCTTAAAACCTACTTCTTTGACCAAGCTTTTGGTCACCTGTCCTAATATCTCTTTTTGTGACTCAGTGTCAAATTTTGTTTGATAATCAATCCTGTGAAGTGCCCCTTGGGACATTTTACTACGTTAAAGGTGCTATATAAATGCAAGTTGTTATTGTTGAAATATTGATTACCCTGGGTCTTCTCTTCCTTGAAAAGAGAAAACTAAGAAGGGATATGATGGAAATGTTTAAAATTATGAAAGGTTTTTACAAATTGATCCAAGTAAGCTTTTCTGCTATGTACAGAATTTAAGCACAAGGATCATATTTATAAATTAAGGACAATAAAGGAAAACAGGAAATGCAGTTGGAACTCTTTTTTACTAATAGGGTGGTGCTTATGTGGAACAGATTATCGGCATGGGTGATGGACTAAAAAACCTGCATGGGTTTCAAGAACGAACTAGGCAGGTTCTTGCCAACAAATGCGATTCAGGGTTTTTGGAAATGCATCAAGGGAATACTATGGATAGGTGGGCTGGATGGACCGAAAGTCTTCTCCTGCCTGAAACTTATATTGTGTTGCTAAGAGGTGTCAGCCATGGCTCAATGGTAGCACTTTTGTCTCTGAGTCAGAAGGTTGTGGGTTCAAGTCCCAATCCAGAGACTTGAGCACAAAATCTCGGCTAACACTCCAATGCAATACTGAGGGAGTGCTGCACTGCTGGAGGTGCCGTTTTTCGGATGAGATGTTACACCGAGGCACCGTCTGCCCTCTCAGATGAACGTAAAAGATCTCATAACATTATTTCAAAGAAAAGCAGGGGAGTTCTCCTCGATGTCCTGGTCAATGTTTATCCCTCAAAAAACATCACTAAAACAGATTATCTGGTCATTATGACATTGCTGTTTGTGGAACCTTGCTGCATGCAAATTGGCTTCCGCATTTCCACGTTACACAGTGACTACACTCAAAAGTACTTCATTTGCTGTAAAGCGCTTTGGGATGTCCTGAGCTTGTGAAATGCACTATAAAAATGTAAATTCTTTCTTTACCTCCAAAATGGCGTCTGGAGGAATTGCAACATTAAAAACATTCAAAGTGAAGATTAGAAAATAATAGGATTTTCTCTGGAATAACATGGCACTCTTTGGGTATCAAAAAGCTCTATTTAAAATAAAAAAACAAATGATACAGACTGTAGAATACTTATATAATGTGGATACTATGCACAAGCAAAAAGAAGGAAATGTGAGATTTAATAAAGTAACTACAACTCACACACAAGTTTATGATAATACAGATATCAGGAATGTAAACTATACACACGTACGAACAGAATTACTAAAAATCCTAAGCATTTATTTTCAAAATTTAATGAGCCCTTTATTCATTTTTCGATTGTGCCAGTCCAAATTCTTACCCAAAAGATTGAAAACTTAAAGTATGGTTGTAAAATCATGGGCAGAGCACCTCCAAACTTCCAAAATGCACTGCCAATGAGCGAAGCTTGCTATGAGCAACTCACACTCAGAAAGATTACCCCTTTGATGTGTTGACAGAATTCACATTGAAATGCATCGCTATGGTCCAATCAAAATAATACATGGTGTTTAATATATGGCTTTTCTGGCTCTTCTCCCTCCACTAGTGAGAAAATACACATTTTGCAGTTCAACTTGCTCTTAGCACACTGTGTTTTAAGTGAGTTATTTTTTCTTTCCATTGAAATAAATGTACAGAAAATTGTAGATGGCACGCCCTCAATTTCCTAATCTGTGCTCCGGGCTGGCTCCCCATCGAGAGCACACATTTGGAACATTGTCCCTCATGTCTACAGCATGATGCATGTGGAAGGATGTGCAAAAGAGTAGAATGACATCATTCATTACATTGTCCTTCATTATCATAATAGCAACGCTTGAACATAGGAACATAGGAACAGAAGTAGGCCGTTCAGCCCCTCGTGCCTGCTCCGCCATTTGATAAGATCATGGCCGATCTGTGATCTAACTCCATATACCTGCCTTTGGCCCATACCCCTTAATACCTTTGGTTGCCAAAAAGCTATCTATCTCAGATTTAAATTTAGCAATTGAGCTAGTACCAATTGCCGTTTGCGGAAGAGAGTTCTAAACTTCTACCACCCTTTGTGTGTAGAAGTGTTTTCTAATCTCACTCCTGAAAGGTCTGGCTCTAATTTTTAGACTGTGCCCCCTACTCCTAGAATCCCCAACCAGCGGAAATAGTTTCTCTCTATCCACCCTATCTGTTCCCCTTAATATCTTATAAACTTCGATCAGATCACCCCTTAACCTTCGAAACTCTAGAGAATACAACCACAATTTGTGTAATCTCTCCTCGTAACTTAACCCTTGAAATCCAGGTATCATTCTAGTAAACCAACGCTGCACTCCCTCCAAGGCCAATATGTCCTTCCGAAGGTGCGGTGCCCAGAACTGCTCACAGTACTCCAGGTGCGGTCTAACCAGGGTTTTGTATAGCTGCAGCATAACTTCTGCCCCCTTGTACTCTAGTCCTCTAGATATAAAGGAAAGCATTCCATTAGCCTTCTTGATTATTTTCTGCACCTGTTCATGACACTTCAATGATCTATGTACCTGAACCCCTAAGTCCCTTTGGACATCCACTGTTTTTAACTTTTTACCATTTAGAAAGTACCCTGTTCTATCCTTTTTTGATCCAAAGTGGATGACCTCACATTTGTCTACATTGAATTCCATTTGCCACAGTTTTGCCCATTCACCTAATCTATCAATATTGCTTTGTAATTTTATGTTTTCATCTACATTGCTTACAATGCCACCAATCTTTGTGTCATCGGCAAACTTAGATATGAGACTTTCTATGCCTTCATCTAAGTCGTTAATAAATATTGTGAATAATTGAGGCCCCAAGACAGATCCCTGTTGGACTCCACTAGTCACATCTTGCCAATGTGAGTACCTACCCATTATCTCTACTCTCTGTCGCCTTTCGCTCAGCCAACTTCCTAATCAAGTCTGTACTTTTCCCTCGATTCCATGGGCTTCTATCTTAGTTAACAGTCTCTTATGTGGGACCTTATCAATTGCCTTCTGGAAGTCCATATAAATAACATCCATTGACAGTCCCTTGTCCACTACTTTAGTCACCTCTTCAAAAAATTCAATCAGGTTTGTCAGGCACGACCTACCTTTCACAAATTCATGCTGGCTCTCTTTGATTAACTGAAAATTCTCGAGATGTTCGGTCACCCTATCCTTAATTACGGACTCCAGCATTTTTCCCACAACAGATGTTAGGCTAATTGGTTCCAAAAGTCCCCGGTTTCCCTCTCTCTCCTTTCTTAAAAAGTGGAGTGACATGTGCAATTTTCCAATCTAGAGGGGCAGTTCCTGAATCCAGAGAACTTTGAAAGATTATAGTTAGGGCATCTGCAATGTGCTCACCTACTTCCTTTAAAACCCTGGGATGGAAACCATTGGTCCTGGGGATTTGTCACTCTTTAGTGCTATTATTTTCTTCATTACTGTTGCTTTACTTATGTTAATTTTATCGAGTCCCTGTCCCCGATTCAATATTAGTTTTCTTGGGATTTCCGGCATGCTATCCTCTTTTTCTACTGTAAATACTGATGCAAAGTAATTGTTCAACATGTCCGCCATTTCACCATTGTCAATGACAATATCCCCACTTTCAGTTTTTAAGGGGCCAACACTGCTCCTGACCACCCTCTTTTTTCTAATATAACTATAAAAGTTCTCTGTATTGGTTTTGATATCCCTTGCAAGTTTCTTTTCATACTCTCTTTTTGTAGCTCTTACTATCTGTTTTGTGACCCTTTGTTGATCTTTGTATCTTTCCCATTCGCCAGGATCTGTGCCATTTTTTGCCTTTTTGAATGCCCTTTCCTTATGTCTTATACTGTCCCTTACCTCTTTAGTTGTCCATGGCTGTTTTTTTTGGCAAGTAAAGTTCTTGCCCCTCAGGGTATAAACCGATTCTGTATCACGTTAAATGTTTCTTTAAACATTTCCCACTGATCATGGATCCCTGGATACCAGGAATGCCAGCATGTTCCTCGTGTCCGATGTTGCTATGGCAGGTGGGGGGGATTTAAAATTTAAATAGTCCTCTAGATGAGTACACTCACATAATTGCACTCCCACACCCTGTCAATTTTACATTTGTTTTCAAAAGTTGGCCCTCCTCGTCTGCTCCTGCAGGTGTCTGAGTCCTCCAGTAGCCATTTTGGTTCCCATTTCCCCTCTTCCAGGCTGGCACTGTGGCACAGGTGGGAATTCTGCCGGGAACCCATCTAAAATCGTAAAAAGGAAATAAGGCGGATCTCTGAAAAAGCACTGGGAACCCACACAGGTTCCAATCCTGTTGTCCTGACTTTGCACTGGCCTTCTGCTGAAGCAGAAAATTCCATCTGTCTTTCAATTTCACATTTCAGGTTTGCTTGTAATTCCTGATATCATAGAATCATAGAAGTTACAACATGGAAACAGGCCCTTCGGCCCAACATGTCCATGTCGCCCAGTTTATACCACTAAGCTAGTCCCAATTGCCTGCACTTGGCCCATATCCCTCCATACCCATCTTACCCATGTAACTGTCCAAATGCTTTTTAAAAGACAAAATTGTACCCGCCTCTACTACTGCCTCTGGCAGCTCGTTCCAGACACTCACCACCCTTTGAGTGAAAAAATTGCCCCTCTGGACCCTTTTGTATCTCTCCCCTCTCACCTTAAATCTATGCCCCCTCGTTATAGACTCCCCTACCTTTGGGAAAAGATTTTGACTATCGACCTTATCTATGCCCCTCATTATTTTATAGACTTCTATAAGATCACCCCTTAACCTCCTACTCTCCAGGGAAAAAAGTCTCAGTCTATCCAACCTCTCCCTGTAAGTCAAACCATCAAGTCCCGGTAGCATCCTAGTAAATCTTTTCTGCACTCTTTCTAGTTTAATAATATCCTTTCTATAATAGGGTGACCAGAACTGTACACAGTACTCCAAGTGTGGCCTCACCAATGCCCTGTACAACTTCAACAAGACATCCCAACTCCTGCATTCAATGTTCTGACCAATGAAACCAAGCATACCGAATGCCTTCTTCACCACCCTATCCACCTGTGACTCCACTTTCAAGGAGCTATGAATCTGTACTCCTAGATCTCTTTGTTCTATAACTCTCCCCAACGCCCTACCATTAACGGAGTAGGTCATGGCCCGATTCGATCTACCAAAATGCATCACCTCACATATGGCCCTAATCTTGTTGCAGACATCAGGTTGATACATTGAAGAAAGGTCAGTTACTGTATTATAGGGAGGGAGAGGAAATCAGCAATCAAACCATCATGAGCCCTTGTGACATAACTTCTTGCAATTGGTTTCACAACAGCATTGCAGAGGCCTGAGAGCAGGTCAATTAGCTGT
Organism: Heptranchias perlo; assembly: GCF_035084215.1. NCBI lineage: Eukaryota > Metazoa > Chordata > Chondrichthyes > Hexanchiformes > Hexanchidae > Heptranchias > Heptranchias perlo. Next base: position 24,008,970 of record NC_090345.1, on the reverse strand, counting down.
TCTCTCAGCCAACAAAAGTCATGTGGTATGAGGAGGCCTAAAGAAAAGGAGGAATATTAATAAAAATGGGTAGAGAATAACTTGAAAAAATCTCAACAGAAGTAATTTGAAATTATTGGATATACTTTTTTTTTCTGACTGTTCCTCTCCTAGGTATAGATACTTTTTTTTATTCGTTCATGGGATGCGGGCGTCGCTGGCGAGGCCGGCATTTATTGCCCATCCCTAATTGCCCTTGAGAAGGTGGTGGTGAGCCGCCTTCTTGAACCGCTGCAGTCCGTGTGGTGACAGTTCTCCCACAGTGCTGTTAGGAAGGGAGTTCCAGGATTTTGACCCAGCAACAATGAAGGAACGGCGATATATTTCCAAGTCGGGATGGTGTGTGACTTGGAGGGGAACGTGCAGGTGGTGTTGTTCCCATGTGCCTGCTGCTCTTGTCCTTCTAGGTGGTAGAGGTCGCGGGTTTGGGAGGTGCTGTCGAAGAAGCCTTGGCGAGATGCTGCAGTGCATCCTGTGGATGGTGCACACTGCAGCCACTGTGCGCCGGTGGTGAAGGGAGTGAATGTTTAGGGTGGTGGATGGGGTGCCAATCAAGCGGGCTGCTTTGTCCTGGATGGTGTCGAGCTTCTTGAGTGTTGTTGGAGTTGTACTCATCCAAGCAAGTGGACAGTATTCCATCACACTCCTGACTTGTGCCTTGTAGATGGTGGAAAGGCTTTGGGGAGTCAGGAGGTGAGTCACTCACCGCAGAATACCCAGCCTCTGACCTGCTCTCGTAGCCACAGTATTTATATGGCTGGTCCAGTTAAGTTTCTGGTCAATGGTGACCCCTAGGATGTTGATGGTGGGGTGTTCGGCGATGGTAATGCTGTTGAATGTCAAGGGCAGGTGGTTAGACCCTCTCTTGTTGGAGACGGTCATTGCCTGGCACTTATCTGGCACGAATGTTACTTGCCACTTATCAGCCCAAGCCTGGATGTTGTCCAGGTCTTGCTGCATGCGGGCTCGGACTGCTTCATTATTTGAGGGGTTGCGAATGGAACTGAACACTGTGCAATCATCAGCGAACATCCCCATTTCTGACCTTATGATGGAGGGAAGGTCATTGATGAAGCAGCTGAAGATGGTTGGGCCTTGGACACTGCCCTGAGGAACTCCTGCAGCAATGTCCTGGGGCTGAGATGATTGGCCTCCAACAACCACTACCATCTTCCTTTGTGCTAGGTACGACTCCAGCCACTGGAGAGTTTTCCCCCTGATTCCCATTGACTTCAATTTTACTGGGGCTCCTTGATGTCACACTCGGTCAAATGCTGCCTTGATGTCAAGGACAGTCACTCTCACCTCACCTCTGGAATTCAGCTCTTTTGTCCATGTTTGGACCAAGGCTGTAATGAGGTCTGGAGCCGAGTGGTCCTGGCGGAACCCAAACTGAGCATCGGTGAGCAGGTTATTGGTGAGTAAGTGCCGCTTGATAGCACTGTCGACGACACCGTCCAACACTTTGCTGATGATTGAGAGTAGACTTATGGGGCTGTAATTGGCCGGATTGGATTTGTCCTGCTTTTTGTGGACAGGACATACCTGGGCAATTTTCCACATTGTCGGATAGATGCCAGTGTTGTAGCTGTACTGGAACAGCTTGGCTAGAGGCGCAGCTAGTTCTGGAGCACTAATACGAATGTTCATATGAAATTATCTTCAGTAGGTCCAGCCTGCAGCCACACACAAACTATGATTTTGTCACGTGCCACTAGGAGTCAGACACTAACTAAACACTTATCTTCGGTAAACTACAGTAAGGCAAACTCATGTAAACTCATGTAAGCCCAACGTCCTTGAACTCCAGCGGTAAAATGTCTTGATGTGTTTGGTATATTAAAGGCGCTAAGTAAATGTAGTTAATCCCCATCAAAGGTAACTTTCCAATTCTACCCTTACTTTCCAAGGGGTTGGGAGAGTTTTCTGCTCAGTTTGAGGGATGTCAGCATTGGAAATTATACATTTTTCATTTATTGCATCCTGTGTCAGCATCAGATATTCCTAGATCAAGTATAGCACAAGTTAGATCTAAGGTGAATCTCTCTTTACATCGTGCCAATAAACTACCTTAACCACAGAGCATCTCTTTTGTATCAGTATAATCTTTCCATTTTTTCACACCAGCCTTCCTTCCAGTCTCTCCTATTGAGACTGAAAGTTTTGTTCAATTATTATGCTTACCAGAAATTGTTTTGAGACTGTCCAAACTCATTTCACTTAGGATCCTTACAAAGATCATAAAGGGGGGGATTTTAAACCCCAAGAACAGGTGGGTTGGGGGCGGGTGGGAGTTAAAAATAGTTGTTTTTTTGGATCACAACCGCAAAATTTTCGGACTTTGCATTCCCAGTGAGAAGCCTGTACTTTTCCGCGCTGACGTTAAACCCGGAAATAAAGCCAGGTTGCGGTCGCGACCCAAAAAACAACTATTCTCAACTCCCACCCACCCCCAATCCACCCGTTCTTGGGGTTTAAAATCACCCCCAAAGAATAGACTTCCATTCCATCTTTCTGGGCTTGGTTCAATTTATCACCAATTTCTTGCACCCATCAAAATCATGGAGCTATTTTTCACTGCCCCTGGCAGGGGTGGATGGGGCATCAGCGCTCCACCTGTTGCCATTCCTGATATGTCCGTTGCTATTTCCACTCGGTCCTGGAAATGAACGTGCATGGGATTCTAACACAATTTTCAGGTACCAAAGGTAAGTTTTTAAAATAATTTTGTGGGGCCAGGAGGGGCATGAATTCCCTTCCTGGCCTTACAAAAATCTTCCCACCCGCTTCCAGCCCCTTCATACCCCCTCCCGCGATTGTATCTCCCACCCCACTTCCTTTTAACTTCTCATTTCTGGCTCAGCTCTGCAGTTGAGCTACCAGATTACCTGCACCCCCACCCCCCCAGCCAGATCTGCGAGCGCTGGTTCATCAGGACATCAGGCAGATAGCGCAACCACTCCACCCACTGCCCACCCAAAGTCTGCCCAAAGTTAAAATCAACCCCCAGATCTTCTAGCTTCTGAGTAAAAATCCACAAATTTGTAATCTCCAACTGTATCACTCAAGAACATTTTGAAAGCTTCTGTGAGTTTCCATGTTTTCCCTTTTTGTTCCTTCAGCAGTGCCTGTTACTGTCCTGTCATGTGAACATCCTTGGACAATCTAGCCCCTCCTCCATGCCTACCGTAGGTGCTGCTTCTGGTTCAGTGAAAAAGAATGCTGAGCATCTTGAGTCAATCTCCCTCTTCCTTGTAAAGAGAGCCCTTTACTTTGGTCTTGATTAACAACAAGTTGCAACAATGCAGGTTACATCAGAGGTCATAGAACTGTATCTCAGAGCTCTTTTGTATGCATTGAACAGATTTTTATTACTGCATGGTAAAGTCTGGGTTGGTGGAATCATATAATTTTTCAAAATTAGCTCATCTATGATCAAATATAATGCTGTGATATTAAAAACAACAAATTTGGAGCATTTTTAAAGGATATCTTGTCAAATAAGCTGAACAATATTTTGCTAATTCAGCAGTGAAAGGCTTAACTTGTATATTTCCCGCCCCTGTATATGAAGGTGCTGGTGATTCTAGGCTCAGAATACTGGCAAAAGAATATAGCAGTTGAACCAGTGTAGGTCACTGATATGAAATTATGATCCCGTGTTAAGCAGGTGATTCAAAATTGAGCCGTCCACGGTACATATTGACGGCATCTGTGCCACAGTGAAAAGTGTTTAACATTGGGCCTGCAACTTTGAAATCAGGTTGTTCAAGTTAAACCTCAGAAAGCCACAAAAGAAACAATGCTTCAATCAACCCTGAAAGACCCTGTTTCAAAATTGTAATGTAAGTATTGAAACAAATTGTTTGAAGCATGATTAAAATCTGACAAAACAACGTTATTTCATAATAATGTCCTGCAGCAACATTACGCTACTAGTAACTAAATAGTAGTTTATCACCTTTGCCACTTGCAACAGCACCTATTAATTCTAAGATCCTTGTGTTATGTGTCCTATTCCCTAGCTGACCATGTTAGTGACAGCACTGGCTTTGGCAATGACATTGAAAAATATTTTCAGTGACAGAGCCACAAATCACTAAAAGACAAGTTTAGAACTCAATATTCACAGAATGCGCTTTTAGCTGTTATAACTATATGTGCCTTTGTTGCTGTGTGCTGTTATTTATTAATACAACACTGACAGAAGTTTTAGGAAAGTTCTGCACAATTACTGCCCTTATGGGAAGATTGTTGTTATTTCCCTAACATTCACCGTTGATAACTGTTATGTATTCGTTGTTCCACATGAGTCTCAAATGCAAGATAACAGTTGACCTTTTAAGCAATGATACCTTTTGTAGGCTGCAGCATAAAAATATACTTTCAGTGCTGAAGGTAGCTCTTTGCATGCAGATAATGCTGCATGTTTTAGCATATACGTTTACATAGATAACTAATTCCTCTTGATTAATGGACTTAAGAAATGTTACAAGGAGATATTTTCACAATGTATGATACTTTTAAGAAACTTTTATTCTTATGGGAATTTTATTGACAAGTAATAATTACTTGTTAAGAGGCATTAACGGGATTGGACAAAGTCAGCATGGGTTTATGCAAGGGAAATCATGCTTAACAAATCTACTGGAGTTTTTTGAGGATGTAACTAGTAGAATAGATAGGGGAGAACCAGTGGATGTGGTGTATTTGGATTTTCAGAAGGCTTTTCATAAGGTCCCACACAAGAGGTTACTGTGCAAAATTAAAGCACATGGAATTGGGGGGAAAATACTGGCATGGATTGAGAATTGGTTGACAGACAGGAAACAGAGAGTAGGAAAAAATGGGTCTTTTTCGGGGTGGCAGGCAGTGACTAGTGGGGTACCGCAGGGATCAGTGCTTGGGCCCCAGCTATTCACAATATATATCAATGATTGGATGAGGAAACTAAATGTAACATTTCCAAGTTTGCAGACGACACAAAGCTGGGGTGGAATGTGAGCTGTGAGGGGGATGCAAAGAGGCTCCTATGTGATTTAGACAAGTTGGGTGAGTGGGCAAAAACATGGCAGATGCAGTATAACGTGGATAAATGTGAGGTAAAAACAGAAAGGCAGATTATTATCTGAATGGTGATATGGGAAAAGGGGAGGTGCAACGAGACCTGGGTGTCCTTGTACACCAGTCGCTGAAAGCGAGCATTCAGGTGCAGCAAGCAGTTAGGAAGGCGAATGGTAGGTTGGCCTTCATTGCAAGAGGATTTGAGTACAGGAGCAGGGATGTCTTACTGCAGTTATACAGGGCCTTGGTGAGACCACATCTGGAGTATTATGTGCAGTTTTGGTCTCCTTATCTGAGGAAGGATGTCCTTCCCATGGAGGGAGTGCAACGAAGGTTTACCAGACTGATTCCTGGGATGGCAGGACTGACGTATGAGGAGAGATTGGATCGACTAGGCCTATATTCACTAGAGTTTGGAAGAATGAGAGGTGATCTCATCGAAACATATAAAATTCTAACAGGACTAGGCAGACTAGATGCAGGGAGGATGTTCCCGATGGCTGAGGAGTCCAGAACCAGGGGTCACAGTCTCATGATACGGGGTATGCCATTTAGAACCGAGATGAGGAGAAATTTCTTCACTCAGAGGGTGGTGAACCTGTGGAATTCTCTACCACAGAAGGCAGTGGAGGCCAAGTCATTAGATGTATTCAAGAAGGAGATAGATATATTTCTTAGTGCTAAAGGGATCAAGGTATATGGGGAAAAAGCAGGAACAGGGTACTGAGTTAGACGATCAGCCATGATCATTTTGAATGGCGGAGCGGGCCCAAAGGGCCGAATGGCCTACTCTTGCTACTATTTTCTATGTTTCTATGAATTCATGTGCTAGTCTTGCAGATGAAGGCGGGACACCAGGATTATACATGTAAATTTGGCATTGAGCATCAGAAGGACTGCACTGTGAATGGGAAATCTCCATACCTACACATTGTGGGGTAGACTTTTAGAAGTTTGTTTTTCCTGAGCATTGCATCATCCTCAAATGCAGAAAAAATTATTTTGCATTTTACATTCGTATTCTGAGTTAATACTTTTGCAGGAGCACATGAAAAACACAACAACCAATTAAAAACATGTTAATAAATAATCCTCCAATTTCAAAGCAATTACAAAAGAATGAAGTGAAAATCAAGTGCAAATATGAGGAAAAAAATAAATGATGTGGAGATGCCGGTGATGGACTGGGGTGGACAAATGTACGGAATCTTACAACACCAGGTTATAGTCCAACAGGTTATCTCCTTCGTCAGGTGAGTGAGTGAATGAGAGGTTCTCAAATCGCATATCTTATATTAGGCTGGGACACCATCACACCAATCAAAGGTGTCATTGGTGTTCAGACAGGTTAGCCACGGAAAACAGTAGGTCCCAGTATACTGAATACACAATGTGTCAAATTACACAGACAAAGAGAGGAAGAGACCCGAAAGGCAGAGAGAGAGAGAGAATGTCCAGTTGTATTAAAAACAGATAACTTTTTTTTTCTGCTGGTGGGGTTACGTGTAGCATGACATGAACCCAAGATCCCGGTTGAGGCCGTCCTCATGGGTGCGGAACTTGGCTATCAATTTCTGCTCGACGATTTTGCGTTGTCGTGTGTCTCGAAGGCCGCCTTGGAGAATGCTTACTCGAAGATCGGTGGCTGAATTACCTTGACTGCTAAAGTGTTCCCCGACTGGGAGGGAACCCTCCTGTCTGGCGATTGTTGCGCGGTGTCCGTTCATCCGTTGTTGCAGTGTCTGCATGGTCTCGCCAATGTACCATGCTCCGGGGCATCCTTTCCTGCAACGTATGAGGTAGACAACGTTGGCCGAGTCACAGGAGTATGAACCACGTACCTGGTGGGTGGTGTCCTCTCGTGTGATGGTGATATCTGTGTCGATGATCTGGCATGTCCTGCAGAGGTTGCCGTGGCAGGGTTGTGTGGTGTCGTGGACGCTGTTCTCCTGAAAGCTGGGTAATTTGCTGCGAACGATGGTCTGTTTGAGGTTGGGTGGCTGTTTGAAGGCGAGTAGTGGAGGCGTGGGGATGGCCTTAGCGAGGTGTTCGTCGTCATCGATGACATGTTGAAGGCTGTGGAGAACATGACGTAGTTTCTCCGCTCCGGGGAAGTACTGGACGACGAAGGGTACTCTGAAGGTTGCGTCCCGTGTTTGTCTCCTGAGGAGTTCCATGCGATTCCTTGCTGTGGCCCGTCAGAACTGCCGATCGACAAGTCGAGCGTCATATCCCGTTCTTACGAGGGCGACTTTCAGCGTCTGTAGGTGTCCATCGCGTTCCTCTTCGTCTGAGCAGATCCTGTGTATTCGCAGGGCCTGTCCATAGGGGATGGCCTCTTTGACGTGGTTAGGGTGGAAGCTGGAAAAGTGGAGCATCATGTGGTTGTCCGTGGGCTTGCGGTAGAGTGAGGTGCTGAGGTGCCCGTCTTTGATGGAGATTTGTGTGTCCAAGAAAGAAACTGATTCTGAGGAGTAGTCCATGGTGAGTTTGATGGTGGGATGGAACTTGTTGATGTTATCGTGTAGTCTCGTCAGTGATTCTTCGCCGTGGGTCCATAGGAAGAAAATGTCGTCGATGTATCTGGTGTATAGCGTTGGTTGGCGGTCCTGTGCAGTGAAGAAGTCGTGCTCGAACTTGTGCATGAAAATGTTGGCGTATTGGGGTGCGAATTTGGTCCCCATGGCTGTTCCGTGTGTTTGGGTAAAGAACTGGTTATCGAAGGTGAAGACATTGTGATCCAGGATGAAGCGGATGAGTTGTAGGATGGCGTCTGGAGATTGGCTGTTGTTGTGGGGGATACTGGTGTAGAGTGCCGAGACGTCCATCATGGTGAGAAGTGTTCCTGGTTCAACTGGTCCGTGGGTGCTGAGTTTTTGTAGGAAGTCTGTAGTGTCGCGACAGAAGCTGGGGGTTCCCTGTACGATGGGTTTCAGGATGCCCTCGACGTATCCAGAGAGGTTCTCACACAGGGTTCCGTTGCCTGATACGATAGGACGTCCGGGTGTGTTGGCTTTGTATATCTTTGGGAGGCAGTAGAAGTCTCCCACGCGGGGAGTACGTGGGATGAGAGCACGTAGGATGCTTTGAAGGTCTGGATCGAAGGTCTTGATCAGTTTGTTGAGCTGGTGGGTGTGTTCTTTGGTCAGATCTGCGGGTTACCGTCTGTAGTGTTCCTGGTTGTCCAGTTGTCGGTATGCTTCACAAGGCCTAGAAATTCGATGGCGATGCACCTAGTTTATTGGGTGCTAAACGGGCTCCTAAGCCTCCAATATAGTGGGCCGGAAGTGCACACTCATTACCAACCAGAAGTGTGATTCCCACCATATTGGTGTAGGCAAAAAAAAGGCATCCAGGGCCCACGCTTGAATCAGGCGCTAGACCGTTTGTTTATGCAAATAAGGGGTTAAATGCCTGTTTGTGGCCCTCTGTGCAAAATTGGGTTGTGCTGAATGCAGCCGATGCTGGTTGCATTGAGGAAAACCAGGTCTAAATGCAGCCTAACCGACAGTTCTTAAAGGGACTACCGCAGGTAAGTTTGTAAAAAAGTATGTCTCCACCGCCCCCTCCTGACCGCTACCTCGACCTCCCATCTCGATGTCCCGGTTGCTCTCCCTTTCCCGATCACCCCCCACCAAAATCAGCCCCTCACTTCCAGTTGCCCCCCTCCTGATCGCCTTACCCCTTAGGGCTGCTGCCGAAATTCGAAGCTTCTTCACCAGTGCACTGCCTGGGGACGCCCAGCACATGCCCGCAGCTCGCCAGCCTCATTTAAATGAGGCCCAAAGTGCAAAATTGGGTTTACCTTGGGCCTACCCATTCAGATGCAGGGATCAGGCTGGCACAAATGAATCTCTAGCCATTTTATGGAAACTAAAATTTGGAGGGGATGAATGTATCAGTGTAGAAGTGCCAAATGGATTAGTTGAGTGACTAAGGTACAAAATAATAAAAGCACCAAAGCTGATTACCAATATTCTGCAAATGCCTTTAATGAACATCATTTACCTTCCACAGGATGTTTTCTGAAGGGTATGCAATGCATGTGCTATATATTACATGCGCACATATATAAAAAGAACAAAGCTTTTGAACAATCAGAATTTGTTTGAATTGAAGCCAGATGGGGGCTATACTCCGCCCACACATAATTTTAATGCCCACACCACCATGCAGATAATGTCCATCTAGGCGTAAAAGTGCATTTATGCCATAATAATGTTGATGCACATTTTACAGTGTTGGTTTAACAAGGCAGTAAAATTTTAGCATCAATAGTTTAACAAAATAATTAGACCAATTATTGCATGGGTGGATCCAATAATTTTAGCCAACACACAAATTATGACTTGAGGAACTTACCTGAAGTTTTTGCAGTCACACTCAATCCAGGTGTTAATCTAAAACTATCCACTATGATGGACATCAATATTTATTATCCTGCACAATTCCAGTAAGAAAACAGCTAACCCAGAAGTATTAATGCAGTAGGAGGTATCATGCACCAATACAGAGGAGTAGCAAACACATTGTTGAACAGTAGTCTGTATGCTTCAAACCCACTTTACATACTGTTATGACTCATTTGTGGAGAGTGAGAGGGACAACATAAAAACTACTGGTTATGGAAGTAAAGACAGTTGTAGATACCATTTTGGATGAGACTTATAAATGTAGGTGCAGTATGATTATTGGCTATTGTATAAGTATTTTTGCATCTATATTAGATATGTTCAGACTTAATGAAATGCTGATTAATTTACATGGATATGTAGTGCTTCTGCAACTACTTTTAAGTGCACTGAATGCTTGCATGGAAAGTGGGACTGTAATGTAAACCTAACAGACATCTGGGACTCCAGGGTAGATATTTCAACCTTGAAAATCTTTATCATTTTTTTTATCCTCTGGCTACGCTAGACTTTTCTTCAAAGGCATATCACTGTGACAATGTTCTTTTGATCTTCAAACATTTAACTTAACTTTTTTCAACGGTAATTTTAAGTAATTGATTCTTTTCTGACAATCTTATATGGTGTCACAAGCTTGGATACGTTGTTCACCTTTTTTAGTTATTAAAGTCCAGACATACACCCTTTGTTGTTTCGTTGACAGTGATATGGCTGTTCCTAAGAAACTATCTTGATGTTTGGCAAATTGACAAAGATTTAAAAGCTGGGAGATGCTTGGGTAACATTGCCACCTCACAACTCCATTTTGTGGCTCCAACTCCAGCAGCAATTGGTGTCATATTTATCTGTATTCATTAACATTCATTACCATCTATGTATTTATATAAAACTTTTGAAAGCACCCTTCACACTCCGGTTGTCACATTCCAGATATTACACTTTGTGTGAAACAAATCACAATTCATGGACTCAGCACGTCCCAAAGTATTACACAGCCAATGTATTTTTGAAGTATCGTCACTGTTGTAATGTAGCAAACATGACAGCTAATCTGCGCACAGCATGATCCCAAAAAGAACAATGAGATAAATGACCAGATAATATGTTTTTTGGTGGTATTGGTTGAGGGATAAATGTTATCTAGGACACAAGGAGAACTCCCCTGCTCTTCTTCAAACAGTACAGTGGATCTTTTACATACACCTGAGAGAGTGAATGGGACCTCAGTTTAACATCTCATTCGAAAGACAACACCTCGGACAGTGTAGCACTAGAGTGTCACTGACATTACATGCTCAAGTCTCTGGAGTAGGGATTGAACCCATGACCTTCTGTTCAGATACAAGAATGCTATCTCTGGGCCAAGACTGTTGCCATTAAATAAAATGCACAAAAAGAGAAAGCAACAGAGTAATTTCTTCTTGTTTTTTTCTGACCTTGAGATAATCTGGAAGGGTTGTTAAGATAATGACAGGAGCAAAGCAGTTGCCAATCTAGAGAAATTTCTAACAACAATAATAAGCTTCTAGTTGAAATGAGGACTTGCTATGATTATTTCCCCACAAGAAATACCTTAGCAGGTTAGCAGTTAAACATTACAACCATGTTCGGATCCCAGACTCTCTGTGAGCAATGCCACAAGGGCCTAGTTAGTCTAAATATTATGTGCATAAAGTTTTGAGTACATTATTCAGGTGGGGGAGAGCGGTGGAGTGGAATTCTCCTCTTCAGGGTGGAGTTTGGGTTAAGTGGGACTTCCAAATGCCTCTCCATATCCACCCCAGCCACAATCCATTTTCCTGGGTCAGGATTTATTGGGGGTTAAATTGGTTAACCTCCGAAAACAGGCGCTGGGTTCATTATGCACGAATAACCCGCGCCCATTGGTTGCGATGCAGGCAGCATGTAACATTTGTGCTGCCTGGTGACTTAAATGATTTCTGCGTGCAGCCAGCGCTACTTGCGCTGTTGTTTGGCTGCACGCACCAGCAGGGGGCCCTGATATTGGGAATGACTAGCACCACTTAAAGGCAGCCTGCTCCTCTTAAAGGGGAGGTACACTGTGGCTGCAGGAAGTGGTGGAAGTCAATTGTGAAGTGAATCTGTACTGCAATATAGTGAAGCACAGTGTTGATGGGAACTCTGGAATTTTTAATGAGCAACAACTTGGCAGCTCCAAGTTTGTGGGACTCTTATATTTTCAAAATATAAGATACAGGTCTGAACGGAGATCAGGGGCACGATTTTAAAAGGGAAAAACTGGTAGGTTGGGGGCGGGGGGAGGCATTCAAAATAGCAACCATTTCGGACCTGCCCCCAACCCGCCTCCAACCCACCCACTTCAGGTTTTCACTGGGGTAGGACGAGGGGCAGGCGACAGGAGAGGGTTGGTGATTAAAACCTTTCAAGGAGGCTGCGGGCCTCCATTTTTCCAGAGTTTCCAGTTTCAACCCCTGGGGGCCGGGATTCCCGAGCCTTCTCTTTTACAGCACGTGAAAGACAGCAAGAAGGTCCGAAACTAACAGGTATATGGGCCCGAAGGAGCAGGAGTGCTTCCCCCAGGTCCAACAAGCCTACCTATAGTGACCCACAATGATCGCGGACCCACCCTCTCCGATCTCCGACCCCCCCAAACCATCGTGGACCCCCTCCCCGATCTCTGACCCCCCCCAACTATTGCTGACCCCCGCGATGACCCCCGATTCCCCCCACAACGATTGCGGAGCCTCGCAATGAACCCAATTCCCCCTCCCAACGATCGTGAACCTCTGCGATGTCCCCCAATCCTGACCCCCCCCCCCATGACTGACCCCCGATCCCGACCCCCATGACTGACTCCCCCCCCGTGACCCCCATGCCCACTGGTGACCCGTGCCAACCCATGCCCCCATGCCCCTGTGTCCCCATGCCCACCCATGCCCCACCCCATCCTACAAACAAAGACTTACCTGAAGACTTATCTGAACACGTACTTCCGGGTATCCCGTCCTCAATTTGACCCCCCCCACCCCCTTCCCCACTTGGGGTCAAAATCATGCCCTAGAAATCGCACAAGTAAAACACAGATGCAGGTGTCATCCTAATGCTTGAAAACTGTTGCTGCATTTTAGAATATTGAATAAAGGTTTCTCAAAACTACGTCCCACATCCTCCAATCTGCACATCAGACCCAGCCAATCTGCCGATCTGAGCTTGTACCGGGCCTGCGAGAGAGTGTGCACCAAGATTCTAGGATGACGCACTAGAGGCCATGGCTGAGACCAAGGCCTTCAACAGGTAAGTGTTGGAAGCAGAATGGAGGGAGAGGAGGCCATGACAAGGTCCTCCATTAGGGCCTCCTGCGAACCATTAGAAGAGCTTCCCAAGCCTACCGACACCTTCCCCATGTCAGCACTGGGGGAAATCCCTAACAGACAAATGCAGGGGAAATCCCTAACAGACAAATGCAGGGGAAATCCCTAACAGACAAATGCAAGGAAAATTAGCTGGGGTCTGGGGCAGGAAGGAGTATCCAGCAGTGGTCCTAATGGGGGCACGGGAAGAAGAGGAGTGGGAATCCCAATCAGAGTTGTGTAGCAGCAGTCGGCCTCACTGCCTAATTTCTTCTGATTTTCTACCACAACCCCATCCACATCACGGAGGAATGTTTATGCCATTTATTTGCCTGCCTGGCTTGACACCTGCAGCTATAAGAACAAGTGCACGGCCTCCTCTCAGACTTTTACCAATGTCCCTTGTCGCTGGCTGTCAGGAAGCACCAAGAACTCCAGAAGGTTCACACTCCTCCAATTTTCCATCCCCTCACTAGGAGGTGCTGCAGAGTCTGCTCAGCAATTTTCCACTCTTTTCATGAATAGCAGAGTGGTTCTCAAACTTGTTATGTGACACTGAGCATTAGCATGATAACACTTAGCACCACCATGCTGCCCCTGGTTGGATGTTAGCTGCAAGTTAAGGTTTTCATTTCAGTAGAGATGATGGCCCTTGATGCTGCAAGGATGGGATCTAAAGAGTTTTAATTATCTGCAGGTTGCATTATACTGCCAAAGTTGCACACTACTTTAACGGACTCCAGGGCCAATTATGCAATTCCGGCTGTGCAGTACTGAGATCACTGCCTGCACCGGCCCCTGAAAGTGCTGACCGCACCCGATAATGCGAGGATAGTTCATTAACATAATTTTATGGCATTTCCAGTATATAGTGCATGACACACTGCCAGCACAGGGGGCATTTTGGGCACCAGCATTCAGTCAAGTACAGGCAGGATTTTCCAGGGGACAAGGGCAGCATGGGGACAGCCAGGGCAGGGACAACACAGGGGTACAGGTGGCACAGAGGTGGCATGAGTGGGCTGGATACAGCATAAAGAATGGCTAGAAAGGGGAATTTTATTTTATATATTAGGGTCAACCTTACAGTGCCATTCCAAACAGTCCTTCTGAATTAGAAATACAGCAGAAAATATTGGGCAGGTTTATGGTACACTGGCCCAATGCTTTGGTGTCCTAACACAGTGCAATACGTCCAGTCAAACAACTGTGGAGTAGCACTGGCAGGAATCATGGTGATGCCTACATTCCAGTTAGTTCAGGCCTTCTCAAGGACACTGAATAACACTGAGTAGCTCTTTTAAACAATGGAGTAGAATTGGAGCTCAGAAATTGTTATAGAAAAAATTAGAGGGATTGGTTGAAACAAAACAGTCAAAAGGAGTATTTCTGGGAATGTAATGTATGTATTGCTGTTCACTGCCCCTAATTAAAAAAATCTGGGATAAACTTTCTTTCAGTCGTAATCAAGGAAGGTATTAACCCCGTAACAAAATGTTTTCAGAAATAAGCCATATTTACAATCAAAATTGGCAGGAAGAGTAAAAATTGAGTTAAGGATACAAGTTTTCAAAATGCATTTACTGCTGAACAAAAGCTTTGACAGATGCATTGAATTCTCCATAGGGTATTTTAGAAGTCAGATTCAATGAGATAATTATCATTGCTTCTCTTGAATAAACCATGTCTTCTGATTTAAAGCTCTTAACCAATAGGGGCAAGTTATAAAACAGCTCATACAAGTGACATTCTGTATCCTGCAATACCAGCAAACCAGCATAAAATGTGTTGTAATCCACACAGCCTTTATTAATTAAAATTATATATATAAAACTTACAGTTTACTTTGGCAGATAGCACATTTTGTAATAACATTCAGGTCATGATATCAAGCACTTTCACCATGCAAAATAACTAAGAGGGTAATGCAATTTTTTCAGATGGCAGAATTCCCCAAAGTCCAGGGAGTTATTGATGGAACCCATATAGCTATCCCGGTCCCTAGACACAATGCTATGGTGTTCATGAATCGCAAGGGCTTCCCTCCATTAATATCCAGGTCGTCGGTGACCAGCAGCACGTAATCATGCAGTTTAATGCCAGCTTCTCAGTCAGCAGTCATATTTTTTTTATATTGAGGCAATCCGCTATGTCGGGTTCATTGGAAGGGGAAGGTAGATTTCAAGGATGGCTAATAGGAGATCACTGCTACTCTCTGTAGCCCTGGTTAATGCCACCGTTGTGAGAGTGTGGAGAGAGTTGGAGGTGGATTCAATAAGCCCCATGCATCTATGAGAGTGATAATAGAACTAACTATTGGCATCTTGAAGCAATGCTTGGGTATCTGGAAAATTCAAATTTGAGTTGGACTAAACCACATTAGCTTGGATTTTCTGATCATGCCTGCCCAATTTATTGACCTAAGTTGGTGGTCCAATCAAAAAATTGGGCGGAGCTCCATTGCAGCAGATTTCCACCCATGTTTTTCACTCGCCTCAGTATCCAATGTCATTTCTAGCTTTGGCCCATTTTTGGATTTTCGTGTGCAAGTGAAGTGTAAAATGATGTCATGCAACACATATCATTATGCATAACTTCTGGGTCATTTACACTGGTTCCTCTTCTCACCCGTATGAAACAGGCAGCCATGGTTGCTAGATTCTAGGGGGAAGGCCTAGTTATACTTTAAAGTTAATTTCAGATCATTTTTGGAGGTTTTTCTGCTCTTACCACCTACTTTCCCAACTGCCTTTATAAACTTCACCATGGGTCTGCAATTTCCCCCCCATCATTTCAGACAGGCAACCATGGGTTTTCCATTAGGAATTCTCTTATTTCTTTGCTTTTTGGAACACGAGGAGGAGCAATAGAGGGATAGGTGGTTGGTCAGGCAGCACCAGCGATGCATCCACTTACCAGCACCTCCACATCAGAATACACAGGTAGAGATGGCAATTACCTGCACTTATCAGAGTAACATTCCCTGCAGAGGCTTTCCTTTACAATAGAAGCCATCACTCAGTTATGCCATGTGCTGCAAGTGGACCTACAACCTACCTCCACTACAAGCATTGCACTGTCAGTTACTGTTAAGATGACAACTGTCTTTAACTTTTATGCTACAGAGTCGTTCCAGGCTACCACTGGGGAATCACCAACACTTGCCAATCAGCTGTCACAAATGTGTAAAGCAAGTCACTGATATACTGTTTGTTAATTTAGCAATTAGCAATTTCATCTTCTTCCTCATGGATAATCAGCAACAGCCTGACAGGGCACTGCATTTTTATAGAGTGGTAAGATTCCTGAAGGTCCAAGGAGTGACACATTGCAAAAATTTGACCATAGGTGCTCCCTTGCTCAGTGCCATGACTTACATTAACAGGAAGGGATTTCACACTCTCAATGGCCAGTTCGTTTACAGCCGGCAGAACCTCATTAAGCAAGTGAATGCTTCCTTCCAAACTTAGGGGAATACAAGCCAAGTTTATTCAGCCTGTCCTTGTAATTTAACTCTTTAAGCACTGGTATCATTCTGGTGAATCTGCACTGTATCTCCTCCAAGGCCAGTAAATCTTTCCTGAGGTTTGGTGTCCAAAACTGAATGCAGTGCTCCTTATGGGGTCTGACCAAGGCTCTGTATGACTGAAGCATCACTTCCTCAGTTTTGAATTCCACCTTCATTGAGATTCCGTCAGCCTCTGTGATTACTTTTTGTATCTGTGCACTAGCTTTTAGTGATTTGTATACGTGGACACCTAAATCGCTTTTCTCCTTTACAGCTCCTAGTCTCTCACCATCTTGCACCTCGCAAACTCGCAACCTCCACCTAGAAGGACCAGGGCATCAGGTGTATGGGAACACTATCACTTCCAAGTTCCCCTCCAAGTCACACACCATCCCGACTTGGACATATTTCGCCATTCCTTCATCGTCACTGGGACAAAATACTGGAACTGCCTACTTGACAGCACTGTGAGAGTAGTTTCAAGAATAAGACTCACCAGCACCCTCTCAAGGACAACTACGGATGGGCAACAAATACTGGCCTTGCCAGCGACGCCCATATCCCGAGAAGAATTAAAAAAACATTAAGAAAATATTCTGATTTGTCTTTCTCAGATCCAAAATGGATGACCTCACACTTCTCCATTTGAAGCAGAGCTCATGGGGGTAATTTTAACCCAGAGCCAGGAAGGGGGCGGGGGGGGTCGAATCGCGGACAGGAAACCCAGAAGTATAGGTTTCCCGAACGTCCTTATTTTGTCAGTTTGCCGTCCGACTAGCCGGCCTGATTGACAGGCCTCTGCTCCTGGCCTCTGTCGGACAGGAGCAGAGCAAGGAAGAGGACATGAAAAGGTAAGTCTTCAGATAAGTCTTTCATTGTATGGATGGGGTGGGCACAGGGCACATGGGTGGGCATGGGGGCAAGGGTGGGCATGGGGGTACCGATGGGCACGGGTGCACCGGTGCGGTCGGCACCGTGGGCATGGGGGCACGGTGGGCATGGGGCACAATGGGCATGGGATCACAGGGGCGAGTCAGTTATCGGAGGAGTCAGTCATGGTGGAGAGATCGGGGGTCAGACATCGTGGGGGGGGGAATCAGGGGTCATCGCGAGGGTCTGCGATCATGGGAGGATCGGGGTCATTGCGAGGGTCCATGATTGTTGGGGGATTGGGGGTCATCGTAGGGGTCCGCGATCATTGGGGGGTTGCTGCAGGTAGGCTTGTTGGGCCTGGGGGAAGCATTCCTGCTTCTATGGGCCCACAAGCCAGAAAGCTGTGCCAGAAAGGCACTTACCTGCAGTTTCAGGCCTTCTCGCCTACTTTTGTGTGGCATGAAGGAGAAGGCCCAGGAATCCCAGCCCCAAGGGGTTGAAATCAAAAAACCTTTGAAAATGGAGGCCTGCAGCCTCCTTGAAAGGTTTTAGTGACCAACCCACCTCCTGGGAACGGGTTTGTTGCCCACCCCCCCGTCCCGCCCCGGTGAAAAACCAAAATGGACGGGTTGGGTGCAGGTCTGAAATTGATGCGATTTTCAATGTCCCCCCCCACCCCCACCCCCAACTTACCCGTTTTCCAAAGTTAAAATTCTGCTTCATGTGTCACTTTCTGGAGAAGGAATGATAAGAGGGTTTTATGGTGTAGTTCTCTAACAGTTAATATGAGGTACTATAGGATGAGAAGGAAGTAAAGCCGATATCATTGCAAACTCCCAACTACCAAACGTCCTCCCACTTCCCCATCATTGATCCTCTCTGTGTCCTTCCTCCCCAGGATTTTATGTGCTTCCTCCTTATAGGGTTGAGAGGTTTAAAGTGCAGCAGGCTGCCACCAGTTGCACCTCTTCCCCTGCTGTTATATCCTTGAAAAAAAAGTGCAAGTTACCTTTTTTTTCACCATGATATGCAGTAATACACAGTTATCAACATGAAGCTCACAGTGGGTGTGATGACATGTGAATGCAACAGGCAGTTACTGTGAAGAGGCTTTTTATGGAGTGAAAGCATAAAAGATGTGAGTCAGTGAACACTTACAGATGAAGATTAGGGGTGTAAAGCGATGGCCATTGTGAGTGGCAGACATACATAGTTCAGTGCATCCTTGAAAGGCGTGGCTGGTTCCTTTTACCTTGCCCATTTTGATGAGACCTTTGAACATTTTCTTGTGAGAAGTGGCTGTGCGCGGACTAGTTGAGTTCACATTTACTGCCCTGGCCACCTACTTCCATTGTCTCGGAGCAGTTCATCCTGAAGGCCAGCATTACTTGCTGCCAAAGAGGGCCTCCCTCCTCTGCCTGACTTCCTCCAGCAGAAGTTCCATAGCTACACCAGAGAACCTGAGAAGACGTGCCCTCCAGCAAACCTGACAAACATTTTGAAACAAGACTTTTTTTTTGTGCACCAAAACTAATTGTGCTGATGCCTGCACTTTCGAGTTACAGCAGAACTTTAATTCCAGCAGCACATTATTTCCTACCTCCCAAGCAAGCTATCATTTCTGATACCTGATGCTGAATTAAAACATTTTAATGAGGTTGACCTCAGAAATTATGGCAGGGTCAGCGCTCATGAGATTGAGCTTTATGATCCACTGCAAACTGAATTTGAACTAGATTACCCTACAATTTCACCCAATCATCATCTTTGCTTTTATCCTAATTTATTTAAAGAAATCTATCGTACAGGTAAAAACTGAAAAAGTCTAGCTATTACATCAGTTATTGACCAGTTCAGAGGTTTACAACCGAAGCCTCCTCATTTAGACATCAGTAAATAAAGAAGATATATGTCTAATTTCACTTTTGGAAGAACAGCTGTTCTTTTCTGATCGATGAAGAGCAAATAGCATAATGACAGTGATGGACAAGTGGATTCTACCTCCAAGTGCAGAATCCAAAGTATTTCTAACATGCCATCTAAGTTCTCATACTCTGTATTTGTAAAGACAAGTGCATATAAAATTGTCAATGGCTGTTTACTATCAGAATTGATCCAGACCAAGTCATGTAATCACATTGAGATCAATGGTACCAGGAGTGGATCTCAGTGTAGCTATCAGCAATTCTGGATCTGAATTTTACTTAATTATTATGAGGAATATTGTTCTGAAATCAATAAATTTATGTTGTTATATGAATTTTTATTCTTATCTCAGTCTGTTTGAGTGAAAGAAAAACTGCCTGTCCATCTGATTACTGCTTCTGGAACTTTCATTGTACACACCCTGTGAGATCCATTTTGTTAGGCAATCTTACAGAAATTTCATGGAATAAGATCAGCCATAAGAAAAATAATGGAAAGATATTGCTCCTGATTTAGAAAGTTAATTACAGATACAGCATTCTTTTACTTGTTTAACATGAGCCTACATTTGTATTCCAATTCACAAAGCTCCGAGCAAAATACCATGCAAGATCCAATGAGGAATATGGAGGATCTGTGTAGTCATGGATGAACTTTTGTCTGCACTGCAGTTTACCATGGAGCAAATGACAACTCCAGGAGCATCTGCAGTGGCCCTGAGTGGCACAAATCCTGAGCACAGTTGAAGTATCTGTCATGAATGCTTACACCATTGTGTAGAGGTTTTGGGCTCAACTCTATAAGAGGCTTTCTTGTCCAACTTCACTATGTTGAGAGATCACATTAAGAGAATCTTCATTGCTACCCAGAGATCTGCTTCCATGCAGATCAGTGGACATGGCGAGAAAGTGCCCAGCAGTTGTGGTATGGCTGGCGTAAGCACAGATGAGGCTGCAGTTTCTCAGGGTGATGTCAGCATCTCTGTACAAGTGACAGCAGATGTTCTACAAACAGGCAGTACCAGCCAGACCACGCAGGAGTGGATGTTGTTGAATTAGATGCAGGGCCATTGTACGAAACAGCCCGAAGAGGTTCAAGACTTTCTGATTTCCAACTGCCTCTTGCTGAAATCCTGTAACCAGCCAACGCATGGTGCAAGATATCAGTGACTACAAGACATCAATGGCTACAGGACATCAGTGACTACAAGACATCAGTGACTACAAGACATCAGTGACTACAAGACATCAGTGACTACAAGACATCAATGGCTACAGGACATCAGTGACTACAAGACATCAGTGACTACAAGACATCAATGGCTACAGGATATCAGTGACTACAAGACATCAGTGACTACAAGACATCAGTGACCAAAGGACATCAGTGACTACAGGACATCAATGGCTACATGATATCAGTGACTACATTCAAAAGTTAGTCTTTGGTTATGAAGTGCTTTGGAATGACCAAAGACATGAATGACACTATATAAATACAAGGGGGTCGAGTTTCCACTCCTTTACGCCAGTAATATTGGCGCAATTCGGGAGGAATCGGCCAAACAATGCAAAAGATCGGGGAATTTTAAACGCAAGTGAGTTATACCCAAAACCATTCATGCTCGAGTTTCTGTGATCTTTTACGCTGATTCAAGATCAGTTCAGCCAAATCAGACCCTGCCTACAAAACTGGTCACGCTCCCAGGTCGACATTGCGAGTTTCCAAAAAGGAAATGGATTTGGGAGTAATAAGAGTTTTCCTACTTTGAAACCATCCAGTCAGTGTTAAGTAGTTATTAATAAATCAAATTGGGTACAACAGTACACTAGGAAGGCACTCAACTACAAGTTAGGACCAGTTATACCGAAATTGTGTAGATCCATAATATATGCAATAACAGGTTATATTTATTGATGATTGGCCTAGAAATTCCACAGACCCTAGCAGGGCAGGACTTCCATCCACCACTTTGGTCTCACTATGGCCCCGATATTAGAATGGAGGTGGGTTGGCAGAGGGGGTTGAATGGGCACGCGGGTAACCCGACCGATAAAAAATGTGTTTCCAACGCGATCGCGATTCAATTGGTGCCACATAACGTGGCTTCTGGGTTTGCCATCCGAAAGCTGCGCAGTGGACGGACTGCGCACCCTCATCACAGGCTGTCAGCTGAAGGAGCTCTATTTAAAGGGCCATTGCTCCAAACACCCACACACCACAATGGAGCAGCACAGGGGCAAGGCTGCTCCAAGATTCAACGATGCCTCACTCCAGGTGCTACTGGATGGGATGAGGAGGAGGAGGGATCTGTCTTACCCGGTGAATGGGAGGAAGTCGCCTGCTGCTGCCACCAAGAAGGCCAGGCTCAAGGTGGCAGAGGAGGTCACCAGCAGCAGCAACATCTCCCGCATCTGGGTCCAGTGCAGGAAGCGCTTCAATGACCTAAATTGGTCAGCCAAAGTGACTACACTTATTTATTCTCCTACACTCCGTTTTCCACATCACCACCCCCACCCCCCAACTCATTCTGCACTGCCAAGTCTATGCCATCACATCACTCCTCACACCCACTTAAGGCTCATCCTCAACTTATCTGCACTTCCTCAGCACTTCCTCATCTCCCCATTAGTCACCCCACCACTACCAGAGGCAACCATCCTACCGTACCACCAGAATCTCAATGCGGCACCCAACCACTCCAAGAGGGGGAGCCATGGGCCCTCATCAGGCTGAGGACTGATTTAAGTTGTTTTTTTAGTTTCTTTCTTGGCACATTTGCCAGTCATCAGAAGGTAATTGAACTCTCTGCCTGCTGTCACCAGTCGTGGCAACCACTGACGGAAGCGGGGTGTAAAGGGCAGATTTCCGAAGGGATCCTGGGAATGCCCCAGATATGTCCCAAAACTGCTGTTGGATGTAGGTGAAGTGGGCAGATGATGCACCTGTTCCCCCAGGTTGGAATTTAAACCAAGTTAAATAAAGCAAAGTTTGGCAGATCCAGTTTCCACCCCAAATTACAACAGCCCTGTCATATTTCCGGCAAGACTCAACCTGCCCGCTGCAAGGGTGGACTTTCTAGGCTATTAGCAGCCAAAACAGAGAATAGCAGTGAAAATACTGAATTAAATTTACATTTTGCTCAAAACTGCAGTCCTTAAGATGCATCCAAACCCAACAATGGCAGCACAGCATTAACAGGCTGGGAATATCATGTGCAAATAACCTTTTGCAAGTGCTGTCCCTAATTCAGTAGAGGCAGACTTGAGTGGCCTGAGTTACCATTAGAAAAACCTGTCTGGAGGCCAGATGGAGTTAATCGGATGTTGGAATTTGCGAGTGTTGGAAAGACAATACCCATAATTAATTGTTGTCTAGGATATTTTTTCAAAAAATTTGTGTGCTTGCCATTTTTGTGAATATTAATTAGTTATATGTAATTTAGAACATACTTTGCTGCTGTGTCCTATGCTGTGTTAATGACATTATTTATGTATTGACAGATTAAAGAGGACAGTAACTAAAATTCCTTGTTATTTTAGACTCAATCCATTCTATAATTCTGTCAGAGAAAATTATGATGAACACTTGCTTTTCACAATTCTATATTTTACCCTTTCAGACTGCATTTTCCTTGCTTTTTCTGAATGTCTGCAATAAAACTTACATTAAACCTATTTTTAATAAAATGCCAGATCTTCGATATAATATGGACAATTAAGTGCAAACTCCTTAATAGAAACACAAAAATCTCTTCCTATGAAATATTGAATTCCATTTTTATAGTTCATTTGATAGCACCTTCTTCAAAGGGTTTTTACAGATACTGAAAACTAATTTCATTTTGAAGTTTGACTTAATTAGTTTGTATGATGTATGCTACCACTAATTCCAAGTTCCTGTTTATGAGCCTTCCTCCTTTTGCCAGCAAACAATCTGTCAGCCTCATTTTTAACAGTATTGAAAAATTCAAGCTTTATTATTGCCCACTCACTCTTTCGCTCCCATCAGGAGGAAAGTAATGAGCTTTTCTTCTTATGAGTGCAAGCAGAGAGTGCAGTGGCCTATATGCTGCAGGCATTACGCAGTATTAACAGTCTGATTCATGAGTTAAGTTTCTCACCGCCCGCAGCTATTAGCACTCAGTCCTCTAGCTGTCATTTGGTTAAAAAGACTCCATGGTTAATTCACTCTTTTAATGAGACCGTGCTGTTCAACTAATGTATTTTACTGTATGAAAGGTCACTCCAGGAAGCAAAACAGATTGGAGGGAATGTAGTGGGAAGCTGGGCTGTCAAGAAATGGTTCCAGCCTTGCAGGCATAGAGCAGTCATGGCAGCAGTAATAGGCTGTGGAACTGATGGGCTTGTGTTCACCTCAACAGTTGAGTACCATAAATCAAGGCTAAATAGAAAGGAGATTAATCAGCTGCACAGACAAAGAGGCACGTGTTTCATTACCCATATAATCACTAACATGATTGCCATACAAGCAATGGAACTGTACACAATGCTGACAAAATACAGTTCAATAGAGCGTTGGAACTCGATTCAGTAGCTGCCAGCACTAAATCTATTAAATCTATCTCTGCTGTCGAGATTTTTTGTTAAAAAAGTATATAGAACAGAGACCCAATTTATTTAAAATTGTAGTTTTCATATAGTACAAATACTGATCTTCAGTGCACATGAGAACATCACACAGAGTGAGATAAAATATTGACTGTACCATCACTCCCAAGACTTTCTTGGGAGTAAAACATTGGCAATATTTAATCTGTATTGATTTTTTTTCACCCTGATGCTTAAGCATAAAAGTGATGCAGAAGTATAACAAATAAATCTTTTGATCATTTGTCATCCAATCAGTTAGAGAATGCAATAGAATATTGGTGGGAAATACCACAATTATAGGCAGCGTATTTGTTATTGCTTCATTTGAGAAATTTCTGGATTGCCTGAAGTGGACAATAAACTGCGATTAACAATAATTTTCAGTTTTCCTCCACTCTGATATACAAAGATTATTTATACCAAGGATTTTGACAAAGTTGAATATTACCTGTTATACAGTTTGGAAGAGGCATACCTGCCTCATTCCAGTTTTGCTACCTGCCAATTATGCCAGCTTTCATACACGTGCAAATTGTACCAGGTATGCCAGTAACACTCAGGGCCACATGTAGCAGACATAATGCTGAGAGTTTTATGCTGTTGTGATTATACTTGTTTGGTTCATCTAATCTTATGTATCTCTAGCAGCTGTCTTGAGAAAGTTTTCAGTGATTTATAAGTGCCAGCTTTTCAACAAGGAAATACTAGGCACTCTGTCATCAAGAGAATGGGTTGATTAAAATGCTGAGGATCCTTTGGTCTTTCAGCCTGTCAAGCCTTGTTGCACTTGGAGAACAATTTTTCATGGCTGTAATACAGATTTACAACATCCACCATAACGGGGAGAAAAGGTAGCTAGAGACAAAAGCCAGACAATACTAAATAGACTTTTCCAGTGATGGCTAGACACTCTCTCGAGTAAATGTTTGGTTCCCAACCCAAAGGTTGGCAAGTTTAAATTCCAGCTTCAATGGACATTCAAACTGTTCTTAGCTGAATTTCACAAGCTCTTGATGAGGCTGCTAGCTGGAGAATTGTACTGAAATGGAGCACCCACTCTTGATGCAGGGTGAGCATTTGTACAGTCCTACGCTTCAAAAACACTGCCGTTAGCCACTTGCTCAAAATCATTGGCAATGACAATGGAGATGTTGACGGTCAGGAAAATATATGGCAACGTGATGCAAATGAGTGGGGAAGGATAAAAGCCCAGAATTTTATAGCGCAGAAGGAGACTACACCTCACATCTGTGCCAGCTCGCTGAAAGCATTAGTCCCAGTCTATTGCCCTTTCCCCATCCCCTTCTAAATTTGTCTTTTACAAATATTTATCTATTTCCTCTTTAAAAGCTATTGTTATGAATTTTGCTTCCACCAATATTTCTGGTAGGGCATTCCATGTCCTAACAACCCACTAAGTAAAAAAAAAACTCCCAACCTCTCCTTCTTTTGATGACCTGAAATTTATGCCCTCTAGTTACTGACTCACCAATGAGTGGAAATAGCTATTCCCAATTTACTTTATCAAAACCTTCATAATTCTGGACACCGCTCTCAGATTTCTCTGCTTTAATAAAAAGAGTCCCAGTGTCTCAAGTCTCTCCTCATAACCAAACACTCTCGTCCCTGGTATCACCCAGTAAATGTCTTATCTACCATCTACATGACCTTACTATCTTTCCTTAAGTAGGCTGTCCAAAAATGGACACAAAGGAGTAAAAATTGCAAAGCACCGATCCTTGGTACATGCCCAGAGAACATATCACAAAACTGCGCACTTACAGCCTCTGATTTTCCATCCATTAACTTCAATTAGACAGAAAATCGTAGACTGGGAGCGCACAATTTTGCAATATGCACTGCTGGCATACACCTAGGAGCAGCACTTATCCCAATTATCTAATTGCTGAGGGAGCTGAAAAGTAATGTGGATTAAAAGAATTTCCTTTCTGCAAAAATAAAAAGTGAAAAATTTCATGGGCCTATTTTTGAGCGGTCTCCAGTGGTCCTTTTAAGGATTGCTGATTAGGCTACTCAACACCTGGTACAACTAGGTGGAGCATTCGCAGCACAAGCTTTCCGCCCATATGTACCTGAATTTTGCATTCAGGATCCTACAACCAGCATAGGACCCTCATTTGCATACTTAAGGAGCCTGTTTCAAGCAGGCGCCCTGAACAACTAAAATATGGGGGGTGATTTTAAACCCCAAGAATGGGTGGGTTGGAGGAGGGTGGGTGTTGAAAATAGTTATTTTTTGGGTCGCGACTGCAACTCAGCTTTATTTCTGGGTTTAAAGTCGGCGTGTAAGAGTACAGGCTTGCCACTGGGAATGCAAAGTCTGAAAATTTTGCAGTTGCGACGCCAGAAAACAACTATTTTCAACTCCCACCCACCTCCCACCCCCCGTTGTTAAAGGTTTAAAATCACCCCCATGGCGTCCAGTGCACTTACAGAGAGGTTCTGGTGCAGCAGATCATGGCCCAAAATTCAGAGGTCTTATGCTGGAAAAATGGGCAGCTGTGCATGGAATTTCTCCCCCTTGATCTTTAGCAAATTCAGAAACTTTAATTAAGGTCCACCAGGTTTTCAATCAAAATCGAAACAGAAAATACTGGAAATACACAACATCCCAGAAATTCCATTCCCTGGTGCGGAGGTCGGAGTTTGTGGTGGAATTTACATCAAGCTGGTAATCGCAATCCAGCGGGATGGGTGTTTCTTCTGCCCACCCCACACATTGTAGCAAGAATAATAATTCTACTTTTCATATTAGATTAAGTAGTGTGTGGATTAATGGAAAATGCCACTGTCTGTTCCTAGATAAATAGTGATGTGAAAACAAGAAAGAAAGACTTGCATTTATACAGTAAATGGAACTGAATTCATTAGTTCATGCTTGTGAAGGATTCTCCATTTCATCGGCGGCCTGGAATCATGAAGCAACTCAGTAAAGAAAGAACTTTACAAAGCACCTTTCACGACCTCAGAATGTTCCAAAGTGCTTTACAGCCAATGAAGTACTTTTGAAATGTAGTCATTGTTGTAATGTAGGAAATGCAGCAGCCAATTTATGCATATGTGATAATGACCAGATAATCTGTTTTAGGTGTTGGTTGAGTGATAAATAATGGCCAGGACATCGGGGAGAACTCCCATGCCCTTCTTCGAAATAGTGCCATGGGATCTTTTAAGTCCACCTGAGAGGGTAGACGGGGCCTAAGTTTAACGTGTCATCCAAAAGACGTTAACCGTTTGAAGTGATGCATCATGGAGTGGTGGGATGTGGCTTTCAACGCCTCTTTATAATTGCTGATGCGGATAGCTCATCATCTCAGTAAGAGTAATCTGAGGAAGAGTGGCCTAGAAATTGGTTTTGGCTCATTTTCAGGCGCAAAATGATTGGCGTGCTCCCATTGTATGTCAGAAGCCAGAGGCCCGAGGCTCACCTGAAATTGGGCCTCGGGCCACATCTTAATAACTGCAGTGAGCTGCATGTCGCAGCTCCAGAGGCAGCTCGCCGGTTTGAGACTCTCCACTGTGGGCTGGCTGCCTCGCTGGCAGTGGCCTTCGGGTAAGCCCTGGAAGAGGGGGGAGGAGAACAAGAGGGGGCCTATCACAGGCCGGCAGCAGCTCGCAGAAGTACTGTGGAGCAGGGATGAGCACTTCTGCTCCTCCCGGCTCCACGTGCAGGTAAATCTTTTTTAAAATGTACCTTTTTGTTGGCGGCCTCCAGTGGTCCCATTATGTACTGCCAGTTGGGCAGCTGAAGCACCTAAAAAACTGAGCAGATCAGGCTCGTCTCAGCGCAAACCAATTTTCGGAATGGGTCCTGAAACAGGCGAAGGCCCCTCATTAACATATGCAAGGGGCCTAATGCCTGTTTTTGGCAACTGCCAGGGATGCCTGAATATCGTCCAACCCAGCACTGTGAAATTAGTGCTTTTTGCTCGTGTTTTGTGCCCAAGATACAGGCAGAGTGGGGTCCAATTTCTAGGCCTGTATCTCTTGATGAAGGAGGGAGAAATTCAAAATATTTTGCT
The DNA here is from genome assembly GCF_035084215.1 of Heptranchias perlo. Lineage (NCBI taxonomy): Eukaryota > Metazoa > Chordata > Chondrichthyes > Hexanchiformes > Hexanchidae > Heptranchias > Heptranchias perlo. The sequence continues at coordinate 23,981,160 of NC_090345.1, read as the reverse complement.
TTGGCATAACTCCTAGCTGCCAAATCAGGATGGCATTGATTGAGGGCTAGGTAAAGATTCCCATCTGAAAATAAACTTACAGAATTGAGTAAAAAAATGATTCTATTCATTTCTTTAACTGTGCCTTCTGACATTCAGAACTAGGAATGAACAGAAAATCAGCAGTTTTATTGAATGTTGTAAGATGGTGTCCGAAAACTGTGCAAAGACTGCATGTGGTTTGTGAACACTGATATTACCAACGCACCAGATGTTAAAGCGTGTGCATATTTTAGAGAGGTACAAACAGTATGTCCTAAATTGAAGTTGTTATGTATTAGGAAACCTTCAGCTATGCTCAGTTACTAGATCAAGAATATTTTGCCCCAAAAATTCTACTATGGAACTGCTATTTTAGGGATCGTGACACGTTCATGTTGCAGTAAACTTTTCCTGCACCAGGGCGTATTGTATCACCTGGGCCCAGTGCATGGATGAAAATCATTGAGGAGGATTGCTGACCTTTAGGGTAAACTGCCTGGTTTTCTGCCTATCGATTTAAATGGATGGAAAATCAGGCAAGTTCCCTCATGGGTGTACAATCTTCCCTGTCCTATTTCCCTCTTTGTGCTTTGCCCATGGCTAGCTAATGTATCCAGGTGCAGAAGCAGGAAGCTCAGCCCCTTTCCAAGTGTGAACTTGTACAGTTCACCTTAGTTTTTTTTAATGAAAATCAGATAAATCACTTACAGGATAATTTGTGATCAATGACATGATAATATCTTCACATTGCTGATTTTCAATCATGTATATCCATACAAACACATCACTGTATCTTCCTCCATTTATAACTAGACTAATAAATCACTGTATCCTCCACCATTTATAACTAGCCTAACAAATCACTGTATCCTCCGCCATTTATAACTAGACTAACAAATCACTGTATCCTCCACCATTTAAAACTAAACTAACAAATCACTATACACTCCTCAAATTATAACTTGACTAAGAAATCACTGAACCCGCCTCCATTTATAACTGGACTAACAAATCACTGCACCCTCCTCCATTTATAACTAGACTAACTAATCTCTGTATCTTCCTCCGTTTATAACTAGACTAACAAACCATTGTATCTTCCTCCATTTATAACTAAACTGACACATCACTGTAGCCTCCGCCATTTATGACGACTAACAAATAATTGTACCCTCCTCCATTTATAACACCCAAGATGTGGAGATGCCAATGATGGACTGGGGTGGACAAATGTAAGGAGTCGTACAACACCTGACGAAGGAGCAAAGCTCCGAAAGCTTGTGATTTCAAATAAAGCTGTTGGACTATAACCTGGTGTTGTGCGACTCCTTACATTTATAACACATCATTGTAGCCTCTTCCATTTATAACCAAATAAATATATTACCGCACCCTTCTCCATTTATAACCATACTTACATATTATTGCACCCTCTCCTTGTATAACCATAGGCACACATTACTTTTCTCTGCTCCATTTATAACCACGTTAACTCTTCACTGTATCACCCCCCATGTAAAAGCACCTGAACATATCAACTCTTTTTTCTGCGTATAATAATGTTAACTTATCTTGAATGACATCTTAAAACAGCAAAGGCAAAATTCCACTTTCCTTAAGACGAGTACAGGCAGATTCTCTCTGTGGTCCAGCCTGAAATCGAGCTGGATAGCCGCAAAGAATAAAGGAAAATGTGAGTAGTGACGCCTATTGTCACCTCATGTATTTTCTTCTCCCCCACTCTGATCAGGAGCGCACCTGGCCTCTCCTTCCCAGCCCGCCACATGTAAATGGTAGTGTGGGGCATGGCCCAGGTCCCCAGCAGCTTTGTCTGCTGTCCACCTGTGTTACTGCTGCTCCCCTGAGCTGTCATGGAGAAGTTGGCATTAGACCAAGAGAAATGGCAATAATGGTCTTCTCTCCCTCTAATCCATCTGTAGAGGCCTTCAGTGGGACATTGCCTCTAATCTTCAGAACACTTCTGCCTTTTAAGATCCCTTGTTGACTCATCTGGTGCTGCAGCCATGTCCCCACTGTAGCACCATCAAGATCCTTCTCTTGGCACTGGCAGATTCCCGCTTGGTGGCAGGATCCTTCCAGGATCCCACTGTGCATCACAAATGGGCCCCGACCCAGGTAAATGAGCCAGGGTTGAAGCAGATTTGGAGGGACGGGTGGAAGTCCTGCCATTTCGGAACTCTACTCTGAAGAGCAGAATCTTGGCCTAAATGTCTTTCTATGCTGAATTAGATTGACAAATATTTTTCGGGCCTCAAATAGTGTACCAGGCTGACATTGTTAATAAACAACGAAGCACCCATGGTATAACATTTTGTTAACAATGATTATCTGAGTGACTCCAGTGGTAGAAGATTACTACAATTACCAATGATCCTATTTGCATGGCTTTTAGTCTTTGTCTATGAATCCGACCGTGTGTTTTTGTTGCATTGTGCTTCCTTCAGACCACAGTTTAAACAAAATAAATGAAAGATGATCTCACTGTATAATCCAGCACTGTAAATAATTGAATCAACTGTATTAGAAACAAGCTCCAGGGGCTGAATGGCCTACTCTTGTTCCTATGCTCCTATTCTTTTCTTTACTTTGTTCATGCTAATATGGACTTGGCAAAATAAAAGAAGAAAAGTGGCACTATTGTATTCCTAGCAGTGTACAGTACCATTGCGTAGTGCTTGTAGAATGGTGCATTGCCAGTAGAGGAATTTTTCCATTTGCATGGGTGCTGCTACCTGGAAAATATTCAAATGTTTACTCCTAATGTAAAACCTGATGTTTTACATTGCTATGGACATAGAATGATGGGCTATTATTTTTGCCTACGGATTTACCACATAGACCAAATCCTTCTAAATGGGAGCTGATTTTGCATGTTTCACAGGGAAGGTGATTATGGTTACTTTTCCAATCTAATTTACCAAGCACCCTTAGCATTTTGGTTTCTTCATTCAAATACAGTGCACTGTAGTCTATATTGAAGGATGTCACAAGGGGGATTATGAAAGCTCTGGGAGCAAGGCTATGCTCACTTTAACCCCTGAACTGGATAAGCTATCAGTAATCCATTCAAAACTAATCAAACATTTACACACTGTGCCAAATGGTGGCACGCAGAGCAGAAAACAATTCATCATCTTCATACACTCATTACACTTATACCATCTCAATATAACTATGCAAATTAGACAGGGGACTTGACATCAGGTCCGTGTACACAAATTATAAACAAATATTCATCCATTACACTGCAAAAATTAAACAGCTGAAGCACTAACACTAGCTGAACTCCAAGCCCTGTTTGTCAATTATTTATGAACCCAAACTGACAGGACTGTCTACGTGAATTAGCAGCATATGCCAAGGTTTGTTATAAATCCCAGTCTACTGTAAAACTCATTTTCATAAAATGTATGTACATGGCTGACAATATATCAACAGTTCTGGATTAATAATTAATTAGAATGATGCCATGAGAGAGCACAGATACTTTGCATTAGAGTAGATGTGCCAAGTGGTGATTAAACAAAAACTATTTTTCCTTAATTTTCCAACTTCCTTCACAGTTAGATCTTAAATCAGTACCAAAATGCTCAATAAGGACTGAGATATGGTTATTGCAAGAAACATTATAGCATATAAAATGAGCTTAACTTTTGCAGGATGTCTAGAATTTAACTGAGCTTTGAAATATGCCCTCTACATAATGTACTAATTAACAGTTATGTGTCTAATAAATGGCTGCAAATAAAAATCATAGATTAATTATGACCAAGATTTTTAAGACAATGTAAGAATGTACTGTAGAATTTTATGATTATATATACATCTGAATAAACTACCTAGTGTAAGATACATTGTACATTACTTCTGTTCACAAAATCATAAAGTACTTTTCTTTCTGGTGTTTTGTATAAGTAATGTAACTTGGTGCATATGTACCATTCCTTGATTATTGCTCAATATAAAACAAAAAAATGTAGACTTATCTGCAGTAGACAATACATACTACAACATTGAGTATTAGATCGTGATTTGCCTATCTGATAGTGGGTACAGATGAGCATTTGAGCCAGTTTAACACTGATCTAATTGGAGCCATTGGATACATTTTCCCACAGACCAGTACTGCCTCTCAGGATAGTAGCGCATGCATGTCCTCGCCTAACCTCCTCTGATTCCTGTCTAAGTGGCAGAAAGAAGGAAGGTCCAGATTGCCCATGTAGTGACACAAGAAGTTCAACTTACAGCAGGTCTGACTCTGAACTTAGCTGCCATGAGGCAAGGTCTCCTCAGTCCTAGGATTGCAGCAACCAGCCATCTTACATACTCACGCCACCCAGGTAACACCTAGGAGAAGCACGAGATTGGGTTAAGAATTCATACTTCATACATTGGTATCATAAGGAAGCACAGTGGTAAGAAGCACTAGGCATATACACACAGTATGGGTTGACAATAAACTTATTATGCCGCGACCGTTATGTGTACAGACTTTGCTTTTGGAACAATTTGGAAGTTGCTTACATTAGGTACCATCAACAGAGAGGTTAATGAGTTGCTGGGCACAGAGGAGCTGCAGATGACGACATTTTTGTGGAGGGAAGAGTTAATGCAGTGGCCAGATGGCAACGTTAAGAGAAGATCTCCTTTAGGAGAATGGCACAAATGTCTCTTAGAGAAGGCAATAGATACTTCTCCACATCCCCTTCAGGCTGTTGCTGCTCCTCAGGATGATCCGCCTGCCGTTCTTGGGGCCTCCATGATGAGGCCTCTTCATAAAGCAAAGTTGTGTAGCATGCTGTACATAACCATGATCCAGGCATCTGAAGTGTGCCTTCAATATCCTAATCACGTGTTCAATTATTACTTTGGTGGCTGCCTGGACCTCAATGTTCTGATGCTCATTTTCTGGGATGTGCATAGTGTAATTGACCAAAGAATAACCTTAATTTCCTAGGAGCCACCCCAGACTTTCCTTTCAGGGTGTAGGACTACTGACATACTGGATTGCTTTTAAATCAATCGATTGAGGCAGTTGCCAGGGAAACAAGTATTTTCTTGCATAATGTGGTGCTGCTTGTCGCAAATGAGCTGCGCATTTGTTGAAGTAGGTGGTGGTTTTGATCAAGGTAGCAGGCACTACCACTTAGGTGCAATCGATGACTCCTCAGACCTTCTGGGATCTTGCCACAATAAAATTGCAGTGCCTTGTCATGATGCCGCCAATGGGGAAGTGGGTGAAATTGCTTGCTCTAGCAAACAATGGATTTGTGATTAATTAATGTATCTGTGCATAGTTGATTGACTAATGTTGTTAATGTCCCCAGTGACAGCCTTGAATGACCATAAACTTTCAGAGCAGTTGTGACCTTAACAGGCACTGGCAATGCAGTGCCTGTGGCATTGGTTGCCTGTAGGTCTGATTGCAGCTTGTGGCATAACTTAGTAACAGCTTGCTCTGTGGGACTGGATAGGCCCAGACTTACTGGAAGTGTATGGGAGTATGCTGCAGGTAGGCAGCATGTCAGAGTCCATGAGGAAAGGCATCGTCATCCCCATCTACAGGCGGAAGAGGGAGAGGGAAAAAATCTAAAATTGGCGACCCATTTCCTTGCTAAATGTCAACTACAAGATTCTGGCTGTGGCCAATGCCAACATGCTTAAGTCTGCTCTGGAGTGGGTGATCCACCCAGATCCGACCTGTACTGTACCCGGCAGGAAGATTTCTTACAGCCTTGCGCAGGTCAGGGATACGATCGCCTATATGCAGGACAGAGGGGGTGAACACTTGCCTCATCAGCCTGGACCAGGAGAAGGCCTTTGACAGAATATTCCACACATACATGATGGATGTGCTCTCCAAAATGGGTTCTGGGGAGGGAATCTGCGATTGGATCTGACTGTTCTACGTAGACTCCGTAGTGCAGTCCTAATCAATGGGTGGGAGTCAGAGAGCTTTCCGATCAGATCTGGAGTCAGGCAGGGCTGTCCTCTCTCCACGGTCTTGTTTGTATGTTGTATCGAGCCGTTTGCCATGTCTATCAGAAAGCATGCAGGTATTGGGGTGGGGGGGGGCGCGGGGGCGGTGGTGATGATCCCAGGCAGCAGAGGCTCTCATGTAAGGCCTCCCTGTACATGGACAATGTCACCGTCTTTTGCTCCGATTGATGGTCGGTACACACACTAATGGGCATCTGCGACGGTTTTGAGCTGGCCTCGGGGGCTAGAGTAAACCAAAGTAAAAGCGAGGCCATGTTCTTTGTCCCTTGTCCCCTTCAGCGTCAGGTCTGACTACCTGAAGGGGCTGGGGATCTGGCTTGGGGGACCCATGACCTGCACAAAGGACTGGGAGGAGCAGATCGCCAAGACCAAACAGAAGTTTGGTATGTGGGTGGGGCAATCCCTCTCCAGAACAAACACAAACCTGGTGATAAGGTGTGAGGTATTCCCAGTGTTGCTCTCCGTGACCAGGACCTGGCCCATTCCCCTCAACTCCACTGTCACAGTCACCCGAGCTATCTTCCACTTTGTCTGGAGGTTCAAGGTAGAACGCGTCCACAGGACCACCATGTACAAGCCCCAGGCAATGGGGGGAAGAGCGTTCCCAACGCCGCTCTGATCCTGATGGCCACCTTTGTGTATGGCTGCCTCAGGATATGTGTACAGCCCCAGTACGCAAACACCAAATGTCATTACGTGCTGAGTTTCTACCTGTCCAACACACTGAGATGGCTGGGTCTGGCCAGGCTGGCCGAGCAGGTGCAGGACGTCCCGTCCGGCTGGGCCGTCCCTCCCTCCTCCCCACCTGTCCCAGGTGAAGAACTTCCTAAGGAGGAACCTCTTCGACCACAAGGCCATCAGACAGCGGTCGAGACGAAACGTTCTAAAAGTCCTGCAAGAAATAGCGAGGGTGGACTCAATCGGTTTCTTTCCCGACCAGACCGTCGATGCCATTTGACAGAACATCTCGTTGCCAGAACTGATCAACAGGCACCAGGATGTAGCCTGGATGGTGGTGAGAAAGGCCCTCCCAGTGCGGTCCTTCCAACATGCACGGAACCTCAGCGCCTCCACGAGCTGCCCTCGAGACTGTGGCAGGGCGGAAACCGTCGTCCACCTCCTGATGGGCTGCCCCTTTGCACAGAGGGTGTGGAGAGAGATGCATTGGTATCTGTCCCAGTTCATCCCAAACAGTTCGGTAACACAGGACGCTGTGCTCTACGGACTGTTCCCTGGGACGCACGCCGAGACAGATATCACCTGCGGCTGGAAGACCATCAACTCGTTGAAGGAGGCCCTATGGCCCGCCCGAAATATGCTGGTCTTCCAGCTGAAGGAGCTGTCCACGACTGAGTGTTGCCGACTGGCACACTCGAAGGTCAAAGAGTACGTGCTGTGGGACGCACTGAAGTGAGGTGCGACCTTCGCAAAGGCTCCAAGGGGAAAGGCCACCGTATAAAGCCACCTCACCCTGTATTGTCCAGAATGTATTAGAAAATATGTACTGTGTTTTAAAACTGTAACAATAAGATCATAGTGTATACGATTTGTATTGCATTGTTTTCAACTGCTGTGCTGCATTTTGTGCCCTTTTTTTGAACTGGTTGATTCCGGGTATGGAAGGGTTGTCTTATGAGGAAAGGTTGGGTCTATACTCATTGGAGTTTAGAAGAACGAGAGGAGATCTTATTGAAACATACAAGATTCTGAGGGGACTCGATAGGGTAGATGCTGAGAGGATGTTACCCCTCATGGGGGAATCTAAAACTAGGGGGCATAGTATCAGAATAAGGGGTCGCCCGTGTAAGATGGAAATGAGGAGGAATTTCTTCTCCCAGAGGGTTGTGAATCTTTGGAATTCTTTACCCCAAAAAGCTGTGGAGGCTGAGTCATTGAATACATTCAAGGCTGAGTTAGACAAATTTTTGATCAGCAAGGGAGTGAAAGGATATGGGGAAAAGGCGGGAAAGTGGAGTTGAGGTAAAAATCAGATCAGCCATGATCTCATTGAATGGCAGTGCAGGCTCGAGAGGCTGAATGGCATACTCCTGCTCCTATCTCTTATGGTCTTATGGTCTTAACTGTGCGTAGACTGTGCGTATCTTTAAATTTTATGGAATAAAGTATATTTTGAAATTAAAAAAAAGCTTTGTAAAGTGATCTCTCTGCAAGCACTACTCTTCAGACAACTGGAGGTATAAGCAGCTCTGCCTGTATATCCAGGTAAGGGAGTACCTGTGGGTGAGTGTTGGGCACCTCCAGTGCTGCCTGACCAGCTTGACAACTCTCCATTGTTCCTTCTTTTATTCTTCCAAAAAGCAAAGAGCAGGGTAATTCCAAACGGGAAACCCATTGTGCGCTGTCTGAGAGGAAGGCAGTTAAACGATAGCCCAACAGCAAATGATGTAAAAGCTGATGGGCAAGTAATTGACAACTGCAAAACAAACAAAAAAATTACCAAAATTGTTTCGGAAATAAGGGGGTAGATTTTTTGTCTTTACAGCCTGGACGTTACGCATTGCTTGGGTGGAATGCAGAAGAAAAATTCGGTGGGGAGGATCACGCACCAGTCACAGAATCTGCCAGATTTTCCTTCCATTGCAATTAATGAAAGGATAATCTTTAAGGGACGCGCAATCCTCCCTGCCAGATTTTCCTTTCTGTGCTCTGCCCCAGGCAATGCTTAATACCCAGGCGATAAAGACAAAAATATACCCCAAGGGTATACATTCCCTTATGCCTTTTTTGTAGCACTTAATAAACCTGAATGTCCATTTTATCCAGATGAGACTATGATTGGGCGCAAATTAGCCAGAAATAATGGAAAATTGGATGTATGATGTCACCATGATATCACTGCTTCATTTGCATGACAGCAAGAAAGAGGAAAGAAAGAACTTACAATTAAAAAGTACCTTTCATGACCTCAAGACATCCCAAAGTGCTTCACAGCCAATTAAGTACTTTTTTGAAGTGCAGTCCCTGTTGTAATGTAGGAAAACACAGCAGTCAATAACGACCAGATAATCTGTTTTAGTGATGTTGATTGAGGGATAAATATTGGCCAAGAAACCAGGGGAGAACTCCCCTGCTCTTCTTTAAATAGTGTCATGGGATCTTTTACATACACCTGAGAAATCAGAAGGGGCCTCAGTTTAACATCTCATCCAAAAGGCGGCGCCTCCAACAGTGTAGCACTCCCGCAGTAGTGCATTAAGGTGTTGGCCTGTCTCAAGAGTAGGACTTGAACCCACAACCTTCTAACTCAGAAGGCAAGAGGGCTACCATTGAGCCGTAGCAGACACTTAAGACAACACCCAAAAATGCGCAGCTATTTTATCCACCTGAAGGAAATAATGTTGGAAAATGTGTTGCCTGCTAAAGTGGGTGGTGCTCCAGTAGAATGAATCCCCGCCTATTTTTCATGACTGACCAACTGATTTACGCCATGTGGCCGAGAGCAGAAAATCTAGGCTAAAGTTCCTGGCAATTAGAAAATTTTAGAAATCAGTAAATTACCTGCAAAGAATCTGATAAAATAACTTTTTATCAGTCTGACAGCAAGTGATGAAGGAGTTTATTTATCAATATTATTACAACCAACACATTGACTTTATTATCAATCATTATAATTGTGTCCTGTACAAGGAATGTGAATCACTGGCGTGATCAATAGCGTAGGTCACAAAGATTAGTTAAACTCTGTCATAATTCAAGAATGTGCAGAGATGCCTTGTATTTGCTCTTTCAGCTGAAGTGGAACTGAATTCCACTGTACTGTTAAAATAACTATTTGTAATAATTAAAATTACAAAAGCTTTAGTTATTTGAAAACCAGATCCTGCCTAAACAACATGTTTAAATGCATGATTTGCATACAGTATTTTTAAATCTATTTTATTGGCCTCTAAATATTGCCAGGGCTGCCATTTTGGAATCAGATCTGCACAGTTAAGCATAATTAATTTTTTGGAGCACCAAATTGTCACATTTTTCCTTTAAAAATTACAATTTATAAAATTATTGATTCACATGGACCTTGCTGCTGAAAAATGCAGAAGATAAGCACTCCGGAGATGTCTTTAATTTAAAATGCCTTATGGCGCCATTATACTACAGGCGCTGGTTTGAAACTGGTAGCTGCTTACAGTGATGTGGAACTGGCAGTGCTAAGTGATAAGCAGGTTTTGTATCATTCTCTAGTCAGCTTCAAATAATTGGGCAAGCTCATACACATGTGCAGAGCTCCACTAACCAGCATTCAAATAGCGATTCAATTTTAATGTTACCATTGACTCAACTGTCCTATTGGCTCTTTGCTAACATAAAAAGTTTAAAAATTAATCAAAAAAGTTGCTTTGCACCAGTTGCAGTTGTACTATAGCCAACGCAAAGCTAAAGCTGTATGACGTTACTTCAATTAGGTGCTTTCTCTCACCAATTCAAAAAGCAGTGTGGTTACTTTCCTTCCCAGTTGTACTGCTGGTATAGGGGATTACAACAAAGCAAAAACTGTAATATAATTAGGCTATCAGTTGGGCAGAAAACAAAGCATTTAGATGCTTCAATTTCAAATTATTTATGTACAGAAATAGGGATAATACTGAGATAAGCCACACTATCGTGCTGTCTATATAGCCCATGTATAGATGCCCTTGTGGAGTTGAGCCAGGGAGAATTGCCTCTTTATGTTCATTTGAGATGCCGTGTCAGTGTGAGCTGTAGAGGAAATCACAGCAAACTAGTGAACTAAACAACATATGTGGAAAAGCATCTCAGAAAGCATTCCTCTTGGCACCAACCTTTCATCGCTAATTATGCCATCACTATCTTGACCTTACAGCTCCTTCATATGATTTATGTGTCACGATTTAATTAATCGAAACCTGCATAATAATATGGGTAATTATTTCAAAACCTCTTATTCTGAGTTCTATATATATATCACCACATAACTACAATCAACAAAACGATATCACCAAAGAATGTTTGAAATCCCTTTTCTTGGAAAGTTAACCCTGTTATTTTCTGCTTGTCATTATAATTGGCTATGGTGTTGATTGCAATGGTGTTGATTCCTTGTGCTCTGCTTGATATTTCTTTTTGCCAACAGATTTAATAAACTGATTACAAAAGTAATCTTATGTTCCTGCTTTGAAAGTTACTCTTCACACACACAGAATATTTGCATCTGCAGCTGAATACTTAACATTTGGTAAATGTGGTCTTTAATGCTCATCCTTAGCCATCAGTTCAATTAGTGGGTTGATAAGTTCAGCATACCTGTTTCTGCTGTTTGAAAAATTGTGCAAATAATGCAGGGATTTCTTGATTGCAGTGGACTTTTAAGTTTACTTAGTTTTGACTATCTCAGGGTAAAAAAAGACCTAAAGCAGCAATTTTTAACATGTATTGAGAAACATAAGATGAAGAGCCACAATCCATAGTGAAGGATGCCACCAACAAGAGTTTAAAAGAATCAAAAAGAGAGGTGAATCAGGAAATAGTGTGTAGATAACACTAAACTTGGGCTTTAAAGGTCTAAAGATTGTAAAAGGAAAGAACAACTGAGGGTAAGGCAAGGAATTATAAAGTTTTGAGGTTCTGCAAATTAATTAATTACATGTGTAGACCATGGGCTAGAAATTGGGCCGTGTAGCACCTGTTGTTTTGGCACTATGTGGCCTCTCAAAGTGCCAAGATTGGCTGCACACGAACGTTTCCAGTGTGATGTGCGCCGGATGCCATCTTGGTATAGGTATTAGTGTATGCGCAGAGAGCGAACGCCAGCAGTATGTAAAGTAGGGAAAAATGCGTGCAATCAGTGTGCAACACTGATTTAAAGTGATAGACACTATTTTGGAACTTAACGCTCAACTCAATGCACAGTCTTAACCATGCACACCTGAACATATCTTAGATGGCCTGAAGGACCCCACACCAGCTCTATTTAAAGGGACCATGCTGGTGGAATAGCAAGTGTTTTTTGAAGCTCCCTATGCTTACTGAGAGTTGCGAGAGTACATTTGAGAGTGGTTTGGCAGGTACTGCCTTATGGTTCGGAAAGTTATAACCATGGTTAACAACATTCCTGGCAACCATGGGTTGCTGGGTTCCTGCTGGGCATTGAACATGACTGGGAACATGCAGAGAGGCCACACACACCAGATAAGCTGCGAGGTGGAGGAGGTACAGGGCACTGAGCAGGAGGCCATATCCAACGAGGGCCTTCCGGGACCAATTCTCGTACCTCAACATGAGCGAGGGGCACTGCATCCGATGACTGAGGTTCAGCACAGAGGTCGTGATAGAGATCTGTTAACTGCTGCGGCCTTAGAGCAGGGCAAGGACAGCATTGCCTGTGGCTGTGAAGGTAACTGTGGCGCTGAGCTTCTACGGCTCAGGATCATTTCAGGCCTCTGCTGGCGATATGTGCAACATCTCGCACTGCTGCATAAGGGAGGTCACAGATGCACTGCATGAGAAATAGCTGAATTTGTGTTTGTGTTTTATATTTTTTTAAATGGAGACTGCTCTCTGTTATGTTTCAAAATGGAGGAAAGGAGAAAGGCTGTGTGGTTGGGGAAAAACCAAAATCATAACAACTAAAGTGGGTTCAAATTGAAGTAAATTATCTGAAGCAAACAGCAGATATTCTGAGCACTAGATCTCAGGAAGAAGTGGATACAATGCTTGAGTTGGATGAGGTAATCATACAGTGAAGTGTGCATCAACATTAATCCAAAATGTACAATTGACAAGGGAAGTCTAGGTATATTAAACAGAACAGAACTAGAGGCCATATAAACTCAGGCAGCACATGTCATCAGTGGGATACAGCCTGAGCCAGCAGACTAGAATAGTTAAAAGAAACGGCTTTTTATTCAACAAAGTAGATTGAAATGAACTGAGGGACAGGAACCAGAATTGTTCCAGCAGATAGTGGATCCTCGGGAGTACCACTGCGATTTATTAAAAGTTGCCCCGACATTCCACTTGCTTGGCACCAGACGAAAAGGAGGATATTATCTTTTTAAAAGGAAATTGTGCTTCAAAAAATGGCTCCACATTCACAGTAGCAGCCCCAGAGTATAAAATATTTTGAAGGGAACTGCAGGACTAATTCTTGCCCAGATGTCTTCTTTGTTGAATTCTGCAGACCCCCGACAAGTTTTGCAGAGGCTATCTCACTGATTTCAATACATAACTGCTGTCATCACTGTAAATCTAAGCTGCCTAGATGAAATAAAAACAGAAAATGCTGGAAATACTCAGCAAATCAGGCAGCATCTGTGGAGAAAGAAGCAGAGTTAACGTTTCAGGTCGATGACCTTTCGTCAGCCCATCTTTCTCCACAGACGTTGCCTGACTTGCTGAGCATTTCCAGCATTTTCTGTTTTTAATTTCAGATTTCCAGCATCCGCAGCATTTTGCTTTTGCCAAGCTGAAATGCTAGTTACGGCTTCAGAACCTTCACAATCACATACACACATTAAAAAAACAAGGTTAACCCTAAAACAAAACTTGCCTGCTCCAAAAACGCAAGAGGTGCCGTTTGACACTCGGGTGCCCGGGGCGCGCGGCGCAGTGACGCGCGCGCCAGCCCTTTGTTGCCCAACTGTCGGAGTGAAGCACGTGGTGCCTTGTTTACACGCGGCGCACATGGCGGATGGAAGCTGACAGCTGGCCCGGCCCGGCCCGGCATTGCATTGCACTGCACTGCACGGCAGCGCTTCCCGGGGGCAGCTTCATTCGTGGCGTTCTGTGTGCAGTGATGTGGTGAGAGCGCGGCGTCTGCTGTCAGTCAGGGAGTCGGTGCTCAGGTACTGAAAGGTCGCCCGAGTTGTAAGTAAGCCTGTCTCTTTCTCTCTTCCGATCTGCTTTATTTCCATTTTACTTGTTTATTCCTTAGCAGCCGCCAGCTGTAAGGCATGCAGTGAAATATGAATGTTGTGTGTGTTTCAGATATGTTATCAAAAAAAACATCCAGAGCGCTGTAAGATTAATGGCAGCAGCAAATTTTATGGAATTGAATACTCGAGAGGAAGCCAGTGTCATTCATGGCTCGTCTGGAGCCTTGTCCTAAATCATTACAAGGATCTCACGCTATTTGCACAAGTCATTTTTAGGCTATGGGCTTTACACAAGGCACAAGCTGCGTCTCTGTGTTGATGAGCTGTGTAAGGGAGAGCACAGGTCATCACGATATTAATAGCCATGAATATGTATAATAGATTTTAAAAATCAGAGTTTATAGCTAATTGGTGACTCCGCTTGAACTGATAAATAGGGAGGGGCATATACTTAATAATCCCAAATGATGCGAGTTGGGCCATTTCAGGCTGATTTGCTAGTAGACGCTGTTAAATTTGGGTTTGGAATAAATATGCCTGTCTTTTTTGAAAACAGCTGTCATACTTGCATGTTCGGATAAAATGACCGTTTGAATTATGCAACACTTTTCCACGAGTTTGTTCCATGTTTCCTTACACTGTTGTGAATGGAGCCTTGTGCAATATCTGCCATTTGGAATAATGGCAATAAAAAATGTTTCTTAAAATAACTAAGTAACTTTATTTTAAAATGCCCTATGCCATGGGAGGAACATCCAGTGACTGGTAGTCTAGTAAGACCCAAGAAGTACTTGCATTTATCATGTCTTTCAAAAACATCCCATAAAACGAATTACAGTGGCTTTTATGTAAGGATACACAACAGCAATTTTGCACACAGCAAGTCTGCACAAACACCAATTAATCTATTTTGGTGGTGTTGATTGAAGCAGCAATGTTAGCCAGGAATATTCACTGCTCCTCTTCAAAAAGTGGCATGGCATCTTTAACATCCACCGGGAACAGGCAGAGACAGGGCTTCACTTTGATAACTCATCCAAAGGGTAACACCTCTGATCATGCAACACTGTACTGAAGTGTTAGCCTAGATTGTGTGCCCAAATTTTTGAGTATTACCTGAACCCACAACTTTCTGATATACGGATAAGGTTGCTACCAACTGAACCAAGCTTGCATCCAGTAGGTGGTCAGTCTCTTTTTAGCCCATATATAAAAAAGAATTACAGTATTTTCAAAATTATCTGCTGGTGGGATAAGAACTTGCATATTAAATGATGACCAAAAATTAACATTTCAAAATAAAATGAAGTAAAAATAAACTTTGGATGCCTGTTATCTTAGAATCATACAGCACAGAAATAGGCCATTCGGCCCATAGTGTCTGTACTGGCTCTTTGAAGAGCTGTCCAATTAGTCCCACTCCCCTGCTCTTTTCCCATTGCCTTGCAAATTTCTCCTTTTCTAATGTGCATAAATATAGTTAATTAGATTCTAAAGCCATCAATTCCAGAGTCTCTACTCTGTTGGTGGAAGTGTGGTGGAGCGGGACTCCAGGCTGCTGAGATGAAGCTGTAGATCCTGTCCCAAATCCCAGGGACAGGATCATTTAAATAATTGGGGCGGGTAACCTGCATCTGTACGGGCGCAACAGACCGCTTGCCTCAACTGACTAGAGAAAAATCAGAATAGCACCATCCAGCTCCATTGGTGCAATCAGTGCCCCTAATGGGCCAAAGAAAAGCAGCAATTTAAGGGAAAACGGTAATTGATCCCTTCTGGGATTGTTTATCTTAGCTGTCATACCTTTTCATGACCTTAATAAGGAGCATTGTGTGACCGGTATTAGTTCTCAGCTGGCCTGCTAGGCCTATGGTGACAAATTGGGCGGAATTCCCAGGGTAGCCCAGGAATGGCTCCAGATGCACCTTCAATGCAGTCTTTTGACATGTGGTGGCATGCATGAAAGAGTCGCCTGCTCCTTCCCACCGGAATTTGTCATATTTGTTATATGGGATGGAACCCCACATCTGCCTGAAATTTTACCTCCCACACGAATGATCCACCTGACTTCCACCCTTGCCCCATGTCAGATTTTCAGGACCTAAGTTTTGGTGATCCATCTAAAGTTGGAGTAGGAGTGCCCCTCCGGGCCCCACAAGGAATGCTTAGACTTCCCCTACCTCGGGCTACCTCTCCCACTTCCTGAATGCGAGACCCCTGGGAGACGCCATTGGAACCCGATCCCGCCATCTACCTGTGTCGATGGGTGGCATCCAAACCGAGCAATTTTCTGCCACTTCCTGCTTACTTCCCCGGAACGGGTGGGAAGTCAGCTGTTGGAATTTAAATGAAGCGCGGGTGTTAAAATAACCCTGGCCTTGTTTCTGCAGTGGCGGGTGAGTATTGCCCTCACCTTGCTACCCACCCACCCAAAATGCACCGAGATTAAAATCAGGGCCGGGGTGTCCCTGTCAGCAAGCTAAGAAAGTGAACCTTGAAATGAGAAAAATATTGACCAGAGTGGCAGAGTAGTGATTTAAGATGGCGACACAATTATGTGATTGCTTCTCCAGGAAGAAGAGACAAACAGAGAACCGGACCCAGAATTAAGTTTATGTATGCAAATTCTGAGCCACTTACCAAGTTGCCCTTTTACCGGGGCACTGATACAGAGCAGGAGGTCAACGCAACGGAATGGAATGAAACATAACATAACACAACACTCAAATGTCAGTCAGTCATATGAGATAAATTCACGAGGCGTGGAAAGATAGGATTACTAGGGAGTTGATGAGGTTCCAACATGACAGAGAAAGGAAGTTGGAACGATGAAATAATGCAGTGGTGAATGACCAATTGAAAAATACATATTTAAACTTGGTTAACTACAGATTATCTATGTACCTTTGAAAATAATAAAAATTTGAACCCTGCCAGTGCTAGTAATAATGGTAATTCATAGGTCATAAGCTTAACAAAATATGATGGGAGAAATGACAAATGTACCTCACAGTAATGGAATATGGGCAACAACCTTTAAAGTCCATGGAGGTAGTTATGAGGGAGCTGTAATAGTCAAAGGATGCAACTTGGAAAGAATGTGACTCAGATGCAATAAAAATATCAACTCCCCACTTGTAATAAGAACTTGAAGGATAAGTCATAGCAGCAATGGGTAACCGTCCAAGAGAAAGATAATCTGTTGAATGGTGAGGGTTGAAAGAGGCAGATAGCAGAATTGTTTCCATCGTGTGTATTCGGGGCCTTGTTAACATTGCAGTTTCAGAAAGTTTCGGATAAATTTTGCAATTAGAACACTGGAAAATTGAGAGTGCTGTGAATTGGCTGCACTGAATTCTGCATGTGATTCTTTGAGCTGCTGTCTAGCAAGGCTGCACCTTGCATAATTTACCTTTGTATTCTAGTTCCTCTGATTCAGCTTGAGATTTCCAATGAAAATATTACCAAGTATCTGCAACCTTTGAAAACTGTGGGAAATTGCTATTTTTTTTCTCAAATTAATGAAGCCCCAAATTGCTGGGTTCCTACTCTGCTGGTGGAATTGTGGCTAGGTGGGACTTATGGGTGCCGACTCTACAAGCAGTTAACCCTGTCCCAAATTGTGGGGATGGAAGCATTGTAATATATAATAGAGGCACAACAAAGGCGGGGGAGTCTGGGAATTCTCCAAACATACCCCCAAACTGCTGCTGGGGTGTGGGGGGTATGGGGGGCAGGCGGACAGAAGAAGCGCTCCTCCCGATCAGGATTTCTGGTGTTGATTCCGAGCTCTGCCTCAAATCCCAGCCATGGGCAAAATTCCCAATTTCCAAACATTCCTCACTTGGGAATTTTGAGACCATTGTTTCCCCTTTTTACTACTTCTCCATTTACCATTCACTGTCTCAGTGACAGTGTAGAACCAGTTGCTGGGATGTATCCGGGTAGCATAGTTTAACATACCCACTAATTTTCACTCCTTGCCCTGATGGCTAACTTAAGTTGTGGGAGTTGAAATCATAGGGATAAACCTGTATCCTTCCAATCTGAGGGACTGTGCACTATTGTACCAATAAACTATGCCACTGGGTCAGAATTTGTGGTTTGTTTATTTACAGATTAACAATCCAAATTATAGACCATTTAGTGATATTTTCTCTTGGGTAAGAAGCCTTCAAGCATATAACACGGAGGAATGAGAAAAAATAGGAAAGAAGAGATTTATCAATCAAAGTCTATAAAATAATGAGGGGCATTGATAAGGTAGATAGTCAAAATCTTTTCCCAAAGGTAGGGGAGTCTATAACGAGGGGGCATAGATTTAAGGTGAGAGGGGAGGGTCCAGAGGGGCAATTTTTTCACTCAAAGGGTGGTGAGTGTCTGGAACGAGCTGCCAGAGGCAGTAGTAGAGGTGGGTACAATTTTGTCTTTTAAAAAGCATTTGGACAGTTACATGGGTAAGATGGGTATAGAGGGATATGGGCCAAGTGCAGGAAATTGGGACTAGCTTAGTGGTATTAACTGGGCGACATGGACATGTTGGGCCGAAGGGCCTGTTTCCATGTTGTAACTTCTATGATTCTATAACACAATGAAGTGTATTCACACTAACTGGAGCGATGCTGCAAAGCAGTTTCGCTCCTCACCAGCACTCCAGTTATAGGTTGAAATTTTCTGAGCCCCTGCATCACTGGTGTGGCCTTCCCCACATTGGGTGACTCATTGGAAAATCGCAGGTGCCCTGTCCGTGATTTTCAGTCCATTTGGGTGGAAAATGGCAAGAGTGCATCTGTGACTTTCCGAAAAGCTGCCGGCTGGGAACAAGGCCCCGCCAGTAGTGCAGGGTCTTGGAAAACGTTATCTTTAGTATAAGTGCAGGCTGAGAATCCAGAGTCACGGAGACGGTTGTCTCACTCACTTTACTTTGGAATCATTTCAGGTCTTAACATACAATGTAACATCACAAGTTTAACTTTGCTGTGAAGCCGAAAAGGCTTCTCACTACTGCTGAACTTTTACTGTGAATGCACCATTAGCGAAAGACTCCTGTGTTAGGGGAGGTGAGGTGAGTTATAGTTGCTGGGACAGTCACTTCACGGTGTGGAAGTAATTGACTGCATCAGGCAATTTACAAGTTTAAGGAGCATTTGTCAGCCACTAAATATTAAACCCAACTGAGGAAATATGGGTTATGAAGAAAGTGTAGAAATTATCCTTAGAATATAAATGTGCCAAAATAAAAGAGAAATGAAAAATGGTGACATGCTTTAAAAGTATTTCTTCTTGTTAAGAAGTGAAATATCCAGTGACCTGGCCTTATAAAGGAGAGTAACAAAGAGTAATAATCATTACTTATGCAATGGTCATTTGCTATTGTATTGAGGGAGAAACAGAACCTCAATCTTAATAGGAAATTTAAGAACTAGAGCTGATATCAGTTAGCAGTATATTTTTCATGAATCACTACTCATGATTGGGCATCCTCAGTCTTATTAGTTCTGTCTATTTGGCCCTGTATCTCTGTTTATATAAAGTAAAGATGCTGTAACAAATTGTGTTATATCAAATGATTACCATATGGCAAATATTAGCTGTTTTAGTAAAAGTTGTTCAATTATTTACTTCAAGTATAATGTTTTACAACAATGTTAGAACACTAGAAGCTTCCAGATGAAATTGGAGAATGTTGTGGAGACATAAATAAAATGAAGTAGACTTAATTATAACAGAGTTCTATGACATCATGCGATGGTGCAATTGTTTCATGTAATGTAATGCTGTACCATGTGAGTGTAATCTTTCCATAAATATCAGTGACTCAGATGAACGTACTGCATAATCAGATGTATTAGATGTACCTTAATAGAGATTTTTATGACCAATAAGAGTAAAAGTGGAGATTTACAATGGTGCAGTTGGTTCATACTATATTATGCACATTATTATTTTGATGTACATAGTTTAGCAAGTGGCTTATGCAATTGTATGTGTAACGAAAGACAGCACATCTACATTTGTAAATCATTCAACAATATTGGGTGGGAAATTGTGCAGCATGTTGTCAAATTATTTTCAAGGAAAGGGATATGTCAGGCAGAGCTGAGAGCAATTATATTACTATGCTCATAAATAGAATACTGAATGGGAAACTATACAATAGCAGTATTCTGTGTGCATATAAAGTCACCTTTATATTGATCTTCAGCAATTGGCTTCTATCACTGCTATCTCCTGCAGCCAGTTAAAGGTAAAAATGATGGATCGTGTTAGATTGCTGGATGGGAAGACCTGATTTTCCCCTCATATTACCACCTGCCACAGGTCTAACTGGCTACTAATAGCGCTGTATACAGCAGCAGCTTGATCTTCAAGGATTTTCAGAAGGGTTGCTGATGTCATGATATGATGTTATGATGTGATTTATTGCTGGCATCATGATGCAGTTACATTGCGCATACGCAGTGGACCATTTGTCACAGCCACTCTGTGCACATGCAATCCCTGGAACACACTTTGCTGCAGGTTCAGAGGAAGATCGGCATCACTTTTAGGACACTCGCCCAAGACCCAGCATATAATATAAAAGAACTTTTACTTTTGACATTCCAAAAATGGTCTCACTACAAACAGCGTCTTGTTCAAAAGCCCTCAATAGCAATATTGGGCTCACTGATTTCAAAAGAATTTACATTTGTTGCTTTACAGAAGAATAAAAAAAACAAATTGTTAAAAAAAGGCTCTAGGCCACGAATATCTGGGTTTAATGAGAAATGGCTTTACATTTCTCACTGATACTCTTATTTTCATGCAGTATCTCAGTGAACAACTAATTATTTATAATAAATTGTTAACTAAATTATGTGGAAGATACGTTATGGCCAACTATGAAATGTGGTTTATATTCTACAAGTGACAAAGTTGTGAATGAGTTCTGGTCAGCCTTATGAGTAGAACACAAATTACATTTTAGTCATAGAGTCATAGAGTTATACAGCACGGATAGAGGCCCTTCGGCCCATCGTGTCCGCGCCGGCCATCAGCCCTGTCTACTCTAATCCCATATTCCAGCATTTGGTCCGTAGCCTTGTATGCTATGGCATTTCAAGTGCTCATCCAAATGCTTCTTGAATGTTGTGAGGGTTCCTGCCTCCACAACCCTTTCAGACAGTGAGTTCCAGACTCCAACCACCCTCTGGGTGAAAAAGTTCTTTCTCAAATCCCCTCTAAACCTCCCGCCTTTTACCTTGAATCTATGTCCCCTTGTTATAGAACCCTCAACGAAGGGAAAAAGCTCCTTAGTATCCATCCTATCTGTGCCCCTCATAATTTTGTACACCTCAATCATGTCCCCCCTCAGCCTCCTCTGCTCCAAGGAAAACAAACCCAATCTTCCCAGTCTCTCTTCATAGCTGAAGCGCTCCAGCCCTGGTAACATCCTGGTGAATCTCCTCTGCACCCTCTCCAAAGCGATCACATCCTTCCTGTAGTGTGGCGACCAGAACTGCACACAGTACTCCAGCTGTGGCCTAACCAGTGTTTTATACAGCTCCATCATAACCTCCTTGCTCTTATATTCTATGCCTCGGCTAATAAAGGCAAGTATCCCATATGCCTTCTTTACCACCTTATCTACCTGTTCCGTGGCCTTCAGGGATCTGTGAACTTGCACACCAAGATCCCTCTGACCCTCTGTCTTGCCTAGGGTCCTCCCATTCATTGTGTATTCCCTTGCCTTGTTAGTCCCTCCAAAGTGCATCACCTCGCACTTTTCCGGGTTAAATTCCATTTGCCACTGTTCCGCCCATCTGACCAACCCATCTATATCGTCCTGCAGACTGAGGCTATCCTCCTCGCTATTTACCACCCTACCAATCTTTGTATCATCAGCGAACTTACTGATCATACCTTTTACATTCATATCCAAGTCATTAATGTAGACCACAAACAGCAAGGGACCCAGCACCGATCCCTGTGGTACCCCACTGGCCACAGGCTTCCAGTCACAAAAACAACCTTCGACCATCACCCTCTGCCTTCTGCCACTAAGCCAGTTTTGTATCCAAAGTGCCAAGGCACCCTGGATTCCATGGGCTCGTACCTTCTTGACCAGTCTCCTGTGGGGGACTTTATCGAAGGCCTTACAGAAATCCATGTATACCACATCCACTGCGTTACCCTCATCCACACGCCTAGTCACCCCCTCAAAAAATTCAATCAAATTATTCAGACATGATCTTCCCTTGACAAAGCCATGTTGACTATCCCTGATTAATCCTTGCTTCTCCAAGTGGAGACTAATTTTGTCCTTCAGAATTTTTTCCAATAATTTTCCTACCACTGTAGTTCCCCGGTTTTTCCCTACTCCCCTTCTTGAATAATGGTATTACATTAGCGGTTCTCCAGTCCTCTGGCACATCCCCTGTGGCCAGAGAGGTTCTGAATATATGTGTCAGAGCCCCCGCAATCTCCTCCTTTGCCTCACACAGTAGCCTGGGATACATTTCGTCCGGGCCTGGGGATTTATCCATTTTTATGGCTGACATTTTTTTCTATATTCCATATAGTTACAATTTTAATGTAATTATACACAAATTAAATGTGTTGGGCACTATTGTTAGAATAGCATTTGAAGAGCACCTTTAACAAAAAAAAATTCCAAAGTGCTTCACAGGCATATGGAAATAGATGCCAAGCCAGGAAAGGAGCAGCTGGTTGAAGAATTGGGTTTTGGAGGAGGCTTCTAAAGGAGGAGGAGAGAGGAGGAGATGCAGAAGGGTTTAGAAAGTTAATTCTGGAGAGTGGGACATAGGTGGCTTAAGGCTGTGCCACCAATGATGGGGCAAATGGAGTCAAAAAAGGACTTTTTTAATATATGTTCATTCTCAGGATGTTGGCATCGCTGGCAAAGCCGGCATTTGTTGCTCATCCCCAGTTGCCTTGAGAAGGTAGTGATGAGCCTTCTTCTTTGAAAAATATGAAGCAGCGGAGGGACTGGTATAGGAATGGAGGCTGGCAATATTGTGGGGCTGGAAATACATGATCTTCATGATGCAGATTTCTGAAGTTTCTGAAGCAAACTTCTGAAGCTCAGTTCAGGATCAGACAGAACGTTGAAGTTGTGAATAGTCTGGTTCATCTTCAGAGACTGGCCGGGGAGGGGCATTGAATCAGTGGCAAGGGAGTGTAGTTTGTGAAAGTACTTCATTGGCTGTGAAGCAGTTTGAGACGACCTGAGGTTGTAAAAGGCACTATATAAATGCAAGTTTTTCTTTCTTTCCTTGATCTACCTTAATCCCGATGTGGAGATGCCGGTGATGGACTGGGGTTGACAATTGTAAACAATTTTACAACACCAAGTTATAGTCCAACAATTTTATTTTAAAATCCACAAGCTTTCGGAGGCTTCCTCCTTCCTCAGGTGAATTCCACATTCACCTGAGGAAGGAGGAAGCCTCCGAAAGCTTGTGGATTTTAAAATAAAATTGTTGGACTATAACTTGGTGTTGTAAAATTGTTTACAATTACCTTAATCCCATTTTTCTGTTTTTTTTCCCACATCCAATTATACTCTTTCTTTTTCAATATTATCCAATTCAATTTTAAATATGTCACAAACTCAATAGCTACTTGTGATAAAGCATTCTATTTTCCAATCTTCTTTGTTAAAAGAAATTCTAACTTTCCCCTTTGTTCTTCTTGTGATAATCATGAGTCCATGCTTCCTTGTTAATGGTTCGCCAACCAGAGGATGGTCTTTATTTACTCCCTCAAAACCTTTCATACTTTTAAAAGCCTTTATCAAATCTCCCCTAAACCTCTGTTCAAGTGAAAAAGCCCCAGTGTTATGAAGAACTATAACCTTTAGCACGGCTCTAATATCTTCCCTATAACGGGGTGTCTAGGACTGCACACAATACTTACCCAAGGCCTAATCAATGTTCTTAACAAAAACCCCAAAAAAATAGGTTTTTTAATTGACAATGAAAACTGACTTTAGAGATCCTTATTATTAATTGGCTGGTTCCCACTACTCCATTAGTTTATTTATTTTTTGGTGCGCCCACAGCTCCAATAATTCATTAATTCACTGGTATCCTACTGTTGCATTAATTTATTTGCCGACGTGCTCGCTGCTCGATGAAATTATGACTAATGGCTACTGTAGCCTAGTGGTTTTGGTACTGGATTAGCTAGAAATCTCATGGCCTGACACATCCCTCAGTACTCCATCTCCATCAAGCTAGGAGATCAACTCTGAAGATCAACTCATGATCCCTGAAGGTAGCGGGACAGGTAGATAAGGTGGTTAAAAAGGCATACAGGATACTTTCCTTCATTAGACGAGGCATAGAATATAGGAGCACGGTGGTTATTCTAGAGCTGTATAAAATACTAGTTAGGCCACAGCTTGAGTACTGCGTACAGTTCTGATCACCACATTACAGGAAAGATGTAATTGCATTAGAGAGGTTATAGAGGAGACTTACGAGGATGTTGCCAGGACTGGAGAATTTTAGCTATGAGGGAAGATTGGATAGGCTGGGGTTGTCTTCATTGGAACAGAGGAGGCTACGGGGTGATTTAATTGAGGTGTATAAGATTATGAAGGGCCTAGATAGAGTGGATAGGAAGGACCTAGTTCCCTTAGCAGAGGGGTCAGTGACCAGGGGGCATAGATTTAAAGTAATTGGTAGAGGATTAGAGGGGAGCTGAGGAGAATTTTTTTCACCCAGAGAGTGGTGGGGGTCTGAAACTCACTGCCTGAAAGGGTGGTAGAGGCAGAAACCCTCAATTCATTTAAAAAGTACTTGGATGTGCACTTGAAGTGCCTTAACCTACAAGGCTATGGACCAAGTGCTGGAAGGTGGGATTAAGCTGGATAGCTCTTTTTCAGCCAGCACGATGGGCTGAATTGCCTCCTTGTGTGCCATTACTTGTTATGATTCTGTGATTCAATGATGATTCGGGTTCAATGTGGTGTAGGAGGATGTGCCAGAAGTAGCACGAGGCATACTTTAAAATGCCGTACCAACCTACTGAAGCTACAACACAAGGCTAACTGCATGCTAAACACCAAAAGTAGCAGGTATTCACAGAGCAGAGCAGTCCCATAACCAAAGCTCTTTGGCCCTAACACATCCAGTTGAGAATGGTGGTGGGTAGTCAGGCAACCGATGGGAGGAGGGGCTTCCTTAAACGTCTTCATCCTCAACCATGGTGGTGTATTTGTGAAAGGATATGGGCATCGCTAGCAAAACCAGCACTTATTGCCCATCCCTAGTTACCCTTGAGAAGGTGATGGTGAGACATCTTCTTGAGCCACTGCAGTCCGTGCAGTGAAGGTATTTCCACAATGCTGTTAGGTAGGGAGTTCCAAGATTTTGTCCCAGCAACAATGAAGGAAAAGCGATATATGTCCAAGTTGGGATCATATGTGACTTGGAGGGGAACTTGGAGGTGATGGTGTTCCCATGCACCTACTGCCCTTGCCCTTCTGGGTGATGGAGGTCGTGGATTTGGGAGATGCTGTCAAATCCTGTGCATCCTGTGGATAGTACACATTGCAGCCACGGTATGCCGGTAGTGGAGGAGGCAGTGGCTGTCTAAGATGGTAGAGGGGCTGCCGATCAAGTGGAATGCAGCAGCCGGCAACAGTGAATTAATAAATTCATAGAGCAGTGGGCAAACCAAGAAATAAAATGAATGGAGCAGCAGATGCATCAACAAATCAATAAACTAGTAGTACAGTGGACACCAATGAAATAATTAATTAATGTAGCAGTAGGCATGCCAAAAAATGAATGCAGCAATGGGCATCAGGGGTGTAAAACGGGTGGCTGACCCATTTTACTGACACGTCAATTTCCTGCCGGGCGGGTTAGGTTAAAATTATCCCTAAATGATTGTAAGTTACTATGCATTGTATAGCTAGATTATGTTACAATGATTTGATGTGTAAAGCCTTTGGAAAATATCAGTGTATTAATTGCACTTCCATTGCGTATCCTACTGAATTATTGGTGTGGATGAAATACCATGAAAGAACTGTAAGGCTAAGGGCTTGGCATGGATGAACATTAAATGTGGAACAGATTGGAAGGCAAACGAGGCATGCAATCTTTGGTCATCTGCCTGGTACATGGTACTGTTGGGTGATTTTATCCCATCTATGCCTAGATCCTATACTTACTGTATACAGTGTCAGACCTGGCAACCACCTCCTGCCAGACGTGGAACACTATCATCTTGTGTGGAGGATATTCGGGGGGTGGGGGGGGTAAATGGAGCAACTGTCCTCGCACTCACTTTGTGTAGCCGCACATCCACTTTGCCATCTATCAAACAGGGAACTGTGCCACTTGCAAGAGACACCCTTTCTTGCCTCCATGTTGGATGTGCTGCCCCTTGCTTTTCTCCTGCCGCTTATTTCCCCAATGCAGCCTTTAGAAAGGCTGACAAATATTTAAGCTCTATTTTGAGCTTTTTTAAAGGTTCTTGAATTTTTGACCGTGCAGCCACCTACATTGCAATTGCTAATCCTTTTAAAAATTGCATTTGATATCCTGCCCATACATCAGTTGCGCTCCCTGTCCTTGTGCCAATGTACACCGAAAGTGTGTTCAATTAATTAGCTGTCCTTACAAACTCAGGCAAGGTTAGAACCCCTTACTCATTGCAGTGTGGTCCTGTTGCAATGCGGTCCTGTCACAATGCTGGCTGGAATGCATAATTGGCCCCATAGTCACCATTTCCAGTGCAGTGTTGTCAAAACCATAAAATTTGAAAAAGTATTGCAATTAAATTGGATTCTACCTTGTGATATAATAATAGCTTATTGACCAAGATAAGATTGAAGGTAGATTGCAGACAAAATGACTGAGTCCACATCTTTGCAGGGTGTGTAAAACTACATTGGAATCAATACTGTTTTTCTAACACATCTAGTTAAATGTTTAATTCCAGTAAGTGACCTGTGATTGGATTTTAATTGTCTATTTTGGTGTTCAAAACTCTTTTATTTAGGTGCTTTTACCTTTATCTTGGATTTTTGGGAGAACATTATCAAACCAATCTTTATGTTGGCGTTGCACATTTATATGCTGTGCTGTGCCTCTGGGTATTCTGTAAGTGTATTGGAGGCCAATTCAGAAAACAGAGAGCTCCGATTTTAACTGGAGGCTAGGGGCTCGACTTTCGCACCCCCGAGCGGGGGGGCTGCGAAAATCGGGGATTCCCGGGGCGGGTCCAGAGCCCAGCTCCAACCCGCCCACTTCCGGGTTCCCCAGTGACGCACTGACATGCGTGCGCAGTCCCCGCATGTGGGACTCCTGCCAGCAATTAAAGCCGGCGGGATGCCACTTGATGTAATTAACCAGGTACTTCAGGTCGCTTACAGACCTGATTGACCTGATATTTTAGGAGGGGTGGGATTTTCAAGTCAACTGTGACTGTTCCCCGTACTGAGGGAAACACTCCCAGTTGAAATGGACATGTTGCAGCCATCAGCCTGTGGCAGCTGCAAAGGTCCATTTGACAGGAGTGGGGGGGGAGACCCTCACTCATTGTAGGAGGCCACTCTGTCATTTTGGACAAAGTTTGGCCTCCACCACCCTCCTCCTAACAATAAAATTCACCAACTTGCACACTTACCCCGGTGTCCAGACACATTTACCTACCTTGCGGACCCCCTCAAATGTACATCTTCCAGATGGGGGCCGCCGTAGCTGCAGTCATGACCTCCTCGGAGGATGAACAGCATCACCAGCCTCACCGGCCACACCATCCACCTCTGACATGTAGAGCTCCACAACACAGTGCTGTGACACATCCACCTGCAGGAGGGAGGGCAACGGCAGAAAGAGAAGCATCGCAGAATGCACTACCCTCGCCACATGGTCTACAGACCGAGGCTTAGCTTCCTGGACCTCTCTGAGCAGCAGTGCACATGGAGGCTCAGAGTCACTCGACATGTAGTCGTGGACATCTGCAACCTCCTTCATGCCGAGCTGCTCCCGGCTGGCCCGAGCACCATCTTCTTACCACTGCCCTCAACAGCTTCTCCTCCGCATCCTTCCAGGGTGCAACTGGGGACATCGCCGACGTCGCTCAGTCGTCTGCACAAAAGAGCCCTGCAAATACACCTACACCCACTCTGCAGTGACACAATGGGTGGCAGGAAACTCACTGTCATTTCTCGGCCTACTAATAAAAAGTGCAGTTGGGACCCGATCACGTCACTGGGACCCGACGTGCATATGCTAAAGAGGGTTCAGCTGGCTTTCTGCGGTGTCCTTGCCTCCTGTGTGAAAATCCCGGCAGGTCAGCTTCCAGCGGCTCCAGGGCGGGTAACTGACCTGGGAGATTTTAACTGTCCACCCGCCTGTTTTCCGCCTGGTGGGTAGGGTTAAAATCACCCTACTGGTCTTACGTGCATTTCTATTTTCCAAATTGGCCTCCATTGTGTTACTAGGAAATCAGTGGTACAGCACAATGTAGGATTTTTCAGCTTTAAAATCAATGAACTTCGATTTAAAACAAATTCAGGTCACAGACCTCAGAGTTGACTCTGAACCAATTGTGACACGATCTGCATCATGATGTAAGAATTCTGACACTGTGAACTGCCAACATTTTCACAAGCCTGATAAGGGATCTCTGAGTACCAGAGGAAAACTTGGGCCTCCTTTGCTCTTATATTATTGCAGCCAATGGATTTATGTTTGGCAGTGTAATCATCTGTGAGGGAGCCATATGTCGAGAGCTATTGTAATGTAAAGTACTTGTGTTCAGATAACTAGGCATTGATAATTTTTGTCCTTTCATGCTCCTGTTGTTTCTGTTGAGGTATTCTTGCTGGCCTCCCAAGCTGCACCCTACACAGAATTCAACTCATACCGAAATCCAATCCTGCACTCTATCCCCAACAAATGCCAGCTCACATATATTATCTGTCCTTGCCAACCTCCATTGGCTCCTCCGCTGTGAGCACCTCACTACTGTTGCAACCTCCTCAAGTCCTGTGTCTCTGCCTGCAACTCCCAGTCTTTCAACCCTGGTCTACTATGCATTCTAGCCTCCCTCCAGCCTGCCATCAGTGACAGATGTCAGCCTTCTGACTCACACTCTCTAAAACTCCCTTCTCTAAACTCATTTGTCTTTCCATATCACTCCCCACCTTTAAAAACCTCTTTAAAACCTACCTCTTCAACAGTGCCTTCGGTCACCTTCCTTAGTCCTCCTTCTACTCCTGCACAAGTAGGACCTGCCCTCCAACTGTGAAATGCCTGTGCCCTATGCCATGTTAAATATGCCATATTGCTGAGTGAATATAAGGCTATGTTATACTAAACTCTTAGTGATAACGAACAGTGAAAAGAATAAAGTTAATGGAACTGTGTGACAAAGTGTTTATATTGTTATGTTTTATACAGTGTATTCATTGATGTTTTGTTACCAGGTTCACGTATAAAGATGTTGAAGTTTGAAAGTCGATTGGTCCAGGTTCAACAAGCATGTGGCCCTGCTGAATTTCCTGAACATGAAGAACAAATTTTTGAACTGCAAGCTTTTCAGAAATTTCTTTTAAAGCTAAGGTAAAAGTGTATTGTTATTAACATTAATAATTACTTACATTCTTTTTTAATCTCCAATATTAGACCAGTATTGGTCCAAAACAATGAAGTTTGAATACTTTGTGAATAGTTTTAAAGTAGTTGTTCTGCACATTTTAATTGTTAATAGTGCAATCATTTACAGAAAGCGCACTGCAAACAAATTGTTTTTCAGTTTAAAAATCAAAGCAACCATTGTGGGACAGAGAGGAGAGAGGCTTAAGCTGTACTGTCCTTCTTTCCCCATCTTCCCTGTCAACTGTAGTAAGATCTTATTTCTATAGAAGATGTTGTCCAGAGTCATAAAAAGCTTAATACATATTTACTCTGAACACTGATGTCAAGAGAATGCAGAATATGATTGGACTGACTAGTCTATATGGTATAAGGGTGCTCGGAGGGAAGAGGAGGCACCTAAGACAAAGCACAACTGCAGGCACAAAATATAACTGTAAGAGGACAGTAAGAGCATTTGGTGAGGACCCTTAAGAAATGCTAACTTTCTTGAAATTGAAGGGGACCATAGGGTGCATACACTATACCATACACTAAATGATTACTTCCTCTAAATATTCATCAGTGAAGATTTGAGCAGCATGCCTTCCTTAAATTGTGATAATCCAAGTAGAATTAATGACTTTGACATAAATTAGATGGAAGCTCTAGTCTGGCTAAAAAGACTAGAAATAAAGAAATCTTTAAAAATGGATAGTATTTATCCCAAAGTACTAAGGGAGAGAATGGGTGAAATTTGTGAACCATTGACATTAATTATGAGGAAGTTGCTGAATAATGGGCTAATATGGTAACTGTTTTGAGACCTACGCAATTTCAGAAATTGGTGCCTTCAATACTAGGTTAAAGAATTGTAAACAATTTTACAACACCAAGTTATAGTCCAGCAATTTTATTTTAAATTCACAAGCTTTCGGAGATTTCCTCCTTCCTCAGGCAAATGTTTCAAGAGCTCCTTGAAGCCTACGCATTTATACATATAGAACAATACATGGTGTTTACAGACTGCCCCTGGAACTGCCCGTTGCAGGGCAAAGAATAGACTTGATTATTAGGAGTAAACATAACTACCTATATGATAATAATTTAGTAAACAGCAGCTGATATAGGTTCAGAAAGGGAAAGGTTCCACTTGACCAACCGCTTCACTTTTTTGAGTAAAGACTGTGGAAGCCCTATGAAGACTTCAAAAAAGCACTTGATAACGTTCTGCATGAAAGGCAACTAGTTGAGCTTAAAGTGGTGGGAATTCAGGGTAAAACTCGGGAATGGATCAGAAATTGGCTGAAGGATGAGAAGCAGCAGGTATTTGTACTTTATGTCAAAACGAGGAGAATTGGTCAGCGGGATGCACTAGGAATTGATATTGGGAGCCCTGCATCTAATTTTTGTTAATGATATGGATTCAGAAGCTTAATGCAAACTGGTCTTATTTACAGATGATAACAAACTAGTAGGAACAGTTGAATCTGAGTAGACATCTTGTAAACTACAAAATAAATTATACAAAATTTGTAAGGGGTCAGAACATTACAGATGAAATTTAATATGGAGAAGTGCATATAGGAAAAATTGGACAATATAAGTGCTCCACGAATGGTGTCAAAATAAATATGAATGATGTTGAAAGAGATCTATGGGTTTTAGTAGGCTCAACATTCAACATACCCAATCACTGCAGCGTAGCTAGCAACAAAGCAAATGGAACGCTGAACTATATAGCCAAAATATTAGTTTACACTGTTAATTGTATCCATGTAATTTATATCAATTAGTGTTAATTGTGTTCAGGTGGTATGTATCAATTGGGGCTGTCTTGTATCCATATATGAGAGCTTATCTAGGGTGTGGTGTGTATGGTGGAGCTTTGTGAATAAAAGTTTGGAAGCACTGAGGACCAGGCTCTAGTATTCTATCCTGCACCACTGGGCTATCCAGCTTGTAACATACAATTCTGTGTATTAAATTCCATCTGCCATTTTACTTTTGTTCTATACTATGCCAGAGCTGTAAAGCACACAATCAGTGTAGAAATATTGCAAGCTCATTACAATTGCTTAATGCTGCTTAGACAGTTCAGCTGAACAGCTCCTCAATGGTGCTGAGACAGTTAACTGAACAATGCCTACTAGTTTTAGTCAGAGTTACTACATCCAATTTTACCAATTGCAAGCCAGGAAGAACATACAAAATTTAAAATCAAAGTGAATTTCCATTTTAGTTTTTAAATAATATTAACTTGAACAAAAAAAAGTATTCTAACTTTTAAAATCAGTACTATTTCTGGCATTGAATAATGGTCAATTGTTATTTCCCCTGCCTGGTTTCTTTTCTTGCTTTGGATCTCCCCATATTATGCACCAATATGTTTACCAATTGATCAGATGCAGTATCTACTCCTAGGTCTTTGAGATGTATGTGTAGGAATAGTTAATTACCTCCTTGACTGTGAGGAAAGGTAAGGTGTCCTCTCAGCACTTCCCGTGTGGCATGTCCAGAATCAAAAATTTATTCTATGGGGATACCTTGTGTCCTACTGCTCCATGCAGTTACTATACAATGTGATGTGCCCCACACTGCCTGTATTGTGATTATTAATAATAGTTAAGAATATAAGAAAATAGAAAGCACCCCATTCAGCTCACTCTGTCAACTAGGTCCCTGCATCATGACTCAATCTGACCAGTTGTTTTAGCCTTTGTATGTTTGCTGAGTCAAGAATTGATCAAGATTCCTTCTGAATACTTCAACTGAGCCAGCATCTACTGCATTCTATTCCACACGTCAATAACTCCAACAGTGAAGACGTAATTCCTTAAGTTAAGCTTAGAGAAATTAATGGAAATACACTTTCACTAAACTGATACTTTATATATTTTCTTAAAGATTGCTAGGTGGATTGGCAAAAGAAGCAATTTTCTGTAATCTGCGAGTTCCAGACCAATTTCAGAAATCGAAAGAGGAGATCAATGTTGTTGTTCTCACAGGTACATTTCTTATTTTCAAAATGTAAGACTAAGTTTTTTCATGATGCCTCTAAAGGACTCATTACTGCAATGTCTGGCTTGTGTGTGCATGCAAGCAGTAAGAGATGCTGATATCAGTTGTAATAGCTCAACAATGTAACTGAATTTAAGCCTTAAGACCACTGGTAAAATAACTATTAAATGTCAGACCATTTTAATATCAGGAACATCTCATTATTATTATTGAGTTAGACAGTTCTCATGCTGTGGGTGAGGTTTAAGCATGCATACAGTGCTTCGGGACAGTGCAAGAATAAATTGTAGGCATTGGCTCCACTCAAAGTTTATAAAGTTACAACAATATCACAAAGACCACAGGCAAGTTTATTGTTTATTTTTCTCGTAATACAACCTTACTGCCATTATGTTCAGAACACATTGTTTAGCCAGATGTTTTTAAAATTGCTAGAGTGTTACTAGTATTTTGAAAAAGGTGTTTAAAAACTCTTTAAAGATGTTGGGGTAGAATTTCTGTGATGGTTCTCCCAATTGTCCTCCGTATCTTTGACATAAATGCCATACGGTGGGTGATTGGGAGAACCCCTGTGGAAATTATTGGTGATTGTCAATAACTGGGGAGAGAGTTGATACTCAATGACAACTAACAAAGTTTGAAATTAACTAATTGAAAGGAAACATGAAAGATCTCTGAGTGGGTACACTGTGTTGAAGACTTTATTTTCACCTCTGGGACCTAGGTTTGAATACAGCCCAGACAAACATAAGTTAGGCAGTCATAATCCAGTTGCTCGTGATTGTCAGCTCTTATGGTCTGTTCGAGTAAAATTGTTGAGCTAGCGCTAATTTCTCACAAGAAACCATAAGATGGCTAGTGGGAAATCAGAAAATGAATCACTCTGCCATAATAGGGAGTGCTCCTCTGAGGTTGGAATTAAAGCACATGGCTAGATCTGTGACCTGCCTGTTTGCATCTCAGAAAGATTTTGCAATATTTTTGCGTCCCCAGCAATCAGCAAAATCAAAACTAGGAGACATTGGTTATGGTTATAGTGGACTCCAGTTATGAACTTAATGTAGAAAAAGAAACTCTGTAGTGGTTGCACAAATGCAGAGTAACAGGATATTTTATGGGAAACCTATCTCAAAAGTGGATATAGAAATTATTACCTCACATTATGGTTGTGTGTGGACTTGACATTGTGCATTTCTTGGGGAATCTTAAATGACTTTTTTTTGTAGCATCCCAGGCAGACTGGCTGGTTGTTGGACTGCCAGAATAGGAACTCGCAGGTCAGGGTAGGGATCAGGAGCGAGAAAAATAAAGAGAAAGAATAAAGCAGGACAAACAACAGAAGCAATGAGAAAGAGGGATTGAAAAAGAAAAAGAGCAAAGAAGTTAATCAAAGGGAATAGCAGTAAATGGAAATGGGGAGAGAGAATGGGGAAGTAATTCTTAATGTAACATTTTAACCTTAGGTCAAAATATTCCCACTGCATAAAAGACCCAAAATACTAATAAATCTTATATATATTTAAGTGAAAGAGTTCAAATCCATGTTCATAAATAGAAATTAACAAGGGAACTTGAAGCACATTCTCTTCAAACTATACTGTATTGAATCTTTACAATCGTCATTGGAGATACTTACCTCTATTTTGAGCTACTGCCCTGTGAGGCAACCAAACAGTTTTACTGTAGATTTTTCCTGGGTTTTACTGTACAGGTATATGATACAAATTTTCACTCCTTGTTCAGAGCTTTGTCCTCCAGGAGCTGGTATCAGGAATTCAGGTGTGGAAGTCAATGGGCTCCAAAGGACATTCAGTCCAATAAAAATGAATGAAGAACCCTGCTGACCTGCAGTCCGATTTCCTGATTTGCGCTTCCGGTGGGCAAATCTCTGTGTTATGAGTGCAAATTCATAAAATAAACTCTTATATTTTTACTGGTAATGCTTAACTGCTTACTGCTTACTAAAAATCTTGTTTTGTAGCTGGGACAAAGATCACAAACAGTGGATAATGGATATGCATTTTTTTTTAATTAAGTATAAATGAAGTCAGCTACATGAAGACTTTGTCAGATGATTGTAAATCTGTATCACCAATAGTTGGAGATCGCCATATAAAATAGGACATTTCAGTAACAGTGAAAGTTATATTAAGGTTCCAGATTTTAGTATGGTTTTCTTTGATGTCGATTCCTTCCATTTAGTAGATTCTAGCTTTTTCTAGCGGTTCTACATTCAGCTTATTTACCACATAATTCTATTATTTATATTATGAAAAGTAGTGTCTGCTTGCTAATTCCTCTCAGCCTCCTCTTGTTCTGTGTTTTATATTTTTAAACTACCTGTCAGAATCAACCTTGAGTAGGCATTTTCAAGGTGAAATTGGACTTCACCAATAGCGCGAAACATGCAGTAGCGAATTGACAGCCTGTTTGAAACCGTTACCCATTTTCGTTTCCATTGAAGCCAATCACCTGTTTCGAGCTACTGGCGAAGACCAATTTCGCCTCCTTTATGTAGTAACGCCTATTATGGGATATAATTGCAATAGATTTTCATGATGTTATTGACATGGATAGAGGGACAGAGGTAAGAATCGTGGCAGCTGATAATATTATGGCAGTCGCCTGAAGTGTTTCTGGCCTACAGTCTGCGCAAGACGTTCACCATGCCCCAAATGCAAGTGGCCAGTACAAAAGGGGCCAGAAGCCAATGCATAACTTGTACGCTAGGCCCATTAGCTCCCTGCCTTTAATTTAACATGGGACTGGGCCCTGAAGGGGAGGCCACCTTTAAATTTTAAAAAAGCCATGTATCTCTGCCCTATGCCCGGTAATCCCCATGCCTCTGCTCTGTGCCCAATGCCCCTCCCCCCTCATGATGGGAAACTGCTAGGTACATAACAGGCAGCCAGAAGTTCTTTACTGATTGCTGACTTCCAGTAATGTGGCCCTGGCGCACCCATGCATAATGACAGATGTGCCCAGAGCGTTAGTAAATTATGTAAATAAAATGGCCTTATGTTATTGCGTGAGGTCAGCTCTTTCATGTGCAGGTGCTTGGAGCTCCTTAACAACGCTGACATTGGCGGCACTGCATGGCAGCCAAATTCACTGCATTGAACTTCATAATACCGTTGAAGGAAAGATTCTGCGCAAAATATCTACCTTTGAGCTACCCTGCCTGGAAGAATTAATAGCAACAAAGAATAATTGGCATACACCAGTAACTGTGCAGGCACTTTACTCGAGAACATTGTATGCAGAAATTCAGATAAGTGTACCATCCTTTTAATTATACTCTTGCATTATAATTATTTAAGTGGTTTTGAGGGTGGGTGAACTAGTGAAATAATTTCACTTCTTCACCAGAATTGAACCTGACCTTGTTCCGTGGAATGGAACTGGTGCAACTCTGGACTTAATTGGTTGCCTGATACATTTGATAATGAATCTAAAATTAGTTGATCTCATAGTTATTTTGAGGGTTTGTTAGATTGAGACAAATTTTTAAAAATTGTTTCTCGATTCATCAGAGTTTTAGTAAAAATGAATTAAATTTTTCTATTGATTGAACTATTTGTCTCTGATTTGGTTCAAATCTTTGCTACACTTGATGCTTATTGCTGTAAAGCACCACAGTCCAGTGAATACCCCAGCATTCAGTCTATTTGTAACCAAATTTGCTGATATAGCTGATGATATTTTAGGACAAGGAGTATTCTGTCTGGATCTGAGGAACTGGAAGGGCAGAGTATCCCCCCAGGACAACTGCTGGCTGCTGCAGGTACCAGAGAATACAGAATTGATCAAAAACACCTCAATCAAACAATTTGCTGATCCAGTTCAGGGAATTAAGGTAAGGTTTAAGTAGTGCCAGCATGTAAAAGCTACCATATGTGTATAATGTCATATTTATGTTTGCACCTTACATCAAGCCATTTTTATACTGTCTCTGACGTCAGTGCCTGATATGCACATATTTTCAGCCAATGGCATCACCAAAGGTAGACCTACCAGATCTGTTAAGGCCAGCTGCATTGATGACCTGGGTACAGAAATTCTGTGGCCAGAGAGGATGGATCTCCTACCAGAGAGCTCGAAATTGGGTTAAAGCCCAGATCCTCCAGGTTTCTGTCTGTGCAAAAAGCACTGTCAATTCCAGTGTGTGGGGGTTGGCGGAGGAAATGGAAGAGAGAGGTGGGAGGCGGAGAGGTTTAGGGAGGGAGATCCAGAGAATAGGGTTGAAGTGACTGAAGGCTCTACTTGCAGTGATGGGACAAAAGAAGGGAGGATGATCAAAAGGCTGGATTCAGAGGAACGGAGTGCTCGAGGGATTATAAGGCTAGAGAAGCTTTCAGAGATAGAATAAGACATTAAGCTGAGGTCCTGTCTGCCTGTTCAGGGAGTTCTTCTGCTGTCTTAGATAATATTCATCCCTCAGCCAACACCACCAAAACTAATTTACTGGTCATTCATCTCATTGCTGTGTATGGGATCTTGGAGTGCACAAATTGGCTGTCGCATTTGCAGTGATTACACTTCAAAAAACAGTAACTGCACTTCAAAAGTAATTCACTGATGCCCTGAGGATGTGAAAAGTGATATATAAATGGAAGTGTTTTTCTTTCTTATCAATCATTGATATGCTCAACAATTCAAAACCAGGCTGCGTAGCACTAACCTTGAATTATGGGCTGCCCTCTGATCCTGAAAAGATCATCCTACTTTTCATGGAGCCCATCAAGAAAAGCAGGTGGGTCATTGGTCAGAAAATGGTTTAAAGACCATGTGAGGAGCCATTGCTTGAGCATTCTGATTCCCTCACTACAAAATTATATTTAATGGCCATCCAGAAGAAGTGAGGGGAGATTTTCTGCTTCAGCACTCCCTAGCCCCTGCTTTTCTACCCATTCAAATGAATGGGGGAAAATCACAGGCTGAAAAACACAGCAGAGAATAAAGCTATGATTTGAGAAGTATGAAAATAATCATCGGTATAAGTACATTCTGATAGGCTGCTTTACGCCTGCTGAGACTGATGCCATGAATCTGACCAAAGGATTTCCTGCCCACTAAGGAGAGGTGCTACTCATGAAGGAGGAAAATATATTCCCCGATAAAGGAATGCACAGAGTTGACATCGGGTATGATAGTGCAGTGGTAATGGTACTGGACGAGCAATCCAGAGCTGTGAAATAGAATTCAATGAATCTAATCACTTGTGGGCTTGCTGCCAGATTATTGTAAAATCCCAACTGATTCATTGACATCTTTCAGGGACGGGAACCTGCCAGCTCTGTCCAGTCTGGCCTACACATGATTTCAGTCCCACACTACGTGGTCGACTCTTAATACCACATAACGTGGTCTAGTAAGCTACTTAGTTGTAAAAATAATTACTATAGAAGAAGGCCCACCAATTTCTCATGGCAACAAGGGATGGGTAATAAATGTGGTCTTGCCAGTATCATCCACATCCTGGAAACAAATAAAAATTCTCAGTCATGACTTAACTATAAAATTCATCACAATAAAGATAAAGTAAAAACAGTATATTAGTTTACCAACACACTGCTGAGAGAAGGTCTTATACTTATACAGCACCTTTCACATTGTCAAGATGTCCGAAAGTACGTCATAGATGATGAAGTACTTTTGAAGTGTAGTTGCTATTGTAACGTAGGGAAATGCGACAGCCAATTTGCACCCAACAAGGTCCCACAAACAGCAATGAGATAAATGACCAGATAATCTGTTTTGGTGATGCTGGTTGAGATATAAATGTTGGTCAGGACACCAGGAGAACTCCCCAGTTCTACTTTGAATAGTGCCATGGGATCTTTTACGTCCATCTGAGAGGGTAGATGTGGCGACGGTTAATGACTCATTTGAAAGTCGGTACTTCCCCTGTTGTATTGGTCAAAAGCTTAACATTTATTCAGTGCAAAGGAATTGTTTATTTATTGCCTTGCAAATACAGAGGTGCTTGCATTTATCGTTCAGTCACGAACGCTGCAAATAGAATCATACAAGTACATTGTTTGGAATCCTGTTTAATATTGAAACATTTATACTTAAATTATATTTTTGCTAACAAGATAGACAAGCAACTGTAAGTAAGGTTGAGGTAATGTTTAGAAATGAAGTAATTGCATGACATAAGAACTGAGCACAAATCAATCACAGCTACTTTTTAAAAAAATAACTGAGTGAATGGTTTCCCTTTAGATTAGAGGAATTTAGGATGCTGATTTTTAATATGGCTACAGTTGTTGATGAGGTACTATTACTGTGATTACCATGTTTACATATTAAGAGCCCTGATCGCAATAACATCATCTCACATGTGTATGTGCTATAATCCCAGGAATTGAGAATGCATAAAATCTCATCAATAAAGCAACATCAACCCTTTCATATTGCTATTAAATTTGCTAAAGTTTAAGATTTAGATGAAGAAAAAACTAACTTCTGAACCCGAAGTCTCTGTGATTGAGCATTAGGCCCAGTGGAACTATTTGTACTTTTTTAAACCAGCAAAGCTCTTCATCTCATTGTGCTAATGATGCTCATTGAAGAAGACAAGTATCTCAACACAGCTGCCAGCCTCAGGACTTGTTCACTGGTTTGGTGTAATTATTCTGTAGAATGAAGCTAAATGTTAGCATTTAGGATTTTGCAAATGCTTTCTAATTCAGATCTGTGAATATCTCATACATTCACCCATTCAATCCTTTTCTTTAAACCTTACAGTTGCTTTTTATAATGAGTGTTGCTCATTTGCTGCAGTACAGCCAGTAATTATACTAAATGTACTGTCAAACAAACATTGATTCTGTTAAAATTAGACTTAATTTAAAGCCTTGTATCTAAAGATTATTAGTTTCAATAAAACTTTCTATAAAGTGTTTGTAATGTTTCTATAAAATGTTACATCCAAGTGTAACATTTTTTTCTGAAATGCAGCTCTGCCTCACCACTACCTCTCTCAATCCCTTCACTGCCTTTGATTTGTCACAGTGCTTGTCCAACATCCAGTACTTGAGCAAAAATTCCCTTCAGTTAAATATTGGGAAGACCGAAGCCATTGTCTTTGGTCCCCAACACAAACTCCGTTCCCTAGTCACCGACTCCATCCCTCTCCCTGGCCACTGTTTGCAACCTCGGCATCCCATTTGACCCTGAGCTGAGCTTCCGACCCCATAT
Source organism: Heptranchias perlo (assembly GCF_035084215.1). Taxonomy (NCBI): domain Eukaryota; kingdom Metazoa; phylum Chordata; class Chondrichthyes; order Hexanchiformes; family Hexanchidae; genus Heptranchias; species Heptranchias perlo. The sequence goes on along the minus strand of NC_090345.1, from coordinate 23,941,433 downwards.
CCTCTCCATCACCAAGACCGCCTACTTCCACCTCTGTAATATCACCCGTCTCCGCCCCTGCCTCAGCACATCTGCTGCTGAAACCTTCATCCATGCCTTTGTTACCTCTAGACTCGACTATTCCAATGCTCTCTGCTCTCCTGGCTGGCCTTCCACCCTCTGTAAACTTCAGCACATTCAAAACTCTGCTGCCCGTATCCTAACTCGCACCAAGTCCCGTTCACCCATCACTCCTGTGCTCGCTGTCCAATTTTGGATCCCGGTCTGGCAACGCCTCGAATTTAAAATTCTCATCCGAGTGTTCAAATCCCTCAGTGACCTCGCCTCTCCCTATCTCTGTAACCTCCTCCAGCCCTACAACCCTCCGAGATCTCTATGTTCCTCTAATTCTGGCCTCTTGTGCATCCCAAATTTCCATCGCCCCCACCATTGGCGGGAGCGCCTTCAGCTGCCTAGTCCCTAAGCTCTGGAATTCCCTCCCTAAACCTCTCTGCCTCTCTAACTCTCTCTCCTCTTTTATAACACTCCTTAAAACCTACCTCTTTGACCAAGCTTTTGGTCATCTGTCCTAATATTCCTTTATGCGTCAAGTTTTGTCTGATAATGGTCCTGTGAAGCACCTTAGGGTGTTTTACTATATTAAAAGCACTATATAAATGCAAGTTGTTGTTGAAATGAGCACCACTTTGGCAGAAATATATGCTAATATCTTACTCACACTTGCAGATACTTGGAACAACAAGGCATCTTAAAGCATTTACATTATAGAAGTTCAGTTAATGGCAGAAGTGATTGCTCGCTTCCTATGAATCTGCTGTTGGATGAAGGCCTACTTTTGCAGCTAACTAAACTTGGGTAACTCCAGCCTGCACATTCACACTAATCCAAAAATCAGGTGTCCAACTTTGAGTTGAAGCCCATCAAGCCTGTGCACCCCAGCACCCACTGACAATTGTATAAAGAGCAGAATGGCATATGATAAAGGAAAAGTGCCTTTAGATATAGCTGTAGTATTGATTTCTGCCACTAGAAGTCACTAGCGTGGTTTGTTAATACTATACGGAGGTTAGCCCCTGAAACCAGGCACAGGGGTCGCGATGCGCGATTAACCCGCGCCGGGTTGTTGAGATGCAGGCAGCATGTAACATTCGTGCTGCCTGGTGATTTACCTAATTGCTGCAAGTAGCCAGGCCTACTTGCACTGTTGAGTGGCAGCACACACCAGCAGGGGGCCCAGATATTATGAGTGGCTAGCATCACTTAAAGGCAGCCCCTATAAAATACAGGGGTTCGCACGGAGTCTGAACGGAGATCAGACATCGCACATGTAAAATACAGATGCAGGTCCCATCCCTATGTTTACAAACTGTTGAGTTATTTTAAAACATTGAATAAAGGTTGAGCACTACTGAATCCCACATCCTCCAATCTGCATACCAAACCCCACCAATCTGCCGATCTCAGTTATTACCGGGCCTGTGAGAGAGCATGCACCAAGGTTCTCTGATATTACACTAGAGGCCTTGGTGCAAGAGATGGACAGAAGGAGGGGCATCCTAGATCTGCACGGAGGGGCAAGAGGCCCTCCAGACATATGCTCCTGAGGCAGTGGGGGGCAGTAGGGGAGGAAGCCAATGCCAGGTACATAGCACACAAACATGGATGCAGTGCAGGAAGAAGTTCAATGCTTTGACACGAATGGTCAAGGTGAGTGAGGTCAAGTGGCATCTCCTACCAACTGCTTCACTAGCTGCATCCACTGCTCCACGCATTACACCCCCATCTCCCATTTACCAACAAACTCTTTCAATCAGTACCCAACTCTTCCAATCAGATGCTTCCTCTCACCCTCACACATTACTACTGTTGCAAGCCGCACACCCACAACTCACAGGTCACACACACTGGCAGCTATTTACCATGATAACCACACTACCCAAACATCTTGCAGGACACTCACCGACACATGTCCTGCTTTCTCGCAGGGGAAGGTTGCGCAAAACAGAAGGCAGCAAGTGTCAGTGGCTCCATGGAACATGAACCTGCTGTCCTCTCTCAGAATGACAGCATTCCTGTCTCACCCCTGCCACTCTGCCAGTGCTCTTGCTGTTGCCTGTCAGCTAGCCAGCCCACTCCCTGGAAAGTATTGAAACTTTATTATAGGAACATACGAAGATAGGAACAGGAGTTGGCCACTTAGCCCCTCGAGCCTGTTCCGCCATTCAATGAGATCATGGTTGATCTGTGACCTAACTCCATATACCCGTCTTAGCCCCATATCCTTTAATACCTTTGGTAAAATCTATCAATCTCAGATTTAAAATTAACAGTTGAGCTAGCATCAACTGCCGTCTACGGAAAAGCGTTCCAAATTTCTACCACCCTTTGCATGTAGAAGCGATTCCTAACTTAACTCCTGCAAGTCCTTGCTCTAATTTTTATGTTATGTTCCCTAGTCCTAATATTTACCTCCAAAAACAGGTACAAATGCATCAGCAGCCAGAAGCAATAATCCAGCAACTAACTCCTGCATGATCACTTTAGATAGCGCTGGTTTGGGGGGAGGGGGGATCCTCCATACTATGTAAGACCTGTTCAGCTGTGCGCTGGCTGGAGCTTGAAGTTCCAAAATCGCATCTGTCCCTTTAACTCAGCATTGCACACTGATCTACCGCATAGTCTCCCTGCTTTACATGGTGCCGGTGTTCATTATCTGCTTGTGCGCAAACGCCTTTACCAAGATAGCGGCCGGTGCATATCATGTCAGAAGTGTGTGCGCGCATTCCATATGCCATTTTGGGTCCTTCGGAATCCGCGTAGCGCCTACAAAACGGGCACTGCGCTGCCCAATTTAGTGTGCAGAGTGATGAACATGTGCAGAGTGAAGAACAGACACCTAGTGGATGTATTGAACAAGGATACCATACGTTTGCCTCCAGCAAAGATCAGTACATTTTCCTGAGGCAGTTCCTTTCCATTTGGAAATATGGGAGCACTTGTGCTCATCTAGCTACCTAACTAGAACCTTAAAGTACCATTCTAGAATGTAAAAACAGCTGAAGTATTCTTTTTTAAATCAGGCTTTATAACGTAAGTGAATTAGTCTTGAAAATAGTCACTGAAACATTCATCTGTGAAGAGTGGTGCTTGCAGCTCACAGATTTGTAATTAAGCATCATTATCCCAGAGTCCGAGCAGAAATGTAAAAGTGGCTTTAGAATGGAGGTGTGTGAAGGGAAATTGAGTAAAAAAGCACACAGCTGTAGTCTGGTGATCAGTACAAGTTTGTCACTTTAAAACATTAGATTAGATTTGCACCAACTTTGACAGGGATCTTCCTTTTACCATTCACTTCATTTCACAAATAATATTTGGAACTGCATATACATTTGTAAACTCCGAATTATCACTTCATTAACTTAATGTTGCTTTAGCTTATTTTTATAAAATGACTTCAGCAGATTGTTGGTTGCTTTAAAAAATACTGAACCATGCTGAGAACCATTAATTTGTCAGAGTATTCCATTCCCACAGGGGAAAAAAATCTAACTGTAGTGCAATTGTACACATTCATAACAGCAAAAATAAATTCCGAACCAAAAAATTTGCTTCTGTTGCATCCTTGGGGCATGATTTTAAAAGGGAAAAACGGGTGGTTTGGGGGTGGAGGGCATTCAAAATCGCAACCATTTCGGACCCGCCTCCAATCTGCCCACTTCCAGTTTTCACCGAGGCGGGATGAGGGGTGGGTTGGTGATTAAAACCTTTCCAGGAGGCTGTGGGCCTTCCATTTTCACAAAGTTTCCAATTTCTCTTTCATGCCACGTGAAAGAAGGCGAGAAGGCCCGAAACTAACAGGTATGTGCCTTTCTGGCACAGCTTGTGGGCCCAGAAGGGCAGGGGTGCTTCCCCCAAGCCCAACAAGCCTACCTGCAGCGACCCCCAATGATCGCAGGCCGTCCCCCCGATATCCGACCCCCCCCCCAACAATTGCAGACACACCCACTCCAATCTCCGACCCCCCCTCCCAAAAGATCACGGACCCCCCGATCTCCGCCACCCCCCCCAACGATCGTTAACCGCCCCGATCTCCACCCCCCCCCCCCCCCCCAACGATTGCGGAACTCCCCCGACCCCCCGCATCAATCGCCGATGACCCCCCCAATGATCGTGAACCCCTGATGCCCCCCCCCCCCAACGATCGTGGACACCCACGATGACCCCCAATCCTTACACCCCCTACCCCGTGACTAACCCCTGATCCCTCCCCCCATGATTGATTACCCCACCCATGACTTCCATGCCCACCGGTGCCCCTGTGCCAACCCATGCCCCGTCCGAATGAGACCAGCCTGTCAATCAGGCTGGCCAGTCGGACGGTAAACCGACAAAAAAAAGACGCTCTTACGTCAAAATCATAAGGAAGTCCGGGAAACCTGTACTTCCAGGTTTCTTGTCCACAATTTGACCCCCCGCCCCCTTCCCAGCTCGGGGTCAAAATCATGCCCCATGTGTTTGGAAGCTATGCAAAGTTTGAGCAAATTTCTAAGAGTTCAGATGTAATTTCATTGCTAATGGTACTTTCAAATCTATTTCAGTGATGCATTGCCTTGAGGAGTGCAATAAAGCTGTTCTTTGATATAATGTTATTGGGTGCCTACTTCCCATTCTCTCTCTATTATGACACTTGTACATTGATACCACATCATTGGTGGCATGATAGTTCCACAGCCAGCAACGCACTATATACAGAGGCAAGCTGCATGCTTCCAGTGGCCTACAAATACAACCATGCAGTTCCAGTTTTTCGGTTGGTAAATGGCCTCCTAAGCTTCCAATAGGGCAGGCAGGAAGTGCGCGCTTATTACGAACCGCTCGCCATATTGATTTAGGCAAAAAACTCGGTGTCCAGAGCTCATGCCTCAAAGAGGCATTAGGCCCTTTGCATATTCAAATAAGGGCCCTAATGCCTGTTCAGGAAAACCAGGACTACAGGCAGCCTAACAAGCGGTCCTGAAAAGGACCGCTGCAGACCACAATCAATAGCATAAGTGTTTAAAATATATGTACCTGAATGTGGAGCTGGGAGGAACAGAAGTGCTCCTCCTGGCTCTACATTCAAGCCGCCGCTATCCCTGATTGGTGCTGCTACCCTCCCGATCCCAGCCGATCTCTACCCACCCTTCCGGTCACCGCTACCCTCTCTCCCGATCAGAGTAAGAACTAACGGAAGCGCCAGCTCATATTCTTCCTCAGCTGCAGATCCCTGAGATCTGAACCTGTGTTTAAAAGAAGGATGTTGTTAGGAAGCGGGCCAAGCAACCTGCAAAGTCCAAGAACAAATGTGGAGGAATCAACTACCTGCATCTGTGCAATTGTGACTGACCGATTATCATTGTGTCCGTTGGCGACTCCAGGGCCATCTGCAGCCAAGTCCCCAGTGACAGAGGTCCTAGATCCAGTTGCAGTATCTCTTGTGAATGCTCAGACTGCTGTTATAGCAATCGTGGACTACAGTCTCCAAGAGGCTGTCTTGTCCGACTTCAACATGCTAGATGATCTGATGAAAACAGCTACTACACAGTGCTTCACTGTGTTAATGGTATCCATGTGATTTATATCAATTAGTGTTAATTGTATTCAGGTGGTGTGTATCAATTGGGGCTCTCTTGTATTCATATATGAGAGCTTATCTAGGGTATGGTATGCGTAATTTGGAGCTCTGTGAATAAAGGCTTGGAAGCAACTGAAGACCAGGCTGTTGTATTCTATCCTTCACCATCTGGCTATCCAGTTTAGAATACACTGCCCTCAGTGCTTCCCAAAGGTCTGCTTCCAAACAGGTCGTTGGGCATGTTGAGGCATACATTGGATGGACAGAGCACTTAGATCAAGTTCATCCCAATTAGAGCCTGCTGTATGGCTCTTGCCCCTGCAAAAGGTGGTTCAGTGAGAGCCTATTCTGATTTCTTGTCTTCATCTTGCCCTTCTTCTGGGTAGGTGTCCTCTGCTACCATGCCTTTCATGCTTACGCCCTTTTGTATGGCAGAATTGTAGAACATTCTGCCAATTATGATGTTCTTGGAGACCTTGTCAGGCCTAAATTGTAAGATGCCTTCTAATCTGCCAAGTTATCTAAAAAGCTGCTTCAAGATACCTATAATGTATTCAATAAAGCTCTGCTGTACCTACTCACTGCTCCTGTTTGCAGCTGTCCGAGAGGTATCAGGAGCCTGACTGAAAAGGATAGCCAAGTTCTTTTAGGAGTTATCATTGCATTCTTCTTTCCCCCCCTCCCGTTATCCTCCCACCCCTCCCAGGATATATGTCAGGGCTGCCTGTGTCCAAATTGGTCCTGCAGCTTCTGGTGTGCCCGCTGACCATTCTTCATCCGAAAATGGACCTAGACCAATTTCTAGTTCAGTGGATCCACCTTTAAGTGCTGACTTTATGCAGCCCAGAATAGGCCTGTCCCCATCTTTCGTTTTGTATGGATGAATACAGCTCTCAGTGAATTTCCTGACCCCTGAGTGTCTGTTCTACTCTGATACCACCAGTGATGGCAACTGGAAAATATACCCTTGCATGCCATCAATGTAGCTTAACTAAATAATTTTGACTGAATAAATAACAGAGTTGCTTGATGCTGCACACATTCCTTATTAGTAATCTTTAACAAGATCTTAACAAGTAAAAATCACCTTTACCTCACACTTTTTACAAATGTCTGTTAATCTGTGATGCAAAAATTGAAAAGCAGTATTAAAGATGGACAAATGGTCCATTAGCAATTTCTACAGACATTACATTGTTTTTTTTATTCATCTACTTTTTCAATAAAATCCTCAAACAAGAATATAGGGCCCTGAAAGTTTTAATTATGGCATGTAAATGAAGACAGTTCTGGATTACAAAGAGTTAATTCATTTCATGATATAGCCATCAGTGCTTTACCATGTCTTGTATCTTGATTCTTTTTGCATGTTGTTATTGACACCTTAGTTCCAATGAGTGTAAAGTGGTTTCCAAGTAATGTTGTTTAGATACTAAAATTAGACTGAAATCCAGTATGTGCAGTAGTGCTCAGGACTCTGTGTTTCAATTTCAAAACAAACATAAAGAAAACTGTCTCTTGGAAGAAGCTTAGAAATGTTACTTGCACAGATGCCTCTCTCCATGTGTCAGTCATGTGCTATGACCTGATCCCTGTTCATGTCACATGAAAGTTATTTTTATGGTTGCTTATTCCCTTTCAAGAGTCACCAAGACAATTGAAATCTTCTGCCATAATCACTGACTTAGGGAGAGCAGGGGAAGAAAGTACTTTCCCAATGTTGATATTGGGGGTGCACGAATGTCTTCCTTTGCCTCACTGCAGGCAGGTTCAGACTGACTTGTTGCCAGCTGTCAGGCTTATGGATAGGGAGAATTCTGAGGGTCACAAGAGTCAGGGTGAGATTCCAGTTGAGTCTGTCTCACTCTGTCCTCTGACAAATTGTGATACTTTTTTAGTTCATGTGATGGCAATCTTGAATTAAGAAAGTATGATTTAAGGTATGCTTCTATTTTTCTTATATAATAATTATGAATTTACGGAGAATGAACTTTTGGGAAGTGCATTTTATTATGTTACAAAAATGACTAATATTCAAGCCAGTTACCCCCTTGTGATATATTCAGCCTGAGTTCTAGTAAAGCCCTAATAATGAAAGCACATTCAGGTAAATAACACTTTAGGGATAAGAATACCACTGGCCCTGCATATAGCAACATCACCAATGTGTCTATGAAGATTTTCTCTGTTTGGGGCTCCAGACAGACGTAATCGAGTGTGAATGTATGACATATACTCCATTTTATCATTCTTGCTAGCAAATATATACTCACTTTTTAGCTGCTGTAAATGCTGTTATATGTTTACTTCAGTCACCTAGCTGACGGAATTCATCCCTGGCTGCAGCAGCAGGATGACAGTGCAGCTAAAGAATGACCAGCAGCAGGATGACAGTGCAGCTAAAGAGCCAGCAGCAGTAGGAGACACACAAGAATTGGGAGCACGAAAGGTGCACGAGACACAGTCAGCTTTTACTATAAAGTTCATGCTTAATACAGAAGTTCTGTGAGACTTAACCAGGAATTTTTCATATGCTCTCACCCGCTGCTGCTAGCTCTCCAGCAGCACTGTCATCCTTCTTTCTTGTTGGCGCTGCAACTCTAGCTCCTGGTCTGCTGGCTCTTCTTTGTTCCTGATCTGCTGTCTCTCCCACTCCTTCTGGTTATCCTTGTCGATTCTGTCATTACCTCTCCCACTCCTGCCAGCTGCTCTGCTAACGATTCCTCTTCGCTCCTGTTGGCAGTGCTGCATCAGCCGCCTCCCCTGCTTCTGCTGTTCCTGTTGCCAATTCCTCTCCTGCTTCTGGTGGTTCTTCTGCTTGCTCTTCACCTGTTGGGTTTCCTACAACTGCTCCTGGTGGCTATTCTGTTCCAATTTCTCTCCTATTCCTGGTGGTTCTTGTGCTGCCAATTCCTCTCCTGATGGTTCTCCTGCTTTCAGTTCCTCTCCTGTTTCTGCTGCCTCTCCTGCTCCTAGTTGCTCTCCCATTACAAATTCCTCTTCTGCACTTGATTCTGGTGCTGACTATCCTGCTTCACTCAACTCATCTGCACATAATTCCACTTGTGTTTTTGTAGGCATTCCTGATTGTTCCACTGCTCCTGCTCCCATATCGGGGGAACCTGAGCTCCCACACCCACTTACACTGATGCTGAATGGCTGGCTGTGAATGGATGTAGACTAATGGGTAGCTGCTATGTAATGTTCAGCTATTCACTAGATAAACTCACTAAGCCATCAGGGAGTATGTTTTGTGTCCTTTAATTGAATGGTGTGTTTTTGTACATCATTAAGTAGTATATACAGCATAACACAATTATGTATATAATCTGGTGCTGCTGCTCAGTGCAAAATGAAAACTTTTCCATTCCTTGTTACACTTCTCATCAAAAAATAGATAACCACATGTAATTAATATTTATGATATTGTTCTGCAAAAATAAAAAAGATATTTATAGCCTTCAGCATCCTATCCCAAAGATCTAGGTTCATTATTTATTCAGGAATTCTTATGCCAGAACTCATTTTGTGGACTTCAGTGATTCATATAGTCATGACATGTATTTACTGTTCTGATGTGGGCTAGTTAGGTTTTTGGTAGTTCTGCTCCCATTTAGTGTTGTGTTGAATATATTATGCAGTCTATTTTGAACTCTTAAAGCTTAAGTTTGTGCTTTGCGGACTATCCATTAATACTAAATAAGATAGCCTTTTATAAAGCATAAATGGCTCATTTTTAAAAAAATCAGTAACATCTCTATTGCTGTCTTCTTATTGCTGATCAAAATGAGAGATGTTTATGCTGGAAATTGAACACCATCCCCATTTCATGTGGCCAGTGCCAGCATGAAGCACTTTCAGATCAGTTATGGCATAGGTTAAATGTAAATTTAAGCTCCCTCTATTATATCCCAAGAATGTGCCCTAACACCAATTTTCAGGAGCACCAGCAAGATATTTCCATTTGCCATATATGCCATTATTTCTGAATTAAATTACTATTTTAATACCAAATGGGGGCAATTTTGTGCTCTGGACCCATATCCATTAGGAAATGGATAGAGGCTACCCAAACTCCTTTCCCATGTAGGAACCTTGCAGCCAACAAAAGATTTTCTTGCCATTAATCTGGGTTGGAATCAAACCCATTCTTGTTTCTTAACTTCGCCTGTAATTCTGTATTGCATGTATGGATAATTTCTCCCCTTTTCTGCTAACTTATTGCCCTATCTTTTTGTGTTCCTTTACATTCTATACCTCCCCATTAATACCTCCCCTCTTATTATCTCCTATAGACCAAAACATTAAATTTGTGGAATCACTTGATGAAAAATGGTGTGTGTCTTCGCCAAAGTGCCTTCTTCCCACGAGTAGTCTTTCTGAATCCCATCTGTGAACTGGACCCAGAAGTGCCACAGATAAATGAGGTCATAGCTCCATGCAATGTTGAATCCTTTATTTGTTCTTTCAAGGAAGGGTATATGTCATGGATCACCGATATTCTTACACCACATTGGCTGTCTGGTGAGTACTGAAGTATATTTAAGTATATATTTCTACAGAATAAGTTAGAAACCTACTGTTGAATACACATAAAGCAGAGGCTAGTGAGGTTGACACTTTATGAAGGCTAGGAATTGCTTTTTGTGTCTCATAGATTTGGATTCCACCTTCATCATTTTTCACATAGCCTAAAACAGCTGTAAATTCCTGTTGAAAATAATATTGAAAAAAAACCTGAAATTTGAATGGGAAGTAATGAGGATTTCCGCAAGGAATTAACAGAAAATCTTAACCCTAAAAATTCTAATCCCGAAAAATAAAAGAAATATTAAAAAGTAATAAAGTAATGACAATAAACATAAATTGAAATAATAGCGCATGATTATATACCCATCATTTTTGTAGTTCCATGTCATTGCCGTCAATAACTAGTCTTCATTTTGTTGCATTTATACTATTTGACTATGGGTTGGAGGTAATTATAAGATTATATTCAAATGTTGAATTAATCATTGGGCTAGTTTGATAGTGTTCTTGCTGTTGGTTTGTTAAGTGCTCTCTCTTTTTACCTTCTATGTCATCTGCCACATCATTCCCATAAATGTTATAACAGCAGTAACTTACAGAAGTATTTTCCATATTTCCATGGGTATCAAGTCTGTAGTTTCAGGAACAGGGACTATTTTGTTGTTAGTTCCTCAGTACAAGATCTACCTCTTCCCTCAAAAACATTAATAATGTGCGCGCGATATGCTGTGAGGTACCGACCTTTAGTGGGAGTAATGAGCAGTACTGGGTATGATTGAATTTCTATAAATAAAACCCAGCAAAAAAGTATTTATGGTGTTAATATTTGCAACATAATCAGAATGGCCAGATTTTTTTTCTTCTTGCTCATTGAGCTGCTGTTTGGGTCTGTAAATAAAGAAAGTGGAGTATTAGACTACTTTTTCCTTTCTCCACAAAAACAAATTTGAAATTACATTAATTATTCTTAAACCATCTATGTTGCTATGGCTTCATCCACAGTCATCATTTCCCAGAAACTGCAGTTATGATGGATACCTGAAATTATGATGTGTATGTCAGCTACATGTTACCATATTATAGGTTTAAACCTGAATTAATTTAAACTAGTTCAAATTTGGATCACTTAGGGGTTGAGATTCCTTGTTGTGCTATTTCTAGCGCACTGATTAGCATCTTCCCTGATCAATTTTCTGAGTGTAGGTTAATGACTTTGTTAGAATACCACACAAAGCAATTTGACACAAACACATTACCTGATGCTCTAAAAAAAATAATGCACTGAGGAATTTCAACTCATTATGGTTTTATTTCTCCTTTTTCTCCCTAACATTATTTCTGTCTGTCCTCTCCTCCTAAAGGTGCTGACCCATGCTTTTTCACTGGACAGCTAGCAGGCCTCTTATATTGGCTGTTCCTCATGTGTGTGCTGAGACAGTGCTGAATGGGAAGCAAAATCGGGCCTGTTGTATAATGGGGGGCTAATCCGATTTTGCCCATTTTATATCATCGCCAAAAGTTAAAATTGCCCCCACTGAGTGTTAAGGCAGACTGTTTGAACTTGATTGGCATCACATCTAAGCCAAATCCAGTATCCTCACCTGACATTCATGGATGCGTGTGTTACAGTGGGGAGTTATTGGATAGCGATCAGGAATGGGAACCCTGGATGATTTTTTCCCCCACATGGCAGCTAATGCCAATTGTGGCAATCCGACAGTTGCCCGGCTGAGATCAGTGAGCTCACCCCAGGGAGGGATCAAACCTGGGACTTCCCTATTCCGTATGGGTCAGTAGCACACCATTAAAACATCACAATAGGTTTTTAATTAAGTTAGGGAATCGAACCTACACTTGGCACATGGAATAAGTTAAAGTTATTAGCAGAATCAGTGAATGCAGCTAGCTGTGTCAAGCAGGTTATACTGATAGTGATAAACTTCTAACTTTTGAAATCCAATAGGACAAGTACTTTGAGCAAATTGATCTGTAAAGGTGAGGTTGGCAATCCACTATTTTTGTATTTTCTGCTAATCAGTACAACAATCTTACACATATTTACAGGTCAATCTCTATTGCAGCTTTGCTATTAGAAAACTGCAGCAGTGAAGGAGATTAACATTGTACGCTGCATAAAAAGTTTCCTTTCCGAATTTTGTTCAGCTACTCTGCACACTCAGCCAATTCTAGCTTTTCCTGGCTCGGGCACCAAACTGATTCGAAACACCAATTACAGTGTTGCTGAATTGAGCCACTCAGGGCCATTCCAATAAGATACATCATTGACCAGCTCCAAGTACAAGTGGAAGCCTCAAGTGACTAACAAAATTCAAACCGTCTCCTTGCTATGTGATTTATTTTTTATTAAAAAGAGTGGAGAGTACTTTAAACTGGACGTTTATTCTGTCAAGCTTTTCTTTAAAATTGTGGCTTTCTACTGTTTTTTTAAAAGGGACATGGTGTCGTAGGAATGAAAGAGTTGAATAAGTATTACCAGTGATAAATTTTTGACATTACAGCATTGCATTTCATGCAGTGTACTTTTTCCAGCCACTATCCAAAATAGCTGCTCGTGTTTATTTTTGATAATTGAGGCAAATACTCCTGCTCTAAATTCCAATGTCTGTTGTCTTTTGGAGAAGTCAGATGAATATCCACTATAAGTATAGATCACCTGGTCTGAATTGGTCGTCTGTTTTTTTTCAGCAGGAAGTAATTCTCTTTCCCCTCCCTCAAGTCTCTCTGCTCCTCTGCTGGAGATGATGGACTCATGCTGAGGCATGATTCCATAGGTGCCAGCAGCCTCTGCCACCTTGGTTCTAATAACTGGCTCTTTTAGCAGAAATGTAAAAGATTTGTTTAAAAATAATGGTGTATGTACCGTTAGAAAATAAGTCAGATGCACCCTATTGATGGTTTACTATATATTAAATCACAGGCATGGCAGTGTTATATCAACTTTCTTAAAACAAGTTGGTAGTGTATATAAATCTATAAATAAGACATATACTTTATTCAATTCACCACATAGTCATTCAAAAAACAGATGATGTGCTACAGTTCATTACACAAAACACCACAATCTGAGTCGAAATGCTTGGAGACAGCTGCTACATTAAAGTAAATGAACTCTTAGTTACAGCACGACCCTCGTTATAATATGTATTTTCTTGGCTCCTAAACAGCAAGGGTGTACTGTACCAGATAATGTGGGAAGACTGCTACGTGTTAAAGGAAATTATGCACATTTTAAAATTATCTAGAAAAACAGCAATTGGGTTACAGATGGGGATTATGTGATTTTGTTTTTAATAAAGAAATTTCAGGTGATGTATTTTTTCAGTTTCTTTTTCATAATATTGAAAGACAAAATAAAGACTACAGATTTTTTTTCAATACATATTCAGGTCACTTATCATTCCGCCACATTAGCGATTTAACAGGAGCGCTTGGTAAAATTGGCACGTGGGACATTTTGGACCTGCATGGTGGGCAAAGGTTGATAGGCGACTACCATGGCTGTTTACACATAGCTCTGAATCGAGAAGAAGCAGATGAACTTGAATTTTCACATCACAGGAATTTGACTGCTGGATACCTCTGGGCTCTTGTAGGTTATTCACCACAGGTAGGCTTACAGATTGCTTATTTGGTGGACATTTTAAATGTTTCTGTCATGAACATGAACTTTAGGTTAAAGCAGGAAACTAATAAACAACAGATGGTATTAAATTTATCACGTTGGAGGTGACTCAGGCGCTTGTTCAGAAAGGGGAAAAGAGGCTGAGTCAAATACTAACATAGTTTGCACACGTCCTTGCTTACAGCTCAGAATTGACATCTACAGCGGCCTGAGAGCAGGCAACGATCACCATGTCAATTTGGGATTGGTAGGTAGGCCCCAAAAGGGCGGAAATAAATAACTGAAGCACAAAATTAAGAATACAATATTATGAATAATTTTCTTAAATCGTGATCCTGATGTGCAGTCTCGCCCACTGGGAGTGCATATCAGAAAATTAAGCATCCACATCCCGCGATTTTCCGTGCATTGGTATGGAAAATCAAGGGGAGCGCATACTGAAATTTCCAATATGCATTCCCAGCAGGCGAGGTTCTAAGCCCATTTTTCAATTTCAGAAAATTATCCCTATTATTTAATCACATTCATCATATCATATTAAACATCTGTTAAGCTTGTTTTCACCTTTCTTTCACAGATTGGGGTACACTGGATGGCAAACCAACAGCTTAGTCATTCCAGTATAAAAGTTAGTCTCATGGAATGCAGTCATAATAGCGTGCAATTTTGTCAATCATGAGCTGTTATTAACAAATGTTATGTTTTTAGAAACAAGGATATCAGTAAAATAACAGATTCATAATATACTTGTTACATAACCGTTCTTTATTATCAATTCATGTGGAACTGAATAGATCTTTGAACTAATTTCATTTACACTCTGTCTTTGTTATCAACCCAGTTAGGGCTGAATAAAATGTATTTGTGGATTTTATTTAATTAATTGATGCGGCTTCCTTAGACATGCCACTGGTAACTTCTTAAAAGTATACTGCCAAAATGCGAAGCTTAGGAGGTTGTGCTATAAATCCCTTATAGCACTGTGTAGGGATTTACGAGCAAGATGCATTGCTTGAGAACTGTCGTTCCAGTGCTGTTGTAAATCTCCATACAACATAATGACCTATATTAAACCCAGCTTTTACCAAGAATGTGCTCTTGATAAAACAAAATGATATCTCATATGCAGAATACATTGTTGTAATGGGTTTAGTAACAGGATGACTTGTAATTTCTCATAATGCACCATTGAAGTGTGACAGTGTAATGTCATTCCGACATTTAATTCATTTATATGTGCAAGATATGTTGAGGTTGACATATCTTTCTGTGCAGCAAACTGGTTTACAAAATAATCCACTTTAGACCGCCATTAATAGTTCAGTTTTGTTGACTTCTAGTAGTCATAACCTGGAAATGTTCCAGTGTTGTTTCATGTGTACCAAAACCAGAATTCATATTTTGAGCTAGTTATGTTAGGACTGCTAAAAGAAAACAAATTTTAGGGTGAAATATGGGAATCACTGCAGAAGCATCATGGAACAATATGATGACATCATACATTGTACCAGTGCACACTTAATTGGAAAATAACATTAATTCTAAAAGATGTGAAAATCATTTGGAAATCCCACTTATCCTACCCTACCTACCACTAAAAATAGCATATAAGCATAGGAAGATAGGGAAGTACAAGACTGAAAAAGACCCTACAGTAGTACATCGGGCCAGTTCCAGAAGCAAATGACTGTTAATCATTCCCTCTTCAAATATCTATGCAATTCTCCCGTACATTTTTCCACACTGTCAGCCCCCATTGTCTCCCTTGGCAATTCATTCCACACAATCACCACCCTCTGCATTAAGTGGTTTAGATTTAAATTGTCTGCACATTCCCTCTTCTAAGGTTGACCTTGTGTTACCTAATTATAGAGTTTGTGGCAATCTCAAACGTATTATCATAGTTAAATTCATCTATTTCCTTAAAACTTCCTTAAGAAACTCATAAATAATACAATTCTGAAAAAAATCTCAAAACTTCCCCCGTCTCATCTTCCTTCCAATGCTTTCAACAACTTTACCCCACACCACTGTCTTCGAGATATTAGGGTAGAAACTAGTCTTGGGTGATAGGGCAAAACAGGGGCTATCGCATCTGCCGCTGGTTATACAGTTCCTTTGAAGTAAGTGGAACTGGATTCATTAGTTCATGCTTGTGAAGGATTCTCCATTTCATTGGTGGCCTGGAATCATGAAACAACTCAGTAAAGAAAGAAGGAACTTTATGTAGCATCTTTCACGACCACAAGACGTCCCAAAGCACTTTACAGCCAATGAAGTACTTTTGAAGTGTAGTCACTGTTGTAATGAAGGGAAATGCAGCAGCCAATTTGTGCACTGCAGTGCGTCAAATAACCAGATAATCTGTTTTTATGATGCTGGTTGAAGGATAAATATTGGCCAGGACACCAGGAGAGCTCCCATGCTCTTGTTCGAATAGTGCCTTGGGATCTTTTATCTCCACCTGAGAGGGCAGACAGGGTTTAACTTCCTTAGTAGGTTTAACTTCCTTAGTACTGCACTGAAGTGTCAGCCTAAATTATGTGCTCAAGTTTCTGGAGTAGTTGGCTCAGTGGCAGCACTTTCGTCTCTGAGTCAGAACACTGTGGGCTCAAGCCCCACTCCAGAGACTTGGGCATAAATCTAGGCTGTCGCTCCAGTGCAGTACTGAGGGAGCACTGCACTGTTGGAGGTGCTGGCTTTCGGATGAAACATTTAAACCTGTCTTCTCAGGGAGACGTAAAAGATCCCATGACACTATTTTGAAGAAGATCAGGGGTGCCCTGGCCAATATTTATCCCTCAACCAACATCACTAAAACAGATTATCTGGTCAATATCTCATTGCTATTTGTGGGACCTTGCTGTGGCGTTGCCTACATTACAACAGTGACTACACTTCAAAAGTACTGTGGGGTCTCCTAAGGTCATAAAAGAAGCTATATAAATGCAAGTTCTTTCTTTTTCTTTCTTTGTGCAAGGAAAAGATCAGTATGCTTTGCTTGAGATGTAATTTTGCAAAGAGAAGCAAAGATTGCACAAAAGTGTATATTGACAGGTCTAATACAATGAAATGTGAATTACATTGTTAGCTAAGGGTGGAAAAGTAAAGTGAGTAATTTTGTATACTTAGTTCTATCTGCTTTGAAGGAATAATTTTTCTCAGGCTTTAGTAAGCCAGTCTGCTTTTTGCAGCCTTTATAATTCTTCTGAACTATTCTCATTTCCTCTCTTTTGTACTCCACTCATTGAAAGGAACTGACAAAATTCAGATTAACAGTACCTTTCTAAGAAACTGTTCAAGTAAACATAATTGACACTTGCAAGTTCCTTTTAAAGTTATTTCTATCAATGTAAAACGGTTGGCACTCATACCTCTCCGCCTCTCTTTAAGATGCTCCTTAAAACCTACCTCTTTGGTCACCTGTCCTAATATCTCCTTATGTGGCTCGGTGTCAAATTTTGTTTAATAATGCTCGTGTGAAGTGCCATGGGATGTTTTACTACATTATAGGCACTGTATAAATGCAAGTTGTTGGTGTTAATTATAGCAGTGCAAAGCAATTTATAGTTGAAGCCATACGCAGTAGTGTAAAATAATTGCCAGTTGTCACCGCTTACTTTAACACTTTTTTTCAAATCAGACACATTCCATGCATCAATCTAAGTTCGGCAGGTTGATGACACTGGATTGACCTCTCCCTCCATGTGATTGGTTCTTACACCTACTGGGCCATCCACCTTGGTATGGGTTGCCATTTCAACATAGTGAGGCCATTTCTCCGTTACTTCATAAACCTGATTTATCACAATACTGACTGGAAGTAGAGTGGACCGTGATTTGTGCCCACCTGATGTAATGGTCACTGACCCGACTGTAATTTCTGGGGTCGGTCTCATTATAAATTTTTGGGTCAGCTTCAAGTGTCATTAACATCTCTGTTTTGGAGCCTGCTCGTTAGAAGGTGGGAAGTGCCGAGCTGCTGGAAGATTTAAAGGCCTTCAACATCTTAAACAAGCAGGCATCGTCCAGCCCTTTACGCTCCTAAAGGCCTTTAAATTATGTTTACTCAAGAAACGAGAATAATGTGTTCACGAGGGCCTGGGGGTTCTCAGAGCTCCCAGGTCCTCTGATGAATCAATGGGAATGCTACTGGAGGAAGGCATACTCTCTATGGCAGGACCCAAGGAGCGCTGCTTGGGGATAATAGAAGGAGGTCTCCTAGGCAGTGGGTGCCAATTCTTCCACCCAACGCATGGCTAGGCATGGGTTAAAAGCACACATGTCATACCTTGACACCAACAGGAAGCACCATGATAAATAGCACTAGGAACTTACACAGTGTGGTTTCTTATTAAAATTATGGTTGTTGTCCATCCATACATTGTAATTAGAAAGGTTTGGAAGTTGCTTTCCATCAGGTGGGGTGAATGGTTGATTTTTTGTTGTTTTGCATAGAGAGCATGTTTCTGGAGCGAAGTGGGGAGATATGACAGGATTCTTAATGGTGCCAAAGTTAAGTGAAGTTTCCCTGTAGGAGAGTGGCACAAATGTCTCTTCCAGCTGGCAACAAATTGTCCTCTGCAGCCTCTTCAGGTTGCTACTGTTCCTCTTGCTGCCCTTGGAGGCCTTCCTCCTCTGGGTTTCTATGACGAGGCCTCTCTGCAAGGCAAAGTTGTGCTGCATGCAGTATACTATCACAATCCGTAAGACCCTAGCCAGGTTACATTGCAGGACTCCCCCAGATTGATCCAGGAATCTGAAGCACTGTTCCACTCAGCTCACTGATGTGCTTAGTGATTACTCTGGTTGATGAATGCACCTTATTACATGTCCAGCTTGTGTGTTGAAATATGATAAGGTGTCATCAGCCATGACTGCAAAAATTAACCTTCATTGCCCAGAAGCCAGCCTAAGACTTGGCTTTTTAGGTCAGAGTGGCGGTAGCATGGTCTGCCTTGAAATGATGGCATCATGACAGCTGCCAGGGAACAGTGCACTGACTTGCATAATGTGGTGCTACTAGTTCAGCAAGGAGCCATACACAATCATATGGGTGTAGTCTATGGTGCAGTATTTTCTGCTCCTGCACCTAGGGCTATTGGATTGCTTGGGCTCAGTGAATGTAGGAAAATTGGGCGGGGAGAAGTGCATGCCCCTAAAGGAGCCCGCTCTATTTTCCATCTGTTAGTTTAATTGGATGAAAAATCGAGGCGAGGCGGACTACACAGCCCTAATGAAGCCCACTCGATTTTCCGTCCGTTAATTTAGTTTAAATAGATTGAAAATCGGACAGGCTCCCTTATGGGTGTGATCTCCTCTTTGCCTGATTTTCCTGTATTTTCTGTGCGCAGGCGATCCAATAGTCCCAGATGCAGGAACAGGAAAATCTGCCCATGTCTCCCTGCGCTCACAAATCAGGCGATCCCAATTGGAAAATTTAGGCTGTGGTACTCATGGTGATTTATGTTGCCTCATCTGTGAAGAGAGACTTTCTACACCTTATTGCCTCCATAAGCTCCACAGCTGGATTGACGCACTAAGTGTTATTTATAGTGTTTACGTGTCTATTAAGGGAGTTAATAGGTGACTCTGCACAGTTATTATAGTTTTTTCCCTGATTGGCTGCTCAGTTGTTCATTAATTGTAATAAGTGCCCGCTCCAAGAATGCACATTTCTGCAAGTGCACAAGAAAAGGGTAAAAAAATGAACTCTTGATTTGATGCAGTTAGTGTGCTGAGAGTAAACAAAACCACTAACTTGTCACCTTAGTGAGTAAAACATGCCTTATGTAATTTCTCAATAATTCCTTCCAGTCTCTCTCATAATTATGCCATTGACTCTCACTGTTTAAAATAAATTCCAAGATTTCACAAAGACATTAAAAGGGATTCTTATGATAAAAATTACTTTTTAACATTATTTATTAAATATCCTCAGACAAAATGCCTGATTTGATTGGATGAACTGTGGCTTACAAGTTGACAGTACGATAGTCATTACAAAGTGGCAAAGGTGAATTGAATAGCGAAAGGGAGATAGAAGAACAAATATGTAGGCAAATTTCTGAGTGCAAAAATAAGAGGGCAATAATAGTAGGGGACTTCAACTACCCTACATCAACTGGGATTCAAACAGTGTGAGGGGCACAGAGGGCGCAAAATTCTTGATCGGTGTCCAGGAGAACTTTTTTAGCCAGTATGTGACAAGCCCAACAAGAGGGGATGCAATTCTAGATTTAGTCCTGGGAAATGAAGATGGGCAAGTGGGTGAAGTGACAGTGGGGTGAGCATATTGGGGATAGTTACCACAATTCGGTTAGTTTTAGCATTATTATGGAAAAGGACAGAGTTAAATCAGGAGTAAATGTTTTAAATTGGGGGAAGGCAAATTTTACAGAACTAAGAGGTGATTTGGCAGAAGTGGAATGGACACAACTACTTGAGGAGAAATTAGTGGGAGGCACTAAAAAGTGAAATTCTACGAGTACAATGCAGACACGTCCCCTCAAAGAAAAAGGGTGGCACAGCCAAATTTAGAGACCCCTGGTTGTCTAGAAGTATACGGGGCAAGATAAAGCAGAAAAAGAAAGCTGATGACTGTCACAGAAAACTAAATACTGCAGAAAGCCTAGAGGAGTATAGAAAGTACAGGGATGACATAAAAGAGGAAATAAGGAAAGCAAAGAGAGGGCATGAAAAAATATTAGCTATTAAGATTAAAGATAATCCAAAGATGTTTTATCAGTACATTAAGAACAAGAGGATAGCTGAGTTAAAGGTGGGACCTATCAGGGATGATAAGGGTAACTGGTGTGCAGAAGCAGAGGGTGTGGGTAGGGTTTGAAATGAATATTTTGTCTCCGTATTCACAAAGGAAAGGGATGATCCGGACGTAGTAGTTAAAGAGGAGAGGTGTGAAATATTGGATAAGGTAAACATAACGAGAGAGGAAGTACTAGAGGGACTGGAATCCTTGAAAGTTGATAAGTCACCAGGGCTGGATGGATTGTTTCCTAGGCTATTGAAGGAAGCCAGGGAGGAAATAGCGGATGCTCTGAGGATCATTTTCCAATCCTCACTAGATACAGGGGAGGTACCGGAGGACTGGAAGACTGCAAACGTAGTACCATTGTTTAAAAAGGGTACGAGGGAAAGACCAAACAATTATAGGCTGGTCATTCTTACCTCGGTGGTGGGCAAACTATTAGAATCAATAAAACTGTCACTTGGAAAGGCATAGTCAGCATGGATTTGTTCAGGGAAGGTCTTGCCTTACAAATCTGATGGAATTCTTTGAGGAAGTGACTAGGAGGATTGATGAGGGTAGTGCAGTGGATGTTGTCTACATGGATTTTACATTTAAGGCATTTGACAAGGTCCCACATGGCAGACTGGTCAGAAAGGTAAAAGCCCATGGGATACAGGGAAATGTGGTGAATTGAATCCAAAATTGGCTCAGTAACAGGAAACAAAGGGTAAAAGTCGATGGATGTCTTTGCGAATGGAAATCCGTTTCCAGTGGTGTGCCACAGGGCTCAATGTTGTGTTCCTTGCTGCTGTGGTATATATTAATGATTTGGACTTGAATGTAGGGGGCACGATTGGCAAATTTGCAGTCGACACAAAAATTGGCCATGTAGTTGATAGTGAAGAGGATAGCTCCAAGAAGATATCAATGGGTTAGTGGAGTGGGCGGAAAAGTGGCAAATGGAGTTCAACCCGGACAAGTGTGAGGTAATGCACTTAGGGAGGGCAAACAGTAAAAGGGAATATGCAGTAAACGGGAATATATTGAGAGGGGTAGAGGAAGTGAGAGACCTTGGAGTGCATGTGCACAGGTCCCTGAAGGTGGTAGGACAGGTAGATAAGGTTGTGAAGAAGGCATACGGAATGCTCTCCGTTATTAGCCGAGGTATAGAATACAAAAGCAGGGAAGTAATGATGGAACTGTATAAAACGCTGGTAAGGCCACAGCTGGAGTATTGTGCGCAGTTATGGTCACCACATTACAGGAAGGATGTAATTGCTCTGGAGAGAGTGCAGAGAAGATTTACAAGAATGTTGCCAGGGCTTGAAAATTGCAGCTGCGAGGAGAGATTGGATAGGCTGGGATTTTTTTCCTTGGAGCAGAGGAGGCTGAGGGGTGACTTGATTGAAATGTACAAAATTATGAGGGGCCCAGATAGAGTAGACAGGAAGTACCTGTTTCCCCTAGTGGAGAGTTTAAGAACTAGAGATTTAAGCTGATTGGAGGGGACATGAGGAAAAACTTTTTTACCCAGAGGATAGTGGGTGTATGGAATTTGCTGACCGAATTGGTGGTAGAGGCAGGGACCCTCAACTCTTTTAAAAAGTACCTGGACCTGCACCTAAAGTGCTGTAAGCTGCAGGGCTACCGACCGGCTGCTGGAAGATGGGATTAGAATGGGCACCTGGTTGTTCTTCGAGCCGGTGCGGACACAATGGGCTGAATGGCCCCCTTCTGTGCTGTACCTTTTCTACGGTTCTATGGTTCTGTAGAGGTAGATCTGATGAATTAGCACTCCCAATGCAGAGCTAATGACTGGAAAATTATGAGGTGCACACTGACTTTGGCCCCCAAATTCCCAATGTTCTCCTGCCACGCGAAGCTCTGCCCTGGAAATGCTAATTTGTAAAATCTACCCTGTTGTCTCTTCCCCTGGCAACACTGACTTTTGACTGATTGAACACTTCCCAAGTTAGGTAAAACAGTTAATCCTGTTAGTAGGTAAATGTAGCTCAACAGTGCAGTAAAACTGAAAGTGACTTCAACTTCTGAGTTATCACTGATAAACTATTGCCCTGGGGGTTCAGAAGTAATTGCATCCATCAGCTTTGGGACCTTTATCAAACAATTGGGTGTTTCTATAGCTTTTTAGACACCCTTTATTGTTAACTGCAATTAAAATTTTTCATCTCTAAGTAAGGAATCTAAATTTTACATATCTTTAGGTTACCGATAAAACTGCAAAACATGCTGTGAATGATATTTGTGTACCTGTGTATTGAAAACTTTAAATCGTAGGAGGGAAAGGAAGAAAGAACAACCTTGTATTTATATAGTGCCTTCTTATGTAGTCAAAACATTTTACAACTAATCGATTACTTTTGAAGTGTAGTCACTTTGTTACGCAGGCAAACATAGTAGCCAATTTGTGCACAGCAAGCTCCCATAAACAGCTGGGGCCCGATTTTAGCAGGGCTGCGGGTTCTCGGCGGATGGGCTAGTGGAAATTAGTGGGTTTCCCGCGCGATCGTAGCAGGCAAACCACTAATTGGATCCACTTACCTGCTCCTCCGGGTTCCCCGCTGCTGATCTGCGCGTCAGGCGGGCTGCACATGCGCAGTAAGATCTGTCAGCTGGAGGCGCTCTATTTAAAGGGGCAGTCCTCCACTGACAGATGCTGAAACCAATAGCAAAGATGACTGCATGGAGCAGCCCAGGGGGAAGACTGCTCCCAGTTTAATGATGCCTCACCCCAGGTATCAATACATGGGGTGAGGAGGAGGGGGAGGACAGAGACCTTCCACCCGGCGGGCGGGAGGAAGCGGCCCGCCTCCGCCACCAGGAAGGCCTGGCTCGAGGTGGCAGAGGGGGTCACCTGCGCCACCAACATATCGCCCACCTGCACACAGTGCAGGAGGCGGTCCAATGACCTCAGTAGGTCAGCCACAGTGAGTACACGTAGTCCTTCCCCTACACTCCGTCTGCCACATCACTGCCCCCACCCCACATCTCCTTCGGCACTGCCAACACTACTCTGTCACATCACCCCTCATACCCACTCAAACCCCATCCTCATCTTACCTGCACCTACTCACCTCGCCAGTACGCACCCCGCCACTACCACGCAACCCAATCGTCATACAATCTCATAGCTCTATCCCATACTCACCCTCACCCAACCTGCCACCACCTGTGCTGCAGCCACAGGGCATGCATCACATATGTGCAGTAGGCGGCGTAAGGCAAATGTGTCGTGAGCATGAAGGGGATGCACAAGGGTGTTTGAGGGTTTGTCATGGTTGTTACTTATATTGAATTTCAGAACAACTCACATCACAAATTATATTGGCACCACTACTGCCATGTCTTCGCGAATCCTGTCCGGTTTGTGCAATAATGCCCGCTCCTGGGTATCACTGTGAGGACCCACCACTGATGCCACCCATTGTGTCACTGCAGAGTGGGTGTAGGTGTATTTGCAGGGCTCTTCTGCGCAGACGACTGAGAGACATCGGCGATGTCCCCGGTTGCACCCTGGAAGGCTGTGGAGGAGAAGTTCGGGAGGGCAGTGGTGACTTTGACAGCGACAGGTAGGAAGATGGTGCACGGGCCAGCCAGGAGCAGCTCGGCATGAAAGAGGCTGCAGATGTCCACGGCTACATGTTGAGTGACTCTGAGCCTCCGTGTGCACTGCTGCTCAGAGAGGTCCAGGAGGCTGAGCCTCGGTCTGTGGAACCTGTGGCGAGGGTAGTGCCCTCTGCGACGCATCTCTCTCTGCGGTAGCCCTCCCTCCTGCTGTACAGGTGGATGTGTCACAGCGCTCTGTTGTGGAGCTCCACGTGTCAGAGGTGGACAGCGAGGCTGGTGATGCTGTTCGCCCTCCGAGGAGGTCATGACTGCAGCTACGGCGGCCCCCATCCGCAAGATGTACATCTGAGGGGGTACATGTCTCCGGACCCCGGGGTAAGTGTGCAGGTTGGTGACTTTGACCGTCAGGAGGAGGGTGGTGGAGGCCAAACTTTGTCCCAAGTGACAGAGTGGCCTCCTGCAATGGATGAGGGTCTCCACCCCCCCCACCTGTCAAATGGACCTTTGCAGCTGGCACAGGCTGACAGCTGCAACATGTCCATTCGAGCTGGGAGTGTTTCCCCCAGTGTGGGAAACAGTCCCATGTTGTTCAAAAATCCCACATAGTCCCTTAATCAGGTCAGTTAATGACCTGAAATAGCTAAGTAAATACGCTCAAGTGGCATCCCGCTGGCTTTAATTGCCTGCGGGATTCCCACCAGCGGGGGCTGCGCGCGCACGCCGGCGCGTCAGCGGGGAACCCGGAAGTGGGCGGGATCGAGGCGGGATCCGGTCCCGCTCCTGGATATCCCGATTTTCGGGCCCCCCCCCCCCCCCCCCGCCGAGAACGCACCCGATAGCGGGTGGTAAAATCGAGCCCCTGGTGTCTGAATGGCCAGTTAATCTGTTTTGGTGGTGTTGGCTGAGGGAGGAATGTTGGTCATGGCAATGGAAGAACTACCTGCTGTTCTTCGAATTATGCCATGGGATGTATGTCCATCTGAGCAGCCAAACAGGATTTCAACTTCATGTCTAATTCAAAAGGCAGCACCTCTGACAGTGCAGCACTCCCTCAGTACTGCACTGAAGTGTCATCATAGGTGTGCTCAAGTCATTAGTGGGGCTTGAACCTATGACCCTCCGTCAGAGGTAAGTGTGCTACTATCAGGGTGAAGCTAACTGGAAGGAGGCAATATGTACCTTGCAAATTTTGTAATTTAAATTTTACTGTTATATACCATTGTATTATTTTTAATTTGTTCATGTCACTTGAAAACAGAGAGGTAGTTTAATGAAAGAACTTCATTGTATTTTTACACACAGCCCCCGTCCAGTTATAGCACATCCAATTTGCTTGTTTCCATAACATACCTAATTTGCATTTACCAGTTGAAAATAATGGAACTATAAATCTGCCTAGTTGGTATGTTGCCCAGGAGATTTCTTTCCACAATTTTTTCACCCTAAAAGTCAACAATCCCAATCAAAAATGTACATGACATTGTTTAGTAGCTACTGATGCCATGCATAGTTGTTCACAGATAAGTAAAGGGTTCACTACTGAGAGAAACAACCTTCTCTCACACTGGCCTTTGAACCTCCTCACCGTCTCCCCCTTCCAACCTGGTCACACTGAATCCTGGACCTCTCTCAGTTCTAAGTCATATAAGTTTGATGTTAGGGTTGAAGCCTTTGCCCAGGCTTGTAACCCTCACACTCAGCTCCAGCCCAAAAGCCATTTTGCCACCCTTGTCCTGTATGTAGCAATACAACATAGCTTTGTGCTTCTCTCATTGACATACACAGTGGTTCTAGGGAATAAAGTAATTTCATACAAACATGTTAAGGATTCATATGCTAATATTTGCACAGTGTAATTTCAAAGCCTTTTTGTATGTGTCAAGTATATTCTTTTGTGATCTTACTATTCATTTTTAATTGATACAAGTGTAGAAATTCGAATGTTAGACAATAAATGACAATAACAGAATTAAATTGTTAACTGTAATTTATGTTTCACACAATAATAATTTAGATTGGTGCTTAACAAAAAACAAAGTGTTGCCTGTGACTGCACCAGAACAAAGCTGATGCTTTACACTGTGCAGTGAGAGCTAGCATTGGTTGCAGTAGTAATAAATTACATACAAGTACTGCAGAACAATAACAAATAACTGCTAGCCGTCCATTTAGTACATTTACAAGAAATCAATATCAATACTTAATGCAGCGCTGATGAAAAATGAGGAAAGACACAGAAAGCATAATAAACGTGAAATGAAGGACCTTACAGTCCTCCACTTTTAAGGAAAAAACTAGCTGTCTATATTTTCATGTTCGTAGATATTTCACAGATGGTAGGCTTTGAAGGAAGGTTTTCTGATCATAAAATTTTTATAGGATGCAGTTTATCTGTTACATTTTATTCTACATTCATACCTACTACATTTATAGGGGTTTTAAAAATTATATTTCTTAAATATGAATTATAGATAATCTGTATGTATATATTTGTACATCATTATAATAAACTTTGAGTCCCACTCCACTCCTCCAATTTAGCTGATTTTTTTTATTTTTCAGTGTTAATGATCTGATTTATAATGTGTTTATGAATTACGTAGTAACTGTCTTAATGTATAGGACACCAAGATGTCAGCTGAGTCATCGTTAACCCTTGAGCCTATGTCACGACCGTCAACTCTGTCTGTTAATATTTCTTTGTCATTGTTTAAGTGTGTGAGACTTTGTGATTTCTATTTTCTAATTGGTCATTTTCTACTCTTGTTACTCAACAATCATATTAAACAAGATCATTTTCTCAACTTAACTTTTCTCCCCAATCACATTCCTCAGAAATAAATTCTCTGAGACACAGATATCATGATACTTCTTCACCTGTTCAACTATAGAATCCTAAAATAAAATTGGTCACATGACAACAATTTTTTTTAAAATCCTTCAAATATTTAAACATAAATATGGCTCAAATAACTCTCCTCCTTCCACAAATAGCACAATGCCCCTTCCTCCAGAACTCTGAATATCCTGAACTTTGGGTACACCTGTTCCCCAACACCCATTATTTATGGTTGCCACCCAGCCAGCTACCTAATTTGGAAGTCTGATATAAAGGTCCTGATAGAAATGAACGGAATTCACAGGAGTTGCGTATCCATAGATAAGAGAAAAAAATGAAGGAGCACAGGGAGGAAAAGAGAAACGAGGGAGAGAGAAAAAGTAAA
This sequence comes from Heptranchias perlo, assembly GCF_035084215.1. NCBI lineage: Eukaryota > Metazoa > Chordata > Chondrichthyes > Hexanchiformes > Hexanchidae > Heptranchias > Heptranchias perlo. The sequence goes on along the minus strand of NC_090345.1, from coordinate 23,914,083 downwards.
ACAGGAGTGAATTTAAAGCTGAAATAAAGGAAGAGCAATAGAAAAATGAAAGTGAAAGAGGAGTGGGAGAAAAGGAGAAACAAGTGAAAGAGGAGAGGGAGCTCAAGAAAGAAACAGAAGTCAAGGGGAAGAGAGAAAGACTTTTTGAAAACTTACCAGTAGTGCCTTTAGCTAGAGGGGCATGAGAGGCTGTGGAAACGTGTTGGTGCCACCTGACTGAAAAAGGTTTGAGAACCACTAATATAACCAGTCCACCTTGATATGTGCAAGAATCCATTTTCTAATGAAGAAATGCCTGACTTTATTTATTTTGGGCAGGAGGCTTAGAGAAGAGAGTGGTTGACTGAAAATGCCCGCATTTGGCAGATGAGAAAAATGTCAAGTGGGTACTAGAGCCAGCTGGAGATCATTTCTTATTTAATTGCACTCGAGTGGCAGGGTCAGTGGGAGAGATAATGAAAGTGATGGTTAGCACAGTGAAGAAAGCTTCTAATGGAAGATACGAACTCCATTGATAAATCTGTTTGGAAAAGAGACTTGTATTTGAATAGTGTATTATTACATCTCCCAGAAACTCCTCAAAAGCCAAACACAATGAATTAGTTTGAAGTGCAGTGATTGTTGTCATGAAGGCAAATGCAGTAGACATTTTGTTCGTAGAGAGATTCAGCAAATGGCCGTAAGATATTTTTGATGTTGGTTGAGAGTGCATTGTAACACTCTTATTGCTTATTGTCATGGAATCTTTGATGTCCACCCAAACCACTGGAACAGACATACAGGACCTCTGAATTGGATTGCCAGTTCTGATTCTGTGCTCAAGTTGTGCATCGGGCTTTAACCCATAACCTTCTGACTTGGAGGACCAAGTTGATATTGTATGCTTGGATACATTAAAAATTAAAAATTCCTGTGCATGTGTACATGCTATATTAAAGTAAGTCTTGGAGTGTTTTTGAAACCGTAACACACACTAGGCAAAGGTTTTATGCCACTTTCCCGTGTGAACATGTGCCCAAAGACAGAGGCCCGAGGTTTGTTCCAAACTAGGCCTCGGGCCTCATTTCCATAATACCAGTGATTTGTGGACGCCAATCAGTGGTCCTGATGCAGCTCGCCAGTCGGAGCATTCCCACAATTGGCCAGTTTGGACGCCGAACTGGCCCATAGATAAGTCCTGGTGGGGGGGGGGGGGGAGGTGAACAGGAAAGGGTAAGCACAGGTCGGCAGCGCCCTACAGTATTGCTATGGAGGAGCACACCTGCTTGTTTTAAGTGGTCACCCTGGACACTTGGAAATCGTCGACTGCCAATTTAACAGGGGGCACATTTCCAGGGAGGGAGATGGAGCCTAGAAATTGGTCCACCCAATGTGAATTTTACGCCGAAGAAACAGGCACAGCAGGGACCTGTCCCTCACTCATTGTTCATGATGTCATCCATTCTACTCATTATTATTATCATTGTAACACATTCCTAGCCACCTACTAATATCTGTACAATAACGTACTACGTCTCCTTCACTAGAAGGTTCTTTGTCTAACACTGTCTCTGTAGGGATAGTGAAATCTTAGTTCTCTTTTTCATATTGTGCTATATCCTGTGTTACTATAACACACACCCATTACAACATGCCAAATGCTTGGTTTCCAAGGACCTTGTTTACAGTGAAGATGGAGTGTACATAATGGCTTCTTGAAGTAAATTACAGACATTTATGTGGTTTCAAATTAGTTTTAGGCAGTTACCAAAACCATTAAGGGACCCCTTACATAGATACCAGGTGACCTATGATCTGTGCGTTAGGTCTGCATTTTGTACATCAAACCTACTCACAGGCGAGATAAATTTAAAGCCCACAAGGGCTGTTCCCCAGTGAAGGATTGACCACAGAATAGAAGAAAGGTTGAATTGTGTGGTAATATCTTCCAACTGCAGTAGTTGAAATTTTTTTCTTGCAGTAAACCAATTGAAGAGGAGGGGGGTTGGGGGGAGTGCAGAAAGTATGGTCTGCAAGCCCCTATTTACAGTGTTGTATGTTTATCTATTTGATGTGCTGTAATTGAGTCTGTCAGCTCTTTCTGGAAGCAGTTGTTATGAGCAGTGCATGTTTTGTTACTGATATAGTACAATGAGAATCTGACATGGGAAATACTTTCTGGCGTAAAAACATGGATAGAGTGATAAACATACATGCAAGGGAGTTTCTTTGTACAGCGGTGATTTCAAAGAGTTCTATCTTAAGTACTGTTGAAGAGTGTTGTGGTGATAGTTTGCTGGCTTAAACCTTCATTAGCTTTAGGACAATACCAAATTGGTAGTAACTTTTATGCTTCTCATTTCATAATTGCGTTCCTGAGCAATATGAATGAGTACCTCTAGTGATAAGCTGTTAGTGGTTTTTTTTGTCATATACGTTATACAATTAATGACTGCAAAAATGGGAGATCTTTTCCTAAGTCGTACAGACTGTAACTTATACTTTGTAGTGTCACAGGTTCACCTCTCTTTGCTGTCCCCAACTTCAATCTTTGAACACTGTTGATAAGGAAGTAGTGAAAATTTTTCTCAACTTGATAATTCTTCATACAATCAGTGTTTTAGCCTCTATAACCTCTACCTCCATTTCTGTCTACTGCCTTGGCTGCTCTACCCGCAGCACTATATCTTGAAGGCTGCATAGGTGCAAACAGAGGTGTTGGGAACATACACTTTCAGTGAGAATGTGTTCTGTTTCTATAGCAACTATCACTAAAATGTTTAGCTTTGGATTCCAGTGCACATATCAAAAATTCAGGCGCTGCACATGATTTTCTGAGCATCTATAATTGGAAAATGATCCCTTATTTTTGCAAATGTCATAAATATGCTGCAAACATTTAATGGATGATTTTGAACTCCAAGCAGGGAAGCATGCCTAAAGAGAGTGAGCGAAAGTGCTACAAAATCGTAAGAATGATTCTCTGACTTGCGCTTCATGTGGCTGTCCTCTGGAAGCGTGGGATTGTCGAATCACCCCCCCGCCTTTATTAACAAAAAGAACTATTTTTTTAATGAATTACTATATGATTTCAAATTTCATTAATAGATAGAATTCATGACCTAGAATTTCCATGCTGTTTTCCAGTGTAACTTCAGCATATGACCGTGGCAAGTAACTTTTTTGGGCCGAAAAATGGGCAGCTTTCCGATTGAAAATCAATCCCTCCCCAAGTTTTTTGGCCTTACCCGCGATCTGCCTGCTGATTCTCGAATGACCTCTTTTGAATAAATTATAATGAGGGCCAGTGGTGCTGCAGTTCTAAGGTTCCTATTGCACTTGTAATGCAATTGGGATAAGTTAGACTGAGAATTATAAGGCACAGCTGTTGCCACAATGTGGAAGTAAGGAGTTTGTGAGCCTGAAGAGTGTGGAGTTTGACGAGTGATTTCTGCAGCTGGGAACGACTGATCCAGAATGATATATTTATATGGAATAATTGCCTCGAGGCCATTGTGAAACTGGTATTATAATATGTAAAGCATCAGTTGGTTAATTTATGCAAACAGGATTAGATTATCTTGTTTTATGTAACCTGATGCCCAGTTAAAGCCTAGATTGTCAATGTGTTTATATGGTTTTGACTGATTTTGAGGAATTATTATAATGTCCCCTCTGCCACTTCATCAAAAATTATACTAGTCATGGAAAATTAGGCCTGCCAGGTTCATAGCTAATTAGTTATCTCAGAATCATTCATGTAAATATCTGCAGTACTATCAAAATGTGATTGATTATTAATCAGAGGTCAATCTGATATCAGACTGCTTTATATTTGAAGTATGAGGTTTTTAAAAAAATAATATTAAATATCAACACTTTTGAATAAAAAGTATGGTATTGATTCATAAGTCAATATTAACAAGGCAGAGAAAAAAAACCACAAGAATAACAATTTGTCCCATGGTATCACTGGATTTGTGTGAATAATTTTATAGATACATTTTATTTTATTCCCCATGGTTGAATCGAAATCCTCCTTATTTTCTGGTCTAGGTAGATGATTTTGTTTGGTCCTAGGATTTGCATGACAATAGCATGGGGTGTCTCTCCATCTGTCTTTCATTTTGTTTTGTTTTTCTTTTCTTTCCCATCAGTTTGGGTTAATTGATAGCATTCTCACCTCTAAGTCAGAAGTTTGTGAGTTAAAGCCCTAGTCCAGGATTTGACATGTAATCTAGGCTGACACTTCAGTGCAGTGCTGTATTCTCAGAGGTGTTATTTTCTGGATATGAACTTATACTGAGGCCTCACCTGCCTGTTTAGGTGGGCATCAGCGATCCCAAGGCACTATTCAAAGAAGGGCAGGGAGCTTTCCCGATATCCTGGCCAACATTCCTCCCTCAACCAACTCCAGCAAAACAGATTATCTAGTCATTAATGTATTTGTTGTTTATAGGACCTTACTCTGCACAAATTAGCTGCTGAGTTTGGCTCCTTCAGCTCTCATCAAACTTATCTCCTACATGAAGATGACTACCTACTCCCTTGATCCCCTCCTGACCCAGCTTTTGAATGCCCAATTTCCCCATCAGTATCATTTGGCGCTCAACACTCATTTCAAGAACATTATCATCAACCCCTCCTTAAAAAGCCCATGCTTGACACCTCCATTCACTTGATATACCAAACTATCCTTTCTTTCTAAAATCCTTGAATGTCTCAATGTCATCCAATCGCTTTTGACTCTTCAATCTGGATTCTGCCCCATCCACAACACTGAGACCACCTTAATCAAAGTCACAAATGACATCTTCAATTTTCCCACAGTTGTCCAGAGCTTCCCACCCCCACCCTCCATAGCTCATTGTTCTTCCTTGTCCTCCTCAACTTCATTGCCACCTTGGACACTTGACCTCCCTGTTCTCCCCCACTGCCTCTATTGTATAGTCTATCTGCACATTCTTTTGGTTCTACTTATAAATATCCCACGCAGTCACTATATCACCTCCTGTGCCCACATAGTCATCTCTGGTGTGCCCCAGGGCTCCATCTACCCTTCCCTCCTTTTCATTGATTACATGTTACCCAATTGGCAGCATTATCAGCAAGTGTGGGGTCAGCTTCCACATATATGTCAATGACGCCCAACTCTATTTCTTTGCTTCCACATCAATTCCATTCTTAAGATGCTCATCTGACATCAAGTCAAAATTTCTTTCAACTCAATATCAGCAGAACAAAACCTGTCCTTTGATGCTCCTATTACACCTACATACCTCAACTCTATTAACCTCCCCTGGTTGCCGCTCTGGCTAAATCCAGAGGCAGACATCTTCAGTTTTTTGTTCAACTTTGACTTGACCTTTCAACATCACATGCAGTTTGTTGCCAAGACAACTTTCTTTCATCTGTGGACCATTGCTTGTTTACATCCCCTACCTCTTCCCCCCGCCCATCCCCCAGCATTGCTGCTGAAACCCTATGCCGTGCTTTTATCACCTCAAGCTTCAATTTTCCCACAGTTGTCCGGAGCTTCCCACCCCCACCCTTCATAAACTCGAACTTATTACGAACCCTACAGCCTGTATCTGCTCCTGCACATAGTTCCACACACATATCACCTCTTTCCTTCCACACACCAAGCTTCATAGGCTCATTGTGCCCCAGCAAATTGACTTCAAGATCCAAATTGCCCTCAAGTCTCTCCCCGCCTCCCTGCACCTTGTCTTTTGCCATATATTGCTGCACACATCTCAGTTCCTCCGTACCGGCCTTTTTCTCTGCTCCACTATCAGGCCGTTCCTTCAATCGTTATGCCTCTGCTCTCTCAAATTGTCTCCCTAAACCACTTGGCATTGCTACCTCTCAACCTACTTTCAGAAATCTCTTCAAAGCTCCTGTCTTTTGTTTTCTCTCTGTATTTTTCCCACTTCTTGTGTTTTGCTTTTCCACATTGTTATACATTCTGAGGTGTTTTATTATAAATAATAAATGTAAATTGTAATGCAGTGCCTTAATCCTTAACTCTGTAGACCTCACTGGAAGACTGTTGTCCAAATCTCACTATAGGCTATAACTTTGCTGCCCTACAGCAACATCTTGACCTCATTCTATTACTTGACCTGACCATGCTGTATTAAAGACTTGACCTTGCTCCGCCATACACGCTGACTATACTCAGTGACAGGCCTTGTGGCATTTTGTTAAAATTTGATCCTCTTCCCACAATACAGTCTTATCAGTGATGTTCTCCAACACATTTACACACCTAGATCCCACAGTAATATGATGTGCATCCAACAATGCACACTGCTTGATTGACAACCTTTTCAAAGTTTTCCTATTTACTCGCATGCCATGGCATTTCCTGACTCAAATCTTTCTGTCTTTCTTGAAAAATAATCCCTTTGAAAAATAAAACAAAAATATTTTAGCTCAATATATTTACTCTGGAAAAAATTATGGCCCCGATTTTCAAATGAAATTGCGGGTGCGGGGGGGGGCGGGCTCCGAAAATCGGGAAAATCCCGAGCGGGTGAGGGAGCCAGCCCCAACCCGCCGACTTCAGGGTTTCCCACAGACGCACCTGTGTGCGCGCACGCTTCCCGAATGCGGAAGTCCCGCAGGCAATTAAAGCTGGCGGGATGATAGTTAAAGAGCCAAATGTACCTCATTGAGATACTTAAGCTACTTTATTTCTGACATAGCAGATAGTTAAACTGATTTTAAACTTACCTTCATGGCTTTCCCATGGCTTCCAGCCTTCACCAGACATGAAGGGCCGGATCAGGCAAAAATAAAGTAAATAAATTAAATAAAATACCATTGCAAGAAGTTAAAAAACAAAATAAACCTACCTTTCCACCGATGTCACCTGCAGCCCCCTGCTTTGATGTCTGATGTCCCCCTCTCCGATCTCCCCCTCTCCCACCCCCATCTCCCTCTCTCCTCCCCCGATCTCCTCCTCTCCCCCTCAATGTCCCCCTCTTCCAATCCCCCCCCTCTCCTCCCGATCTCCCCCCCTGATTTTCCCCTCTTCCCCCCCCCCCCCCCCCACCCCGATCTTCAGCGCCCTCCACTCTCTGCTCCAGCGCCAGATGACGGTTCTCTCTCCCCCCCGCCTCTGGTATTGCAGCTCTTGTCGGCAGCCAGCTTGTCAATCATGTTGGCTGCCGGGCGCAAAACCCAGAAACAACTTTAATCACCATCAGTTACTTCGTGATTCCGTTGGAAAAGTTAAGTTTTTTTTAAATTCGGGTTTGCCACGCGCACCTTCACTCCCCCCTGCTGCCATCCCGCCACCATTTCAAAATTGAGCCCTATGTGTGGCATAACTAATGCAACACAGGGGTTGTAAAATAATGGAATCAAGTCCTCTTTTCCCTCCAGTTATAAGAGTTGAACATATTCATGGGAAAAATTCAGTGTCTCGAAGCACCACCATAGTGGGCTTGATATTTAGATAAAGAATAGTAGACCTCAGTTAAAGAGTGACATTTGAGAACAAGCTGAACAACACAAGGATGTATCATAATAAATCCTTTTATGAATGTACTACAAAACTCTGTAGTTCTTGATATCTTGTCAGTTTACGTTTGTTTTTGAAACTTTGCTCTGTTCATGGCCTGGCAGTGCAGCAGTTTAATGTGTGCCAGTGTGTTGCAGATTGAGTGTGAGGACATGTATTAAAGGCCTTGAAAGAAAGCATATGAAATTAAGCCTTACTTCATACCTGCAGAGGAGGGAGGAAAGATAGACTCATTTTATTGGAATAGGGTGGGCAGGCAATAACTCTCTCTTTTACCTGGTGGAATAGAATGTGGTGCAGGCAGAACTTTAACAATATTGACCTTGAAATTCAGGAAAAAATGGAGAGTTGAGTGGACCTTAATGAAGCAAAGAGAAAAGTTCAGAGTAGAGTCAGGTGTCACAGAGAGTGCATGTAGCTCAGAGCAGAGTTGGGCAACAGAAGGCTTAGCACCTAAGGAATTGTGGATCTGAAAACTGTAAATGTTACTATAGCTAGAGTCCCAGAAATATAGGCAGAGTAGAGTATTGCCCAAGGGCAGCCACGAAGAGTGAGTAGAGTTCCAATTACAGGCAGGAGAAGGCATGTAGTAAAACACTCACTGTAACAGCATCTAAATTTAGAAGTTATCATAGCACTGTATTATATGCAACATTGCAGTATATGCAATAGAGCAGGGGAAGATTGTATTATGGTTATATACATTATAGCTTTTAATTGTTCAAACAAGAAACTGATTAACTGTTGATCATTAATACCTTAAATGTTGGAATTCTACAATCATAATTGCTTATTCATTTTGAGTTTCAAGAGATTTTTCAGCATATGCCACAAAATAAGCATTAAGACTAACAAAAGACTCTTTTCAGTCATTTAGAATGGCGCTGGCAGTGGTAGGCTGGTGAGCAGCGTTCCATTCACGTCATTGAGTATGCCGGTGTAGAGCTTTGCGTTCTGTAACTTCAGAGAAATGTAGGCAAGCAGTAAAAGGTGATTAAATTGGTGTGGAAATACTTGTGGAAATAAAACAAAAATATTTTAGCACAATTTATTTACTCTTGAAAAAGATTATATGTGGCATAACTAATGCAACACAGGGGTTGTAAAATAATGGATTCAGTCCACTTTAGCCTCCAGTTATAACAGTTGATGTATGCTTTTCCTCTCCTCCCTTTCATTTTTCTGTCTTCTCTCTACTTTTGTTTTTTTCTCTCCTTGTTTTCGCTTCTCTTCACAGAATGTTTAATGGTGGGATTTACTACGTTGCTATTCAATGCTGTTCTTTTCCTTTCTCTTATTCTCTACTGCGAGAGAAAGTAAGATAATCCATTTAGTTTTAATAGAGCATGTTCTGTAATACCACTGTCTCCATGGCTTTTTCTTTCTAGAAAGTGAAAGAAACCAAACAGCGTCCAACTGTGAAGCTGGAAGTTACCAGCACAGTCCATGCAAGAGTGATAATCAGCAATTAGGTTATCCCAAGCAATCTGTGACATTGAACAGGTGGCCTCATTTTAGTGGAATAGGGTGGGCAGGCTAATAGATCTTCCTTTCAACGGGTGGAATGGAATGTGGTGCAGGTAGAACCTAGAAAAGAAGATATTTTTAAAAAGCTGCTGCATCTCATAATTTAAACTTTAACTTTGCCCAATTTCATTTTTAAATACTACATTAAAGTTAAGAACCCACTATCTGATTGAGTTTATAGTGTTACCTAACCATTCTTATTATACACAATGAAGTCTTGATAAATGGTGGAATTCACTTTTAGTGCATATAATGCTAAAATCACCTTTGCCAAGCCCTATTTTTATTAACTCTGGATTTTCCCATTGATGGGACTGATCAGTATAAGTCAGTGGTACTGATCAGTTTGATGCTGGAATTCCCATTGTATTCCACTGCATTATCACCTTTTAATGTTAGGGCATATTTTTCTGGTGCCAGTACTGATGTACTGGGACTGGACGGTAGCTTTGCGCTCACTGAAATCATGTAAAGCCTACCCCACCAGATCTTCCAGGGTTGACTGTCATTTCATATTCAAGGTGAGCTCCCAGTCTGGATTGGGCCTGTGACTGGGGGCTTGCCAAGTGGGGAGGGGAAATCCAAATGTCATCTGTGATAATGACACTGCATTCCAAAAACTGAAGGGATGTATTCACCAATATTTAAGCTAAAAGCAGTAAGGGCTTTTTCATTCTTGTTAAGCCTTTCTGAATGCTGTATGGAGTACCAGAAGTCACTAGCTAAAACTAGTAGATGACAAAACATAGGAAACGGAGTTTGTGGGTACATGATGGAGTAGTGCACCATCTGGACCCCTTATTTAATGGTTGGTGAAGTGGAGTTGCTGCTGTGTGAGTTGGTTGGGAGGAGGAGTGTCCTATTTGGCACTCCAATGCTGTGTACACTGCCCACAGGACCTGAGAAAAGATACAGAAAAGGAAGGCGCACCTTAAGGAAGCTACCAAGTTAAGACAATCCAACAATACTGTTTACCAGGTAGATGGCCAGAGTAGGCATGCTATAAAGTGTTGCCAATCAACCTGTTGCAAATTCACTGCAGGCCTATGCTAAACAATCACACAATCCTACAGTTCTTTCATTGCCTACAATGTATACCCATAACCCAAGCAGGTCATATATTTTACTTTCAACTTACAATTGAAATACTTGGCACACTGACATCAGAAGACTCACTCATTAAGTCATTGTAATGTAACTTAGTTGCATGATACACGGTCACTTACCGACACACAGCTGTGGATTGGGCATTTGTCTATCTTTGTGCATATGCATTTCCAGTGTGTGAAGACTATTTCTCTGCTTGCACGACAAGATAGCACATCATACAAGTGATCAGAATCGAACTGAAGAAGGGCTTAATTGCAAGCCCTTGGCTTCCTTGGGGGAAATTACCTTGCCCATTCTTGCACATAAGAGTATGGCAGGAGTAAGGGAAGGTGAACCCAGAGTCTACCTTCTCACTCATTCCCACACAAACGCCACGCACAATATAATGCAATGTAAGGTCTGTTTGAAGGTGTCAGAATTTGTCATTTTTGTGTTTTTGTAGGCCTGGAATAGCAACCTGCCAACACTGCCTTTGGGCCAGATGTAGGTTGGCTTTATCTCTCCTAGATCACAGAGACATTTTCTATGTTATTACCAAGTATGCATGCCTTGTGCCCAGAGCTCCTGTAAAAGTTTGTATTGTAAGGGACCCTTGATTTGCCCCTTCTCTTTTTAAAGCTCTTCCTGTTCTGCTGAAGTCTTGCAAATATTTCAGTTACAATCAGCTTTCTGGTAAAGTTGCTCATATTTAGCTCTTGTTTCAACATTAACATTCCCTATGTGTTCTGGAATTAATGAATAAATAAATATATAACAATAAAAAATCTGAGAAAACAGTAAAAAGAGCAGACACCAGCACTGAAAATGTACTGAAAAAATTTAAATCAAAAAGCTAGTGCCCTTTATAGAGCATCATCTCAAATAGTGCTTCTCTTTCTGGCCACTCTAGTTGGAATAATTTCTTGCAAGAGCACTTTAAGCCAATGGAAAATGCTGCACTGCACAAATGGGTAGGGAATTTCCACCCATTATCCCAGTCCATGGTTGCCTGTTCTACATCAGTGCCACCAACAATCTGGAACAGAAAATTTGACTTATTGTTTCTTAGTGCTGGTAAACAGCATTAATCGGGGACAGGGTCTCAACAAGATTAACATAAGTAAAACAACAGTAATGAATAAAATAATAGCACTAAAGAGTGACAAATCCCCAGGACCAGATGGTTTCCATCCCAGGGTTTTAAAGGAAGTAGGTGAGCACATTGCAGATGCCCTAACTATAATCTTTCAAAGTTCTCTAGATTCAGGAACCGTCCCTCTAGATTGAAAAATTGCACACATCACTCCGCTTTTTAAGAAAGGAGAGAGAGGGAAACCAGGGAATTATAGACTAGTTAGCCTAACATCTGTTGTGGGGAAAATGCTGGAATCTATAATTAAGGATAGGGTGACTGAACACCTCGAAAATTTTCAGTTAATCAGAGAGAGCCAGCATGGATTTGTGAAAGGTAGGTCGTGCCTGACAAACCTGATTGAATTTTTTGAAGAGGTGACTAAAGTAGTGGACGGGGGAATGTTAATGGATGTTATTTATATGGACTTCCAGAAGGCATTTGATAAAGTCCCACATAAGAGACTGTTAGCTAAGATAGAAGCTCATGGAATCAAGGGAAAAGTACGGACTTGGTTAGGAAGTTGGCTGAGCGAAAGGTGACAGAGAGTAGGGATAATGGGTAGGTACTCACATTGGCAGGATGTGACTAGTGGAGTCCAACAGGGATCTGTCTTGGGGCCTCAATTATTCACAATATTTATTAACGACTTAGATGAAGGCATAGAAAGTCTCATATCTAAGTTTGCCGATGACACAAAGATTGGTGGCATTGTAAGCAGTGTAGATGGAAACAGAAAATTACAAAGGGATATTGATAGATTAAGTGAATGGGCAAAACTGTGGCAAATGGAATTCAATGTAGGCAAATGTGAGGTCATCCACTTTGGACCAAAAAAGGATAGAACAGGGTACTTTCTAAATGGTAAAAAGTTAAAAACAGTGGATGTCCAAAGGGACTTAGGGGTTCAGGTACATAGATCATTGAAGTGTCATGAACAGATGCAGAAAATAATCAATAAGGCTAATGGAATGCTGGCCTTTTTGTCTAGAGGACCAGAGTACAAGGGGGCAGAAGTTATGCTGCAGCTATACAAAACCCTGGTTTGACCGCACCTGGAGTACTGTGAGCAGTTCTGGGCACTGCACCTTCGGAAGGACATATTGGCCTTGGAGGGAGTGCAGCGTAGGTTTACTAGAATGATACCTGGACTTCAAGAGTTAAGTTACGAGGAGAGATTACACAATTGGGGTTGTATTCTCTAGAGTTTCGAAGGTTAAGTGGTGATCTAATCGAAGTTTATAAGATATTAAGGGGAACAGATAGGGTGGATAGAGAGAAACTATTTCCGCTGGTTGGGGATTCTAGGACTTGGAGGCACAGTCTAAAAATTGAGGCTAGCTCAATTGCTAATTTTAAATCTGAGATAGATAGCTTTTTGGCAACCAAAGGTATTAAGGGATATGGGCCAAAGGCAGGTATATGGAGTTAGATCACAGATCAGCCATGATCTTATCAAATGGCGGAGCAGGCTCGAGGGGCTGAATGGCCTACTCCTGTTCCTGTGGTCCTATTAAAGGCAGCTAACTGTGCATTGCAGCTCAGACTCCTATCTTCAAGGTGCTGCCTTAGAATGTGCTTTTTTGTTCCATTAGGTTTCAGCCCAAGACCAGCTGAGTGTGGCACTGCTTAATAGTCACCAGCTCCTCAGCCCTCATCATAGGCTCTGCTGTTTAGAATGCCAATCTTGGGCTGAAAGTGTATGGAGATAAAAAGCATTAATGTTAAAAGCACTAACATTCTGAGCAGGCCATTGGGTAGAAGAATCTGAGCAGCCCATCGAGAAGGAAAATCTGAGTACAGCATCGGGGCGGGAGTTGCTTAGCAGCTGATTAATCAACTGTTAACTGTTCAGCTATTAAGTGCTGTTAAGCAATATAGTGCACATCAAGGATCGACTATTGGTTAGTTGGTTGTAATGATCATTTAAGCTGCAGCCACATCAATTGCTATATACAGATTCCACTGTACCTGAAATTTTTATCATCGTGATCCTGGTCCCTAGGATCAAACTACTGAATTTTACTTTAATATATCAATGTAATGTTTTGGCTGTACACAACTACACTTGGCCCAGTCTTGTGACCTGGATTCTTCACCTCATATTCTGCTCTTGTGGACTGATACATTTACCTCTACGTTGCTTCAAACAAGTGCATTGGTTGTCCCCACATTGCTTTGCAGCACTGGTCTACTACTCTCCTGCCTTCCAACTCTTGTCCAGTGCATGGAACAAATGACATGAGACTGGGAGTTGGAGCGGTTGGCATATTCCTATCAATGCTGCTGGATCATCTGTATGAATTTGACCTGGCAACATAGGAAACATCTAGGGCCTCATATTAGAAGGGAGGCGGGTTGCCAGCGGGGGGGTCGACAAAATTGGTGGGTTCCCCACGCAATCGTAAGTAAATTGAAGCCACTTACCTTGGCTTCCGGGTTTCGCGCTGGAAAGCTGCGCAGCGGGCGGACTGCGCACTCGCATCATAGGCTGTCAGCTGGAGGAGCCCTATTTAAAGAGGCAGTCCTCCACTGACTGATGCTGCAGAAAGGAGCCAAAATTACAGCATGGAGTAGCCCAGGGGGAAGGCTGCTCCCAGGTTTAATGATGCCTCACTTCAGGTCCTACTGGATGGGGTGAGGAGGAGGGGGAGGACAGAGATGGTCTCCCCGGCGGACGGGAGGAAGTGGCCTGCCTCTACCACCATGAAGGCCTGGCTCGGAGGTGGCAGAGGAGGTCACCAGCACCACCAACATATCACGCACCTGCATACAGTGCCGGAGGCGCTTTAATGACCTATGTAGGTCAGCCAAAGTGAGTACACTTACTCATTCCCCTACACTCCGTCTGCCACATCACTGCCCCCACCCCACATCTCCCTCTGCACTGTCAACACTACTCTATCACATCACTCCTCACACCCACTCAAAGCTCATCCTCATCTTACCTGCACTTACTCACCTCGCCAGTACTCATCCCACCACTACCACTCAATCCAATCCTCATACAATCTCATGACTTTGTCTCATACTCACCCTCTCGTGCATCTCTTTCATGGTCAGCCTCACCCCATCTGCCACTACCTGTGCTGCAGCCACAGGACATGCATCACGTATGTGTAGTAGGAAGCGTAAGGCAAATGTGTCGTGAGCATGAAGGGGATGCACAAGGGTGTTTGAGGGTTTGTCATGGTTTTTACTTATATTTGATTTCTGATCAACTCACGTTACATATTATATTGTCACCACTACTGCCACGTCTTGGCCATTCTTGACTGGCTTGTGCAATAATGCCCTTTCGTGAAGTTCTCCATGAACACCCTTGATGCCACTCATTGGGTCACCCTACAGTGGGTGGATGTGTATTTGCACGACTACTTTGTGCAGGTGCCTGTTGCGCAGCACTGTGTTATGTAGCTCCACGTGGCGGAGGTGGACGGCATGCCTGGCGAGGCTGGTGATGTTGCTCATCCTCCTATGGAGTGATGAATGCAGCAATGGACCCCCCTCCCCAATCCTGACGGTGTGAGTGTGAGAGGGTCCACAAAGTAGGTAAATGGGTTTGGAGAGCAGAGTTTAGGGTATGATTTAATAATTTGGAGTGTGGAGACAACGGTGTGACAGGCAAAACTTTGTCTGAGGTGACAGAGTGCCCTGCTGCAATGAATGAGGGTTTACCCCGCACCTCTTAAATGGACCTTTGCAGTTGCCACTGGCTGCTGGCTGCAACACATCTGTTTAAACAGGGAGTGTTTCCCCCAGCATGGGAAACACGCTCTGGGTAGTCTAAAATCCGAATCCTCCTAAAATCTCCAACTAATGAGATCTGTAAACGACTTCAAGTACCCAGATAATGATCTTAAGTGGGATCCCGCCGGCTTTGATTGCCGCATGCGGGGGCTGCGCACGCACCGATTCGCGTCATTGGGGAACCCGGAAGTGGGCAGGTTGGAGCCGGGCTCTGGACCCGCTCCGGGAATCCCCAATTTTAGGAGCCCTCCCGCCGCGAACGCATCCGCTCAGCCATCCGAAAAGAGATATAACTGTTTGAAATCTGCATGTTTTTCGCAGTTGCGAACCAGCTTCTTATTGTAAAGTTTTGTGCAGTTCAAAATGTAAAGAAAAACACTTTACTTCCCCTGGCCAATATTGTATCTCCAGTAGGTGGTGCTGTGATCAAATTTAAAATTGTTCAGTCCTTTGCTCAGTGCTTTGTCTCACCAAATTCAAGATTAACATATAGTGGATCAGGTTTGGAGTTTGCCCCACAGGATTAAACTAATAGTATTTAATAAAACAAAAAAGGCAACATAATTAAATGCTAACATAATTTCAAAATAGCTGATGTGAGAGAACCATTATCAATCTAATTTAACCTGAAATTAATGCTCTATGCTGTGTCACAGATCCTGAAACCTTCCTTAGAAATAAAAGACTCTTCATTCAAACTGAGTTACATTAATGTAAAACATGGTATAGTTGCCTATGGAGACAAGAATAGAGGTTAAGAGATACAAAAACAAGGAAGTCACGTTAAGCCTTTACAAATCACTGATTAGGCCTTAGCTGGAGTATTATGTACAATTCTGGGCAGCACACTTTAGGAAGGATGTCAAGGCCTTGGAGAGGGTACAGAGGAGATTTACCAGGATGATACCAGGGATGAGGGACTTCAGTTACGTGGAGAGATTGGAGAAACTGGGATTGTTCTTCTTGGAGCAGAGAAAGTTAAGGGGTTCTGATAGAGCAAATAGGGAGAAACTGTTTCCTCTGGCAAGTGGGTTGGTAACCAGAGGTCATAGATTTAAAATAAATGGCAAAAGAACTAGAGAGGAAATTAAGAGAAATTTTTTTGCACAGAGGGTTGTTAAGATCCAGAACGCAATATTTGAAAGGGTAGTGGAAGCAGATTCCATAGGAACTTTCAAAAGGCAATTGGACATGTACGCAAAGAGGACTAATTTGGAGGGTTATGGGGAAGAAGCTGGGATATGGGACTAAATAGGACAGCTCTTTCAAAGAGCCAGTACAGGCACAGCAGGCTGAATAGCATCTTTCTGTACTGTAAGATTCTATGATACTATATCTGTTAGCGTGTACGAAATCAAAACTAAACCAGATTATAGATTTATAGGCAACACTTCCATGTCTTATGCTGAGTTCAGTTTGAATGAAGAGTCTTTTTATCCCTAAGGTTTCAGTATGTGTAAACGCAGTGCATGCAGAATTAATTTCAGAATCTGTTATGAGGATGATTATGAGAGATCATGGCCGAGAAAATTGGGTGGGCCCATTTTTGAATGGGCAGTGGGAGCACGGACTGATCCCTGCGCCTGAGTAGTGAGACCTAAGGCACATCTGATATTGACCTCGGGCCTCAATACCATCGAGCCGGCAGACTGCGGACAGTAACAGGCAGCTTGCCGATGAAGCAGGATGGAAGATTGGGCGTCTGTGACTCCAGCAGCGGCCCTCAGGTTAGTGATGAAAGGATACCGGAAAAGGGGGTGACCGGGAA
Organism: Heptranchias perlo; assembly: GCF_035084215.1. NCBI lineage: Eukaryota > Metazoa > Chordata > Chondrichthyes > Hexanchiformes > Hexanchidae > Heptranchias > Heptranchias perlo. The sequence goes on along the minus strand of NC_090345.1, from coordinate 23,897,307 downwards.
GGGGGTTGATCGCCCAGTAATTCTTGGCGGTAATGACTGGAATCAGCAATTAAGAGCCTGATTTAAAGGGGCAAGCACCTGCAGACAAAAATTGTGAGTACTTTCGCTGAAGTCCTTACTCGAGTGGTGTGGAACCTTCTGCAACTTCAGTACTGAGTACATTAGACAGGTTACTTGAAAATTCTTGCCAAAATTTATTCCTTGTGGGTGGGTGAGTGAGGAGAGGAGACATCAGAGTGATTCTTGCAACCGAATTGTGGGCACAGGAGGAGCAAGAGGGGGAGCATAGCCAGAAGCAGCAGCAAGGAGAGCATGCTGGAGCTGAAGCAGATGCTATCGGAGCATCACATAGGAGGGGGCTGCTGCAAGCGACCTAACCCTCCATATAGGGTTTATAGACCCAGAATCAGTTCCCAGGAACTCACCATGAAGCAATGTAAGGAGGTTCAGGTTCTCCCAGCAGACCTGAGCAGGAGAACCTGCACCCATCTGTTCTGTACCATCTGCTCACTCTGCCAGCGGCAGTCAAGTGATGGTTACCCCAGTTTTTCCCCTCAGGTAACTTATTCCACAAAACTCTTACCCTTTGTCCTAATTTTTAATTATTTTGTCCCCAGTTATTTGAAACCTTTGCTGTGATGACCAATTTGGTCAGATCACATGAAGGAAGAAACACTTTATGGGATACTTTTTAGTAATTCACTAATACTCTTAATTTAACTTCTTTGAATAGAAAATTGAAAATTTCTGGTTTATTAATTTACCTCGAGAATATGTAAAATTTTATTTATGTATATATACTATATATAGAAAGCGAGAGAGAGGTCACCTAGAATGGAAAATACTGTATTTCTTATTTTCCTAACCCCAAATATTCACTAAAAATTTTAATTTAAGAAATAGAACGAACTTAGAAGCAGTGCTAATAGGTTGGAAAATCAAGTTGTTGCAGATAACAGCCCTGCACTCAGTTAGCCCAAAGAATAATATCACGCCCATTGTACATAAATAACACTTCAGAAGGATGTCCTTAACTCTACCTATGTTACCTTTTTTATTCCTTGTCCTTAGGGTCTGAATAAATGAGATTGAAACAAGTGTGGAGTTTCATGCTTTTGTCCATTGTGAACTAAATTGGGACTGTCAAACCTGTTTCACTCAAGAGCCATTGCTGCCGAGAGGAGACTTTCTTCCCATTTACCTTGGTGAGATTTGAACTGAGATCCCAAAGGTGAAAGACACCCAATACCCAGCCCCTCGAGATACGCTTTTAATTCAAAAGGTTTTGTGAATTGACTTAAGCTTCCCTTTCCTGCCCGTTCTTTTATAGTAAAGAAATAATTTGTAATCAAAATACTTTGCCATTATTAGTGCATTAATATGCTTAGCAGATCATTTATTAAAAAGTACTTAATGTAGTATACATTTTTCAAAAGGATCAACTGTTTGGGTATATTTAAAAAACTATTTTGTAATTTGCCTTAAATGTGCACCTCCCCTTTCAGTCACCTTTGGTGAAGCATGTTTCTGTTTTCTATGTATTTTCCATACATCATCAACAACAATATCTTGCCTTGATAAAGCACATTTAAAGTAGAAAAACATACAAAGAAACCTAATTTATTCTTCTTGAAAAATGTATAACTCTCCAAGTGTATATTATTTTTCTATTAGTGCTTATACATCATGACAGGGACGGTGTGAGCCTCATGAGAAAAACAGTAGTAAATTATATTATGTGCTTTCATTACAGACTTCAAGATTTCTTACTGAGTTTAGAAACCCACACATATATAGCATGTCATTTGGTAATGTACCATCTGAAGATCTGGAGTGTTTTCTTATTAGTGCTCTATAAAGAATAAAAAAAGTAACTGGCAGCTCATTGACAAAATGTTACTATAAAAGTTTGTTTGAATTAATTCATCTTGATCAGTATATGATAAGAATAGATGAGTCAGGACAGATATTGTGACTGTTCAGATGTTGTAGTTACTCAAATATGTGTGTAGTCTCCATAGCAACAATCTGCACAATGAAAAAAACCTTCTGACTTTATGACAAAGAATGCATTTCAAAAGCGTCAGAAAAAAATAAAACCACATGACACATTTCCCTTTTTTCTATTTCAGCCATAGTTTTTGAATAGAGTTGCCAGTTAATTTTTTAATTTAAGAAACGTATTCAATTGCACTATCTTCAAAAGCTGCAGAATTATTTTATAAACAGAAATTACTTTGAAAAAAACAGGTGCCTCTATTAAGGATTGCCTGTGGTAAATTACTGGGTAAATAATGATGTTTTTGTATTTGATTTTTAAATAACCTTTTATCAAAGTAACATATGTTTAAGGGATAATTTGACTTCATTAGTTTTATTTGATCTAAACATGCAACTGCGCAGCAGTGTTTCCAAACACTCTATTGTTTCCCCTCTCAATACTCATGATTTTAGATCCCTGCAATTAATGCAGGTATACCGAATGATAATTATTCACTCAGTGTTCTGTGCAATTGAGCATTAATTTATAAAGCAAGGCTGTCATTTGCAAGATGCTTATTAACTGAGTGCAGTTAATTATATAAGAAGATAATTACATGTAAATGTTGGATCTAAAAGCAGCTATGCAGCCTGCTCCCTGTTTAACAGCCGTGCGGTTGGAATTTCTGGTTTGTTTGTGCTAAAGTGAAGCAATTAATTGATTCATTGGATTAAGTGAAAATGCAGTGTAATTCTTTCTAAGCAATATGGCATCTATCAGAATAGCCTCCCAATCAACTGAAGCGTGACAGGCTATGGGTGAACGAACTGCACGCCATCACTTGTTCTAACTTGAATGTAATTCTAGTATTGCAAATAGCATTGTAATTTATATTTACAAATTTTAAAAAACACAAAAAGACATGAATTTTCACAAAACTTCAAAGTGTTCTTTTTTAGCTTTTTTGTGTTTATTACAGTGAGGGTTGTTAGTGCTGGAGGTTATAAGACTTTCAATTCTGGCACCAAGCACTCCCAGACCAGGTGTATCAAAGTTAGTTGCAAAGTAAATTCTGCCCCAACAATGTAACCCAGCCCAAACTTAAGAGGAGCACCTCTACTGTGACTGTACATCAAGGAAATGTCAGTGTGACATTTTTTCATTTTCTACAACAGATTGACCTCTCCATATGAGATGGCCAATTTAGTGCGAGTTAATGCTGAATTAAAGGCAGTTTTATGTGGTGGACCCATGTCCTTAAGGAACTACTGACATTCCCCAAAATATAGACCTAGAAATTAGTCTAAAACAAGCCCAGAGCCAGTGCGAGCCAGAACCAATAGTCCCGAGGATCGATTGATATTGGTCCTTAGGCCTCATCAACATTCTCGGCCTGCAGATCACGCCTCCACAGGCAGCTTGCCCGTGCAAAGGCATCAATATCAGTCCAATTGCTTCGCTAGCAGCGGCCATCAGGTAAGTCCCGTAAGGGGGGATTGGAGCGATCGGGACTCCCGTGGAGTTGGAGGAGTACTCTTGCTCTTCCTAGCTCCACAGGAAGAGTTTTTCACTTGCCTTCCATTGGCGGCCACAGGGGCTGCTGAAAAATCCTGAGCGGGGAAGGCCTGTCGCCTGCCCCGCTCATTGCCGACAAGTTTTGAAAAGGGGGTTCTTTAATGGGCGTTAAGCCCCTAATTTATATATTTAGGGGGCCTGATGCCAATTTTAGGCATCCACCCAGCTTTCTTTGCCATCTATCCTTCAGATGAGATGTTAAGTTGAAGTCTTTTCTGCTTGTTCCCGTTGATAAAGATTCTATGGTACTATTCAGAGAAGACCAGGAAGTTATTCCAGTGACCTGGTCAATATTCCTTCCTCAACTAACATCATCAAAAACCGATTAACTGGTTATTTGCATGGGATCTTGCTGTGCACAAATTGTCTATCGCATTTGTCTGTATGACTACAGTGACTGCACTTCAAGGTAATTTAATTCTATGTGAAGCACTTTGGGACATTTCTGAGAGATGTAATTAAATATAAATACAAATTATTTTTCTCTTTCTTAGAGTTAGGCATTGGTGCTACATAATCCTATAATATAAGCCCCATAAGCCCCTTCTTACATTAACCCTTTGAAGTGTGAGAGAAACACTGCACTTTAGCATCATAAAAATGTTTTCCACAAGAGTTTGTTGGTGCTTATATTGAGCTGTTTATGAGTAACAGCATTATTTCTCATGCTATTCTTACCTGCTATGTACTTCCGAAGAACAGAACATGAAGAAAGGAATAAGAAAGGGGCATTCAACCCATCAATCCCATTCCCTACACAGGTGATGTACAACTTGGTCTGTTGTTGACTTTACCCAACCCACTTGATCTACTGGGGAGTCAGCCAGCCACAAGTAACCTCCAAAGAGATAACGTTCTCTGAAAATGTCCTTGCCCAGCAAAAGTCTAGTACATTTCCAGAATATTAGCAATTCCAGATGACAAGCCACATTTACAACTATGACCAGATGAATCATCTGTAGTCCCAATAGCACATGAGCATTCTATCCCACAGAATATCTGATCATTTGTATGGTTCATATCTTTACAAAATCCCAGTGTTTAGCACAAAATTATCCAGGTTCATTTTTACAGAAGCTGCAATTGACACAACAGCAACTACTTTTATGGGGGAGGGGCATTGTACATATCCACCATTCAAGAAGAAAAAAATCTTCTATATAATCACAATAGAATATTAAAATTTATCAATGAGAGAAAATCTCTGCAATTATAGTTTCAGTTAAATAACCTGCTTGCGTATATGTTTTCCATGCTTTTCATCATTTTTAAGTGCAGAATCATAGTTAATAGCAGCAACAATGGTACATCGGTATTACGGTCTCATACATAAAATTTGGATAGAAACATAGAAAATAGGAGCAGGAGTAGGCCATTCGGCCCTTCGAGCCTGCTCCGCCATTCATTATGATCATAATACCATATTCCTGCTCTCTCCCCATGCCCTGTGATTCATTTTGTGTCTAGAAATCTATCTAGCTCCTTCTTAAATATAATCAGTGACTTGGCCTCCACAGCCTTCTGTGGTAGAGAATTCCACAGGTTCACCACCCTCTGAGTGAAGTCATTTCTCCTTATCTCAGTCCTAAATGTCCTACCCCGTATCCTGAGACTGTGACCCCTTGTTCTGGACCCCCCAGCCAGGGGAAACATCCTCCCTGCATCCAGTCTGTCTAGCCCTGTCAGAATTTTATATGATTCAATGAGATCCCCTCCTATTCTTCTAAACTCGAGTGAATACAGGCCGAGTCAACCCAATCTCTCTTCATACGACAGTCCTGCCATTTCAGGAATCAGTCTGGATGAGAGAATTGTGAAAGACTTTTCTTGATTCAATGACTTGGGCTCAAAATGTTCACTGAAGTTTACAAACTTCATTCAACAATCATTCTCACCTGGTTTTTAATTGGAATTGAACACAGTATTCTGTGGGCTCAGTTTTGTTCCGGGACAGCTAATGCTAAATAGTGTTTGCAGCAGGAGCCTGAGTACTGATAAGAAAATTGTAAACAATTTTACAACACCAAGTTATAGTCCAGCAATTTTATTTTAAATTCACAAGCTTTCGGAGGCTACCTCCTTCCTCAGGTGAACGATGTGGAAATGAAATCCTCGAAATGAAATCGCATTTATAATTCACAGAACAATGCTTGGTGATTACAGACAGTTTTTTCAACTGCCCGTTGCCAAGGCAATCAGTGTGCAGACAGACAGGTGTTACCTGCAAGGTCTCAGAATATACAAATCACCAAAAAAAACAACAAACAAAAAAAAAATAATTTTTTTTTAGGTGATTTGTATATTCTGAGACCTTGCAGGTAACACCTGTCTGTCTGCACACTGATTGCCTTGGCAACGGGCAGTTGAAAAAACTGTCTGTAATCACCAAGCATTGTTCTGTGAATTATAAATGCGATTTCATTTCGAGGATTTCATTTCCACATCGTTCACCTGAGGAAGGAGGTAGCCTCCGAAAGCTTGTGAATTTAAAATAAAATTGCTGGACTATAACTTGGTGTTGTAAAATTGTTTACAATTGTCAACCCCAGTCCATCACCGGCATCTCCACATCACTGATAAGAAAGACACTAACCAAGAAGGTTAGAATAATTCCTCCTGCTCCTTCCCTGTTGGTGGCAGCAGAGGGTTTTTACATTATACCACTGGAGGGTGTGGGATAACAAATGTTTTGAATGTTTTAATTAGTTGGTAGGTCTGCACCAGCGCTACTGATAATAGGATATCAAAAGCAACGCAGTGTCAGTACTACAGGAGAATTTTTTGGTGCCAGCACTAAAGCAGCAGCAGGAAAGAAAGAAAGATTTGCATTTATATCACACCTTTCACGACCTCAGGACGCCCCAAAGCGCTTTACAGCCAGTGAAGTACTTTTGAAGTGTAGTCACTGTTGTAATGTAGGAAATGCGGCAACCAATTTGCGCACAGTAAGGTCCTACAAACAGCAATGTGATAATGACCAGAATATTTTTTTTAGTGATGATGATTGAGGGATAAATATTGGCCAGGACACCTCACAGACTGATTAAACAAAAAGAATGCATAGCTTTCTGTTGCCTACAATGGATTGAAATGTTAATTAAATAACTAAGTTTATGTAACAAAAATAAATTCAAATCTCAATTAACTTTGATCTGTCCCTTTTCCTTAAAATTCAGACCATCATAAATGAGTATTCAAATTTGTACGGTTTTAATTGTACAAGATAAACATTAATAGCAGCTCAAAATGAGGGGGGGTGGAGCTTGAAGGGTTAACACATGTTGCTGTACAAAGAATTAGTGGGATGAAATTGCATTGTCTGATATTAGCATGCAAATGTATTAACACTTCTGTGAAACTCATCTGTCCAATATTTTTACGGTGTTAACAGGTTTGTTTCAAATGGGTTAAAGCCTCCATTAAAATTGCAGACAAATAAGATTTCACAACATTCGGATACTAGTATCACACAGTGTGATTTCACCTAACATCATTACATAAAAGGGCCAATTTTCCAAATGCATGCTCACCCATCAGGCATGCTTATTGGCAAATTGCAAGCACGTTCCCCACGATTTTCCATCTGTTTGAATTAAGGCACCTGGAGCGTATATTCAGAAAATCAGTCCTATAATTTTTAACCAGTTTTCTTTCTAAAGTAATATACTTCACAAAGGTTAAATGAACATAATTTGATCAGTCTGTTTGTTCAGGATGCAAGGAGAGGCAAGACTAGTGATCATACCAAGGAAAATCAAACAGGTGATGGGTGGGGAGGTGATATGTCCCTATTTCAAAAGATGTCAGATGTGCTGGGTGATTTAGACTGCTCAGGGACCCAGATGCGGGGAGACACGAGTCTTGTCCATAAGTATGTTATGTTTAAAATAAAACCATAAATTGTTTTGTTGTGTGTTTGCATGTATGAATGAGTGAACAAAAGAAAAGTTGTTTTCGAAAGCTTGTCTATTGGACTACAAAGGAGTTAGATGGCTATTAGGGTATAAAGAGATGGGTCACTGGGTCATACATTGAAAGATCTTCAGTGGCTAATCTGATGAGCATCAAACTGAAAATACTCTAGTGGAATCCCTTAACAGGCACCAGAAAGAGACCAGTTCCAGATGCACTAATGTCACTGAAACATGTACTCCTAAGTCTTCTGTGAATACATTCCTCCCAGTGGGTTTTTGCTTAGTTCAAATTTGATGTTCTCACAAAAACTATTTGTAAATTATCTCTTTATATTTTTGATAATTTTGTAATCGAAATTAAGATTTTTTTTAATTAACAATGTTAAGTGAGATATTTAAAGACCAGTCAGTGAATAATCAGCATTTCTTTGTAGAACTCTGCATCATTCTGCTTCTAAAAATGTGTAGAAAGTTTTGAAGACTTGACAGTAAGTAATTGCTTTTTAATTCAGGAATATGAAAGTGTACATTCATTTGATAAGATGTTCGTTTTCATTAGGAAGATGTCTTTTAATTGTACAAGGAAGAATCAATAGCATTGTAACATTAAGCAGAACTACAAATGCATTTCGCCCATCCAAGTTTGCCCAGCACGAAGTAATCGAGTAAACTCTTGACTAAAATTTAATGCTGATTATGCAATGCACCCATTGCATTTTCTGTATTCTTGGAATACACAGGAATACATTATTACAGATCATGCCACTCCTAGCTGGGTCTGTCAGAGGAGACTTTGCTCTGCTGCCTTCACTCCAGTGCAGAGGCACTGATTGAGCTGTGCCATCTGTTACGAGCTAACTTACAAACAACTTCAAGGACTGGGACTACTCTTCCTAAAACTCTGAAGTGGAATTAAGCTTCTATACAACAGGTCATCACAGGGGACATCTGTCAAACAGGCCAGTCTGCAATTCATTCCTGTATAAAGCAAGTGACAGACAGGGAAAACACTTTTATCACTTTCCCAGTAGAAATGAGACACCACTGGAGAGGGCACAGAACTTTTATCGCCTGGCAGACTTCCCAGGAGTCCAGGGTATTATAGATGGAACGCATATGGCCCACACGTCAGCCCGAATGCATACATAAACAGGAAGAAATACCGATCCATAAATGTGCAGGTGGCTTCAGACCACAGAAATGTGATCCTGAACGTTAATGCCTGTTATCCGGGGAGCACCCATGATGCTTTTATTATGCAGTACTCCACAATGCCTGTATTACTTGTATTTCCTGAGAGAATGAATGGATGGCTGTTAGGGGACTAGGGCTACCCTTTGCAGCCATGCTTGATGACCCCAATTAATAACCCCACACAGCAGCGAAGTGCTGATGCATTGAGATCTGTGCCACTGCCCGAGTTACAGTGCAGCACACCATGAGGATGCTGGAGCAATAATTCTGTTGTTTGGACCACTCAGGCAAGTTGCTGCTCTACAAAATCTTCAAAATCATCATTGGCTGCTGCAGTGCCACAATTTTGCTATCCAAAGAGGCGTGAGCATGCAACAAGATGAGGAGGTGGCCCATGGGGCTGTAGGCACACAGAAAGAAAACTAGGAAGAGGAGGAGGACGACATGGAGGTTGTTAATGTAGAGGCAGGGAGATTAGAGCAGAACTCGGTGATTGAGAAATACTTCAATTAATTGACATATCCTGCCACTGAACAATTTTGTTTGATCTTTGAAAACCCACACGTTATAGTCCCCAAGAACACACTACATCCACTTTATTGAACCTGAAGGGCCATTTGTCTGCCTCCTCTTAGTACCTATTACCTTGGTATAATCTAACCAACGAAACTATCCACACTAAGGAAAAATAAAATTTAGTGCTATGTACATGAGAGATGTGGTCTAAGCCCTCTACACCCATGCGTCCCCTTGGTGATCTTCTAAGGTGTGGTTGTCCTGCTCCTTAAACTAAGATTGTATCTAAATGATCCCTGAATGTGAAGAGCAACTATGCTGGCAGGTTGTAATGTTCTGTGCCAAGATCCATGGTACCACTTCCTCTTGTTTCATCTTTGCTGATGCTGACGGAGAGGGGGAAGAGGAAATAGGGAAATCTAATGTGGAAGATGCTGTGGACAAGTGATGGAGTGGTACAACACCCAACTTCCTTTTTGATGGGTGGCAAAATGGACGTGCACTTTAGCCCACTCTTCCCAGAGCACACCACTGCACCATTCCTGGAAGCAGGTACACTAAGCTGTGTACGCTATCTGTAGGACTTGGGAAAAATGCATAAGAGGATGGAAGACTTTAAGAAATCTGTCAAGGTAAGCCTCCATGATAGGCCAAAGATTCCATGCCACAGAGTGTTGTCTGTCAACATTTACTGCTTATGCCAAGCCCTCACACAAACATACAGCTCTTTTTTTACATTTCATACATACCCATACCTCAGATCTGCACATGACCAAAACGTGGCATACAGTTGAAGGCCTTGGCACACTTGCATCTTCTAAGACATCATATTTCAAGTCGTTGTAAATGAACCTAGCTGCATGTTTGCATGCAGGTTATGCAAATACCTGTTACTGGTCATTTGCTCCTTCAATTTCGAGCATCTCAAAACTACTTTTCTGCCTCTACAACAAGATATAACATGGAGGTCACAATCCCAATCTGGTGGAAGACCTCCCTGGTGAAGTGTAGGAGATAGACACACATCTCTTCTGACATGCCCAAGTAGCTGTGACAGGGCACATCTGGAATTGAAGGACTGTTTCCCTGATCAGGTACTTACAGGAAGCCCTGGTTGGGAAATCGTGGGACTGGACCCTGTGTTTTTATATCCGTTAATTTAAATAGATGGAAAATTGGGCTGTACACCCATATTTCCCAACCAGCGATCTCTATGCAGCAAAGTCCAGTTTCTCCCACCTAATGTTGGCTTTTGAGAATTGTTCACGTGCATAGGCTGGTGGGTTATAGGCTGACAACAGACACAGAGCATGCATGGCAGGTGACAGTGGGACATAGGTAATATTCTGCAATTTCTCAGTTGCATAACTTATTACTGATGAAGTTACAAATGATCATTTTGAGTCAGAGCAACATGAAATATACTCAGTATCTCATGGTTCCCTGCCATATATTTTAATTTAATAAAGACATTGTAGAACCAGATCACTTTTAGCATTTTAAAACCATTCTTATTTTTTAGGGTGGTACTTGTTTCTTCTCAATAAAAATGATACTTGACAGTGCTGGATGATCAGTCACAAATAAATTGTCGATATTGTGTATTTTAATGGCCCAAATAGCCCTTAATTATAGTTAATACCTCGCTTAGTTATCTCTATAGTAACTTTATGGTAGACATTTTTCAGTGAATTCTCTTCTGTCCCATTTATATTTAGATAATATTTTTGAACATTATTTATCATTATTGGCTAATTACATTTGTCATAAATATTTGAATATCATAAAATGTGAAGAAACAGCTGCAGAATGAAAATAATCATTTTTAAAGGGGCATAACCAAGGATTTCTTTTACAATTAAAGAAAGTTTAACGTGTTCATTTTAGTGCATTCTTAATACACCAGTGGAAATATGTTTCAAGTTGAAAATGATGTTCCACACACAATTTAGTCACTTAAGTTTTATTTGTAAATGACTTATTTACAAATGCAGAATTTCCAAAGGTTTTACTCGAAGTCCTAAGGCCATTTAATTATGCAGCATGTTTATGGTGTTCATTTTGTGATTACATGGCTAAGAGGCTGTAAGCAGCAGCTGCTCTGGGAGTCTTGAATGTACTAAGGTTATCCGATAGCTCCCCAGACTCGCTTTTCAACCCCAGAAATAAGATGCATCTTTGATTTGCTCCTTGTAAACAGACAGAGTCAAACCCCCAAGGACTGCTGTACAGCCGACCTGAATGATCATACATAGTGACATTCAAAACATAGTAACCCCTTAGTGTATAATAGAACATGCATAGTGAAGAGCCATATGAAAACACATGTATTGTGACACATGATAACATCAGACACACAAAGGTAGCCCACACCGACTTGGAGCATATTCCAAAATAACCCATGTTAGTAAAATGGTGAAAAGGAATAACATAATGATAAGCCTCTAATGTAAAGGCTTTCAACAATTTGAAGAATGTTAATAATAAAATTCAATTAAAAAGATTTAAGTTTGTTGGTCACCTGATGAAGCTCACATATTTATAACAAACCCATATGGATGACTAAACATTTAAAAGGGTTTGTTTGGCTTGTTAGATTGTAATTTAGTATAATAGAAATGCAAAAATGTGCTTGTCCTCGTTTATAACTCCACTTTTTTTATTACAGTCAGTATCTTATTCATACATATATTCAAATTATGAAAATGTATGTTTCCTTTAGCCAGATAATTTCTTTTTCCCAACTTCTCTTGTTTCAGATGGAGCTCCAGGCAATTTGCTTATACATAAAGCAAATAAAACCCCATTCAAAAAAAGAAAAGGCCCTTCCTAATCAACATTGTAAATTATATTGTAATGGACTTGTCTAATTTATTAAATTTCCTATGGGAAGTAAATACATTTAGGTAATCCTTCAAAGAAGAGAAAACTCAAAAATCCTATTTGAATGATTCGGGATTAAGAAGGAACTTTCCATGATACATTAACTCCCACCCATTGGATTCCTCAGATCAGAGATATGATCATGCATGCGTGATTACCCTTATTCGAATGGATAGAAATCCTGATAATTCTTCAATATTTTAGATCAATTACTGACTTTGTTCTTAACAGATCCAATGAAATTAGAAAAATTGCAATTTTCTTTGCTTATACTTCATTCCCAATAGATGCTTATCATTAGTCACCCTCCGCAAGAAGGAAGAGAATCGCCTCAGCCATAAAATTCTCCACAGCTATTGTCAGTGCACTCTATGAATGGCTAACAGGAAGGGCACTGTAAGCATTAAAAAATGCCCACTAAGTAACACAAATATGTTATATCTGGCAGCCTGGCTGAGAATGGAACTTACTGGTTGTAGGGAACCAGTTTTATGCATAAGATTGAGCTGCAAATTTAAAACTTACCAAATGGGAATTCAGTTCAGAAGTATTAAGAGTTGTCAGTATGCATGGGGAAATAGATCTTGAGTAGTCAACAGCTGGTTATTTGAGGAGGGAATGAAAAACTATATAGCATTGTTAGGTACACTGTTTTATATCAAGTTGATTTTCATTGAGAGAGGTTGGGTTAGTGAAGGTATTAGCACAAGTGCAAAGATCTGAAAATGGAACATATATCACGTTTTTCCTTAGTTCCTTTATAGTCCAGTCGTTTCCAATATATTTCACGTGATCTCATTGTATAAGGGGCTCAGGCTACTTGGAAAAGGGAACTAGACACAGCCATAAATGTACAGCTAAAACCCATTAATGTATTGGTACATAAGAATCATGTTATAGGTGAGATGGATAATGAGACTATTGACTTCTATTAAAGGTTCAAAATAAACAGACATTTCCTGTGCTTGATGTAGTTCCGCCAATATGTTAAAGGACTTTGAAACTCCATTCTGCACATCTTCTCTCAAAGAAGCAAGTACTAGATCCTTATGACACCCCTGATAGCTAAATGGGCTTTGCAAATTGCAGAGCAAGTGCTATTTAGTGGGGTATAAGGTCAAACATCTTACATTAAATATAACAAATATACAAATACGTCACAAGTGTTAATATTTGTCAAGCTCAAAATGCTTACTACTTCAATGAATAGTAGGCAACCAAAGCCATTCAGCAACATTCGTCAAACAGTAGGTCTTCGTCCTTTTCTTTTTCAAGTAGGTTGGCTCGTGCATCCACGTGGCGTATCCTATGACCTTCCTGTTCTTTTTCCCTCTTTTCTTTCAACTGCTTTTTCTTTTCCTGAAAGTGTGATATATAGTGGGCTCGAAAAAATTGAGTGCTATCTATGAATCGATGAGGAATCTTAGTTGGGGCTATTGCGTAAAAGTCTCCTGGACTTGTGGTGACAAAAATGATGTCTTTAAGTACGAGTCCATTTAGATTTTTGCATTAAATATATTTTAATGAAGGTTTCAAAAGGGAATTGCATATATACTGAAAAGGAAAAATTTGTAGGGCTATGAGGAAAGAGTAAGGGAGTGAGATGATTAGGTAGCTCTTTCAAAGATCCGGCACAGGCATGATGGGCCAAATGGCCTCCTTTGTGCTGTGTGATTCCATGATTTTACTTCTAAACCATTAAATATGAGCATTCTAATTACCAGAGAGAATGTATTTTCTACTTTCGATTCCACGTAAGTTACAGCTATAGCATAAGGCTGACAGAAAGATAAACAAACTGCACTTGATATTCAGTCAAGGACCATTACCGTTGAGTTGTATAATTTGTTTACTATACCTTGTCTTAGTAAAAATAGGCACATCAGCTTAATATCAGTAACAGGTAAAATAATGAATAATTATCCTGTTTCCAGCAGAAGCGCTGGTGGCCTAAATTGAGGACCGCTTAAAATTGGCAGCAGGTGAGAAGTCGTCGGTAAGTTTATTTTTGTCATTTTGGTCTCATAACTGCCCAGTTTCTGATGAAAAACAGGTGATAGAGAGACTAAAATTGAGACTTAAACGCTAAACAAATGTTGGAAAAGAAAAATAACTAACGGTTATGATGCAAATGATGGTAACTGGCAGATTTTCACCTAATTGGGGCGGGGGGAGGCCCCTATCAGAAATTCCCGACTTTTCCACATTTGTGTGACCGTGGAGCATGTGTGCTGAGCTCCGTGTCCAAATTCTCAGTGTGTGCTCCCATCACTTGAAGCTCTACGCTGGGAGTGCTAAATCGTAAAATTTACCCAACAGTTTCATTTGAGGTTCTTAGCAGTAAACTTGATTGCTTTATTATTGATTCCAATGCCAACAAGTAACGACTTGGCAGGATAGTAACATTGACTGAAATTGACAAAACCTGGATTTTTCAAACCAGTTCACAGATCTGGTTGTACCATTTACTGATGTATTCAGAAATGCCACTGGAGCCCTTAAGGGGGTTAATGTACTGCATAATTCTGTTAGGACAGCTGTGTGTATTTTTAAATAGAACATGTTATGTGGTCAGATGAATCATGCTTTAATTAGCTTTAATGAATTCAATTGTTTGCAATAATCTCCTTGTCATGGTAGAATATTGTCATATTTGATATATGGAGTACTTCTTAATTTTTAAATGGAACTTTACTATAGCCAATCATGTGAAGCAAATAATATGGTACAAAAATTAAAGCCTTGTACAATTTCTGCTTGACCTTTTATTTGCCTTTCACTGGGAAAACAAGGACACTGATGAGTCAGTAAAGCTAGCAGTGCTGTTTTGGGAGAATCACTAGCTGTTAATGCAGGCAGTGGTGGTAGACAGTCTGCCTCCAGTCTGTAATTTCAAATCAGTGCGGTGGACTAATGTGCCAGGATAGTCAGCATTGTGGGGAGCAACAAGAGAGGTAAGATGACATGTCAGTCTGTTAGCTAACAATTAAATGTGGCACCTCAAGCAGATCAATTTGAGTTAAGGATTTTTATGTACAGTACCATGGAGCTGTGCATTCCCCACTAATGCGAACCCTATAGTTAATTTTCTATGGGTCTGTGCTGCTGCCTTCCCCCCCCCCCCCCCCACCTTTTGTCAAGATGCTCAGAAGAAAAGAAACACTATAATAAAACAGCACTTGAAATATCAACATCCCAGCCTAATTAGAGTCAGCCTAATGGTTTCTAATTGCATATCTGAAATGCACCAGTTGAGTTCCTTCTTGTGTAACTTGACTACATGTCTCTTTGTGGTGATTAATGGAGCCTGAGCTGCAAACTAAAATACAGTTAATTTATTGTATGTTCTAGTAGCCGTATAAAAAGGGGAGATCACGAATTATTACCCTCTCGTTGCTGGAGATACATTTCATCTATGACTCACAGCAGAATCCTCACAGATTAAGCTTGTTAATTTTACTTACTGCCAACATTCTTCACCGCATTGCTAAAGCAGGAGGCATACACTCCTTGCTGAAATGTACAAAATGAAAAGAGTAAGGTCCTGGACAACAGTTACGTTAACTACTTTGTCCTTTTAATTCATCTATTTACTAGGGCAAAAGAAAAAGACCATTTGTAGACTGCATGTAGCCGCTTTTGCAGCAATGATGCCAAGGCCAATGCTTTGTGGGTTTTGTTCTACAATTCAGTGCTTTTGTTCAGAGAAAAGGTTAAAGCCATTTTCAGCAGCTAGCAAGATGAAACATTTTCAATAAGGACACAGCGTACTTGTTTAAATTACCTATCACAAAGAGGAAGGCATTAATGGGGAAAAGTAGAGCTGCTTTTTATAAAAGTTGGTACCTTGAAGATGTTTTGCCTTAATAACAGATTTATATCAATTTGTATTACAAGTCCATTAGCTGCAACATTTATTGTGTGTAGGTTAGATAGCAATTTGGTTAAAATTTGATATTTTTGCTTTTCAGGTACATATATTTGAGTAATTTCCTTCCAACTCTGTTAAAATATAAGTTGAATTTGCCAAATATACAAGAAATAAACATTTTGCCAATGTAAAAAATATTCAGCATGAATGTCCCAATGCCACTTGTTTTTGTTATTGGATTGAAATGGCGGATGTTAAAGAGCCATGATGGCTTCATACATACTCTTGCCTTGTCAGTGTCATGAAAATGATTCATCATCATTGAATGTAGCCTGGATGTTCTATTAGTAATGCTTCCTTTCCTCACACCAGCTGACCGGATGACACAAAGCCTTTAATTCATCCGGATTTGTTTACACTAGGTAATGAACGAGTGAGTGGAGTACTTTTTTCGTGTGCAACATTAGTATCTGAATTCACGAATGAGTCCTCTCCTATTTGGGAACTGACACCAATATTAGGACTTTCTGTTCTCCCCCTCCCCCCTCCATCTGTTGTTCCCTCTATTTGGCATCTTATATGTTGATGTCCACCTCATGTCTTCTATTCAGGTCAGTGGACTTTTCTACAGCTTTCCATCTTTTCTATTCTAACATGTTGCTGTGTGGATTGGTTTAGATGTGGATACATTCATGGGGAGACGTAAAAAGCCTATATTATTCATACGCTACTGAGTCTATAGGATGGGGAGGTGGATTTGAATTTTGAAAGTTCTGATAGCAAAATGTTAATGTCATTTTCTTCAATTCTTTTGCATTTATGCATTGTTTTCATGACACCAACAACTCATCTATTGAATTTTACAACAAATTGTCCATGCAGTTCTTTTTTCATGAAGTGCTGCAATACTTTTTCCCTGAAGAAATAAGTTTCTCCAAAAAATCTGAACATAGATCAGTTGGTCCTAAAAGATAGGCGATTGCCATTTCAAAAGGACTGATGAATACTTCATTTGCCATCATCTCATCAAAAGGGAGTTGGGTTCACATCTGCGAATCCTGGTGGCAGAGATGGGTACCTCATGACATCCAGTAGCACAAATGATCCCAGAGACGGTGGCCGAAGCTCTAAGAGAATTCTCTTTACTTATAAAAGGAAGGGTACCTTGGAATAAGTTTGCCCTGAGAAAGGGACTAGAACAATATGCATTTAGTGAGTCCTCATCTTTGGTGATTTCAATCTTCATCTCAGCTCCCCTTGCCCTCTCTCCTCTGAATTCACTGACCTATTGTCCTCCCTAAACCTTTCCCTCCATATTTGCTCCCTCAGCTGAAGGTATGCAGAATTGAGCATGTCTTGCAAACAACTGGTTTAGCCATCCATGCCCAGATCTGGCTGGACCATATCAAGTGCTATCGAGCCTGACCTCTGCCAAAACTGTTGTAATCCAGGTTCATCCTGAAGAGTAAAAATAACCTCTTTTCTCCACTACCAACCATCTCCATAAACCTTTCTGCCCTGCTCTCATCACCTTATCTCCAACAATAAATGCAAAAAGCTCATGGACTTCTTTGTCACTAAGATCTGTTCAGTTGCGTCTGCTGCTTCCTTCACTTCCCTTTGTCCAGCAAGCCAATCCTCCACTGAGGCACCCCCCCTACCCTAGCCTCCTCTTTCTATAGTTTCACAAAAATAATCCGGGCCGCTGCCACCCTTGGATTCCCACCCTCTGCAATTACAAATCCCCCCCGCCCAATGCAATTTACTTTGCAGGCAGCCACCCCAGCCCGATTCTGAGACCTTAATCCAGCAAGCTGCTGTTTGGTGTCCCGCAGCTCACCTGCCAGATTTAAATGAAGCCGGGGCCTCAAGACCGTGGGGGCCTCTTCGTCATCGGAATTGGCGGCCGAGCAGTACACTCCACCAGTCGGTCACCCAGAAGTCAAAATAGACCCCAGTCAGTTGTTTAAAAAGGACGTAATCTACTGGAGTGGATGGAAATTAGAATGCAGCCTTTTAGAAAGACAGTTCTGGCTGAACACTGTAGCAACATACTGGGGGAGAAGCAAGTAAGTATAGAACAGTGTTTGGCTCACTCATTTGACTCTCAGTTAATTTTATTGCATATCTCATCAATCTTTTTCTGATACTTCTCAAGAATGTCTGCTACAGGCGTAGCTGACACACACTACCAAACAAGGCAGCACAGAGCTTTTGGTAGGTTGACCCTCTCAGGCATTGAAATTGATATCTCATTACATAGGCCACCTCATTCTAAATTGCATTATTTTGGTATTGTCCTGAGATGTGTGGAGTATGCTGAATGAAGAAGAAAAATAGAGTCTTTAGCTTGGTAGGGTCCTCATTCTTTGAATGATTGCTTTTTCTACACACCGTGTTCCCTCCCATCTAATAGGGTTTCCATATACAAATCAAGTGCGTCACCTAGTAAGATATTGTAGCTAGAGGTCCAAATGTTTACATTGCCTCCTTTCAGAGAGGATGACAACAAGACAATCACATGGTGTATGACCATCACTTTCTGCAATGTCAAGCAGCTGGTATCCCAAAACCAATAGGGCGAAGGACATACTCCTTTACTGTGTGAGGAGTGTATCCATTCAAAGAATGAAGAAGACCCTACCAAAGTGGGTAATTTATCTTTACATCATAAGAAGATTTAAAAGTATTTTTCTGTAACTGAAGGACTTATTTCACATATTTATTACCAAGCACAGATCCTGGTGTTCCTTGAAATGAAAGCAGTACTTCTTTATATTTCAGAAGGTCAGCATATTAATCATAGTAAAGGATTTTTCCTACACATGCACCTCCCCTCGGCACAATAATATTTCTGAACTCGTTGAAATATATCAGTTTTTTTCGGAAAATATGAAGTGATATATTTTCCATACTTGACCTTTATTCTTTTTTGTGCAGGATACCCAAAACAATGTTGTGGTAGAAAGCTTTGATTGTTAAACTGATATAGTTCAATAATCGAATGGCTAACGTTTGTTTTTATTTTGCTTCACTAAGAGGCATTTTAACTGAATTTATTTTAAATGAGAATAATTTTGAGACACTGCAGCAGTTAATACTGACCTTCATTTGATAAAGAAAAATTACAGATTTCTTCAGTTTCCAAACTGCTTTCTGTTTGGAAATGGGTTCTAATTTTCATATGTAAATCTGATAAAACTTAATTCATAACATGAGCAAATCATTTGTAAGTCCAGCTATGTTTGTAAATATATTGTTCATGCACCTTATCTGATTTTTATAATGTCTGCCAACTAGGGATCCTACACTATATAATGGATATCATTGATATTCTATAGTAAAAATTTTTATTTTCTCTTCTGGATAGGCAGATTCAGCACAAGTTGTTTCCAACTGAATATTCCGATCCTGCATGTGTGATTGTGATTGAGAGTGTCATTGCGTAGCCTGCAGCACTCCTCATGTTGTAATGTTGAAGTAGTAGCCACTATTTTGAATAGTATTACTTTACTGAATAAAATGGCCATTAAATGGAAAGCAATATGTTACGGAACATCTTGACCTTGAATTGAAAACTGTGTTTCTCCCCATCCTCACCCCAAAAATACCCATGAATGGTGTGAATAAAGATCCAGCAGCTAGGACAATGGGAGAGGTCAGTGTGGTTGAGTATATTATAAATAAACAACAGCAAAAATGATGAAGTCCAATATTTTCTCATTGAACAATAAAGATAATTTAAGTGACTTAAAACAATGTGATTTTGGAGTATGCAACAAGGCCCATATTTCCCTCATTTTTTCCATCCATTTTAGGGTAGTTTTTGGGTGGACAGGACCAAGAACTATAGCAAGAATCACCAGGATTTTTTGCTGGATGTAATGTTGAATCAAGAATACAGTAGGCTATTGTGAATAATAGGTTAATGATGGGAAAGTATCATCCAATATATTTTGCATTGTTAACACCTCATCAAAGCAGGCATCAGGAATGCCATTGTGTTCCTGGTATTCAGGGTTGCTACAGAAATGGGGTGGTGGGGGGGTTGCGGGGAGAGGTCCAAAAGATAACATTTGATCGATTGGACTACGTAGCACAAGTTATTTTTTTCAGCTGGCCATACCAATCGTGCCTCACTACGACAGGAGCCAAGCTGGGTGACCAGTGGTCCCAGAAATACCGCCTTAAGCCCACCATCATCATTCAGAGCAGGGACACCAGCAGGCAGAAGTTCCACTTGACGTGTTCCCGGCAGAAACCCTGCCACAGAGGATACACTCAATCCAAAAGTCAAATTTTACCTCTTCAGTCGTCAAAAAGTATTTCATCCAAATCTTTGTCTCATCCAAAAACTATTGTCCACTTCCCATTCTTCCCAAACACTCAACACACCATTTCCAGTGCTCACCTAGTATTCCTACCCCTCAGGATCCCGACCCACTACTCCATATCCAAGGTGCTACCAAATTCCAAGACCACCCTCCCACCACTGCCGAATGCCTGCACTTCCCATCACTTCCACACTCCCAGAACATTAATCCCAGTCCCTGGAATCCCGGCACATTACTCCCAGACCCTGAAATCCCTCCCCCATTTGTCGCCACACTTTGCCACACCTCTCCTAAACTCCTGGACCACTCTCCCAGTACTATCAAACCGCATCACCACCACTCCCTCCCATACATGTCTCCTACTTACTTGCACCTTAGAACATCTTCCTTACCATCTTCCGGGTGAATCATGGATTTCTAAGAAAAGATAAGACATAAAATTGAGTTCGTAACTGCTCAATATAATAATAAACGTCATTGATTACAATTTGAAAGTAAATGTGGACATAATCACTTAATTTGAACCAGAAAATACCACTAACACTCCCATAATACTTTGTAGTAAAAATGCAATTTCACTTAGTTCATCACCAAACATCACTGGATTTGATAACATAATCCTGCAATCACCATGAGCAATACCACAGGCGATCTGCTAGTGTATTTGAGTATAAAACACACACATCACTATGTGCAGATGTCACACTTTGTTACAGATGCAAAAAAAATCTTAAAATAAGCAGTTACTAAATGCTGGCTGCCTGGAATCACCTGGAGCCAAAACTGACAAACATTTAAGAATTTGCAAAGTTTTCTGACCGGACAGAACTGTGACCTGATCATATGTTACTTAACAGCAATTACTCTTTGTGGCCTTAGGTTTAAGAGGCATAGGGATGGACTTTAAGTCGCTGTTTGTTTCTGTTAGGAAATCGCGCTGGTGAATTAATTTCCCGCCTGCCCGCGCGCACCAAATGAGGCCACGCAATTTTAAGGGCTGGACCTCATTAACATGATGCCGACTGATTTTCTGCCGTAATGGACAGGAAGCAGCTGCCGACCTGTGGAAACTCAGGTAAGCATTTGACGGGGGTTCCGGGGGCGTTTTGCAGTAGGGAAGTGGTTTAAGAAGACAGCCCACTGCCATCTACTCAGGGCAGCTACGGATGGCCAATAAACACGACCTTGTCAGTGTCACCCATGTCCTGAGCACAAATAAAAAGAAACTCACTTCCACTGCTGAATGTCAATTTAATTAATTTAATTATTATGGACATGTCTCCCTGGCCCATTTTATTTAATTAATGTATTTGAGGAGTGCTTAGCTGCAGTGCCCATCCTCATCTCCCTCTGACAAGCCTGTCTGCAGCTCTCTGTTCAAGCCTTACACTTCTGGCCAGTCACCCCATTTGATGCCATCCTTGTCCTCTCATCCCTGTCTTCTTTCTTCGCCAGTTTCCCAGCACTAAACTTGCAATTTGATTCTTAAAGCGCTTTTAGCGTTTAAAAAACAAATTCCCATTATCCCGTGCATCAGGCTGGTGGGGCATATGGGAGTGGGGTTGCATTAAGTTGATGGAGGTGGTGATGGAGGAGTGCGGATTTGGCAGCAGGTTGATATAGGTGGAGTATAACATCAGGCTGGATAAGACATGGGGAATAGGGGGTTGGCATTAGACTGGTGGGTGGATTCTATGACCCTCCTTCCAAATGCCGCTAGACGCTGAAACCGCATTCCAACACTACCAGATCCTGAGGACCCTTCCCAGGCCATTCCAAATGCTGATGAGTCAGTGTTCCTGATAATAAAACCTCTGAATCACCATGAATAGTACCACAGGACATCAGCTAGTGTACATACATAAAAACGCTGGGGAAATTCACCATACACATCAATATCAAATTATTTGGTCAAATGGAAAATGGATAACAACCAAATTTTTTTTAATAGCTACAAATTAGTATTAATACTGATGATTTTAACATTATTAGAACATTAAAACTCTAGAAACACCTGCCAGTAATTTCCACGGGGGTTCTCCCGATCGTCTGCTGTAACTTTGGCGGAAGATTGGTGGAAATCCTTTAGAAACCGTTTGGACAGGAAACCCCTTAGAAGCGGTGTAGACAGCTGTTTATGCCATTTCTCTGGGATTTCCCATGATCTTCCACTGGCATTGCGGTGGTAGATCAGAGAACCTGTGCAGAAGTTCTACCCCATACTTATATGAAAGTAAAGAACCATTTTATTTATTTGAAGCTGTAAGTTAGGTGTACACAGTGCATAATTTAGTAATATTGCCTCAGTTCTACCTGTGATTTAAATTCAGTGGGGGTAATTTTAACCCCCAAGAAAGGGTGGGTTGGGGGCAGATGGGAGATTAAATAATAACTTTTTGGAGTGGGACCGCGTCCCGGCTCCAACGCGCCCACTTCTGGGTTTAACCCAGGCAGGTTTGTAAGCTTGTGCATGGCAGACACGAGGAAGTCCCACCCCACTTAAAGCCGATGAGATGATACTTAAAGGGGCAATGTACCTCATTGAAATACTTGAGGTACTTAATATTTTGTGTATTGGAAAACTTAAGTGAACCTTACCTGTTCAGGTTACCATCGTTTCTGATTCACGTCAGGTAAAAGCAGGTGGGAAGGGCCGGATCCATGAGGTGAGTGCCTTTATTGCACTGCTTGTGGGCCCAAAGGAGCAGGAATGCTTCATCCAGGCCCAGCATGCTCACCTGGCCGATAGGACCTCTGTGATCGGCCAACCCCCGCCCCCCTGATGGTGGACCCCCTTTCCGAAGGTGGACCCCTCCGATCCCCGTTGTTGGGTGATCCCCCCCATGTCATCGCTGCCTGAATGCCCCCCCCCCCCGATGTCATCCATGACCCCCCACCCTCCGATTTTTTGCAGTGCCGATGATCCCTCTCTCCATCCTGCCCCCCTCTCTGATTTGCAGCTCCTTTCACTACCGACAGGCAGCCAGCCTGTCAGTCTGGCTGCCTGCCACGTGGGAAACCTGGAAGCTCAAATACTTACCTTCAATTGAGGTGTGATCGCAGATTGCGACACACTCAATTCTCTTCCATGTTCCCCACGTGAATATCTGCAGACGCTTGGGGTACCCGGTTCCGAGTGCAAATTATGCCCTATATCTCTTTGAAATTAATGAGAAGAAACTATTTCACACACAGTTTTATAAGAAAATAAGCACATTAAATTTTTGTAGTGGCTAAAATATGATCTATTACAATTTTACAATTCTTAGATTTTCTTTTTTATTTCTCTATCGGTTTTCATTTTTTCACTGTTTTCTGCTGTTATTCTTTGTTCTATGTATGTATCCTGCAGTAGTATTAGATCATTTTTTGTACTATGTTGTTTACCAGATTATCTGTAAATGACAGAAGCGCAGTGAAGCTGGAAGAGCAATATATATAAAAATGGCAAAAATAAGTGTAACACTAAAAACCTCCCACACTGCAGACGGGAGATTGATTCCATTTGCTTGTTAAATGAGAATGAGCCATAAAATGTCATCCTACACATTTTGGTGAAATATATGGTCCATATCAGTCATTTTTTCCATTGCACTGTAGAACCATTCAAACTTCCAGTAGATCAGTTAATATTATTAACCTTTATCACACTGTGGTTGATCTTACAATGTTGTCTACCTAAAATATTGCCATAGGACAGATTTATATTTTAGTATAAATTTAATTTATGCTTTTTTCAGTAGTTTAATATTTTAATGGCAAATTGGAGATTCTCTTAAGGAGAATTCAGGGTATATTATTTAAGTTTGTAGGGCTGAATTTTGCTTTTATTCTTGCCCTGGTTGATGAACTACAGCTTCATATTCTGAATTCAAGGAATTGGTATGGTTAGCATATTATTTCAGTTTCTAAATGCAATTCAGCCTGGTATAGTATATCATCAATTTGTTTTGTCCACAGAATATTGTGCACAGCAGATAGAAATAAAAGAAAAATCAATGAGGCTTCATTAGGGCAGCAGGCATTCAGAGCCAGAGCACTGGCTTAATTACAGTTTCAGTAGCATTTGCTTTAATTGGAAAGAATAAAGAGACTGAAGTGGAGTGAATGAAGAAATTAGCATATCTATCACTGTTGTCACTCCTTATTGTGGCTTTAATGCAGTATTTGCACTGAGAAACCAAAAGGCAGTTTTAGAGCTTCTGAAAAAGACTGAAGCTAGTCTGGGGAAATGCAATAATCAGATTAGGATCCATTTTAAACCAAATGATAAAAAGGACTAATATTCTATCCACGTTTTTCTTTTTGTCAGTTTCTACTGGATCATTCCAAGGATAGCATTTGATTAATGATAGTATAATATTGTAGAGCTGTAATTGAAAGAACATTTTGGGCGTCTAGTTATTGCTGCAATATCCCTTTCGTATTATGCTAATTACTGTTTAAACCCTTAATTTGTCTTTTCTTCTGCTTGCAAGCAAGAAAATATATGATAGTATGGGACAATCGCATTATTGTTATTCATTTTCGTTACATCTTTTTCCACACATGTCCAGTAGTGAACTTGGTAACATCTTAAAAGTAAAGCCTAAAATGTAACAGTAGCATCTACTTAGTTCTCCCACTATAGGTGGCATGATTGTCCAAGTCTGCCTGCCATTTTGTTTTTCACTCCATTTTGATACCTACATTTTCTTTTCATTTTATCTCTTCATTTATTCCTGTATGCTCCAATCTTCCACTGGTCTACGCAGCCTCTCTCAGTCTTTCCCAGATACTGCTGGCTCTCGGAGCCTTTTCCAGCATTCTCCCGGCCCTATTTCTTGTCCCACTGGAGTTCAGCACGTCTACCAGTTTTTCTTGCTAATCACCCAGTACTTCCTTCGCAACTGCATTTTCAACATGTTCCTAGTGGCCTTTCCCGAAAACAGTTGGCAAAATTTTTCTTCACCGCAGGTTTCCAGTCTTGATTCTTCAAAAATGTTCTGCCTCCCCACCCCGCAGATTCACAGTTTCCACCCCCATTCTAAGAATTTTAACCTTACCCCCTTCAGATTCCCAGTCTGGAGATGTCACTGGTAGTGCCCTGGAAGGATCCGGAGGTGAAGAAATTGAGGGCAGTGGCGACTTTAACTGCGACGGGCAATGCGTTACCACCAGGCTCAGCTGGGAGCAGCTCTTCATGAAGGAGCGTGCAGATGTCTGCAACCACCTGGCAACTCAATCTGAGCCTGCATAGGCACTGTTCCTCAGAGAGGTCCAGGAAGCTCATCCTCTGCCTGGAGACCCTCGCGCCTGGGTAGTGCCTCCTGCGACCTCAGCCCCTCCGTTGGTTCCCTCTGTGCTCCTTTGAATGTCCATGTGGCGCACCTCTGTCCTGTGCACCTGCAACTCCCAGAACAGCACGCCGTGCCTGCCGCAGATGGTGATGTGCCTCCTCCTAGATGTACTGTTGAATAAATCCATTGCGCCCCCCATTCTGATATTGTCCGTTTGGGGGGGTCCAAAATATAGGTAAATATGTCTAATCACAAGAATTCTGAGTGTGAACAAAGAAATCTCAGTCTAAACACAAGGAACTCCCAGCCAAAGGTTTGTCTGAGAGAATTGAGTGCCCTACTGCAAAAATTCACCTTTTATTAAACCTTGGTTTAAAGATCCAAATGAGGGTCGGCTGCAACTCGCCTCCGTTTCCATGGCATATTTCAGAGGCCACGGGAGACATGTTCAGGAGGAGTTAAAATGGTTTGTGTAACTCAATACACAAAAAGTTAACCCCCTTAAGTGGTTTAAATGCCCTTTAAATATTGGCCCACTAGCTTTAAGTGCTGGCGGGATTTCCGGGTGTCAGAAGCGCATCCAAATGCGTCTGGGTCAAACTCGCCTTCAACTCACCCATTCTTGGAGGTTAAAATTTACCTCACTGTTTCTAAATGTATTACCAGCAGATTTCCTGTGGCACTGCATGCAATAAGCCAGATGACATACTGTATTGTAATCACCAGAGTTTTATACCACGCAATGTACAATGTAATCTTTTGCTACACACGCCCAATGGGTGGCATCAAATCTTGGCGTTCATGATGAAGCACATGGAAGGGTGCTTTCACAAAAGGGACTCAAGAATAGGCAATACGTGGCAGTGGTGGTGATAATTATAACATTTAATATGCATTTAACAAAAAACAAATATAAATGAAAAACATGACGTTCCATCAGACACCTTTGTGCAAACCCTTGGTGGTTACAAAACCTTAGCCTTCCTCTTCCTAGCGCTTCTACATGGTGCATTCCCTGTGGCTTTAGCAGAGGTAGTGGCAGGTTGCTCAGATTCATGCCCTGACTGCTTAGATGCTTTTGGCCTACGATTTCTGGGATTTGGAGCCCGTGAGGGCCCCGACAAAGACTGCTCTGCCTGCATCTGTGCAGGGGCAGACTCTGCCGTCGGGAGAGGAGGCAGCATTGCGGGTACTGGTTGAGTGAGGGGGACAACTAGTGAGACGTGGGAGCGCTTTGAGTGGAATCCCCACTTCCATGTCCCCATTTGCCATCATCCCTCTCCCAGGCCGACGCAACATCACTCCCACCACTCTGCTGGACAGCAGGCAGGTGAGGTAATGTGGCACTTTCTAAGGCCACAGATGAAGTTTCTGTCTGTCTGTTTAAGGCTGCAGACATGTTGGCATCCAGAGTCCGCACGGCCGTTGTCATGGCCTGCATGGACTCATTAGAGAAACTCAATGCAGGCTGCCACTCTCTCCATCAAAGACATTCCTGCACTTACCTGCGCCACCAATCCACTAGCGATGGAGTTGGACTCCTCCATCCTATCCGCTGTTGAGGAGAGTGTGTGTGACGCCTTTTCCAGTACCTCGCAAAGGTGGAGGTGTACCTCAATCATTCTCACTCTCATTATCTCAGTCCAGCTGAGCAGAGCTTGGAGATGAGTGCGTCCCCCAACGTGAATCCTCCACAGCTGGCCCTGCCATCAGTGTCTGCTCGTGCACACTTATGAATGGTGAATCACCAGGTGACAACCCAACTATTGGCCTAACAGGACCCATCGAAGTGTCAGTATCTGCACTGGTGCATGGCTGGATATGATGTAACGGTGCGCCCTCAGAGGAATTGAGCTCCTCTGAGGAATCACCTTCTTCCATGGCGTGTACCTCCTCATCAATCCTTGAAGGCCCTGGAAGAGAACATAAAGCAATATTAACAATCATCGCAGAAGTTATTTTCCATACTGAGGTGTGCAACAGGTTGATAACATCAATTCATGATGTGTGTGAAGGATGCTAAAGTTCTGTCACCAGCCGATGGCAGGTTGCCAGTCTCACCATCTCCGACAGCCAGGCATTCAACCGTGCGGCTGAGATCCAACGCCTCCTCCTTCACATCTGTCAGGGACATTTTTTGTGGTGGCCCCCCTCCAGTCTTACTCCTCTCCTTTGCACTTTGTACTCTCTTCTCCTACAAGGGGAGAAAGGACAGATGTGTGAGTGAGTGAAAGGTGGTCACCCGATGGATGCATTGCTTTGGGTGATGCTGCCAATGAAACATATACATCAGAGGGTGAGTATCAGACAGATCAATCAAATTGCATCAGGATTGGGGTGAGTGGGAGTGGTGGGTTCACAAATGGGAAAGTGAGGAAGTGCACAGAAAGTAAAGTAAGTTGATAATGAGACTTAACTGGGTGTGAGGAATGATGTGATGGAGTACGCTTGGCAAGTCAGAATGAGAGGGGGGATAATGTACACCACTGGATGTAGGTGAATCAGTAACTGTACTCACTTTTCCTCACCTGGTTAGGTCATTAAAGCGCTTCCTGCACTGTACCCACGACCTTGCCACGGTGCTGCTGCTGCTCAGCTCCTCTGCCACCTCCAGCCACCCATTCTTGGTGGCAGAGGCAGAGCGCTTCCTCCAATCAGCCGGGTACAGTATCTCCCTCCTGCTCCTCACATCAGTCAGTAGCAAGTCAAGAGAAGAGTCGTTAAAGCGGGTTGCTGCCTTACTCCTTTGATGCTGCATCTCTGCACATTCCTCCTTTCTCCCTCAAAATCCATGGTTGCAATGACCCTTTAAATACTCTAGTTCACAGCACGTCCTTTGGGTGCGCAGTACACTCGCTGCGCAGCTTGGAGACGCGAAATCCAGACGTTACATTAAGGGCCTTCAATTTAGTCGCGATCGCTCAAGCCGACACACAAATTTTTTCCAGGTTTCCCACGTGACTATTCACCCCTCCCCGCTGAGTTCCCGCCACCATGTTAAAATTATGCCCCGTGCATCTGCATGCTCAGAAGTTACACTCCAGAATTCTGACTTTGTTACAGTTGCAAATTAATCTTAAAGTAATGGCAGCCTCTTAGCTCAACCTGAAACCTGCAAGCACGCTCCAATCTGCAAATTTCCCTTGCCAGCAACAACCTGAAATTACCTCAGAACTTTAACATAGAATTTACAGCACAGAAACGGGCCATTCGGCCCAACTAGTCAATGCCGTGTTTATGCTCCACACGAGTCTCCTCCTATCCTACTTCATCTGACACTATCAGCATATCCTTCTATTCCTTTCTCCCTCATGTACTTAAAAGCATCTATGCTATTCACCTTAATTGCTCCATGTGGTAGCAAGTTCCATATTCTAACCACTCTCTGGGTAAAGAACTTTCTTCTGAATTCCTTATTGGATTTATTGGTGACTATCTTATTTTTATGGCCCCTAGTTTTGGACTCCCCCACAAGTGGAAACATGTCTACCCTATCTCTATGTCTACCCTATCAAACCCCTTTATAATTTTAAAGACCTCTATTAGGTCACCCCTCAGCCTTCTCTTTTCTAGAGAAAAGAGCCCCAGCCTTTCCTCATAGCTATTCCTTTCCTGATAGTAATAACAGCTATTGACTTTGTTGCTTTAAAATGGCAACCCAGCTTGAACACAGCTCCATCTTAGCAGCAGAAGAATACATTAGGGGGAATTTTAACTCCCAGACGGTTGTTTGGTAGAACGGCTGAGCCTCATTTAAATGGAGCCGGCGAGCTGCCTGTCCCAATCGGGCATCCGGTGGCAGCTCGCCAGGTAGGAGCCAGCGGCCAGGTAATTTGTGGGAGGGTTTTGGGAACGCAGAAGCGGGGGACCCCGAGGCGGCAGCGGCCCAAACTATTCTCATGGGGTCTGGAAGAGCACTCCTGTTCCTACTGGCCTCACAGAAAAAAGTTTTTTTTACTTACCTTCTGATCCGACAGCTTCTACCAGGCGGAACATCCACAGCAGATACTCCGCCTGTGGGCCATAAAAAATGGCTTTGGGGTCCTATCTACGTCGTAATAGGTCCCTGATTAGCATAAATTCATGAGACTCCTGCTTGAGTCGTGCAGGTGTGTCTGCTGCCCGGCTTTAAGATAGCCGCAGAGTGAAAGAAGAGAGATAAGTGGACTGTTTCGATTTTAATTCCCGTACCCACCGGTTTCCACCGGGCGAAGGAAATTAAAATCCACCCTGATGTGTGTTACATTGTCTAGCGTTCCTATTGTTATAAAGCACCATATCATCCAATTTACCGTGAGCAATGTCACAGGAGGTAATAGTATTATTATATTTGCAAGACTGAATTTTTCTATTATTCTTGCACTGGTTGATAAGACCACAGTGTTTGAGATAGGTACGGTTAGAATATTATTTCAGTTGTAAATGTAATTCAGCCTGGTCTAGTATATCATCAATACGTTTTGACCGCTGAGTGTTGGGCGTGCAGAACGACAACTGCCAGTGTATGCATCTCTATTATAATTTCACATGTGTTGTCTTTGTATCTGTACCATGTATGTAAAATTATTGAAAGCAATTGCTGCATTGCTACATTGAAGCCTGCAAATACTGTATAATCTGGTACTGAAATGGTTGATTTATAATTTGTACCATTACCATCTGTTGTAGTTATGTGAAATTGCAGTTAAACCAGTTAGTAAACACTTTGCTCTGTTGTCTGTTGTTTTGATAATCACTGATAATAACATCCAGCATCAATAAGGTCTTTAAATCTGATTTGGGAGTTAATGGAATAAGAGGAGGCAGTCAGTATATGCACCAGGGTAATGTCATTAGGAATGTTTGTGAGGAACAAATTAAATCAGTCATAAATTGTGCTCTCAAGTCAGGCAAAAAAACAGCCTCATTTAAGAGAGGGGCTTAATATTTTTAACCTCTTGCAGAAAATGCACTTAAACAGATTAAAATAAAATAGGGACCATGTCGACGGATATAAATGGTAATTACTGGAGCCCCGCTGATTTCCTGTTCACGTCATGCAGTGATTTCACTCCCACCTGTGATCAAGGTCACTGCACTGACAAATTATTGTTCACTGAGGGATTAAATTGAACTTTCTATCAAAAACAGTCAAACAGTTTTTGTTTAGAAAACATCATCATAGCAGTCCTGTGGCTCAGCATATTGGCACATCATACTGTTCGTAACCTTGGCATCGTATTTGACCCGGAGCTGAGCTTTCGACCCCATGTCCTCTCCATCACAAAGACCGCCTACTGCCACCTCTGTAATATCGCTAGTCTCCGCCCCTGCCTCAACTTATCTGCTGCTGAAACCCTCATCCATGCTTTTATTACCTCCAGACTCGACTATTCCAATGCTCACCTGGCCGGCCTCCCATCATCCACCCTCCATAAACTTGAGTTCATCCAAAACTCTGCTGCTCGTATCCTAACTCGTACCAAGTTCCGTTCACCCATCACCCCTGTGCTCACTGACCTACATTGGCTCCCAGTCCACCAATGCCTCGGATTTAAAATTCTCATCCTCGTGTTCAAATCTCTCCATGGCCTCACCTCTCCCTATCTCTGTAACCTCCTTCAGCCCTACAACCCTCCGAGAGCTCTGCGTTCCTCCAACACTGGCCTCTTGTGCATCCCCCACTTCCTTCGCCCCACCATTGGCGGCCGTGCCTTCAGCCGTCTAGGTCCTAAGCTCTGGACTTCCCTCCCAAACCTCTTTGCCTCCACCTCTCTCTCCTCCTTAATTTGCTGCTTAAAACCTACCTCTTTGACCAAGCATTTGGTCACCCATCCTAATGTCTCCTTCTTTGGCTCGGAGTTAATTTTTGTCTAATTACACTCCTGTGAAGCGCCTTTGGACGTTTTACTATGTTAAAATTATTCTTGGTGTCAATGCAATGTGACACGAATTGGGGACTGCCGTTCCCTATGTGGTGAGTATCCAATCTCAGCCGGGTCTCTGGGTGTGACACAAAGCTGAAGTTACTTTCTCCAGGAAAGGAAAAATAAAGTGCATGAAATTAAGCCCTGCTTTCATATATCCTAAAGATCATTATCGCCACTTGTCTGCGCTTTGAATGTATGAAATGGGCGATGGGGCGATTTTGAATGGTGAGAAAAGTTAAATAGAAAATTGAGGAGAGGAGTAAAACCAGAATTAAAATACTGTAAGGAAAACTAATAAATTATTTAGGGCTAAATTCATTCTGATTTGTATCTCAAAGTTTTAATTGCGTTTTTGAATTAAATTTGCTGAAAGACTATAATGTGTACCTTAGAAAGTAGAAAAATAAATATAAATTAGATTAAAAGGACCTATTCTAAAACTGCTGGAGAGTAAGGATGCAACTACACTGCAAGTGTAGCGACATAAACTTCATTGTGGAGTGAAGTCTCCCTGGAAGCGGTAGTCTGACACCACTTTAGTTTTACACTTCACAAAGTGTAAATTCAGTGCAGCGTCAAGCCTGGTTTACAGAGAGCTCAGTGCGTCCCACTGGACCTCCTGGGCACTTTCAAGAGTGGGATTCTCCTCTCCACACTTTCCAAAAATAAAACTTTTGAACTGTGCATCCAGATATATACAGATTTTGAGTTCCAGCCAGGGGCAGAAGCCTAGGGGGTCAATGTTCACTTCTTTCGCCTGGTGTTAACAGAACGGTAAAGGCCTCCAAATGGGGTCGGTTGCCTTACCGTCCCATTAACACCAACGAACAGGCTGGCGTCAAAATCAAACCCAAGAATGATAAACACCGTAAATTGTCAAATATTTTGTGCTACACTGCCAAAGTGTTTCTTTATTCATGCAATAAGAACAAAACTTGGAAAGTTTTCCATGTGCTGTTTTCTTAAAGCGACAGATACAACTGAATCTATTTGAGGAAACTATGTACTGCATGCATTGTTTCACAAGAGCCATCTGCAACCATTAGGAACACAGCAAAGTTCACGATTAGTAGAGTCTGCATCCAACTGGCTGGTCCCTCAATTGGCCACTCCCTCAAATATCTGTCCAATTCTCCCTTAACATTTTCCACACTATCTGCCTCCTTGAGCAGTCTGTCCCACACAATCAACACTCCCTGTGTAAAGTAGCTAAATCTAAATTGTGTGTGCACATTACCTGTTCTAAGGTTGAACAAAGTTCCCTGCTTCATCATTCATTGCTCTACCTCTACAAATTATAAATCAAAATCATTTTAACTTTTTTGAATTTAAATCATTAATATCAACAGACCAAATATTTATTTTATTCGTTCTTGGGATGTGGGTGTCACTGGCAAGGCCAGCATTTATTGCCCATCCCTAATTGCCCTTGAGAAGGTGGTGGTGAGCCGCCTTCTTGAACCGCTGCAGTCCATGTGGTGAAGGTTCTCCCACAGTGCTGTTAGATAGGGAGTTCCAGGATTTTGACCCAGCGACGATGATACTATAATACTGCTCCAGCTTTGAAGCATTACTGGGTTTGTTTTACTTAAGAGAAATACCTCATAATTCAGCCCTCACCGGTGCAGTATTTTACTGTTATATTTTTCCCTAGCTTATTTGCACTGTTAGCTGAAATTTCACAGTAGTTCTGAGCATGAGGCAATTCGTGTTAAAACAGTTTGTCGTTGTGCAGATGATTTTTCACTCTCCAAACTAAGCGGAATTCATTTTCTGCAACTAGCTCTCAAGTACAATGTATGCAACCAAGTTTGACACCAAAAAATGTAAAAGTACTGTGATGCCACAAAATATTTCATAATCCTCCCCTAATCCTCTTTACTCTTTTAATTCCTTTCTGTAACAAACATGAGTTGACAAATGATCTTGAAATTGCCATCAATACAATATCGATATTCAGAAGGTTTGATCGAAGTAATATGATTTATACTCACATTTAATCAGTATGTTTTATTTATTCAGTACAACTAGATTAGAGATTGTTGGCACTGAATTGCAGATGCAAATTCTGTAATCACTGTTAATGTTAATGCCAACAGTATATCAAAGCACAAAAATGCTATTGTGTGAGAAAGTGAGATGTGCTACTGATAGAGCCATGGTATGCATATGTAAATATTAATTTGTCCAAAGCATTATGGAGGGATGGCTTCAAACAGCATTGAGCACTGATGACTGGTACCATTCATTCCTTGCCAACACTCCCCCACCCCCCCCCCCCCCCACCCCCCCACCCCACCACCACCCTTAGCTGGGCATTCATCTGTAGTGCTTACAGTAAGAGCTATTAATAGATTATGATGCTGTTTGTGTGATGTTGCTGTGAACTTTAGTGGCACATATTGTGGCTCAATAAAATTAAAATGTTCGCTCTGTTGCAGAAGGTATGGAATTAATTTTCTATAACATTGTGCAATGTTAAACTGAAGGAAGAAAAAATAAAGATAGGCAGTCATGAGCTGCCCCAATAATTTACCAGTTATGAGGAGAGTCACAAGGCTGCCTGATATAAGGCTTCGTTGGGCAAAGTTTTGATGACTTTCATCAGTTTGCAGTCAAGCCAGAAAATGGAATGACCTCAATGCCCCAGGCTATGGAGAGCATAAATCAGCCATATTCCCCACTCCTTGTCACTATCCAGTAACACCTCCTGGAGACTGTGTACATGTGAATAACTATCCAACACCATTGTCTGGGTTCAGATGTGAAGATAGCCATTTGGGTGAGATACTGGTAAGCTCATAACACCTGTATAACCGCATCCCAGCATGAGCTGGCATCTTCAGGAGAAGGAGAGATAATATGGTGGGACGCAAGGATTAGGGAAAGAAAAGTGGAGCACCCTTGAGACACAAAAGCTTTGGAGGATAGGGAAAACTGAAAGGTGCAAATCTACCTGTGACCTGTGCATTGGTATTGGTGTTAAAGTTTTGGAGCAGTCTATCCAATGCTCCCGACTGATGGATACTATATAGTGGCACATTTTTTTTAAACTTGTCTTCACGGCATAAATTCAGAATAATATTTTGAGTTGTTTAATGTGTGCGGGAAGAAGCAAGATTAAATTACTATTCATTTGATGAGCTCTTAGAAATAGTGGATTAGATCTTTATGTTCTACACGGATGAAAGAAGAAATATATATTGTACCGACTTAGGGATATCAGTGTTTAAATGTGCTGGCAGCTGACCACCTTAAGCCTTCACCTCCATTTGTCTTGCTGTATCTCCCAACAGGCACAGATAAGTTATCTAGCTGGATATAACCATCAGTCAATGAGCTGTGAGATAGACTGATCTCAGTGGGACCTTTTAATCGCTAAAGCCATTTGTATGGTTAAGTAAAAGAGCTTTCAGATCGAGACTGCTTGCAGCTAAATTCCTGAGACAGATTGCAAGCAGTGGAAACACCTGGAGCTCATGTGAGCACAGGAAGAAGGGGAAAGATCTAAAATAGATCCTGTTTTCAACCTACTTCTTTCTTCTTGGGTGTGACCACTTTATAAAATGGCAGTAGGACAATAGAGGTGAATTGTTAGTGTCAGAAATGGAGGGAATTGACACTAGTTTGCTTAGTTCTCTTTCCGTCAACCGATCCAGTCCATAGCATAAAAACAGGCCAGAGCCTGTGCTTACAAAGTGCACCATGCAGTTTGGGGTGGAGCAGTCATCAAACTGACACCAGTGGTCACAGAAGCCATAAAAAGTTTGACATACTGAGCTCAAGGCTATTGAGTGCAGTAAAGCCTACACAATGTGACTTTTGTTAATGTAGCAATTAGTGGTAATTATAGAACAGGAGAGCGTAATTGAGAGGAGATTTCTACTGAGCCAGAGTCGGACTCTTCTCAGACCAGTAAAACTACTAAAAGAGGGGTCATGCGTTTGCACCATTTTCATGTCATAAATTTGTCAGCTTCTGGCACCTTTGTTACATTGCTACCTCATTGCTGACTGACAACCTGTCGCATTGAAAAATCATTGGGCTGCTTTTAGATGTTCCACTGACAAGCACTATTGTTGTTAGAGTCTACTAGTAGAGAGGCAGTCTAGAGAAAAAAAGCTTCCCTCTGAGGCTGATGGAATGCCTGCTGTCAAAGCAAAAACAGGGAAGCTTTTGACCCAACTTTAATCAGTACATCAGGAAAATGAAAAGAACGCCCTATAATATTGACAGAACCTATTATATTACAGACCAAGGTGTAAGATCAGAATTCTGCATCAATTGAAAGAGAATTGGCACCATACTACCATAGAAGACAGTAAGGAAAAGTCTTTGATTCCACAAATTATGGCATATTGCCTGCAATTCTAAGAAGACGCTGCTTTTTTCTTTAATGCTATGTAGCTAACACCAGTTAACTTCAAAGGTTAACTTGAGTAATATTTTTATATGAACACACAGATAAATGATTACAAAATATCCCTGCAAGCCCACATGCTGTTCTTGTCATGGCACAAAGCGATGCAATATCCTCAATAATCTACAACAATCTTTAGTTTTGTGTGATTAATTATTTACTTGGCATTTATACTGTTCGTATCTTATGGGTCAAATCCTGCAACATAATTTGCTTTTACCAATACAGATTCCATTTCCTGAAGTAAGCAAATTTTTTAAAAATTGACAGTGTGTCTTGTTACAATTCTGTAATCCAGAAAATAAATGGAAGGGACTGGCTTTGTATCATGAGAAACTGATAACATGAAAGGTGGAGGTTTTAGGAAATGTAGATGGTTTCATCATCCCTTAAAAACTAATCGCTCCGATTAGAGTTCTTAAAAATGAAGAGCACTGATTGTAAACTACTGGCTTAACAAGAAAGAACACCTTTTCCCTAATCAAATCAATTAGTTTATTCAACTAATTTTTATGGGGTATTGTTATTTATGTCTATTTCACAGAAGAAAACAAAAAGAAAATCAATATTAATTAACATGGTTACCTCCAACATTACTTCCTTTGCAAGTACTTTTCAAAATGTTGTGCCTGACATACTTATTCCTATTTACATCTCTCTGTATATCATCAAATAAGGTGGTTATTCAGCAATGGCACCAAATATTCAATCAGCTGTCAGTGGTCATTAAAATGTTTTCTGAATAAATTATTCCACCTTGAAGCTTTGGTACACTCGATTTTAAATACAGATCTATGATCAGGTTATGTGTAGAGGATGGCCATCAATCAGTATGTTGACGTTGGGCACCTTTGAGAATGTAAGTGGCTACATAGCAGCATGATATCTTATAATATAACGTCACCTATAATGGAACTGGTATTCCACTATTTTAAAACAAAATAGCATGTGCTAAAACTGGAAAATTCGCAATATAGAAGCCTTAAAAACTGTTTAAAAAGTAAAACAATAGGAGGCTGAGTAGCATAGAGGGCTAGTACATTAACATCCACCTCTCAGCCCTAGGTTCAGGTGTAGTCCAAATTAATGAGGTGAAAGTGTTTTTGCTTTGTTTCCGCTTTTCTCAATTTGATGTCTTTTCTAAGTTTAAGTGATATCTCTGTTAAAGTTCTCAGTCGAAGCAGTACTCCAAAGATCATGTGCTTGCCAGTGCAATATTGCTTCCCCAACATGGGCCCTGAAAATCTGCAACTGTGCGCATCCTGGCGTAACTGCCAGGATGATTCCCTGATTAGCCTGCCAATGACAGGCACTTGCGCCATCACGAGTGCATCTAGGGCAACCTGAAGAGGCTGGAAAATACGCCCAAAGAATGCCTGTCCGGGAGAGAGTACCAAGGTCCTCCACCCACAAACAATACAAATCTGTCCCCTTTGTAAGGGGGCCACATTGATAGATTTTTTTTTAAATCCTCTTCAAGGGTCCAGACCTTGATATTATACTCACTCCCACCTCTGGTCTGATCAGGCATACCTCCATCAATTCTACCCTGGCTCCCGCTGAGGGCCCAGAAAGTAGGAACGTCTGCACCTTCTTACACTGATCCCATGTTTGGGGTGGGTGAAGGCTCCACCCCCCAAAAGGCAATCCGGAATCCCTAATGATAGCTGGGACGTGGCACTTCCAGCAAACTCCCACTGAAGTAATGGCAGGAGTATTCAGATTCTAGTGGCCATGCTTTACAGTTGTAATCTGTGTTTTCCCTTTAATGCCAATATAAACGCTTCATGTAACTGGAATCTTTAATTATGACAAAAAAAATTATGCCCATGTTCTTTTCCAGAGATCTAATTCCAGAGATGAATTTACCAGCAAAAAATTCTACAAGTTAATGCTTGTTTTTAGCAAAGCACTCATGACACATATTTTCAGGAAATTGAGTTACAGCACAAGCTGCACCACTACACCTGGATTTTGCTGGGGCGGGGGTCACTGGCAGCTCCTACTTATTAATGGGAATCTTGCTGGGAGCCCCCCCCCCCCCCCACAATGCATTGATAATGATCCCCAACCTTGGAAACTTGGCCGGGGTTATGGCAGGGTCAGGGCAGCAGGTGAAAGTCCCGCCCTAACCCTTCAGGGTAGATTAGGATCTGGAATGCTCTGCCCGAGGGGGTGGTGGAGGCAGATTCAATCAGGTCCTTCAAAAGGGAACTGGATAAGTACTTGAAAGGAAAAAATTTGCAGGGCTACGGGGATAGGACGGGAGAGTGGGACTAGCTGGATTGCTCTTGCATAGAGCCCGCGCGGACTCGATGGGCCTCCTTCCGTGTTGTAACCTTTCTATGATTAAGGAAAATCCAGTCCTACATATTGTTACTCTAGTAAATGAAATGAAAAATAACTAACTAGCTGAATACGAAAAAGTGAAGTACATACATTTAAGTAGTCTGTTCTGTTTACATGTAAGAACAGTTAGTGAAGATTCTCAGCTGCACGTCAATAGTTCTGCTTTTCGAACTTATTGTAGTAATTCAGAAATATCTTGGATTTACTTTTAGCCAATCAAATTCAAAGGTTATGACCCATTGTTCAAGATTTTCCTTCTAAAGAGGAGCCATTTCCTATCTGTCCTGTCAATTCCCATTATTAGTTTAAACACCTTTATCTGATCACTGTTTAATCTCTTATTTCCAGGGAATATAATCCAAATTCTCCTAGTGTCTCATACCTCAATCTCTGTATCCCAGGTATCATCATGGTGAATTGTCACTGGACTTTCTCCAAAGCTGTAAAGCCTACCTAAGGAGGAGCACAGCACAAAGGCCCAGAATTCCCACAAATCTATGATATGAAATCGCTGGTCCTAACTGAAGTGTCGAGATCTGCCTACCAGGAATCTCCACCACTGAACCTGCTAATGTATGCAGACTCAGCGAGAGGTTCCACAATCCTGTTGGGCACCAGCGCCACTAGCAGCACAGCTCAGGCATCTGCCATAACGGCGGGGGGGGGGGGGGGGGGGGGGGGTGCGGTGTGGGGGGAGGAAAAGCAGCAGCAGCCTGGGTGTCCCCTCCCCAGGCTCACCCTCCCTTCATGCAGGTGACCTTGTTTGGGTCAGGTGGAGGTTTCATCCCTAATGAGGCTCTGTAGAAACTGATGGTGTCCAGCTCTCAGACTAATTCCTGGGTCTTCCACTGTACTCCCCTCTGACGGTGAAGTGCACTGGATGGCCCGTAGAAATTCAGGGCCAATATTCTAAGTAAGATATGACGAGTAATGTAGTGATATTTCTTTGCTTCTTTATTCTAAACCTCTTGTGATGAAGTCCAGTATTAAGCCTTTTAAATGCTTTTTGTACTCTGATCTAGCTTTTAATAACCTATGCACCTGAACTTCAAATCCCTTTGTTCATTTAATGTTTCCTCATTAGATTAGATTCCCATCTGACGTTCTTGCAGATTGTACCACCTTGCACCTCAGTTTGGCTAAGTGGTAGCAATCTTGCCTCTAAATCAGAAATTGTGGGTTCAGACCCCTTAGTTGAACAAACAATCTAGGCTGACGCTCCATGCATTACTGAGGGAATGCTGCATTGCCAGAGGTGCCAGCTTTCAGATGAGATGTTAAACCAAGGCCCTATCTGCCTGTTCAGGTAGACAAAAAAATCCCAGGACCCTATTCAAAGATGAGCAAGGAGCTCTCCTGGTACCCTGGCCAACCTTCATTCCTTAAATAACACTACCAGAAAAGATTAACTTATCATTTATCTAATTTACTGTTTGTGGGACCTTGCTGTATGTAAATTAACTGTCACATTTGCCAGAAAACAACTGAGGAAGTGAAAGGTGTTTTAGAAATGCAAGTTCTTTCTTTCTTTGTTACATTAAACAGCATCTGCTGTCATTCTGTCCACATGCCTATTTGTCATTTTCTGCTCTCTTCACAATTCATTATGCTTTCTAGCTTAGTATCTGCAAGAATTGTATCCTTAATGATGGCAGAGTCCAGCACGTGAGTGTAAAAGACAAGGCTGAAGCGTTTGCAACCATCTTCAGCCAGAAGTGCCGAGTGGATGATCCATCTCGGCCTCCTCCCGATATCCCCACCATCACAGAAGCCAGTCTTCGGCCAATTCGATTCACTCCATGTGATATCAAAAAACGGCTGAGTGCACTAGACACCACAAAGGCTATGGGCCCCGACAACATCCCGGCTGTAGTGCTGAAGACTTGTGCTCCAGAACTAGCTGCACCTCTAGCCAAGCTGTTCCAGTTCGGGTGCAACACCGGCATCTACCCAACAATGTGGAAAATTGCCCAGGTATGTCCTGTCCACAAAAAAGCAGGACAAATCCAATCCAGCCAATTACCGCCCCATCAGTCTACTCTCAAACATCAGCAAAGTGATGGAAGGTGTCGTCGACAGTGCTATCAATTGGCACTTACTCACCAGTAACCTGCTCACTGATGCTCAGTTTGGGTTCCACCATGACCACTCGGCTCGAGACCTCATTACAGCCTTGGTCCAAACATGGACAAAAGTGCTGAATTCCAGAGGTGAGGTGAGAGTGACTGCCCTTGACATCAAGGCAGCATTTGACCAAGTGTGGCACCAAGGAGCCCTAGTAAAATTGAAGTCAATGGGAATCGGGGAAAACTCTCCAGTGGCTAGAGTCATATCTAGCACAAAGGAAAATGGTAGTGGTTGGTGGAGGCCAATCATCTCAGCCCCAGGACATTTCTGCAGGAGTTCCTCAGGGCAGTGTCCTAGGCCCAACTATCTTCAGCTGCTTCATCAGTGACCTTCCCTCCATCATAAGGTCAGAAATGGGGATGTTTGCTGATTTTTGCACAGTGTTGAGTTCTATTCGCAACCCCTCAGATAATGAAGCAGTCCGTACCTGCATGCAGCAAGACCTGGACAACATCCAGGCTTGGGCTGATAAGTGGCAAGTAACATTCGCGTCAGGCAATGACCATCTCCAACAAGAGAGTGTCTAACCACCTCCCCTTGACATTCAATGGCATTACCATTGCTGAATCCCCCACCATCAACATCCTGGGGGTCATCATTGACCAGAAACCTAACTGGACCAGCCACATAAATACTGTGGCTACAAGAGCAGGTCAGAGGCTTGCTATTCTGCGGCTAGTGACTCACCTCCCCAAAGCCTTTCCACCATCTACAAGGCACAAGTCAGGAGTGTGATGGAATACTCTCCACTTGCCTGGATGAGTGCAGCTCCAACAACACTCAAAAAGCTCAACACCATCCAGGACAAAGCAACCCGCTTGATTGGCACCCCATCGACCACCCTAAACATTCACTCCCTTCACCACCGGCGCACCGTGGCTGCAGTGTGTACCGTCTACAGGATGCACTGCAGCAACTCGCCAAGGCTTCTTCGACAGCACCTCCTAAACCCACGAACTCCACCACCTAGAAGGACAAGAGCAGCAGACACATGGGAACAACACCACCTGCACGTTCCCCTCCAAGTCACACACCATCCCAACTTGGAAAAATATCACCGTTCCTTCATCGTCGCTGGGTCAAAATCCTGGAGCTCCCTACCTAACAGCACCGTGGGAGAACCTTCACCACACGGACTGCAGCGGTTCAAGGCGGCGGCTCACCACTACCTTCTCAAGGGCAATTAGGGATGGGCAATAAATGCTGGCCTTGCCAGCGACGCCCACATCCCATGAACAAATGAAAAAAAAGGTTGGATATGCTCCCTTCTATTCCCAAATCCAGGGCATTTGTTCGACACAGTGACAAGGTAAGGCCTTAGCACTGATCCCTGAGAGAATATCACTTCTTGTTCGCCAGTATATAGAGAAGAAAACAAAGCATGAATGACAAACAGAAAGATAGAGAGATGAAGACAGAAAGAATCAGAGAGTGGGCACCAAGTAGAGGGACAGTTACAGGAGCTATAGACCACTTTTTATGCGTTAGCAATGCCACAGTAGACAAACTAGTAATGTTTAAATTTGTTCGGATCTAAGCTATCTGGGTGGTCACCTGCTTCCACTGTTCCTTCATTTCTGTATTTAAATGCTGTTGTTTCTGCTGCTATCAGTTCCCTTACAAATTTTCCCATGCCTCTTCCTAACTTAAGACTGAACCAGCATTTTCTTCCCTTCTTCCACATGAACCATTGACATTGGAGAATGCTTTCTGCTGCTGTTCAATAGCCGCAAAGTCTGGTGTTAAAATTGGCAGGAAGATGAGCTGAAACCACCACTGTTTTTCTTTTCTGCATCACTCCCTGCTTTTGGATTTTAAAAGTGAGTGAAATTTATAATGACATTCTTTATGAAAATTTTTCTTCATTGGGCCTTGATAATAAGTTTTCAGAGAAAGATGTGGCAGTTCTCCACTGGGGGAAATTAAAATGAACAGGTACTGCTGAGTTGGAGTTAGTACAACGATGGGGTAGCTAAGCTCTTTGGAAGAGTATCTGTTCAACATGGGTTTTGATGCATTTATAATATTAGATCGCTCAGTGTTACTGCTGGTGGGAGAAAGCATTCAGGAAGTACAAACTGTATCGGAGACTAAGCACTTACCCTGACAACTATCATTGGACTTTTAAACAGCCTACTGTGCTGCACTCACCAGTACTTTAATCAACTGATACTGCTGTGCTTAGAGGCACATTAAACAGATGATCAGTAAACTCTTCAAAAATACCAATACACTGCTCAGCTATATATTTCATTCTCAATCAAAAATCTCAATTTCAATACAAACTACACAAGCAGATGATGCATTTAATTTTAAAAATATAAAGTGTACTTTATTAAATAAAAACAGAAAATGCTGGAAATACTCAGCAAGTCAGGCACTAAGTGTACTTTATTTTTTGTTTCTGATTGCAAAACTCAGGTTTATTACCCACATAAAAACAAATGCTTTAGTCCTAATGTTTCTATATCCATAAATCAGTCTTTCAAAGGAGCTGTTAAGCTACAGCAGAGACACGAAATGGGCATTATTACAGGTGATTTCTCTTGGTAAGACTGAGGAAATCCTGTAGAACAAACATGTCACACCCCCCAGGTCGAAATTGCAAGATTCCGCCGATTGCGCTGGTTCGGGAAGGCTCTCCAATTTGTGCTCGTTTTCTGAGGTGCACAGGCACTAGTAGGCACGTTTTGAAAGTTTTTTCACATCAAAAAATATTTAATTTACTAAGAAGCTGACTAGTGTACACCAATGATGCTATTAAATGGTTCAGTATGGTCTTTTTAAAGTTATTTTCAATGATTTTATATCAAGTTACTCAGGTGGAGGACTGGACACCCTTATTAAAAATGCTTATTTTTTGCTGATAAACCCATTTCAGCTGTATTAATAAAACTGCACCAGGTTACCACTCTTAAACACATCAAGGAACACATTTTAATGAAAAGAAATGATTACATTCTATTACCTGCCCAATTGCACTGGTTCATGGAAGATATTATTTGTGATTATGCAAATAAATTTTAGTGGAAACTTGAACTGTAACCTAACCAGCGCAATTTCAAGTGCATTTTGGGCGTAATTTCCTGATTGCGCCCAAAGCGGAAACTCTACCCCATTATGTGGTAGCTGGAAGGTTTGTTTCCACTATGTGCTGTCCTCCACATCGGTAACAAGTTATGGACATACTTTCACGCAGTTGACTTATTTATCTCCAGTGGGAGCTAGATTAATCAGTTTTAAATAAATTAATTGTGATTGTCTCCAGCTTCCAACAAGCCCACTGAATATCGGGATTTAAGCAAATTTAACAAAAGTTAGGAGGTTGTACCCTTTCCTTGAAGTGGCAAGTTATGCTTTCTCCACAACATTTATTCTGTGTCTGTTCCAGCCACTCATTAAAAATACTATTTTTGTATTTTTGTCTAATAAAAATGAAGGAAAATCAATTTTTACTCATTTCAACCTCAGTGGTATCGAGCGCTATGGGCCTTAGCTCTTCACTTTGGTTTCTCAATAAAAAAAATTGCTTTGTTTTGTGTTTGGCTTCAGAATTGACATTTGCACTAAGGGAGGGGAAATTGCATTCTACCCACCACTTCATCCAGTCCTGTGATTGCCATAAGTACCACTTTGAGTTAAACTGCACCGATAAACATAATTTGAATATTAAAGTTAAATTTGAGGTTATATTTTTGGCTGAAAGGAAATGGTTGTGGTGCATTAAATTTGAATTTGTATAATTATGAAGACTTTGAGTAGATTATTTTGACGATCCTTATTGAGATTTGGGTGAGTATTTTTGCCTGTGTCACTATACTTTGTCTCAAAAAATGAATTTGGATCCAGGAAAAAGCAGGATTGGTTATGAATTATTTCTATATGTACTGCTTAAGAATATGATTTTGAAGATAGTGATTTCCTGACATAGAGCTCCTGTTTTGAAGATTTCACCTTCATGCTACACTAAAGTGGCAACCAGTACCATGTGGATGATTCTCTGTGTTTAATTGGACCACGTTACCCCTGTTTTATAGGCGTTAAAGAGGGCAATGAGGGACAATTTCGGGGACCAATGTCCCGCACCCAAAGTACACCTGACATGGAAGTGGGAACTCCACTCAAAGGACTCCCACATCTCACCCGTTGCCCCCCCCCAAACTATGGTAGTGGTTGTTGGAGGCCAATCATCTCAGCACCAGGACATCACTGCAGCAGTTCCTCAGGGTAGTGTCCTAGGCCCAACCATCTTCAGCTGCTTCATCAATGACCTTCCCTCCATCATAAGGTCAGAAATGGGGATGTTCGCTGATGATTGCACAGTGCTCAGTTCTGTTCGCAATCCCTCAGATAATGAAGCAGTCTGTGCCCGCATGCAGTAAGACCTGGACAACATCCAGGCATGGGCTGATAAGTGGCAAGTAACATTTGTGCCAGACAATGACCATCTTCAACAAGAGAGAGTGTAACCACCTGCCCTTGACATTCAATGCCATCACCATCGCCGAATCCCCCACCATCAACCAGAAACTTAACTGGACCAGCCACATAAATACT
Source organism: Heptranchias perlo (assembly GCF_035084215.1). Classification (NCBI taxonomy): domain Eukaryota; kingdom Metazoa; phylum Chordata; class Chondrichthyes; order Hexanchiformes; family Hexanchidae; genus Heptranchias; species Heptranchias perlo. The sequence goes on along the minus strand of NC_090345.1, from coordinate 23,852,398 downwards.
GTGGCTACAAGAGCAGGTCAGAGGCTGGGTATTCTGCGGCGAGTGACTCACCTCCTGACTCCACAAAGCCTTTCCACCATCTACAAGACACAAGTCAGGAGTGTGATGGAATACTCTCCACTTGCCTGTATGATTGCAGCTCCAACAACACTCAAGGAGCTTGACACCATCCAGGACAAAACAGCCCGCTTGATTAACACCCCATCCACCTCCTTAAACATTCACTCCCACCACCACTGGCGCACCGTAGCTGCAGTGTGTACTATCTACAAGATGCACTGCAGCAACTCACCAAGGCTTTGTCGACAGCATTTCCCAAACCCAGGACCTCTACCACCTAGAAGGACAAGGGCAGCAGGCGCATGGGAACGCCACCACCTGCACTTTCCCCTCTAAGTCACACACCATCCTGACTTGGAAATATATCGCCGTGCCTTCATCATCACTGGGTCAAAAACCTGGAACTCCCTACCTAACTTCACTGTGGGAGTACCTTCACCACATGGACTGCAGCGGTTCAAGAAGGCGGCTCACCACCACCTTCTCAACGTCAATTAGGGATGGGCAATAAATGGTGGCCTTGCCAGCAACCCCCGCATCCCATGAATGAATGAATTTTTAAAAAGTACCCAAAATGCTGCCTCCTCTCCAGATGGCCAAGTCTGCCCCTGCACATGCAGGTGGAACAGTCTTTAGCGGGGCTCTTACGGGCTCCAAAACCCACAGGTTGTAGGCCAAAAGCATCTCAACAGTCAGGGCAGGGATCTGAGAAGCCTTCCACTACCTCTGCTGAAATCACAGGGGATGCACCAATTAGAAGCGGTAGAAAGCGTAAGTTAAAGCAATTATAGTTCATCAAAGAAATGCACAAGGGTGTTTGAACAAATGTTATGTTGTTCATTCTCCTTTTTTTTAATATTGGCACATAACATTTATTGATTATCATCACTACCACTTGCCCATTATTGTGTCCCGAGTGTCAAGTCGCCCTTTCATTTGTTTCATCATGAATGCCAATACATGACGATACCCACTGGGCGAATGTGTAATTGATGTATGCGTGGTTAAAGGACTGTTTTGTGCAAAGGGAGGGGTGGGGGTGGAGTGGGGGAATTGGTGGTGGTGTGACAGGCAGCCTGAGTATCTCAATTTCTTTATTTTGCAACTCTCATTATGAGAACCTATGAGATATGAGGGCATCCCTGGCATCACAGGCAGTAATATGCGTGGATGGTCTGGCGATGGATGCCGCATCATCATTTTCCTCATCCTTCTCGTCCTCCTCATCCGCTTCAATGTTGCTGCCAGCAGAGGATGCTTGATGAGTGCCTTGGTCCTCCTCCACCTGTAATCCTCTCTGCTGCGCTATGTTGTGCAGGACGCAGCACACCACGATTATTCTGGACACCTTCACTGGCGAGTACTGAAGGACTCCTCCAGACATATCAAGGTACCGGAAGTGCATTTTCCACATGCCTATGGCTTGCTCAGTGACACACGTGGTGGTTGTGTGGCTCTGGTTGTATCGTTGTTGCACCTCATTGGTGGGGTTCCTCACAGATGTCATGAGCCACGTTTGCAGTGGTTATCCCTTGCCTCTGACGAGTCAGCCATTAAGTCTGTCTCCTGTCTGGAAGTGGTATGGAATGTTGGACTCGTGTAAAATGAAGGAATCATGACAGCTGCCAGGAAATCTGGCGCACACCTGTAGAAATCTCTTCCTCTGGTCACACACCAGCTGTGCATTGACCGAGTGATAGCTGTTTCCGCTTACGAAGACTTCTGACTCATGTGGTGGTCCTCGCATTGCCACGTGTGCGCAATCGATTACGCCTTGCACTCATGGGAAGCCAGCCAGAGAGGCAAAACCAACTGCCTGCTCATTCTGGTTCACGTAATCAGAGACCCTGGCAAACAACCCATCAGTCACTGGCCTTATGTACAGACAATTGAGACACCCTGGCAATGTTGCCGGTGATGCCCTGGAAGGACCCAGAGGAAACGAATTTGAGGGCAGTGGTTACTTTTACTACGACGGGCAATGCGTGACCACCAAATCCAGCGGGGAGCAGCTGTTCCTCAAGGCGGCTGCAGATGTCTGCGACCACCTGCTCCTCGGAGAGGTCCAGGAAGCTCAGCCTCTGCCTATATAACCTCTCAAGAGGGTAGTGCCTCCTGCGACGTCGGTCCCCTCTCTGCTGTTCTCTAGATTCTTGTTGCGCACCTTTGTTTTGTTCACCAGCAGATCCCAACACAGCACGACGTGGCTGACGTGGATGTTCATTTTCCTCCTCCTCAGATGTGCTTTCGAGTATATTCATTGCGCCCCCATCCTGATCTTGTCAGTTTGAGAGACTCCAAAGTCTTCCTAAAGTTGTCTTAACGACGAACTCTCGGTGTCAACAAAGACTGTCAGTCTCAACACAAGAACACTCAGCCAAACATTTGCCTGAGAGACCAGCTGCAATGCTTGAGCTTTTATTCAGTTGTGTCAATCACAGGTTTAAAGGGCCAAATCAACTTCTGCATGAATCTCGCCTCCTTTTCACGGCGAGATTGAGAAGCCACGGGAAACCCGTGCAGGCAAGATTAAAGTCGTTTCAGACTTAAAATCCACATAAATTAAGTATTTCAATTAGGTAAATTGGCCTTTTAACAATCCACCCACTGACATTAAGTGGGGACGGGACTTCTGGGTTTTGGATGCGCGCACACATCCAAACGTGCCTGGGTTAAACTCGAAAGTGGGCGCGTTGGAGCCAGGTTGCAGTCGCATTTCAAAAAGTGCTTATTTTAACCTCCCACCTGCCCCTAATCCATCCATTCTTTGGGATTAAAATTACCCCTCAATGTTCAGCCAGAGACAGTGACGGGGAAGGGGGATGGAGTCAATGGCAAGAGAATGGAGTATTTGGCTAGGGCCAAAGTTGATGACTTAGGTCTTCCTGATTTTGAGCTGGAGGAAGTTTGACTCATCCACGGCTTGAGTTGGACAAGTAGATTGACAATAGGAAGTCAAGGGATGGAAAGAGGTGATGCAGAGGCAACCTATAATACCATTTTGGTACCTTTTGTTTTGTATCATCTTAAAAAGAATTGAATTCTCTTTTATATTTTAGTATTATTTTATATTTATTTTGCTACCCAGCACTGGATTCAAACATATGATAAATGAACATCCCATACGTTTCACTTTAGCTTTAGGGCACAAAATAATTCTAATGTGGATGTAAAACTTGTGATGGAATCAAGAAATGAAACTGAACACCCCAGAGGTCTTTTCATATAAGAAATGTCTCCCTCCTCAGAAAAAAATTCATCATCTGATGATGAAATGTTTGTGTAATTTTGTTGATAGAGGTTTTTTTTCTGATTTCTTTGTTTCTAGTTCAATACATTGGCACAGATTTTTGTAAAAAAAAGAGGAAGAAATATACAGTATCACTTAATTCTTCTGCCATATATGAACTGCTGGGAAAAGATCATTAATTGCATGTCAGATATATGTAGACTCCTTGGTGGTGCTTGCTGCTACGGCTGCTTTTAGTGGGTTTTTTTAATGCTTAAATTACCTCAGATAATCTCCAAACCACATTACTGTATGCTCCTATCATTTCAGAAATGCTTCCTCAAATGAGACACATGTTCTGCTATTCTATTGGTTGCTGACTTCACTAATTGTATTATTTATGATGACTTTAAAACATACTCCTCACTAAATATTGGTGCTCAGATGAAAAAAAAAATGTTCTGTATTTCCACAGTGGATTTTTCTCCAGGAGAAATTGCAGGTGACCAATAATGCAGGTTATTTGGTTTGTACAGGGATTGATGACTGAGATTAAACTAAGCATAAGCACTTAGTGCCTCCTGTGTTGTAACTTGGGTCCCAAATCCTTGGAAAGGTTAATGACCTTTTAACACCCCATAACCTTTCTTAAAGAAGAGTGAGCATGGATAGAATTTAAACTTCTCTCTATTCCCCCCTCCCCCCAACAAACATTTTCATCATGTTTGACTTTGCACTCCAGCCACCCCTCCTTTCGATCATCCTCAACAATCAGCAAGCCAGGAGTTTCCTCTGAGCTGCTGCTGCTCCACTGATGTAACTTTGCTGGAAGTGCAGCAGAAACCCCATTTATGAGTGCCAATGGAGTTTCTCCACACTTCCGGCAAAGTTAGGGAGCGAGAGCAGCTCCGAGGAAATTCTGGATCCTACCATTTTTTTCCTCTAGAAAGCATTCCATCTGGTGCCCAACCTGGGTGCAAGGAAATATTTAACATTTTGCACAAACTTTACAAAAAGAGCAGGATGAATAGGGATTGAAGATAAATGTAGTTCATTTAGAGGTAACTGAATGGAATGTGACAATTTCTGAACTGCTAGGATCATAGAAATAGAAGTCAGCTGGTCTAGAATGTCTAAGTATTTTGGAGTTTCACCGGATACACCTGGTAAAGAGCAGGCAGAATTTTTGCAGAATATTTCCGCAAGAGATTAAACATGCTCTGTAGAAGATACAGGCTAGAACATAAGAATTTTACGAACAGGTAATGGTCATTAGGCGCAAACATGCTCATTTTCATTGATCAACCCCACTGACCCACCTTCTCATCATACCCATCAATCCCTTCTCTCTCTAGAAACATATCCAGTTATCTTAAAGCCTATTAATGCTGTCCACTTCAATGGTTTTTCCTTGTAACTTATTCAGCAATATCATCACCTTATGGGTGAAAAAGTATCTCCTAAATGAATAAGTTTTACTTGTTCTTCCTGGTAGTTGAACCCTTCATCATAGTGAACAGTTTGCCTGGATCAGTCTTGTCAATTGTCATTATCATCTTGAAAACTTCCATGAGATCACCTCAAAGTCTTTTTCAAAGATACAAACTGTAGTTCCTTAATCTTTCTTCATAACTTAGGAAATGTCTAGTACCAAAATAATGTTTGTTCACTTCTGTCTCCCAAGGACAATGATATGGGTATGATATGACTATAATAGGCTCATTTCACATATGATCCATACAGCTGGTAGAGTGAGAAACTTTCATATCCTCTGTCTAGGGTGGACTTGAACTCAGGTTCTCGAGGAGAAAGGACAGTGCATTAAGCACAATGGCCTGTTGCTTTTGGTTTCTTGCAAACTGGGAAATTAGTCTTTGTGCTTTTCTTTAATTATTTAAAGTTGTGTTGCATTCATAACCTACTATTTATTTATATTTCTCTTGCTGACAATCAAGAATTTTTTTTTAAAAAATCAATGCTGAAAAGGTCTGGAGTTTTTCTCAGTCATAAATCAAAAATGTTATATATTTATGACACCAAAAGCAGAGAACTAAAAAATACATATATATCTATCAAACAGTTTTATATTTTAGGCCGCAGTGACAGGCCCCTAAGGCTGGTCTGCTTTTTATTAATAAATGCTTACTTTTTTTGTAGACTCCTAAAGGGAATTAAAAGCTCTTAGAATACGGTACTTGGGGCTACGGAGAAAAAAATATTAGGTTTCTACGTGAGTGTTATAGGTTTCCAAAATGAATCCAAGTTTAAACTTTGAAAGATCACCAAGCTTTACTTGGTGTACTTGCTTCAGTAAAAAAACTTTTGCATTGGGAGTGTAAGAAAGCCTGGACATTTTTAAGCTTAAACCTTTGTCTGTTTTGATCAACATGACGGCTATAAAGTGAGGTTGTTGTGGCTGTAGGAAGTGAATGCACAATTCGCATGACAGATTGTGGTTGGGGGAGTAAAGAAAGGGCAGAGGGAAGTGGAAGTGAACTAAAGCACAGATACACAAAAAAAAACAAGTAGAAGCTTTTTTAACTTGCCCATATTGACTTCTCTATCATCAAAAACTATTTGAATTACAATTAAAGTAATCCTAAAAAGTATGAAGTACACATAGTGGTATAAATGAAGAGCTTATGAGAGGGATCGACAAGAGGTGCTAAAGGCCACAAGTGATCTATGACAAATCAGAGTGGGGAATCTTCAAAAATTAGATTGATAGAGTATTAAATGGATATATTCCTATGAAAAGGAGATGCTTCAAAATAGCAATTTGTGAATATGCAAAGAGACTAAAAGGGAGCTATATGATAAAATGAGGACTAACAGTTCTAGAGAGGATTATGAGGAATATAGAAAGTCTAATGAGTCAGTGTAAAAGATTAGAAGGGCCAAAAAGGTATATGAAAACAGGCTAGCAGATAATATAAAAGGAAACATTTATACTAAAAGTAAAATTATAGTTAAAGAGAGGCTAGGACCATTCACAGAAGAAGGAAATCTTATTGTGGAAATATATAAATATTTTGCATCAGATTTTACAAATGCTGGTGAAATGAGAATGTAGATGTACCAGAGGAGGACATAGAACAATTGTTAGAGATAACTGTAGAAAAGGAATTGGTTCTGAAAAATTAACAGAACTCAAGGTAGATAAGTCACCAGTCCCTGATAGCATGCACCATAGGCTGTTGAAGAAATTCAAAAAAGATAGCAGAGACCCTGACCACAATTTTTCAATCTTAATAACAGTAGACCAGTTAGTCTAACGTCAGTTGTGGGCAAAGTCTTCGAATTCAAAATCCAATTAGTGAGCATTTAGAGATGCATGGATTTGTAAAAGGCAAATCACGTTTGACACATGTAATTTTTTAAGAAGTGACTGATTGTATAGATAAAGAGATTTAGTAGATACAGCGTGCATGGATTTTCATAAGTGTTTGATAAGATGTTCTCACAGGAAGCTTGTTACAAAAATTTAGGCACATGGCAGAGGAAATGTAGCAGCGTAGATAGAAAGTTGGTTGACAGACAGGAAAGAAAGGGGAATTGAGCAAAACTAAAAGCAGTTAGATAAGCTAATAAAATTTATATAGCAACAAATGCCTTTATATCATATTAGCATAGCAGCACCTGTTGACTAAAGAACAGCTAACTAAATTTTGATTATTCTGATCAACTGATCAGATGTAGCCAATCTATAGAAGAAATTAATTGCATCAGGAATTCCATTTAGATGCAAAAGTGATGTGCAATGAAAACTTCCTTTGCACAATTATGTTTCCCGTTTTGGGATAAGTAATCTGCATGGTTGAACATTGGTTTAGAGGATTTTCAGTATTATTGATATTACAGAGCTGTACATAATCAAAAGTGGGCCATAATGCTAAAAAGCTTTTATGCTTGGATTTGCAAATTTAAATTGAAGAACTGTTAACTATCAATATTGTGGCTTTTTTTTAAACGGAAGGGAAGCCACTCCATTGTACAATGGAATGGCCACGATGTAATTGCTTCATTCGGAAACCAAAACTGAGGTTACTCAGTCTCCCATTCAGCTTATCTAGTAGCAACTTATTGACTAGTTGACAAGTTGTAAATTAAGTTCAGTAAATCTGGTCATTTATGGGCTAGCACCAGAAAACCCAACTGGTTCACCAATGATCTCGCCCATACATGTCCATCCTCACCATTTTGGAGTGGTTGGGGGTGAAATTCGACTTTGGCAGTAGTGTGAAATGGGCAATAGCGAATCATCAGCCCATCTTACACCCACCCAATTTTCTTTTCCACTTCTGCTCCTGGCTGCACATTCAGGTAAGTAAACAGTTCTTTACTCATAGTTATGCAGGCAGCCTCCAACAGTCCCACTAAAGACTGCTGATTTTGCTGTCCGCCTGTGAATAAGAACATAAAAAATAGGAGCAGGAGTAAGCCATAGGGGGCCTCGAGCCTGCTCCGCCATTCAGAAAGATCATGGCTGATCTTCCACCTCAACTCCACTTTCCTCCCTGATCCCCATATCCCTTGATTCCCTTAGAGCCCAAAAATCTATCAATATCAGTCTTGATTATACTCAACAATTAAGCATCCACAGCCCTCTGGGGTGGAGAATTCCAAAGATTCACAAACTTCCAAGTGAAGAAATTTCTCCTCATCTCAATCCTAAATGGCTGACCCCTTATCCTTAGTCTATGCCCCCTAGTCCTAGACTCTCCAGCCAGGAGAAACAACCTCAGCATCTACTCTATCAAGCATTCTAAGAATCTTATATGCTCACCTCTCATTCTTCCAAACTCTAGAGAGTATAGGCCCATTCTACTCAATCTCTCCTCATAAGACAACCCTCTCATCTCAGGAATCAATCTAGTGAACCTTCGTTGCACCACCTCTAAGGCAAGTATATCCTTCATTAGGTAAGGAGACCAAAACTGTACACAGTACTCCAGGTGTGGTCTCACCAAAGCCCTGTACAATTGCAGCAAGACTTCTTTACTCTTGTACTCCAACCCCCTTGCAATAAAGGCCAACATACCATGTGCCTTCCTCATTGCTTGCTGTACCTGCATGTTAATTTTCTGTGTTTCGCACCTAGAAGGACAAGGGCAGCAGGCGCATGGGAACAACACCACCTGCACGTTCCCCTCCAAGTCACACACCATCCCGACTTGGAAATATATCGCCGTTCCTTCATTGTCGCTGGGTCAAAATCCTGGAACTTCCTTCCTAACAGCATTGTGGGAGAACCGTCACCACACGGACTGCAGCGGTTCAAGAAGGCGGCTCACCACCACCTTCTCAAGGGCAATTAAGGATGGGCAATAAATGCTGGCCTTGCCAGCGACGCCCACATCCCGTGAACGAATAAAAAAAAAATCCCTCTGAACACCAACATTTAATAGTTTCTCACGATTTAAAAAAATATTTTGTTTTTCTATTCTTCCTACCAAAGTGAATAACCTCACATTTTCCCACATTATACTCATCTGCCACCTTCTTGCCCACTCACTTAACCCATCTATATCCCTTTGCAGACTCTTTGGCCCCAATATTACCAGGGAGGCGGGATGGCAGCAGGGGTGGGGGGGCGACTGGGCACATGGGTAACCCGCCCAGTAAAATACGTCTGTTCCCCATGCGATCGCGGGTAAATTGAAGCCATTTACTGTGGCTTCCGGGTTTCCCATAGTCAACCTGCGCAGCAGGCAGACTGCGCACCCACATCACAGGCTGTCAGCTGGAGGAGCCCTATTTAAAGGGGCAGTCCTCCGATGCTGCTCCTACAGCAAAGAACCAAAATTATAGAATGGAGCAGACCAGGGGAAAGGCTGCTCCCAGATTTACCAATGCCTCACTCCAAGTCCTACTGGATGGGATGAGGAGGAGGAGGGAGATTTTCTACCCGGCGGATGGGAGGAAGTGGCCTGTCTCTGCCACCAAGGCCTGGCTCGAGGTGGCAGAGGAAGTCACCAGCAGCAACAATGTCTCCCACAGATGGATCCAGTGCAGGAAGCGCTTCAATGACCTAACTAGGTCAGCCAAAGTGAATATACTTACTCATTCTCCTACACTCCGTCTTCCACATCACCGCCCCCACCCCACAACTCCTTCTGCACTGCCAACACTACTCTCTCACATCACTCCTCACACCCACTCAAACCTCATCCTCAACTTACCTGCACTTCCTCACCACCCCAGTACTCATCCCACCACTACCACTCAACCCAATCCTCATACAATGACATGGCTCTGTCTCATACGCACCCTCTGCTGCATTTCTTTCACGGTCAGCCTCACCCAAACCAATACATTCAGCAGTTGGCCACGTCACCATCCCTCACTCACGCCTCTCTACTTTCACCCCTTATAAGAGAAGAGAGCCCAGGCACGGGAGAGGGCGAAGACCGGAGGGGGGGCCACAACATCTGGTTGTCCTTATAGACGCAGAGCAGGAGGCTCTGGAACTAAGCCGCACCCTCGAGTGCCTGTCCATTGGGGACGCCGAGACTGCCACCTGACAAACGGCTGGTGACAGAACTTTAACATTCAGCACTCACAATAGCAAATGATGTTAACATGCCTTGCCATGTTCAGCACCTCAACATCTGTCATCATGCTTAATATTGCCTTCTGTTCTCTTACAGCGCCTTCAGCGACCCCTGTGACGGGAGAGGGTGATTCCTCAGAGGACCAGCCGGCCTCTGAGGGGGCACCGTCACATCTGAGCAAACCATCCACCAGCGCAGATACACACACCTCAGTGGGTCCCCGTCCTCACTTAGTTGGGGTCGCACAGGGTGAGTCACCACACACGTGAGCATGAGCAGTCACTGGTGGCAGGTGCAGCTGTGGAGAGTCCGCGTCGGTGGGAGCACTCTTCTCCAGGCTCTGCTCAGCTGGACACAGATGCTGAACCCTGGGAGCCATCCATGAAAAGGAGAATGATCAAGGGGCAGCATTTGCGAGTTGCTGGAACAAGTGCCATGCGCACTCTCCACAATCGTGCAGAGGATGGAGGAGTCCAACTCCTGCATGAGTGGAATGGTGGCACAGGTACAGGAGGGAATCTCAGATACTGTCACAGGGACATGAGGGCATCTCTGAGATAGTGTCGCGGGTAAGTGCGGGAACGTCTGCGATGGAGGGAAGGCTAGCCTCCATGGAGCTTCAAGCACGGCTCACCAATGATTCCACTGAGGCCTTGACAACGGCCCTTCGGACTCACAGTGAGCAACTTTCTGCCGCCTTAAACAGGCAAGCAGATACTCTGGCACTGGCCTTACAAGGCTTCACACATGTCCTCCAAACTGTCGTCCAGCAGGGTGGTAGGAGTGATGTGGGCCTGGCCCAGGAGAGGGATAATGGCGAAAGGGGACATGGAAGTGGGGACGCCACTCAAAGTGCCCCCACGTCTCACCCGTTGCCCCCCTCTCAACCACTATCCGCAATGCTGCCTCCTCTCCAGGTGGCCGAGTCTGCTTCTGCACAGGTGCAGGTGAAGCAGTCTTTGGAGGGGCCCTCACGGGCACCGAAACCCAGAGGGCATAGGCACAAAACACCTAAGTCGGTCAGGGCATGAACAAGAGCAACCTGCCACTACCTCTGCTGCAGCCACAGGGGAAGCACCAAGTAGGAGTACTCGTAAGCGTAAGGTGAAGGTTTTGTGAGCACAAAGAGGATGCACAAGGGTGTTTGATGGTTTGTCATGTTTTTTATTTATATTTGATTTTTGTTAATGGCACATTAAATATTATTGTTGCCACTACTGCCACGTCTTGGCCATTCTTGACTGGCTTGTGTAATAAGTCCCTTTCATGAGGTTCACCATGAAGACCCAGACTTGATGCCACCCATTGAGTCACTCTACAGTGGGTCTATTTGTAATTGCACGACTATTTTGTGCAGGTGCCTGTGGCGCAGCACTGTGTTGTGGAGCTCCACGTGGCGGAGGTGGACGGCGTGCCTGGCAAGGCTGTTGATGTTGCTCATCCTCGGATGAAGTGATGAATGCAGCTATGGCGCCCCCCCCCCCCCCCCCATCTTGACGGTGTGAGTTTGAGGGGGTCCACAAAGTAGGTAAATGTGTTTGCACAGCAGAATTTAGGGTATGAATTAAGCATTTTGAGTGGAAAGACAAAGGTGTTGCAGTCAAAACTTTGTCTGAAGTGACAGAGTGCCCTGCTGCAATACATGAGGTTTATCCCCCGCCTGTCAAATAATCCTTTGCATCTCCCACTGGCTGCTGGCTAAAACACGTCTGCTCCAACAGGGAGTGTTTCCCATAGAACGGGAAATACGTTGAGGATCCTTCAAAATTGCACCCCTGCCAAAATCTCCACTCAATAAGGCCTGTCAAGTACCTCAATGATCTACCTAACTGTAAAGCAGCATCCTGCCGGCTTTAATTGTCGGTGGGAGCCCTGCATTCGGGAGCTGCACGCGCACCTGAACGCGTCACTGGGGAACCCGCAAGTCAGCGGGTTGGAGCCGGGCTCGGAACCCGCTCCCGGATTCCGCCATTTTAAGAGCCCCCCTGCCCCCAACGCACCCGCTCCGCCATCCGAAAATCGGCCCCTTTGTGTCCTCACAGCTTACTTTCCCACCTAGCTTTGTATCGTCAGCAAACTTGGATGCATTATACTCGGTCCCTTCATCTAAGTCATTAATATAGATTGTAAATAGCTGAGGCCCAAGCACCGATCCTTGCGGCACCCAACTGGTTATAGCCTACCAACCTGAGAATGACCTGTTTATCCTTACTCTTTTTTTGTCCGTTAACCAATCCTCTATCCATACTAATATGTCACTCCCAACCCCATGAGCCCTTATCTTGCATAACAACCTTTTATGTGGCACCTTATCGAATGCCTTTTGAAAATCCAAATATATTACATCCACTGGTTCCCCTTTATCTACCCTGCGAGTTACACCCTCAAAAAACTCTATTAAATTTGTCAAACACGATTTCCCTTTCATAAAACCATGTTGACTCAGCCTAATCGTATTATGATGATCTAAGTGCCCTGTTACCACTTCCTTAATAATGGATTCCAGTATTTTCTGTATCCTGTTTTCTCTCTCCCTCCTTTCTTGAATAGCAGAGTTACATTTGCTACCTTCCAATCCGCTGGGACCGTTCTAGAATCTAGGGAATTTTGGAAGATCATAATTAGTGCATCCACTATCTGTGCAGCCACCTCTTTTAGAACCCTCAAATGTAGGCCATCAGGTCCAGGGGATTTATCAACTTTTAGTCCCATTAGTTTCTCAAGTATTTTTTCTCGACTGATGATAATTACTTTAAGTTCCTCACTCTCATTAGCCCCTTGGTTCCCTACTATTTCTGGTATGCTTTTTGTGCCTTCTACTGTGAAGACAGATACAAAATATTTGTTTAACACATCTGCCATTTCCTGATTCCCCATTATAATTTCTCCTGTCTCAGCCTCTAGGGGACCAACATTTACTTTTGCTACTCTCTTCCATTTTACATACGTGTAGAAGCTCTTATAATCCATTTTTATATTTCTTGCTAGTTTACTTTCATATTCTGTTTTCTCTCTTTTTATCAATTTTTTGGTCATCCTTTGCTGGTTTCTAAAACTCTCCCATTCCTCAGGCTTACTACTCTTCTTGGCAACATTATAGGCCTCTTCTTTTAATCTAATACTATGCTTAACTACGTTAGTTAGCTACGAATGGATCACTTTTCCCGTGGTGTTATTATTTCTCATATTTCATAGAATCATAGAAGTTACAACATGGAAACAGGCCCTTCGGCCCAACATGTCCATGTCGCCCAGTTTATACCACTAAGCTAGTCCCAATTGCCTGCACTTGGCCCATATCCCTCTATACCCATCTTACCCATGTAACTGTCCAAATGCTTTTTAAAAGACAAAATTGTACCCGCCTCTACTACTGCCTCTGGCAGCTCGTTCCAGACACTCACCACCCTTTGAGTGAAAAAATTGCCCCTCTGGACCCTTTTGTATCTCTCCCCTCTCACCTTAAATCTATGCCCCCTCGTTATTTGTTGAGAATATTGAAATATTTCTTTAAATGTTTGCCATTGCTTTTTAACTATCATACCCTTTAATTTACTTTTCCAATCTACCTTAGCCAACTCGCCCCTCATGTAATGGCTTTATTTAAGTTTAAGTCTCTAGTTTTGGACTTAAGTACATCACTCTTAAACGCGATGTGAAATTCTATCATATTATAAACACTCTTCCTCAGAGGATCTCTTACTGTGAGATTACTAATTAATCCTGTCTCATTACTCAATACAAGTTCTAAAATAGCCTGTTCCCTGGTTGGTTCCATGACGTATTGCCCTAGGAAACCGTCTCGAATGCATTCCATTAACTCGTCCTCCAAACTACCTTTGCCAATTTGATTTGCCCAGTCTATATGAAGATTAAAGTCCCCCATGATTACTGCATCACCTGTTACAAGCTCCTAATATTTCGTGTTTAATACTCTGTCCATCGGTATAGCTACTATTATCATAGAAAGGTTGCAGCACGGAAGGAGGCCATTCGATCCATCAAGTCTGCGCCAGCTCTATGCAAGAGCAATCCAGCTAGTCCCACACCCCTGCCCTATCCCCGTAGCCCTGCAAATTTTTTCCTTTCAAGTACTTATTCAGTTCCCTTTTGAAGGCCTTGATTGACTCTGCCTCCACCACCCCCTCAAGCAGTGCATTCCAGATCCTAACCACTCCCTGTGTAAAAAAGTTTTTCCTCATGTCACCTTTGCTAATCACCTTAATTCTATGTCCTCTAGTTCTTGACCCTTCCACCAATGAGAACAGTGTCTCTCTATCTACTCTGTCTAGAACCTTCATGATTTTGAATATCTCTATCAAATCTCCTCAACCATATCTGTTCCAAGGAGAACAACCCCAGCTTGCCCTGTCTATCCACGTAACTAAAGTCCCTCATCCCTGGAATCATTCCAGTAAATCTCTTCTGCACCCTCTCAAAGGCCTTCACATCTTTCCTAAAGTGGGGTGCCTAGAACTGGACACAATACTCCAGTTGTGGTTGAACCAGTGTTTTATAAAGGTTCATCATGACTTCCATACTTTTGTACTCTATGCCTCTATTTATAAAGCCCTGGATCCCATATGCTTTTTTAACCGCTTTCTCAACCTGACCTGCCACCTTCAACAATTTGTGCACATAATCCCCCAGATCTTTCTGATAATCTACCCCTTTTAGAATTGTGCCCTCTAGTTTATATTGCCTCTCCTCGTTCTTCCTACCGAAATGTATCACTTCGCATTTTTCTGCATTAAATTTCATCTGCCATGTGTCTGCCATGCCACCAGCCTGTCTATATCCTCTTGAAGTCTATCACTACCCTCTTCACTGTTTACTACCCTTCCAAGTTTTGTGTCATCTGCAAATTTTGAAATTGTGCCCTGTACACCGAAGTCCAAGTCATTAATACATATCAAGAAAAGCAGTGGTCCCAGCACTGACCCCTGGGGAACACCCTCCAGTCCAAAAAACAACCGTTCACCACTACTCTCTGTTTCCTGTCCCTTAGCCAATTCTGTATCCATGTTGCTACTGCCCCCTTTATTCCATGGGCCACAATCTTGATAAGCCTATCATGCGGCATTTTATCAAACGCCTTTTCAAAGTCCATTTACACCACATCAACTGTATTGCCCTCATCTACCCTCTCTGTTACCTCGTCAAAAAACTCTTAGGAGGCCTATAAACTACTCCCACCAGTATTTTCTGCCCCTTGTTATTTCTTATTTTCACCCATACTGATGATGATTTCAGAAGATCAGAAAGTCTTTCTCATCACTGTTCTTATGTCGTCCTTTATTATTAGTGCTACAACCCCTCCTTTTCCATTCTGCCTGTCTTTTCTAAACGTCATGTACCCTGGAATATTTAGTTCCCAATCTTGGTCACTTTGCAATCATGGGCTCGGTTTTCGGACATCCAAGCGGGTGCGTTCATGGCGGGGGGGAGGGGGGCTCCGAAAATTGAGGATTCCCGGGGCGGGTCCGGAGCCCAGCTCCAACCCGCCCACTTCCGAGTTCCCCAGTGACGCGCTTAGATGCGCACGCAGCCCCCACATGCGGGCAATTAAAGCCAGCGGGATCCCACTTAAATCAATTAATTGGATACTTCAGATCGTTACCAGACCTGATTTGTAGGATATTTTAGGAGGGGTGGGATTTTCATCTAAACTGAGAGTGTTTCCCATACTGGGGGAAACACTTCCAGTTGAAATGGACGTGTTGCAGCCACCAGCCTGTGGCAGCTGCAACGGTCCATTTGACAGGTGGGGTGTTGAGACCCTCACTCATTGCAGGAGGCCACTCTGCCACTTTGGACAAAGTTTGGCCTCCACCACCCTCCTCCTAACACTAAAATTCACCAACTTGCAACCTCAACCCCGGTGTGCACAGACACATTTACCTACCTTGCGGACCCCCTCAAACATACATCTTCCGAATGGGGGCCGCTGTAGTTGCAGTCATAACCTCCTCAGAGGACGAGCAGCATCACCAGCCTCGACGGCCACGCTGTCCACCTCTGACACGTGGAGCTCCACAACACAGTGCTGTGACACATCCACCTGCACAGCAGGAGGGAGGGCAACCGCAGAGAGAGATGCATCGCAGAAGGCACTTCCCTCGCTACAGGTTCCACAGACCGAGGCTCAGCTTCCTGGACCTCTCTGAGCAGCAGTGCACACGGAGGCTCAGAGTCACTCGACATGTAGTCGTGGACATCTGCAGCCTCCTTCATGCTGAGCTACTCCCGGCTGGCCCGAACACCATCTTCTTACCTGTCGCTGTCAAAGTCACCACTGCCCTCAACAACTTCTCCTCCGCATCCTTCCAGTGTGCCACCGGGGACATCGCCGGCGTCTCTCAGTCGTCTGCACAAAAGAGCCCTGAAAATACACCTACACCCACTCTGCAGTGACACAATGGGTGGCATCAGTTGTGGGTCTTCATGGTGATTCTCAAGAAAGGGCATTATTGCACAAACCAGACAAGATTTGCAAAGACGTGGCAGTAGTGGTGACAACATAATATGTAATGTGAGTTGACCAGAAATCAAATATAAGTAAAAACCATGACAAACCCTCAAACACCCTTCTGCATCCCCTTCATGCTCATGACACGTTTGCCTTACGCTTCCTACTACACATATGTGATGCATGCCCTGTGGCTGCAGCACAGGTGGTGGCAGGTTGGGTGAGGCTGACCGTGAAAGAGATGCATGAGAGGGTGAGTATGAGATAGAGCCATTAGATTGTATGAGGATTGGGTTGAGTGGTAGTGATGGGATGAGTACTGGCGAGATGAGTAAGTGCAGGTAAGATGAGGATGAGCTTTGAGTGGGTGTGAGGAGTGATCTTATAGAGTAGTGTTGGCAGTGCAGAAGGAGATGTGGGGTGGGGGCAGTGATGTGGCAGACAGAGTGTAGGGGAACGAGTAAGTGTACTCACTTCGGCTGACCTACTTAGGTCATTGAAGCGCCTCCTGCACTATATGTAGGTGCGTGATATGTTGGTGGTGCTGGTGACCTCCTTTACCACCTCGAGCCAGGCCTTCGTGGTGGCAGTCGTCCTCGTCCTCCTCCTCCTCCTCCTCCGGTAGGACCTGGAGTGAGGCATCATTAAACCTGGGAGCAGCCGTCCCCCTGGGCTGCTCCATGCTGTAATATCGCCTATTTTCTGCAGCATCAGTGGAGGACTGCCCCTTTAAATAGGGCTGCTCCAGCTGACAGCCTCTGATGCGGGTGCGCAATCCGCCCGCTGCGTCGCTTTCCAGCAAGAAACCCGGAAGCCCAGATTGCAGTCGAGTGCAGAGCACCCTGAATTCACTGGGCGCGTTACCCACGCGCCCAGTCGACCCCCCGCTACCAATCCACCTCCCTCCTAATATCAAGCCCCATGTCTCTGTAATGGCTATTAGATCAAATCCATTTATCTCTCTATGTGCAACTAATTCATCTATCTTGTTACGAATGCTCCATGCATTCAGATAAAGAGCCTATAATTTTGAATTTTTACCATTTTTTTTCCTGCTTTGACCTTACTAGTTGATGCTCTACTATTGGTAAACTCTCTGCCCCTTCCTGCAACACTCTGCTTATCTTTACCCAAATCACTGAACCTTTACCCAAATCAAACCTATTGCCTTGACTTTTCTCATTAGATTTCTAAATTTCCCCTCACTTGACCACCCCCCACCACCTTTTTAGTTTAAAGCCCTATCTACAGCCCTAGTTATTCAATTTGCTGGTCCCAGCCCGGTTTAAGTGGAGTCCGTGCCAATGGAACAGCTCCCTCTTTCCCCAGTACTGAAGCCAGTGCCCCATGAATCGAAACCCCTGTCTCCCACACCACACTTTGAGCCACGTATTTAACTCTCTGATCTCTTTGTCCCTATGCTAATTTTCACATGGCTCAGGTAGTAATCCAGAGATTATCTTTGAGGTTCTGCTTATTAATTTAGACCCTAGTTCCTCAAACTGTCTCAGCAGAACCCCATTCTTCGTTCTACCTATGTCATTGGTTCCTACGTGGACCAAGACAACTGGATCCTCCCCCTCGTGCTCCAAGTTCTTATCCAGCCGCGAGGAGATGTCCTTAACCCTGGCACCGAGCAGGCAACGCAGCCTTTGGGACTCTCTGTCGCAGCTGCAGAGAACAGTGTCTATCCCCCTGTCTACAGTCTCGCCTTTTTACTCCCCCCACTTGAATGGCCTCCTGTACCACAGTGCCGTGATCAGTTTGCCCATCCTCCCTGCAGTCTTTGCTTTCATCCATACAGGTAGCAAGTACCTCATACCTGTTGGACAAGGTCAAGGGCTGAGGCTCCTCCATCACTAGATCTTGGGTCCCCCTACCTGCCTGACTCACATTCACACCCTATCCCTGGGAATCTAGGGAATTTTGGAAGATCACAACCAATGCATCCACCATCTCTGCAGCCACCTCTTTTAGAACCCTGGGATGTAGGCCATCAGGTTCCGGGGATTTGTTGGCTTTTAGTCTCATTCATTTCTCCAGTACTTTTTCTTTACCAATATTAAGTACTTTAAATTCCTCACTTTAATTCGAGCCTGAAAAATGACCGCAGCATGCACAGCGCAATCTAATATCAGAAAGGATCCTTAAATAGGCGTTAGGCCCCTGATTTGCAATGGGGCTAAAGCCTGTTTCAGCACCCTAATCACTATGGCATGCAACGCGGAATAAACGCGCACATGCCTGAAAAACAGGCACTGCGTGATCAGAGTCCTAGGCCGTGGTCTTTTGCAGCACCTTTTCCTGTATGCAATAGATGTCTAATGGGTGACATCACAGAAGGTACAACTGACAGCATAATGTCCTTCCTGTAATATTGACTAGAGCTGCAACTTCTCCAGATGGGGACAAACTAATGCCCTGCATCGGCTCAGTATCTTATCCTGAAATTTGTGCTCTATCCCAGGCACTTACAGCCCAAGATCCTATTTGTCTTATTTACTGCTACTTCTATGCAGATGATTTTAATAATTTGACCAATAATACCCCCAACTCATTTTCCTGTGCTGTATCCTGTAGGCGAACACTGTTTAGTTCATTATTTCCATGTTTATATTTCTTCCCAAGTTACATCAGTTTACACTTATTGACATTGAATTTCATTTGCCATTCTCAGCCAAACTTCCAATCTATCTAGATAACCTCTGCACATGATCAGCCTACCCTTGACTGTTTGCATTCCTCTGCTCCCCATCTTGGTGTCACAGCAGATTTGATAGTTTTGTTTCTACCTTCCAAATCATTGATACACAAAAAGTGAATAGCAAAAATGCAGCACAGATTCGTGGGGCTCCCCACTAGTCATTTTCCACCACTCCGACATGGTTCCATGCACAATCACTGTTTGTCTCCTTTACGTAGAATGTACAGCACAGAAACAGGCCATTCGGCCCAACAGGTCCATGCCAGTGTTTATGCTCCACACGAGCCTCCTCCCTCCCTAATTCATCTAACCCTATCAGCATATCCTTCTATTCCTTTCTCCCTCATGTGTTTATCTAGCTTTCCCTTAAATGTTTCCATGCTAGTCGCCTCAACTACTCCTTGTGGTAGAGAGTTCCACATTCTAACTGCTCTCTGGGTAAAGAGGTTTCTTCTGAATTCCCTATTGGATTTATTTGTGACTGTCTTATATTTATAGCCCATAGTTCTGGTCTCCCCCGCAAGTAGAAACACCTTCTCCACGTTAACCCTATCAAACCCTTTCATAATCTTAAAGGCCTCTATCAGGTCACCCCTCAGTCTTTTCTTTTCTAGAGAAAAGAGCCCCAGCCTGCTCAAGCTTTCCTGATAGATATAACCTCTCAGTTCTGGTATCATGCTAGTAAATTTGTTTTGCACCTTCTGCAGTGCCTCTGTATCCTTTTTATAATATGGAAACCAGAACTGTTCACAGTACTCCAAGTGTGGTCTAACCAAGGTTCTATACACATTTAACATAACTTCCCTGCTTTTCAATTCTATCCCTCTAGAAATTAACCTCAGTGCTTGGTTTGCTTTTTCATGGCCTTATTAGCCTGCGTCGCTACTTTTAGTGATCTGTGTATCTGTACCTCCAGATCCTTCTGCTCCTCAACCCCAATTAGACTCTTATTATCCAAGCATGATGTGGCCCCCTATATTCTTTCTACCAAAACGTAATACCACACAGTTATCTATATTGAAATTCATTTGCCAATTAAACGCCCATTCTGCCCAGTCTTCCTCAGTATTAACTATACCCCCAATTTGGTGTCGTCTGCAAATTTTGAAATGTTATTTCCGATTCTCGAGTCCAAATCGTTTATGTAAATGATGAACAACAGTGGTCCCAGCACCGATCCTTGTGGAACACCACTTCTCGCCTTTTGCCAGTCTGAGTAACTACTTTTAACCCCTATTCTGTTATCTGTTTTGTAGCCAGCTTGCTATCTATTCTGCTACTTGTCCCCTGACTCCACGTACTTTGACCTTAGTCATGAGTCTACTATGCGGTACCTTATCGAAGGCCTTTTGAAAATTCAAATATATTTCATCTACTGCATTACCCTTGTCTACCCTTTCTATTACTTCTTCAAGGAATTCAATAAGGTTGGTCAAGCATGACTTTCCCTTTTGAAATCCATGCTGACTATTCTTTATTATATTTTCAGTTTCTAGATGTTTTTCTATTACATCTTTGAATAAGGATTCCATTATCTCTCCTACCACTGACATTAATCTAATTGGTCTGTAAGAACCAGTCCAGGGATCATCTCCCTTTTTAAATATAGGAATAATATTAGCTGTCTGCCAATCCCCTGGCACTATTCCCTTTTCTAATGAGTTTTTATATATGTAGCTGTGCCTCTGCTATCCCTTCCCTAACTTCTTTTAATATGCACGGATGTAATCCATCCGGACCAGAGGTTTTACCTTCTCTAAGTTTGATTAGTTTATCAATTATCTCCCCCCTTTCTATCTTTCTTTTTTGATCTCTTCTTCTAATATCATGCCCACCATATTGATCTCCCTGGTAAAAACTGAGGCAAAGCAATTATTTAATATTTCTGCCATTTCGCTATTACCTGTGAGCTTATCGTGTGTATCCTGTAGTGGCCCTATCCCTATCCTGTTTGTTCTTTTGTTATGTATATGTCTGTAGAATACTTTACTTTTTTTTTTATATTCCTTGATAATTTAATTTTGTATTTTCTGTTTGCCTTCCTAATTGTTTTTATAACTTCTTTCCTAACCTTTTCGTATTCCCTTTTGTCATCCTGTCCTTTATTGTCTATGCACTTAGTGTATGCCTTTAATTTCAATTTTGCCCTTATTTCTTTATTCATCCATGGTGTATCCATTGCTGGTTTGTTCTTGCTTTTTAGTGAGATATATTTCTCCTGGACTCTATTAATCACCGTTTTAAATGTTTCCCACTGCTGTTCTATTTCTTTATCAGTAAATGTTCTGGTTCATTTCCCATTACTAGATCGAGCAGTGCTTCCTCTCTTGTTGGGCTTTTTACATACTGGGTAAGAAAGGAGTCCTGCACATATTGTAAAAACTCCATTCCCTGTACTCCTTTACTTGTCCCTTCTTGCCAGTTTATTTGGGGATTGTTAAAACCTCCCACGATTATTATTTTATGTCCTTTACTCATGTCACATATTTCTTCCTCCACCTCCTTTCCACTATTAGGTGGCTCGTAGTATACCCCTATTAGTGAGATCAATCCCTTCTTATCATTTATTTCAATGGAATGGATTCTGTTTCCATCCTTCTGTTAGTTATGTCCCTTTTTTCTACTGCCATTATGTTATCTCTATTTAGTACAGCTACTCCACCTCCCCCCCCGCTTCTTCCTACCCTATTCTTTCTGATTATGTTATAGCCTGCAATATTTAGTTGCCAGTCCTGTTGTTTATGTTGCCACGTTTCATTTATTCCTATTACATCTGGTTCCTCGCTACGGATTATTGCCTCCAGTTCCCCCATTTTAACTTGGACGCTGTGTATATTGCTGTACAGGCAGTTTAATCATCTTTGATAGTTGTTCCTTTTACTTTATTTTTAACAGTTCTTTCATACTTCTGTTGTATATCTGTATTTGTTCCTTGACCGTTTATGTTATCTTTATACCTTACTCTGGACTGACCTTCACACTCATCTCCTGTTTCTTTTATCTTTAAGCTTTTGTTATTGCTACCAGATCCCTCCCCCCATCTTGCTAGTTTAAAGCCTTACGCACCGCCCTATTTATGCTTTCTGCTCGGATTCTGGTCCCATTCCAGTTCAGGTGGAGCCCGTCTCAGGCCGGTACTGCTCCATCCTGATTCAATACTGGTGCCAGTGTCCCATGAAGTGGAACCCCTCCTTCCCAGACCAGTCTTTCAGCCTCACATTCACCTTTCTGATCTACCTATCCCTATGCCAATTAGCAAGTGGCTCAGGTAGTAAACCTAAGAATACCACCCGTGAGGCCCTGCTTTTTAATTTAGTTCCTAGCTTCTGATATGCACTTAGCAGGACCTCCGTTCTTCCTTATGTCATTGGTGCCGACATGGACCATGACAACTGGATCCTCCCCCTCCCTTTCCAAGTTCCTCTCCATTTGCTCTAAGATGTCCTTTACCCTTGCACCAGGTAGGCAACACACCATCCTGGACGCTCAGTCGCGTCTCCAGAGGATGCTATCTATCCTCCTGATTGTAGAATCCCCTATGACTACAACCTTTCTATTCTGATCCTCTCCCCACTACCCCCACCATTGGACTGCCTCATGCTCCACGGTGCCACGGTTAGCATTCTGGGCATCCTCCCCGCAGCCTTCATCCTTATCCTCACAGGTATCAAGTACCTCTTACCTGTTGGATAGATGTAAACAATTTTACAACACCAAGTTATAGTCCGACAATTTTATTTGAAATTCACAAGCTTTCGGAGGTTTCCTCCTTCCTCTGGTGAATGTGCCTTTCAAAGACCCTACTACTTTCTTAACTCTGTTTAATAAGATGTACTTATAGAAGTCTTTAATGGTTTTTGTAAGCCTCCTGTAATCCTAAATAATATTACAAATATATTAAGTCACATGAAACTGAATTAACATATCTATGAGAATAGGGGAGGGCTCTTAGGACTCTAGTGAATGAAACTGATCATCATTGAAGGAAATGTAAAACATGGAATTTGTTAATCTGTTTGGTTACATTATTTGGAGTCATTGTCAGTTACTTTTGAATTTTAAATGTCCCTTGGCCAGGATAGTCTAGGTAATATCATATCTGAAAATACCAATTGCCGACTTTGTTCAGTGAGCCACATTCGCCATGTATCTGCTATTAAAATGATCGCCAAGGGGATAAAAATCTGCTCTGAGTAATTCTTTCCCACCTCTCACATGCGTATTTGCTCTTTTGATGTTTTGTCTTGAACACCATTTCTTCTGACGAAAAGAGGCCGAAACAATGCATTAGTTACAAAATAGAGCTCAATCTGCAAAAACTATCAGTAGAAAGCACTAGACAATTTATTGAAGATAAGATGAAAGAAGAAAAATATAAATTACAAAAATTGACCAGCTCTAAAATAAAGAAAATAGAGCAGTAAAGGATATTGCAACATGCTCGAATCTTAACAAATGCAGAAAAATATGAAATGCCATTAAATCTTCCTTTGAAATTGATATAGTCATATTACTAAACAACAGAATCAGGTTAATTAATCTATTGTTTGGGAAAATAAACAAAAAAGGGACTAAAGAAAGAGAAATGCATATGTAGCCTCATTCAGGAGATGAAAGAAATTGGAGAAAAAGTTAAGTTCACATAAAAGGTAGATTCAAATTGATAAAACTGGAAGCAGAGAGACGAATGTAATTTGCTTTACATGGGCAACAAGTTAACAGCTCTTTACTGAACATGAACAAAGTCAGGAAGGAACAAAGAGAGGAACACCTATATTGAGTTGCTGCATGCAATTAATATTAAGGGAAAATCAAACTGCAATATTTGTCCAATGGGAATCAAGTTCAACCAAGGATTTTTTTATTCATATAATTATTGGGGATAATGTCATTAGAGGGTTCATGCTTCATCCCAACAAATTATTGTTTTATTTATATTTTAACTATGCAGCATCTTTGCATTGAATTTTTAATTTTTCTCACCATTCTGGAAACCTATGTCCTTCAGTCCTCTGGAGGTAAAAGCTGTGTTTCCATAATCAAGTTTATATGGTGTCTATGTGTGTGTTTGTGCCTTATGTTGCTGATTTGTCATCGAGCTAACTAACTCCACTAATAGTAATGAAACATTTTGAAGTAATGAAATATTGATTTTTCTCCATCTAAAAATTGTAAAGAACACAACAATAACATTAAAGCATGGGGAGCCCAGTAGTTTCAGTGGTTAAGCACTTAAATCTCAATCCTTCTTAAGATCCAGGAAAACCCTCCTAAAAATGGTCACTAAAAATTTCTGGCATTTTTTAAACTATGCACATCTTAAAATATGTCAACAGAAACTGCAGACTTTGGTAGTCTCATTTTGTTGTATATTAAAAACCATCAGGCAACCAATTATTTTAATATTTACATTTCTTCCAGCATTGCCCCCATACACTTCCTCTTCTGAAGACAGTGAATCCCGCTGGGATATATCTTCACAGGCGGTGGTCGCCCACTGGTATCTCACCTAGTATTTATTCTTCAGGTGTTGGCAGATTGTGTGACCATAGGAAGGGCCACTATAACTGAGTCCAATCCTGTCTTTACCTGGTATCCACCACACACATTTTGCAGCAGGAGGCTTTGGATAACAGTTAAGAGCAGTGCACTTAGCACAATTTTTCACACTCTTAGCTCAGGAACACTGAAGCCAATTGCAGCTCAATTACAGCCCCAAATGAGAGTGGTTTGCTCAACACAAACCGGGACCATCCTGGTCTCAGTGGCTCAGTGTCATGCTATGCCTTTACTGTTCAGCTGTTGGGTATGAGGAACTGACCTAACCAAACAAACTTTTTCTCCTGTTTCAAATGTTTCTTTTCCATATTCCTCCAGGCTTCCCCAGCTAGGAAAGCAGACGGTCAGCCTGCTCTGAAGCTCCTGCCACTGTTGTTTAAAACAGTTGTTAAGGGAGGTGTGCAAAAGCAGAGCAGGAGGACTTCTGTACTACCTTATTTTTCATTAATCTCAGCACATCCCTGATAACAAAGCTGACATTGTGGAATTAAGGGTGTGATTCTATGTTTTTCTACTCCATGGTAACCATGTCATCCTGCCAAGTAATCTAACTTTAAGATGAAAAATTGCCACGTAAGAGCTAAAAGTTCACTAACAGTTTTTAGAATACAGTCTGAATAGAAAAAAATATTGTTAACAATATCTTTTTCATCATTCGTATTTATTGTCGTAGATGCAGTTATAAGAAAATAAATTTACACAACTAATTGAAATCAATGGAAATAAAAATTGGGAGAAATGTAAAACAGGCTGCCGATTTCGCTATCGCCCATTTAACAAACACTGTCACACAAAATCAAAATTATCCGCAGTGTATTTTGATCAAGACCATAGGACTGTTCATGCAGGAGCAGAATGATTGATGCACCAATATCATCTCCTCCCTGTTCTTCCCCTCTCACATCACTCTCCTCTTGCCGATAGCTTTCCCCTTTCAGAAGGCAAAATTATGTAATATAAAGTGCACACAGATAATATTGAATACAATGCTGGACATATATAAAAGTAACCCCCTGATCTGAATAATTGTTATCCAGGGAGAATCATTTATACTCCCTGGATAACGCACATTAACAATGCAAGGACATTTATTATGGTTAGAAAACACCTGAAAGTTATGAAGTCCATGTATACATAAGGACTGATGTGTGGAGCTCTGATGGTCAGGCTCTTGGAAAGCCTTCCAGATGGTAAAAGTTCTGTGCCCTGTCCAATTGGTGCCTCCTTTTCACTGAAAAATTGATCAAGGTGTTTCCCTTGGTAAACATGGCATTAGTCCCTTTCTTTATACAGGTGTGAACTACGCACAGGCTTATATTGCAGATATCTCTATTGCTATTGCATAGAAACTTAATTCATAGTAACGCGACTGTGGGAAGAGTTGTCCCAGTTGTTGATGTCTGTAAGTCAGCATGCAGCAAGCAATATAGCTCTCTCGCTGCTTTTGTAGTCTGACATACCCAGCTAAAACATGGACAGGAAGGTACATACTGCCTGCGGTGTCTTTGCACCTTAAGGTACTGGCCCCTCATGGATTTTTTCTCCTCATCCAATTCATGCAGCACAACTGAAACAGCCAAAGGGCTTCCCACCCTGCCAATTTTGACAGCTAAAACTTCTAATGTAGCACCAGTTACCAAGACTGTTGTGGCATGTTGCTAAGGAAACTGGGAGATTTAGAAACAGTGTTCCAATGTTAAAGACTAAAAAAGTATGCCTAGTATTAAATGAAAAAATGGTGGCAATGAAAAAAAGCTGCAATTAAACACACTGCAACAACAAACTTGCTTTAAATTTTTAACTAAAGCAGGCTAGGCTTATTCAAGTGTCATGCAACCGGTTTATATGGACGAGCTGCGTGCTGTGGTTCACTTAAATGACGGTTGCAAATGGTTGTAGCATGACCTTTAACTGGTCCCATAAATCATGCTTTGCAAGATGTGGCGCTCTGTGAATCAGGCATATGAGGTCATGTGTTCAGCATTACCACTGCACACGCCACATGTGACGTCACATTTTCAACGATATTACCTGCACACGCCAGATGTGAGGTTACGTGTTCAACGCTACCACCTGCACACGCGACGTGAGGTCGTGTGCTCAATGTCACCACCTGCAGATGCCACGTGAGGCACTGCACTACAGGCAGTGCCTTATAAAATCAGAGCTTGTAAGTATAACGGACATTGGATATTCTATTTTGTAACAGCAACTTGCTAATTGTTCTCTGAGCTATGTTATCATACTATAGCCAGAAGTACTGTTGTCAATTTTAGCAGATGAATGTTAAACACTTTTGTACAACATTCCTCTATCCACTATTTTAGCATTGGCAATAACCTGTTTATTTTAAATGGATTAATGTCTCCGCTGAAATAGTAGACAAAGGAACGACACATGGACGCATTAAGAATTTGTCCACTAATATCACCAACAGTCATTTCTCGGCTTATATGATTTCTGACTTCTATTTCAAACCTTTATAAGTGAAGAAAATCCTTTGAAGTTCCCGTTCATGCCATATTTTTCAAAACAGGCTGTAAGATTTGGATTTTTGAATTGGAAGATTGGTGCGATTTATTATATTAAAATTAGTTTGGTTAAAAATCATGAAGGCCAATTTACATCCATTAATTTCAATGCCTGGCAAATCACTGGTGAAGTTCCTTCCTTCAGCATTAACTCTGGAAATACTCCATGGTTCTATTGTGGCAATACAGTGAAGCTGTAGCAATATCATGTAGGCCTGTTCAGTTTTTTGCATGGTTGACCATGGAAAAGCACTGTAGATTCGTTATGTTCATTTATGCATTGTTTTATTTACTGAACTTCAAAGTACCAGGACTGCCATACCGTATATTGTAACCAAAAACAAAAAGCCCTCTGCAGAGTTTACTAACATCAATATGTGTGCTTGCCAACATATGTTGTTCCTTTGTCTCTAGAGAGGCCTTTCTTGTGTAAGTTACATCTACTTTGCAATTAGCATGGGCCAGAGTTATCAATATTGACCTAGTGCTGCAGATGGATTCATACATTGTGTGCAATTTTATATCTGTGTATCCCCAAAAGTAATGCGTCACTCAAATACCATCAGCTCGACGCGTATGTTGCCAAAATATAAATCCTTTCAAGATAAACTTTGGGATAGAAACATATTTCTTCTTTAGTAAGGTATATTTTGACAGAGTGAAGCTTATGATTTAAATTCAGCAATTAAATTATTTCAACTTCAAATTAGTATCAGTTTAAGGTTCAGTGAAGGGAGATTAGGGGTTGCTCATCGACCTCTAGTGGACCACGTAGACATTTGTTGGCCTGTGAATTAGTTATAATAAAAGTCCAAATTAAAAGCTTCAAATTATTTGTAGAAACCAAAAGGAATGCAGCCCCCAAAAACATAACCTTTAACCAGGAACAACAACTTGGATTTATATAGGACCTTTAATATAGAAAAATGCCCAAAAGCGCTTCACAGAGGTGTAATCAGACAAAACTGGTTGCCGAGCCAAAGGAGGAATTATTAGGAAGGGGAGCTTAGTCACAAAGGTGGGTTTTAAGGAGGGTCTTAAAGGAGGCTGGAGAGGTGGAGATTTAGGGAGGTAATTCCAGAGCGTTTTAGGGTCGGAAGCTCATTGATAATGGAGAAAGGAAGCTAGGGGTTATCTTTGATCCCCAGCGTGATCATAGCATATTGGGTGGTTTTGGCAGAGGAGAATGAGATCCATTTGTACTCTATCTGGAGCAGCCAGAACTGGTGATGGGTGGCCAAGCCAGTTGTGTGCCAGATATGCTCAAATCTAGACTTGAAGGATCAAAAATGAGGGGCATATGACAGGGATTGACCGGGATGGGAGAGAGTAAAGTTTTTGCTGGGGACAAGGGCATCAAATGTGGAGGTGAGGGAATGGTTGGGCAGAGTGACTGCTGCAGAAGTATTGTGGCGAATGGAGGGTGAAAGTCTAGGTAGTTGGGATTTAGAAAGTGCAGTTGTGATTTAGCAGCAATTTTTTTTCCAGGGATGGACACAGAAGAAAATGGGATTAGAAAGGGTTAAGGGGATGTGTGTGGTGAGGGATACAAGGAAGTAATTGGAGTTGGCCTTGTCTGTGATAGAGATCATGGGAGTAGAGAGGCCACAGGTGATGGCAAAGTTGATGGAGTGGCCGTGAGTATGGGTAGCAGAGATTGAAGATTGATAATAATTGGCTACAAAAATAAAGCATTTGCAACCTTTTTGATTGTTAAGTTTGTTTAGAGAATATTGTGAACATAAAATGTCCTGATGAATCCATTTGATTCATGATATACACATTCAATGTTT
The DNA here is from genome assembly GCF_035084215.1 of Heptranchias perlo. Classification (NCBI taxonomy): domain Eukaryota; kingdom Metazoa; phylum Chordata; class Chondrichthyes; order Hexanchiformes; family Hexanchidae; genus Heptranchias; species Heptranchias perlo. The sequence continues at coordinate 23,823,499 of NC_090345.1, read as the reverse complement.
ACAGATGTCAACATCTCTAGATAATGTATAGTGGATGTTCTGAAAATTTCTCAAGAAACTCACTACTGAAACCTACAAATTTAGGCTGCAGCCAATCTTTAATCAGGACATTTGACATTAGCAGCGCAAAGTTCCCAAGCTGGTAAAATCAGCTGATTTACCAATTCCACAGGAGACTGTACTCCCACCTTAAGCATAGACCTGAATTACACACTTTTATCAGATTGCAGGCTGGAAAGCATGGGGGAGGATGGGGTTTGGATGACACCAAGATTATTCTATTAATGTTAAGCTTTGTACTGCAAGTTTTTTTATTTGGGCTCATTTTTAACGAGGGCAAAAGTTACATGCCAACAGACCACCAGAGGTGAGTGAATAAATAGCTGAGCTTGTTCTCCCTTCACATTAATGTTTAAATATTGTAGCTAGATTTTGTACATTTTGTGCAACTACTAAGTAGTGCGAGAGTCATTGTCATTGATATGATGGGCCACGAGTTCCCAGAGGTGTGGTGCCACTTTTCAGCTTTTTCTACTGTAAGAAAATTCCACCTTGTGACAAGGGAGGAAGTGACACCTTTAAAATTCTTGTTGTAAATGAGGCAGTTTCTTTCACAATAGACACATTAGCTTAAATTTCTCAATACACACCAGTGGCAAGGAACCTTGCTATTTCATTCAGATGAAACGTTAAACCGAGGCCCTGTCTGCCCTCTCAGGTGGACGTAAAAGATCCCATGGTACTATTTCGAAGAAGAGCAGGGGACTTACCCCGGTGTCCTGGCCAATATTTATCCCTCAACCAACATCACTAAAAAAAATTATCTGGTCGTTATCACATTGCTGTTTGTGGGAGCTTACTATGCGCAAATTGGCTGCCGCGCTCCCTACATTGCTAATAGTGACTACACTTCCAAAGTGCTTCTTTGGCTATAAAACGCTTTGGGGTGTCCTGAGGTCGTGAAAGGCACTATATAAATATAAGTTCTTTCTTTTACTTGCCGATGATTTTCTGAAATACACTGGAGTACACGGAAACTTTCCCCATAATTCCAGCATTGCTACGTGACAATGTGCAAAAAATACATCAAAACAATGTGCAAAAAATACAACAAGAAACAATACACAAGTGAATGGATTTCAAGACTACAAAACTGAACACAACTCCCCTTAGAAGAATGTTTTTTGTTTAGTTTCTCTTGTTTTGTTTTATTGCACCTTGGCACACAAAAGTCTTCATTATATTAATGTTGGTTACAGTACAAAGCATACTAGTAAAATTACCCTGATATGTCTTAAGTATTGTACCGGCAATGTAGATGAGTTTTTAAACATTGAAGTAATGTAGAATATTTAGCATTGCCAGTATTCCCACTATTAATGATAAACTGATTATGCACTATTGTTTTAATGCAGGCAGTTCATTGGAGCAGCAAGCTAGACAAAGCCAATTTTTTTCTCTCTCTCCCTATGAATTATGGCATTAAAATAGTAGTGCAAAATCAATAAATTATTGACAAAATCATGAGAGTTGGTAATACTGGATAATTTTCCTTGTGCACACCTATTTACAGGACAGTTTAGATTTCTACACTTTTCACATGTATAATTCAGAACAAAAATGTTACAATGGAATATATGTTATTGCAGTTTATGGTATAAAATTAGTTTGGACTATAAATACTTTTTTCTTCTCAAAATATATAAAATACAGTCAGAAGAACTTCCAAGAAAAAATTATTTTGAGAACTATCAAATTCAGTAGGTTGGGTAGCACAATGGGTGAGAGGACGTTTTTAGGATCTGGGTTTGAATCTAGCCCAGACGGATGGGGTGACAGTCTCCTTTATCTGAGGCTGTTAGGCTTGTAAGTGAATTGTGTTTGAGCAGTCTCAACACAGCTCCAAGGAGATGTAGGCTCTCAACACAAATCTACCTATAATTAAATTTCCAGGGATGGATAGTGTGGGAACTGGAAATGCCACTCTCACAGTACAGGGTTCTACTTTGAACCAGGGTTGCCATCTGTCTTTTTTTTGGCTGGAGGTTCCTTTTTAATGGGCTGTCCTTTTTTTTATTTAAACAGAGAGCAAAAGTTTGCTTTTTGAGCACATTTCCTGTTGTTTGTCTGGTTTTCTAAAGCACATACAATTTCTGATACTTTGAATTCCCCTCACAATCGCAGGAGTTAATCTACAGCAGTCAACTTCCTGACAGATCCTGCAATCAATCTGCTCAGTTCTGCCCAGCTCTCTAGTTAGCCTCCTGCTGCCACCTGGCTCTGTAGCTATCAACCTCCACTTACCCAACTCTACAGCAGGCTCTGCTCTCGTTAGCCCAACTATAGCCTTTAGATGATATGTGAGTAGTCAAAGGGAAATTTTGAAGAACCTGAAAATTAAACTATGTTATATTTTACTGTTAATTCAAGCTACATTTTAAAGGGGGGAGGGAGCAGGACAAGGGATCATGTTAGAAGAGAATCATTTGTTGAAGGCTCATGTGTCTACCTTAAATAAGCAATGATAGCCAATTAATTGGAAAGACAGCTGTAACATGAATTAAACTTATCACATGATACTCTTTGTCCAATTAATCTGTTGCACATGATTATGGCATTACTGATGTTAACTTAAGATGTTTTACTGCTTTTAGAAATTTCTTATTAATAAGTTGTCAGGCTGTGAGGTCATGATGTTACTTTTCTGCCTATTTACCAAGATCAGATTTAGGGACCTGAAAATATACCCAGGCCCCAGGACAACACAGAAATAAAAACTTACTTTATCTCTGGGGCAACTCCCCTATCTACTAGGTCCCAGCAATGCACAAAATATGAACTACAAAGTGATTTGGTAACAGAAACATGTTTAACTGTTGAATTGTAAAACCTTACCGTAAAAGTAAATATTTTTAAAAAGTGACCATAATACTATTATTACTCCAATACGCAGTGCGATCCAGAAAAATGGCTGATCCTTCACTTGCCTGTCAGGAGTGCAGTTTCAAAAATCTCTTACATCTGTTTTCCTAAGGCACACCCCTTTCCACAGACTGCATTATTTTAAAAGCACAGACTGGTAACGATGGTCTTTATTAGGGTCAGTGGAGGATCAGGAATTGCTTGCTTATCATGGGGGAGCTATAGAAATCTTTGCATTTATATAGTGCCTTATCACATCATCGAGATCTCTCAAAGTACTTTGCATAGTGAATTACTTTTGTACAGCATTAACTGTTATGTAGGCAGACACAGCAGCCATTCTGCACTGGCAATGTCCCACAAACAACAATGAGATGATTCATTAGTTAGTCTGTTTCTTGCTAGTATCTGTTCAGGGAGAAATGTTGGCCATGATCTCCCTGCTCTTCTTTGAGTAATACCAAGGAATTTTTAATGTCCAGACGGGACCTGAATTTAAAGGATGGCATTTTCAACAATGCAGGCTTTCTCAGTTCCGCCCTAGAGTGCCAGCCTGGTTTATGCCCTCAAGTCATGGAGGATGAAAATCGTCTGCTTCGGTCCCGCCATCAGGTTTATGACTTCCAGTCCACTTATGCCTACAGCAATGTGTAAGCACTATTTTTACTGCAGTTATTACCATACTGGCAGTATCTGTCTGTAATGTGTGTCAAGCACCTACGTTGTTAGCATCAATTGGGTTCTCCTGAAACCACATTCCAAACTCTGATCTACTGCCTCAGCTCTGCCTAGTTTAGGGTTTATACTGTTGTACCAGGAGTTTATCCTTGTATTTGGGTTCCAAAACAAGGAACTTTTTCTATTCTCCTACCAGTGATTTTACAGAAATACACAAGACTTGAGCTTGCTGATTTATCTTCTGTCTGTACATCTCCTGCTAACCCAGTTGAATTTTTCCATTGCATAAAATGTTATTTTTTCTTCCTGTACTGCACAGATCAAAATTAATATTAAATGGGCATGCTAGTAACTATTTAGTGAATTTTGACAACTCTAGCCATTTTCTACTGTTGCACATGGTTGGAGGCAGTGAAGACGATGGGCCCAATTTTACCAGGGGTGCGGGTTCTCGGCGGATGGGCAAGCGGGCGCGTTGGTAACGCGCCCAGTGAAATTAGTGCGTTTCCCACGCGATCGCAGCAGGCAAACCACTAATTGGATTCACTTACCTGCTCCTCCGGGTTCCCCGCTGCTGATCTGCGCGTCGGGCGGGCTGCGCATGCGCAGTAAGATCTGTCAGCTGGAGGCGCTCTATTTAAAGGGGCAGTCCTCCACTGACAGATGCTGCAACAAATAGCAAAAATTACAGCATGGAGCAGCCCAGGGGGAAGGCTGCTCCCAGTTTCATGATGCCTCACCCCAGGTATCAATACATGGGGTGAGGAGGAGGGGGAGGACAGAGATCTTCCACCTAGCGGGCGGGAGGAAGCGGCCCGCCTCCGCCACCAGGAAGGCCTGGCTCGAGGTGGCAGAGGGGGTCACCTGCGCCACCAACATATCGCCCACCTGCACACAGTACAGGAGGCGGTCCAATGACCTCAGTAGGTCAGCCAAAGTGAGTACACGTAGTCCTTCCCCTACACTCCGTCTGCCACATCACTGCCCCCACCCCACATCTCCTTCGGCACTGCCAACACTACTCTGTCACATCACCCCTCAACCACTCAAACCCCATCCTCATCTTACCTGCACCTACTCACCTCGCCAGTACTCACCCCGCCACTGCCACTCAACCCAATCGTCATACAATCTCATGGCTCTATCCCATACTCACCCTCTTGTGCATCTCTCTCACGGCCAGCCTCACTCAACCTGCCACCACCTGTGCTGCAGCCACAGGGCATGCATCACATATGTGCAGTAGGCAGCGTAAGGCAAACGTGTCGTGACCATGAAGGGGATGCACAAGGGTGTTTGAGGGTTTGTCATGGTTGTTACTTATATTGAATTTCAGAACAACTCACATCACACATTATATTGGCACCGCTACTGCCATGTCTTCGCCAATCCTGTCCAGTTTGTGCAATAATGCCCGCTCCTGGGTATCACTATGAGGACGCACCACTGATGCCACCCATTGTGTCACTGCAGAGTGGGTGTAGGTGTATTTGCAGGGCTCTTCTGCGCAGACGACTGAGAGACATCGGCGATGTCCCCGGTTGCACCCTGGAAGGCTGTGGAGGAGAAGTTCGGGAGGGCAGTGGTGACTTTGACAGCGACAGGTAGGAAGATGGTGCACGGGCCAGCCAGGAGCAGTTCGGCATGAAAGAGGCTGCAGATATCCACGGCTACATGTCGAGTGACTCTGAGCCTCCGTGTGCACTGCTGCTCAGAGAGGTCCAGGAAGCTGAGCCTCGGTCTGTGGACCCTGTGGCGAGGGTAGTGCCCTCTGCGACGCATCTCTCTCTGCGGTAGCCCTCCCTCCTTCTGTACAGGTGGATGTGTCACAGCACTCTGTTGTGGAGCTCCACGTGTCAGAGGTGGACGGCGTGGATGGCGAGGCTGGTGATGCTGTTCGCCCTCTGAGGAGGTCATGACTGCAGCTACGGTGGTCCCCATCCGCAAGATGTACATCTGAGGGGGTCCGCAAGGTAGGTACATGTCTCCGGACCCCGGGGTAAGTGTGCAGGTTGGTGACTTTGACCGTCAGGAGGAGGGTGGTGGAGGCCAAACTTTGTCCCAAGTGACAGAGTGGCCTCCTGCAATGGGTGAGGGTCTCCCCCCCCCCCCCCCGACCTGTCAAATGGACCTTTGCAGCTGCCACAGGCTGACAGCTGCAACACGTCCACTCGATCTGGGAGTGTTTCCCCCAGTGTGGGAAACAGTCCCATGTCGATCCAAAATCCCACATCGTCCCTTAATCAGGTCAGTTAATGACCTGAAATAGCTAAGTAAATACTCTCAAGTGGCATCCCGCTGGCTTTAATTGCCTGCGGGATTCCCACCAGCGGGGGCTGCACGCGCACGCCGGCGCGTCAGCGGGGAACCCGGAAGTGGGCGGGATCGAGGCAGGATCCGGTCGGCATCCTGGATTTCACAATTTTCGAGGCCCCCCCCCCGCCGAGAACGCACCCGATAGCGGGTGCTAAATTCGGGCCCGATGAGTCTTAAAATACAGTATACATTTTGTTCTGTTTAAGTGTAGGTTTTGCAACAACATTTGACACTTTTTTCCCCAGAACTTCTTTTGGAGTTTGATTTTTTGATGGTATTTTACAATATGCCTATAGTTATCCAAAATGCCAAATGGAGCTAAGGTGATATCTAGATCTTTTTGCTCACCAACGTACAGAAACATTTGGGTACTCATTTTGTCAACTTGCCCCAAAGCACTTTGGCGCACTGTGGCAGCTTCCTACTTTCCAAGGAGGGGAAATTCCACACTTAACTCATCCAGGAATCTTTTACGTTTGTCAACACCAAACATAAGAAAAGTTAGGAGCCAAGAATCAGATGGCTGAAGATGTATCCGAGGTGCCCAGTGCTCCAATGTGGGTGACCAACGCAAAGGTTGCTCGGAACTTGTGTTCAAGCTGTGTGCAAGGCTCAATAGTCCCCCAACTTCTCTTCAAAGTAGGGGGATGCCCCATAATGCACCTAGAGTTGCTGAGTAGCAGTCAGCTGCACAAGGCCCATTTAGAATGAGCACTGAAGGGGAGGCCAGACTTTAAAAAACCCTGACACCCCTCGATCAATACCCCTTCTTCCCTCTTCCCCCTCCCCACGTATGTTAGAAAACTATAAGGACAATGAACAGGCAGCCATTCACTGCCTATTACGACCTTGCAGTCCAGCCTTGACACTCACGAATGAAGCATCATAAGATTAGGTAAATAAGCTGCCTTGCATAAGCTCTTTCATGCACAGCCATACAAGCACCTAAACTGGGCATCTTATCATGATCTAGTGTTGGCATGATAGCCTAGAAATTCAATGATGCTGTGCCCGTTTTACAGGTGTAAAAGGGGAGCAAATGCGTCACATATGGCAGGCAGCGTCTGCAAACATTCTGAGCCGAAATTGCGCTACCGCCATATTGGTACAGGTGTCAAAAGAGGTGAGGCCTGAGACAGGCATTAGGCCCCTAGCATATGCAAATAAGAGGCCTAACGCCTGTTTGATATCTCCTTTACCAAATTGGTTTGCCCTGAACGCAGCCAGCCTGAATCCAACTGTGTTATAAAATACCTAGGCTTGTTACCAAGTCTATTGGAGTTCTTTCTATCTTTGCGTGCTATAAAGTAAGTCGTATGGAACCAGTAAAAATCAGTGACTGCTTATTTATGCATCAGCATCAACACCATCTTATTCTACTTAATTTACTAAATCTTTACTTGATATTTTCATAAAGTAGGACAGGCAGTAAAGTGGTGCCAGGTTTATTGCAGTTTTGTTCTGTAACCAAGCAATAGGAGCTGTGCAAGATTTACCATGGATACTTGCCTTATCTTCTCTTGTCTGTCTGTAAGGAACCAGCAGCCTCCACCAAAGCTCCCCCACCATCATGGTACAATCAAAATCAGGAACTTACCATTCTGAAGCATAGGTGCAAATCCCTCTGCTACAATTCTGTGGTAAAGAGCATTGCTATAACCAACCTGCTATAACCAACCTGCTAAACCACCAGATCTACTTACATATCTTTAAATGTTGACTGCATGAGGCTAATTTATTTTTATAATTACATTTTTTTTCCTGAGGAACCTAAATGAAGGGCAACTTAAAAATTATCAATGCTCCAAATTTTGTAATTTACAAAACAGCAAAAAAAAGACACAATTCTGTTGCTGCGGGCTGTGATATATTAAGTTCTTTTTTTAAAAAAAAAAGCAGCTCTGTTTTGTTCCCTGGTGACAGTTTGAATAGTTTCGATAACATTTTGAGCAGCCAGTCTACTGTACTATTCATTCCCTCATCATCATACCACAAATAAATGATTAAAATTTATTATAATTGCAGTCCCTTAAAAGAACCCTCAAAGCTATGAGATGAGGTTTTGCTGTAATTTGAATTTTAGTGTTCCATTTACTCTGTCTTTTAATGTTCCTTGTAATGAAGTCATTAGTAAAAAACACATCTGGAAGTTCTTTAGGGAACATTTAATTTTCTGCTGGTTTGTCAATAACATAACTCATGGCACAAAGGGCCCAGCTGCCTACAGAGTCATGCTGTAGAAATGTCTATTTTTTCTGTGCGTGGTACTAACTGTACCTAGAGCTGCAAAAAATTCAGCCGCACAAAGATAAAGTTTCCCCAGCAAACTCGGTCTGAGAGCTCTTTGACCCAAGAACATTGATATTTGCTAAGTTTTCACATAGAAAACAAGCATCACTTTCACAGCTTGCCGACCTCTGCTTTGGCCTGTTGCCCTTTCAGGTGAAAGGGGAGGCTAGAGAAAAGTCTAATGATGTCCATGCTCAATCCCTAGCTGCCCCCTGCCCCCAAGCTGTTGCCTAAAATAAGTAACCATGAATCTTTTGCTCTCTTCTAAAGGTGACTGTCAAGATGTACAAGCGAGGGGGTCAAGGCTGGTTTTGGAGGCCTGTCTCCAGCACAGTGGTTATTCCATACAACTCCCACATCGCATTCAGGGTCTGTGGAGAGGACACAGATGCAAAGATTCCAGCCAACAACATCGACAGAATCATCCTGAGCATATGAAATTGATTTCAGTATTAAACTGGCTATGGCAGCTGTGCCACATTATTACAATAATCTGCAGCCATTTTTCATTGATCAGTTAATTTGTGTTCTTCAAGTAATCGAAACGCAAATCTCATTAGCCATAGGTCAGTGGGCATGAAAAAGGGGAAAATTCATTTTGATAGCCTAGTTGGCTGAAAAAATGCAAAACATTAAGGTGTGTGAGTTAGAGTGCACCGTGAGCTCCAGTTTAAGGGTGTGCAGACACCCTCATAATTAATAACTAGAGGACAACTTTCCATTGTTAGTACAAGTGAGGTCATGCAGATGAGATGCGGGTTGATGCTCTGAATTATAAACAGATCTGCATGTCAGGTACTTAAATTAAAAAAGCTTTAATTAACACTACAGTTAGTTAAGGTGTTGAAAGAGATCATTTCTGTTCTGTTTATTTGCCTCTGTTTACTCTCGAGACAACACACTAATGATCCTTATTAAACATGAGAAGTGTGTTTTGTGCTGAAAGTAAAATTTTTTTAAAAGAGTAAATGAATTGTATCCTCTAAAAATGTAAAATGTGACTAATCTTTTTTTTATTAACGTATTATAAAGGCGAATTGTTTCATTTTGGTACTTTAAATGAGAATTAAGCTTCATAAATTTTAAAAGTGAATAAGACTGATTTTCTTCAATGTTGCACAGCCTCAATTCCCCAATGTAGTGAAGGGGAAAGGGGACAGAGACCGTTATGTCAAGTCTCCGTCCCCACTCTACTGCCCCAGGATTTCCAGGGATTTTTTGAATGGGTGATAATGGACCTATACCTGCAATAGGCTGTTGATATTGAAATACAGTGGGGAGGGCGATCCTGACCTTCCCGCCTCACTTTCCTGTATGTCCGGCCATGGGCTGCCCAAACTCTGGGGCACCCCAAAGAGCTAGAAGTGGAGCTTAACGCCAGGACCCTTCTTAGGCCAGAGGTTCTGAAAGGGGCCTAGAGACATCCTAAAAAGGGAATCGGCAACAAGTAAGGTTATCTTGCTCTTCCAGCAAATCTTTGGGCCTCAAGTCCTTCTGGCTGCTGCTGGAGAACAGCAGCCCAGAGGATAGTGGCCACAAGCACAGCTGCAGGCCTCAGCCCTGCTGCTGCACTGCTGTTTCCGCACCCATTGCTAGCACAAGGCCCTGCCAGAGGGCAAGTCTGCACTGGGGTAAGAAACCCGGGTAATCTGTGGCTTTCACAGACACAGCACATTTCAGGGACGCTGCATCTATCTGGTGAGAGGGTAGAGAAAAATTGTCCCTAATGAAGTTTTACAGGTATATGGAGAAATGCATGTGTTTTGCCCAGGACGGATGGTAAAGAATTTACCATTGGCTGCTCTAGCAGAAATACTGCTCCCACCCAAAATGTAAACACTTCCATATTGGTGGAATTTGAAAACTTTCTCCCCTGTGCAAACTTTATGTGCATTGGTGACTATTATCTTCTGACTTTAGCAGCAAAACACAGGGAAAATGTTTGTGGCAATTCTACCCAGGCAGTAAGTATGTATTTTATAAATTTTATTTCTGAAATTCTGTTTAATTAAAGATATTTTATGCTGGAGCTGGAGTCCTGTCTTTCCACTGATAGTGTTTGGCCTAGCCTTTGGCCCTCCTATCGTCACAACATTGCTCAACCAATCCTTCACCTCCACCTTTGATGCTCTTATCTCCAGTAATTCCTTTACTCTGTCACATCCCAGTTGATCCCCCTGGTGTGACGCTTATTTTCACTCCAAGTCCAAGGGGCACGGACATGTGCGTATCTGGTGCACAACTAGTTTAGCCATCCATGGACCACATAAAATGCGAATGTACCTTACTCTCCTCTGCCAAAACAGCCAACCACTCCAGGATCATTGTGGAGAGCAAAGATAACTCTGGCTTCTTTTCTCCACTACCAACCAGTTGGCAGTATCGACATTCAACCCTGAGCTGGCTGACTCCCTATACTCTCCATCATAAAGATCACCTCCATAACATCACCCATCTCCACCCCTATCTCTACCCAACTACCGCAGAAACCCTCATCCATACCGTTTTCATCTCAAGACTCAACTATTCCAACACGCTCCTGGCTTTCCTCCCATTCTCAACCCTCCCTAAACTTGAGCTCGTCCAAACTTCTGCTGCCTGTATCCTATCCTGCACCAGGTTCCGCTTATCTATCATCCCTGTCCTTGCTGGCCTACATTGACTCTTGGTCCCCTAACAGCTCCAATCTAAAATTTTCATCCTTGTGTTTAAATCCTTCATGGTCTCACCCTTCCCTATTTCTGTAATCTCCAGCCCTATAATTCCCCACCCACCCCCACTCCCGAACTCTCCATTTCTCAGACTGTGGACTTTTGTGCGTCCCTCCTCCCTTTGCTCCACCATTGGCAGCCGTGTCTTCAGCCTTCTAGGCTCCATACACTGGAATTCTCTCCTTTAACCCCTCCATCGCCCTCTCCTTCTTTAACACCCTCCTTGAAACCCACCTCTTTGACCAAGCTTTTGGTTGCCTCTCCCAATATCTTCTTCTTTAGCCCGACATCCATTTTTGTCTGATTTTGCCTCTGTGAAGCACCTTGGGATGTTTTAATACATTAAAGATGCTATATAAAAGTGAGTTGTCATTACCTTTGCCTACAAAAACAGGGGCTACATTTCAAAAATAAATTCTTTGGCTGTGAACCTCTTTGGAACATCTTGATGGCATGAAAGATGCTAAATAAATCCAAGTCTTTCTTACTCCTTGCATTAACAGAAAGGAAATGTGGCAGTATTGGGGGTTTGCTACCATCATTAAATAGAAAATTCAAATTACTGCTGTCAGGCAGTGACCATCTCAAACAAGAGAAACCGCAACAACCTCCTCTTGACCACTATTAGCGAGCCCCCCACCATCGGTCTCTTGGGGATCACCATCACCAGAAGCTGAACTGGACCAGCCACATCAACAACCTGGCTTACATTATTGAGAGCACGTCTTTCTAGTTCACTGGTACATCTTGCACACAGTTAGGTACAGGAGACCGCCAGATGTGATTATACCAACTACTTGTATTCAGCCACAAAGGTGATTACATCAGTGATGGTCTCTGCCTCAATAACCATTTGTCATTGTAGGGACGTAGGGCATGATTTTATTAGGGAGCCGGGAAGGGGGCGGTGGGGGATGGAATTCCTGACGGGAAGTACGGCTTTCCCGGATGTCCTTACGATTTTGATGTCTTATTTTTTTTTGACGGTTTCCCGCCCGACAGGCTGGCCTCAGTCGGATGGCAAAGGAGGAAGGAAGAGGATGTGAACAAGTAAGTGTTAAATGGTGGTGGGGGGTTGGTCAATCATCGGGGGGGCTCAGTCATCCAGGGGGGGGGGCGAGGTGTTGGTGTCGGGGGGTCATCGCAAGGGGGGTCCGAGATCATGGAAGAGGGGTCGGAGATCGTGGGAGGGATCAGAGATCGTGGGGGAGGTGGTCGCTGCAGGTAGGCTTGTTGGGCTTGGGGGAAGCACTCCTGCTCCTCTGGACCCACAAGCTATGCTATAAAGACACTTACCTGCTGTTTCGGGCCTTCTCGCCTCCTCTCACGTGGCGTGAAGTAGAAGGCCTGGGAATCCTGGCCTCCAGGGGTTAAAAACAAAAAAGCTGTTAAAATGGAGACCCGCAACCTCCTTGAAAGCTTTTAATGACCAACCCACCTCCTTAGAGTGAGATGGTCGCACCCCCCTCCCCTCGTCCCACCTCCATTAAAACCAGAAATGGGCGGGTTTTAGATTTTTAAAATTTTTATTGCCCTGCCCCCAACCCACCCGTTTTTCTGAGTTAAAATTATGCCCGTAATCTTTCAGGTAGCATTTAGATAACGAGAGATCTTTCACAATTAGCATATGGTTCCAATTACTGGCCAGAGCTAAATATATTCAGGCTTGTCAACGTTGAATGGAGGGTTATGTTCTTGTTTGACCAAGATGGGTCTTTAGGAGGAAAAGCATACCATATGTCGTCAGAATCAGTTGGGGAGTATAATAATAGGTGGCAGATCCATTACTGCCCATTATGTGCCCAGCCAAAGTTGAATTTTACCCCCTATGAGTTCTTCATTTGTCTGTCTAATGGTTTAACACTAAAAGAGGAATCAGTGCAATAAAGTGAGTCACCTGATTGGTCAGCTATTTGATTAGTGGAAAAAAGGGGTTTACCTTGTGGAGTTCAATGTATAAAAGATGGTGCTTTGACACTAATAATTCAGCTGGACAGATGATTTATAGAGGGGCTAAAGGAGTTCACAGAGGCTTAGATAAATCTGAAAAAGAGTTCAGAAGGTTAAAGAAAGGAATAGCTAATGAAGCAAGTCTTCTAAGCTGAAAGGATAAAAGCAGGACTTCAAGTTTTACGTCTAGCCACGAAAAGGAAAATATATCACTTGTATATAAGAGTTAGGTTTCTGAGAACAGAGGGGAAGGTTAGTTCTACGCGGAAGAGACCAGACGTCAGAAGAAGGAAGAACAACTATGGCTAAAAACAGAGATTCACCTCACTGATCTTCCCAGGGAGAACATGAGTAACGACAGGGAGATGAGGCAACCAACTCTACTACACTGACTCTAGAGAACGAGGTTGTATAAGATCAAGGAATTATTGCTAAAGCTACGAGATTATCAACAATAAGCTGAATTAACCAAACATTAAACATATCCGGTAGACTTGTTATTCTAAGCTGTTAACTTGTCAGCTGTACAAAGAATCTAATCGGAAATTAACCTTGCTGACTGACATATGTCAATCTTGGATGTCGAGCTTGGTGTCAGCTTCTAATAAGCAGAACCCAGCTACTAATTGTGCTGTCAGAAATTTTAGAAGATGTTCAGGATCCTTATTTCCTCAGAAAAAAAATCAGGATAGTGGCAGAAGGATTTTCATAAAATATTTGGAGCAATCTCAATGACTTTCTCTTATTGGTGGATTTTTCGGCTTAAGAACATAAGAAATAGGAGCAGGAGTAGGCCAATCGGCCCTTCGAGCCTGCGCTTGATTCTTTGGTTCAGAGACTTCTTAGTAGAACCTCAATAGTAGTTTTACAGTTCTGTTCCTCACTTTTAATTTGTATGTACCCTAACACTTCAGTTATGATTCGTTCTTCTATAGATATGCGGTTTCAGCCAGTCAAGCATGACAGGAATTTTGATAGCAGGATATGGTAGCACTGCAGAGGGTGCCGGGGTCAGAAGCACCAAGGGGGGGGCCTTAAGATCTCTCAGGACTGTGATGGTCTTGAGGTCTGGCTCCATAAGTGTGGGTCCTAGGGTATGGTAGCAATGGGGCGGATGGCTTTGGGGCCTTACTGAACTAGGGAGGAGGTCTAAAGGTCTGGCAACACTGTGGAGGGGGTGGGGTCCTTGGGTCTGGGAACATTTATTGGGTCCTATCATCTGGGAGCAGGAGGCGCACAGACTGGGAACACTAGAGAGGGAGACCCAAGAAATGGGAGCATTGCAGAGAGGGGGGTCCTGGAGTCCAGATACGTTATTAGGTCTGGAGTACTGGGGTCTGCTTAAGTGTATTAGAGCTTGAAGGGGTTCTTAAGATGTGTATGAACTGGAGGGGAGGGGGGAGAGGGAGTGTACCAGTGTCTGAGGGGTAGGCCTTGGGATCCAAAGTTTTGGGAGCACTAGGAGGCGGGTCCTGGGAACACATGGGGACAAGGATGTATCTTTTCAATCCCTCCAAAGGGGGACATTTTTTTTTTTTATTCGTTCACGGGATGTGGGCGTCGCTGGCAAGGCCGGCATTTATTGCCCATCCCTAATTGCCCTCGAGAAGGTGGTGGTGAGCCGCCTTCTTGAACCGCTGCAGTCCGTGTGGTGACGGTTCTCCCACAGTGCTGTTAGGAAGGGAGTTCCAGGATTTTGACCCAGCGACAATGAAGGAACGGCGATATATTTCCAAGTCGGGATGGTGTGTGACTTGGAGGGGAACGTGCAGGTGGTGTTGTTCCCATGCGCCTGCTGCCCTTGTCCTTGTCCTTCTAGGTGGTAGAGGTCGCGGGTTTGGGAGGTGCTGTCGAAGAAGCCTTGGCGAGTTGCTGCAGTGCATCCTGTGGATGGTGCACACTGCAGCCACAGTGCGCCGGTGGTGAAGGGAGTGATTATTTAGGGTGGTGGATGGGGTGCCAATCAAGCGGGCTGCTTTATCTTGGATGGTGGCGAGCTTCTTGAGTGTTGTTGGAGCTGCACTCATCCAGGCAAGTGGAGAGTATTCCATCACACTCCTGACTTGTGCCTTGTAGATGGTGGAAAGGCTTTGGGGAGTCAGGAGGCGAGTCACTCGCCGCAGAATACCCAGCCTCTGACCTGCTCTCGTAGCCACAGTATTTATATGGCTGGTCCAGTTAAGTTTCTGGTCAATGGTGACCCCCAGGATGTTGATGGTGGGGGATTCGGCGATGGTAATGCCGTTGAATGTCAAGGGGAGGTGGTTGGACTCTCTCTTGTTGGAGATGGTCATTGCCTGGCACTTATCTGGCGCGAATGTTACTTGCCACTTATCAGCCCAAGCCTGGATGTTGTCCAGGTCTTGCTGCATGCGGGCTCGGACTGCTTCATTATCTGAGGGGTTGCGAATGGAACTGAACACTGTGCAGTCATCAGCGAACATCCCCATTTCTGACCTTATGATGGAGGGAAGGTCATTGATGAAGCAGCTGAAGATGGTTGGGCCTAGGACACTGCCCTGAGGAACTCCTGCAGCAATGCCCTGGGGCTGAGATGATTGGCCTCCAACAACCACTACCATCTTCCTTTGTGCTAGGTATGACTCCAGCCACTGGAGAGTTTTCCCCCTGATTCCCATTGACTTCAATTTTACTAGGGCTCCTTGGTGCCACACTCGGTCAAATGCTGCCTTGATGTCAAGGGCAGTCACTCTCACCTCACCTCTAGAATTCAGCTCTTTTGTCCATGTTTGGACCAAGGCTGTAATGAGGTCTGGAGCCGAGTGGTCCTGGCGGAACCCAAACTGAGCATCGGTGAGCAGGTTATTGGTGAGTAAGTGCCGCTTGATAGCACTGTCGACGACACCTTCCATCACTTTGCTGATGATTGAGAGTAGACTGATGGGGCGGTAATTGGCCGGATTGGATTTGTCCTGCTTTTTGTGGACAGGACATACCTGGGCAATTTTCCACATTGTCGGGTGGATGCCAGTGTTGGAGCTGTACTGGAACAGCTTGGCTAGAGGCGCAGCTAGTTCTGGAGCACAAGTCTTCAGCACTACAGCGGAGATGTTGTCGGGGCCCATAGCCTTTGCTGTATCCAGTGCACTCAGCCGTTTCTTGATATCACGTGGAGTGAATCGAATTGGCCGAAGACTGGCTTCCGTGATGGTGGGGATATCGGGAGGAGGCTGAGATGGATTATCCACTCGGCACTTCTGGCTGGAGATGGTTGCAAACGCTTCAGCCTTGTCTTTTGCACTCACGTGCTGGACTCCGCCATCATTGAGAATGGGGATGTTTGCAGAGCCTCCTCCTCCCGTTAGTTGTTTAATTGTCCACCACCATTCACGACTGGATGTGGCAGGACTGCAGAGCTTTGATCTGATCCGTTGGTTGTGGAATCGCTTAGCTCTGTCTATAGCATGTTGCTTCCGCTGTTTAGCATGCATGTAGTCCTGAGTTGTAGCTTCACCAGGTTGGCACCTCATTTTTTTTTAGGTACGCCTGGTGCTGCTCCTGGCATGCTCTTCTACACTCCTCATTGAACCAGGGTTGATCCCCTGGCTTGTTGGTAATGATAGAGTGAGGAACATGCCGGGCCATGAGGTTACAGATTGTGCTGGAATACAATTCTGCTGCTGCTGATGGCCCACAGCGCCTCATGGATGCCCAGTTTTGAGCTGCTAGATCTGTTCTGAATCTATCCCATTTCGCACGGTGGTAGTGCCACACAACACGTTGGATGGTGTCCTCAGTGCGAAGACGGGATTTCGTCTCCACGAGGACTGTGCAGTGGTCACTCCTACCAATACTGTCATGGACAGATGCATTTGCGACAGGTAGATTGGTGAGGACGAGGTCAAGTAAGTTTTTCCCTCGCTCACCACCTGCCGCAGGCCCAGTCTAGCAGCTATGTCCTTCAGGACTCGGCCAGCTCGGTCAGTAGTGGTGCTACCGAGCCACTCTTGGTGATGGATATTGAAGTCCCCCACCCAGAGTACATTTTGTGCCCTTGCTACCCTCAGTGCTTCCTCCAAGTGGTGTTCAACATGGAGGAGGACTGATTCATCAGCTGAGGGAGGACGGTAGGTGGTAATCAGCAGGAGGTTTCCTTGCCCATGTTTGGCCTGATGCCATGAGATTTCATGGGGTCCAGAGTCAATGTTGAGGACTCCCAGGGCCACTCCCTCCTGATTGTATATCACTGTACCGCCACCTCTGGTGGGTCTGTCCTGCCGGTGGGACAGGACATACCCAGGGATGGTGATGGAAGAGTCTGGGACGTTGGCTGAAAGATATGATTCTGTGAGTATGGCTATGTCAGGCTGTTGCTTGACTAGTCTGTGGGACAGCTCTCCCAATTTTGGCACAAGTCCCCAGATGTTAGTAAGGAGGACCTTGCAGGGTCGACTGGGCTTGGTGTTTTGCCGTTGTCGTGTCCGGTGCCTAGTGGTCCGATGCCGGGTGGTCCGTCCGGTTTTAATCTTATTATGACTTTTCGTAGCGAGATTTTACAATTGAGTGGCTTGCTAGGCCATTTCAGAGGGCAATTAAGAATCAACCACATTGCTGTGGGTCTGGAGTCACATATAGGCCAGACCGGGTAAGGGCGGCAGGCTTCCTTCCCTAAAGGACATTAGTGAACAGATGGGTTTTTACGACAATCCGGTAGTTTCATGGCCATCATTACTGATACTAGTATTTTAATTCCAGATTTTTTATTTAATTAATTGAATTTAATTAATTGAATTTAAATTCGCCAGCTGCCGTGGCGGGATTTGAACTCATGACTCTGGATTTTAGTCCAGGCCTCTGGATTACTAGCCCAGTAACATAACCACTATGCTACCGTACCGTACATAGTTAACACTAGGTGAGACGAGGCTTGATGCAAATTTTAAGCTGCTTTATTTCACAGTCCAGTGAACATACAAAGCAACAGTTATGAACAGATTCACATAGTCCAAATCGGTATAACTTATCTTTTCATAATGATACAAAATAAAGACTATGACCACTCTTCCTCACATCAATTGTGGACACAGCATTAACTCTGTCAGCAACTTTGTTTCAAAAACACTGGAACTTACTCTTGATAGCATTAACACTCCATGCCCTGAAAAGATACTCTTTCCCTTCTAGGACCACATCTACTAGTTCAGACAGACAGGGCTGTGAATCAAATTTCCCTGATGGACAGCTGAAAGTTTGCACTCTCTGCAGCTGGTTTAACATTTGTAATGTTAATGTTGTCAAACTGTATGGCACACAATAGCTACTATATTATAGAGTATGAGCATGATTTTGACCTGGAGCCAGGAAGAGAGTGGGTAGGTAGATTTTTGCATGGGAAACCCAGCAGTGAAGTGAGTGCATTGGAATCTGTGATCACAACTCAATTGAAGGCAATTATTTTTGCTTCTGGGATCCCGCACGACAGTCGCCCAGATTGACATATTGGCTGGCTGTTGGGCGGGAAGGCTGGAGATTGGAGAGGAGGGAGGACAGGATTGTGGGCCATAGTGGACATTAGGGGTGAGGGGCTCAGACGCTGGGAGGACATTGGGGGGGGGGGGGATGGAGAAGATAGCTGGGAGGTGATCGAGTCGGCAGAAGAGTCTGTACTCAGAAGGGTCGGAGGTCGGGAGTCATCAGAAGAGTCAGCGGTTGGGAGTCAGCAGAAGAGTCGGAGGTCGGAAGTTAGCAGAAAAGTCGGAGATCAGGAGAAGAGTCAGAGTTTGGGAGAGGGGTCAGCCATCGGGACGGATCTCCGACCTCAGGGTGGGGGGGGATGGTGGTGGGTCGGCCGATCGCGGCGGGTAAGCTTGTTGAGTCTGGAGGAAACACTCCTGCTCCTCCTGGCCCAGTGCAACCGGCATTTCTCGCCTCATTTCACCTGGCAAGATTCATGAGCCCCAGTAAAGCCGTCCTGGAGATGTTAAATTTAAAGTTGAGTAACATCAAATATTTAAAAAAAACTTACCTTAACTATTTCAACGAGGTTAATTTCCCTGCTAACAACACTCCCATTGGCACTAATTGGGAACGCAACATCCGCCATTCGGCTGCACACATGCGTGCATTCAGACACGACCACGTTAAACCTGGAAGTGGGCACATTGTAGCCAGGTTGGGGTCACAATCGCAAAAACTAGTATTTTTACCTCCCACCTGTCTCCAACCCACCCGTTCTTGGGGGTTAAAATTCCCCTCGATGTGCAAATACAGGGTGATAATCAGGTTTCCACAAATCGTTCAAAGTGCTTTCTGAATTTTTCTTTTGTGTTCACCTTTTCCACTCAAATTTCTAATGTCCAATATATGGGTTTAACCAAAATAGTACATTCAAAAAATTACATATTTCACAATAGCATGATTTTATTTAAGGTGACCTTCAGGGGTGAGGGTGTTACATCTGGGTTGGAAGGTCATGGGTTCAAGTCCCACTCCAGAGTCTTGAGGATATAACCTAAGCTGACACTTCAGTGCAGTACTGAGGGAGTGCTGCACTGTCGGAGGTGCTGTCTTTGGGATGAAGCCACCTGAGAGGAAAGGCACTCTGCCCCTCTCCTTTGCCCCCCCCCCATTCCCTTTTTCCTCTTTTTGTCCCACTTTCCCCCTGCTCTCTTTACCCTTCTCCCCACTTTCCCCCTGCTCTCTTTACCCTTCTCCCCACTAAGACCTCTCCTCTCTTCCTCTCCACCCCTTCCTTCCCTCTTTCCTCGCAGTCCTTTTCCACTTCTCCATCCCCTCAATTTCTTCGTCTTCTCCTCCCCACCTCCTATCCCCATCTTCCCCTCCCTCCTCCTCCTCCCTGATTCCTTCGTCTTCCCTCTCCTCCCATCTCCCCATCTTGCCTCCCCTGTCCCCATGACATCTCCTCATTCAGCCTCTATCCCCTCCTCCCCATCCCCTCTTCCCTATCCTCTCTTCCTTTCGCAACCTCCCCCTCCATCTCCCCTTTTCTCTTCCCCTCCTTTTTCCCCTCCCCTTCCTTTGTCCTCCACCTTTTTCTCCTCCCCTTCCCCTTCATTATGTTTCTCCTGCCCTTTCTCCCTCCCTCCGCACACTAACCCTGCTTCACCTGAAGACTGTGCTTAGTTCAGCGGAGCTACAGGAGATTGACTAATAATATATTAAAAATCTGCATGCAGTTCCTGTCTACAAAACCTTACTTCCTGATATCACACTTTTGTATCAACTCGTCCTATTATAAATTCCTACATCTACATTTAATGGAAACTGCCTATGTAAACTTGTCACACAGTAATTACCATCCCCACCCCCTCCAGTGGTGGCACTGTAGCACTTCAATTTTCCGTCTCCCATCTCCTCAACCTGTACTGTGGAGAAATTACTAGACTCCAACCAGTTGTACTTCTCTGCTTCACAAATTGCCATAAGTTTTGCTGTTTAACTAGAAATAATATCAAATCAAAGTATTATGTAACTATAAGGACAGAAAGTACAACTTCAGAATGATAACTGAATTACGTTTGTGCACCCTTGTCCAATTATCTCCTGCCCTCTAACCCTGCTTCACTTGAAGACTATATTTGGTCTTGACTCCCATAAGCAACACCACATGACATGGACCAGTTAATATTAAATCCAAAAAGCTGGAAAGTTTCTCCCAACATACAACAAGGATGATTTTAAATGGAATGTGTTAGTGTTAATAAACCTCCAAAAATTAAGTTCCTAGAACAAAAGGAGGAAACCTCTCTTTTGTCTCCCTTCACCCTTGGCATGCCATAAGGATGAACTAACTATAAGAGTGAAGAGGTTGACAATGGTGAAAAACAGTGGCTGCATAATGCCAGAACTGCAACATCATACCCGATGTAGAAGAAGCAAAATGGTGGGAAAGCTGCATTATGATTTAGGGATATTAGGGGAAGATTTCCTCTGTGTAGTAAAATCTTAAATCTATTCTTTGCAGATGCATTTATGATTTTGCTCCAGTTAACACATGGAGGCAGGCTTCTTCCATAGTTAGAACATCATTGGCAGGAACTTGAGAATGACTGAACTGGTATCAGCATTATAGTGTGATTACTTGTATGCTATTCACATCTGTGCAAAATCCTGACACTCCTATGGATTGTTGCTCTTCCAGTCTGATAAATCTAAACTACAATAATCATAGTGTACTACAGTAGTCGTGATGAATAGAAATTGGCTTAAAAGCTCCAGAATTAAAAACTCTTTAGTTTGACAAAGGAGGCTCAATTTTCAGAAAAAATAGGCAAAGTATTTCTTTTTAGTATCATAAAAATCAATGTACAATATATACCTAATATAAAATTACCAGAAAAAGTGTTATTTCCCATTAAAATCCTCTCTACTTACTATGTGATGTTTGGAGCACTTTCATCACAGCCACTATAGCATTTGGCCTGTTATGGAGTCTATCCAAACAAGTAGAACTGACTCAGCACAGATGAATTGAATTTGGAACCGTGCTACAGCCACACCACACTGTGCACTGGTCCACTCAGCCATTGAGGCACTTCTCACATTTTTAAATGATACGATGCAAATGTAATTGTGGGCCAGCCATAATACAGGAACTGGGTCACAGAGTGATTCTGCACACATGCGCTCCAGAGTGATTGGATGTACCCAGCAAGATATTCACTCGGAAGTAAAATTAATGGTGTGATGACCTGAGTCAAAAATAGCCTTGAATGTCACCAGCCTTTTAAAGATGTGAATATTTTATTTTAGCACACTAATCTGTCATTATAAATATAATCGCTTAGGAACAGTGGAATAATTAAACCCTGCTGCAAATGAAAGAAGGTAGCGGTGTCACAAAAGATTGCAAGTTTTTCAATTAGATTTTAAGCTTTCCCACTTATTGGCTGACATTTATAACCTGTCCACTAGATGCCGAAATGATGGACTATTGTTTTGGGCTAGCTATATTTATAGAGCATTCTATAAGAAATCAATGTTTATATGTGTCTGGGGAGTTTGTAGGTGATGCAGGCGAATAGATGTTAGGTAGGGCTCTATAGAAAACACAGAAAGCAAGCTAAATAAAATTACTCAAAACTGCATAGTGGCAGGAGGATTTTTGTATTCTGTTGAAGTTTGGTTTGTTAGATAGACAGCATTATTGAATTCCCTCATATCTTGCTGCTCTCAATTTAATCAATCTATTTCACATAGCCAATACAGTCCCCGGAAGCAAAATAATGCTAGGAGCTTCTGTTCTTTGTTTATTGATCAGGTGGCTTGTAGAATATATGGTCTGGAATTTCCTAGATCTGATTTTCGCCAAAATTTCCTGAGAATTTCATCAGCATATATAAAAACAGGCATGAAACAAGCGGAAATCAGCGTAAACAATCGAGGCCAGAGGAAAATGTGAAACACATGCCATTTATCTTCCTCAAGTCTCTCTTTATCTTATTGATGTTTTGAAAATTGAAATTTGAAGCCATCATTTATGTACATTAAGCACAGCATGTTAAAGAGAATGTAATTGTGGAAGCTTTTCTCTTTTTAATATGCCAGATTCTGATGCTATAAATAAGCATGCAAAGATATAAAAAATACAGTGCAGGTTTCAGTAAGGAGTAATTTTTTAAAAACAGGCCATTCCTTATGTGCCTTTCACAGAGGAGCATGCAGGTATGGTTATGAGGGAAGGTCCATTTTCAGGTGGAGAATGTGTGCTTAAAGGTGCAAACGCAGGTACACACTGTAGTTCTTTGAAGTCCTAGAACACAGTGAGAGTAAGTGGTGAGGAAATGACACACCTGGTACATTACAAGCTGTGGGTGACTTGTCTTACCTTGCAAGGTCATTGAACTATTTTATGCATTGCAGAGTTGTCTGGGGAGGTGCTGGAGATGGCATTGAACACCAATGCCACCTCCCTCCAGGGGGCTGTAGTCACTGCTAACCCTAACCCTGCCCCCCTCCCTCCACCCCCACCATGCCAAACAGGCCTCATCTCCTGGAGGAGGACTTCCAATTCACTGTTGGTAAAATGAACTGCCAATGTAGCTTCCTCTTTCCTTGAGCTGTCTGGCCCTTTAAGCCGTTGCAGGACTTTAAATCCTGCAACAACACAAGGTTTTCTGTGTTGGCACAAACCACCAAGTGCTGTCAGGACTCCCGCTGGAGAATAGACCCCAGAAAAATGGCCAATGCCACCAATGTACACATGGGGCAGACGGGAGTCCCACTCTGCATTGGAGCTGAGTGGAAAGTCCCATTCATATGTTAAAGGCTGATAGTTGGGTTCTAGCTAGAGACCAAGTCCAGTGCCACACAGCGCTATGGCAACACAAAAGATTCGAGACTTTGATTACAAGCAACCCAATATACTTTGCCACAGGGGTGCAGTAAAAACAATTCTTCAGTTCACTTCAACAATAATGTTGTCATAAGGGACACCACTATAAAAGTAAATGTACTATTGTGTAGTTGATGGAGTTATTTTCATAAATTCGTGATAAAGATGTTACCAGTAGGAAGTGCAGCCAATAGCCAATCCTCTGTGCCATTATAATTGATTTAAGGCTTTGTGGTTGACAAAATCAAAGGCCTTTTCAAAATCAACAAAGTCTACACAAAATTAACTGCTGGGGTAAATTTTAGTACAAGAACGGGTGGTTTGGGGGCGGGTGAGAAGGTAAAAATTGTGATAAAAAGTAAAACTTGCCTCCAACCCACCCACTTTCGGTTTTAACGGAGGCAGGTCAAGGTGTAGGCAGCCAACCCGCTCTCAGGAGGTGGGACGATCAGTAAAATCTTTTAAGTCGGCCTCAGGCCTCCATTTCATAGCTTTTTTATTTTTAACTCCTGGGGGCCGAGATTCTCGGACCCTCTGCTTCACGCTGTAAGAGGAGGCAAGAAGGCCCGGATCAACAGTGCCTTTATTGCACTGCTTGAGGGCCAGGAGGAGCAGGAGTGTTTCCTCCAGGCCCAACAAGCCTAACTGCCGCGATCTCACACACGGGTTGGGATGGGATGGGATGGGATGGGATGGGCTGGGCTGCCACCACCCCCCCCCCCCCCCCACCCCGAATCTAAGACTTACTGCTGTCATCCGCTCCCTCGCAGTTCTCCTGTCCGACTGACAGCCAGCCTGTCAAACCCATACTTCCTGGTTTCCCATCCGGAAATGACCCCCCCACCCCGCTCTCTTCCTGGCTGAAAGTTAAAATTTACCCACTGAACTCTCTTTTTCTGCAGTAGGCATGGGGATTACAAAAATTAGGATGATAGTGGAATGGCCCAGTATGAACTGACTGCTGTTGTAACTGAGAACTCTACATTTCTGCTAATCAAGGCTTTGCCATTGGTGAGGTCCCACAAAACATGGAACAATCGAAATGGTGTCCTTTTCATTTTCATATTTCCTGTGGCCAGTCAGACAAATTTTGCTGTAATTAGTCCACCATTTGCTGATCACCATTTTCAATCATAACTGGGGTGATATTGCAACAGCCTGGGGTTCTTTCCATTTTCAACTGGCAAATCGCTTGTAAAGCTTCAATCTGAGTGATGTTTGGCACTTGGTTGAACTTTGACAAAATTATTGGTGTAGTAACAAGCTGTATCCCTGCACTGAATAAATGGTCAAAGTTTTCCACCCATCAGCAACTGCAGTTTGCCCAACTGGTCAGAAGATGTCTGTTATTATCTTTGATCAACAGTACTGGTTGGTATTGGTTGCGCCACATTTCCCTTACCTTTTGGAAGCTTGTTCTAGGATGGGCACACGTAGCTACTTTCAGTCATTAGGTGCTCATTGGATCATGCCACTGTTTCCTGGAAGTTGGAAGTTCTGGGAAGTCATCCCCATAAATTTAATCTCCTACAACTCAAAAGACAAGAAATGGCAAACTGCCTCAATGAAAAACAATATTCCCTACTGGCCATGCCAAAATTTTATAACCCCGGTCAGAAGTTCTTAGGTTTGTATTGATAGGTCATCTCAAAACTCCCACGCTGTGGAAATGTGAAGTGTTAGCATTGATATTTATAATGTTTGATATACTGGCAAATAAGTGTTGCCTATTACCAAATCTCAATGCACAAGTTGTATAATATGACCCTTTAGCATTATGACATCACGATCAGCAAACGTCAAACTTTTAACATTTTGAATTTGCCCTACCTTTCAGATATGACATTAAATATTTAATTGCTACAATGTAATATAACAATGGTAACCTTTTAGCCAAGAGTGTCTTTGCAATAAACTACTCCTGCACTTTCATTAAATGCTTTAGTGTTCAATCAGCATAGAAACAATTTATTGCCTCATACATTCATGAGAAACAGAAGTTATCATTTTTAGGAGCCGGTGGAATATGTATGTATACTGCTAGACAAAAACTGGCATTTATTTGACCAAAAATAAAGTCAAATGATGTTTTTAATATGGCTTGCTATCTCTGTACACATTTTGGGGGTGTTTTATAAGAACACAAGAAAGTATAGAATGAGAAAAAGACATTTGATTCATCAGACCTTCCCTCCCCCACACACCATGTACAATATTCCATATCGTGCTCTTTACCCAAACAACTCAATCTCTTGAAGGAGGTAGCTAAACAAAGGTAAAAACTGTAAGAAAATAAAAATCTGAGATTTCTTTGTGAGCAAAACTTCAGAACATTAATCCAACCTGAATACCCACATTATTTAATTCTAACCACTTGCAAGTCACAACTGAAACAATTACAGCCACAATGTATTCTGCAGTGAATATGATCTCCATGAGGGGAATATTCCTCCAGTCAATAACTTTAGCAAAAAAAGTTAGTAATAAATACACACCATGATTTGTTACAGGTATACAGAGTTGAGATAACCTGTTTCAATTTATAATAAAATGCTCTTCAAATAGTACTTGATTAGTCTTCTTGATAAAAGCTTAACATTGGCTGGATACTTGGCTGGATGATAGCTACATCATTAAATAAATTTAAAACAGAAATAGACAGTTTCCTAGAAGTAAAGGGAATTAGGGGTTACGGGGAGCGGGCAGGAAATTGGACATGAATTTAGATTTGAGGTTAGGATCAGATCAGCCATGATCTTATTGAATGGCGGAGCAGGCTCGAGGGGCCGATTGGCCTACTCCTGCTCCTATTTCTTATGTTCTTATGATGCTTTCAATGAATGGTTAATAATCATGCCCTTGTCCTTGTCCATCTTTGCCAATGGACATCTGTTATTGTGTACCATGTTTCACACTTCCCGTTTCATCGTGCATTATTTTACATTTATCCACATTCAAATCCATTTGGTATTTTTTAAAAGTGTTAATTTACCAGCACACGTCATTGTGGTGGGGGCAATGTGGGGGGGCAGGCATAGCGCACAAAAGACTAGGGAAGTCAAACTCAATGTGCAGGCACAAAATGGAGTCTAGTAGCAAGGAGTGCAGCATCGAATCCTCTGTTTGTTGACTGTCAAAGTGAATGCTGCTGCATGAGATGGGTGCAGGGAGGGTTGCACTCCAGAGAATCTTCTCCACAAAAAAGTAGTCCACCTTATCTTTATGGCAGGAGTTGTCAGCTAGGCTCAATGCTATGTACATAATGTGCAAAACCCGGGAACAAATGCAAAAGGAAACTACATTCATTAAGAAACCAGTCAAGACCCAACAGTTTCATATGCACAATAGATGGTCCAAGATTGTAAGCTACAAAGTGCTGCCAATCAAGCTGTTCCACATTTACTTCTTGGCCACCTGAGGCATCACATAACCTTAAAGCTCTTTCATAGCATTTCATGCATACCCATACTTCAATAGAACATGCATTCATCTTACAATTGACAGCCTTGAAACACTGACATCTTCCAAGGTCTTTACATATCAAATCATTGTAACACAACCTAGTTGTATGGTGCATGGTTACTTACTGACACCTAGGATGGGCACATGCCTGTCACATGTGTGTGTGTATATATATGTGTGTGTGTGTGTGTGTGTGTGTGTGTGTATGTGTGTGTGTGTTTCTTCAACTTACAAGATCTGAAAAATACTCCTCTGCTTGAACAACAGATGGCACATAATACAAGGGAAGAGACCTAAATTAGAGAAGAGGGGTCACAGATGAAAAGCTCTTTATTCCTTTGGAATAGGCTGTCTTGGATATCCTTGCATGTAAGAGCACCAAGGACATAGGGGAAGGGGAAGCACAGGCCGCCAAGAAGCTCAGAACTAGTACTATTCCACTCATGTCTTGTTTCTCTTCACACTCACTGCCACTCAGGCATAGACACCACCACATAAACATCACATACAGTACATTGCAAATCAAACTTTGTTTGACAGTATCTCTTGCAGCTAATCAAGTGGAGGACAATTGGATTCTGTTACAGACCGTCAAAGGTAGGTAAAGGAAGATGACAATATTTTATAAAATAAGATAAGGATATGATTAGATAATGGATGACTTCAACAAATTGAACATAAACTAGGAATACCCCAATTGAAGTGTGGCAAAAGAATCTGAACTAGTAAATATGGTCTAGAATGTTTCTAGAAACAGTGCGGCAGACTTCCCGATCAGGCCTCAATTGGGTAACAGTCAAGTTGTGCATTATCACCTGCCCAACTGTTATAGCGGAATTTTAACTCTCCCTGATCGACGGGAAAGGAATGGAGGAGCAGTTAAAATGCAACAGCTCCACTTCCTGCTCCATTCCAGCCGATCTGCGATTTTAACGCCACCTGGTTTGATATTTCCTCCTCTCAGACTTACCTTGCTCAAAGTCTCCTCACAACTAAATGGAACCAGAAAGAAAAAAAATGCAAGAAATAGATTCAGAAACAGCATCAACATTTGTGACTTAAGTGTACTGCATATTCACAAAAGTGAATATATTGCCCTATTAAGATGGAATCTGGAATATGAATGATTAAAACATAGTTACATGGTGTTAAATTTCAACTTGGCTTTCTGTACAGAAACCATTGATAATGTACAAGTATATCTCAGTAGGGGGCGTGCGTGTGTACATGGGCAATATAGGTCTGCTGGCAACACTGGAAGGGTTTTTTTTGTTCCAAACAAGTGTTTTGTTGAAGTTTTGAATTGTTACCAAACCTTTCACAGATTACATTTCATCTTCCAACTAATTTATAGAAATATGTTTCTGACTTATTTTTGTATTTCTACCTGAGGTAATAAATAATTGGCAACTGAATCCAATAGTGTTGAATGACTTCTCTCTAGATTGTTAATTTCTAAAGCCATAGGATTCAACATGAAATCAATAAACTCCACTAAACAATGGGTATGGCAACTTGTATGGACTAGTTCTTGAATGGGTAAACCACTGCTGGGCGAGGCTTGGGAAGTGCTTGCTTCTATCAGTTAAAATGGATCTTTACTATAAGGCTTCATTATATTTCTGTACCACTGTTGGCTTCAGGAGGCCATTGTTCACCACTCATGAGATAAAGTATAGTAATGGGTAATTACTGGTGATAACTTTCACATTCTTTATATTTCTGTTCAGTGAGCTGCCTTGAGTTGAGAGTTTAGAGAATATATCGTGGCCACCAGTGTGACGTGCCAAACACCTCCTCAAAATCAGGCTGACCAGGTAACTCATAACAACAACAACTTGAATTTATGTAGCACATTTGATGTAGTACAATGTCCCAAGGCGCTTCACAGGAACGTTATCAAACAAAATTTGACACTGAACCACATAAGACGACATTAGGACAGGTGACCAAAAGCTTGGTCAAAGAGGTAGGTTTTAAGGAGCGTCTTAAAGGGGGAAAGAGAGGTAGAGAGGCAGAGGTTTACGGTGGGAATTCCACAGCTTAGGGCCTAGGCAGCTGAAGGCACGGCCGCCAATGGTGGAGCGATTAAAATCGGGGTTGCGCAAGAGGCCAGAATTGGAAGAGTGCAGAGTTCTCAGAGGGTTGTAGGGTTGGAGGAGGTTACAGAGATAGGGAGGGGCGAGACCACAGAGGGATTTGAAAACAAGAATGAGAATTTATAAGTGACAGAGTTATGCGTGGGTTACGGTCAGATTCACAAGTGGAAAATCTGTTAATATCACACTCCTTGTTGTCGCCTGTATTATTAACAGATTTAACATGTATATGTTTTCAACTGAAACAATTTGTTTAAATGAGTATTTCTGTTGTCTTTGTACCCCAAACATTTGCTTTACGAAGTAGCAGTAGTATGATTTTATTTCTGCTGACATTTTTTCACAAACAGTAAAATAGATGAATGTTATAGGCAGCAGTTTGATCTGATAAATATATCCACAGATGTATTGTAAAATAAAATAAAATATAAGTTGACTGTGGCTTGCTGACAACACTGCTAAACTAGTTGTCAATTGATTATTACAAACATTTGAATCCTTGCTGCAGCTTCTGAAACCCAAAAGGTACATTAAAATGAACAAAACATTGAGGATGCAGAAAATCTGAAATCTAAATCAAAAATGCTAGAAATGCTCAGCAGGCTGATCATTTCAGGGGTAAGTAACCTTGATCTGAGCTTTGCTGTATTCAAAATGTTGATACGTCTTTCTTTTCTCAGAACCCAATTGACCTGCTGTGCACCTCCAGCATTGTCGTTTTTATTTCAGTACATTTACAATAATATTGGCTCAACAGTGATCACATGCATATTTTAAAAAATTGTAAATATCTTTTAATTAAACATCAGAAGTAGATTTCATTTTAAATCACCATTAAAAATATAATTAGAAATACATACGTTATGTAGATTCAGAGTTAATTAAAACTGGAATACGTTCATTGGTCAGTAAGAACATAATAAATTATATATAATATACTAAGCTTTTAATACCACTATAATTCTGCTTTTGGATTGGAAAATAATTCCACCATAATAATATATCGAACAGTACTATTTCTCAGTAATCCACTGCAAAAGAATTTCTAGTAATCTTAAATTAATTGCATCACAAAGTTTATCTTTCAGTAAAGACGATGTTATCCATCAGCTGAAGGGAACTTCCTGGATGTCAGTGCGTGGACCATAACATCTATTGCCACCAAAAAAAAAGGTACAGGGGGTAAAATCCAACTTTGGGCGGAGTGTATAACCGGCAGCCAATCTGCTACCGCCTGTTTTGCATCCCTGCCGAAGCTGAATGTTACCCTCAAAGTCTTCCACATGGCAACAGTGGTTACGGTTTTCTTGGGCCTAGTATAACAGCAAGTTAAAGTCGGAGATAACCAGAACAACAACTGTAAAAAGGATATACATCTTACAATTTTCACCATGGTAGCGCTGAGAGCACAGAAAGACTTGAAGAAATTGAACTGGGGTATCGCTGAGAAACCCATTTCCCACTGATTATGCTAACTCCAGCAATCTTGTTGTCATGGAAACAGAGCTCCATCATGCCTCAAATAGTAAAATTTATACATTCAGTTTTATAATGATCAAGGAGTTACAGACTAACAGTGTGCTTTATAGCTAATTAAAATTAGAACAAGGCTGGTGACAAATGGGTAGATTTTAACTATCAGGTGGCCGACGGGTAGAGTGCGCTGGCCAAGGGGCGGAGTCCTCTGGCTGGCTGCCTGATAATGGACTGGGCCCGCCTGCACTTCGAGGGCTGGGCCTCATTAATATATATGTGGCAAGCTGCATACACTCAACGAGCTTCCCTGTGCAGATCGTTGGCTCCAGGCCAATACTGGCCGATGCAGCCCGGAAAATAAGTAGATCCGGGGTGGGGGGGTGGGATTGCGAGGGGGAGACCCAGGGTGGCAGCAGCCCATGTTATCCTTGTGGAGTCTGGAGGAGCACTCCTGCAAAAATAATTTTAGCTTTTACCTTTTCCAGCCGATTCTGCAGTACCACCAGGTTTTACTGAGTGGAGCATCCATAGTGAATGCTCTGCCCAGTAGGCAGTTAAAATAACATTGAGTCCCAATGTACGTCATTGGGCCTCAATTTGCATACATTAATGAGGCCACCTCCTGATTCAGGTGAGTGCTTAGTCACCCAGGGGAAGACCCTGGGAAAACTGACCACTATCATCCCATTTCCACCAGGCGAAGAGAGTTAAGATCTCCTACAAGGTGTAGACAAGGGCCTTTGATCTGCAAATAAGCCGGAATGCAGGGCCATGCCGTAGTGGAGCCTCAAAATTTACCCCATCATGCCCAACCACATAGTAGAACAGTTAAGTCATATCTGCTCTCATTACGATAAAGGAGAGCCAAACAGGCTCCACGCAGACCACCACTAAGCACAGCAGCACCCATCATCACCATCACTGGCACCAAGTGCCAGCACAGAGACTGGCAATGCCACCGCTTGAATAGTGACGTGGAGGATGAATCATTAGGTGAGGAATCATAAGGAAGGGTCATCACTCGGATAATTCAGGATATTCTGCTGAGTGCTGCTGCTGAGTTAACTAGGGATGCAGAACACAGTGAGCTAGCTTTCGATCAGAAGATGCTGCAACATCTAGGTAGAATATAAAGCATCAATAATGAAAGCTGCACAGTTCCTGTAAGTCTCATACTTTGTTGATAACACTTATTATAAAACAGTGTAGCCTCTGACTCATCATGAGCACTACCATGGGAGGTCTGATGCTTAGTTCTCTAAAAAGCAAAAACAAAGTATTTGGCGCCTCAGAATTCCACCATGGGTGTCTGGAAGCACCCCCTGGCATAAAGGTTGAGGACAGTGGTGCTATCATTATCGCTGATATTGCATTGCAGATGCTTGACTCTCCCTGCAGATCTCCACAGACCAGGTGGCACAAAATCCCTGGCTAGCCCGAGTCTGCTCATGAACTACTTCTTTGACATGTCCAGGTGCTGGCTCTTTTAGGGATATACCCACTGCCTGTAAGGTCCCATTCATTCTGTACCCTCTGTGTCCCTGGCCTGACCGTTCCTCCGTTTGCTCCTCTGTAATTTGTGCATCACTGGCTGTTACAGCCACGCTTTCTGGCAGAAAACTTCTCTGTGCTATTCACTTTTTAACTCCTGCATTGATACTTCCAAACCACTAGTACTAGGCCTGAAATATTCACTTTTCAGCTGCAGATTGCTGCATGAGTTCCTCATTCATGACCTAACCAAGACCGTAACAAGCAAAAAAAACCTTCTACTCACTTACACAAGAACGTAAGAAATAGGAGCAGGAGTAGGCCATACTGCCCCTCGAGCCTGCTCCGCCATTCAATCAGATCATGGCTGATCTTCTACCTCAACTCCACTTTCCCGCCCTATCCCCATATCCCTTGATTCCCTTAGTATCCAAATATTCATCAATCTCAGTCTTGAACATACTCAGTGACTGAGCATCCACAGCCCTCTGGGGTAGAGAATTCCAAAGATTCACAATCCTCTGAGTGAAGTAATTTTTCCTCATCTCAGTCCTAAATGATCGACCCCTTATCTTGAGACTATGACCCCTAGTTCTAGACTCTCCAGCCAAGGGAAACAACCTCTCAGCTTCTACCTGTCAAGCCCTCTAAAAATTCTATACATTTCAATGAGATCACCTCTCTAAACTCCAGAGAATAGGCCCATTCTACTCAATCTCTCCTCATAGCATAACCCTCTCATCCCAGGAACCAATCTAGTGAACCTTTGTTGCACCCTCTCTAAGGCAAGTATATCCTTTCTTAGGTAAGGAGACCAAAATTGTACACAGTATTCCAGGTGTGGTCTCACCAGAGCGCTTAATAATTGTAACAAGACCTTCTTACTCTTATACTTCAACCCCCTTATAATAAAGTCTAACATACCATTTGCCTTCCTAATTGCTTGCTGAACCTGCATGTTAACTTTCTGTGATTCATGTACAAGGACACCAAAATCCCTCTGACTACCAACATTTCTTAGTCTCTCACTTTTTAAAAAATATTCTGCTTTTCTATTCTTTCCACCAAAGTGGATAATTTCACATTTCCCTACATTATACACAATCTGCCACCTTCTCGCCCACTCTCTTAACCTGTCTATATCCCTTTGCAGCCTCTTTGCGTCCTCCTCACAGCTTACTTGCCCATCTAGCTTTGTATCTTGGATACATTACACTCAGTCCCCTCATCTAAGTCATTGATATAGATTGTAAACAGCTGAGGCCCAAGCACTGATCTTTGTGGCATCCCACTAGTTACAACCTGCCAACCTGAAAATGACCCGTTTATTCCTACTCTCTGTTTTCTCTGTTAACCAATCCTCAATCCATGCTAATATATTACCCCCAATCTCATGAGCCCTAATCTTGTGTAACAACCTCTTGTGTGGCACCTTATTGAATGCATTTTGAAAATCCAAATATACTACATCCATTGGTTCTGCTTTTTCTACCCTGCTAGTTACACCCTCAAAAAACTCTAATAGATTTGTCAAACATGATTTCCCTTTCATAAAACCGTGTTGACTCTGCCTAATCATATAATGATTTTCTAAATGCCCTGTTACTAAGTCCTTAATAATAGATTCTAACATTTTCCCTACTACTGATATCAGGCTAACTGGCCTATAGTTCTCTGTTTTCTCTCTCCCTCCTTTCTTGAATAGTGGGGTTACATTTGCTACCTTCCAATCCACCAGGACTGTTCCAGAATCTAGGGAATTCTGGAAGATCAAAACCAATGCCTCCACTTGTGTTTGTTAATCCATTTTTGAAAGCTAAGAATCCTCAAAACATCGCTAAAGACAGACTATAGACCGTTAATGTTTTCCACTGACATTACACCACTTTTTGACTTTGCTGATATTAGTGAAGACAAAAATGTCAACCTCTTAACTCTCTCTTCTTAGTTTATTATGGTAATTGGGAGGTTTGCATGACTAGCTACATTTTGAATACAATATTTTAGCTAATCACTACAGTTGTGACCTCATTCGTACAATCTTGGTAATAAAACATTTGTGTACACAGTCATTTTTGGAAGTGGCATTTTACAACCTAATTGGAGAGATCGGCTTAAACACAGCTTTTCACACCTTTATGTTATAAGTATCCTACAACACCTGTTCCATGTTCTGTTTCTCATCAGTCTACCCTAACCCAGTGCTCAAATTTAACTCTTCACTCAACATAGGTTCCACTAGTAACAAGCTCCTCGTTTCAGACTGTAATAAAATAATAATACTTTTCCACATCATCTCTCACTAATGCAAGCCCATTATTTAATTACTTTTACATAGTTTTAATGTGCACACATCATCAATTCATCCTTTGTCACATATCTGCTGGTCTTCATCCATTATGCAAGCTGGGCACTCCTCTGATCTAGTCAGAATGATTGCACAAAATTCATAACAGTTAGAACATTAGGGAAATGTATTTGGCTCTTTATCCATGGGTTACAAAAACTATATACTAATACTGGTCTGAGATGGCTAAACAATAGTTAGTTCTGGGCTTGGTATGTTTTCCTGACTCTTAGAGACCAATTTTAACTTGCCAAAATCTGCATTATCAGGGCTGTGATGGCCTCCAAATGAGGTCGAACCATTAAAGGAGATGCTCTGGCCACCGCCATCTTTACAGGGGCCTATCGTTGGGCTGCCGAAACACTCACCTGTTTCAAGCACTAGGCCCTTTTCAATGTGCAAATAGAGGTCCTATGACTTGCATAGGATCCCAATTGCCATTTTAGGACAGAACTGATGGGACCGTGTGCGCTGTCGGCAATACAGCCAAAGAGGCCCTGAAAAGATAAGTTTGAAATTATTTTTGTAGGACGAGGAGGTGCAGACGCACTTACCAGGCTGCTAGGTGGGCGGCCATCGGGATCCCCGATATTGCTTTGGCAAACTGCATCGGGGTGCCTGTTTGGGGTGGGTAGTTCACCGGTTCTATTTAATTGAGGTCCAGGCTTCAAAATGACTCCAGCCTTTTGCCGGCCGGAATGGGTGGGCAACCAGCTCACTCCGCTGGTCAGCCGGCCAAAGGGTACTATCTACCCCATAGAGCTTTAGAATTACATTTCCCATATTTCTTCATAACTGCCTTCCACTTCCAAACGTCTCTACTGAACTAAATCTCCTCCCACCCCCCCCCCCCAAATCCTTCCTTTGTGATCTATTTTAGGATATCAGCATCTTTTACAACCTATCATGGATTTTTATTAATTTGTTTCGAAGGAACCATATCAATGAATCTCATCTGACCTCTAGGCTGCAGTCATAAGCCTCTTAGCAAATATTCATTCTTAATCTACACAGCTTCCTTTATTAATTTTCTGATTGGTTTGAAATATCTTGCAAGCTCTTAGCTTCTTGTTTGCAAAGTAAAAATAGCTTTCTTTGAATTCAGCAGGTAAAATCTGATGTTATAAGATTTATTAAATCATTATACATTTATATTATTTTACATTGATTCCCAATTTAGTTTAAATTTCTGCAATGCATCTAGCATTTTAGCTTACAATTTTCTATTGCATTACAATACCTTGGCACATTCACAGTCTGCTCATGTGCATCCAGATGTTTGTCTAATTTGTGAATCATATTTTGCATAGATATATACCACAATTTTTATTGATTTCCTCAAAAGAAAAAAAAAACTTGCATTTACATTACACCTCATCACATCTCAGAAACATCCCAAAGCACTTCCAATACAATAAATTACTTTCAAGTGAATTGATGTTCGAGTGTTGGCAAACACAGTAGCCATTTGCATGGCAAGATCCCACAAACACCTGTTTTTGGTGAAGTTGGTTGAGGGATGAATGTTAGCAGGACATCTCACTGATCTTCAGATAGTACCATGAAATCTTTGATTTCTACCTGAACCATAGAAATAGGCAAATGAGGCATCAGTTTAACGTCTCATCCAAAGCACCCCCTACAATGCAGCAATTTCCCAGTTCCTCACTGGAGTGTCATGTAGTTTATGTGTTCATGTCTGATTAGGGACAAAAAAGATCTTATTGAGGAGGCAAAAGGCATGGCTGATACACTAAATGAATACTTCGCATCCGTCTTCACTAGAGAAGAGGATGCTGCCACTGTAGCAGTAAAGGAGGAGGTAGTAGCGATTTCTGATAGGATAAAAATAGATAAAGAAGAGGTGCTTAAAAGATTGACAGTACTTAAAGTAAAAAAGTCACCCAGTCCAGATGGGATGCATCCTGGGTTACTGAGGGAAGTAAGGGTGGGAATTGCAGAGGCTCTGGCCACAATCTTCCAATCCTCCTTAGATATGGGGATGGTATCGGAGGACTGAAGGATTGCAAATGTTACACCCCTGTTCAAAAAAGGGGAGAGGGATAAACCGGCAACTACAGGCCTGTCAGCCTAACATCGGTGGTGGGGTAACTTTTAGAGGCAACAATCCAGGACAAAATTAATGGGCAGTTGGAAAAGTATGGACCAGTAAATGAAAGTCAGCATGGATTTGTTAAAAGGAAAATCGTGTTTGACTAACTTGATTGAGTTCTTTGATGAAGTAATGGAGAGGGTTGGTGAGGCTAGTGCTGTTGGTGTTGTGTATATGGACTTTTAAAAGGCTTTTGATAAAGTACCACATAATAGACTTGGTAGCAAAATTAAAACCCACAGGATTAAAGGGACAGTGGCAGCGTGGATTCAAAATTGGCCAGGAGACAGAAAGCAGAGAGTAGTGATGAACGGTTGTTTTTCAGACTGGAGAGAAGTATACTGGGGTGTTACCTAGGAGTACTACTCTTTTAGATATATATTAATGACCTGGACTTGGGTATAGAGGGTATCATTTCAAAGTTTGCAGATGACACAAAACTCAGAAATGTAGTAAACATTGTGGAGGATTGTAACAGACTTCAGGAGGACATAAACAGACTGGTGAAATGAGCAGACACATGGCAGATGAAATTTAACACAGATAAGTGTGAATGATGCATTTTGGTGGGAAGAATGAGGAGATGCAATATAAACTAAATGGTACAATTTTAAAGAGGGTGCAGGAACAGAGAGACCTGGTGGTGCACATACACAAATCTTTGAAGATGGCAAGACAAGTTGAGAAGGCTGTTAAAAAAGCATATGGGAACAAAATGGCTTTATTAATAGAGGCACTGAGTACAAAAGCATGGATGTTATGCTACACCTTTATAAAACACTGGTTATGCCTTAGCTGGAGTATTGTGTTCAATTCTGGGCACCACACTTTAGGAAAGATGTCAAGGCCTTAGAGAGGATGCAGAAGAGATTTACTAGAATGGTACCAGGGATGAGGGACTTCAGTTATGTGGAGAGACTGGAGAAGCTGGGGTTGTTCTCCTTAGAACAGAGAAGGTTAAGGGGAGATTTGATAGAGGTGTTCAAAATCATGAACTCTTTTGATAGAGTAAATAAGGAGAAACTGTTTCCAGTGGCAGAAGGGTCGGTAACCAGAGGACACAATTTTAATGTGATCAGCAAAAGAGTCAGAGGCGACATGAGGAAACATTTTTTTACGCAGTGACTTGTAATGATCTGGAATGCACTGCCTGAAAGGGTGGTGGAAGCAGATTCAATAGTAACTTTCAAAAGAGAATTAGATAAATACTCAAAGGGAAAAAATTTACAGGGCTATGGGGAAAGAGCATGGAAAAAGGACTAATTGGATAGCTCTTTCAAAGAGCCGGCACAGGCACAATGGGCTGAATGGCCTCCCCCTGTGCTGCACCTACTATGATATTATGATATGTCGTGGACCTGTGACCTTCTGACTCAAAGAAAAGTGCTCCTAACTGAGCCAAGCTGACACTGTACGATGTCCAGGGCCCCTAACTGAGCCAAGCTGACACTGCAATGTCCAGGGCCCCTAACTGAGCCAAGCTGACACTGCACAATGTCCAGTGCCCCTAACTGAGCCAAGCTGACACTGTACAATGTCCAGTGCTCCTAACTGAATCAAGCTGACACTGCATGATATCCACTGCTCCTAACTGAGCCAAGTTGACAGTGCACAATGTCCATTTCAACTGGTAAACCTAATGCACATTTCTGTGTGTAAAATGAGGTGATTTACCCCATGCCACTGTATTTTTAAAAATTCTATAAATCCAATATATATTATTCTTCCCTCTGTTGGCCTTGGCCCTGGGACTTGTGTGTGGTATAGCCTAGACCTTGTTGGAAGCCTGGGTCTATGTTGGAAATATTCAACAGTGTTTTCTTACAAACCAGCCATTCAGAGCTTACTTTTACTGATAGTTTCACATTTCCCAAGCAGTTAATAAGCTGATTACAGCATCTTCAGAAGTGCTGGTGATTAAATACAGCTGTGCAATGAGGAAATCACAATGCACAGGGAATTGCTGCTTGCATATTTACATATCTGATTGAACTCTCACCATCCTTCTTGACAGTAAGCATGACAAGCAAGATAACCTTTTCGGGACTAGAGATCAGCCCACAGATTAAGTTTGGGCCCAGATTGCCTGGATGTGAATCACTGAGTATATCAACTCTGGCTCAGAACTCGAAGGACAGGTGAAGAAGAAGAACCGCAACTTAAGGATAGCCACCAAGAAAATGCAGAAATTGTACTGCACAAACATTGTTATAGAAACCATACTTGGTCTTGTACTGACACAGCTGTAATTCAGTGAAGATGTCACAATGAAGGTGATTTTTTTTTTTTAAAAGGGGTCTCATAACATTTGCATCATGTGTTTTATGACAGTACTTCATCATGATATTAGTGATATAATCTTAGAAATATGATTATGAACCATCTGTGCACTTGTTATATGAAAACCTGTTGTTACTTTGATCATGATGAATTGACAACGTTATATTCAAAGAAATGAAAGGTATAAATCATGAGTATTTTTCATTGTTTTGCTTGGTTTGCTAAGGTCTGCCTAAATGCAAGAACTGCAAAGCGTTTGGCTTACATAAGAGCATTAAGCACTCTGAAAACTTGTCTCATGAGCATGTTGGCTCTGGACGGCACATCATGTACATTGGCAATGACTGAGAATAAGGAATCACCAGAGAGGTCATCGGCATGCCTCTTGTCTTCCAGGAGCCAGCCTTCCATGTGACTTTTCCCTTCAAATAAATTCAGCCTCACAAGGAACAAATCATGCAAATTCAGAGGAAGGGTTTTGCCCAAAACATCACTCTACAGATGCTGACTGACCTGCTGTGTATTTCCAGGATTTCCTATTTTTGTTGTTGAATGAACGATACATACTTCCTGAGTAGTGAATTGACATACATGATTATGAGCTGCTAGTTGTAAACTCTCTGCAGAGTGAGTAGAAACCTATAGCCTGGGATTATGAAGAGCTGAATGAATGGCAGAATAGAGATAGTCAAAAAAGCCCTGCACGTTGGGTAAGTGGATTAGCTGGCCAAACTACCTTTCTTCTTGTTTCTTGTGGTCCATTCTGAACTCAGTAAACTGGAGGGAGCTTCAGTCATATAACAAGTGCAGCAATTTGCTGTATAGTGGTTGACTGTTGACAAATTTCCTTTCAATGCAATGGTCACCTCGACTCCCACCAACACTGCTGTTGGTCTTGTGGACCTCAGCTGCAAATCTTCCCCTACCAAGCAGTGCAACTCAATCACAGCTTCTTTGCTCAATCACAGCTCCTCAGTAAATTCCAGGAAGCCGTGCCTTGCGCAAAACATCTAAGCCTGGGTCAGCTGCAGTTATGAGCTTTCTTTGCCTTTGAAACTCCCTTTCTGCAGTGTCTGCACATTCCCAGCATTATGCTAACTAACTAACGTTTTCTCTGAAGCCTCAATGCTTCCATTTCACTGTCTGGTGACATAATGGCATGCTCAACACTTCCAATGGACAACAGGCCTAAGACTTGTGTGCCAAGTAATTCAAAGTCCTGCTCACCCATTTGCTGCGGGTGCTACTGGCACTGTGCAGCACGGAATCAGCCCATAAGGACATGCTCCAACACAACTTCAAAATCAATGTAACATCAGTATTGGCCGCTGGGTGAATCGCATAAATCGGCAACTAGCGATACTCAGCGAGTCAGCTGGAACAAAGGAGAAGTGGCAACACAAATGTGATCAGCAGCAACTTGTTGGCCCCAGGTGGGCAGTTTGGGCCTGCGAACAGCACAGCTTTCCTCCCTTGTTTTGGCCTTAACAGTCACTAGTATATTAATCAAGAATTATATTCTCTCCCATCAAGAGACACCATCAGCGAGTACGAAGGACTATCGCTACACCTGATTTTTATTGCCAAACCAGAGAAGAACAAGAACACAACCACAACCCAACAAACAGTAAAATAGAACAATGTACAATATCGTTAAAAAAAAAAGCAGGCAAGCTTAAAAACATCTGATAAAATAACACAGGAAAATCAGTCTGCAAAATGTTAGAAGATAGTGAATGTTTTTGAATGCATTTAAAGTAACTCATTTGCTTTGCAATGCCCAGGGACCACAATTCATTCAGACAGCTTAAAGAGTGTTGTGTGAATGATTGAAATGATGGACCTGGCTCTTATTATACGGGTGGTTAGTTAAAGATACATTTCTTGGTTGCATTACACTATCTATTCAGGCAGAGCGTAGAAAGGTCAAGATTGCAAATAATATACAATAGAGTTATAAATCAGAGAATTAATACATAAAAGGAATTGTCTGCTTTTATAAAATGATTGAAGAGCCATTTGTCTTTTCCCCCTGAAACTTAAATCTTGCCAACACCATAAAACAGTTGGTTCCAGAGTAAACTGTAAACATTGGATCTTTGTTTTTAAAATGCGTTTTTCAACTGTTTTTATAACTTTTATGTTTTGGAGCTCTTTCGTAGCCTGAAAAATATCTGTTTTCTGTTATATAACAAATCAAAATGCAGGCTGGGAATCTCTTCACAGCAGAGATATTCCGATGGGGCTGAACTTCCACCTTTCCCTCCGAAACCGCTGGAACCCTGACCCAGTGTCCCAGGTTGGGGGTCATTAACGATGCAGGGTGGGCTCCCAGTGGGATTCCTGCCATCAAGAGGAAGCCCACCACTGCAGCACCAGAAGAGCTAGGAACGGCATTAAAGGGGCAGAAGCACCCCAAACATCTGACCAAGTGTCCCACTGAATGCCTCAGCCAAGACTGGGGCCTTTAGCAGGTAAGTAATGAGGGTGGAATGGAGAGAGAGGAGACCTCTACAAAGCCTTCTCCCCTCAGGGCTGTTACTGCCCCAGCCCAGGGCCTAACCCAACCTTCCCCAGGGAGGCATTAGGAAGTGACAGTAATGCAGGCGAATGGTAGGCAAAACCCACCCAACCCCCCCCAACTACCGATCACATGTGACGGGCAGGGAAAGTGGCCAGTGGAGTTCCCTCGGAGGTCAGGGAGATGGAAATACAGATCGGGAGGTGAGGCAGTGGCGAGGCCTCACCACAAACATGCTCCTTCTTTCTATGCCCAATTTCTGGCAGGATTCCAGAGGAGAATCCAGGACCGAAGGAACAATGTCAGGAGGGCTTTCAGAAAGGCCTCGCAATCGGGTGAGGAGAGGAAAGCCCTGGGCAGGGAAGGTCTAAACGTTCCACAGTGGCTTCCCCGCACAGGCCTCTGGTTAAAATAGCAGTCGGGCACCGATAATGTCAGCGGAGCCCAGTCTACATGTTTAAAGAAAGTTTCCAGCGTGTGTTCTTCCTGTCTGCTGAGAAAAACAGGTTAAAATCGGAACTTAAGTCCTCGGCAGGTAAGTCCCACAGGCGATTTTAACTGTCCTCCCGCTTGGTTAGGCTAATAATATGATGGCAGCTGCCAGATGTACTGGAGCACATTGGGTGCCTACTCCCCTGAAATTCAGATGCAAAGGCCTGAGGCCTACGGCCTACAATATGCCTAAGACCCTCACCATAACCCAGTACAGGCAACAGACGCACAGGTGTCCAAGATCCAGTGCCAAAGTTATGCGCCTGACTTATTAGGCCTTTCGTTCGAATTAGGTGCCCAGCACATAATGCACTGGCACGCCTCAGCAGCATTCCAGCCACACAGCAGACGTTTGGCATGGACGCTGAACGGGACTACTTCTAAATTTTCAAAAAATGTTGGTTACTTCTGCCCTCTGCTCTCCTGGCATCGCTAGACCTCTGACACTCATGTTCCTCATGCCTCATGTCCAATGCCCTCATCCCACCACAGCAAGAAAGTCTCTGGTGCAAAATTGGTAGCCAGCAGCCCTTCACTAGCTGCTGGTACCTGCCAATATGACCCTCACAATCCCACCTCATCAGGAGAGATGCGTCTGTAGCGCCAACAAATTATGTAAAAGAGCTGATCTCGTATTATGGCACAAGGCCAACTCTTCGAAGCCAGCACCAGTGGCGTGCTTGGGGCCTGGATTATTGGACCTAGTGTGGAACATCAGAACTCTGAGTTATCAGTAAAAGAGGGAGAGATTGTTTTACTCCAGCCCAGTTATATTAGGTAGTTGCCAATCTTAAATCTGTCGTTAAAAAAAAACAGAAAATGCTGGAAACACTCAGCAGGTCAGGTAGCATCTATGGAGAAAGGAAGGTGGGGTTAACATTTCAGGTCTATGACTCATCATAGATCCATATCGCCAAACCTGTGTCACGTTAACACCAAGTGCAATCTTCCAGCAAGCCTTTTAGTGTAGCCTGAAGTGGTCTTGTGAAAATAAGTCATAGCTTTATTTATGATGCATTCACATTATAATCACTTTGTATGAACACCGAACTTGCTTATAGTAAATCGTAGGTGGAGGCCTGAACTAGCTCCAAAGGGAAGCAGAATAAAACTCCCT
The DNA here is from genome assembly GCF_035084215.1 of Heptranchias perlo. NCBI lineage: Eukaryota > Metazoa > Chordata > Chondrichthyes > Hexanchiformes > Hexanchidae > Heptranchias > Heptranchias perlo. Next base: position 23,780,920 of record NC_090345.1, on the reverse strand, counting down.
CTTCCAGGGAATGTCCCTCCATTTTGCTTCAGTGTTAGGTCAGGTCCTAACGCTGAATTCAGGGCTACATTTACACTATGCCATCAACTGTATCTTTAACTCCTGGAGCCTCTACCTAGCAATGACCATGGGGAACAGGCTCTGGATCAGCACAGAGCCATTTGAAGATCTGTGCCGTCAACTGCAAGGATCCTGCAGCCAATCTGCGCCATAGGGATGGAACTATCTTTGGACTCAAAGTCACCTCTCCAACTCTTTTGCCTCTGCCTCCCAGGCTAGCATAGGGATTGTCTGCAGTATCAGCAAATATGCTGCCTACTCATGCATCACATAGATGACTGATGTGTAGGTCAACATTGCCAGAAATGATACCTTTTACATTGAATAGCAACAGAAACATAACATGGGCTGTCCATTATCACTGCATTTCCCAAAGCAGACAGGCCATTGATAGCAGCCATGTGGCCATCCTGCATTCTATCCTGAGTGTCATTAAGCGACCATGCATCATGCAGGTAGGTTGTGTACCCTGATTTTATAAATATAAAGAAAGAAGAAAGAACTTGCATTTATGTAGTGGCCCAGGTATTTATGGGGATGGAGCAGGGGTTTGGGGGGGCGGGGGGGGGGGGGGGGGGGGGAGGCAGTGGACGGGCCAGCAGGACCTCATTTGAATTTTTTGTCTCCATTTCCCGGCCGGCAGCAAGCCAGATTGATAGGTTGGCTGGTTGCTGTGTGGGAAGGCCTGTGGCACCAGGCCACAGCTGGGCATCGGAGTGGAGGGAGGGAGGGAGAGATCGGAAAGGTCTTGGGGAGATCGGAAAGGTGGGGGAAGGGAGATCGGAAAGACCTTGCGAGGTCAGGGGGAGATCGGAAAGACCTTGGGGAGATTGGAGGTTGGGAGGAGATCGGAGGCCGGGGGAGATCGTGGGTCGGGGGTGGGGGGGGGGGGGGGATCAGATTTCAGGGGGGATGGGGTTGGCCGATCGCAGTCAGGTTTGCTTGAGGGGCCAGGGGGAAGCACTCCTGCTCCTCCTGGACCACAAGCAGTGCTGGAAAGGCACTTACCTTCTGGATCTGGCCGTTCTCTCCTCCCTCCAGTTGCCGGGTTTCCTGAGCCCTGGGAAACCCGAATCTGAGGCGTTAAATCTAAAAGCCTGCTAAAATTTGAGGCGCGCAGCCTCATTGAAATATTTAAATTACTGGCGAGCAAGTTAGTCATCTGCCCCCCCAACCCACCTCCGTTAAAACCGGAAGTGGAGTTGGAGGTGGGTTGGGGTCGGGTTTCCTGCTTTTTAAAATTTAAACCCCCCTGCCCCACCCCCGCCCATCCTGTAATATAGGGGAGCCAATTTACATGCAGCACAGGTCCACAAACAGCAATGAAATACATGCCCAGATAATCTGTTTTTTAGTGAAGTTGGTTGAGGGATGACTATTGGCCAGAGCACCAGGAGAACTCCCTTGCTCTTCAAATAGTGCCATGGGATCTTTTACGTCCACCTGAGAGGACAGACTGGGCTTCAATTTAATGTCTCATGTGAAAGACGGCACCTCCAACAGTGCAGCACTTTCTCGGTACTGCACTGAAATGTCAGCCTGGATTGTATGCTCGAGTCTCTGGAGTGGGCCTTAAAGCCACGATTTTCTGATGCGGAGGCGAGAATATGGACATGTGTGATTAACGGTAAATTTGTGTAAAAATGTGCCAACAGTAAATGTGGAATAGTTTGACAGGCCATGTACATGGTAAATGGTACTGTGGGGTAGTCTTATTTTGGCAGCTTCCTTAAGGTGTGCCATCTTTCTTCCGCATTCCTACACAGCATTGACCTTGCATTACAACATATTACTGCCAGGCATGCTGCCCTACTATCTTCTAGACTGCCCAACAAGGCTACCCTCCTTACATAGCAGCATCTCCACTTTACCAAGCATCAGATGAGATTCAGGTGCTACACCACTCTATCACTTGGCCACATACTCCGTTTCCTACCTCCACATTTACTGTGATAGCCATGGGGTTTTGCCAGCCATTTTTTGTGCTCAACAGCATACCTCTAAAGTGCACATTAGAACTGCAATTTAAATCGTGGGTCACTCACATCAAAGAAGGCTTCACACATGAAAACGTTGTAACACAACTGGGCTGCAGCTTCAACACATGTCTGTCACCATGCATGTAGTCTTTCAACTTACAACCTGTCAAGACTACTTCTCTGCTTTCACAATAAGACAGTATCTAATACAAGGGAAATGGCCTGAACAGGAGGAGGATTTAGAAATGACTATCCCTTGACTCCCTTGCAAGAAGCTACCCTGGACAGCCTTACCTATAAGAGCAATGAGAGGGGTCTTCTCTGAGCTTTGGGCTAATACCATCCAGTACTTATGACTTTCCCCTTCACATACACGCAGGTATGAACACAAACAAACAAAGAGCTAGTATCTTGTAATGCAACATTTGTTGGAGGTTTCTCTTGGATTCAATATTGTAATGTTATTCATTTTTCTGGAACAACAGCCTGCCAACACTGCTAGTGGGCCAAAACGAGGCAACACTGTGTCCCGCTCACCAGTGTCAAACACCAGCACAGTTGCACACATTCTAGTGGATGCCTTGAGCAAAGTCAGGTAAGTCATGGGGCATTGATGAGGAGAAGCAAGTGGTAATGTCTGAAGAGGCGGAAGAACCTACTGATGATCATCAAGGACCCACTATATTTTGGGAAATGTGATGACGCAGAACAGCCATGATATGCTTTTGTTGCTAGCCTGTAGGTTAGGAGATGAAATAATTGACTATGCTGCCTGATGTATCAGTCAGTATTTTGTACATCTGTGGGCAGCACATTCGCTGATAGTGTGGAAGGAGGCAGAGCCAAAATAAATTGTGTGCTGCTGATGTTCTCGCAACAAATGACACTGCTCAGCATCTGGCTTCTTGCTGACAAGGAGCCTGTTCAACCAGTTTCCCACAGCCATCGCCAGGCATGTGTGCCAAGGCCTGTAGATATGGCTGGTGACACCATTATGGATCCAGCTAACTTGTTTGTGGTACTTTCTGATCTCCCGGTCATGCCTTATTTCTTCATCTGCTGCTTAAAGCATTAAATAGTGCACCCCTCAGCAAGAAGATAACTGAAGTACCAGAAGACTTGGTGTAGATTCCAGCAGTGCCACACCATTAGGTGGTATGAACGTTGATATTGTGGAAGGTGCTTTACGGATCTCATCTTCTTTAAAGATCTTCTTGTTCTGCAGAGCCATTGGACGGAGTTTCTGTACCATCATTTTCTTTATGATATTGGTAACATTGATTTAGCTGCTTCTCTCATTACATAAACATTTTCTACATAATTTGATCCCAGAAACACATGAGAAATATACTAAACATTAGCTGAGAATTTTTTAAGAATCAGACTGTGAATCACAAATTTCCAAAATCTTCAAAACTATTTTTGTTCTGACCTTTTAAATTGGGACTTCAAGCAGCTTCCCCTTAACATAATTATAATAAAAGCATTGGAAAATGAACTGGGCCTGTTGCAGCTAGAGCTTACATTTATATAGCATCTCATCACTTCGTCAGGGTGTCCCAAAGCACTTCACACGCAATGAATCACTCTTGAAGTGTGTTATGTTATGTAATGTTATGTTATGTAGGCAAATGTGGCAGCAAACTTTGTACATAAGATCCCACAAACAATAAATGAAATGATTGATTATGGTGGTGTTAGTTGAGGGAGGAATATTATCCAGGACACTGAGAAAACTCCCTGCTTTTGTTCAAAAAAGTGCCATGGGATCTTTTACCTGAACAGGCAGGTGAGCCTCACTTTAATGTCTCATTCAAAAGACCACACCACAACAGTTCTCAGTCCTGCACTTAATGTGTCAGCCAGATTATGTGCTTAAGTCCTGGAGTAGACCTTGAACCCAAGACCCTCTGACTCAGAGGTGAATGTGCTACCAACTGAGCTAAGCTGATGCTAAGGTGTTTTCAATGGGTGGAAGTTCAGCGGGGCCCTGATTTTCCAATATCGCTTGCAACAGGCAAGGGTCCTTACCACCAGTATGTAATCAGAAATGTTAGGCTTAAAGATCTTCATTAGTAGGCTGCATGTATGCTTAATAAGCTCATACTCAAAAAGACAAATGCATACTGCCTCATTGGAAATATGTGCAGGGAGGAATACTGATCACGCAAATTTTTTGGTCCTCACTAGCTTGAATCCCACCAGTGGTAGTGATAATGGCTGGTGGAAAATTCAGTCTTTATTTGTATTACATGCTATTTAAATGTGATTTTTTTTCTATAAATGTTGTAATAGCAATTCTGACAGACTTTCAAATCGAGAGAATTAAACTTGCTACTTTGTTCATTGGACTATTTTATTTTTATCATAATGTAATTTTTAAGCAATCAGAGTATCATCACCTCCTAGGTTACAAAACATAATTATCATGCTGAAGAGTTTGATATGTTTTTTATTCCACATATGAGGCATAATTTCTTCACCTTTTCATTGCTCTTTAGCTATGCTGTCAGCTCTTCTCATAAAAAAAAACAAATGTCTGTCTGTGTGTTATCCTCTATTTATTTGTCACTACACTATTTCGTTAGTATACTGGTTAAATCAAGTTTTCTTTGTTTCGCCCCTCAGAATCGACAGAATTTGAATAAATGGGAAAGACATAAGTTTTTCATTAGATGCTAGTCATTGATTTTGAAATAGTAGATTTCATGGTCAGCAGTCATTAACAGGCCATTATCATTCGTTGTTCTTTTGTAATGTATTCTTCAAGTACTTGCACTTTATAGATTTTTAGAGTAGGATCCTATTTTTGTACATAGGATATCATGCAAATTACGTCATGTTGAGTGCACTTTCACTAATGTATTGTGTAAGGAAGTGTGCGCTACTTGTCTCTAATTTTGCAATTATTTTTGTATCATTTGGTAAATAATTGATGAGTACAATTTTTGTTTAACTGAACCCTTTATTCTCATACAGTGCGGTTCATTATTAAACCGCAAAGATTATTTGTCTTTACTTTTCCTATTGATCAACCCTTACAGAATTTATATCCTAAATAATTTGAGGTGTTGTGTGCAAACTGTTCAAATGCTAATAATAAAAAGGACTTAAGGATTATCAATGTTTTAACAGTATTTTAATAACAGATTTGTTTTGTTCTGTGTAAATAGCAACAACACCAATAGTTAGTGTACTTTGGATATTTGTTTTGATGACTTTTTATTTTTACTTATTAACATTTTTAAAATTTTAATTATCACAAAAATGTAAATAGACGGTTTGTGATACTTTGGAATTTTGTCAGATCGACAATTAATATTTTTTACCACCAACAGTTTTGATAGTTTCTGCTGCTTAAGCAATGATTAACATGTGGCACCAATGTTGTACTGAGAATGTAAAATTAGAACTAAAAGAAACATTAATGATATATGCAAAGTTCTGGAAAATAAGGTGTGAGTAGCCCAGTAATACCCTGTCATTATCAAGTAATACTGTGCATCGTCTCGTTTGCTTTCATCACACAGCAATACCTTAAAACCTAGCTAATGAAATGAAAATTCACCTAACCAGCAGCACAAAGGGCACAACATGGAATTCACATTGCACATGCAGAGCAAGATTTATTTGGATTTTTAAAACTTCTCAAGAAGATCCTAACTGTATGTATTACAAAAGAAAGTGTGTGTTACATAATGAATGTTTGTTTGGAAAATTGCAAGACAAAGTTATTTAGGGGACTCGGTGACGCCATAAAGCTCCGAAATGTAGCTTGATTAATTAATAAATATTATCTGAATCTGAGATTATGTTATATAAATTAAGTCACTGGCATACTATACTGTATATGGATTTGTTATGCATTTTTATAAAGGTTCGAAGCATTTTTCAGGCCAGTTTCATAGATTTCTTGAAGAGTTGAATGTTCGTCACAAAATCTAGAAAATCTACAGAGAAGTTTCATATACTGTACATGGTCTATATAGGGGGAATGGAGTGAATTAAAGATGCATATTGGTCCACACATACAAATCTGGAAACAGCGCAGAAAGACATTATCTACTATTTTGTATTCCATGTGCAAAGTGTTTTTCTCCTAGACTTCTATTACTACAAAATGACTGCAGGTGTGTCAGGGTGAGAAGACTACATAGGAAAGGAGGTTATTGGTAATTAAGAACAACAGTTGTGTGATGTAGTAGGTGCAGGTGAACAATGGCTGCTGGAAATCAGAGATGCAGAAAAAAAAGAGAAAACGAATCAGCACAATTTAGCATCTGATAATGCACTTTACAGGGGTATCATTTTAGGGGAATAAGAGATACGTTCACCATTTCATATAGTTCTTTCTTTAGTAGTCTTAAAATTGTAGATGAAATCATCCTTTCCACAGTGATGTCTTTTTTTTCTTGAGCTATTAGCACTCAGTAGAAAATTGTCTTTTGGATGTAAAATGTACTTTAGCTGTTGTAACCGCAAATGCTAAATTGCATTTTGCGCTATGAATTAATTGCAGGTGTTTGGCATTACCTTTTCCACATCAATTAATTCATCACGCAAGCACTATCACAGACAGGATCATTCTATTCTTAGTTTTAGTATTTATATTGTGTAATGGGCAATTCCAAATGAAAACTAGTGCAGTATGTTTTCAGGAGGATGAAGATACTGCTGCACGAACATATTGCGTGCATTATACGACATTTTTCAGTTTGTTTTGGTTCCCATTTATTGCTTCAGTCTTGGTGTGGCAATTATAAACCAGAACAGGCCCTAATTTATCAAAATTTCATAGGAGCAAGAAGGAAACATTGGGGCTCACTATTTTTCTGAAGGAGATCACAACAAATGGAAGTCATGAGAAAAGATTTTGTGGTAGCAGGTCTAAAATCTGCTGTGTATTGTTTGCATAATTATTATTTTTGACGGTTATACAGGTGTGCTGGAAGCTTACAGTAAGGATAAGAAGTAATGGAAAAATCTGTGACATGAATACATCACTGAGTGATGTCAAGCTTGAATGAACATGGTGATCCTGAAAATGTACAGGACATGGTCCCAACGCAGTTTGCGAAGTCAGTAGGAGGGCACCTCATTTGCATGGGGCCGGCAGGTGCTATGTGGCACCACAGGTGCATATCAGGTGCCCACCTGCCCCAAAGTGCTGGAAACTCCGGCACCTGGCTCCATGCAGTCCCCCCACCACCACCACGCCCCTTGGCCCCCTTTATAAAAGGCCAATAGTCTTTTTTTTTTATTTTACCCATCTTTGAGGGCCTAGGCTGTTTCCTTGGCCTGGTCCCCCTCCCCTGGTTGGGCCCACATCCACCCTTCTGGAGACCAGTACACCTTATCTCATATGGTATACCAGCCTGCAGTTTTACACCGGGTCCTTTGTGGGCTGGAGAAGCGAGAACTCCCAGAGTAGGGAGTCCCCATCTCCGATCCTGCCTCCTCTGACATGGCTGGCCTTAAAAGGGGAAGGCAGAGGCTCTGTCCCTTACAAGGCTGACCATGATTTCCAGTTTGGATCCCAGCATATCTGAGCTGTCCTGCCTGATTCCCACCCAAGCTATGGTGGGAGCCTGGTAGAATGACTGAGGGCATTTGGCCATGGTATCTTAGTTTGAATAGGCATCAAAAAGCATCAGATGCTATACAACAATTACTATAGTATGTCCCACCTCACACTCACCTCCATTTTCTTCAACCTTCTCAAACTCTGTCGCTATCGACCGATGCCCATTCACCCACTCCTGATCAATATGTGCCTGAAACTCCAGTCCGTGGCTAAAGTCCTGTTGTTAGCTCTTTGCCTTGCTGTTACAGGCACATAAAGCACTGTAGTGTCAAGGCTATCATAACATCCCAAGCACTGGTGAAGGATGTAGACTGTTGTCATAGCAGGCTACCACTATCGGATTGACTGTTTTGCTATAAGAAGGCACTGCTTGGACCAAGTCCACTTTTGCATTAGAAAGGATACAGAAAAGAGCAACAAGATGCAGTGTAAAAGCAATGAACTATGAGGAAAGATTACTGTTTAGAAAGAAGGCAGTTAAGCGGGACCTAATCAAAGTATGCAAAATATGAGCTGGAACAGGAAAATTAAACTCCAGATTATTTCGTCTGGAAGGTCGGATCAGAAGACATAAATAGAAAAGTAAATTTAGAGCAGTTGTCAGGTAAACCTCTTAAAAAAGGAAACAGGTTAAATAGGCAATTTAACCTTGGAGAACCAATAAATATCATGGGTAAAACAAACAAAAAAGTGGAAGTAAATGATAGGATCATTTTTCCTCTCCTGCCATTAGAAATACTAGGTTTGCTGGAGAAAATAAAATGCTTTACATGTTATTCTGTTTCTTCGAACATCTCTGTATTAAAAGTCTTGTTTCGAGACTATGTCACACCTTAAATGTATATCATACCAAGGGTGTCATACATTCGTAGTATTGTCCTAATTTCCTTAAATAACCACTATCTCTTCAGTTAGCCACACTGATTTGCTCAAATATCCAACTGTGAATGAAAATGCAGCCCCACAGGCTTTATATCCACTAGAATGGAAAAGACTTGATCCCATTAGAATAAAGCCTATTTACGTATGACAGTAAAGGAATTGTGCACAGGAGCCTGCTGGGCCACATGGATGGTGTCAGTGAAGCCTTGGATTTTGGGAAATTCTGCCATGCAAAGAAATGCAGTGCTTTCTCATTCTGCTGTGGCTTGTCCATGGGCAAAGTAATGAAATTGTTTGCCCTGACAAAGAACACATCAGTTACTTGCTTGCTACATCTATGAACTACAGATTAACTGATATTACTAATGCCTCTGCAGCAGCTTGGAATGAATTAGAAGCATAAGTGTTAAGGCTGTGATCACCTTACCAGCTATTGACAGTTCCGTCCCTTTGGTAGAGATTGGTTGGAGGTCAATTTCTAGCTGTCACTGCCTCTCGAATGAAGCACAGCCTGACAAGATTTCCTGTGACATGCCAAGGTAGGTGGGCCTCGGCCTGTATGGGTCCATGGTAACAGTGAGTGCAGACAGCGCTGCTCAAGTGTAATCTCAGCTGCCCAACATTTCTCCTTTCCTTCCTTCAAATAATACGGAGACAATGGAATAGCCCATATTGAAAATTATAATTACAGCAATTAAATTATCACAGTCAAAGCTTTTAGCCCAAAACTCACAAAAATAACCTAGCATAAAAGAGTAGGCAAAATACCCCATAACAAAAATCTTCACTTCGTTTGCAGATTCAATTTACAACAATCCTAAGTCAGATTTGTCCCTTTAAATGTTGACTTCCTTTAAGCACAAAACGACTCACCTGTATTAGCTACTTTATATAGGTGATAATAATGCACAACACATTCTGGCAAGAATCATGGAGAATTTCATGTGAGCAGATTTGTATAATATTAAACTTCATCTTACTATTGTAATGAAGCTTGCCTGTTTCTGGTGAGATTCCTCCATCAGTGTTATGCACCCCCCCCCCCCAAAGTGCCTGGGTAATTGGATTCTCCATCCAATTTCCAAACTACCCACCAGCTGTTCTATATCACCAGGAGTTACAATCAGAAAGTAACCCCTATTAAAAATTTAATTCTGAAAAATTGTGTAAAGTTACACAATTCTATACAAATACCTTCAAGAAGGTTTCCCCATACAGGCCTGCCCCTTTTTCTGCGGTCCGGCTTTTGAGTTTTGCATTGTTTACCCAAGCCTTTCATGAGTAAAGATGCTTAATCAGAGGGCACAAGTGTTACTCTGTTCATGTGCTATGGTTGGACTAGTACTACCATGATCCAAGTTAAAGCTGCCACACTTTACTGGCATTTTGCAGTGACTGATTTAATGCAAGCTGATATTTTAGTGGGAAAAAACAGCCAGTGATGATGCACATTTCACACTTCTCAAGTAGCTAATGAGTATACATAATCAACATAAATAATGGACATTTTACTAGATGATTTGGTAGCCGAGTGGTTATAGTACAGGCCTAAATCTCAGAGGTTGTAAGTTCAAATCCCACCATTTAAAATTTATTGTAATTTATGGGCTGTCACCAGAAAATGACCATGAAGTTCCCAGATTGTTGTAAAAACCCAACTGGTTTGCTAATGTCCTTCAGGGAAGGGAACTTGCCACCCGGTGTGGCCGATGTGTGATTCCAGTTCCACACTGTGTGGTTGACTCCTAATACTCTCAGGGCACCTAGGGTAATAAATACTGGCTTGCCAGTGTCACCCACATCCCAAGAACAAAATAAATCCAGCCATAAAGATGGACTGTGGACAGAGGCAGTGGAAAGGTCGGGGAGGATGAGGAGGGACAGTGGGCAGTCGCATAAGATGACATTGACCAGTATAGTTTTGGTACTGTCAGTGAGGCAGAAGCCTAATTGGTGTGCTTCAAACAGAGAGTGGTTAGAGAGGTGGGAATGGTTAGAGAGGTGGGAGTGTAGTTGAGAAGCAACAACATTCTCTGAGATTTTAGAAATAAATTGGAGATAGGAAGTAGTTGGAGAAGACTGAGGGATTAAGAATAAGTATTTTTGAGGAGGGAGTGATGACAGTGATTTTTAAAGACAGGAATCAAGTCGAAAGATAGGGTTAGGTTGATGATATCAGTGATCATGGGACTGAGTCTGGGTGGTCAGTATTGAGAAGACAGGTGGTCAAGGGAACAGATGGTGGGCTTCATTGTAAAAAATGGGTTTAATTATGGTAGGAGGAGACTCTGGAGTAAGAGGAGTAGGTGCCCATGAGAGAGTAAGCAAGGCTGGAAGTGAGGAGGGCAGCAGTAGCAGGGTTGGGAGGAGGGCAGCAGTAGCAGGGTTGGGAGGGGGGTGAAGTTGGAGGAGCTAGAGACAGCATAAGCAATGCCCCTGCTTTTGAACACAGTGAAAGTTCATGAGCTCCTCATGTTTGGTGTCCAACATGAGGCTAGGAGATGCAATGGAGATGGTTAGATGAGTTTGGTTGTTCCTGCTACCCAGGATGATTCAAATTGGTAAAAGGACTTAGCCAAAAGGGAGCAATAGTAGACCTTGAGGAGATTAAGTCAAATTTGGTGATGAATAGCCAGGCGAGTCGCTCACTAGGTGCCCACCGCCTACTGTACCAGAGGTGTGGTGAGGATGGAAGACTGTCTGGGATATGATTGGCATTAGAACATCAAAGGAAGCAGCTGTTGAGGAGATTGTCCCAAGTGGAAGACCAAAGTCAGGGAAGATTGGAGCATGAGACAGCTTGCATGCGAGAGTCGGGGGAATAGCTTTTTCCAGAGTTGATGGTGGAAGAGTTTTAGCAAACAGAGGGTTATTTCGGAGAAAGGAAATGAGGAAGTGATCAGGGCGAACTCTGACCTCAAAGGTCTCTATCACCAACAGCATTCTCTCTGATCGCTCCTCATCTCCTTTCTGATTTACTGTATTGTTCAATTTAACAAAGTGCAAAATACCACAATCTGGGATAGATATTGGTATTGGCATATTTTGGGGCCCAGACTCGACACTGCACAATCAGCGTGTGCCCGAACCGAGAGGCCCGAGGATTGATGGAAGTTGGCACTTGGGCCTCATCAGCACACTCGGCGTGAGCTGCCAGTGCTGAGTCATTGAATATATTCAAGGCTGAGATTGATAGATTTTTAGACTCTAGGGGAATCAAGGGATATGGGGATCAGGCGGGAAAGTGGAGTTGAGGTCGAAGATCAGCCATGATCTGATTGAATGGCGGAGCAGGCTCGTGGGGCCGTATGGCCTGCTCCTGCTCCTATTTCTTATGTTGTTATGCCAGTCGTCCCTCCACAGGCAGCTCGCTCGAGCGAAGACATCAATGTCGAGCCTCAGGGAAATCCCTGGAGGAGGGGGGTTGGAGCAGGCTACCGGGGTGGGGGTGAGGGGCAATCGCCACTCCAGTGGAGTCAGAGGAGCACTCCTACTCCTGGCTGCACAGGAACCATTCTTTTACGAGAATTTCTTTTTTAAACTTACCTTTTGTTGGTGGCAACAGGAGCCACTGAAGAATCTTGAGCGGGGCAGGCCCGACACCTTCCCACTCATCACCAACTGATTTCTGGATGGGGTCTTTCAACAGGCTTTAGGCCCCTAATTTACATATTTAAGGGGGCTAAAGCCTGTTTTAGATGTCCGCCCTGGACGCCTAAAAAAAGAGCCTCCACGAATTTAACAGTGGAACCAATGTCTGCGTAGATTGGGCCCAGGTATCCCACTGCTAAATTGGTATGCTTTGCACCTATTTCACCCCAGAAAAATAGATGCAATGCATACCAATATCTCTCACTACGTTTATTATTTCAGACAAGATGGTTTATTGATCTACTATAGTGAGAAGCTATGTGATTTGAAAATGTAATTCACCAATTTTATAATTTTAATTTGTGGCCAAAACAGTAAATGGGGCAATGGGGTTAAGGTAAAGAGCACCTGAGACTTTTCACCTCATTTATAAACAGGAGCATATAATGCCATAATTAGTGACAAAATTATGCCTAATTTATTAGAAATTAAGATTAAACAAGTATTGAAAAAATTTGCACTGTAGCAGTAATACTAGCTGCTTCGATATGAACTTACCACTGCAGTTAACACTGTGGCTCAGCAGTAAAGTTTTTGGAGTGGGCATATTTTAGAATGAGAATGGAGTGTTATATCCATTGCAACTGTGCATTTTCAGTCACTGTCTTCAATTCTTATTGCTTAGGATGCAAAAAGAGAGCCGCACCTCTCCAATATATAAGACTTCATGCTTTTTAAAATATGAATATTTATTATTTTACTTTCCTAAAGTTATAATAAGTTCTGACCTCAATTTTAAGGTCCCTTTAATATAATTTGTTCACTGAGGGCATCAAACCTGTGCAAATGTGCAAGTTAACCTGTAGTATTACTAATAATTATGACTTAAACATAATAACAATACTTATTCCATACCCAGAAATTTAAATTTAATTATACAATTATGCATTTGAAAAATGTAAGAAAACTCATATGCAACGTTAAAGCTAACTACTTCTTAAAATAGTCTTAAATTAATCATTCTGAAACCTAATTTATAGCTACACAATGGAAGCTGGTAGCATAGAGTTAAGATGTTCATGACCAACCACTCAGCAAATTGCCAGTGCTAACTTGGCCAGACTTTGCCCCAGAGGCCATCAACCCTGACCTCTGACCCTTTAAGTTTGTCTTTCACCTTCTGCCCCTCTGCTGCAATGTCACAAGGACTGGAATTACTCTGCAAGGACCTAGTACTTGAACTGCCCCACCTAATGACCGAGGGCACCACAGTCCGTCTGGACAAGGATAGCCCTGTGCCATATGTGAAAGACTACGGCTTTTTCAAAATGCTGCAGGCCAGCAACCTGTTTAGGACACTGGCAGGACTGGCTGAATTTCCAAACAATGGAAAAGAATGAAGAATGTTCTTAAGACATCACACCACTTTTTAAATATTAAAGTCCCATAATTATGAATACACTTAATAAAAATGTCATCATACATCCTTTATGGAATTTAAATGGGTAGATACGGTATGTTTCATATTAGGACATATTTTGATGGTAAAAATAACGAATTATTTCTGTAAAGTATTTAAATTCTCCAATCTGGATAGTATCCATGAGTATATATATATAAAAGCTAGCTTTAAGTATTTACTAAGAAGACTGTGTATATTAAGATTGTTTGGACAAGTTCATTGAATTAATATAATATAGTATATTGTACTTAATATAACTCAACAACAAATCAACCCAACTATATTATGTGTGTACATAAAAGAAAGACATCACATGGTACACAGCTTTATAACACTAGGTCCAGTACCCATGTAGTGACAGATAATAGGAACATAGGAACAGGAGTAGGCCATTCAGCCCCTTGTGCCTGCTCCGCCATTTGATAAGATCATGGCTGATCTGTGATCTAACTCCATATACCTGCCTTTGGCCCATATCCCTTAATACCTTTGGTTGCCAAAAAGCTATCCATCTCAGATTTAAATTTAGCAATTGAGCTAGTATCAATTGCCGTTTATGGAGGAGAGTTCCAAACTTCTACCACCCTTTGTGTGTAGAAATGTTTTCTAATCTCACTCCTGAAAGGTCTGGCTCTAATTTTTAGACTGCGCCCCCTACTCCTAGAATCCCCAATCAGTGGAAATAGTTTCTCTCTGTTCCCCTTAATATCTTATAAATTTCGATCAGATCACCCCTTCACCTTCGAAACTCTAGAGAATACAACCCCAATTTGTGTAATCTCTCCTCGTAACTTAACCCTTGAAGTCCAGGTATCATTCTAGTAAACCTACGCTGCACTCCCTCCAAGGCCAATATGTCCTTCCGAAGGTGCGGTGCCCAGAACTGCTCACAGTACTCCAGGTGCGTTCTAACCAGGGTTTTGTATAGCTGCAGCATTACTTCTGCCCCCTTGTACTCTAGTCCTCTCGATATAAAGGCCTTATTGATTATTTTCTGCACCTGTTCATGACACTTCAAGGATCTATGTACCTGAACCCCTAAGTCCCTTTCGACATCCACTGTTTTTAACTTTTTACCATTTAGAAAGTACCCTGTTCTATCCTTTTTTGATCCAAAGTGGATGACCTCACATTTGTCTACATTGAATTCAATTTGCCACAGTTTTGCCCATTCACCTAATCTATCTTTGTAATTTTATGTTTTCATCTACACTGCTTACTGCAGAGATAATAATAGAGGTTTGTAAGTGGCACAAAAATGTGTAGCACCTGTCCTTTATCTTCATTCTGATTATACCAGTTAGCAGTAATTTAATTCATTTTCAGAAAAAGGGTGGGGCATTGGGTGGGATCATGGTTTGAGTTCTGATGTTGTTCATTTATATAAAGCCTTTAACGTAGTAAAGTCCCAAGGTGCTTCACAGGAGCGTTATCAAATAAAGTTTGACACTGAGCCACATAAGGAGATAATAAGACAGGTGACCAAAAGCTTGATTAAAGAGGTAGGTTTTAAGGATTGCCTTGAAGGAGGAGAGAGGTAGAGAGGCAGAGAGGTTTAGGGAGGGAATTCCAGAGCATAGGGCCTAACCACGGCCGCCAATGGTGGATCAATGAAAATCAGGAATGCGCCAGAGCACAGAATAAATGAAACAAAAACGCTTCTATTTTAAAAATCAGACTTTTGGTGTCTGGATTTAATTTTAGAAATCTCTGAACACAATACTCAAAAACTGGACTGTTTGGTCCAAAACTAGTTGGGTAGCAGCCTTAAGCAATAGGTATGGACCTTGTAGTAGTCAGGGGCGAGGTTCAAGATCTGTAGGCCTGGTATAATCCTAGAATCATATAGTCATAGATAAACCTGTTTGTCCTACCCAATATCTCAATGACTGACAATATGTGAGTGCAGGTTTCTTCAGAGAGAGGAAAACAGCCCAACCTTTTAAAAACTATTTTGTTTAACATGAAGTATAATCACAGCAATATTACAGATTAGTCAGCATTAAATGGCTCCTCTTTCAGTCCACTATTTTGATGGAAAACTCTTCCGAATATGCCTATGGAATATTCTGTACTCATAACACTTCTGACAAAATTATACATGGAATATTAATTTTCTAAACCTGCTGTCAATATGCCCGAAAAATTGAATTTTAACAGAATGCTTCTTTAATGCTTTAGATCTTGGTAGTTTTCCAAACCTTGACATTTGTTCCTTTAACATGCAATTGTTGCATAGCTCCAAAAATCTCCTCTATATATTCCCAGGAAGTTAAACTTATTCTCAGTATATTTTTCTACTGTAAATGTCCTGGGGCATGATTTTAACAGTGAAAAACGGGTGGGTTGGGAGCGGGGAGGGGGCATTCAAAATTGCAACCATTTCAGACCCACCCCCAACCCACCTCCAACCCGCCCGTTTCCTATTTTTACCGGGCGCGGGACGAGGGAAGGCGACCAATCCGCTCCCAGGAGGCGGGTCGGGTCTTAAAACCTTTCAAGAAGGCTTCGGGCCTCCATTTTCCAACAGTTTCTGATTTCAACCATGGGGTACCAGGATTCCCTGGCCTTCTCTTTTAAGCCTCATGAAAGGAGGCAAGAAGGCCCGAGACTAACAGGCTGGCTCAGCTTATGGACCGGGAGGAACAGAAGTGCTTCCCTCAGGCCGAACAAGCCAACCTGCAGCAACCCCCCAATGATCGCGGACCTCCATCCCACCTTGATCCCTGATTGCGGACCCCCGACCCCAATCACGGATCGCGGACCCCCAACACCGATCACTGACCCCCGTCCCCAATCCCTGATCCTCCCCCCCAACGATCGCAGACCCCGACCCTGATCGCAGACCCCTGATCCACCCCCCCCCAATGATTGCGGACCCCTGCGATGGCCCCCGATCCCTCCCCCCATGACTGATGACCCCCGTGCCAACCTGTGTCCTGTGCCAACCTATGCCCCTGTGCAACCCATGCACCCCATGTCTCCCCCCCATCCATACAAACGAAGACTTACCTGAAGACTTACCTGAACACGTCCTCTCCGTGGCTGCCCTCCTGTCCGACTGAGACCAGCCTGTCAATCAAGCCTGTCAGTCGAACGGCAAACCGACAAAAAAAAAGACGTCCTTACATCAAAATCGTAAGGATGTCCGAGAAACCCGTACTTCCGGGTTTCCCGTCTGCAATTTGACCCCCCCCGGCTCGGGGTCAAAATCATGCCCCCGCTGATGGTGTAGGGCGCAGTTTTGTGTCTATGACTCTCCGATGGGTAAAGTCCCAATCTCAAGGACCTACTGGGGGAAGCAGCAAGTGGCTAATAGGTGCTTTCCCAAAAGGACAGAGGAAACATTGGGAAAAAAGTCAATTCTGATCAATCTCTTGGACTACCTTATAGCCATGTACGAACCAACATTTGGAGAGAACTTGAAGCAATGTACTTGGGAATGATGCTCAATGTAGGGGGAATGTAAGGAATGGACAGAAAAATAACTCAAAAATGAAAAGGAGAAAATAAAACTAATTTCCTTCCACAAAATCTATTTATCTGACCATAAGAGTTAACTTTATACACAGCCAATGTTCTTTCTCATCTAGTTGGTACAATACTTGTAACATCATATTACATACGTTAGGACAATTAGAATTGAAAGTTAGTGATAATTGGTAATGCATGTGGTAACTTTTTCTGTTAGTATAAAGTAAGAACAAATATTTTAATTAAAACTTTGCAGTCTTAATAATTTATGAAGTATTCTGTTACTGTTCATTAAAAAAGGTATGATTCCAAATGTTTGCTATCATATGATAATTGACAATTTCTCTGCAAAATTCCCTTGAAAGTATTAGCTACGACAGCATCTGAGTTATTTGATGTATGATAGATGTACAGTGAGTAATTGAAATAAGGAAGTAAAACCTGATAAAAGATTAAAGGTAGGAGTTCTGTAGACATTAGTGGCACAGAGAGAATGTGGTTAGTGCTGGTTTAAAGCAAAACCTCAATAAGGCTGGTACTCAAACTGCTATTAAAAGCATCATGCTTGTTAAAAGCTCTAAAAAGGCAGGAAATCAGTGAGTGAAATACAGCTTCTTTGCCAATTACCACAGAGAGAGTGCACACCTTAAAGCACTCTTTGTATTGTCATACCAGCCTCTCCTTTCTCTTGTACCAGGCCATTCAGTAGGTACATTAGCGATCAGAAATAAGGTTTACAACACTGCACGAAGTTCACTTCTCGCTTGTTGTATGCGACCCATTTACAGTTCAATAACTGTGCACAGAGACAGCACTAAATGACTCTCCATCTTTTCATTCAGCCACTTGTTTTTGTAATTTTTTTGATCCTGAGGATATCATTAATAAAATGTACTCAGATATTTACAAAAGCTAATGCGTATCCATCTGATTAAAACTCTTTTTCTTTCAAATAAACCCACTCACTTCTTTCTCTCTCTCTCTCTCACTCTCCATTTTCTCCTACATTGTTTAAACAACACTTCATCAAATATAGCCTGAGGCATAAAAAAATCACAGAAGAGTAAATAAAAAGTATAAAAATCACAAGCTGGAGGCTGACTACCGTTGTCTACTTTCACTGCCTGGGGAATTATTATTCTATTGGTAGTTTTCATAAGGGAGGGGGTGGATGGCGGAGCTTGTTGTTCACAAAATGGATTACTGCTCTCATTGCTTTTCACTCCTTTAGGCTCTCAAGGGTCCACTGATTGCAACAAAGTGTGGCCATCTATTCCGTCTTATTGACAAAGACCCTTAATTACCACAGCAGCAGTAATACCTGCTATTAAATTCTGCTAAATAGGGCTGCAAATTAGCTGTGGATCTTGGTAACCTTTGTGTGTGTAATTATAGAGAATGGGATTGACGGAGGGCCCAGATAACTGACCCAGGTCATAGCAGCAGAAAAACTCTTTGTTTTATCGACAGCAGCAGGGGCCAAAAATGTAAAATTAAAAGTGCTCAGTTGGCTGGAGTCCTTCAGAGGGCTCCATATGCAACAGGCAACACGAAACTTGCCGTATTTGTGGCAGTTTATATAATTGCAACTAAAACTAACAGTCACTAACCTGAAAGCCTCCAGTACCATTTTCAACAGGAGGATGTTAAAAATGACGAGGCCAGCATTTTGGAGGTAATTCAGGCAATTTCCACAAACATGCTGCAACTCCAAAATGGTGTTGCGTTCTCACAATGTGAATGAGAGATGCGTTTATATCTGTACTGCAAATGCTGGAATAGTTGTAAGTTGTGAATGATGGTGTTCTTCACTTATTAAGGACATAAATGACCTGAAGTTCATGTGGTAAAATGTCATAAAACTTTATATTTTGGCATCTTTATTTGAATTCTTCTCTGCATTTAGATATCACGTAATCTGACCACGGCTTCCTAATTGATTGACCTGACCAACTGAGAAGCAGGCAGGCAGAACCCAAGACTCTGCAATAGCACTGACACTAGTGCTGCTCATGTACTGCCCAGCAGGTTAAATCCTTTCACCTGAATGCAGAAGGTGTCTTCTACTGTTTTCACTGTTCCTCCTTTGCAAGCATCACACATCACACAACTCAGCTGAGAATCAAGTTAGTTAGTCTTGGCTTCTACTGTTACAGTTATATAAAGCTCAGGTTAGACTCAATTTAGAGTACTGCATTCAGTTCTGGGCACCGCACCTCAGGAAGGATATATCGGCCTTGGAGAGGGTGCAGCGCAGATTCACTAGAATAATACCGGGGCTAAAAGGGTTAAATGATGAGACCTAGTTGCAGAGACGAGGATTGTATTCCCTTGAGTATAGAAGATTAAGGGGTGATCTAATGAGGCATTTAAGATGATTAAAGGAGTTGACAAGCTAGATAGAGAGAAACTATTTCCTCTGGTGGGGGAGTCCAGAACAAGGGGGCATAACTTTAAAATTAGAGCTAGGCCAATTCAGGGATAATGTCAGGAAGCACTTCTTCACACAAAGGGTAGTGGAAATCTGAAACTCTCTTCCCTAAAAAGCTGTTGAGGCTAGGTCAATTGAAAATTTCAAAACTGAGAATGATAGATTTTTGTTAGGCAAGGGTATTAAAGGATATGGAACCAAGGTGGGTAGTTGGAGTTAAAATACAGATCAGCCATGATCTAATTGAATGGCGGAACAGGCTCGAGGGGCTGAATGGCCTACTCCTGTTCCTATGTTCCTAGATTTTGGCTGGGGTAGCACCAGCACCAAACTTTTATGTTTTTGTTAGAAACACAATTGCTATACCTGCAACTCAGCACTGAATAGCAATCCAAATGTCCCTATAAAATGCCAATGTTTAAGCTTAACACTCTGTGAACCTTTCTCCTAGAAAAAGTCACTGTCAATGACACATTTAACCCCTTGCAATTTAGTGACCCTCATTCCCAAGCCAGCAGTTTTGAAGAGATTGGTGTCCCATGATAGGATCACATTTGACTATTGGACCTATAGGGATGAAATGCATTTGCTTGTGTTAAGCTTCACATATAGGGGGGTCTACCCAATGGCTATTGCATCAGAATGCAGCATTACTATGCTTGGAGCCAGTACTGATAAAGATATAATATAATTATAGCTATCAATTTGTCTCTCAAATCATGTCTTTCAACCTCTTCTGTTCATCAGTCTGAAATTGAACACAAAGCCATCTCTTTCCTTGGAGAGGATTTCCCCCATCTTATTGAGTCATTACTCTGTCACCAACATGAAAAATGCCAACAAACCAGTGCTGTTGAAGCCGCTAGTTGAATCATTCCTCATATTTAAGACTTATAGAATGAGAGGAGGAAGTACATAGCAACTTCTCCCCACCAACATCCTTAAATTGATTGTTACTTACTGTAATTATGTTATCTGAAGAAGAAGCTCTTCAGTTCTCCATTCTCCATGGCCACCAACAGCAATGTGTAGCACTTTTAATGTAGAAAAACATCCCAAAACACTACTCAGCAGAAGAAACAAGCAGCTACCAAGGCTTTTCATAAGCATTAAAAGATGTGTTTTGAGAAGTTTTTAAAGACGAAAAGAGAGGTAGAGAGGCGGGGGGTTAAAGAAGGAAATTCCATGCAAATGACTGAAGGATGTGCCGCTAATGTTGGAGCAGAAGGAGAGAGAATGCACAGAAGGCCAGAGGCGGATGACCAGAGGGCATGGGAGGGGATGAAACACTGGAGGAGGTTGCAGAGTAAGGTAGGGTGAGGACATAGGGGATTTGTAGAAATTACCAGGATATTAAATTAAATCCCTTGGAGCACAAAAAGCAGTGTACGTCTCCAAGGACCAGGATAATGGGCAAGCAAAACTTAGTGCAGGACAGGATGTGTGTGGCAGAGCTTTAAATAAATTGGAGCTTATGGAGCATGGTAGTTAAAAGGCCAGCAAGGAGGCAGCTGGAGAAATCGAGGCGGGAAATTGGTCTCACGCCAAACACTTCATGCTTGCAATGAACGCTTAAAGATAAAGGCCAGAGACTCACTGAAAATTGGGTCTCGGGCCTTATCTACATAATTTCGGTGAGCTGCAGATGCAAATCGAGCATCCCAAAGCAGCTCGCCGGTCGGGGCCCTGGGAAATTTAGCCAGCTCCAATGCAAAGCCAACCCGCTGATAAGTCCCAGAGGGGGAGGCGAACAAGAGGTGGAGTTGGCAGTAGCCCAGTATTGCTGAGGAGCACTTCTGCACCTCTTAGCTTCACATTAAGGCAAGTAAAAAAAAATTACCTGTCCTTTAGTGGCTTCCAGCGGTCAAGGACTACTGGTTAGGTCACTGTAGACCCAGAAAAACTGCGCGGAACAAGCACGATGTGTGCCCCACCCAATTTTTTTCAAATTTGGCATTGGGGATTTAAAACAGACATTAGGCCATTGAATATCATATTTACGGGACCTAACACCCGGGTATTCAGAAGTTGCCTGTTGCTAAATTGCAGCCACACATATCTGGTGGTGGGGGGGATCGTTCGCGGGAGATCGCACCCGGAAATTGGTCCCCCAACTCTTATTTTTCACACAGAAAATGAGCCCAAGTCTAGAGGTGTCTACGGCATG
Source organism: Heptranchias perlo (assembly GCF_035084215.1). Lineage (NCBI taxonomy): Eukaryota > Metazoa > Chordata > Chondrichthyes > Hexanchiformes > Hexanchidae > Heptranchias > Heptranchias perlo. The sequence goes on along the minus strand of NC_090345.1, from coordinate 23,759,290 downwards.
GATATAGGTTTTGGCAGTAGCAAGTGTGAGATAGGGTGGAGGTGGGTAATGTTGTGAAGATGAAAGCAAGTAGTCTTCTTGGTGGATAGGATATAGGGTCTGAAGCTCTGAGTGAAACAGAATGCAAAGATTGCACACACCAAGTTCAGCCTGAGCAAGTAGCCAGGGATGGGGATTGAACCTATGGCAAGGGAGTGAAATTTTTGGTGACAGCCAAAAGCAATGGCTTCAGTCTTCCCAATCTTCATTTAGAAGAAATTCTACCTCAACCATGACTTAATATCAGACAAACAATCTAATAGCACAAAGGTATATAAGGTCAAGGAAAGTAGTCGAAAGGAAAAGCTGAGTGCTGTCAGCATAGAAGTTGATTCTGTGCCTAAGGGATGATATTATTGAGGGGCAGCATGTAGGTGGGTCCTTAGGAAACTCCAGAGGAGGTCTTGTAGGAGTGTGAGAGTGGTTATTTGGCTATGCAGTCACTGAGAATATCATTAGTAACTTTTGACCAGGGCAGTCTGGGTGCAATGAGCAGGATGAACCGAAGAGATTCGATCAGGGAGTTCAAGGACCTTGGAAAAGGAAGGAAGGTTAGAGGTGGGGCAATAGTTGAAGAGGATGGATGGGTCAGGGGTAGGCTTTTTTAGGAGGACTGATAATGACAGTTTTGAAAGGTAGTGGGCCAGTGCCTGAGCAAAGAGAGGCATTAACGATGTCACCAAGCATAGGAGCCAGGAAAGATAATTGAGTGATCAGTCATTGGATTGAGTGGGGATCGAGGAAGCAGGAGGTGGCTTTCATGGAAGAGATAGGATTGGCAATGGCTAGGGGGGGATAAGGGAAAAAAACTGCAGTGACCAGACGATTGGGCTAGGATGAGTATGGAGATGGAGGGTGGAGGAGTAGGAGGTAATGGCTGAGACAGCTGCATGGATGGTCTCAATTCTAACATTTAGTGTTAGAATTGAGGGTGGAAGGGGCAGGGTGAAGAGTTGGATGAGCCACGTAGTCATTGCGCAAAACAGTTGTGGGTTTCCTTACCCTCCAGGATGATTCTGGAATAGTAGGAGGATTTGGCTGTGGAGAGGGATATGCCATAATACTTGACATGGTAGAGCCAGATCTGATGGTGGATGATAAGACGTTTCATGCTGCAGGTGGTAAGACTTTTGAGTCTAAGCTGCGGATCAGCCTAGGATTATATGCTCAAATCGTGGAGTAGGGCTTGAACTCATAGCTTTCTGACTTGAAGACAGGAGTGCTACCTACTGAATCAAGCTGACAGTTAGAGATAATCAGAAGGATTTCAGTATGACTGTTACCAGAGCCCAACGCTTAAAGAAAGAAGATTCACCACTCAGCAAGTTCAGAAGACACATTTATACTTTTCACCTTCTTCAACATGTTACAGTTCATATGCTTTTCTCCATAATAGGAACCTAACTACTTTAAGCGTCATTTGCACTTATCAGCATGCGAGATATCATATTTGCAACTAGTGTTGTAGTCAAAGCCCTTCTTGTCTGGCACACACCGATTGAATAAGGTGCTTTACAAATATTAAGCACTACCAAATTATTTCAACACAAACAAGAGCATAATGGGCATCCAACTACTCCTGTCAACAGGAATCATGAACATTGGAAGAAATGAATTTCAACAAACGTACGTATTTTGTGGATAAGGCACGGCAATATGTCTATCACATAGGGGGTGAATTTCTACAGGGCTTCCCCTGTTCCACCTCTGTAATTTCAGTGAAAGTTTGGCGGAAATTCAGTTTCTCTAATTAAAAATGGGGTTTCCACCAAAGGTATTGCAGCAGATGAGAAGCCCCAAGAAAATTTGCCCCTTTAGGTGCTGTCTCTGTCGGAAAGTAGAATATAAATACGTGGGCATGTACCATTCCGATGGACATTATTAACCAAAGGGTTTATACCCATGGTGTATAGAGATATTGAAAAGTGAAGGGCTTTTTAAAATTAATCCCAATTTTATGTACTAATCGCCCCTTCTTAGGTTTATATTCATCTTTCATTCTCTTCAAATAGGATGTGCTTCTTTAATTTTACCTCAGAGTTTTGATGCACTTGAACAATGTGGTACCAGAAAACCCTTTTAACAATTGAATCATTTTAGATAGATCTTCACTCAGTTCAATTTAGAAAGTTCACGTACTTTTTGTAAAAACTTTATTCTCCCACACCCTTGCTTTTAGTTTATTTTCTCCCCTCCTTTTTCAGGTTCCATAATTCATTCCCCATCAATCTCCAGAGTTCATCCAGTGCCAATTTTGATCAGTAACTATCAGGGAAGTGTATAAAACATTATCACTTTCCTTCACCCGCTGGTGGACTGCCTGATAGCACAGCTGTGATTGAAAACTCACAGTGTGCGGAATCTCAAGCGCAAACCTGTATCTTAGCACAGTGTGTTAAAACACCAATACTATGAACACAATGCACCATATATAGGGCCTGTCAACAAAGTAGAATCCTCAAATATTTAATTTGACTCCTGATAATTGTTTGGGAAGATTCCTAAAAAACCTAGTCAACTATTTCAATCTGTACTTTTTTCTCTAACAGGAACTTTGAGGATGCTGGAGCGCTGTGGGCCACAGTATTTCTCAGTGTAACTCTGATCAGCTAGCATGGGTATGATTTGGGAGGATTGATTTCAAAACCAGCAGTTTTGCTCCCCAACAGGAAAGAATGTGCTTTCAAACATTGCTCCATCTAGTGGTCTGACCAAAGAATGACAAAACTCACTCAACTAAGGCGGGTTGATTTGAATGGCTTGGTGCCTAGAGACATGAAACCACAACCTTTTTACTTGCAATAAGGCACTCTAGGGCATGTGCACCAGACGTTCCACAATGTAATATTTTTAAATTATTAAATAACAACAAGAGAGGAAACCAAGCAGCAATCCCTCCACACCCTAATGCTTCAGCATTCAGCTGTTTCATATTCAACTTTACATCATCATTACCAAAACCTTTATATATTTAGGATGGCCAAAGCAATTTTGAAATTTCTCGTATTTTGCCACAAGCAATATATGCAGTTAATAAGATTTTGGTTTGGAATGATGCCATATAGACCACATTTTTATTGTAGATGAATCCTGAATTAAATGGCTTCAGGTTCTGTTTAATGTTAATGTCAACATTGACAGAGTTGGGGCAGCTCAAGCAGAATGCCCTTACTGAAGCATGTTACTGACAGCTATTTGCAAGGTTAATGCTGTACAAAACAACATCCATCTTTGTAGCAGTTTCATTAGCCCCTTATAGCTGACCTCTCCTCATAATGTTGTCAAATGTGACACACATCAGATTATTGGGGAATATGGCGATCAATAAATATGCAACACCAGCGGTTAGAGCGCTCCTGGCATTATTGCTGGAAAATGCCATAAAACATAGCAAAGGGTAGCCGTCATCTGTCACAATCTACTAATAAAGAGACAGGCTTAAGGGGAAAGCTATCAATAATAATATATTGTAAGAGTAATGATGAACTGAACAGAGAATATAGTGCCCAGATACTGATGCATTATTGCTCAGAATGGGCAGGCAATAGACAAACATATTGAATGAACAATTGAGCTGTTCCTAATTAGATGTACAGGCTGCATGAAAACGATTTCTCTAACAGTACCCCTTGATTTTGATGAAGCAATGAGGCAACATTAAAAGTTCTCATTGAGAATAAATGTAACTTAATCAAAACTGTAACTACATGTTGGGGGTGCAACTGTTTCGAATGAATTAACTATCAAATCTTTGTCAACCAACACTGTAGGTTAGGACAGATTCATTTGTCCAAATGTGAATATCTCATCAATGTATCTTATCTCAAATCATTGCAAAGCACAGCAACGCAAATTCCAGCCATGTGAATGTTCTCAGCAGAGTGAATACCCGAATCCTTGCTCACTCTGCGGAGGTGTAGGTCTGGTGCAAGAGTAAAACAAACTACTTGCTACACAGTTTAACCATAATGTAAAAAATGTCAATTGAGGAAAGATTTTTCAAAGCTGTTCTAAATCTGTGTGTTTTTTCTTTCACATATGATATTTGATGACAACTACACCATAAAAAAATCACATCATCATATTGCACAATAAAAAAATACTTTATCACGGGACCATAGAATGTTGCAGCACAGAAACAAGCCATTTACCTCATCAAGTCTGTACCGGTGATATTTTTCCTATGAGCTGCCTATAATTCCCTTCTCCTGCTCATTTTCCATGATTTTTAATCTTCATCTTTTTGAAGCAACTATCTAATCCCTCTTAAAATTGTGAAGTGTTTCAACAACAGTTTGTGGCAGAGAATTCCACATTCTACCTATCCTCTATGTAAAAGAATTTTTTCTAATCTCCCTTTAATTCTTCTATGATTATCTCAAATTCAAAACCCTCTTATTACCCTCTTGTTGACCAATGGAGGCGCTCTAAAGCTACTTATCAGCCCAATATTCCTCTCCAAAGCACCTGGGAAACACTTACAACAGGTGCAAGGCCAAAGAAGCCATGGAAATAACGTGGGAGGGGACGTTATTGTGCCTCTGCCTCACTTTCCACTATGTGCAACAGAAGAGCACCCATTTTCAGGGGTTCCCAGAGAAAGTAGTGTGAGGTTTGTGCCTGGGAGCCCATCAAATGGTAGAGTTTGAGGTATCCTGGCAGCAAAACAAGGGAGGCCAGACAAAGGAACGACTATCTTTCTCTTCCAGCTCCCCCAATGATCTTTGGGCCTGTAGGCCATCCGCTGCTGCTCTCGAACAGCAGTCTGAACATTCCGAGTCTTGCAACCAGTCCCACAGCTGTAGGCTTCTCATGTCTGTAGCTGCACCTGTATTCCTGCCACCATTTCTCGGTGCAGATCCTTGCCAGGGGCAGGCCTGCAACTGGGTGAGACTGGGCAATATTTAATGTCTGTACCCACCAAATTTGAGCGCTTTGAGGCCTGGACAGACACAGCATACTTGGGTGCACTGCACCTATCCAGCACCTAGACAAAGGGGAGGAAGGAATATTGACGCTATCATAACACTTCATAATTTTTAATCACCCATTAACATTCGCAGCTCTAGTGAAAAAAGCTTTAATTTATCAAGTTTCTCTTCATAACTGTGACCTCTAATCCTTGGGAAGATGCTGGCGGAATCTACACTGAACCTTTTTCATTGCTTTCAGCTGAAACGTTAAACCAAGGCCCTGTCTGCCCTCTCAGGTGGACGTAAATGATCCCACAGCACTATTCGAAGAAGAGCAGGGGAGGTCTCCCAGTGTCCTGGCCAACATTTATCCCTCAACCAACATCTAAAACAGATGATCTGGTCATTTATTTCATTGCTGTTTGTGGGAGCTTGCTGTGCACAAATTGGCTGCCTCGTTTCCTACATTACAACAGTGACTACACTTCAAAGGTATTTCAATGGCTGTGAAGCGTTTTGGGACATTCTAAGATCATGAAAGGTCTTTCTTTCTTTAAGATGTTCATGTCATCCTCTATTTTTCTTGTTTTTTTCTTAATTTTTATTTACAGTATGTGCACACAGTTGGGTCATATAACAACAGCAATACTATATCTTGGCACAATATCTGCATGTTAACGATAAGACATGTTTGCCTTCCTTTCACATTAATCTCAGCAAAGAAGCTATTATCTGGACAGTATTAATGAGTGTGAGCTGCTTTTGGTCCAATTCTACTTGGAGCTGTTTCCGTTCTACCCCCTGGGAGTGGCTAGGCCCTTACAATATCATGGAGTATGGGTGCACATCAAAATTCCCCCAATTAAATTTGGCCCCTGTGATCATTTGATTCAGTCTTTCAACTCATGATGTACTTTTTCATTATTCAAAAGAGCAGGCCCACCAGTGCTGTAGGGAAATGATTAAAATATTAACTATTAAAATAGTAAAGATATTAGAATATCTTCCTCTTTATCAATTATTTTGTTTTTTACATTGAGGTTCCTGCATTAAAAGTACTATTCATTAAAAAAATATTAATCATTTTCTATTATAATGTGATGTGATGTTATCCTTTAATAGAGTACCATCCGCACATTATCTTAATAAATGAATGTAAAATCAAACATGCTTTAGTCTTTGCTGAATCACACTTGCGAGCTTGAATAGACCACGTTATACTTCTGGCTCTTATTCTACACAGAGATTATATTCTGGCACCTGACACTCCACAAATGGTGCCCCAGCGTCCTAAAGCAGTGACCACTAAAACATTCCATGGGGGACTGTACGGCAGCAAATAAAAGTTCTGGAGCGATCCTGCAATTAATGGCTGAGAGTCCTATTGTGAACAAACTGCAGTTTGCTTGACAAAGTGTTGAAAACTCAGCTGCAATATGTTACCAATGATTTTAAGAGATATTAGATATCAAACTACAAATTGTTTACCGGTGATAACTGTCTAATACAGAAGTATATCATAATTTCACACATTTCATGTAGTCACATGCAAAGACACGGACGTGCTGCAGTATTTTTTTAGTTGAAATGCAAGCTAATAACAGTTTGTCATTTTTTTAAAATAAGAAATAAAGTATGAAGTATGGTACTTGTATAAATGTCCGCCTATTAGCTAAGTTAAATGACAATATCAAAATTTAAACAAATAACTTAGTTATTGTTTAATCTTTTATAATTTAGTAAATTAAATTCATAACCACAAAATCACGATGTTCCAATTGTAGTTAACACATCTCCTGTGTTTATCAATTAAATGGAGATATTTCATTGTCTGGGTTAAAGTAACACCTAATGCAACCTCTAGCCACTCTTATATCCTTTACTGATACTATTTAATACTCAAGGGAGAGCACTACAGTACTTGTTTAAAAGGTCTCTTTGGACCTCGTGATCAATTTCAAGCCTTTAAGCACAGCAGATCTTTTAAAAAGAGTTGCACTAACTCAGACTTCAAAAGGCTGAGGCTGATAGCCCGAAAATTGAGCTGTATTGAGTGTCGTAGCAATCTGACCATAAAAGCAGTCTTGTTCTTCACACACCTTTCTGTATGGCCAGTTAGAATAATAGCTGGGGGAAAAGTCTAATTATGGGTAATCAATGGTTGAAAAAGAGCTAGTGATTATTAAAGAGTGACAGACCACACTGTGCCCAACTGAAGATAATGTACTAGTATTAAACTCTGTCACTAGGTTTCAATAGAGAATAAAAAGAAACACAAAATTCACTCATTACTTGAACCATCTGAGCATGGATTTTTATGGTGTGTTAATTATGAAGAGAATTGTTAATGTTGGTGAACAGATTGTTTGTTGTTTCAATTTGGAAAAGGTAGGTGTTCCAGGGTCAGTTATAATGATTACCCAAACACAAAGCTTTAGTCCCAGCCTGGAAATGATTGTATTTCTTTTTCCCATATGTTCCAGCCATGTAATTTGGAACTCAACCCATTGTTAGGAGTAGTTAGTATTTTGCTAAATTGAAACTGTCAGCAACTAATATAGTTGTTTTCACAATGCAAGTAGCAATTCCCAACTACTCAAGTGTACCTTTCGTGTGCTGTTGAACACATACCAAAACTGACAAGACGTGGCTTTGCATCATTTCAAGAGGAAACGCAACAATTGGGCTTTGATATTACACCATGGGACACGAGCTTAAGACATTTGTCCGAAATTCCTTCCTCTGCTATTTTAATGTGACGTGACGTTAACCTGTTCAAAATCCCGAGACACAATTTAAAGGCCACGTATTTTAAAAATTTGGACTCTACAAAGCAAAGTAGCATAACCCTTCTAGCATGCTCTGCTTCCCAATAAAAATATGGAGAGCAACATTTTTTCAGTATGAGGTTCTTATTGTAATTGAATATTACCAGTAATCCAAAGACATTTTATGCATGTAGAATGTGACATAATAGGGTAAATGTTGTGAGTCTCACCTGTGGGTCTTTGAATGTAGCTCATGCCTTTCCAATAAGCACCGGCTGCATGCAAGGCCCTGCTGATGACGCAGGACCTGGCACAATTTACCCTTATTACTTTTTATATTTGGTGTATGCAAAATAATAACATTCACATATGCTTAAATACATACTTACTCTAAACTTTCTTCTCTTGCTCCTAATAGGCTCCAAATACAATAACTTAAATCTTGTTGGAACAGTGGGGCAGGCTTAATGGACCAGCTGGTCTTTTCCTGCCCGTCAATTTCATATGTTCATATGTCCTTACCATCTGGTGGCTCGCCTACCAGAATCAGGGGTATATTGGACGTTGGATGACACCAGAGGCATTAGCTGCCATTAGCTGTTGACCATGCCTCCAATGCCTCTCCTCCATTGTCCAGCTAGGTGGGACTGCTCCTGTCTGGTTCCACTCTTATCTATCCAGTCATAACCAGAGAATCTCCTCCAATGGCTTCTCTTACCACCCCGGTAACTGTTACCCCTGGAGTCCCCCAAGGATCTATCCTTGACCCTCTCCTATTACTCACCTACGTACTGCACCTTGGCGACATCATCCGAAGATATGACGTCAGGTTCGACATGTATGCTAATGACACCCAGCTCTACCTCACCACCACCTTCCTCGGCCCCTTCACTACTTCTGTGTTGTCAGCCTGCTTGTCAGACATCCAGTCCTGGAGCAGCTGCAATTTCCTCCAATTAAACAGTTGGAAGGCCATTGTCTTCAGCCCCTACCACAAACTCCGTTCCTTCGCCTCCAATTCCACCCCCCTCTTTGGCCACTGTCTCAGGCTGAACCAGACTATGCACAGTTTCGATGTCCTAATTTGACCCTGAGCTGATCTTCTGACCTCACAATGACCATCTACTTCCACCTCCATAACATCACCCATCTCCTACCTCAGCTCATCTGCTTCTGAAACCCTCATCCATACTTTTGTTACCTTCAGGTTTGACTATTCCATTGTTCTCTTAGCCGACCTCCCACATTCCATCCTCCATAAATTTTAGCTCATCTAAAACTCTGCTGCCCGTATCCTAACCCACACCAAATCCTGGTTGCCCGTCACCTTGGTGCTCGCAGACCTACTTCGGATCCTGGTCCTCCAATGCCTTGATTTTAAAATTCTCATTCTCATATTCAAACCCCTCCAAGGCCTTGCCCCTCACTATCTCTGTAATGTCCTCCAGCTCTACAATCCTCCGAGAATTCTACATTTTTGGTTTGGCGTTTCCCCAACCCTGTTTATTGTCTATCACTTGGTGTGTGGAGTGAGAAGATCGGAGGACATTGTGGTGGGCCTGCTCCTGGGCCTGGCCTATTCTACCATTCACAGTTTCAGGATGCATAAGATTGATAGGCAGGACTCCTTTGACAGCTTGCTCAATTTTCAATCTATAGTCCGCATCAAGGTGATCTGGCATGATGTCTCTATTGGCTCACTGGATGCCTTCCCTGACCAGTGGATGTCACATGGCATTTTGCTTTAATTTCACCTGATTTAATTATTTTAATTTAGAATTACATTACATAGAATTTTACAGCATAAAAAGAGGCCACTCGGCCCAACAGGTCTATGTCGGTGTTTACACTCCACCTTACTTCATCTCACCCTCTTAACCATTTCCTTCTATTACTTTCTCCTAATTTGATTTTGTTATTTTCTGTTAGTTGTATTTAAAACCAGTTTCGGTGAGTCACCCCCTGCATTAAATATTAACAGCATTGTCCTTTAAGGGAAAGCACTTTGCATGGTAGATTTTAACTATCAGGAGGCTGGCCAGCAGAGCATGCTGGACCGTTCAAAACGGACCTGTGCCTTACTACCATACAGCCGGCGGGCTACGGGCGGAAAACAATCTCCCCGGGGCAGCCTGCCAGCCCCAGGCCACCGCAATATTGGGTGGCCAGGCCTTCCTCCGAGCCCAGAAGAAGGTAGGTCGGGGGGGCTGGTGGGTCTGTTCTCCATGGAGGGAATCCGGTGGGGTAGCAACCCCAGTTGTTTTTGTAAGGCCAGGAGGACCACTTACCTGCTGGGCTCCTCTTCGACTGGGCCATCAGCTGATACTTGGCAGAGGGTGCACAGTGCCTCCAAAAATGAAATAGCTCCCTCCTTATGAGTTTAGCTATCTGCCATTCAGCCCATCGTGTCTCTGCCGGACGAAAAAGAGCTATCCAGCCTAATCCCACTTTCCAGCTCTTGGTCTGTAGCCTTGTAGGTTACGGCACTTCAAGTGCATATCCAGGTACTTTTTAAATGCGGTGAGTGTTCCTGCCTCTACCACCCCTATAAGTAGTGAGTTCCAGATCCCCATCACCCTCTGGGTGAAAAAATTTCTCCTCAACTCCCCTCTAATCCTTCTATCATTTACTTTAAATTTATGTCGCCTGGTTATTGATCTCTCCGCTAAGGGAAATAGGTCCTTCCTATCCACTCTATCTAGGCCCCTCATAAGCTTATACACCCCAATTAAATCTTCTCTCAGCCTCGTCTGTTCCAAAGAAAACAACCCCAGCCTATCCAATCTTTCCTCATAGCTAAAATTCTCTAGTCCTGGCAACATCCTCGTAAATCTCCTCTGCACACTCTCTAGTGCAATCACATCTTTCCTGTAATGTGGTGACCATAACTTTTTTTTTATTCGCTCATGGGATGTGGGCATCGCTGGCAAGGCTAGCATTTATTGCCCATACCTAATTGCCCTTGAGAAGGTGGTGGTAAGTCGCCCACTGCAGTCCATGTGGTGAAGGTTCTCCCACAGTGCTGTTAGGTAGGGAGTTCCAGAATTTTGACCCAGCGACGTTGAAGGAATGGCGACTCTACTCAGTACTCTAGCTGTGGCCAATTTTGGATCCAACTTACCATTTTCCGTTGGATCCCGGGGGCTTGTACTTTTTTGACCAATCTGCCATGTGGGACCTTGTCAAAAGCCTTGCTAAAATCCATGTAGACTACATCAACCGCATTACCCTCATCGACCCTCCTTGTTACCTCCTCAAAAAATTCACTCAAGTTAGTCAGACACGATCTTCCCTTAATAAATCCATGCTGACTGGCCTTGATTAATCTGCGCCTTTCTAAATGATGATTAATTCTGTCCCTCAGAATTTTTTCCAATAATTTGCCCACCACAGAGGTTAGGCTGACTGGCCAGTAATTACTCGGTCCATCCCTTTCTCCCTTTTTAAACATCTAGCGAGATGTACAGTTGGTATGCTGAAGGAGCAATTCCATTGTTTGGATAGATCAGGGGACTACTGTTCTATAATCACACGGCATCCAAAATTATCTACGTCTACTGTATATTGTATAATTTTGCTAATTAATTATGCTTTTACTTACATGCCCCTGCATGAACATTCCTACTCCACTATCTTTATATCATACCTACCTATAACCTGCTGCTACATTAATATGTCTCTTTGGAAAATAAATCTACATTCCAAAGAAGGTGCACTCATTTTATGTCAGTACTACAGTTCTGTATTTGAACTGTTGATGTTTCCTTCCATGGTGCTTGTCCTTGGTGAGAGTGTATGATGTGTGACAGCTATTAACTACCTATGCTTCTTCTATCTCAGAGGAAGGACTAAACGTGGCTGGAGCATCAGATTTGCACTAAGAGTGGAGTTTCCACCAATAGTACAACATCAACTTGCATCTATATAAGAAATGTCCCAAGGTGCTAAGCAAATGGATATTAAAAAAGCAGGCACTAAGCTAGGAAAAGAGATTAGATGGGGTGACCGAAACCTTGGTTGGAGATATGGCTGTTGAAGATATTTGTAAAAGTGCAGAGGAACAAAAGACCCAGGCAGCTGGGAGCTTTGCTATAACTGAGGCAAAGGCAGGAAGGCTACACGGAAAACTGGAGCTAGAGGAATGGAGAAAGTTCCAAAGATAGGGTGGGACAAGGCCATGGAAGGATTTATAGACAAAGAGCAGGACTACACCTATTTTTACACATTAACAGCAAGAGGATAACTAAGAAAAGAGTAGGGCCTATTAGAGACCAAAAAGGTAACCTATGTGTGGAGGCGGAAGATGTTGGTATGGTTCTTAATGAATACTTTGCGTCTGTTGTCACAAAAGAGAGAGACGATGCAGATATTGTAGTTAAGGAGGAGGAATGTGAAATATTGGATGGGATAAACATAGTGAGAGAGGAAGTATTAAGGGGATTAGCATCTTTGAAAGTAGATAAATCGCCATGCCCGGATGAAATGTATCCCAGGTTGTTAAAATAAGTAAGGGAGGAAATAATGGAGACTCTGACCATCATTTTCCAATCCTCACTGGATACAGGTGTGGTGCTGGAGGATTGGAGAACTGCTAATGTTGTATTGTTGTTTAAAAAGGGAGCGAGGGATAGACTGAGTAATTACAGGCCAGTCAGTCTAACCTTGGTGGTGGGCAAATTATTGGAAACAATTCTGAGGGACAGGATAAACCGTCACATAGAAAGGCACAAAGTAATCAAGGACAGTCAGCATGGATTTGTTAAAGGAAGGTCATGTCTGATTAACTTGATTGAATTTATTGAGGAGGTAACAAAGAGGGTTGATGAGGGTAGCATATTTGATGTAGTCTACATGGATTTTAGCAAGGCTTTTGACAAGGTCCCACATGGCAGATTGGTCAAAAAAGTACAAGCCCCCGGGATCCAACGGAAAGTGGCAAGTTGGATCCAAAATTTGCTCAGTGGCAGGAAGCAAAGGGTAATGGTCAACGGGTGTTTTTGTGACTGGAAGGCTGTTTCCAGTGGGGCTCCGCAGGGCTCAGAACTAGGTCCCTTGCTTTTTGTGGTATATATTAATGGTATATATAAATGTAGGGGGCATGATTAAGGAGTTTGCAGATGATACAAAAATTGGCCGTGTGGTTGATAGTGAGGAAGAAAGCTGTAGACTGCAGGAAGATATCAATGGACTGGTCAAGAGGGCAGAAAAGTGGTAAATGGAATTCAATCCAGAGAAGTGTGAGGTAATGCATTTGGGGAAGGCAAACGAGGCAAGGGAATACTCAACAAATGGGAGGATACTGAGAGTGTAGAGGAAGTAAGTGATCTTGGAGTCCATGTCCACAGATCCCTGAAGGTAGCAGGACAAATGGATAAGGTGGTTAAGAAGGCATATGGAATACTTTCCTTTATTAGCCGAGGTATAGAATGTAAGAGCAGGGGGGTTATGCTAGAACTGTATAAAACATTAGTTAGGCCACAGGTTGAGTACTGCGTATAGTTCAGGTCACCACATTACAGGAAGGATGTAATTGCACTAGAGAGGGTACAGAGGAGATTTGTGAGGATGTTACCAGGACTGGAGAATTTTAACTAAGAAGAAAGATTGGATAGGGCCTGGTGATTGTTTTCTTTGGAACAGAGGAGGCTGAGCGGCGATTTAATTGAGGTGTACAAAATTATGAGGGGCCGAGATAGAGTGGATAGGGAGGTCCTATTTCCCTTAGCAGAGAGGTCAATAACCAGGGGGCATAGATTTAAAGTATTTGGTAGAAGTATTAGAGGGGAGCTGAGGAAAAGATTTTTCACCCAGAGGGTGGTGGGGGTCTGGAACTCACTGCATGAAAGGGTGGTAGAGGCAGAAACCCTCAACTCATTTAAAAAGTACCTGGAAACACACCTGAAGTGCCATAACCTACAAGGCTATGCACCAAGTGCTGGAAAGTAAGATTAGGCTGGGTGGCTCATTTTCGGCCAGCGCGGACATGATGGGCCGAATGGCCTCCTTCTGTGCCGTAAATTTTCTATGATTCTAAATTTTCTATGACTCTATGATTCACATAGCACCCACTAGGACCAGCACCGTTCACTGCCCACACTAGGGTGAGCTGGTCTCTGGCCTCTGCAGCCTATAACAGGGAAGGGATGCCCAATGCTTTGGTGCAATGGATACCTGCCATGACATTATGAGCACCTATGTAAACTTATAAACAAATGCAGGAAAAAATTTCCAGCTCAGTATAGCTAGCAAAATTGTAAACATGTTGATTTTGACTACTATTTCTCCATAGAAACCAACCAAGGGAAATCTTCCCACAATTCTTTTGGATGTTGTAACACACAGTGAGAAGAGGAAATGATCCTCACTGGAGGCCTGGACAAGACACCAAAATCTGCAGGCACAACAACCATGAACTAATGAGATGAATAAGGCTGTGTATCGTAATTGATTTTTAAATTGATAAAATAATCAGTCCTTCATTTTATTACCTGTTTTGCTCTACTTTGACCTCTTTTGCATATGCATGATGTCATCTAATGGGAGCCTGCAGATGTAAATGAATTATTATCCTGCTTAGGAGCTAGGAGGTTTATTCTAATTGATGTTGAATCATTTGTATATTTTACAAAATTCAGTCAAGTTCAGGCTTAATTAAACAGTGTGGGAAACACATATGCATAAACATTCTGCAGAACCACAGAGCATCACAAACAGCCTCTCGCAGATATATGCACATGCAGCCCCGTAATATTCTTGTTTTATTACTGCTTTTACAGAAATAATTGCATTCACAATAAGAAACGCTGTAGTTACATTATCAATTTTCTGCTAAAAACCTTTTTAGTAGACCAGCGAAAACTACATTAATTAAATGTAAGTGCTTTGAGCTATGGTGTGAAATTCAACTGAGCCATTACTATGAATTACACTTATTATTGCTGTAATTATTTTCCCTTGGCTGAACCTGCATTTTCATCCCCTGCTACTAATGTTGAACATATTAGCATGTTCTGAAGTTTGAACTGTACCATATACCAGTACCTGCTGGAAAACCACACAAAAAAGCCAAAAGCATTGCGCACTGCATTTAAGGAGTTTTATGGTGCCTATTCAAATCAAAGCCTCTCGTGTGCAGCTGGTTTTGTTGTGAAACTGTCAACTGCCTGCTTTACTAATACTGATTTACATCCTATGTGACACTTAGCAAACACTTTCAGTTACCACACACACTCTAGGTCAGAGCACCGTGTCGTACAAAAAGGTCCTGCAAATATAAATGGAATAAAAGGTAGTTGTTGAAAAAATATATTGATTTTATTATTGCTTTTACAGAAATTATAACTAATTCAAAACAAGAATGATGTCTTCCCAGGTTACTGTTCTCCATTCAGTATAAATGTAAGTGATCTACTAAAATGTACAGCATGACAAATCCCTTCATTTATAACTTTCACGGTCAAATGACAACAAATACTACTCATTTCATAAACAAAGGACATTTGCAATCAACATTATACTATATTTATTATATATTTTTCTGTGCGTTGTGTAATATTCATAATACCCTACATTAGCTACAGACACAACCATTACTAGAAGGGACTATTGCCAGAATTTGCCATATTTATTTGCTTTACTGAAAACGACAGTTATCTAAGTAATGCACGTCTACAAATTAAACATGGCGAATATGGTAGTTGGTGGCCCACGACTCTACGAACAACATACATCTATAGTGACACAGCCTGTGACCCAGAATCAATGGGGGGAATTTCAACAGCCCCCCCCCCCCCCACCCCGGCGGGCAGGTGAGGGTCATGGAGGGAGGGGGTTAAATCAGTAAATATGTGAAACCAGACCCCAACCAACCGCAAACGCGCCTATTTTTTAGGTTTAACCACGGTGGGTTTGGAGGATGAGTAACCTGTTCTGGAGAGGCAGGTCCATGATTAAAATATGTTAATAAGACTCCGTTCCTCAGATTTTGGCAGCCATTTAAATTTAACGCCGGGCTCAGGAAGCCCAGCAGCTAAAGGGAGGCGGGAGCTGCCGGATTTAGCAGGTATGTGCTTTTTAGAGCTCTCCATGTGGGCCAGGAGGAGCAGAAGTGCTTCCCCCCGACCCCTCAAGCAAATCTTCTGCCACGATTTGCCGAACCCCCCATGATCTGCCAACCCCACTGCGATCTGCCAACCCCGCCGTGATCTGCCGAACACCACCACCCACCCCCACAACCATGCTCCGATCTTTTCCGATTGCTGGGGACCAACGCCAGCGGTCCCCAGCTGCGGCCTTCTGCCTCTGGCTTTCCCGCTGGCAGCTGGCCAGCCTTTCAATTTGGTTGGCTGCTGTGCAGGAAACAGAGTAAAAAAATGATAATATGGTACTGCCATTAAATCCCTCCCTGCCTCCCTGTAAATATCAGGGCCAATGATTCTAACATTACGATTAAAATCAAAGGCTATGGATATTATAAACAATTTGTGTTGATAAAAGTTTCCTTTAGTGATTAATGCCAAATAGTAAAAGTATCTGAGGTAAAATGGATTCAAACGTGTATTTTGCTGGTCTAAAACTGGGTTTTCACTGGAAACGTATTTTCCCTGCCCCACAATGGGTAGAGGAGGAAAATGGAAATGCTGTAACACATTGTGAGGATAAACACTTCCAGTGGCAACACAAGAGAAGAAAACAACATTGGGGAGTTTTCCCCATTATTGGAGAGTTTGGGAATGTTTTTAAAAACATTTCCAGGATAATAATTTCCTGGCATTAAGATGATATGGAGAAGTACAGGAGAATACATTTAAGAACATAAAGTCTTGTCTGTATTCAGCTACATAAATTTGTTTGTGTCAAAAGTAATTTGTGACAAATGGAAGACAGTAGCATAATCTCCATCTTGCTTTACTTTTACAGCTGTGATTATCATAGCAGATTCTTTTAAAATCAGTCTTATTTATTTTAGTTACTTCCTTTTGCTATTCAGTTTCTGACAAAATGCATTTCAGTGACCTGCAGTGACTTGCCCTCTGAGTTTCCCCATGTGGGCGGTATAGGCTTAATGGACCAAAAGGCCTTTTCTCATTCCATGCTGCCTTTATTCTTGGGAATTAATAAGTACATGTTCTTTACTTACACTTCCACCTAAAAAAGAAGTGATGAAATTGAAAGATTCCCAAAACATTTCAGGTTTTGGTTAGTTCATCTCATAACAGGAAATAACCAGGAAATGCAAATAAATATCATTATTACAAATAGAAGGAAAATGGAATAGCTTTGCTCTAGGCTCCAAAAACTTACATAAAGCTTCTGACACCTGCAGCTTTGCTCAAATGGACACGAAAATCCATTATAATAGAAAGGGACCTCAAAGCCTCTCCGAGTTATTATGGTGAAATTGACCTTTACGCACGCCTTTGGAAACAATTCACCATCACAATCTGAATAAATTGCATCAACTCTTAATCATATCTCAACTCATACAACAAATTATTTCTGCAAAGCCAATAGTTACGGCAATATCTTTGTGCTCATATGTAGATTTTTGTGCTTCTCTATATTGACTGCAGAAATAGCTACTACGACCGCAAAAAACTATTGCTCAAGGTTGACATTTTCACTCCCACATTTGTATGCATTACTGAATGTACTCATTTCGAAGTAGAAATGATTTCCAGCAGCTGAGTAAAGTCTGACTGACTGAAACCAATTCAGCTGGCATTAAACACTATTACAAGCCAATCTCCAGGTTATTTCTTTTTAATGTATGCTGTAGATTCATCATTACCTGCAAAACTATGTTTCCAGTTAAAAAAAATTAAGATTTCTTGCCACTGCCATCTTTGTTGCTGTTGGAATAAGGTGACTAAGAAAGGAAATTATGGTAATTGTTCGCACTGTGAAAAAAAGACATTTAGATTTCTGACAAACATCCATAAAAGGTCAGTCATGAATTACTTTCCTTCTTTACAAAAGTAGCATATCGCAAAAGGAAGATGGTCCTGCAGCAGTAGCCAGAGCCTCTGTGATAGTTTAAGTGGGAAACTCTAAATTAGGATATTTTTGTTAGCCAGCTGCAGTACTACTGCACTGTGCAAACAACACGCCAGAGGCGGGAAGAATCAATACAGCAGAGGCTTTACCACTATGGCAGAAAAAAGTGGAGCAGTTTCTTATCTTTAAGATTTTTGAAGTTGGTGCTGGTGGACAGCACTTGGTGCATTGTAGTATGGAACGGTTTGGTGTCCATCATCTCTACACATACTGAATTATTCACCCTTATCACTGTGGCGAGGTAGTTCCTCACAGGGAAGGACGGTCAGCGTTGTCTGTTCTTAGGCCTGTTCATCCAATATTTGGTGATAAAGCAGCATCAATAGAACTGTGACTATTAATCTACAAATATTTTAAAATATTTAAAATAATCTCTAAAATTTAGCCAACTTTGTTAAAACACTCATCAGTTGAAAAATCAAAGCTCAGATTCCATTCAGAATCAGAACCTACTGATGCTGTTTGACTAAGATTATTTTCAATAGTATTAGTAAAGCTCCTTAACTTTCAAAAGCATATTTTGAGAGAAAGACTGAGGAAGCATGGCTGGTAGGCAGCAATGTGTTAATGACTGTGGTCCCAGCAATGTTTCCAGCTGATAAGCAGATCATCCTTGTATATTACACATTTTTTTAACATTTTCTTGTCTGTGAAAGGCAGGGTTATCGATCCTCCACTGTTAGGGAAGTTACCTGAAAGGGAAAGGATAAATTAGCTGATATTAAGCATAGCAATTGAAGATGGGCTGCACTTACATGCCAAACTGACTCTAAAGGAGAACAAACAACCTTGGTCCTCAACTGGGAAGAAGGTAGTAACATAGGAGGCCCTGATACATGCTTCCTCACAACCATCAACATCAAATAATCTCCAATTTTATCCAGGAGTTCTGCTGCTGTTTTTGAAAACTCCTGTGGGTGCACCATTGCCAAATTTGCAAGATGCTGAGATGGATCCAAAAGACTACGTTCATCCCACAACTGCATAGACCTGGCTCAATCTATCATTCAGAATACTACCAGTCAACATACGTGCAAAATACCTTTCAAAGTGCAGTTCACCAAAATATTACTTCGGGTCAAATTCCAAACTATATAATACTCATTTTTGTCCTCATCCATAGGTTTCACATTGATCAACAAAAGATATGTCTGGCCACCAACCTTTAAACCAATATCTTGAGGTCTGCCAGATGTCTCCTTGACAGGTTCCTTCTATGCATCTAATCTAGGTTTTGCTGTATGCTGTGATGGCACCTTTGGGAGCGAGTACAAACTTGACCTACACAAAGAAAACTCAGGTTAGCGAATTTAAACACTGTTCCCTTACTAAGCCAATGTTACTCTTTTGCAAACCAATGACATTCCTCCCAGAGGTTTACGTCACACTGGGATTAAATCGGTTGTATCAATGGAGACAGGATGCCTTGAAGAATCATCATAATGTTGTCAAGATGATGATAAGTTACACCCTGGATTCCTGCTGGTCTGCTTGTTACTTTATCTTCTTGTGAACTTCTAGATAAATGTAAACATTACACCACTGCCTTTATAGCTAGAGAAAAATTGTGGTGAACTCAATTGTGCAAAGTGGACCATTGGAAATAATTAGCGTGCATATACCTGTTAGTTCGACATCATTTGTAGCTTATGTCTTGGTAATGCGAGGATCATGGTCTTCTGTGTCTAATAAATCGTGTTGGCACAGGAGGAGAAATCTTTGTGCTCAATGCTGAGGTTGCGTGTGTTACTCTGGAAGAACTGGGCAACGAATACCTTCTATTTACTCTAGAGAAAGCATATCATGGGTGGGTGAATGTGAGTTCCTCCAGTTCGTGCCAACCTACACTTAACACAAGCCAATTGATTCTCCACTTAAGGTAATTCCACCACTTCTGGATGTCATTGCCAATCTGTTTCGTGTATGAATTGGTATCAAGTGTTCCGTAATGTTCTTCCATATTCCAGAGGACACATGTAAGTGGAAGGGTCTAGTTCCAGTCCCAAATATAGCCTCCTTGCTTTTCAGAATTTTTGCCTTTATGATTTTCATTCCTGGTCAGTAAAATTGTCTTTTTCTAGATGTACCAGTTCTGAATTTAAGTCCAGCATGGTTTATGTAATTCTCTGAAAGAACATTCTACATAACATTGTGTGCATTATTTATTATGCATATATTGTAGGCTCATTAATGTGATAAATGCAATTGGCTAGCATGCCCAGGAGCTGGCGTTAGCTGCACCGTAAATGAACACTAAATAAAATCTGCCTATTCACCCACCTGCATTGTGCCTTACATATGTGCCATCACCCCTACAAAAAAAATCAAACTTTGCCTACAGTGACTGTCATTCATACATGTTTGAAATTCAAAGGCTTGAAAAACAAATAAACTAGAAAAAGGGCTGATCTTAAATGGATTAGTTAAATCCATACATGTAGCTAAACCTCATCCTATACCACACCTGCCGCTACTTTCTATATGTTTCCCCCTTGCTTTCTCTTAAACTATCATTATTTCTCCCTGAGATCTCTGCTATCTTTCTCAATATCGCTCTCTGAGGATCTCCCCATGACTGCTGTCATTTTCTCAAAAGCTACCTCTATCGTTATATGCAAAAATAGCTGGTACATAAAATAACTGCTACTGATATTCTGTACTGTCCTAAATTATGATATTAAACCTGGTTATTTTTGGTTCCTACACAGATATTGCTGGGAACGGGGTACAGGTGATTTGATAAAACCTCCTTTCTCAGTCATCGAGGACGCCAGGAATGATAAATGTGTGCAAATGAAAGAGGTGGGGAATACTGAGCCATCCAGAGCAGGAAGGAACGACATGCAATCTCTGACATGAATTAGCAAACATCGCATGAGTTAGCCAGGATTCCCACCCGTGATGCTATCTAAAGTAAAGCTTCCTTTCCTGGAAGTTTCTCTATGATTCTGCATTTTGAACCTGAAAGCTATCAGAAAAAAATTACTCTTCTATCTAAATCCTTTTTGTTTCTCGCCACCCCACCTTTCCTGAAAGCATTCACTTCTTGCTGGGCTATATTTCTATGGGTGGTCCTAATAGCTCCTTACGTGGCTTGGTGTCAAATTTTGTTTGATAACGCTCCTGTGAAGATCCTTGGGATGTTTTACTAGGTTAAAGGTGCTATATAAATGCAAGTTGTTGTTGTTGTCCGTCGCTGTCCTGGAGCTAACCCAAGTGATCATTCACGTGTGAGCCATGACAATGAAAGTCAGCAGGCCACTTGATCTCGGTTGGTGAGGGGGGGAGGGGGGGAGGTGGGGGGAGGCGGAGGAAGGAATCACAGACGAGCCCAATCCTGCCCTCACCTGTTGTCCACACCCTCGCCTACAGCAGGAGCCACTGGCTTATATATGAGGAGGAACCATGTCCAATTTGCCCCTCTCTAACCTGGAGATACTGGGCCAATTGTAGCACCCCTACTGCTGCCCTGGCTGAGATCAGCTAACTCAGCATAGACCGCAGATCAAACCTGAGCCCTGCCTGGTCATAAAGCCTCAGATATTCACTGAATAAACTTGCTGAACCACTGGGGTGCAGCCCGCTATCTAAATTCTAATCTTACCCCCTTGCGCATGTAACAGGGAGAGCAGCAGTATGGACCAGAAAATGATGAATACAATCTTAATAAATTGAACTGTTATTTGTGCTTTGCAGATCCCAAATCTTGGATTAAAAATTAGACTTTTTCTTCACAGCTATTGTGTAAATGACAAAAGTGAAGTATATTAGCATTACATTGAAATAATATCAGTTAATCTCAGAGATGTAAAATAGTTACAAACAAATCATAAATTGTTAATGGCATACTATAGTTTTTCAGAAGTTACAATAATTTCCATATTAAACATAAAACTTAATTTTAGGGTTTAACCTTCAAAATAAATACTTATAACCTGTCAAGAAGCAAAGAGGAAGTGCCAGAATCCTGTCTGCAAAGACAAATTGTCCTGAAGGTATCAAATCTTGAAACACAAACCTCAAAGTAAAAGAGATTTGCTGCATTAGTTCTGCTTAGGTAACCATGAATACTAATTGCAGGAAGAGCTAACTGCACCCATAGCCCTGGGGTCATGCAGACATTAAGTAGCACAAAACCGTTCATAGTAACTACCGACTGTCAAATGGGCAGTTATCGTTAACACAAAAGGCTGTGTACATACCACAGTAAAATACACACAGCTCTTATGAGGTCATTCTCAAAATGTACGTAATATTGTCAAACTATTTTGTAACCTTTTCTAAGTGATATTACCAGTTATTTCACTCAGGTGACAAATTTTATTCCACGACCCCGGGCTCCTAGGAGGGAAGTCACTATCAAAAAGGAGCACAGATCAGAGACTGAGCTGCAGTCCCGACTCTCTGACCAGGGTTTCCTGCTGGGAGAGCGGAATCATGGAATCACCCACAGTTAAATCAGCATTAGAAGCATTCCAGATATTAACTAATATACAAGCCACCTGGCATCACCCAGTAGTTAAAATATAATCCTAAAATAGTATGTTTAAATGCAGTTCCACTAGATTGTATGAGTTCCATCAATTTCATTCATGTCTTTAGCAAGGCTACTGGTTTGCAATTTCCACAGAAAAAATGGACAGAATCAAGGAATGTGAACCCAAAAATCTGATATAAATCCTGAAATCCCAAGCAATATAAACAGAATGTGAATTATTTAGTCATCATAAACTGGTGGCCCTGTTCTGTTAATCTTGGCCTGAAAGCCTACTCTGTGGTATGTAAAATTAAAAACAAAAATAAGATGTCTATCAGGTGTCATCCTGTTTTTCAAAAGACTGCTCTCTCTACATATTTGATAAGGTTTTAAAATTTCCACTCAGCAAAAATATATAAATTCTCATCCATAGAATACTGCCTGATTGAGTAGAAGTGATACTGTGATTTGTAAGGGTTCTCCAAATGAGAGTGGAACATGTACACAAGTCTGAGAGATGTTCAAGTTAAAAAATAAACATTGTTTTCTATTAAAATCCCTCACCAACATCTGTGAGCCAAAGTACATCATGCAGCTTTTGACCATTCTCAATACAAAATAATCAAATTGTTTGCATACCACAAATCTGATTAGTGGAACGATGAAAATATGTTTCCGATTTCCACAACTAGGTCATCTGTTGTGGGGACTAAGGAGTACTTACCTGTTAATCTCTCTGTCCCTGCAACTCTCACTAACCTGATAGACTCATTTTCAATGAGGTTAACTGTTATATATTATTTTTATAAAATCATAAATGAACATAATAAATGTGACACTTATGAACATTTTGAAAAATTATAAATTCCATGCCATCTTCATCATTTGGTACAATGAATCACATTATTACTTTTTAAATGATATTATTTGTTGTAAGTAGCTTCAACATCTAGCTCAATGGCTGTTTTATAAAAATGTTAAATATCAGGGCCTTATTGGTAATGGTGGATGAGTACCTTTCATTTTTCACAGCAGCCTCCCCTGGTGAATATGAAACTGAAGCAGGAAGCTATCGTTATTAAGGCCATGATATTTAACTTTATATAGTTATAATATTTTGACTTCAAACCAAGCATGGAGCTAGACATTTTAAAGCCTCAGCACCTCTATGAGAAATAATTAAAATGTAACATTTTGGGGATCTATGGGGTGAAATTGGTCAATGCCAGTAGTTCAAAATGGGCTGATAGCGAATCGACAGCCTGATTTACACCATGCCCGTTTTTCTTTTCCCATTTTCTATTTTTATGCGGTGATGGGTGGGTAAGGTTCCACCTTTATTTTTGTATTTTATTTCTTTTTCCTCATCCATCTGGCCTGATGTCTGCAGCTGAGAGCTATGGCCCTCAGCATGCTTTCAGACTACCAGCAACACTCTCTGTAGCTGGCCACCAGTAGGTGACAGATATCAGCCATTTGTGACTCTCCCCTTCACATCTCAGTTCAGGGACTAAACCCTACATCCGTCCCTGCTCCATACTCCCTCATTCTTATGCGCCCTCACTGCTATGGGCATTCTCAAGATTGGAGCTATTCATTATAATCATTCCCATTACAAAGGAGAAAGAACTGCATTTTTGTCACCTCCCATGTCCTCAATATGTCGTAAGGAGCTTCATAATGAATTACTTTTGAAGTGTAGTCACTGCTGTTATGTTGGAAAATGCAGCAGCCAATTTGTGCACAGTCATGTCCTACAAACAGCAAATGAGATAAATGACTGGTAATCTGTTTTAGCAATGTTGATTGAGGGAAGAATGTTGGCCAGGACTCTGGGAGAACTCCCTGTTGTTCTTTAAATAATGGTATGGCCTCAGTTTAGCCTCTCATCTAAAAGGCAACACCTCCAGCAATGCAATATTGCAGTGAAGTGTTAGCTTAGATTATCTGCTCAAGTCCATTGTGGTGCTTGGACCCACAACCTTCTGGCTGACAGTTAAGAGTGCCTTCTAATTGAGCCAAGGTGACAGTAGAAGAGCATGCTCCTCATAAAAAATAGTTTGGTAAACTGTTTGGCTCGTAAACAAGCACATGATATAATTATGTAAATCATGTTGAAATGTATCATCATGTCACTCATCCATGACATCATTGCGATGAAAATGACACATGACTCTTCTGTCTCTTCAGACAAATACAGATTGGTACTCTCCCATGAAAGCAGTCTCTGTTTAAAGTCTTCAGTTCTCCCAATGGCTCATTGGGTAAATGCACTGTGTGATACCGAACCATACCAACCAGGAAGGTGATAGGTTGGATCCTTGTTCTGTGCTGGCTTCCCTGACCTCAGTTGGGGTTGCTACAATTAGTTAGACAGGATAAAAATGCAGAGGTTCATCGCCTGATTACTATCAAGTGACTCCTGCTGGAAGTACAGGTGTAAAATGTTGGATCAAGCTGTGACATTGCCTTACAATCAACTAGCCAATCAACATGGCTGTGTAGGTTCTAACATGAAGATTAGACACTTGAGGAGGTATTGGAGGGCTGCTGGTACTTATGGAATCACACCACAGGATGAGTCTCTCCCTTCAGATGAGGAAGTGTAAGGAGAGAAAACTGTGGGGAAAAAAAACTTCAATACATAATGGGGGTAATTTTTGGGGTAGTCAATGCCAGCACATGTCAGAAATCACTGATTTCATCAGATGAAAATGAGGGCGGAAAGCCTGCGACTTTCTGATACACACTTCCGTTGGACAAGATTCCCCAACACCACTACAGTCTCAGAAAATTACCCCCAATATTTTAAATGTGTGCCATAAATAGATTATTTCATGGTTAGCTATGAATTATGACTTATATTTACAGTCATAAGTCTGACCATAGCTCAAAAGCAATGTTCCCCATGAGGTATCCAGTCACCCTCTCTTGTGAATATATAGATTTTTTTTCAGAACAGAGTGAGACAGATTCTTTGTGTAGTCTATGGGCATTAATATTATTTTCACAGTCTATTTTATTGATATTCTACCACTAAAATAAAAATGAGTGAAAATATCAACTAACCACCCCAACAGGGCTCCGGTAACCTCATAGAAACATCTGATAACCATTCCTACATTTTAAAAGCAAGATTAATATTGGTTGTTGGGATGTAGACATTTTATATGGGACTATACACAATGGGATATTCCAGTCAATAATAAACCCTGCTTATTTTTTTCCTACTGCCAGATTTGGGATGACTAATCTTAAGTAATGGGTGCATGTTTCTAATATACGATTTTTGTGTTTCCAGTATGCTCTTCAGTATATAGTGTAATTATTTCAGGGTATAATACCTTTTATTATATAGTGTATATGATTTTATGGTATCTTCACAATTTCTAACGATCCTTTTCACCGACACTACAAGAGCACAGAGACCACTGGGGCTGACTATTTGATGGTGCACCACCCTAATATGTATTTTTCAACCATCTGTTAGTACCTGCAGAAAGGACTTAAGGGTATTTTTAACTGTCATGGTGAAATTATGCAGTACACCTTCTTTAAAAATACAATATAAATGTTGCAGTTATAAAACTCTCTCCATGGTAAAAACAAGGTAGAATTGCAATTCTGCCATCACCCAACATATTTTGCTTGCCCACTTTGCTTAAGTCAGAATTTTCTATTTTATAAAGCAAAGTTCTAACAACACATGAACTTTAATAAATATGTTTTCTGCTATTAATCCTTGAAATACTAGTTTTTAGTCAACGATTACTATTTTAAAAAACGCTATTCCAGTGATTAATGAGTTATGGGATTAAGCAGGTACTGTGGTTAATTATCATCCCACTTCACCCCTACTTCCCATTGATCGGTGTTTTGATAACAGCGCAGTGGATCAACAAATATCAGTTAGTGAAAGCAAGACTTGTGAATTAAAACGGTGTTTGCTTTCCATGATGTAAATGACATTGCAACCGTCTGAGGTTTTTGATGCGAGATTAATGACAGCAAAGACAT
Source organism: Heptranchias perlo (assembly GCF_035084215.1). Lineage (NCBI taxonomy): Eukaryota > Metazoa > Chordata > Chondrichthyes > Hexanchiformes > Hexanchidae > Heptranchias > Heptranchias perlo. Next base: position 23,733,020 of record NC_090345.1, on the reverse strand, counting down.
AATGTTGCAGCTGAATTTGTTTTGCAAACTGTCAGTGAAGTAATTACTGAGCTGTAAACATGATTAAATGCCGAGTGAATCAATTAATAATGTCTGCATTAGGGAAAAAAGGTCTATTAAACATTGTAGTCCTTTGGCTCTCACATATCTCATGTGGCACACAATTTTTCTCTTGGTGGCCTCCACTATCCCCAGGGAAGTTCTTCTTTCTGAGATTGGTTCGGCAATTTGTATCTGGATTGGAAGATCTGATGATAGAATCTGCTACTATCTGTAAAATTAAATGGTACCAAAAATAGACCTTTTTATACATTATGATAATTTGACTTATTTATTCTTTAGCAAGCCAATTTCAGAAATCAAACTGTTATCATAATATGTCTTGACATTAGTCAACTCCACAGTTTAGTGTACCTTTTGATTAAAAATATAATGAAACACAATGGGCTAAATTACCAGGAAGACCTGTTCGTGAAATCGGGATTTTCAATTAGCAGGGCTGCAGAGCTTTTTTGACATAGCAAGTAATTATTATTCTGCAGCTTCACACAAAACATCTGAAAAGCAATTACATTTTACACAAGAACCTCAAAAGTGCTTCAGCTTTTTAAAGGTAAAATACATGCTAAAGTCGCCTTTGAAACATGTCCAACTTGTATTATTTGCGGTGTTTTGTCACTATTTGGATGATCTGGCTCAGTCCGCTGGGCAGCCTGTGGCCTCTTGAAACCTGTTAGTGTTTGAGACACTGAGCTGGCAGATGCTCCCTGAATAGGAAGGAAATGATAATCATGTGAAACCTTAGCTACATTGTTTTAGGGAATGGCTTTAAGCACTAGAGGTTGAATAGAGCAGGTGGGATACTGTAGTTTCACACAGAAGGAAGGTAAACCAGAGTTTGAGAGTAGCAGAGAGACCACACTAACCTATTCATTAATTTCACTGGACATTGCAAGGCACACTACCATTGGCCTAATGCACACTCAGAGAAAGGTGCTCATTAACATACACAAGTGTTATCAGCAACTAAACACAAAGCTTACAAGCTGAAGCTATCACAATACTTTTGTGCTAGAATTTAAAACATGCTGTTTGATTTTTAAATCTATTACAGCAAACATACTGGTTTTGCATTAGCAGTTAATGACAAGTTGCTCACATTATAATTTTACATGACTTAGCTACCTATATGGACTAGCAGATCTAGCATTAAAATGTTGCTCTAGAGTACTGAAAACTAAGCTTTGACTCCCATCTTTAATTGATGTTTTAACTCAGCTGTTCCCTGAAGATAGGTTTCAATGAGCTTCAGCTGAACCTCAATAGTAGAGTGCTCCACTGCAGATGAAATGGAAAGATTACCTTGGAGACCTATCCCATCCTTTAACGGGTCCTTTCTACCAATTCTATTTTTGTCTGCAGTTAAACAGCCACTTTTACATTGATTCAGTTACAGTGGTTTCAGGTGCACATTGACATAAAAGTATTCCTATAATTTGGGTGTTAAATCCTGATCTAAAGCTGTTTTTATACTGGCACTGTTTTAATTTGGATTCTGGGAGACCAATGTCTGTAAAGCAGTTCCTTGTGTTAATTCCAGCTCCCTTTAGTTTGGTGGAAGACACTCAGGTTTCCATGGGTTTATACTGCTGGGATAAGGGAGTCAGATTAATCAGTGTAAATGCCAGGAGCTGCCTCATGGGTGCCAATCTCCTGGAATCTGAACTAAAACAGTACCGGTATTAAAGGGGCTAAAAACCAAACGTGTGTACTCATCAGGATCCAAGTTTGCGCAGGCAACAGTATAACTCCAGCCTGATGCAAAGCTGTGTTTAATAAATCTAACATTTTACATAGAATGTTGTTAATGTTAAGAGAGAACAGATTACTGGCCCTCTCTCTCCTAACATTAAAAGTTAGTAGCTCGAGGAGCAGACTTCTCCAGATTCCTTCAAGCACTCATGTAGAACTTTATAAGACTTGGTTGACAGCATAGCTAACAGCATAACTCTGATTTATGACCTCAAGTATGTGGGTGTATATGACAGTCTTTTTCTCTTTTTTTTTAGGTTCCAGTTGTGGCCGCAGCTTATGAATGCAAAGGTGGACATAGAGCTAATTACGGCATGAGGTTATTCTGAAAATTTGAATGAGCTTGAGATCCTCTATTCCTCTGTTCTGCATCCTCCTGTTCTATAAGTGAACCAGCACTGCAGAACTTGAGATGAGGACGCAACAACATTGTAGCCCAGATACTGTGCTCTACGCTCACTTCTAGCAAGGCTCTGCACTGGCAAGGTAGCCTCACAATTTATGTCTCGTGAAACTGAAATAATGGGGGTAATTTTAACCTGGAGCCAGGAAGGGGATGGGGGGGGGGTCGAATCGCGGACAGGAAACCTGAAAGTACGGATTTCCCGGACGTCCTTATGATTTTGACGTAAGGATGTCTTTTCTTTTTTTTTGTCGGTTTGCTGTCTGACTGACCGGCCTGATTGACAGGCTGGTCTCAGTCGGACAGGCGCAGAGCAAGAAAGAGAACGTGAAAAGGTAAGTCTTCAGGTAAGTCTTAGATTGTATGGATGATGGGGGGGGCACATGGGTGGGCATGGGGGCACCAGTGGGCACTGGACACCAGTGGGCATTGTGTACCAGTGGGCATGGGGGCACCAATGGGCATGGGGGTCATGGGGGGGAGTCAGTCATCAGAGGAGTGAGTCATGGGGGGAGGGATTGGGGGTCAGTCACCCGGGGGGGGGGGGGGGGAGGGAATTAGGGGCCATTGTTGTGGTCCGTGATTGTTGTGGGGGGATCGGGGGTCATCATGGGGGTCCGCGATCGTTGGGGGGAATCGGAGATCGCGTAGGCTTGTCGGGCCTGGGGGATGCAATCCTGCTCCTCCGGGCCCACAAGCAGTGCCAGAAAGGCACTTACCTGCAGTTTCAGGCCTTCTCGCCTCCTTTTGCATGGCGTGAAGGAGAAGGCCCGGGAATCCCGGCCCCCCGGGGTTGAAATCGAAAAACCTTTGAAAAAGGAGACCCACAACCTCTTTGAAAGATTTTAATGACCAACCCGCCTCCTGGGAGAGGGTTGGTTGCCCGGCCCTCATCCCACTCCAGTGAAAACCAGAAATGGGTGGGGTGGAGGCGGGTTGGGTGTGGGTCTGAAGTTGATGCGATTTTCAATGCTCCCCACCCCCAACCTACCCATTTTTCAAAGTTAAAATTCTGTCCAATATTTTTTAAATGCTTTCAGTTTTGAAAATTATTTCAGTTTTGTAAACTAGGTAATTATTGAAAGCTCTCCCATGAACACCAAATTATCAGCAGCTTATAGTTATTGCAACATGTAATGACTCAATACAGTTTTTAAATTATTAAATTTCTATTCATATATTCATCATATATAGGTTATGGACATCTGCAGACAGAATTATTATTTAAATACATACTGACTATATTATTTTTTATAATATAAACTAATGATTCTTCCATGGCATTTTGCATGGTGAGCTGAAGGATACTCTGTTTTAAGTCCCAATATCAAACATCCCTCTCGCTCCCTGCAGAACCAGAGATGTACCTATCCCTCTGTCCAGCTTCTTTTCATCTCTCTCTCTGTACAGCCTTCATTCAATAGAGAATCACCCCTTAACACAGTCTCCCCCTTCAACAAAGCCTTCCCCTCGCAATAGGTTCTCTCTGTTATCCACATAATAGGATATTTCTGGCTTTCTCTCCTCATCTTCTGCTTAATAGGATCTCTCTCTCTCCCTCCTTCTCACCAAAGGGTCTTTCACCTCTCTGTTTGTGCCCCCAACACATTCTTTCTCTCTTTCCTTCACCCCCAACAGTGTCTGTTCCACATTCTCTTTCAGTATGTATGTCTCTCTGCCCTCCCCATTCATAGGCCCATTAGCACTGCTAAAATAACCAAATAAATAAAATCCCTGTGGGCACTTGTCCCTCTCCTCTCTCCCACTTGTGGATACTGGGTACAACCAAATCTCAGAGCTGTTGCCATTCCAATGCCAGGCGTGTCCATCAGAGTGGTTGTTTTTTTTTAAAATCCGTATCAGCAGAAAGCAAAATCAACTAATTGTCTTATGATTGAGCTAGACTTTGTGATTATTATTTGGTCATTTAGATTTTGTTCTATAGACAATGACTGATATACCATTGTGATTTACAATAATTGATCTATAGGTTTACTGTTTCGTTTACTGGCTTACCGATTAAGATACAGGTTTTTGTTTACTTACGTATACTATATATTGAAAGATAAGTCCTGACACAATTTTAGTTAACTGTGTGTTCACAATCGTCCAGAGATTAGCACTCAACACAAACCCAAGGAGAAGTGGAAGCAAAACAAGGCAGATAACTTTTGAATAGCTACGGGCATTAAGATGGCGTCTTGGATGCGCACGTACCTTTCCAGCATGACGTGCGTCGGATGCCACCTTGGTATAAGAGTTAGTGCAGGCGCAGATAACGAACGCTGGAATCATGTAAAGTAGAGAGAAAATGGCTTCAATCAGTGTGCAATGCTGATTTAAAGTGATAGACACCATTTTGGGACTTAATGCTCAACTCAACGCAGTCTTAGCCCCGACCATCTGAACATGTCTTGGAGTGCCTGGAGGACCCCCCCACCAGCGCGATTGAAAGCGACCATGCAGGGTTTACAGGTTAGTGGCTGGATTATTGCTTCTGGCTGCCAAGGCATTTGTAACTGTTTTTGGAGGTCTCCTAGACTTGAATACTAGGACGCGGGGACATAGCCCAATATTTAGAGCCAGGACGTGCAGGAGTGAATTTAGGAAATGCTTCTACACGCAAAGGGTGGGAGATGTTTGGAACGCTCTTCTGCAGACGGCAGTTGATGCAAGCTCAATTGTGAATGTTAAATCTGAGATTGATAGATTTCTGTGAATCAAGGGTATTATAGAATCATAGAAGTTTACAACATGGAAACAGGCCCTTCGGCCCAACATGTCCATGTCACCCAGTTTATATCACTAAGCTAGTCCCAATTGCCTGCACTTGGCCCATATCTCTCTATACCCATCTTACCCATGTAACTGTCCAAATGCTTTTTAAAAGACAAAATTGTACCCGCCTCTACTACTGCCTCTGGCAGCTCGTTCCAGACACTCACCACCCTTTGAGTGAAAAAATTGCCCCTCTGGACCCTTTTGTATCTCTCCCCTCTCACCTTAAATCTATGCCCCCTCGTTATAGACTCCTCTATCTTTGGGAAAAGATTTTGACGATCTACCTTATCTATGCCCCTCATTATTTTATAGACTTCTATAAGATCACCCCTAAACCTCCTACTCTCCAGGGAAAAAAGTCTCAGTCTATCCAACCTCTCCCTATAAGTCAAACCATCAAGTCCCGGTAGCATCCTAGTAAATCTTTTCTGCACTCTTTCTAGTTTAATAATATCCTTTCTATAATAGGGTGACCAGATATTAAGGGATATGGGGTTAAGGCAGGTATATGGAGTGAGAGTAGAGAGAAAATGGCTTCATGATCTCATCGAATGGCGGAACAGGCTCGAGCGGCTAAATGCCACTGCCTCTTGCTGCCTCCTGATATGCGCCACCGCCTCCTGATATGCGCCACCTTCTCCTGCAAGAAAGCAGGACGTGTCTGGGTGATGTGCCTGTCATGGTTGAATAGCTGCCAGTGTGTGTGGCCTGTGAGTTGTGGGTTGGCGGCTTGCAAGTGTGATAATGTGTAAGGGTGACAGAAAGCATCTGGTTGGAAGAGTTGAGTATTGATGGAAAGTGTTTGTTGGTATGTGGGTGATGGGGGGTGTAGTTCGTGGTGCAGTTGGTATGAGACACCAGTTGACAGTTGACCTCACTCACCTTGACCACTCATGTTAAAGCACTGAACTTCTTCCTGCATTGCATGTTCATGATGCTGTGTGCCTGGCATTGACCTCGTCCCCCGCTGCCTCCCACTGTCTTTTGGATTTATGTTTGGCGGGCCTCTTGCACCGCCCCCCCCTACCCCCTGCAGATATGGGATGACTCTCCTTCTGTCCACCTTTTGCACCAAGGTGTCTAGTGAATCAGCAGAGAACCTTGGTGCACACACTCTCGCAGACCTGGTACCAACTCAGATCGGCAAATTGGTGAGGTCTGGGGTGCAGTTTGGAGGATGTGGGATTTAGTAGTGTGCGATCTTTATTCAATGTTTTAATCCAACTCATCAGTGTGTAAACAGAGGGATAGGACCTGCATCTGTGTTTTACGTGTGCGCTATCTGATCTCCGTTCAGACTCCATGCAGACAGTAGACTGTTATTTTCAGCAAATAACAGGTACCAGCTACCTTTAAGATATTTCCTCCCTTTAAGAGATTGTGCTCCCCCTGGTGGTGGAACGTGCAAATTGCATTGATTCCACGTGCAAGGCCGGGAATGGAACTTTGATTGCAGTTAAGTCCTTGGGTGGGCTGAAACTTGTGTCCTGCCTGCACAGGGGTCATTGGGCGCGGGGTAATAGCGCATCACGCTACCTACGCCCAAAAACGGCCCCTTTCCAATATCTCCCCCTAAGTGTTTAACTTCGGACTCCTGAAAAATGAAAACAAGAACATAAAAGCGCTCTGCAGTTAGCAGACATTCGTGTTGCTGGAGTTGTCACTGTAGCAGGGCAGGCAGTCACTCTCCACCAGGCAGTCGGCAGGTGCTCTAGCTCTACCTCTCTGAGGGAACGGAGGATCAGGGGCTCAGCTTTAGACTGGACGGTTAAGCCCAATTCTCACTGAGCTTCACCTGGAGTAGGGCGAAGCAGGCAAGGCTTGTGTAGCTGCTGCTACTCCTGTTGCTGCCTAGGAGGTGTTTGTCACTCAGACCAGTAACATAACAGCAACCACCCATCCCTAAGCACAAGTCTAACCATAACAGTGGTGGCCTCTGGGAATTGTATTCTCGTTTGGGAGCGCACATCGGAATGTGGCATGAGGTAGACCTGGAAGTTAGGAGGCTTCTGAACGTGGGGAGTCAGCTAGCTGGGGAGGGATTGTGAACTTTAGGGAGGAGGGTATACGCAGAGCTCAGGATGCCCAGAGGACCTGCGACGGGTCACGCTATTTGTTGATAAGGGGGGTAGTAGTTGGAGACAAATTTATGATTAAGTTTGAGACTTTTTTGCGTGTTTATTATTGTCATTTAATTTTTAGGGGTTTATAGTGAGGAAGGTGAGGAACCATCATGGTGGCTGTGCACTTCACAGTCACAAAGAAGATGAAAGATCTGCAGTACTGGACAGGCATAAGAAATTTTACCATATACTGACTACCCTATTTCCCAGCATTTATCTTTTGATTATCACTCAATAAATGTACAATGATAATATCACAATTAATAATCTTTCAGTGGGGGACATCATAGCATCATTATACATCGATGAAGCAGACCACTGACAGCCAGGGTACCTGCATGGACAAAACAGATCCAAAATTATTAAAACATCTGGTGAACTGACTGTAACACACATATATAAATAACTATTGTAGAGTGATTTCAAGGCTGAGTCTCATTCAAGGATTTAAATGACTGATTATCTGCTCAAACTTTACAATAGTGGTTTCTGATGTAATTTGAACCTCTTGATCTGATTACTGCATCATAATAACTCCTTGGTAAACCTTATTCTCTATATAAACCATTTGAACCTTTTGATCAGATTACTGTCTTGTAATCACTCCCAGATGCCCATTATGTAGCTACTAGAATGTGTTAAGAGGACTTGTGACAATTTGATTTTAAAGACTTTGCAAACAATATTTACCCTGGACTCAGCAGATATAGATGGTACAACCAAAGGCATAGTGAGTGTTTTTGTCTAGGTGCACGATGTCCTGCTTCGATCAACAGGAAACGACCACATGAGTGTCAAAAAGAGAGGCCTGAGCCAAGGATTAATTAATGTGGGTGGAAATACATCATCAGAAATGGTCAGCTTTAGCTTGGAAGAGATATACCATTGCAATGTTTGGAGTTTGCGAGTCTTTTTCTAGACTTATTTATTGTCCTGCTTTCCTTGTATTTTTTTCTGTGTGGCCACAAAGATGAAAATGTCCTGAGAAATATGTGGAAAAAACAATAGCTGAATCTGGTTGAAACTCAACTTACAAGTGTCAATTCTGCAATGTATACCATGCATTGAAAGTAGATGGTTTGCAGGGGTCTAGTTATATCTCCATATTCTGTTTGTTCATTTTTACGCACCCTGTAATTTTAAGTCACCAGCCTCTTAAAGCATTATTAATAGAGCAGCGGGTCTCACTCTCATGTCTTTGTACATCACCTCCTTCCCTTCTTTACTTTCCTGAAACTATAGACAGGTAGATTTTCTCATAAGCATAGGATTGCTGTCATTGAGATACAGTAACATGAAAAAAACTATAGGCTATCAGTACTGATACTTTGGGGAACAGATAAAAGCATCCCCCAGGCTGGAATGTTTAGTAAGGTGTGCGCAGTAAGGATCTGATGGACAGGGGCCAGGGTCAGATTACCAGTCTGCCTGACATGATGCATGGTCAGTGGGCTGTAAAGGCACCAGGCTAGCTTGCTCCAGCCATGATTCTGCTACAGGGTATTAGCACTGCTACAAGGGGTGAAAATGCACTTCATCCTGAAACCTGACGCCAATCTAATGGTTATAAATGTGTTTCAAAGATAAAAGAGGCTTCACAAATGTACTTTTCTTGTTTTGTAATCTTACATCAGCTTTTGGTACCTCGAAAGTGATGTTGCATTTTTTTTCCCTTGGCAAAGAGTAGCAGCATTTTATTTGAAGATATGCCAGCAATCTTTTTAAATCCATTGGAATTTTAATCTGAAATAACAGACACCTGGTTGTAGCCTGGGATTCAGGTGATTTTGTAACCCATGAGAGCAAAAGTTCAGACTCTAATGAACATCACTGAACCCTGAGATGAAGTTATGTCTTTTAACCTCTAGCATCTTCGAACTTCCTACCTCACGTCCATTATTTCATACAATATACAATATTTTTATGATCTAAGGTTAAAAAAACTAAAACCACTTTTTAAGTGATCTGAAGGCTGATATTCCTGCATTTCATAATCTTTGCAAAAGAATAGACATGACTAAATAATGATGAACGTCACTAGAAAAGGCAGCTGATGTAAGATTACAAAACAAGAAAAGTACATTTGTGAAGCTTCCTTTAAACTTTGAAACCCATTTATAACCATAAGATTGCCTGAGTTAAGTACTACTCTGAATATCAGAAAATGAGTAAAAAAATAGTGAAGAGTGAGATAATATTTAATTAACTTGGGAAAGATGTAGAATTTGAAGTATCACTAATAGAGAAAGAATTTTTCTGCCTAAGAGCATAGCCATTGGTAGATAGGTCAGGAGGGAGAGAAAGAGAAGACAATCTGGGAACACAGAGGGCTCAGAAGGCACACAACTCACAGCAAGTAATACTCCAGGCAATGGGTATACCTCAACAGTGTCAGCTATTTGGTTGTCATGCTGTGATAATACTTCAAAATTCTACCTTTAGTTAAGCTTAGTAACCTTTTTATTTTGGTCAGCAGCTGTCTGGCGCACATGACAGTGCATAACCATGGTTACAGGTTTCCAAACTAACCTATTGGGAATTCCACACAGGTACAGTTTATGTTTGCAGAATTCGGAGTGCACATTCTCTCCCTATAGGAAAATGCACCACTTAGTTACGTCCAGAGAGCTTAGTCACAGCTTGGCAAGAACCACCTCAAGTGTGAAATTCAGTTTAACCAGTTAAAACCGTACAGCTTACCTTCACAGAGCACTAGTAAGTTTCCTGTTGCTTATCCAACTAGGACCATCCTACCCCTTAGGACATTGGCTTCCAATTTGTCTGGAACTAAATGGGGAAAGAATCCTAGCCCCCAGTGACATATTCCATTAATAAGCTAGATTGGCTGGTCAGTCGTCAACGATGTCCTAGGATGCGTGACAATGGGAAATCTTGCCTCTCTGCTCTTTCGAGAGAAATAGGTTCAGTGAATCTGCCAACTACATTTAAACTAATCTTGGAGCTGGAGCTCACATCCTGGATAAAATCCAAGATTTAGCCACATACTCCCTTAGCTTTCATCTTCTGCATGAGGCACAAAGTTGAAAGCTGGACAAAAATTGATGGAAGTAATGTAATCAAAGCAATAGAAACAGTAGTCCCATGAGCCTTGCAATGTTCAATAATCCCTTATAAAGCCACAATCTGCCTTACATGTACCTCATAAGAGTAAAATCCAGCCTGCTCGCTTCAGAGGCTTCCAAAACATCCAATATGCATGCTGCATCAACCAGAAGAAGAACCTTCTGAGATAGATTTTTGCTAGCCAAGGGTATTAAGGGATATGGAGCCCAGGCGGGTAAATGGAGTTAAGAAACAGATCTGCCACGATCTCTTTGAATGACGGAACAGTTTCGAGGGGCTGAATGGCCTACTCCTGTTCCTATGTTCCTACCCTTAAAAGCCACTGATAATGATGAGATACCTCCATGATTTTCATTCTTACTGGAATCTATTTTTTGTACATAGGAAACACAGGGGTGATTCCGTAATCCTTTGCTCCCAGCTGGGAAGCAGCTCCCCGTTGGAAGACAGGATCATCGAATTACCCCTCACAAGGATAAATGTGCCGCAAACAATGTCCTATTTCCCAGTCTCCAAAGGCCAGTACTCTTCCTGGCACTAATCTCCAAGGCCATTCCTGTCTTCTCCTTTCACCGACAGCATTGCTTAGAAATTCAGCACGAATACTATCTCTGCCAGCAATGCAGTTCAGAGTCCACTTCTTCCCTGAAAACTGCTTCATTGAGGCCTTCTAACTGTACAGCTTTTCCACTTTCCATGCAAATGGGCCCTTACTGCAGCACATTGATGTAATACTCTCCCCAGACCTCAAGGATGCCTTTCGTAGCTTGATGCATTCGTTGGAGCCTGGGCTATTCAAAAGCTGTTATTGCTGAATCGTCACTCTCATCCTGACCAGGATTGCTTAACGTCTGTGAGCAGTAACCAGTTTTCCTGAGTGAGACTGGAAGGCTCCACTACATTTCTGAACGCCAGTGTATTTGTTTCAATCAGATTAATCACAATGCCTAATTAGTCTTTAACTGATAGTCTGCTGACTAACTGTGAAGCTTATAGCTGGTGGGCATATGTTTACCAGACAGTGTTCAGACCAAAAGGTAAGTACTGGTCAGACTCTTTTTTAATTCATTGGTCCGTGACAAAAGTGGAAGGAGATCCTTACCATTGAAGATGGATTTGTCTGATGGCCTGAAGCAACAGTGTGATCAAAAAGAAACCAATTGTGTTTTCTTCACATTTGATTTCAGTGCCCAGCTCAGACTAGGTTTGTTGGTGCACTATCAGCCATGAAAAGCTTAGCATCAATTACTGTTTACTGCATCCACAAATATTAGAAAGTAAATACCCGAGAACAACAATTACTGCATATTTGTGGGCAAAGGGCTGTTTTGTGAAAGTGACAAGCTGAATTTGGATATTTCAGTATTTTTCTTGTCTGGTTCTGTAAGTACTGTGTAGCACAGTACAGCTAATTTCAATTGCAATTAATCTGAGTGTTCATATGTGGTATAACACTGGTAAAAATTACAACAAAAAACACAAAGTAAATCATTTGTGTTCATTAATTCTCATTTTGAAAGATTTAAAGAATTGGGTATGAAGGTCAGTACAGCTGAATATCTGGTGATTAATTAGTAATTGGACAGGTTTGGACTCAACTGGGACACCCTTGTGATAAAATAGGCTCTGACAGGCACACACACAAGAATGGCCACTTGAAGGAGGTACAGGAGGGCTGCTGGCACCTGCGCCACTTACTGCAGCAACAATCGGTACCTTCAGGAGAAGAATGGAGAAAATTCAAGGGGGTGGCGGATAAATATAGCAGTTGCCACAAAATTTGTGATCCTGCTTAAAAAAAAGTACCTTCTCTTCAATAACATTTTTTGCTTGCATTAAAGAAGCAGTGCTCGACAATAAATCATATTTAAACTAGCTCACAATGTTTTATCGACATATGTGAAATGAAGATCCAATTTTCTGTTCCAGCTACACCGGCTCCCTGGCATAACGTAGGTGGAATATTGCACAGAGTTCTTAAGGAGGCACACGACCAGCTCCCTAAATACCCCTACCACTTCCGACATGTTCCACTGGAAGTGATGTCAGGTGTATAAAATGACCAAGCAAATAAAGGCAGATGTATTATAATTACATGCAAATACCAGGAATATATCATAGAACACATTTCCATATCCACAGCACCTTAGCGACACTCAGTGCAAGGAACACCGATACAGGGTGATCAATTGCATAAGCTCGGCCTGCTCAAGCAACGCTTCCGCTGCCTGGACCGTACGGCGGGAGCTTTGCAGTACAGCCAAGAGCAGATATCCAGATTTGAGGTCATCTGCTGCATGCTCCACAACTTCATCATCATGAGGGACCAGCACTTACCAGCTCCTGGGCAATAAGAAGTAGAGTGGGAGGAGAAGCAGGAGCAGGAGGAGAAGAAGCAACATGAAGAGGAGGAAGAGTAGGAGTGGCATCGATCACCAGTGGCCCTGGCATCCAGAGCTCTCAGAGAGCAGCTCATCAAGAGCGCTTCACATGAACCATTCCTCCCATCCCTAATACACCAACAGTCCCGCAATCTTTATCACCACCATTCTTACTACCACCATCTGATTACCTTCCTTCAGTCCAGCCTCATGGGTGTTGCCCTCAATTTACTACAAATACAAACACCAACACCAGATCCAGAAGAAACACAAATTTATCCAACAACTCAATTCTATCTGTATCTAATGGTTAACAGAAATAATTAAGAATCACCCATGTGCAACCCCTTAGTGCCTATCTTCTATTCTCATTTACCTATCCTACTGCTTCTACAAAGTGTTTCCCCAGTGGCTACAGCTTGGGAGGTGGAAGCCTGCTGAGCTTCCATTTGAGGACACTTCAGATGGCCATGTTGGGCGATCTCGAGCAGTTCTGTACCTTGAGGGCTGCAGACTGCACCATCTTGGCGTGGGCTAGGGCAGTCTGGCCCAGATGGCTGTATGGCACTAACAAGGGCACGGGCAGAGTGGGTGACGGGGGAGCAGACATGCTGTCATCCTGACAGAGGACACCAGGTGCCTCTCCCATGGAGCCAAGGCCACTTTCCTGGGTCAGTGCCCCAGCACTCTTACGGCTGTGCGTGAGGTCTTACTGAAGGCACAACTGTGGCAGTGGATCCTTGCTAAACTTTAGTTTTCTTAGGCACATCTTTACTATTATTATCAGGTAGCTGTGTCTGGTGCAGGACACCCGCTGTATAGCAGAGTGGCAAGACATGACAATATGCCACTCGTGCCACCTGACATCATGTGGAGCCTTTTCATGCACTTGCTGATCTTCTCAGCCAAATCCTGTGCTAGCAGAGCACTGAATGCAGTTCCCTTAGTTGCCAAAAACCTGAGCCCCAATTTTAACCTAACCCGTCCGACAGAAATGGGCCGAGTTCAAGTTGGGCGCCCGTTTTACACCTCTCCCAATTTTTCTCTCCATTGTCTTCAATGGAGTGTAAAATCAGGCGGGGTTTAAGACGGACATCCGCCTGGCGGGTTAGGTTAAAATCAGGGCTCTAATTAGAATCTACTTACCTTTAAATAAAGACTCCAGCTTTCTCCACGGTATACATCATGTAGAGTTATGCACTCAAGGCTGCTGCGTGGGAGAAGGGTCTGGGATTATCATTCATAAGTTATGACCAATGTTGCGAGAATGTTGCAAACGTGAATAGGATGTTACGATATGTAGCTAGGACAATTATAGAAAGAAAGAACTTGCTTGTACATAGTACCTTTCACATCCTCAGGATGTCCCGAAGTGTATCACAGCCAATGAAGTACTTTTGAAGTGTAGTCACTATTGTAGGAAATTTTTATAAAGCAAGGTCCCACAAACAGCAAAGAAATAAATGATCACATAATCTGTTTTGGTGGTGCTGGTCGAGGCATCAATGTTGGCCAGGACACCAAGGAGAACTCCCCTGCTCTACTTCCAATAGTGCCATGCAATCTTTTACCCTAAGAGGGTAGATGGGGCCTCAGTATAATATTTTATCTGAAAGTCAGTATCTCCAACAGTGCAGCACTCCCCAGAAGTGTCACCCTAGATTATATGCTCAAGTCTCAAGTGGGGCTTGAATCCATGACTTTATGACTCAGAGGGTCAGAAACTAGAAGTACAATCCTCTCCTGGTGCAAGACCTTAGTTCAGCCACATCTAGAATACTGTGGTCCAATTGTGATACTCTCATATGGCTGGGAATATTGAGGTCCTAGGAAAGGTTCAGAGGAGGGTCATTTAATTGATACCTAGTTTAAGAGCCCTTAGCTATTAGGACAGACTTAGAGAGCTGAGAAAGCGTAAACTTTGAGGGGATATGATTGAGAGCACTAAAATAATGAAGGAATTAAATTCTGTCCTCCATGGATAGTTTATTTGAGTTAGATAGGTAGGGGACATCTGTACAAGTTATAAAGCATAGACTTATTTGGATACTAGGACGTACTTCTTTTCAGAGTGTTGTCGTCCTCTGGAATAAGTTGCCAGTACATGCAGCAAGTGCAGATTCACTTCAAGTGCTCAAAAGGGAATTAAACAAGTTCCTGTGAGTGGACGACATCTCAAGTTGTACAAGGTAAGTGGGTTAATGAGGATACTGGTACCAATCACGATGGTCTCCTGGAGCTTGCTCGATTGCCTGCGGGGATAGGAGAGGAATTTCCCAGAGTTTTTCCTAAATTGGCCTACGTTTTTTTCTGGTTTTTTTGCCTCTCCCAAGAGATTATGTCTCACAGGAGGGGCGATGGGTTTAGTGATGTGTGTAGATTGTACCATGTAGGGACGGGACAGGGTTAATGGACCAACCTTTTTTTTATTCATTCATGGGATGTGGGCGTTGCTGGCAAGGCCAGCATTTATTGCCCATCCCCAATTGCCCTTGAGAAGGTGGTGGTGAGCCGCCTTCTTGAACCACTGCAGTCTGTGGTGAAGGTTCTCCCACAGTGCTGTTAGGTAGGGAGTTCCAGGAGTTTGACCCAGCGACGATGAAGGACTGGCGATGCATTTCCAAGGTTGTGACTTGGAGAGGAATGTGCAGGTGGTGTTGTTCCCATGTGCCTGCTGCTCTTGTCCTTCTAGTTGGTAGAGGTCGCGGTTTTGGGAGGTGCTGTCGAAGGATCCTTGGCGAGTTGCTGCAGTGCATCCTGTGGATGGTACACACTGCAGCCACAGTGCGTCGGTGGTGAAGGGAGTGAATGTTTAGGGTGGTGGATGGGGTGCCAATCAAGCGGGCTGCTTTGTCCTGGATGATGTCGAGCTTCTTGTGTGTTGTTGGAGCTGCACTCATCCAGGCAAGTGGAGAGTATTCCATCCCACTCCTGACTTGTGCCTTGTGGAAAGGCTTTGTGGAGTCAGGAGGTGTCACTCGCCACAGAATACCCAGCCTCTGACCTGCTCTTGTAGCCACAATATTTATATGGCTGGTCCAGTTAAGGTTCTGGTCAACGGTGACCCCCAGGATGTTGATGGTGGGGGATTCGGCGATGGTAATGCTGTTGAATGTCAAGGGGAGGTGGTTAGCCTCTCTCTTGTTGGAGATGGTCATTGCCTGGCACTTGTCTGGTGCGAATGTTACTTGCCCCTTATCAGCCCAAGCCTGGATATTGTCCAGGTCTTGCTGCATGCGGGCATGGACTGCTTCACTATCTGAGGGGTTGTGAATGGAACTGAACACTGTGCAATCATCAGCGAACAACCCCATTTCTGACCTTGTGATGGAGGGAAGGTCATTGATGAACTGGTCTTTTCCTATCCTTTTTCTTACGTTTGTATGTTCCTTGCAGCTTTTTCCTTAATAACTGTTTTATATGGATGAGATTAGTGCATCACACCAGCAATCCGTTACTGTTGCAATGTGGGGTGAATCCCCTCAATTACTAAACTCCCTACATTGCTGCCCAAACCGCTCAATTGCTGCCAGTATAATGCTTTCTTCCAACAATAATTTCCAGGCTATGCTTTTAGGTTGAATTGAAATCATATTTTGCCTATCAACTTGTCATACAGAAGGTATCCTGTTGAAATATGTGTTAACAAAGACAAAGTGACACCTATTGCTATATTTATAACGTTATGTGGTCTCAGTGTTCCATACTGCCAATGTCTTATATTATGAGGAGGAAAGGAGATTGTCTCGAATTCAGTTAAGAAAATATCAATCCTAGGTTAATTCAAATACATTGATTTTAACTGTGACATTAAAGGGCATTACAACTTTACATAGAAATAACTGGCCTTAAAATAATTACAAATTAAAGGCCCTGTTTATTGAGTTATCAAAACAAATGATAAAACAAACTTTTAACGGTGTATACAACTATAATAAAAAAAAAGCTTAAAGCACCCACTCTCTTTTTTCTTTTGCTGTTGATTCTGCTCTACATTCATCAGCTCCCTTCAGATCTTAAGCCTTTTGTGCACATAACCTTCATTCATCTCACAGTGCAATAGCTGAATCACTACATCACATTCTCCATGTTCTTTGATAGAATCATGAAAATCTTGTTTCATTCAATTTTTTGAAGGCACAGCTTCTTCATGTCTCTCATAAGTCCAACCAACACTTCATATCTTTTTTACCTACTGACATTCTTGGCCTCACTTTCTACTCTAATCTCAAGTGGAACTCTCATATCTGCTCTATTGTTAAAACTGTTACTTCGATTTCCTCAAAAACTCTTGACTATAAAGCCAATTCTGCCCAAGACTTAAATACTGCTCTGGCATATGAGGAAGCTCTACTAGCACCTCCTTACACTGCTGGATGGTATACATTGTCATCGACAGGCCATCCTCCAAAGTATTTCTTCATCACAAACTTTTCTATCAACGCTATTATGGTCATTGCTCTTTCGCACTTCCTAACCTCTAAAATGTGTCCTACTCTAACTCAGTCTTCCCCAGGACCACAAACTGTGGAACTCTTAACTTCCCCCAGCCTTCCCTTCTTTCTACAACTTATAGGGTTTTAAAATCAAAGCTGGTGTCACCTTAACACTGCTTCTTGATTTATCTAATCTTCTCTCCTATTCTTGTTAATCTTGGTGCTGCTCTTCACTATAGACCTTGACCTTTCACATAGGTATGAAAGTGTGAAGACATGTAAGGCCACTCAGAAATTTACAAATGAATTTACATGCAGATAACGCTGATAGAACTTTATTTTAGACAATTATCCAATACGCTGCTGATTGAAGAGGACTTGAGTGTTCTACATACAGTGAAATTTTTCTTCTATCCTGACATGAAATGGAAATTATTTTTCATTTGCTATTATAACTGTTACAATTTGAGATTTCTGATAGAGTAATATATGCTAAAAATGCTACTTTTGAGTTAAACATAAATTTACAGGGCAGCAGGCTGGGAGATGTAGATTAGTATTCAGATGTGAACGAACATGCTTCAGATAATGAAAGTTAGTTTGGACATTTCAATGATCATTCACATCTGTTCTGGATGAGATGACTCAATTGATTTGACCTCAGCAGGGGTTGTTGTCAGGGTAGTCTGGTGAGATTCCATTTCCTGGGGTCAGAATTAACAAAAGGAAGAGAAAACCCCATATTGAAGGTCATTTGAGTCCAACAAAGGCTGCAAGAAGGCAAATCATGGCCAGAGCTGGTAATTCAGGTACAGCAGATTATTTACTCAGCTAGAAGTTGATCCGAAAAGTGAATATTCCAATCACTATTTGGATAGCATAGCATGTTTGTGTTGTTTCGTATTATTATGGGAAGCATGGTAGGAGAAGTTTTAAAAAGTCTGGAATTTTCACTTTTCTTCAGTCACATGTATCATGTGAAATAAAACAATTTCTGCCTATCAAAAGATTGGAGAAGCGCATGTGGGGACACGTGTGAGTTCACAGTATCCAGTTCATATGTCAAGGAGATGCAGGGGGAAAAAAAATTGGATAGGGCCTATTATTGGGTGCGGGTAGCACGATCCGCTATTACCCCATGCCCAATGGCCCCTGCGCAGGCAGGTTGAGACTTTCGTGAAGCCTGAGGACTTACCTTCAAGCAGCGTTCCAAATCAGCATTGACATGAGGATTCAATGCAATTTGCACTTTCCACCTGCATGGGGAGCCCTAATCTCTTAAAGGCAAGCTGTCTCTTAAAAATCTCTTAAAGGTAGCTGTTATTTGCGGAAAATAACAGTCTTGTTGACTGCACAGAGTCTGAACGGAGATCAGACATCGCACATGCAAAACACAGATGCAGCTCCCATTCCTATGTTTAGCATAAGACCACAAGAGATAGGAGCAGGAGTAGGCCATTTGGCCCTTCGAGCCTGTTTCACCATTTAGTGAGATCATGGCTGATCTGATTTTTACCTCAACTCCACTTTCCCACCTGTTATCCTTTGACTCCCTTGCTGATCAAAAATTTGTCTAACTCAGCCTTGAATGTATTCAATGATTCAGCCTCCAGAGCTTTTTGGGGTAAAGAATTCCAAAGATTCACAACCTTCTAGGAGAAGAAATTCCTCCTCATTTCCATCTTAAACGGGCGACCCCTTATTCAGACTATGCCCCCTAGTTTTAGATTCCCCCATGAGGGGTAACATCCTCTCAGCATCTACCCTATCGAGATCCATGCCAGTATATTAACCCCAACACCACGAGCTCTTATCTTGTGCAGTAACCTTATCAAATGCCTTTTCGAAATCCAAATATACTGCATCCATTGGTTCCCCTTTATCCACCCTTACCGTTACTTTCTCAAAGAACTCTAATAAATTTGTCAGTCACGATTTCCCCTTCATAAAACCATGTTGACTCTCCTTGATTGTATTATGAGTCTCCAAATGTTTTGCTACTACTTCCTTAATAATGGATTCTAGCATTTTCCCAATGACAGATGTTAGGCTAACTGGTCTATAGTTACCTGCTTTCTGTCTCATTCCCTTTTTGAATAGGGGTGTTATGTTTGCAGTTTTCCAATCCGCTGGGACCTTTCCAGAATCTAGTGAATTCTGGAAGATTACAACCAATGCATCCACTATCTCTGTAGCCACTTCCTTTAAGACCCTCGGATGCAAGCCATCAGATCCAGGGGACTTGTCAGCCTTTAGACCCATTAGTTTACCAAGTACTTTCTCTCTAGTGATAGTGAATGTTTTTAGTTCCTCCCTCCCCTTTGCCCCTTGATTTTCTACTATTATTGGTATATTATTAGTGTCTTCTACTGTGAAGACAGATACAAAATATCTGTTCAATTCCTCTGCCATTTCCTTGTTTTCCATTATTATTTCCCCAGTCTCATCCTCTGAGGCACCAATGTTTACTTTAGCTACCCTCTTTTTATATACTTGTAGAAGCTTTTACTGTCAGTTTTTATATTTCTTGCTAGTTTACTCTCATAATTTATTTTCTCCCTCTTTATTATTCTTTTAGTCATCCTTTGCTGGTATTTAAAGTTTTCTCAATCTTTGGGCTTATCAGTAATCTTTACCATGTTGTATGCTTTTTCTTTTAACCTGATACCATCCTTGACTTCCTCAGTTAGCCATGGTTGGTTCACCCTTTTTGTGGAGTCTTTCCTCCTCATGGGATATATTTTTGTTGCGAGTCATAAAATATCTTTTAAAATGTTTTGCCACTGCTTATCCACCATCATACCATCTAATCTGTTTACCCAGTCCACTTTAGCCAATTCCGCCCTCATTCCTTTGTAATTGGCCTTATTTAAGTTTAATACAATAGTTTCAGACCCAAGATCCTCGCTCTCAAACTGGATGTGAAATTCTATCATGTTATGATCACTGCTTCCCAAGGGATCCTTTACTTTGAGATCATTAATTAATCCTGTTTCGTTACCTATTACCAGATCCAAAATGGCCTGTTCCTTGGTTGGTTCCTCAACATATCGGTCTAAGAAACAGTCCCGAATACACTCTATGAACTCCTCCTGAGGGCTACTTTTGCTAATTTGATTTGTCCAATCTATGTGAAAGTTAAAATCGCCCATGATTATTGCATTTTATTACAAACTGATGAGTTATGTTAAAACATTGAAAAAAGGTTGCACACTACTAAATTCCACATCCTCCAATCTGCATGCCAGACCTCACCAATCTGCCGATCTGAGATTGTCCCAGGCCTGCGAGAGTATGTGCACCAAGGTTCTCTTCTGATGCACTGGAGGCCTTGGTGCAAGAGGAGGACAGAAGGAGGGACATCCTATATCCGCAGGGATGGGGCAAGAGGCCCTCCAGATATATACCCAAAAGGCAGTGGGAGGCAGTGGGGGACAAAGTCAATGCCAGGCGCACAGCATCATAAACATGGATGCAGTGCAGGAAGAAGTTCAATGCTTTGCCATGAGTGGCCAAGGTGAGTGAGGTCAACTGACGATTCCTACCAACTACCACACTAGCCACATCCACTGCTCCACGCTCTACACCCCCCATCACCCACGTACCAACAAACTCTTTCCATCAGTACTCAACTCTTCCAATCAGATGCTTCCTCTCACCCTTACACATTACCACTGTTGCAAGCCGCCCACCCACAACTCACAGGCTACAGACACTGGCAGCTATTCAACCATGACAGGAACATAACCCAGACACACGTCCCACTTTCTTGCAGGAGAAGGTGGCGCATATCAGGAGGCAGCAAGTGGCAGTGGCATTTAGCCCCTCGAGCCTGTTCTACCATTCAAGGAGATCATCGTGGAACTATGACCATACTCCATATACCCGCCTTAGCCCCATATCCCTTAGTACCCTTGATTCACAAAAATCTATCAATCTCAGATTCAGAATTCACAATTGAGCTAACACCAATTGCCATTTGCAGAACAGCGTTCCAACCATTTCCCATCCTTTGCATGTAAAAGCATTTCCAAACTTCTCTCCTCCTCATCCTGGCTCTCAATGTTAGGCTATGTCCCCTTGTCCTAGTATTCAAGAATAGGAGATCTACAAAAACAGTTACAAATGTTTTGGCAGCCGGAAGCAATAATCCAGCCACTAACCTGTAAATCCTGCAAGGTCCCTTTAAATAGCGCTGGTGGGGGTCCTCCAGGCCGCCTAAGACATGTTCAGATGGTCAGGGTTAAGACTGTGCATTGAGTTGAGCGTTAAGTCCCAAAATGGTGTCTATTACTTTAAATCAGTGTTGCACTCTGATGGTATCCGTTTTCTCCCTACTTTACATGCTTCCAGCATTCGGTATTTGCTCATGTGCCAACTCCTACACCAAGATGGTGTCCGGCGCATGTCATGCTGGAAATGTGCGTGCGCAGCCAAGACGCCATCTTGAATGTTGGAGAGGCCGTTTAGCACTGAAACAACAGGAGCTACAAGGCCCATTTTAGCGCCCGCACTGTTACATCCCCTGGGCTACACTATCTTATAAGTAAATATTGGGCAGTGTGAGTCAACTCTGAAACGTAAGGGATGTGAGATCCACTTACTGGAGCCACTGACAACACTAAGCCCAAAAAGATATCCTTGGCAGACCTGAAATTTATCACAATAACCCATTTAAGTAATAACCTTGTATAAAGCAATAATTTACCAGTCATCTTGAGGGATAAACATTGAATGCCTCGTCAATTACTATTTTAACCAGGGCATCAATCAAATACTGGATGGCAAAGGGTGTTGAAACTCTATGGAAGATCAGATTAAAATGAGTCTCCAGGAGAGAAGGAACTCTTCTTTGCGTTACATGTCTAATGTGGAGCAATTTCCGTACCTTTGCAATGACCTAAAGAATTAGAATAAGCAGTCGTATTGCAGTTAATTTTAACGCCCCCCCCACCGAAGGATGAGTGGGAGAGGGTCGTTGAGCTGGTTAAATTATTAAAAATTGGAAACTCGCCCCCAATCTGCCACAAACACACCTACTTCCAGTTTAACCGGGGCGGGTTGGGGGTCAGGGGTCGGGCGAATAACCTGCTCTCGAGAGGCGGGTCGCTAATTATAATATGTTAATGAGGCTCCGTGCCTTAGATTTTGTCAGCCATTTGGTTTTAACACCTCCAGCACAGATTTCCCGGAGAAACCCGGCAGCCAAAGGGAGGCGACAACTGCCGGATCCAGCAGGTAAGTGCTTTTCCAGCACTGCTTATGGGGCGAGGAGTAGCAGGATTGCTTCCCTCAGGCCCCTCAAGCAAACGTGCCGTGATCTGCCGATCCCCCCGCTATCCAATCTCTCTCCCCTGCGATCCAATCCCTCCACCCTCCGATCTTCAGACCCCCCACGCTATCCCCCCTGCAATCCGATCTCTTCCCCCCCCCCCCACAATCTTCAGACCCCCCCCGCAATCCGATCTCTCCTCCCCACGATCCAATCTCTACCCCCCCCCCCCACCAAGATCTTTAGATCCTCCTCCCTGTCATCCGATCTCCCTCCCCCCGGTGAACTGCTCTTGCCCTGCCACGATCTTCAGAGCCCCCCCCCCGCGATCCGATCTCTCTCCCTCCCCCCCACAATCCAATCTCTCCCCTCACACCATCTCTCCTCTCCTCTTCTCTCCTCCACCCACCTGCCCCCCCCCCCCACCACCACCGTGATTTCTCCCTCCCTATCTCCTCTGCGGTCCCCGGCTGCAGCCTTGTACAGCAGAGAAATTGAGTAAAAAGATTCTAATGAGGTTCTGGTGTTAAATTCGGCAAGACCTCCGCCTCTCCTGTATTTCCGGGTGTCCGGCTGCTGACTCCCTCCCTGCCTCCCCGTAAATTCTAGGGACAAACTTTCCCAGTCAGGCTATAGACAGGCTGCTTTGTGGAGCAGAAACCATTAACTGTTCATACCTCTGAGCAAAAATGTTTCTATTTGTGTGCCAGCATTTCATGGAATTATGGCAATGCTTAGTAAATTACATCTGTTTGTGTACCTCTGTGTCTTTTAAAGTGACTACGTTCCTATCTCCTCCATAGACATGTGAGTTAAACAATGTGGTGGAGGATGCTCCAATCTGGCACCTGCTTGAACAGCGGTAACATTTTTGCATCGCTAAGAAACAGGTGCAGATCCAAATTCACCCTCGCTAATTAAGATGGAGGTTGATAAATCAGTTGTCCTTGTGCCAAAAGGCTTAGTTGCATGGATCTCATTAAGAGCTTTATAAAGTTTACTTTGCATTATCCAAAGTAAATTTTGCTGTTGTACTACAACTGCCTGGAAATAAGGAGATCAGCTAATTCTAACTGAACTCAAAATGCTCCCCCCATAGAAGCTACTATTGAAACCTGTCTTTAGTATCATCGTATGAACATTTCACTGAGAATCTTCCCTGGGTTATCAGTATGCCCAACTGTCGGAGAAAAGGACACTGCCAGTTCAATAGCTCCACTATCTCCCTTCTAGGATTGTGCTCTCACCAGTTAATTGAATGAGTGAATGCACAGCCCCTTATACCACAATAGACACGTTGTAAAAACCTTGGAGGTTAAAACTGGACTGAAAAGATGCTTAATGTATAGATGGTCCATGCTCACCACCCCCCAGAACTTTAGATATTTTCAGATAGTCCCTTTGATGACCCTATGAAAGTTTATGGGTCCTATCTAGTTGCCTGGGTATAGTGCCTGATTATATTAGTTGCTGAACTTTGAAGCTAGAGTGTTGAGAACTCAAAAGGAATAGAGCTTGTCTCTTTCATGGTCTCAAACTGCTTAGAAGTGTAATAAAACACCCATCTCGCTTATTAATATGTCACATTGTGAGGAACCCAACAAGGCAACCAATGCCACAAAGTCCTTACACAATGTAAAATGGACCCTTGAGATGAAGAGGGCTCTTTCTTTTGTAATCATATCTCAGCTCTGGAATATTCCATTTCCAATTAGAACGGGTGTAAGTTAATTTTCAGCTCTGGTGCTATGTAAACAACGTGGGAAGGGGAATCGACATGGTACAGGATGACATTTATTGAAATGGATACGCATTTCCCAATGCTCTCACGGTACATGGTGGGTAATAAATAACGTCTGCCACTTTCACTTGGTAAATTTCACCTCAGCTGCTTAAATGTATTCCTTAAATTTACTCATCAAATTCAGGCAACCTATTCAGATCAAAGACACATCCAGCAATTCCACAAATGTACTGAGTAGCTACTAGTGGATGATGGTAACAACAAGGGTATAATTCTATAAGAGAACGTTTTGATCCTATTTGTGATTAAAATGCATCTCAGGTTATTTTAGAGCCTTTTTTATCTGTGGGACCATTGTTGTGGCCATGAAAAAAGCATAGCAACCATGAGGAGTTACTGGTTGTAACCATGGTGCTCTCATGGCTATCATTACCACAGTTCTATCAGAACATATTATATGGAATACATAATAGAAATACAACCTAGGGAAGTTATATTTAAATTGTTGGTCACTTCCATGGTGGGTCATGTGCCATTTACATGATTATTTTTCTTTTTAAGGCCCATTGCAACATTTTTGTAATGAAGTAACAAATGTTATAAGATTGTTGTTCTATAGGTTGAAATATTGAAAATAAAAAAAAATTTAAGTCACAAAACACCTCTACGATTGTGTTTAGTAACATTCAAGAGCAGAAATTTTACTAAAAATACATTTTGGGAGATTTGATTTTACATTTGTTGAGTTTTATTGGCACCATAAATGATGGTTAGCAAAACCAATGGGAAAATTTTAAATGGAGAGTGGTGAAAAAGTGGAACTTGCTGCCAAATGGAGCGGTTGAAGCAGATAGCACTGACACGTTTAAAGGGAGGCTTGATGCATACATCAGGGAGAAGGGAGTGGATGGGCATGGGGGCAGGGTCGGAAGAGATAATTAGAGTATAAAAACAATACTGTACAAATTCAGCAGTATCATTGCCCCTGTGGAGTTGGGACAGAGCGGAACTTTTTCCTGCCTCTTTGACATGTTGCTGATCCCATCCCAAATCCCGGTGATGAGGTCTTTTAAAATGGGAGTCCGTGCACCTAGTGGTGCAACAGGAGCAAGCAACACGTAGAGACTGCAGTTCTTGGAGCAGCACCCTCCAAGAACTCAGGGGAGCCCGAGGCCTTGATCAAGCCAAATTAAAATATTGCAACAATTCTTTTTATTACCTTTAGGGAACAGGGGGTAACTTGGTGGGAGTAATCACTCCTGCGATTGATTATCATTTGCTTCTTCATTGCTGGTGCCTTCATTAAGCCAACAGGAAAACTGGCACCTGGTTTCAGTAGAAGTAAGTCCTACTAGGCCCATCAAGGATGTTTTGGGTGGAAATCCAGAGGTAGCCTAGGAACACCTTGCACAAGGGGTGAGAGCCTGAACAAGACCCTTCACATTGCATTTTGACTAAGATCTGCTCCCCTTAATGCACTGGTGCTTTGGAGAAATACACCAGTCACCAAGCCCCCATTGCAAACAGGTGCTGCATGGAGGGCCATGGAGAAGTACTTAATTTCCTTGGTGGCTCTGACCCTACCCCATTAGGGCTATTCAGTTCACCTCCTTGTCTAGACTTCGGCTTCAAAAAACTGACATGCTACTGCTACTTTCATGCTTCCCTTCCCCAAAAAGGAATTGAGCAGTCAAAGTTCCAGCTCCCTTTTGTGAGCTGCCTGTGCTGGAAATCCTGCCCCAGGACCACAGTACTATCGCAGCACTCATGCGCAATGTCTGAGAGAACTGTTAAAATATCTAATTGAGCTGACTTTACATTATTAAACACAGAGTCCTGCCCTGGCCACTTCTCTAGCCAATCTTTCCCAGTCCAGGCACGTCTGCCCAATCCCACCCATACTCTCTCGCTGCCCAGAAGCCTACTTTCGCTGCTATTTTCAGCTCCGCTACAGAATTTGCAGACTGTAATCAGAACTAGTCAGAAAATACAGTACAAGAGTCTAACACAGTGGAGAAAAACAGCTTTGAGCCATAGGCAGGCTTGGTGGGTCAGGGGAAGGTGGGAACAGACTGGAGATGGGCCAAATGGTCTGTGTACAGGTTAGGACAGCAATTCTCATTGTTTCTTGGCGAGCCCTGTGCTTGTTCCCTCATGCCCCAAGTACTCAGCCTGCCTGCCCAGCCCGAGTGCTTCCTAGACCACATGGTCCTCTGCCTGCCCTGAGTGATTCTTGACATAACTGTCTGATTGATATTTTGCGTTTCCACTTGCCTAACACCGAAAAAAGTTTCTAGCTGGTTACAGTAAAAGGCCATACAGTCACTGAGCGCTCAGCTCACTGGCACTGTTTAAAAGAAAGTTTGGATTAAATTGTTGGTTAGTAAGGCACATGTCAACTGTACAAGCATCTGTTACAGTAACCAGCTGTAAAGTTCCTTCACTCTTACACAAATTGGGAGAGGGCAAACACCGGCACTTTAAAACATATTGCTGATTAAAATTAAAGTTTCACTTATAATGTGCCTATCATTATAAAACAGGATATTCTCTCATTATACTGAGCAATGACGTGAAAGATCTGCTAGTTCTTCAGAAGCCTCCTATTCTATAACAATCACAGATTAATGTCCATTTCCTTTACAAACTTTATGAACCTAACTTTCAAAGATATCTGACAAATTATATTTAAATACATTGATTAGTTTGAAGGTCATTTGTGCATGTGCTGCAAACACTAAACCACTTTGTGGTTTTACTAAATGTACATAGCAATTCCTTGGAGAATAGTTTCCACTTTTTTAATTGTCATGTCGTTGCATCTTGTAGAGCCAAAATGTCTGCAGCAGTTCAGTGCACAGACATTAACCGTCTGAAGGAATAAGCAGCCTGTGACTGTTATAACTGTTTGGACAAAAAGTGAAGATGTGACTAATATTACTAATGAAGGCATGTTTACTTATGTGCTTTTAATTCTTAACCCTTTTAACATAGATTTTATTTGATTATCCAATCTGCAAAAATACTATACTCTTTTTCTAATTTGTTCTTCTGCCTTTTTCCAACCAATTTTTTCTATCCCTTCCTCCTCTCCGGAGGGCATTGACTTCTTTTGGGTTACAGTTCAATGGATGCTGGTATCAAGTGGAGGTCCAAAGAGACTTAGGGGTCCATGTACATAGATCATTAAAATGTCATGGACAGGTACAGAAAATAATCAGAGGCTAATGGAATCTTGGCCGTTCTATCTGGAGGACTAGAATACAAGAGGGTAGAAGTTATGCGACAGCTATACAAAGCCCTGGTTAGACCACACCTGGACACTGTGTTCAGTTCTGGGCACCGTACCTTAGGATGGATACATTGGCCTTGGAGGGAGTGCAGCATAGATTTACTAGAATGATACCTGGACTCCAAGGGTTAAATTATGAGGCGAGATTACACAAACTAGGGTTGTATTCCCAGGAATTTTGAAGATGAAGGGGTGATTTGATCGAAGTTTTCAAGATATTAAACGGAACTGATAGTTTCTCTCTATCTACCCTATTTCCACTGGTTGGGGAGTCCATGACTAGGGAACATAGCCTAAAAATTAGAGCCAGGACTTTCAGGAGTAAAGTTAGGAAACACTTCTACACGCAAAGGGTGGTAGAAATTTGTAACTCTCTTCCGCAAACGGCAGTTGATACCAGCTCAATTGTTAATTTTAAATCTGAGATTAATGGATTTTTGTTAACCAAAGGTATTAAGGGATATGGGCTGAGGCAGGTAAATGGAGTCAGGTCACAGAACAGCCATGACTTCATTGAATGGCGTACAGGCTCGAGGGGCTAAATGGCCTACTCTTGATCCTATGTTCCTAAGTGATAAATTTGCATTGTTAAGTGGACCAAAAAAAACTCTAAGCTTGATAAGTTCCTTGATAAGCCAAGCAGGATCAGTGTTACCTTTACAGAATTATTCTATACAATACCAATGGTTGAATAATATGGACCATTATCAGTAACTTCTGAAGAGCTAATTATTATCAGAAATCGGCATACCTGAAAAGTAATTAAGTAGTCATCCATTTCTGTGTTTAAAAAGTGTGACATTAAAATGCATTTCCATTGTTTTAAAGCACACCATAATTGTGCTTTGCCTATCCAGGCTGCGGTGCACCGGATTTGGTGGGCTGGGTCATTAACATAGTTGCACCCCTGCATAGGCCCACCCCTGCGTCTTGCAAGGTTTTGCCCTGTGACGTGGCTGCATAAATAGGCATGCTACTGGGTGCTAGGCCTTCTGGCTGCTGTGGCAGAACAGCAGCCAGAAGATCCACAAGCCCCAAAATCTCACGGGTCCCTGGAAAAGAAGTAGGTCACCGACCCTGTTGGCCTCTTTTGCTTGCTACCTACCCCCTCTGACGTCCAATCTGAGAGAAGCCCAGGCACAAGCCCACCGACAGCTTCTTGGGTCACCACTGTAAAGGGTGGCCTGGGACTACAAAAATTGAAGCAGAAAGGCCAATAATGCTCCCTTGCACTTCATTAATTTGCCAACACTGAGCCTGCATCTATTGTAGGCCCTTCCCCAACCCTTGGTGCAAGCCCCGGCAATCCCAGAGCAACATATTGGGAAAGGAGACCAAATGTAACGAGTATCCGCCCCCCCTTTTCCTCTCCATAGGATCTCCAGGCGCGGTGGAGAGGAATATCAGGGCCTAAAATTCCTCACTTTTGCAGGAACCTGACGGTGCTGCACTGTGTTCCAGAAAGTAATAGGTTTGTAAAATTGAAGATCAAAAATATTTGGTCAGGGTTCCTAAACAGTAACCTATGACCTCCATATGTTACTTTGCCTTTTTAATTGACTTGGTGCTGCTACTCCTAATGAGACCTGTTGGAAGCCAGAGACCTGTGATTCCCAGTGCTGATCAAGGGAATCTGGCCCTACACTTTTACTTTAAAATGGAGGCCTGACGTCAGCTTCGAAAATGTGGGTCTTGGTTGCCATTGGAACAATGAAGATCAGGTCATTTGTGTTTCCCAGTGCAACCAATGGTGGGAGACCATGTTTTTGCCATTGATTTCACTCTTCTAATATAAATCATAGAATCATAGAAAGTTATGGCACAGAAGGAGGGCATTCAGCCCATCATGTCCGTGCCGGCCGAAAAAGAGCTATCCAGCTTAATCCCACTTTCCAGCACCTGGTCCGTAGACCTGTAGGTTACGGGACTTCAAGTGCACATCCAAATACTTTTTAAATAAGTTGAGAGTTTCTGCATCTACCACCCTTTCAGGCAGTGAGTTCCAGACCCCCACCGCCCTCTGGGTGAAAAATTTCTCCCCAGCTCCCCTCTAATCCTTCTACCAATTACTTTAAATCTATGCCCCCTGGTCACTGATCCCTCAGCTAAAGGAAGTGGTCCTCCCTATCCACTCTATCTAGTCCTGTCATAATTTTACATACCTCAGTTAAATCTCCCCTCAGTCTCCTTTGTTTCAAAGAAAACAACCCCAGCTTATCCAATCTTTTCTCATAGCTAAAATTCTCCAGCCCTGGCAACATCCTCGTAAATCTCCTCTGTACTTTCTCTAGTGCAATCACATCTTTCCTGTAATGTGGTGACCAGAACTGTACACAGTACTCAAGGTGTGGCCTAACCAATGTTTTATACAGTTCTAGCATAACCTCTCTGCTCTTATATTCTATGCCTCGGCTAATAAAGGAAAGTATCCTGTATGCCTTTTTAACCACCTTATCTACCATCCTGCTATCTTCAGGGATCTGTGGACATGCACTCCAAGGTCCCTTTGTTCCTCTACACCTCTCAGTATCCTCCCATTTATTGTGTACTCCCTTGCCGTGCTTGCCCTCCCCAAATACATTACCTCACACTTCTCCAGATTGAATTCCATTTGCCACTTTTCTGCCCACCTGACCAGTCCATTGATATCTTCCTGCAGTCTACAGCTTTCCTCCTCACCATCAACCACACGGCTAATTTTTGTATCATCTGCAAACTTCTTGATCAAGCCCCCCACATTCAAGTCCAAGTCATTAATATATACCACAAAAAAGCAAGGGACCTAGTACTGAGCCTTGCGGAACCCCATTGGAAACAGCCTTCCAGTCGCAAAAACACCCATCAACCATTACCCTTTCTTCCTGCCACTGAGCCAATTTTGGATCCAACTTGCCACTTTTCCTTGGATCCCATGGGCTTTTACTTTTTTGACCAGTCTGCCACGTGGGACCTTGTCGAATGCCTTGCTAAAATCCATGTACATTACATCAAACGCGTTACCCTCATCGACCCTCCTTGTTACCTCCTCAAAAAAGTCAATCAAGTTAGTCAGACATGACCTTCCCTTAACAAATCCACGCTGACTGTCCTTGATTAACCCGTGCCTTTCTAAATGACGATTTGTGCTGTCCCTCAGAATTGATTCCAATAATTTGCCCACCACCAAGGTTAGACTGACTGGCCTATAATTACTAGGTCTATCTCTTTCTCCCTTTTTAAACAATGGTACAACGTTAGCAGACGTCCAATCCTCCGGCACTATGCCTGTAGCCAGGGAGGATCGGAAAATGATGGTCAGAGCTGTATACCTGGCAGCCACGGATTGGTAGGATGTGGAACTGAATTTCCAATTCTCCACACTTGAGTTGCTGAACTCAGATCACCAGACAATGGAGGTAAGCTGCATTCTCAGAGAGAGGAAAAATGAAGCAGTGATTCACCCCAGGTTAACACTCATGAACCTCCAGCAGCTGGTTGCAGAGTAACATAAAATAAAGGCCTGACAGCTTGTCAACTGCCCATTGGGAAATGATAGTACATATTAGAGGGGAGTTAAAACAAGGTGGAAAATAACTAAAAACTGAAGGGAGAATATAAGTGTCAAAAATAAAAAAAGACTATTATTGAATATCAAATAGGTATACTTCCATTTGTTTTACATTTGAAAAGGTGACTGTCATTTTAAGGTGGTTCCTGTAGAAATAAAATCATTTTGCCAGTAAAAAAGGTTTCATCTTTCGGTGAGGCAGCTTACAGTGGTTGGCAATTTTGCTTCAACCTAATCTCTCTAGGCAGTATAAGGAACTAAAATGCAGATGTGCACCATCTACTTCATCATTAAGTGTCATCAGCGTAGTCATTTCATATTTGTCCAGAATATAATAATGACCAAAATGCTGTATTCTTATTATATTTTAACATTCTTATTAATGAAAGTGATCATTTAATCTGTCACTGTGTAAAATATTATGCCAAATTTGCTGCAAAAGAAATATGATATTCAAAGTTTCAGAAATTTTAACTTTTGTTTGATTTACTTAACTTTTTATTAAAGAACTAGCAGATTTCCCTTGGCATGGCTCATAATAAGTCAAAGGATACACTGTTCTAGACGGACAGAAACACTGTACTATGTAACACAGAATTTATTATTCTGCTGTCAATGTGCAGTGTGTGTAATCTAGTCTGACCATTTAAGACCACAAGGTCTAATTGCTGTCAATATGCTTGTCTTTCAGTTAATTAGAGGCCAATTCTTGTTGATCACATTCTGAGGTCAATTAGAATTTATTGCTTCTCTTTAGTTTGGCTTTGCTTTATTATTTTATACTTTTTTAAAGATTGTTTTACTTCTGGAACAAAGTGTGACACTTGGAAGTTTAGTATCTGGAGTGTGACATTCAAAACTTTTAGATATAAAGTTAGAGGGAGACAGAATCTTCGACGTCTGCTTAAACATGTTTTGAGACTTTTTTTAGTCACGGGCTGGTAACATTATTACTGAAAATAGGTGAAATTATAAATGAAGCAAATTGTACATTTATTTATTTGGAACATAACTTATTTTTTTTATTTGTGAGTACTTCACCAGTCACTACCCCCTAACATGGCTATTGCTTTCAGTACAGCTGTGACTGGAGCATAACAAAGTGTGGAATGAGACAAGGCCATTCAGCCCACCTAGTTTGTTCTTTTCAACAGATTTTGAACAACCTTCATTGTTGTGGATTCTCACCAATGAGTTTAATCTGTTGAGAGATATAAATAACCATATGCAAAACTGTCCCTCAAAAATAATCAACCAAAAGAAAAATTCCAGAGTGCTGTTATAATCTACATTACTCAATCCTGAACACTTCCATTATACAGATGGTATTCCTGCTTATTCCAGTTAGACCGGAACCATAGTGTTCCACAAAGTATTTCATCCTGTATGTCTATACTTAATCTTGTAACATTCAATCCCATTTTTAATCAGAAAGTCATTCAGTTCCCTTCTGGAATCAACTTATATGCTTGCCCTGGTTAAAGAATGGTGCAAACTGGGAAATACAGATCAAGTCTACTGGGTCCATATTACTCTAAGGGTGCATTTATACTGTAGCTTCTGGTCTGGCACTGGTAACAGGGTTCCAACCAAGCAGAATCCTGTTTATATTGCTTGGCTGCTGCCTGTGCTGTTTATTAGAGTGCTTAGCAAACACCTGTATATTTTTTATGTTGTGACTATTGACACCACTGTGTCAGCCAATGTGTTGGAGGCGGGGCGGGGTGGGACTTACGGCTGGCAAGACTTGCGTGAATTGCCCATTTATTGCCCATCCCTAGTCCTTGAGAAGGTGAGCCTTCTTCTTGAACCATACATACACATGCATACATACACATGCATAAAACTCTTTTCCAACAGCAATGTAAATGTTTAGAGATTGGGAAAGAGTGTGACCCAGTTCTCCTACTTTAAATTGAGGTAAGGTAGGTTAAATGGAAACCCCTGAGCATTTTGTAAAACAGGTTTGACACGACACTGGACTTAGATTTCATGTCAAACTAGTGTGAGACTATTACCTCCATGAGAATCAGACAATTTTAAAGCATTTTGCTTTTCCTATTTACTAAATCTTGTATTTAATCCAATAAGCCATCTATAATTGTTCATCATATCTACCATCAGAATTGTCAGGTTCTAGGAATGAATTTGAATGAGAATATTGAACAAGGTTGACCAAACCCCAACATTCTCCACCTCAACCCATGTCTCTACATGGGAACTTGGCCTCCCCATTGCAGAGAAGTTCTGCCTGGCTACAGTGAGAGTTTTTGGATGGCAAGAGTTGTTCATGTGCTTCATTTAATAATTTCACCCATGAATTTGTTGACTTTTATACAACTGCACTTTAAGAATGAAACAGCACATAAATTAGAGATTTTGAAAGTGTGAAATTTGGAATAATTTCAGTGGAACTGTGACAATTTAAAATCAATGACTCACCAAAAATTAAATATAGATTTGCCAAAGCTGCACTATTAAATTTTAACCATAATTTCACAGATGTTACTTGGATTTGCTCAAACCAGAACAATTCATTCCTATTTAAAGAAGTAAACATTTAAACAACATTCTTTCCAGCTTTTGAAGTTAAAAGTAAGATACAAAAATAAAATAGATTTTGCCAATCAGTATGATTCAAGTAAACGTGAGTGACTATTGTGTGGTGAGGTGCCTTCTCTGGGTTTGTGTTAACAGTTCTTGTATTTAAACTAAAGAGAGTGCTGAAGGAAATTGTCAACCACACTCAGACATGTTAAACATTAACAGCTTTAACTGAAACCTCCTCTTCCCACCACAATCATTGTCTTCCCTTCCATCAAGGTGATAGGCTGTCTGCCACATCTTGCATTGAACATTTTAAGACTGCCATAACCCATTTAACTTTTTATTTTTATCAATGTAGTGCAGCTGAACCTTGAAGCATAATATTTCCTTAGACTAGTTTTTTAAACTGGTATCCAAAATATTGAGCTCTTTCAATAATAAATAAATGTAGAAATATTAATGACCCTTTAACTCACGCTGGTAATGTTAAGAGCATTATTGTATCATTATTATATTATTCCACCTTTAGTATTTACAACTTTTTCCCCAATTTTTAAAAAACTTTTTCCCCCACATATAATTTTCCTCTAATATTCTCCCTTAACCCTTTCTGCACAGAGGGCAGCAATTCATGCTACACAGTTACGTAGGGCATGAATGTTCAACCATGGCCTGTGAGCTACAAGTCCTGGTAATCCAGCTCAGACAACCCCATTTTATTGGTACTGTTATTTCTTATTCGCTGGTTTGTCCTATTTGAATTTTGTTGATCTGGAGGTTTGGTAAGGGCTATTCTTAGCACTATTGCCTCGTTGGGGGAATAAATCCTAAATCAGAACGACAAGTTCTGTTAGCATCTGCAGCCTGAGATACATACAAATTAACAAACATGAATTTAAACTCTAATATGCATGCACCTAAGCAGCCCATAAAGACAATAAAGAGTGGCAGCCCTAGAGTAGCTCACCAACTCGTCATTCTTCATGTGTGAGCCTGAGAAGTGGAGTGTTATCATTTGCTAGTGTATATGACTGAAAAAAAAATGACTGATGACTGCTTCAGCTGTCCTTCAAACAGTTTTAATACAAGTTAACTCTATTCAGGCTCCTTGTCTCCTTGTTTTAAATTGCAACTGGAAAAGAATGGTAACAAAAATCTCACTAAAATGCATATATGCCAACACACTGCTGGTGTGTTGTTGTAATCACGATGTAAGAAGCAGCATTTTCTCACAGGTCATCTTTGGATATTGTTTGCATGTATTCGAGATTGTCTCAACCTTGTTGACTCATGCGTCCTTGGTTGATTATATCATGAGACTCCAGGGGCTCAATCTTGAAATGAAGTAGTGGATGCGTTGGGGGCGGGAGGGCTCCGAAAATCAGGGAAATCCCGAGTGGGTTCAGAACCCGGCTCCAACCCACAGACTTCCGGGTTCCCCACTGACACATCTGGGTGAGCGCGCGCCTCACGAATGCGGAAGTCCCACCGGCAATTAACGCTGGCGGGATGAGAGTTAAGAGAGTTATTTAGATACTTGAAGTACTTAATTTTGTGCACATTGAGGCAGGGTTCTGATTTTCAAACATCCTCAGTGTGTTTCCTGTGCTGTGGGAAACACTCCATGTTCTACCAGACATTTTCAGCCAGCAGCCAGTTGGACATTCAAATGCTTGTTTGACAGATGGGGATAAAAGGTGAGTTATAGCAGCAGGGCACTGAAAATTCTTAGTTTGCACTCACAATTCTTCCATTCTTCCATTCACACATATTTACCAACTATTCGGACCCCCTCAAACTGACACCATCGGGAAGGGGGGCGCATGACTGCATTCACCACTACATCCGAGGACAAGCAACATCACCAGCAGCCCCCCCTCTCCATGCACAAAACAGTCCTGCAGCTGCACATAACCCACTATAGAGTGACCCAATGGGTGGCATCAAGTATCGCCATTCATGGTGAACCTCATGAAGGGCCCTATCATAAAAGCCAATCAAGAATGGGCAAGACGCGGCAGCAGTGGTGAAAATGATAACATTTAATGTGAATATAACAAAAAACAAATATAAATGAAAAACATGACAGTCTGTCAGACACCCTTGTGTATACCCTTCGTGATCACAAAACCTTAGCCTTTCTCTTCCTACTACTTCTGCGCGGTGCATCCCCTGTGGCTGCAGCAGAGGTAGTGGCAGGTTGCTCATGTTCATGCTCTGACTGCTTAGATACTTTCAGCCTACACCCTCTGGGTTTTGGAGCCCGTGAGGGCCCCTCCAAAGATTGTCCCACCTGCACCAGTGGAGGGGTGGACTCAGCCACCTGGAGAGGAGGCAGCATTGTGGGTACTGGTTGAGAGGGGGGCAACCAGTGGGAGTGCTTTGTGTGGCGTCCCCACTTCCATGTCCCCTTTCGCCATCATCCCTCTCCTGGACCAGGCCCACATCACTCCTACCACCCTGCTGGACAACAGTTTGGAGGACATGTACGATGCCTTGGAAGTCCAGTTGTAAAGTATCTGCCTGCCTGTCTAAGGCGGCAGAATGTTGCTCACCCTGAGTCTGAACGACCGTTGTTAGGGCCTCAGTGGACACTATCTCAGACACTTGCTCATGTCCCTGTGACAGTATCTCAGAGATTACCTCATGTACCTGTGCCACCATTCCACTCATGCAGGAGTTGGACTCCTCCATCCTCTGCGCGATTGTGGAGAGTGCGCGTGGCAACTGTTCCAGTACCTCGGCAATGTGCTGCTGCTCCTCGATGACTCTCCTTTTCACGGCTGGCCCCCAGGGTCTGGGTCCAGCTGAGCAGAGCCTGGAGAAAAGTGCTCCCACCGACGCGGACTCTCCACGGCTGCCCCTGCCGCCAGAGTCTGCTTGTGCTCACATGAGCGTGGTGACTCACCATGTGCAAGCCCAACTAAGTGAGGAAGGGGACCCACCAAGGTGTGTGTATCTGCGCTGGTGGATGCATGGCTCAGATGTGACGATGGACCCTCAGAGGCCGGCAGGTCCTCTGAGGAATCACCCTCCATGGTCACGGCGGTCGCAGATGGGCCTGCAAGCCTGCAAGAGAACAGAAAGCAATATTAAGCATGTCAACAGATGTTGAGGTGCTGCAGATGCCAAGTGATGCTAAGATCATTCACTATTATGGGTGCTGAGTGTTCGCTTTCTGTCACCAGCCGCTTGTGCAATCCCAATCTCGGCATCCGCCACGGACAGGCACTCCAGCGTGCGGCTTATCTCCAGTGCCTGCTGCTCCGCGTCTGTTAGTGCCACCTGGTGTGGCGGGCCCCCTCCGGTCCTTGCCCTCTCCCGGGTATTCTGGCATCTCTTCTCCCAGCAGAGGCGTGATTGAGTGATGGTTGCACAGTGACCCGCTGCATGCATTGGTGTGGATGGGGTTGAGTGTGAGGGAGATGCATGGGAGATGCATGCGTGTGCGACATAGCCATGAGATTGTATGAGGATTGGGTTGCGTGGTAGTGTTCGAATGGGAACTGGGGCGGTGAGTACGTGCAGGCAAGGTGAGGATGATGGTTGAGTGGATGTGAGGAGTGATGCGAGAGCGTTGTGGTGGCAGTGCAGAAGGGGTTGTGTGGTGGTGGAGGTGATGTGGAAGACGGAGTGTGGGAGAATGCGTAAGTATACTCACTTTGGCTGACCTGGTTAGATAATTAAATCTCTTCCTTCACTGCGCCCAGGTTCGTGGCACATTGCCGCTACTGGTGACCTCCTTGGCCACCTCCAGCCAGGCCTTCTTGGTGGTGGAGGGAGGGCACTTCCTCCCATCAAATGGGAAAAGGATTTCCCTCCTCCTCCTCACCCCATCCAGCAGAACCTGGAGTGAGGAGTCCGAAAATCTTGGGGCAGCTTTTCCTCTGGCTTGCTCCATGGTTCAAAATTGATTGTTTGCTGCAGGAGGAGCATTGGTGGCCTGCCCCTTTGAATAGGGCTCCTCCAGCTGACAGCCTATGCTGCGCATGCGCAGTCCACCTGCTGCGCGAAACCCGGAAGCAAAGGTAAGTACCTTCAATCAAGCTGCGATTGCGTGCGGAGCACCCCGAATTCACTGGGCGCGTTACCCTATGTTTTTTTTACATTCTTGTCACCATTTTCGGGTCTGTTTACAAAGATGTATAGAGGAGCCAAATCGGAGGTAAGTTGATTCATTGAATAGATGAAATGCTGTGGGACTGAACCATTCAGACCAGGAAGGTTCCACCATTCCATTCCTGTTCTGTGCTGAGTTAGCCAATCTCAATCAGCGTGGTAGTGGAGAAGGATAATATTTGGTCTGGTGTTATCTGGCTAAGGATGGGAAAAATAAAAGTGTACATATGTCTGATTGTTGCCTCATGACCCCTGCTAGAAATGCACATGTATGACATTAGATTAGAATAGAATTGAGCTCAACTGTAATGGACATGTGATCCAGCATTGATACACTTACTCATGAGGATGGACACTCAGGCGAAGTATTAGAGGATCACTGCTGCCCATGGAACCTTACACTAGCACAAGATACTGGCTTTGGGAGTGCAGGAATAAGTGGAGAAAATTTGAAGAAAAAAATTTAAAGGAAAAATTCCATTTAATTACTTAAATGGCTTGTTGGCACAACTTACATGGGAGGCATGTAGATGCTGTCTTTTCTCACCACCACGGTTATTTTGCCTTCCCTCCGGTGAAACCGCCTTACAGTATTAGTCAGT
Source organism: Heptranchias perlo (assembly GCF_035084215.1). Classification (NCBI taxonomy): domain Eukaryota; kingdom Metazoa; phylum Chordata; class Chondrichthyes; order Hexanchiformes; family Hexanchidae; genus Heptranchias; species Heptranchias perlo. The sequence goes on along the minus strand of NC_090345.1, from coordinate 23,694,877 downwards.
TAATGCCCCTGAATGCTGATAGCTGCATAAACAAGAGTGCCACCCTGAAGTAAAACTTGTAACACCAACAGGATAACAAATAACATTAACGCCCATTAATGGTCCTTGCAGTAGCCAGAAAAATACACTGGATAATCGTGGTAGTAGGTTCTTTTTGCAGCTTTCCCTTATTTATATGTTTCATTATTGGCATTAATATGGCAACAACTTTTTATTGTGTGGGTCTCTGAATCATGTCACAACAATAGCTCATTTCTAGTAGAGCAGGAGCCAAGTAGCCCATGCATGATCATGTGACATGATATGTGAAGCTCATCTTGCTTCATGCAGTGTTGGAGAAGCATTATACTGTTAAATGTGAGTGAAATTATCTCACTACTGACACAAAAGACGAGCTGGAGGAATAGCTAGGTTGATGCTGTTGTTGTTTGTTTGGCCACTTCTTTGGCCCTCCACTATAAAAGGTAGTTTTATCAGAAGGACAGCAAAGTCCTGAACGTACGTGGCCTATTTTGAAAGTAGCTTTGTGCTTTAACATAATGCACTAGAGGAGGTGTTTTATAAATTGATTGTGGGCCAGGGCTAGAAAGGGGTCAGCTGGCAAGAAGACGGCATTTAACTGAACAATAATATATTCTGTTTCACAGAGGTATAATACTTATGTAAATATTATAAAAGATTCCAGTGTTACAAATTAATGAAACACCTTTCCTATTTAATGAAAAAATTAACAGCATTATTTTACATAAATAAACATATAAAATACATGTAACTGAAACGTCATATTGAAAACACCACCTAGCTAAGTACAGTATTAAAATAATGTACTGGAGATCATCCATAATAGTATAGCCTGCCTTTCTTCTGCAAAGTAATTGAATAGACTATGATTATTTGCTACAACTGATAGAAAACCATTTTTCTTTGCATTATAGCTCTTGCAATCCCACAGGACATCAGTGCTCTGATAAAGGCCCAGTCCTCCTCCAAAATGGTGCTAATGCTCTACTGAAATAAACTTTATTTTATAATTTACTGACAGTCAAAATGGCAGGAAATAATGTAATTTGCCATATTCTACACAACAAACCCTGCTTTCCTATGAAGGGTAATTATCCCTAAAAAGAACGACATCTTATATTATGCTAAAGTCCCATCAAGAAGAGAAAGAGTGCCTCATTACATGTAATTACCAGGGAATTAGAAACATCATTTAACTTAATGAGCGAATAATGCTCAGGATATTGAAGAAACTTGCCTGCACTTCTGCAGAACACTCTAAGTCCCATTACAAAAATTGCACCTCTTTAATGGAATAATTTCAGGCTTGTCTGCCTCACTAGAAAATAAAGAGTTTCCGAGATGGAGGTGGGCCACAAAATATTGTAAACAACTGTTGAAAAGAGCTAGAAAGATAAAGCAGTCTCCGCTGAATACAAAAAGCAAAGATGACTCATAATATAACATAATGATGACAGTACAGCTAGTGGGTTGTTAAAAAAGGTGCAGCAGCTTTTTCAGACTTCACCATATGTGCTTATTGAGTCTGCACTATTGACTGATTACACTGAGTACAAGAATCAGCAATTGCATGTGTATTATAGTTTAACACAGTAAGAAAGCAAAGTTTCTTCTTGTGAAATTGAGATTTCATGTTCTTATACAAGGAGAAATGTTTCAAATGTGGGTGTGCTTTTCTCTATCACTTTAATTTTCATTTCTGTACTAATGGTTTCTGATGTGCATATCAGAAATGTAGCCCTTTAGGCAAAACAAAGTATATTTAACAAGTACAAACCCACCTTCATTTTCAAGAGCAGGACGATACTGTACTTTCTTCTACCATAACTGGTATCTTTCAGACAAATCATGATTCCAACTAATTCTTTTTTTCTAGGTGCGGTTCTATTGTTTTCCAAATTCTCACCACAATTTCTATTCAAGAAAAGAAGGATAAAAGAGAAAGTTAGCTTATGAAGGTAAAGAAGAGCTACCATTTGGTTTTCAACGAGACAGTTCCATTTTGGGTTGGGCTGTATTATATTGCAATCAGAAAAAAATTACTGAAAATTCACTCTTTGCACCGAGCATGTAACTTTTTCTGAAATAGCCAGGCTATTGTACAACTCTATTGGATATTAAACAAAGTGATACAAATCGGCAAATTTACATCGACTTGACGGAGTTTGCTCCACCCCGGACTCACTGCCGCCCCTCTGCATTTTTGACTTTAGCAAAAAATGACCAATAACTATTGCCCATTGAAATGCCTAGAATAAGATAATCCAGAAAAAATGTTCAAAATTATGAGGGTTGCTGAGGAACTTGGAATTCAGCTCAATGATGTTGAAAGGATGGCATATTTGTAGGTGGCATTTAAAAAAGTTTGAAAAATGGACTTGGATGTGGGTAGGAACAGGAGTAGGCCATTCAGCCCCTCGAGCCTGTTCCGCCATTCAATTAGATCATGGCTGATCTGAGTCTTAACTCCACCTACTCACCTTAGTTCCATAAGCCTTAATACCCTTGCCTAACAAAAGTCAATCAATCTCAGTTTTTAAATTTTCAATTGACCTAGCCTCAACAGCTTTTTTTTGTGGGGGGGAGGGACAGTGGGGGAGAGTTCCAGACTTCAACTACCCTTTGTGTGAAGAAGTGCTTCCTGACATCACCCCCGAATGGCCTGGCTCTAATTTTAAGGTTATGCCCCCTTGTTCTGGACTCTGCCGCCAGAGGAAATAGTTTCTCTCTATCTACCCTATTAAATCCTTTGATCATCTTAACTCCTCAACTAGATCACCCCTTAATTTTCTACACTCAAGGGAATACAAACCCAGTCTATGCAACCTGTCCTCATAATTTAACCCTTTCAGTCCTCATAAGTTAAGCCTTCTGGTGAATCTGCGCAGCACTCCCTCCAAGATGTGGCATGATTTAAAAAATTTGTTGAAAGCAAGATGCTGTTCTACCTCATTAGGAAAGAAAGAATTGCATTTATAAAACACTTTTACATTTTTCAGACACATTTCAAAATGCATCATATACAATGAATTACTTTGACTTCTTTACATAGGCATATCTTCGTAGCAAGATCCTACAGACAGCAGTATAAATGACCAATTAGTTTGTTTTTGGTGATATTGATTGAGGGAAGAACGTTGGCCAATGCAATAGAACTCCTTTCTCTTCGAATAGTGACATATTAGTCACTAATTTCAACAGGGGTTCTCCTGATCCCCCATCGTAAGTTTGGCGGAAGATCAGTGGAAACCCTGGAGAAATGTCATGAATGGCTGTTTACGCTGTTTCTCTGGGGTTTCTGCTGATCTTCTGCCAAAGTTACCCAAGATCTTTAGGGCTGGACTTTTCTTTACAAAACTGTCTGTTGTTAGGCAGCTTTGCGGCATTAAAAAGGGAAAATAGGACATTTTGTCTTACTGCTGTAATCCCAGCCCAAAAAATGGCCACCAAGATTTCACTCCAAGAAAACTGCCAGTCCCCATTACCATCCACCCTGAGCCTGCCCTGCTGTGTGAAAATTGGGATGTGTGGTCACAATCAAGCTATCTTCATCATTTTCTCCAACTAACGCCCCTAGCCCACCACTGGGAAATATCGTCACTATAAAAATGGTGGTATTAACAGCAGAGCAATATCCTTGAAGAGGTTACAAGATAGTGGAGGCCATTGTTGGAGAACTGCATTGTAGCTTTGTGGAGATTTATTGGGAAAGGTTCCGGAGCTTTACAAAAGAGTTGTCCTGCCATTTATAGTGAGCACCGGACAACTTTAAATTTTGGAGTGTGAAAATGGATTTCCTTATGAGAAGCCCTCTCTTCCTGTGTTATGAAGAGGAGGAGGATGAAACTAGATTGGAGGAGCTTAGGATGGGGCATCACAGAAGACATTTATTTCCAACACGTTGATACCCAGTCCACAGGATTTACAGACCCTGAAGGTCCAGCCTTGAGTTTTCCGCAAGGCAATGCATCAGAAGACTATGCTACCCCACCCCCTTCCCCAGAGGCAATTAGAGAGTTATGTCAGCTGCTGATCCCAGCCTTGCAGCCCACCTCAACAAGAAGCATGGCCATATCAAGGGCTATTAAAATGACCACAGCTCTGAATTTTTATACTACCTGGTCATTCCATGCAGCTTCGGGCAACCTCAGTCGCTTAAATCAATCTACTGCATCAAGAAGGTGACAGATGTTCCCTCCAGGTGGGTCTCATAACTTGTATCCTTCTCTATGGACCCTGCCAAGCAATGAGAATGAGAAGTGAACTTTCAGCAAATAGCTGGATTCCCCCAGGTTAGAATGCAATTGATGGAACTCATTATATTAAAGGTTCCGTATGACAACCCCTAAATTTTACCAACAGAAAGGAGTGTCATTCTGTTAATGGGCAGCTAGTGTGTGATGTCAATCACATGATCTTGCATCTGAATGCCTTCTGCTTAGGATCCTGTCATGAAAATCAACAATACCTGCCAGAAGACAGCAATGGTTGATTGAGGACCATGGATGCCCCCTGCAGTGCTGGCTGATGACACCTTTCTGGCGTCCAAGGTCTGCAGCAGAGAACAGGTAAAATGAGACCCTAGGGTCCATCTCAATTTTTTACAGAGCAAACAATTATCATGTTGAAGTCCCATTTCAGTTACCTTGATAGGTCTGGAGGATCCCCGCAGTACACCCAGCAAGGGATCAAAAATAATCATTGCTTTCTGCGTCTTGCATACTTACACAACTAATAGAACCATAGAAAAGATAGCACAGAAGGGGGCCATTCAGCCCATCGTCTCCGCGCCGGCTCGAAGAACAACCAGGTGCCCATTCTAATCCCACCTTCCGGCATCCGGTCCATAGCCCTGCAGCTTACAGCACTTTAGGTGCAGGTCCAGGTACTTTTTAAAAGAGTTGAGGGTCCCTGCCTCTACCACCAATTCAGGCAGCAAATTCCATACACCCACCACCCTCTGGGTAAAAAAGTTTTTCCTCATGTCCCCTCTAATCCTTCCGCCAATCAGCTTAAATCTATGTCCTCTAGTTCTTGAACTCTCCGCTAGGGGAAACAGGTACTTCCTGTCTACTCTATCTGGGCCCTTCATAATTTTGTACACCTCAATCAAGTCACCCCTCAGCCTCCTCTGCTCCAAGGAAAAAAATCCCAGCCTATCCAATCTCTCCTCGCAGCTACAATTTTCAAGCCTTGGCAACATTCTTGTAAATCTTCTCTGCACTCTCTCCAGAGCAATTACGTCCTTCCTGTAATGTGGTGACCATAACTGCGCACAATACTCCAGCTGTGGCCTTACCAGCGTTTTATACAGTTCCATCATTACTTCCCTGCTTTTGTATTCTATACCTCGGCTAATAACGGAGAGCATTCCGTATGCCTTCTTCACAACCTTATCTACCTGTACTGCCACCTTCAGGGACCTGTGCACATGCACTCCAAGGTCTCTCACTTCCTCAACCCCTCTCAATATATTCCCGTTTACTGCGTATTCCCTTTTACTGTTTGCATTACTAAGTGCATTACCTCACACTTCTCCAGGTTGAACTCCATTTGCAACTTTTCCGCCCACTCCACCAACCCATTGATATCTTCTTGGAGTCCACAGCTATCCTCTTCACTATCAACTACACAGCCAATTTTTGTGTCGTCTGCAAATTTGCCAATCATGCCCCCTACATTCAAGTCCAAATCATTAATATATACCACAAACAGCAAGGGACCCAACACTGAGCCCTGTGGCACACCACTGGAAACAGATTTCCATTCGCAAAGACATCTATCGACTTTTACCCTTTGTTTCCTGTTACTGAGCCAATTTTGGATCCAATTCGCCACATTTCCCTGTATCTCATGGGCTTTTACCTTTCTGACCAGTCTGCCATGTGGGACCTTGTCAAATACCTTAAATGTAAAATCCATGTAGACAACATCCACTGCACTACCCTCATCAATCCTCCTTGTCACTTCCTCAAAGAATTTAATCAGATTTGTAAGGCATGACTTTCCCTGAACAAATCCATGCTGACTATCCCTGATTAAACCATGTCTTTCCAAGTGACAGTTTATCCTACGTCTCAGTATTGTTTCTAATAGTTTGCCCACCACCAAGGTAAGACTGACCAGCCTATAATTGTTCTGCCTTTCCCTCGTACCCTTTTTAAACAATGGTACTATGTTTGCAGTCTTCCAGTCCTCCAGTACCTCCCCTGTATCTAGTGAGGATTGGAAAATGATCCTCAGAGCATCCGCTATTTCCTCCCGGCTTTCTTCAATAGCCTAGGAAGCAATCCATCCAGCCCTGGTGGCTAATCAACTTTCAAGGATTCCAGTCCCTCTAGTACTTCCTCTCTCATAATGTTTACCTTATCCAATATTTCACACCTCTCCTCTTTAACTACTACGTCCGGATCATCACTTTCCTTTGTGAATACGGAGACAAAATATTCATTTAAAACCCTACCCACACCCTCTGCCTCTACACACAAGTTACCCTTATCATCCCTGATAGGTCCCATCTTTTCCTTAGCTATCCTCTTGTTCTTAATGTACTGATAAAACATCTTTGGGTTTTCTTTAATCTTACTAGCTAATATTTTTTCACGCACTCGCTTTGCTTTCCTTATTTCCTTTTTTACATCATCCCTGTACTTTTTATACTCCTCTAGGCTTTTTGCAGTATTTAGTTTTCTGTGACAGTCATAAGCTTTCTTTTTCTGCTTTATCTTGCCTCGTATACTTCTAGGCAACCAGGGGCTCTAAATTTGGCAGTGTCACCCTTTTTCTTTGATGGGACGTGTCTGCATTGTACCCGTAGAATTTCAATTTTTAGTGCCTTCCACTGGCTTGCCAATGATTTCTCCTCAAGTAGTTGTGTCCAGTCCTTCAATGAGGAGGTGGTGGGAGTGATTGAACAGTCACTCATTTACCTAATCATACAAAGGTTCACCAGGATAGATAGGAAGAACTTCATAGAAGCCCACTGCCAATTGCTTGAAAAAAAGAACTTTTTCCAATAAATATCAATCATGGCCTTCCTGGTAGACCGTGAAACACCATGAGCCCCCATAAAGACAATTCCCTGTGGTTTATGCTAGGTACGCACAATACCTGCAGATATGGTTGATGGCATCTTGGCAGATGAGCAATCAGGCTATGCTGGCTGTTGATTACCCTGGCATGCATTCTTTCATGCAGCACCGCTTAAAGCATGATATGTTGTGATAGGGGTGCTTCAGAAGAGCCAGTATTATGGTTGATCAGACGCTTAGATATTGTACCTGTGTGATTGGGTCTACAGCCATAGCCTCCCCTGAGTATCCGTAAGCACTCAGCATCTGTCAAAGCAAGACATGCATACCTGTCTGCAAGTGTAGTTGTGCATGTTTTGATACATGGGCACAGAACATCTCTGGTGCAGCCTGACCTGCCTGGTACCTCTCTGTGGTTCTTTCTTTCTTGCTCCAAAGAGCTGAAATGGGTGATTCCCATCAGGGAACCCATTAGTAGCAGTAATGTGCTAGTGGGGAGAAAAAGCAGCAGAACAATTGGGACAAAGGATCTTGAGAACCTAAGTGCCAGCAAAAAACCCCCCACAAAATGAGGAAAAATAGCCCCCAAAAACACTTCCCTTAGTATTTCTGTGCCCTTTAAATGAACTTCTGTACATTTCCCAGTCTCTAGTAACACTGAACACTAAGCAGCCTGCTTGCACAAAAGTTGGGAAATTGCATGTTGGATGTCCCCACCCACACTTTAATACTTAAATGTCAGGTTGGCTCATCTGTAGCAAAAGCTTGTGGTTCAAACCACGTTACAGACCTGAGCACATAATTGAGTCAGACATTTTAGTGCACTACTAAAGGAGTGCAACACTGTTAGAAAAGTAGTCTTTCGGATGAGGTATTAAACCATTTCCCTGCTCAAGTAGACATAAGAAATCCCATCACACTATTCAAAGAAATTCAGGGAGTTCTCCTGGTATCTTGGTCAACACTTCTCCCTCAGCATGTAAAACATATTTTACTACAGAAGTATATAGTGAGTGAATAGATTGGGGTAAGTTTTAACAATGAGCTGGGAAGGGAGTGGGTTGGGGGAAGATTTCCAGGTGTGAAACCCGGGGTGGGGGGGGGTCCACCATTGGGTGGGGGTCAGCCGATCGCGGGGTCCTGTCGGCCAGGTGAGCTTGTTAGGCCTGGATGAAGCACTCCTGTTCCTCCGGGCCCACAAGCAGTGTAATAAAGGCACTCACCTCATGGATCCGGCCCTTCCCACCTGCTTTCACCTGACCTGAATGGGAAATGATGGGAAGCCCAAACAGGTAAGGTTATATTTGATTTATTATTCCAATACACAAAATATTAAGTACCTCAAGCTCCTCAGTGAGGTTACTTTGCCCTTTTAAGTATTGGCCTGCCGGCTTTAAGTGGGGGTGGCACTTCATGGTGTCTGCTCTCCTCACCACACAGACCAGCCTGGGTTAAACCCAGAAGCAGGCGTGTTGGAGACGGGATGTGGTCCCGCACTGAAAACAGAGGATTTTTACTCACCACCCACCCCAACCCTCCCACATTCTTGGGGGTTAAAATTTACCCCATTGTTTCAGCAGAAAATACCGGCTATCAGACATAAAATAATGGATTGATTTAATCAAGGGGCTCGGATGACATTGTAAACCATTAGAGAAAAACTTAACCTGTTTCTAACAATGATCAGAATGTGAAGATCAGATTTCAGTTTTGAAATCACAACTGGTGTTTGTTATTAGTTATAATATATATGATTTAAATTTTATGTGAGCTTTTTGGGTCGATTTTTGTGCTGATAATGGTTGTAAGTGCACATACCAACTGTCAGTACATTTATATCCAGGATGATGATCAGACACAAAGAATAATGACTCCAAAGTCATTAGCACAGGATAATTAAGTCGTAATCTACAGTTGAATACCAGGAATTTCATTGTGCATATACATTTCAACTCTATAATGAATAAAGAATATCTGTTTGATGGGCTAGTATGTGCAGCTTTATAGTATAACTGCAGGAGGACATTGCATCAGCTGATTGACAGGGTAACATCATGACAAACTAGGAAAATACAGTGACAGCATGAAAATATTATTTCCAGGAGACACAGTGCATTATAGCAGAAGCATGGGAATATTTTTATGGAAGAACTATAGAAAATACAGATCAGCATGAAAGTTAATTTACCCAAAAAATAGCTCACTTTAGGACATTGAACAACAATTTACTACATCAAAAATATTTTGTTTTACTGCATCTCTCTCCTGTTTGTTGCTACAACAAAAACAAGAATGAAACAATAGTGCTTGCTCATAGCTACACCACTCATGAGGTCAAAATAGAAATGCTTATGGTTTGTTTTTTCTTATTCATAAGGATTAAAGTTATTCAAGCATTGAAGCCAGATAACCAAGTATTTTAAGCCTCAAATATATTTTTAAAAATATATAAAAATTCTCCCTGCAGAAGCATTCAATCCGAAGCCAAGCATTTGACCAATTGCAGTCAAATCCTTGATCCCGACTAACATACCTTACAGTTAGTCAGTCAGAGGAACACTGAAGTCTGGCCTGAGGTGGAATCCTGACCATTTTCTCTCCAACACATCAAGTAGGAACACTGGGGTCGATTTTGAAGTCACTACTTCCATTGGGTGAGAGACAAGTTCACTACACCTGCCTCCCGCCCAATGGAAGCAGTTGGAGGACTCAACCATCTTCACAGTTGGGCCTCATTTGAATTTCGGTGGTGAGTTGCTCGCTCATTTAAAGTATGATGTGGAGATGCCGGTGATGGACTGGGGTTGACAATTGTAAACAATTTTACAACACCAAGTTATAGTCCAACAAATTTATTTTAAATTCCACAAGCTTTCGGAGGCTTCCTCCTTCCTCAGGTGAACGGTGTGGAAATGAAATTTTCAAATCCTTCGCATTTGAAAATCACAGAACAATGCCTGGTGATTACTGCCCGTTGCCAAGGCAATCACAGTGAGCAGACAGAAAGGTGTCACCTACACGTAATCCCACCAGCGAACAAATGTTATCTGTTTTTAATATAACGGGTCATTGACTGTCTTCCTTCTCTCTCTCTCTCTTTTTTTTAGGGGGTTTGTATATTCGGTGGCCTTTTAGGTGACACCTTTCTGTCTGCTCACTGTGATTGCCTTGGCAACGGGCAGTAATCACCAGGCATTGTTCTGTGATTTTCAAATGCGAAGGATTCGAAAATTTCATTTCCACACCGTTCACCTGAGGAAGGAGGAAGCCTCCGAAAGCTTGTGGAATTTAAAATAAATTTGTTGGACTATAACTTGGTGTTGTAAAATTGTTTACAAGCATTTAAAGTAGCTTGCCGATTGGAGAGGGTGGGAAATCCAGTGACTCCTCCGCGGAGCCCAGGTAGGTTTTGGAGAAGGTGATTACGAGGGAGGGCCGCACATCAAGGGGGTGGACTTCTATATGGCCAGGAAGAGCTTTAATGCTCCTGACCCCCAAAAAAACCCTAAAAATGTTTCTTATCTTTTTAGGAACAGCCTGGTGACCCAAATGATGACGGCAAAACGGTGGTAAGTGCTGCGCTGCCATTTTCTTCGTGTTATCACCTCATTCCCGCTCGATGGAGGAATGAAAATCGGCCCCCTTGTTTCTGTTTCATAGCAAATTTTATGATTGAACCGAGCTTGGAAACTTGCTTTCACAGAGGAGCCCTGCTTGTGAATGTCAAATCCCAGTCTCAGTGTATGTACTACTGTGCTTTAACTTGGTGTTCTTACCAGTAAGAGCAATTCTTCCTCTATCGCGATTTTGATGGCAACAATTTGATAAATAAAACTATATACGTAAAAAAGTGCTTTTAAATTAATTAAAAGCAGAGTTATATTCCTGCTATCCCAGAGAATAGTGGACCTCTGGAACAGGCTGCCAGCTTGTGCGGCGGACGCCAATGCGCTGAATTTCTTCAAGCGAGAGCTGGACCCGTTTCTAGCTGGAGCAGAGATCATCTCGTACAAAAGTAGGTAATGCATGGACTTATCAGGGCCAGATTGATCTCCTGGATTAGTTTTGATCGCCTGGGTGTGTGCGTGTGCGTGTGTGTGCGTGCGTGATCAGAAAGGAATTTCCCAGACTTTTTTCCCCCAAATTGGTTTGCATTTTTATCTGGATTTTCGCCTCTCCCAGGAGATCACATGGTTTTGGGTGGGGTGGAGAGTGTACATATTATGATACATAAGGTATCACAATTGTGTGGGACAGGCTGGATGGACCAGAGGGTCTTTTCCTGTACAAACATACGAATTAAGAGCAGAAGTAGGCCATTTGGCCCCTCGAGCCTGCTTTGCCATTTGATAAGATCATAGCTGATCAGATTTTGACCTCAAACCTACTTTCTCGTCTACCTACTATAACCTTTGACTCCCTTGTTAATCAGAAATCTATCTAACTCAGCCTTAAAAATATTCAATGACCCTGCCTCCACCACTCTCTGGGGAAGGGAGTTCCACAGACTTACGACCCTCTGAGAGAAAAAATTTCTCCTCATCTCCGTCTTAAATGGGAGACCCCTTATTTTTAAACTGTGTCCCCTAGTTCTAGTCTCTCCCACAAGGGGAAACATCCTCTCAGCATCTACCCCTTCAAGTCCCCTCAGGATCTTATATGTTTCAATAAGATGTAGATAGAGCACAGGAGGAAGCTATTCGGCCCATCGTGCCTGTGCCTGTGCCTGTGCCAGCTCTTTGAAAGAGCTGTCCAATTAGTCCCATTCCCCTGCTCTTTCCCCATAGCCCTGTAAAATTTTTCCCTTCAACTATTTATCCAATTCCCTTTTGAAAGTTACTATTGAATCTGCTTCCACCACCCTTTCAGGCAGTACATTCCAGATCAGTACAACTCGCTGCATAACAAAATGTTGGTCATTATTCGTATTCCAAAAGGGCAGCCATTTTGAATTCAATAAAACTGAAGGATCTGTGACTGAAATTTCCCAACCGTCTGCAGTCTGCCCCTGGTTCACAGAAAGTGGACGGTTTAGGCACTGATATGCTTCTTACTGTACCTGACCCACAAACCACTTGGAGGTCAAAATTAAATTAAAATGAATTAAAATTGTGCCACAAGGAAGGATGAGGTTACATTAATCTTACATTTTAAACAATTTTTGTAAAACGATGCATACGATACACAGTGATGCAATTGATAGAAATATGCTGTTTTATAATTTCAAAAAATTCTACTGGAAATTATAACCTGATATTATAACGTCATAGAAGATTATCAAGTATGGTTGAATCAAAACATTAAACACTATCCATGTAAAAAAAAAAAATAGGAATACAATATATCTCCTTATTTATCAACTTGAAAAAAACACTGTAGCTCTCCACTGCTTTTTCAACAAGTTTGTCAAGTGAGTAGCAGAATCAGAGACTAAGGAAGCCCCAGATTCAATCCCCAGTTTGTGCCGAGTCAGTGGCACTGGTAGCAACTCTAAGATTTGTTTCAGTGCCCCTTAGTTAGAGAGGAGAAAATCAGCCTAGGATCCACCTCATTCCTGATCGGCGATCCCTATTGGAAGTGCATGTGTGGACATCAGGTGAGGGCAGCATTGGGTTCAGCTGTTATACTCTCCACAATTGAATAGTCTGCTGACACTCACCATCTAGACTCGCACATCAATTAATGGCCACTTGCCAAGGTGCTGGAGAGTACCAAGTGGCTGCTCAACTATAATTTTGGCCCCATCAGCCTTCAGGAGGAGGGGAGAATTGGCACAGGAGAAACAAAAAATTGGAGTTGCAAATGTGATAATATGTTTAATCTGAAGAACATACTAACTGCAGTAAACATAATAGCCTTGAAACTTATTCATAAAATGGCTTGAAAGTGATCTGCCCAGCTAATTCTCATTTATCACTTTTAAAAAGAACGTGATGGAAATAAGTTTATAAAAGGCACATCTTTTTTGTGCTCTAAAGCCCTCAAAAAAAATATTTTTGTCTACCAAAATTTAAAAAGTTCTGAATTGCTGGACAGCCGCTCAATAAAATTGTATATTTGTTTTTAGAAGCAAATCTTTAAAATATTATTTTTTCCAGAAGGAATTCCTTGCCTCCAAGTATAAGAGCTCAATGTGAAGAAGAAAGAAGCCATGAATGCACACACAAGATGGGTGCAGTTTAGATGTGAAACATTAGTAGCAGGATTTAAACAGACTCAAACGAAGGTCTGCTGTTTGCACCTATTTTCCAAAGTCAGCTCATTAACATAGCTCCAGATGCAGATTTGGACAGGTGCAGGGAGCACGTTAATGGTAGCAATGGAATGCAATGTGTAAGTGAAATTTAAAGAGTCAGGGCAATTAGAGGAAAGTGCAGAATTGGGAAAGATTTTTTTTAAACCCTTAGGAAAGGTTCAAAGGGCATTAATAGCCTTTGCCAAGGCTAAAGAGGGTGGGAACTAAGAAGTGACCAGCAAAAATGTAGTGAAAAAAAATCCAAGGTGCAGGCTCGAGTTTACAGACAAACGATGATGTAATCCAGTACTTAACCCTCTACATGATGGCTGCTGAAATGGAGGTGGTGAGTTGGTAGTAAGGAGGGTTGCCCTCTGTGCCACTGCACAGCACTGTTTCCTTCGGTCAGCATTGCAAGGAGGTGGACCCCAGTTTTAAGGCCGCAGCTGACCATTGCAGTCACTGGATGTGCCAGTTCTGTAAATATGGATGTCTTTGAAACAGATGGAACAGTTCTGCCTCTGGCTCTCAGATCACATGGACCCTTTGAAGACTGTACCCCATGGTTCTTGCCAGGTAAGTATGCCAGAACTTGCAGATATAGATGGTAGCATCTTGGCAAGTGTGGCCAATCAAGTTTAATGGCTGCTGATCACCTTGGTATGCACTCATTCCCATAATGCCGCTGAAAGCATGATATACTGCAATGGGTGTGCTTCTGAGGAAGTGTCCAACATTATGGTTAGTCAGGTATTCACATATCTTAGTGGTGCTATTGGGTCTGTTGTCCCAGCTTTCTTTGGGAATAGGAGGCTCTGCTTACACTAATCACCCGCCAAAGTGAGATGATTAGTGCATGCAGAAGCTCCTGCTTTTTATTCCTATATCTGCATCTGTGGGTATACTGCCACTGGCACATGGTACAAAGCACTTCACATTCTTCCATTTGTTCTCCTCTTCTCTTCCCAAACACACCAATTAGGGGAATTCCCATTGGGAAATTTATTGGTGCCAGTAATGTTGTGGAGGAATAGAACACCTGACACACGTGCTTATGAGAAAAAAAGAAGAAAAATGGTCATGAAATGGGTTTAAAAATTGCAGAATCAATTTACTTACTGTGTGTGCCCTTCAAATCAACTACTGCGCACAGATGATTCCCTAGCAACCTGGGCACCCATTTCACATGGATGTCATTTGGAACTGATGTCCTACATTGGAAAATGGCACCCTGGTCTCAAACTAATGAGCCAAATCTTGCTGGAAAAATAGCGGCGTGTTATCAATGCACACCGTTATTAATGTGCAAATCGGCCAGCAAGTTCAGGGGATTAAGAGATACGCCGTGAGTTGCGAATCACCAGAACTTTCCGGTCGATTTATGCCGCTCCATCGTTTGCTTCTCGCCCTTATCCTCCCCATTATTTTTAAGAACTTGCTGGATTTGCACATTAATTGCCCATTAAACTCGCCACAGAAAATTAGGGCTGGTGATTAAGAGCGTCAGTACCCTTTTAATGACATGATCATTGTTAATGCAGTGCCAATCAACATTTCTGTCCCAGAAAGCGAACAATTTAAACTGTTCAATCTCATTCTTGCATGTAGTAAATTCTTTAGAGATTAAAAAAATTTCAAAATTTTACATTTTTTTCTTACTTTTCCTTTCTGTCTCTTTTTTTCTATCTCTCTTAATCCAATCTTTCTTTCCCTCTCTTTTTATTTCTCTTTCTGTATCTGATTTCTCTCTAATTCGGCCCCCCATCTCTGACGTTCCTCTGTTTCTTTCTCAATCTTTAAGTCTCATTGGTTAAGGAGATAGACTGTTGACCCCGCCGTTCACTCAGGTCCCAGATGCTCGCACTCCCAGCAAGTTATGGCACAAAATATTTTCAAGCTGAAGGATGCACAAAAAAGTTTAACTGATGGCGTAGGATGTGCAATGCCCCACTCCAGCAAGATTTGGCTCGATATTTAAAGTAAGTTCTTGCCTGTCTGAGGCAGGTGCATCCACTGCTGGCCACAAGAAATAGCACGTGGCATAAAGTGGACAGAGATCCAGTGAGACGGAACTCCGACCAGTTTTCCACCTGATTTGAAAATCCAGGCTACAGTCTGCCCTGGAACTATTAGCATATTATGTAAATATGGATTTTCCTTTGCACAGTTCCAGAAAACAAGAATTTGGGACCGCTGACTAGCAGCAGCGGAAGTTTTGCCAATAGTGGTATGTTCACAAATAAATTGGTTGTGTTTTTGTAATGTTATTGTACCGAGCAAATAACTTCACAAACCTTTTTACAGGCTACCCTGTCTGCTCTATTTTTAACTCCATGCAATTTTATTTTGAAACAATGTACAAAGGCTTTTCATTCTGACAAAATAACAGGCTATGCCCAGTCTATTATGGGATTTCATAATGATACTAAGTAAAATGATATCCCCCCCATTAAAATAAATAAAACAGTCTTTGGGATTAGCCTTCCTGTACTGCACATGGTGACTTAGCATGAACAAAGCATCTCATGTCTGACCACAAATAAATTAACTCCTTCAGCAGATAATTGTCAGGCTGACCCCTTTCCAGCATCATTTCCGATATTCTGTCCATTTCACAAATGTCTGCTTGATTTTTATCAGGAGTTCTGGTCAAAAGGGCAAGTACAATAGACTTCAAATGAAAGATTCAAAAGAAATGCACTCAGATTATCCACCTTCAGACAGCATGACTAGACAACTGGTTTGGTAAAATAAGTGATAATGAGCAGTACTGAGAAGCTCCCCATTTTAAGGATGATCAAAGCAATGCTCAGTTGTGCACAATATAGATCAAATTCACTTTTAACTCAAAATGTATGCATATATACTATGTTTCTCTTCTCTTTTAAAATGATTTTACTTTCTCCTCTTTAGGATTCCAGTTAATAGGGTGATCAAGAGCTATCTCCAAAAAGCCACACACAGGAATGGCCAGGGTGACTCACCCTCTATTTCTAACTTCATCCCCATATGAAAGCACCTCTCTCCAGTCAATGCTGCTCCATGATGGCACAGTTGGGATTGTGGGAAAACCATTTGGAGAATCACAGCAGAATTGACGTGTTGCCCCACCACGTTCATTATTGAAGCTACAATGTGATGCAAGGAAAAGTAAAGATACAGACAGCAGGAAGCAATGCATTAATGATGTATCAATGGTAGATTCTGTGGGGAGTGAATTAATAGACTGTTTTTATATAAATGTACCAAACAGGTTCTTTGAACATCAAGTACAGTAGGAGGCTCAGCCTATGGATCAGTATTGATGCATCATGTTATCTATGATGTAGATTAGAAAGATCCCATATTCATAATCTTGATCTCAGCCAGGATGGCAAAGGGGGCACTACAACTAGCCTCACTGTTTTTGAGTTGGGAGGGGGGTTAAGTAAAAATCCCTGCTCCTGATCACTATCTAGTGACTCCTGATGAAAAGTGCATATGTGTAGGTATTTGCTGAAAACAGGGTCAGGCTTGGCTACAATGCCTCCATTGTTAAAATACCCAGCCAACAAGAAGCATGACCACTCAGGTGAAGTAGTAGCTGGCTACCAGCACCGACGGAACCATACTCTAGCAGAAGAGGAGAGAAAAAAAAATGATCAAAAAGATTGTAAAACAAAATGTTAAATTCCAATTTTGGATTTTTACATAAATGATAATCACATAATAGCATACTTATTATACTATACATTCATCACATTCTCCATAAAAGAATTTATGAAATGTCTACAACTATCTTATCCAATTTTTTAATATAAACATTAAACAACAATAAGCATAAGAAATGTTGCCCCCTGAAGTTTGAGTATGGTGGGTGGGGGAAAAGGCAGACGCCCATATTACATTGTTTTCCATTTAAGTGTCAGCCTTGGCTCAGTGATAGTGCTCTCACCTCTGAGGCAGAAAATCATGGGCACAAGCCCCACCAGAGAGTTAACCACATAACCTCGGCTGATACTTCAGTGCTGCCTTTTGGATGAGATATTGAACCAAGGTAGATGTAAAAGGTCCCATGCACTATTTGAAGAAGAGTAGGGGAGTCTTCCCAGTGTGCTGGCCAATATTTAGCCCTCAACCAAAAACAGATTATCTGGTCATTTATTTCAACTTATTATTTTGTTGGACTTTACTGTGTGCAAATTGTCTGAAGATGTAAAAGGCACTATATAAATGCAAGTTCTTTCTTCTTTTATTAGAACTATTTAAAAGGAACATGTGTCACAAGTAAAGTTATTTCAGTAGTGAAATCAAGTACTGTGGTGTCACTTTGTTGAACATCCAGCTCATGATTCAGGCATTACCTATTGTCCTGTTCCTATCATAGAATCATGTTTTTCTTGTTAATGGTGGGAAGGGGAAGAAGCATATGTAAACTGTCTTGTTAGGCTGTATTTACATAAAGCTCTAGTTTTAAAGCTCTAGGTAGGCTGTTTGATACTGGGAACTCACTAATACGGCCCCCATCTTCAATCCCTCGAGTCTGAGGGGCGCAAACTTGAGGCACACAACTGGCTTAGCCATCCATTGCCAAATCTGGCTGGATCACATCAAACTCTACTGGACCTCGCTGTCCTCTGCCAAAACTCTACTGAAGGCAAAGATAGCCCCTGGCTCCGTTTCTCTGTTACCAACTACTGTTTCCCCCCGTCCCCTTGCCCACCAAGCCATATCACCCACAAGACCCCCACCCTAACTCTGGACCCCCCTCTCTCTCCAGTTTCTCCCTCATCTTTCCCTCTCCGGACTCATTTTGTCCATGAGAACTACCTCCCGCACCCTCACTCCCATTCCTACTGAAATTCTGACCACCCAACTTCCCTTCTTAGCTCCCATGCTAGCTGACATTATAAATGGTTCCCTTTCCTCGGCAACTGTTTCCTTCTCTTTCAAACCCACCATCAACCTCCCTCCTTAAAGAACCACTCTCAACCCCACTGTCCTCATTGACTACCACCCCATCTTCAACCTCCATTTCCTCTCCAAGATCCTTGATGGTGTCATTACCTCCCATATCTCTATTTGAATTCCTTCTATCAAGTTTCTGTCCCTCCTACAGCACCGAAACATCCCTTACCAAAATCACAATTAAAATTCTGTGTGACTGACCAGTGTGCATTATTCCTCCTCAACCTCTGCAGCCTTTGACATCAACCACACCTTCCTCCTCCCACACCTCTCCCTTGTCCAGCTCATTGGGACTGCCCTTGCTTGATTCCAGTTTTAACTATCTGATCTAGCCAAAGCATCTCTCCCAATAACTTCTCTTCCCACCCCTATACTATCACCTCAGGGGTCCCCCAAAGATCCATCTTTGCCCCCCTCCTCTTCCTCATGCTGCCCTTTGGTTAAAATCTTCCAGACATGGGATCAGCTTCCATGTCTACATTAATGACCCCAGCTCTACTTCTCCACCATCGCTCTTGACCCCTACATTTCTCTGTGCTGCAGATGGCTTGTCTGACATCCAGTTTTGGATAAACCGTAATTTCTTCCAGCTAAACATTGGAAAGACCAAAGCCATTGTCTTCAGCCCCTCGCACCAACTCCACCCCCCTCTCCCTAGCCACTGACTCAAGCTGAACCAGACTGTTCACAGCCTCAACATCCTGTTTGACTATAAGCTGAGTATCCAACCCCATATCCTCTTTGTCACACAGACTCCATACCTTCACCTCAGTAGTATCGTTCGCCTCTGCCCCAACTTCAGCTCATCTGCCACTGAAACTCTCATTTATGTCTTCGTCACCTCCAAACTTGATTACTCCAATGCTTTCCTGGCTCTGTAAACTTTGGCTCATCCAAACAATGCTGCCTGTATCCTATCCTGCACCAGGTCCCACTTGCCCATCACCCCTGTCCTCGCTGCCCTACATTGACTCCCAGGCCTCCAACACCTCAAATTCAAAATTCTCATCCTTGCATTTAAATTTCTCCATGGCCTTTCCCCTCCCTATCTTAGTGACCCACTCCAGCCCCACAACGCCCACCCCCCAAAACTTTGTGTTTCTCTGACTCTGGCCTATTGTGCATTGACCCGTCTTTCACTTCACCATTTGCGACCATGCCTTCAGCCACCTTGGCTCCATGGTCTGCAATTTCATACCTAAACCTCTTTGCCCCTCCTCCTTTGAGACCTTCATTGAAGCCCACCTCTTTGACTAAGCTTTTGGTCACCCTCCTAATCTTTCCTTCTTTGGCTCAGTATCTATTTTTCTTTGCACCTCTGTGAAGCACCTTGGGACATTTTTCTACATTAAAGGTGCTATATATATATATCTTTGCAAGTTGTTATTGTTAATATCCTGCTGACCATGTATGTTTCTCTATATTCTACCAGCTTTCTATTAATAAATGATACTAACATACTGTGAATATGGATTTCTCAATTATTTCATTGTATTCCCAGACCACTTTCTAGTCAATATGTAAACATTTTTATGCTCTTGTCCCCATTTTAGCTACATTTTCTATCTCTGAGTCCTCCAGGCCTTGTACTATGGATAAAACCTGTTCAAGTTTCTATTTATGCTGCACATTAGTTAGTCCCTTTCAGATGAACAAGCGTAACCAATGCAAGTTAATTTCCCCTCAACACAGATGGGTACCTGAAATTGGAATCTCATTATGTGGGAGATCACGGCCACAAAGCTGCTTCCTACCACTTCATGGTTTGGTGCCTTCAAAACTATCTTGTTCTTTTACTGGGCCATCAGAAAGTAACTATTTAGAAGAGAGCTGCAAAAAGTGAAATATTGATACATATTTACAACATTGAGAATGAGCTCTATTCAGAGAGTCTTCTACCACACACAATACAACAGCGAAGCTACAATCAGTTAGACTTTGATTGTAAATTGGTTGCATATGCACAACTCAGACAGCATCTCTAGGTTCCTAAGCAACAAAACAGGCCATTGCTGTCATGGATCCTGCGTTTTTAAAATTATTTTTAACATGTGTTGAACAGAGACCTCAGCAATTTGAGACCAGCAACTTGTATCTGCTAATGCTCCTCATGTTGATTTGGAGAGACAACAACATATAGCATATTTTTTACAATAGCTATCTGTGCTTTATTGCAGTCTTGATCTAAAAATCATACACAACAGGTTTACGGTACACATTAGGATAATATTGATGTTCACGGAAATTACAAAAAGTGTCACCACCCCCCCTTTCCTCAACCTTTTATAGCTGAGATAACATAGCAGCAGACTATGTGCAAGAATATGCATTTATTTAAAATACAGGCAACATAAACTGAGACAGTATCAGTAGGACCTTCTTCACTCTTTTTCAGAGTACAGATAAGTGGTATCCAAAAAGAGACAGACTGCAGATCGAAATCAGCACTGGGTCACTTCGTTGCAACAGGACATTATAACATCTCTTTTGTTCGGTCGAACAGGAGTATGCAGCAAAAAGGGGGTTATTGTTATCTACATTTAGCATTTAGTCAATAGAGCCAGTAAAAATTGAAAGAAAGCAAGCTTTATTTTAATGTTTTGTTCCCTGATTTGGTATTCTTGTCAACAGTGTTTTTAGGGCAATTACTATCCTGTCGGAACCACCACGTGCAGGACGCCAACAGATGTCTTTACAAAAGCAAAGGGAATTTCAAGATTCAGGGAATGCACCTGTGCCAAGTCTGTTTTTCTCATTAATTTAGCTCAACCTAGAAGAACAAAGTCAATGCGTAAAGAAACTAGAATCTTAGCAAAAAACACTTCATATGACTACACACACTGTCCATAACGAGTTGTGAAATGGCATTAAGCTGCCAGTTAAAATTAATTATATAATGAAACCCTTGCATATATGTTAACAGCTATAACATATAGCTGGTCTATAACATATGACAGATGTTCTTCCATCTATGAATATACTAACCTAATAATAATTTCCTCTTCATCTGCTAAGAATTTTCAAACTAACTATTTTTCTAAGTAAATTCAACCCACTTCCCAGATGATTTAACTTATTCTGAGTGTTTATTAAGAAGATATACTACTAATCAGTAATATACACTGAATTAAAGTGTTCTTGATATATTATAGATTCAGCCGTGTCACAACTCTAAAGAGAAAAAATTATGCACCTGCTTCTTTAAGAATTTGTACTGGATTGTTTGTGGTCGTAGAATGTTACAACACAAAAAGAAATCTTTTGGCTCATCAAGTCTGTTCCAGTGTTTTGCTTCAGTTAAGTGGCCTAGTATAATCCCACTAGCTTGTTCGCTCCCCATAACCTCGAAGATGTCCCTTTTTCACAAAATAATTAAAGATGAGGAAGGCCATTTAACCCATTTTAGTTCATCCATCCAGAATGACCCAACATTCCTCCCATGCAGCATCGAATTGTTTTTAAAAATTATTTCAGGCATTTCGCCTCCACTGTTCTTATCTGGAAGTCTATTGCAAGTGTTGATCATTTGTTGTGTGAAAAATTTCCTGATCTCAATCTTAAATTTACCATTATTAGTTTGAACCTGTTTGCCTTTGTCCTACTCTTGCAATTTAATTTAATTTACTTTAATTCCAGATATACCATTTCCAAGCCCTTAAATCTCTTATGTACCTCTATAAGATGACCTTTCAGCCACCAATGTCCTCATGGGGAGGTTAACTAGTGCTGTGAGGGAGGATTTAAACTAATTTGGCAGGGGGCTGGGCACCAGAATGAATCATTAGAAAGGAGAAACAAGGTGCACAGAGGACCGGGAGAGACAAATAGCACTAGAGTAAAGAATAGTTCAGAAATAGGAGGGATCAAACAAGGGGCAAATGCGAGGCAGTCTAAGATGAGATTGGAGTGCACGTGCGTAAATGCACGTAGCGTGATAAAAAAAGGTTGGTGAGCTTCAGGCATAAGTCGCCACATGGGACTATGATATACTAGCTATAACAAAGACCTGGCTCAAAGAAGGGGATGATTGGGTACTTAATATTCCTGGCTACAAGGTATTCAGGAAAGATAGGAAAAGAAAGGAGGTGGGGGATGGCAGTATTGATCAAAGAAACTATTACACCACGGGAAAGGGGATGATGTAGTTGAGGGGTCAAAGACAGAATCTATTTGGTTAGAATTAATGAACAATAGAGGAACTATTAAGCTACTGGGTATATACTATAGACCACCAAATAGTAGGAAGGAAATAGAGGAGCAAATTTGCAGGCAAATTACAGAAAGATGCAAGAACTATAGAGTAGTGATAATGGGGGAGTTCAATTATCCCAATATAGACTGGGATAGTAACAGTGCATAGGGCAAAGAGGGGGAGGAATTCCTGAAATGTATACAAGAGAACTTTCTTGTTCAGTGTATTTCCAGCCCAATGAGGAAGGAAGCAGTGCTGGATCTAGTTCTGGAGAATGAAATGGGGCAAATGGAGCATGTTTCAATGGGGGAGCATTTGGGGAACAGTGATCATAATATCATTAGATTTAGAATAGTTATGGAAAAGGGCAAGGAACAATCAAGCATAAAAATACTTAACTGGAGGAGGGCTAATTTCAGTGAGTTAAAAAGGTATAATGCCCTGGTGGATTGTAATCAAAAATTGGTAGGCAAAACAGTAATTGAACAATGGGAGGCCTTCAAGGAGGAGATGATTCGGGTACAGAGTAGACACAGTCCCACGAGGGGGAAAGGGAGGACATCCACTAAAGATATAGAGATTAAAATGAAACAGAAAAAGGAGGCTTATGACAAGTGTACAGTTCATAATATAGTAGAGAACCAAGCTGAGTACAGAAGTACAGAGATCTAAAAAAGTGAATAAGAGGGGCAAAGAAAAAGTATGAGAATAGATTAGTGGCTAACATAAAAGGGAACCCAAAAGTTGTGCATAAACTTATAAATAGTAAAAGGGTGGTCAAAGGAAGGGTGGGGCTGATTAGTGACAAACAAGGAGATCTTGTGGAGGCAGACAGTATGGATGAAGTACTAAATGAATACTGTGCATCGGTCTTCACTAGAGAAGAGGATGCTGCCAATGTAGCAGTAAAGGGGGAGGTGGGAGCGATATTGGATAAGATAAAAATAGATAAAGAGGGGATACTTAAAAGATTGGCAGTACTCAAAGTAGGTAAGTCATCTGGTCCAGGTGGGATGCATCCTAAGTTACTGAGGGAAGGGTGGAAATTGCAGAGGCTTTGGCCACAATCTTCCAATTCCCCTTAGATATGGAAGCAATGCCAGAGAACTGGAGGATTGCAAATGCTGCACCCTTGTTCAAAAAAGAGAAGGATAAACTCAACAATTACAGGCCAGTCAGCCTAACGTCAGTGGTGGGGAAACTTTTAGAGATAATAATCAGGGACAAAATTAATTGGCACTTGGAAAAGTATGGGCTAATAAATTAAAGTCAGCCGGATTTCTTAATTTGATTGAGTTCTTTGATGAAGTAATGGAGAGGGTTGATGAAGATAGTATGGTTGATGTTGTGTATATGGATTTCAAAAGGCATTTGATAAAGTGCCATATAATAGACAAAAGCAAAATTAAAGCCCATGGGATTAAAGGAAAAGTGGCAGCGTGGATATAAGATTGGCTAAGGGACAGAAAGCAGACAGTAGTGGTGAATGGTTGTTTTTCAGACTTGAGGGAAGTATACAGTGGTGTTCTCCAGGGGTCAGTATTAGGACCATTGCTCTTTTTGATATATATTAATGACCTGGACTTGGGTATAGAGGGTATAATTTCAAAGTTTGCAGATGACACAAAACTCAGGAATGTAGTAAATAACATGTAGGATAGTAACAGACTTCAGGAGAACACAGACAGACTGATGAAATGGGCAGACACATGGCAGGTGAAATTTAACGCAGAGAAGTGTGAAGTGATACATTTTGGTAGGAAGAATGAAGAGAGGCAGTATAAACTGAATGGTACAATTTTAAAGGGGGGAACATAGAGACCTGGGGGTGCACATACACAAATCTTTGATGGTGGCAGGACAAGTTGAGAAGGCTGTTAAAAAAGCATATGGGATCCTGGGCTTTATTAATAGAGGCATAAAGTATAAAAGCAAGGATGTTATGCCAAACTTTTATAAAACACTGGTTAGGCCTCAGCTGGAGCACAGTATTCAATTCTGGGCACCACACTCCAGGAATGATGTCAAGGCATTAGAGAGGGTGCAGAAGAGATTTACTAGAATGGGACCGGGGATGAGGGACTTAAGTTCTGTGGAGAGACTGCAGAATCTGGGGTTGTTCTCCTTAGAGCAGAGAAGGTTAAGAGGCGATTTGATAGAAGTGTTCAAAATCATGAACGGTTCTGATAGAATAAATAAGGAGAAACTGTTCCCAGTGGCAGAAGGGTCAGTAACCAGAGGACACAGATTTAAGGTGATTGTCAAAAGAATCAGAGGCGAGATGAGGAAACTTTTTTTTTTAAACGCAGAGTTGTTATGATCTGGCACTGCTTGAAAGGGCGGTGGAAGCAGATTCAATAATAACTTTCAAAAGGGAATGAGATAAATACTTGAAGGGAAAAATTTACAGGCCTATGGAGAAGCAGCAGGGGAGTGGAACTAATTGGATAGCTCTTTCTAAGAGCCAGCACAGGTATGATGGGCCGAATGGCCTCTTTCTGTGCTGTAACATACTATGATACTTATTTTCCAGGCTGAAACAGCCCAAGTTTCTCCAGTCTTTCTTCATAACTCAGACCTTTCCACTTGGAATCAGCCTCATGCCTCTTCTCTGCACTGCCGCCAGCACTTGAATGTCTCCCTAGTTTCTCAGTGACCAGAACGAGAAACAGACTCCAATTGGGAGTCTGACCAAAGAACTGTAAAGTTTAATCATGACCTCCTCTGATTTATGTTATACTGTAGTAGCTGTTTAGTTCAACATTCTATTGGCTTTGTTGACTGTCGCTCTGCATTGACTGAAGATGTTGGGTCAACAAATGAAAATGCTAGAAATACATGGCGGGTCAGTCAGCATCTGTGCAGAGGACAAGTCAACATTTCAGCTACAGACTGAGTCGATTTGTTTGTTCTTTCCACAGATGCTGACTGACCTGCTGAATGTTTCTAGCATTTTCTGTTTTTGTTTCAAATTTCCATCATCTGTTGGATTTTGCTTTCTACTTATATGTTAAGCATCCAGTCTACTAAGACCCATCTCAACTTCACCCTCAGCTATTTCAACATCATTCATACAGTGCATATGTCACCCATTTTTCCTCCCTATGTGCATTAAGGTCACCTACCATTTTCCTGCCCACTTACATATTTTTCCAACTCATTCTGCAATTTTTTGAGCTGCCTCCTTCGATTTCACTGCACCATCTAGTTTGTTATAATCTCCAAATTTGACTAATTTGCACTGCATTTCCAAATCCAAATCATTGATCTAAATTAAAAACAGTAGTGGTCCTTATATCGAATCCTGGGGCACACCACTCAGTACCTCTCCCACCCGGACATAACTCCTCTATTGAGTAGCAGTTGTTTTCTACACTTCCTTCCCAAGATTTATCCAGATCCCCACAGCTTTGAGTTTAACTACTAACCTATCATGTGATATTTTGTAAAATGTCTTTTGGAAATCAAGGTACATCACATTGTAGGTTAGTCAGGCAGGATATTCCCCTTAAGTCATGCTGACTGCTGTGTAGTAGATTATTGTTGCAGGTAATCCTCAAGATGATAATCAATTCTATTATTTTACATGGAATTGCAGTTAATCCCCTTTTAAAGGAATCTATTTACTTTGCTTCAACAACAGTTTGTGCAAGCAATTCCACATTTCAACTACTTTGTGTGTAAAGAACCTTTTTCTAACCTCCCCATTAATTGTATTTGTGATTCTATATTTAAATTTGTGCCCTCTTAATGGCATGGCACCAACGGTGAAAACAATCTATCACCATTCTCATACAAATGAATTAGACTTTCACTCATGCTAAATGCATATCCGCTCGCTGCTACTTCAGCTGGAGTCTTGTGGTGCTTTATTTAACTTTGACAACAAAGATTCAACCACTAAGATTACACTTGTAAGATTACCTGACCTATGTCTTAAACTTGTATACTGCCTCAAATGATATGCATTACAAACTGCTGACACTTTTAACATTGGCTAGTTCATCAAGTTGGATGATATACATTTATACACATACATGCGCACTCAGTATAAAAATCATACATACTGAATTGTCAGATATACTCCTAAATGGAAAGAAAATATTCATATGTTTATCAGTGCCTTTTAAGTATCTCTTGCTTTATGCTTTAAAATTGATAGTTAGAGGCAGTGTGGGAACAGATATTTGTATAGAACTTACCTTAAGGTAACAGCCTTGACTCAGTGATAGCGCACTCACCTGAGTCAGAAGCTTGTGGGTTCAAGCTCCACTCCAGGACTTGAACATATAATCCAGGCTGACACTTCATTGCAGTACTAAAGGAGTACTGCACTGTCAGAGGTGTCACCTTTCAAATAAGATGTTAAACAGTGGCCCTATCTGTCCTCTCAGAAGGATGTAAAAGATTCTATGGCACTATTTGAAGATCAGGGAATGTGTCCTGGCCAATATTTCTCTCTCAGCTAACAATACTAAAACAGATTATCTGGTCATTTACCTCATTGCTGTTTGTGGGACCTTGCGGTGTGTAAATTGGCTGCCGTGTTTTCCTACATTATAACAATGACTACACTTCAAAAGTAATTCATTGGCTACGAAGCAATTTGGGACATCCTAAGATTGTGAAATGAGGAGAGCTGCCCACAGCTTCTCATTCCCATTCATAGTGCAAGATCATAGAAGTTCTATACAAAATGTCTGCTTCCAGGTTGACTCTGGATAGTTATTTTAGACCACTAAGACAATGGAAAATTTAGATATTTTGTTTTCGGCATTTAGGTTTAATGCAATAATTTCAGTAGGATTCTCTTCCCTTTAATGATTTTTTGCTACTGTGAAATGAAAGAGAAATAAGATAGACAAGTCCTACACTGATTAAATTAGATAATTCTGTTCCTAAGCACTCTGTAAATTCAGCTGTCCAAGAGGCCTCTGTAGAGAGGAAGTTAGTACATCTCAGTATGTGGAGCTTAATTCATAGAATATGGATTATTCCACTTGAATAATTTCTTGTTTAATTTTTAGGTCATCTACATATCATGGGCTACTGAAGACAAAATTGATTACCACACTCCGGATCTCTAAAAGACTACTGAAACTGAAAATATTTGGTAAATGTAAACTGCTGCTTTATAAATGTCCAAAGCTATAAAGCTAACTGAAGTGGCTATTGCCCTTTTCAACAGCCTCTGCTGGACTTCTCCCTCCTAAATGGTAACAAAATAGAATGTACCCATTGGAAACCTGTGTAGACCTACTTTAGAAATATGCTAGAAGGACTACATGTTGCTGCTTTAGATATGTCACCCAGTCTTACATGTTTGTCACTAGCCCAAATGGTGCAATATAGAATTGAACTATGTTCATCATATTCATCACATTCACTAATGAGCCAAATCTTATTTGATGAGATTTTTTTTTCCATAGGACACTGAGGAATCAAAAATCTTTAGACACACCATTCTATAGTTGCAGAAAACTTTCCTTACATGTGCACAATGAAACTATTATTCCCTTTGGATTTGTGTTGACCAAACCAAATTATAATGCAGTAATCTTCTAGATTATCTGGAACCCAAAATTCCACTTGAGCTAAGAAATTGGAACAGTGATGAAGAATTGTTTTCTCTGTGCAATATAAGGTACAGGTGATGTATGATCAGTCAACAGCTCACTTACTCAAGGTGATAAGTACTACAATTTTTTATGTCAATAGTAGTCACGGATTCAGAAAGGGGGTAGAAAAGTTTAGGCAATATAAGAACATAAGAAATAGGAGCAGGAGTAGGCCAATCGGCCCCTCGAGCCTGCTCCGCCATTCAATATCATGGCTGATCTGATCCTAACCTCAAATCTAAATTCATGTCCAATTTCCTGCCCGCTCCCCGTAACCCCTAATTCCCTTTACTTCTAGAGGCTCGAGTCTCACATGGTGGTATTAATTTGATAGGTAGTAGCGCTTTCATGCCCCTCATAAAGGCTAGCCACTTATGATCTAGAAATGGAAAATATAAACCCAAATAGATGAGGGACTAGAGCTCTGATCTGACCAGTATTGAAAGTAGCATATCACTTTAGTTTGCCACATGGAATTATTTTCGCTGTTCTGATACTACAATATAAATCTCTTCTATTTTCTATTGTAGATTTTTTGGGTCACTGGCATCCTCAAAGCTATGATTGCATCAATAAGCTTTGCAAATCTTTATTAACTTATGCTGCGATGATTATTACTGCAAGAGATTCAGTTACAACAGTTTCATGTACAGCATTGCATCTGGGATTACAAGGATGGTGGGTTCCATGTTGCCTAAAACCCTGGCCTAAACTTTGGCCACGACCAACTGCCCAGTCCAAACTTCACCAGATCCTTCTGGATGTACAGAAACTGTTCATTGAGTAAGGATACACTTGTTGTGAGGCTACAGAATATCAAGTTACATAAGTCTGTGCAGATAGCATTCGCATGGAGACAATATGGACTGAGTGGAAGAATCCATTTGTATTGTCAGTGTTTTCATATCTCTCGAGATCCAGCTGTTTCAAGGCAGTTAGTTATACACCAATTGGTCTGCGGTATGATGCAAGACCTTAAAGTACTGCAAGTATAAATTGTTATAAATAATACTCATCATTTATAATAGTATTAAATTTACATGCAGCAGATAAAAATGTCAACATGCTTCAAGTAGCAACTGATACCCAGGATCAAAAAATATTCATAAATAGCAAATCTCATCAACTTTATATTTTCCTCCTTAAAAATGTCTCATCTTAGGCAATCACAATAATCACATTTTATGATTGTCTCAGAAAGAAGCAGATGTTGACTTCAGGAGTCTTTATATACAAAATAAATTGCTTTACTGCAACAAAGTGATTTGAATCTGTAAAAAAAAATTCCAAACTGAAATAAACTGAGTTAACAATAACAGCATGGACAATTTCCTGTTTCAGTATTCTGCAAAGTACCATCTGAATTTTAAAGACCTACAATCTCCAAGTATAGGAATACTGCATGTATTGCTGTTGATATTGAGAAAATAATTTTCTACAGAGCCTGTCTACTCTATACTCTGCAGTATAATGTGGATAAATGTGAAGTTATCCACTTCGGAAGGAAAAACAGAGTATTATTTAAATAGTGACAGATTGGGGAATGTTTGTGTAAAAAGGGACCTGAGTGTCCTTGTACACCTGTCACTGAAAGCAAACATGCAGGTGCAGCAAGCAGTTAGGAAGGCAAATGGTACGTTGGCCTTCATTGCAAGAGGATTGGAGTATAGGAGCAAGGATGTCTTACTGTAGTTATACAGGGCCTCAGTGAGACCACACTTGGAGTATTGTGTGCAGTTTTGGTCTCCTTACCTAAGAAAGGATATACTTGCCATGGAGGGAGTGCAGCAAAGGTTCACCAGACTGATCCCTGGGATGGCAGGACCATCTTATGAGAGATTGGGTCGACTCGGCCTGTATTCACTCGAGTTTAGAAGGATGAGAGGGGATCTCATTGAAACCTATAAAATTCTGACAGGGCTAGTCAGACTGGATGCAGGGAGGGTGTTTCCCCTGGCTGGGGGATCCAGAACGAGGGGTCACAGTCTCAGGATAGGGGGTAGGCCATTTAGGACTGAGATGAGGAGAAATTTCTTCACTCAGGGTGGTGAACCTGTGGAATTCTCTACCACAGAAGACTGTGGAGGCCAAGTCACTGAATATATTTAAGGAGCTAGATAGATTTCTAGACACAAAAGGCATCAAGGGGTATGGAAAGAGAGCTGGAATACAGTATTGAGATAGAGGACCAGCCATGATCATATTGAATGGCGGAGCAGGCTCGAAGGGCCGAATGGCCTACTCCTGCTCCTATTTTCTATGCCTTGCAAGTTAAAGCAAATAAGATTTCACAGAAGGTTTTCTTTTAGATATATGGGGGTCAAATTGGGCCATGTAGCCCAGCCAACTAAGCACTGAAAATGGGGTCAAGATGCGTGTACATACTTCCGATGGGAAGTGCGCAGGACACCATCTTAGTAAAGGGGTTCGCGCACGTAACGACCACCAGCAGCATGCAGAGTAGGGAGATTATGACGCAAATCAGTGTGCCATACTGATTTAAAAGGACTGCTGCTATTTTACAACGCCACACTCCAACATGACAAAGGGCATGAAGGACCCCCCGCCACCCCCACCCCCAGCGCTATTTAACGGGATCATGCAGGAATTACAGGTTAGTTGCTGGATTATTTCTTCTGGCTGCTGGTTCATTTGTACGTGTTTTTGGAGGTTTCCTGTACTTGGATAAAGTTTTAAAAATCTTCAGGAACTGAGCTGGCTGGCTGACAGTAAGGGCACTGGCGGAGTAGCAGGGATGGGAGCAGGAATGCTGTCATCTTGAGAAAGGACAGCAGTTTCACGTTCCACAGAGTCACTGCCACTTGCTGCCTCCTGTTATGCGCCACCTTCTACTGCATGTAAAAGTGAAATGTGTCAGTGTGCTGCAAAATGTTTGGGTGATGTGGCTGTCATGGTTGAATTACCAGTGTGTGAACTGAGTTGTGGTTGTGAGGCTTGCAACAGTGGTAAGCGTGTGAGCGTGAGACAAAGTATATGATTTGGATGGTTGAGTACTGACTGAGTTTGTTGGTAGGTGGATGATGGGGGTGTTGTGAATTGAGCAGTGGATGAGGCTAGTGGTGCAATTGGTACAATATGCCACTTGAAGCTTGAACTCACTCACCTTGACAACGCATGTTAAATCATTGAACTTCTTCATCCATGCACTGCATCCATGTTCTTGGAGCTATGCTCCTGACATTTACCTCCTCCACTACTTCCTCCTGAGCATATGTATGGACGGCTTCCTGCTGCCCCTGCAGATACAGGATGCCCCACCTTCTCTCTACCTCTTGTACCAAGGCCTCCAGTGCATCATCACAGAACCGTGGTGCACGCTCTCTCCAAGGCGCAGCCATTCTTCAAAGTATCAGAGCACAGATCACGTTTTGAAAGGATTCCCACCCCTTCTTGCAGCCACAATGTACCTCCCCTTTAAGAGGTGCAGGCTGCCTTTAAGAAGCGCGAGCCATTGCGATATCGGGGCACCCTCCTGATGCACGTAGCCAATCAAAAACGGTGGCTGCACGCAGCAATCATTTAAAACAGCAGGCAGCACGAATGTAACGTGCTGCCTGCATCGCAACAACTGGACGCTGGTTAATTGCATGCCACAACTGTTTTCAAGGGTTATGCAATTTAACCCCCGAACATTATATTTTAGCTTTCATCATTTCATATTCACTTTCTCCAGCAAAGAGACACACAAAAATAGAAGTAATAAATCTCACTGCATTTGTCTACAATTATGCTGGCAGGAAACAAAAGCCAAAGCGAGGGTCTAAATTTAGATTATTAATTTTTATGCTCATTTACCACCTTGTAGAAAATTCCATTCTGGGTGAAAGAACTAACTGCAGCAACATAAACAGTATCTGAGAGACAAACTAATTGCTCAGTACTAAAGTTATTGTGTCTCGAGTGACTAGAAGTAATGGAAATTATGAATTATAATTTATACAAAAAAACAGCTCCCCCGTGGCTTAATGAGTAAATGCACTGCCTGCTGACACACAGCCACTCAGTCTAGGAAGTCCCAGGTTCAGTCTCCAGTTTTTGCTGAGTTAGCTGATCTATGATCTGGGGTTTTATGGTATAAGTGCCAGAAAATTGATATTGCCGTATTAATCTCCACTCTCTGAATTAGAAAGCAATGGCTTATCTGAATCCAAGAAAAGCTCAAGCCTCCTAAGGTCAGTACATCAGTACTTACATATGGAGCAACTGACATGAGTGAAGAAAGGTAAATCAGGGCATGTGTGAATACTGGTGCTAATTAACTTGAGATAGATAGCCTGTATAGGTCGGATCAAAAAACAAAGATGGTACACCAAACTCTTAGAAATATCCAACATTGAAGCAAATTCTTCCACAAGGAAATACTTCATGGGTGGTTGGATAACATTCATATTTGATAGGTGTTGATCTAAAACTCATGGACCAGTTTAGAACCATGAGTGCTTGTTGGGGAACATAAGCTCCAATATCAAAGGGTCCTAAGTTGACAGATAGCCTTCTCACCAGGGTGCTGGGCAGAACAACTTTAGAACAGGTCTGAGGTAGCATTTATGTCTTTGCTCAGTGGCAACAGAGCCTTCTCAATGCCTTCCAAGTCAAGACCTTAGATCAAGAACTGGATAGAGACCATAAGGATATCTTAAGAGTCTGATGCTTTCTCCCAACTTGCACACAAAAACATTGTGCCTACTTCAGTGTTCTCATAATGGATTCTTGCATGACCAACTACAATGGCCACCAATGCAAGATGAATCCCTTTCTGACTTGAAGTGTTAATCAGATTTGGACTGCTAACTCTATGCCAAAGGATTGGCTTCTAATATCTAAAAGAAATGCAACATTTAAGGTTTTTTTTTTCCTTGAGATCTGGAGATGGAGACAAGCTTCAGTTCTTCAGTTATACTTTAAAACAAAAATACAAATGCAATTAGGGCTCTCGATTGAGGGCTACTTTTTATAAACCCAATTTCTAAAATGGGCTGAGCCTGGCTTTGCGTGTAGCCTTTCTTAAATAAATGTATTTTGTCACCCAAGCTATGATGCACCAAAAAGGACTAATCATTAATCATTGAGCAATTACACTCAATTCCTGGGTTTAGGGTATTTAAGTTAGTTGCTGGAAACTCTCCTAACCCATAAAACTCATTTTTGGTTTGTTCATTAGATTCAGTTAAATAAAAATTGTCGGAGTCGACATTTGCTCTAATGCAATGCAATTACCATTAAAAAAAATTATAAATAAGTGGTTTAACTCTGCTTTTGGCTGAGTATTACGCAGTTGCAGTCTTCCCACTGGGATCAATTGTTTGCCAATAGCCAATTGCTTCCAGTCACGAAATGATGCCACAATTACTATTAATGGCTTTATTTTTGTTACCTAATCAAATTAAAATCTCAGCAATTCCCAGGAGCCCAACCTTAACCATACTGTTCTGGAACAACCCAGGAAATTGCAAGCCATCTGCTACAGGGGAAAGTAGAAGGCCACTTGCAAAATATCACCGTGCAACTGTAGACTAACCACGTCAAGATGGTATTTTACTTTCAGTAGCCAATTACCAACAGCAAATATATGATCATCTTTTACAGCTAATTCCAAATCATCCTTGTGTATTTTACCAGAAGAGGACTCCAGGAATTACACATTACATATAGAACAATGCTAAAACCCTGGATTAGGCATAACATTGAACCGAGGTTCTATAACACAGATTAGGGTAACAATCTTTAAAATAACCAGTGATGAAAATATTGGCCAGAACACCAGGGTGAACTCCCTTGCTCTTCTAATTATCAAAGAAGCCTTTTTCATCAAAAGTACATTGGAATTCTACAGAAAACCAAAACAAACCTAGCCCAACAGCAGACTGGGATCCCTTGAGTGAGAGCAAGTTCCTAAACATATGACATCAACTTCTGTACACTAATGCAGCAAAGCATCATGCAAAAAGTTCCTTTAACAGCAGCATGGAGAATATGCCAGCCAATGCTTGCATAATGTTACCTATAAGTATCTGAATGAAATGCCAATCAATGTACTACATGTAATGTGCCCTGCTGGAACAGCACTACAGGTCAAGTCCATCACAAGTATACTATGGCACACAAACCAATCCAGTGTCTTAGATCTTCCATTAAACAACTTCCGGTTCACTGCATGCCTTTGCCGCACAAATTTCTGGGCATAGGTAGAAATACCCATTGTTCAGCGTAAAAAGTAGCTGGAGAATTATGCATTCTTTTTCTATCCCAGGTGAAATTTGTGTATGATCTTCCTTTCTGAATTATTACCTGGGTTGCACTTGTACCCATGATCGCAATTTTCCCCAGGTGATCTTATGGGACTGGATTCTGATGCTAGGTTTCTGAAAGAGACACTTTCCCATTTCGTAGAGCAAGAATTCTGTCCCAAGCAATGGCCAACTTCATCAATCCCGTACCTTATCAATCATCCCAAGCCTGCAGTCCCTCTCATTTTTATCCTCCCACAGACATATTTACTTGCTTGCCCCAAATATTTGTTCCCTCACACTGGACATCTAGTCATGCCCATTACCGTCCCAATTGTAAACTTAATGGCTTGCTGTTCAAACCATTCCTGTTAATAACTAGGTTTGAATCAGCCTCTTGGGGCTCTTCTCAGCTTACTCGTTGAATCTCACTACAGTACAGTACCATACTTGGGCTGCAGGTCACACATCCATAGCTCTGCAGTTTAAATAATGCAACGCTAGAAAGTCAGATAGGCCACATTCAGGATGACAAAAACTGCCTATTTGTTGATGAGCTCATCATCCTTCTGTGGCACGTCAAGACCAGGTTCCAAGACAATACACCATTCTTATTTACACAAGCAGATCCAAAAAACTCAGATTGTTACAGCTCTCTCCAGGTTTTGTTCCATGGGGCTGTTACTATGCTGTTGCCAAACAGCAAGAAAATGCTTCTAGTTTGCTTCTCTAAACCATCCAGAATAACGTGTTTTTAAAAATGCTCAAGATTGGGACCAAAGTCCTGCTTTTTATATGCAAAAAAAGTTCATAAAAACATAGTAATCTTTTGTCTTAGTTTATATGATCAAAATTACAGTTGACTAGATTCATCTTGTCTCAGTTGTGAGACCACTATAAACTTCTTGTGAAGTTTATTGCAATATTGCTATTCTAGTATAAATCAAGATCTTGGCATTTTTCTTTCTATTTGTATCTTTGCTTGTGCTTCCCCCTTTCACCTGTTGAAGTTATCCCTATGTAATTTAGTATCAGACTTGTAACCACCAGTAATTCACTCTTATGTAACTCACAATGCTCTCTCCAGATGCAACCCAAGCTTCAAAGAACATTTATAATTATGCTGCTTCTTGTTTTTCACAGTTCAAGTGGATGATTTTTTGAGTGCTCAGCCATGTATATGACATGCAGAAACCAATTATGTTTAGTCTGCAACCATGCAACTGGGAAGTTCACAGGTACAGTTACTGCTTGGATGATTAAAAAGTGCTCACTCCACTCCACCACCCTCCCCATCCCCCCATCCCACCCAGGTACACACCCCAGTTACCCAAGTCCAGAGAATTTAGCTACAAACTGGCAACAGCAAATACTCAGGGAACTTCCAAGTGTGTGCAGGCATATGGCTGGGGTTCATCAACTAAAACTGCACAGCTAGGACCACCCTTCAAGCATTGACTTGAAGGATTACCTGAAGCTGAGTGGGAAGAATCCAAGTCCAGTGACACGTCTACTCCTCCAGGTCCCATTAATGAGCTAGGCAGCTTGGTAAATCATCAACAGTGCTCTAAGGACTACAGACCTACCCTGTGGCTTAAGTATCAGGTTACTGGGTCTGCCAGAGCGATGACTTGGTTCCAATCTTCCAAAAACAGGCATGTTATCTTGGAGCTGATCTGACTCCAATGAGACTTCACTTATCTCCTTCACCTTCCATCCCTCCACAGGTATGGGTAATCCCGTGTACGGTTCGGTCCCTTTGCACAAAAGAGGCTCACGGATGTTTTGTTCCAAAGTATAAAAATTTTATTAAGAAGTTACAATACAAGTAGTAGAGATGTTAAAATACAAGAGCACAATTATAACATACTAAATAAGACGTTTAGATACAACCTGGCAAAGCTTCTCAGCAACAAGGTTCCAAGGTGCACACTCGAAGGTCCTTACTATCACTTGAGCGTGTCCAGTCTCACTCCAAGAAACGTTCTAAACATGGATGATTTACATCTCAACTAATATACATTAACACATTAGTTCTACAGGGCCGTGTGCACTCATGAGGCCTCCTATCAATCATTCTCTGTCTCGTGGAGCTGAGAACAGAAGGCCTTGTTCAGAAGAAAAGCCTGCATTATGCTTTTCCTAACAAGGTTAGCAATATTCAGAGAAAGCTTGAATAATGCTTTTCTTACAATAGGAAAGTCATTAGTTGGTCATTAGGAGATCTAGAATATCAAGGTGACTGGGATGTTGAAAGCTGTCCTGTGTGTGTCCTTCCACCATGTTGATGCAAGAGCTCAGGCTTGGCACAGCAGTTGCTGAAGTTGTTATTTAGGGTCAGAATGTGAGACAGGGCACTCATGATTGGTTACAGAAACACATGTAGATGCTTCTGAAGCTGCACACCATAGTGGAACCACCATTCAGGGGGATACAGAAGACAATGGCAACGTACTCACGCATTTTATGGTTCACTGAGCTGTTCATCACGCTGCTCATAAGGACCTTCAGATATCTGCCCATCAATAAGCTTTATTGAAATCCTAACACTGCAGACTTTTTTTGTAATTTCGTGTCATTTTCCCTTCCTTTTTCTGCCAATTTTTTCCTGT
This sequence comes from Heptranchias perlo, assembly GCF_035084215.1. Lineage (NCBI taxonomy): Eukaryota > Metazoa > Chordata > Chondrichthyes > Hexanchiformes > Hexanchidae > Heptranchias > Heptranchias perlo. The sequence continues at coordinate 23,657,973 of NC_090345.1, read as the reverse complement.
CCTCTGCTCCTAAAAGGCACCGATTCTTACAATGAGGTTCCATGGATGTCAGTAATGGATCCTGACCCAACTGGCCATTTGTCACACGAAAGCCTGATCAGCAAGTATCAGAAGACTATTCATCGATGTGACGATGGATCCCCACTTGCACACTTTCCGACACTACAGCAGTCAAGAGCAGGAACCCTGCCCAATTTTCATCTCCCTAACTCTATGCCACAAGCAAGACCTGCACAGACTAGAGATTGAACCTAGAACTTAATCTTTATGCACAGAACTCACCATCTTACCCAGCTGACCTATTAAGGGAGCTGCAGATACTTAAATATAGTCAAAATAAATTCAAGATCGCAATTTTTATTAATGACTTTATTGAATTTTAAACACAAAAACAATGTATTAAAGTTTCAGAACATTTAAATGTACTTGGCAATGATTACAACTGAACTTCAACGGGAAAAAATGTGAGTTCACCTATTATGTCTATCAGAAGAAAATCAAATGACTATAGAAACAGGTTTATTTACAAATGGTAGTTAAAAAACGTAGCATCCTTTTCTGATGGCGAATAACTATGTGCCTCCTTTTCTTTCCTTAAACACCACCAATTCAGATGGGAAGCCAACTAAACTTGAGAACTGTTCACATACACTAAGATTCAACACATCTAAGCATATGAAATATTTCATAAATACAGTTCCCATATTAATGGTAATTTATAAGATAGGAAGCAAGATTATTGCTGTTCAAAAGTTGCACAGATCGCAAAATATTTTTCAGTCTTCCCATAATCAAACATTGTCAAACAGAAGAAATTAAAAATTTCAATTTTGAGAAAATATTTCTAATGTAAAGGACCAATCATTGATCCAAGCTCCATTGTATAGAAAAAGAGAATGACACTATGACATGCTGCCTCAGAAAACAAGTAGGCATATTTTTATCAACGTGACGTCTATCATCCAACGGATATTGAAAGCTTGGGAGAACAAGATAAAATCAATACTGGCTCTGCTGGCAGCTATGTTATCTACTCAACATCAATAATTTCTTTCATGAAATTAGGAAAATTAATAAATGTTTGAATAAATGGTAGAAAGGATAAAACCCAGCTGAGGAGAAACTCACTTGGGCTTTGTTTCCGCGTCTGTTACTTGGCGAATATAGATACTGTCTTCAGGGTGTTCAATTTCACCTTTCTCATACATGTACGATGATGCTATAGCAATAGCAGAGCCATCATTGCTGAAGGCAAGCGATGCAATACTGGTCGGGTAGCGGTGGAACTGACACAATCGTTTCTTATTGAAGGGGTCCCAAATATTCACAAATCCATCAGAGCCACCTAAATTTAAAAACACCAAAAAAGGAGTTTACTGCAATTTACGTACTACATTTCTTGTGTCCTTAAAATAAAGCACTGCTTTAACCCACTATTTTTTCCAGATATAATTTCTGTTGGCTTCATTTGAAACTCACTGAAAAGATAATCTTTCAATAATTAAAAAAAAATCTATAAGTCAATACATGAAATAAGCACAAGTTGTCCAGCATTCAAAATCCGTATCAATCTTCATTTATGTGCAAGTGCTTTAAATAAACGCTGTTTTAGGATGGTAATACAGATTATCATAAGAGATGAAGGACTCCAGTTTGCAAAGACTTAAAATTTCAAATCAACCCTTCACAGTTCAGCACATTTCAAAATAAACCAAATGTTTACTTTTAAAAAAAAATACATTACCAGCAACTAGCTTATTTCAACTACTCACCAATTTCTACTTCTGTAATTTAAATCTATAAAATAAGACGACTCTACACGTGGAAGTATAGGGGCAGAGCCTGAAATAAGCAACTTAAATGAAGACTTCTGCCAGGGCAACTCATTCAATAAACAGTGCTCATTAGTTCTGCAACACCGACTGACAGAATATTTCACCATCCAGAACAAAGCAGTGATGGCACCTCATCCATTAGGCTAAATGTTCACCCCCTCCACCACCCTCACAGCCTGGCTGCAGTGCGTACTAGTTACAGTGTACAGTACTATCTACAGTACAACTCACCAAGGCTTCAACAGCACCTCCCAAACCCTCAACTTCCACCGCCCAAAAGGAGACGGGCAGCAGGTGCACGGGAACACCACCACTTCCAAGTCACACACCATCCTGACTTGGACATATATCGCCGTTCCTCATCATCACTGGGTTAAAATCCTGGAACTTCCTTCCCAACAGCATTACAGGGGTACCTTCACCACACAGACTGCAGCAGTTCAAAGCGGCAGCCCACCACCACCTTCTCAAGGGCAACTAGGGATAGGCAATACCAACAATGCCCACATCCCAAGAATGAATAAATAAAAAAGTGGCAATATTTTCTGCAATGAAATCATTTGGGAATTCCTTCCATCTTTTCCTCCACCTCCTGAAAAGATCTGTACTTCTTACAGTTCATTGCAACACAAAGGCAGCTTTAGGAATTAAAGGCCTTCTGTAACCACTTCAGGTGATTAATCCTTAAGATAGCTGAAACATTTTTGTCTACCTGTCCAGACAGCTATAGTTTTCAGCTCAAGCAATGAAACATATAGTAAAGTTCATTGTCATGGGTAACCGCATTACTGTATTATCTGAAAATAAGAACTTAATATAATTTTTAAAACTCAATCCTCATTCTGCTCCTCCTTTCCTCAATTCCCTTCTTTCCTATTGTCATTTTATTTTTTAAAACTTTCGTTTTACTTTTTCTATACCTCATTTTCCTTAAAAAAAATGAAAACTTTTCCATTTACCTTTTTTTTTAAAAAAGGTGCTATTATAGCTGTCTGGTTTTCACTAGGTTCATGCAAAAGATCAATGAGTTAAACAAACTTTGCTGAGTACTGTTTACTACCCTGTTCCAAAGCAATCTAGTTGAACACCAAGTACTGTGTGCCAGGCTTAAATATGATTAAAATTCTACTTCCATTTTCGATCCCTTGCAAAAGTAAGAGTTTACTTCAGATAGCTTCTGAATGCTCCCAGGTTCAACTCCGAACTGTTCTGTTCCCAAATCCCACCTTCAAGACCTATGGTTCCTTTCTCTCCCTGTCTTCCCCCTCTTCCTGACACCAACCTGCTATTCTATTTCTCACCTGATGTTCTCTGGCCGTCTCTCTCCACCTGATCCCAGCACCCATCTACAACTAAGTAAATGTTAGTTGTAATATTTCTGCATACCATTCTGGAAAGTAGAAACAACTCCAAGCTTCTCTTCACCAAACATCTGCTCCAATATCCTCACCTCAAGACACCAAATGTGAGGAATTCAATTTGTGCCAAAATCAAAGCCACCTGCAGTTGCATCTGCCTCCTGTCACTTTGACACCCAATCCTTCCACCATCTGGCTAAGACTTCACCTGATCCAAGGTCCTGATGACCCAACTACTTTAGCCCATGTCGCTATCCTCTGACAGTCTCCAGTGCCTTCAAGATCAATGATACCACTTCAGAAAATCCTCACCCTCCCACCCCTACTTATCTCCCACTACTTTACTTTTCTCACTAAAATCCTGTAACATTGTTTTATCAGCACTTCCTGTTTGAGGCCCTCCAATCCAGCACTGAAACTGCATTGGTCAAAGTCACAAATGACACAGTGACTGACAGGGGCTCACAGATCCCTCATTCTCCATGCCACCATTTGACGCCACCGACCATCCATCCTTCTCCAACGTTTTTCCTCAGCAGTCCGCCTCCACGGCGCATTCCTGTTCCTATTCATATCTGTTGTAATGATTTTTACATCACCTCCAATAGTTGCTCCACCCATACCCACAAGCTCACCTCTAGGATACTTCATAGCTCCATCTGATCTCCCCTTTCTTTTCATAGAATGGTTATAGCACAAGAGGCCGCCATTTGGCCCATTGAGCTCATGCCTGCTCTTTGTAAGAGCAATCCAGTTAGTCCCATTCCCCTGCTCCTTCCCCGTAGCCCTGCAAGTTTTTTCCCCCCGAGTATTTATTAAATTCCTTTTTGAAAGCCACGATTGAAATTGCTTCCACCACCCTTTCGAGCAGTGCATTCCAGATCATAACTACTCGCTGTCGCTTTTGGTTCTTTTGCCAATCACCTTAAATCTGTGTCCTCCGGTTCTCAAGCCTTCCGCCAATGGGAAGAGTGTCTCTTTACTTAATCTAAACACTTCACGATTTTGAACACTTCTATCAAATCTCCTCTTAATCTTCTCCGCTCTAAGGCGAACAACCCCAGCTTCTCCAGTGTATCCATGTATCAGAAGTCCCTCACCCCTGGAACCATTCTAGTAAATCTCTTCTGCACCCTCTCAAAGGCATTCACATCCTTCCTAAAGTGTGGTGCCCAGAACTGGACACAAACTCCAGCTGTGGCCAAACCAGTGTTTTGTAAAAGTTCAACATAACTTCCATGCTTTTGTGATCTATGCCTCTATTTATAAATCCCACGATCCCGTATGCATTTTTAACTGCTTTCTCAACCTGTCCTGCCACCTTCAAAGATTTTGCACATATACCCCAAGGTCTCTGTTCCTGCAACCTCTTTAGGATTGTACCGTTTAGCTTATATTGCCTCTCCTCATTCCTCCTGCCAAAATGTATCACTTCGCACTTCTCTGCTTCAAATTTCATCTGCCATGTGTCCACCCATTCCATTAGCCTGACTATGTCCTCTTGAAGTCTATTACTACCATCCTCACTGTTTACTACACTTCCAAGTTTTGTGACATCTGCAAATTTTGAAATTGCGCCCTGTACACCCAGATCTAAGTCATTAATATAATCATGTATATATCACACCCTCAAAGTTATCATCTCGAAGCACAGAGTCAACTTCAACATGCATACCATCAAAACAATTTGCACATCTATAGGCCCTTAAGAGGCTTTATAAATGGAGATAAATAAGTGAATGGACACCAAACTATAGGAGGAATTACAGTGACTGACAACTTCACCGAAAAGATAGGTTTTTTTTGAAAAGGTGGAGAGAGGCAAGAGGACACTCTTGGGGAGATAGTTTGAGAGAAGAGCCAAGGCAGCTGAAGGCTCTACCAGCAATGGTGGAGAAAGGGAAGCAGGAACAGATTCAAAGGACCCAAGGCCATAGAATGAATTTGCAGAGATGGGGAGGAGGGAGGCAGTGGGCGGATTTGAATACGCTGGGGGACAAGAGACCAATGTAGGTTAGAGCACGGGCGTAATTAGTGATTAAGACTTAGCTAGGATACAATATGGGCTGCTGCATTTTGGCCGCCACCACCAGCTTTACCTCTCCACTAATTCCATGGCTGTTGCTACGCTCTGTCTGCCCATCAAGATCTAGATGAACCAAAATTTCCTCCAGCTTAATGCCAGCAAAATCAAATCCATTCTCTCCAACTCCCACCTGCACCTACATGCCTCTGACTTTCACTTAATTAACCTCCCCAGCTGCCACCTAGTCATGTCCAGAGGCTTCGAATCTTATCATGGTGCTCAGCCCAAGCTGAGCTTCTTTCCCCACAGCTGTTCTCTTAGCAAGACCGCTTTCTGCACTTGCCGCAGACAAAATTTTACTGTGCTTTTACATGAGAAGAATAAGCCTATAAACATCTCAAGTTTCATCCATAAATAAGTGATCATACTTCACAAACGTATTCTAACTGAAGAGTCTTGCATCCAGGAGAGAAAATGGGGCAATTTACTTTTTTTTTGGCAAAGCATACAAAAGAACCAGAGGGCATAACTTTGAGATGCACTAATCAATCATAGAACATAGAAGATTGGAGCAGGAGTAGGCCATTCGAGTCTACTCCACCATTCAATATGATCATGGCTGATCCTCTATCTCAATACCATATTCCCGCTCTCTCCCCATACCCCTTGATGCCTTTTGTGTCTAGAAATTTATCGAGCTCCTTCTTAAATATATTCAGTGACTTTGCCTGCACAGCCTTCTATGGTAGAGAATTCCACATGTTCATCACCCTCAGTGAAGAAATTTCTCCTCATCTCAGTCCTAAATGTCCTACCCTATATCCTGAGACTGTGACCCCCTCGTTCTAGACCCCCCCCCAAGCCAGGGGAAACACCCTCCCTGCATTCAGTCTGTCTAGCCCTGTCAGAATTTTATAGGTTTCAATGAGATCCCCTCTCATTCTTCTAAATTCGAGTGAATACAGGCCGAGTCGACCCAATCTCTCCTCATACGACAGTCCTGCCATCCCAGGAATCAGTCTGGTGAATCTTCGCTGCTCTCCCTCCATGGCAAGTATATCCTTTCTTAGGTAAGGAGACCAAAACTGCACACAATACTCCAGGTGTGGTCTCACTAAGGCCCTGTATAACTGCAGTAAGACATCCTTGCTCCTATACTCAAATCCTCTTACAATGAAGGCTAACATACCATTTGCCTTCCTAACTGCTTGCTGTACCTGTATATTTGCTTTCAGTGACTGGTGTACAAGGACACCCAGGTCCCTTTGTACATCAACATTCCCCAATCTATTACCATTTAAATAATACTCTGCCTTTCTGTTTTTCCTTCCGAAGTGGATAACTTCACATTTATCCACATTATACTGCATCTGCAATGTATTTGCCCACTCACTCAACTTGTCTAAATCACCTTGAAGCCTCTTTCCATCCTCCTCACAACTCATGATCCCACCTAGTTTTGTGTAGTCAACAAACTGGAAATATTACATTTGGTTCCCTCATCCAAATCATTGATCTATATTGTGAATAGCTGGGGCCCAAGCACTGATCCCTGCGGTACCCCACTAGTCACTGTCTGCCATCCTGAAAGACCCATTTATTCCTACTCTGTTTCCTGTCTGTTAACCAATCAATGCCAGTGTTTTACCCCCAATCCCATGTGCTTTAATTTTGCACACTAACCTCTTATGTGGGACTTTATCAAAGGCCTTCTGAAAATCCAAATAAACCCCATCCACTGGTTCTCCCTCATCTATTCTACCAGTTACATCCTCAAAAAAACTCCAGTAGGTTTGTCAAACATGATTTCCCTTTCATAAATCCAAGATGACTGTCTAATCCCGTTGATATTTTCTAAATGTCCTGTTATCACATCCTTTAGAATCAATTTTAGCATTTTCCCTACTACTGATGTTAGGCTAAACGGTCTGTGGTTCCCTGTTTTCTTTCTCCCTAATATTTTAAATAGTGGGGTTACATTTGCCACCCTCCAATCTGCAGGAAACGTTCCATAATCTATAGAAATTTGGAAGATGACAACTAATGTATCCACTATTTCCATGGCTACCTCTTTTAGTACTCTGGGATGCAGATTATCAGGCCCTGGGGATTTATTGGCTTTCAGTCCCATTAATTTCTCCAGCACTATTTTTTTACTAATACTAATTTCCTTTAATTCCTCCTTCTCACTAGTCCCTTGGCTCCCTAGCATTTCTGGGAAGTTATTTGTGTCCTCTCCCATGAAGACAGAACCTAAGTACTAGTTTAATTGCTCTGCCATTTCCCTGTTCCCTATTATAAATTCTCCTGTTTCTGACTGTAAAGGACCTACATTTGTCTTCACTAATTTTTTTCTTTTTACATACTTGTAGAAGCTTTTACAATCCACTTTTATATTCCTTGCCAGTTTACTCTCATACTCTATTTTTCCCCTCTTAATTATTCTCTTGGTCCTTTTTTGCTGAATTCTAAACTGCTCCCAATCCTCAGGCTTGCTACTTTTTCTGGCAACTTTATATGACTCCTCTTTGGATCTAATACTATCCTTAATTTCTTTTGTTAGCCACGGTTGGACCGCTTTTCCTTTTGTGTTTTTGCGCCAGAAAGGATTGTATAATTGCAATTCATGCATTCGTTCCTTAAACATTAGCCATTGCCTATCCACTGTCATGCCTTTTAATGAAGCTTCCCAATCTACCATAGCCAACTCACTCCTCATACTTTCGTAGTTTCCTTTGTTTAGATTTAGGATCCTAGTTTTGGATTGGGCTACTTCACTTTCCATCTTAATGAAGAATTCTATCATGTTACAGTCACTCTTCCCTAAAGGACTCTGCACAACATGATTATTAATTAACCAACCCCTTCTCATTGCACAATACCCAATCCAGGATAGCTTGTTCCCTGGTTGGCTCCTCAATGTACTGGTCTAAAAAACCATCTCGTACACACTCCAGGAATTCATCCTCCACAGTACTATTGCTAATTTGGTTTGGCCAGTCTCCATGCAGATTAAAGTCACCCATGATTACTGTAGTACCCTTGTTACATGCATCTCTAATTTCCTGTTTGATCCCACCCCTACATTATCACTACTGTTTGGAGGCCTCTCGAGAACTCCCACCAGTGTTTGCTGCCCCTTGGTGCTTCTTAACTCCACCCAGACTGATTCTACATTTTGATTTTCTGGGCCAATATCCTTTCTCACTATTGCTCTGATTTCCTCATTTACTAACAACACCACCCCACCTCCTTTTGCTTTTTGCCTGTCCTTCCTAAATATTGAATACCCTGGGATATTCAGCTCCCAGCCTTGGTCACCCTGCAACCATGTCTCTGTAATTGCTATTATATCATATCCGTTAACATCTATTTGCGCTGTTAATTTGTCTAACTTATTACAAATGCTTCGTGCATTCAGATACAGTGTCTTTAGATTTGTCTTTTTAACATTTTTAGACATCTTAACATTTTTTGTACTATGGCCCTATTTGTCTTACCCGGACCCTATTTGTTGTTTTTTGTTTGTACGCTCTGTCCCTTCCTGACACAATCCGGTTTTCCTTACCCCACTTTCCTGCACTGCTTCTTTGTCTTCTCTCTTTAGCATTCTAGATTTCTCTCCACTGGGACCCCCCCCCCCCCACATTTGGTTTAAAGCCCTATCTACCTCCCTAATTATTCGATTCGCTAGAACTCTGGTCCCAGCATGGTTCAGGTGTAGTCCGTCCCAACGGAACAGCTCTTTCCCCAGTACTGGTGCCAATGCCCCGCAAATCAAAACCCACTTCTCCCACACCAATCTTTGAGCCACGCATTCATCTCCCTGATCATATTGACCCTATGCCAATTTGCTCATGGCTCAGGTAATAATCCAGAGATTATTACCTTTGTGGATCTGCTTTTTTAATTTAGTCCCTAGGTGCTCAAACTCTCTCAGCAGAACCTTTTTCTTAGTTCTACCTATGTCGTTGGTACCTATGTCATTGGTACCTACATGGACCACGACAACTGGATCCTCCTCCTCCCACTCCAAGTTCTTCTCCAGCCCGGAGGAGATGTCCTTAACCCTGGCACCGAGTAGGCAACATAGCCTTCGGGACTCATGTCTCTGGCTGCAGAGAACAGGGTCTATCCTGATCCCTAACTACACCACCTTCCTTTTTAACTCCCCCTACTTGAACGGCTTCCTATACCACGGTGCTGTGGTCAGTTTGCTCGTCCTCCCCGCACTTGTCCACAAGGGTTGCAAGAACCTCAAATCTATTGGACAAGTGCAGGGACTGAGGCTCCTGCAATACTACCTCCTGGATCCCTGTACCTGCCTCACTCGCAGTCGCACCTTCCTGTCCCTGACCACGTGTCAATTCTAAAGTATTTAATCGAAGGGATGTGGCTGCCTCCCGGAGCAAAATGTCCAGGTAGCTTTCTCCCTCCCTGATGTCTCGCAATGTCCGCAGCTCGGACTCCAGCCCCTCAACTCAGAGCTGAAGTTCCTCGAGCTGCAGATACTTACTGCAAATGTAGTCGCCCTGGACAAAAATGTCCACAAGCTCCCACGTATTGCAGCAGCAACACATCTCCTGTTCTCCCATTACTTTACTTATTTAATCAATTTAATGTTAATCAAATTATTTACCTCGTTTATTTAGATTAATCAATCAATTACAACCAGAGGATGCATTTTACCTAAAATGCTCTTTCCATATAAATTTCCAGTGTAAATTTGAATCATTTTTAACACACCAAGCTGCAGAAAAAAATGCTATTCCAATGCTCCAATGGCAACCCATTTGCCAAAATCTTTCATCAGATCAATCCAGTAATTTGGTCTATCAATTTTAAATTTCATTCCATTTTAAATAGTCTTTACTTCATAATCTTGGTAGAAACAGAAACACTCAGAATGCTCTACATTTTCAGTTTTTAAACTCACATTTGCCAGATTCAAATCACTTCCTGAAAATTTGTAAATTTCACAAGATCTGGTTCTGTGCGCTTCCAATTGCAAACGTGAGGCTTTTTTTCATCTCTTCTCCTGTGTACCAGTATGGGAAAAGCAACGAGATTTGATGTTTCCAATACTGCTGGGCTCACAAAATTCAAACAAATGCAACAGTATAGATGAGAATAGTGTTAACCATTCCATCCCCTCATCTTGTGCTGACTAGGGTTAGAAGAAAGCACTGCAGAACTGTGCTGGAAAGTAACACAAGGGGCTACCAAGGAATTTACAGTAGATGAGTCAAGACAGTTTAAACATGGTGTAGAAATCTGTAACAAGGGGAGACTGGTTGGAGAATCTAGGAAAATAGAATCGGACCAGGAATGGGTGAAAGGTAGCACATAAAATTATTTAGGCAGAGGTTTTACTTTGATATACAAGTCAAACCAATTTTATTTTAACAGGCATGACCGAGCTATTAACTTTGGTACATCACGATTTCAAGACTCCACTGTAGTTAAAATATTAAGTTACGGATTTTCAAATTTATGAAAAAAATAAAGTCAATAAAACAGACTCCACAGTCATTTTGATAAACAAATCACATCTGAAAAAAAATATGCCCAATTTAATCTAGCCTAACTGAATTAAAACTATATGTGCAAAACCTATATAGTGCTTACGTACAAGTCATTTATTTAAACCTGTAATAGCTGAAAATATAAACAGACCAAAATGATTCTTTGAGGAAAGTTCATTAATCCAATACTTTTTTTGGTAATCTTACCTGTAGCAAATGTGTTGTGAACACTGTGGAATGAAATGGCGTTGACTGGATAGATCTGCTCAAGGTTGTTTTCTTTTAGTCGATGACATTTAAACGCATATTTTTTCTTTTGTACTTCTGGACTAGGATCAAGGTACTCCACTGCAACACGTCCTTCAATTGAACTCAGAACATAGCCCTAAAAAGGATGGGAAAATTTTGATTATGTAAAAACTAAATCCAGAAGTTACACAAACTGAAGATAAAACCCCCCTTCCCATATATGAACAGTTGTTGATCTTCTCAATGTCTTTAATACTTCATTAGATGCAAGACAGGAGAATCAATTCATAATTTAGCTCTCTTTTGCCACTGTACATAACATATTCTGAATATATAGAATTATATTAGAAATCCAGGTCTCAGACTGGTACCTGTAAAGTGTGGGCCAATGGCGCTGACTAGAGTATATGCAGAGTACATAACAGAGCAGGCGATGTTACTTTGGTCTGCATCTTGAGCTTTGCAACTAGAGTTCTTATGTTTTTGCACGCAACCAGACCTCCATACCCTTACTGTAGTGCTGCTTCTCTCGTATCAAATATCCGACACCATGTTTTTAAAAAAAGTCCAATGGATCACTTGGGCACTTCTTAAATATTGCTTTGCACTGGGCTAGAATTCTATTACACCAGCACAAAGCCCAAATCATACTTCAATAAATCAGAGGGAAAACTCTCCAGTGGCTTGAGTCATACCTACCAAATAGGAAGATGGTAGTGGTTGTTGGAGGCCAATCATCTCAGCCCCACGACATTGTTGCCGGAGTTCCTCAGAGCAGTGTCCTAGGCCCAACTGCCTTCAGCTGCTACATCAATGACCTTCCCTCCTTCATAAGATTAGAAATGGGGATGTTCGCTGCTGATCGCACAGTGTTCAGTTCCATTCACAACCCCTCAGATAATGAAGCAGTCCGTGCCCGCATACAGCAAGACCTGGACAACATCCAGGCTTGGGCTGATAAGTGGCAAGTAAAATTCGTGCCAGACAAGTGCCGGGCAATGACCATCTCCAACAAGAGAGTCAAACCACCTCCCCTTGACATTCAATGGTATTACCATCACTGAATCTCCCACTATCAGCATCCTGAGGGTCACCAGTGACAGAAACTTAACCGGACCAGCCACATAAATACTGTGGCTACAAGAGCAGGTCAGAGGCTGGGTATTCTGCGGCAAGTAACTCACCTCCTGACTCCCCAAAGCCTTTCCACCATCAACAAGGCACAAGTCAGGAGTGGGATGGAATACTCTCCCACTTGCCTGGATGAGTGCAGCTCCAACACTCAAGAAGCTCGACACCATCCAGGGACAAAGCAGCCCGCTTGATTGGCACCCTATCCACCACCCTAAACATTCACTCCCTTCACCACCGGCACACCGTGGTTGCAGTGTGTACCATCCACAGAATGCACTGCAACTCACCACAGCTTCTTTGACAGCACCTCCCAAACCCGCGACTTGGAAGGACAAGGGCAGCAGGCACATGGGAACACCACCTGCACGTTCCCCTCCAAGTCACAGACCATCCCGACTTGGAAATATATCGCCGTTCCTTCATCGTCGCTGGGTCAAAATCCTGGAACTCCCTACCTAACAGCACTGTGGGAGAACCTTCACCACATGGACTGCAGCGGTTCAAGAAGGTGGCTCACCAACACCTTCTCAAGGGCAATTAGGGTTGGGTGATAAATGTTGATGAAGCAGCTGATGGTGGTTGGGCCTAGGACACTGCTCTGAGGAACTCCGGCAACAATGTCGTGGGGCTGAGATGATTGGCCTCCAACAACCACTACCATCTTCATTTGTGCTAGGTATGACTCCAGCCACTGGAGAGTTTTCCCTGATTCCCACTGACTTCAATTTTACTAGGGCTCCTTGGTGCCTCACTTGGTCAAATGCTGCCCTGATGTCAAGGGCAGTCACCCTCACCTCACCTCTGGAATTCAGCTTTTTTGTCCATGTTTGGACCAAGGCCGTAATGAGGTCTGGAGCCGAGTGGTCCTGGCAGAACCCAAACCAAGCATCAGTGAGCAGGTTACTGGTGAGTAAGTGCTGCTTGATAGCACTGTCGACGACACCTTCCATCACTTTGCTGATGATTGAGAGTAGACTGATGGGGCAGTAATTGGCCAGATTGGATTTGTCCTGCTTTTTGTGGACAGGACATAACTGGGCAATTTTTCACATTGTCAGGTAGATGCCAGTGTTGTAGCTGTACTGGAACAGCATGCATAATATATTACGTACCTGTTTATTTGGAAATGCTCTAATGCAGCGGGTCTGATACTTCAGACTAGATTCTCTCCTTTGCTGTACATATCCCATGTTCCTCAGGTCCCACACCAGCACACGACGGCTTGCAGTTCCAACAATTAGACGATCCCCAGACACAGAAAGTGTGTACACCTAAAAGAAAAACACATCAGCCCTCTACCATTTTCTCTTAAAATTACATTATGCAAGAGTGAGCATATATATTCTTTTGCAACCTTTCAAATCCTGATCTGAATACAGGGGAAATACAAGCACCAAGAAAGGTTGGACTTTTTACTTAATATTGGTGGCAACCATCTTAAGCCAATTAGCATTTTTACAAGTCATGCGATAAAAGCATCTAGTACATAAGCAAACTATTCTTCATAGCCTGTATTAAACTATTTTACATTCAGAAATAAATTTCTGAGCAGCAAGTGTATCATACTAACACATTGTTTCAACAGCAACTCGTAAAAATTATGTATGAGACAAAATCAGTGCATTATAAGCCATATTTAACCTGCATTTTAAAGTTATTCTACACATATCAATGTTAGCATGCCTTTTTCTAACATCTAATCATGCAGTTGATTCATAAAGTTTTCTGATCAAAGCAATACTTGCAAAAATACTCATTTCCAAGTATTTTGAGCGCTAATGGTTTTTGCTGGTAACATTCAACTTGCTACAAAACTCATCACTAATTGCAAATGAAAACAGAATGGTGGCTTTAAATCCCACTTTTATTTCAGTCAAAATTTTTTGTCCCCCCTAGAGGATTTTGCATTACTTGGCTTATTTTAGAAGTTTTACTTTATGCCTTCAAGAGGGAGCTCAACCGTTTTTTGACTGGGGCAGAGATTGCGTCATGTAGAGGTAAGTGGCTTTAGGGATAACCAGTCCAGATTTACATGGATCAAGGTTTTGATTGCCTGAGGCGACAGGGGGAGGGCGGGGGCGGGGAGTAAATTTTCCAGAGTATTTTTACTCTTATTGGCCATGGGTTTTTCACCTCTCCCAGGAGATTACGTGGATGGGGTTAGTCATGATGCTCAAGCCATCATGAGGTATGGAGCAGGTTTGATGGACCAGGTGGTCTTATCCTGCCCGTCAATTTTGTATGTTCGTATACAAGTCAGAAGGACCTGTAATCCCTGGGAGCCAGAGGGATGAGTGCATTTGGCCTTATATCAGCCAAAATCTAGTACGCTATAAACTTTTGTTCCCCCAACCATGAAGTAATAGCACAATTCAAAAGATAGCACCACCTCCCCCATTTTTTGTAAATTTTCTCCCCTTTCCCTCTCTTGATGGCACTGACACCTTGCTGGGTTATGTTTCCATGGGTGCCAGTGCCCTCTGGCAACTTCCACAAATGCCCAGCTGTGAGCTTCATGAGTGAGCATCGGCAGGCTATTTGACTATGATAGGGGTGGAGAGAATGCAGGAGAAAAAATTACAACCACGCCCAATCCTGTTCTCGCCCAACCTTCTGCAGTATATTTCCAGCAGAGGTCATTAGATATCTATTAGGTACACCAGCCAACCTATCCCTCCCTAACCCGGGGTAGGGCTGAAGCCAATTGGAATCAAATCTGGGATCTTATTGGTTGGTATGTTTTAGCTACTGTAAATACTCCAAAAAGCAAAGACAACATACAGTCCCATTCTTCTAGAGTACTGACTCTGCCACATAATTTGGTGTCATCTGCAAATTTAATTGTGTTGCCTATGCTGTCCTCCAGATCATTAAGTAACCATGGAGCACCCTATTTATGACTGGACCCCATTGGGGACTTTCTTCCCATTTTGCCATCTACACGAGGAAACCCAACTTTCTCAAACAATCCCTCATGCGACACTTCATCAAATTTACCCATTGAATTGTCTGCTGTGTCCCCCAATACCTTCACTAGATGCTGGAACTCTGAAGTAGGAAGAAAGATTAGCAAGCTAATGAAGGGGATGTACAAGGGAATATGGGTTTGTGTGAGGACTAAACAAAGAATGGTTCCAAGTGAAGACAAATGTCACTCAGTACTGGGTCACCCACTTTGTATGATATTGTCATGAACAAGATCATAAGCAAAGCAATAGTAAGTAGAGACACAGGAGGCAGTGAGCCTAAAGGTGCAAAGGTGAGCCAGGGACTGAAAGCATTCGGAGCATGCAAATTTTATCCTCACAAAGGAGCTTAACATGAGCTTCCCAAAGACTAAGTTTATGCCCACTGTACAAGAACAGAACAATTTTTTTTAAAACTGATGGAAGGAGGTCACTGAGGTAGAGGAAATGACATCCAAATGTATTTATTTTTATTCATTCATTGGATGTGGGCATCGCTGGAACGGCGATATATTTCCAAGTTGGGATGATGTGTGACTTGGAGGGGAACGTGTGGGTGGAGGTGTTCCTATGTGCCTGCTACCTATGTCCTTCCAGACAGTAGAAGTCGCGGGTTTGGGACATGCTGTCGAAGAAGCTTTGGTGAGTTGCTGTAGTGCATCTTGTAGATGGTATACACACTGCAGCCACAGTGCGCCGGTGGTGGAGAGAGTGAATGTTTAAAGGTGGTGGATGGGGTGTTAATCAGGCAGGCTGCTTTATCCTGGATGGTGTCAAGCTTCTTGAGTGTTGTTGGAGCTGCACTCATCCAGGCAAGTGGAGCGTATTCCATCCCACTCCTGACTTGTGCCTTGCAGATGGTGGAAAGGCTTTGAGTCAGGAGTTGAGTCACTCACTGCAGAATACCCAGCCTCTGACCTGCTCTTGAAGCTACAGTAATTATGTGGCTGGTCCAGTTAAGTTTTTGGTCAATGGTGACCCACAGGATGATGGTGGGGGATTCGGCGATGGTAATGCCATTGAATGTCAAGGGGAGGTGGTTAGACTCACTCTGGTTGGAGAATGTTACTTGCCACTTATCAGCCCAAGCCTGGACGTTTGTCCAGGTCTTGCTGCATAGGGGCACGCACTGCTTCATTATCTGAGGGGTCATGAATGGAACTGAACACTGAGCAATCATCAGCCAACAGCCCCACTTCTGACCTTATGATGCAAGGAAGTAATTGATAAAGCAGCTGAAGATGGTTGGGCCTCCTGCAACAATGTCCTGGGGCTGAGATGATTGGCCTCCAACAACCACTACCATCTTCCTTTGTGCTCGGTATGACTCCAGCCACTGGAGAGTTTTCCCCAATTCCCATTGACTTCAATTTTACTAGGGCTCCTTGATGCCGCACTCGGTCAAATACTGCTTTGATGTCAAGGGCAGTCACCCTCACCTCACCTCTGGAATTCAGCTCTTTTGTCCATGTTTGGACCAAGGCTGTAATGAGGTCTGGAGCCAAGTGGTCCTGGCGGAACCCAAACAGAGTATCGGTAAGTAGGTTATCGGTGAGTAAGTGCCACTTGATAGCACTGTCGACGACACCTTCCATCACTTTGCTGACAATTGAGAGTAGACTGATGGGGCGGTGATTGGCCGGATTGGATTTGTCCTGCTTTTTGTGGACAGGACATACTTAGCAAAGTAAACAGGATAACAAAAGTGACCCATGTTTTGGTCCCTGATAAAGGGATAAAAGCAAAAGATGAGATTCTTGGGGATGTCTTGTCTAAGAACATTGGCTATCAGCTAGGAAGTCAGTGACCAACATTGAAGTAATGAGAAGCAGAAGCTTATGTGCAGTGACAGAACATCACAGCAGAAGACGGTTATGGCAGAACGTGTACAGTATGGCTGAATATCTGTAGTCTTCCTAGATGGTAGAACAAGTGCCCGATGGGAAAAGACCATATGAAAACCCAAACTTAAGATGGTGGGATTGTGTATTGGAAGATTTGAATGGAAGAGTCCAAACAGGCAGACAATAGTAGAAAATGGTAAAGAGCAGAGAACAATAGCCTGCTTATATGATTTCTATGGGCAGCTTGGTTATGGATGACTGAGCATGTGTCCTTGACCAGTTGCCTTCCTTGGAACAGCAGTTCTACAGTAACAATAGTTCACAAACTATTATATTCCACACATCAACCCTTTCTATCTGTACTTGTTAAAACTGTACATTCCATTCATAACCAAATATTCAGCTAATTTATGACAGCATTAAATGCTCTTTCTAGGAGTCTATTCCATATATTCACTACTTGGTGAAGGGGTGTGAAAAATAATTCATTTAATCTCAAATCAAAGTTGAGTAACCTGCTTGCATTAGCCATCATTAAAAGTCATATCATAACAGGAGTTATTCCCCTCCACCCACCCCCCTCCTTACTTTTCTCAAGCAGATCTGAAATAAGCTTGTGTTGCTTACAAGTGGTAGATCAATTCAAACACGAATTTCAAGTGAATTCTGCCAGCAGATTCAACACTGAAAAACAACTAATCTGCCTGCTAGGAATTTGCCGGCGGCGTGCTTCCAGTTTGTTGAACCAAAAGCCAGCACTCATTCCTCTCCCAAAGATCAGCAACTGGGAACATCCCACCCCCACAATTCCCTCTTCCCTCACCACAAGGCAGAATCTGCACCAATCCCATCTGCCAATCTCCAAACACAAATCAGTGTCAACACTATCCTCAGAACAAAGCAGTGTTCCCACCCCAAATGCAATACCTCAGCAAAACCCAATATGAACAAAAATAGCACCACATGACTATTACTACGCAAGATAGATTACCTACCTACCTTCTTTATTCTTCCAATGATATGCATCCTCCATGCAATGTATGAGTAAAGCTTGACTTGATTTGTTCTGGGAACCATTTGCTTGGTCATTTGCACATCAACTCCAATGAAATGAGACCCCAAAGGTGCTTCATGTGGTGGGGTCAGACATTCAGCAAGAATGGAGCTGGGGAACAGGTTATGGGAGGTGACTGAAGGTGAGGGCAAAGTCAGGTTTTGAAGAGGTTGTAGAAGGTGGAGGGATTTACAAACAAACATCCAGAATGCAGAGATATAGTAGCTGAAGGCTCTGCCAATTATGGTAGAGTATACCTCAGGGTGGGCAAAGAGGAGGAACAAATGCATGGCAAGCCAGCACCATAAGAACACAATGTGACTGGAGACAGAGCTGGATAATATTGCAACAATCATGGAGTCAAGGAACGTGGCAGAGGGGTAACTTGGGTGGTGCCAACATACACAGGGAAACTAAATGTATGCTTGTGAATGTTAGCAAGGACAGCATGTAAACTAGAAACAGGGGGGGGACCGAGGATGGAACCGTGGGGCGCATTCTTGTGGCTGCAGGAAGAGAAGCCATGGCAGGAATTGTGCTAGTTATGCTGTAAAAGGTAGGAGGGAATAATGAGAAGACAGAACCACAGAAGTGGGCCAGGGGAGGTTGAAGAGTATGAGGAATAAATAATGCACCATAGTTGCAGTCAAAGAACTATCATAGGTGACTGCCCAGGGCAGGACAAGTGCTTTGGGAGAATGGAAGCCAGACTGAAGGGATTCAAACAAGTAATTGTAAGCTTGGAACTAGGATGCGGATAAGAGGTCATGCAAATTATCTTCTACCTCAAGAAGCCTCAGTATCTGTGCTACTCCTCTAGTTCATTTGAAGTCATAAAACCATACGTGGCAGCCTTATAATTAATTTCAAAACCTAATTGGACACAACACTGGACTAAACCATCCATTTAGCTACTCCTGGTTGGCCACCAATTTACCTCATGTCTTTGTATCATACAAAACGAACTAAAGATTTCTGAAATTGCTTTGTACAAGGAACAGAAAAATTGGGCGACATAGCAGAGAAAAATTAATGGAAATGGCACAGGGCGGCCTGCTGCCCTTTCTCTGCTCCAACCACTGCTATTCTAAAATTTCCCTCTCTGCCCCGCTGCAGGGGAGTCAGACGGCTGCCCAGGAAATTGGCTGATCAAACTGCTTCCCACTGCTACTACTGCCGACCACAAGGACAGAGATGACAGTAGATCCGAGGGCACTGGCATCAAGCTCACTGAAGAATACTGGAGGGACAGAGCCTCTCCATCTCGAGACCCACCTAACATTAAGAATTTGCTCAGCTCATGAACATCCTTCTTAAAGCTGTTTTTAAAAAAAATCTTGAGCTTATCTTCCCCATGAACGGTTCCTCCTCCTCCTTTTGGTGCTGCAGCAAGTGCCCCAATGCAGCAAGACCAACTCGCAGTAGCAGAATCCAACTTGCATTGAATTATAGAATGTACAACCCAGAAACAGGCCATTCGGCCCAAAAGGTCCATGCGAGTGTTTATGCTCCATAAAAGCCTCCTCGTCCAACCCTATCAATATGTCCTTCCGTTCCTTTCCCCCTTATGTGTTAATCCAGCTTCCACTTAAATGCATATACACGAGTCACCTCAACTACTTCTTGCAGTAGCAAGTTCTACATTCTAACCACTCTCTGTAAAAATCAGATCAGCCATAATCTCATTGAATGGTGGAGCAGGCTAGAGGGGCCGAATGGCCTATTCCTGCTCCTATCTCTTATGGTCTAGGTAAAGAAGTTTCTCCTGAATTCCCTATTGAATTTATTAGTGACTATCTTATTTTTACAGCCCCTAGTTCTGGTCTTCCCCGCAAGTGGAGACATCTTCTCTACTTCAACACTATCAAACCCTTTCATAATCTTAAAGACCTCTATCAGGTCATCCCTCAGTCTTTTCTAGAGAAAAGAGCCCCAGCCTGTTCAATCTTTCCTGATCGGTATAACTTTTCTCAGTTCTGGTATCATCCTATTAAATCTTTTTTGCACCTTCTCCAGTGTCTCTATATCCTTTTTATAATATGGAGACCAGAACTATGCACAGTACTCCAAGTGTGGTCTAACCAAGGTTCTATACAAGTTTTACATAACTTCCCTGCTTTTCAATTCTATCCCTCTAGAAATCAACCCCAGTACTTTGTTTTTTATGGCCTTATTAACTTGCGTTGCTACGTTTAGCGGTTTGTGTACCTGTACCCCCAGATCCCTCTGCTCCTCTACCCCAGTTAGACTTTTTATTTTCCAAGGAGTATGTGGCCTCATTCTTCCTACCAAAATATACCACCTCACACTTATCTATGTTGAAATTCATTTGCCAATTACACACCCATTCTGCAAGTTTATTAATGTCTTCCTGTATTTTATCTCAGTCCTCTTCAGTATTAACTATACCCTCCAATTTAGTGTCACGCTCAAATTTTGAAATTGTACTTCCGATTCCAGAGTCCAAATCGTTTACTTAAATGGTGAACTGTGGTCCCAGCATCGATCCATTCTGCTACTTGTCCTCTGACTCCGTATGCTCTGACCTTGGTCATGAGTCTACTTTATTGAAGGCCTTTTGAAAATCCAAATACATTACATCTACTACATTACCCTTATCTAACCTTTCTGTTACTTCAAAAGTAACAGAAAGATATCATATTCCCACAAGGAGCCTGTCCTGCATACATAAGGAGCATTGACCCAGGAAAAAGGGTTAGGATCGCAGCAGAGTGAACTCCCATCCACCCTTCACTGCCAGCAAAACTGCCCCGAAGAAATTTCCAGCCACAGTAACTTGAGGCTCTAGAAACATCTATCCTGACTGATAGGGTGGTGGTAGTGGATAAAATCATTTTTTTTGCCTAAAAGAAACTGGGAAGTATGTTTTGGTGAGTACTGCAGATGAGTCCCAAGGACCACCTGTCAGACTACCAGATCAAATGGTGATCTAAAATGAGGACTTACAGTTCAATAGGTCTGCAAGTCAAAACTAATGCCAATAGTGCAATCTTCCAGCCAAGAAGATTTAGATTACACATCAAAACATCCATCCTTTGAACTTCTGTAGAACTAAATGAAGCTCCCAATTGGGAACCAATGAAGGTCTACCTGGGCATAATTTCCAAATAGCCAGTTTAAACAGGACACTAAGAGGCAATCCCCAAACAATCCAAATGCAGGTAATTAAAGACCAAAATAGCTGCAACATTCCCAATTAAAACTGGGTAGGCTAACTGACTTTGTAACAGTTATTTGCCATTGTTGACGCAAGTCATATCAGTGCACGGCCTGCTTGATCTAACCAAGATATCTACTATTGAAGATGGAAGACCTTGCTCGATTAACGTTCAATACGTCACATCTGAAGTTCAATGTATTAGTTGACCCACCCACCCCCTCCATTTGAGCGAGGAAGTCTCTCTTACAAGACAGTGGAATCACGAGACTTAAACTATCTGTCCTTATGTTGTCTACCTAAGCTAACTGTTGAGCTAAGGGTACTACCTCACAATTCAGGCACCAATGTGTTAATTGGACTGCTTCCCAATTGAGGCATTGCTATAAATTGATAGTAGATGACATTGTAATATTTGTCCATCCACATACCAATTTACCAAGAACTGCAAATGCTCTGCAGCTGAACTTTACTGCTTTAGTTACCAGGGTGCATGTGGATGTTGAACTTTTCTATCATCCATCTGCCCTGAGCATAGTTCCCTGACATAAACGTATCTATTATTACGGTCAATTGTGGAGGAGGTTTCCCTCCTTTTTTCAGTGACTGAGACCTAGAGTGTAAGCCTGGTCACTCCTTGCCATCTGAGCAAGCAGTACTCTTAAACTATTGACTAAGCACATTTAGGCAAGGTGATTCTCATTCTCTATCAGCATATAATCTGGAGTTATGTCAGCCCCTTTATTTACCTTCAGTCCTTCTTCTCCCCATTTATTTAACATCAACTATCAAGAGCATATCATTCACCTAAATTATCTACATCAGGATGTGCAAAGTACAGCTATTAAGCCTTGGCAATCTGGTCTTTGAAAGCCAGTCAACTCCTTTCAACTTGCACTTCGATTTCTTATTCTTTGCTTTGTTCTGTTTGAATTTCGTGGCCTGGAATTTGGAAAGGACCGGCGTTTGGTGGTTAAATCCTAAATCAGTTAGTTTCAGCAACTTGTAATATATGCAACTCAATAGAAATGAGTTAAACTTTATGTGTGGCCCTCATAGACAAAAATCTTGGATAAGTTGCTAAGACCAACAAATCCTGATTTGTTCGGATTTAGAATTTGTCCACCTGAGGCAAAAGCATTAAAAACAGCCCTGTCCAAATTGTCACAAAATTTGAATATAACATGCCAGCAAATAATAAACATCCATGCAAATAGGGCCGATTTGTTGGGGCTTCAAGGGTCAATTGACATGACCCAAGGGCCACATGTGGCCCATAGGAACGCAGATTATATACATCCTGAGCTGGTGACCAGTGTGTTTTCCCTTCAAAAGCATTAATACAATTTATAATGCAAGCCCGTCAATATTTTGTGAAAAATTACCATTTCATTGACAAGTGTATTATTCTCAGTCATGCATGAAGGAGATGTAATATGTTGCATGTTACACAAAGAGCATTAGTATGGGCACATGTAAATTAAGCTCTTTAGTGACAACTAATACCTCATAAGTACCCCAACACTTGTTTAGCATACACACACACAAACAAAAATCAATCTTACAAAACCAAAAAGGTTGCCTGTCCCAGAAACAAAGTTTGACATCCCAATGGAAGCCCAAGCTGCTCTGGCTTTTGTATTCTCTGCAACATTACATTTATCACTAAGTGAATGATATAGCAATTTCAGCTATCACATTGCCCCAGTGCACAATTAAAAACATCAAATATTTGACCTTTGATCACCTCCCTTCACCTTAGCTGCTTTTCTGATTCCCCTTTCAATGATCTCAAACATGCTTAAATTGAGGCCTACCGTTTGGATATACTAAATTAGAAAGTCTTAAATCACATTTTTCTGCTCGACTTCGAACCACAACTATGCTTAAAATTATTTCTTTTTTACGGTTATGATAAACTGAAAGCAACAATTATACGATATAATAATAGATACACAACAGTTTTAGGAACTAGGTGAACTGCTTTTCATAGCTCATGCATTTTTTTCCTAAGTCATTATACATATCTACACACATACATATACACACACACTATTTAGAGTGAATTCATGACTATAGCCACATGCAGTACAACAGTCATTACACTATATTCACCTTGCAGTCCCACAGGGAAAGCACACACAGACACAAAAACACAGACACAGTTTTTAATCTTTTTGCTGAATTCAAGTTTGCAATTTGGATCAACAGTTTAAACAATACATAATACATGCGCTTCTTTAGAAATACTGGTTGTCAGGTACTTTCTGCATTGCGAGTATGATCTTTCCAACTCTTAAGCGCTCATAAATCAAACGATAGAGCTGATGGGTCATGCAGATTCTGCCAGTCTATTCTGTGCACACATTCATCAGGAGAAGTATTACTCACTCAGATAAAAAACCTGATGCCATAATGAACCCCAGTGAACCAATAAACAGCTCCATCGACAATGCCTGTCTGTTCCACTCCATTCTGTCACAGATTCATCACTAGCTCTTGGAACCTAACATGCTATAAATCATACCCTCATTCACCACTACCTATTTTCTCTGAACTAAGATCTTACTGAAAATTAGGCTAAGAATAATGGGGTGGCTACATGGCCACTTAGTAGATAATGCAGTTGATAATATAGTAGTAATAGGGTCCTTAAGGTGAGCATTTAACGACCCAATATTTACCTATATACCATATAAGCATTATAACTACAAGATTTGAACCTTATCTATATACAACTTGGGAAATCTAAGGCTAAAATTACTTGGTCAAAGTCAAAGACCACTGAAAATGCACCCCTATGCTGGTCAGTGCTAAGGAAGGGTCTTACACCCAAAACATTAATTTATCTTTTCTCTTTACAGATGCTGACTGACTTGTTGTGCATTTCCAGCATTTTTTCCTCATTAACAAAGTTATTCAGCCCAAGGAGACAAGAGTTTACCTAAATTTATTTCAGAATAGGATAAACAACTCTGAAAAACAGTTGGGCTTTACACGGGAGTACAATTCAATTATACTCCAATGTTCTGTATTTGAATGGATACTTACAAATATACCAGAACAAAATGACTGATTCCACTCGCCAACATTTAACAACAGTGATTTATAATTGTTAATAATTACCCAATCCAATCTTACACTTCTAAAGGCAGGTCTTATTGGATAATAGCTACCATTCTGAATAATGCTAATACCTTTTGCAGAAATATATCATAACTGTACATTTGCTTACACTGTGCACAATGTGTTGAACAGAGTCAGTTTTTGAGCATTAGTTCATAAACAATATTACTGCATACCCTTTCTGGTTGTGCGAATGTTCCAGCATTGCAGGGTGTTCGAGGATCCCAAAGCTTGACTGTTTGATCCCAACTGCCTGTGACCATTACATTCACTTCTGGACAGTATTCAACACAGCGAATTGAAGCATCATGTGTACCCACAATCGATTCTATAAAAAAGATAAAATTAACTGGACGGCACTAAGATAAGCAAACCAAGCACTGGGGTTTATTTCTGGAGGGATAGAACTGAAAAGCAGAGAAATTATGTTAAACTTATATAGAACCTTAGTTAGACCATACTTGCAGTACTGTGCATAGTTCTGGTCTCCAGGTTATAAAAAGGAAATAGAGGCACTGGAGAAGGTGCAAAAAATATTTACAAGGTTAAAACCAGAACTGAGAGGTTATTCCTATCAGGAAAGATTGGACAGGCCAGGGTTCTTTTTTCCAGAAAAGAGAAGGCTATGGGGTGATCCGATAGAGGTTTTAGAATCATAGAACGGTTACAGCACAGAAGGAGGCCATTCGGCTCATCGAGTCCGCGCCGGCTCTATGCAAGAGCAATCCAGCTAGTCCCACTCCCCCGACCTTTCCCTGTATCCCTGCAAATTTTTTCCCTTCAAGTACTTATCCAGTTCCCTTTTGAAGGCCACGATTGACTCTGCCTCCACCATCCGCTCAGGCAGTGCATTCCAGATCCTAACCACTCACCGTGTAAAAAAAACATTTTTCCTCATATCACCTTTGGTTCTTTTGCCATTCACCTTAAATCTGTGCCCTCTGCTTTTTGACCCTTTCGCCAATGGGAACAGTTTCTCTCTACCTACTCTGTCTAGAACCCCTTCATGATTTTGAATACCTCTATCAAATCTTCTTGCAACCTTCTGTTCCAAGGAGAACAACACCAGCTTCTCCAGTCTATCCACATAACTGAAGTCCCTCATCCCTGCAATCATTCTAGTAAATCTCTTCTGCACCCTCTCTAAGGCCTTCACATCTTTCATGAAGTGCGGTGCCCAGAACTGGACACAATGCTCCAGCTGTGGCCAAACCAGTGTTTTATAAAGGTTTATCATGACTTCCTTACTTTTGTACTCTATGCCTCTATTTATAAAGCCCAGGGTCCCATCTGCTTTTTTTAAAACCACTTTCTCAACTTGCCCTACCACCTTCAACGATTTGTGCACATACACCCCCAGATCGCTGTTCCTGTACCCTTTTTGGAATTGTGCATTCTAGTTTATATTGCCTCTCCTCATTCTTCCTATCAAAATGTATCACTTCGCATTTTTCTGCATTAAATTTCATCTGCCATGTGTCCTCCCATGCCACCAGCCTGTCTATATCCTCACTGTTCACTATCCTTCCAAGTTTTGTCTCATCTGCAAATTTGGAAATTGTGCCCTGTACACCCAAGTCCAAGTCATTAATATATATCAAGAAAAGTAGTGGTCCCAGCACTGACCCCCGGGGAACACCACTGTACACCTCCCTCCAGTCCGAAAAAAAAACCGTTCACCATTACTTTCTATTTCCTGTCACTTAGCCAATTCTATATTCACGTTGCTACTGCCCCCTTTATTCCATGGACGGGAATCTTGATGACAAGCCTACCATGCAGTACTTTATCAAACGCCTTTTGAAAGTCCGTATACACATTAACTGCATTGTCCTCATCTACCTTCTCTGTTACCTCATCAAAAAAACTCTATCAGGTTAGTTAAACACGATTTGCCTTTAACAAATCTGTGCTGGCTTTCCCTAATCAATCCACACTCGTCCAAGTGACTGTTAATTCTGTCCCCGGATTATTATTTCTACAAGAGTATCCTCCCATTCCCTTCATCTAACCCTATCAGTATTATCTTCTATTCCATTCTCCTTCATGTGTTTATCCAAGGTTAAACTGACTGGCCTATAGTTGCTGGGTTTATCCTTACCCCTTTTTTTGAACAAGGGTGTAACATATGCAATTCTCCAGTCCTCTGGCACCACCCCCATATCTAAGGATGTTTGGAAGATTATGGCCAGTACCTCCACAATTTCCACCCTTACTTCCCTCAGCAACCTAGGATGCATCCCATCCGGACCAGGTGACTTATCTAGTTTAAGTACAGTTAGCCTTAACAGTACCTCTTTAAAAATTTTTAGCCCATCCGGTATCTCAACTATATCTTCCTTTACTGAGACTCTGGCCGCGTCTTCTTCCTTGGTAAAGACAGATGCAAAATACTCATTTTGTACCTCGGCCATGCCTTCTGCCTCTATGAGTAGATCTCCTTTTGGGTCCCTAATTGGCCCCATCCATCCTCTTACTGCCCCATTACTATTTATATGCCTGTAGAAGACTTTTGGATTCCCTTTTATGTTGGCCACCAGTCTATTCTCATATTCTCTCTTTGCCCCTCTTCTTTCCTTTTTCACTTTCCCTCTGAACTTTCTACATTCTGCCTGGTTCTCATTTGTTTTATCAACCTGACATGTGTTGTGTGCCCCTTTTTCCCACTTCACCTTATACTATCTCTTTTGTCATCCAGGGAGCTCTGGCTTTAGTTGCCCTATCTTTCTCCCTTGTGGGAATGTACCTAGACTGTACCCAAACCATCTCCTCTTTAAAGGCCACCCAATGTTCAATTACAGTTTTGCCTGTCAATCTTTGATTCCAATTTACCCGGGTCACATCTGCTCTCATCCCACTGAAATTGGCCCTCCTCCAATTGAGTATTTTTAATTTAAAGTGGTCCGTGTCCTTTTCCATAGCTATTCTAAACCTTATGATATTATGATCGCTTCTTTAAGTTTATGAAAAGCTTTGATAGGGTAGGCATAGAGAAGATGTTTCCACTTGTGGGGACGACTAAAACTGGGGCCATAAATACAGTTGGTCACTAATAAATCCAATAAGGAATTCAATCTTCTTTACACAGAGTGGTTAGAACAGGGAACTCAATACCACGGGAGTAGTTGAGGCGACTAGCAAAGATTCATTTAAGTGGAAGCTGAATAAACACATGAAGGAGAAAGGAATAGAAGGTAATACTGATAGGGGATGGGAGGAGACTCTTCTGGAGCATAAACACCGACATGGACCAGTTGGGCCAAATGGCCTGTTTCTGTGCTGCACAGTCTATGTAATTCTATGTAACTTTACATCAAGGAAAAGCTCGATGTTTGGCCCTTATAGGAGTAAAGTCTAACTTCTTTATTCTAACAAATGCAAGCTTAAAAAGCTCAGTTGTAGTATAAATCTCAGTGGGATGGTTCTTGGGATACACCCTTCAAAAGGAGAAGACAAGTCTAGTGTGGGGTGTCCAGGTTTTTCATTGGCATAGGCCACATAGATGTATACCATGGGATGTCAAAGGCCAGAAAAAGTTTAAACCCATATTTCCATTAATTTGCATCTATCTCGGTTGCTGATACTAATAGATGTTCATATTCTCATTTATGATTTATCCAGCCACTCAACTCAACCAATAAGCCTCAAGGCTCACATCATCAAATAGGACAAAGCAGCAAGTAAGAATTACGAGCACAAATATAATATAACTGCTTAGGCTTCAAG
Source organism: Heptranchias perlo (assembly GCF_035084215.1). Lineage (NCBI taxonomy): Eukaryota > Metazoa > Chordata > Chondrichthyes > Hexanchiformes > Hexanchidae > Heptranchias > Heptranchias perlo. The sequence goes on along the minus strand of NC_090345.1, from coordinate 23,629,952 downwards.
GTTGCCTTGTGGCGCACGGACTGAAATTTGGACCCTCCCGCAGTCTATATATTTCTTTGTTCAAAGTACTCCTCCCCCTTTTAAAAAATCAGAGAATAACCTCATCTGAAATTTAATTATTGAATTTATTTTAAAACAATTAATTTTTTTGTCCCAAGGCCACTTCAGTGACATCAATAATGGAAAGCGTCCACACTGTAAACCAGGGGCAAGGTTTAGAAAGAGGTTCAAGCCAATCGAAGGACCATTCTGGGATCACCCCCTTCCAAAGCACAGCCCTCAGGCTAGTCTGAAGTCATGACCCCCGACTGTTTGCAATGCAGCTTATCTACAAACGAGGACTTTCTCCATAAAAAATTTTATTTTAAAAAGTCGAAAAAAATTCAAGTATGATTATTATTTCCTAATAGAAAAGTGGCTTACCCCATAATTTTACTTCCCCTTCACCATATTGCACCATTTGAATATGACCCCACTTTATCACTCCTCAGTCAGCATAGAAGACACTTGGGAAACTTGCCAATTAGGATAAGAAAATCTAGCCGCCTCTAATCCTAACTTTTATGAATATACAAGAGAACTTTTAGTAAGAACGAACTTAAGTATATTTGTGAACCACTATCATTTTCCTCAATCCTACAATACAAAATCGTTCATTATGAGGCCATCAACAATTTCTAGACAACTGAGCTGCACTTCTGTAGTTTAAAAATTGTCTAAACTGCAGTGGAAGCACAGAGGTTTCCAATCAAATTCTAAATCAAAAGACAGGAGGGAACGTCATAAGTGTTTAAAATTATGAAGGGATCGAATAGAGTAGATAGGAACAGAGTTTCCAGTAGTTGAGGGGTCTACAACAATGGGACATAGATGCAAGATTAAATGTAATAGATTAATAACAAAGAAGGAGAAATGGTTTTACACAGAGGGTTGAGAGGCTATGGAATGCACTACCAGAGTTGGTGATTGAAGCAGAGACAATGGGCTGGAATTTGCTGAAAAAACGGCAGGTAAATGAGGCACACCTTTATTAATGTGCAAATCGGCCAGCAACTTGTAGTGAGGAAGAGATATCCCGTGAATAGCAAATCACCACAAGTTGCTGGACAATTTGTGCCGCTCTGCCATTAGCTTCACGAAAATGACATCTCACATTTAACTCCCCCATGGGTTTCATGAATTGCTGCATTTATACATTAATTGCCCATTAAACTCGTCACAAAGTTCAGTCTAGTAATTAATAGCATAAGTTCCCCATTAACAATGTGATAATGGTTAATGACTGCGAATCAACCTATCTGGCCCAGAAAGTGAACAATTAAAAGCGTGGAGTCTCATTCCTTCAGGTAGTGAATTGTTGGAGATTTTAAAAATAATTTTTTTAAAATTCTTACTTTTCCTTTCTGTCTCTTTATTTCTCTCCCTTAATCCAATCTTTCTTTGCCTCTTTATTTCTCTTTATGTACCTGATTTGACATTGAATTCACTCACTCTAATTCACCCTCCATCTCAGTCCTTCCTCGGTTTATTTCTCAATCCTTAAATCTCATTGGTCAATGAGATACACTGTTGGTCTTGCCATGCACCAAAGTCCCAGGTGCTCAGGCCATGCCATTATCAGCTTGCACTTCCAGCAACTTATAGGGCAAAAAAAATTGTGAGCTGAAGATTGCAGGAAAAAGTCTAACTAACAAGGCAAGGTGACCTGCTCCAGCAAATTCTGCACCATTGTCAACATTTAAGAATAGGTTCCATAGGCCGAAAGAAAGGGGAATAAAGGAATACTGGAACAGAATGGGCACGAGATTCGGACTACTGCTCACATGGATAAACACAAACGACGAATAGCCTGACGTCATGTTCAAATTTCAATGTTAAAACAACTGGAGAAAGGCTTTTAACTGCCCTAGTTTGATATAATCTTCTGTCAGACTTGGTAGACCAGTGAAACATCCACAGTGAAGATGCCTGTTCAAACAACAGGTTCGATGAAATAATTCCTTTGAACTAAAGATGCTTTTAGAGACTTAGGAGCATCATTTAATTTATATAAAATGTGTTTTATATAAAAATGCGTTCAAGAACATCATGCACCGCCTTACACAGCAAGTTTAATACAAGCATTTCTCACCTTGGTCTGTGTTTAAGTCACGCATTTTCAGTGAAAGGTCCAATCCACCACTCCATGAATGGGTTGGATCCTATTAACAGAGAAAAAAAAACGATATTAGTACATAACCTACTTTAATAAAACAAATATTGCTCCAAAGTTTACACTGATGTAGCAACATCAGCGCTGCATTACCTTTCTAAAAAGTTCTCCAGTACTTTCAAAAGCATGCCTTAAGAGAAAAATTCCTTCTTGACTCTACTAAAACATACAATACTATGGAATAGCCACAAGTTATCATATTCTGTAAAGGATTCAATGAAAATTTGCACTTCATCCTTCAAATTTTGCATTTTGTGTAGTTCATAAAGTTAAGAACCCAAAAAAACAAATTATTGTCCCAAGCGCCGCACCTAAAATAATTGACCAAGAAATTCAAAAGGCTCCATAACTTCTTGAAACCATATTTCAAATTGGTGTTTCACTATTTGCACCAAATATTACTAAAAGCTGTATGACCTGCTACATGGCCCATTTCAGTGTCACGCTGAAGTTAGCTGTTACGAGGTGCACAAGAGCAGCCGGGGATGAATTTAAATCCCTGTGGGGATGAACTGCCTAAAATAGACATTGCAGCACAGCAAGCGGAAATCTCATACACAATGCTGTGAGGAAAAAAGAAAATTAGAAGAAAAAACACTGTGCTATGCCAGTCCATAGAGGAGTTTGATCTGTGAACAGCTTGCCCTACCAGATAACGTAGTCCATTCTCAAACTGGCCATGTTTGAATTCTACCTTATAAAAACTATATACTTTAATCCATTAAAAGTACCAAAACCAAGCATGTGTTTGTCAATTTGCTGACAAAACAGGGAGATCAATAGAGAAAGAGGATGCAGTAAAAGAACTGTGGAAGCATTTACACTAGCTTTTCAATCACTTCTGATCATTACCACATTGCTGTTTGTGGGACCTTGCTATGCGCAAATTGGCTACCGTGTTTCCTACATTGCAACAGTGACTACTCTTCAAAAAAAGTACTTCATTGGCTGTAAAGCCTCCCAGGTGCCAGGGTAAAAAAAAATATAATGGAGTGAGTGCAAAAGATTTGGAGATGGTAGCAGAAAAACCAGAAGTTATGATTCATTTTGGAACCAGTAACACAGGAAAAAAAGAATTGAGGCCCTGGAAAGGGAGTTAACGCAATTACAAGATTGATTAAAGAGTAAAATCTCGAGGGTAATAAATCTCAAGATTACTCCTGATTCACATGATAATCTATATAGAAATAGTAAGATAAAAGAGTTAAATGTTTGGCTGGAGAGATTGGGGGTGGGGGAAGAAAGGGTTCAGATTCCTGGGATGTTGGCATAGCAGTGGCCTGGATTAGAGTGACAGGCCTACACCTGACCAGAGCTGGGACCAATGTCCTCACTGGAAGAGTAACCAATGCTCTGGTGAGGGATTAAACTAATGTGGCAAGAGGAAGGAAAAGCACAAGGAAGCAGAAAGGAAAGCAAAGGGGATAAGAAAAGATGAGAAAAACAAGAAAGTATCATCAAGAATAAATCAGAAAGAGGGGGGGGTCTTAAAATGAATAAAAATCACCAAACAGAAAGTGCAGATTTGGGTTTAATGTATGTAAATGCACAAAGTATTGTGAATAAAACTGGGGTGCTAGAGACATAAATTGCTAAGTGGGATATAATATAATAAGATTAACAGATGTAGTTTAGGCTAGGGCAGGATTGGGAGATATTTCAGATGTTACATAATCTCCAATGAATGTTAAATCTAACCAGAAGCACTTTTCACCTACTCAAAACTGATGTCCATGGAGCTACTATATAAAGCGTTTTCCAACTCTAGTATTCATAATTCAGTGACAAAATAAATAGTCTCTTACATGAAAAGCACAGTCCAGGACAGCTGATGAATGCTGGTACTTGAGGCGCATGTTATTTGATGTGATGTCATACAAACGGACAGTGCAGTCCCAGGATGACACCAACAGGAACTGAGAGGTGTTTGGGCTGAACTTAATGGCAGAGATTCCATCTTCAGGACACTGGTTTAGTTTGAATTCATTTGAGCCAGTCATCTGAAAATAAAATAAACTATAATCATCAACAAACTTAAAACAGAGACCCAAGACCTAGTAGAGCAGATGGATTTGTGGCAAACACCAAAAAAGATTATTACTGGCCAAATGTAAATATCACTCAGTATTTTGGGGAAAAGCAAGGGCAAGGTGTGCAATTAATTCAAGCACACCAGAACTTTTCATTCTCTCTGGTTACAACAACTTGCATTTACATAGTAAAATATCCCAAAGCGCATCATAGAAGCGATTATCAAACAAAATTTGACACCGAGCCACATAAGGGAGGTATTAGGACAGGTGGTCAAAAGCTTGGTCAAAGAAGTAGATTTTAAGGAGCATCTTAAAAGGAGAGCGAGGCAGAGAGGCAGAGTGGTTTAGGGAGGGAATTCCAGAGCTTAGAGCCGTGGCAGCTGAAGGCATGGCTGTTAATGGTGGAGCGATTAAAATCGGGGATGTGCAAGAGGCAAGAATTGGAGGAGCGCAGAGATCTCGGAGGGTTGTAGGGAGGAGGTTACAGGGATAGGGAGGGGAGAGGCCATGGAGGGATTTGAAAACATGGATGAGAATTTTAAAATCTAGGCATTCTTGGACCAGGAGCCAATTTAGGTCAACGAGCACAGGGCTGATGGGTAAACAGGACTTGGTACAAGTTAGGATACGGGTAGCAGAGTTTTGGATGTTGCGTGTGATGCAAGGACAGACCAGGGTGTCGCGGAGGGAACTGTCCCTTTGGAATGCTGAAAGGGGAGAGGAAGATGTGTTTGGTGGTGGCACTGCAATGGAGGTGGCAAAGGACGATCCTTAACTGTTTCTCTCTCCACACATCCTGCCTGACCTGAGTGTTTCCAACATTTTCTGTTTTGATTCCAGGAAATACAGCCTGTCTGAAAGCTCAAAAGCAATGAAGGTTAAAGCAGACGAAGATCACTAGATTATGTGTGGCAGCACATCATGGTAAATGCATGCCAACATGCCCATTGGATCAGTATGTGCCCACTTGTTCCTGGTGCAACCAGCTATCTGTCTAGCAAGCTATTGTTAGTTTCATGATCTGCAGTAACATTTGTGATAAAGTCACATCACAAGGTGACCACAGAATTGCATATTAAAATCTTTCACATCTCCCTGATAATGGCATATTTTCAACCTGTAGCTTATGAGGCAAACCAGCAACGTTAGGATCTATTCCCAGATCATTAAACACATTCCATATGCTAAAAGGACAAGGATGAAAAAAAGCACTTAGTAAAAAAAATGAATGTAGTTTTTGCAATGTAACAAGGCCATATACCTGATACTGGAAATAACATTAGTTAGCAAAATTACTGATTTCAGACAAATTTCTCTTAAAGCTGTTCATTGGAAAGATGCATTCACTTCCTTTTTTTGGGACGTTAATGAAAAGTCTCAGCACCCTCTCCCTCTATGTAAACTTCCCCACCCATAATCATGGCTGCCCCCTCAACCTCACCATTTCCCAAGGCCTCTCCACTCTAATGGGCTCAATCACTGACAAGGCCACCTCCCTTTCCAACATCTTTGAATGTGCTGTCATCTCCCAGATCCTTGTTGACCTTTCCCATAATTCTCAATTTGAATCCCTAAAAATTAGGTTTCCAAATGTCCCACGGAACCAAAACAGTCTTTACCAAAGTCATGAACGACCTTTTCTGTGACTGGTTCATTATTCCTTTTTGCAGCCTTCAACAGTCTTGCATGAGCTGCAATTTCAAAGTCATCATTTTCAGCCCCTCCAAACCCTCACCACTGATTCCATCCCCCGCCCCAGCCAATGTCTCAGGCTGGATCAGTTTGTTCAAAACCTCACTATCTTATTCAACACTGAACTGAATATCCTGCCCTTATCCTCTATCATAAAGACCACCTACTTCCACCTTTGAATCACCCATCCCTACATCAGCCAATCTGCTGTTGAAACCATCATTCATCCCTTTATCACCTGTTCCAATGGTCTGACTGGCCTGCTTCCCCCTTCCGTAGACTTCAGCTCATCCAAAACTTTGATGCCTATTTCATGTCCCACTTGCCTATCCTTGCTGACCTACATTGTCTTCAAGCCTCCTCTCCCTCCAACACCTCAAATTTAAAATCCTCATCCCTGTGTTTAGATCCCTCCATGGCCTCACCTCTCATCATCTCTGGAACTTTCTCCAACCTTACAACGCCTCCAAAGTCCCCATTTCTCCCACTGCAGTGTCTTGTGCATTTCTCCCTCCCCACATTGACTGCTATGCCTTTAGCTACCTAGGCCAACTTCCTCTCCTCCTTAAAGCCCACCACTTTGACTAATCTTTTGGTCACCTCTTCTAATAGCTCCTCCTTTAGCTTGGTATCCATTTTTTGCTTTGCACCTCTGAAGCACTTTGGGACATTTTTCTACATTATAGAAATGCAAGTTATTGTCAAATCAATTTGCTTCATTATCTGGTCCCACCTGTCTCCAGGTCAAAATGGCACAGTGGACATTATTAGTGTGGGATAAAAACAGAAAATGCTGGAAATACTCAGCAAGTCAGGTAGCATCTGCGGAGAAAGAAAGTTAACATTTCAGGTCGATGACCTTTCGTAGTTCTCTGATGAAAGATCATCGACCTGAAACATTAACGCTGTTTCCTTCTCCAGATAGTGCCTGACTTGCTGAGTATTTCCAGCCTTTTGTTTTTTTATTTCAGATTTCCAGCATTCACAGTATTTTACTTTTGACTTAGCGTGGGTATCGCATGTCCCAGATTCCCTGGGAAACAGGCAAGAATGCTGTCTGCCCACAAACAAAATGGTGTCAGTGGCAGAAGAGACATATTAATGCACTTACAAGTTATATGCTTCCCTTTTATTAGATATATGAAAAAAAACTACTTTAGCAAATCATTGTTAGCAGAATCAGCCGTATGATCACCAGCAAAAGCAACGTGATTCACATAGAAACTTTAAACATTACAATATAAAACTATTGAATAGATTATTGCTTGAAGAAATGAATCAATAACTGAGACTGAATTTAAACAGTTGTCGACACAAATAAAATGGCCGCCATGCCGAATTGATACGCGTGCTGGAGTTCAATTTCGGACTGAATCACAAAGCTAAACCCAATCCCGTTCACTTCTTTCTCCATTAAAAGGCATTTATTTGACGGAAGTGTAACATGGGATCGTATCTCCCCGGCTGTTTCAAGTTTCAATAAAACTCCGCATACTCGCCCCGTAAGTCTAAACGGCCCGGCCGGACTCGCACTGAAACTGGTCCCCACATCCTACCGTATTGTGCAGGCCTGTGGCCTACACACAACCTACCCCACCCCACCCCACCGGGGGCCGCCCGAGCCACGGATAACCGCTGACTAAAGCGACATTAACGGCTTACAGCAGACACCGAATGAGCTGAAGGATATCATATCGGTGTTAACCAGCAAGGAAAACCTCCAGCTATCCAAACCCCCTCCCTCCTCACTGAGTGAACTTCCCGACGTACACGCCGCCCGGCGGGCCGGGCCTTGCCTCGCCGCTCCTATCCATTACCTACCTCCTCCTTTCTGTTTTATCCTTCTTTTGAAATAATAACTGAATCGAAACGAACGCTATTCCGCTCCGAGTGTTCCAGAGCGCGCTGCCGCTTCGGTCGCCGGTCACAATCCTTTCTTCTGATTGGTCTGTTCAAAAGAGAACCGCTTTGGCGCGCCACCACGTCTGTTTGGGTCGAGGATGTGACGTCACGTCACGTCAGCCCCCATTGACTACCTTCCCCCGGGGCCACCAAGCGGGCCAGGGTTGGTCACGTGACGCGCCCGTCTCTACCGGTTGATTCCTTAAAGCTACAAGATCCCAACTTCAACGAGCGTGGCCGATTTAAGAGGGAAATTGCAAATAAGGAGATTGGTTGCATCCAGACACAAGTTATTTTTTTAAAAAAAGAAAAGCCCTGTAAAAGGAAGATCAATTAACAATAATTTTGTTACAGGTTTTCTTATAGAATGCAACTTCGTAATGTTTTGCAACTTTAGAGAGCACGAACAATTCGATTACTTTGAAAGCGTAACATTGGTAGACATATACTGACGTAAATGTTAAAATATTGTAAAGCATTAGATTAAATTTAACTACTATGGTTTCAGTTTTCGACCACGGAGGAAGTAACTCTTACAATTTTAATGACAATGCAATTAAGTAACGTGTATACATAGAGAATCTATAGAGGGTATCGGTAGTATTAAAGTAATTAAAATATAACATACATACATAATAAATGAATGTTACCTTAGTGCTTTCCGGACATTCAATACCATGAGTTAATGTGCATTTATTATCCATGTATGTTATTCAAACTGTTACTATTAACCTATTGACGCTGTTCATAAATAGACATATGTGTTTGCATAACTATTGTTAACATTTAATAGCTATCCTTTGATTTAGTCTCCGTCATTTATTCTGTAATTCAATTTGTGATTTTTTTTATATTTTAAAAAAATGTACTTGTAGGGCCTTCTGTTATTTCTGTAAAAAAATGCGATTTTCTCCAAACTGATTTTCGAAAAAATTTTCGAATTGTTCTCAGTTTATTATGATTTTCTTGTCCCAGTACACCAGTACCATATTCGCAAAGCATTATTCACAAATGCAACGTTCCAGGGTAATATCAATGCGAGTTAAACGCTTTGGTTCAAATGCTAAAAGTGTTCTATAAAGATTTATTGATACATTGCGTTTAATTAGAGATTCGCTCTCTAATTGAAGTGCGGAGCCCACTTTAAGCTTTTAGTAATCCACAAATATGCAGGTACAACGTACGTTATATGTGAGTAATACTTTATAACGGAAAGGAAAAATATCATAAACTTCCCTCTGTCAACTATCCCAATGAGTAGATGTTACTTAGATTTAAGCGTAATTTATTTAATAAAAATAGAAGTCTTCATGTACTGCTCCCTTGAACCTGTTTCTAACAGACCTGATACATACCATATTACCCAATGTTTTCGGAGATCGTAAGTAAAGTTTGCAAATACGGACCAATATTCTACCTAAAAGTTCAGGTGCAAATTGAAGCAAATTAGCTCTTGGTGTCTTGAACTGCACCGTTACGCAACATGTGGGTGGAAGTTCACACTACATATTTATAGCATTAACATTATAAAAATCGCTATGCACCCTTCAAATACATTAGAACATTTTCTGTTGTTATATCAGTTAATGTACAATGTAGTAGAATTATGTAATAGATACGGTATTTCATAATGAAGGTAAACATTTAGGAGGAGAAACTGTTAGTTCCCTCTAGTTTCGCAAAAGGTTTTAGAAAAATAGATATTCATGTCAAAAGCTACTGTGTTGCAGTTTGATCTTCTGAGATGATCAAAAGATGTTACATTTAATTTAGACAATAAATATTTTATAGACTATTTGTGGCAGTTTGGTTTATGCTGGTAGATATTGAACTGAAGGGCGTGCAGAAAATGTGGAATTTCAAACTGAGAATAAGGGCTAAATATCACATTATTAAAGGATCAGGCATGTTAATCGTCAGTTAATTTCAACACTAGTTGAAAGCATTGATCGTTCATTGTAGAAACGTTTAAGTAAAATAAAATGGCTGTGGAGTAGACATTAGTAGACTAAGTAGAAATGTCAATGTACGCTTTGTAAAGTGGTAGGTGGCACATGACCGTAGTAACATACGAAAACATATGTTACTCTTCCAGCTTTTCGCATTCTTATTTATTTGCCGCATCAAAAATATATAAATGCGCCTTTTGTGAACTGTTATAAAATATCCTCTTGAAGTTAAATTTTAAGAGGCGTACTACGCTATCTTACCTCTGATAAATGTAAATTTTGGCCATGGGCTCAGTCTACACAGTTGGTTCAAAAATGCAGACTTTGCCCTTTTCTATTATTTAAGATTGTCAATCTGTTGGAGTGAATAATGAAAAATGTTTTAACATTTTTGTAACTGAGATGAATAACGCGAAAAGGTGCCTTTAGAGATTATTTAAATTAAAAAATACTGTTCCCAAGATTTTAATTAAGTACTAAGAATTAATCTTACCTTTGTCCAATGCATTACTCTAAAAATGCCAACCTAAATTTATTCCTCATATCAAAGGCACTAAATTTAAGAATAAGCAAAATATTTGAGACAAGTCCATTATTGTACGTTTTGATTGCATTATAATATTTTCCATAAGGTTTGTGTGTTAATTATTTGGGGGTCTTATGTAACAAATCGTAAGATTTAGAAGTACTATTTATGAACATGCGAACTATAATCTTTTACACAGAGAGTTTCACGTTTAGGTAAAAGCAACACATTCAGATTGCTTTGGAAGTATGATAACGTCCCGGCAACATTACACACAACGCTCTGCTTATATTTTTTTCTGTTTCAGGTTTTCAATTTATTAATTTACTCTATGAACAAAATATACTTAGATAACGTTAGACATGTCAAACACACCTGTCTGCTTTTCTTGTTGCAAAAACTACAACACGCGCCACTATTAAACATAGAATGTCAGTGTTGCTTTCGGTGCCGTGAGTGAAATAGCCCTCAATGTAAAAAAAAATCAAACATTGTGCATAGTAAGCATATATATTGTTTCTTCCGTATCATTGATGTCTATTAATTTCCCTTGTCAAAAATTATTTGCAATTCTGTCAAAAATGAATTCCTATCACCAAGGTCGAGCAATATGCTCAGATCAGATGTATACTTTGTGGCTTTCCTGTAATCCATTAAGAAACATTATCGTAATCAGTACAGTACTTCATTTCCTTCATGTGTGTTTTTTATATGCTGAAATATCTATTTTGATTCGAACAATTTTTAGCATAATGTACCCATCTGAAATTGTAGGAAATAAGTAAGACTTATCAAATAAGAAACTGCAAAATAATCCATATATACACTGTATATTTAATACAATTTATAGAGAAGCACATTGTCTTTATAATTATGCAAGTGATTGCATATAAGAAAGATATATTTTAAACAGATACGGATATTATATAAATATACAATTTAATTGTTAAACAATTATAAAGAGACTTGGAGCAGAAAATGTCAGTATTCGATTTTGTTGTAGAGATTGTAGAGGGGAAGAGCTGTAAGGTTGCTGCCTGGGTAGTACAAAGGAGCTGGGAACGCAATTGATCTGGGGACTGGAACCCTCAAAAGGGAATTGTCTCTGAAAACTAGAGGCATTCCCACTAGAGTCTGGGCTGACGCGTGGGCCATGTTGGCCGCCTCGAGTTCTGCTGAGAGCTGCCGCTTCCACTTGTTCCTGCGGTTCTGGAACCAGGTTTTGACCTGGGTCTCTGTGAGCTGGAGGCTAGTTGCGAGGCAAGCTCTTTCCGAACTGCTCAGGTAACGTTTCATGTCGAAGGTGGATTCTAGTTGGTAGACTTGGCTCCGAGAGAAAACCGTACGAGTCTTCTTCTTGGCCGGATTCCCTTGCCTGTCTCCCTCCCTCTGTCTGTCTGTTGATGTCTGCATGCAATTTTTCTCTTTTTCTTCCTTGTAAACCTGACCATCTTGTGACAGGTACTGCTGCCTTCTCTCCGTGCTTTCCTGCCCAGCTGTGCCAACTCCTTTAGAATTACCTAAAAAGCAAAAAAATAAGGCATTTCTCAGATATATTCATCGTTCCACTACACCTCTCCCTTTATATATTAGAAGACTCACTTGCGGTGTCTATACGCCAAGAATAACGGAACGACACATAGAGTTTACATTCATTTTGATAATGTTTTTTTCTGGTCTGGAGTGCCGGGACACATGACATGCATCACTGCTTGAAAACTTGATATGAGAAACTCCCTTTTAATATAATTAAAACTATTATAAGATGTCAACGGAGAGCAAGAAGGATGAAGTTTATAATATTGGGTGGCAGGGAAACCTATTTTCCAACTCTGTAGCAACATACGCTAAAATATTGTAAAATAGCCTGCATTAATATACAACCCTTAATACGCCTCACCTGTATTTACTATATTTACTGTCATAATTTTACTACTTGCCGCTGCTTGACTCCATTGTTCAGGCTTTGTAAACTCTCAGTGAAAGATGAAGAGGAAGCATATTCCCTAATTTGTATTGTAATTTACGTTATTAAATTTGATTAAAATAAATAATCATCTAAGTACATTATAGCGCAGAACCAATGTGGTGTAAATGATGGCAGGAACAGGAGTGCTGTAGTAGTCTCGTACCTGGGGTTTTAGTCATAATCCTTGAATTCTATTTAGCAAATGGTTGTTTTATTTTATATGCTAAATTGCTGGTTTCAAACGTCAATCGTGCGAGTGTTTTCTCTCCGCGTTAAAATATGAAGTGTCCCTTATGTTTGTACAACGCAGCTTAACCGACTACGTAAATCCATCCAAAGTATATAGTCCACAGATGCTGTCTGACTTGCTGAGTGTTTCCAGCAATTTCTGTTTTTATATTAGAGTCATAGTTGACTTGTAAGGGGTCGAAAATGTTGGTATATGCTTGGGCGTTAGCGACAATCGTGTAAGAGACATTTATATATTCTATTACGGCACAATTTATTTATATAACTATAAATATAAATAAAAACAAGTAGAACTCGTGTTTAAATTTAAACATGATATTGAGGGCAAGGGCATTGTGTCGCTCAAATAAAAAATAATTTTGAAAACTATACACAAAAAGGAGTTGAGGATAATGGTGCACGATAAAATATAAAGAATTTTGCTTTACTTACTCACACAAGTGTAGCTGATAGTCTGGTGTCTGCGGCAGGGCTCTGTGGGGCCAGAGTCAGTACAGAAGCAGGCTAGGTCTTTGTATCCTTCCTCGGTTAACTCTTCGTCCGAGGAGTCGGATAAACAGCGCTTCCTGGCATTTACTTTTGCATTGTCTTTGCAACCTGTGCGTTCTTCCTCCGACGAGGTCCCAAGTATGGACTGTATCGTAAAGCTTGAGATCGGGGCTGGAGAACACTTTGTGATGTCGTCTTTGTTGCTCATTCTGTGTTCATAAAAAAAAAAGAAAATAAACTTACTTACTTACAATCGCTTGCAGAAGTGTTAGACGGCGTATATTGTTGTGGCTTTGTTCTGCAGTCGTTTTCCCTGAGCATGCACGGGCTGAATGCATTCTCTGCGTCCCGTAAACCTGTATTGATCTGCTGCCTAGTCAGTGGCGTTGGCTGATTTGCATGTAGGTTTGAGTTGCTGCAGCCAATCAAAAACAGCAGTCAGTCCCGGAAATTTTGAACTTTACACAAGCTGAGGGATGATTAGGTTAACCCAAGTATTTGATTGATTGTTGATGTTTGTGATGTTAAAAAATATTCTTGCTTTGGAGGGAGATGATGTAATACAGTGTGACAATAGATGCGGCCCCAGTACACGCACGTGGTGAACACTGATTTGTTTGGTTGTTTTAAGTTTTAATGAACGATAGGCTGCGGTACAGGTCACTTGACAGTGCGACCGTCTGACTAGATTCTAGACTCAGTGGATGCTGGTCATTGCTTAGTGAAAATCAGGAATGGGGCCGCTAATAGTTACAGACTTATAAAAAGAGATTAAGTTGATAACGGTGATGTACCTCAGTTCTTCTGCGGTGATGTTGCTGTTCTCGGCCTGGATATGGGGATGGGGGGATAGCCATAATTCAGAATTTTCACAATTATAAAATGTTATGGTAGAATTTAAGAGTAAAGAACACTATCCAAATGGAAGTTACATTGCAAAATTATATATTTTTTGTCTTTTTGAGAGATCTAGAAAATATGAAAATTGTGAATAATGCTTTATTCAATTGTGACAGATCTGACCCGGTTTGGTGTAGGCCTTTTTCTCTTTTTTTACAATGTAGTTGTGTGGATTGGCGGCTGTGACTGGAGCAGTCTGGCGATATAGTCATATCAGCGAAATGTTGGGTTATGTTTCAATAGTGGAACTAATTTGTGGAACCTTCATTTCTGCAAAATGCAAATTCGACTGCAGTTGAGTTTTCTTGTTGTAATCATTGTAGAGGAGGTTACCATGATCTCACCTGGAGCCAAGCAGTGAAAGTTGGTAACAGATTCAGCAAGTAACAAAAGCTAAGTGCGGGCATTCAATATTTTGAATGAGTTCGGTTATTGTGTCTGAGGTCATCAATATACCGTGGCTGCATATAGACATCGACGCTGAGTGGTACTTTGGATTAACTCTAGTTACTGGTCTGTCGAAAAGTGAGCAGTTTTGTTTGGGTTACTGCTAGGCTTAAACTAGTAACAAACCTTGATTAATTTTGGATGGTGATGGTTGCTGGTTGCTGTAGGTACATTTGGCTGCTAAGGGCGACTGTGAACTATTTGCACCTAGATGATATTTCTTTTAACCGAAGGCTGAATACGTTTGGTTACTTAACTACGACCAAGTTTAATATAGTAAATTGTTAAAAAAAAAGTTATAGGGTGCTACTTTTGGTTGGTAACCGACCATGGTGGTCGAGTTTGGTTGAGTTATCTAAACTTTACTAAAGCCTGAATGTTGACTAGGGGTGATGATAAACTTGGTTGCCAATCTGTGCTATGAATGCAGTTGGAAACAAGACGTACCTGATGCTGGAGGCTGAGATTTGAGTTATTCCTTTTGTGGCGGGCTTGGCTCTAGTATAATGTCAACATGTGACTGAACATATTAACAGTTGATTTTGTAGTTTTAAACTGATTAAAAACTAAGGCTAAGTGCAGTTAGATGGGTCATGCACCAGGTACAGTATTGGGTGCACATTTCTTGGCGTCAGGCATCATGGCGACGCCGGGAAAGATGCAATACGAGATCGCAGCAGACATTCAACAAATTATTGATATGACAGGAGGAGAAACAAGATAAACAACTTAGCAAACGGAATTGATGTCAGTATTTTAAAACTCGTCATTAGTATTCAATCGGACTGTGATTACCAGTGCCTAGATACAGTTACTTGACTTTCCTATTGGAATAGACGAAATTGAATAATTTATGTTAAAGGAACCCTCTTTTATGCTTGGATCGATCGTTAATTCGCCATGGAAGTTATAGTGTTTTAGCCATTTTTATATTCTTGAGATCAGGGATAGAGACAAACTAATTGGAATTAGGTTTCCGGAAGTTGGGTTCCATTAAAGTATTTTGGAGATATGTCTGGTTGTGGAAATAAAGTTCCAGACGTAGAATCAAGTGAAGTTGGATATTTCTAGAGTTGCATCCAATGTGTGCATATTGTATTAACAATGGATCAATGAATACAGTGTAGAACGATACAGGACCATTTGTATTTAAGCACAGCAAATACAATTTTGTTAATCTTCCAGATGTGAGAACAGTCTTAAGCACAATTTATGTTTATTCTCACTGCACTATAAATGCTACTGGTGATGCTTTGCAATGGATCTGATAAACAGCGAAGTCGCGCAATATGCGCAGTTGTTGTCCGAGACATTGAAAACGTCTACAATTTGTTTTCTAACTACTGTCAACATATATACAAGCGTGAGTAACGCACAATGTATTTAGTGCTCATTGGACCATCAGTTGATTAGTGAATAAATTAATCAGTTCCTTGATCGATGACAAAATCTCCAACACCGCTGCTAGATTAGTTGAGGTAGATGTATCATTAAGAAATGGATTAATTTATGACTGTCTAATTGAATCCTAGGTTGATCGAAGAAAGCTTCACCTATCCCATAGTCTGAGTATTTCATGATGTGCAGATAAGGGAACCATTAAAATATCGCATTAACCGCGCAGAGTTTGTAGGACGACATGATTTTGATAAATGATGGTAATAGCTGGTTAATAAACACAAAGCTAGAAATTTGCTGATTAGTTTTTTAAATAGCTTTCTAGGTACATTAACTCCCCAAAGTATCGCACTACTGATTTAACTGACAGTTCAAGATTCCCCATAAAGTTGGTAGGTTGTCGAAAGATTAACAGTATTCCTCCTATTGATTTCCTGGTTACATAATGGTGCCCTGTAAACATAAGATTACTTGAGACTAACTTTTGGGAGTATCGTAATTATTAAATACTTAAAATTTCACTGATATGATTTTCATGATAGGCAGGACTTTGTCACCAACGCATTCATCCCATCGACATTCGCTTCACTGATAAACTATAGACTTCAGCGACTGTACTTGAATTTATTGTCCTGTATCTTAACAGTTCCAAAAAGCATCTCGATTCACAAATAGATCGATTGACATATATAGGGCCTTGTTCCAAAAGCAAGTGTTTTTTTTTGCATTCCTTCAAATACAGTTGTATTCTTTTAGGCCACTCTAATAAGATCGCTTCTTCATATATCGAGTGCTAGCCAATTAAATGTCACCCCTGCTAATACTCTGCTTCTAAAATTGAAGCTTTCTGTGGCAAAGCTGAATCGATCTTATTGGAGTTCGACTTTGTTTACTTGATTATTGTGCTGGCTGCTGAAAGCTGACTGAGGAAAGGGCCTGGTTAATTGATTGATTGACAGGGGCTGCGCTCTTGTCCTGCTCTGGGAGGCAGGTGTGAGAGTCCTGCTCCGTTCTACCACATTAACCTTTTCATGCTTTCACGGGGTCGCGACACATTACAAATGGTCAGCTTTAATCATAGTGTCAGCTCGTTAACGTGGCGCGCCCCTGCAAACAGCGCTGGATGATCAGTCTTCATTCCGCTCACAGTCAGGCTCTGGGGCTGCAGCCAGTATTTAAACTACAAATAGAAACTGTAGCAGCTTCAGAAAGTTACAAACTGGGCGTAATTATCCAACGTGTCTCCAATGTAGACACTAAACAAAGATATGATACAACTCGTTGGGAGATCACACTCTACTGCAGTTGAATTTCATCCATTTAGAGTTTTCGAATAGTGTGATTTTTAAAACAAAATACACCACCAAAAAACACATTTCCATTTTTCCAGATCATAACAAGCCTTCTATGTATTTACTGAAAATGTTGTGCTAGAAGTAAAATTAGCATTACTCATATTGAGTTGCGAAAGTATTGTATTAAATTATATTAAAGACGTACTCACACCATGTATAATTCCTGATAATTAAGTTTCTCTTTAAGTTACTCAACTAAAATCCAGATTCGTTAGGCATATGTGCAGAGGAGCAAACATTTTACTATGTGATATATTGCCGACAGCTAAGCAGGGCACTGTGTTTGAATGGAGTTTGGAGGTAATAAAGACAAGGCGTGAAATCTGCATTGACATATTAAATAGGCACATTTTGTGAACCTTAACTATTTAAAAGCCTGTTAAATGCGCGCACCTGCTTAAAGAGAGCGCTTAACATCACATATTATAAAACGGGTTCGCCCTAAAACACCTCTGCTATTCTCAATCACATAGCTTGTGTCTGTAGCTTTTGAGCTCCCCCCTCCCGCCCTGTGTTTTCTTTTGTAATCTGGCCAGAGGAAACGTACCTAAAATAAATCTGATCTGTAATAACTGCTACTGTACCACGTCTGTTAATGCTTTAAGCACAGATTGCAAGAGCACAGAAAATGGAATCCTCACTCCTCCCTCCCCCATCCCCAAAAAAGTATAGAGGATGTCAGACGCGCATTGTCCCTAATGAAAATTGATCTTTAGTAGGTTTATGCTGCTAGAAAATAGCCTCCTGACCGCCTATAATATTGCAAAGGTTCCACCTGCAGTGACAGATGAAGTCATAAACAAGTTTGATCTGCGAATCAAGCTTCGATAAATATTAAACACAGTCCTTTACACGTGTGTATTATGATGTATGGCGCGTCGAACTTTAAAATAAGGAAATTACCGAAGAAAATGATATCAATAAATTTTCTAAGTATAAACGTTGATTATGTTTCGATTTTCATTCAAAAGCTTGCTGTTCCTGGTACAAATGACATCTCACAACGGGCTGCAAAAAGGCTGCCTATTCCACGGGAGCCTGGAGGTGTACAATTTATGTAATCGGGGCTGGAAAATGAATTGTGTAATTTATTGGAAAACAGAAGTCATCGAGATTAGATCAGCATAGCCTATCAAAGGGCCACAATCCATCAAGTTCCAATTAACAACCTAAGACGCGTAAACCATAGAGCGTTAATGGGTTTCCAATCTACTGGACTGATAGACTCATCAATTCCTCGGGGATGAATTAAGAAAATCGACCGCCCCGTAGCGTGTAGTGTCATTCTTTTCTGCAACTATATGTCAAATTAAAAACACAATTAAAATTTAAACTGTTTCAATCAGAGGTGCCCTGCAACCTATGTTTCACTTAATAGAACTTTGATGAAAATCTGATGGTTACACTCCATCATTGAGGCGAATGGGACTCAGAGGTGCAAAGGATTCTTTAAACTGCGTTTCTAAAAAAAATAGACCCGGGTGATATACGGCAGGGCTCACAGTTACACCAGGTAGAGCAAAGTACTAGTTCCCAACTGAGCAGTGTGTACTTCAAATCAGGTATTTATTTTGTATATCCGATGAAGTTGTACTACTGAATAAAGATTCTGGCACCGTTACGAAGCGCGAATCACGGTTAATTACCGAGTTAAAACCTATTTGAGGGATGCCTTTACAAGAAGCAGGGTTTCGAAATGCATACAGCGAATGAAGATATTTAGCAATCGCAGCTAAGCTGCACTCGGACTTTGCTTTTTCACTTATGAGTATCACAGTATATTTAAAATACTGAGTTTTGGGATGAAGTTTGAAGATAGACTGGATATCGCGCGCTAATTTTGCCTCCTTTTCCCCCCTTTATGCTAACAAATCAAGGTCACAACATTCCAGGAGCTTACGATGAACAATGCACCTCATTGAAATAATATTTTGCAGACATTTTGCGATCAATACGAACTAAAGCGTAATGCTATGCCAATCTATTAATGCTCTTTAATGGCCCCTTGTTGAGTTTGCATCGCGAACGTCGATACAGGAACGTGATTATCTCGCCCCTTTTAATGAAACAGACACATTTTAAGCAAAAAGAAAGTTTGTAAACAAAACATACTGACCTATTAAATGCCACCGTTTCCCTCCGGAAAGTCGCTAAGCATATGAGAGATAGGCACAGATTTGTGCTACAGTTAGACTGAGATTTTGGAGAGTTCGACGCAAATTAGTGCAGTTGTTAAACTGTAAAATACCCGCAGGCCGCTGAAGCTGAACTGAGCTCACCCACAAATGATCTGCACGGTGCTTCTGAAGACTGTTATGGACAGTGATGGAAAGGTTATATCTGTTTGGAATGGTTGTAGTGTTTGCTATACAAAAGTTCCCCGTGTTTTGCACCAAATAAAAGAAATACATGTCTGTTTAAGGTACAAACATGACAGCGGGATATATGCAGCCATATTTACAGAAATGAGAAGGGATCACGATGTATCAAACAAAAGCAGAGATTTGGAAACCGGAGGGTTTAAGTGCTAAGCAGGAACAGTTCATATTTATGATTAGTCTTTGTGCTAATAGCGCCTCTCATTTCTGAGATGCCACTCTATCTAACATAAACAATCCTTTCTTTGTCTTATGTGCAAACCAGTGCTTTGCAAGCACGGCTTTTAAACCAAAATGTTGTTTCCCTTTTATAAAAACAAAAAATTGAGTATATTTTTCCATTATAATGACGATTGTGTAATTAAGAACATGATAATTGTTCACATGCTTAATGGAAAACACTGAAGCAAGACAACATGCATCCTTATATTTTGTTTCTAAAAAAAAAGTTTTGCAGAATAACGTGAAAGATAAACTGCATATATAAAAGGGTTCTTTTCTTAGGTGAATGTTGTGGTAAAGATCTAAAGGCTCCTAAGCTGAATGTTCTAAGTAGGAATCATTTCATATGTGCAGGATTGTGGCAGTGACTTTTAGAAACTATATTACAATGCAATTTTCCCTCAACAGTTCTGTCTGACCATTAATTCAGATACCGAGCGAGAAAATCATTTATGTGGGGGAATGGGTGACAAGTAAAATTGGTGGCTGAGATAGCTATGTTGAGGAGGAAAAATAACATAAAGCCAAAGGATGAATGATAGAAAGCCATTCTAGAAATCAGCCTACATTTTTTCTCAAATATTTTAATTTGGTCAGTAACCATTATAATAATATAAGAGAATACATTTAGGGTTATTAGCATAAAAACACAGGTGTGAACAAGCTGCTTTTACCTAAATTGTGTAGAAAATTTGAAGATCCGCCAGTCTGCTGTTGTGAATAAACCCTGGAAAACTGAAATGCACTCGTATAGAAAGAACTAATAGGGAAGCAAGCAAAATGACTAAAAATAAATACTTTTGGAGAGGGAGGATTACTACAATCTTTAAAATGGAATGATGTTTAAATTGTTTAAATTATATTTGAAATGGCTCCCATGTTCAAAAGTGTGATTATATTTCATTACAATCCCATATTATCTAAATTAACAAAAGTAATTGTAGTTTCATATCTTATTATTGTAATGACTACACATTTGATTTAAAAATATAGAACACAATATTATAATGAAGGAGAAGAGGGGGAGAGAATCTCACACTGCCAAAAGATCCAAAAACTGGCAGTAATCAGTATTTCTATTTACTTTTATGTAAAGTTAAATTGATTATTGAGGTGAGGTAGATTTCCATGGGTTGACAATGAATCAGATACAGTAAAGCTGTATCTGTAGGAGGGCACCACGCCTTTTTGTGCAAGAGTGTCTTTTAGTTAGCAAACGTTTTGCAACTTGATATATTTTAAAATACTACTCAGAGTGAAAAATATTAAGTTTAACCTTGTTTTTATTGGACTGGTCAATTCTTGATAGAGTATAGATTAGGTCAGCCCAAGGTACTTTTAGGACACTCAATACAAAATAAAAGTACTTTTTCATATTTATAGTCGCTGTTTTCTGTTGATTAAACTGGTGAGTGTTTGCTATATAAACGCCTTAAAAGTTCATATTGACACTGTTGTCATAAGCTCAGTACCGCCAACAATACAAGGCACGGTTTTGTTGTTATTTTACACAAGGGGCAACATATTTTGGCTTTTGTGTTGTGTTTATTTTCAGCCACGACGCATAACAATTTAAAACAAAATCAAAGGCACGGAGACACCTATTTAGCGCCTTGTCATTTGTGAATCACCTGACACAACTGTCGACAGGTTTCACGCGATAAACTAACAGCAATGCTATCTGAAAATCAGAACACGACGCTGCCAGTTTCTTGGACGTCAACCATAAAAATACAAATGGTATAAACTAGAGTTGTTCGTCTGTAAAGGACTTTAACCGTGACCTTCTGCAAAAATAGGAATGGTTAAAATATATTTTCAGTATACAAGCACCGGTACATATCTGTGCAGTCAAGGGATTACTAAACTCGGTTGGTCTGTACTTGATCCAACAACGCCATCTGACTGGTTTGTTTCACTTTGTTTGCGGCCTACCATTTACCTATCACACCAATTTCAGCATAGAAACTGTCCTCTCATTTGTAGGAGCTAGGTTTTAAATAAAAGAGAGTGTCGCTTAACATAAAGGTAATTGTTTAATCCATAATTAAATATATTCGTATCCTGTGTGTGTACAGAAACTTGGCACGTGAAGTGCACTGTTAGTGACCCCTCCAGCTATTGCGAAATACTTCTACAGGTTATTCTTCTAATAACTTCAAATAGTTTCAGTTCCGCAAACCCTTGGCAAATCAATCAGTATTCTTCACTACAAATTGAAAGAACTTTTTAAAAAAAAGTTTTGCTTGAAAAAAACCTTATTCAGATCAACCATCGGTTTAATTGCAGTTTCCTAACTTGTATTACAGTTAGTTTAATTAACCACGGTCTGAGGTTTCAATGCTAACACTGTGAAGGGAAAAGTCAGATGTGATTGAATTGTAAAATGTGACTCACAAAACAGACACGAACCTCACTACACTGAATATGAAATATTGTACACCATGTATCAGATAACAACTGACTAAGAATGTTGCAGAATAATCATATAAAAGCTGAGGTGGCGTTTCCTTTGCTAGATAAAATAAAGTATTCCTCCAGATTAGATACACTATTGCATTGTGTAAAATACCAATCCAGCTAGTTTCCTTTTAAATGATTATGTCCTTAAGCATTGACGCCATGAAATTTTAGGCCTATCAACTGATCGTGATTGGGTTTCTGCAAATATCGTGTCGTTTTTAGCCACAAATAGTATTTATATACTTTATTCACAAAACAGCAACTTTACTGTTTCTTCAGCTAGTCTTTGTACGAAATTACACATTTGAGTAACAAGGAATGCTTACATTTTATTTTAGTTCACAACAAGTCTGTTCAACAAAATTCGGCATTACAATATCAAAAACGCCAATATTTTATTTCATTTTTTTTGTTAAAACATACAGAACACCCATTATTTTCGCAGTAAATAACTATGATACATCCGGTGAAAACATCAGAAATAATAAACACAAAGTATTGTCTGAAAAAATTAGAATCTTTATCTTATTACTTCTGTCAATAAATTTACAATCCAGGTAAATTAAAATACGTCACCACGTAAACAGTACATTTATTAAATAAATAAACAAAACCTTAAATATTTTTCTGATTGTCCTTCAGTTAAAGCGCCTTGACATTAGAACCTTGATAATGTTCGTAATCGCCAGTGCTACTCGTCACACGTTATTCCAGTTAGACCAATATAAGTTGGATTTCAACTTGCAATGATTTTCCTCTATACTCCAACACAGTGCTTTAACTTCTTTAGTACAATATTGCACAGATACGTGAAACCATAATAAAGAACAACATTTTCACCACTCCTTTTAGTACTTACAAAAAAGAAAGACATTTACAGCGGATCCTCCTGTAGGTATCATTCCTCAAAACTACATGGCTTGAGCTTACAAAAACAAAAATGGTCAAATAAAATGAGAATAAAATGGTAAACCCAGACTGGTCTTAAAGGGGGTATAGATGTGGCTAGAGGATGGGAGCAATGTAGAAATTTACAGCTGGTCTTCTTGTGGCTCGTTGCTTCAAAACTACAAGGTCTAATACAAAAAAAGTAATGCAAGTTAAATATTAAAATAAAATCAGACTGGCCGCAGGAGGGGTACGGATGTGACTACAGGATGTGAGTAATAGGCTGGATGTGGGAATGTTAGTAAAGGCTGGGTGACTGGTGCGTTACCCGGGCTCCCAGACTCCGAAGCCGAGTTCTCGTGGTATAAGATAGGGACCCGGACTATCCTTTGAGCCGCGTGGCTCATGTTGGCCGCTTCCAGCTCGGCAGCCAGCTGCCTTTTCCACTTATTCCGACGGTTCTGGAACCAGATCTTCACCTGGGTCTCAGTCAGATGAAGAGAGGCGGCGAGCCCTGCTCTCTCCGAGCTGCTCAGGTAACGCTTCATGTCGAAGGTCGACTCCAGTTGGAAAACCTGACTCCTTGAGAAGACCGTGCGAGTTTTCTTCTTCCTACACGGTTTTCTCTCCGGACTTTCCGCCCTCTTTTTCCAGTCCTCACTATTATTGTCTTCCTTCTTTTGTTCGTCTGCGTCGCTAGATTCCTCCAGCACGATCTCTTCCAGACTTTTGGAGTCTTCCTTTTCTTTGCGGTCGGGCTCGATTTTGAGCGCCGGCTCGGGAGAGTCTCTATCTGGAGACGAGTCCCTGACACATCCGCTGCTCTTCTCTATAGCTGGGATGAGAAAAGAATCGCCGTTAGACACTCTGCAGGCCATAACGATTAGACGACGGTACTTTAGAAAGGACAATGTACTTAAAGACCCCTTACCTTCTGTCCTTGGGAGATGAACCCCTGATGACAGTGTGCAGGGGTACCACCAGGCGGGGGACCTCTCCAAATAATGCGCCGGGAGCGCAAACCTCTGCGCCGGGATTTCAAACCTTTGGAAGCCGGGCTCCCTGCAGTGAGGTAAGGAAAAAGCAGCGCCTTCAACCATCCCTTTCACCGCCGAAAGCAAAGTCTTAGGCTTCGAAGGCTTTCGATCGCAGTTCAGCAGATTTTTGATGGAGAAGGAGGACTCTTTGGGAGGAATGGGACTCTCCTGTGCTGCTGTCTCGGGCATGGTGGCCTGACTCCGATCATAAACAGGAGGAACAGTGCAGAGTCTGATAGGAAAACAGACAACGTTGATCAGAATCCCGGGAGTTCAGAAAAACGCACCAAACTTTTGCATGTGGGTACAGTGGCAATCCACAGCAATTTGGAACAGAGTAGGAGGCATTCAGCGTCAATCTGGCGCCAGATGATAATGATGAAATAAAAATGTCATACAAGTTAAATGCAGAAAGTATACGGCGATTGGGCACGCACAATGGCAAATGGGATTATCGAAGGAAAAAAAAAGAATGGCATGTAATGAGTCCACCTCCCTATACTTTGCGCTTCCCTTAAGGCTATAAGAGCTCGCCTGTTATTGGCTTTATATAGTCCAATTAGGCAGCAAATGAGGACGAAACTAATACCACAAAAGAAACTCGTCCTGTAAACCACCACTAGACGAGCAGTAGGCAAATGACTTACCCCTGTCCATTGGCACAAAACGCTGCTTCATTTCCATCTGTAGGGGAAATTTGTTTAAAGCGTCCAGGCTTTTGCTCCTCTGTCATTTTGAGCGCCTCAACACTCTGGTTGCTCATTGAGGCAACACATTTTACAAAGAGAAAAAAAACCCCAATCTTCTTTCTATAAATTGGTTATTTTCCAGGCTTTGCCTTTTTAAAGTCCAGTTTCTATCTTGACTGGATGGTGCAATACCGAAAATAAAGCGTCTCCGCGTATGAAGCAGCCAGAATCAAAAAGAGATGTCTGTAATGTTCCATGCGGTTTTAAACAGAGACGTTCAATTTGTGAGGTTTTCATGATAAAGTATTATATGCCAGGGATATATTGCACATTAAAACGCGATTTTATGAAGTGTAGCACTGCACGAAATAGCAATAATTTTATTATGGAAGCAAGCCCAATTTGTATATGAAGATTTATAAGTAGAACGGATATGCTGTGACCTCAGATTCGAACAGGATTTCGCATATGTCATTTTAATGTTGTACTGTATTTCTCATGAGTTCATTTAATAGAGAAGAACCATTTTCACTGTTTGCCTGACGGATTTACCCCCCCCCCCCAACAAAAAAAAGTCGCGAACCGCTTGAGCATTTATACTTTAGAAAAGAGAAAACATAAATATATCTAATATTTTTAAATATTATTTTATGTACTGCCTATTATAATACAAATAATCCAATTTAAACACTTGCAAAATGCTACAGCACTAATTTAGAAGAACGAGAATTGAGGAAGAGGAGGTAATTAGTCTGTAAACCAGAACAATTTCATGTTAAGCTACCACTTGAATATATTCACATAGTTTTGGTAAATGTCAACTGAGTGCTGATTTTTTTGATGATTATTATTCCAATTTATACTGCGGCAATCTCAGGACAGAGCATTATTCCACACACCTCGCCAGGTCAGTTTAGCAAAAGGCTTACCAGAGTGATGCACGGGAATTTGATCAAATTTGTTTTAGACGGTTTAATAAAGGATTCCATTTAGTTTATCTTTATTTTCATTTTACTAATGCGTTTCCTTTACTCTGCAGCTGAACACAGCACATTGTGTATATTGTTTATATATTTACATAATGTTCCAGAACTGTAATCAGATAGAAGATTTGCTGTTTGGTCCTACAGTACATAATAGGCAATGATTGCAACAGTCCAGCTCTTATCTATAATGCAGATAATTTATGCCACTAAGGAACGTGTCAACACATTTGGATGAGTGTGCGTGAAAATTGAAACACCCATCTTCATTCCCTATACATTATTTGTTACCTATGACTTTTGCTGTTTACCCAATGTTATCTTTCGTTTCATTCAGTTGAATGAAAACATTTACACCTTAGTGTCATTCCATGGGGATACTAGGCTCTATCTTAGTGTAAATGACCAGGCTAATAGACCAGGTATCCGCCGTTGACCCTTTTAACAAGATGATTACTAGTGTCCACATCTCGATAACAGGCTATGTATTATCTTTCAGCACATATTACAATTGCATTATTGTCCATTCTAATGGACGCAAATTAAGCAATGCTACGCGCCGTGACATCCAGAAAAAACATTTATTCAAATCTATGGGGAAAAATGAGTCATGGGTCCATAACTTTATATATAAAAATACATGTTAACGATTACACAGGGCAGTAAAAGGTAGCTACTGCAATGATAATTACAACTACAATGCACTCCCCTACAGGCTGCAGATTAATTCATGATTTGCATCTGTAATTAATTTGTCTTTCAAAAAGAAAATCACCTGCACGCATAAAAGGACTATGGGATGTTTATAATCATTATAAAGGGGACTGGACCTGTTTCTAAAGTTCGATCCCCATTACTCCTAAGCTCTTTTGTTCTACAGTTTCACGTATTTGCCTGCTGAACTGCACTATAGTCAAGGAGACTGAGTGCGATTGTTTGCGAGATTATATACAGGAAAAATATCAGGCTTCAGTCAGTTATTTAAAGGCACCTGCTGAATGAATGCATAGATATTTGTGATATGCATAGATGGTCACACGGAAAAGGGAGCTACAGTTCTTTTCAACAGTTTCAAACAAACCTAAAGGGAAGCGCAATGAATAAAGTGAAAGAAGAATGATCCAAATAGTTTTAGGTTTGAGAATATTACTTTTTTTTAATGAAGTGCAGATAAGTTAGGAGTTTGCATTTCTTCTGATTGTTGCCTCTCGAGAGTTGCGAGCCGGTTAGAACTTTTGAACGCTGCGAGTTCGTCATTCAAAAACCGGTTAGTGATACAATTAACGAAAACGTCTGACATCAAACCATGAATCTCAGTTTCTGTAGGCACATGTGAATGGCTTGGGGATGGATTCATTAGAAGTCGCACCTTAACTGATTTTGCCTTTATTACCCTTTGGAAACTTTTCCCATAATACCATAGTCTATTTATATTCTGATTGAATTAGATTATCATTATGATAGAAAGTAACAATATCAATTATATTAACATTAATATATGTGCGCTGGTTGGGATTGAAATAGACAATTGTTTCAATTATGTGGAATACCCAAGAATAATTAGGCGAAAATGAGAGTGTTCTTATGTGTGGCGAATGTTATAATTTAAGATTCTTTTCTTTAAGAAATGTCATTTTTTTGCAGATCAACAGACAGGCCTACAGTGGACTTTTGATTCAAGTAGATCTAAAAACTTTACTGCGTCCAGATGCTATGGGTTATTTTAAAATCTTATTCTGGTCATATTCATATTCTTTACGATAGCTTCACTCTTTGAGATGACACATGTCCATTGTTCAAACTTTCTCTAATATTAATGTGACTTATTAAGAAACTACCTCACTAGTTATTTTTGAAACATTCATAGCGCGACAGTTATCAGATAGCGTATGTACAGTGTGTAGTAGTTGTTTGGTACTTACAAAGGACAATGACTACAACAGAGCGCTTCTCTTTATCAGTATGGTTTAGGTATAACAGAAGTTAGCACAGATGTAAATAATACATACCCTGTTCATACTGTTGAAAATTTATGTATGCGTTATTATAGATTGATGATTGAGTTAAAAGGCTCCTATCAAAGAACAGGTAAATGTTTATTTATGATACCTTGAAGTTTCTGATTTGAATCACCGCGACTCGTGGATTCATTTTCATGGTTCATCTTAGTGTATGACTGAGCTATTCTTCCATTATATGTTGTTTTAAGGAATTTATCCCCTGATTGATTTAGTAAGGCAGTATTTACACTTAAAAAGCGATGCAAAGTTCTCAAATCACTCGAGTCATTTCGTCCTGCCGACGAAACCACGATAGATTAAAGTATATATCAGAATTATGCAATCGCCAGTATACTGTAAATAAGTTAAACATAAGTTATTGTGAATTTTCCGAGAACTTGGCAAAACATTAACCTGATGCTCGGATTAAAAATCTTGATGAACTGGACATTTATTTTTAAATGCTGCACAATTACTGCGGCAGCACTCAAACAATAAATGAAACAACTATGCTTAAAAGCATCATTAACAGACTTTGATTCGGTTCCTTCTTTGAATGTGGCAATTAGCGGTTAAAAACAAACTGTTACACATCCAAATTGGACAATTTTGTTTTAAAAGCAGCCACCTTCTTATTCATTACATGACTTTCACTAAAGGAATGCATTGTTCTCTCTGATGTTGCTTGGAGATCACGTTCGTCCCTCTCCCGTGTTACAAACTGATTTTTTTTTGCTAATTATTTCCCTTCAGGTTATGGGAAGACAGATCAGAGAGGAACACCTTTCGAAGTCTTAAAACAACCCCTGAGGAGAAGACATCAGAAACCGCGAACATGTCCATCAGGGCAGTCAATCTCTTTTGACAGAAGATACTTATCATCAGGGAGCTCCTTTGTAATATGAAGTCTTGAAACAAGAGATAAACGAGCTGCTTGATACTTTAGGTGTTGTCCCTGAATGTTTAAGACTTATATCGTTTTAGGGAATGATTCTTTCCCCCCGCTGTTTTTTCCAGTTTCTTTTTAAAGAGATGACAATCACGTCACTAGACAGAAACAGAACTAAGCCAAGGGCAATTAACCTTTTGCCTGCTGCAGTGAGAGTTTAAAGCCACACCTCGGAATGACACACTATTCCTATTTTTCTTTTGTGTTCTATGAGCAGAGAGTTGTCTCTATTCCTTTGGCATATTCGTTCTGTCATGATTCGGGATAACTTATTTTGTTTGGTTGGCAGAACAGCGGTTTGGGGAAAAGTACATCATTAGTTCTCAGAGTTAAAGTCATGTTTTGAATGGTAAACCCTTAGCTTTTGTCATCTGGTTGATGAAGCCATTCATAAAGGCTGTGTTCAGGATTCAAGCTGTTCGATCGCTTCTGACCGAAGAAATACTGCAGATGGAAGTGATTGAATGATTCATAATTAACTCAGGGTTGTGTGCCGAACGCTTCCTGTACAGCACCCCCTGTCGATATATATTTTCTTTATCACTATTTCTTCAAGCAATTTACAGGTCAACAGCACGTATTTCTGTAATTTTCTTGCAACAGCAAAATCTGGCGTAAATTCATTTTGTTTTGTTGCGAACAACATGGCAGAAAGGCATATCCAGTATTAACCGAAAGAAAACTTTCAGAATCATACAACAAATCGTACTGGAGCCACAAAAAAGTTTGTGTATTTCTTTAGTGGCTGTTTTTATAAGACGATGCTACTGTATATGCCTGTTTGGGATTTATTAATTTTATAAGTCTAGATCTTTAAGTTACCTTAGAGTTAATTCCAAAATTCCAAAACGAGACAATAATCACTCTGTGTTCAGGATTCTTCTAATGTATGCTACCTACTGCTAGACTGTTTTTCAGCAGGTGTCGGGAAATTAATTGGAACAAAAACAGCACATCAGATTTTAACGCCAAGAACCTACATACAACCTGTCTTCTTTCAGCGTAATCACTTTAGGAATGAAAACTAGATGCAATGTACATTTAAAAAAACTTTAAATAGTGAATGGATAAATGACAACCTGATAGATGCATTAAAAGCAACCTAGTTTGGGTGGAGTGAAAAAGGGATAAAATCAAAGACCTGTCTGTTCTGAACATTTTTGGAGGTCCAATTTTTCTAAGCAAACCTATCGGTAAACCTGATAAATTACACAGATGTGTTTGTTTACACAAGTCTGTCATTAAGAACCCGCTAGAAAAAAAAACGTCTACTGACTTGTGCCCTTCTGACGACTTTATGGGGTCGTTGGTAATCAAATGTTGTTAGAAATGGAAAGAAAAAAAAACTGCAAATCTGAAACAAAAACAGGAAATGCTTGAAATTCTCAGCAAGCCTGTCTGGGATGCAGACAGCATTTATAGCATTTTCTGATTTTATTACAATTGATGTCATGCTGTACCTATCTTAACCACTGGATGTATCAGCAGTGGTGTCTACATTGCACTCACATGTGAGTTTACTGTCTATACATTTTATTTTAAATGCAGTAGTTATTATGATTTAAGTTCCAGATGTGAACATTGTCAAATGGTATTTGATTTTGCGGACCAGTGACGTATTAGTAACTTAATGATGTCTTTCCAAACCAGCCCTCATTTCCGATTAATGTAACAGTGACTTTTTAGTACTTTGCCAAATGGATTTGAGATTATCTATTTAACACTTTCAACGGGGATGTGATTCTGTTCTGTTAATATTAAACCCTTCAAGCAGGCGTGAGCAATCTCGGTAAAACAACAGCAACACAAACCTTTATTTCTCCTGAATGCTCCGCTTATTTTAAACATTCGCGGAAAAAAATAGCGCAATATGGCTAATATTGTAGATACGAATTTTGGAAGACAAGGCAGAATTGTTATGACATATTTTGTCAATAATAGCGTGTCAGCATTTGCACAGTTAAATATGAATGATTCCAAGCTATAATATTCATCATCATAATTATGAGGGGTTCAGGAATGCCGTCGATAACAATGTCATAATTCCTTTATCCGCAAAAAGGCAATATCCGACCAAAACAATTTTCAGACCGTGTGAATTATTAAATATTATTGCATTATCATGCTCGGTCATGATGAATGCCCAAAATGATAGCTTTGAATCATTATATAGTGGAAGAATGTGTAATGGAGAAAATGTTAACCTCGATATCATTCTAGGGAATTTGTCCAAGTCCAAACGTTCGGTAGCACATTGGCATCTAATATTTGACGGTAGATGGGTTCTTTGTTCATTCTTACAGGGTAGTTTGCACCATAAAGTAACAATACTGACTTTGTCACAGTGATAGTAGTAAAATGTTCCCTCTCTGAAATGTTACTGATATGAGATTTATTCATTTAGTGTTGGTAGCCCAAGAGGCCTCTCCCATAAACGCTACAGTAAATAAATACATAGCTTGTGACAATGATTGCTACGTTTTTGCGGCACACAAATGTTGCGTTTAATTTCTGGCTCGACTTGCAGTGGTATCACCCACAACATGGTACCAATATTTTGTGAAGGAACGATGTTTGCTTTTTTGTCCCTCTTTGGTTGCACTTGTACGGGTCAGCTTGGCTCGTTTGACTTTATCACTGCCCTTAAAGTTACCTCAAAAATATTTTTAAAGTCTCATTCAGAATTAGTCGGCAAAAAGACCACAAGTAAGAAAAAGGCTTGTCTTCAGCCATAGGTACAAACACATATTCGAGTACATTGCTTCTCTTTACCTCGGCACATGCATCCATCGCTCGGACTGTCTAATCTATTGATCAGAAGTAAAGGAAACAGATACCCAGACATTTGCCAAACACTTAATACATGTCATTAATATCTTACTCGCGAGCTTTCTCTTAATGAGAAATCAAACCAGACCCTGCTCTGGCCTCAATTCTGTATATCGATAGGTTAGTCCCGTACCCAATGACCTGATACCAGGGACACTTATTGATGAATCTTTAAAAGGATTTAGAAAAAAATGCCATTTGGAAAGCAGTGAATTTCAGATTCTTTTAAAGCTGGCGGTGTATAAACCGGGTCATTATCCTGACACTATAGCGTAAATCCAGCTGTCCAAAAAGGTGTAGTGTAAAGCTGGCTGAGTAAGTGTTTGGGGCTGAAATCATTATTGTGATTGGGGTGCAATGAAAAACCTTCGTCTCTAACGCAAGACGTTAATAGAATTTCACTAATCACTATTAAGTGCTGATTTTCATTCAATATAATAGACGGAGACGTTAGAACCAACACTATGCAACACATACTAAACGTTGCTTTAGTCCAGATTTGTACCATTTTATATTAGGTTAGGTAAGTAAATTAATACAACTCAGTTGCATATGATTTAATGCATGAAGCACGTAATTTAAAAAGTATAAAATATTTAACTAAAGTTAAATGGAACATTTACTCAGTTTAATTATAGAACCGCGACATTTGAATGCTGAGCACAGACATGGGGTTATTAATTTCGGAAACTAACCTGTTTAGTATTGATTTTTGCAGAAATGCAATAGTAAATATTTGTTCTTTGACATTCTACCACATTAAGTGTTTAGGAAAAGATTGCTCATAACAGGTTTGCGTGTGCGTCCCTGATTTCTCTACTCTTTAATACTACATCAGTTTATTAAGCAGTGCGATGATCCTATCAAACATTTCACGCGTAGCCTGTGATCTTGCGGCCTCCTCAGAATTCGTCGCCCCAATCTGAGCAATTATCCGCAGTGATCAGAATGATAAGCAATGTTCTTACAACCTGAATAGAGTCTGTGACATCATTCTGACTATTGTGCAAACTGATATACTTGCAATATAATGTGCCATGAAAATTACAAGGGATAGAGCGTCAAGAAAGAAGCGAAGGGTACAACAACACTACTATATTAGAATAACATGTTTTCTTCAATTTAACTTGCCTGCGTTTTAATCAATGTTTTTCACAACAGCAAATTTCCACGATCATCTCTACATTTTGTCAATTTCTGTGAACATAAATTCCTCAAATCACCAAACTGGCTTACAAACAAGGAAAGTGAGTGCTGTTTTTTTCAGAATCCATTGTGAAACTATAAGAAACGCATTGTATCCCTCAGTACTTTTGAAAATCAAAACGTTTTTTAAATACATAAATGGCGCAGTGGCAGCAGATGATGGCGCTACAATTCTCTGCACCAGGTTGAACCTTATTTGCATTATTTTATCTTCCGCACGAAAAATTAAAAACGAAACGTAAATTGATTTGGGAAACGTCATTCATAGGACTATCATTCCCATTGGTTGTTTGGTATCTAGTCTAATATATCACATTCCTCTTGACTGCACCTGCTGCTTTGTATTTAAACTGAAACTTAAAAATAACGTCTTGTAAGGTGTCACCGTCATTAACTCCTTGTAAAAGTCAAACGGTTACCGAAAATTGTCATTATCTGTAACTTCCTGTTGGTTTATTCTTGTTTTCATACTGCTTTTATTTTGGTCAACGCTGGTGACGGGGAACCGTTCCGAGACAAAAAAATGAGGGAGATAAGTGAATACGAATAGTGGAAGCTGAGGCCCTGGTGGGTTAATGATTATCGAGTGACATTAAATCAACTCCTTCACACTGTCCACTCAGTAACACCTTCCAGAGGTTTGCCAAATAATTTCATCAGCAATCATCATCAGCAACCAAAAATGAAACAAAGGAGATTGGTGTAACTTTTGATAACCTTTTATTGTTTTCTTTTGATGTAGTTTTCTATCCCTACTTCTCTCCCAAAAGGCAGTGACCAATGTGCCACGGATCTATGAGCGACACTGACCCTTCAGTACCTCACTCAAATAGCCAGTGGCCATTCTTTACGTACGAGTCTGGAAAGTGAATGGTTGTTTTACAGTGGGGATATCCCAGTGGAGCCAGATCCTGTTTTTGATCAGTGTGAACCGAGCAAAGACAATAATTCTCTATACTGTGATGCCCTGCAGTCTGTTTAAGTATCCAAAGCAAGGGGAGAAAAAAGGACGTGCTATATTCTTAATAGTGCAAAATGAAGTTTGAAACATTTGTAAGAAAACTCACCATGTATTATCTTTCAGTCTCTTAGTACAAGCCTACTATAAATTTTAATTTTTGAATTTAGAAATCATTTCCATTTTTTTCACAGGAAAGGTAAACTATTAAACGTCTTTGTCCTGAATGTTCAGACCTTTATAGAGATTAGAATGTTTTTAAATATATACTAAGATATACTCTGCTGATGTACTAGTTTTGAATTAATATTTAATTTTGAAATGAAATTCATTGCTGTGTTTTAAAAGAGACATTATTGTAATTGGGTAAGGATAGTAGCATACTCTTCGAATCAACTGTGTCTTTTTAAACTAAACTTTCATTATAACAACTGCCTAAGGCCTATTGAAACAGAATCAGAGTAATATGTGTTAGAGTAGAATGCATCTGTGGACTAATTTAAAGAAACATAAATTATTTCCTTTAAAATACTGGCAATTAGAACATATTGAGAAAAGTGAATGAAAAAAAGGAATTACACAATTCTGTTGGCGGGAGACTGGGAAGGTGCTAATTCCTAACACTGAGAAACTGTGCAGCAGTGCATCCTGAGACAGCCCCAGAATTGATTCCAGGAAAGCAGCCAAGGGAGGAATTATTTTGGAAAGAACTTTGGAACATCTAACATTGAAATAGTGAAAATATTACGTAAGTTGGGCTACGCCCTGATAAGCAAGAAACGATATATTATTTGGTGTTCATCTTTGGAGCTTATGAAAGAAGCTTAGTGCTTCCATTGAACAGCATCCAAGATAACCCAATGAGGAAGAAGCCCAATTCCAGATGTAGGAGTGCTATTCCAGATGTGTAAGGAATTGTTTATACTAAAAAATGAGATGACTGAATTTCAATTATGATAAGCTAATCATATACTGCCTGGATACCCTTCCTTTCTGGGCTTCTGGCTGATAATTGATTGTAATAAGTGATACAATTATAGAAAATATTCTATCTGGTAACATCAGTAAGTACCACATTAGATCTGATATTAGAGATTAATACCAACAACATAATTGGATAATAGAACATTTTAAACACTCCTACCAGCTGTTACTGGCTGGGATTACTATAGAATTTTTAATTGTGCTGATGTAACTAATGATTGCTGCAGATTCAAATGGCTTTTAAAGCTGCAGTGCATTGTAAGAATATCTGCTTCTAATATTAAATGCATTGGATGAATCCAAATTTAAATAAATCCATTTTATTTCTTATCTACATTTTATTTCAAGATACTGGACAATACAAATAGATTACAAGTTTAAACAGGAAAACTGGCAACAGTTTAACAGGATTTAATGGCAACAATGTATTTGTACCATAGTAAGCACCAGCATGATAAAGAATCCTCATAGACTTATGTCTTTAAGTTTCCTATTGCCTAAATATATGGATAACATTGTGTCAGTATTAAGTACCTTGGGTAGTGCTGTGAAACCATCTATGTTCAGTGCCTTCCTCCAATAGCTTGCGTCAGATTGGCAAATAATTAAATTAGGAATGGTGGGCAGAAACCTATGACCTTGGACTCCCTGTGTAGCTGAATCTAGACAATCGCAGGTGGTTTGTTTTCTTATAGATCCATGGGTGCCTAACTTTACCTGATAGTGTCAGAATGTATTTAGGCAGTGAGCCCTGGCCAGGGCTTCTTGGCAAAGAAAGGCAGAATTCTGCAGGTGTGTTTTCTAATTCAGTAACACAAACGTCTTAATTCTGTGACAATTAGAAAAATATTTTTTGTTTAAAAAATATATATTTCTCCCCCTCTTTCAGTAAACCTATGGCAGATGCCATTATTTCTCCCTTTTACATGAGTTAAGTTTTGTGCTCATTGAAGTGAAGGATTTCAGTGCTGTGCTGGGAGTGGAATACTGTTGTCATCCAGTGTTAGCATCAAACACTCCCAGATCAGGTATAGCGCAACCAGCTGCTACAATTTTGCCTTAGAAGAGCAGAACTTCAGAAGAACGCCCTTATTGCACCTGCATGAGTTTTTCCTCTTCCCACCCCAGTCATCCTACAGCATCTCTAGATGGGAGTGTTAAAGTATTGCCATTTAATGCACAATTATGGGCAATTTGTGTTGTAGGCTCACACCCACTAGGAACTTGATTGAGAAAAGTCAAACTCCTTTCATGTGAGAAGCTTACACCTTACAGACAATTGTAAACAATTTTACAACACCAAGTTATAGTCCAGCAATTTTATTTTAAATTCACAAGCTTTCGGAGGCTACCTCCTTCCTCAGGTGAACGATGCGGACAGAACCTTACAGACAGAAGGCTTTCATTATAGCAGTTTGGGCTGGATACACACCCCAATTCCTAGACACCATTCTCAAAAGGACAATAAGCAGGTGATCTGCTTTCAAACTTTTGCCAATGGCTCGACTGTAATCAGTCAATAGTGGGTTCATGAAAGCAGCACGGGTTTGCTTACTGTCCATTTCCCTCCTTCCCTTTAGAGAAAACACCTCATCTTTGCTAGGTGCCTTCTCCTGAGAGCTTATTCAGATTGGAAACTCATCACATAGGGAATCATAGGTACAAACCCATGTCCTTGGATTCTCCGTTGGCACTATGCCACTTGGCTGTCCTAAAAAGTAATTCATATTGCCAAAATATATGCAAATTAAAGCCTGTTGGCCTAAGAAAGCTGTAGAATTAATATACAGTATCCTGGTTCATCATTTATAAATAAAACCATACTATAGTACATTGACATTAATAGTAACTGCATATGGATGAGAAATCCAATAAGTCACAATAACTAAAAGGCTCAGTGTGGAGTCCATTTCCAGTTCACTTTGCACAGTCTATCATTAGGAGATTGAGGAATTTCCTGCATCTAACTGTGCAAAGAAATTCACTAAAAATAACTCAAAACAGCAGAACAATCACGTCACTGTCAACAATGAAGCTGAAATCAAGATTTCCATTGTTTTTTTTCCAGACAGTCTGCAGAGGAGAGAAAATTCTATAGACTGTGTTATATTTGTGGTAAATTCTGCAGCGATGGAATCATGAAATTCTATAAGCCTTAATTTTAACAGATATCAGACAGGTGTGATCAGTTAAGTTGTTCTGCTCTGGACTGAGTTTACAGGAGCTTTAGTATTTAATTTGCTGTTATTGATCATAGAATTGTTAATATCTTGATTATACTGTGAACAATATGCTAAATGCAACTATATTGATAATTTTTAAAAAGTCTCCAATCTGGATCAGCAGTTTGACTGAGTGTTCTAAATGGCACCTGAGATAATGAAAGGTAGAACAGGCTCACTATAACCGTAAGGATTAACAAGATAAGGATTGAATCCCAAATTCCAAACCTAGGAAGTAAATTAAATAATAAATATTTCATAAAACTGCAGTTTCACGCGGAATTAAGAGTATGTGGAAATTGGATGAAAAATTTTAAAACCTCTTGATTGCTCAGTAGGTAAACACATGACATAAAACTAATCCATACAGGTCCAAGGAAGTTCCAAGCAGGACCCCTCATCAGTGATGAGTTAGTACATTGACATTAATAGTAACTGCATATGGATGAGAAATAGAACAAGTCACAATAACTAAAAGGCTCAGTGTGGATTTCATTTCCAGTTCACTTCTCACAGTCTATCATTAGGAAATTGAGGAATTTCCTGCATCTAACTGTGTGAAGAAATTCACTAAAAATAAATGGTAGTGGGAGCCTACCTAGACCACTAGCCATGGCTCAGTGGTCACACTCTCACCTCTGAGTCAGAAGTTTGTGGGTTCAAGTCCCACTCCAGACACTTGAGCACAAAATCCAGGCTGATACACCAGTGCAGTACTGAGCAGGTATGGCACTGTTGGAGGTGTTTTCTTTCGGATGAGACATTAAAACAAGGCCCTGTCTGCTCTCTCAGGTGAATGTAAATGATCCCATTGCGCTATGTCGAAGAAGAGTAGGGGAGTTCTTCTCGGTGTTCTGGCCAATATTTATCCCTCAACTAACATCACTAAAATAGATTATCTGGTCATTATCACATTGCTGTTTCTTTACTTCTTTACCCAGAAAGTGGTGAGAATGTGGAACTCACTACCACATGGAATGGATGACATGAATAGCTTCGATGCATTTAAGGGGAAACTAGATAAGTACATGAGGGAGAAAGGAATAGAAGGATATGTTGATAGAGTGAGATGAAGTAAGTTGGGAGGAGGCTTGTGTGGAGCATAAACACCGACATAGACCAGGTGGGCTGAATGGCCTAGTTCTGTGCTGTAAATACTATGTAACTATGCTTGTGGGACCTTGCTATGTGTAAATTGGCTGCCACGTTTCCTATATTACAACAGTGAAAACATTTCAAAAGTACTTAATTGGCTATAAAGCTTTTTGGGATGTCCTGAGGTCATGAAAGGCTTAAGTCTTTCTTACCATCCTCAGTGTCCCTGTTGTGGAAAGCAAAAAAAAAGTCAAGCCTCCTACTCCTGTTCATTATGCAGTGAATCCTGCTGGAAATTGTGTGTGCAGGCATAAATTAAGGACAGAATCAGCTTTGGCTCCATAATCAAATACTGCACTCATTATCTAAACTCGCACATGAATAATGGAGACTTGTGAAAGGTATTGGAAGGCAGCCTACCATGGAAGTAGACTACAATACGAATTATCGCCTTTAGGAGAAGAGTAGATAAGGATTTTTTTTAAAGTGTAAAAGAAGGTGCATCATTCCTACAAATATGAGTCAGTGTGGTTCCGGTTTACTCCTTTCTGTACCTACGACATATTCTACCTTGACTTTCAAAAAGCATTTGTTAAAGATTTGCACATAAGGCAACTATTTAAATTTTAAGCGGTGGGGATTCAGGGTAAATATATGAGAATGGATAAGAAATTGGCCAGATGGATATGAAGCAGCAAGTACTTGTTAGAGGAGTTATGTTGGACAAGGGAAATGCTAAAGTTGAGTGACCCAGAGAAGAGTGTACTGTTTCCAACTTACATTAATGATTTGGATTCAGAAGCTCAATGCCAACTGGTCAAATTTGCAGAAGATACCGATCTAGGAGGGGTCATTAAAACTGAAAAGGCAACTTAGGAACTACAAACTGAGCTAGACATATGTAAATGGATGGAATTATGGAAACTTAATGGGCTGGATTTTGCTGTGAGCGGCAAACGAACATGCCCGCCGTTCGTTAGACTTGCACTTGCCCAGAGACTTTCTATGAGCTTTTGCACAGCAAATTCCTCCAAATTATAGAGCTAAAAAGAATGGTGCCCTCTACAGGGCATCTGGGACCTGTGTGAACAGGGCAAACAACTGTCTATCCCCTTAACCCATCAGATTAAAGCATGTTAATAAGCTGCACAGAGTCAGAACCAAGAAGTGTAAGTTAGAATAGTGAATTCAATGTCAAATCAGGTACAGAAAGCAAAATAAAGAGAGGGTAAGAAATAATTGGATTAAGAGACAGAGATAAAAGAGACAGAAAGAAAAAGTAAAAAAATAAAAATTTATTAAAATGTTTTTAAAAAAAATGTCCAACAACAATTAAAATCTGAAGGAATGAGACTCCACACTTGTTAAAGTTAATTTTCAATGCCAAAGAGGTTGTTTGGCAGTCATTAAGAACATAAGAAGTAGGAGCAGGAGTAGGCCATATGGTCCCTCGAGCCTGCTCCGCCATTCAATAAGATCATGGCTGATCTTCGACCTCATTTCCACTTTCCCGCCTGATCCCCATATCCCTTGATTCCCTTAGATTCCAAAAATCAATCGATCTCAGTCTTGAATATACTTAACGACTGAGCATCCACAGCCCTCTAGAGAGAATTGCAAAGATTCACAACCCTCTGAATGAAGAAATTCCTCCTCATCTCAGTCCTAAATGTCTGACCCCCTTATCCTGAGAGTATGCCCCCTAGTTCTAGATTCTCCAGCCAGGGGAAGCAGCCTCTCACATCTACCTTGTCAAGCCCTCTCAGAATCTTATTTGTTTCAATGAGATCACCTCTCATTCTTCTAAACTCCAGAGAATATAGGCTCATTCTACTCAATCTCTCCTCACAGGACAACCCTCTTATCCCAGGAATCAATCTAGTGAACCTTCGTTGCACCCCCTCTAAGGCAAGTATATCCTTCCTTAGGTAAGGAGACCAAAACTGTACACAGTACTCCAGGTGTGGTCTCACCAAAGCCCTGTACAATTGCAGCAAGACTTTCTTACTCTTGTACTCCAACCCCCTTGCAATGAAGGCCAAAATACCATTTGCCTTCCTAATTGCTTGCTGTACCTGCATGTTAACTTTCTGTGATTCATGTTCAAGGACACCCAAATCCTGCTGAACACCAACATTTAATAGTTTCTCACCATTTAAAAAATATTCTGTTTTTCTATTCTTCCTATCAAAGTGAATAACCTCACATTTCTCCACATTATAATCCATCTGCCACCTTCTTGCCCACTCACTTAACCTGTCTATATCCCTTTGCAGACTCTTTGCATCCTCCTCACAGCTTACTTTCCCACCTAGCTTTGCATCGTCAGCAAACTTGGATACATTAGACTCGGTCCCTTCATCTAAGTCATTAATATAGATTGTAAACAGCTGAGGCCCAAGCACTGATCCTTGCGGCACTCCACTAGTTACAGCCTGCCAACCTGAAAATGACCCGCTTATTCCTACTCTGTGTTTTCTGTCTGTAACCTATCCTCGATCTATGCTAATAAATGAGATTATATATATATATATCCATACTAATATATTAAGACTTACCATGCCATTAACAGGGTATTTACAATGGAATGGACAAGCCCTAATGTTTTCTGGCGAGATTAGCCCATATCTACGATGTCAGTGCAGGAGCTTCACGCTATTCCATTCATTTGAAAGGGGAGCCAGCCGGTGAGAGCTTACGGAGGAGCAGTGTATCTCGTTCAGCAACTTCCAGATTTCCGCGTTTAACTGCGCATGTGCGGTCGTCGGAAGTTACTGTCCGATTTGTACAGAAATAACAGTGAGCGCTGTTAGCCTCACCGTTGTTTTCACAGCAAAATGCAGCCCATTATACCTACAAGTGTAAAGTGCTGCACAAAGGAAGAAAAATATGAACATAAAGCCTGTTCCATCCTGAAATGTTACATCCTAACTATACGTCCGAACATTTACAATAGCCTTGTGACACTGGTATTGGATCTTCAATAGTTATTGAACTACAATCACCAGGTCCTTCATCTTTTCAATAACCTTGAGCATGTAACTTTGCCTGGTGTATACCTGCTTGAATTGCCCCTGCCCAAATGCATCATGCTTGTCTATATTGAAAGACTCCTGCCAGAAATGGGCCATTCCCCTGTTGCCTCTAGATCCTCCTGCAAACTATCTTTTTTACCTAAGGTTAAACTCCCACCCATATCTTCATGTCATCTGCAAAATTACAGATCATTCCCCTGATGCCTTCATACAGATCATTAATAAAGATGGTGAAGAGCAACAGTCCTAACACTGATCCCTACAAGACTCTACTAATGATTGGCCCCCACACAGAGCTGCTAACATTAATAACTGCGCTCTGTCTACTTGAATGCAACCAGTCCTTTATCCAACAAAAGATCCGCCTGCCAATCCCACAAAATGCAACCTTATTTAGCAGCCTTTTGTGCATCACTTTATCAAATGCTTTTTGAAAATCTAGGTACACAATATCAACCGTCTTCCGTCAACCATCAACTTCATAACATCCTCGAAAAATTCAATTTGGTTCGTGAGACAGGACTATTTTTTGTGAAGATATGCGATGTTGCATCTTCTGCTTGCATTTTTTTCACAACTCTGAAAGCCTTGTTGGCTGCAGAGATGAGTCGAAGGGCTATCCCCACTTTCCTGATGTATCCCTGTAGGCCCTAGTGGGGAAGTGAGGGCTAGACGG
This sequence comes from Heptranchias perlo, assembly GCF_035084215.1. NCBI lineage: Eukaryota > Metazoa > Chordata > Chondrichthyes > Hexanchiformes > Hexanchidae > Heptranchias > Heptranchias perlo. The sequence continues at coordinate 23,588,217 of NC_090345.1, read as the reverse complement.
GAGGTACTCTTCCCCAGCACCTTCAGGAGCATCCCCAAGGCCACTGTCAAGCAGGCATGGACAGAGGTGGCTGAGAGGATCAATGCCAGCAACATCACTCCCAGGGCCAGAGTGCAGTGTAGGAAGAGGTTCAATGACCTCACAAGAGCAGCAAAGGTGAGTACATCTCTTCACCTCTCTCAACACCACCTGACAACACATCTCTCACCCCCTCCCCATCACTCTCAACTGTTAACTCCCCTCCGTCATATTCTTCCCTATACAATCACAAGGGCACCATAAGATACCTTTCTTGCTCATTCCAAACAGAGTCACCCCCTCCTTTCCTCTTTTCACACCACAGAGTAACACCATTCTCTTCTCACATACCATCACTTCACTTGCACAACCATCAGCTACTCCCACCACTCCTTCTTCACTTCAAATCACACATACTTCCCTTTACATTAAACACCTCCCCATCCTCATTCCATCTTGCTTCTTCTACACCTCCCAACAGATCCACTTTATGCACAAGCCCCACATATGACCACTCACCATTTCAACACAGAGGCTGTCATAGAATCATAGAATTGTTACAGCGCAGAAGGAGGCCATTCAGCCCATCGAGCCTGTGCCAGCTCTTTGTAAGAGCAATCCAGTTAGTCCCATTCCCCCGCTCTTTCCCTGTGGCCCTGCAAATTTTTTCCCTTCAAGTATTTATCCAATTCCTTTTTGAAAGCCACAATTGAATCTGCTTTCACCACTCTTTCAAACAGCAAGCTCCAGATCATAACTACTCATTGCGTAAAAAAGCTTTTCATCATGTCGCCTTCGGTTCTTTTGCCAATCGCCTTAAATCTGTGTCCTCTGGTTCTTGACACTTCTGCCAATGGGAACAGTTTCTCTTTGTTTACTTTATCTAAACCTTTCATGATTTTGGGCACTTCTATCAAATCGCCTCTCAGCCTTCTCTGTTCCAAGGAGAACAACCCCAGCTTCTCCAGTCTATCCAGATAACTGAAGTCCCTCATTCCTGGAACCATTCTAGTAAATCTTTTCTGCACCCTCACTAAGGCCTTCACATCCTTCCTAAAGTACAGTGCCCAGAATTGGACACAATACTCCAGTTGTGGCCAAACCAGTGTTTTATAAAGGTTCAACATAACTTACTTGCTTTTGTATTCTATGCCTCTATTTATAAAGCCCAGGATCCTGTATGCTTTTTTAACTGCTTTCTTAACCTGTCCTGCCAGGACGTACTACTCCCACTGCACCAGTGCCACTCCCTTGGGGAGTGGCACTGGTGCAGTGGGAATAGTATGTGCTGGCCTCTATCAGGGTGTCAGCACATCTGCCCACTGGCCACCCACCCCCTGAACCAATACCCGCCATAGTGCTAGCAAGTCAGCAGAGCCCGTCTACTCTGGCAATAGCCGAATTGCAACAGCCTTGGCCAGGACCTCACAGGCCCGAGCACCCAGAACTCACTGGCCATGAGTATGTCGAGCGTCCGCACATGAGGAACAGCAGCCTTCCACCAGCTCTGCTCAGGCCACTAGGGGAGCAACTCATGGGAGTAGTAGAGTTAGAAAATCTTCTTAAAGTAAAACACTTTGGGTTGATCACCTTGGTGAGAAATGAATGGAAGGCATTTTTATGTTTGCCATTAAATTAATCACCTTTATCGTATTTAAAACTTTGGTCTGCAGTGTGGTTTAAAGCAACTTTTGAGTCTGCGTGGTCAGCATGTCATTAACATGGAAGGTGTCTGAAAGGTTTCAACATTCTTCAGTGCAGGATGAAAGGACTGTTATTCATGAGGTTCTTTGTAAGTTCTCAGGTGTGAGAAGCTCAGTGGAATCGAGGAACCAACTAGGGAACAGGCTATTTTAGATCTAGTATTGTGTAATGAGACCGGGTTAATTAGTAATCTTATAGTTAAGGATTCTCTGGGGATGATCACAATATGACAGAATTTCATATTGAGTTTGAGAGTGATGTAGTTAAGTCCGAAACTAGGGTCCATAATTTAAACAAAGCTAATCACATAGGTATGAGCGGTGGGTTGGCTAAAGTAGATTGGAAATTAGATTAAAAGATATGACGGTAGATAAGCAATGCCGAACATTTAAAGAAATACTTCATAATTCTCAATGAATATACATTCCCTTGAGGAATAAAAACTCCACGGGAAAAATGATCCAATCGTGGCTAACGAGAGAAGTTAAGAATAGTATTAGATTAAAAGAAGAGGCTTACAATATTGCCAAAAAAAGTAGTAAACCTGAGGATTGGGAGGGTTTTAGAAATCAGCAAAGGATGACCAAGAAATTGATAAAGGGAGAAAATAAAATATGAGAATAAACTAGTGAGAAATATAAAAACAGATTGTAAGAGCTTCTACAAGTAAGTAAAAAGGAAGAGATTAGCAAAAGTAAACGTAGGTCCCTTAGAAAAAGAGACAGGAGAAATTATAATGGGGAATAAGGAAATGGCAGAGACGTTAAACAAATATTTTTTATCTGTCTTCACAGTAGAAGACACAAAAAACAAACTAGAAATAGTAAGGAACCAAGGGTCAAATGAGACGGAGGAACTTAAAGCAATTAAGATTAGTAAAGAAAAAGTACTGGAGAAATTAATGGGACTAAAAGCCGACAAATCCCCTGGACCTGATTGCCTACATCCTAGGGTTTTAAAAGAGGTGGCTGCAGAGATAGTGGATGCATTGGTTTTGATCGTGGATTGGAAGGTAACCCCACTATTTAAGAAAGGAGGGAAGAGAGAAAACAGGGAACTATAGGCCAGTCAGCCTGATATCAAGAGTAGGGAAAATGCTAGAATCTATTATTAAGGATGTAGTAACAGGACACTTAGAAAATCATAATATGATTAGGCAGAGTCAACACGGTTTTATGAAATGGAAATCATGTTTGACAAATCTATTAGAGTTTTTTGAGGGTGTAGCTAGCAGGGTAGATAAAGTGGAAACCAGTGGAAGAAGCTTATTTGGATTTTCAACTGGCATTCGATAAGGTGCCACACAAGAGGTTGTTACACAAGATTAGAGCTCATGGGATTGGGAGTAATATATTAGCATGGATTGAGGATTGGTTAATGGACAGAAAACAGAGAGTAGGAATAAATGGGTCATTTTCGGGTTGGCAGGCTGTAACTAGTGGAGTGCTGCAAGGATTTACAATCTATATCAATTAATTAGATGAGGGGACCGAGTGTAATGTATCCAAGTTTGCTGACGATACAAAGCTAGGTGGGAAAGTAAGCTGTGAGGAGGATGCAAAGAGTCTGCAAAAGGATATAGACAGGTTAAGTGAGTGGGCGAGAAGGTGGCAGATGGAGTATAATGTGGGGAAATGTGAAATTATCCATTTTGGTAGGAAGAATAGAAAAGCAGAATATTTTTTAAAAGATGAGAGACTAAGAAATGTTGGTATAGAGAGGGATTTGGGTGTCTTTGTACATGAATCACAGAAAGTTAACATGCAGGTTCAGCAAGCAATTAGGAAGGCAAATGGTTTATTGAAAGGGAGTTGGAGTATAGGAGTAAGGATGTCTTGCTGCAATTATATAGTAAGGAATCTTACAACACCAGGTTATAGTCCAACAAATTTATTTTAAAATCACAAGCTTTTGGAGATTATCCCCTTCACCTGACGAAGGGGATAATCTCCGAAAGCTTGTGATTTTAAAATAAATTTGTTGGACTATAACCTGGTGTTGTAATATTCCTTACATTTGTCCACCCCAGTCCATCACCGGCATCTCCACATCATGGCAATTATATAGGGCTCTGGTGAGACCACACCTCGAGTATTGTGCACAGTTTTGGTCACCTTACCTAAGGAAGGATATATTTGCCTTAGAAGGGGTGCAACAAAGGTTCACTAGATTGATTCCTGAGATTAGGGGGTTGTCCTATGAGGAGAGATTGAGTAGAATGGGCCTATATTCTCTGGAGTTTAGAAGAATGAGAGTTGATCTCATTGAAACGTATAAAATTCTTAGAGGGCTTGACAGGGTAGATGCTGAGAGGCTGTTTCATCTGGCCAGAGAGTCTGGAACTAGGGGTCATAGTCTCAAGATAAGGAGTCAGCCATTTAGGACCGAGATGAGGAAAAATGTCCTCACTCAGAGGGTTGTGAATCTTTGGAATTCTCTATCCCAGAGGGCTGTGGCTGCTCAGAGTATATTCAAGACTGGGATCGATGGATATTTGGACACTAAGGGAATCAAGGGCTATGGGGATAGGGCGGTGAAAGTGGAGTTGAAGTCAAAGCGAAGCAGGCTCGAGGGGCTGTATGGCCAAATCCTGCTCCTATTTCTTTTGTTCTTATGAATCGCTGACCTATGAGCTGATCTCTGGCTGCAAGATGGTAATGTGGCCCTCCTTCCTCTATTGCTTCCTCTCCTTCCTCCAGGTCTTCCTCATCTGATGACGACTGCTGCTGCTGCTGCTCTTCCTCCTCCAAATTCAGGCCTTTCTGCAATGCAATGTGTAATATGCAGAAGACCATGACAGTGCATGATACTCTATCTGGGGCATATTGCAGGGAGCCCCCCGGGAGGTCCAGAAACCTAAACCTTTGCTTGAGCACTGCTGTCGTGTGCTGCTCTGGCGTGGTGGGATTGCACAAAGGTGTCATCAGTCAGTTCTTCAGGGATTATCCCTTGTCCTCTAGCAGCCATCCTGTCACACTCCTCCCAGGGTTGAAAAGCAGGAGATGGTAGAGTGTCTGAGAATAAAAGCATCTTTGCCGCTCCCTGGGTACCTTGCACAGACCTGCGTGATATTGTTCCTGTGATCGGCCACTAGCTGTACATTGACAAAGTGTTGATGAATGTTTCAGACTCGAGTTCCTGTGCCCTACTGGCCACACGTATACAGTCAATCGCTGCCTGCACGCGAGGGAAGCCAGAAACTGCAGCAAAGGCACAAGCTCTCTCCTGTTGACTGCTGAGGTCAGTGGGGAAGGTGATACACTGCTCAGCCCTGGCAAGTAGGGAGTCGGTCCCCAGCTTAATGCAGCTGTGAACTGCAGTCTGGCAGATGCATCTGATGTTCCCTGTTGTAGACTGAAAGGAGCCAGTGATGTTAAAATTCAGGGCAGTGGTGACTTTGAGGGCCACTGGCAAGGCTTGCCCCCCTGGCCTGGCAGGCAGCAGGTCATGTTGCAGGCGGTTGCAGAAGTCTGGAAGCTGGAAACACTCCTGGCAATCCAGACAACAAAAGATCCTGTTATCCAGTGAGCTGCAACTTCAGGAGCTCTCAGACACCAATCCCACTAGGTTTTGCTGGCGGGTTCGAGAATGGGCGGAGCATCCACAATTTGGAGTTAAAATACGATGGAAGCGGCTACGACCCCATCAGAGCGCAACTTTAGCCTTTTAATTAGGACCCCACTTTTCTGGGGCAGGCCCCTGACACAGCCACAAACGGGTCAGTTAAAATGACTGGGGGGTGGTGGAGTTGGGGGCGGTGGCCACAGATGTGACTTTAACCCATCCCCGCCAGGCAGGAACAGGGGTTAACGTCATGTCTGTGGCCCTTATCTTATGATTAAAATGATATATTGCTAGAAAGACAGATCACACATTTTCTTGGGGATGTACTGCTGAGGATTAGAAACAAAAGCTGCATGTGCTAATGTGAAAATGTTGAAGTTGATTCCTGTTTAAACATATGCTTTACAATTATATACTGCAGAAACAATAGCAGTGGCTATGATGATGTGGTGTTGCACAGTGCACCCTGCTGGTGAGATGCTATGCCACATATCTGAAACTGAAACAGAAGAAAGTATTTCTTGTTTTTTAAATTAAAATTCTGAGCAGATAGTTTTACTACATCAACAGACTTGTGTAAAAAAGGTTATGAAGTTAAAAGAAATACTAATTTTAAAAAAATCAAACATTAAATTGGTTAACCCCTGAAAATAGGCTCTGGGCTCTAGGTGCATGATTAACCCATGCCCGGTCGTTGAGATGCAGGCAGCACGTAACATTCATGCTGCCTGCTAATCTACATGATTGCTGCGTGCAGCCAGCGCTATGTGCGCTGAGTGGCGCAACGCACCAGCCGGGGGCCCCGCTATTGGGAGTGGCTAGCACTATTTAAAGGTAGCCTGCACCTCTTAAAGGGGAGGTGCTCTGTGGCTGCAGGAAGTGGTGTGAAGTGATTCCTGGGCTGGAAGATATTGAGGAGTGGCTGCGCCTGCGAGAGAGCGTGCACCAAGGTTCCCGGATGGTGCACTGGAGGCCTTGGTGGAAGAGGTGGACAGACGGCGGGCCATCCTATATCCACAGTGGGGCAGGAGGCCCTCCAGACATATGCTGAAGAGGCAGTGGGAGGCTGTGGTGGACAAGGTCAATGCCAGGAGTATCACTCCATGCACATGGATGCAGTGCAGAAAGAAGTTCAATGATTTGTCACGAGTGGTCGAGGTGAATGCGTTCAACTGTCAAGTGGCATATCCTACCAACTGCACCACTAGCATCATCCACTGTTCAACGCACAAAATCCCCCATCACCCACCTACCAACAAACTCTTTCAATCAGTATGCAACCTTGCAAATCAGAGGCTGCATCTCACCCTCAAACATTACCACTCTTGCAAGCCACACACCCAAAACTCACAGGTCACACACACCGGCAGCTGTTCAATCATGACAGCTACATCACCCAAACATCTTGCAGGACACTCTCTGACACACTTCCCTCTTTCTTGTAGGTGAAGGTGGCGCATAACAACATGCAGCAGGAAAGACCTGGGGGAGAACAGGCGTGCCTACATGTCCTCACCCCCATAGAGGACGCCGTACTGGCGATCATTGGCAGTCCTTCGCTGTGGCCGTGGCCACTGGTGGTGCTGGAGGTAGCGATGACGAGGGTCTCTGCATACGGAATCCTCCTCGCTTCCCACTTCTCCCTCAGCCCACAATCTTTTCTGACTAAAATGCTGCAAATGGTGTCAGCACGCATGTCTTACTTTCTCCTCTCCTCTCCCCGCACCACAACTCAACCCGTCTCCCTTTGTCATTTGAGACACCCAAGAACTGGAACCGGCACAGTCAGAGGAGGCAGAGGAAGATGACAGTGATGATACAGACACACCGTCACTCGATTTTACACTCGCAGCTGCCAGCACAGATACTGATACTGCGCATACTTTAGAGGCTAGGTTAAAGGAGGGATCTGCATGTGGTGAGACACTGGGCACAAATGCCAGGAGCCAGGGTGGGGGGAAGGGATACCACACGTGCCAGCTCGCTGGAGGGTGTGGTCACACACTAGTTCTGCTGCAGAGGAGTTAGATAATGACTTCGATGGGCCAGGCTACAGAAGAAGGCTGATGGGCTTACACAACCGAGTGCTTGGTGCACTGGGAAGCCTGCCAGAAAGCCTGCATACAATGTCAAGGTTCATGGAGGAGTCCAGCTCCAAATTGACACAGGGCTTTGCGCAGAGCTTGGAGCCCATCCTTTCCCACATGGAATGGGTGGTAACCTCCATCAGCACACCTGTAGAACCCACCATGATGCAGCGTCTGATGCCCAATGTCACAACTTCCATTGCAGCACAAACATCTGCCATCCAACATCTGTATGCTTCATTTGGAGCTCAGACCGCTGTGTTACAGGCTCAGACTGCTGCTATCATGGCTCTGGGCACCACTGTGGAACGGGGCTTCCAGGGCATCACAGCAATCCAGCAAACCGTTCTCCAGCTGATCACCAGGATTGCTGAGGCACTGCCCTGTGAAAATGGCAGTGGCGCCATTGAAGACGAACCTGTTGTCCTCTCTCAGGATGACAATATTCCTGCTCCCACCCCTGACACTCCGCCAGTGTCCATGCTGTTGCCTGTCAGCCAGCCTGGCCAGACAGCTGCAGCCTATGCTGAGGTGGTGCAGTCTGAAGCCGGGCCCTCCTGGCCCAGAGCTGCTCAAGGTCGTCCTCCAAGGTCATCTGCACTCTCCTCAATTGAAGGTCAACAGCCTTCCACCACTCATGCTCCTGTTACTGGCAATGCACCTTGTAGGAGTGCTAGGAAAGGTAAAGGCACATGAGTGACAGGCACTAAGGGAATGCACAAGGATGAATAGTATCATTTTGTTTGCTTTATTACATACGTTAATTGATAAATTTGGATTTGGATTTGCATTTGGAGTTGGCTTTCATTTCTGCGATGAGCTGAGGGAGGAAGCAATGGGTAATCACAAGGAGGATGATTTGATGGCCATGTGGGAGAGGAAAGGTAAGGAGTGTGGGACTGTTGGTGAATGGGGAGGTGTTCTTGAGGTTACTGGTATCTTTTATTTTTAATCTGATCACGCAGAACCCTGGCAGACAGGGCCTGTCTACCTTGTTGCCTCCATGTCTCTTCTTCCACTTTCTTCACTTCTTGCTGCACTTCCTCCTCCTCCTCCTCCTCCCTCTTCTGGCAGCTTGTCCTGCTCTGCGTGGCTTCTTTTAATGCTCCCAGTCATGTTCAATTCCCAGGGGAAGCCCTAGCAGGCCATCCATGTCTGCAAGCAATGTTGTTTAGCACTCTATTTTAAATGCCACTAACAGAACTGCAAGACCACCCAGATCACTATGTATAGGATATTGCAGCTTTCTCCAAGTATAGGAAATTTCCACAAACATCTACAATTGTACCAGCAGCCAGAATAACTGATCCAGCAACTAACTTGTAACTCCTGCAACTCCCCCTTTAAATAATGCTGGTGGGGGGAGTCCTTCATGCCCTTTAACTCCTGTTCAGCTGTGGGAGGTTATGACAGTGCGTTTGCTGGAGCGGGGAGTTCGAAAATGGCATCGGCTGCTTCAAATTAGCGTTGCACACTGATCAATATCATAATCTCTCTACTTTACATGCTGCCACTGTTCGTTAGGTGTGCACACACGCAGCCACCTTTACCAAGATGGCATCCTGCACACGTCACGCCGGAAGTGTGCCTATGCATCTTCAGATGCCATTTTCGGGGCCCAATTTAGCCCACGATGGCTCCTGCTACTGGGTTATCTATTTTACAATGTGTGAAATATTGAAAATTGATAGCTCTCCTGCAAAATTGAGTTTCAAAGGATGGCTTAGTGGTGCAGTATGTTGATAGGCCAGAGTGCTGTGTCACAAGACTGGGGCTAGCACTCCTGATCTCCATACAGTAAGCTCCAAGTGCCAGTTGTATCTGCACCATGGGAGACCTGTTACTTTTAAATAAATATATATACTCACAGCTACCAATGAGCGTACTGAAGGCTGAAGTATTATCCAGTGGACCACCGACATTTAGAAACTACCTGGGCTTCACTTTCAAGGCTTGTGACATTATTTGAGCTCTTTGTTTAGATTATAGCCTTGTAGTTTACTCCCAGACATTCATTATTTTCTTCACAAAACCGGAAGTTTGCTAAATTCTGCTGTATTTTGGATGGAAAGGTTAAAATTTTCAAATTTTGGATTCAGATCATTTGCTCACACCAACACATCATTTCCCCCAATGAGGTCATTCATTTGTTTTCAATTTGCAAACAAGTCAGAGTTCATTTTTATTCTTCTCAGTTTTGTAGTTTGTTTCTATTAATTCATATTTCTTTTTAATTTTTAAAGCTACTTACCCCCTTTTTAGGTTCCCCTCTATGACAGATACCACTCTCTAGCCAACAGATCTCAAGTTGTTGACCTACACCTAGGCCTCTGCTAATGGTGTTCTGTTATTCTCCACCAGGATTTTTAGCCAAGATGACTCCACAAGTTTTCTTTTGGTCTCCGCAGGGTATTATGAAAAAGAGCCTTCCTTGCGAGCCTGAGCTTGACATATATACCTAATGATTCAGCCAAGATCAGGAAATCTACATGAAGCAACGTAGGGATGAATTGGTGTCCAACCACCTCATAACACGGTGCAATAGTACAATAAGGTCCTGTATCACTGTATCACACAATGTAGTTTGCTCCTTAATTCTATATTGATTTCTAATCATCCACTGTTCAGGAATATTCACTTTATAAGAATTAATGAAGAAATATTGCCAAAAGCACAAAATAAAAAAAGTAACACTTTCATTGAATGATGCAACTTTTAACAAAGTGAAGTGAACTCCCATATCCAATTTCAACTCACATTTGAGCTCCATTCTCCCCAACAGACATGTTTAGACAGCTCTCGACTGGACTGTTAGATGGTATTGTAATGATATTTACATAATACACGGAGTTATGCTCTTTGTAACTGCTGGAGTTCAAGAAGTTACCACATATATTATTCAGGTACACAATTGGATTGAATCAATTCTCAGACATAGAGCTGTGGTTGTGTGTCTTGTAAAGCAGAAATAAACAGATCATTACTTAAAAATTAAATTACTATGTCGTGAATAAAATATATTCTGAGTATCTCCTGTGTGAGCAGAGTGCTTCATTTGGGGTGAGAGAAACAGAATCGCTTCATCTCTTCCAGTACAAACCAGTATTAATAATACCTTGGAGAAGCCTGGGGCCCAGAGTACATTTATGGAAGTAGAAAAATAGTTGAGAGAAGAATAATTAAATTAATATACTGGATAACACACTGAGAATGATTGTTGAGGTTCATTCACATGTGAAAGATTCATCATTTAGAAGCAATGTAAGCCTTTCAAAGCAAATGAAAATACCTCAAAAATCACTTATTTTCTCAGGACTAAGATTTCTACCTTCAGTGGTAATATGAATAAAACTGTTGTGAAATGTGAACCCAAATGCACACGTTGAATAGTCTATTAATGAAGTATTATGGATTCAAGAGACAATTGGAAGAAGTTCTGGAGCAAGAAAGATTTGTGGGATATGGTGAGAGGTGGGTTAATCTATGAAAAAGGGACAGGCTTGTTTGAGCTTGATGGTCCTTTCCAGTTCCTAAAATTTTTTACGGCCTTAAATAATGGTTTAATTTATGTTCATAAACCTGCAGCTATAAAGAAATCATCTTGCAATGTGTAAGAGATAAAGTATGAATGAATAGTTGAGGTTTAAACAGAAGCCATGCCTGGGAGGTGATACATCTAGTCTACAGCACAGAAACAGGCCATTTGGCCCAGCTGGTCTATGCCAGCGTTTATGCTCTACACAAGTCTTCCCCCACCCTTCTTCATCTAATCCTATCAGCATATCCTTCTATTCCTCATGTGCTTATCTAGCTTCCCCTTAAATGCATCTAGGCTAGTCGTCTCAACTATTCCTTGTGGTTGCGTTCCACATTCATAACTCTTTAGGTAAAGAAGTTTCTCCTGAATTCCCTATTGGATTTATTAGTGACTATCTTATATTTATGACCTCTAGTTTTGGATTCCCCCACAAGTGGAAACATTTTCTCTACGTCTACCCTATCAAACCTTTTTATTATCTTAAAGACCTCTATCAGGTCACCCCTCAGCCTTCTCTTTTCTAGAGAAAAGAGCCCCGGCCTGTTCAGCCTTTCTTGATAAGTATATCCTCTCAGTTGTGAATCCTTGTGAATCTTTTTTGCACCTTTTCCAATGCCTCTATATCCTTTTCATAATATGGAGACCAGAACTGTGCACAATGCTCCAAGTGTGGTCCAACCAAGGTTATGATGTGGAGATGCCGGTGATGGTCTGGGGTGGACAAATATAAGGAATCTTACAACACCAGGTTATAGTCGAACAAATTTATTTTAAAATCACAAGCTTTCGGAGATTATCCCCTTCGTCAGGTGAATGAGTGAAAGGTTCTCAAATCGCATATCTTATATTAGGCTGGGACACCATCACACCAATCAAAAGGTGTCGTTGGTGTTCAGACAGATTAGCCACGGAGAACAGTACGTCCCAGTACACTGAATATACATTGTGTTAAATTACACAGACAGAGAGAAAGAGACCCAAATGGCAGAGAGAGAGAATATTAAAAACAGATAACTTTTTTTTCCCCTTGCTGGTGGGGTTACGTGTAGCGTGACATGAACCCAAGATCCCGGTTGAGGCCGTCCTCATGGGTGCGGAACTTGGCTATCAATTTCTGCTCGATGATTTTGCGTTGTCGTGTGTCTCGAAGGCCGCCTTGGAGAACGCTTACCCGAAGATCGGTGGCTGCATGTCCTTGACTGCTAAAGTGTTCCCCGACTGGGAGGGAACCCTCCTGTCTGGCGATTGTTGCGCGGTGTCCGTTCATCCGTTGTCGCAGTGTCTGCATGGTCTCGCCAATGTACCATGCTCCGGGGCATCCTTTTCTGCAATGTATGAGGTAGACAACGTTGGCCGAGTCACAGGAGTATGAATCATGCACCTGGTGGGTGGTGTCCTCTCGTGTGATGGTGGTATCCGTGTCGATGATCTGGCATGTCTTGCAGAGGTTGCCGTGGCAGGGTTGTGTGGTGTCGTGGACGCTGTTCTCCTGAAAGCTGGGTAATTTGCTGCGAACGATGGTCTGTTTGAGGTTAGGTGGCTGTTTGAAGGCGAGTAGTGGAGGTGTGGGGATGGCCTTAGCGAGGTGTTCGTCGTCATCGATGAATGTTGAAGGCTGCGGAGAACATGGTGTAGTTTCTCCGCTCCGGAGAAGTACTGGACGACGAAGGGTACTCTGTTGGTTGCGTCCCGTGTTTGTTTTCTGAGGAGGTCTATGCGATTCTTCGCTGTGGCCTGTCGGAACTGTCGATCGACAAGTCGAGCGTCATATCCCGTTCTTACGAGGGCGTCTTTCAGCATCTGTAGGTGTCCATGCGTTCCTCCTCGTCTGAGCAGATCCTGTGTATTCGTTGGGCCTGTTCTCCGCAGCCTTCAACATGTCATCGATGACGACGAACACCTCGCTAAGGCCATCCCCACGCCTCCACTACTCGCCTTTAATCAGCCACCCAATCTCAAACAGACCATCGTTCGCAGCAAATTACCCAGCTTTCAGGAGAACAGCGTCCACGACACCACACAACCCTGCCACGGCAACCTCTGCAAGACATGCCAGATCATCGACACGGATACCACCATCACACGAGAGGACACCACCCACCAGGTACATGATTCATACTCCTGTGACTTGGCCAACGTTGTCTACCTCATACGTTGCAGGAAAGGATGCCCCGGAGCATGGTACATTGGCGAGACCATGCAGACACTGCGACAACGGATGAACGGACACTGCGCAACAATCGCCAGACAGGAGGGTTCCCTCCCAGTCGGGGAACACTTTAGCAGTCAAGGACATTCAGCCACCAATCTTCGGGTAAGTGTTCTCCAAGGCGGCCTTCGAGACACACGACAACGCAAAATCGTCGAGCAGAAATTGATAGCCAAGTTCCGCACCCATGAGGACGGCCTCAACCGGGATCTTGGGTTCATGTCACGCTACACGTAACCCCACCAGCAAGGGGAAAAAAAAGTTATCTGTTTTTAATATTCTCTCTCTCTCTCTGCCATTTGGGTCTCTTTCTCTCTGTCTGTGTAATTTAACACAATGTATATTCAGTGTACTGGGACGTACTGTTCTCCGTGGCTAATCTGTCTGAACACCAACGACACCTTTTGATTGGTGTGATGGTGTCCCAGCCTAATATAAGATATGCGATTTGAGAACCTTTCACTCATTCACCTGACGAAGGGGATAATCTCCAAAAGCTTGTGATTTTAAAATAAATTTGTTGGACTATAACCTGGTGTTGTAAGATTCCTTACATCTAACCAAGGTTATACACAAGTTTAACATAATGTCTCTGCTTTTCGATTCTATCCCTTTAGAAATGAATCCCAGTGCTTGTTTCGCCTTTTTTATGGCCTTATTAACCTGCATCGCTACGTTTAGTGATTTGTGTATCTGTACCCCTAGATCCATTTGCTCCTCTACCCCATTTAGACTTATTATCCAAGCAATATGTGGCCTTCTTATTCTTCCTACCAAAAATGCACCACCTCACACATGTATATTGAAACTCATTTGCCAATTACATGCCTTGCCAATGGGCAGTAACAAATACAATATTAATTAATACAATAGCTACCTTACAAGATAGTGTTCAGAAATCTCAGTGAAGACACCATATGTATTTGATGGAAAAAATACTATAAAAGCGGAAAATGGCAATGCAAACAGCATCTACAATTGCATGGAAGAGAGAAATGTGGTGCAGGCAACTCATGGCCAGTACGATACAGGTAGCAGATAATATGGAGCTAAATTTTCTGCTTTGTTTGAAAATGGGTTAATAACTTTTTTTCAGTAATTATTTCAACTGCTAACAAAATGGAAGGTGTGCACAATTTTTAAATAGGCAATTCCATATAATGCAATTGTATTAGTAGGAACTCAGCTAATCACAACACACCTGATATTAATAATACTTTAACATTTCTCAAACAGATAATGAGTCACCTAACTAATATAAATAGAGAAAAGTCTGTGACATGGCAATATGCAATGCACAATCCTTTTTGTGAAATGGTTGAGCAGCACACCTGAATTTACAATAAGTGCTTCTGATGGGCAAGGTTCTGCACATGTTGGAAATTTAACCATATGCTGCACATGGTTACCTCATATGTTTTTACTGTAAAATAACAAAATCAGGTCATTAATCTATTAAAAAAAATATAGCCTGATATTGTAAAAAATAAGTTACCATGTGACTGCTGAGATATTCAAAAAGAAAAACATGTGAATAGGGTTTAAAGTGGTGACATACCAGATCTTCAGGGTCTTTGAAGTGAGGCTGGCAAATATTGTATTATGAAGGGATGGTGGGAAAAAAACAGCAAAGCAAACTTGGAAAAGTAGATTATGGGAACTCAGAGTTACAATGAATTGGAGGGGACACAGGTCTGAGTCTCCTTCACTTTCCACGGGACATGCTTTGTACAGGATCAACACAAACAGTGGAAGCATAAACAGCACCGTAATTACAAATTTCAAAAGCCATTTTATATGTTTGCAACTGATGATCAGATTTGTTGTTCTTTGTCTCTCATTATGCAAGTGATCTCTTGCTTATCTTTCCACTATAACTGCAGCTGTGTTGATATTTTGAAATATTCCCATAGGTTAAGCTCACAAATGGTAAGTTTGACTTGGAGCTCAATATTTACTTTCATTTATCACCTCCTCCCCTACATAATTCTGCTCAATTTGTCCAATTGCTTTTAACAAGCTGAACAAGCAAAAAGCTTTTCTTCATTTTGCTACTTTTCAAATTTTGGATAGGAACAATCTTCAGAGTGGTGACAAACACAGATGAATAGCTTGTTAGTGGCATTTACTGATACGGCACACCTATTTAAACACAGATACTTTTCATTAAAAAAAACTGGAGAGAAAAATATGGCCTATAGATCTTATAAACCTAGGCTTCTAATAACAAAAACTAACAGACCGTTAAACTCAACATCACAACTGCATATTCTTTGTTTATTTTATACACACTAGTAGATGTCCTCTGGCATTGGCTGTTGGAAGCAGAGCAGAGTACGGTATGAGGTTAGTCCAGAGAGTGGAGCAAAGGCAACTGTGAACCTGGGTGGCAGTGCAGAAGTGGCCCAAATCAGGACCCAAGGAGTCTTAAATTAATCAACAACAATTTCATATTCTTCTTTGTATAGATTGATGTTGCTAAAGAACAAATTTGTTTTTGACTTTTTTTTATTTTATGTAGACCCATTAAAATTGGTACAGTAGTGTCACATAGTTAAAAGGGCAATTGGTAATAATGAAGGAGGGCCTGAAAGTATATGATGTCATGTGGTGGATGTGTTTGTACTAAAATGTTTTTTTCTCAGAAATGAAACTATTCTGTATATATAATTTTTTAATAAATAATATTACAATTTGATAGCCAGTGCATAACCCCTCATCTCATCAAAATTATCTGGTTAATCAGTTTTGTACCTCATTACATTTTTGTAAGACTCTGTGAGAAAAAAAATCAACACCAATTTTTGCAGGAGCATATTAGCAGCAGATAGAAACCACTGGCAAACAAAAACCCTATAAAAATCCAAGTTATAAGTTGGGATCCTTACAGGCTTCAAACACATCCGTCCCTCCTTTCTCCCTTCCCTGAGTACAGACAGAAAAAACATTGCTGTAAATGTTATTGTTTTTCAGCTACCAATGTTCTCATAGCTATTGCAGATTTTCTTCTGTACAAAACATAATCTATTCAAGTTGCCTGTTAACAAATGTTGCTTTAAAATGTACATGGTAGCACATTTTAGTGAAGTTCCAGGCTGCTATTCCAGTCGTAACAATAGCATAATGGATACCACACCATGTGAGTCAGAGGGCATTCCATGATCCGTATCATTTGCACCCACAAGGTTGCACTTATCCATAGTCAGTCATGCTCCTGTTTCCTCTGAATGCCACTTCCCATGTACAAGCTCGTATTGTGCCTGTGCGTACATACTGTTGCTTCAGGATTTGGAGGAAACAAGGGTATTAAATGTGCCTGGCCTATTTACCTCTCAGCACACAGCGAAATCTAATTACTGTCATGAGTCTGGTCTGGGATACTCCTTTAAGTAGAACAAATTCTTACGACACTGTATCGGCTCTAGCAGGCACATTGCCATTTTGTAGTAAGACTGCCATGCAAGGTGCTGTGGACCACACCTTTCCGAGCGTACCAAATTTATTCAACTACCAGCACAAATTTGGCACTAAATTGGTGGCACAACAATAGCTTCGGATTATGAAAAGTTCTCAAGGCAGTTGTGAGGGGAATAATAATACAGCATTGTTTCAACAGCTGCTCTCCCCACTTTTCTTTTTAAAAAAAATAAAATCTACTGAACTTTTATATCTAATATTAGCCAACATTGTGCTTTACGCTTCAAAAATGATCACTTCTAGATGATGTAACTTATTGTGACAGTTATAATATATTATATATTTCAAAGCCAAGATATTGATCATCTTATGCTGAAAATGACAAATAGTATATGAGAAAGGATTTGGTCAGTGATTTCTATTAAAGGAATGATTGTGCATTCTTGTGGGCTGTTAGCAAGTTCATTTTGGGTATTTGGGATTCTCCTGGCATTAAACCCACTATTTTTCGGTAGATTTCTAAGATCAAGACTAAAAGACACAATTTGTTTATCTTTTAACTATTGCTAAGACAAATTCTGTGAAAACCTCATATTGTGTGGAAAATCTAGTTTATGGACCTTGAAATTTGGATTGTGCAGCAAAAAAATGGGTGTTGAAGGGTCCAATATGGTATTCAGTATGCCGCACTCATTCCATGCCAGCTATGCACTGCACGCCATATTGGTTATAGTACCCTCTAGTCATTCAGGGCGCCCACCTGAAACTGGCCTTAGGTCCATTGCACATCCAAATCAGGGACCTAATTTCCATTTCAGGCCCCTTTATGAATTGGTTCCCGACTGACCGCAGCATGCACCATGCAAGCTGCAGTCAGTTTTATCAGGCGAAATGCACCCAAACCAGCTGTCTTTAAAGTGACTGCTGGAGGCTGCCTGAATGTGGAGCCAGGAGGAGCAGGAATGTCCCACAAGGCTCCATATTAATACTGTTCACCTCCCCAGAGATCTCTCCCACCCTCCCGGACTTAACGTGGGCCCAGTGCTGGCATCTTCGCCAGTCAACTTTCGTCCTTTTCAAAACTGGTGCACTGCCTCTTGGGGCGCGACTGGCAAGAGGGTCAATTTTGCACGGTCCTCTTGCACTTCAGTTTCGGCGCGGCGGTTCAAAGCCACCATTGGGTTGATGCCCCAAGTCGGACATGAAATAATTTCTAGGCCATGGTTCATTCTCTTAAAGTATTAATCACCAATGATGTGACTTTTTCTGGATGATTTGTAGTCACTGCCATTGTCTCAGTAGCATCAGTGGAAAGTCTGACACTTCTGTACTTACTCTGCAAGGCCATCATTGACACTAAAGTTCAGGCTTCAGATGCTATGATGAGCAAAGATTAAGTACATCAACTGAACGTTTTTTCCTGAATTGCTATTAGAACTATTGTCTATGTGGAATATTAAATAAAATGATTATAGAAAATATCATATTTTACCATAAAGTAATGCAGTGTGTGTAAATAAAGGATTTATAATAGAGAACAATGGAATATCCAATTTATTTCACAAGGGAGAGAGACTTGATAACTCACGTGACAAAACCACAAACATGTAATGAAAGTTTTTATTCTGAGTAGATTAAATTAGCATTTCCAATATTACTGAGTATTGTGCATTTACAATACTCGTATGGATAAAAGAGACTTCTCATTTATCAAATTGAGCTGTCACCTCACTGTGTACACATCTGTCTGCTAATTTGAAAAACTCCTAAATGAAGATTAAGTATTAAATTTCAAGGATTGTTTTGGTCCCAAACAAGCATGGACTTCTTTCATTATTAAGTTAGGCAACTGGCAAAAATGTGTAGTTTTTGGACAGCAACCAATATAAATATATTTTTAAAATTAACCATTTCAACTATACAGAAAGAAAAGAATATTTATTGTTTGACCAAATTGTGATGCCATTTTCCACCTGGCATAGAATAAAAAACATATTCTATGGGATAAAAGTCCAAGTTCAATATAGACAATGTAAAATAATTCATTTTAAAGCAATAAACCAAGGTACAAAGTATGCCTGAAGACAATAATATCATCCCTATGATATAATGAGCAATACTGCACCCAGTACCCCAGATGAGGTCTAACCAGCACCTTCAATAGTAACATCACCTCTTGTTTTATACTCTATTCCCCTAGTGCAACCCTGTACCTTGCTTGCTTTTCACCCACAACATCCTGACTCAGATCTGACAATTCAATGATTTTTTCCTCCACAATAGTTCTCCAATCCCTTTTCTGATCAATGTACTTCATGAACAGTCATGCAGCTTATCGATCAAGAAAGGGATTGGAATATTATTGTGGAAACAAAAATCACTGAATTATCAACCTAGTGTATAGATGTTATGGAATAAAAGCAAACAAGGTACCAGATTGCAGTTGCAGAGAAACTAGGGTATTATCTGTGAGGTGATGTTATTATCAAAGGTGCTGGTTAAATCTCATCTGGTGTACTGTGTGCAGTATTGTTCACTATATCGTAGGCTATTACTGTCCTCAGGTGTAGGGCAACAAAAATTATACCAGGTGGGAGGGGGGTAAAAGTCCTCACTTCAATAATTTTAAAAAGTCAGCATGGGTTTTGTACTCATGCTACTTTTTTCACAAAATTACAGACAGGAGAAATGATTCACTAAGTAACAAGGTAAGGTTAAGGAAGCTGGAAAAGAGATTTCACGGTGACCTTATAGAAGTTTTCAAAATTATGAAGGGGTTTAGTAAAGTTGATCCAGATAAATTGTTCACACTGATGAAAGGTTCAGAAAGTGGGGATCAGAATTTTAAAATGAGGAAATTAGGAGTAAATGGGGATTTCAGACAGAATTATTTCATACTAAGGGTAATACACATATGGAATATGTTACCAGGAAAAACCATTGAAGCGATTATTATACATGGTTTCAAAAAACAAGATATATTTCTGGAGAAAGAAAAAATTGAGATAGATGTTGAGAAGGCAGCAAAATGGGGTTAAGATTAACTTGTTGATCCAATGACCTTTTCCAGGTATTATTATTTTCCTCTGTTCCCATTGGCTACCTGAACAGAATCATTCACAATCTGGATTGGAATCTCAATTTCACAAGTAAATAACCATTTATCTGGTTCTCGTTAGTTATTCAGGTTTTTCATTAATGAAGTCAGCATTCTATTTATGATATACATTTACTGTTTTATGAAATAAACATATCCAATAAACATGATGGCTTAGTAAACCACTGTAAAAACAGCCATGCTATTGTAAGCTCATAAGTTTACCTATAATAATATCGGAATTGTAATCAACAATGGTGCTCTCATTTGTTATTGGTTTGTGAAGCCCTGCAATTGATTTGTTTCTTGATGTAAACACAGCCTCCTGCTTTTGGAATAGTTTCAGTCACAAAGGCAACACATTTTTTAAATGAATGGAGAGTGGGGAGTCATACTCAACAATAATTTTGGCAAGAAAGTGCAAGACAAAAATAAATAACCTGTGAGCAGTAAAACAGAGATCTATTCTCAAAGATATTATACTAAGTAGGAATCAAAATAAGTCACTTTTACAGTCTGGTAGCCGAATTGGTTCATTTCAGTGTAGGAATAGGTCAAAGGAAAACTCATTCTGTGACACTATGGATAGAGATGGACTGTACATATAGCATTTAATTCAATTAACTGTTTCTTTTAACTATTTGTGAGATCTAGTTTCCCTCTCTCTTTAAATGGGTCCTCTATCTAGTAGTAGTGGGGTAAAGGCTCTGTCAAGCACTGTAACAGCTTTAAGAGGTACATCTACCATAAGGGTAATTCTGTCTACTTTTATCCCCTGTATTTCGAGGTTGGGTTTGCGATCCAGCATTTTACCGTACCTTCTGTGCACATATGGGGCCTTACTTCCCAGACACCAAAGAATTGTTGTCTGACACTACTTCTTTACTCTTGATACTCACATTATCCACAGCTTGCTTACATAACAAGTGACTGCAAATCACAAGTAATTAATTGGCTATCAAGTCCTTTGGAATTTCTAAAAGACACAAAAGGTTCTATTTAAATGCAAGTTCTTACTATGTGCAACACCTGGATATTCTTAAGATCAATGAATCACTCCTGAGTTGCTAGTTTTTAATTTTCTTGGTGCTGTACGTCTGGATCCACTGTGCCAATAAACTTAACTGTAGGATAATTTGTAGGGCTGGACAAATATTAATCTGCTATAAACTAAAAATCGCTAGCCCGAAATATTGGCCTGTGTTTATATATCCATTACTTAAATCTAATATTATACACAAGATTGCTTATTAGAGACTTCTATAATTAGGTTTCCTAATCTTTAGTTTGGAAATCAGAAATACTTGGTATAGCAATGCCTGTTCTTAAATGTAATACTAGAATACAAGATCTATTATTTTTCTAGGTGTTAGGTTGTCACTTTCAAGTCTTTCATTCAGATAGGCTTTACTGAGCCTTTCTAATCCTTATTTGACCTTAATTGCTCTCTGTTAGGCCATTTTGCTCTTTCTGGTTTTTCTCTGCCCTCAGATACACTCTTCTATGTTAAGATTTATCCTTTCCGCTCTTTATTCTCCAAACTTTTATGGAATTAAGTTTCTAAGAGCACAAAGGGGCTAGAGGGGTTGATGCCCAGATTTGTGCTCTTGCGTTGAATGTTCTCCATCCTGGTCTCCCTTTTTGCCCCTGCCTCAGCTCCAAAAACTGATTTGAAGGAAACCCAGTTCCTCCAGAACTCCTCAAACTACATCCTTTACATTACTCAAACAGAGTTCACATCTATAAGTTTCATCCCCATCTATTCAGTCTGGGAATTTATATTTTCTTCCTTCTGGCTGTCTACCTAGATTCCTCCCCACCCCCCACTTCTGAAATTCAGCTGTTCAGCTGATTGACTGGAATGTAACCCCAACCCATGAGGTCTGATTGTCTCACCTTGGTGCACTAATATAATCCTAGTTTCTCTCCTACCTAGGGATTAAGAACCCTCAAAGTGAAAATATCCCATTCTTGCCTATTGATATCATGAAGACTTCTGAGTTACAACACTAAGGCCTGCTACAAGCTCTAATACTTTTCATGATTGATTTTGATACGGGCTATTGGTTTCCTCTGTTGACACGCTCTGTGCCCCAACAAACACGTGGGAGGTTACCTGAACCCGGCCTTATTGTACTTAGGCACATTTTGTCCATGATTAATAATCATATCAGCATCAACATCCACCCACAAAATACCAGTTTTTGTCATCCAAACCCTGTCACTTCTAACAGCCCCACTCCCTGAAATTCGGCTAGATGATAAGCAATGGAACTTACCCAGAACCAATCTTAGTCTGTAGCTTGGTGGTGACATCAAAGTTGTTACCAATCTGAATTAACTTTGTCATCACCATCAGAGCCCATCATTCTGTACAGAGAAAGCATTGGTTGTTAGTATTGAAGTACACTTTGTATCAAACTTAGCATGCCTAGTCAACTAAGTGGCATTGAATTACACCTGTTGCAGAAGTTTCCCATGGTTTCAGATGTGGGTAAACAGTGGAGATGGCTCATTGCTAACTTGGTCATGTTTAATTTTGCAAGCAACTTTGGTGCACACCCTAAGCTGGCACCTGGTTCCTTTTCCTTTCAGGGGCCTTTATTGACCACGTTAGCATATGCATTGTTAGTTGATAATTACCAATAGCCGTGCTCCACCTTTTGCTGGATGTCCACCAAAAAGTGTCCTTCATTGCTAACAGCATCAAAGCCCATCTAATGGTAGTTAGCAATTGTCAGTGTACCTTCCCTGGAAAGTACCTGGTTCAGCTGTTATGAGATCTAAGCTAGGGGTGTCCAACCGAATGGAGCGGGGTTCTGGATCCATGTGTCATAACTAGAGGGTGATTTAACAACTTGTGGTCAGCCAGAATCATTATTAGAAACTAAAGCATTCTAAATATCACAGGTTATGTGACTGTCGACAACACCATGTGCACTATTTTCCATTGACGCTCATCAAAAAAATTAGGATGCCCATATGTTATAAAAGTCAGAGTCCCATTTAGTAAAATTGTTTGACAGCCTGTTCCTTGCTTACTTTTTCTGCTGGCTGATGTTCCTCACTCTCTGTAGCCCTGGTTCATATGGTTCTGTCCTCTCCCTGGTCTGGTCAGGTCTGTCTGTTCCATCACTGACCACTGTCTTTTCATCACCTGGTCTACTCGTTCTGTTGCTGTCTGTTGCTGCCATGCTTGATCTGTTCTACCTCCAAACACTCCTCTTGTGCAATCCTCACCACCACCTGATCTCTGGCAGGTCAAACATTAAATATAACAAATATACAAATACATCACATGTTCAAAATACTTGCTACTTCAATGAATAGCAGGCAACCAAAGCCATTCAGCAACATTAGTCAAACAGGAGGTCCTCGTCCTTTTCTTCTTAAGTAGGTTTCCTTTTGTGGTTTGCAGTGTTTTGAGCTTTGTAACCTGCAGGATTGGTAAAGACTGCTGCCTCATTGGTGGAAAAAGTTTGCTTCCTCTTTGGTCTAAATGCAAATGTGCAAATAGAAAAAAACTGACCCAGGGCTTTGTTGACTGGAAATTGGGAGCTTGTGGTCTGGATCTGGCCCACAGGACATGTCTTTAACATCCTAATCTAAACCATAGATTGCAAGCACTGGGATTCACCCAGCATCCAGTGCTAACTGCCTTTGCTCTGGTGTGCACGGTCCAGATTAAGATACGAACATAAGAACATAAGAAATAAGAGCAGGAGTAGACCATACGGCCCCTCGAGCCAGCTCCACCATTCAATAAGACCATGGCTGATCTTCAACCTTATCTCCACTTTCCCGCCTGATCCCCATATTCCTTGATTTCCTTAGAATCCAAAAATTTATCAATCTCAGCCTTGAATATATTCAATGACTGAGCATCCACAGCCCGCTGGGGTAGAGAGTTCCAAAGAATCACAACCCTCTGAGTGAAGAAATTCCTCCTCATCTCAGTCCTAAATGGCCGACCCCTTATCCTGAGACTGTGCCCCCTAGTTCTAAACTGTCCAGCCAGAGGAAACAACCTCTCAGCATCTACCCTGTCAAGCTCTCTCAGAATCTTATATGTTTCAATGAGATCATCTCTCATTCTTCTAAACTCTAGAGAGTATAGGCCCATTCTACTCAATCTCTCATAGGGCAACCCTCTCATCCCAGGAATCAATCTAGTGAACCTTTGTTGCACCACCTCTAAGGCAAGTAGATCCTTCCTTAGGTAAGGAGACCAAAACTGTACACAGTACTCCAGGTGTGGTCTCACCAAAGCCCTGTACAATTGCAACAAGACTTCCTTACTCTTGTACTCTAATCCCCCTGCAATAAAGGCCTATATACCATTTGCCTTCCTATTTGTTTGCTGTACATGCATGTTAACTTTCTGTGTTTCATGTACAAGGATACCCAAATCCCTCTGAACACCAACATTTAATAGTTTCTCATCATTTAAAAAATTCTGTTTTTCTATTCTGCCTACCAAAATGAATAACCTCACATTTCCTCACATTATAATCCATCTGCTACCTTCTTGCCCTCTCACTTAATCTATCTATATCCCTTTGCAGACTCTTTGAGCTCAATTTTGAAATGGCGGCGGGATGGCAGCGGAGGGGGTCAATGGGCACGCGGCAAACCCGGATACTAAAATCTTACCGTTCCCCACGTGATCACGAGTTAATTGATGGCCCTTAACATGACTTCCGGGTTTGCTGTCCGAAAGCTGCACAGAGGATGGACTGCGCACCCGCATGACAGGCTGTCAGCTGGAGAATCTCTATTTAAAGGGCCATTGCTCCAATGGCTTTTGCTGGAGCAAAGACCAAAACCACACAATGGAGCAGCACAGGGGCAAGGCTGCTCCAAGGTTCCGTGACTCCTCACTTCAGCTGCAGCTGGCCGGGGTGAGGAGGAGGAGGGAACTGTTTTACCCAGCCGATAGGAGGAAGTGCTCTGCCTCTGCCCTCAAGAAGGCCTGGCTTGAGGTTGCAGAGGAGGTCACCAGCAGCAGCAACATCTCCTGCACCTGGATCCAGTGCAGTAAGCGTTTCAATGACCTAACTAGGTCAGCAAAAGTGAGTACACTTACTGATTCTCCTACATCTGTGTTCCACATCATCGCCCCCCAACCCCCCAACTCATTCTGCACTGCCAAGACTACTCCATCACATCACTCCTCACACCCACTTAAGGCTCATCCTCAACTTATCTGCACTTCCTCACCTCCCCATTTGTCACCCCACCACTACCACTCACCACAATCCTGATCCAATGTGATGTCTCTGTCTCATACTCACCCTCTGATGCACCTCTTTCATGGTCAGCCTCACCCAAATCAATGCATTCATCGGCTGACCACTTCACCATCACTCACTCACACGTCTGTACTTTTTCCCCTTCTAGAAGAGAGCGCAAAATGAATGCAAGAGGGAGAGGACTGGAGGGGGCCTCCACAAATAGTGGTCCTCACAGACGCGGAGGAGGAGGCCCTGCAGATCAGCTGCACCCTTGAGTGCCTGTCCATTGGGAACGCCGAGACTGGCACCCCACAAACATCTGATGACACAACTTTAACATTCATCACACACAAGAATTGATGAATTGATGTTGAACACCTCAGTATGCTCATCGCAACGTAACACACCTGTGATGATGCTTAATATTGCCTTCTGTTCTCTTACTGGCCCTTCAACGACCGGATTGATGGGAGAGGGCGATTCCTCAGAGGACCTGCCGGCCTCGGAGGACGTACCGTCACATCTTAGCGAACCATCCACCAGCGCAGATACTCACACCTCAGTGGGTCTTAGTAGTCAGTTAATTGGGTTGGCACGGATGAGTTACCACATACAAGTGAGCAGGTGCAGACACTGGTGGCAGGGGCAGCTGCGGAGAGTCTGCGTCAGTGGGAACACTCCTCTCCAGGCTCTGCTCAGCTGGACGCAGATATTGAACCCTGGGGGTCATCCTTTAAAAGGAGAATGATCGATGGACAGCAGCACATGTGCAATGTACTGGAACAGGTGCCACACACACTCTCCACAGCGCAGAGGATGGAGGAGTCCAACTCCTGCATTCGTGGAATGGTGGCACAGGTACGTGAGGGAATCTCTGAGATAGTGTCGCAGGGACGTGAGGGCATCTCTGAGATAGTGTCGCAGGGACGTGAGGGCATCTCTGAGATAGTGTCGCAGGGACGTGAGGGCATCTCTGAGATAGTGTCGCAGGGACGTGAGGGCATCTCTGAGATAGTGTCGCAGGGACGTGAGGGCATCTCTGAGATAGTGTCGCAGGGACGTGAGGGCATCTCTGAGATAGTGTCGGAGGTAAGTGCGGGAATGACTGCGATGGAGAGAAGGCTAGCCTCCATTGAGCTTCAAGCACAGCTCACAAATGAGTCCATTCAGGCCCTGACAACGGCCGTTCAGACTCAGGGTGAACAACATTCTGCCACCTTAAACAGGCAGACAGAAACTTTACAACTGGGCTTCCAAGGCATCATACATGTCCTCCAAATTGTTGTCCAGCAGGGTTGTAGGAGTAATGTGTGCCTGGTTCAGGAGAGGGATGATAGCAAATGGGGACGCCACTCAAAGCGCATCCACGTCTCACCCATGCCCCCCCCTCAACCAGTACCCACAATGTAGCCTCCTCTCCAGGTGGCCGAGTCAGCCCCTGCACAGGTACAGTTGGAGCCGCCTTTGGAGGGCGTAGGACCAAAGCGTCCAAGGAGTCAGGGCATGAACATGAGCAACCTGCCACTACCTCTGCTGCAGCCATAGGGGATGTACCACGTAGAAGTGGTAGGAAGAGAAAGGCTAAGGATTTGTGATTACGAAGGGTATGCACAAGGGTGTCTGATCGACTGTCATGTTTTTCATTTATATTTGGTTTCTGTTAAAGTCACATTAATTGTTATCATTCTCACCACTACTGCCACATCTTGCCTATTCATGAGTGGCTTTTATGATAGCGCCTTTCACGTGCTTCATCATGAATGGCGACACTTGATGCCACCCAGTGTGTCACTTTACAGTGGATGTATGTGTAGTTGCAGGAGTGTTTTGTGCAGGGAGTGGGGGTTGGTGATGGTGTTGGTGCTGGTCTTTCCAGGTGGTGTGAGGTCTGGACTCTTCTCACTTTCTGATTTTACGAGAACCGTTCCCATATGAGTGACTCCCTGGCCTCACGAGCAACCAGGTGAGCTGCTGCTCTGCCCATGGGTTCGTCCTCCTCCTCCTCCTCCTGCTCCTCCTCAATGTGGATGGCAGATGTGAATGGTGGATGAGGGGATGGGCCTCCTCAACCGGACCTCTCTCTGTTGCGCCATGTTGTGCAGGACACAACAAACTACTATAATGTGACCCACTCTCGCTGGTGCGTATTGAAGCACTCCCCCCAGAATGATCGAGGCACCGAAATTGCACCTTCAGCAGCCCTATGGCATGTTCAATTATAGACCTGGTGGCGATGTGGCTGTCGTTGTATCGACGCTATTGCTCGCTGATGCGGTTCCTCAGAGGTGTCATGAGCCACGTGTGCAGGGGGTATCCCTTGTCCCCGAGAAGCCAGCCCTTAAGGGTGTTCGGTGCATGGAAGAGGCCCGGGATGTTGGATTCCCACAGAATGAAGGCATCATGGCAGCTGCCAGGGAATCTGGCACACACGTGAAGACATCTTTTATGGTGGTCACAAACGAGCTGAGTGTTGATGGAGTGATACCCCTTTCTGTTGATGATCAGTCCTGGCTCGTGTGGAGGTGCTCAGATTGCTACATGCGTGCAATCGATTGCACCCTGTACACATGGGAAGCCAGCCAAAGAGTGGAATCCCACTGCCTTCTCCGTCTGGCTGAGGTCATCCATGATGAAGTTGACTTATTGCGAGGCTCTGCAAAACAAGCCTTCGGTGACCTGGCTTATGCACTTGTGTGCAGACTACAGAGAGACCCCGGCGATGTCGCCGGGGTCACCCTGGAATGATCCGGAGGCGAAGAAGTTGAGGGCAGTGGTCACTTTAACTGCGACAGGTAATGAGATGCCACTCGGCCCAGCCGGGAGCAGCTCGGCATGAAGGAGGCTGCAGATGTCTGCGACCACCTGGCGACTCACTCTCAGCTGCCATATGCGCTGCTCCTCAGAGAGGTCCAGGAAGTTGAGTCTCGGTCTGTAGACCCTCTGACGAGGGTAGTGCCTCCTGTGACGTTGCTCCCTCTGTTATTGCCCTCTGTGCTCTTGTGCAGGTGCCTGTGGTGCAGCACTGTGTTGTGGAGCTACCATTGGCGGAAGTGCACGCGGTGCCTGGTGAGGCTGGTGATGTTGCTCGTCCTCGGATGTACTGGTGAATACAGCCATCGCGACCCCCCCATCCTGATGGTGTCAGTTTGAGGAGGTCCGAAAAGTTGGTAAATATGTGTAAACAGAACAATTCTGAGTGTAAACCAAGAATTTTCAGTCTAAACACAAAGATCTCCCAGCTAAAAGTTTGCCTGAGAGAACTGAGTGCCCTGCTACAATAACTCACCTTTTATCCCCATCTGTCAAACCGGGATTTAAATGTCCAACTGGCTGCTGGCTGAAACACGTCTCCTAAAACATGGAGTGTTTCCCACAGCACGGGAAACACACTGAGGCTGAATGAAAATTGTTTCCCTGCCTCAATCACCATGAAATTAACAACTTCAATAACTTTAATAGCTGCTTTAAATATCAGCCCGCTGGCTTTAATTGCTGGCGGGACTTCCGCATTCCAGAAGCGCACGCGCACACAGATGCGACTGTGTTAGACACGGCTTCTTTACCCGCTCGAGATGTTCCTGATTTTCCCAGCTCCCCACCCCCCGCCTCCAATGCACCCACACTTTGATTTGAAAATCGAATCCTTTGTGTTCTCCTCACAGCTTACTTTCCCACCTAGCTTTGTATCATCAGCAAATTTGGATACATTACACTCGGTCCCTTCACCTAAGTCATTAATATAGATTGTAAATAGCTGAGGCCCAAGCACTGATCCTTGCAGCACTCCACTAGTTACAACCTGCCAACCCGAAAATGACCCGTTTATTCCTACACTCTGCTTTCTGTCCGTTAACCAATCCTCAATCCATGCTAATATATTACTCCAACCCCATGAGCCCTTATCTTCCATAACAACCTTTTATGTGGCATCTTATTGAATGCCTTTTGAAAATCCAAATGTACTACATCCACTGGTTCGCCTTTATCTACCCTGCTAGTTACACCTTCAAAAAACTCCAGTAGATTCATCAAACATGAATTTCCTTTCATAAAACCATATTGATTCTGCCTAATCATATGATGATTTTCTAAGTGCCCTATTACTATGACCTGAATAATGGATTCCAGCATTTTCCCGACTACTGATGTCAGGTTAACTGGCCTGTAGTTTCCTGTTTTCTCTCTCCCTCCCTTCTTGAATAGCGGTGTTATATTTGCTACCTTCCACGCCACTGGAACCATTCTAGAATCTAGAGAATTTTGAAAGATCACAACCAATGCATCCACTATCTCTGCAGCCACCTCTTTTAAAACTCTAGGATGTAGGCCATCAGGTCCAGGGGATTTGTTGGCTTTTAGTCCCATTAATTTCTCCAGTACTTTTTCTTTACTAATATTAATTACTTTAAGTTCCTCACTCTTGTTAGATCCTCGGTTTCCCACTATTTCTGATGTTTTTTGTGTCCTCTAGCGTGAAGACAGATACAAAATATTTGTTTAATATCACTGCCATTTCCTTATTCTCCATTATAATTTCTCCTGTCTCAGCCTCTAAGGGACCCACGTTTACTTTCACTACTCTCTTGCTTTTACATACTTATAGAAGCTCTTAACATCTGTTTTTATATTTCTTGCTAGTTTATGTTCATATTCTATTTTCTTCATCTTTATCAATTTTTTGGTAATCCTTTGCTGGTTTCTAAAACTCTCCCAATCCTTAGGCTTACTACTCTTCTTGGCAACATTATAAGCCCCTTCTTTAAATCTAATACTATCCTTTACTTCCTTAGTTAGCCATGGATGGATCACTTTTTCCATGGAGTTTTTATTCCTCAATGGAATGTATATTCATTGAGAATTATGAAATACTTCTTTAAATATTCGCCTTTGCTTATCTACCATCATATCTTTTAATCTAATTTCCCAATCAACCTTAGCCAACTCGTCTCTCATGCCTGTGTATTTGGCTTTGTTTAAGTTTAAGACTCTAGTTTCTGACTTAAGTACGTCATTCTCGAACTCAATGTGAAATTCTATCATATTAGGATCACTCTTCCCCAGAAGATCCCTTACTATGAGATTACTAATTAACCCTGTCTCATTATACAAGACAAGATCTAAAATAACCTGTTCCCTGGATGGTTCCACAATGTATTGTTCTAGGAAACTGTCTCGGATGCATTCCATGTTAAGATTCTAACTTAAATAACTGTTATTCCCAGATGAATAACATTTTACTAACAGAAAAGGACTTCTCTAACATTTAAAATACCCACCTAACCCTTGCTACCCTGAATTTGATCCATTTCATGGGACTACACAAAGGGATAGAAAGGGGAAAGGAAGAGAAATAATTGATAGATTGCCCAAACAGGCTTTTGAAAAACTGGACGGAGGTTGAAATGACTGGAGGCGATCCTTTCAGTGAGGCAAATAAAAGAGTCTACATTCAAAACATTAAGCAGTCTTTTTCTGGTTTTATTTAAGATTGCCATATTTTCAGTTTCTTTCTTTTTGTTGGTACTAATCTGGACCTGTCATCCAACCTTGCCTAACCCAAACATTCCACCTAACTTTCCCCAATCTGAAAATGTCTTCTTTTAAGAAGCATCCATTTTATATAGGCCCACATGTTGCAGGAGAAGCTTTGCCCAATGTTGCATATTCCGCTTGGGACCCGGTTTAAATATTTTAGCCAGTAACATAGTTTCATTTTTTTGCCACACATGAATTGGATGTGAGAGGTTGGCAGGGACTTGCAAAATCAACCCTATGCACATGTCACGATCAGTTGTTACCATAGCCCTGGCATCCAATGTCTTTAATGATCTTTTCACATCACCAGGTCTCTTTACGCCTGTATGTTACCAATTCCATTTTTCACTCAATATATATTTATATTTAAAAACCGTGGAGGGAGTTAAAGGCAATTATTTAATCACTGGTTGTGCTGACATTAATTAACCTCTTGAACTGTGTTCTTGGTGTTTATAATGTCATCAGAAGCTCTTAATTGAATTACAACCTTGTAACTTCTGTTATAGTATTTTTTTTACCGTCTGTTACAATGTAACCCATTTCCAGAATTGTTTAAAAAATAACAAAGACTTTTTACACATTTTTTCTTTTGTATGTTAGATGACAAAACAACAGCTGGAGATAATTGTGACAAGGACAGATGTCTTATGAAATTGACCCTAGTGATTGCTGGGAGCACAGAAAGATTTGGAGAAATAAAAAGAAAAATATAAAGCTAAGAATCAAACCCTGATTATTATTTCACTAATGATGTAAAAATTATCTTCAATTTCCAGCTTTGCATTACCATCTTTGTATAATAACAGCAGTAATAATAGCTACAGAATGATCAAGATCATTTCTTTAGTCATGTTGACAGAGATTTACACTGCATTGTATCTTTTACAATTGGATTAGTGAATAGGTACAATTGGGCAGATTACTATCTACTGTGAGTTTTCTTCAGATTTTTAATATGTTCATGTCATAAACATAAAGCCAAACTCTAATATGTTTTTACTCATTAAAATAGAAAGTCGTCGCCAAAGATGCATACTCATTGATGGGCCACAGAGGAAGAAATAAGAGTTAATATATATTCTTCTCCCATTTTTGGTGCCCCTCCATTATTCCCCACATGCCTTTCAATTGTCTCTCTTTTTTAATCAGGACATCTCAATATTAAACATCATCACTAAGCAAAGTAGCACTGCAGCAGAAGTCTCCCAAACTAGCAAATCAGCTGAGATTGATATCAGCTGATTTGCTAGCCCTAAAGAAAACTGCCCTAAATGCCAACTCAAGTTTCACCCTTTCAATACATTGCAGATTGAGAGCTATGATTCCCCAACTGGAAGGACAGACTTTTCTGGATGCTTCCAGGCCTCGGAGGACTAAATCTGAAGGAAGGCTCAAGAAAAGACTGATTGGAAACATGCTAATCGTCTTTAACATAATAACATAATGAAAGTATAGTAAGGTTGAAGTAAGCAAATTACTTAACTTGGATAGGGAACATAGGACTAGACAATACTAACATCAAGTTAGAGATTAGATAAATATTTTTTATTTCTCTCAGGATAATGCATATATGGAGTAGATTCCCAGAGAAGGTAGTTGATTCAGGATCAATTGAAATCTTTAAATGGGAGCTGGATTGGTATCTGTTGAGAAGAGAAAACTTGAGTTTTTTCAGGGCAGGTAGAGGACGGAACTTAGTGTCCCTTAAAGTAGGGGATCAACAGGCAGTGACAGTGATGTGCTTATGAATAAAATATGAATAGATGCTGAAGGCCAAGTGCTAAAAAGAAATGGCCTCAGGGTTACAGGAGCAGCCAATACAATGTCTAAAGACATTATTGCATACCAAAGCTCACTTTTCAACTGCAATATTTTACATTGTTTGCCAGAAAACCGTAGTCTATATCTAATTACATTCCCAGGCTACTGTCACATATCAGTAAATTAAAGCAAGTTACCGTGACTTCAGAACCTTTACTTTGGGACAACCTTCTGCTATTACTCGGTGATAACTTCAGTACAGTAGTGTGAGCTCACAGAAAGTAATACTAAACACGCACACGTGAAACTGTACAGAAAGACTTAGCTACACACGTGCAGCTACTGATAAACAACTGAGGTATGATAAGGTGGGAGGAGAGGATTCTGTCCTGAATAAAATACATGTGCGCACACGCACCAAAATTTCGACATGGGTAAAAATTAATCATAGAATTCCTTAAATCACTTGAAAAATAAAATACTCAATCTCAAATATACAAAATAAATTCTCCAGTATTTCACAAGTCACTTGCCTGTGTAAAAAATTACTGTTGAATTTGAAGTTTTAGTATCTTGACAACCAAGTACAACCTTACATTTACAAAGGTGCATCTTGGCCTATTATTATCTGTTATTTAAAAAAATCTCTACGTATTCCCATTGCCAGATGGTAGGAGCATGCCCAGGATCAGGTAAGGTTACACGTGTACCATTTGTTTAGTAGAAGGCCAATGGTGTTAGCCACCTCCATGGCCTCCTCACTTAACAGACAAAATAGCTTTGTTTATTTTTCCTGCAGAATGTTAATTCAATGCAAAAGAAAGTACTCAGCATAAATTCTAAAGAGGCTCCATTATATGGGCATTCCTTTGTGTTGCTATCATTTTATCGGGCTGATCATGAGGGCTTTAGTGCATTTAATCCTAAACTTGCAATCTGCCCGCAGTCCCAAACGATATATAATGCAGTGATCTATTAATATACATATTTATAGGTCTATCACTGCCATGGGACCAAAGTTTAAATACATGCACACAGGGTCCTTATAGATCAGTGGTGGCAATTATACTTGTACAATTTAATAACAGTTCAGGTAATGCATGACACTGCAGTGGTAAATGAAAATTATGTTGATCTTCTAATCGGTTTAGCATGTTTGCAGAATGCTCGATGGGGTCCTGGACTGGCTTCTGAAAGCATTGTGTGTCATTACAAACTGTAATCTGGTCGGGGACAGAAAGGTTCTTATCAGTGTCACACTGAAATATAGATATGGGGAAGGTTACAAATTGCCAAATGTGCAGGCGAGAGGCGAGGCTATCAATAAAGCAATTTCTTGTGTCATAACAGCTTCGCTTTCTTCAAGCCCCTTTCAAAAATTCCTTTTCCAAACGCTATAGCGTGCCATTACTGCAGGATTGTGAATTTAATGGATACCGTACAAATAATATTCTACAATAATGGAAAAGGTTGAAGTCACTGAAGACAGATGAAGTCATAAACACATATAATTGAGAATCAAAGACCGATAAATTTTAAACGCTATTCATTTTCTATTTTATATTATGATATATGTCGCTGGGGTGCTTTGAAAATGGAGAAGATTACTGTGGAAAATTATAACAATAAATTTTCCAAACATACACCTTGATTATGCTTCGATTTTTTCCTGGGATTGTTGGCTGCTTGCTGGCTAAATGACACCATAAATAGGATCCTTGCTCTTTGCCTCTGAGCACGCATGCCTCGAGGTGTGATTTTATGTTATAAATGAAGGAAATGAATTGTGTAATTTATTGCAAACTAGAGCACAGTGAGATTAGATCAGCATATCCTATCAAAGGAACAACAATCAATCAACTTCTAGTTAACAGCTTGAAACGCATAAACCAGGGGCTCTAATGGCTTTCCAATTTAATAGATTGATAGACTTATCCATTCCTAAGGGATGAATTAAGAAAATCGACTGGTTCACACGTGGTGCCAGTTGACATTTTTTTGAACAGGAACATAGGTAAGGCTGGAGGTTTTTTAAAACGTAACATATCGGGTGAAAATGGAATAGTTTTTCTTTGAAATGTGTTATTGAGCTTTTTGAATGGAGTATAAAACAAAAAAAATAGAAAGCAGAGAAGCATTCAGCCCAAATAGCATGAGTATAATGAATAAAATGGCATATCTGAAATACATTTTAGTTTAGATCTTTTCAAAATTATAATATAAACAGTATGTAACTCTTGTAGAGTAACTGATAGACTATAAAATTAAAACTTGAATAAAGAAAATGACAACACACAATTATACCCTCCAATTATTGACCGCTGTTAAAAGCAATAATGCTTATTACCAAGCCATGTGGGGAAATGATGATTTGTTCTAGGTATTAATGAAAAATTCCAAGGTCAATAACTCATTTGAAAAAGTAATATCAGAAATGTGTAATATGTTACTGCAGTTTCCTAAATCAACCTTTTTAAATAAGTACATTTTTGCAATCATTTTCTATTTAAAATGATGGAAGTGCAATTACAGTTTGAGCTACATATATGCAATATTAATATAAAAAAGCTTCTGCCACAGACCTGTAACTACAATTTGTGTACCATTCCCAAATTGTACTTCTCCAATAGACAATGTTAACACAGTCAGTCCTATTATGCTCAGTTCTGGTTGTTGAGCAATGTTTTGGCTGATCAATTATGTCTTCCACAGTACCATTGCATCCAGTGGCTGGTGAATTGGGACACTATAAGCAGATTCCCCTGTATTTATTTATTTTCTTCCAGTATAACTAAGGCAAAGTAGCTGTGAAGAATTTTATTACCATTTCTTGGAATGTTTGTACCGACCAGAATTTTGAGAAAGTCAGCTGAGATTCAATTTTCTATTCATTCCAGAACAATCAGTCATGTTCTAGAGTAAATTTTGATATATTGATGGATTGGGTGGTGTAGTGTGTATATGTCTTTTTTTTCACCTCTGGGACCCAAGTTGAATCCAGCTTGGACTGATGGATGCAAGTCACTTCTCTCTGAGTGTTTTGCATGAAATAAGTTTGGGCAATCTCAACACAACCCACAGTGGGCACAGATTCATGGCACAAACTTGCTCATGATTCTGCACAAATTGACAATCTCACACAGAGATATGGACACGAGCAATGAAAACTTCATACTGGTGTGGTAGGGGTGAAATTAAGGGATATTTTTTGAGACTGAATGAACTTTGCTCTGTGTCTGGCCTGTGCTATCCCCAAGTGTTTGATGCTGATACTGGGTGCCCAAAGTGTAAAAATATTCCATTCTCCAGAACTGACATCTACCACCTTGATGAGTTCAAAAATTTAAGAAAAAAAAATTCTTCTCTAAGAGGTCCTTCTAAAATGAGACCTCCATATACCAGAATGGAATGAAGAAACTACACTGGAAATTCAAATTATGAAACAGTAAGATGTAATTTTAAAATGATGTCCAGGCATTCTATTGTGTCTTTATCATTTTGATTAGAACATTAAGGTTGCACTAGCTATTAAACATTAAACTCTGAAATTTAAATTTCATTCAATAGGCAATGCTTTGTTACAAAAATGTAATCAAACAAATAGTGAAACATGTTTATTTGGAGCTAACATATAATAAAATTGATTAGAGTGAAAAAAATTCTATTGTCCTAGCTTACTTACAAATACACAGAATAGTTCATATTATAATAAAGTTACTTCCTACTCACATATAGTAAGATTTTAGATACTCATGTTTCATTGTTTGTTCATATGTAAAATTGAATGTAATTAACATGACTGGAAATCAGAGCCTACAGTAAATAAAATCACATCTGTGTATCGATCATATCTCTTCATAATATTTATAAAAATATTCACTTCAGTTCATCTACAGGGAGCAGTCTCCGAATTGCAGCCTTATTTGTAACATTTTTGGGTCAGACTTGCAACCCAATGAAGGAGATACAAAGTACATTCTTTGAATTGGAGTTTTGAATTGTTTATCAAACCAACGCTGTCAATGTGGAAACTGAACTGTTGATAATAACTGCTATTAAATCTGTTCTTTCTCTGTTCACAAAACTGCTAATCAAGTAAACACAATCAGTTCACGCTTGACATAGAAAAATCTATCAAAGGTGTTCAAAACACACTATTTTCTCACTATAACATCTTTTTGATATTTAATGACTTCTGATATAACACATGTTGTTTACAGTTTCATCATTGGAGAAGCCATATAAATAAGGTGGAGCTGCCTCCGCATTAGTAGACTATTGAATTTCTCACCTCCTTTCAGTCTCTTATTCC
Organism: Heptranchias perlo; assembly: GCF_035084215.1. Lineage (NCBI taxonomy): Eukaryota > Metazoa > Chordata > Chondrichthyes > Hexanchiformes > Hexanchidae > Heptranchias > Heptranchias perlo. Next base: position 23,551,738 of record NC_090345.1, on the reverse strand, counting down.
ATTGCCATTCTGAAACAAGAGGGTAGGCTGGCAATATGTTTCCAGACCTATGACTTTCTTCAGCGTCAAACTAGGATGTAAAAATTTGGATTCTTGACTACGAAGCTTCAGTAAAATGCTAGTATTAATTGACATTTATATATTGGTTTCCTTTAGAAATCATGTTTGATAATCCTGTTGGAGTGTTGAAGGGAAAAAGAGGAGGAGAACATGTTTCCGTGTTGTTTAAGCATCATTACTGTGAGATTAATAAAGAAACAGTATTGAAAGTAATGTGACGAGTCTGCAGCCTGGTGTGTAGTACTTTCTTGCTACCTGCTCCTCAAAAGAGGATAACGAATACAGGGATAACTTAGAGTGAGAAAGATCACATCAAAGAAACCATATCAAAACCAAATAACAAGCTTCTTGCTATTGGTTGCTTTCTGTAAGACTCCCAAATACAGCCTTACACAGAATGTCTGCTACACAAAAAGAAAACTTGTACAATAGAATATTGTACTTAAGGACACTATCAGCAGTATCACAATGTTTCACCAATATTCACCTGGACTTTGACAGGGCTTGAAGTTAATTATTAAAATCCTGGTATTGTACTCCTTAAAAGTACAATATTATTGCATGTTTCCTTCGGCAATTAATGAGCACCAAATTGTCTATTTATCTTGGGCTTGAGACACTGGAGTCGATTTTCAATTGCCAGCCACATATTTCTCGCCTGGAAAAACAGGCGGCCAGTAGTTGACAATTGAGCGGGTGGTGGCGGGGGGGGCACCGTAGCCATCACTTGGACGTCCAAAGCCATTCTAATGCAGTTTTCAGGCAGCTGTGTATATGGGCAAACAGCACACGCAAGCTCTGCCCATTTGTCCGGGTCTTAAGCGGCTTTACCAGCGATCCATAAAAGGTCCATTTCAGGCCATTGGAAATGGCTCCAAAACAGTGAAAATGTCTGTTTTGTTTGTGGAGTTGGAAAGAACAGGAGTACTCCTCCAGGCTCCACAAAAGAACTACAGATTGCTACAGACCTAGGCTTGCCCTTTCATGGAATCGCTTCCCCACCACCATCCCAGGACCTACCTGAGGGCCGCTATCATGGTTGCAGCGAGCCCAAATTGTTGCAGCTGGAACTCGCGAGCTGCTCTCCGACACTCGATTAGCGTCCACAGCTCGCCAATTCTATGGAGATGAGTCCCGGTGACCAATAACTTGCTGCCTGTTTTGGACACATGTCCAATTTCTAGCCCATCATTAATTCATACACTACCACCAGAAATAATAGATTCATTGGTCATTCTTTTCATTGCTGTCATTGGAAAGTTTCTTGCTCAGAATAGCTGCTACATTTGCCTACATAACAACAATCATTATGCAAAGCTCTTTAGGATGTTTCAATAGTGATATATAAATGCAAGTATTTCTTTCTTACCATGAACCAATTTGGCAGTGAGCAAATCTAAGTGATCAGATGAACTTTTGCTACATTAAAATTTGTATTTAGGTTCATTATTGTTATTAGGTGTTAGAATGTTGACTTTTTTATTCAATAGTAGTAGGAATAGCACTTAATTCAGAGATCAGTACTTAATATCAGTATCCATATCACATATACATTTTACTTATATGATAATTAACTTTAAAGGTGCCAATTAATCAAGTCAATGTCTAGTTAACTGGACACCTGCATACATTGGCTCAGGTAGATCTAAAGTTGTTCAGGACCATCAAGGAGTACCACTACAGGGTTGAAAATTCTAGAAACAGCACAGTCAGAGCACTAACACTACTAAAGAGTGATGTCGCTGCATTATAACTTCAGAAACAATGCCATTGCAGCAAATAAGTCAGAATAAGGCCACACTGACTGACAATAATAGTGATAACATCATTTTGTTTGAGTATTATGGTCATTACTGGTCCTGAGGTGTTCAGGCTAGTAATGACCATAATGCCCTCCAAAAATGATGTTATTGTGTTTTTATTATAGCATTGGGCTAACCAAAGAGAAAAAAAAATATGGTCTTCAGCCAAGAGTCAATTGATAGAAAGTAGTTTTCCGTATTGCCTGCTAATTGACATTAACCAGGCTATAATCTTTTGTCACTGATGTCAGCAGACAAATGAATGAACACTATTAGCCACTAATAGCACAAAGTAGAGACTATGACTATGGTTAAATACTAGTCAACACAAGTGAAAGTTCTCCACTTTTATTAAATTTAGATTTAGCATGTAATGAAACAAATATACACAGTAATGTTCAGTCTGTTAATGATAAATAATTGCCACTCTTCATGCTTGTCCTGTGACATCTATTATTTTCTTTTTGGAGTATTTATTTTTGTTTGTGCTACTAAGGTCAATGCATTAGAATATCATATTGTATCCTGTAAAATCTTGCAAGTAATTATGAAAAATGAGACAAAGCTGAGTTTGCTGGTGTATTCTGAATGGATTAATATGTACTTACAAATTCCAGAATTGTGGCCCTGTTTGGGATACTTAAGTTTTCAGGAAATGACATCAGCGAGAAATGGCACAGAAGATTATTGCCTCCTCATAACCTTTGGCTTCTGCTGTCATAGTAAAGACTAAAATCCTCGGATTGATGTCACAAGTGACCTTTCAACTGTGATGTCATAATAAAGACTAGTCTATAGCCCTCTGGGTTACTCACTGAACCAACTGTTTTCAAGAACTGGTAAATGGCTGAAGCTAAAAGATATACTAAAGTAATACAGACTACAATTTTAGAAGTATAGTATTTCCCCTTAAGTAATGGAAGTGACCTGGAGTGTACATTCCCACCTGGTGCAGAATCACCACTATGTAAAGGGCAAAGTTGCTTGCATTCAGGGACGTTGGAAAACTATGAAGGTATCTATAAGATGGAGTTTAGTTGGAATATCTGAACTACACAGGGGTGAAACAAATGGGGGTCCATTCAGCCATGTTATTCTTGGTTTTGTTTGAGAATGACCTAAGCAGCAAAGGGCTATGGAAAAGCAGCTCAGGGAAATGGAAGCCTGCGTGATACAGAGAGGAGCAGACTTCGTTAGTTCAGTGCAGGTTTCTGCAAAAGTCACTAACGGGGCTTTGACTACTGTGCAAAGTCGAGGGCAAATGCGATTTCAGGTGGAGGACTTGTCGAATCAACTCCAAGCACAGCAGAGGCATGCAGATTGGCAGCAAGGCACATGCCAAATTATTTCTGAGATTTGACTGTCCAGGGGGCCTGGGTAGTGCAAGCTGAGGGGGACTGCAGGAGGTGCAGCTAGCCGACAATACTCAAGGGTTTGGGGAAAAGCTGAGGAAAAATTCATACCTCACTCCACAGTCTGAACTTAAAAAGACTCTTTATCCAGAAAATGTATTCCCAGCCACACAGGGTTGCCTGACATAGCCAGGAAGCGATTCTACACCTTGTTCAGGTTGAGATAGCTTTATGTGTCTTGCCCGTTTAAGAGAAAGATCAGGAGGTCGCGTGATACACCACCCAATTGGGATAAGCAAACTGTTCATTGTGGCTGTTTTGGTTAGGTTGTTGGCATTTTGGTGGGGCCAGCACAGTGAAACACATGAGTATCACCCAGCTACAATCTTGGGGCAAAGCTGGCATTGCATGGTGGCTTGGCTGTAGGGTCCGTGCAGGCAGTTCGATATCACTAATTTATGCCATCAGGCCCTGCCGCAAGGCTAAAGAACAAATTATTTTACCAAATTGTTATTTGTTTATAATAGCTTATTACAAACATTTTTCATTAATTTCATACCTGAGAAAAATCTAGCCCCTCATATTTTTCACTGCCTGCTACATTATAGAATTTAAGAATCTCTCTTTATTATCCTAGAACTATTAAACATGGAAAGATTACTCACACCTTTTTCTGATATTATGTGAACCGTTTGTAATCCCAGTTGGGCTGATTTTCAGTTGTTGCCATGATTCCCTGTGAGGGCTGGGTCATATACTCAGTATAGATGGACACAAAGGGTTGCAGTGGTAGAGGCACTACTAGGACAAAGGCTAAAGCTCATAGAAGTAATGAAGTTATGGCACCATCGAAAATCTCCAGACCCGAGCAGCTGAGAATGTAGGCTTGGTAGAAGAGATTACTAAATAGTCAACTCTCATAGAGGAGAACGTACCATCATCAAGAGGAAATGGCAGTTCAATTGGTTTTAATAATGTAAACTCTAATGAGCTAAAAACTAATAATAAATACATGGATGCTGAAACACAATGAAAGTATTACGGCATTTACTCTGCCGTAAATTTTCTAAGTTTCTATGTTTCTATATTATTTGCAGTAAAAATAAATGGTTAAAGTGGAGAATAACACATGCAAACATAGGCATGAGAAGGCATACACAATGCATGCAATTGTGTATAAATTTATTTCGATGTCTTCTCTGCAGCAGCAGTCAGAGTAATTCAAAGTCTCACTCGTCTTCATGCTGGTGATTCTAATTTGTTCTTTTATGTTAATCCAAAAGATAGGAAGTGACATGTATTGTGATCCCTAAAAGTTCATTATCCGCACTTGCTCCAAGAGATGGTAGATGGGAATGGGAAAAGGGGAAAGAACGGATTGATTGTTGCATGTGCAAACTTCAAGTTGCAAGTTATAACCCTGCATGAGAACACCAGACAGTAAATTTTAATTTATTGTTATTTTTCTATAAAATCTAGTGGTCTTGTGTCATCACGTTAAATTCCCTCTTCAAATCTCGGAGGCAAAACTTGCCGATCATAATGGCAGTGGTTGGCAAAGAAAAATTGAGGTACTAACAAAATATATGGGCCCTTAAATTCTGCGGGGGTTCTACTGGTCTCCTGCTGTAACTGCAGTGGGAGACTGGAGGAACCCCCAAGGAAATGGTGTTAACAGCTGTTTACGTTTCCCTAGAGTTTCTACTGGTCTCCTTTTGGAGTTACAGCGGGAGACCAGTGGAACCCCTACGGAATTTCAGGGCCATGTAGTTCAATAGCTAAAGTGAAACAAAAAGCAACAACTTTCACAAAAATAAAAAAAGCAAACTATTGTAAAGATTACTAAATATCTGGGAATGTACTCAAAGCATATTGTCAGGGTTTGTGTAACCTTCAGAAATTGTTGTGACTTCACTGGTGTGAGTTTTAATGTCACCCTAACTTCCGAAATGTTTTACAGCCCAGTAACACACTCACCAGCAAATATTATTCTCCACTTTAACCATTTAATGAACAGTTATGCAACAGAACTAATGTTCTATGGCTTTATTTTGATCCATTTTATTGATGCTTATAGACTGAACGGTGAATTTCTATTGCACACGGCTGAATGGGAAAAGGAAGCCAAGTAATTGTTTTAACATATTTATTATATGCATTTATTTTCCTTACAGTTGTTTTTCATTAAACAGAAATAATGTATTTGTTGCAATGTTTTATTTCCCCCACAAGTATTTGTATTTTTTCACTGTTATTGATCTATGCTGACATTTACTCTTTCCTATTTAGTTCCATTTTTGTTTAATCATTTATTTATTTCAAAACAATGAACATTAATAGATCGACATCAAACAACCCGGTAGCAGTAGAGTGCTGGCTTCCCAACCAGATGACCACTAGCTTGAATTCCAGCTTGTCACCCAAATTTGCCTGCAATTGCTGGAAGAGTGAGATTTGTCAGCTCTCGACTATACTACGAGATGGAGATCCCACTCTAATAGAAACATAGAAATTTTAGCACAGGAGGACACTATTCGGTCTCCTTGCCTGTGTTGAATTTAGGCTCCTCTTCGAGACTCATTTTGCACTGTCCCATTTCCCCCCACTTCTCTCCATACCCTTTAATATTCATCTTTAAGTAATTATCTAATACCCTTTTGAATGCTATAATCGATTTAGCATTTGTCAGTATTTGTGGCAAAGTTTTCCAAATGTGATACAGTCTGTTGCAAGGGTATCTCCTGTTGGCCAACCATAGAGGAGCAGTGATAGTGGTTAAGGAGTAAAGTGCAGTCTGTCTTACCCCTATGGTCAAAGCAGGCTACCTGGTAGTGATCTTGTCTTTAAGAGGAATATGGAGAGTCAGGTGATGGATAAATATGTGTAGCCATTTACTGTAGCAGGAAGTATATTATGAGTTTGTTATGTATATTTAGTGCTCCCTTGATGGGTAAGTGGGTAAATGTATTACATGACATGCTATTGAGCAATATAGGCCAGGAAGGGGAGAGAGGACAAGGAAATGGGAAGGTGAGTGAAAGTGAGAGGGGGAGGGGAGATGGAAGGGGGAGGAGAGGGATATGGGTGGTGGAAGAGGAAGTAGAAAGTCCAAAAGACTATATTAAATCAAAGGACACCTCCCCAAACATTTTTTTTACAATACAGACAGCAAGCATGTGTCAAGTTTTTAAAGAAAATCATAGATAAAGCAAAGCAGGGCCTGGAACAACAGAGCCAACAGGTATAGGAAGGGTGTTACACATTATGTCAGGCTGGGATGCAGTGAGATGGGACAATTTTAGATATTGGTCAGGCTGTCCATATCAAGAGGTGGCGAACTTTGTAATCTCTGCCACATTAAACCCCACCGTGTCAGAAGCAGTGATGACCAGCACTGTGCCTAGACTCCACGCAGGCCTCAAGAACATTGAAACAACTGTCACATTAAATGCAGAAAATGACAGTTCCAGAATTCATGCTTTTCTTCTTGTCATCACATTAAATTCCTTGCACGCTAACAATAGAGAGAGCAAATATCGAGACAGGCCCGGTGTACCTTCCAGAGCAAACAATGCTGGAATGTTAAATTTGGATTTAACGTTTAGTTTGATTTGAAACAAAATGAAAACAATCTTACTCTGAAAATTAAACACCGCTCCACACATTTCGACAGAGCTACATTCAGTCTCACTTTTTCAAAAATGCGAGAGCCAGAAAACTTCTGATTCAACTGGTAATGCCAAAGTTCAACATCTACGTGGCTTGGACTGCATCGATCTTAAAACTTTATTCCACGTAATGTTCACAATTTCATTATCCTGCTTGTTCTTGATTTTAATTCATTTAGTAACAAAATTGTTTTAAACACCCATTTGCAAGTGCCACCCATTGATAAAAAAACTCATAAAACATTCACTTCCGCAGGTACTGAACAATTAACTTAAATCATTTCACTATTTTACCTTTAGCTGTAGGTTGTAGAGAAATAAATAATATTTAAAACCCTACCAGTATAATCACTGCTGCTTTGTGAGAAATAAGGCTGGGTGTGTGTGTGACAGGCAAGGTGTGACACTCTTGATGTTAAAACTGTGACCATGATGGCACTTACAGTCATAAATAGTAAACAATTTTACAACACTAAGTTATAGTCCAACAATTTTATTTGAAAATCACAAGCTTTCGGAGGCTTCCTCCTTCCTCAGGTGAATGTGGAAGGAGGAAGGAGGAAGCCTCCGAAAGCCTGTGATTTTCAAATAAAGTTGTTGGACTATAACTTGGTGTTGTAAAATTGTTTACAATTGTCAACCCCAGTCCATCACCGGCATCTCCACATCAGGCATAAATAGTACTACAGGCAGTAGAATGGCTTTGAACATGGGGAAAAGCTACACTGAAAGTTTTCATTGAAGATCATGCCCCACATGCTGAGTTTAATATCTAATACTTAGATATTTCATCTTTGCAAATTGGTAAAAGTTAAAGCTTGCCCAACAATTTTTCAACAGCAGCAATAACCCGTACATTATTCAGATACGTAGCCTATGTCCAGTTAGAATGATATTGGTGGGACTTGGGAACAGGTTGTTGCCAATCCCTTCCCCTCAATCAAAACTAGTTATATGACATGCGCCATAGGAAGGCTATAATCAGAGAATGCTCTTGAAAACATAGGCAAAAAAAAGGAAATGAAAGGATAGCTGATTAAAAAGGAAAATTCAAATTGTAGAATGTTTTTCCTATTACAAAACCTTTTTGTCAAATCTCATGATTTAACTGCACATATTTATTTCAGATTAACTTTATCTGTCTCATTTCAGAATTTTATTGAACAGTGCCCAACAGAGACTAAGCCTTTTCACATTACATTTATTTTACTGAAGGTCTGGGGTCAAATACTTTGACCCCAGGGCATCAGTGAAGTAATTTCCAATGGTAATAGGGTTTCATCTAAGGAGATCAGGGGAAAAGTTGATAACATTTTACCAAGGTTCAATCTTAGTAGAAAAGATTGATACTGTTCATAGGTTTTAATTTTATAAAATTGTAATGTTAACAAAAAATATCAGGGGAAGCTTAAGCTTATCTTCCTTCATACTATAATAATTTTACTGCAGTAAGATATCAGAAAATGGATGTTAGTCAAACATCAGCGATTTTACCCCGCATCAGAATTTGTCACTATAAATGCTTCAATGGCAGCCAAAAGCACTAGGGTTTTACTGATGTCCATTCTCATGATATTACACTGTAGTAAAATGATTGTAATGTGAATGGTGCTTAACATATTAGCACTACTTTAGAAAATTCAAATTTCAACAGCTATATGCCAGAGAAAATAAATGGTAATTACCTACCTAATTTGTATATTCTTTATGTAATACACTAATAACACTATAAACATATCAAAGTACCCATAGTTAATATGTTTTATAGACCTAGAACTATTATATAGTATATTATCCAGTAAATGCTAGCTATCTAGCTTTTAAGATCTAGCTGTTTTTTGTTCCAACATCGATTCAGATACTGTAAATTTTATCAATATATAAAGAAACTAAAGGTGTGTAGCCTCATAACTCACTGATGATCTTTAACTGGCTATCCATTCCTTATCTCTTATGTGCCTGGAATCATCTTTTTCATTTGTATTTGTGTTATATACTAACCGCATAAACTCTCCTAAAGTACAGCATGTTTGTCACTGTCACAGGTGAAACTGTTGTAATTAATGATACAAGTGTCTTTTACTGAAATGCATTTTGCTTTTGAATTTCTCGCCTGGAACTTGCCACCTGACTCAGTGCAGGCCACAGCTGGATGTCGCTGGGTTGGATCGATAAGGGCAGCAGGGCAGCCAGCATTTCCATCATTTCCATCAGCTCCATCAGCCCTGTACAGTCTAACTAACGATGCCTGCAGGTACAGTGAGGTCTCCACATTCAGACACCAACTACCCATGAACTGTAACAAAGAGCCTTGAGGTGACCTATGAAAAAATAGACTCCATCTAGAGGATCTACTGTTATTATACTTAAAATATCCATCTATAAATAGCTATTTTGCACTAAATAACTTTATAATTCTATTAGGAGCAATAATTATTGGTCAAGAAATTTTAAGGATCTATTGTGCATTACAAGTGTATGTTAAAGTATACATACTGACTTAATGTTCCAATATTTCAAAAATATCTTGTAGCTAATTTAAAATATATTTAAAACAATGAAGACACTATTAAATGTTCTTAAATATAGGTTGGTAAAGGATGGTTTTACAATAGTATTACAAAGATTAACTTTCCTGCTAAGATAAATTCAAATTTAAATTACACTCAGTAGCCAAGATAAAAGGATATTACTGCCATTTAAAAGGAAAATAGTATAATTTATGTCAAAGAAAGGAAATACAAATTAAACTTTAATCACAAAGCCCTTGAAATTACACTGTGCAACATTAGCCTATGAAATGCTTAACCCGTTAGTATCAAATTAGTTTGCTTGTTATTGTAATGGAGTTAATCAGTTTATTTTAACGTTCCAGGTAGGGTAATAGAGGCAAAAATCTTAACTTCATTGAAGATGCAATTAGATGCATGATGGTGGGTATGTGTGTTTTTATTACTATTTTAGAAGGATGAGCTAAGATGGGCTGAGTGGTCTCTCTCATTTGTATCCACCTTACATCATCTTGCAAATATAAAACTCTGCAAAGCCAATTTGACAGCTGTCTAATAATGATAGCAGTCATTAGGTCTACTGCAATTTGCAAAACAATTTCTTTGTACAATTAAAATAACGTTGTCTACATTGTGGGAGTGATTTTAACCCTACCACCCAGTAGAAATCGGCTCTTAAAATTAACCAGGTTTCTTGCCCGCCCTGAAGACTCTGGGAACTGACTGTTCCCAATTTTAACCTGCTCAACCAAGTAGGTGACAAGGACATACCTGCCCAAAGCCAGTGGGTTCCTTTTTTACTTATGCTTGTTGGGTTCCGACGATATTGGGACCGGACTACAATTTTAACTCGACAGGCTTAGCTGGAAGCTACAGTAGGTTTCCCGCCAGGTGAAGAGGATGGGGCCAGAAGAGGCCAAAGAGGTAAGTTTTTAAAAAATGTATTACTTTTTACTTTCCATGTGGGGCCAGGAGGAGCAGAAGTGCACTTCTGGGCCCCACAAGGAAAGCTTAGGCCTCGCCTGCACTAGGCTCACCCCGCCACCCCTTGCCCCACCTTCCTGATCACAAGACCCCCCCTTAGGATGGCCCTGGCAGCTGATCCCATCACCTACCTGATCTTGACGGGCAGCTTCCGGGCTGCATGATTTCCTTTGCTTCCCGCCAATTTCCCAGCCAGAACAGGAAGTTGGCTGGGAATGGCTGGGAAGTCGGCCTGCGGGAGTTAAATTAGGCCCAGGAATCATTTCTGGAGCAGCGGGTGAGTTTCTAACTTACAGTACTACTCACCAGCTGAAAACTGGCCCCGAGTTAAAAGCAGGCTGTGTATTTTTAAAATTGTATCGTCATGAACTATGGTGTACTGAATAATCGGCAATATATTGTGTTCCAAATTTGCCCCCATGAAATCTTTTTTGCTTTATAACTCACCTTCAGAAGATGTTCGAACTCTTGAATGGGGAGGCTTTCCATACATTGGACAAAGTATAACCTTCAATGACACTAGCATTATCCCCACTGCAAATAAAAATGTTTCAAACCTCCACTAAAGAACAAATATGTAGTCTCTCACTGTTCATTTTCCCCAATGCTAGCCAGCATTTTTAATTATATGTAATTAGAATCCAGTAGAAAACAGGACTTGTATTCTGCTTTATCTGCGATGTCTCTGCATGAATGAGAAGATTGGACACAAACAGTGCTCTCTGCTTTTAGTGCATTATCCCTTTATTCTTTCATTTTTTTCCCTTTTGATACACTAATAAGGATGTATGGATCCTGATCTCATCAGGGACAAGGACAGGAGAAATAGGAATGATTAAATTCTTCCTCCTCCCTCCCCCCCACCATGGCTTTTGAGCTGGAAGGAGAGAATAAAATCAGATAGCAGGATGCAGAAGAAGCAGATCCAGCAATATTTCTGTAATACTTGCTCCCTGGAATTAGCATTGAGTGGGGAAGTTGAGTACCTCTATTGCCAGTGCTGTTTCAAGGCAAGCCACTTGCCTTGAACCAAAATACATTTGCATTGCTGCACCAGGGCAACAAATTTACCAATAATTTTTCAAATACTAAAAACATCTCAGGAATAAAGTCTTCATAGATCCTTTAATGCTGACTGTACAAAATGCTTGGAATGTTCTTAAATGAAACAGTTAATCCAAGAAGAACAATATAGAAATCATTGGGATCATGAATAGTGATACCATATATGAATTGCTTGGTACACAACTATGAGGTGAATATTCAGGCAAGTAGGAAAGGCTATTGGATGGCCTCAGTGGTACCCTCTTAATTCTCATTAATTTATCGCATCCTGCAGTAATATTCAGAGTAATTGCACGCTGCTGTTTCAGCACTTAACACTTTTAATCTAAGCAAAAAGACATTTTTATGTTGTATATTTATTATTGCAACCACCAGAACATTTTCAGAAGCATGTCAACATTTATTTTAACTAACAAAGTCTATATTTACAGTATTCTATCAAAGATAAACGAGTATAGGAACATAGGAATATAGGAACAGGAGTAGGCCATTCAGCCCCTCGTGCCTGCTCCGCCATTTGATAAGATCATGGCTGATCTGTGATCTAACTCCATATACCTGCCTTTGGCCCATATTCCTTAATACCTTTGATTGCCAAAAAGCTATCTATCTCAGATTTAAATTTAGCAATTGAGCTAGTATCAATTGCTGTTTGCGGAAGAGAGTTCCAAACTTCTACCACCCTTTTTGTGTAGAAATGTTTTCTAATCTCGCTCCTGAAAGGTCTGGCTCTAATTTTTAGACTGTGCCTCCAAGTCCTAGAATCCCCAACCAGAGGAAATAGTTTCTCTCTATCCACCCTATCTGTTCCCCTTAATATCTTATAAACTTCGATCAGATCACCCCTTAACCTTCGAAACTCCAGAGAATACAACCCCAATTTGTGTAATCTCTCCTCGTAACTTAACCCTTGAAGTCCGGGTATCATTCTAGTAAACCTACGCTGCACTCCCTCCAAGGCCAATATGTCCTTCCGAAGGTGCGGTGCCCAGAACTGCTCACAGTACTCCAGGTGCGGTCTAACCAGGGTTTTGTATAGCTGCAGCATAACTTCTGCCCCCTTGTACTCTAGTCCTCTAGATATAAAGGCCAGCATTCCATTAGCCTTATTGATTATTTTCTGCACCTGTTCATGACACTTCAATGATCTATGTACCTGAACCCCTAAGTCCCTTTGGACATCCACTGTTTTTAACTTTTTACCATTTAGAAAGTACCCTGTTCTATCCTTTTTTGATCCAAAGTGGATGACCTCACATTTGTCTACATTGAATTCCATTTGCCACAGTTTTGCCCATTCACCTAATCTATCAATATCGCTTTGTAATTTTATGTTTTCATCTACACCGCTTACAATGCCACCAATCTACGTGTCATCGGCAAACTTAGATATGAGACTTTCTATGCCTTCATCTGAGTCGTTAATAAATATTGTGAATAATTGAGGCCCCAAGACAGATCCCTGTTGGACTCCACTAGTCACATCCTGCCAATGTGAGTACCTTCCCATTATCCCTACTCTCTGTCGCCTTTCGCTCAGCCAACTTCCTAACCAAGTCCGTACTTTTCCCTTGATTCCATGGGCTTCTATCTTAGTTAACAGTCTCTTATGTGGGACCTTATCAAATGCCTTCTGGAAGTCCATATAAATACCATCCATTGACATTCCCCTGTCCACTACTTTAGTCACCTCTTCAAAAAATTCAATCAGGTTTGTCAGGCACGACCTACCTTTCACAAATCCATGCTGGCTCTCTCTGATTAACTGAAAATTCTCGAGGTGTTCAGTCACCCTATCTTTAATTATAGACTCCAGCATTTTCCCCACAACAGATGTTAGGCTAACTGGTCTATAATTCCCTGGTTTCCCTCTCTCTCCTTTCTTAAAAAGCAGAATGACATGTGCAATTTTCCAATCTAGAGGGACAGTTCCTGAATTTAGAGAACTTTGAAAGATTATAGTTAGGGCATCTGCAATGTGCTCACCTACTTCCTTACTACAATAATATCAGACCCAAAGATTGTAATTGGTGCTTTGCCTGGGGTTACCTTTTTAGTCAGTATAGAGACCTGTAAAATGCTATTTCTCCAAATCTAATTCAAGACACTGAAGTAACCCTCCTTATTGTTCAGCAACAAATTAATCTTTTGTACTGTTGGTAAATTAATTGTTTTCTACTGAACAATTAAATATTTCATAATTCATAAATCTGTACTCTCCATTTTTTTTACCCCACCTGAAGATTGCTTTAACTTTATATGTATTAAACTATACTTCAAAACAGATATTGTGCTGCAGTAAAGTCACTGAATTTCACCATTTGGCCATAGTTGGCCATTTCTCTTAGATGCAGGCTGGTATTCCATCGGATGTAGAAAAACAATATTATTTTATGACAAGAGAAACCGCAAGCTTAAGAGATCGTTTGGACCTTATTTTAAAAGTGCTAACTACATATTCCCATTCTGATAAGCAGGAACAAAAATGTACAAAGACCTGGGCAATATTCGCATAATTTGCTCAATACAGGATGACATGCCATTACTTTCATTTACACTTTTTTATCACATATGTAGACACCAAACAGAACTGGGTAATAAAACAACTCACATACTCATGCACTATATTCAGGATGTAAAAGCATGTGTCAAATGATATGCCTGCATGCACCCCATCCCTACATACAGACTAATACATTTCAGCTCATGGCAAGAGAGAGATACTTGCAACAGAGCATTTAGAGATATCATTCAACTGAATGAACTATTACTAACAGTGACAAGCTGGAAAAATGCTCTCGCTTTTCAACCTGTACAAATGGTGCCAGCTTGCAATAACTCACAGTGGACATTCCATTTCGAGTCAAAAACTATTATCCCATCTTCTTTATTTGTGCACTGTTCTATTGTACCTTCTCATGGTTGAATAAATATAAAAGTATTTGTCAGTTCTTTCAAAATATACCAATAAATTACATCATATTTGATTCCGTGAATCTGATTGGTTGTAACCTGTAATACAAATATTGCACCTTGTAATTGTTTTAATCTAATGGAAAAGAATTAGCGATATACTCAGTCATTGATGTCTTGTAAGTAACAATAATGGTTTGATACAGTACATTATTTCCAACGTGCACAATTTCATTTATAAACATAGCTTTGCTTCTTGGTCATCTGTAAATCTTTTATTATTCATGATTCAATTATTATAATAGATTTAGCTAGCGCTGTCCGGAAAGATTTTGGATACATTCACTTCAATAGGACAGCCTCTATAAACTAAAATTATTTTTCAGATATCTTCCTCAAATGTTCCATCTTATTTCATTAAATTTTGCACAGTATAATTCTATGCATGTGTCAATTTTAATTTCAGAGGTACAGATATTCAAACTATTCATTTTGGCTATTCAGCCACAAAAATATCTTCTAACATGGGACTCAGCATTCACTTTTACAATCTGCTCAGCCAACAGTATGAGTTTCTGCACATTTACTTGCCATATTATTTCATGGAATTGGAAAAATACTAAAATTTGGCATCATAACACACTCTCACATATCTCTTTTTGAAAATATGAAGTAAGCATTTTTTATTGTGCTTATGAAGGTGAGCAATGTTAGTACTGGGAAATAGAACAGTTTCTATTTTAGCCACTCACTGTCACCATCAAGCATTCACAGGGCAGGATTTTGTGCAGTAAAGCTCACCCTATGGGGGTAATTTTAACCTAACCTGCCTGGTGGGAAACTAATGGAATCGGATCAGCCACCCCGCCTGATTTAATTTCCCAAATGCAGTTTCCTGCCAGGTAGCTTAAGTTGAAATTATCCCCTATGTTGCCCTAGTGTGTGCCTTAGCCCTAAGCTTAAATGAGCATCCCTACTGCCCTGTATAACATTACCATTTCCTAACCAGCCAGTCTTGAGTGATTTGGCTAATTTGGTGTCAAATCATGGGTAGTTTGCACCTTTTATCCATGAGGAGCTTGTTTGAGACTACCTAAAATTACTTCCCATAGCAACCTTAAAACCAGCCGAGAGAGGAGACTTCCATTCCATCATTCTGGATTGGATTCAAATCTAAGTCCCAGAGGTGGTAACTCACTTCACTACACTGCCCAGTCTGCCAAATATGGTATTTTCCACATTTAATTCAAATCATGTAACCAACTGTTAACATTATAGCGGTAAAGAGGGAGCTGTGTTATAGATTCTTTGGGTAGGTCATTAAGCTGATTATCTGAATTGGAATTTCCACTTATTATCAGTTGTGACATTTGTGCTGCTGCAATAGTGCCCTAGAGCAATCTAGCAGCTAATTACACTTCCTCTAGTATTTGTCAATGCACATGTGGTCGTCCATACTTATAAATAAAAGGATACAAAGAGAGAATTCTACAGCCATAAGGTAGAACACTGAGGTTTGTTCATGCATTGACTTAATATAATTTTACAAGTTAGTGGAAAGTACCATTTAGAGAACATATTTGTGATTTAAGCAGAAAAATCAGTGATAATCTGGATTCACTGACTTACCCATTAGGGCTATATGAGTGCTGGATAGTTTGGCCTCTTAATGAAGAAATTTGCTTGAATCTGGCAAGCAGCCAATGATGTGCTTAAATGCAAATTTATTTCTGAGTTTGAGTAAACTAAATCTTTATCCTGTTTACTTCATGTTTTATGATATTGCCTAATTATGACTTAGATGAAGGGACTGAGTGTAATGTATCCAAGTTTGCTGATGATACAAAGGAAGGTGGGAAAGTAAGCTGTGAGAAGGACACAAAGAGACTGCAAAGGGATATAGATAGGTTAAGTGAGTGGGCGAGAAGGTGGCAGATGGAGCATAATGTGGGGAAAAGTGACGTTATTCACTTTGGTAGGAAGAATAGAAAAGCAGAATATTTTTTAAATGGTGAGAAACTATTAAATGTTGGTGTTCAGAAAGACTTGGTTGTCTTCCAACAAGAAACACAAAAAGTTAGTATGCAGGTACAGCAAGCAATTAGGAAAGCAAATGGCATGTTGGCCTTTATTGCAAGGGGGTTGGAGTACAAGAGTAAGGAAGTCTTTCTACAGTTGTACAGGGCTTTAGTGAGACCTCACCTGGAGTACTGTGTACAGTTTTGGTCTCCTTATCTAAGGAAGGATATACTTGCCTTGAAGGCGGTGCGACGAAGGTTCAATAGATTAATTCCGAGATGAGAGGGTTGTCCTATGCGGAGAGGTTGAGTAGAATGGGCCTATACTCTCTGGAGTTTAGAAGAATGAGAGGTGATCTGTTGAAAAATATAAGATTATGAGGGAGCTTGACAAGGTAGATGCTGAGAGATTGTTTCCCCTGGCTGGAGAGTCTAGAACTAGGGGGCACAGTCGCAGGATAAGGGGTTGGCCATTCAAGACTGAGATGAGGAGGAATTTCTTCACGAAGAGGATTGTGAATTTTTGGAATTCTCTACCCCAGAGGTCTGTGGATGCTGAGTCATTGAGTATATTCAAGGCTGAGATAGATAGATTCTTGGACTCTAGGGGAATCAAGGGATATGGGGATCGGGCGGGAAAGTGGAGTTGAGGTCAAAGATCAACCATGATCTTATTGAATGGCAGAGCAGGCTCGAGGGGCCGTTTGGCCTACTCCTGCTCCTATTTCTTGTGTTCTTATGTTCTACTACGCAAACATTCAAATTCATGCTAAATTTTAAACACGATATAGCAAGTATTTACCTTCCAGATTGTTAATCTCTCTGCATCTTTACTTCAATAAGCTGTTCTTATATCAATTAACTGCAGCTGCTATGTCTATGTACAAAATACACACCAACACTTCTATCTTCTAAATCCATTATTTATTTTCTTAGTGTTCTTGCATTAAACCTCAAATTCAGATAAAATTACAAATGTAAAATAGTAAACCATGTACTTATAAAAGATTTGCCCAGTTTGTTCCATGTGTACGTTTCATGTTCTCATAAATGGTCTTTCAATTGGTACCAAAAATTGTTCTAATCAATTTTTTTTGGATAACAGCAATTCAAAATATTTTCCCCTTTTATAAGCATATATTATATGAGCAATCAATGGACTTTAGATCTGCTAAATTTTGTCAGTACCCATCTAAGTTTCTGGATAGAAGCCCTATTTTGGGAGTTGAATTCCAACTTACCCTGTGCCTTTCCCTGTAGTACTGTACAGTCTAAAAGTAACGCATACGCAACATGAGTGTTCACATCATGAAGGAGTCTGGGTAAGATATTAACTTACCTTCAACTCGAAGAGGAAGCTGCAAAGTGGTTGCTCGCTATAATAAGGTGGATAATAAAAAGAAAAAAAGAGGAAAACTACAACAATCGTAATGACAAATGGGAAGGGTATCCCACTAAATTGTCAGCTAATCCTAAATGTTATGAAGAGAGATACTGTACACTCACTGGTGCACCTCTTTGATATGTGAATTTTGCTGAAGGAACATCATGGTGTGCTGTGGGTAGTGTACAGATACATTGATTAAATGGGAATGATTAACCACATTGGTAACAATGTAGTATGGGCAGTTTCCAAACATTAGTAATGAAAGGACTAAAAACAATATGTTAACTCTTAGTTTTATTTGATTCTTCAGCACAAATTAGAAATACAATGGAAGGATGTTTGTAAAAGTATCAGTGGTTTGCTTATGCTTTGGTAGTGTGCATTATAGTGACCCTTATAGACAGAGAGTAGAGCATTACAAAGAATTTGTTGAAGCTGTGACTTAATCCTTTAAACAACTCAGTACAACTACTTGATTAACAGCCCAAAGGGTAAGGTTAATGTAAATGAATTTAATGTTGATCCAATTGTAACATAAATAAGATTACAGCTTGGCAGCCCCTTTCATCACTTTTTGAAACTACTGCTAGCTAAATTTGCATTGAATTCTCAATAGCAAGCTGCATGGATTATTGTATATGCTTAAAATGTTAAGGATGTCATCTTTAACATGAGAAAGTGATTGGTGAGCCTGATTTTTTGGGGGGAGGGAGAAGAGGTAACAGAGTTGCATATCATTTTCATTGTGATGTCATACAAGAGATGCTGTATGTGTTCAGTTAGCAATATTTTAGATTATACAATAATGAGAATTATTAATAAAATGACACCATTTTTCACATAAGCTTAAGTAAAGTCGAACTAGTAAATAGTTGGCTTGGAAATCAAGTTGACATTTTAAAACAGACACCAATTACTTGATGTCACACTATGATGACATAATGAAACCAGATTAAGTACTGCAGGCACTAGCTAAACATCATATAACCTTTGAGCAAAATAGTTTTCCTGTCCCCCCACCCCCAAACCAGAAGAGGTGAAAATATTAAAAGATGCTGCTATCATTGATCTGGAGATTTAAAAAAAAATTACCTGGGTGTCCTTCATTTCATGGATCTTCTATCAATCAAAATTGAGATGTAGATATGATATGGCATTTGACTGAATGTACCATGTAAGGCATGTTGTACTGAGTTGTTTAAAGGATTATCACAGCTTCGACAAATCCTCTGTAACGATCAATTCCTAATGCACACTACCAAAGCATAAGCAAACCACTGATATTTTTACAAACATCCTTTCATTGTACTGCCAATTTGTGCTGAAGAATCTTAAAACTAAGAGTTAATGTACATGATGGTAATCAATCAAAAGACACACCTGCATGATAAATTCAAATTCTAAAAACAAATCACTACCATTTGTTGTAGAGGAATGCTTCCTGTGACAAAAGCTAGCTCAAATCAATAGTGGGAAGAAGATATGTATGAAGTAAATTTTAGAAGCTAAATCTGAATTCCTGGTTATTGAGTTACCACCAATCTGGTTTATACTCAAGCTGGAGCTGTTTTGAACAAACTAAATGCAAGTAGTGAGCAATCAAGATTAATTTGATTGGTTGTAACTGAAAAGTAAATAAGGCCTCCTTCCATTACCAGATGTGAGTCAAATCAGTTTGATTTATGTTTGCATATAATTGTGAAATTTAAATTTCCACTGGTTTTGTGTCTTCCTGTAAAATCATTTTGTTTGTTTTGGTTTTTGTAATCCATGCTTTATTGGAGTTTGTACCTTCAGTAATGTACAACACAGAACTATCAATACACAGTCATCAGAAACAGTACTGCTTGAGGGAGAAGGTGCCATTTAAACACCAAGGGAGATTGAATTCAGTTCAGATCAATAGGTCCAAACTGAATTCAATCACCTATGTAAACTGGGTTAAAAATGGTTATATTGGTTTCAGTTAGAATTGCAGATTATCCCCTAGACTGAATGATGACTATTATAAAGATTCATTATGGTGGCAAATATTAGGAAATAATGGGGTCGATTTTAGGATGGCTGAGCGGGTGCGTTCGAGGCGGGGGATGGGCTCCGAAAATTGGGGATTCCCGGGACAAATCCGGAGCCCGGCTCCAACCCATCCACTTCCGGGTTCCCCAATGACACGCTTAGATGCATGCGCTGCCCCCGCATGCAGGACTCCCACCGGCAATTAAAGCCGGCGGGATCCCACTTAAGGCAATTATTTTGATAGCTCAGGCCGTTAGGAGACCTGATTTGGAGGATATTTTAGGAGCGGTGGGATTTTCATCCAAACTGAGACTGTTTCCCGTACTGGGGGAAACACTCCCAGTTGAAATGGACGTGTTGCAGCCACCAGCCTGTGGCAGCTGCAAAGGTCCATTTGACAGGTGGGGGAAGACCCTCACTCATTGCAGGAGGCCACTCTGTTACTTTGGACAAAGTTTGGCCTGCACCACCCTCCTCCTAACACAAAAAATCACCAACTTGCAACCTCAACCCCGGTGTGCAGACACATTTACCTACCTTGCGGACCCCCTCAAACGTACATCTTCCAGATGGGGGCCGCCATAGGTGCAGTCATGATCTCCTCGGAGGATGAACAGCATCACCAGCCTTGCCGGCCACGCCGTCCACCTCTGACACGTGGAGCTCCACAACACAGTGTTGTGACACATCCACCTGCACAGCAGGAGGGAGGGCAACCGCAGAGAGAGATGCATCGCAGAAGGCACTGCCCTCGCCACAGGGTCTATAGACCGAGGCTCAGCTTCCTGGACCTCTCTGAGGAGCAGTGCACATGGAGGCTCAGAGTCACTCGACGTGTAGTCGTGGACATCTACAGCCTCCTTGATGCCGAGCTGCTCCCGGCTGGCCCGAGCACCATCTTCTTACCTGTCGCTGTCAAAGTCACCACTGCCCTCAACAACTTCTCCTCCGGATCCTTCCAGATGTATTTCCCTGCAAATACACCTGCATCCACTCTGCAGTGACACAATGGGTGGCATCAGGTGTGGGTCTTCATGGTGATCCTCATGAAAGGGCATTATTGCACAAGCCAGTCAAGAATGGCCAAGACGTGGCAGTATGGGTGACAATATAATATGTAATGTGAGTTGATCAGAAATCAAATATAAGTAAAAACCATGACAAACCCTCAAACACCCTTGTGCATCCCCTTCATGCTTACGACACGTTGCCTATCGCTTCCTACTACACATACGTGATGCATGCCCTGTGGCTGCAGCACAGGTTGGGTGAGGCTGACCATGAAAGAGATGCATCAGAGGGTGAGTATGAGATAGAGCCATGAGATTGTATGAAGATTGGATTGAGTGGTAGTGGTGGGATGAGTACTGGCGAGGTGAGTAAGTGCAGGTGAGATAAGGGTGAGCTTTGAGTGGGTGTGAGGAGTGATGTGATAGAGTAGTGTTGGCAGTGCAGAAGGAGATGTGGGGTGGATGTAGGTCATTGCAGCGCCTCCTGCACTGTATGCAGGTGCGTGATATGTTGGTGGTGCTGGTGACCTCCTCTGCCACCTCGAGCCAGGCCTTTGTGGTGGCAGAGGCAGGCCATTTCCTCCCATCCACCGGGGAGAAGATCTCTGTCTTCCTCCTCCCCCTCCTTCTCACCCCAACCAGTATGACCTGGAATGAGGCATCATTAAACCTGGGAGCAGCCTTTCCCCTGGGCTGCTCCATGATGTAATTTTGGCTCCTTTCTGCAGCATCAGTCAGTGCAAGACTGCCCCTTTAAATAGGGCTTCTCCAGCTGACAGCCTATGATGTGGGTGCGCAGTCTGCCCGCTGCGCAGCTTTCCAGCGCGAAACCCGGAAGCCAAGGTAAGTGGCTTCAATTCACTTGCGATTGCGTGCGGAGCACCCCGAATTCACTGGGCGCGTTACCCACGGACCCAGTCGACCCCCCGCTGCCAACCCGCCTCCGACCTAATATCGGGGCCAATATGACTGTTTAGTTTTTAATTCACATTGGAAAAGGTGAAAAATGATCTCAAGTTGAAATTTGAAATAGAAAAAGTATTAGTTTGACATTATCATTTTCAAGTTGAGTATTCCGCAAACTTCAGGGAGCCTGAGATGATCACCCAACTATATATTGTCGACCTTAGTAGTGATTTGGAGAGGTCCCATCCATATCTATGGCTTTTGGTAAGTGACAATCACTGAATCAGGAAATCGTAAATCAATTCAAAGCTTTATATTTATCTGTTAATGTACTAAACGTGGGGACACATGTTTTACAATTAAATTGAGGCAAGGCCAAATGCTGAAACATAAGTTTCATTCTTTCACACTTTTATGTTTAAAAACTGTGCCATTCTCATCTTGGGGTGAGAACACTGAAGAACCATGTTCAGTGATACCACCATGTGATGGTGTTGTGAATCCTGTTCAGGTATCATCAGTTGAATGTGATAAGATGGTCTGGATCCAGTCAAAGCATAGGATCATCTGCAAATCTGACAGAATAGAACTTTTCTAGCCCTACACTTCCTTTCTTGGGTTATGTGGAGCCACCACTGCTCAGAATTCTGCTATATGTCCACATAGTGGGAAACATAGAAACATAGAAAATAGAAGCAGGAGTAGGCCATTCACCCTTCAAGCCTGCTCTGTCATTCAATATGATCATGGGTGATCCTCTATCTCAATACCATATTCCCGCTCTCTCACCATACCCCTTGGTGCCTTTTGTGTCTAGAAATCTATCTATCTCCTTCTTAAGTATATTCAGTGACTTGGCCTCCACAGTCTTCTGTGGTAGAGAATTCCATACCCTCTGAGTGAAGAAATTTCTCCTCACCTCAGTCCTAAATGTCCTACCCCATATCCTGAGACTGTGACCCCTCATTCTGGACCCCCCAGCCAGGGGAAACATCCTCCCTGTATCCATCTGTCTAGCCCTGTCAGAGTTTTATACGGTTCAATGAGACTCCAATGGGACTCCAATCACCACTGAGCACATGTAGAAAATGATATATAAATCAACAAATTGCAATTTAACTGACAGGACTGAAGAATTGTTGAACTAAAAGATTATTTTGGACATAAAGGATCTACCACAATGGAGATGAGTCACAGTTTCACATCTTCACAATGGCCGTTGCAGAATTTCTACACTCTTGCTTGCCAAAAATAGAGATCCCTCAAAGAAACTAATTTGTTTCTTTGGAAGACATTTGTATATTAATACTCAGTATAAGAACTTATCCAAGTCTTGCACATTTACAATACATGTAAATGGTTCACCAAGTTACTATATCTTTATTTGCTTTTATAGGAGTGAAATTACCTTGCTCTACATATCACCTTTCCACCAGTTCAGTGCTATTAGTTAAAAGATATGGTGCAGAATGGAAAATGGGGGTCTGGAGAAGAGAGGGACACTGGAGAATGGGGGGCGGAAGATTGGAAATCATGTGGCGGTGCTGGCACTCTCTCCTGTAACCACATTCCCTCACATCCTTTAATATTCCTCCTTTTCAAATACTTTTCCCATTCCCTTTTAAATTATGTTCTAGTCTCTGCTTCAATAGCTACTTGTGGTGAAGATCTCATAGTCTAATAGCCTTCAGTTCAAAACCTTTCTTCTCCCTTCCCCCTTGATTCATCCAGTGAGAATCTTCAGTCTCTGTCCCCTTGTTCTCCATTCGCCCACAATCTTTCACTTCTTACCGAATCTAAAGTCCCCAGGTTTCACTCACCCCTTTACTGGCTGCTTCACTTGGTGCTGCTCCCACTCACCACACTGCTGCTGCTGCTGCTGCTCCCGGCTCTGCAGGAAATGCTGGGCCCCATGCCCACTTCATTCCTCAGTCCTCTCTTCCTACCTCCCCCCACCACATGATTTCCAATCTCCCGACCCCCATTCTCCAGTGTCCCTCTCTTCCCCAGACCCCCATTTTGCACTCCCTCTCTCCCGCGAACCCCCCTCCCCTGACTTCAATTTCCAAGTCTCCCTCTCTCCAACCACTCCCCTGCCTCCCTCCACCTCTACGCCCAGTCTGCTGTCATTTTAGCCCCGAGCCCCAATCGCCAATCCCCCAGTCACTCCCCAGTCCCTGGTCACCTACTCTCGCTTCCCACCCCCGAACCCCATCGCCTGCCCCCTCGCCTGCCCCCTCGGCCCTGTTCATCCTGGCCCAGCAACTCTTCCCGCTCCCTCTCTCTTTCCCCCTAGACTCCCAGCAACCAGCCGATCCCATTTCCTGCCACCCCTAAGCGAGGGCCAGCTCTCTGTAGTGGGGAGTTGCCATCACCAAGGTGGTGGCTTCTCTGCGGCGGAAGCCAGTGACATCACAGAGGGGAGGGGGAGCAGCTGCAGTGGAACATTTAAAGCACAAAGTTTTCCCGGACTGCTAGCAGCAATGCCCGGGAGATTTATGCCCCATTCTGGGAGACTCCCGGGCAATTCGGGAGGGTTGGCAACCCTACATGGAGCACATTGGGTCTTGGTGACAATACATACATGGAATTAAAAACAACCATAAAATTTATAGTACGTATATTCGCTATGATTTAATAAAAGATGGCTGGGTGTTAATTCAAATCTGTAATCTAATCTTAATGTAAATAAAATATATAAACCACTCTGATTTTGGTATTGTGGTTTACGATATCACCTTGAACCTCTCAACTACATTGTTATTTTGAAATCACTCTCAGCTTTCCATTCTGCACCATATCTTTTAACTAATAGCATTGAACTGGTGGAAAGGTGATATGCAGAGTACTGTAATTTCAATTCCATAAAAGCAAATAAAGATATAGTATCTTTAGATATAGGATCTGGGGGAATGTGTTACAGGAGAGAGTGCCAGCACTGGCACCGGGGATCAAATGGCCTCCTCCTTTGTTGTAATTTTTTTCATTCTATGAAAATTCTCCTTTGTTGAGTCCGGGCCCAAGAAGTGGTTTAGAAATGTTGGTGCTGTGTTGACTTTAGGGCAATTGCCCCAAACAATGAGCTTGCTGATTTTTGTGCAATCTTTCGGTTTGGTTCAGGTCAGTCTGTGAGAAGTCCAAGTACAGATCGGCTCCCAGTTCAGAGTTGACACCTTCACACAGAACCTGAATCCAAACCAGAGTCCAAGGAGATAGGGAAACAGTTGGGGCCTGTTAAAAGTAGCATTGACCTTGTGCATTGTAGGGGGATTCTGGCTCTAGTTACAGGGTGAATATCAGTAGGTTATAGGATTACCACTAGTTACAGATAGGATATCGGGGGTGATACACCTGTTACTACCAGTTATCAGTGAGTTACTGTATTACTGTTGGTTATGAGAGGTATCTGAGTGTTACCAGTATTACTGCTAGTTATCGGTGCAATTTCAGTGAGCTACTATTAGTTATTGGTGGAATCAAAGTTCCTCCCACCTCTAGATTCCTCCTTGCGAATCCCTCTTCCACGTTTGGTTCCCCCCTTCCCTGCCTTCGGTTTCCTTACTTCGCCTGGAATTTCTCACATAACGGTTGCTGGCGCTAAACCACAAGCAAAGGTACTCAACCATAGAGGACCCAAACTTTATAATGTAAATGCAGTAACATTTGCAGACGCCACATGATCAGACGTCATATCATCAAACCTGCAGGAATACCTCCAACCAGAGTTGGCAACCCTAGCTCCGCATCATTGATATATAAGGATATTCACACCAAAGGATGGCTTATGATACAATACTACAAATCTATTGACAAATAATTTGCAGTTACCAGGAAATTCTATGTCCAATCTATACTGCATAGAGGATGCTCAGTGGGTAATTGTGAAATATTGTTTTCAATCCACTAAAGTGAAGCACTGTAGAGTTCACTCCTTTGTGACCCAGCAGCAGCCAATGTGAAATCAGAAAGTAAATATTGAAAATTATGCAAATTACTTAAATAAGTATCTTTTTAAATCATTGTGGCATTTACTAAAGAGAATGATATAAGGCAACAAATTGTAACCCTTTTGAAAATAAACCCTTCTGCCAATCTTTAGTTGGCACCACTGCTGCATTTCCAATTTTCTTTAGCTGCCTCAGATTTTACACTGCCATTCATCTCATTGTGCTCCTCTGTCAAAGCACTAAGGTACAGTATGTGTCACCTTTTTTATTGGACAGCCAGGTTCTGTTGTGAATTGTTTGGCTATTGGCCAATTTTTGTCTTACAGTCCTGATGTTATCCCTATAGGGACACAGGATAACATCCAAATTTAGAATTCCAGTGTACTAAGTCCAGCATTCCTGTTGGACCAAACTGATCCCTGTCAACAAGCAATCGGACATTGTAATCAAAGGTAATGGCTGAAATGCCAGTTTGCTACACTTGTCATTGTGGCTAGATGTTAGGGAGTTTTGAAGGGCCAACAATTAATGAAAATAGCACGTGGCAAACTTTTAATTTTACCATTTGCTCTCCTTTGCTTCATCCCATTCCTGAAGACATTGAATGTAACATTTAACTTTGGCGGAGGTGTAAAACAGGTGATATTGGATCGCCCGCCCGTTATACTCCCCCCCTCCCCCGGTTAATTTTCCTTTCCATTGACTTTAATGGTAGCAGAAATCAGACTGGGTATATAACGGGTGGCCAATCCAATACCACCCATTTTACGCCCCCGCCAAAGTTAAATGTTCCACCCATTGACTCCTTGTTGAGCTTTAATCCTAGGGTGCTATTATAAGCCTTAACAGTGAATGTCATCAAGCTATTCTATCACAGGGCACATCACACCCAAGCCCAATGCTGTCTTCACCAAATATCCACAAATGTGCACTTTCCAATCAGGGCATTGAATAGCAATCAGGAGTGTGGCACTTGGGCCAGTTGTAATTCTCCTACCATGCCTAACCTAAATCATCTAATTGAACACAGGCCAAGGATTGAACATGGCTCCCTTATTGTGACAATTCTTTTTTCCTCCTACTTTTAGAATAGCCAGAAAAGGCACATATCATTTTTACAATATCATGACATTGTGCCACAAGTTATCAACAGTATAACTGCATCAGAAAAACATATTAACATGAAAAATCAGGGGTGAGAAAAGTTCACTCAGTCATCAAGCTCATTCTTCTAGTGCATTAAGACTGCAGTCATAGTGCTCCACTAACATTTTGATATAAAATGGTTTTAAGTGCAGATTGTCATGATAGAGACAGTATGTCTTAAGAATAAGGTCATAAACTAACTCTTGAGGGCACTAAAGCCAAGCAATAACGGACCCCCCACCAGAAGGTTATTTCATACCATTTTGTACTCTGGAATATAACTCTTGTCTAGCGTGATACCAAATTTTCTGAGTCTCACTCTACTTCATTCTAGTCTCAGGTTGGGCCCTGATGTCAAATTCATTATAAAGAAAAACACATATTTAGATAGCACAGCTCACATCCTCAGGATATCCCAAAGTGTTTCACAATGAAGTTTGGGCACTTTTTTAGGCAAACTTGACAGCCAATTTGCACACAGCATGATCCCACAAACAGCAATGAGATGAATAACTAGATAATCTGTTTTTGATGCTGGTTCAGGGATAAATGTTGGCTAGGAAAACACCCCTACTCTTTTTCAAATTGTGCCATGGAATATTTAAACCCAACTGTTTAACTTATCCCAAAGATAACACTTCTGACAATGCAATATTCCCTCAATATTGCACTGAAGTATCAGCCTAGATTAGATGTTCAAGTCCTGGAGTGGGGCTGAACAGTCCCATACGTTTGCTTGCAGTTATAGGGTAATGGTGCATTCAGACTCTAATAGGGCAAAGCCAAAAACGGGTACCAAGGCCTAAACCGATCTAAACAAAGCAGTGAGACTACCTCCTCTAGGGTCAAACACTGACACCAGATTCAGGCTGCGTTGACGTTGTAACTGTGCCCTCAGCTCAGAACCATAATGTTTTAAACTGTCCCTAACTCTTAATTACAAACCAGATGTGCTCCATTCAAACGAGAGTGGGAATTTGATTTTGGCTTGTTGCCTGTTAATGGGATGAAATGATAAACTAAAGGCAGATTGTTGAAGAAGAGACTAGACGAAACAAATGTTTCTCCATGTAATGCAGAAGCATAAAGCAGAACAATTCGCAATCTTTTTCACAATAAGGCGATCTGGAAGTGTCACATCTCACAACCAGATCGCTCTGAGCCGGGGGATGCTCTATTTAAAGCGAGAAAATCGCTTCACTTTTGCGGAAATTAATCAGGGGAATGGGCTTTGTCGAGCGTGTAGCAAATCTAATCTCTCTTTTGTGTAAATTTGGCTTGCTTGAATTCGCAGTAATTGTGAACACCGTCCCTCTTTTGTTAAGGTGCCACTTAGTCCACGCATAATTAGAGATCGCAGTGGCTGTGTTTAAAAAAAACGTTTCACATGTTATGTGTGATCTAGATAATGGTATTTTCATCAAAGGTAGCAATTACATTCATTACCGAGATCCGCGTGGCAATCAGGAAATTAAGTGGTAGCGAATGAAAAGCTTCTTATTCTTTTTATCTCTCCCTTTACGCTTTGAAATGCACCATGTTGAGCTGAAATGGGGGAAATAAAAACTGAATCTGAAAAATAAAGTCTTCTTAACCTTTCAGTGTAATGAACTAGCAGAAATCCTAGGGACAACCACTATTATATACTTTTCGGAATGAATGGTTTTATTCCGAGTAATTTCTTATGCAAGTTTTAAATTAGCTCAACATATGATTCAAGTCTTTAAAAGCTCCAGGGCCCGTAGGATTAGTGCGCTGTTCTTTTCACACGTAAATTAATTGTTTTGTGTCCTATAAACTGCAAACACCGCATAAATCAACCAGTTTAGAGGAGACGTAATTCCTATTCCCTTCTAATTACCCCTTTAAATTTGAATTAGTGTAAGTGAATAACTCTATGACTTCCTGAGCAAACAGGTGTAAAGCAGGACTATTAATATTCAGAACTGCACATCATAGAAGACACTATCAAATCTGATGCAATTACTCATTTCAGACAGACAGCCACAAGTATGAATCCAGCCAGGATTTATTCAGTATTTGTTTCGTTAGGTCACAATTTAAATCGACCTGTCCCCGTCAATTCAGTACATATGTTTTCCTTAAAATACACGCTACATGTAGAGGATATGCAATGGAGACCAATAACGTAGCACGTCTGGTTTGCGAATAAGACCCCAAAACTGAAATATGATACAGTCACCAGTAAGCCCGAAAGATATATCCTTGGTTGAAATGATAGGATATTCTACTGTTCTCTTTAGATCACAGATAACCAACTAAATTACTTCAGTCTATCCAGAGTAAAGACTCTCCCCCTTCTGCGGTCCCGTTCTGCAGCTCATTCTCTCGCTCTGTGTGGATAAATTAAAATGAAAACTCCTTTCATTCCTTCCACATCCTTTTATAAATCCTTGATTTATTGTACCTTTGTTTCTGCCTTTTGATATGTTGGACCTTATCTTCTTACTCTTTTATTTCTCTACCCTTGCTTCTCTACATACCGACTGGGTAAAGTTTTCATACCTGTCCTTATGAATGGTTTAACGTCCCCTGTCAAATTTCCTTTATTTTATTTCTTCCTCTGATTTCCCTACTACTTTCACCGTTTCTTCTATTTCCTTTTTTTTCTTTAATTTTCCCACGTCCCCTTCTCTAATATATATTCTTTTTTGACCTGTTTATTCTTATTTTATCTATTCTTTACTGGTTTTGTATTTTTAAACCTCTGTTCTTTGTCATTATTCCTCTTTTCCCCAGTCTTAATTTTCTTGCTTCTTTAACTTGCTGCATCTGGGTTAAAATGCCTAAATTCTCAAGAATTGTTTCTTGAACCAAGTTCTGACTCCGTTGAACCTGTCTCTGAGCCAGATAGTGTCAATAAGTCTGAAGCATCTGTCACAAAACCCACATACTATCCAGGAAACATACAGGTTCCAGGTGTGCAGAAAGAACAGTTCACTCAGTCTCCACGCACTGAGAATAGCAATCTTGGGTGCAGCCAAAATGCCATTTCACATTTCATTTTATTTTTTTAAAAAAAGGTAACTTAAAATCTGTGACATTATTTGGCAAACTATTGAGTAACATCATAATACAAGGCTGCAGTTATACCATACCATTGGTCTGAGACCAGCAGCTGTTGAGTGTGAAGCACAGGTGGTAAGACTGAATTATACTGCAGGCTTTACATGCTTTCTCACCAGGAGAGAGCTCCATGCATGTCCTTCCTCCCCTAGTGGCTATTAATGTTAGTGGGGCGACAGTGAGCAAACAGCAGTATTTGCTTTCTCATGATATTTAAAAGACTCAAATACTAAGTTTATAATTGCTCAAGAGACCCAACAGACTGTCAGAGTATTTTAAACCCAGCTTTACAGCAAACTGGAGTTATACTTTACTCGGTGTGAAGGAGAAATATATTTACACTTACCAGTGTCTCTCAGTCACCATTTGCTAACCAGTTTTTATGCTCTAGAACTGCTGGAAGGAAGAAGTATGGAAGCTGTGCTATCCCAATCCACTGCCCCCTATCTTGATATTAGCATGAGACAGCTGTATTTAGAAGTTATATGGTCAATTCATTTCTAACAGTTTCTTCAACCATAGGTCAAAGATGGTGAAACAAAACAAATTTTTAGCAAAATAGTTTTTTTCAGGGAGCTATAACAGAAGAAATAGAAACCAATGTATTATTGACCAGTTTAACATCTGAATAATGAAGTTGTGCTATGCTTTTACTGAAAATGTATAAGTATCTCCCTACTAAGAAATATATAGAGCCTTAAAGAATGTTATAATATTACAGTGAGTTCTTTAGCTCCTAAAATGTAAATGTTTTAACTCCCTGACATGCCAGAAAATGAAACATATGACACCTGTGGGCAAGGAAAAAAAGTGAGAACTCCCCCAATTAATGTTATGATGGAAGGGTGCACATGGTTGAAGATTTTTAATTGATATATAGAAACAATTATCAGCTTGAATAAATCTTCACTGGGATGAATGATTACTTGTTTCCTCATATATAAAATAATTCACACCCACAGAATAAAAAAAGCTATTTGCTGAAGCTATTCTTTAGATATCATATTTAGATCTTTGCATCATACATGGCTGAAAAATTAATCCATTTCTCTTATGGAGCAAGGGACAGAAAGAGTATTTAATGAGGGAACTTACCAGGTGATAGGCAATTACAGTCTGTGACCAAAAACATGCTCCATCTACAGTGACTTAGTGTGCTTTTATGTAATTGTAGCCCTTGCATTTAATATATTGTTTTTAACATTTGAATTTGGTCAACCATTTACAAATCTGACCTGATAATGTTGTGAAATTTTAAACTAAATGATTACAGCACAGACCTGTACTATCGGCTTTCACAGAACACCACTCCATGTGAAAATGTGACATTTTAGGATTATCTATCTGTTCCCCTTGTTTATTTGCCAACACTTTGAAGCCGACTATGATACTTTAAATA
Organism: Heptranchias perlo; assembly: GCF_035084215.1. NCBI lineage: Eukaryota > Metazoa > Chordata > Chondrichthyes > Hexanchiformes > Hexanchidae > Heptranchias > Heptranchias perlo. The sequence continues at coordinate 23,520,468 of NC_090345.1, read as the reverse complement.
CTGCTACATAAAGGTGTTTATGCCCTAGATAGCAAATCTGTCAGTTACCACAAATTCATGGTACTACAGGCATAGAGGTGGTGGAGATATAAAGATGGGTGTCATTAGCATACATGTGGAAGCTGACCCCCTGTCTTCAGAAGACATCACTAAGGGGCAGCATGTAGATAAAGAGATGGGGACCCAGGTTAGTTCCTTGGGGAACACAGGAAATAACGGTGTGGGGGCAGACAGAGAAGCCACTGCTGGAGATGCTCTGGGTTTTTACTGGATAGGCAAGAGTGGAACCAAGTGAGGGGAGTTGCACTGTACTGGACAACAGAGGAGAGGTGTTGCAGATGGATGGCATGGTCGACCGTATCAAAGGCTACAGAGAGGTCAAGTAGGACCAAAGAAGAAGCGGGAGTAACCAAGGTGAAATTTGTTGATAAGAGCCACACCACCACCATGGTGGTTAGACAGGGCAGGTGGTGGAAAGTATAGCCAGGTGGAGAAACTTCAGTGAAAGGGCTCGGTGTTGCCGCCTGTGAGCCAAGTTTAAATCAGTTATGATATCCAATGAGGTCATGGATGGCAAGGACCTTGTTCACGAGTGTATGGACATTCTGGAGAGAAATATGGAAAGGGGCAGTGATTGGAAAATCCAAAGGGGTAGTGGTGTTTTGAATGAGTGGGACGAGAAAGAGATTGGTGAGATTAGCCCCTAGTGGGCACGCTGTGCAACATGATTGGAGAGAGAGGAGCATGGGATAGTTGAGGTTGCTGCTCATAAAAAGGCAGTTTTTGGTGCTTTGATAGGCTCTTCAGAAAATGCCAAGGGAGTTACAGAGTGTAACTATTGATTTATCCAAGGAGGGCTTATGGCTGGGATGGTGGTAGGTGATTCAGTTTGCAAAGATATAGTTATGAGTTGGAGTAGGATTGCAGGACCAGAGAGAGGTGAAATCAGAGGTTGCATAATTGGATGACAGGAAAGGGAGGATACAGGAGACAAGGACCTGAGAGGAGCCAATAGAAAAAGAGATAGAAATAATGGGCTTGAGTCCAGAGTGGCAGCCAAAATGTGCATGCAAATGGAGACAGGCGGAATTAAGGTTACATAGGCAAGCCAGAGATTAGCAGAGACATGTCCTGGTTGTAAATAGCGTACAAGGAGGAGATGACATGAGAGAATCCAAAGTTAAAGTCTAACATCCAGTGGTGGGGCAAAGTTGATTTGCAGACAGGGTGGACTCAGCTTGGAGCATTGAGGAATCAATGTTCAGGTTCTAAGTCAGTTGTGGAGAGGGAGTGAATCCAGAAGCTGTTCAAGGTCAGAGTATCAGTGGGCATATTGCTGCTGGCTGTCCAGTGGGAACAGAGGGCCTAGGGCGAGTGGAGATTCGACAACAAGCCAGCAAAGGTTGATCCAAGGATTCGGCAGAAGTGCTTAAGTGTTAATGGTGTGCACCAACGGATCCGGTATACCAGCAGAGGAGCAAGGAGCAGGGGGAGTGAAACCCAAGGATCAGTGTAGTGTAGTCAAGGCAGTCAGGCACCTCCTTTCTTTCAAAGCATATATCAAAACATTTGTTGAATATTAAGTAATAGAAAATAATCTCTTCCTCAGCATCTTACAGATATGTGAATATAGCAACATAAATTAATGATACTATGCTATATGCATCTACACCACAGATGTACTTAACTATATTTATGTCAGATTGGTATTTGATTTCCATTGGTTGAATGACCTTAATATCATAAAGTGTGCACTGAACTTACTTCCTGGAGAGTTTCACGAACCAGTTCAGGTACACTAAATATTCTGATTAGTACCACAATCATACTTTGATTTTGGCTGTGCTAACTGTGTGGCCAGCTGTGAATTGTTGATATTAACTGGCATAATAGAATACAGCTAAATTAACTGTAAAGATTATATAAATCTAGGCATAAAAAGACTTAGAAAAAGAGATTTCCTGTGTGCATTAAAAAACCTGAAACTTGTTTTAGTTGGAATTCCCTTTATCCTTCTTTAAGTTCTTTCTTTAAATGGAGGGAAAACTGGTAGTAGAGATTTACATCTCACTGGTTTTGATACTGATATTGAAAACAATACATGATAGTGCACCAAGTCCCGTTCACCCATCACCCCTGTGCTTGTTGACCTACATTGGCTCCCAGTCTGGGAACACTGCGATTTTAAAATTCTCATCCTTGTTTTCAAATCCCTCCAGGGCCTCGCCCCTCCCTATCTCTATAACCTCCTCCAGCCCTACAACCCTCAGAGATCTCTGCGCTCCTCCAATTCTTGCCTCTTGTGCATCCACAGTTTTAATCGCTCCATCACTGACGACTGTGCCTTCAGCTGCCTAGACCCTAACCTCTGGAATTACGTCCCTAAACCTCTCTGCCTCTCTCTCCTCCTTTAAGGCACTCCTTAAAACCTACCTCTTTGACCAAGCTTTTGGTCACCTGTCCTAATACCTCCTTATGTGGCTCGGTGTCAAATTTTGTTTGATAATGCTCCTGTGAAGAGCCTTGGGACATTTTACTACATTAAAGGCGCTATATAAATGCAAGTTGTTGGTGTTGAAAGCAAAATACACCACTCATATATTACACTTTACTGATTTGGCACTGAAGTCAGATTGTAAATTTCCACAACTCCTCCCAAGGTCCCACCCATTAGACAGATTAATATATTACTTTTTCTGTTAGTTATAGCAGTGTAATGGTGGCTCGTGTATTTACTATTTTCTCCCATTGAATAGAAGTACTACTAGTGTGTCTAGAAATTGTATCCTTCCTAGGGCATGAGTTTTGTTATGCTTTTGCAATTATAAAACTAGAGTATAATTTAAGGGAGAGAATGGGGTTTAATTGAAAGGATCATTTATTAGAAATCCAAAACTGTCCAGAATTCAAAAAGGGGTAAGGAATTTACCTATACAACTCCTTGAGTCCTGTTGCTTTCAATGAAAGATCACTCATCTTAAAAATTAACTTCCTTCCCTCAAGGTACCACTTTCATAGCTAGTCACTGATTGGGATTGGCAGGGAAAAATTGTGGCCACCATGTTCAAGTGGGACTCTCAATCCTGACAATACTGGTTATGAAGAAGTTACTTTTTAGCATGTTTCCAGGCTGGTATTCATTTGCTGCTTTGTTTTGTTTTGCTAAAGCACAGATAACAGTGCCATCTAGTGCTCAACTGCAGTCAAAGACATAATTTACACTATGAACTCAGTTACAAACTGGTCAACTAACTACTATGTACATAATAGAGCTGCACTTTTAACACACTATTTACTGCCCTTTGTCATAAGATACTACTCATTTAATAGCACATTTACATTGTATTGTAGTACTGGACTTGGGTATAGAGGGCATCATTTCAAAGTTTGCAGATGACACGAAACTCGGAAACAAGTAAACAATGTGGAAGGTAGCAACTGACTTCAGGAGGACATAGACAGACTGGTGTAATGAGCGGACACATGGCAGATGAAATTTAGCACAGAGAAGTGTGAAGTGATATATTTTGGTAAGAAGAATGAGGAGCGGCAATATAAACTAAATGGTACAATGTTAAAGGAGATACAAGAAGAGATCTGGGGGTGCACATACACAAATCTTTGAAGGCGGCAGGACAAGTTAAGAAGGCTGTTAAAAAAGCATATGGGATCCTGGGCTTTATTAATTGAGACAGAGTACAAAAGCAAGGAAGTTATTTTAAACCTTTATAAAACACTGGTTACGCCTCAGCTGGAATATGGTGTTCATTTCTGGGCACCACACTTAGGAAGGATGTCAAGGCCTTAGAGAGGGTGTAGAAGAGATTTACTAGAATGGTAAAAGTGATGAGAGACTTCAGTTATGTGGAGAAGCTGGGATTGTTCTCCTTAGAACAGAGAAGGTTAAGGGGAGATTTGATCGAGGTGTTCAAAATCCAGAAAAACATTCTTAATAAAAGACAAGATTCCTGTTGAATCACTGAAGAATTAGCCTGGTTATGGACAAGATACTTTCTGTTCCTAAGGCATTCCTTATTTTGCATGTCTATGGATATATTAGATCTAGCTAATATCTTGACATAACATAGAAAACAGATCATTGAGGGAACTGAAAACTCTCAGTTTCAAGACATAGGGAAGAGTGAGATGCAGGGAGTTTGAGCAGAAATTTCCACCAATTAAATATTGGGAAGACCAAAACCATTGTCTTTGCCCCTCCCCCACCCCCCCACCACAAACTCCGTTCCCTAGCCACCGTTTCTATCCCCCTCCCTGGCCAGTGTGAGGTTGAACCAGACTGTTTGCAACCTCTGCATCCTATTTGACCCTAAACAGAGCTTCCGACCCCATATCCTCTCCATCATCAAGTCTGCCTATTTCAATCTGCATAATATCACTCCTCTGCCCCTGCTGCTGAAATCCACATTCATGCTTTTGTTACCTCCAGACTCAATTATTTCAATGCTCTCCTGGCAGGCCTCCCATCTTCCACTCTCCGTAAGCTTGACTTCATCCAAAACTCTGTTGCCCGTATCCTAACATACACCAAGTCCCGTTCACCAATCACCTCTGTGTTCGCTGACCTACATTGGCTCCCGGTCCAGCAATGCCTCAAATTTAAAATTCTCATCCTTGTGTCCAAATCCCTCCATTGCCTTGCCCCTCCCTATCTTTGTGACCTCCTCCAACCCTATGAGAACTCTGCATTCCTCCAATTCTAGCCTCTTGTGAATCCCCGATTTCCTTTGCCCCAGAGGATGGGCCTTCAGCTGTCTAGGCCCTAAGCTCTGGATTTCCCTCTCAACTTCTCCCACTCTCCCCCTCCTTTTCCACACTCCTTAAAAACCTCTCTCTTTGACCAAGCTTTTGATCACTTGTTCTAAAATCTCCTTATGAGGCTTGGTGTCAAATTTTGTCTGTTAATGCTGTTTTACTATGTTAAAAGGAGCTATATAAATTCAAGTTTTTGTTGTTATTTGGTTTTATCTAAGCCAAGTTGGTACCCAGTGGTAAGATAGGGAAGTGGGGGAGGATTTTAACTAGTAAGGCAGGTGGAAGTCGTGGGGGAAAGAATGGGAAAGAAACAAAACAAATCAAAAAAAAAGGAAGAAAATTAACAAAGATGAAAGAAGAAAATGTCTGTGAAGGATAAGCTTAACCTATTAAGGTGCATATTATGAATGCTAGGCACATTTTCAACAATATGGCTGAACTCGAACTGAATTGTACAAATTGGGAATTACAAAGTAATAAGGATCTCAGTATGTTTAATCTTTAGTGATGGAGGCAATCACATCTAAGAGATTATGAGAGTGTTCAGAAAGGACAGGTTAAAGAAAGCAGATGGAATAGTTCTAAAAATCAGCAACACCTTGGAGGTAAAGGAAGTACAACCATTTTTACATGATTCATTTTCTAATGAGATAAGCCAGCTAGAAGAATGTAGTGCGAAAGGAGCAATGATTTGCTTTAGATGACCAGGCCAAAACAAAAAAACAGGTTACTCTATGAAGAAGTAAAACATGTGCAAACAAAAGGATCATTCAACGAATCAAATATAAACTGGAAATATCCAAGTCTGAGCTGAGCTGGTAAATGTAATGTAAGACTGCTTTCTGACCCAGTTCATTAGGGATGCCACGAGAGATAATTTGCATTTTGACCTGGTAAAGGTAAATGATTCAGATGCCTCAGTGGCAATGGAAGAAATGGTGCCCTAGACAACGGTGACCATAACATGATCAAATTTGACGATCTGGAATAAACAATACCAAAAAAATGCTCAGGTCTACAACTTTAAAGGGGCTGACTTCAAGATAAAGTGCTTAAACAAATCAACTGGGGAGGAGTTCCGAAGAAAACCTCAGTTAAGGACATAGTACTAAGCGTGTAAGGCAAGTGCATACCAAAGGCAAGTGAAGCACAGATCAAAGCGATAAGACCCTAAATGGATTAATAAGACATATATGAAGTGAAATAAATAAGAAAGCTAAACTCTCAAAGCCTGGAGGACGAATGGTGAGCAAAACTACAGAAGAATACAGCAATCTCCTAGAAATGTAAAAAAAAAATGGTCTGATGAAAGAGGGAACCAGAAATGTGTATAGCCTTAGAAACAATAATATTTTTCTCCACTATTATAACAGCAAAAGGGTTATCAAGGAAGAAAGCAAATAGAGTTGAAACGGAGGATGAACTAAAAATTGTAATCTTTAACCTTACTCAAGGCATATAAATTTTGTACTGGTGTCCTTTAGTCCTAGAGGCCTTCTGATACCTCACCAATTGGCCATTCTTGATGTAAGAGTCTAAGTAGAAAGGGCCAGAATTTGCACAGAGCAGCGTGGCAACAATTGCTGCAGCTCCTGCAAAATAAATTTACAAATGTACTCTGTGGCGTTGGCTTGCGTGATTTTGAACTTTTAAAGAATTGTGCGCTATCAACGTAGCCTCTGAACAAGGTAGGTTGATTCGCATGGAAATGTCTGTGAGAATAGAAGACATGCCCACAAAATCTGTCAGGAAGAGAAGTCACACCCACAAGCAGACTTCATTCCTTTAAAGTTAGTTTTCTGAAAGTTATTGTGAACAAAAATTTAAATTTTTTAAAAATAAAAAGCCAAAGAAATAATGGGATTAAATTAGAGACAGAAGCGAAAAGTAAAAATTTTTTTTTTTTAAAAGACCAAAAATTGAGTAATATGAGACTCCACATTTTTAAAATTTAATTTTTAGTTGTTATCACACTTTTAAAATTTAATTTAGACCTGGTATTTTTCAGCGTACCTTTTGGTGGCGTAATTAATTACGTTCCAACTGGGCAGATGAGCAAGTTTGCAATTTTTCAGTGATTTCTATGATTGTAGCATGCGATGGCCCTTTAATTCGAAGCTGTCAAATCGCCGGAGAACCAATAGGAGCAAGTTCACGATTTCCACGTTTTAGTACGCATGTGCAAACGTGGGAACTTGCTCCTTTGATTTGCCATAGAAAACGGAGAGCACTGTTGAGCTCCTCCTTTATTTCGGGAGCAATTTCTGCCCTGAAGTGTCGGCAAGCTGTTCAATTGTCCTCACTTGACTTCTACACAAGCACACTTTCCAGCCAGAGTCACTGAACAGCTAGCTCGCCTAGCTCAGGAGAGCTGAGGCCAAGAGTAGCACCCCATCACTGTCATGGCTAAGGCTAACTAACTCAGCACCGGGGACTGAACTTGGAAACGTCTTGGCCTGTATAGCTTAATACCACAGTTTGTGTGCACCTTCCCTCTTAACTAATGTAACACCCTTATTTAAAAAGGGTAGTAGGCAGAAGGCTGGAAATCATAGACCAGTTAGCCTAACATCTGTGGTGGGTAAAATTTTGGAGTCTATTATTAAGGAGACAGTAGCAGAACATTTGGATAAACATAATTTAATAGGACAAAGTCAGCATGGCTTTACGAAGGGGAAGTCATATCTGACAAATTTGCTCGAGTTCTGTGAGGACATAACGTACAGGGTGGATAAAGGGAACCAGTGGACGTAGTGTATTTAGACTTCCAGAAGGCATTCAACAAGGTGCCACATAAAAGATTATTGCTCAAGATAAAGAATCACTGGATTGGGGGTAATATTCTGGCATGGGTGGAGGATTGGTATCTAACAGGAAGCAGAGAGTTGGGATAAATGGTTCATTCTCGGACTGGCAACCAGTAGCCAGTGGTGTTCCGCAGGGGTCGGTGCTGGGTCCCCAACTCTTTACAATCTATATTAACGATTTGGAGGAGGGGACCGAGTGTAACATATCAAAGTTTGCAGATGATACAAAGATGGGAGGGAAAGTAGAGAGTGAGGAGGACATAAAAAACCTACAAGGGGATTTAGACAGGCTGGGTGAGTGGGCGGAGATTTGGCAGATGCAATATAATATTGGAAAATGTGAGGTTATGCACTTTGGCAGGAAAAATCAGAGAGCAAGTTATTATCTTAATGGCAAGAGACTGGAAAGTACTGCAGTACAAAGGGATCTGGGGGTCCTAGTGCAAGAAAATCAAAAAGTTAGTATGCAGGTGCAGCAGATGATCAAGAAGGCCAACGGAATGTTGGCGTTTATTGCTAGGGGGATAGAATATAAAAACAGGGAGGTATTGCTGCAGTTATATAAAGGTACTGGTGAGACCGCACCTGGAATACTGCATACAGTTTTGGTCTCCATACTTAAGAAAAGACATACTTGCTCTTGAGGCAGTACAAAGAAAGTTCACTCGGTTAATCCCGGGGATGAGGGGGCGGACATATGAGGAGAGGTTGAGTAGATTGGGACTCTACTCATTGGAGTTCAGAAGAATGAGAGGCGATCTTATTGAAACATATAAGATTGTGAAGGGGCTTGATCGGGTGGATGCGGTGAGGATGTTCCCAAGGATGGGTGAAACTAGAACTAGGGGACATAATCTTAGAATAAGGGGCTGCTCCTTCAAAACTGAGATGAGGGGAAACTTCTTCACTCAAGGGGTGATAGGTCTGTGGAATTTGCTGCCCCAGGAAGCTGTGGAAGCTACATCATTGAATAAATTTAAAACAGAAATAGACAGTTTCCTAGAAGTAAAGGGAATTAGGGGTTACGGGGAGCGGGCAGGAAATTGGACATGAATTTAGATTTGAGGTTAGGATCAGATCAGCCATGATCTTATTAAATGACGGAGCAGGCTCGAAGGGCCGATTGGCCTACTCCTGCTCCTATTTCTTATGTTCTTAACTACCAGGGGAGCTGCAGTACAGTATTTATGCATCTTTTTGTTTAAGTAGTTCTCCACTTATTTGAACCCCAAAAAGTGTATTTATTTTATCACTTTACCACAAAAAATATTGACAGCTTTAATACACAGATAGAAAACCACATAAAGTGGAGACTATTTACAATCAATTTAAATTTGCCAAAGAGATGACAAAAACAAACATACCAATAACCTCAAACGTGACTTGATTTTGAGAACCATTAATGTGGACTGCAAAAAAAATTAATGCTTTTCTAATACTATTACTAATTGCTGTTTTTCTAAGCACAGGTACTATCATAAATTATTTATAACAAATATACTGGAGATATTTAGTAAAATTTTTTTATTAACTTTCTCTCCATTCATGCAGGAAAGGTAATGTCAAAAACTCAGTACACAATTATTCCAAGTTATTCAAGGAGGAGCTTAGGGAATTGATCTTAAAATAACTACCAAAATGGTATTTGATTTTACTTGTGAAGCTTTATTGTAATGAATGGAAAACATTTTTATGCAGAAGGGAAAAGAATGGTTTGTAGCTGGACTTGTGCTTCCTTGTTGATCTGCAATAAATTGTACTGCGTCTGTACTACATTAAGAAGATATCAATAAGGCTGTTGATGACATACGGCAACTTTAGAACCCTTGATCTATCAATTTTGCTATTGTATTCAGCTGAATGTTTGAGGTTCCTTCATATATTGAACCTGGAAAAAGACAACAGGGTTACAGTTCATAAAGATAAGCAGGCTGGATTACCATAAAGAGCTAGTTTTTGTGGTTAGGTTGGGTCATCGTAGCATTGTACTGACAAGACAACTGCATACGATGACTATGAACTGAAGCTAGACAGGGATGGCAAAGTCAATCTCAAAAAGTAAAATGAAATTATACATATCCTAACCCATTACAATCAAACTGCTTTAATCAATCAACCACTTACAAGGTCAATTTTTACTGATGTTGAATTACCACTTGAGAAAGTCAGGAATTTGCCTATTAGGTTTCATCTGCTGTCCCTTCCCTCCTCCCCGTGCCACCCTCAAAAGAAAATACAAAAAATACTACTCAATTTATGACATTTCATGCAGTAGTTGGTAAGAGAACTTAAAATTCTATACTACTTTGAAGGTCAATATTCAATTTCAAGTCTTGAGCATACATTCCATTTACTCATACAAATCATAAACATGAAAAGCAGGTTAAAAAAAAACTATACCTATTTTACTATCTCGATAGTATTTTTCTATGGGATAATCTTTGGTAAAGCCAACTCCTCCCATCCACTCAATACATTTGGCAGAAGTCAAGGCTGCTATCTGTAAGAAATAAATAGGCAAGTAGGTCTCATCACTAAGAAAATCAGATCATACATATATGCAACAATTCACTCGTGCATCCAAAATAACTTATTTGTTTAGCATGCTTTGCTTTCTGTCATTAAGTTGAGCAAGCAGCTCATTGTCAAGCCCTCTATTGATGCTGCCCTTTAAATTAACGACTGCAGAATGGTTGTCAATGTGATGCCCTGTGATTTTTATTCCTCTCTTCCCCCACCTGCCCATAAAAGGAAATGCCCAGCCTCTTTTCAGTATCTCAAGACCAAAGTTGGAAGCTCACTACGTAGAGAAATTGTGGATACAAACTTCTGTTCTTCTCTGTGGAGAAACTTATTGGAGTTCTAATGTGCTTCACCAAAGTGCTGCCTTTGCTTTGCATATTTAGAACGATTGAAGGAAACACACAGTGTTAAGATACTGGTATTAAAATAATTAAATACATATCTATCTCAACTAGCATTGCATTTTCCATCTTGCATTACCCGAGTGCTATTCCTCAATTCACCCGGTTTTATATTCAGTTTCTTACCTCGGAAGTGTAATATTTTGCCATGCACGCTTCCTTAATAAAGGGTCTCCCTGCTTCTTTTAGTCGAGCAGCATTGTAAGTCAGCAGTCGTGCAGCTTCCAACTGGGTTGCAATCTGAGAAATCTGGTGTTGCATGCCCTGGGCCAATGAGATTGGGATTTTTTTTTAGTATTCTGGAGCAGCAAATTTCTTTTGCTATTTGCAACGTTACAGACATGTATTACTCAACTCTATATTTTATTAGATGCAAATATCATCTTTATAAAAGTATTCCAAATCCCATTCAATACCTTCCACCATTCCAGTCTGTGCCCATTAATAACCCATTAAGCAACTTGCTACAAAATGTATCTTTTAAAAAAAAAATTAAAGGGCCAGATTTTGTGGTGAGCAGCAAATGAACAGTGCTAGCCATTCGATCATTAGAAAGTCTATGGGCAAGTGTAAGTCTATGAGCTTTTTGCACAGCAAGTTACTGTTAACGGGACAGCCAAATGATATGGTACCCTCTACAGGGCATCTGGGACCTGTGCGATCAGGGCAAGCAACTGTGTATCTCCTTAACCAATCAGATTGAAGAACTGTTAATAACAGTACAGAATCAGAACCAGGAAGTGTAAGTTAGAACATTGAATTAAATGTCAAATCAGGTACAGAAAGATTGAATTAAGAGCCAGAGATAACAGACAAAGAAAAAGTAAGAACCTTTGTTTTAAAAAGTTTTTGTAAAAAAATGTCCAATAATTAATACCTGAAGGAATGAGACTCCATACTTGTAAAAGTTAATTTTCAGTGCCAGAGAGGTTGTTTGGCCGTAATTAAGACTTACCTCCCAGTTAAAAAGAGTACTTACACTTTTTGGGCGAGTTTAGTTCATATTTATGTCGTCAGTGCAGGAATTTCATGCCGTTCAATACATTTGAATGGGGAGTCAACCAGCGAGATGCCGTTTTCGCTCAGCTTTTGGAGGGGCATTGCATCTTGAACAGCAACTTCCTGATTTCAGTGTTTAACTGCGTGTGGTCACCGGAAGTTACTGTTTAAATTGCATATAAATAAATGGTGAGCACGGTTAGCCTCACCGTTACTTTTCAGCAAAATCGGGCCCAATGTTTATCATAATTTGCTAAAGAACTAATCAACAAATCTGTAAAGCATTAATGGTTGAACTCTGCAAGATTATAACTAATGGTAAAACTTACTGCTAGTATATAAATAGGAAGATGGAAATTCTTTATTTTGGTTTTCCTCTGGTCAGTTGACCAAAGAATATTATCTGGTGGTCCAAAAACCAGTTGTAATTAAAAATTGCAGTATATAAAATATTAATGCTGAAATACTGGGTGTGGTTACTGTCTGGGATATTATTTTTAGCATATTAATAAGTTTTATTAGAAGTAGTTATAACCAACTTTTACCTATTGCCCTATAGCATCAACAGGGGCTGAGTGGTTCAGTGGAATTAGCATTCTGTCCTTTTACTCTGTACCCAGGGTTTGAATCCAGTCCAAACAGATAGAGAAAAGAAAGAGTTGTCCTATTGGTGGTAAGGGTCCTACATGAGATGACTCCTGAAGCAGTTTTTAAATAGCCTCCGCTAGATTTAAATGTCCATGTTCTATAACATGCTTTGCTTTGTTTCTTTGAAGAAAGTTTTATTTTCTCCCTTTTTCTTCCATTGTCTTCTTGCACAACAGGCCACATCCAGCCAAGAATGCAGGCTAGCATCCTATCCTGAGGCCCTAGTCAATGCTGCTCTTATCAGGGGATACCTTCTCTGACTCTCTGTCCCTGTGTGTAGGGAAATATCTTCTATCAGTGCCTCCCTGCAACCGAGATCAGGAGTTCGCCATATAGGCAATTGTAGATGCAAATCTATGATCTGTCACTTAACACAGTTATTAGCGAGTGCAATTCACAGCACAAAGTTGCCTATCAACATTAAATAGAACATTATCTCTTTCAGAAAAGCTACAAAGGTGACCACAGGAAGCAGAAATGTCACATTGGCTCAATGGTGGTTCTTTATTGAGATCTACTTTTTACTCTGCTAGAGCAGTGTTCTATTTCCTGACTCATGACATGCTTCACCTTGATCGAGGGAGAAAAGTTTGGAATTGTTTTCAAAAAGGGCAATGATAGAGAGAGATGAGCAAGAAAGCTGAAGATGGTTTTACTTGGAACATTTGTTGTTTTAGAGAAAATAAATTGCAGAATTATAGGAAAGCAGGTTTGACATATATACCTGGAAATCATAAATCCTTTTCCCAAATTGAACTCGCTGCTTCAAGTAAGGAATAGTGTTATCAAAGCATCCCTGTGCTAACCCAAGCATCTGTAGAAAACAGAATTAGAAACAAATATTATCTCTCCTAAAAAAGAGAAAGGAAAATTTAAGGCGAGTAATTTTCAAAGTATTCCCCTATTTTATAGTTCAAAAAACACTTACAAAAGTCTGGGTTTTACATTTTTTGCACCGTTTAATTTTCCTCTTCCTCCCGCCCCTATTTTCTTCCCTCCTCTTCTCAAGGCGGCATTGACGCCTTGCTGGATAATAGTTTCATGAGCGCTAACCATCTTCTGGTAGCCTTTCTTCATGTAATGCACCTTAACAGTGAGCATCAGAGCCTTGTAGTCTGTGAAGGCAGTCATAGCCAAGCCAGATTCTGTCCTCATTCGTATTCCCCACACACGTACCGCCAGCAAGAGGTGGTGGAAGTGATGATTAGAAATGCTGACCGATTTTCCGCGGTTGTCAGGCCAACTGACACCCAACTGAGATCAGGTAACTCAGCTCAGACCAGGATTGATCCTGGAACTTTCCTGGTTGGCTCAGCTACTCAATTCTTTAACTAGCATAGTACACACAATTGGTTTGGATATTTAAAGAAAGATCTATTGCTTTAGAGTTCCTAGTAAGAATTGCAGCTCAGCTCGCACAGCAGTCCGAAGTTGCAGCCTCAATGCAACCACTCTGGGAATACTCTCCATCAGTGACATCAGGTGCGTGATAAATGTATTACAGCCGAAAAATTGTTAACGTATAGTTCCACAAACCTGTGCAGCAATCCCAATCCTGCCTTCATTCAGCATTCCAATGGCATATTTGTACCCATGACCCAGCTGTCCCAAAATATTACTTTCTGGAACCTGAAACACAGAAGTAAAATATGATCCAATCCAGAAGAGAACAAAGAAGTACAGAGATAGTGATCACATACAACCCCAACACTTGTGGTACTACTGATAATATTGGCAGATCTCCTGTGACATTGCTCACAGACAGTTAAGATGTTGTAAGGGGGCTTTGATGGGGGGTTGGATGAGAGAATGGTGCACAATGAAGAATGCAAGAAGTGTGTTCATAGAGCATAACCATACGGCAGCATAATTATTTTTTGCAAAATAATAGTGAAAGAGATGGGGGCCTAGTGGTAATGTGTTCAATTGATGATCAAGTTTACTAAAAATTCAGGGCACCCTAGACTCCTAAACCCAGGTCTGCACACTGGGAGTAAAAACCAAACCAGAGTAATATTCCTCAGAATGGTGTGTCTGAGGATTGGAAGGAATCAGTTCTGGAATAGTTTTTAAAAAAAGACTGCTTTAATAAATAGACCATGAAATTCTTTGGGGTTTTGGGAGGTTGGGGGGAGGATGCAGTGGGGAGATGGTAATAAGCAGAACCCAGAGTCATCAACCATGACTAGTGCTGGCACATTGGGGGCAGGCCCATAATATGCCCCTCCCACAAGTGGGCATGCATGTTATAATATGATGCAAACAAGGAAATCATCAGATGACATATTTTCCTCAGTTACACGATTAGCAATTCTGGAAGTCTGAGTCTCTGGCAGCCAGCGTAACTAAGACTGCAGGTGGAAGGGGGAGTGGGTGAGAGGATGTTTGAGTTTGAGAGTCTGGTCTTGCAATGCAATGGGCACAGATTTGATGGCCCAGAACGGAAGAAGAGCAGCGCCACACTTTAAAAAAAAATTTTTTTTTTCCAGAAATGGTCTTGAGCTGTTGACACTGTGGCAAAGTGCCGCAACAAAGCTCTTCCACTTTTGACGGGGTCATGGGCACTCGTAGTGGGTGGGCAGGTTCTGCTCCCCCCTCAGGAATTTCAGGACCAAATTTTAGAAAGAAACCCTTGTACATACATCATTTTACCTATCAAAAATTACCTCAAAAAGTAGTCATGACTTACATTTACCTCAAAGAATTCATGCTTTACTTTTAGATGTTTAGATACAAAAAAAAATCATATTTCCTTTCAAAGTCATATCTCAAAAGATTATTTATCTCAATTCCAAAGTAAAAACACAGATAACAACAAAATGGTTTATGCTATCAGGTTTTAATACAAAAAAGCAACTTGTCCCTCACGTGTCCGTTTTTCCATTTGACTGCAAGGGGGCAGAGTCACGAACAGCAAGTTTGCCATCAATGTCCAGTCTTGATATTAGGCATAAAAAACTTAAAATGCACCTCAGAAAAAATTATGCACCTCAGATAAAGTCTCAAAATTCATAGTTTACATCCAGAAATAGGAAAGCAAGAGAGACTGGAGAAAAATGACAAATGGAAACATTTTCAAAATTGTTTCGAGTGATGTGATTGGTTCACCTCTTTTTAAAAAAAAAAATTTCTATATGGCTGATTAGTATAATTAGTACATTTAAATCACAATTAATACATTTGCATGTCAATCTGATGTAAGAAATTTAAATAGAGTTAGAACAAAATTTGGATACAAGGAATTTACATATAATTAACCTGTGCCAACTATGATGCCAAGGTATAACACAGGAAGTGTGATGCCTCAAGTGTGACAATTGTAAACAATTTTACAACACCAAGTTATAGTCCAGCAATTTTATTTTAAATTCACAAGCTTTCGGAGATTTTCTCCTTCCTCAGGCAAATTGGCTCTTTAAACATTTGCCTGAGGAAGGAGAAAATCTCCGAAAGCTTGTGAATTTAAAATAAAATTGCTGGACTATAACTTGGTGTTGTAAAATTGTTTACAATTGTCAACCCCAGTCCATCACCGGCATCTCCACATCAAGTGTGACAGACAGATGTACCAAATAATTGTGCACATGCACACACTCCTTGTATATAGACCTTACTTCTAGTTGTTACAATGTCACATTTTTTCTGAAAACATTTATAAGAGGGATTTCCAATGCAATCAGTTATCCGTCATGGTTTGTTGATGAATCATTTAAAATGCTTTTTTAGAAAATTTTTGATTATAAATGTCAGTTACTGAGAATAAAAATGACAATGTCCAAAATAAGATTTTAAACAAAATTTTAAAAGTTACAAAATTACATCTTTCATTATAATGTGATTAAATTTACCCACTGAATTGTCTTTTGTATCTTTTAATGCTTTCCTTAAAGTTTTTATTTCAAGGCCTTGGCCTGTTTCAAAAGCCTGGGCTTCAACTGGAGATTTTTACCATAGAAAAGTTGCTCAGAGCTTGTAACCACATCTGTGCATTCTGAACTTGAGCAGTTTAAGAATTTCACAACCTTCAATCTGTGCACACACAGGAATTGAAGAATAGAAGGGCATGTCCACTCATCCTGTGAGGATTTGTGAATTTCTGTGCATTTACCAAAAGACTTTCAAACAAACTGAAGATTGAATTCTCAAAAGATTTATTAAAGCAGGTTTAATTTAAAATATTAACAACTTTTATTTTATGAAGTGGCCAGATAGACAAGGCCGCTGATTATTACATCTGTGATTAGCAGAAAGTCTGACTTCTTAAATTTTATTTCAAACTGTCAACAAAGATTGTTTATCAAGAATGGATTTTTCTTTCCTCAAATCAAAAAGTTTGAAAATTTGGTTAAAAAAAACTCAAACATTTTGGGAGTAAAGGGAATTTTCTTCTATCGAAAAATTGAGAAGCTGCATAAATAATAAACTTTTGAACATTTCTGGAAAATAATTTATTAAAGAATGTGTAAGTCAATAAAATCACTAATAGCTTTAAGATAAAACATAAAAACAGGAATCAACTGACAGTAGGGAAAGCAGTGAGGGGGGTAAAATGTGCCTGATGTACAAAAGGATCAGGGAGGAGGCTGAGCAGTAGGGGATTACAGTGGGGAGGTTGGGGCCTGATGATCTGGTCAGGCACCCCTGCATAGGCTGCTAGATGTTGCCTCCCCAAATATTGCCAGATCCCAGAAATCCCTACTTCTGACAGACTGAAGCCCCACCCCCCAAACCCACTCACAGTCCCACCTTACCCCAGAAAACCTTCTCCAGGCCTCATCTGGTTCTACTCTTACTTCTCCAACCATAGCCACAGCATCTCTAACATTGTCCTCTCAGTGCTCACAAACCCTCAGACTGCATTCCTGGTGTTCCTTGATTCTAGGACAGCTCCCAATGCTCCCAGACTGTCAGACCTTCTTCCTCAATGCTCCAAGATCCCTCTACTAATAATCCCAGAATTGTCCCAGTGTTCCCATAAGCCCCCTTTTTAGCATTCCCAGAATACGGGACCTCGCTTCCAATGATCCCAGTCCCTCTTCAAAGTACTGCTAGTACCCCAGACCCCATCCTTTGCTGCCAGTCACTGGGCTGCCCCGAATGCTGATAAATCTACTTGATAGTACTACTTGGCATAACACCCCATTCTTGATGTGTATAGGTCACATTTTGTCTGTCACATATCACGTCAAATTTTGTTACAGATGTAAAGCAAGATTAAAACGAGAGAAAGACAGTCATTGACTTGAAGTCAGAAATTTACAAGCAGTTACAACTGCTCTCTGACTGACCTCAACAGTTTGTAAGTGGCTACAGTTACAGTACCTGGATTTTCAGATTTAGAGCAGTGGCCTTAAGATACAGGCCAGGTTAGCAATTGTGCTTTAGAAAGGAGTTTACTTGTAAGCAAAGTCACAGAAGATCAAATTTATAATTAAAAATATAATTTATGTATAAAAATGAATTTAATATGATAGACACACGAGACTACAAGGCCACTGAATAATAACCATATACATTACAAGCTACAATACACTGAAGTACTTAACCAAGTTCGCCCAATGGTTCAGTTGATAAGCTCAGCAGCAGTGCCATACCAACCTGAAGGTCCCAGGATCAATTTCTGGTCCATGCTGAGTAATAGGGGTGCTATAATTGGCATGTGTGCACTTGTGGGGGGGGGGGGGGGGGGGGGATTACCCAAGATTTCTGTTCACAATTGCTATATAGTGACCCCCCCGTTGGAAAAGTTAATGCACAGATGTCAGGCGAGAAGAGGACCAGGCTTGACTGTGATACCCCCTGGTCAAACAGCCTCTCAGTGAGGGTGCAGGTTCGCACATGAAGAACGGCCATTTGGGTAAGGTACCAGAGGGTGACTGGTATTCATGGAACCATATCTGACTGAGCAGGTGTCAATCCCTCCAGCAAAGGATGAAAATTAGCAAAAACAAAAGTTTATAACCAAGATACCATATCCGTATAACATTTCAGCGTATGTTAAATATGCATTAAAAAAATACCTTGACATTATCAAAATTGACTGCACAAGTAGATGATGCACGGATCCCAAGTTTATCCTCTTTTTTCCCCACTTGCAGGCCTTCGGTGTCTTTATCTACTATGAAGCACGTGATCCCCCTATAGCCCTGGAAATACATGACAATAACCTAGGAGTATCAAACTGATTTTAATACATGCAAGAATGAAAAACTGTAAGAGTGGTTAGTTTTGTTGCCTCACAAAATTCAGTTTCAAAAAGATAGCTTCACAAATGGTTATAGATTTTTAAAAAAAAGAGTAACTCTAATGGCCTCACAATTTAAGGGGGGGGGGCTGTTCTCTGTTTGAGCAATACATTATGAAAAAACTTCACAGCTACAGCTTAACGTTTAGAATTAAATGCAGCAATTCAACACAAGGCAAAGACTGGTATTTAGTTTGCTTCCCCTATTCATATTACTGGATGAGATATGCATGCCATTGTTTAGTGGTTCAAGTGAGGGATGATATCAAGGAAGAAAAACCCAGACATATTTTAATGCCAAGTTGATGAAAATTACATTTCTTTTAGTTTCAATCTGGATCTTGCTCATTAAGCTCCGGATGTAGGTAGAGTACTATACTTGCTGCCCATACTTGCAATGTTGTTACAACCACTGAATCACAAGTACAGTCCTCAAGCTGCAACCTTACCATGAGTTGGAAGCTGCAAATACTGCAGTGAAATGAATGACAGAAAATGGACCAACACAGTCTATTCAAGCAGTTTAGGTTGTTACTTGATTCATAGAAATACAAAACGGAAACAGATCATTTAGCCCAACCAGTCCATGTTAGTGCTTATCTTCCATATGAGCAGTACTCCTAATCCCTTTCTCCTCCTTTCCTTCAACCACCTATCTAACCTGTTCTTAAATGTTGACATGGTCTCTGCTTCAATCACATACTCCGGTAGCACATTGCACAGCCTCACCATCTTCTGTGGAAAAAAAAATTCTTCTGCTCTCTGTCTAAATTTCTTGCATTTAATCTTGTACCTATGTCCTAGGCTATTGGAAACAATCTATTTCTGTCCACCCTGTCCTTTGGGTGTGGAGCAATTCGATACACAAGAGATATTCTGAAGTTGAATTTGGAGGCTGGTTGCAAAGGGTACAGTAACTTCATAACACTTGTTGCATGGGGGCCAGGCCCCCCAGGGTGGCCAGCAGCTTAGTGGGAATGAGGTCAAGACAGCAGGAGGTAGGGATCATGGACAAGATGAGCTCAGAGAACACACGAGGGAAGATAAGAAAGAGACTAGAGAAAGACATGGGTTCAGGGCTAGGTGGGCAAGGGGGAGGAGGGAGGAGGGAGGAAGCAGTAGAGGCAGTTTAACAGATGGTCTCAATCTTGATGGCAAAGAATTCCACAAGCTCCTCACACTTAATGGTGGTAAGGGGGGAGGGGGCAGGGTAGAGGGGTTTAAAGGAGACTGTTGGTAGCGGAGAAAAGAAGCCAGGGGTTAGCTTTGCAATCAAAGTTATGCCAATAGGATTTTTTTTTAAAATTGTGGCAAGGGAGCTAAATAGTTAATTTAGTTTCTATAACAAACAAAATTTTCACAGTATACACGCAGTACAAAATTATAAACAAGTTATGGTGAGATCCATATGAATACTTTAATTGGCTGCTGAACTGATCCCATAAGGCTTCTGGCAAATTCTAGTAATAAATCCACAATCACGAGGAAAGATAACAGAGCTATAATATTGACCATAGTTTTATAAGTGAGTCATTGTTATTGTCAGTTTCTTGGGTGGAATTTGGGGGAAGGGCAAAGAGCTTGTGGAATTCTGGAGGAGGGCAAAGAACTTGTGTAAATCTTTGCCACCAAGATTGAGATCATCTGTTCAGTTGCCTCTGCTGTTGCTGCCCCCCTTCCCCTTGCCCACCAAGCCAAACGTCCCCCAATGTTCCCCTCCTGACCCCTAGCCCTGAACTAGTGTCTTTCTCTAGTCTCTTTCTGATCTCCCATATGCATTATCTGAGTCCCATAAGACCCACCTCCTGCTCTCTTGACCCCATTTCCACTAGGCTACTGGCCAGCCAATTTCCCTTCCTGGCCCCCAGGATCTCTCTTCTCAGGTATTGTTCTCCTCCCTTTCAAAAGCACAGTCAACACCCCCTCCTCAGGAAAAGCAATCCTTAACCACTCTATCTTTGCAAACTAGCACTCCATCTCCAGCCTTCTTTTCCTTTACAAAGTCCTTGAATGTGTTGCCACTTCCCAAATCTGTGCCCATCTTTCCGGCAACTTCATCTTTGAATTGTTCCAATTGGGTTTCCGCCCCTACAACAGCCTTAATCATAGCCACAAATGACGCCTCTGTGACTGATCGTGGTGCATTATCCTACACTGTCTTCTCTGCAGCCTTTGATATGGTCGGCCATGTCATCCACCTTCAATGCCTCTCCTCCATTGTTCAGCTCAGTGGGACTGCCCACCCTTGATTCCCCTCTAACCTATCCAATCATAGTGAGAGTATCTTCAGCTTCTCTTCCCACTCCTACATAGTTACCTCCAGAGTCTTCCAAGGATCTATTTTTGACTCCCTCCTCTTCCTCCTTTACACGCCACCCCTTGGCGAAATCATCTGAAGACAATGGATCAGGTTCCACATGTGTGCTGATGACACCTATATTACCACCACCTCTCTCAACCCCTCCACTGCTCTGTGTTATGAGACTGCAGTCTTGGATGAGCAGCAATTTCCTCTGGTTAAACATTTGGAAGACCTAAGCTATCGTCTTCAGCAACAGCCACAAACCCCGTCCCATTGTCACTGATTCAATCCCCCATCCCAGCTACTGTCTCAGGTTGAGCCAGATTGATTTGAGCCTTGGTGTCCTATTAGACCCTGAACTGAGTTTCCAACCCCTTTTCTTTTCCACCACAAAGAGCTCTATAACATCGCCTGCCTCAGTCCATCTGCTGTTGAAAATCACTACCATGCCTACGTCACCTCCAGACTCTACTATTCCACTGCTCTCCTGGTTGACCTCCTATCATTCATGCTCCACAAATTTCAGCTCATACAAAACTCTGCTATATATCTCCAATCCTGCATTGAGTCCCACTCACCAATCACTTCTGTTCTTGCTGATCTACATTGTCCCCCCAATGCCTCCAATTTCAAATTCACGTCCTCATGTCTACATTCCTTCTTGGCCTTGCCCTTCCTATCTCTAACCTTCTCCGTCCCTATAACCTCCTGGAACTCTACGTTCCTCCAATTCTGGCCTTGTATTCCCCTTTTCTTCCCCCAGTACTGGCGGCCATGCCTTCAGCCACCTAGGACCCAGTCTGGAATTCTCTTCCTATATCCCTCTGCCTCGCCTCCTTTAATACCCACCTTAAAACTCATCTCTGAGCAAGCTTTTGGTCACCCCTCTTAATAGTTCAGTGTCCATTTTTGTTTTATAACACCTCTGAAGCACCCATGGGACATTTTCCTAAGTTAAAGGCACTATTTAAATGCAACTTGTTGTTGTTGTTAAGGGGAGGGATTCTTATAAGTGTGTATGGTATTTTGGGTTTGTTCTGAATTCTGTGAAGTTTACCTGAAAGAAATGACAAAACTATTTAAAATTCATTCTAATACAGAAAAAATCTGGACAATCCAATATGAATTTGGGGTATAGCCAGTCATTTAATTTGCTGGAGGCACTGTTCCCTCTAAGCTCCAATCTGTTGTGGGCACCCACCCGCCCGCCCACCCAGACCAGGCACCCACCCAGAGACGTAGGGCCCATACAGAGGCAGCCAAAACTAATGAGACCTGCAAGATGTACAATTGTAATGCAATAATTTTTTAAACCCTGCTGAGGATTCAGTAGAGGGGAAGGGGAGAGCTTTAATTAAACTGTTCCCTATTCCCAAATTCATACTGACTGACTTGACAGCTGTTTTGTATTTCTGACTAAATTTAAAAATTCTGATTACACGCGATTTATTTCTGTTTGAATCAGTCATTAAGCTGATTCAACAAAAAGCTGATGGGAATCGTTCCCATCAGATAATTTTTAATAAATATAATGAGACTGGTTTGCTCAATCCTAGTGCAACTTAAGAAACCCATTTCACAAATTATATAAATTTATCAGCCAATATAACATTAAATTGTTACGATTATCCATTGTTTTGTACATTTGTTCTGTTTGTTATTTACCGAGTAATGTTTTCTAAAAAGATGTTCTATTTAAAGTTGTGATTTTTCTTTAAAATGGTGCCGCACACAGCCTTTATATCAGTGCACAAACCCAAATTCATTCCGCACATGGCCGAAAAAAATTAGAGGGAACCTTCGTTGGAGGTACTAAGGAATGCTGGTCTCAGTGCATCTGCACACATTGTGGCTGTTTTCTAATGAGGTCATTCAGGAGAGCTTCACACTAGTCTTTCTTTGATGTGAATTTCCTTCATAGTGACAAAAAAAACCCGACAATGCAAGCAGTGTTTGTAAAAGAATCATTACAATCCAAGCACAAACAAATACAAAGGTGTGCCTGCAAATCAGATATGAACTCCCAAATTCAGCTGTAGGATAGTAGGTACAGACCAGGGGAGTGAGTCCCCCCCTCCCCCTCAGCTTTTCCCGCTCTGCTGCCGCAACTTTGGCAGAAGTCTTGTTTACATGTGTAAAGGGGGTTTCCACTGAACTTCTGCCGAAGTTACGGTGACAAGAATGGCAGACGCTCAGAGGAAATTCACTCCCAAAATGATTTCCCACTTGGACGGAAGTTTTACAAAAAGCTATGTTGTTTCAAGATTGTGTTTTATCCATTGTCCTAATACATCCGAGACAAGAATATATTATAATTGAACATCTGGGCAGATCTTACCTTTAAATATTTAAGATATATTCCTGCGTTTGTTAGCCATTTACTGAAAAAATAAGTAATTTTATATATTTGAACAGTTTATTTGCTGAAATTACTCTTATTACTCGGTTACAAATATTAATATGAAAATTAAATTGATGCTAAAAATTATTTTAAAAAGGGAGATTGTAACTGTGGTGGGTACGCTTCACCTAAAATTTAACATTCAAAATGGTTGGCTAATGGAAAGCAACTGCAAGGCAGCTGATGGCCATTTTGAGAAATATTTCAAGTCATGAGCTTGAATGTCTCCATCTGGTGTACTTTACAAAATAATTTATTTTTCTGTTCTTCTGGATCCTTTCATCATTTCCATTGTGCCTTTATCTGTAGCCCCATCTTCTTTTGGTTTTCTCGCCTGATTTCTTGGCTCTATTCCTAGAACGTGTTGGGCCTGCATCAGCTCAACAGCACAGCCACATGCACACGACTATTCCTATAATGCACAACAGCTGCCTCTGTGTCAATCACTATACAGTACTGCTTTACATAGACTTTACTCTAATTACATTATATGTTTCACTGAACCACTAAAAATTAATGGAAAAGTATTATTTTGCATCAGTTACATGGAGGCAAGTTTTATATTAACTAAATAAAAAGCAACAGGCATAAATATGACACACAAACAAATGTATCTTAAATAATTTTAAGATTGCTTTCTTGCAGTAAACCATTATATGTGATTCTGCATTAACTCCTAATTCAGGTTTGCAAAAGTGGTACTTTATTTACTTTGATACTTACAGCTGAGGGGTTTGCATTTGCCATAACTAGAAATATTTCAGCATAATCAGCATTACTAATCCACATCTTGGAGCCATTGATAACATAATAATCTTTATGTTTTTCAGCACAAGTTTTCAAAGAGAATGCGTCACTTCCAGACTCAACTTCTGAAAGACAGAAACTGCCAACCTAAGAGATATTAAAAATAGTTATTAAGATGTCTGTACATGCCTACTGGTCAGAATATCCATATTGCAGACTTGTTACTTTAAAAGGAAATTGAATGCCAAATGATAAATTAGGCAAGCATCTAAAATCCTCCCCCATACCCCACTATTAATGTTACTTTTCTCTTTCCCCTTCCTCTTGGCCCCCTAAGAGACAACCAGTGTCAAGATTCAAGATTCCAGACTACATATATAATCTTGCTCCAAGGCCTCTGCTGAGGACACACTACATCTTGGAATGAGTCATTTTATATATTATCAAACATGGGTTCCAGGCCCCTAGGATTTTGCAACTTTATTGAATTTTTGTTTGTCTTCCATTAGATTTCTGTATTTGTTGAGTTACTGGCACTTAATTTCAGTAGTTGTATAGTAATAAAAAATGTTTTCTGCAATAATAGTATTGGATCTCTCATGGCTCAGTGGTACCACTCTTGTCTCGGAGTCAGATGGTTGTCAGTTCAAGCTTGAGCACATAATCTAGGCTGACACTTCAGTGCAGTACTGAGGGAGTGCTGCACTGTCAGACATTGGACGAGACGTTAAACTGAAGCCCCATCTGCCTTCTTAAGAGGGACATAAAAGATCCCATGGCAGTATTCAAAGCAGGGCAGGGAGTTCTCCTGGTCAACATTTATCCCTCAACCAACACCATTAGAAAAAGAGATTATCTGGTCATTTATCTCATTGCTGTGTGCAAATTGGCTGCACCTTTGCCTACATTACAACAGTGACTACACTTCAAAAGTACTTAATTGGCTGTTAAGCAATGTTTGGCTGTGAAGCCTTTTTGGATGTTTTGAGGACATGGAAGGCGCTATACACATGCAAGTTTTCTCTACTGTTTTGCTTTGGGTAGCTGATACAGTCTTTTAGAAGTTAGGAATGGGGTACCTGGAAGTGTGTCAATATTTGCAGAAGGATCCACACAGAAAAGTTTAAAAAGCACATAAAAGGGAGATACATGAAAGATGGGCTGATTCTCTCCACAAATGTTCCCCACTTGTGGAAAGCACCTGGCCTCACTGCAGCAGCCTGAGTCAGATAAAAGGCTAAAGTTTGAAACTTACCGTGTGAAGAATCAAACTATAAACCAGTGTTCAGGCACTCCAAGGAGATTCATGCCACTTACAGCAAATATTTTTTTTCAAACTTTGTTTTTAAGTGGAAATGTTTAACTTGTAAAACATTGTAGGAATAAAGTATTTAGATCTATTAGCTTGAAACTTGAATTTAAGAAACAAACTCGAGAAATACACCAAATGAATACAGGGAAAATAGGGGCAGAAACTCAATGGTTTTCTATTTTTTTTTAAAAACCTGAAAGCTGCTATGACAGGCTTTCACCAGATTCAGAAGTTTAGAATGCAGGAGGGTATTTAGAAATTATTTTGTTTAAAAGAAAGACTTACATTTGTATAGCGTCGTTCATGACCTCAGGACGTCCCAAAGCACTTTACAGCCTTTTTGAAATGTAGTCATTGTTGTAATGTAGGAAATGTGGCAGCCAATTTGCGTGCAGCAAGGTCGCACAAACTGCAGTGTGATAATGACCAGATAATGTTTTAGTAACTTTGGTTGAGGGATAAATATTGGCCAGGACACTGGGGAGAACTACCCTGCCTTTCTTTGAAATAATGCCATGGGATCTTTTACGTTCACCTGAGGGAGCAGACGGGGCCTCGGTTTAGCCGCTCATCTGAAAGACAGAACTTCAGTCAGTGCTGCACTCCAGTGAAGTGTAAGTATAGTTTTGTGTTCATGTCTCTGGAGTGGGACTTGAACCCATAACCTTCTGACAGAGATGAGAGTGCTACCAATGAGCCACAACTGACCTTAAGTCAAACAAGATGACCCACTGACATGGGGAAGTACATCATCCTCATTTTTGTTATTACACATAGGCGAGTTGTACTGATTAAATTAGGGGAGTGTTCATAACTGTTGCTTTGTACATTCACTTGCTGCATGAGAAATAAAACAGCTTAATGTTTTATTCCGGCCTCATCTTTTTCTGTTGTTTTTCAGTTCATCTTCATAAAGAGTGGAGAGGCACATGAGGGAACACACGTGAAAGACACTATATCCAGTTTAGATCACAAGAGGGTCCTATTGTTATGTCCCTGGATCACACCATCATATAGTTAGATATACCCATAAAAGGTTCAGACTGCTAGGAAGTGACCAGCATCACTGTAATGAAGAGAATATTTAAGGCAAGACCCAAACACTGGCGTACTGCTGAGAAAGTATAGAAAGTGTTAAGAATCCTGGGTAAGAGAGTCATTTTAGTGTCTTGCAGGCAACTGATGCTGGAAATCTGGCAAATTAAACATACAATTCTGAATTAGTCAGAAAATGAGCACTATGTAGGAAGGGAAGGTTAAAAAGATAATGCATGCAAGTTTGTTTCTTTCCACTAACTCTTGTTGCACCCACAGATTCTTGACTATTTTTAAAAAAACATTACAAGAGGACACTACTGCTCCAATTACACTGCACAAAGAGGTAGAATGTTATAATGTTTCTAAGAATTTTGCACGCAGACAACCATGATTATACCACCTGTTCATTCTACTGGCAAAAAAATGGAAAAAGCAGAGCTCCACAAGTGTGCAATTAAATGCATGTATAGAGCTCTGCTCACCAACCTTTGACTGCAATTAAACATCTAATTTTGCAAAAGTAATGTTGGAATAATCAGCTATTTTCTAACATTCGAATTTTAAAGGCAGTACAGCATATTGCGGGAGTACTTTTTAAATGTTAGGTTTCACATTTAAAAAGTTGGCTCCATATTCAATAAATAAGCAATGTTAACTGTTAGCATTCAGGTCACCTCACTACTAACAACAAACCGCCAATTTTTCAAAATTCAGTGTTACACTGCACATTTAGCACTGCAATGATGCGAAAGATCATGCTGTATCAATGCCAAATATGCTGTATAACTGCTGCATATTTCATCAACATGGGTAGTTCTTGGATATATACTGTAAACTAAGTAGACAGTCTTTTCTCATGAGGAAGGGTGAATGGCCAAATGTGTAGTAAAATTTAACTAGATAAAGAGCAGAATGTATATAATTACCAAACTGCCATTTAACCTATTTCTTTGTGGCACCCTAGAGTACTTTACTTAGACACAACCATCTTATTTATTACATTCCAAAAAAACACATTTTCAGATTATTAACTAGATCATTGAAAACTATTCACTAATACTGGGATTTTAATATCAACAAGATAACATTTAAGTGTTCTGCTCCTTCTACAAGTACAGAAATACTTTATACTTAAGCATATTTGAAATTTCCATTCACAGCTCACCATGTCTTTGGCAAGTCGAGGTAGATATTTTCTTTTTTGTTCCTCTGTCCCACATTTCCTCAATAATGTGTTGATCAGAGTGTTCTGTATGTCACATAGGACTGCTACTGATGGGTCCACTTTGGCCAACTCTTCTATGACAAGGATAGAGGAAAAGAAGGTTGATTCTGGTCCACCATACTGTTCCTCAATTTCAATTCCCATCAACTAGAAATTAAAAAAAGAGAATCACAAGTGAGAAACACACAGAACGCCAATAAATGGAATTCAACATTCTGTAAATTTTGACCTGAAACTATTAGGAGTATTCTTATATGCTGTACTTTACTGGAGGTGTACAACTGGGACGGTAGATGGGATAAATAAATCTATGCATATATATTCGGTGGTGTTGTTACCACTGAAGTAGACCGTATGAAATTTTGAAAGGATAGCAGCATTATGGACATCTAGTGAGATTGATGAAAGACTGCTCAAAAGATTGGAATGTTAGAAAAAAAGTGATTAAGGGAATGAAATGAAATATGGTGCATAAAGAGATGGCAATTAAACAAGTACACACATAAATAAATAATAGCGAGGGAAGAAGGTAGCATGAGATTCCTTTTATTATATTTAATGTAATTACATCAAGGGTCCGTGTGGTTGGGCAACATGAGTGTAGATTGGACAATTTATTTATTTATGTGTGAGTGGTAACCATTTAATAATTTATTTTGGAGTTCCACAATTAAACAGGTGATGATAAATAAAAGTACTATAAAGCAGCACAGCAGGAATGGAGCATATGAAAAAGAGGGATGGGAAGCCAAATGGCAACTGGGGATTTGACGGACATTTTCCATTACTCTCAGAGTGCAGCATTAACTGTTGATGGAGAGAAATAAAACTTAAAAAGCACCACAGTAGTTATTGAAGCAGCATGAGAAATGCCAGGAATTGCCTGATGATCGCTTCTAATCTTTTAAGCCGGTACTTATTCAGAAAGTGAAAGCAGGAGTCAGGATGGTAGCAAGAGACAGCAACAGGGAGAGGGGAGGGGGGGAAAGCAGTCAGACAGCACTGCACAGAACAGTGCGATCTATATGAAGAATGAGGAGAGGCAATATAAGCTAAATGGCAATAATTTTAAAGGGGGTGCGGGAACAGAGAAATCTGGGGGAGTATGTACACAAATCTTTGAAGGGGCTGGACAAGTTGAGAATGCTGTGAAAAAAGCATACAGGATCCTTAGCTTTATAAATTGAGGCATAGCGTGCAAAAGCAAGGAAGTTATGCTGGACCTTTATAAAACATCAGTTAGGCTCCATCTGGAGTACTGTGCCCAATTCTGGGCACCACACTTCAGGAAGGATGTCAAGGTCTTAGAGAGGATGCAGAAAAGATTTACTAGAATGGTATCGGTGATGAGGAGCTTCAGTTGCGTGGAGAGACTGGAGAAGCTGGGGTTGTTGTCCTTAGAGCAGAGAAGGTTAAGAGGAGATTTGATAGAGGTGTTCAAAATCATGAAGGGTTTTGATAGAGTAAATAAGGAGAAACTGTTTCCAGTGGCAGAAGGGTTGGTAACCAGAGGACACAGATTTAAAGTAATTGGCAAAAGAGGCAACATGAGGAAAAAAATGTTTATGATCTGGAATGCACTGCCTGAAAGGGTGGTGGAAGCAGAGTCAATAGCAACTTTCAAAAGGGAATTGGATAAATAATTGAAGGGGAAACATTTGCAGGGCTATGGGGAAAAAGCAGGGGTGTGGGACTAATTGGATAGCTCTGCCAATGAGCACAGGCATGATGGGCCAAATGGCCTCCTTCTATGCTGTATCATTCTATGATTCTATATTGAAGATGAAGCTGAGAAACTCAAGTCAGAGGACAGTGAGACGAATAAATACATTTAATTACAACAGAAAAGCATAGACAATCATGACAGAAATAGTGTTATAGGAAAGCATATAAGCATAAGCATTACAAGAAGTGCTATATGTTTTTGATACATTACTAGTCAATTTCCCATGGCCTTGCTCATGGTGAGTAAGAGGATCATAGGCAAGATGTACCTGTTGTGGTGATTTTCCTAATTATGATAGAGGGAGAAAATTGAATATGACAGTAAACTAGCAAGAAATATAAAAACAGATTGTAAGAGCTTCTACAAGTATGTAAAAAGGAAGAGATTAACAAAAGTAAACATGGATCCCATAGAGGCGGAGACAGGAGAAATTATAATAGGGAATACAGAAATGGCAGAGATATTAAACAAATATTTTATATCTGTCTTCACAGTAGAAGACATAAAAAACATACTGGAAATACAGGGGAACCAAGGGTCAAATGAGAGGGAGGAACTTAAAGTAATTAATATTAGTAAAGCAAAGTACTGAAGTAATTAATGGGACTAATAGTCGACAAATTCCCTGGACCTGATGGCCCACATCCTAGGGTTTTAAAAGAGGTGGCTGCAGAGATAGTGGATGCATTGGTTTTGGTCTTCCAGAATTCCCGAGATTCTAGAACGGTCTCTGTGGGTTGGAAGGTCGCAAATGTAACACCACTACTCAAGAAAGTTGGGGGGAGAGAAAACAGGGAACTACAGGCCAGTTAGCCTGACATCAGTAGTCAGGAACATGCTGGAATCCATTATTAAGAACACAGTAACGGGGAACTTAGAAAATCATAATATGACTCGGCAGGGTCAACATGATTTCATGAAAGGGAAATCATTTTGACAAATCTACTGGAGTTTTGAGGATGTAACTAGCAGGGTAGATAAAGGTGAACCGGTGGATATAGTATATTTGGATTTTCAAAAGGCATTCGATAAGGTGCCACGCGAAAGGTTGTTACACAAGATAAAGGGCTCATGGGGTTGGGCTTTAAAAAAAATTTGTTCCTGGGATGTGGGCGTCGCTGGCAAGGCCAGAATTTATTGCCCATCCCTAATTGCCCTTGAGAATGTGGTGGTGAGCCGCCTTCTTGAACCGCTGTAGTCCATGTGGTGAAGGTTCTCCCACAGTGCTGTTAGGTAGGGAGTTCCAGGATTTTGACCCAGCGACGATGAAGGAACGGCGATATATTTCCAAGTCGGGATGGTGCATGACTTGGAGGGGGAACGTGCAAGTGGTGGTGTTGCCATGTTGGGGGGGGGGGTAATATTAGCATGGATCGAGGATTGGTTAACGGACAGAAAACAGAGCGTAGGAATAAACAGGCCAATTTCGGGTGGTCAGGTTGTAACTATTGGGGTGCCGCAAGGATCAGTGCTTGGGCCTCAACTGTTTGATACATATCAATGACTTAGATGAGAGGACCGAGTGTAATGTATCCAAGTTTGCTGACGATACAAAGCTAGGTGGGAAAGTAAGCTGTGAAGAGAACGCAAAGGGGCTGCAAAGGGATAGAGACAGGTTAAGTGTGTGCGCAAGAAGGTGGCAGATGGAATATAATGTAGGGAAATATGAAATTATCCACTTTAGTAGGAAGAATAGAAAAGCAGAATTTATTTTTTAAAAGGGGCAAGAGACTAAGAAATGTTGGTAGTCAGAGGGATTTGGGTGTCCTTGTACACGAATCGTGCGTGCAGTAGCATGGTGGTTATGTTACTGGACGAGTAATCCAGAGGCCTGGACAAATAATCCAGAGTCATGAGTTTAAATCCCGCCACGGCAGCTGGGGAATTAAATTCAATTAATTAAATAAAATCTGGAATAAAAAAAATTAGTATTAGTAAAGGTTGCCATGAAACTACCGGATTGTTGTAAAAACCCATCTGGTTCACTAATGTCCTTTAGGGAAGGAAACCTGCCGTCCTTACCTGGTCTGGCCTATATGTGACCCCAGACCCACAGCAATGTGGTTGATTCATAAACACCCTCTGAAATAGCCTAGTTAGCCACTCGGTTGTACAATCTCGTTACAAAAAGTCATAAGAATAAAACCGGACGGACTACCCGGCACCGGACATGACAAAGGCAAACCAAGCCCAGTCGACCATGCAAAGTCCTCCTCACTAAAATCTGGGGACTTGCGCCAAAATTGGGAGAGCTGTCCCACAGACTAGTCAAGCAACAGCCTGACATACGTATGATTCTGTGAGTATGGCTTTCAGCCAATGTCCCAGACCCTCCCATTACCATCCCTGTGTATGTCCTATCCCACCGGCAGGACAGACCCACCAGAGGTGGCGATACAGTGATATACAGACAGCAGGGAGTGGCCCTGGGAGTCCTCAACATTGACTCCAGACCTCATGAAATCTCATGGCATCAGGTCAAACATGGGCAAGGAAACCTCCTGCTGATTACCATCTACCGCCCTCCCTCAGCTGATGAATTAGTCCTCCTCCATGTTGAACACCACTTGGAGGAAGCACCGAGGGCAGCAAGGGCACAGAATGTACTCTTGGTAATGGACATTGAAGTCCCCTGCCCAGAGTGGCTCAGTAGCATCACGACTGACCGAGCTGGCAGAGTCCTGGAGGACATAGCTGCCAGACTGGGCCTGCGGCAGGTGGTGAGCGAACCAACACGAGGGAAAAACCTACTTGACCTCGTCCTCGCCGATCTACCTGTCGCAAATGCATCTGTCCATGACAGTATTGGTAGGAGTGACCACCGCACAGTCCTTGTGGAGACGAAGTCCCGTCTTCACGCGGAGGACACCATCAAACGTGTTGTGTGGCACTACCACCGTGCTAAATGGGATTGATTCAGAACAGATCTAGCAGCTTAAAACTGGGCATCCATGAGGCGTGGGCCATCAGCAGCAGCAGAATTGTATTCCAGCACAATCTGTAACCTCATGGCTCGGCGTATTCCTCACTCTACCATCACCACAAGTCAGGGGATCAACCCTGGTTCAATGAGGAGTGTTGAAGAGCATGCCAGGAGCAGCACCAGACATACCTAAAAATGAGGTGCCAACCTGGTGAAGCTACAACACAGGACTACATGCATGCTAAACAGCTGAAGCAACATGCTATAGACAGAGCTATGCGATTCCACAACCAACGGATCAGATCAAAGCTCTGCAGTCCTGCCACATCCAGTTGTGAATGGTGGTGGACAATTAAACAACTAATGGGAGGAGGAGGCTCTGTAAACATCCCCATCCTTAGTGATGGCAGAGTCCAGCACGTGAGTGCAAAAGACAAGGCTGAAGCATTTGTAACCATCTTCGGCCAGAAGTGCCAAGTGGATGATCCATCTCTGCTTCCTCCAGATATCCCCACCATCACAGAAGCCAGTCTTCAGCCAATTCGATTCACTCCACGTGATACCAAGAAACAGCTGAGTGCACTGGATACAGCAAAGGCCAAAGGCCCCGACAACATCCCGGCTGTAGTGCTGAAGACTTGTGCTCCAGAACTAGCTGCGCCTCTAGTCAAACTGTTCCAGTACAGCTACAACACTGTCATCTATCCAACAATGTGGAAAATTGCCTAGGTATGTCCTGTCCACAAAAAGCAGGACAAATCCAATCCGGCCAATTACCGCCCCATCAGTCTACTCTCAATCATCAGCAAAGGTGTTGTCGACAGTGCTATCAAGCAGCACTTACTCACCAATAACCTGCTCACCGATGCTCAATTTGGGTTCCGCCAGACCACTCAGCTCCAGACCTCATTACAGCCTTGGTCCAAACATGGACAAAAGAGCTGAATTCCAGAGGTGAGGTGAGAGTGACTGCCCTTGACATCAAGGCAGCATTTGACAAGAGTGTGGCACCAAGGAGCCCTAGTAAAATTGAAGTCACTGGGAATCAGGGCGAAAACTCTCCAGTGGCTCGAGTCATACCTAGCACAAAGGAAGATGGTAGTGGTTGTTGGAGGCCAATCATCTCAGCCCCACGGCACTGCTGCAGGAGTTCCTCAGGGCAGTGTCCTAGGCCCAACCATCTTCAGCTGCTTCATCAATGGCCTTCCCTCCATCATAAGGTCAGAACTGGGGATGTTCGCTGATGATTGCACAGTGTTCAGTTCCATTCGCAACCCCTCAGATAATGAAGCAGTCCGAGCCCGCATGCAGCAAGACCTGGACAACATCCAGGCTTGGACTGATAAGTGGCAAGTAACATTTGCACCAGACAATGATCATATTTAACAAGAGAGTGTCCAACCACCTCCCCTTGACATTCAACGACATTACCATTGCTGAATCCCCCACCATCAACATCCTGGGGGTCACCATTGACCAGAAACTTAACTGGACCAGCCATATAAATACTGTGGCTACAAGAGCAGGTCAGAGGCTGGGTTTTCTGCAGTGAGTGACTCACCTCCTGACTCCCCAAAGCCTTTCCACAATCTACAAGGCACAAGTCAGGAGTGTGATGGAATGCTCTCCACTTGCCTGGATGAGTGCAGCTCCAACAACACTCAAGAAGCTCAACACCATCCAGGACAAAGCAGCCCGCTTGAATGGCACCCTATCCACCACGCTAAACATTCACTCCCTTCACCACCGGCGCACAGTGGCTGCAGTGTGTACCATCCACAGGATGCACTGCAGCAACTCGCCAAGGCTTCTTCGACAGCACCTCCCAAACCCGCGACCTCTATCACCTAAAAGGACAAGGGCAGCAGGCACATGGGAACAACTCCACCTGCACATTCCCCTCCAAGTCACACCATCCCGACTTGGAAATATATCGCCGTTCCTTCATCGTCGCTGGGTCAAAATCCTGGAACTCCCTACCTAACAGCACTGTGGGAGAACCTTCACCACACGGACTGCAGCGGTTCAAGGCTGCAGCTCACCACCATCTTCTCAAGGGCAATAAATGCTGGCCTTGCCAGCGACGCCCACATCCCATGAACAAATGAAAAAAAAATCACAAAGTTAACATGCATGTACAGCAAGCAATTAGGAAGGCAAATGGCATGTTATACTTTATTGGAAGGGGGTTGGAGTATAAGAGTAAGGAGGTCTTGTTGCAATTATATAGGGCTTTGGTGAGACCACATCTGGAGTACTGTGTACACTTTTGGTCTCCCTACCCAAGGAAGGATATACCTGCCACAAAGGTTTACTAGATTGATTCCTGGGGTGAGAGGGTTGTCCTATGAGGAGAAATAGAGTAGAGAAGACCTATATTCTCTGGAGTTTAGAAGAATGAGAGGTGATCTCACTGAAATCTATAAAATTCTAAGAGGGCTTGACAGGGTAGATGCTGAGAGGCTGTTTGCCCTGGCTGAAGAGTCTAGAACTGGGGGTCAAAGTCTCAAGATAAGAAGTCGGCCATTTAGGACGGAGATGAGGAAATATTTCTTTACTGAGAGAGTTGTGCATCTTTGGAATTCTCTGCACCAGAGGGCTGTGAATGCTCAGTTGTTGAGTATGTTCAAGATTGAGATCGAAAGATTTATGGACACTAAGGGAATCAAGGGATATAGGGATAGGGTGAGAAAGTGGAGTTGAGGTAGAAGATCAGCCATGAGATCTTATTGAATGGTGGATCAGTCTCAAGGGGCCATATGGCATACTCCTAGTTTGTGTAATACTGTACAACATGAGTAGAAATGTCTGAAATGTAGAAAAAGCAAGACGATTCCGTTGTTCCCGAAAGTCATTATGATTCAAAGCACTGAATTTTTAAATGGGAAATCTTTTATTTGAGGAGAAATCTAATTGGTGTCCATATAATTATGAAACAGTGTAAACCTTGCAGTAACAGCAAATTTCCATTCTGGTTAACATGCTACAGAAAGAATTTGCATTTATATAAATTCCTCATCATACTCTCAGAACATAGCAAAGCCTTCTACATCCAGCAAATTATTTTTGAAGTGCAGCCACCCTGTTGTTATGTAGGTGAACGCAGCAGCCAATTTGGACACAGCAAGATCCCACAAACAGCAAATGAGATGAATGACCATTTATCGGTTTTGGTGGGGACACCATAAGAACTCCTTGTTCTTTCTTGAAAATGTCGTGGGATCTTTTATGTCCACCCGAACAAGCAGTTAAGGTCACCCAAAAGATGGCACTTCCAACAATGAAGCACTCCATTAGTATTGCACTGAAGTGTCAACCTAGATTACACGCTCAAGTCTTGGAGTGTGGCTCGAGCCCACAACCTCTTTATTCAAAAGGGGAGAGCGTCCCCAACTGAGCCAAGCTGATTTATACACCAGATTACAGTTATTACTTCTTCACTGAAATTGCAAATCCTGTATCCTCTGCATTTACCAAAGGTGTATGGGTCAATAAATCTAGGTATAATATGTGCCTAATTCAGCAATGTTACAGACCATTAACATTACTAAGGTTATCAAGCTTGGTCTGGACTTGACCTCAATCTCGTGAGAACCTACTAGTCTTCTGCATTCATATCTCTTGTAGGTTGTTTATGTGGCCAAAATCATATCAATTAGCATTAACATTCTTACACAAAAATAAAGTGTTTTAGAATGTGAAGTTAGTTCGTAATCTACATATTACATGTTAAATATTGTTTTTTTGGCCATTAGCTATCTCTTTTCTTTCCCTGATTTTGGTTCCTTGGAACTATCCCTCAGCAGAAAGAGAGATGACACTTTGCTTTCAAGCCTCTGCCAATGCCGTCTGCAACCAGTTACAGGAAGAGCTCAACAGCACCCTTGAGTGGCTTGGCCTCTGGTCTCCCTTTGGCATCTCCTCTTAATGACACAGTTGAGACCAGAACCTCATTGTGTGGGAATCATGGGCATTAATTCTTGTCCTATATTCCTTGTCATGGTATATTAGAACATCAAGCTGCTGCTCCATGCAAAATATTTATTTTCCGTAACTATCAAAATTCTCCAATTATACTTAGTAATATTTAGCACAAGAAAGCTGCACAAGCTCATATAGAACAGCAAATGTACAGATTGTGAAAATTCCAAATGTTAAAGAGAGCTCACATTCCACATCATTTAAGTTCACTCGACATTTAGGCAGTTTTAGTGCATTTTCTTCCACTAAAATGTTGAGCATATGAAACATTTTCCTTAGTTCAGCCAGACAGAATCGAGAATTTCTTGTCAGATACAAAACATATTGGATGTCGTGCAGAGCTCCCAATAGAAATACAGCAATATGCTTCAACCCAATCTCAAAACTAACACTGTAACCAGTGTATCGTTACCAGTTCCTATCCATTATGAGCTCTTGGAACAAAACTGCACAATTAGTCTAGAAATGCCATCAGTATTGTGCTGTGGATTGATTTCTATAAGGAACTGGAGTGAGTGCTCACTCATTTCACTTACCAGCTTAACTGGTCGGGGTCAAATAATAATCATAGAATCATAGAAGTTTACAACATGGAAACAGGCCCTTCGGCCCAACATGTCCATGTCGCCCAGTTTATACCACTAAGCTAGTCCCAATTGCCTGCACTTGGCCCATATCCCTCTATACCCATCTTACCCATGTAACTGTCCAAATTTAAAAGACAAAATTGTACCCGCCTCTACTACTGCCTCTGGCAGCTCGTTCCAGACACTCACCACCCTTTGAGTGAAAAAATTGCCCCTCTGGACCCTTTTGTATCTCTCCCCTCTCACCTTAAATTTATGCCCCCTCGTTATAGACTCCCCTACCTTTGGGAAAAGATTTTGACGATCTACCTTATCTATGCCCCTCATTATTTTATAGACTTCTATAAGATCACCCCGAAACCTCCTACTCTCCAGGGAAAAAAGTCTCAGCCTATCCAACCTCTCCCTATAAGTCAAACCATCAAGTCCCGGTAGCATCCTAGTAAATCTTTTCTGCACTCTTTCTAGTTTAATAATATCCTTTCTATAATAGGGTGACCAGAACTATACACAGTATTCCAAGTGTGGCCTTACTAATGTCTTGTACAACTTCAATAAGACAACCCAACTCCTGTATTCAATGTTCTGACCAATGAAACCAAGCATGCTGAATGCCTTCTTCACCACCCTGTCCACCTGTGACTCCACTTTCAAGGAGCTATGAACCTGTACTCCTAGATCTCTTTGTTCTATAACTCTCCCCAACGCCCTACCATTAACGGAGTAAGTCCTGGCCCGATTCGATCTACCAAAATGCATCACCTCACATTTATCTAAATTAAACTCCATCTGCCATTCATCGGCCCACTGGCCCAATTTATCAAGATCCCGTTGCAATCCTAGATAACCTTCTTCACTGTCCACAATGCCACCAATCTTGGTGTCATCTGCAAACTTACTAACCATGCCTCCTAAATTCTCATCCAAATCATTAATATAAATAACAAATAACAGCGGACCCAGCACCGATCCCTGAGGCACACCGCTGGTCACAGGCCTCCAGTTTGAAAAACAACCCTCTGTCTTCTGTCTTCAATCCAATTTTGTATCCAATTGGCTACCTCACCTTGGATCCCGTGAGATTTAACCTTATGTAACAACCTACCATGCGGTACCTTGTCAAAGGTTTTGCTGAAGTCCATGTAGACCACGTCTACTGCACAGCCCTCATCTATCTTCTTGGTTACCCCTTCAAAAAACTCAATCAAATTTGTGAGACATGATTTTCCTCTCACAAAACCATGCTGACTGTTCCTAATCAGTCCCTGCCTCTCCAAACGTCATGTTAGATTGCTATCAAGGAGTTTTGTTTGGAGGTCAGAGAGAATTTCACCATTGTTTTTTTCTGGGAAGTTTTACCTGTGGTTAAGCCCCTCTCCCAGCAAACTAAATAATTTGGGCAGAATCCACAATAAGGAAAATTGTAAATTGTCCCGTAGGAGAAATAGGCTTTGCCTGCTCCATGCTTAAGTTCTTAACTTTCAGAGTAGATATGTGCATCTCTTCTGTCTGGGCTGGACTAAAGCCAATATCCCAGAGGTGAAAGGGGAATCTTCTAATTTACTGCTCTACCTGGTCTTTAACAGAAGACAATAAGTAACAATGTACCAAATTATGTACATTGAAAAATTTCCCAAATATGATCGGTTGATGCATACAAAAAGTTAATCGCCATGATTTTGTAGTTATATCATAACGGTAAAGGCATACAAGATTCCTGAAACAAAATATTACTAACCCCTTGTTCAAACAATCCTGCAATGACAGATTCATCCATGTGAGACTGTTCATCCATTTTGCGGACCAGTGGTGCAATTCGCTCCTGAGCAAATTTAGCAACTAGAAAAAAAATCCAAAAAACTGTCAGTAATAAAAAATTTTTTCACAATACTGAGAAAGTAAAGATTCTGAAATAAAGTGCAGTATTTTTCATAGTTTACAGTTAGGAATTTACATCATCCATTTCTTTTTGATGTGCTTATCTACTTATCAAAAAGTGATGATGTCACTGGTAGGAATGACATTGTTCTACTCTGCACCCACTGTCTGTATCAAGTATTCTGGGGTCGATGCAGCACATGAACTACAAGAGAAATATGCTTCAACTAACACTGCAGGTGAGCAACCCTTCCTGCAATGTTGGTAGATTTCTATTTCCTACCCTCTATCCTTATGGCAAACTGGAAGATAGTTAAAGGAGAAACAATTTAATTCCCTACACTTACATTCCTCATCTTGGGAAGTAAAAAAAAAATCAAATTTTTTTTAAAAAGTATGTTGAAACAAGGAGGTAAGTCGACATGCAAAAACCCATCACAGATACACACCCAGAGAATTCCTCCACATCAATACAGCCAACCTTCATGGAATAAGTTGGGTAATGTGAACTGAAGGTTACCCTTCAGCATACCTACCTAAAGAATGGAAATTTCACTTCACTAATTTCATAGAGACTGGTTCTAGCAAGACCATTATTGTCTCACCCCTCACCTAGTATTATCTTCACCTTAAAATGCAATGCACTAGTTTTAAACTGGATGAGATTGCCTCACTAACTTAGCAGAGAACCAGTCATAGCCCTCACAGAAAGGAGAGTTTTATCCTTTATATTTCCCTCAAAACACTTATTGGACATGGAGAGCAATCCCAAATACCTCCATTTTTAAGAGACCCACAAAGTGCCTAGTTTCTCTTCACAATAATTTAAGGAAGGATATACTTGCCTTAGAGGCCGTGCAATGAAGGTTCAATAGATTAATTCCTGGGATGAGAGGGTTGTCCTATGAAGAGGAGGTTGAGTAGAATGGGCCTATACTCTCTGGAGTTTAGAATAATGAGAGGTGATCTCATTGAAATATAAAAGATTGAGTGGTCTTGACAGGATAGACTCAGAGATTGTTTCCCCTGGGTAGAGAGTCTGGAACTGGGGGGCACAATTGCAGGATACAGGGTCAGCCATTCAAGAATGAAATGAGGAGAAATTTCTTCATGCAGAGAGTTGTGAATCTTTTGAATTCTCTACTCCAGAGGGCTGTGGATGCTGTCACTGAATGATGAGATGGATAGATTTTTAGACTCTAGGGGAATCTGGGAATACGGGGATCGGGCGGGAAAGTGGAGTTGAGGTCGAAGATCAGCCATGATCTTATTGAATGGCGAAGCAGGCTCGAGGGGCCGTATGGCCTACTCCTGCTCCTATTTCTTATGTTCTTAGTATGAACTGTTGTTTAATCTAAACATCAACAGCTTATATCAATATATTTGCATTTGAGACATTGTGCTTACAATAGATATGAACAAATTTGTAATACAACATAGAATTCTTTAACTTTTATCATTTGCCAGCTCTAGACCATCCCCATCAATAGTACAAAGCTTCTGTTTGTTGTCATTATTTAGTTAGAACCTTGGTTCTGGTAATGTGATCATGTTTTGGAAATATATTTTAAAATTAAAATTCTTTTCACATACATTTTATGCAATATAATAAACCTTCATTGGGAACTGAAAGGATTAATGCATTTAATCCCCATGCTCAATTTTCCTATTGATTGACAATCCCCCATCGTTGGTAAAGTGGTGCTACAATTTCAACCCCCTCTTTTTAAAAAAAAAGTGTCATACATTATAAACAGATTTTTTTTTGCTCCCCCAACTAATTGGGTCATGCTCAATTTACTTGTGGCTTTATCTTGCAAGAGAAGCAGCTTATCTTAGTGAAAGCAAGCAATCATATTTTGCAATCCATTGTAACTCATGCTAAATCCCATCATACCATCCATAACTTAGGTTTATTTCAGCCATTTATATCCTGCATTGAATTTAAGATGTGCCCTACAGCACCAGTTGTAGTTCTTAACATATTACACTGGTTACAAGCAAAGGAATTTCACACTTTCAAATTCTAGGCTGACAACATCTGAATTTTAACACATCGGGGCCTGCAACTGCAGTTCCACAACTTGTCCCATTTTGTTTCTCTCTCATTTCTCCCTTTTCTTTTGCTATTAATTCCTATCTAGCTGTATTTACTCTTTGTCTCTTTCATTTCTAACATCAGTTTGTTTTCTGTCTGTCCAGTTTGTTTTTGATTACCTCCTGTGCATGTTACCTAATAGACACAACGTGAACAGAATCAGGGAAGTGCATGGCAACAGCAGGACAGATTCAAGATCGATTCTGGAGCTACTGGTAATTACTGAAGTGGGTTCCCACATAATCCTAATAATTGCCAAGGTCAGACAATTGAAAAAGCAAGTCTTTTCAGAAAGACAGTGACAGATTGCAAGGTGATTGAAAAGACTGGAGCTGATATATTTTTTCCCAAAACGAAAGCCACAGAAATAAATTACATTTTTTAAACAGAAAATAGTGAATCTCAACAGGTTTGCTATCCCACCTCTTCTTTTACTGCTATTTAACTATATTAGGTATCGTGTCCATCACTATACTGTGTACACCTGAGTAATGGAGTCAGAGAGCAAAAGATACAGTGAAAAATATCACAAAATCAAGCAATTAAAAAAAACTTTATTCTTATGCAATTGTGCATTCCTACCTTGTAAATGACTTTACCTTCCACCTAATAAGTGGCAAATTAGTTTAAGAAGTTCCAAAAAAATTATTGGAAGATTGTTGGTGCCAGAATCTCCACAGCAACAATCCTAACACTAATAATCCAAATGAATGCTGGCTATATATAAAATCATCAGTGGCAGCAACAACTACTCCCAGGAGAGATATAGCATGGATCATGTAAACAAGGTAAAGCTCCCACTATTCTTAATTAAAAAACCAAAATAATTTTGTTATCGCAATATTAGCGATGAAAGGTGGAACTTTTAACTTTGGCAGGGGCATGGTAGCAGATCAGCGGCCTGCTATACACCCCACCCAATTTTCCTTTCCAATAACTTCAAATTGGAAGGTACACTCAAAATTTCCAACCAAACAGTTGAAATACAGTTCCCACAGATGAAAGTATTCCAATCCTTTCCATTATCTAGGCTCAATAAAGTTCCCTTGATGCAACAAAACAACCACCAAAATGATTGAAGGTAGCGAGCAATTTGTCATGGAGTCACATTTGATCATAAATCTTATAATTTTGCTCAGAAGTGGTATGACTTTTTAACAAAAAAAATCAGGAGGCAGAGAAGAACAGGGGCCAATACTAAAGTTGGGAATCAGGTGGGAGAGTGCACTGAGCCAGTACTAAAGTAAGGTGTTGAGTGAGCAACTAGAACGAGTACTAAAGTCAGGAGTTGGGTAGGAGAGAGCAGCAACAACACCCATTCAAGAGGCAATCTGTTCGATTTGAGCTAACTACCTGAATTGACCAAAGTGGTTTGCAGAATGCAAATGGCTGTAATACAGCTACAAGCCATGGCACGACAGCAGAGGGATGAACGGTCATTCGGCCCTACTTGAACCTGGCTTTCAAGGAATGTGATTTTCAGATTTATATGCAACTTGCTTGTAATTTTTGGCAAGATTTTCTATGACAAATCAATAGTCTTAATAATGACCAACAAGAACTAGTACAAAAACAAATTGGAACTAATTTACCTGTTTCTTTCATCATTATCTCTTCTTCAGTGAAAGTCTGTAGTGGTGCATAAAGGTTACCACTGGCAGTGCCATTTTCCAAGGTAACTTCTGCAGTGGATGATTTTGAAAACCATGGTTGAGCCTTTGGAAATGCTGGACACCAGGGTCTGATGAAACTTCTTCCCAGCTTTTGGTCATTTATGCAAGATATACAGTAGAACAAAAAGAAAAAGAAACATGTTACGTAGCTGATCTGGTGGACGACCCGATCCCATCAGTTTCCAGTTGGGCGAGTTAGGTTAAAATTAGACCCTTTCAATAACTCAGATTCCCTACACCTGCGAGTTGTCTCCTTCCGCACTTAGTAACCTACTTCTCCCCTTTTACACTATCCCTGTATCCTGAACTATCTGGCACTGCCTCTTGGGTGACCACATTGTGTAGAGCATGATCCAGTGACCCCACATCCTCTCTGATGCTGTGGCATGTGGCCAATTGTTTCCTGAGCAGAGATCCTCTACTCCAGAGAATCAATTTTCCTACACTTAGTACAAAAGTAATCATTTTGTATGTTGACTTTCTTGTGCTCATCCTTGGTTTCAAACCTTGGTGCCCACCTCTTCTCTGATTCTTCTCTTACTGATATAGTACTGAAAGAATATCTGCAGTTACACGTTTTTTCCAGGTCCATCTTTGCCTCTATGACCAGTGTTTAATATGTTGCTGCATGTTCCTATATTCATTCCAATGAACACCTTCACCTTTCTCGCTGCAGGATTTGTAGAGGTCGTTTTTCATTGTTTTGCATCTGGTTAATTTCTTAATCCATTTAGGGTCATGTTTGTTTACACTTGTTGATCCTAAAAATGTATTTATCCTACATGTTCGGCATTGTGTCTTTAAAATGTGCTCCACTGAGAACAACCTCCACCACACCCCACCCCCAAATCAATTTGCGTGAACTCTTTTCTTATGTCTTTGAAGTTAGCCTTTTAAAAATAATATACCGAGCTTTTGGTTCTCAGTAATTCTGAATATCAGATCACATTGAACTTGATTATTCTGTGGTTGCTATCACTGAAGGGCAACACGACTTCCATTTTCTGCATGTAGTTTGGATCACTTACCATTACCTAGGTTCAGATGACCAAAGTCAAGATGTGCACTGCCTCTCATGTCTTCCCTGATGCACTGGGTCATGAAACAGTCATGCATTATGTTTGCCAACCTGGACTCAACCATTTGGGTATTCCCAATT
This sequence comes from Heptranchias perlo, assembly GCF_035084215.1. Classification (NCBI taxonomy): domain Eukaryota; kingdom Metazoa; phylum Chordata; class Chondrichthyes; order Hexanchiformes; family Hexanchidae; genus Heptranchias; species Heptranchias perlo. Next base: position 23,477,023 of record NC_090345.1, on the reverse strand, counting down.
TATATTTGGTTGATTGAAGTCCCCCATTAAAATAAGCTTCCTGTTTTCAGATCATCTCCTTTTCCTGTCTACAGTACCTCTCAAACATTCTATATCTCTGTATACTGTATTCACCACCATCCTCTGGGGTCATGCTTTTGTCATTTTGACTACACAATAGTTTCTTACTGTCACAATAGCTTCCAGTTCAATCATATTATTCCCAATGCTTCGAACATTCATGTATGTACAACTGATTGTAAACTTGCCTCCTTTTGGTCCCAAGTGTCTAGTTCCTGAGTTACTAGGTTCATACCTACCTGTATACAATCTTCCACTCCATAATCAATGTTGTCCGTGGTCCAATATCCTCCCCACTTATCTTTCCAGTTTAAATGATTCTCGATAGCTGCCTCAATGTTCTTTGCAAGTTTTATTATTCTTATTAGGAGCAGCCTGCATTTCCTGTGCCAGGTATTTTTGTCGTGAAATTATTTCCAGTTATTTGTGAAAGTAACATTATTATTTTTAATCTCAGCTTGTTCATTTGAACTCCATTCCTTTGCCAAACAATTGAAGTGTACATTACATTGTATCCAGTTTGAGGTTTAAGGCAATCCTCACAATATTGGTGGCCCTGTTGCTTACTTATCACAAATCTCCTGGCTACGTTTTCAAGATGGTGGCCCTACAGCTTTGTTCTCCACCTTGGAATTCCTAAAATAGTCCACATGCCTTCCCACCTCCCTGTACTTCATCTTCCCTTCCACTGCTACCAGATTCCTTCTCCTTGCCTCCCCGAGTACCAAAAGCTGTGTTTCTGGCTGATGGGTGGGTGGGGCGTGAGGGGGGGGGGGGGGGGGGGGCAGAAATCAAGGGGAAAAAAAGTGTTATTCAAATATTTTTTTCCAGCAGTGGGGGAACCAATGTTATTTAAAATAACTACTTGGCAGTATTTATACAGACTTCCCCAATCACTGGTGGGGAAATCCTTTTAAGAATTCCCCTGCTGCAACTGATCCCATGTCATAACCAATCCTTCAGGATAAGTGTTGTGGCAGGGATACAGACTAGTCAAGGGAGTGGGGGGGGGGGGGGGGGGTGTGCAGGGATTGTACTGTTCCAGTACAGCTACATCACTGGCATCTACCCGGCAATGTGGAAAATTGCCCAGGTATGTCCTGTCCACAAAAAGCAGGACAAATCCAATCCGGCCAATTACCGCCCCATCAGTCTACTCTCAATCATCAGCAAAGTGATGGAAGGTGTCGTCGACAGTGCTATCAAGCGGCACTTACTCACCACTAACCTGCTCAACGATGCTCAGTTTGGGTTCTGCCAGGACCACTCGGCTCCAGACCTCATTACAGCCTTGGTCCAAACATGGACAAAAGAGCTGAATTCCAGAGGTGAGGTGAGAGTGACTGCATCAAGGCAACATTTGACCAAGTGTGGCACCAAGGAGCCCTAGTAAAATTGAAGTCAGTGGGAATCAGGGCGAAAACTCTCCGGTGACTGCAGTCATACCTAGCACAAAGGAAGATGGTAGTGGTTGTTGGAGGCCAATCATCTCAGCCCCACGACATTGCTGCAGGAGTTCCTCAGGGTAGTGTCGTAGGCCCAACCATCTTCAGCTGCTTCAATGACCTTCCCTCCATCATAAGGTCAGAACTGGGGATGTTCACTGATGATTACACAGTGTTCAGTTCCATTTGCAACCACTCAGATAATGAAGCAGTCTGAGCCTGCATGCAGCAAGACCTGGACAACATCCAGGCTTGGGCTGATAAGTGGCAAGTAACATTCGCGCCAGACAAGTGCCAGGCAATGACCATCTCCAACAAGAGAGGGTCTAACCACCTCCCCTTGACATTCAAGGGCATTACCATCATTGAATCCCCCACCATCAGCATCCTTGGGGTCACCATTGACCAGAAACTTAACTGGACCAGCCATATAAATACTGTGGCTACAAGAGCAGGTCAGAGGCTGGGTATTCTGTGGCGAGTGACTCACCTCCTGACTCCCGAAAGCCTTTCCACCATCTACAAGGCACAAGTCAGGAGTGTGATGGAATACTCTCCACTTGCTTGGATGAGTGCAGCTCCAACAACACTCAAGAAGCTCGACACCATCTAGGACAAAGCAGCCTGCTTGATTGGCACCCCATCCACTACCCTAAACATTCACTCCCTTCACCACCGGCGCACAGTGGCTACAGTGTGTACCATCCACACGATGCACTGCAGCAACTCGCCAAGGCTTCTTCGACAGCACCTCCCAAACCCGCGACCTCTACCACCTAGAAGGACAAGAGCAGCAGGTACATGGGAACAACACCACCTGCACGTTCCCCTCCAAGTCACACACCATCCCAACTTGGAACTATATCGCCGTTCCTTCATCGTCGCTGGGTCAGAATCCTGGAACTCCCTTCCTAACAGCACTGTGGGAGAACCTTCACCACACTGCTGCGGTTCAAGAAGGCAGCTCACCACCACCTTCTCAAGGGCAATTAGGGATGGGCAATAAATGCCGGCCTTGCCAGTGACACCCACATCCCATGAACGAGTAAAAAAAAACCTGCGGAGCACGCATTCCTCGCAGTAGTCCTGCAAATCTGCTCCTGGTTCTTCCAACCCTTGTAGTCTCACAATGCTTCCACATTCCATGATCCCCACTTTAAAACCTCAGGATCACCCTTCCCCAACTACTATAAGCATTTTCTACATACATCTTCCTCTGTATCCTTAGCTTTAAAAAAAATTGAAACTAAGTGCATAATTAAATGAGCTTTGATAGTAATCAAGGACAACGGATTTAGTTCACAAGCAAATAATCATACAATTTGAGCCTGAAAATATCACCCACACTGACTTATTCAATGACTGCAAATCAGTAGCTCTGAAATATTATACATTAAGTAGCAAAAACTTGGACATCTTCCAACTCACAGAACAATGCCACAGCAACTCCACTACCCTTCAAAAGAAAGTAAAAAGCCCATCTATTTCCTGACCATTAGATACCTAGAGGGGTGGTGAGATAATAGGAAGTGCAGCCCAGTAGTTGCCAAGCTAGAAAAACTTCCCACAACAATCTTTAATTGATCCCAACAACTGGCATTTATATAGCACCTTTAACGTAGTAATACATCCCAAGGTACTTCACAGGTGCAATTAGCAAGCAAAATTTGACACTGAGCCACATAAGGAGATATTAGGACAGGTGACCAAAAGCTTGGTCAAAAGAGGTAGGTTTTAAGGAGAGTATTAAAAGGAGAGAGGTGTCGAGGGGGAGAGGTTTAGGGAGGGAATTCCACAGCTTAGGTCTTAGGCAGTTGAAGGCACAGCCACCAACAGTGGAGCAATTAAAATCGGGGATGCGCAGGAGGCAAGAATTGGAGGAGAGCAGATCTTGGAGGGTTATAGGAGATTGGGGGGGGGGGGGGGCGGGGGCGGACAGGCTATGGAGGGATTGGAAAACAAGTTTAAGAATTTTAAAATCATGGCATTCCCGGACCGGGAGCCAAAGTAGGTCAATAAGCACAGGGGTGAAGGGTGAATGGGACTTAGTGCAAGTTAAGATACGGGCAGCAGAGTTTTGGATGAGCTCAAGTTTACGGAGGGTAGAAAATGGGAGGCCGGCCAGGAGAGCATTGGAATAGTCAAGTCAAGAGGTAACAATGACATGGATGAGGGTATCAGCAGCAGATGAGCTGAAGCAGGGGCGGAGATGGGCGATGTGACGGAGGTGGAAGTAGGCGGTCTTGGTGATGGACCGGATATGTGGATCAAAGCTCATCTCAGGGTCAAAGGTTCTGGTTCAGCCTCAGACAGCGGCCAGGGAGAGGGATGGAGTCGGTGGCTAGGGAATGGAGTTTATGACGGGGACCGAAGACAACTGCTTCGGTCTTCCTAATATTTACTTGGAGGAAATTTTTGCTCATCCTGTACTGGATGTCGGACAACCAGTGTGACAAATCAAAGACAATGGAGGGGTTGAAGGAGGTGCTGGAGAGGTAGAGCTCGTGTCGTCAGTGTACACGTGGAACCTAACGATGTGTTTTCAGATGATGACGCTGAGGGGCAGCATGTAGATGAGAAATAGGAGGTGGCCAAGGGGGGACCCATTTACATAAGTGCAACACAAAAGAGTACCTGTGTAGTCAGTTCCCTTAAAGAGATAGGCCACGTTGCAGTCTAAACATATACAACCATGCTCTACTTGGTGAGCAATACCACAGGTGATCAGCTAATCTACAACATGAAAAGATTGCATATATAGTGCAAACTTCCTGTATTTCCAGGAAGTAGCCAATACCATGTCCATCACAAAGACTGCCTACTTGCACCATCTGCTGCTGAAACCCTGCCCTCGTCAGCTCCAGACTCCTATGCTCCACCCTCTAATCTTCAGCACATCCAAAATTCTGCTGCCCATATCCTATCCCACACCATCCCACTCACCTGTCTTCGCTAACCTACATTGGCTCCCAGTCACATGTCTCAAATTTAAAATTCACATCTGGTGCTTAAATTTCTTCATGGCCTCACCCCTCCCTATCTCTGTAATCTCCTCCAGCCCTATAACTGTCCCCCCCCCACCAAACTTTAGATAATTTACCATAAATAAAACCCTGCTTATCTAAAATTCATCCATAATTCAGGATTAACTGAAAGAGAAAAATCAAAAAAGATGGTAATCTTTGTACAGATCTATATGGATTATAAATAAAGAAATAGGATATCAGCAGGTCTTGCAAACAGAAAAAACATATTAATATTTCAGATCATAAATGATTTGCATAATAAACATTGCAACAGAATATCGACTGAATACTACTATGCATTACACAAGCAAATCCGCCTATTGTACAATCCAATTAGATGTTAGATTTATCACTGAGCTTGATGCAGAGGAACTAACATCACAGAAGAGAAGTGAGGAATTTAATTGATGGGCATTTTACAATACAACTTTTGATAGGTGTAATGGCTTGAGTAAGGAAGACTGTGCAAGAGAATAGGTGTTTGGCATACTTATTTATGATATATAGTTCAGAACACTCAATGTGCCTGCCCTCATAAAAAAAATGCTTTAGACATTATTCTGAATGTTAAGCCCCCCAAACTAAAATTATTTTAATGGCACATACTTCAAAGACTGATTACAGCAATAGCTAAAAAAAGTAAATCATCTACCTTTACTATTATATTCTAAAAAATTGGGTAACCTATATCAAAGGATTGTCTCAATTAAATAGATGACTCCTTTTGAGATGCAATACTGCCTAAATGAGGGCAGTCTCTGGATAATTTCTATAAAGCATTTCCCAAGGTTCTTTTTACTATCTATATTAAAAGAGAATAGTCCTGGACATCCACATGATAAACATTCTCAATCATATAGATAAAGTCAGCTAATTCTGACACTGCATTGACTTATCCATATAGAAAGGGCACCTACCCTATCTTTCTGGCACATGAAGTAGGAACTATTGAAAATCAAGAAGTTTATTAATTGAGACCAGAACTAGAGGCATTTTCCATGCCAATCTTTTAAGTCTAAGGAATTGAAACATTCAATATTTTGCACATCATGAGATTACAATCACGTATCATCATAAAAAGGTGGGGAAAATAATGGAATCAGTGTACCAAGCATCTTTCATGGACCTAGAAACCTATCGATAAAAACACAATTAGTTGGTGTGCGCACGCTGACAGAGTTAGACTAATCGTTGTATCCAAAAGATCAGAGAGGTAATTCAGGACCAATAGTACTTTAATGCCAAGTGTTCAAGGTGCCTTTCTATAAATCAGATGCTTAATGCTTCTATTTATAGTTCTAAACTTTGAAGTCACACTTTTACTGGACGGCATAATGGTTTGGATGACCTGAGCAGTTTTAATGCAACTACCAGAGGCTGTACGTACAAACATTACCAGAGATTGGCATTCTTGTTATATAAATGTTATAAGAGCAAACTCATTAAGGATGGATATAACTCAAATTCAAATTAAGCACCACTTAATAAAACTGCTTGCTTTGTTCCAAAAGTAATCAAGGTAACTGTTCAACAGGAGGTAAAGTCTCACAGACTGTCCAGATGTAAGAAGCAAGTTAATCTGCCCTACACAGATGTGATGCCATAGCAAGCAAGCATTGGGCGTTTTAAGCTTTGTACATGCTCGACCACCATATGTGAGTGTGAAAGATACATATTTGATTCCTTTTGTCCTGGGACTAGAAGACTTGAACTCAACTAATTACATTACTTACGTAACAAGAATGCCAGTCTCTGGTGATGACCTCAAGTAACCTGGTTATCTTAGTGGGAGCAGGGTCCATAGAGTGGTGCTGCCAGTGAGATGGATTGACAGCTTTATGCCCAGGAAGAGATACATCCTGGGCTACCTCTCTTAGCTTGTCACTGCTTCTTGTATCACAATACCACAGTTCCTGTGTAAGTCCATGGGCCATCACAACTCTTCCCTAACTAGACTGGAGAAATCTGGAAGCAAAAGCATCAGTGACACTAGTCTTGGTCTATTATGGCCTTCCTAGAAGTCCACATCACAGCAGAAACACACAGAAAATGCCTCAAAAGAAAATCTTCTCACTACCTCCCAGTTGTGCAATCTCTACGTCCTTAACCAGAGATTCTGAAATTATGCTATTCAGCCTTTAGCTTTCAAATGGCCACTCACTCAGTGGTAATTTGCACAATAGTGGCAGTATATTGTTATGTAACCCAAATGTTGAAAGCCAGGTAGGACAGCATAAGAAAGCTGCCTAAATGGCAGATTGAATAATTTATAGGGATAGAATATCCATAAAATAAGAGGGTGGATTTCCAAAGGGCTTGTCCCACTCATCTGCCTTAACTTTGGCTGAAGAAACACAGAAACTGCCGTATGTCCAGGTTTTCTGAAGCTCTTGCACTGAAATTATGACAGCAGAGGGAGAACCCCCACAGGAATCCCCTCCCCCTTCAAAAAACCCACCCTAGACCCTTCTGTCCTCCCTAACTACCATCCCATCTCCAATCTCTCATCTATTCATGGTCATTGCCTCCTAGATCCATCCTGTCTGAATCTCTTCAGTCAGTTTCTGACCCTCCTACATTAAAAAATTGATTCTCACATCTGAGAATCGCTGGCAAGGTCAATTTTTACTACCAATCCCTAGTTGAACTTATGAAGGTGGGCTACCTCCTTGAATAGCTGCAGTCTGTGTGGTGAAGGTGTTCCTACAAAGCAGTTAGGTAGGGAGCTCCAGGATTTTGACCAAGTGACAATGAAGGAACTGCGATATATGTCTAAGTCAGGACATACTGACCTGGTCCCCACACACACTTCTCCCTCCTTCTACTTCTCCAGCTACTCTGCTCCTTTAAGATTATCCTTAAAATCCACCTCTTAGGCCAAGCGTTTAGTCACCCCAACCAATATCTCGCTCGTTGGCTCGAAATCTTCTTTACAACTCTTGAAGTTCTCAATTTAAAACAGTTATATAAAATCAAGTTGTTGTTGTAGCAGGAGTAGTAAATTTAACATACTGCTTCAACATGTACAACCCAATTGCTAAAACTGTACATATCAAACGAAATGAACAAATGAAACCATGTAAACACTAACGCAGCACTTTATTTTATGTTAAATATCATGGATAAAACGTGAAAGGAAGCGAAGCTAGTTGATTCAAGTAACAGCACAGAAGCAGTGTTCGATATCATTACACAACCAACCAATTGGTTTAATGCATTTAGATTATTATCCAGTTACTAAATACCTCAGGTATGTACTGCTAGCACCAATTAACCGTGAATACCAAATACCCTGCTCACCTTAGAAAGCAATAACAATGTCGTCATTTCGTCTTTAGTAAAAACTGAAACGCCGCGAGAATTTCTCGGGCAAACTAGGTTGCGGTTACTTTTCTGTTGTCGTTTAGTGGATACACGGCACCCTGTCCAAGTTTAAGTACCAAGCTGGAATTGCATTATTTATTCAACTGATCGCAAGACGTCACTTAGGCCGCCACCATTTTTAATTTTAAAAAAAGAGGTTTATGTTTCTAAACTGAAGTGAAATTTAAAATATCGTTTATATTTTTAAAAAGTCACCTTACAGAATAGAAACGGGTAAAAAAAAGAAAATTAATCTCTGAGAGGGAAATTTTTTTTCTACACAACCGAAACAGCGATTGGCGTATTGTAACTGGGCCGTCTCCGCCAGGCTGCCTGGTTATAGGAGGAAAAGCCACAGTCCCGCCCGCTGATGTCACTTCCATCCGGCTGCCTGTACCCCGTCTGAACTGTGACATCGACGCCGGGCTTTTGTTCCCTCGTCTTCGGAGCTGCGGCTAAGGAATAAACAACGAGAGGGACCGTTTCCTTCCCCACCCGCCGCCCGCCCAGTCATCACCACCCGCACATTACCCCGGCCCGCTCGTGTCTCGAAGCGCCACTTTTACCTACACGCACAGAAGCCGATATGTTTTGCTGTTTAAAGCCGCTGTCGAGTGGATAGAACTAATCTGAAGGTACGAAGGAGGAAAACTTTCTCTTGTCTCCCTTTCGGCCTGTGGCCGCGACTGGGTTTGATCTTCAAAATCCAGCAGCTCCCGGATGGAACCCTCGTTTGAAAAAAAAACCCGTAACCGAAACGGCTCGAGACACCTCTGCCTTCGGCTGAAATCAAAACTTGTGAGAGGCATTTGCGAGATGTGGGGAGGGGGGGGGATCGGTTAGGTTCACGGATAATGACGCATCTAACCTCGAGACCGAATCCGCGATTCTTTAAACAATTTTGTTTATTGGTTATATAATTATTTTTTTGTCTGTCGATATTTCAAAATAACGCGGCCCGATTCAATCGAACCTGGAGCTTAATGCTCTGTGATTGACGTTGCGGCTGACCAATGGGAGTTGGCGCCGCTGTTACGTTCTCCACAGTTGGACCAATGCGTGCGAGGGAGGGGCGGGATGCGGGGGGTTGGTTGAGGCCGATTTCCTGGCGTCACCACAGGAGCCATTTAAAAACCAGAACTGAGAATTCCCAACAGCAGCGATAGAAGTGGTTCAAACTGTTGGCAAAAAAAAATGATGACTCTCCCGTCACATAATTTCACTGAGTCGATCGTGGAAGACCTGCATTTTAAGCTGATCCGATTTTAAATGTGTAAAACAATTTGGGACATTGTACTTTTGAAAAATGCGACTGGTTGGAGATGAAACTGTAGCCACTGATAATCCCCAGGACGATCGTTCGTCTTGGTCCCCGAGGGGTAAGAAGTGAACGAAGGCAAGTCACTTTTTCCAGTGAGGAGGCAAAAGTGCAACAGTTAATCCAGCCTACATACCTCTGTATATACAAGGCTAAAAATTAGGCCTGCAATGGGAATAGAACGAGCCATTCAACCATTATTCAAAAAAGGAGGGAACAAACCAAGTAACTATAGGCCCTGGAATTTTTCAGTAGTGTGGAGATTAGTTGAATCCATTGTCGGGGATAAAGAAAAGTATAAACTGATTGGGGAGAGCAAACATGGTTTTATAAAAGTTGGGCAAGCCTAGATTTTTGCAACCCCTTCTAACGACTTTTCAGTGTGAAAATTCAGAAGGAAAGTTGCTCTGCCATGTCCCTGCCTCTCTGCCTTCCCCCAATTTACAGTACTGTATTTGGAACGGATAGCAGGTAGTATGTATGTACATTAGATAAATAATTACTCTGATTTATTTCCTGTAATTTGTGCCATTTGAACACTAGATGCAAGGCATACCTAGCCATCCAACATTCAGAAATCTGAAGTGGGCAAATAAATTGTTGTGGTAGCCTGTGAAAGCACTTACGTTAAAAGCTAGCTCAAAGATGCAGAAAATGAACAAAAGGGCCAGTGTATAAAATGTAAAAGGAAGGAAGAACACCACAGATACACAGACTACTGGTTAACAGCAGTGACTTGCATTTATATAGCACCTTTAGTAAGTGTCCCAATTCCCTTCACCAAGACACAGAGTTGTAATAGAAGAGTAAAGAAAATGGTTGAAAAGATAGGTTTTGAGGTGTTTTTAAAGGTGAGTAGCAAGTAGAAGTGGCAAGGCAAATGGGTTAAAGAAGGGAATTCCAGACAGTAGGACAGTACTGCGGAAGGCTCTGCCACCATTAGGCAGGGAGGACCAAAGGCTGCAGGCTGGGACCTACAGTTGAGGAGGTTGCAGGCATAGGATCAAGTGAGGCCTAGATGAAGGTAATTATGAAGTAAATTTCATTGGGGGACAGGGAGCAAAGAGGTTGGTGAGTTGGAGCCTGCAATTGTTGGAGGATTTTGGAGAAGTTAAACATGGAGGTAACAAAAGCATATGGGTTTCAGCAGCAATAAGCCTGAGGTATGGGCAGAGGTAGATGATGTGGAAACAAACAATCTTGGTGATGGACAAAATATGGGGTTTGAAGGTCAGTTCAGAGTTGCAACAGTACTAGATTATACAATGCCTGGTTAACTGAACAGGTTACAGGAGCTGGGTGGGGGAGGGATAGAATGGGTATGAAGCTTCAAGCACGAGAAAAATAATATCACTGGTCTTCCTAGTGTTGCACTTGAGAGAGTGCTGGCTCGTCCACAACTTTATCAGACAAACAGTCTGACAATAGAGTTGGTTGTAGAGTCGAGGGTAGTGGTGGAGTGGTAATCTGCATGCTGTCAGTTTACATGTGAAAACTGACCCTATGCCTACAAATTTAAGCAAGGAAGAAGGGGCTAAGGATGGAACCCTGGGGTATTCTAAAGGTGACTGTAGAGGAAGTAGTTGTGATTGAGAAGAAGAGTTTGCGTGATTCTAGAGATTTAAATTTACTTCTGTAGCGGTACAGGTTGCATGTATTTGGGGAGATTTCAGGCTTAAAATAAAGCCATAGATCATTTGTGGCACGTGCAAAAATTAACTAGACTTGAAGCAGGTTTTCTTTGTGACTATTATTACAGTTAAAATCTGATAATGGTGATATTGTAATTGAAAATAAGGAAATGGTGGACATGTTAAGTAATTATTTTGCGTCAGTATTTACAGTAGAGGAAGAGGATAGCATGCCGGACGCCCCAAGGAAATTAATTTTGAATCAGGGACGGGGACTCACCATAATTAACATAAGCAAATGAACAGCAATGAAGAAAATAATGGCACTAAAGAGTGACAAATCCCCAGGACCAGATGGCTTCCATCCCAGGATTTTAAAGGAAGTAGGTGAGAACATTGTAGAAGCCCTAACTATAATCTTCTAAAGTTCTCTTGATTCAGAACCGTTCCTTTTAGATTGGAAAATTGCACATCGCTGCTATTTAAGAAAGGTGAGATAGGGAAACCAGGGAATTATAGACCAGTTAGCCTAATATCTGTTGTCGGGTAATTACTAGCAGTCCATAATTAAGGATAGAGTGACTGAACACCTTGAAAAATTTCAACTGATCAGAGAGAGCTAGCATGGATCTGTAAAGGGTAGCTCATGTCTGATGAACCTGATCGAATTTTTTGAAGAGGTGACTAAAATAGTGGACAGGGAAATGTCTATGGATGTTATTTAAATGGACTTCCAGAAGGCATTCGATAAAGTCACTCATAAGAGATTGTTAGCTAAAGTTGAAGCTCATGGAATTGAGGGCAAATTATTGACCTGGTTAGGAAATTGGCTGAGTGCCAGGATACAGAGAGTAGGGATAATGGGCAGGTACTCAAATTGGTAGGATGTGACTAGTGGTGTCCCACAGGGATCTGTGTTAGGGCCTCAACTATTTGCTGTATTTATTAACGACTTAGATGATGGGATAGAGGGCCACATATCCAAGATGTCTGATGACCCAAAGATAAGCAGCATTGTAAGCAGTGTAGATGGAAGCATAAAATTAGAGAGATCTATTAATAGATTAAGTGCCTGGGCAAAACTATGGCAAATGGATTTCAATGTAGGCAAGTGTGAGATCATCCACTTTGGACCTAAAAAGAATAGATCAGAGTACTTTCCAAATGGGAAAAGCTGGAAACAGTGGAGGTCCAAAGAGACTTAGGGATCCATGTACATAGATCATTAAAATGTCATGGACCGGTACAGAAAATAATTGGAAAGGCTAATGGAATGCTGGCCTTTATATCTAGAGGGCTAGACTATAAGGGGATAGAAGTTATGCTACAGCTATACAAAGCCCTGGTTAGACCACACCTGGAGCATTGTGTTCAGTTCTGGGCACTGCACCGTAGGAAGGATTTATTGGCCTTGGAGGGAGTGCAGCATAGATTTACTAAAATGATACCTGGACTCCAAGGTTTAAATTACAAGGCGAGATTACACAAACTAGGGTTGTATTCCCAGGAATTTTGAAGATGAAGGGGTGATTTGATTGACGTTTTCAAGATACTAAGGAGAACTGATAGGGTAGATAGAGAGAAACTATTTCCGTTGGTAGGCGGGTCTAGGACTAGGGGACATAGCCTAAAAATTTCAGGAATGAAGTTAGGAAACACTGCACGCAAAGGGTGGTAGAAGTTTGGAACTCTCTTCTGCAAACGGCAGTTAATGCTAGCTCAATTGGTAATTTAAAATCTGGCATTGATAGATTTTTGTTAACCAAAGCTATTAAGGGATATGGGGCTAAGGCAGGGATATGAGTTAGGTCACAGATCAGCCATGATCTCACTGAATGGTGGAACAGGCTTGGAGAGCTAAATGGCCTACTTGTGTTCCTAATATGTGCAAAAAAATCCTCTTTCATTTGAATTGGAGGTATTGAGATGTTTTATTTTAAATTGAGTTTTGACAACAGGAGTAATCCCTATAAATATGAACATTTTCATTCATAATTCAGCTTGGATTGTGGGTAAATCAGGGATTGTTCAAGAAACATTACAAAAGGTTATATACACCACCAACCTGACTTACTAATAAATCCTGTCACTGTTGGTTGGGATTTATCCCACTCCCATCCAGACAACCCTCTAAGCCAGTGCCTAAAGGTTAGGGTGATCCTGGTTGGACATGGGAATTGGATACTGCTCGTGAAGGACTGGTTAGGCCAAATGATCTGTTTTTGTGTTGTAATTTTTATGTAATTACAGAATTATTTGAAATTAGAGGAATAAAAGAATGAAAAGGTATTTTTATAAAAATGATTTTTTTTTAAAAACGTAATGCTTGACATTTTGCTGCTCTAGCAGGTGGCATCTTCGGAAGTGATGACTACCATTTTATTTTTTCCCCCTGTTTTTCACATGTACCCAGAGGTGTGTAATCTGCCTTTTAATAGTTTCCTTAAATCAGAACTTGTAGGTCAACTTTGAAGCTCTGTTTCTTTTTACTTTTAGATCAAAATAAAGTAAATAGAGAGGGTCTGTACTGCTTTAAAAAACTATAAATTTATGGAAAAGATGATGCAGATAGGAAGACTCCATCCAGGAAAGGGAAAAAGAATTGAGGTTGAATTATGTAGAGTAGCCTAATACTAAAAAGAAGGGTAACTAAGTGATCTGTACAGTGTGGGTTTCCAGAAGCTTGGAACAAAAGTGTACGAATACAAAAGGTTTAGGCTTTGCTTTAAGTTGTAATAAAGTACCATTCCTGGATCTACACTCTGATTACTAGCCGTGTGACATGTCTGTCTGTAAGGATGATGGTAGTTACTGCTGGATTTCTGATTGGTAGTTGCTGTGTGGTATTAGTTACATGCTTAGCAGGGATTAATAAGATTACTAAACCAAATACAGAAAAGCAGCCATTGAATGTGGTGTTGCCTCCCAAATCCGTGCCTATCTTTCCCGCAACTCTGTGTTTGAACCTCTCAAACCAGGTTTCCACCCATGCTACAGCACTGAAACAGTCCTTATCAAAGTCACAAATGACATCCCACGTGACTATGACCGTGTTGCACTATCCCTTCTCATCCTCTTTACCTGTCTGCAGCCTTTCACATGATTGACCACACCATCCTGCTCCAACGCCTCACCTTCGTTGTCCAGCTGCGTGGGACTGCCCTTGCTGGGTTCCATTCTTATCTATCATAGCCAGAGAATCTCTTGCAATGACTTCTCCCACTATTTCTGCACCATTACCTCTGGAGTTCCCCCAAGGATCTATCCTTGCCCCCCTCCTATTTCTCATCTACATGCTGCCCCATGGCGACATCCTCCGAAAACACAACACCTCAGATTCTACGTGTAGACTGGTGACACCGAGCTCTACCTCACCACCTGCAGACTCGACTATTCCAATGTTCTCCTGGCCAGCTTCCCATCTTCCACCCTCTGTAAACTTGAGCTCATCCAAAACTCTCTTGCTCATATCCTAACTTGCACCAAATCCCTTTCACCAATCGCTCCTTTTGTTGCTGACCTATATTGCCTCCTGGTCCAGCAGTGCCTCGAATCTAAAATTCTCATCCATGGCCTTGCCCCTCCCTATCTCTAACCTCCACCAGCCCTACAACAACAACTTGCATTTATATAGTGCCTTTAATGTAGTAAAACGTCCCAAGGCACTTCACAGGAGCGATTATCAAACAAAATTTGACACCGAGCCACATGAGGTATTAGGACAGGTGACCAAAAGCTTGGTCAAAGAGGTAGATTTAGAGGAGGAGAGATAGAGAGGCAGAGGGGTTTAGGGAGGGAATTCCAGAGCTTAGGGCCAAGGCAGCTGAAGGCATAGCCGCCAACAGTGGAGCGATGAAAATCGGGGATGCGCAAGAGGCAAGAATTGGAGGAGTGCAGAGATCTCGGAGGGTTGTAGAGCTGGAGGAGGTAACAGAAATAGGGAGGGGCGAGGTCATGGAGGGATTTGAAAACAAGGATGAAAATTTTAAAATCATAGCGTTCCTGGCCAATGTAGGTCAGCAAACACAGGGGTGATGGGAGAATGGGACTTGGTGCGAGTTAGAATACGGGCAGCAGAATTTTGGATTAGCTCAAGTTTATGGAGGGTGGAAGATAGGCAGGCGGCCAGCCAGGAGCCCATTGGAATATTCCAGTCTGGAAGTAACAAAGGCATGGATGAGGGTTTCAGCAGCAGATGAGCTGAGGCAGGGGCGAAGATGGGAGATGATATGGAGGTGGAAGTGGGCGGTCTTGGTAATGGAGCGGATATGTGGTCAGAAGCTCATCTCAGGGTCAAATAGGACTCCAAGGTTGCGAACGGTCTGATTCAGCCTCAGACAGTGGCCGGGGAGAGGGATGGAGTCGGTGGCTAGGGAACGGAGTTTGCGGTGGGGACCAAAGACAATGGCTTCGGTCTTCCCAACATTTGGTTGGAGGAAATTTTTGCTCGTCTGATGGATGTCAGACAAGCAACTTGACAAATGGGAGACAGTGGAGGGGTCGAGAGAGGTGGTTGTGAGGTAGTGCTGGGTGTCCTCAGCGTACATGTGGAATCTGATGTTTTCGGATGATGGTTTTTGTATACTGGTCGAGCTACATGAAAATTAAGCAGTAAACTAAATCCAGATTTGTACTAAAACTAAAGTAACAGAAAATATATTACATTGTTAGTTCAGATGTTTTGTGTGGTGTTTACATAGTTTGTAAACTACTTTGTAAACTGTAAGTAGTATTGGAAAGAATTAATTTCCATGTCCCAGATGGGTACTAAAGTTCACCTAAGTTTTCAGTAGATGAAAAGAATATGTATTAATTTCTTGTGGAAAAATTGACCATTGACTCTAAACAGGAAGTTCAAATCAAAAATGAGTGTGGAGTTACTGAGGAGAATTAGGAATTTAGAAAAAAGTGACAAGAAAAATGAAAAATCATGAGACCTCTACTTTGAACATGTTACGGCTCCAGTACATTCAGTATAATTCAAATTGCCAATGGGAGTTATTTAAGACTCTTGTTCTATATTTCTGACTAGAAAAGACCATGGTTTTGGTAGGGCCTGTCTATACACAGTATACTTGCCTAGGCCCTAAAGTCAATTGGATTTTCATCCATAGATCTGTTAGATGTGGTTTTTTAATCATGGAAAGAGGAGGTTGAAAATAAGAAAGATAATGACATGAGTGCAGGGCTAATAGGCACAAGAACAAAAGTAAGAACTCAAAAGGTGATAGATTTGATGGTATGATGAGTTAACACTCTAGCCTTTTGCTTCCAAGGCCTAGGTTCAAATTGAGCCCAGACTGATGGAGTGAAAGTCTCCTACTTGCTGTATGCAAGGCTCCTGTGTGACATAAGTTTGGGCAGTCTCAACACAATTCCTAATGACTTTGAAATCAAAATTACAATTCATGCATTGCACTGTTTCTCTTGACCATGCCCCCCCTCACCCCATTACTGCAACCCTATATTGTTGCAGCAAATCACCTAGAATGGATTTTCTTTTCTGTTTACTCTATTGTACTACTCAAGCTATCTAGTATCTGGCAGTGATTTGGGATGAGGCGGTGTTGTTTCATTCATCTATCTCTTGGTGTAACTGCACACTGAGTGTGCTTGCTGTCCTGCTTTTGTGTATATGCAATGTACTATAGTTATTAGGTGTGGCCTTTTGCTATGCAACAGGTGATTCCACCTATGCCAGAGTTTGAGTAAATGCTGCTTGGATAACGTGACTAACTGATATTTCAGGGGTTGATTGAATTGCACAATACATTTCCTGGATTTTAATTGTGATCTGCCTACAGATACACCAGGGAACAAGAAGACCGTGGTAATTAATCTGTATAATTGATGTGTGAATGAGGAGGGAGGCAATCCAGTGAGGTGGTAATGCTGACTATCTTTATGAATGTGAATTTGTATCTTGCTGGTACATTTTGAATTGAGGTGAAATGACAACAGAGGATGTCACTGGTACTACTGCTTACACCAGCCATGAAGCTGATTAAACTGAGGACACAGATACAAAAACATTTCCTGGACCTCCACAGCATAGCCAGACATTGTTTACTGTATTTCAAAGGCACAGATCTGCATCTAGGAAGGCACTCCAGCTTTTATGAGGGTTTGCAGCTAACTGAATATAATGACTAGTAAGATTAGCAATCTTCTATCCTTCAAATAATTTCTCTTTTTTAAAAAAAGTCCCCTCCTAAACAAAGAAAATTGATGAGACTGAGTGCAGTGATATTAATTCATGAAGTAGAATTGCGTAAATAATTCTTGATCTGATTTCCTGGAGCGAATCACAGTATTGTGCTGCAATTTATTATACATTACTGTGTTTCAATTGTATTTCACTGTATTCTACAAAGGAATAAAATATTTCCCAAAATAATTGTATGGTAAATTTTGAGAAACATTTTAGTTAATAAGGTGCAGTTATATTGTCTCATTTGTGTTACAGCAAAGTAATTTCTGCCTCTGCTCACCTGCAGCTGAAATTCTTATCTTTCCCTATGTTTCCTCTAGACATGACTATTCCAATGCTCTCTTGGCTGGCCTCCCATCTTCCACCCTCTTGAGCTCATCCAAAACTCTGCTGCACGTATCCTAACTCGCATCAAGTCCCGTTTCATCTGTCACCCCTGTGCTCACTGACCTATGTTGGCTCCCGGTCTGGGAACGCCTCGATTTTAAAAATTCTCATCCTTGTTTTCAAATCTCTTCATGACCTCGCTACCTCACTATCTCTGTAACTTTCTCCAGCCCTACAACCCTCCAAGATCTCTGCGCCCCTCCATTGCTTGCCTCTTAAGCATCCCCGATTTTAATCACTCCACCATTGCTGACCATGCCATCAGCTGTCTAGGCCCTAAGCTCAGGAATTCCCTCCCTAAACCTCTCTGCCTCTCTAACTCACTCTCTCTCCTTTTAAGACACTCCTTGAAACCTACCGCGCCTGTCCTAATATCTCAGTATGTGGCTCAGTGTCAAATTTTGTTTGATAATCGCTCCTGTGAAGCACCTTGGGATGCTTTACTACGTTAAAGGTGCTATATAAATGCAAGTTGTTGTTGTACAGTGATACAAAAGTGACAGCCTACTTGGGTTTGTCACCACTTAAAGTATAGCTCCTAGATGGTGATAAGCCTGGTTTTAAAAAGTGCTTAGGGAGAATCCATTTGACCACTTGGGCACTTTGAATAAGCTCTGTGCAAGTTTTAAAAATATTTTGCGAATGGAGATGTTCCCATTGCGTTCTCAAAACCATTAAAATTTACCAGCGGAGAAAAAGAATATAATTTGCAGCCAGGCAGTGTAAATCAGGTACTGCTGGCTGTAAATCAATAATGTAGCATAACTGAAACTTTAATTTAAAAACTACAGTTTGTAACTTGATACTCTATTTGCAATTTTCAGAATTTGGCTCATTCCTTGGAGGAGGGAGGAGCAAAAGAAAAAAAATGTTAAATGTGGTAGAATCAGAAAAGGGAGGAAAAATTAATGATTGAGAAATTTACTTTGGACTTTGGCTGATTTAATAAAATAGAACATTTTTGAGACTATATTCAGATCTGAAAAATGCAAGTCTATGCTGTTGTTGCATAATACATCGTGGATATGGAACACTTAATATTGGAATTTTTTTTCTTAAGGAATTAAAGGAGCTTCAATCAAGAGTAAGAATATGCGAGAAAAGAGAACTGATTCTGTAGACTTTGTCAAGGATTTCCAAGAATATCTCACTCATCAAACGCAGCATGTAAACATGATTTCTGGTTCAGTTTGTAATGAAAAGGAACCAGAATTACTTCAGCCTGGTAAGGAAATGTTCAGTTTGCTAAATTATACAGAATACTAACTTCCAAGGGAATTTAACTGCTAAAACAATTATCCAACATGCTGTCCCTACCGTATTATATTCAAGATGTTAATATCCAAGATTGAAATATCTGCTTCAAAATTGAAGACAAACGACATTTAGCAAATCAGAGGGTTCTGATAATTCCCTAAACTGAGAGGAAACCTTGATCGGTCAGTTTTTACTTCAGGCATATAACAAATTTCCAAGAATCTTTGTGCATGATGGTCATTTAAAAAAAAACTCATACTCTTACACTGAATTTTTCTGTCATTTGACAGATGCAGTGCTTGGAAGAAATTAAAATGCAAACTTATTCATGCATTTTGTAATCCTTGGAATCATTGAATCTCAAGGGGCGGGGGGGGGGGGAAGCTCAGTGAAAAGTGGATGTGTCTTAACATGCTGACAGAGTTTTATGACACTTAAATATGTCAGCATTCCTAGTTTATGCAACTTTCTCATGCCTGATTGACATGGAGTAAAATATAGCCAATATGCTATTAATACCTGTCTTTGAGTTCCTGCAATTTAGAAGAATTATCTTTTAACCAATTTAAATGGTCCATAAATTAATAATTAAATGATTTGTACATAGTCAATATATCTGTCGCATGTAAAAACGTACTTTCTATGAAGAAACCATGAATTTTCAAATGCAGTTGACATTGTAGTATTTCTCTGAAGTACATTTTAATGTGTATTGTTTAACATGAATATGCACATTTCTTCTTCTGATTTTCTCTTGTTCTCCTGGAATTAATGGCCTTATAGTGTGGTATAGTTCCATGAGTTCTGGCAGCCTTTCAGTACTTCACTCATGGCTATTCTTCATGTGTGAATCTGGACAATGAGCTTTGCTGTTCGACTACAGCCAAATTTCTAGTTGTCCTTGTGTAATATTCATATGCAGATTCCTGAACAGTGATCAGAAATAGTCACCCTGGTCAGTTATTGCATCCCCACTACCAGAACAGACCACGATTGAACCTTGAGACCTATGTGGTTTGTATGGTTCAGTGCCTTTGGCCACTGAGGCATTAAGGAGTTGTGTTTTTTTTTAAAATTATTTCAAAAAAACTAAGCATGTTGAAGAAGCAAATGATTGAAGATAATATTATGAGAGCTTTTAGTATATTGAAAGATTAGTGAAAGACAGGGCCAATATTTTATAATGGTTGATTTAAGTCAAATTACTTTTCATTACTTGAATTTTGGGATTTTTACTAGGGAATTGCATTCCACAATTCGTCACTGCAAATGGTATTCTCTCCTTGGGTACTGTCATCCTCCCTTTCAAAACTGCTGTCATCACCCTCCTCCGAAGTCCCACCCTCAACTCCTTTGTCCTGGCAAACTAACGCCCCATTTCCAACCTTCCTTTCCTCTCCAATGTTCTTGCATGTGTTGTCACCTCCCAAATCCAGTGCACATCTTTCTCACAACTCCATTATGTGTGAATTTCTTCAATCAGGTTTCCGCCCCTCCCACAGTCCTAATCAGCCACAAACGACACACTGATCCCTCCTTGTCCTCCTCGACCTTGCTGCAGCCTTTGACACAGGCAACCACAACATCCTCCTCCAATGCCTCTCCTCGACTGTCCAGTTTGGTTCCACTGTTACATATCCAATCGTAACCAGAGCATCTCCAGCAATGGCATCTCTTCCTGCCCTGACTGTTACCTCTCCATTCCTCCAAGGATCTATCCTTGGCCACCTCCAAATGTTTGCCATGGCTCAGTGGCAGCACTCTTGCCTGTGAGTCAGGAGGTTGAGTTCAAGTTCCACTCCAGGGACTTGAGCACATCATGTAGGCTGACACTTCAGTTTAGTACTGAGGGAGTGCTGCACTGTCGGAGGTGCCGTCATTCGGATGAGACGTTAAACCGAAGCCCCGTATGCCCTCTCGGATAGATGTAAAAGATTCCATGGCACTATTTTAAGAGTGGGGGAGTTTTCCCTGGTGTCCTGGCCAACATTTAGTGATGTTGGTTGAGGGATAAAACAGATTAACTGGTTATTTATCTCATTGCTGTTTGTAGGGCCTTGCTCTGTGCAAATTGACTGCCGTGGTTCCTACATTACAGTGACTACACTTCAAAAGTACTTCATTGGCTGTAAAGTCCTTTGGGACGTCCTGAGGTTGTGAAAGGCGCTATTGTGTTCTCTCCATCTATCTCGCTTGCTCGCTCTCTCTCTCTCTTCCCCTCCCCTCATCTACATGCTGCCCCTTGGTGGCATCATCTTCCCCCATCTCCTTTAAGATCCTTCTTAAAACCCATTTCTTTGACAAAGCTTTTGGTCATCCCTCTAATGTCTCCTCCTTTGGCTTGGTGTCAATTTTTGTCTGATTACACCTCAGTGAAGCACCCTGATTTTTTTCTGTTAATAGCACTATATCAATGCAAGTTGTCCATTTTATAGTTATTCCCACCGGTTTATTGTGACATTTTTGTTACATATCATTAAGGAATTTCCCAGGATTTTTGTCAGTGTCGGGAATTGTTTTCTGTAATTCCGTCCATTTTTTCGTGAAAACCTCAACGTTGGCCTTGGTTCTTTATAGTCTTGTGTTTTTATATTTGTGTGTGTGTGTGTGTGATGTACAGTGTACATCAGGTATCACTGTTTAATGATTCTATGGTCCATTAGTATTGCTTTTTTTATTTGTAATCATATTTTGGACTACTTTTTAAAATTTGTAAAATTGTTTGTCAATAATTCTTCCAAAAATGTTTGTTAGTCTTGCTCACTTTGTAGATTTTTATTGGCAGCTGGGACAGAAAATCATCAAAATGGAATCCACCATGCTTCGGTTGAAGTTTCTCTTGATGATGGCTCTGGGATGATAGGAGAAGGGCCAGAAAGAACAGCTGATGGAAAGCTGAAGTGTCAGTACTGTAACTATGCTAGCAAAGGGATAGCACGACTGATGGAGCATACCAGAATGCACACAGGTAATAGACTGTACAGCAGATTAGCTTACACAATTAAGCACCAACTATTGAGTTGCAGCGTTTGAGCTCATCAGAGAACTGGTTATATCAAATAGTGAGTCTATATCAACATGCAGTTGATATAAGGCCCTGAAACATCCTACATCAAATCCTTCAAATTGCTGAATTTAGTATTTCCTCCCAGCTAACATCCCTGTTGATAAAACATTTTACTGTGAAAACAAAATGCTGAAAAACAATTTAAAATGTAGAGGCTAACTGTACCTTTTTTAATAGTTGAATTTTAAAAGCAACCTTGATGTTGGCCAAGCTGTTTTCAAAAATCCTACTTAAATTTAAAAGAACAATTTTTTAAAAGTTTAGTTTACACCAAATTCTCTATTTTGAATGAATTTTAATGTTCCTGAATTATGCTATTTACGTATCACGTCTTATGGAGTCTCTGAATGATACTCTGATTTAAGTGCAGAGCAGATTCACACTAACTAGCAACTGGATTGAGACTGCATTAATTCACTTTACATAAGACTAGCTAGTTCATTCAATCTGGCTTGAATGCACTCTGCTTTCCAGAGGTGAAAAGACAGTATATTAACCAACATTGATAACGTTACAGATTCTTTTTGCAGAAGGGGGTATAGTTGTTTTTGTACAGTGCATTCTGGGTGGCATATTTTCATGGGTTTATGCTTTATAACATGCCACAAAATGTTAAATTTTGGCTTGCAACAAAAATAATCTGGAATATATATTTCAGTCTGGAAATGCAAGCTGACGGGGTGTCATCTTACCCAGAATTCATTACAGTAGGAATAGATTATATTTTTGAGTTACTGGAGAGCATTGAATCTCCACTGAATGATGGGTGCAGAGTTTTTCCATAGATGGCTATTAGTGGTATTGACAGAGGCCTAGATGCCAATTTTCCCTTTTGGATGTGATGTAACATAGCCAAACAAAAAATTATCCATTTTAAATGGGATAAAATGCCCCTTTTTTAACCAAAAAAAGGAAGCCATAAGAGTAGGTACTTGCTCTTAGATATATTGTCATTTTTAAAAATGTCTTGTTTTTAAATTGTCACAGTTAATTATTACTATATGTCTCCCTTTGGTAAAATGGGGAGCAGGTAGTTTCAGCTGAGCAGGTACCCCTTTGGTATATGTGGTTTCCTATTATTGGTACCACAAAATGATTGCTTCCGCAGATCCTTCCTTTCTCTTCATTTCCATTTCTTTTAGAAAACCTCAATGGATACTGGGGGAAGAGGAAAGGAACTGTTCATGATCGTAGTGACACCAGTGATGGGAAGAAGACATTTTCTGAAGGGATCCGTACTATGCTGTTTACTGAAGTGTAGGGCATACGGAGTTGTAAATTATGAATATTTTAAAATAACTGATTACTTACAGATTAGATGCAGTACAAGTACTTATTTTCCCTGCTCAGCAATTCTCTCAACTTATTGGATAAGAATTTATTTTTATCCAAAACTATGTGCGCAATTAGATGCTAAGTGTGATTTTATTGTGAAAAATAACTGTTTATTCAGTATTGCTATTATGGGACATAATTGATTCTTTTAATTTGGTGCACATTACCTGCTCAAAATTGAGTTCTATATAATGTGATAGCAGTAGCAATATTCCTTTTTACACACTCTCTGGTCATGGGACTATAGTTTTTGAATGGTACAAATTGATACTCTGGTAGTCACGTGTGATGAATAAATTTTTGATTGGGCTACTAGGACGAGATCATTACAAATGAAAAATGTCCTGGTTAAAGCAGGAGGTTACACTGTTGATGTGCTGTTCACACTGATATGTATATTACCTGTCATAAGATTAAGTGCAGATTTTTGCATTTTTCCCTTTTTCTTTCCCAAATAGTGATTCTGCTAGAGTGCAATTCCATAGGTACCCATGGAATCACATCTCATCCAAGTATTAGCCTAGTCAGGTCATGTTGACCAGCTGACTGGCCCTCTCTTTACATGTCCATATACTTGCACTTCCCAGCATGGGTCACTGGATAACAATGAAGAGTGGTAATCCTGGCCATTTTATTTTCTTTCTTCCTTCTTAGCCCAGCAGCACAAAGGTCATTTATACTGCCCCAGCTGAGATCAGCCAACTCAGCACAAACAAGGGATCAATCCTGGAAGCTTTGGTCTGCTTGACTCAGTATCAGATACCCACTGAACCATTTGGGGAGCTGAGTGGTATTTGTATTCATTTCCCACCAGACGAAAGATTCTTTGGAGGATACCTTAAGCAAAATCTGAAAGATAATACAAAAATAAGTTTTTAAATGGAGAGGAAAAATAGGCAAACTTTACTGATCTATTCTTTCTGATGCAGGTGAGAAGCCCCACAGATGCCATCTCTGTCCATTTGCTTCAGCTTATGAGCGTCACCTCGAAGCACACATGCGCTCACATAGAGGTGAAAAACCATATAAATGTGAGCTTTGCTCCTTCCGCTGCAGTGATCAAAGTAATTTGTCCCACCATCGCAGACGCAGGCATAAACTACTTCCTCTGAAAGGACGCAGGACATCACTGACCAATAAGAGAATGATGGGAATTTTGCAGAAAAAGTCCAGCTACTCCCTGAGTTATGGAAGAAGACCTCTGATTAATTTCAGTCCTCCTCCCATGTTGGTGCAGAAGACAGATTACCTTGATGAGTTTTCTCACAACATCTCAGCTGAATCTTATGAGGGTCTGACAAAAGCACAGACTAGTGGAATCTCGAGGGATGTACAGGACATAATGGTGGATAATCCATTAAACCAGCTTTCTGCCTTAGCTGGCCAGCTTTCCAGCCTTGCACATGATGACCAAGCTCCAGCATCTTCTGATGTGGTAACATGCAGGGATGAAAAACCATATGTGATACCACAGTCTATAGCACCAATAGTTACCACTGTAGTTTCTAGTGTGGCTCAAAGCTCATCCAATGCTAGCCCTGATAGACATCCTATGCATAATCAGAGACACTTCAGTCCTGTGGCAGGCCCCAATAGTGAGCGCAGTGCTCACATGAGCTCACCCTGCATGACGAACAGCCAACCTAGCACCCCTGCTCCTCCAATTCAAGTCCAGGATCCCCAGCTTCTGCATCACTGCCAACACTGTGACATGTATTTTGCAGACAATATCCTTTACACTATTCACATGGGGTGCCATGGTTATGAGAACCCATTTCAGTGTAACATATGTGGATGCAAATGTAAAAACCAATATGACTTTGCTTGTCATTTTGCCAGGGGTCAACATAAGCAAATTTAACGTTATTTGTATTAATAAAGCTTTTAAAAATTAACCAAAATTAAACTTGTTTTTTTTAAAATGGTAACTGCTTTATCTCATGATCCTATGTAAAACTATAATGAAAGTCAAATATTAGTTTACAATCCATTTGTTTAAAGGAAACTATATGATTTTTTTCTCTCATCTTGCATTTTTCTGATTACCACTGTCTTAATTACCTCCATTGCATCGATCATTTCTGTGCTTAGAAACATGAACTATTAAACATGTGTGAATTTGAAAGAAAGATGGAACATAAGTGAGAGTTAATAGAAAATATGAACAATTGCAGATGAGAAAACCAGGAAAATTATTTACTTTTCTCCAATTTATTCCTCTCTAAAGACGCTGATGCATGGTGGGGTATGATTCCACCAAGTGGCTATTGTTCGTACTCAAAACAACACAATTTTGGCAGGCTATTATTGTTTGGGGGGGAGAAGCCATTACAGCCAAGATGGATCCTGACCACATGCATGCTTTCCAGCATATGTCACTGGATTGGGAGCAGGAATGGGGAGCCCTGGATGTTTCCACCATCTCTCTCTCCCACCCCCCCACCCTTCCTAATGTCTGGTCTGGGGGTGCTGAGGCCAGTTGTAGCATCCCTGCTGCTGACCTTGCTAAAATTCATAGGAATATAAAAGATATAAGGTTTATTTAAAAAGTGCCTATTTTAGGTTTCAGTAATGCTATTAGTTAATATAATATTCAGTAAATAATTGGAAGTTCCATTAATAACATTGTAAAGTTCTATTTTATAAATCTGAATTTTTTTTAAATAGAAAATTATTTTTAAACATTGGAGCATTTGAAAGAGCCTTTACGTATCACAGATCCCTTTCTCATGATAAATTTAATATTTCTCCTTCATATTTTTAAGTAGTATCTCTATTTTTGCTCCCCATTTTGTAAGTTAATTTTCTGCAGATAGGTTCTGATCCATACCATGTCTTTATCAAGAGGGCTAATCTCTTCTTGGGGTCTGCCAATGCTGTTAGCTAGCCACTAGATGGTGATCGAAGAGTGAAAGTTGCCATCTTTCCTTAGGCCTGAACTGTTCAGCTGTTCCCTGACAGAGCAGGAACTCGTGAAAAGAATTGGAGAATCTGTATCCTACCACATCAGTGACCTAATGAGTTCATTCTGGGCCAGCTTGATTCTATTTAATGTTGTTTTCCCTTCTATACTAAATAAATGAAATCCTATTAGTCTGTTTATTCTATACCGCTTGTTTGCTCTGTGCCTGAGTTATCCTGCACTAAGCAGTACAACAGACAACTGTGATTATAGTAACAGCCTTGTAGTAGAGGGGGGAGGAGAAGCACATTTACTTCAATGTGTGCATGGAGTGCTGCTCACAAGCCTGTACTGACATTTCTAATAGAAGACAGCAGGTAGGATTCCGTTTTTTCTTAAATTGAATAGTAATACAATGATCACTCGAATCTTTATTTAAAAAAAACCCATAAGTATAACTAGTGGAGATGACAGTATTTTTCAGTTGAGCTTGCCATTGATGCCAAACTGCTTATTTCAGAAAAATCAGCACTGTTGTTACATGTGATAATGCGATGCAAAATTATACTGTACCACCAATTCTGCAGTGGAACTGCTGGCTTATTTTTCCCCTAATAGCAACAAATCTATACATATTTTAATGTGCAAATTATGTTAAATTTTTAGCAAGACTTGGAAGAGCAGGAAATTATAGGTGTAAATATTCTAAGTAATAAATTGCACTCTAGCTGTGTTTTTTGTTGAGCTCAGATTGAATGAGTCTTGCAGTCAAGTGCAGCAATTACATGTACCAGCTAGTCCTGATCCATAAGAAATATTACTACTTCAGCTTTGTTTCTGGGTGTAAAACAGAAAACCATTTTATTGAGGCGGGAGGGCAGTTTGATATTTCTCTGTAGCCTGTAAGAGGGCGCTTTGTGCAAATTCAAAATTTTTACAATTGAACCAAGTTGTAGTTTAGAAAAATCTTGAACTGAGCTGTTAAAAGCTATTTTCAATGAAAGCAGCTATTAGACCTTGCTAAGAAAGTGTCACTCAACCACAACTTATATTTTATAGCACTTTTAGGATAAACAAATATCTCAAGGTGATGCATAAAGGTGTAAGGAAATGAACTCCAAGCCTGAAACTCCAAATGAACTGAAACCTTGGTTGAAGGGATGCTCTGCCACTAATGGGCAAAGGGAGAGAGGGTGCACAGAATGTTGGAGTCAGAGGAATGGAGTATTCAAGAGGGGATATGGGACTGGAGGAGATTGCAGAGATGGGGCGGGTTGAGGCTAAGCATGGATGTATAGACAAGGACGGGTATTTTAAATTTAGTTTGTTGGGAGGTGGGGAGCCAAAGTAGGTAATTAAAGATGGGGGTAATGGGCTAGCAGAACAGGCTACATCTGCCAGGGTTTTGGACCAGTTGAAGTTTATAGATGAACAATGGAAAGCTAGCAAGGAGAGTGTTAATAGGTAAGAAAGGCAGGCATAGAGGTTACACTGGTATAGAAACATAGAAAATAGGAGCAGGAGTAGGCCATTCGGCCCTTCGAGCCTGCTCTGTCATTCAATATGATCATGGCTGATCCTCTATCTCAATACCATATTCCTGCTCTCTCTCCATACCCCTTGATGCCTTTTGTGTCTAGAAATCTATATCTCAAATATGTTCAGTGACTTGGCCTCCACAGCCTTCTGTGGTAGAGAATTCCACAGGTTCACCACCCTCTGAGTGAAGGGAGGCGGAGGTGGGCAATATTACGGATGTGAAAGTAAGGGTTCTTGGTGATGGATAGTACATGAGGTTTAAAGCTCAGTTCAGGGTCAAACAGAACACCAAGGCTGCGAATGGACTGGTGTGGCCTGGGAGAGTGGCAGGGTGAGGGATGGAGTTAGTGGGAAGAGAGTGGAGTTTCTGGTGGAGACAAGAAACAAGTTGTCCAAGTTGGGCTTAAAGGAGGTTATGGCTCATCCAAGACTTGCCACTAGACAATAGAGGCAGTCCAGGAGTTAAGAGAAATAATGGATGCTGTTACTGAAGGACAGCATGTAAATAAGGAAGAGGCCAGGGTCACCTTTGGGGTACTCTGAAGGTCATATGAGGGGAGGGAAGAAAAGCTCTTGCTGGAGACGAGTGGCTGCATTCAGATAGGTAGGAATGGAACCTACAAGAGCAATCTCACTGAACTGGATGACGCATGAGGTATTGGAGGCCGATGGTGTAGTTAACCAACAAGTACTGTGGAAAGTAGAAGGATGGGCTCAGTCACAGGATATAATTCCTGACTTCTCAAGGAAAGGAAACCATTGATCATGTTGGCTAGCATAGGGTTCAGGGAGAGGAGTTAACTGGGGGAGGGGGATATAGAGGCGAATCAATGGACTACAGTGGGTTTCATTGATGAGAAGCTTGGAGGGGAAGATAGAGAAGAAACTGCAGAAATACAATGGCTAGTGTGTAAGAGGCTGAGTGCGAGAGACAGGAGGAAGCAGCTAAGACTTCCAGCTGCATAGATTATTTTGATCTTGGAGAAAAAAATCCATGAGCTCTTTACATTTGATGTTTGAGCTGAGGATGAAGGAGGCAGGGTTAAGGAGGTAGTTGGTTGATTACTTGGCCAGCTGTGTTGGCACCCCTGACTTGAGGGAATGAAGACAAAGGATGAGCAACAGGGTTGGGGACAGTGATTGTTAGAACCAATGGCATTGAAGATAGAGGCGAGGGAGTGATTAAACAGGCTGACAGCATCAGACGTTGTGATGGGTAGCAGGCAAAAGGCAAGAGTTGGGAATTTGAGAACATTTTGTGGAGGGAACTAAGTATATGTTGCAGACAAAGATGGTAGCAAGACCAAAACCCTGGTTGTGGATTTGTTTTTTCAAAAATTACTAATGTGTATATTGTTGCATTCTGGTGGTTAGAGACTTGCACGTCAAGCAGTCTTCCTAATTGTACCGTAGTGCAACCAGTAATATTTTACTGTGACTTATGCATAGCATTTAGCTGAAGGGTTTGGATTAGTGAGATGTTAACCTGCATTTGGTAAGCTTTTTCCATACCCCCACTCTCGAACATTGGGATGCCCAGTCTAAGGAAATGCCTGAGTATTTAATTCACTCATTACCTGTTGGTTGTCGAGTTGCTGTTACTGACAGTAGTGGGGCTGACTACCACTATCATTAAATGAGTTTATTAAAACTCATTGCAATGTGCTGAATAACAGGATCATCTTGAGCATGCAGTTTTGGGGCTGGGGGGTAAGAAGGAGGGGGTGAGTACAGGGCTTTTCTCCACAGGGAGGGAAAATCATAGTCTTGTGAAGCTGCATTTGTAGGTCTCCAAGTGAGGCCTAAAAGCAGGTTGCTCACCAGTCCTCTAAATTAAGGTGGAGAAAAGGGAGAATTCATAAATACTAACAATTATTGTTGCTAGCTTCTCTCCCTTAAAAAGCACTTCTCTGCTATTTTAAGACCTGTGTAATCTTAAATTCTAATATCTTAATATTCTTTCAAAACTAAAGCTGCATTTCCTTAATCTCAATTAAATTTTTCTTCTCCGGTGTCCTCTACAAAATAGAAAATTTCAACTGCCAAAGGTGGCTTGAAACTGCAGAGTGAGCGGGAGGAGATGGTTCAGCAAATGTACCAGAATGAATGATGCTGGATGAAACTAGGAATATAGAAAGAGATGTGAATTGTAAGACTATGGTAAAACTATGTTTAAACCCCAATGGAACAGGAAGTTGGAGCATACAAAATTCTAGTTTTTTGCTTCAGTTAAACTTGAAAAATACATAAGTTACAGCACGGAAACAGGCCAAGAGGCCCTACCAGCCGGCGTAAGCATTTGCAAATAGTCTCAATCAGGTTTATCCACCCTGTTCCCATATCTCCTCTTCCACCTATCCAATGTAATCTTGAATGTTCGCAAAGTTTCTCCCTCAACCACTAACACTGGAAGTGAATTCCGCAACCTCGCAACTCTATGAAGAAGTTTCTCCTGTCCTCTTCTAAATTTTTTTTACATTTAATCTTGTATCTATGGCCCCTCAATTGCCAAACAGTCTACTTTTATCTACCCTGTCTCATTCTTGCATAATTTTTAAAGACTTCCATCCTACCACCCCATAAACTGTTGTAACAAAAAAAAAATCCAATTTTTAAAGTTTTTTCATTATTTGTATCTCATCAGACAGCATCTTAGTGAATCGGCCTTGTACCCTCCCTAAAGCCTCAATATCCTTCCTGTAGTGTGCAGCCTAATACTGCATACAGTACTGTAACTGAGATCTTAAGGTTTTATATAGGCTCATCATTACCTCTTGGCTTTTATATTCTAAACCTTCTGATAAATGATTCTGCCGTTATTGTGATAGCAAAGCGTGCATGTTAAATTGGAAAGAATAAAGAATCTGATTGGATCCATGGTTAATGAAAATAAATTGTGCGCCCCAGCAGGAAGTTATTAAAGTTTATTCTATATATTGCAATGGAGAATTGATAATTCAATAGCTGAAGATATGTTATTGCTTTAAGATTATTTAACAAGTCTTCAGGATCCTCTTGCTAATGAAGGATATGTTGTATCTACATCTCTAACATTCTGTGGTTCTGTGTTGCTGTCTGGAGTAAAATGTTTGAGTTCTTGAAATCTAAATTGAAGGCACTAATTCCCTTCTCCCTTAGACAAGGCATATCAGATTATTTTTTCCCTCAACTTGGAAGTAATGACCTCCTGTAAAGTGCAAATGTTAGCAAAAAACATTATGTACCTGGTATCGTTCAAAATTATCCTGACCCCCACCTCGTGTGTTCACTGTGAAACTTGACTATTTCTAAATTTGGGGGCAGACGGGGCCTCGTTCAACACATCTTTCCTTCTAGAGAAAATGACAATCACATAATTAAAGAAATTTGGATAGATTAGAATAAATGTAGAGATAACTGTATTTTGAATAAGATCGAGTGACATAGGATGGTGATGAAAGTGCACGTCCTACGTTCTTGCTGTCTTGTTACTTTTTTGGGCACACTTTTGCATCATTTGCTATTACAAATTTATGTCCACATTTCCCATTCAATTTTCCTATATTGATGTCACAATGCAATTGCATGATATGGCCACCAGATGGCTCTTTGGAACAAATTTTCAGCTGTCTCCCAGCTTCACCTTTGTCACTTTTCACTCTTGTTACACTCAACCGATTCCTTTTTCATTTCTAATACTTTTTCTCGCTTACTATTGCCTCCGGACTTCCATTTCCCTGTTCTCCTGCTTGTGGGCTTTCAGGCACCTTTCATGCATATAATTACTTTTAATACATATGGACAAATTTAAACTATATGCTGTTAAATAAATTGGATCTCTACTGTTAGCATGACAGTGTGCTCAACAACTTAACAGGTCATATCAAAATTAATTATGAAAGTTATTGGACAGAAGTTAACTGCAATTAATTAATAGCTCTAATAGTCCCCTGCCATAATTTAGCTATCTATGGATGGAAACATTGTAATCAGAGCCGCTGCTATCTTTAACTTAATTCAACAGCCTAACAAGATGCATGCCATTAGGGCCTGGTGACTTATCCACTTTGATTTTTTTCACAACCATGTCCTTTTCTAAAGATATCTCTCTAATTGTTCCAAATCCTCCTACAGTATACTTACATTTTCACTTCCACCATTTGTAGACATTGATGCAAAATATTTAATATGTCTCTGCTATACTTTCATCCTCAACAAGATTTCCCCCTTCATCTTTACCCTCTCATTACCCCTTTACTTTTAACAGCTATGGAATTTCAGCCTTAGTGATCTAGGATGAAGCTTTGAATGCATTCTAAAAAGCATTCCCCAATTTAACAATACGGATTATCTTTATCTCAGTCTTAGGATAGTTAAAATCACCCAATATTATTATCCTGTTGTCCTGAACTATCTACAAATCTCCCCCTCTCTTATTTCCACTCTTTCGTTTCCTGTGATGCAGAGAATTGTACCATTTTATTTCCTATTCCTCAACTTCCCTATTCTGTCTTAACCCAACTTCCCAGAACATTCTTATGTTCCAGTGCTGTGATAAAATCTGTTATTAATTCTACTACTGCCCCCCCACCCCCCCCAATCTCTTCTGAAAATGTTATACCTAGGACTATTATGATCCCAGTCCTCGCTAAACCCAAGTCAAATCTTCATTATAGCCATTGTATCATACCCCATCCATAGTTATTAATCCGTCTAAGTTTTTTTTCATATGGTTTGTGTATTCACACACATGCCACACAATCCTGAATCCAATTTTGTGGCAATCTTACTCTTTTTAATTCCTTTTTTTTAGTATTTTTATTTTCCCATTTGCTTTCCTTTCTGTTTCCTCATTTTTTCTACATTATTTCAACCCTCCCCACAACATAGTTACTCTCGGTGAGGCTATTGGTCCAAGTCCAGATGACAGGTGCTATTCCTATATTGACTAGCAATTGGCACTGAGAATAATCCTGAGATTACCACCCTTAAGGTCCTGCTCTTTAACCTGTCTCCTAATTGCTGAAACTCCCCTTGCAAGGCGTCTATTTTATTTCTTCTTATGCCATTGATTCCAACATGAACCATACCTTCTGACTGTTCCCCATCCCTGTCCAAAATGTTTGCACCCCACTCTGATAGCCCTTTCACTGGCCCCAGGGAGGCCACATACAAATTAGGACACTACTATGGCTGTAAAATTGCCTATCTTATACACTCACCACATATTCAGAATTTTTCCCCCTTAAGCAGTTGGGTGGGCAACACCAATTTAGTCAGTAAGTGTAATCATTGGTTTGGGAGGACGACAGAGAACCAGAACAAATAATCCCAACTGTATACCAAAATATGTCAACACTACAAAAATATAAAAGAACTCTGTGTACAGGAACTACATTCTCCGTTTTAGCATCTTCCCCCTTTCTGAAGTCGACCTGTAATGCCAGAAGTGATCTAAAAGCTCCAGCTATTCTCTTTAGCAAATGAGTACGTCAGTCATTACCATGAAAACCACCTGCTCGCCGCTATTGGGCCTGTCGTTTCTAGGGTGACAGTTTCCGTAGGGACTCGTTAAGCCGTCGCACTGATTCTTCCCTCCCCGAACTCTGACCCCCCCCCCCCCCGCGCGCGCTTTTGTTCGGCGTTCGGCCGCTCGCTCGCTCGCGCTTCCAGCGAGGATTCGGCGGAAAAAAAAATTTAAATTAAAAAAAAAAAAATTCGTTAACACCTCGCCGCGGACGATGCAGCTCGTCGCCTTCAAAGCGCCATCTGCACCTCCGCCAGCGCAGCCGGGATGTTACTCTGGTTAAAGGTGTTCTCCGGGTAGGCGGTAATCGGAAGGTAAGCAAACGGCTAATACCATTTTTTTCCTCTTTTTTAAAAAAAAAACTAGAAAATGCTGGAAAAACACTCAGCGGGTCAGGCGGCACATGTGGAGAGAGGAACGGGCTGAACGTTTCAGCTCGAAGACCTTTTCATCAGAACGGCTGATGTTTTTATTTGGGGTCGGGCCGCGCGTCGCGACGGTTTATCGGTTCCCGGGAAGCTCCGTCCCCGAGTCCTTTAACTGCTCGCCTCCAACTCCCCGCTCTTTTCTCCGAGCGCATCCAGAAATGGGACCTCCGTCTGCACCACTCACCCCCCGGGTTATTTTAAAAGAAGCAGCCGAGCCCTGGCTCGATGCTTTTTTTTAAAAAAAACCACCCCCCCCATCTCCTCCTTCAAATCAATAACACGGCCTCGGCGCGGCCTCAGCTGTCGGCCGTGATTGACGTGAGGATGGATCTACCGGAATCGACGTCGCGCCGCCAGCGGGCCCGTGAGGGTGGCGGGGAGGGCACAAGCGGGTCAGGGTCGAGCAGTAAGGCGGCCTCGGGGGCTCAAGTCACCCCGAATAAAGTGCTGGTCAGTCCCGGCAGCTTCACTCACAGGAAGGGCTGTCCAGCGTTAACCCTGAAAGTAATGGCTGTATCTAAAGAAAACTAAAAGTACAATGAAATAGAAATCGTAGCAAGTTTTCTGCGGAGCATCTTGGAAACTGGAATTTCACCCTCAAAAGGCTGTGTGATCGGTGATGATCCGTTTGAGTTAAAGTTTAGTTTCTTACAATTTAAAAAAAAAATTAGACGTCGTCAAAGTGATTCTGAACTGCCCTAATGAATAGTTTATAAATCATATCCTGTGTTCACAAGGGGGCATAACCTTAAAATTGAACCTAGGCCGTTTAGGGGTGATGTCAGGAAGCACATCTTCACACAAAGGGTAGTGGAAATCTGGACCTCTCTTCCTCAAAGAAGCTGTTGAGGCTAGGTCAATTGAATACTTTTAAAACTGAGATTGATAGATTTTTGTTAGGTAAGGGTTACAGAACCAACGCGGGTCGATGGAGTTAAGATGCAGATCAGCCTTGATCTCATTGAATGGCGGAACAGGCTCCAGGGGTCAATGCTCACTTAACAGTTAGACTGTGGCCTTAAAGAAACAGAACTTCACCTTAGCAGCAGGATATATCATGTAACTTGGTCTATAAGGCTCCTGTCCTTAAAGTGCACCATCTGACTTACTGAGAGCAGCACCACAGATCTGCTAGATACTATATATTGGCTCAGATTTTCCTGGGGACTTGCATCATTGTAACGGCACATCTACAGCATACGAACCGTTGAATGGTGCAAAAGAAAGGAAATTATAGAATAAATGAGTTATGCCAATAATTTTCACCCCATATTTTCATGAGACTTTTGCGCCGCTCCGCTGTATCCCTAGGTGAAAACAGTTAGACTGTATTTATCATAGCTCTGCACCCCCATTGAAATCAATGGCGATCACCATTTTCCTGCATTTAAGCCAGTTTTCACGCTGCTACCACTTGGACTTAAAAATAATGGCGCTGGTGACCCAGCAGCTTAGTGCCTGTATAATGCATTCACAGAATCAGACTTTTACCTTTTTTAGATGACGCTGAAAATAATTTTGAGCTCCTAAAGAATTTTTCTTTTTAAGAGTGCAAATAACAACAATTTCTGAGCCAGAGACGTAGCACAGAGTGATGTTTCAGCAAAATAACTGAAGTTCAAGCAATGAAATTGTGATGTTCTGGGTAAAAATAAACATCCATAAATACCAGAGAGTCAGTTTCACCAACTGCTGTACATTTATTAGTCCTTTTAGAGTTCAAAGTAAAACTACCTTCAGAGAACATCATTTAATGGATGGTCTGTATAAGCTTGCTATTTTTTTAAAAAATTGAGATTTCAATAAACCTTGCAGCTCAAAGGCAATTACTCAATGAAAATAGAACCAAATAGATGAAATGCAACACCAGCACGCCTCAATATTCCAACCTTTATATTTTTTTCTATAAGTGTAAAAAGTGAAGCATCTTAATGAAAATTACAATCCAAAGTAGCTTTTATTTTTTTAAGGGAAGCTGACAATCAATTTGTTCAATTTTTTAAAAATTCATTCATGGGATGTGGGCGTCACTAGCAAAGCCAGCAGTTATTGCCCTTCAGAAGGTGGTGGTTAGCCGCCTTCTTGAACCGCTGCAGTCCGTGTGGTGAACATTCTCCCACAGTGCTGTTAGGAAAGGAGTTCCAGGATTTTGACCCAGCGACGATGAAGGAACGGCGATATATTTCCAAGTCGGAATGGTGTGTGACTTGGAGAAGAATGTGCAGGCAGTGTTGTTCCCATGTGCCTGCTGCTCTTGTCCTTCTAGGTGGTAGAGGTCGCGGGTTTGGGAGGTGCTGTCAAAGAAGCCTTGGCGAGTTGCTGCAGTGCATCCTGTGGATTGTACATATTGCAGCCACTGTGCGCCGGTGGTGAAGAGAGTGAATGTTTAGGGTAATGGATGGGGTGCCAATCAAGTGGGCTGCTTTGTCCTGGAAGGTGTCGAGCTTCTTGAGCGTTGTTGGAGCTGCACTCATCCAGGCAAGTGGAGAGTATTCCATCACACTCCTGACTTGTGCCTTGTTGATGGTGGAAAGACTTTGGGGAGTCAGGAGGTGAGTCACTTGTCACAGAACACCCAGCCTCTGACTTGCTGTTGTAACCACAGTATTTATGTGGCTGGTCCATGGTTAAATTTCTAGTCAATGGTGACCCCCAGGATGTTGATGGTGGGGGATTCGGTGATGGTAATGCCGTTGAATGTCAAGGGGAGCTGGTTGGACTCTCTCTTGTTGGAGACGGTCATTGCCTGGCACTTGTCTGGCGCGAATGTTACTTGCCACTTATCAGCCCAAGCCTGGATGTTGTCCAGGTCTTGTTGCATGCTGGCACGGACTGCTTCACTATCTAGGGGGTTGCGAATGGAACTGAACACTGTGCAATCATCAGCGAACATCCCCATTTCTGACGTTATGATGGAGGGAAGGTCATTGATGAAGCAGCTGAAGATGGTTGGGCCTAGGCCACTGCCCTGAGGAACTCCTGCAGCAATGTCGTGGGGCTGAGATGATTGGCCTCCAACAATCACTACCATCTTCCTTTGTGCTAGGTATGACTCAAGCCACTGGAGAGTTTTCCCCCTGATTCCCATTGACATCAATTTTACTAGAGCTCCTTGGTGCCACACTCAGTCAAATGCTGCCTTGATATCAAGGGCAGTCACTCTCACCTCACCTCTGGAATTCAGCTCTTTTGTCCATGTTTGGACCAGTGTAGACCTATAGATTCTGGTTTTGCTTCAGTATAATTTTGCATAAAATTTTTTTTTAAAAACATGTTCCAGTCCATATGAAGAAAATTGAAGATGGCCAGTATCAGTTCCCTTCAAAAAACAAGATCCCTTTATTGGCCATTGGCTGTGCCACTTCTGATTCACCACTATCCTCGCTGTGGTATATTTGAATCAGTTTTTCAGTAAAATTTGGTGTCAATTCGCCACTGGATGATCGGGGTGCACAATGGTCACCAAAATCGCCAAGTGAGAAAATTTGGCTACTATCTTGCATCAATGACCCACAGTGCACTGGCTGCTGCTGGTACAAATAAAACTAGCTGAATGATTTTTTAAAAATGCAACCTATACTTGGCATTTGGATGAATTATAAACATCTTATGCTTGACTCTTGCAGCTTATGTCTTTACCTGAAGCCTTTCAATTAGATTGCCACTTTGTAATCCTGCAAAACAATGAAAAGAGAAAGAATGCCGCTCCTTGACATGCCAAACTTACTACCTTGGAACTGTAGCAGCTTGGAGAACTGCAGTTGCACATTCACTCCTGTTTTTGCTCTCCACACACCCCAGCGCACACAACTCATTCACTCTCTCTTTGCACTGTACAGTTACACATGTTCCACTCCACCTTCAACACTTTGACTCACAGTCTCTTTTCTATCTCACTCACACTTTTAGAATTGTACCGGAGCCAAAAAGTTTTACATGTGGCAAAAGTCTCTCTTCGATAGCAGTATAAAGGAGTTATAAATACTTCCAAAGTCTGAGAAGTATTACTACATTTAAGCCATGTTTAAAAAAAATTGTGTATTATAATCACTTAATGTGTTCATTTGTTGTGGTAACTTTTTAAGTAGTAGCAGGACATTGAGATTTTGCAGAAATAATGTAGGTGTACAGATAAAGAAATGATCAGCAATTGACTCTTAATGTAAATAATACTGTAATGTGGCATTTTGTTGCCAGCAGATTATTGGAAAATAATATGTGGCACAATTGGAATCAGACAAGGACACATTAAGTATGTTCTAATGGTGACTCTGGCGCATACACCTTGTTAATAAGCTATTTAAAGAAACAAAAAACATATGAAAGAGTAAAGACCCCTCAGAATAAGGGGTCATCCGTTTAAGACGGAAATTAGGAGGAATTTCTTCTCCCAGAGGGTCGTGAATCTTTGGAATTCTTTACCCCAAAAAGCTGTGGAGGCTGAGTCATTGAATACATTCAAGGCTGAGTTAGACAAATTTTTGATCAGCGAGGGAGTCAAAGGATATGGGAAAAAGGCGGGAAAGTGGAGTTGAGGTAAAAATCAGATCCGCCATGATCTCAATGAATGGCGGAGCAGGCTCGAGTGGCCAAATGGCCTATTCCTGCTCCTAACACTTATGGTCTATAAGAGTTAAGTGTCACTGATTAATAACGGCAAATCTAGTGATTTTTTTTGCTCACATACTTGCACTCACGCTGAGATAATGCAAAAATTGGAACATCTGGTTACCGTAGATTATCTTTTACAATCCATACTATTAATTTAATAATATTGCTAGTTACATAGTGTTAGCCAAGAAATCAGAGTAAAAGCTATTGTAAGTTAGGATTTGTGTACAAATGGAAGTTAATAGTATCTTCCCTGTGGGTGAGCTTCTCCCTGTTAGCAGCTTGGAACTGAGCTATATGGATCATAAGGTGCCAAGTCTGATATGCAGTTTGTGCTGAGTTGGCTGATCTCACTTGGGGTGCCAGTGCGGGTGTGACAGTTGATCTCCCCACAGGGCTAGGGAAAGCAAACTTAGCCAAGGCTGCTATTCATGCTCCTCATTGCTAGCAGTGGCTTATATTTAAAAAACACCTGTGTCTTGTCAGATGAGGACAGAATCTGACTCAGCTGTGAGTCCCTTTATGATCAACTAAGCTGCCAGCACTTCCTGCCTATGCTGACCCATGAGGAATAGCCACTTGGGTAAGGCACTGAAGGATGCCCAGTGTCTGTCTAACTGTATCCCAGCATAAGATAATGAAGAGGAGGCAAAATTATAAAATAGTATACACATATGCTGGTTATGATTATCCTATCAAACATGTGTTGCAGATTTACTGTAAAATGTTTACTTGAAGTTGAAAAATCCTTCCAGGAAATTGATGTAGAGCGTTGCTATGCAGTAAAGATACATTATAGTGCTTGTGATAAATATGTTGACACATCTGTGAGTAAAGTCAGTAAATTATATTGTCACTTTTCTAGGATTGAAGATGAAGTACTACTTAGTTGACAGGAATAAGATTGATTTTCAAGCTATCAATTTTTTTTTAAAGTGACTGAAGAGTTTACTTTTTAAAAAAAATAATAGCTTCCTTACTAAAATTGAATCTTCATCTCTAATTTTTATTACTAAATTGCAATCCTCTGCTTTTCTTGCTCAATTGTTCCACAAGTTACTGTACTGGTTGCACCAATAAAATGAGGAGCATGACTGAGATTCATTGTGCGAACACACCATGCATGAATCAGTCCATTGAGAATAAAGACTGCAAGATGAATTTGACAATAACATGTAAAATAAACATTTAGGATTTTGAACCTTTTAATGTAATTGCTTTAATGATAAATCTACCACAACTTGTTACTATTATAAAGCTTGGCATTAATAACTTATATTGGGGATTTAATTGAAGTTTGCAGTGATATAACCCTTCTCTAGAAAAGGGGGCAGGGGAAATTTTATTAATTCTAACAGAATAGAGCCACTGATAGCCAATTCATTCATTCCTATTAAGATGCTAAATTTTCTGTACTTCATTCGGCCAAAATGTCCACATGTTTGAAGGATAGCTAAGATCTAAAGACTACAAATTAATTCCCAAAACTGCAAAAGCTATTTGGGACATTATTTAGAGCAAATAAACTGGAAATACCAATTGTATCAGAAATGTACCATACTAGTTTGAGACAATGGGGGTCATTAACACATTCCAGAAATTAAACCGAGTTGTGTGTATATACGAGAGAGAAAACAGATCAATTTCAAATGTGACAGACTACTGATTACACACATTGTAGCTTTTGTTTATGTTTGAATGATAAATATTTACATTTCTTATTAAAAAAGTAAAATTGTATGTTTTTGAAAATGATTTGAATACCGATTGTACAATGAATTTGAGTAGGTTTTGAATTAAACATTTAAAATAAAAGCTGTTCATTTTTTACTTCAGAAAACATGTGAAACTGAGCGAAACGGAAAGATACTGATGGAGAGATGCCTTTCCTCATTCTAATTTGAGATACCAAATAAAAACAAGTAACTTGAATTTTGAAAGCTCAGACAACAAAAAAGCTCTAATGATCATCGCCTGTGTTTTTGTTCATAGTTACAAAATGTAAAGCTTCTAATTAGTTATAGCTGTGAGAGAGACAGACACATGTCCAGGAACCACTCACAAAACACTGAATTCAACATTTACAGAGATCTCCTAGAAACTTACAAACCAGTACTGATAAACCTGGGACTCTTTACTTTTCCCCATGCCTTCATCCAGGTCACTGTGCCAACAAATCTTGAGAATCCACCCGTGAGATAGGTCCCACATCCTAGTCCTAGTTCTGCCAAACCTTGAGTTTTTCCCCCACAATGGTGGCAGTCCACAGGCCACCATCGTTATCAAACCCCAGGACCACTCACCTAATGAAACTGGTTCAGAATTGCTTCCGCAAGTATAGTTGAAGCAGAGACCATCACACCTTTTCAGGGAACGGTACATAATCATATGAAGCAGAAGAAGATACAGTGATATGAGGAAAAAGCAGGGCAGGAAATTAATTTTGGATTGCTGTAATAAAGAGTAAATGGTTACGATGGGCCAAATGGCGTCCACTGTATTATAAGCTACTATGGTTCTAAACCCAACCCCCACTCCTGAGTATTGCATGAATACCTACCTCTAACCGAATGATCCTGTTTTGTATCTTCAGCTTTAAAAATGGTAAAAATTAAATGCATGGAGGAAGAAATAAATCTATTAATTTATGGTTTTCACAGAATTATGGAATTTGATCACCAGAATACTGATAAAAATCCCAAATTACATGCAATAAAAATTTTAAATGACTTATTCAATCACCTTAAATCAATGTTCTGTTGTTTTACTACATGGCATAGCCCCCTCCCCATTGTTCAAAAATACTCACCATGAGCAATGTCACAGGAGTTCTGCTAGTATCACTAAACTATGAACTACAGTGTATTATACTGTACAACAGATCTCTGTTGGTGTTGGTTATAGTGACTTGGATGATGCACTGTTTTAGAATAAGAGTGTTACACCATGTCTTGCACAATGTATTGTTCTACTAAAGTGAAGCTATACCCCTTTAAAGCCACAAAGTCTAATTGTTAAGTAAAAAGAGGCTCAAGCCAATCAGAGTTTCATTGCGGCTAGGTCAAGGAACTTTTCTGATGTTCTTTCCAGTTTCAGTTTGAAAGCTGGAAGCACCCGCCATATTTTAAATGTGATGTCTGCAGGCACTTGGATGTACCATTTCAATATATTAAAATACTATAAACTGTGACACAGGTAACTGAAAAACAAAATTGCAGAGTTCATGTAGCTTTCATAATGAGGTGTAACATTCCATACCCGTTGGGCAACACCAAAGGTGCTTGTAGAACAGCACGTGCGACATTCTACAAGGGATCTTGGCTAGCAATCATTTTTTCATACAAGTGATATTTGCATGCATGTTTACTTTACAATGCTGCTGCTAACATTAGCCCCAATGTTAACGTGATAAATATATATCCCCTTTATATTACAGGGTTACAAGAGCATCATCTGAGGCAAATTGTAATATAAAGGTGGTATATGTTTTATCAAGCTGCCATTGGATTGCTGTTGCTGCTTTTCGTTGAAGGTAATTCTCCAATGTAAAGCATCTGGTCATAGTGCTGTCTGAGGCACCAAAATCCTCTGGAGCAGTTGATCCTTTTGGTGCTTCTGATGAAAAATGGTGTCTGCCAACTGCAATGCTAAATGGCTGCTGTCAGGTCTGCTATCTTGGATCCGGTTATGTGCTATTATAATATAAATAAATCAGTTTTTACAAAAGGACTGGGAGTTGGCATTGGAGAACCATTTTAGGAAGCAGTTCTCTAAATTATGCTATAATATACTATGCAGTATTATAGTTTTACTGCAGAGCATTTAAAACTCCTTGTCTTCCAGTCAAAGCAACTGTGTTGTTCTGCCCTGATGAGATTAAATTTGATCACCTTATTTGATATATAAGTGGCTGTCAAATAGGTGTATTTTGATGAATGCCTATTGCTGCCACACCAAAATTTAAAAATGTTATTTAATCTCATTGTTGTAACTCATGATGTGCACCAGATCTAGTAACATTTTCTTTTTTTTCAAGGAATTAAAGCAATTTCTTGAAACACTAAGAATATGGATGAGAAGAGAGCTGCTTCCGTAGACTTTGTCAAGGATTTCCAGGAATATCTCACTCAACAAACTCATCATGTGAACATGATATCTGGCTCTGTTGGTAGGGAGAAGGAGCCAGAATCCCTACAGACTGGTAAGGACATTTTTAGTCACTCTGTGTGTATGTATATAAACATTATGTTATGCATATAGCATGCACTAGCATGTCACTCTTAGAAAATTACCTGTGTGCTATATAGTTGCTTGTCATTGAGTCTTCCCAGCTCTGTCTCGCAAGTTAGGTAGTACTATGTGCTGTTCCCCTGAGGACGAAAAATTGAGCCTCTTGCTCGATGCTGCCTCTGGCGTTCCTCCACCCCCCACTATTGTTTTTCGCCTTCCTCGCTCCATACACTTGCTCCCAAACCTTGGCCATCTCATTCTACCATATCACATTGTTCTTTAGCTTCTTGCCGTTTCTGCACAGTGGTTTGTCTAAATTATTTGAAGAAATTCTAGAGGACAAACTTCAAAAGCTTTATTCAGCTAAAGTTTATCTTGTGTACTGATTACACACCTGTTGTAGCTTTTGTTTTGTGTCTTCATGTTAATAGTTCAGTTTTCAAAAAAAAACTCCAGTTGAATTTTGAAGCTAACTAATTATCTCACCTGTGTTGTTTGTCAGACAAGGTAATTGTTCTGATTGCTTAACTTGTGAGAAGCAGACAGACAAGAGGGATGGTCTTTCTTTGTTCTGATTTGGTTTATGGAATTTTAAGAGCAAATAATGCCTCTTTGAAGAAAATGGATGGGGAGAGAGGCAAGGAAGGAAGAAAACCAGTTGAGGGTGAAGAGACCAGGAACCTCTAG
Source organism: Heptranchias perlo (assembly GCF_035084215.1). NCBI lineage: Eukaryota > Metazoa > Chordata > Chondrichthyes > Hexanchiformes > Hexanchidae > Heptranchias > Heptranchias perlo. The sequence goes on along the minus strand of NC_090345.1, from coordinate 23,434,020 downwards.
CCTCACAACAACTGCCCTGGGGGTTGGGCAACAATTGTAAGTGCGGAGGAATAGATGGAGGGTTATAGGCGAGGTGAATGGTAGTGGAGTAAGGGGGGGTAGGATACAGAGGTTGTGGGAAGGAAAATCATAGAATCATACAACACAGAAGGAGGCCATTCAGCCCATCATGCCTGTGACGGCTCTTTGAAAGAGCTATCCAATTAGTCCCACCCCCCTACTCTTTCCCCATAGCCCTGCAAATTTTTCCTTTTTAAGTATATATCCATTTCCCTTTTGAAAGTTATTATTGAATCCGCTTCCACCACCCTTTCAGGCAGTGCATTCCAGATCATAACAACTCGCTGTTAAAAAAAAAAAAAAAAAATTCTCCTTATCTCCCCCCTGGCTAGGGAACACAATGGATGTGAGAGGGTGAGCACGAGAGATTGGTGGGGGGGGGGCAGGGAGAAGGGATGGGAAGGGTACTGCTGAGAACCTCATTTTCCCTGCAATCCTCACCTAAAGGAAGCCTGCTGCTATTGGTGACTCCTTCCTGCACATCACTCCATGCCATGTACCACCTGAAAGGAACAAAGAATAGGACAGAGTGAGAAGCAAAAAGAGTTAAAGAGAGAGAAACAGAAGGAAAGCGAGACAAGGAGACAAACAGCAACGAAAAGAAAACAGATACTGGTAGGAGAGAGATCCTACCTACTATGTGCAATGCCATGGGAGATTGGCTTATATATTAAATTTGATACGTGGGCCATAAGTTTTATTGAAAACTCCTATATAAACCAACTCTTAAGCTATCAACCTTGGTTCAGTGGTCGTAATATTGCCTCTGAGTCACAAAGTCATGGATCCAAGCCCCACTCCGGAGACTTGAGCATATAATCTAGGTTGACACTTCAGTGCAGTACTGAGGGAGTGCTGCACAGTCGGAGGTGCTGTTTTTTAGATAAGATGTTAAACCGAGGTCTCATCTGCTCTCTCAAGTGGACGTAAAAGCTCCATGGCACTGTTCGAAGAGTGGAGGAGTTCTCCTGGTATCCTGGCCAACATTTTATCCCTCAACCAACATCACTAAGACAGATTATCTGGTCATTTATTTAATTGCTGTTTGTTGCTATGCGCAATTTGGCTGCTGTGTTTCCCTACATTACAACAGTGACCACACTTCAAAAGTACTTAATTGGCTCTGAAGTACTTTGGGGTGTCCAGAGGTTATGAAAGTTACTATATAAATGTAAGCTCTTTATTTAAAAAAAAGTCCACATATTTTGCAGTTCACTGTATTTCCAGTAGGTATTGCTGTGATTGGACTTTCACCGTTAGAGGTGTCACACCTTGTCTGTTTTATTGAGTGTCGTGTGGCACAGAAATTTTCTTGGAAAAATGTCAATCTGCAATTTTGTTCTGAAAAAATTTAGCTGACATTGTTTTCTTAGTAACTGAAATTTCTAATATCTAAAATAAGGGTTTAAACAAAAAAATGCATATTTCACAATAACATGATTACATTTATGCACTGAATTACATTTTGTGTCTTTTAATGCCTTAAAGTTTTTACTTGAAGACCCTATCTTCTCCTAAATGTCTGGGCTTGGACTTAATACTTTTGTGCAGAACTGTTCCATTGTTAACTGAATTGGGATTGTGCCGTCTGAGCATGTAGAGTGGACCCACTTTCTCGAGATGCATCAATACCATCTAGTAGTCGAACTGCAGGAATATTTTTCTTTAGCATCTAGTAGTTTCTGCAGTTATGTTTCAGAATTTTATGAAAAATGGCATGACATACTTCAAAAATTTTATTCCAGTATTGTTTATTTTTTTAAAAAACAGATTTGAGAGCAATTTGAGAAAAAGAAGACAGACTACTTATTGTAAACATTTTGTAACTTTTATTTTGTGTTCTATAAACTTCAGAAAATGCATCAAGCTCCTTACTTTCAGTTCGTTTTTCAAAAAAAGTTGAATTTTGAAGCAAATTGCATCTAATTACCACTCGATTGTTGTGTTACATTGAATTAGAAAAAAATAATGTCCTAATTAGTTACACCTTCCAGACATGATGTGGAGATGCCGGTGATGGACTGGGGTTGACAATTGTAAACAATTTTACAACACCAAGTTATAGTCCAGCAATTTTATTTTAAATTCACAAGCTTTCGGAGGCTACCTCCTTCCTCAGGTGAACGATGTGGAATTTTCCACATCGTTCACCTGAGGAAGGAGGTAGCCTCCGAAAGCTCGTGAATTTAAAATAAAATTGCTGGACTATAACTTGGTGTTGTAAAATTGTTTACAACCTTCCAGACAGAGGAGAGAGTGCCTCTAATTAGCACCTGATTGTTTAACTTAGCATAACGGGTGATAATGTTAATCTAATTAATGCCATCTATGAGACTTGGCGGGGACAGTTAGAGAGAGAGTATTTCCTCATCTTAATTTCAGTGTTTTGTCCACCAAATGAGTTGAATTTTGAAAGTTTTAATTTGCTGATAGTAATTAGAATGTTTGAATTTTCATGCAGTTATCCAGGCGGACACTGAGATACAATAGTGACTATACTTCAAAAATACTTAATTGACTGTGAAGTGCTTTGGGGCGTCCTGAGATCGTGAAAAACACTTCAGGAACCGTCACAAAACTCTGAATTCAGTGTTTACTGAGATCTCTTAGAAAGTCACAAACCAGTGTTGCCAGATATGGAATTTCCCCCACCTCCCACTCAGTGCTGTCAGGCCCATCCCCACTGCTAATTGACATCACAAATCCACTAATTAGCCAAACCTTAATTCTAACCTCAGGTGTGCCAAATCCTAGGTTCCCCCTCCATAGTGATCTAGATCAAAGGACTCATCCATGCTGCAAACATCAGTAGCACTGTCAAATCCCAGGAGCCCAAAGCCTAGGGCTGCCCCAAAAGCAGCTAAATCCCATTTTCTCCTCCAATACTGCTAAATACCAGATATCTACCTCCAATTGGTGACTCTGACATATCATTTTGCTGTGTGTTCTCAGAATTAAAAATAGTAACTAAATACATAGATAATGGGATATCGTGGTGAAATTTAATCTACAAGGCACCAGGAAAATTCTCTCAACGCCAGTAACGATTTTTATAATATAGTAAATTCTCTGACTCTCCATGAGAAATGCCATGGGAGATCTACTAGTATTAGTATGAATACAAAACAGAATTTTCAGAATTGGTGGCTTTCATACAGCAATTTATGCTCCTAATTTGTACAAATGTAGAAAATTAATATATCCTTAGCAGAAATGAACTGTAATCCATAAAATGATGGTAACACTTGCATTGTAAATATGTTTTTTTCTTCTCTGGTATGGACTGCCTTTTATTTCAAAATGCAAAAACTTGTATTTTCGAGACTTACTCACTTTTCTGGGATTTATTACTGTCAGCGGGATCAGAAAATGATCAGAATGGAATGCATCATGCTTCAGTTGAAGTTTCACTGGATGATGGCTCAGGTCTTATGGGTGATGGGCTGGTAAGAACATACGATGGAAAGCTGAAGTGCCGATACTGCGACTATGCTAGCAAAGGGACTGCACGGCTGACGGAGCACATTAGAATGCACACAGGTAATGACTGTACACTATTGGCTTCTAAATTATATAAAATAAAAATGATTATCAAATTTATTTGTTTCTATTTAAACTACCTAAAGGAGCAGTACTGTACAATAAAGTGAAAATGTAGCAATCTAATCAACATGCTCACCAGTGTCAAATCCTAAGGTTTTGAGTTCCCGGTGCATCCTTTATTTTATTATACTTTTGGAATGTCCACCATTTTACTTTTGGTAATGTGAGGATGGTATGGCGATGGTAGGTTGTATGATACAAGGAGAGCTCTGCTCATGCCCCAAATGTTGCTCTTTTCAATGAAGAGAATAATGTACGGCAACGCTGTTAAATCCTAAATGAGACGAAAGTGATTTGTATTTAGATAGCTCGCTTCACCTATATTCAGCATCCAGGTTGATTTCAAGCATGTGGTATTCATTATAATAGGAGTGTGACATGTATAACTATTTCCTTAACGTAAATATATTAGACTTAAATGGAGTCTCACCATCAGGGCCCCTTTAAAACATTCTAAGAACAACAGTTAACTTTTATTTTCCTCTATGTTGATTTTCGATTTCTTTGGTTAAAAGTGAGTGTTGATAACTTCATTAGTGGAACTAGTTTATGACTGATTGCTGTTTGGCAGTGTAAGGGAGTTAGATTGACATCAGCAGATACATTAATTAACTCAGACTACATCAGTGATCCATCTGTCATTTTAATGATGTCGATGTTGATTCAGTTTCTCCACACTGTTAGGCTCAGTGACTTCTTGCAGGGGTTTCCCCATAAACTGTCATTAATTCTTCCTTTTAAACAACAATTTTCACACAAAAAAAGAAACGAAAGGATGTTAAATTTGGTCACAATTCTTTGTAACAGTTTGATTTTTTTTAAAAGGAGTACCGATGGTGAGTCTCCCTGTTTAAAGTGAAAAGGGCCAGGACTAACGAAAAAGCAGGTAAGGATTAAAGTGTTAAGTATTATTGATAACATCTGATTGAGACAACTATAGCATAGTACAGTACTGCTCCTCTAAGTAGGGTATATAATGCTGTAAAATCAGCATATAACAGTTACAGTTTTCAATTGTATTTACATTTGAGAAGTTCTTATGTTTTTATGAATAGTGAATGGCAACATCATAATTCACATTGGGTTGTGATGTGCAAATCCAGGAAGTGCTGTCGCCTCTCCTTTTCAAAAGTTATTTTCTGTTGATTTTAATTTGACACATATTTCTTCCTCAACATTTTTAATGAGATTTTTTTTCTAAAACAGATGGTGGGTAGCCTGATAGCAGAGTAGTTGAGATAATTTTGTTATGTCACCTCATCATATTTCATCAGTTAGCTGAAATTCCAGCTCTTAGTTGGGGGAAAATAAATCCAATTGACACATTCATCAGCCATGTGAGAGGAGTTTCATCAGTTTTTAACTGACCTGCTACATAGAGAAAATCCACAAATCTGAACTGTCTCAACATGAGGAAAGAAAAACATAACTATCCAGTCTTGTTACATGGTAAGCAACACTGCCCAACAGTTGACAACCAAATGGCATTGTTGACAGTGATCTCAAAGTTCCACGGCTTTCAGTACTCCCAGCTGAAGGACAAGATGCTTAGAGGAAGCAAAATGAGGAAAAATGAAAAAAGGGAGAGATAAATGGCAAGGTTTGCTGATCTATTCTTTCTGATACAGGTGAGAAGCCCCACAGATGTCACCTATGCCCGTTTGCTTCAGCGTATGAGCGGCACCTCGAAGCACATATGCGCTCACACACAGGTGAAAAACCATACAAATGTGAGCTTTGCTCCTTCTGCTGCAGTGATCGAAGTAACTTGTCCCATCACCGTAGACGTAGGCACAAACTTCATCCCTTGAAAGGAGCTAGGACCTCCCTGACCAATAAGAAAATGTTGGGAGTTTTACAGAAAAAAACTAGCAACTCCCTGAGTTATGGGACAAGACTTCTGATTAATCTAAGTCCTCCTTCCATGGTGGTACAGAAGCCAGATTACCTCAATGACTTTTCTCATGATATATCAGCTAACTCCTTTGAGGGTTTGCAAAAAATACAGTCTGATGGGATCTCGAGGGACACGCAAGATGTTATGGTGGATAATCCATTAAACCAGCTTTCTACCTTAGCAGGCCAATTGTCCAGCCTTCCACCTGAAAACCAGGCTCCAGCATCTCCTGAGGTGGTAATCTGCAGGGATGAAAAACCATATGTGATCCCACAGTCTGCAGCACCAGTCGCTTCCACGGTAGCTTCCAGTGTGGCCCAAAGCTCATCCCCTATCAGTCCAGACGCATGTCCCACGCACAACCAGCGGAACTTCAGTCCTGTGGCAGGCCCCAGTAGTGAGCACAGTGCTCACACAAGTACACCCAGCATGACGAACAGCCAGCCTAGCACACCTGCTCCTGCACTTCAGGTCCAGGATCCCCAGCTTCTGCATCATTGCCAACACTGTGACATGTATTTTGCAGACAATATCCTTTATACTATTCACATGGGGTGTCATGGTTATAAGAACCCATTCCAATGTAACATATGTGGATGCAAATGTAGAAACAAATATGACTTTGCTTGTCATTTTGCTCGGGGTCAACACAAGTAGAATTAACAGTACAGCACCTAAATAAGTGCTGATATACAATTTCAATATATATTGGACAGCTTCATATTGAGAATATTAAATATGTATTAAGAGGGATTGATTTACTAGCCTCACCATTTTTTCCTTTTGTGGACACTTTAAAAAGATTTTCTTTACCGAGTCTTCTGAAGTAGTTATGAACTAGGTTCAGGCCACTTCAAAGTATATTGGTGCAGCACAATTTGATACATCTACAGTACTAGAAAAGTGTACATTTGGGCAACAGCATCACTTCTTACCTCCGAAAAGATTGCAGTGATCTTAGAGTGGACCATGTGTTGCTTATATTAGTGTGTCAAGTACTTGCAGAAGTGCTGATCTCATTTAGTATCCAACTGTCACTAGTGAGAGAAAAACTTTAATTGGAGTGTACAGACAACTGAAATGATGTCATCTCCAATTACCCTGGCCCAGGGTAGGTTCTCTATCAACATTCTACAGTAAGTTGAAATAACAATGAATTAACTGTAAATTATATTATTTGAATGGATTTTTCTTTTGTATACTGACATTTTCTTTCTGCATTGAAAATGCTGAGATCAAAATAAGTTGCCTTTTAAAGGACCCGTTTAAAGATTTTGTGTTTTAAAATGGACAGGAACAGGTCTAACTGAAAAAAGTAAATTCATTATCAAGTACAACATAAACAGTTCCTTAGTTGTGGTAAGTATTCATGTTTCATTATTCAACAGGTAACAACATTTCATTGCAAAATCTAGTTTAAGTAGTTGTACTCAGCTAATTAAACCAAGCAGTTGTTCCTCAAAATCTTTACAGATGTACACATGCTAATTCTGAGGATTGTAGAAACATTTCTACATCAATCTCAAAAATCCAAGATTCCATTTTTAAAAAAAAATTCTGCACTGCTACAAACAAATAGTGTTTTGGTATAGTTTTGTATTTCTAAAATTGGTATATCTGCCAGAATTAGTAAGCACTGTCCATGTCTTCATGTTTTGCATGTGGGCAGTGTCAGTGGATGACTAGCCAATAGCAAAACCATTCATGTGGCACGTGTTAGGACAATCCTTATCCTTTTACTTTAATGCAGGCACATAGACGTGAGACATTAGAGTTGTCTGATCAATAATCTTTATTTATCAAATCAATATAAACCCAACATATGCAGTATTTATGCCATAGGCACCTTGATACTCACAAGTAACAAATTCATCAGGGTTTGTGAACTAAACCCTTTGATCGCATATGGTAAGTCAATTTAGAGATCCTACAGTTTCTCTGTGTGTTCCACCTTTTATAGCATTTAGTATGTCAGCACGTGCATTGCGCACAATCTGTTTATTGTTCTACAGACATTTCACATGATTGAGCGATTAGGCTGGCCTTGCAGTCAGCAATTTCTTATCTCTTCAGGCATTTCTCGCACTCGAGCATCTGCTCATTCTAGAATTATCGCCACCTTTACTGACATGTTGTTGCCTAATTCTCTCTTTCAGCATTCTATTCCTAGCTTTTTACTCACAGAATTCAAAGTCCCCTTGTTAACCCTATAATTACCACTACTTCTACCTTATTTGCTATTCCTAACGGCATGTATCCTTTACACTATTGGAAGCTGGATTTTCATGCAGGTCTTACCACTTGTCCACTGTAACCTTGGCGGAAAAGTTGCAGAGACCCCGGGGAAAATGGCGTAAAAGGTATTTACGCTGTTTTCCGGCTCTTCCGCAGCTCTTACTCAAAAATTATGGTGGACAAGCTGGAGAACCACCATGAAATTTTACCCCCTTGGTTTTTAAATATTTTTGAAGATTTTACGGGTAGAGTTTTGTTTGATGGAATTGACAGGAGTTTTCCTCTCCACTGTACAATATAGCTGTTAGACTGCTTAAAGTGATTTATTGCATAAAAGTAATTAAAAACTACAGTACTTGAAGCAATTAGATTGCTTTACATACTGTACTTCATGCATAATACACATTTTAAACTGAGTATGACATATATAATCTACACACGTTCTCTTACTCTCTTTACAGTTAGATTTTAAAGTACTATGAATCATATTTGGAATACTGAAAGCACTTTTCATATTGCTAGAGTGCAGCTGACTGTAGATACACAGTTCTCCTTCTGTTGGCTGCTATCCATAGTGTAAACAACCTGCTCCAGTAACTGACAGCATTGCAAATCCACAAAAATGTGGGTCTGCTAATCTACTGTTAAGGGTTAAGGTCAGTTCCTGGAGTAAAATAAACGCAGGGAGCCTGTCCCCCACATTTGCATTCTTGAGGTTTGCGCTTCCTGAGATTTGTGGTTGCTTGAGTGCTGGGACCACTTTCAAATCCAGTCAGGAGATAGGTTGGTGCAACGTGACTTATCAACTTTTGCAAAAGCAAGGGAATGAAAAAGCAAATGGGTCTCCATTGCAATACACACTACACACTGTATTTAAAAAATAAGGTCTCTATCACAGTTCAACTGGTCAACATTGATTTTTTTAAAAAAGTCTCTCCATCACAGACCACACTAATCACTATATGGCAATAGTGCAGTGTCGATGTAAAATTATAGATTGTTCTTAATCTAATTCCATTGTGTATGCTTGCCACCAAAGCAGACAAAAGTTACACACCTTTTTGTGCCTTCAAGGCTGAAAGTTGATCTAATTTAACCAGTTTCTTCTTGATTTTAAATACATTTGGTTAGTATTTAGCACAAAATAGTAACAGCTATATCCTGTCACTTTTGAAATGTACAATATGCAAATCTGAAGTGGGGTTGTCTGCTGTATTCTCCTTTATTGGTTCTAAATTGATATTGACAAATGAAAGATTAGCTATAGTGGTCATTAGTAAATAATGGGCTTCAGTTTTACATTCCTCAAATTCAATTATTTCTGAGGTGCATTATTGGCTAGTAGTACAAACTTTTAACAAGCATAAACTTTAGCCTAAATTTTAAAGAATTAATAACCAGAGGTGCCTAACAAATAAATATAAGAATGTTATTGTCATTTTTCAGGCTTCCAATATACCCATCATTAAGTCAGAAGATAATCTGTTCAATATGTTTTTTTTATTGAAGCTATGTCAAGTAACTACATATGTTGCTATAATACATTTACACAATAGATGAGTCTATTTCACTTTAAATGTGGGGTTTTGATGATGGAATATTGGATTTTTTTTAAGCAGTGACACTTGCTTCACAAGGTAAATACAAATGTATATCCCCTTGGCTCAGTTTACAATTTCGTCTCTGGGTCTGAATGTTGTGAATTCAGCCCACATCAGGAGTTGGGTGCATAATTTAGGTTTAGAATTTCGGTACTGAGTGAGTATTGCATTGTTGGAGATGCAGTCCTGTGGACAAGATGTTAGACATCTGCCTGTTCAGTGGGAATGAAGATCCAATGGCACTATTTGAAGAAGAGCAGGGAGTTCTTCAGGTGTCCTAACCAACGCCTTCAGCCATTGCCACCAAAAATAGATTATAACTGGTCATTCATTTCATTGCTTTTTGTGGGATGTTTCTAATGCAGAATGTTAATTACATTTGTCTACATATCAGTGGCTGCACTCTGAAAGTTATGCATTGCGTGAAGGCAGTCACAAGCATTATTAAATCATCCTGCCTGCTTCACTCTGACCTTTTGGCTCTGCTCCAATTGTCATTTAAGTTTCTTGCTAACTCTAATATTGGTTTGGGACACTTCAGCAATAAAGCATACATACAAAATACAAAGCAGGTAGTAACAAAAGACTGAGGTTGGAAAGCCTTGTTTTACCAGTTATTAACTCTGTCCTTAACTACAGACCACCAAAAAGCTATTCATTTCAGTTGAAGTTACTCATGTCTACATAAGTTACTGCACTTCAAAATTAGTTATTATATGTGAAGAGCTTTGAGATGCATAAGGCACTATATAAGTACATGTTTTTTTAGCTGCTGAGAGCCAAGGGCTAAAATGCCAAACCCTTTTCAATACTCTTTATAAACTAGATAGACAAACTTGTCCAAATCATATAGCATGTCAACCCAGGACAACACGGGAATCCAGTGGAGCACATTTACCTTAATTCTGTTTTGACATGCAGACCTCTTCTATATAACATTTTAAAACACCACAGCATTTCCTATTAGTTTGAAATTGCAGTTCATCCCTTTTTGCAGCGGAGGTATTTTAACAGACAGGAAATTTAAGGTATCTCAGCTAATTTAATCTGTCCCTAAAAATACTAAACTAATCTTTTTAGGGTAAGTTTCAAAGGTGCACAATTGCCCTCTGGTACTTCACCCCAATGGTCATAGCAGTGTATGAGCCTAGACAGTAAGCATCAATTGTAAGGGCATCATAGCTGATCCAGATCCAGCCCTGACTCAATGTCCACGTATAGTGTTGCAAATGGATAGCCAGATAGCAATCAGAGCCAGAAACTCGGACTATGTTTTTCTCTCCAAAACCCAAGAGCTGTTAGACCAATTTTAGAGAGCCTATAGCCATCCTGGCTGAGATCAATTAAACAACAACTTGCATTTATACATGTAAGGAATCTTACAACACCAGGTTATAGTCCAACAGTTTTATTTGAAAATCACAAGCTTTCGGAGGCTTTCTCCTTCGTCGGGTGAGTGTGGGATTCCATGGAAGATACCGCATATATAGTCAGAGAACAATGCCTCTGACTATATATGCGGTACCTTCCATGGAATCCCACACTCACCCGACGAAGGAGAAAGCCTCCGAAAGCTTGTGATTTTCAAGTAAAACTGTTGGACTATAACCTGGTGTTGTAAGATTCCTTACATTTGTCCACCCTAGTCCATCACCGGCATCTTTAACGTAGTAAAACATCCCAAGGCACTTCACAGGAATGTTATCAGACAAAATTTGACACTAAGCCATATAAGGGGATATTAGGACAGGTGACCAAAAGCTTAGTCAAAAAGGTAGATTTTAAGGAGTATCTTAAAGGAGGACAGAGAGGTTTAGGGAGGGAATTATGGACCTTGGGGCTTACACAGCTGAAATCAAGGCTGCCAATGGAGCGATGAAGGAAATTAGGGATGCACAAGAGGTTCGCTTTGGAGGACTGCTGAGTTCTCGGAGGGCTGTAGTGTTGGAGGAGGTTACAGAGATAGGAAAGGATGAGGCCGTTGAGAAATTTGAACACAAGGATGAGAATCCTAAATTTGAGGCTGGCCTGTGAGCAAACGTAAGTCAGTGAGCATAGGGTGATGGGACTCGGTGCGAGTCAGGATATGGGTAGCAGAGCTTTGAAGGAGCTGAAGATTACGGAGGGTTTAACTCAGCACAGACCTGGGGATCAAACATGAAACATTCCTGGTCTGTTTGGCACAGTTACTTACTATATAAACGTTCTGAGTTAGGCCAACCATGTTATAATCAAGGTCACTGCTTTGCAGGTTTTATGCAAAATTGAACAAAATTGCAGAATATGCACCAGTAAAAATCCTGGAATATCTAGTAATCTCATCTGTTAAAAATGGAATTTGATTTATTCAATCACCATAAAAAATAGGCCTAATTATAAGAAACACAATTACATAATATGATCCTCAAAACATCTGTAAAATCCTGGAATCCCATGTAATAAAAATGGAATTTTACTTATTCAGTCACCAGATAACATATAATCAGAAAATGCTATATGACAGTAAGAGACCTCTACTGTATCTGTTTAATACTGTACAGTGTGCAACTTTGTTAGATCTGGTATTTTGATTGTGGATACTCCACTGACCAGTGTTTAGCTATGTGTAAAATCTTCAATAATAGTTAGGGGTTCAACCAGATCTTTGCAGTAATAATTTTTCTCAGATTAATCAAAATTATTCTCTAGTGTTTCTGCACAGACAGAGTCCAGTATTCCATCATTAATTTGCTGAATGTGATTATATACATAAATGTCTATAAATGTGATAGCAGACACCACTGAGATCGCACTTTATTAAGCCGAACTTAAGGAATTTGGTTGAAGAAGTGGGGGTTGTGCTTTTGGCTTGATTATTCCAAGCCTTTGTGATTAATAATGCTTTGTCACATTGAGTTTTTTAAACCAGATTTATTTTGGTTCATTTTGTACATTACATAGTGGTAGTTTTGTTACACATTAATAACTAATGTAAAATGTGTGCCATTTTTTTGTTTGCATTGTGTTGTGTTTCAACAATGCTCTGGGTATATATGTACACACATTAACAAGTGCATATACATTCAATACACAATGAAATTTAGGTGCTGTAAAAATGTGAATAAAGTGTGTTGATGTGATTAAATTAAATTGCTATTTAACAAGCTATTGCTAAAAATGATTGGTACAAGTGCTTGATAGAAAAATGCTAACGGTGTTTAAACTAGCTACAGTGTTTGTATTTCAATAAAAATGTATATTATAAAAGTGAAGTTCTTAATATTTACTGTGAGATTATCTAAACTCAGTGCCCATAGAAATTGTTTTGACAAAATGCACTGTGCAGTGACATTAGCAGTTTAAACATTGTTCCTGTTTTTGAATTAGATCGTGTAAAATAAAACAGCTGACAAATTCAATTGTTTGAGTTGCATTTTGTATAACACCTTGTGTTGCTTTAATTCGTATAAAGTGTAACTGAAGATTTTGCTCTTTGTACAATAAAGGTAAAGGTTTATATTTTCTAAAAAAAAGTACAGTTTTTTTTGTTTTCTACAAATGCTTTCCTCATTTCATGGCAGATCAGATGGAAGAATCTTCTTTGCATCACATTTTAATAAACCTGCTCCCACAAAGCTAAAAGTGTGTGTGTGTGTGTGTATGTATATAATATATCTATGGAGAAGAAATTTCTATGATGCCATCTGTGTATACTCACCTATTACTAGAGTTTTCTTTTTACATTGTTATTTCCTGAACCGGTTTTTATTTTGTGAACACATGGATGTCAGCTTCCAATTTTTCAATCACACATCAGGATTCCTTCTGAAAGTATGAACTCATGGAATGATACCAGAGGCCTCTAGCAGGTTGTAACCCAAGAATTTCAGCCTTTTATGGGATATGCTATCCAGCCTGAAAGAATGCCACACCTAGAGTTGCACACACATAAGAAAATAGCAATTTCTTCCCTAAGACTCGCATCTTAAATCAACGAGTGGAACAAAGAAAGAAAAATTCTTAATTGACTTGCTGCATCATTGTTATGACAGCGAGTAGCTGACATCATACAGGGTTGCAGGATTACATTGAGTCTACAGCACAGAAACAGGCCATTTGGCCCAACTTGTCTACACCGGTGTTTATGCTCCACACGAGCCTACTTCCTCTACCCCCTCATGTGCTTATCTATCTTCCCCTTAAATGCATCTATGCTATTTGCCTCAACTACTCCATGTGGTAGCGCATTCCACTTTCTTACTATACTTTGGGTAAAGAAGTTTCTGCTGAATTCCCTATTGGATTTATTAGTGACTATCTTATAGTAATGACCTAGTTTTGGATTCCCTCACAAGTGGAAACACTTTCTATATGTCTACCCTATAAAACACTTTCATTATCTTAAAGACCTCTATCAGGTCACCCCTCAGCCTTCTCTTTTTTAGAGAAAAGAGTCCCAGGCTGTTCGGTCTTTTTTGATAAGTATATCCTTTCAGTTCTAGTATCATCCTTGTGATTCTTCTTTGCACTTTTTCCAATCTATATCCTTTTTATAATATGGAGACCAAAACTGTGCACACTACTCCAAGTGTGGTCTAACCAAGGTTCTATACATGTTTAACATAACTTCTCTTTTTTTCAGTTCTATCCCCCTAGAAATGAACCCCAGCGCTTGGTTTGACATTTTTATGGCCTTATTAACCTGCGTCGCTACTTTTAGTGATTTGTGTATCTGTACCCCGAGATCCCTTTGCTCCTCTGCCCCATTTAGACTTATGATCCAAGCAATATGTGGCCTCCTTATTCTTCCTACCAAAATGCACCACCTCACACTTAACTATATTGAAATTAATTTGCCAATTACCCACCCATTCTGCAAGTTAATTAACGTCGTCTTGCATCTTAACGCGTTCTTCCTTTGTATTAACTACCCCACCCCCAATTTTGTGTCGTACACAAATTTTGAAATTGTACTTCCGATTCCCGAGTCCAAATTGTTGATGTAAATTGCAGACAACAGTGGTCCCAGCACCGATCTCTGTGGAACACCATTTCCCACCTTTTGCCAGTCTGAGTAGCTACCCTTAACCCCTACTCTCGTAGCCAGCTTGCTATCCGTTCTACTACCTGTCCCCTGACCTCACATGCTCTGACCTTAGTCATGAGTCTACAATGCGGTACCTTATCGAAGGCGTTTTGAAATAATTGGTGCAATAATTGATTTTGGTGCTCCTGAGTTAAGGCGAGATTAATCAGCTGTGGTTCCTACTCTTGATCACTGTCTAGTGGCTCCTGAACACTATCTAGCAACCCTTTCTGAAAGTGCAAATGTGGATGTTTGGTGAGAAAAGTACTGAGCTTAGTTGTATCACTTCCCGTAGTAATAACCTGCCAACGCTCACTGTCTGGACTGACATAGAATAGACACTTGGGATAAGTATTGGATGACTGATGCTCATAGGATGCCCCACATAATGAATTTAACACATAAAAAACATAGATTAAGAAGGACTTTCTCACTTCATTTAAAACATAACATTTTATGAAAGCATTGGTTCACAAATCAAAAATGTTGTCTATAGTTATTCCTAATTAATTTTCTGCTCGAATTATAACTAGTTTATTTCTTGAAATCATGTTTTGGTATAGTTGAAAACATAATTATAAATGTTTAAAAAAAGGTGATCTAATTGTACATATGTCTTTCAAAAACATCAGCACAACAGAAAATATTTTCCAGTTGCTAATTAATCACAAATATTACTGGAAGGCAGGACTATCTGTAAACATATGAAAGTTAAGGACTCAAGATCATGTTTAACAGTACTGCACGTAAAAATGTTAATGCCAACTATTGTAAAATACAGTGGCCCTGAATTCTTGCAGGATTCTCCCGATCTCTTGCCATAACTTCAGTGGGAGACTGGCAGAATCCCTGGAGAAACAGTGTAGTTGGTTGTTTTTAGCCATTTGCTCTGTTTCTACAGGGGTTCCCCCATTCCCTCCTCCCCCACCTCCTGATCTCCCACCAGATAATCCCCACAGAAATTCCAGGTGTGTGTCCTCTTTACATGAAAGTAAGTATTTCCCACTCATTATAAGCATAGTAATATAGAATTAAATGTAACATTAGACTAACAAATATTCTTTATTAAACCTTGTTTATTTAATATATAAGTTGATCTCCCATGGCATTGCACACAGGGAGCCAAGAACAGGCGTAGTCTTCAGGTGAAGTGGGTTAGAGAGCAGGGAATAATTTACCCAGGGCATGCAGAGGTAATTCAGTCCCCATTTTAAAGTCATACATTCTTTCCTTATATTTATATTTCCATTATTATAAATTCTTATGTCCACATGTATAATGGAAACTGCCTTTGTAAAGTCATGCAGTATTTACACGCTCTTGCCAGTGGTGGTGCTACAATTTACGTAGGCAGTTTTCATTACACATGTAGGTTTAAGAATTTATAATCGAAAAAATTGACAGGAAATGTGCACAGATATGTCGACAAGCTACCACTCCTGAATTAAAAATTGGAATTAAAGGAAATACAAAATTGAAACTTCTTTCATACTGCATTGTAGTTGCAGTATAAAAGTGAATGTAACTGATTTAAAAAAAATATTGCTTTACAGATACTCTGAAGTAGCTAGCTCCTCGTGTAATCTATGTACCTTGTAATGCCAGATTTTACTTTGATAAAATGGAGTGTTTTGTCCCCTGCTGTTATTTTGTTCAGTCCTTTTCATTACACCAGGTTTACTCAATTCACCCCCAGAGTCTCTGAGAGGAGATCAGTTGGATTTTTTGTGTTAATTGCAAAGCCATTTGGGATTTGCTGCATGCTTTGTTCTGCAAATGATTCAATAAACCAAAAGGAGTTTTCAGTCAGATCAGACAAATTAATTTGAGTTTGACAATTGTTAGGTGGATACTGCTGATAATCCAGGATGCAGTCCACGGAACTGCAGCCAGTCTAATTGCCACCTTTATTTCATTTGAAAAGATTTTGTTTATTTCCGATTGAACTATGAAAGGTACCAGGGGTAAATCTCAAGGAGTATGCTTCTAAAGCCTGTTATAGAGGCAACTTTAGTTTTGTCACCCAGGAAAGCTCCAAAGAAGAAAAATGTTCATAAACTAGTGGGAAGGATATGGAGGAGCAAATTTGCAAAGAAATTAGAGAGGTACAAAAGCTATAGAGTAGTCATAACTGGGGACTTCAATTATCCTAATATAGACTGGGATAACAATAATATAAGGGGCAAAGAGGGGAGGAATTTTTGAAATGTGTTCAGGATAACTTTCTTAACTAGTACTTTTCTGGCCCTATGAGGAAGGAGGCATTGCTGGACTTGGTTCTGGAGAATGAGGCGGGCCAAATGGAACAAGTGTTAGTGGGGGAGCATTTAGGGAGTAGCGATCATAGTATCATAAGGTTCAGAACAGCTATGGAAAAGGACACGGACCATTCTAAAGTAAAAATGCTCATTTGAAGGAGGGCCAATTTCAGTGGGATGAGAACAGATCTGACCCAGGTAAATTGGAATCAAAGATTGGCAGGCAAAACTGAAATTGAATAGTGGGCGGCCTTTAAGGAGGAGATGGTTCAGGTTCAGTCTAGGCACATTCCCATGAGACAGAAAGGTAGGACAACTAAAGCCAGAGCTCCCTGGATGACAAAAGAGATAGTGAGTAAGATGAAACCGAAAAAAGGGGCACATGACAGATGTCAGGTTGATAACACAAGTGAAAACCAGGCAGAATATAGAAAGTTCCAAGGGGAAGTAAAAAAGAAAACAAGAGGGGCAAAGAAAGAGTATGAGAATAGACTGGCAGCTAGCATAAAAGGGAATCCAAAAGTCTTCTACAGGCATGTAAACAGTAAACGGGTAGTAAGAGAAGGGGTGGGGCCGATCAGGGACCATAAAGGAGTTCTACTCATGGAGGTAGAGGGCATGGCCGAGGTACTAAATGAGTACTTTGCATCTGTTTTTATCAAGGAAGAAGATGCTGCCACCAGAGTCTCAGTAAAGGAAGATATAGTTGAGATACCGGATGGGCTAAAATTTGATAAAGAAGAGGTACTAGAAAGGCTAGCGGTACTTAAAGTAGATAAGTCACCCAGTCCGGATGGGATGCATCCTAGGTTGCTGAGGGAAGTAAGGGTGGAAATTGCGAAGGTACTGGCCATAATCTTCCAAACATCCATAGATACAGGGGTGGTGCCAGATGACTGGAGAATTGCAAATATTACACCCTTGTTCAAAAAAAGGGTGTAAGGATAAACCCATCAACCATAGGCCAGTCAGTTTAAGCTCAGTAGTGGGTAAACTTTTAGAAACGATAATCCGGGACAGAATTAAGTCACTTGGACGAGTGTGGATTGATTAGGGAAAGTCAGCATGGATTTGTTAAAGGCAAATGGTGTTTAACTAACCTGAGTTTTTTGATGAGGTAACAGAGAGGGTAGATGAGGGCCATGCAGTTGATGTGGTGTATATAGACTTTCAAAAAGCATTTTATAAAGTGCTCCATGATAGGCTTATCAAGATTGCAGCCCATGGAATAAAGGAGGCAATCGCAACATGGATACAGAATTGGCTAAGTGACAGGAAACAGAGAGTAGTGGTGAATGGTTGTTTTTCAGACTGGAGGGAGGTGTACAGTGGTGTTCCCAGGGGTCAGTGCTGGGACCACTGCTTTTCTTGATATATATTAATGACTTGGACTTGGGTGTACAGGGCACATTTCAAAATTTGCAGATGACGCAGAACTTGGAAGGGTAGTAAACAGTGAGGAAGATAGTGATAGACTTAAAGAGGATATAGACAGACTGGTGGCATGGGCGAACACATGGCAGATGAAATTTAACGCAGAAAAGTGTGAAGTGATACATTTTGGTAGGAAGAACGAGGAGAGGCTTTATAAACTAGAGGGCACAACTCTAAAAGGGGTACAGGAACAGAGAGATCTGGGGGTATTTAAGCACAAATCATTGAAGGTGGCATGGTTGAGAAAGTGGTTAAAAAAGCATACGGGATCCTGGGCTTTATAAATAGAGGCATGGAGTACAAAAGTATGGAAGTCATAATGAACCTTTATAAAACACTGGTTCGGCCACAACTGGCGTATTGTGTCCAGTTCTGGTCAACGCACTTTAGGAAAGATTTGAAGGCCTTAGAGAGGGTGCAGAAGAGATTTACTGGAATGATTCCAGGGATGAGGGGCTTTAGTTACTTGGATAGAATGGAGAAGTAGGGGTTATTCTTCTTAGAGCAGAGAAGGTTGCGAGGAGGTTTGATAGAGATATTCAAAATCATGAAGGGTCCAGACAGAGTAGATAGTGAGAAACTGTTCCCATTAGTGGAAGGCTCAAGGACCAGAGGTCATAGATTTAGGGTGATTGGCAAAAGATCCAAAGGTGACGTGAGGAAAAACTTTTTTACACAGCGAGGGGTTAGAATCTGGAATGCACTGCTCGAGGGGGTGGTGGAGGCACATTCAATCATGTCCTTCAAAAGGGAACTGGATAAGTACTGGAAAGGAAAAAATTTGCAGGGCTACGGGGATAGGACGGGGTAGTGGGACTAGCTGGATTGCTCTTGCATAGAGCCGTCGCGGACTTGATGGGCCGAATGGCCTCCTTCCGTGCTGTACCATTCTATGATTCTATTCTAATTGTTCTGAGGCCATCAAGAAAAAGGTGTGAGACCCTGTAGGGAAATAAGAACATCACCTAAAGTTAGTTAAATGATGGTATTTCAGGTCCAGAATGCATATGTATTTGTCATGAAGGGTTGTGCCTGTTCTTCCGGTATTCAAGGAGGAAGAGATGTTCTATATAAATTGCAAGTTGTTGTTCTGTACACTATTGTAATCTTTTGTACTACCTTTGCTGCTGCTGCTTATCTGTTATTAATAATTGACAGCCCAAAGACATGATCTGATAGTGTTGATTCTTTAGCTTTCTGAAATCTCAGAATCATGAGAGGGCTTGTGACATGTGGTAAGCTAAATACAGTGCCAAGGCTTTCTGTTCAAACCCTGGGCTTGCCACATTACCAGATTTTGGGTGTAGGGAGCAAGGCTTGTTTAAGGGAGTGAACTTTGGTGTTGAGTATAACAAAAATATCTGAGTAAAACCCATCCAAAGTGAGCATATTTAATACTTGTGAGCATATGTTATCACTTCAATTGCTTCAGCCATTTAACCATCTCCGGTTTTCTATTTAGAAAGCATTTGCATTTAAGCACGTCACAGGTTATTCTAGATCCTCTCTTGTATGCGTGTACTTTTTTCCCTCCCCCTTCCCTTTGTTTTGTTCCTTTTTAAATACTGTTCATCTGGTCTGATGAAGGGTCTACACCTGAAATGTTGGCCCAGATTTTGCTGTCAAAATAACGGTGAGGTTAATGCTGCTCGCCGTTATTTAAGCGTAAATGGTACAGCAACTTTAGGCGAGGAGCAGATGCATGTTTAAATGCCAATACCCAAAAGTTGCTGTCTCCAGTTGTATCGCTCTGACATTCGCTTCATGAAAACGGCGTTTCGCTTTCTGCCTCACCATTGAAATGCATCGAATGGCGTGAAGTTGCTGTGTTTGCGCGGTAGCTATGAACTAAATTCACCACAGAAAGATAAGTCATATAATTTCAAGTCTTAAGTACTCTTAACAACGTGATAAGTGTTAGTTACTGCCAATCAACCTCTCTGGCTCTGAAAATTAACTATTACTTATGTGGAATCTCATTCCTTCAGGTACTAATTGTTGGAGATTTTAAAAATGTAATTTTCAATTAATTTTTTTTTACTTTTCCTTTGCCTCTTTTCTCTCTCAATCCAATATTTCTTTCTTTATTTTTCTTTCTGTACCTGATTTGACATTGAATTCACCCACTCTAATTTACACTTCTTTCTCCGTCATTCCTGTTTATTTCTCAACCCTTCAATCTGATTGCTTAAGGAGATACACAGTTGCTTGCCCTGTACACTCAGGTCCCACACGCCCTGTTATCAGCTCGCATTTTCCGCAACTTGTTATGCAAAAAATTTTAAAACCGAACCGTGCAAGGGCAAGCCTAACTAAGGACCATTAACTTGTTAGTTCTCTCCACTTGATGAATGTTTCCAGCATTTTCAGTTTTTATTTGAGCTTCTGCATATTATGCTTCTGCATATAGTGTGCTTTTGCTTTGGGCTCCTTTAAGTTGTATTTAGTGGCATTGCAGTACTACAGCATTTTCTAATGCAGTTTGTGGAACCAACATGGGGAAACACTACCTATAGCTAAAATTGATAATATGCTTTTACACTCAACTTATAACAAAAAATGGAGTGAGTATTGACACCACTGTGTCAGACAATGAGTTAGAGGCAGGGCAGGACTTAGAGCGAACAGTCTATTTACTCAGCAAACAGTCTATTTAAACAAAGTCTCTACGAACTACATCAAACCAAACTCATGAGCGAAACTACAGCAGGGTCTCCTGAGTACAACAGGATTATTTCTTCAGCAAAATGCAGTGAGTGGAGGATAGTTACATAATACAAATTATGTGTGTAAAATCAATCTCAGTCACTTACAGCAGTGCGGTCTCCAGGCGTGATTAACAGGGTAATTACCCAATCATCTCCATTCTGGCCGGGACTTGTGTCACTATATGCAGCCAACTAAAAATGCAGGGGTACTTATTTTGAAAACAATGTGGTTCTGTTCTAAGGTGTATATCAATGGTTTTCAAACTTCTGAGTGCATGAATCCCTTACAACTATTGACACACTCCCAGGGTCTCCCATCCAACCTTTCAAAGATAGTGTGAATTACCAAAAGAAAATGTGCTATAATTGCAGAAATAATTTTTATTACTATACACCAACAGAGATAATATGCTAGAAAGAACAGTATTACTAGTTGGGAGGGGAAAACAAAATTTGCGAAGGTGCCTGCTCCTGATTACTATTCAATGCCCCACTGGTGTGTATTAACATTGGAAGAGGGCCAAATCAAACGTAACAGTAATATCAACAGTCGAAAAGGTGTCGACACTATACTGTCTAGGCTTATGTTAAATGGCCACTTTATCAAGACACCAGAAGACTGTTGTTGCCTCCAAGAAAGGATGAAGAAAGCTGCACTGGGGAAAGGAACTGTAAATATTATATTTCCGACTAAATAAAATACAATTTTAATGGAAATTTCCATTTAATGATCTGCAGTAGAACCTCTTCAATTACAGCAGAATCTCTTGCTAAAACTTTGTAGCCTGAAGAAACCCCCTTCAAATTTACAAAAAGTAAAGAGCAGCAATCTTGAATATATGTATAGGAAACTTCTCAATTACATCTAGGTTTAATACAAATGGATTTGTCTTATCTTTCAGCAGACTTGTGGCTGTTATATATTGCACAATCATTGTGTTACTTGGAAAACAAGTCCAATTTGAAGCTTTGATGACATTTTTTTCCCCATTACCTCTCTAACAATAGAAAGGTAATATCAATTCTGCAAGCAACATTTAAAAGGTCCCACAGTTTTCCAGTAGAATAACTTGACTTGACTAATTCAAGGTTTTATAAATAAGCTTGAGCACTGAGTCATAAAATATCAAGCTATGAGCCATAGGCATATTGTACATTATCAAGTCTGAAATTTTAGAAAATTCCTTAAAATTTCTTCCTTTTTCTGATCAAATTCATGGGCAGCTTCTTCAACAATTGCATCAACATCAACACAAAGCTTTATGGGATTGCCTTGGAAAGTGGCATGTCGAAGGTCCTCCAAAAGCACAGTTTTAAGCTTGTTAAGTTCTTCAGACAGTGACTTCATATTACACCTCGATAGTTTCTTATCTAGAACAAAAATAATTTAACAATGTGAGAATTATTGTGAAAACAAAATACTAACAGTATCCAGACCTTGGAAAATGCTAGAAGGCTAATTTAAAGGGTTCCCAGATTCTGACCAGTATTTGAACAAACTGTTCTGTTAAAACTGAACGAACACCACATTTTTTCCTGTCTGCCGTTAAGTGCTAAACAGCCAAAAAATGGAAACATTGCACTTATGGTACTATTCTGTTAAAATATTATCTAAAGTATTTCACAATTGGTTATTTCTTATTCCATTAATTCACATTAGTTACAAAACACTACATTAGAACATAAGTGCTACACAAAAGCACCAGCTTAAAAAAGCCAGGTACTTGGAACAAAAAAACATGTGTGAGGCTCCCAATATTTTCACAAATTTTCCACATTGTTGGGTAGATGCCATTGCTGTAGCTGTACTGGAACAGCTGGGCTAGAGGTGCTGCTAGTTCTGGAGCACGTGTCTTCGGCACTAAAGCTGAGATGTTGTTGGCGCCCATAGCCTTTGCTGTGTCCAGTTTATTCAGCCGTTTCTTAACGTCACGTGGAATGAATCCAGGCCAGTTGGGGAAAAAAAAAATCTAGAAAATGCTTCAGCCTTGTCTTTTGCACTCATATGCTGGGCTCCGCCATTGTTGAGGATTGGGCTGTTCATTGAGCCTCCTTCTGTTAGTTGCTTAATTATCCACCACCATTCATGACTCAATGTGGCACAGTAGCAGAGCTTTGACCTGATCCATTGATTGTGGGATCACTTAGCTCTGTCAATAATATGCTGCTTTCACTGTTTGGCATGCACATAGTCCTCCTGTATTGTAGCTTCACCAGCTTAGCACCTCATTTTCAGGTATGCCTGGTACTGCTCCCTGCATGCTCTTCTATATTCTTCATTGAACCACGATTGGTCATCTTGCTTGATGGTGATGGAGGAGTGAGGGATGTGTCTGGCCAAGAGGTTACAGATTGTGGTGGTATATAATTCTGGTGCTGCTTATGGCTCACAGCGTTTCATGAGCTGCTAGATCTGTTCTTAATCTATCTCACCTAGCACGGCGATAGTGCCACATGATATGATGGAGGGTGTCCTCAGTGTGAAGATGGGACTTGGTCTCCACAAGGCCTGGTACTACCGAGCCACTCTAGGTGATGGAGAGTGAAGTCCCCCACCCACTGTACGTTCTGTGCCCTTGCTACCTTAGTGCTTCCTCCAAATGGTGTTCAATATGGAGGAGTCATATTCATCAGCTGAGGGAGTAGGTAGTAATCAGCAGGACATTTCCGTGCCTATGTTTGACCTGAAGCCAAAAGACTTCATGGGACTCAGAGTCAATATTGAGGACTCCGCCGCCCACCCCGACTGTATGCCACTGTGCCCCCACCTCTGGTTGGTCTGTCCTGTCAGTGGGACAGGACAGACCCAGGGATAGTGATAGAGGAGTCTGAGACATTGGCTGATAGTCATACTCACAGAATGATATCTATGTCAGGCTGTTGCTTGACCTGTCTGTGAGACTGCTCTCTCAACTTTGGTGCCAGTTACCAGATGTTAATAAGGAAGACTTTGCAGGGTCAGCTGGGATAGGTATGCCTTTGTCATATCCTGATTCAATGCCTAGGTTCCTTTTTAGCAGTTTGATAGAACTGAGTGGCTTGCTCGGCCACTTCAAAGGGCGGTTAAGAGTTAACCATGTTAATGTAGAACCAGAGACACAGAGGCCAGATTGGATAAGTATGGCTATGTCAGGCTTCCAATAGGACAGCAGGTTACCTTCCCTAAAAGGACATTAGTGAACCAGTTGGCTTTTTATGAGAATCCGTCAGCTTCATGGTTACTTTTACTGGTACCATTTCTACCAATACCATTTTTAAACTGAATTCAAATTCTCAAACTGCCATGGTAGGATTTGACCTCATGCCCCCTGGATAATTAGTCTAGTCCTCTGGATTACTAACCACTACAGTACCATACCCTGTGTTCAACTGGTCTTAAATAGGGTGACAGTGGGGGCAGGGCATTCATTGTCCAGGCTCTCACGTGAATGAAAGCAAATTGAGTAAGGTACCAGAGAACTGTTTGCCAATGGAAGAAAGGCCCAGCTGAATCACCACCTTCAGGAGAGAAAGGAGCTGACTGGGGAATAAAATGTTTTCCTTCAGTCTTTTTATTTTCATCTCTGTTATTTTATCTATTTAACTTAATTTGAATTAAAATTTTATCAAATTTCTTGTTTTATATTTTCTTCTATTCAACTGCATTTTTCTATTACTTAGACCATTTCTAATTTTTTTTTCAATTCCCATCTTATTTGACTTCCTTTTCTAGAAATATTCCTATAACTATTACTAACCACAAAGTGGATCCAATCACAGCTATGCCCAGACCCCTACAATAAGTAAATATTTTAAAATGATTCAGTGTACATCAAAATCTGCACTTTGAGAAGCACAGATTGACACTCCTTAGATATGGGAGTGGTGCCAGAGGACTGGAGGATAGAAAATGTTACACCCCTGTTCAAAGGGGAGAGGGATAAACCCAGCAGCTGCAGGCCAGTCAGCCTTACGTCAGCAGTGGGGAAACTTTGCGACATTAATCCAGAACAAAATTAATTGGCACTTGGAAAAATATGGGTTAATAAATGAAAGCCAGCATGGATTTGTTAAAGGCAAATTATGTTTGACTAACTTGATTGAGTTCTTTGATGAAGTGAAGAAGAGGGTTGATGAGGGTAGTGCAGTTGATGTTGTATATGTGGACTTTCAAAAGGTATTTGATAAAGTACCACTTAATAAACTTGTTAGCAAAACTGAAGCCCATGGGACTAAAGGGGCAGTTGCTACATGGATATGAAATTGGATAAGCCACAGAAAGCAGAGAGTAGAGGTGAACAGCTGTTTTTTTAGACTGGAGGGAAGTGTGCAGTGGTGTCCCCCAGGGTTCAGTGTTGGGACCACTGCTCTTTTTGATATATATTGATGACCTGGACTTGGGTATACAGGGCATAATTAAAAAGTTTGCACTACTTGAAAGGGTGGTGGAAACAGATTCAATAGTAATTTTCAAAAGGGAATTGGATAAATACTTGGAGAAAAAATTTACAGGGCTATGGGGAAAAGAGCAGGGGAGTGGGACTAATTGGATAGCTCTTTCAAAGAGTCGACACAGGCATGATGGGCCGAATGGCCTCCTTCTGTACTGTACCATACTATGATACCATGACACGAAATTCGGAAATGTATTAAACAGTGAGGAGGATAGTAACAGACTTCAGGAGGACAAAGACATACTGGTGAAATGGGCAGACACATGACAGGTGAAATTTAACACAGAGAAGTGTGAAGTGATTCATTTTGGTAGGAAAAATGAGAAGAGGCAATTTAAACTAAATGGTACAATTTTGAAGGGGGTGCAGGAACTGCGGGTGTATGTACACAAGTCTTTGAAGGTGGCAGGACAACAGGAGAAGGCTGTTAAAAGGCATATGGGATCCTTCGCTTCATAAATAGAGGCATAGAGTACAAAAGCAAAGAAGTTATGCTAAACCTTTATAAAACATTGGTTAGGGCCCAGCTGGAGTATTGTGTCCAATTCTAGGCAACACACTTTAGGAAAGATGTCAAGGCCTTAGAGAGGATGCAGAGGAGATTTACTGGAATGGTACCAGGGATAAGGCAGAGCACCTTACAGTTTTTGGCAATATAGTTCAGCATTCTATTTGTTTGCTTGGTTGATGCTCTGCCGTGATTGGACATCCTGAGCATCGAGTCTACTACAACACTACTACTATTCCTATTACATAGAACGTACAGCACAGAAACGGGCCATTTGGCCCAACTGGTCCATGCTGATGTTTATGCTCCATACAAACCACCTCCCTCCCAACTTCATCTAACTCTATCAGCATATTCCTTTCTCCCTCATGTATTTATCTAGCTTTCCCTTAAATGCATCTAAATTCACTACTACTACTAAATTCACGTCCATCAGCTCAGCAGCGACGAAGGGGCCAAAATAAAACCCTTAGGTCTTAGCAAATGCAACCATGGGTGGTGTTTGCCTTGCAGGGACCCTGTGCAAAGGTTTGGTTTGGGGCCCCTACATTTTACTAGACAAACTTATCAGTGGATCCACTTAGGGCCTCATGCAATTGCACATGTTCCATGGTCCTAATGTCGTCACAGAATGCAACACCTATTCATTCACCTCTTCCCGTATACTCCTTCCACATCCAAGGCCCCAAATATTCCTTCAATGTGAGACAGCAATTTGTATGTACTTTCTCCAATCCAATATACTATATTTGCTGCTTATATTGTAGTCTCTTCTGTACTGGGGAAACCAAACACGGATTAGGTGACTGCTATGCTGAACATCTCCATTCTGTCTACAAGTGTGACCCTGATTTTCCTGTGGCTCACCTTTTTAACTCCCCCCCCCCACCTCTCACTCTGATCTCTCCACTTTTGCTCTCCTACACAATGCCAACCAGGCTCAACAGTATCTCATCTTATTCCTGGGCACTATGCAGCATGCTGGTGTGAACATTAACTTTAGTAACTTCAGGCCTGAGCTATATCCACCCCCCCTTTCCATTTCAGACCTGTTGGTTTTTGAGAGTGGGGGGGGCGGGAAAAGAGACAGGATGACATTTCAGGTGTAGACCCTTCGTCAAAACATTGTTCTGGCAGTGGGGTCTGCATCCAGGGTGCTGGCCTTTTTTTCCCCCTCTCTTTGGGATTGGGTCTTTCAATCATTTTCTCTTTTCATTTCAGACCTCCTGTGTCTGCAGTTTTTTTTTCTTTCTTTCCAGGCTGATACTCCAATGCAGCACTGAGGGAGTGCTGCACTGTTGGAGGTGCCATCTTTCAGATGAGACATTAAACCGAGGCTCCGTCTGCCCTCGTAGGTGGACGTAAAAGATTCTGTGGCACTATTTCGAAGATAAGCAGGGGAGTTATCCCGTGTCCTGGCCAACATTTATCCCTCAACCAATACCATTAAAAAAAATTATCTGGTCATTATCATATTGCTGATTGTGGGAACTTGCTGTGCGCAAATTGACTGCCACGTTTCCTACATTAAAACTGTGAATACACTTCAAAGGTACTTCATTGGTTGTAAAGTGCTTTGGGATGTCTTGAGGTCATGAAATGCAGTATATAAATGGAAGTCTTTCTTTCTTCAATCTTCCCCGTTATTTTCCTTTTGTGGGCCTCTCCTATGTATTTTCACCGTCTTCACTATTTGCACGTTATTTTGTTCCTTTAATGTCTTTCCATTGCCTCACTGAGAGAATCTTTTATATTTTGTAAATGTTTTCTATTGAGCACATTTGCAGGTCATCAATCCACTAACTTCCTCTCTGTGATTGGAGATCTGTTGTTTCTCTCACCTTCCGCTTTATTTTCTCCAATCCTGTTAAAATGTTTGCTTATCTTTTAGTTTTCATTTCTGACAATGGGTTATACCTGAAACAATAACCTGTCCTTTCCTTTGTAGTTTGACTGACCTGCTGTGTATTTCCAGCATTTTCTATTTTTGGCTGGTATTTACTAGGTTATCATACAATTTTCAAGTTTAATCCTGATAAATCAATTTGATTATTCTAGGTAGCACTGATGCAAGACTGCCTGTGTCTATTTTGTACTCCATTTTTTGAAAAGAGGCATCATATTAGCCTGTTTCCAATCGACTAGGACCTCTGCAATGTTCATGGACTCCCTCATACCATTAATGCCTCACATTTCTCACTCTGGATTGGGATTATGATGGGACATATTCCTGGAGGGTTCATCACATGACGCCCAGCCTCCAACTGCCCTACCCCCACACTCCCGCCATTGGTCACCTGACATGTCCGTCCTCACACTTCCCACCCCAAATGGAAAGCAAACAGACTCTTCATTACCCAATTGGATGATTCTTGGTTGTCAGTCAAACAGCCCCTCCCCCCCATCTCCAATACTTTTATAACCAATAAATGAAAGTGTTTAAAGAAAATGAAAGAACACACAATTTTTTTTAATGCCCCTATGAATTGTCTCCTGGGTTGTTCGCAGCAGTGTCTTAAAGATTAATCTTTGACTCCTGGAGGGTTGGCACCCCTAGTTGGGATAATCTTTAGAATTAGTTTGGATGTGATTGCATTACCTCTGAAGTAGGATGTGACTATTCTGTGCTTTGTTCATCAATAATAATATTCCCATATTAGGAAGTGTGGGTGCACTCTATGATTTTCCATGGATTCATTTTAATGGAAGGGAATCATGGGTAGCATGCCTGCAATTACCTGAAATGTAATCCTAGTGGGCAAGCCTCCCCATCATTTTGCCAGATTACTGCCAAGGCAGCGAAGGTGAAAATTTCCCCAATGGGTTGAAACTGTGCTACGTTCATATGCAAAATCCTCTGTTACTTTAACCTGATTACAATAAGGGATTTCATACAAAAATGTTACTGATATTGCATAAAATTATTTCAATCCCTACAATGTGCAATATAAAGTTTTCTAAAGGGTTTAGCCAGAATGCTTTATAACAATTTTTTATTTTATTTCAGGATGTACTAAGTAGTACACATTCAGTTTGTCTCAATTTTGCTTACAGCAATATACCATACAGACAGAACAATAATAAACCAATACATAAACGACAGTTCTGGTGTATTCATTGTATATTAGTTGTACCTTTCGCAGTTTTCATAGACTGGGACACCAAGCGACGGAAGGCTTGATCAGCCTGATGAAGAACGCTAGCTGCACAAATGGCACGATCTGTCTCCTGTAAGATAGCCAAAAGCAAATACTTTAAATGTTAACATAATTAAGGCAAGCTATCATTATTGGATTAATTGTATGCTTGAAATCTAGAATGAAACCTAAACTGTAGATGTGCTTGATATCAGTGTACTTGTCCTATATGCGCTAAGGGCATCAATTATCCATGAATATTCCCATTAACAATAAACACAATCTCATCTCCCTGACATTTATTAATTTGAGGTGTAAAGAAAAAAGAAAGTATTGGAGACCAGTAACACACCTTCAATTGTTTGAACATGTATGAAGTGGATATGGGTACAGGAATGCAACCTCCCATTCAAGTGCATAACTTTGTGGTGCTATTTAATGTTGTCATGTGTCAATGATTACTAATTCATGACAAATGGCCATGCAGAACACATTTCAGTTCATATAATTTTATCTAATAGTTTAGAGAAATATACATTACAAAAATATTATCTCTAAACAAAATAGTGCAGTCCTTGGGAATACCTGCTTTTCTACACTGTACAGCGTCTACTTAAAAAAGAAAACTGTAGAGGGAAGTACTAAGTGAATTACTTACACCTTATCACAAAGATAAATTCAGACGATGATGGCCACTCACCCAATCCAACCCAAGCTCATCCTTCCAAAGAAAGCTACATTCCCACCATGAAAGCATCAAACTTCCTCTTGAATGAATACAAAATTTGTGCCTCCACTCCCCTACCTTTCGAACCTGAAAAGTCTGTGTCTTTTAACCTTTCTTCATAACTCAGTCCTCTGATACTAGATATTAGCCTAAGAATTATGGGGGCAATTTTAGATTTCTGCCCATAACAGGCATGAAGTCAGCAGAGTGGCTACGCTATTCGCCCAAAGCTCATTTTTACTTTCAGGCTTCATTTAAATGGTACCGGCGATCTGTGAGCACCCCATGGGTGCCCGCTGCAGCTCACCAGATGTAGGACAGCTAGAAATTGGCTGATACCCAGCTGAACTGGATAATAGGCCAGGATTGGCAGGGGTGGGGGAAGAAGAGCCAATCCCTGAGGAGGTCAAGCACAGGCTGGCAGTGACCTGCAGTATTTTTGTGGAGCCAGGAGGAAAAATTCTCCCAAGCAAATTTTTGGGCCTTTTCCTTCGGATCGCTGATTAGGCCACTCAATGCCTGGTGCAAATAGATAGAGTGTGCACAGTGTTCGCTCCGCCAATTTGTACATGATAATTATACTCTGTCCTACAACCGGCGTAGGATCCCGATTTGCATATTTAAGCAGTATCCTGCTGGAAACAGACGAGGCCTGTCTGAAAATTGCATCGTGAGTCTTGGACATCAATGGGGCAGCTAATGTGCCCCCCTGTTTTTCAATTGCTGGCCACCTGTTTTTGAGGCAAGAAATAGGTGGCCGGCAGTTGAAAATCACCTCTTACCTCTCGGATAATTTATTTCAAAGACAACAAAATATCAAGTTAATTCTGCTTAAGATCAAACTTTGCAGGAGTACTCTAAAAATAAAATACAGCTAGCATTCAGACAACACTGACAACACAGATTATACAAAAACATATGCTGCTATTAAGGGCTTTCTCACTGAAAATCACTGGAGTGCATTTTTTATGTCCAAGTAATCAATTCCAACTGGGCTCCACAGTGAAGTCTTTCAAAAGATTAGTTAAAAGCAATGACACGAGAAACAGGAGTGTGTAAATTCTTTAATTTTATATACTCTCTCTCCTCTATGTACCAAATCAACATTTAAAAACTACAACTTTATTTATGATACACATTAAATAGTAAAAAGAATTACATTTACCTTTTGTTCAATGTTTTCTTCAAGTGACTTCTCTGGATTTTCTAAAGAAACATCAAGTAGTGCAAACACATTCTGGCTGTTAAACATGAATTAAAATGAATGGATGCGAAAGTGAGCAGTAAAAGTAATGTTGCTGTATCTAACTCTGAACTTAGACTTTAGCCTATGCACAAAAAATTGGTTTGACAGATTCTTCAAGTCTTTTTGGCAGTAAAACTAGAATTAATATTCCTTAGCCGATATTTAGTCTCAGGAGTGGCAGAGAAGGAAATAATGTTACAAAAAATACACCATGACAACAGTAAATTTAAAAAAAAATTACTTTGGTTTCAAAATTCCCAGTTTTCTTCTTTTTAAAATTCTCACAAATTTTATCTGCTTTCCTGAAAGCACCAGCTCCTTGCTTGTTTATAATTCCACTACGCTGATTGCCCTTCAGTACCTCACCCAACTGGCCTGGATAGTGAGTTTTGGCTATTGGACCATAAGTGGCATCACAGTAAGGCCTGATCATGCGTGCATTCGTTAGAAGTTGCTGGATAGTGATCAGGAGCGGAAACCCTAGCCAGCTCTCCATTCCTTAACCCAGAGTGCCCCGAGACAAATTATAGTGCCAATTGCAGTGAGGTCAGTGAATTTAGTACAAACTAGGGACTAAACCTTCCTGCTCTGTATGGCTCACTTACCTGGTGGATAAATTCACTGAGTGATTGCATGAACTCCCCCACATTCTTCACAACAAATACAAATTGTATTTACATATGATATCAGTGCATTACTGTCACAATTTATTCCAAAGCTCCACAATAATATACAAATATCTATATTCTAGCAGAAAGCTAAGATTACACCAAAGATTGAAGACAAGACCTTAAACAGAGTTACTTCAATTTGTACAACGGATACAATGGAGAGTTTGCAAGATTGCAAAGTTTTGATTTTCTCCAGGTTGTTAAAGCAGGATTAACTTTAGCACACTTTAATCTGATATCTTGGACTTCCATCATATGTTCCATTGCCAAGATGGACAGGCCTGTCAAGGGATCAATATAAATTTACCATCCCAAATATCCTGAAGTACTCACATTCCACCAACTCACTGAAGAAAAATGAATCTTCAAAAAGAATTGATATACAATTTCACTTAAATAAGATATTTTGTCTTTTTCCTAATCAAAAGAGGACAACCAAATTTAAAGGAAATGTCAAAGAATTAGACAATTAGCACTTAAAACACTTACAGCTCCTCTTCCAATACATTATCTGCACTTTTCAGTATCATACTGTTCTTTTCCCATGAATTCCTCTCAGGATCAGGTGGTTGGATTTTTGCTGACATCAGTACTATTGTTTCATCATTTACCGGACAGCCCCGTTCATGATTTCTCTGCAGGCACAATTCACGTGGGCATTCCAGAAACAACTGAAAGAAGCCTAGGGAATCTTAAAAAAAATGTAGCTGCTGACTGTTTGATCTTAAATATAATTTCTAAAGCTACAATGAAGCATATTCTTTTTTAAAAAAAGAGACAATGGGTGGAAATTCTGTTTCTATGCTCACCAGCCTGTGATCTTGATTCCTCTAAAGTGAATGGGCAGAAAATCACTGGCAGGCTAGTGCAGAAGCAGAATTTCTACCCCAATATATCTTATATTGGTGAATATTTGAGTTCATATAAAGGACAATATAAGTACTGGGAATGACAGTATTAATATCAAACACACCCAAGCCAGGTGCAGTACAGATTAGATTCAGTGTGAAGCTCTATCTACGCTGTTCCATAAATGTGCATACCCCCATTGTACCATTCTGAATTTTGCATTTCCCATATGTCATCTTTATGTCTTCTCTGAATGAGATAATCAGTTTAATACCAAAACTATGAACAACTTTGTTTTAGGGAAACCAGCCTCCGCCCACCCCAGTTTTCTCCTCTTCTTTCCTGAAGGCACTCACTCATGCTGGCTGACAGTCTTCTATACTCACCCAAGTAGCCATTCTTTATCCAAGAACACAGACAGGTTATTCAACTGTAAGTGGCATGACAATTGAACTCAATCCTGTCTTCATTCAATGTCCACACACATGCACTTATCAGCAAGGCACTGAATAGCTATCAGGTGCAAGAACTGTGGCTGATTTTTTCTCACCACTAGTTGGGGACACTGAGGTCAACCATAGTGCTTCATTACTGCCCCAGTTCAGATCGGCTAGATCAGCAGACAGCACAGATTAGATCTGGATCCTTCCTATTTTGAATGGTTCAGTAAGTAACACAGCACTTGGCCTATTTACCTACTAACTTATTGGAAGCATCTGTAGGAACTGGATTTAGGCTGCTCAAAATATTTTTACTTAGGATCTTTATAATCATCAGTAAGAGGCTTTGCTCCATCAAATGGGACTTGATTTAAATCCGGAAATGGTAAGTAACAACACTCAAGTTCCAGCCGCTATTTTGAAACAATCTTGAGATGAGAGTAAGCACAAACCAAACCAGGGCTGGGGACATGACCAGGAAGCTGCAGGATTCTTGCAATCCCGATAATTTTAATAGTACAGCAAACCTCACTGGAACATTTTCCAATCTATTACTGCCTGAACAATAAAGGTAGACTGTCTATATAATCTATATGTAACTATAGACCAGCTAGCCTAACATCCGTCATTGGGAAAATGCTAGAATCCATTATTAAGGAAGTAGTAGCAGGACATTTGGAGACTCATAATACAATCAAGGAGAGTCAACATGGTTTTATGAAGGGGAAATCATGACTGGCAAATTTATTAGAGTAACAGGCAGGGTGGATAAAGGGGAACCAATGGATGCAGTATATTTGGATTTCCAAAAGGGATTCGATAAGGTGCCACATAAAAGATTACTGCACAAGAGAAGAGCTCATGGCGTTGGGGGTAACGTACTGGCATGGACAGAGGATTGGCTAACTAACAGAAAACAGAGTCGGGATAAAAGGGTCATTTTCAAAATGGCAATCTGTAACTAGTGGGGTGCCACAGGGATCAGTGCTGGGGTCTCAACTATTTACAATATATATCAATAACTTGGATGAAGGAACAGAGTGTCTTGTGGCCAAATTTGCTGACGATACAAAGATAGCAAAGGGATATTGACAGATTAAGCGAATGGGCAAAAATTTGGCAGATGGAATATAATGTGGGAAAATATGAAGACATCCACTTTGGGAGGAAAAATAAAAAGTAAAATATTATTCGAATGGAGAAATACTACAAAATGCTGTGGTACAGAGGGATCTGCATGTCTCCGTACATGAAACACAAAAAGTCAACATACAGGTGCAGCAGGTAATCTGGAAGGCAAATGGAATATTGGCCTTTATTTCTAGGGGGAAGTCATGCTACAACTGTACAGGGTGCTGGTGAGACCACACCTGGAGTACTGCGTACATTTCTGGTGCCCTTATTTAAGGAAGGATATACTTGCATTGGATGCAGTTCAGAGAAGGTTCACTAGGTTGATTCCAGGTATGGAAGGGTTGTCTTAAGAGAAAAGATTGAACAGGTTAGGTCTATACTCATTGGAGTTTAGAAGAATGAGAGGAGATCTTATTGAAACATACAAGATTCAGAGGGGATTCGATAGGGTAGATGCTGAGAGGATGTTACCCCCCATGGGGGAATCAAACTAGGGGGCATAGTCTCATAATAAGGGGTCGTCCGTTTAAGACAGAAATGAGGAGGAATTTCTTCTCCCAGAGGGTCGTGAATCTTTGGAATTCTTTACCCCAAAAAGCTGTGGAGGCTGAGTTATTGAATACATTCAAGGCTGAGTTAGACAAATTTTTGATCAGTAAGGGAGTCAAAGGATATGGGGAAAGACTGGGAAAGTGGAGTTGAGGTAAAAATCAGATCAGCCACGATCTCATTAAATGGCGGAGCAGGCTTGAGGGGCCGAATGGCCTACTCCTGCTCCTATCTCTTATGATCTTATGTCTAGATTTCTCCGTTCATAAAGAATCCAAGGTAATACCCATAGCAAAACATAACCTTGCTTTGGCATATTTTAATCTGTGGTTCTTAATTAAGTTATCAACGATGGCCTTCCATTCTTTGAAAGTTAGCCAGCACTATGCTATTTACTGGTTCTGTATCATTATTCTATTCTTAAGGCCATTTTGATGTTGATGCCAAAATATAAGAAAATATTTCAAAACCAGTTTAGGCTAGATGTTTATTGTCACTGAACCAGAAAATGCCAAAGCACTGAATTTACAATAAAATGCTGCAAAACCACTCATGTTCTGTACATGAATAGAGGTTTTGAATGCTTGAATCATTTTAGTAAGCAGTTAATGAAAAAAGCAGTTACAGAAAATAGTTTTTTTTAAGCGCAGAAGACATTTTTCCAATATTTGTGCAATTAGTGTTAATTTTAAAGAATTTTTGAAGCCCAAAAATTCTAGTTATTTATTTACATGCATTGGTAGGCATACTATAAATATTGCTTGCTATAGGGAACTTACTTCGCCTTGCCATCTGGTAAATTTCATATCTCATGCTTTGATAGTAGAAGTTGTCATCCAAAATTATAACTAAGGGTCCTGAATGTGAGATGCAGACTGGATACTGCTGCACTCCGATGTGCTGGGTTTCTCCAGAGATGATATGCTGCTGTTTCAGTGATCGAATGAAACAATCCCACGCTGAATCATTTTCACTGACAGAAACAGACAGGCAGCCACTCCCATAAATAGCCTGTATCAAGTGTTCTATGTATACCAGCAATTTATGCCTGTACAATTTCCAAAGCGAACCCTGTAGATCCAAAAAAATAAACCAAAAAAGAGCCACTTACAAAAATTGAAAGATATTTGGCTTTTAGTGCAACACAGATACAAATGTATTCTTCAACATGGATTAAATGTGGAATGACTTTTGATGGAACTAAATAAATGTAAAATACAAACGGTATGTTTATACTATCAATACAACTCCATGTTGGACTCAGTTCAGTCCACTTGTAAAGAGTCGACTTCATTCACAATGGGGGATCATTATTCTATTCTCAACTGAATAATGTAGGAAACATTCTCTGGCTGATACAAGATTTACCCAGCATGATACCAGCATGAATAGTATTCCAATAAAATGAATACAGATCCAACATGGATAACAACTGTTTTAACAAATAGACTGAAAGTAGAGAAGTATTCTTGGAGGTATCACATGGGTAATGATACAGAATCTGAGGTGGTGCTTTAACCTCTTAAAAAAAAAATTCCAAGAATGCCTTTTATTCTTACTTGCGCCAGAGGTGGGATTGCCCCCGGCCTATTACAATAAACAGCTAAAAGACATACCATTTCCCTCAACTAAATGTGAGAATTGCCATGAGAGATTTACTAGTAACTGAAAAAATGTAATAACAGTATTAAGTACATTTTGCTATGTGGATAAATCAGTTTACAATCCAATAAACCATGATCAAATCAGTCATTACCACTGACTGCCAGTGAAAGTAATATGCATGATTGACATATTCAGTCCCCATTTAAAGTCATACATTCTGCCCTTATTTTGTATTTCCATCATAAATTCCTATGTCCATATTTACAATGGAAACTGCTTATGTAAACTCATCATGTTATAATTGCACCCTCCTGTCACTGGTGACACTGCAGCACCCTCATTGGAGCAACAGTGTAATGACATCATGACAAGGTTACAAAGACACTTTCCATTATAAATGTGGACATAGGAGTTTATCATGGAAAAAATTGACAAAAATGCAACAATAAGGTTTTGTAGATAGGAAGCACATGCACACAATATTTTTAAAATATATTATGGATAGTTTACACAATGAGGAAACTTTAAATATTGCTTATAACTAAACTGTTTTTGAGTATTGGAGTTTTGTGTTCAGATTTGGTCCCTGCGCACATTAAAGGATACTGAAGCTTTGGAGAAGCTGCAGAGGAGGACAACCAGAAGAATACCACCTCTTCGAGCTCTTAGTTATGAGGATAAGTTCTAGGAATTAGGGTAATTTCCTTTGGAGAAAGGGAGGCTCAGAGGGGATTATGATTGAAGTTTTTAAAATGATAACGGGATTGGAGGGCAGTCCAATTAAAAAGGTTATTTGAATTGGATAGGGATGGTAGAACTACAGGTCATGTCTATAAAATCTGAAGGCAAAGAGGTAGGTTAGGTAACAGGAAGCATTTCTTTTCAGAGTCATTGCCTCTTGAATAAACTGCTGATACTTATCGTGTGTAAGGAGTCTCTACAATCTTTTAAGTAGAAACTTAAATTACTGAGAGAAGGCGCTATATAAATTCAAGATCTTCCCTCTTTCTTACTGGAGAAAGGGGACTCCCAGTTATGGTGAGCAAGTTTCTAGATAGAAGGAATTTGCATTTATATAGTACCTTTCACATCCTCAGGACGACCCAAAGCACTTTACAACCAATGAAGTACTTTTGAAGTGTAATCACTGTTGTAATGTAGGGAACGTGACAGCCAATTTGCTCAAAACAAGGCTCCTCAAACAGCAATGAGATAATATTTTTCAGTTATCTTTGTTAAAGGATAAACATTGGCAAGGGCACCAGGAGAACTCATCTGCTCTTCTTCGAATAGTGCCTGGAATCTTTAACATCTGCCTGGGAGGACAGATAGAGCCTAGCCTTAATGTCTCATCTGAAAGATGACATCTCTGAAGTGTCAACCTAAATTATGTGCTCAAGTCTCTGGACTGGGACTTGAACCTACGACCTTCTAACTCAGCTACATCCTTCTGATTCAGATACATGAGTGCTACCACTGTGCTAAGGCTGACACCTTAGTTACTTGTGGTTATGATGTGCACAGGCCAACATAATCTCCAGGAGTTTGCTTGATTGCTTTAGGAAGTTGGAAAGGAATTTCACAAAGTTTTTCCTGATTAGCCATAGGAGCTTCTTTGTATGTTTTTCCCTCTCGCAGTAGATAGCATGGCTATGGAGTGGGCTAACATTGACTGGATGGGGTGGGCTTGATAGTCTTTCCTCAGTGAATACTGTACATTTAATATGAATTTTAATCCACAAGCAAGACTGCTACATCATTCGCACATGAAACTTGACAGTATTCCAATTTTTTTGGTTGGCGCTATTAGCCTAGGCATTATTGGCACAGAACCACACAAGTGACTGCAGAAAAAGAATGAAGTTAAAAGACACTTTACTTTCACACTAACATATCAGGTTATGGGATATTCACCTGGAATTTCCAACGGGGCTCTCCAAATCTCCTCCTGTAACTTTGGCAGAGACCCCAGAAAAATGGCTGTTTCTCCAGGGTTTCCGCCAAACTTAGTGGTAGATCGGGGAGCCCTTGCGGAAAATCAACCCCAATGTTACAAAAGTGTGACTCCTGTGTTTCACGCTCTCACTTTTACAGTGGGCATTGGGGCCTGGTCTGTATAGGTAAGCTGAGCTCTGCTGCACAATACAAAGATTTACGGCAGTAATTTCCATGGGTTTTCTCCTGCCATAACTTTGGCAAAAAAAAAATCATCTGACACTGCGGAGAAACGATGAATGACCGTTTCTGCTGTTTCCACTGATCTTGCGTCAAAGTTACAGCAGGAGATTGGGAACCCTCCCTCCTCCCACTGGAAATTCTACCTCTCAGACTGCAAATGCACAGAAGCAGCTCCCACGGATAGATTATTGAAAACAGCATTTGGATGGATCCACATTTTAATGGGCCAACAATGTGGTCAGTTCCCACAAGTCAGGTTGTTTACACTATAGAGTGAAAGCCATTGAGGGAATACTGCATGCTCACCTTGGGCTGCATTCCTATTGTAAAATGGGCCACTAAATGGGTGGGTGACATCCCACAGACTATACAAGCAGCTCTATGTGATAAATATGTATGATTGTGGTAAAATGCTTATTTATTTGTTACATCATAGGATCATACAGCACAGAAAGAGGCCATTCAGCCACTTTGTCTGTGCCAGCTGTTTGACAGAGCTATCCAATTAATCCCACTCCCCACTCTTTCCCCATAGCCTTGCAAATATTTCCTTTTCAAGTATTTATCCAATTCCCTTTTGAAAGTTATTACTGAATGTGCTTAAAAGGCACTTTTAGGCTGTGCATTCCAGATCATGCCAAAAAAGTATTTTTGAACGTCTTGTATACTGTATGCAAATAAATGTTAAATATTGCTTAAAATGCAACCCATCGACTGGTAATTCCGGTTCATCCGAAGGCAGATTATAATTTCAGTTAGATATTTAAAACGCTGCTATGGACGCTGTAACATCGCTCCCAGCACATGCTAACCGTTCCTGCAGGATTGACCGTTAAACCGTCAACGTCACTCCGTCCTGTCAGCGAGAAAGCTTCCCCCGGGATAAGATCATCGTAACAGAGCACGAATGACTCAAACTTCGGCTGCAGGACTTTCAGCAGAAGGCGAGCGAAGGTGGATTTCCCGGCTCCCGGAAGGCCGGCGACCAGACACACACACACACGCCGGCTGTCCCGGGGCCTCCGCAGCCCCCGGCGTTCATCCAGCGCTCCGGGGCCGCAAAGAGCCGTTGGAGTTCCAAACCGGGCGTTCCGACGTTCGAAGGCCCCCGCCCGCTGGAACGCTTCATTGGAGTTCGACACGTCACGCGCAACTGCCGGAAGTGAGCAGGCCGCATTGGCCGGTCAGGATCAGCTGTAATCTGCGACTGTCGATCAAGCGGCGAGTGGGCGGGACAGACCTCTGACGTAAGCCGGTGCAGGTAGAGGGCGCTTTAAACACAGAACCCAGGGTATTGACAGGTGCAGGTAGAGGGCGCTTTAAACACAGAACCCAGGGTATTGACAGGTGCAGGTAGAGGGCACTTTAAACACAGAACCCAGGGTAATGACAGGTGCAGGTAGAGGGCGCTTTAAACACAGAACCCAGGGTAATGACAGGTGCAGGTAGAGGGCGCTTTAAACACAGAACCCAGGGTATTGACAGGTGCAGGTAGAGGGCGCTTTAAACACAGAACCCAGGGTATTGACAGGTGCAGGTAGAGGGCACTTTAAACACAGAACCCAGGGTATTGACAGGTGCAGGTAGAGGGCGCTTTAAACACAGAACCCAGGGTATTGACAGGTGCAGGTAGAGGGCGCTTTAAACACAGAACCCAGGGTAATGACAGGTGCAGGTAGAGGGCGCTTTAAACACAGAACCCAGGGTATTGACAGGTGCAGGTAGAGGGCACTTTAAACACAGAACCCAGGGTAATGACAGGTGCAGGTAGAGGGCGCTTTAAACACAGAACCCAGGGTATTGACAGGTGCAGGTAGAGGGCACTTTAAACACAGAACCCAGGGTATTGACAGGTGCAGGTAGAGGGCGCTTTAAACACAGAACCCAGGGTATTGACAGGTGCAGGTAGAGGGCGCTTTAAACACAGAACCCAGGGTAATGACAGGTGCAGGTAGAGGGCACTTTAAACACAGAACCCAGGGTATTGACAGGTGCAGGTAGAGGGCACTTTAAACACAGAACCCAGGGTATTGACAGGTGCAGGTAGAGGGCACTTTAAACACAGAACCCAGGGTATTGACAGGTGCAGGTAGAGGGCGCTTTAAACACAGAACCCAGGGTATTGACAGGTGCAGGTAGAGGGCGCTTTAAACACAGAACCCAGGGTAAT
The DNA here is from genome assembly GCF_035084215.1 of Heptranchias perlo. Lineage (NCBI taxonomy): Eukaryota > Metazoa > Chordata > Chondrichthyes > Hexanchiformes > Hexanchidae > Heptranchias > Heptranchias perlo. Next base: position 23,393,512 of record NC_090345.1, on the reverse strand, counting down.
GACAGGTGCAGGTAGAGGGCACTTTAAACACAGAACCCAGGGTATTGACAGGTGCAGGTAGAGGGCACTTTAAACACAGAACCCAGGGTATTGACAGGTGCAGGTAGAGGGCGCTTTAAACACAGAACCCAGGGTATTGACAGGTGCAGGTAGAGGGCGCTTTAAACACAGAACCCAGGGTATTGACAGGTGCAGGTAGAGGGCACTTTAAACACAGAACCCAGGGTAATGACAGGTGCAGGTAGAGGGCGCTTTAAACACAGAACCCAGGGTATTGACAGGTGCAGGTAGAGGGCGCTTTAAACACAGAACCCAGGGTATTGACAGGTGCAGGTAGAGGGCGCTTTAAACACAGAACCCAGGGTATTGACAGGTGCAGGTAGAGGGCGCTTTAAACACAGAACCCAGGGTATTGACAGGTGCAGGTAGAGGGCACTTTAAACACAGAACCCAGGGTAATGACAGGTGCAGGTAGAGGGCGCTTTAAACACAGAACCCAGGGTATTGACAGGTGCAGGTAGAGGGCGCTTTAAACACAGAACCCAGGGTATTGACAGGTGCAGGTAGAGGGCGCTTTAAACACAGAACCCAGGGTATTGACAGGTGCAGGTAGAGGGCGCTTTAAACACAGAACCCAGGGTATTGACAGGTGCAGGTAGAGGGCGCTTTAAACACAGAACCCAGGGTATTGACAGGTGCAGGTAGAGGGCGCTTTAAACACAGAACCCAGGGTATTGACAGGTGCAGGTAGAGGGCGCTTTAAACACAGAACCCAGGGTATTGACAGGTGCAGGTAGAGGGCGCTTTAAACACAGAACCCAGGGTATTGACAGGTGCAGGTAGAGGGCGCTTTAAACACAGAACCCAGGGTATTGACAGGTGCAGGTAGAGGGCGCTTTAAACACAGAACCCAGGGTATTGACAGGTGCAGGTAGAGGGCGCTTTAAACACAGAACCCAGGGTAATGACAGGTGCAGGTAGAGGGCGCTTTAAACACAGAACCCAGGGTATTGACAGGTGCAGGTAGAGGGCGCTTTAAACACAGAACCCAGGGTAATGACAGGTGCAGGTAGAGGGCGCTTTAAACACAGAACCCAGGGTATTGACAGGTGCAGGTAGAGGGCGCTTTAAACACAGAACCCAGGGTATTGACAGGTGCAGGTAGAGGGCGCTTTAAACACAGAACCCAGGGTATTGACAGGTGCAGGTAGAGGGCGCTTTAAACACAGAACCCAGGGTATTGACAGGTGCAGGTAGAGGGCGCTTTAAACACAGAACCCAGGGTATTGACAGGTGCAGGTAGAGGGCGCTTTAAACACAGAACCCAGGGTATTGACAGGTGCAGGTAGAGGGCGCTTTAAACACAGAACCCAGGGTATTGACAGGTGCAGGTAGAGGGCACTTTAAACACAGAACCCAGGGTATTGACAGGTGCAGGAAGAGGGCGCTTTAAACACAGAACCCAGGGTATTGACAGGTGCAGGTAGAGGGCACTTTAAACACAGAACCCAGGGTATTGACAGGTGCAGGTAGAGGGCGCTTTAAACACAGAACCCAGGGTATTGACAGGTGCAGGTAGAGGGCACTTTAAACACAGAACCCAGGGTATTGACAGGTGCAGGTAGAGGGCACTTTAAACACAGAACCCAGGGTAATGACAGGTGCAGGTAGAGGGCGCTTTAAACCAGAACCCAGGGTAATGACAGGTGCAGGTAGAGGGCACTTTAAACACAGAACCCAGGGTAATGACAGGTGCAGGTAGAGGGCACTTTAAACACAGAACCCAGGGTAATGACAGGTGCAGGTAGAGGGCACTTTAAACACAGAACCCAGGGTAATGACAGGTGCAGGTAGAGGGCGCTTTAAACACAGAACCCAGGGTATTGACAGGTGCAGGTAGAGGGCACTTTAAACACAGAACCCAGGGTATTGACAGGTGCAGGTAGAGGGCGCTTTAAACACAGAACCCAGGGTATTGACAGGTGCAGGTAGAGGGCGCTTTAAACACAGAACCCAGGGTATTGACAGGTGCAGGTAGAGGGCGCTTTAAACACAGAACCCAGGGTATTGACAGGTGCAGGTAGAGGGCGCTTTAAACACAGAACCCAGGGTATTGACAGGTGCAGGTAGAGGGCACTTTAAACACAGAACCCAGGGTAATGACAGGTGCAGGTAGAGGGCGCTTTAAACACAGAACCCAGGGTATTGACAGGTGCAGGTAGAGGGCACTTTAAACACAGAACCCAGGGTATTGACAGGTGCAGGTAGAGGGCGCTTTAAACACAGAACCCAGGGTATTGACAGGTGCAGGTAGAGGGCACTTTAAACACAGAACCCAGGGTATTGACAGGTGCAGGTAGAGGGCGCTTTAAACACAGAACCCAGGGTATTGACAGGTGCAGGTAGAGGGCACTTTAAACACAGAACCCAGGGTAATGACAGGTGCAGGTAGAGGGCGCTTTAAACACAGAACCCAGGGTATTGACAGGTGCAGGTAGAGGGCACTTTAAACACAGAACCCAGGGTATTGACAGGTGCAGGTAGAGGGCGCTTTAAACACAGAACCCAGGGTATTGACAGGTGCAGGTAGAGGGCGCTTTAAACACAGAACCCAGGGTATTGACAGGTGCAGGTAGAGGGCGCTTTAAACACAGAACCCAGGGTATTGACAGGTGCAGGTAGAGGGCGCTTTAAACACAGAACCCAGGGTATTCAGAAATAGAGCTGATTTATATGAGATAAAAAGTAGAAATTACACGTGCTGGAATTCTGAAATGGAGGGTGGGGTGTTGGATGTGGTCCATCAGCATCTGTAACGGGAGTGGTTGATGGTGTAGACCCTTTGTTGAAACTGACTCAGGTCTGCACCCAATATGTTGACTACTTTTTTTGAGGATACTGATGACTTGCTGTGTGTTTTCACCAATTTAAGTTTTAATTTAAGCTGCTTTGTGAGTGGGCAATGGATTTATTATTGCTCAGAAACCAGCATTTTCTTTGTATCCCAAACTTTTTTTTTGTACAGTTGGAATATTTGAGCAGCAAATTTTACTGCAGTGGTAAGTGTAGACCGTCACTGGATTTGTCACAGCATTTGCTATTAATGAACCGATGTCAAGTCAGTAAAATTTATGATACCATAATTTAGACTCCCATATCCATACATTTTTCAGATTGTGAAATTATTCCCAAAATTTTGTGCATGTAAAAATATGGATCAAGATTTCTATGGAATGAGGGCTGCATTTCCAATGAGTGCTTCCATGTGGCACTGTCAAAAAATGTCTTTTCCAATGTTTAAACGTATGTTGGCCCTTCTTATTAAATTGCCAGCTCCCCCCCCCCCCCACCATTAGTTTATGCAACACACCAATCCCTTGTCAAGAAGGCAAGCAAGTAACCTATTTCCAGGCAATGTTACTCTTTTTTTGTTTAAGCCCCTTAAAAAGGGGTGGGGTGGGGTGGGGGATGGGGTTAGGCAAAAAGGTGCCCCTCCACCGATGACATTGGGCTTCAACCCATGTCATCTTGACTGATCAATAATAAATCAAATGAAACCGAATTAAATCACAATTTTATTATCGGTGTCGGTGATGCACTCCAGTCCCTGTGGTGCCCAACGGTCACGAAGAGCCTCAAGCGTACCGACAGACACCGCATGCTCCTTCTCCAGAGCCACCCGGGCGTGGAGAATGCCGCAGAAGAGAGGCAGACATTCGGAGCAACCGCCTCCCTCGTGGGCTGCATCTATCCAGTAGTTGTGCAAGATCTGCTCCAGGTGGCGGAACCTGATTGATCCTCCCTCCCTGTAGGGAAGGACGCAGCCTTTACTTGAAACTTTCTGCTACGATTGGGAATTTGCTTTGTGGAGAACAACCAGCATAAATCTGTTTCTCCTCACTCTGTGGAACAATGCAGTATGCTATTACCACATCCCCAGCCATATGCTTACTATGTTAACAGCTCTTTTTTTTCTGCTTTTGATGTCATCATCCCCACCAAAACTGTCATGATCTTCCACATTCAACATGCCCATTGACATAATTCTCACCTCCTGCATCCTTAAATCCCAGGGCCGCAAGCTTGAGCACACATGAATCAAGACTGGCTTGATTCTCCACTGCCAGATCTAACTTGACCAACTCAAGTAATATTGCCTCTCCTCTGCAAACAAATCCTTTCTACTTTCCTTTCTCATCCTGAAAGGTAAGGAGAATCCCAAATCATCATTATCTTCTTTCTTTTCCTTCTCTTTTCCCAACCCAGCTCCTGATCATTGAACAACCTCTACTTGGCCTAATGCTTTTTGAAACATAAACAGCTCCTCCTCCATAGGCATTGATTCCTCTCTTCAAAACTGCTGTGATTGTCCCCCACTTTGAAAAGTTCCGCTGTCTACTCAAACTACCACCTTTCACTAAACTCCCTTTCCTCTCAAAGTTCTCAAATGCATTGTTGCCACTCAGCTTTGTTTTCAACTCTCCACATCTCCCTGTTTGAATACTTTCAATCTGCTTCCTGTCCTGCCCACAGCACTGAGACTGGCCTGGTGAAAGTCACCAACAGCATACTTTGTAAATAAGGCTGAGGCACATTGATACTTCTTGACCTTTCTGTGGTGTTCAATATGGTTGACCACTCTATCCACCTCCACTGCCTCTCCTCAGTGGTCCACCTCCATGTTATCACCCTCTCATGGTTCCTCTCCGACTTGTCCTAACATAGCTGGCAATGATTTCACTCCCATGCCCACATGCTCCCATTTTCAGATGTGATGCTTTTGAAAGTGGACTTTAATTGTTTTTGTTTCCGATGTATCTGTCTCGTGAAATGTCATACAGCTGTTAAATCTCATTACTTGAATACGAGTACACGGAACTGAAAATTGAAAGAGATAAAGAGTGACTATACAGGTTTTGCTTAAGGCACATTGACAAAGACAGAGTAGAGGGAGCATCATTCTGCATATGGTTGTAGTATATATGACCAGGGATTGCTTAACATTTGGTGCCCTTTCCTTCATGAAGACAAAAAATCACCAAAAAAGATTTGTTTTAAATTTGTAATTTTTGAGGTTACATTTTCATAGTTATATTTTTACAGTGTTAGAATAGAAACAGAATGTTACCTGATTAGAACAGGTAATATGATTAGAAATGAGTGTTGTAAAAACAATCACTATTTCAGTGGTAGTTAATGGGTAATGTTTAGTTAGTCATGGGATCACTTCTATAGTACAACAATAAATGCCTCATAGCTGCTTTTTCATTTCCTTCATTTAGTGATCATCATTCACAGGCATTGGTATAAGGCAACTAATTTGTACATCTACATTTTATAAAACATTCAAAATTGTAAACTATACTTCTCTAAAAATCATTATTAATACAAGACATCACATCCCTAGAGTGTGTGCAGGGCAATAAAACATCGAAGAGTTAAGGTGATAACCCACGAGAACATTGAAACATTTTCCTGCATGCTCGATGTTCTTTACAATAGGTACAGATTTCCTGAATGTGTACAATTTCAAGTAGAAATCTGGAGAAGAAGGCAGATTAACCCTATTAATTGGCTTAGTGAAAATAAATCAAACATATTAAAATTTGCAATTCATATCAAAGTGATAGATGGCTAGCTCATTATTTTAATACAGTTCTTTGTATTATTGTCTAATATTTGGGTCAACTGAAGCACCACTCTTAAAAAGGAAAAACTCAAAGACAGAATGCCAGTGTGTTTTGAGAGGCCCCTGTCTAGTTGATGTCAGTGCGCTGTGTGCACTTTTCTTTTCAAACAACAGGGTTCTACGTAGGAACACAAAGTGGATTACTTTTTTATTTCCCAAAGCAAGCATTCAGTTGCTTTCTGCATATTCTACTCATAAAATTGTCACAATTTCTATTGCATGGAAAGTGTGTATGTGTAAGTTTTCCTATAAGCTAATTCTTTTCACTATTTCTTACATTTTCAGTCTTTTCTTCTGATCCACAATTTACATGTCCTTAAACTTTAGAACCCACTCAAAGTGATGAAAATGCTAGTAAAAGTCAAGAAACCGTACATATAATTATATATAAATTCCTGGCTATCTGCAAGTTGTGGTGCACAATATGGGAGGAAATCCAACAAGCAGGATCTTTGCTCCCTGAACTCCCACACCAGGTTGGAGGAAACCTTCAGAAAATTCACCCTTCCATGTGTGCAGGATAATATCCTACTGTTTAATCTGTTCTCAATAGCAGACTGTGTTTTGGACTACAGATTCAATATTAATTTAATAGATGCAAATGCAATTCTATTTCTCAAATAACATTTTAACAGTCTTCACTCAGGTAGTTCAAATGAAATTGGATAGTGTTGATGTAAGCATTAATTTAAAATTAAATAGTTCAGGATTATCTATATTTTCTTAAGTTTACATGGCGAGCTTTACTAAATTTATTTGTTTTTTTTTGAATGATTTGAGTGCACTGTGATGCAAAGTGTTTAACAATTTAGCTGTGGGACCAGTGAAACTTATTTAAGAATTGACTGTAGATCAGTTTAGAACAGCATCCCCTTAAAATATTTTAACATAAATCAACATTAAACTGACATTTTCTGTTTTTAGATTGTGTACGAACAAAATAATAAGACAACAGCCTTTCAGCCAATTTGATCTCATCCTTCCTGAATACCGACCCAACTATTTTCCCAATAAAGCATTGAGCTATTGATCATGCTTCTGGTGTCTCTGATTATGTCAAAGTATTAGCAACTTTTTCTACATCTAGATCCAGATTTATTCTGCACTGATGCTTCTCAGACATACACCAATAGTTGAACCAATAGTTCAGATGAGGAAATATTAACACTTAGCAGGTCCATGCAACTAGAACTGTAGTGACTGTGAAAGATAAATATAGTCAAATCCATTGATGTGTCAACCAGATACTTGAAAATTTCTAATGTGCAGTAAGCAAATAAACACAACTCAATTTGTTTTAGGATTAACAGACAAATATTAGTCACATATGCCAAGAAACTTGTGTCTAAATCAGATACAAAGTCAGTGGAGCAATGGCTCCACGCACCAGTCCATGCCGGCCTGAGGCCTGAGCCAAATTTGGCGTTGGGCCTCATTTAAATGCCACCGGTGAGCTGTGGGCTGGTCTGGGAGGACAGAAAATCGGTTGGCTCCTATTCTAAGCCAGCTGGAAGGTCAAATCCGGGGGAAGGCGATCCAGGGGGTGGGGGTGGGGGGGCCTTGAACATGTCGGCAGTGGGCCAGAGTTTTTCTGGGCCCAGGAGGAGTACTCCTGCTTTTCCTAATCCCACAAAAATAAACACTGAAAATTTCCTGAGTTTTTCTTGAGTGATCTCCAGTGATCTCTTTTAAGGATCGTTGGTTAGGCCACTCAACACCTGATATAACTAGGAGGAGCATACGTGGTGTAAGCGCTGCCCACTTGTACCTGAACTTTGTATTCGGGGGTCCTACATCTGGCGTAGTACCCCTATTTGCATACTTAAAGAGTTAACTGCTTGTTTCAGGCAGGTGCCCATGACGACTAAAAGCTGCCCAAGCCGATATAACATATGGTGCCCTTCCGGCGCAGTTCGGGCACGGCAGATGGCGATCCAAATTTTGGAGGTCTAACGCCTATTTTACGCATGAAAATTGGGCAGCCATGAGTTGAATTTTTCCTTTGTAAAGTTGTGTTATTAAAAATTTCAGTTTTGTGTGCCCAGTTCTAATAAAAACAATATTCCTGAGACTTTAGCTTTGAGACCCATTCAGAGCATTAATGTAAAACCAGCCCTGGTTCTAAAGTGCTGCACTAACATTGAGACTTCACCAGCACTGAGTAAGGTTTCTAAAAAGTACATCATTTCTTAACAGGGACAATTATAAATAATGATTGTATAAGGAAACAAGGTAAAATTTGTTCTATGCTTTTCTGAGGTATATAGCTAATCAATAATATCACTCGACACAGATAAGGCACAGATTATGGTCATTGGACTGAACTTAGACTCTAGGAGGCACTGTAGGTCTAGGAGGCACTGTAGGTCTAGGAGGCACAACAGGTTTTTGACGTGTTGGTACATAGGCTGCATGAGGTACTTGATTTTCTGTCGGAGCATGTTGCCTAAAAAACAAAGAAGACTTTTAGCCTCTGATAATATAAACTTAAAGATGCACTGTATCATTTTCACTACTTTTTATACAAATAATCTGGGACTATAGTAATTATATACTTGCATGGGTTCACCTTTAAGACCAAGCTGAAGGATCTATGATGCAATAGTGAAGTCAACTCTTTTGTACACCAGTAAGGAATACAGGCAGCACATCAAGGAATTCGACAAATTCCATGTGTTATTTATGATTGATACTGTGTAGCGAATGACAAGGCAAAATCACCAGCATGGAAGTCCTGTTCAGAGCCAGTAGAGTTGGCAATGAAGTGACACACAACAAAGCACGGTTTCGCTGGATTGGCCACATCATTCGTATGCTGGTCAGTAGATTTCAAAGCAAATGCCGATGAAAAGCAGTATTCCTGTGGTAGGTATACATGCTAAAAAGACATCTTTAAAACAACTTAAGAGTAATTAAGGAGCCCCACTGATGACTGAAGACATAGTAATAGATAGGACACGATGACACGCTGCCTTGCATGCTGATGTCTCACTTGAAATACAAATGTTTGTGCAAAGTAAGCAGAAATTACACAGCAGTAGCCAGCCACACACATACACTTTATATATACTTGTATCCACATTTCTAAAGATTGTGCCTTCTTGTTCTGAATTCCCCAGCAGAGAAAATAGATTCTACCTTATCGAATCCTTTTATCATTTACCAGACTATTTTCTAAATGGTGAGAAACTAGGATCTGCAGAGAAGCAAAGAGATTTGGGTGTCTATATACATAAATCACTAATAACTAGTGGACAGTTACAAAAAGCAATCAAAAAGGCTAATAGAATGTTGGCCTTTATCTCATGGAACACAAACGGGAAGAAGTTATGCTTCACTAGTATGGAGCCTTGGTCAGACCCCCATCTAGAGCACTGCATTCAGTATGCCCCTATATTTACAGGGAGGTGGGGAGGGAGCAAGGGAGCACGGTAGCGGGGCGGGCAAACCCAGAAATGCCAGTAACGTGGAGGTCCTGCCGAATTTAAAGGCAGGACCTCATTATCATTTTTTAATTCTGTTTCCCACCTGGCAGCCGGCCAGATTGACAGGCTGGCGGGTGGGAAAGCCAGCAGTAGGAGGCACCAGCTTTGGGGACGATCCCCGGCAATCGAGAAAGATCGGAGCTTGGTGGTGTGGGAGGTCGGACCCAGCAATCGGGAAGAAGGAAAGGGAAAGTTGGGGCTTGGCGAGCCCACGGAAACCCGGCCGATAACTGTTAAATTTAAATAAAGCTCCCAATTGCACTGTAGGAGCCTGATTTAAATATTATAATGAAGCGTCCCGCCTCTCCTAGATGTGACACAGGCAAGCCTCTCAACCCACTGCCTTAAAAATGGTGGCAGGCACATACACGGTGGGTTGGGGACACCTTCCTCAATTTTTAATTTTTAACCCCCCCAACCCTCTCTCGCCCATCGTGGGGGGTTAATATCGACGCCCTTGATTAGATCACCCCTCAATCTTCTATACTCAAGGGAAAACAAGCTAAGTTTATGCAACTGTCCTCATAATTTAACCCTTTAACCCCCAGTATTATTCTGGTGAATCTGCGCTGCACCACTTCCAATGTCAATATATCCCTCCAGTGGTGCGGTGCCCAGAACTGAATGCAGTACTCTAGATGGGGTCTGACCAAGGCTCCATACTAGTGAAGCATAACTTCTGCCCGTTTGTATTCCATAAGATAAAGGCCAACATTCTATTAGCCTTTTTGATTGCTTTTTGTAGCTGTCCACTAGTTATTAGTGATTTATGTATATAGACATCCAAATCTCTTTGCTCCTCTGCAGATCCTAGTTTCTCACCATTTAAAAAACCTTGGTTTGTCTTTCTCGGATCCAAAGTGGATGACCTCACACTTCCCCACATTGAACTCCATTTGCCATCTGTCTATGCCCCTGCTCCCATCTGCGCTATTTACTATGGCTCCTAATTTAGTGTCGACTGCAAACTTGGATATACAACTCTCTATTCCTTCATCCAAGTCATTGATAAGTATGGTGAAAAGCTGAGGCCGCAGTACAGATCCCTGGGGAACACAATTCATCACATCCTGACAAATCAGAATAAATACCCTTTATCCCTACTCTCTGACTCCTACTTTCCAATCAATTTCCAACCCATGTCGCAAGGCTGTCTCTAATTCCATGTGCTTTCATTTTTGCTAATAATCTCTTGTGTGGAACATCTGCAGGACACCCCAAAGCTCTTCACAGGCAAATAATCACTTGAAGTGTAGGGAGGGGTTTTAAACCCCCAAGAACGAGTGGCTTGGAGTCAGGTAGGAGGTAAAAATAGTAGTTTTTCAGGTCGTGACCGCAACCCGGCTCCAATGCGCCCACTTCTGGGTTTAACGTGGATGCGATTGGATGCTTGCAAGGAACACACTGGCCAAGGTCGTGTTCCCAATTAGTGGCAGCAGCGGGTATTTAGCAAGGCACGTAACGTTAAGAGACGTTAAGCAGCGTTTTTCTAATTGAATTTAACTAAGCTTTAAATTTAATGCCTCCAGGACAACTGGTAAAAGGAGGCGAGAAGGGCCGGTTCATCAGGTAAGTGCCTTTATTGCACTGCTTGTGGGGTCAGGAGGGGCAGGAGTGTTCCCTCCAGGCCCAACAAGCTCAACTGCCGTGATCGGACGCCTGTGATCGGCCGACCGACCCCCCCCCCCCCCACACCCAATGTCCGAGACACCCCCCCCCCATTCGATGTCCGACCCCCCCTCGATGTTTCCTACCCTCCGGATGGCTCCAGCCCTCCTCCGATCCCTCCAGCCCCCGATATCTCCAGCCGCCGATTTACCTGTCATCCGCTCCCTGGCTGCTTTCCCGCCCAAGAGGCTGGGAATCTGGCTGGCTGTCACGTGGGAAACCCGGAAGTTAAATTGTAATCATTCAGTTAGGTCGTGATCGCACATTCTAACCTGCTGATTTTACTTCTGGGTTTTGCGCCCAAAAATCTTCCTCCCCGCTCTCTTCCCAGCTCCGAGTAAAAATCATGCTTGTAGTCTCTGTTGTTTGATAGACAAACACGGCAGGCAATTTGCACATTCTATGGTCTCACAAACACTAATGAGATGAATGACCAGTTAATTTGTTTTTTGGTGATGTTGGTTGAGGACACTTTGGAAAAATGCCATGGGATCTTTCACATCCAGCTGAACAGCCTGACAGGGGCTTGGTTTAAAGTCTCAGCCAAAAGATGGCACCTCCGACAATGTTGCATCCCTCAGGACTGCACTGAAGGATTAGCCCAGATTATGTGCTCAAATCCTGGAGTGGGGCTTAAACCCATGACTGATTGACTAACAGGCAAAAGTGCAACCACTGAGCCAAGATAACACTCTAATCCTACTCTCCTACTCACTCTAGGGTTGAACAATTGAGAGAGCATCATTCTTGGTGACTTTACACGTCATTTTAATTCCAGCATGGAGACTTCATGACCACTATTATTTTCTATGTGTAGAATATTATTTCCATTTGGATGAAATTCAGCTAAGCATACAGTGGAAAAATTGACAGTATCAGCAGCACTCATATTAAACATACATACCTATTTGGATAGATATTTGTATTCACAGTAGAAATGACCTGGAAATACAGCAAAAGCAACCAGCATGTTACTATTCCACCCTTTACCTTTGTAATACTAAAAATATACTAAGCCATGAGGTTTATAGTGTATGTAATAAAACACATTTGTGCTATGTAATGCTAGTAATGAACATGTTAATGCATTTATGTGAAATTTGTTTGTTTGCTGTTTCAATAGATATATTAACCCAGTTCTTTGATTGGAGAAGGCTGCAGCAGTGGAGAATAGTGAGGCAATAGACAGCTCCATCCTGAGAAAACATCAGGACAAGTCCTACTCCAGAAAGTGTGCTTCTTGTGCTTCTAGTGAACCAGCCAATGCCACTAATTGTGTCTGTGGTAAAATGTACCGCCCAGAGTCCCTTATCTTTCTGGGTGAAGGAAGAAATGGTATGAGACTTAGAAAGGCAAAAACTAGATATATAATAAACATTTATACAATGCACTTTGGCAAGATTTAGTTCCATGAAAATTGGAATAAACAATATCTTAATCGTACAATGGCTTTAGAAAATATTAGAATGTGCTATCAATGATAACTTCACAAAGTATCTGTATGAGTGTTCGGCCCCATCATCGCTGATGAACTGACGGATGGGAATTCAGTAGTAGTGTCTGTATGAATGTGCACCTATATGTATGATAACTTCCCAAAATATTTGTATGAATGCACATCTATATGTATAACTGCTTCATAAAAAAATACAGTTAGCCTGGAATATAATGGCTTTCAATCAATGGTACAGGGGAGTTGCTGAAATGACAGCGATTCTTACTGGATTGTTTCTCTGATTGCCTTGGTTTGAGGAAGTGTTCTGCCTTCTATTCTGTGCTCTGTAAAATAAAACGGTTATTTTCATAAGAAATGCCATGGCTGGAAATGAACAGCTACAGATCTTGCAATGTCACCAAAGTTAGATAGTTTCCTGATTTCAGGTTTTTATTCCAAGGGAACAATACATCTTTAAATGTCTTATCTTGTGAACACAATAATTTCCTCCCCACTCCTGTTTTATGAACAGTGCATTCTTTATTCCATAAATAGATACAGTAAATTTCATTCACCCATTCATGCCATATTCATAATCTACATGCCCAGGGTAGCCAATGTATCGTTAGGGAGGGGAAACATCAGCCAGGTTGCCACTCCTGATTGATATCCAGTGACTCCTGATGGCAAGTGCACATTTGGTCATCTAGTGAGGACAGGATCAGGCTCGGCTTTGATGCCTCCAATAGAAATAGCATGCCGCACTCACTGTCCCGGCTCACACATGAAGAATGGTGAGTTAGGCAGGATACTTGAGGGCAGCCAGTGCCCATGGAACCATATCGCACCATGAGCCTTCAGGAGAGGAGAGGAGAAAACACATAGTAAAACAAAATCAATGTAAAATATCAGCAGATAAAAAAATAAATTAAGCTCAACAAGAAACAAAATCAATAAGGAAGTAACTGTCTTTAGAATAAAAACTTGGTGAGAAGTTGAAGGTGAACTCAAATCTCACATACGTCTTGTGCGAAGAATTCTTCTTTCTCCAGAGTCGCTTTATTGCATTACGTTTAAAAAAAATGATTATGCCAATCAAAATAAGCACAGGGACCACCAAAAGGAAAAATATCAGCAAGCCATCTCGAAGTGAAGTATCTAAAGGAAAAGAAAAGACTTCTTAACTGATTTTCCTGCAATAACTCGATTTGCATGTTATTAATGATAAACTCCAAGGGATACAGATGGATGGCAAGATTCAGTGGGTTCTTGCCTTGGATTTATGTTGTTGGCAATATTCAAGAATCCAAAAAAGTTATTTCAAAGCTTTACATATTGGAGACAGGCTTTACGTGTAGGATCATAGATTGGCAAGGCAGCAGTTCTAATCAAGTGGCTCTTATAGCATAAGAGTGAAGCTTGAGTTATTTGTGATCAGAAGAACCCCAAGATTAATTCACTGCCTTAGGCCCACTGCCAGATGTTTGCTCCATGACATCTGCACCGGGAATTTCCTCGGGGCTTCTCCCGCTCCACCACCAACTCCAGCAGAAACTCCGTTTACGTGCATCAAAGGGATTTCTGCCAAACTCTGCCAAAGTTACAGTGACAGAGTGAAAGAAGCCCCATGGAAACACCCACTGATAGTCTGTAGCTGGTTTTACAAAATATTTTTGTTACTTTTTTACTGTTATATTGAAAATGTCCTAATTAGATGGTATAAGTAAATGTCCCTTTAGATAGGTTTGGGTGGGTTAGTTGACTGGCTGACTGCCCATCTCTCCTGGGATTTGGATTCAAATATGGGCTAAATTGATGGGAATTCTTTTAGATATAAGGGTGCTATGTTAAATGGTTTTGCGCATGATTAACTAATTCCTAGTGGGCATGGGCAAGAGCGTAAAATGGCATTAAATTGTCAAATCTCACAAGAATGAGTGGGGAAGATAATGGGGAATTTACACTGACTGTGCATTATTAAATTGCTTTGAGAATCATGACTGGCATGCTCTTTACAAAGGTCACCAATGATGAAAACGAGTACATATTTGGAAAGTTGAACAAATGATTTCAGTTTCCCGTATTAATGAAACAAAATTTAATGGGGAACTATGCTCAGTAATTGAATTCAAATTAATGTATAGTCTTAATAGAAAAATCAAAATATAATCATTTGCAAAATCTATTGGCATATATCATCAGCTATCAGTAGAGATACACTTTAAATGCAGTTAATCTACAAATGTGTGAGAAATACACCTGGTTCACAGCAATGTATCTTTTTTTTAAATACCTTTGTGAGTGGGTCCACTATCTATGCTCCCTCCATAACCACTGGTGTCACAATTAGGTGGTGCCCATCCATCATCACAGTGGCAGTTCATATTACTGTTGCAAATCTAATAAGATATAAAGACCCTTTCAATAAAAGATCACAGCAACAGAACTACTGAAGGAAATCTACCTGACTCCCTTATTGCAGTCATTCTAATATTTTGGTCATGGCAACCTGTCGTTGCTACTGACATTTATACATGTGCCTATGCTGAACTGACTTTTGCAATTCAGCATCCATTCTATGATTTTGTTACCATTCAAAGTGGTACCATCTACAAAGTCTAGCTCAGGACCACTGGCTTTATTTGTGAATGAACTCCATCAGTTCTCTATCAAACAGTGGTACCACCACAATAAAACTTATCTTATAGGTGCTGAGATCCCCCGGTGCGATATTAATAGCAAATATGTTACTTTTCCCACTGGTTTAACAAAAATAGTTAATAACCCCATAATATCCAAAAGAAAATAACCTGAACTACAATATAGCCTTGATAAAAGACAAATAAATAAAACAATTTTGTTTTGTGAAAATAAATCAATCCAATTTTTGCTTAGTGTCAATTTTACAAAACAAAACTCACTACGCCCTCATAACATAAAGCATAAAGTAAATACCCTTGTAGGTTCACACTGTGAATAGGAAGATAATAATTCTTACACCGTGATTATTGCATTTCCCTTTGACATCACAATCAAATCCCAGGTTGCTAGCATTCACACATGCAAAATCTATGCAGGCCTGAAAAAAATACAGGTAGTAAATTAGAACAAATATAACAGATTGACGTACACTTAATTTTTCATTCTTACACTACCTTTACCAGTATTTAGAGTATCTTGTACCACTTATGTAGGAATAGATCCTTGAATATACCAGGGGAGAGTGGTTATTAGGACCTCCCTAGAAGGATGCCATTATTGCTCCCAGCAGCCCTCTTGCAGAGGGAGCCACTTTAAAAAATAAAATATGGTGAAAAATCTTTGGGAGTCTGATCACAATCCCAGTCCGGAGCTTCAGGTGGTCCCCACATGTGCCACTGAGTTGGCCAGTACGCCAGGCATATCTGCCTCGACTATACGTTAGGTTCCAGTGAGAGCCCGGGACACAGGAATTCTGCCGTTTGGAGTTCCTACCCTCTCTTAAATTGAAGGCCATGTTTAGGGTTTGTAGTGCCTCTTCCCCCCAACATGCCATCCTGCAAACTTTGGTGCTAGGCCAGGACCTGGTGTATCCAGGTCCCTGACTAATTTCCAGCCGCTACATCCTTACTCCCACTGGTGGGAGTACACCAGAACGGGCATAGATTTTTGGGGCTCCTGTCTCTAATTTGTGCAGCTCTGCACTTTTGGAATCCATCATTCTGCATATGTCTGAAAGAAACCCACTAACAGTGATGCACATGCACAAAAAACTTCGTAGGCTAATGGCAGGCACATTTTAGCAGTGGCGACATAACTCTGAAGGCAAGTGGTAAACTAGAAATAATGAGAATTCAAAACCACGATTTTAAAAAAATAGATGGCTGAAGAGCTGAAACTAGAGGGCATGAGATTCAAGGGGAGGTAATTTAAAAAAAGACAATATTAATTTGAAATATTTAAATATTGAACACTAATAGAAATGAGAACAGTATGTTCACAGTGGGGGAAGGGTGGGAAAGTAATCCAGCGGCGGGGGCGGCCTCGCACGTGCCTGCAGTGGCCAGAGTTTTCTTGTGGACCATTTTTTGAGCAGCCTCCAGCGGTCTCTTTAAGTACAGGTGGTCAGGCTGCTCAATGCCTGTTCAAATGGGCGGAGCATGCACGTTCTTCCCATTTGTACCTGAAAATTGCAATCAGGATCCTACAACCGGCCTAAGACCCCGATTCACATATTTAAGCAGTAATCCTCTGGATACAGACGGATGGGCTGCTCGCCCATTTACTGGCCATCTGACAATTGCATCAGAAGGGCTTTGGGCGCCAATAGGGTGGCCAAGGTGCCCTCGATTTTCAACTGCTGGCCGCCCATTTTTCAGGCGAGAAATGGTAGGCTGTGTTAATTGTTTCATTGTGATTTATATCAATTAGTGTTAATTGTATTCAGGTGGTGCGTATCAATTGGGAACTCTCTTGTATCCATTTATAAAAGAGCTGATCTCGGGTGTGGGGTGGGTGTAATGTGAATCTCCGTGAATAAAGGCCTGGAAGCAACTGAAGACCAGGCTCTAGTATTCTATCCTTCACCACCTGGCTATCCACTTTATTACAGGCTGGCAGTTGAAAATCACCTCCACAGTATAATTTGGAGCGCAAGAGTAGGAAGTGGCTTTAAGGGTTGGTATGATGATGGGGTCCGTATGCTTGATTCAAGAAGGTGATGTGGAGCTAGCCTGTGAGCCTGAGGGAAACAAAGTGGACAGTGGTGTTGCAGGAGGATAAGAGACAGAGAGACAGCATGAGATCAAGGAAAGAGAGACCAAGGGAGAGGCCTCGACAAACTATACAAGGAAAATGGAATAGAGAGACATGGACCCCATTATCACTGCTTATGAGCAATGCACAACCACGCATACAAATTACGCCTAACATTTCCCCAGTCTTGACAGGTCTGTCTAATGAATATTAATGGATGGAAATGACAGGGCCTGGGCCTGACTCCAAACCACATCAAAACGCCAGGAAGCCACTCCACTTCTATGGAAGTGAGTAGTGATAGGAAAATGTAGCAGTAAAAAGTTGTTGAAGGTATTTCATGATGTAAACAGCATTTCTAGTCATAGGATATTAAATCTAAAAACATTCAGCTCATAACCTGAACTTTCAAATCTCCTAGGGTCCCTAATCATTGCCTATTCCTTATATTACTGTATATTGGCTCATTGTTACCTTTCCATTGCCGCAGCCAGTGCCCTTATTCACATAAGAAGGATCAATGATATCTGTACCCACGTGAAAGTCAACATTCACACATTCAATGCCATCAATAGTCGAAGTGCTTGTATCAACACCAAAAGGCTTCTCTGTCCCTTTTATGCATTGAATTTTACCACATGCAGCATTGCTGAAAGGGGGAACATAAAAAGATAACTTTTCTGGTTTATCTTGATTGATATCTTTTTGCATTTAATTGTTTTATATACAATAACATACCTTAGACTGCATTTCTTGAATGCCCCATTTTGGAATCCACAGTTCCCAAACCTGTCCCCTTGTAGGTTTGCATGTTGAAAACACACATTTGGTGCACGCTGTGAAGCTGTTAATATATCACAGGGACAGTGTTGTTAGTATTTGGAGTAATGCTTTCTGCAATCCAATATATGTGTGGAAAATTGTCAACTTTTAATATTTGTTAGCATCAAAATGAAAACCACAATTCAGACATTGGAAATGTTATACAATGATTCGATGTTTCATATTAACAGTGGCAGGAGGAAGCAGTGGGTGGAAGTCCAACCCCACTGCACTTCTGTTTCCTCAAAAAGACCTGGGATTTTTTTGTTTGCCCTTGGGATTTGGGCAATGCTGGCAAGGTCACATTTACAGCCCTCAGAAGGTTAGTGCTGAGCCTTTTGCATTGGAGGAATTTCAGCCCCAGACCTTAAATTCTAAATACAGTATACATAAAGTATAAATATTTTTCAAATAAGAATCTTTAATAAATTTGAAAAGTCTTTATTCTATTTTGAAGAGAATGTATTTTCTGTGATCTTTAGTAATGATAACTGTTATACTTACTAGAACCAAAGAGTGCCTGACATTGTACATCGTAGGTCTGACACACACCATCATAGCAGTACGTTGTAACATTTGCACATGGATAACCATTTTGGATAAAGACATCAGGTTGGCAGATGTGTGAGGAGCCATTGCAGTACTCTGGGAGGTCACAGACGTTTGCTGCTCCTCGGCATAAAGTCCCTGCAGAATGGAACTACATAGAATAATATCAGATCTGAGAATGAGTCGATGTTTATTAATGTTGACGTTTGTTTGGTATTTTACAAAATACACATTTTTGTTCATGAGCTTTCAGCAAATTAATAGCACTGAATAACTGAAGAAACGTAACAGACTATGTAAGATTTTAAAGTAATAATAAAGCAACAAATTGCCAGAAAACAGGCCTAATTACATTTTCTGTTTTGGCAAGGAAAAGAAACAATTTATCATCTTTTATCACTTAAGCCTAGACTTTCCAATATGGTGCAAGTGAGATGTAGGTAACTGGGTGGTGTGAGCAGAACATCCACCCAACCTGTGGTTCGCCAACCTCATGTATATTTCCAGGCTCAGTGTTATTTGCATAAACAGAGGGAGCTCTGGCATAGAAAATGCCTTTGAGAGCTTACCCATTGTTTTTTGCTACAGAATTTAAAGTCTGCAGCAGCTTAAGGGGCCAGGCATCATGTAAGGCTGCACCCTTCTTTTTGCAAACATACGTCTGCAAGCAGACACCAGGTCATACTATACTTCATTTCACCAATGAAGATGGAGCAGGGCTGCCCAACAAGAATGGTAGGAGCTGGTAATCAGCACGAAAATCAGGAACAACATATCGCATACAAGAAGGCAGCGTGGGTAGAATTTTAATGCTGTTACCAGGTCAGCCTAGGTAAGCAAACCCATTCTTCCATTATTTCAGTGTACTAAGTACCTATGACATATAAAATTACCTACCTCTCACACTGTCTTAAATTACTTTCAATGCTTGCCATGAATGCCAATTAAGTATAGGGTATATGTCGTATCACCAGCCTTCTCCCGGAAGTGTGCCCTCACTCACATCCTTGTATTCATTCAGGGTAAAGTAATCATGGTATCTAATGTAGCTGCATAATGCACGTACATGTTATAACACCTATTGTGGGCTGCATTCTGACATTTGGGCATCACTGTATACCATCATGACAATTGCAATCTCTCATGTTTTCTACTTTGGTTACAGCAAATATAGCCCATAACAAAAAACAGAGAGAACATGTACAGGACTCTAACATTAAGACACTAACCCTACATGAGGAGAAAACCGTGCAAATCCTGGGGAAAGAAGCCATTGATGGGGAAGTAGTAGGAAGACAGATCCCAGCTCAGGGTTCATGCTTACTACTTTCTCCTGTTCTTTCTTTCTCATTTTATTCTTTCACTCACTCACTGGCAACAAACCATATACTGAAGCACTTTGCCATGCAACTCCTTCTAAAAGAAGCTATATGTGAAGGCTTCTTTTAAAGTCCATTGTAATTTCTCTTCCCCTTCCCTGTAGCTATGTGTGATACTGGGCCCAGAGAGAATATACCATCAGTCACACTATTTCTCCCAAGCACCAGGATATATCCACCCTGGGGGATTTAGATAATGAGGAGAGGGAAGTGTGTGGGACACAGAGCAGAAGCAGCTAGTGCTGTCCCAGAGGAGCAGGAAACTCCTGTCACTCTTGGCTAAGGAAGCTGGGGATTTTGACCCGACAGGCCTGCTTCCAAAAAAAGGTTGCTTTCTGAGCATTGTGCGGTCTTTGGGGACTGTGCTGGATGTGATAGCCCAGGTGGAGGCCTCCTTTAGTCAAATGTGTACAGCCTTACCAGAGGGCTGCCCTCCACCATGGAACTAAACCCAGCAAGAGTCAGCACAATCAGGAGAGGACGGGAGAAAGCTGGCAAAAGAATACAAATCAGAAAATATCCAATCGTTTAAAATCAAAAAGGAAGTTTTTTTTTTCTGGAGAGTTGCCGGGTTGTTGCTTATTATTACACTTATTATTCTACAAAGCGACTTGGCTTACACTTTACTTCATTGTTTTTTACTGCATAAACATTTGGGCCTAGATTTTCCTGTGGGTAGCGGCCCAGTTTTAGGTGGTGCTGAAGTACTGTACCATGAAAAATGGGGCAGGGAGGCCTAGCACCAAGTGCCTGCCCCTCATTTTGGTCTCCGAACTTTATTCCCCAGCCCCATTAGTAGGGATGTTGGCTGCCTGTCGCTTTTAAATGATAATGAGCTGGTGAAGCTTCAGACACCAGCCTTCCCCCCTCAGTACTGCTGACCCACAGTGAGACTGGTTCCAGGGAGGCAGCATAAAGCAGGTTGAATGAGAAATCTTCGGAAGAAAGGACAGGACCTTGTTTTGGCTACCTCTACTGCTCCCTCTGCTGTGCCCCCCAACTCTTGGCAGGACTCCAAGAGAGCTAATTCAGAGTCATCAAAATCTCTTGGAAGCAGTTAGGGGGCTTCTGGTACCTGACAAGTTTTGGTGAAGTAGTGAGTGCTCTGCTGCATCACCACAGGATTTTCCTCCCTGGCAGTGGTGGACTCCCTCTGCAGAGCAGAGATATACAGCTGGGAATATGCCCTGCGCGTGTAATGGACTCCAACCCAGGAAAATGGTCCAGAGTCATGGCAAGCTTAGCCCAGTTGGCATAGCACCGCCTTGACCCACCATTACCAATCCTGGAGGAAAATCCAGTCTCTAAAGTCTTTGTTTCATTTATTTTCTGCTAATGAGAAGCAACACAAAGCATAACGATAAGGAAGGTCAGGAGAAACAACCCAGCAAGTGGTGCATTCCTCTCCGAATTAAAACGAGACAAGTCACGTATTGCTTTGATTTCCCAAGAATAATAACATTGTTGACCCATGCTACTGGGAATATATCCTTTTACTGTCTCTACAACAAGAAAAATGAATTTTGAAAGCTTGTGGTGAGAAGCAAAGGGAGTGATGTGACAAGGGAAATCATTCAAAGCCTGATAGGTTAAAGTACCGTTACAATATCATGGGAAATATAAACAGCCGCAAATGCTGGAAATCTGAAAAAAAAACAGAAAATGCTACGAAGACTAGTACTCAAAATGCCTTTCCTCTTTACAAATGTTCATGGACCTGTAATATTGGGAAATATGTTTTATTAAAGGAAGTGTGAATTTAATTGCACCTTTGTGTTTCTTCTGTGAAGTTGTAGATGAATGTATTGTGATGAAAGAGAGTTGTGTCAGTGAGGATAATGTGATGAATGCCTTATCCTCAGTGTCCATCCATCAAAATTTAAAAGCAAATTTTGCTACAGTAACTTTATAAATCTGAGCCTGCTACCTTGACAGCAGATCAACCTTACTTACTCTGCAATTCTCACAGCACTTCCCATATGCACATTGGGACCCTGATGTTAGAGTACAAGTGGCCGCATCACAGCATGGATTAGTACATTTCTAGAGAAAATAAAAGAAAGTGAAAGATAATGACGTAAAATAAACAAATTGATTTACAGAGTTCCCAAAGTTTGAACTAGTTGCAAATCCCATTTGTGCGTTTGAGTTTAACAATGTTTTATTTAATTCTACATTGGAGTCAGTGCATATACCATAAAACTGTAAAATATAATATTACAGCAGTGGGGAAACAAGCAAACACTATCAATCAGATTATGCAATTGTGATTTCATCTATTAAAAATAACAGCAATTAAGGTACAAACAATATGCAGTTCTATATTTAATTGCATGCTCTGTTTGGTGATTGGTTCAGCTATCAGTTTAATCTCTCTTGGATGATTTGGCAAAGTATTTTTTTTTATTCGTTCACGGGATGTGGGCGTCGCTGGCGAGGCCAGCATTTATTGCCCATCCCTAATTGCCCTCGAGAAGGTGGTGGTGAGCCGCCTTCTTGAACCGCTGCAGTCCGTGTGGTGACGGTTCTCCCACAGTGCTGTTAGGAAGGGAGTTCCAGGATTTTGACCCAGCGACAATGAAGGAACGGCGATATATTTCCAAGTCGGGATGGTGTGTGACTTGGAGGGGAACATGCAGGTGGTGTTGTTCCCATGTGCCTGCTGCTCTTGTCCTTCTAGGTGGTAGAGGTCGCGGGTTTGGGAGGTGCTGTCGAAGAAGCCTTGGCGAGTTGCTGCAGTGCATCCTGTGGATGGTACACACTGCAGCCACAGTGCGCCGGTGGTGAAGGGAGTGAATGTTTAGTGTGGTGGATGGGGTGCCAATCAAGCGGGCTGCTTTATCTTGGATGGTGTCGAGCTTCTTGAGTGTTGTTGGAGCTGCACTCATCCAAGCAAGTGGGGAGTATTCCATCACACTCCTGACTTGTGCCTTGTAGATGGTGGAAAGGCTTTGGGGAGTCAGGAGGTGAGTCACTCGCTGCAGAAAACCCAGCCTCTGACCTGCTCTTGTAGCCACAGTATTTATATGGCTGGTCCAGTTAAGTTTCTGGTCAATGGTGACCCCCAGGATGTTGATGGTGGGGGATTCGGTGATGGTAATGCCGTTGAATGTCAGGGGGAGGTGGTTAGACTCTCTCTTGTTGGAGAAGGTCATTGCCTGACACTTGTCTGGCGCGAATGTTACTTGCCACTTATGAGCCCAAGCCTGGATGTTGTCCAGGTCTTGCTGCATGCGGGCTCGGACTGCTTCATTATTTGAGGGGTTGCGAATGGAACTGAACATTGTGCAATCATCAGCGAACATCCCCATTTCTGACCTTATGATGGCGGGAAGGTCATTGATGAAGCAGCTGAAGATGGTTGGGCCTAGGACACTACCCTGAGGAACTCCTGCAGCAATGTCCTGGGGCTGAGATGATTGGCCTCCAACAACCACTACCATCTTCCTTTGTGCTAGGTATGACTCCAGCCACTGGAGAGTTTTCCCCCTGATTCCCATTGACTTCAATTTTACTAGGGCTCCTTGGTGCCACACTCGGTCAAATGCTGCCTTGATGTCAAGGGCAGTCACTCTCACCTCACCTCTGGAATTCAGCTCTTTTGTCCATGTTTGGACCAACGCTGTAATGAGGTCTGGAGCCGAGTGGTCCTGGCGGAACCCAAACTGAGCATCGGTGAGCAGGTTATTGGTGAGTAAGTGCCGCTTGATAGCACTGTCGATGACACCTTCTATCACTTTGCTGATGATTGAGAGTAGACTGATGGGGCGGTAATTGGCCGGATTGGATTTGTCCTGCTTTTTGTGGACAGGACATACCTGGGCAATTTTCCACATTGTCGGGTAGATGCCAGTGTTGTAGCTGTACTGGAACAGCTTGGCTAGAGGCGCAGCTAGTTCTGGAGCACAAGTCTTCAGCACTACAGCTGGGATGTTGTCGGGGCCCATAGCCTTTGCTGTATCCAGTGCACTCAGCCATTTCTTGATATCACGTGGAGTGAATCGAATTGGCCGAAGACTGGCTTCTGTGATGGTGGGGATATCGGGAGGAGACCGAGATGGATTATCCACTCGGCACTTCTGGCTGAAGATGGTTGCAAACGCTTCAGCCTTGTCTTTTGCACTCACGTGCTGGACTCCGCCATCATTGAGGATAGGGATGTTTACAGAGCCTCCTCCTCCCGTTAGTTGTTTAATTGTCCACCACCATTCACGACTGGATGTGGCAGGACTGCAGAGCTTTGATCTGATCCGTTGGTTGTGGAATCGCTTAGCTCTGTCTATAGCATGTTGCTTCCGCTGTTTAGCATGCATGTAGTCCTGAGTTGTAGCTTCACCAGGTTGGCACCTCATTTTTACGTACACCTGGTGCTGCTCCTGGCATGCTCTTCTACACTCCTCATTGAACCAGGGTTGATCCCCTGGCTTGTTGGTAATGGTAGAGTGAGGAATATGCCGGGTCATGAGGTTACAGATTGTGGTGGAATACAATTCTGCTGCTGCTGATGGCCCACAGCGCCTCATGGATGCCCAGTTTTGAGCTGCTAGATCTGTTCTGAATCGATCCCATTTAGCACGGTGGTAGTGCCACACAACACGTTGGATGGTGTCCTCAGTGCGAAGACGGGACTTCATCTCCACGAGGACTGTGCAGTGGTCACTCCTACCAATACTGTCATGGACAGATGCATTTGCGACAGGTAGATTGGTGAGGACGAGGTCAAGTAAGTTTTTCCCTCGTGTTGGTTCACTCACCACCTGCCGCAGGCCCAGTCTAGCAGCTATGTCCTTCAGGACTCGGCCAGCTCGGTCAGTAGTGGTGCCACCGAGCCACTCTTGGTGATGGACATTGAAGTCCCCCACCCAGAGTACATTTTGTGCCCTTGCTACCCTCAGTGCTTCCTCCAAGTGGTGCTCAACATGGAGGAGGACTGATTCATCAGCTGAGGGAGGACTGTAGGTGGTAATCAGCAGGAGGTTTCCTTGCCCATGTTTGACCTGATGCCATGAGATTTCATGGGGTCCAGAGTCAATGTTGAGGACTCCCAGGGCTACTCCCTCCTGACTGTATATCACTGTACCGCCACCTCTGGTGGGTCTGTCCTGCCGGTGGGACAGGACATACCCAGGGATGGTGATGGAAGAGTCTGGGACGTTGGCTGAAAGGTATGATTCTGTGAGTATGGCTATGTCAGGCTGTTGCTTGACTAGTCTGTGGTACAGCTCTCCCAATTTTGGCACAAGTCCCCAGATGTTAGTAAGGAGGACCTTGCAGGGTCGACTGGGCTTGGTGTTTTGCCGTTGTCGTGTCCGGTGCCTAGTGGTCCGATGCCGGGTGGTCCGTCCGGTTTTATTCTTATTATGACTTTTCGTAGCGAGATTTTACAACTGAGTGGCTTGCTAGGCCATTTCAGAGGGCAATTAAGAATCAACCACATTGCTGTGGGTCTGGAGTCACATATAGGCCAGACCGGGTAAGGATGGCAGGTTTCCTTCCCTAAAGGACATTAGTGAACCAGAT
Organism: Heptranchias perlo; assembly: GCF_035084215.1. Classification (NCBI taxonomy): domain Eukaryota; kingdom Metazoa; phylum Chordata; class Chondrichthyes; order Hexanchiformes; family Hexanchidae; genus Heptranchias; species Heptranchias perlo. Next base: position 23,368,231 of record NC_090345.1, on the reverse strand, counting down.
GGGTTTTTACGACAATCCGGTAGTTTCATGGCCATCATTATCGCTCAATGTTATGATGATTGGCCAATTCAGCTGTCAATCATCATTAGGTTCTGTCCAATATCTCATTGACAACAATAACTTGTATTTATATAGTGCCTTTAACATAGAAAAATGTCCCATGACACTTCACAGAGGCATAAGGAAATGAGAGGGTGATATTAAGGGGGATGACCAAAGAGGTGGGTTTTAAGGATGTACTTAAAGGAAGAAATGCAGATGTGAAAGCAGAAGCATTTCGGGAAGGAATTCCCCAAGCCTTGGTGGCTTAAGCCACAGTTGCCTATAGTGGGGCGAAGGGAGGAGGGAATGCACAAGAGGCTGAAGTCAGAGGAAGGAAGAGTTTGGGGAAGGGGATTTGTTGGGCTGGAGGATGTTGCAGAACTGGGGGGGGAGGGGTTGGGAACGATGCCATGGAGAGATTTAAATACAAGGATAAGAATTTTAAATTTGAGGCATTGGGGACTGGGAGCAAATGTAGGTCATTGAGGAGAGGGTGTTGGGTGCATAAGGGGATATAAGTGGCAGAGTTTTGGATGAGCTGAAGTTTATGAAGGGTCAAGAATGGGAGGACGGCCACGAGAGCATTGGATAAGTCAAAATTAGAAGGGCCCATTTTTTCTCATTTAATTTGAAGTTGCCAAAATAAGAGGTTTCTAAAAGTGAATCAGAAAAAAACATGATGATATTTGATGTTTAACCTGTGATGCACCACAGTCACATTCCTCTCCTTCATCAACAATATTATTGCCACAAGAAGGTAGGGAATACTGATCTTCTGGGTTAGGTTCATTTCGAAGACATATTCCTCCTCCTCTCTCGATCAACGCTACAAAATCATTCTCACTGCAGCTACTGAAGTTCTTGGCACCTCTGTAATAAAGTGACATTTGTAATATACATAAGTAATTCATTCCAACTAATTTTCACCCCATTAATTGCTAAATTAACCTTGACCAAGCAATTACAGTATTGTGAATAACTATAAAAAAAATTTTAAGAGTTAAGCTATAATTATTACTGCCATTTTGTTTGTGTATTAAATGAATACCACTAATCATAAGACCATAAGCGTTCTTAGGAACAGGAAAGGGTCATTAGGCTCTACAAAGCCTGTTCCCTTTTCCATTCCATCTAGTCACCTCTCACCATATGCTGCAATCTCTTTTCTCTCCAGAATCACTATAATTGTATGTTGAACCTATTCATAGTAAATGCTTCATTGGTTTTTCCTAGCAGATAATTTGCCTGGATCAATTTTGTCAATCACTCTATAATCTTGAAAACTTCAATTGGATTAACTCAGTCTTATCTTTTCCCAAGAGAACAATCTCAACTTCCTAATCTTGCCTTATGATTTAGATTTATGTTATATTCCTGACACCCATAATCCTTATTCATTTGAATTTCAATTTTAAACATCATAATGAAACTATGGGAAATAATTCCATTTTTTTTCACATCCACAGAAAAAAATACCAAATAAGCCAGTTTTGTACTTACGTGACTGAACTGAACATGATGCAATGGGTTTCTGGGCAATTACAGGATCGTGTATCATCATGATTCATTCCCATGTTATGTCCTAGTTCATGAGCAAGAATTATTGCAGCCCATGGCACATTACTGCTGTCAAACTAGTTGAAAAAAAGAGATGTATTTGGTTGCAGGATTTGCTTAGAGGGAAAGAATTCTTACCAGTAACTTTTAAATGATCCGAAAAGATTCTTGGGGTTAAATTGGATAACCCCCGAAATGGTTAACCTGTGCCCCTTCTTTGCGCTGCAGGCGGTATGTTAAATTGGTGCTGCCTGTTGTTTTACATGATTGCTGCGGGCAGCCAGTGCCACCTGCGTTGTTCATTGGCTGTACGCATCAGCAGGGGGGCCGATATCATGAGTGGCTTTCACTACTTAAAGGCAGCCTGCACCTCTTAAAGGGGAGGTGCATTTGATTTTTATCGAAGGTGAAGACAACTGAAAAACAAGCCTGTGCCATGCTATTGTATCATTAATGATAAAATTGTACAATTTCAGCTTCTGCTGATTGGCTTATTCACATTTTGTATTGAGTCTACAAAACAAAAGGGTAAAACCTTGGGATAACTGAAAGCCTCATCGAAGCTTCTGCTAAGCTTGGAAAATGGAACAAAGTGCTGAACATGCTGGGCAAAATCTTAACCTCATTCGAAGTTTGTAGTAGGCATTTAGTAAGTGAGGTACAAGGCCTCAGGCTAAGAAAATTATAGCAAAATATTGAGAATGTCCATAGTAATATACATTAGGTATTTGTCTGCTTGATTTTTATTTTAATAAACACTTTAACCAGTATTCATAGACAGTATGGCTTAATTTAAAAAGGAATAAATGTTTGCTTCTATCACAGCAGTGAGTGTAATGTCAGTGTGACGGTGTACTTTTCTTTCCTCGCCTCACACATGCTCTTGTCCCCTTCACACAATAGCTCAATGACAATGCAGACCAGGAAGGTGCCAGGTTTATCCCAGTCTATGTTGAGTTAGTTAACCTCACCTGAGAAGGTAGTGGTAATGCTCCAATTGGCCTTAGTTTTGCTTAATCCCAGTCACAATCATAGTGACCCCTTGCTTGTGTGGACAGTGCGTATAGAGTTGACGGCCTTCACAGTTAAATAGCCCATGGAATCATTGCCCAATTGACTCATGAAGAGCTGCTCGAATGACTCAGTTTCAAAGGGCCTATGAAATTACTCCATAGGTACTCAAAAAATGAACACTTTTGCCTTGAGATTAAGGGTATTTTAATTTAGCAGCTGTTGTAAGACATAATTGGAAAGCATTTTCAACAAGATTACAAGATAGAGTACCTGACTGACTATGTGACATCAGCACCAAAACAGGTGATATTCAGTTGGTGCTGGTTATGAAATATTTAACTACATTTTTCAGGCACAATTTCAAACAAATTATGCCAAGTCATTCATTATTTTGTTCAATATGATCTCTTCTACAATTTTACTTCGCATTTGTAAAATAATTTTAATTTAATTTCACATGTACAATTTTAGGTGAGCTGAACTGAGTAGAATAATATACAACATGCCATGCTTGGTAAAAAAATGGGCTTGCAGTTTCTACACAAAAACTTTCTTGGACCCGCAGAGAATGTAAACGACAAAAAAATGGGCGGAAATCTCGGTACTGTCTCCTCAGAGGTGTAAGAGGTGGAGAGGAGAGATATCCTGTATCTGCAAGGGTGGCAGGAGGCCCTCCAGACATACACTCAGGAGGCAGTGGGAGGAAGTAGCAGCGGAGGTCAATGCTAGGAATATAGTTCCAAGAATATGGGTGCAGCGCAGGGAGAAGTTCAATGATCTGACATGAGTTGTCAAGGTGAGTGAGTTCAATCTTCAAATGTCATATCCTACCAACTGCACTACTAGCCTCATCCACTGCTCAATTCACTACACCCCCATCACCCACATATCAAAAATCTCTATCAATCAGTACTCAACCCTTCAATTCATATGCTTTACCTCACCATCACACACTTAGCACTCTTGCAAGCCTCACACCCACAACTCAAAACTCACACATACTGGCAGCTATTCAACCATGTTGGCCACATATCTTGTGGGACACTCACTGACATGCTTCCCTCTTTCTTGCAGGAGAAGGTGGCACATAACAGGAGGCAGCAACAAACAACTGGAGGAGGACAAACGCGCCTACGTTTTAACTCCCACGGAGCAGACAATGCTGGCCATCATGTGAAGGGGCATCGCTGAGGCCATAGCCATTTTTTTTTTATTCGTTCATGGGATGTGGGCATTGCTGGCGAAGCCAGCATTTATTGCCCATCCCTAATTGCCCTTCAGAAGGTGGTGGTGAGCTGCCTTCTTGAACCGCTGCAGTCCGTGTGGTGACGGTTCTCCCACAGTGCTGTTAGGAAGGGAGTTCCAGGATTTTGACCCAGCGACGATGAAGGAACGGCGATATATTTCCAAGTTGGGATGCTGTGTGACTTGGAGGGGAACATGCAGGTGGTGTTGTTCCCATGTGCCTGCTGCTCTTGTCCTTCTAGGTGGTAGAGGTCGCGGGTTTGGGAGGTGCTGTCGAAGAAGCCTTGGCGAGTTGCTGCAGTGCATCCTGTAGATGGTACACACTGCAGCCACAGTGCGCCGGTGGTGAAGGGAGTGAATGTTTAGTGTGGTGGATGGGGTGCCAATCAAGCGGGCTGCTTTGTCCTGGATGGTGTCGAGCTTCTTGAGTGTTGTTGGAGCTGCACTCATCCAGGCAAGTGGAGAGTATTCCATCACACACCTGACTTGTGCCTTGTAGATGGTGGAAAGGCTTTGGGGAATCAGGAGGTGAGTCACTCGCCACAGAATACCCAGCCTCTGACCTGCTCTTGTAGCCACAGTATTTATATGGCTGGTGCTGGAGGGATTGATGAGGGTCTCTGCATACCTAATGCTCCTTCTCTCTTCCCACTTCTCCCTCAGCCCACAATCTTTTCTGACTCACAAGCTGCAGATGGTGTGAGTATATGCTTCTTACTTTCTCCTTTCCATTCACCACAACCCAACCCTTGACCCTTGTCATTTCAGACACCCAAGAACTGGAACCTTTTCAATCAGAGGATGCAGACGAAGAAGACAGTGATGATGAAGAGAAACCATCACTCGATCTTACAGTTGCAGCCATCAGCTCAGAGACTGATACTGCGCATAGTTTAGAGGCTAGGATAGAGGAGGGATCTGCACATGGTGAGACGCTGGGCACAAGTGCACAGGAGCCGGGGCAGGGGGAAAGGATACCGCAGGTGCCAGCTTGCCGGAGGACAAGGTTGCTCACTAGTTCTGCTGCAGAGGAGGCAGATGAGGACTTCGATGGCCCAGGCTACAGAAGAAAGCTGATTGGCGCACACAACCAAATGCTTGATGCACTGGAAAGCCTACCAGAAAGCCTGCACACAATGTCAAGGAGCATGGAGGAGTCCACTCCAACTTGGCACAGGGCTTTGTGCAGAGCGTGGAGCCCATCCTTTCCCACATGCAACGAGTGGTCACTTCCATCCGCACGCTTGTGGAACCCACCATGATAAAGCGTCTGATTACTGATATCACAGCTTCAATTGCAGCACAAACAACTTCCATCAAAGCTCAGATTGCTGCCACGGAATCTCAGACTGCTGTCTTAGAAGTTCACACTGCTGCCATTGTGGCTCTGGGTTCCACTGTTGAAAAGGGCTTCCAGGGATTCACAGCAATCCAGCAATCTGTTCTCCAACAGATCACCAGCATTGCTGAGGCGCCACCTCGGGAGAGTGGCAGTGGCTCCATGGAAGAGGAACCTGCTGTCCTCTCTCAGTATGACAACATTCCTGCTTCCACCCCAGTCACTCCATGTGCCCTTGCTGTTGCCTGTCAGCCAACCAGCCCAGATTGCTGCAACCCAGACTGAGATGGTGCAGTCTGAAGCGGGGCCTTTCCAGCCCAGAGCTGCTCGAGGTCGTCCTCCACGGCCATCTGCACTCTCCTCAATTGAAGGTCAGCAGCCTTCCACCACCCATGCTCCAACCACTGGGGAAGCACCTCGTAGGAGCACTAGGAAAGGTAAAGGCACATGAAAGACAGACACTAAGGGAATGCACAAGTGTGAATAGTTTCATTTTGTATGCATTATTTAATGAGTGAATTGATAAATTTGGATTTGAATTTGCATTTGGTGGTAGTTCTTATTTCTGAGGTGAACTGAGATAGGAACCAATCTGTGTTGTCAGAAAGAATGATGTGGAGATGCCGGTGATGGACTGGGGTTGACAATTGTAAACAATTTTACAACACCAAGTTATAGTCCAGCAATTTTATTTTAAATTCACAAGCTTTCGGAGGCTACCTCCTTCATTTCCACATCGTTCACCTGAGGAAGGAGGTAGCCTCCGAAAGCTTGTGAATTTAAAATAAAATTGCTGGACTATAACTTGGTGTCAGAAAGAAGATGGTGTGATGGTCAGTGATAGAGGAAATGTAAGGAGTCTGAGACTATTGGTGAATGGGGACGTATAATTGCGGTTACTGGTAACGCTAATGAATAATCTGATCACGTAGAGCCCTGGCAGAAAGGGCCTGCCTATGTTATAGCCTCCCTTCCTCTTCCTCCACTTCCTCTTGCACTTCTACTTCCTCTTCCATTTCCTCCTCCTCCTCCACCACTTCCTCCTCCCTCCCTCCTCCTCCACCACTTCACCCTCCCTCCTCCTCCTCCTCTACTTCCTCCTCCATTTCCTCCTCCTCCTCCACCACTTCCTCCTCCCTCCTCCTCCTCCACTTCACCCTCCCTCCTCCTCCTCCACTTCACCCTCCACTTCCTCTTGCTCTTACTCCTCATCCTCCATTTCCTCTTCCTCCTCATCCTCCTTCCTCTTCTAGCTGCTTGTCTGTCCTGCTCTGCGTGGCCTCTCTTCATTCTCCCAGTCATGTTCAATTCTCAGAGGAAGCCCTACCAGGCCACCCATGTCTGGAAGCAACTTTATTCAGCTCAATATTTCAAACACCACTAATAGTACTGCAAGAACAGCCAGACCACTCCCTGTAGACTACTTACTTAAACTTTAGCCAAGTGTAGGAAACCTCCAAAAATGCGTACAATTGCACCAGCAGCCAGAAGAAATAATCCAGCAACTACCTGTAAGTAGTTCATGATCCCTTTAAATAGTGCTAGTTTAGGGTGGGGTGGGAGTCATTCATGCCAGTTAACGTCATGTTCAGCTGTGCAAGGTTTGCTGGAGTGTGGAGTGGCAAAATAGCAGCGGTGCCTTCAAATCAGCATTGCACACCAATTTGCATCATGATCTAGCTGCTCTGCATGCTGCCATCAGTTGTTAGGTGCGTGCGCATAAACCCCTTTACCAAGACGGTATCCTGCGCACTTCCCATCAGAAGTGTACCTTGGACCCAATTTAACCCCCACGATACTTTAGAATTAACCAGTGTAGATGGTCATTGGAATTAGTGGCTACCCTCTCATCATTTAAAATCAAATATCACTTCTGATGAAAAGAAAATTTACACACAACCACACTGTAGTCATTGCATCAGAATTGGTAGTCTTTCCATTTAAACTGTGGCCTTTCAATTGAGAAACCTATGCGAACGATCAAGGCACATAATGCAAGACATTATCAGTGTGAAAAGACAGGAGACAAGACAAGATAAATCAAAAAGTGGTGATTAGGTGATATTAAACTTGGGTTTTAAAAGTCTGTGTATTATGGGAGGAAAAGAACACTAAAAGAATTAAGTAATCAAAGAAGTGGTAGTCATTGGTTGGGTTTGCAAAAGACAGAAGAAACTGTGGTTTTGCAATTATTCCATGCGCTATTAGTGTATATGAATACTTAATACTTTTGTATGAAATTCCCTTGTCCGCTATTTTAACAAAGTTACTAACCTACTTAAAATAAATAATGTACTTCCAGGCCCATGGTCTTTGAAGAATTGAAAGAGACAAAGTTATTGAAACGGTTATATTTTCTATTATCAATATACCTACATCAACATTCAACGTTCAATTAGTTCAACAGCTGCCCTGAAGTGATAAAGCAGATCACTTACAATGTCAATTCCACCTCCAAGCCTGGGAGAGCAGACTGTGCCAACAAAGGCCATTCCCAAAATTCCACTAAACTGTGCTTTACCTCTGAAATAGAAAAGGAACAATGAAACAAGTGAAGTCACTCTTGACCCACCCAGGTAAACTGGTTTTGTGACATTGGCTCTGTAGGTATCTGATGGCTCAAAATTAAGAATGCTTTTATGTTGGCTCTACGAAATAATAATGAAAATATATATTTGTTGTCTGACTAAGATATCTGAAGATATTGGGGGTGAAATTGGACACGGGTGGGGACACAAATTTGCAGGATCGCATCTGTCGCCTATTACACGCTCCGCACAATATTCGGACCCAATGACCTCAATAGAACTGAATGTTAGGCATGTCGTATAATGGCCGGCAAATGCCATCCCGCCTGTTTTGCAGCCCCGCCCATGTCCGATTTCACCTCCATTCTGTCAATACCGATATTGCCTTTTTATCTTTAGGTTAAACTGTTTGAAAGTAATCTAAACCTGATAAGAACGCATCGTTTTGTATCACAAGTTGCTTAATTATACACCTCAGTTCTGCCCTGATGATGCATATGATCAATATCTGGTTTATGCTGAGTTAGTTGATGTCAAGCTGGGGTGGTGATAGGAACACCAAAACTGGCCTCACGTTTCTCAAGCTAAGGATAAGGAAACCAACCAGGTCGCTGTCCAGTGACCCCTGCTGAAAAGTGGACAATGCTGAGGACAGGATTAAGGTCAAATGTGATGCTGCCCATGTTGAATATCCAGGCAACACTGCTCCCTAGGTTCACATATAAAGAATGGCCATTCTTGGGGTGAAGGAGCTACCAGATCCCAGAGAAAGGTACTTTAGCATTATCCAATGCTGCGAGGGGAGGAAGGGAAAATTATGGGCATAAATTAGTTAAAATTTTGCTGTACGCCCTTCAAAAAAATTTTTAAAAAAATATTTACATTAGAGACAAATCAGCTTGGACTGTCCATGTGAAGACCCCGGCAAAAATGGCAGTGGCTATACCAGGAGTGGGAATGGGAAAGTATGTGGTGAACTTCCATTTTCGCCCACTAGTGCCCTGTTCCTGCTGGGCGGAGGCTGTGAAAATCAGACAGCTCCAAGATTGTAACTAGTCATAGACAACCATAACTCCATGTTAATACATGGGAGCTGATTGCAGGATTTAAAGCTACTATAACCTTTTTTTTATATACTTATTGGACTTATGTTAAAAATAATCCATGGATTCATAGTGGATACATATAGTTTTATAGTTTGCAAACTGTACCACTCTGACATTCTCTGCAGTTTGCTTATGTTTATCAGGATTAAAATGATCAAATGTAAATTAAACATAAGGGGCTCGAATTTAGCAGGCCTGCGGGTTCCCAGCGGGTGGTCCTCCGGGAGCGTCGAAAACGCAAACGGCGAAATTAGTGGGTTGCCCACGCGATCGTAGCAGGCAACCCACTAATAGGATCCAATTACCTGCTCCTCCGGGGTCCACGGCGCTGGCCCGCGCGTCGGTCGGGCTGCGCATGCGCAGTACGATCTGTCAGCTGGAGGCTCTCTAGTTAAAGGGGCAGTCCTCCACTGACAGATGCTGCAACCAATGGGACAAATTGCAGCATGGAGCAGCCCAGGGGGAAGGCTGCTCCCAGTTTAATGATGCCTCACCCCAGGTATCATCAGATGGGGTGAGGAGGAGGGGGAGGACACAGATCTTCCCCCCGGCGGGCGGGAGGAAGCGGCCTGCCTCTGCCACCAAGAAGGCCTGGCTCGAGGTGGCAGAGGGGGTCACCTGCGCCACCAACATATGGCCCACCTGCATACAGTGCAGGAGGCGCTGCAATGACCGCAGTAGGTCAGCCACAGTGAGAACACGAAGTCTTTCCCCTACACTCCGTCTGCCACAACACTGCCCCCACCCCAAATCTCCTTCGGCACCGCCAACACTATTCTGTCACATCACCCTTCATGCCCACTCACACCCCATCCTCATCTTACCTCCACCTACTCACCTCGCCAGTACTCATCCTGCCACTAACACGCAACCCAATCCTCATACAATCTCATGGCTCCATCCCATACTCACCCTCTCGTGCATCTCCCTCACGGCCAGCCTCACTCAACCTGCCACCACCTGTGCTGCAGCCACAGGGCATGCATCACATATGTGCAGTAGGCAGGGTAAGGCAAACGTCTCGTCAGCATGAAGGGGGTGCACAAGGGTGTCTGAGGGTTTGTCATGGGTGTTACCCATATTGAATTTCAGAGCCACAAACAGCACACATTATATTGACACCACCACTGCCATGTCTCCGCGAATCCTGTCCATTGTGTCCAATAATGCCCGCTCCTGGGTATCACTATGAGGACCCACCACTGATGCCACCCATCGTGTTACTGCAGAGTAGGTGCAGGTGTATTTGCAGGGCTCGTCCGCGCAGACGACTGAGAGACATCGGCGGTGTAGCCGGCTGCACCCTGGAAGGATGCGGAGGAGAAGGTGTGGAGGACAGTGGTGACTTTGCCAGCGACAGGTAAGCAGTTGGTGCTGGGGCCAGCCAGGAGCAGCTCGGCATGAAAGAGGCTGCAGATCTCCACGACTACATGTCGAGCGAATCTGCGCCTCCCTGTGCACTGCTGCTCGGAGAGGTCCGGGGAGCTGCGCCTCGGTCTGTGGACCCTGTGGCGAGGGTAGTGCCCTCTGCGACGCGTCTCTCTCTGCGGTAGCCCTCCCTCCTGCTGTGCAGGTGGGCGTGCAACCACACCGTGTTGGGGGGATCCACGTCTCTGCGGCGGATGGCGTGGACTGCGAGGCTGCTGGTGCTGGTCATGCTCTTCGTCCTCCGAGGGTGTCCACACACCACCCAACTGGCAGGTGTTGGTCTGAGGGGTTGTGCAGGGTAGGTGTGTGGGTCCTCGGACTGGGGCTGCGGTTTCGTGTCGGTCTGTCCTCTGGCTTGGCCGGGGGGTGGTGGGGGGCAGGGGTTGCCCTATGTGACGCGGTGGCCTCCTGCGTGGGTGAGGGCTCTCCCCCGTGGAGCTCACCTTGGCACCTGCCACAGGCTGCTGGCTGCAACACGCCTGGTTTGAAGGGTCCTGTTTCCCCCAGTGTGGGAAACTGACTGCCTTGAACCTAAAATCCCACACTTCCTCTTTTGACAGCTGCTTCAGCTCATTAACTGACCACAACGAGCAAGTTAAGTGCTCTCAAGTGGAACCCCGCTGGCTTTAATTGCCTGCGGGATTCCCACCAGCGGGGCTTTCGCGCACAGCCCCGCACGTCAGCGCGGTACCCGGAAGTGGCCGGGATTTCGTCCGAATCCGGTCACGTGACCGGAGATCGGGATTTTCGGGGCCCCCCCGCTGGAAACCCGCAGGTAACCCGACCCTAAAATCGAGCCCAAAAACTCTTTAAAAATGTCTGAAACCACTTGTGCTTATTCTAGACATAGTGGCAGAGGGACTCAATGGATAACTATTAATTTTCAGACCAGGAAAAGGGAGAGAGAGCGAGAGAGAGAAAAAGGAAGAGTAAAATCCGCGAGAGTCCTTTTAAAAAAAATTATTGACAAACCCAGGTGGGGCCCAAGACCCGTAATGCAGAAGATGAGGTAAGTCAAGAAACAGTGATTAAGTGTTGCCAAGCTTTAGTTTTAAAAGCCTATAGATTGTAGAGTGATAGGAAGACCGAAGAGCTCCATAGTTAAGAAGTCCTGGCAAGATAAAAAAATGTAACTTGGTAGATATACTTCTATTACAGCAGGTAGTTATTAAGCAGTACACTTGATAAGTTGCTTCACACTGTTGTTGTATAATGCAACATTGAAGAAGACTTTACAACGTGAATCACACACTTATACATTTACGTGCTTAAAGGGGTATCCACCAAAGTTATGGCAACAGAGTGGGAGAGCCCTGAGGAACTTCCCACACAAATAAACTTACAGAATCAGATGTCCACTGTCATGTCTCTTCTCAGGAAGCAGGACTCGTTCACGCCATCTTACAAAATTACCCAAAACCTCTCCAGCACTTCCAGTAATAGCAATCTGATTTTTATCTTTCCAGATCACAAGACCAGTCAGTATGACACCAATATTCAGAGAGCTGAACATCTGAAAGGTGATGAAAATAATAAAAAGTGTTGAAAGGAGAGGGAAAGTGCCGGGGGAATACTTCTAGTATCAAGTGCTTTCTCTACCTGTATAATTAACATACAAAATCTATAGGGTCGATTTTAACCCTGCTCGCCCGGTGGGAATGGTGTGGGCAGGGGGTTAAAATGGAGGCAGGGCAGAAATGGCTGTATTCCCCCAGCATTCTCGCACCCCCAACATTTTAGCTCCTGGGTTTTTGGGAGTTTGGAATCCGCCCATCGCAGGCAAGCAGGGGGTGTAATAAATATTGAAATGTCAGGGTCCAATGATGTCGTTTGGATTCAGTCACCAATTTAACTCAGAGATGTCTCCAAGCTACCAGCAAAAGCCAGAAGAGTCGCAGGTAAGTAAGTATTACTTTTCTGAAAGCTGATTTTCCAATGTCCTAGGTAAACCATAAGAGTTGGTATCAGCTGTTGCTTTTCTGCCAGTACTAAATTTTCCTAGATCAAGGACCTGCAGATTGGCATTCAGTCAATCTAAATTATCCACTTCCAGTAAGTCAATGGAGATGCTCTGGAACACACTCAGGTGGGACCTGTCTTAACGTACCTAGTGTTTTCGATGAGGTACAGATTGGACAAAGGGATGTGATGCACACCACCAATTAAACAATAATCACTGTGATCATTAACCATATACCTCCAACCATAATAATGTCCAACTTGCTTCCCCTAACCTACGCTACACCCAACCTACTACCTCTAAACCACACCATATCTGATCTGCCATCTATAATCCCCATCACACATGATCTGTTATCTCTAAACTATACCACACCAGATCTGTTACCTCTAGTCCATGCCTCTAACTGCACCCGCCTCTAATCCATACCTCATCTAAACTTGTTTCTCACAAGGATTACTAATGTTCTATGAACGTTCAAAGACAGGAATGTTACATCCGGATTAAATAACTGAATATTGAAATTCATACATACTCCATTAACAATATGAACCAGTTCAACCATTTGCTCCTGAATCACAGTTTCATTCCTGTTGTGCAAATTGTACTGGAAAACACAAAATATGAATGAATGTAAGCTTCCTTAGTGATACTGATATCCTTTTGAAGCTAATTTTGAACTAATTTAAATAAATTTATACTCACTTTGTCATTGTCAACAACCAAAACCAACTCCACATAACTGGTTCTTGGTAAAACAGCTCGCTTTTTCTAATGGTTAAACATGAAGGTAGAATTAGATCACTTTTTACTGGAAATATCTGAATATACCTAATTCTTAGCTATGTCACTTGTATACTAGATGCAAGATTTTCTTACATGTAGCATTTGGTTTACAAAATAAGTATCTTATTTTATGACTACAATATCAAAATATATATAAATACATTTTGACCAGGTTGCTAACATTTTTTTAAGGGGAAACAATTTATGCCACAGTAATATAACAGGATACCAGTTTTTCCCAAGATTCCATATAAAATTGTTTCCGGTACATTACCTGAAATTGATCTGATTGTGCATTTTATCACCTAAGACATTATTTGCTAAAACACAGCCCAACAAATGTACTGCTTTGAAACAGGTAGATGTGATATCCTAATACAATCAGAAAAAAAGTCAAAAAATATGTATACATATTTCTATATGGATAGACTGGAGAAGCTGGGGTTGTTCTCCTTGGGACAGAGACGGTTGCAAGGAGATTTGATAGAGGTATTCAAAATGATGAAGGGTCTAGACAGAGTAGATAGAGAGAAACTGTTCCCATTGGCAGAAGGGTCGAAAATCAGAGGACATAGATTTAAGGTGATTGGCAAAAGAACCAACGGTGACATGAGGAAAAACTCTTTTACACAGTGAGTGCACTGCCCAAGGGGGTGGTGGAGGCAGATTCAATCATGGCCTTCAAAAGGGAACTGGATAAGTACTTGAAAGGAAAAAAATTGCAGGGCTACGGGGATAGGGCGGGGGAGTGGGGCGAGCTGGATTGCTCTTGCATCGAGCTGGCATGGACTCGATGGGCCGAATGGCCACCTTCTGTGCTGTAACCTTTCTATGATTCTATGAAGTAAAATGATTGACTAGAACTGCCTAGCAAGACTGTCCTCCCTCCCCATGTTCTCTGGGATTGGGGGAGGGGAACTGTATTACACAAAAATTGACAGCGACACAGTTTGAAAATACTATTAAAATTGAATTAAGTTGGAGGGGTCAGGCTCCCAATGTTTCCCTGCTCACCCTTTCCCAGTCAGCATGTGTGACTATAGAATGTAATACAAAGAACCTTTCTGAGATTGAAAAATAGTGTATCTTTTTATAGATTTCTGTTGAGAATGGGAGATGTCTCCAGCAGTACTCAGCTTAAGAGCCAATTTGACAACAGAACGCTAGAACAAACTTTTATGTGTATATGTATAATAAATCCAAACAAACAAGACATATATACATTCTAAACAGCATTTACTTTGTAGCTTTGCCTGAATGGCAAGACTGTGAATGAAGAACTCTTAAAGAGAGGTTTACCGTCAGAACCGAATTAAGAAACATCTGCAGCTGACCTTGCCGTTTGGGGTGAAAATCCCGACAGGTCAGCTCCTGGCAGCTCCAGGGTGGGTAACTGACTGTGGAGATTTTAACTGCCCGCTTGCTCGGTTTCCAAGAAGCTGTTGATGCTAGGTCAATTTAAAATTTTGAAACTGTGATTGATAGATTTTTGTTAGGCAAGGGTATTAAGGGTCACAGAACCAAGGCAGGTAGATGGAGTTAAGATACAGATCAGCCATGATCTAATTGAAAGGCGGAACAGGCTCAAGGGGCTGAATAGCCTACTCCTGTTACTATATTTCCACCGGGCAGATAAGGTTAAAATCACCCCATAGTTTAAACAGGGGCATTAACAATCAGACTGGCTGTTTAACCAATGTGCACGATGAGTTCCTGTTTTTGTTAGTTAAGAGGCATGTGCAGTATTCTGATTAACTGGCAATGACGGTATGATCTGTACCCTTCAGAAATGTCCATCCAGTTTCTGACACCGGCAGCTTTACCCTACTGGACATGGATAAAAACTAATTGTAATATACTTAGGAACCTGTCATATTTTTTGTCTCCAAAAGTTACTAATTTGTCAGTTTTTAAATAATTAATCAATGAAATAGAGCTGCAATTACCCTCAGGTGCTGCACCAAACTCCCATAGCTTGAGTGATGATGGTCATCATTCGTTGGTCCACCGTGGTGAGGTACACCACACACAAAAGGTGCAGTCTGCATGTCTTCCAGTCGATAGATCAGGTGTTCAAATGTAAATGAGCTTTCTAATGGCTCAATTCCAAAACTTTTTTCACCAATAAAAATAATTCCCCTGCAATAATTACACAAGAGGGATGAGGAGTACATGTTGTCTAGTGACTGCAATGAAGAAATTAAAGGACCAATTCCATGATCCCATGCTTCCAGCAGGGAGCCAGACTCATGGAACTGCGTTCTGGGTGCATACCTCATCATTTTTAGAATGAGTTCTCCCATTGCCAATGTCTGACAAAGGAGTTCTCAATGTATTTTAAAATAATTGTTGGAACCCACTCACCATTTTTGACACTATATATATATATATATATATATTTTTAGCTCTTGGCAGAGTTGAATAACCAGAGCTAAAAATTTCAATAATATAAAGCTGTGTGCAATTTCATAATGTATGTTATTATATTGGTTCAAGTCCAGGTAATTCCAGAAAGATGCTTAGATGTGATGAAAGCAATTTTTTGTAAGACCTGAAAATGCTTAGTCATTGTCACAGGATATATTGAAGTAAATCTAACCCTACCATCTATATTATTTAATCCAGGCTAGCTACTTTCTATGTAGCAATTCCATAGTGCCAGAAGCACATTCTGTTCCATATGACAATTGGTCATCCATTGCTGTTTTGAAGCAGTTCTTAATATAACCTGTCCCATTTACAATGTTATCTGAAAATTAATTGAATAGCCTCCATCTGCTCAATCAAGAAGTTTTATAAGGATAACCTATTGGTTTTATTGCCATACAGACTATTCCCTCTTATGGTTCTTAATTGGACACTGATAACATCCTGTGAAATAGTGTCACGCATTTTCCCTATTGCTGATGTTAGACTAAGTGGTCTAGAATCTCACATCAGGTCTTGCCCTTTTTTTAAATATTGGAATATTGCTTGCCATCATCCAGTTCTCAAGTACAGCCCCTACACTTATAGTGCTCCTCAGTATTAACCCTCACTTCACCTATTTCTTCACTCATTTCCTTGATAGTTCTGGAGTATCATTGCCATATGAACACTTAATACATTCATATGAAATTACTTTGACTGCTATTTTAATGGAGGAATTAACCTGCTCAAAACAAAACGAGCAGGTTAACACCTTGAACTAGAGGACACGTAATCGGGAAATAAAAAGCTGGTATCAGTAAAAGTGACCATGAAGCTGTCGGATTGTCGTAAAAACCCAACCGGTTCACCAATGTCCTTTAGGGAAGGATACCTGCTGTCCTTACCCGGTCTGGCCTATATGTGACTCCAGTCCCACACCGTTGTGGTTGACTCTTAATGTCCTCTGAAGTGGCCTATCAAGCCATTCAGTTGTATCAAACCGCTACACTGCCGTGGTTCAAGAAAAAGGCCCACCACCACCTTCTTAGGGCAACTAGGGATGGGCAATAAATGCCTGCCTTGCCAGTGACACTCACATCCTGAGAATGAATAAAAAAAACCTTGAACTAGGGGACACAGTGATTTCATATAAATATGTTAAGTGTTCATACGTTAATATTGGCCTGCGTCATTTCTATGCGTAATATAACAATAAAACTAAAATGTTATTTTCAATTGAAAATTAAATGCTTTAATTCTACTTATCCTGCTCTATCTTTCCCTCATTCTCCATTTAAAAAAAAAATTCTCCTTGATTTTCTATCCCCTCCTCTCCTGTAATTGTCGACTTCCTTATTATGATACAGTTCCACAGTCGATATCACCCTCCAGTACTTTGTCCAACTGAACACTGTTTATGTGTGAGTCTTGTTAGCAAATACTGGCAGGCTATCCAACTATGGAGAACGTCACAACCAAGTCCAATCCTGATATCCATTCAGGCAGGGATTACTGATATCAGTAAAAGTGACCATGAACCTGAGGAGCAGGGCCATGACCCATTTTCCTTTACTAACCTGGGCTGCTGAAGACAATTCTTGATTCCAGACTATTGCTGCCCCAATCTATATCAGTTATTTCAGCACAACCTGTGGCTTAAACTGGGATCTTCCTGATCTGTGTGGGTCTGGAATGGCATCTTAAATGTTACTTTATTCTACTTAATTGATCTTAATCTATCTTTTCTAAATCTGTTCTAATTTTAAAACTTTTTAATGCCTTCTTCTGCCTCTTGATTCTTATGGTCCATCTTAGAGGTGGGAACAATTTCCAAATTGCTCTACTGGCTTTTCATTGGCTGAAAAACATTTTAATGTCCCTCTTTTCATACAATCAGAAGCTTAGCACGTAAAGATTGACATGATTGTATCTTGGAGCTTTGATACATTTTTGTTAGCCTTAGCTCAGTGTCATAAGATTGTGGGTTCAAGCTCCACGCCAGAGACTTGAGCACTTAATCGAGGTTGACAATTCAGTGTAGTACTGAGGGAGTGCTGCAATGTTGGAAGTGCTGTCTCTCAGGTGAGACATTAAACCAAAGGCCCCACCTGCTCTTTCAGGTGGATGTAAAAGATCCCAGGGGAGTTTTCTTGGTATCCTGGCCAACATTTATCCCTCACCCAACATTACTAAAACAGATTATGTGGTCATTTGTCTCATTGCTGCTTGCAGGGCCTTGCAAATTGGCTGCGCATTTCCCTACATTACAATAGTGACTGAAATTCAAGACTACTTCACTGGCTGTGAAGCACTTTGGGATACCCTAAAGTTGTGAAAGATGCTATATAAATGAGAGTTTGTTCTTTCTTTCTCTTACATATCAACACATGAGAAGGCTTGCTACAAGTGAACTCAGCACTGGCCCCCAGATCCTGACAATGCCTGGACAAATAAAATTGTCCATGGTGTTGGAAGGATTAATTTCTTTGAGTTTCTTCCCGAAGGGTTAAATTCTAGAAGGATATGTTAATAGGCTGAGAGTAAGTAAGGTGGGAGGAGGCTCGTATGGAGGATAAACACTGGGATGGATCTGTTGTGCTGAATGGCCTATTTCTGTGCTGTAAAATTCTATGTAATAAATAATAGTCCCTGAGACATCACCAACTGTTGACCTGTATCCCCATTGCCAAAGTATCTGTTCTACTACCAGAAAGAAATGCCACTATACTTTGAGTGACTGTTGGATTCACATTACAGCACACTCTTGACTTCGATACCTAGAGGAGCAGACATGGACCATTGCTATTTTAGGATAAATATTTAATTAATAGATTTCGACAATTGACTTGTGTCTGCTTTGAGCAATATAGCACTGAGTAATTCTGCTGGCTCCATATCTCCCTCCAGTCATGCATTGTGGTCAACAGTTTCACAGCTAGACCCTTATTAAACTATCCACAAGGGTCTTTGATGTAAACCATACTAAAATTCCTCAGTCTATTGCCATTATCAATCCAACTAAACAGACTGCTCCGGTACCCAGAACTTTAAACTTATTCTCCACAGGAATTTCTTATTTACAATGAAGACATTCCAGACAACACCAAACCTGACATTCCAAGGCATTTAGAGGTATCTAAGATAGCTGAAAGTAAATCAAGATTTGCCTTGCAACTGATCAGTATAGATTAAAATCAATAAAATAGTGAATTTCCTTTGAATCCGAATTGATATCACACACTGTTATTTGTTGCTCTTAGTTAAGTGGGGTTATGGACATATGATAAAGCGTAGGTTTGGCCGACTGGGGTGAGGGGTCAAACTCGAGATTTGACCAACTTGGCAGGAAGGGGAACTGGGGAATACTGACACACCTAACTGGAAGGCCGAACCAGAAAATGCACAGACTTTCAGGCGGAACCTGGAGGCTGAAGACGGGCGACAGAGATTCCTGAGAACGATATGGTGGCGGTCCTCCAAAGCCGCGTTGGCTGAATTAAAAATGATTTGGGAAGGTCAGAACCCCGCCCCCTCCCCCCCCCCCCCCACACCCCCAAACCCTCACTGGTACTGCCAATGGAAAGAGGGACAAGACTGACTGGTCCATTCAGTATATATATAAAGTATTTATTTAAAAATTCTTGGATAAAATAGGGGTCACCATGGCTTAATTTATAACGCTCTCACCTCTGGGACAGAAGGTTGTGAGTTTGAGCCTCACTTCAGGACTTGAGCACATAGCCTAGGCTGACACTCCAATGCAGTACAGAACAAGTACTGCATTGTTGGCAGTGTCATCCCTTGGATGGTATCTTAAACTAAGGTGCAGTCCACCTGTTTAGATGGGTGTTAAAGATACCACAACATAACTTGAAGAAGAGCATGGTGTTCTCCTGGTGTCTTGGTCAACATTCCTCACTTGCTGTGCACAAAGTGGCAGCAGCATTTGCCTACAAAAAAAGTTGCTGCATTTCAGAAAATAATTAATTGAATGTGAAGTGTTTTGAGACAATTCTGAGACATGATAAGTTCTGAGAGATATGATAAGGCGTATATATATAAACGCAAATTTTTCTTTCTAAATGACATTAGATGAAAAGTATAATTCATAAGATTTAAGTCAATCACTTCAAGTAAAATATTCAGCTTAATTGAGGGATATATGAAACTGTTTTTAGTTGTAAAACAAAAGCAGTTGTAATACAATACCTGATACCCATGCATGTGCTGAACAAAACTTTGGAATTAGTAAAACCCTCCACAACCCCGTGGTAGTAACAGTGGATCTGAAATGAATGATTCATTGTGGATATTAATTATTGGGTTTTACAGTATAAATAAGCTTGACATCATTAGTAAAATACAGTCTTCGTTTTTAGTGAAGAGCTGAGTGGTCTAGAGAAAATTGCAATGAACATTTTCCACCCCCATTTTCATCCTCCTTACTGGAGTACAGTTCCATGGGCTGGTTCACTCTCCAGTACCCTGCTCAACTGGCTATTCTTCATGTGTGAGCCCAGACAGTGATTGTGCGCAGGCTGTTTAAGCATGAGCTCATTACAACTGAGTTAGTCCTGTGCTTACCCGACATCTACACACACGCACACTTTTCAGCAGATGTCACTGGATAGTGATCAGGCACACTAGCTGATTTTCTCTGCAGTTACCCAGTGCACTGAAGCAAATTCTAGTGCCCCAATACTACCCAGGTTAGGATCAACTAACTCCATACACTTAAACCAGCACTTAAACCTGGTATCTGAGTAGGAATTCCAATTTAGTGTCAATTTCTGCCAAATTATAAGAGTTTTGTTTAGCGGGCTCATGCTAACCAGGACTGGCCAGTCAGTAACATTTTGTGCTCACTGACCTACCTTGGCTCCCGATTCGGCAATGCCTCAATTTTAGAATTCTCATCCTGTTTTCGGATACCTCTGCGGCCTCGTCCCTCCCTGTCTCTGTGGCCTCCTCCATCCCTACAACCCTCTGCGATCTCTGCGCTTTTCCAATTCTGGCCTCTTGTGCATCCCTGATTTTAATTATTCCACCATTGGTGGCTGTGCCTTCAGTTGCCTAGGCTCTAAGCTCTGGAAATCCCTCCAAAACCCCTCTGCCTCAATACCTCGCTCTCCTCCTTTAAGACGCTCCTTAAAGCCTACCTCTTCGACCCAATTATTTTGGTCACCTGTCCTAATATCTCCTTATGTTACTCGGTGTCAAGTTTGGTTTGATAGCGCTCCTGTGAAGCGCCTTGGGGCATTTTACCATGTTAAAAGCGCTATATAAATGCAAGTTGTTGTTGTTGTAGAACCCTTACAGCTAACAGAGCTTCTGAAATGTTAGCTTCTCTGTTCTCTCCACAGATGCTGATTGACCTGCCGAGTGTACCCAGCATTTTCAATTTTTGTTTCAGATTTGGAGTCTCTACAGTTTCTTGCTTTTTTTTAAGAGAAACTTCATCCTGGCAATCAGTCACGGATTTGAATTTTACATAGAAACATAGAAACATAGAAAATAGGAGCAAGAGTAGGCCATTCGGCCCTTCGGGCCTGCTCTGCCATTCAAAATGATCATGGCTGATCATCTAACTCATTACCCTGTTCCCGCTTTTTCCCCAAATCCCTTGAACCCTTTAGCATTAAGAAATATATCTATCTCCTTCTTGAATACATCTAATGACTTGGCCTCCACTGCCTTCTGTGGTAGAGAATTCCACAGATTCACCACGCTCTGAGTGAAGAAATTTCTCCTCATCTCGGTTCTAAATGGCATACCCCGTATCCTGAGACTGTGACCCCTGGTTCTGGACTCCCCAGCCATCAGGAACATCCTCCCTGCATCTAGTCTGTTTAGTCCTGTTAGAATTTTATATGTTTCGATGAGATCACCTCGCATTCTTCTAAACTCGAGTGAATATAGGCCTAGTCGACCCAATCTCTCCTCATACGTCAGTCCTGCCATCCCAGGAATCAGTCTGGTAAACCTTCATTGCACTCCCTCCATGGCAAGGACATCCTTCCTCAGATAAGGAGACCAAAACTGCACATAATACTCCAGATGTGGTCTCACCAAGGCCCAGTGTAACTGCAGTAAGACATCCCTGCTCCTGTACTCAAATCCTCTTGCAATGAAGGCCAACATACCATTCGCTTTCCTAACTGCTTGCTGCACCCGAATGCTCGCTTTCAGCGACTGGTGTACAAGGACACCCAGGTCTCGTTGCACCTCCCTTTTTCCCAATCTATCACCATTCAGATAATAATCTGTCTTTCTGTTTTTATAACCAAAGTGGATAACCTCACATTTATCCATGTTATACTGCATCTGCCATGTTCTTGCCCACTCACCCAACTTGTCTAAATCACATTGGAGCCTCTTTGCATCCTCCTCACAGATCACATTCCACCCCAGCTTTGTGTCGTCTGCAAACTTGGAAATGTTACATTTAGTTCCCTCATCCAAATCATTGATATATATTGTGAATAGCTGGGGCCCAAGCACTGATCCCTGTGGTACCCCACTAGCCACTGCCTGCCACCCGGAAAAAGACCCATTTATTCCTACTCTCTGTTTCCTGTCTGTCAACCAATTCTCAATCCATGCCAGTATATTCCCCCCAATCCCATGTGCTTTAATTTTGCACACTAACCTCTTGTGTGGAACCTTATCAAAAGCCTTCTGAAAATCCAAGTACACCACATCCACTGGTTCTACCCTATCTATTTTACTAGTTACATCCTCAAAAAACTCCAGTAGATTTGTTAAGCATGATTTTCCTTTCATAAACCCATGCTGACTTTGTCCAATCCCATTAATGCCTTCCAAGGGTTCTGTTATCACATATTTTATAATAGACTCTAGCATTTTCCCCACCACTGATGTTAGGCTAACTGGTCTATAATTCCTGTTTTTTCTCTCCCTCTTTTTTTAAATAGTGGGGTTACATTTGCCACCCTCCAATCTGTAGGAACTGTTCCAGAGTCTATAGAATTTTGGAAGATGATCAGCAATGCATCCATTATTTCCAGGGCCACTTCCTTTAGTACTCTGGTATGTAGATTATCAGGCCCTGGGAATTTGTCAGCTTTAGCCCCATTAATTTCCCTAGCACTATTTTTTTACTAATACTGGTTTCCTTCAGTTCCTCCCTCTCACTAGTCCTTTGGTCCCCTAACATTTCTGGGAGGTTATTTGTGTCCTCCTTTGTGAAGACAGAACCAATTTTATTCTAAGCAGTAACCCAGGCCAGAAAATCAACAAGTTGAAAAAGTCCAAACTTTTAATTTGGCCACAATGAATACAATCTTTCTGAAAGACTGCATATGTCGAATGAGCACAATGAACTTACTTGCTGTACAGTCATACAGCCTGCTAATAAATGCACGGACAACTCTATACAAAAAACTCTGGGAGCTCAGATAAAACTCACTGTCTCATTCCTGTTGCCATGTGCTGAGGATAGGAGGCTAAAAGACCCACTGCCATGAACTTACTTACCCGAATCTTGGGTTGAGCTGCCTTCATTCTGCCTTTTTTGTCATATGTATATTGTACAAAATCCTTAGCAAGTAGCTTCCTGTAAAATAAAATTTATAAAGCAATGATAATTAGCACCTTAGTACCTCGACTGATGACTTACTGGGTAAATGGTGTGCTGAGACAGAAAGAACTTCCATTTATATAGTGCCCTTTATGTTATCAGGATGTCCCAAAGCACTTCAAAACCATCAAATTACTTTTGAAATGCAGTTGCTGTTGTGGTGTTGCATACAGCAAGGTTGAACAAGCAGCAATGAGATAAATAACCACAAATAAAATGGAAATTATTGCAAATACTGCAATTCTGAAACAAAAACAGAAAATTGTGGAGGATGCATGCCCAAATTCCCAATATACGCTCTTGTCTCTGAGCCTCCATTCATAGCCCAAATGGCTGTGGGATATTAATAGTGATGGGATTAATGCTGTTCCCTCTCCTTCACTACAGCAATTGTGGGCAAGGGGATGTGAAGCAGTAGAAGCCTTTGAGCCAGACCGTGTGCCACGGGACTAGAATTATCAAGTTCCTTTTAGACTTTAAAAACACAGAAGCACATACTTTAATCTGCATTCTGCAGTGTCTCAATCATGAGGAGGAGATAACAAATTGTCCTCAGGGCACAACCAAAGCTATTTTTGTTTTATTATAAGGAAGCCCATTTGCTTAATACTTCACTCCTCCCTACAGTACTGATGCTGTTTTAGAAGTATATGGAGGTAGTTTTATGAAATTACACTCACCCGAAGATTTTCTGTCCATTAAGATTAAATGAACGGAAATCATGGGGTTTAACATGCAAATACCCAAAATGCACTCCCAGCGGGCAAGGCTCCACCATGAGAATGTGGTCTCATAAAATTACCTTTTATGTTTTTGAGAAATTATATTTTAAAACAGTTACTTTTATCTCACTCCAATGAATTAATCGTAGAGTGACTAAAGTATTTCTGCTGTGTTATACAGCTGAATGTCTGAGCAGTGTGGAACAAATACTGCCCATAACAGTGACATTTGTTTCATCACAATTTCCTGTCCTTCTTTTCTTATGGCAATGACTCCTCCTACCACACAATGACTGGACGTTTTAAGATGCTAAGGGGCATTTGATCATTCTAGTCCTGCAATAAACAAAATGGCTCAAAAGCCTCTACTGCTCCACATCTCCTTGCTCTATCTTGCTGTAATGAAGGAGCGGGAACAGCTTTGAATCCCAGCACATGGACAATGGCAGCCCTCCAGCGCTAGGCTATTCAGTGCTGCACGGCCAGAGTTGCCATCCTTTAGAGAAGGCATTAGACTGAGTCCCCATCTATCTGTTCCATTGATAAAGCTGGATATTAAAGATCCCATGACACTGTTTCGCAGAAGAGCAGCAAGTTCTCCAAGTGTTCTGACCAACATTCCTCCTTCAACCAACACCACCAAAACAGGTTAACTGGTCGTCTCAGTGCTGTGTGCAAAAAGGTTGGCTTACATAATAATAGTGGCTGTGCTTCAAAGTATATGAAGCGCTTGGGGGGATTTCTGTGAGACGTGATGAACCACTGTATAAATGCAAGTCCGTCTTTCTTTATCTCACCAAATGGCCATTCTTCATATTTGAGCCCAATTCGTGATGGTTGTCAGATTACTGAAGCATCAGAGCCAAGCCTGATATTCACACATCTACATTTTCCAGCAGGAGTCACTGGATAGTGATAAAAAGTGACTTTTTCCCCCTTCTTTGACCGTAGGGAGTCTAGTTCTAATGCCACCCACCACTGCCACCCTGACTGAAATCAGCTAACTTAGCATAGACCAG
The DNA here is from genome assembly GCF_035084215.1 of Heptranchias perlo. Lineage (NCBI taxonomy): Eukaryota > Metazoa > Chordata > Chondrichthyes > Hexanchiformes > Hexanchidae > Heptranchias > Heptranchias perlo. The sequence continues at coordinate 23,343,476 of NC_090345.1, read as the reverse complement.
AGATGGAAACAGGGAACCTCCTGGCCTGTATGACTCAGTACCAAACAACATGGTGAATCATCATGGTGGGAGATACAATTTCATTATCTAACATTTTAGAATGATTTAAATTCTAGATTTATATAGACCCACAAAAGGAATAACATATTTAAACACAATAAAATGATTAACAAATTATTACCAGTACTTACTTGTTCCTTTCCAGTTTTAGCATATACACTTCACCTTCCAAATCAATTGAATAAGACACTTGATCCATCCATTTTTCCTACAGTAATAACAATAAAAATAAATTTCAGTTTTTAAACAGGTTACAAAAGGCTCATTCTGTGTTGTCTGATTTATTAGCTTTGTATCATTTTAATAGAAACAACTTGGATTTCTATAGCACATTTAACATAGAAATAAGTCCGAAGACACTTCGCATAGAACATCAAACCTCTGTGGGAATTTCATAGTGATGACAAATGGCTTGTTAGAAAAGATGGGCTTTAAGTAAGCTTTTAATGACAAAGAGAAGGGGATCGAAGGGCAAAGAGAACTGTTACCAAAATGAGAATTGGAAGCAATCTATTGGCTTGGATAAGGAATTAGTTAGGAGGTAGGAGACAGAGAGTAGGGATAATGGGTATGTACTCCAATTAGCAGGATGTGGTGTCCCCCAGGGATCTGTATTGGGGCTGCAGCTTTTCACTATATTTATAAATGACTTGAATGAAGGAATAGAGAGCCGTATATCTAAGTTTGCTGATGACACTAAGTTAGAAGGCACAGTACATAATGTAGATGGGAACAGAAAGTTGCAAAGGAGCATTGATAGATTAAGTGAGGGGGCAAAACTGTGGCAGATGGAACTCAATGTGGGAAAGTGTGAGGTCATCCATTTTGGACCTAAGAAAGATAGATCGGAGCATTTTCCAAATGGCGAGAAGCTAGGAACTGTGGATGAGCAGAGAGATTTAGGGGTCTATGTTAAGAAATCACCTAAAAGCTAATGGACAGGTACAAAAAATTAATTAAAAAGGCTAACGGAATGTTGGCCTTTATCTCAAGGGGCCTGGAATAAAAGGACTGGAAGTTATGTTACAGCTGTACAAAGCTCTGGTTAGACCCCATCTGCAGTACTGCATTCAGTTCTGGGCACCGCACGTCAGGAAGGATACATTTGCCTTGGAGTGGGTGCAGAACAGATTCACCAGAATGATACTAAGGCTAAAAGGGTTATATTATGAAGACAGGTTGCATAGACTAGGCTTGTTTTCCCTTGAATATAGAAGATTATGGGGTGATCCAATTGAGGTGTTTAAAATGATTAAAGGATTTGATAGGGTAGAGAGAAACTATTTCCTCTGGTGGGAGAGTCCAGAACAAGGGGGCATAACCTTAAAATTAGAGCTAGGCTGTTCAGTGGTGATGTCAGAAAGCACTTCTTCACACAAAGGGTAGTGGAAATCTGGATTGCTCTCCCCCAAGAAGCAGATGAGGCTAGATCAATTGAAAATTTCAAAACTGAGATTGATAGATTTTTATTAGGAAAGGGTATTAAAGGTTACCAGAACGAAGGCGGGTAGATGGAGTTAATATACATATTAGCATAATCTAATTGAATGGCGAAACAGGCTCGATGGGCTGAATGGCCTACTCCTGTTCCTATGTTCCTATCTTCCTATAGAGGTGGAAGTGTTTGGGGAAGGAACTCCAGGGAGTATGCCCGAGGAAGCTGAAGGCCAATAGTGGAACAGAGGGAGAGGGCTATGCATAGAAGGTACACTGGAGAAGATATGAGACTGGAGGAAGCTGCAGAAGTAAGGTGGGGAAATCATTGTCCTCATCTACAAAGGATTTGTAGATGAGGACAATGATTTTAAATTTAATGCGTTGGGATGTAGGGAGCCAAGTAGGTCAGCGAGGACAGGGATGATGGACGAGCAGGTATTGTTATGAAATAGGATATGGATAGTACAGTTTAGATAAGTTGCAGTTTATGGAAGGTAGAGGATGGAAGGCCAATAAGGAGGACATTGAAAAAATCAAGCTTGCAGTGACAAAAGCATGGTTAAGGGTCTCAGTGGTGGTGGGGTTGAAGTACAGGGAGAGGTAAGCGATGTTGTGAAGATGGAGGTAAGTGATTCTATGCTGGAAAATGGACGGCTGTGAATTAAATATATCTCCCACCCCATGAGCGAAGGCCTTGGGCGATTGATTTGTATAAATTAATATTGCTGGTCCACTATTCTCTTTTGTGTGGAATTCCCCACTGTAGTATTTACATACATCACATGACAAGAGGAAAAGCATGAGCACAAAAGTTGCCTTTGTGAAGAAAACATCGCCAGTGAGACAACATCACCTGACAGAAAGAGAAACTGTAAGACATCGAGGGTGAAATTAATCTTCCACGGTGTACCAACCAGGCGGTAGGAGGTCTTCAATGGAAAGGAAAACCGGGCTCAGTGTATTACAGGCGGTCGATCCCCTACCACTTGGCTTGCACCCCGCCAAAGTTGAATTTTCACCCCACTGTTTTGCAATGAGTCACTAGGCAACACACCACATTTACCACATTAGGCAAATGATCATTACACAGTAGCATTCTAATTTAGGAAGAAACTGCCTAGAAACTCACACTTCATCACAATTTTATTTCAAGGCATAGTGTTTTTCACACTAGTTATTCAATATTATTGGAACTCCATTACAATGTTTAAGCTCTCACTGGTGTACAACTTTTCACGTCAGTATTAATTCAAAATATACCACACTTCTTACATCAATGCTGCATACTACACATTAGTTACCACTCTACAGAATCAATAGACTCGGTGATTAGAGAACATCTCTGTTATGAAAATATGAAATACAACTGTTGATGATATTCCTGTGGCACTGACATAATTCTTTTAACACTTTATTGTACCATATATATAATGGTACAGAATAACAATGATAATGAGGATTACTTATATGAATTGCAAAAATCCAAAATGAGTTAATCTGATAGGTTTTACAACATTTCTAGTGGAGCCAGCACATACCTGGCCAGCATGTCGTTTCTCTCGTTCCCTTACAAGTTTAGGAATGGTGATTTCATAGGCAGAAAGCTTAGATGTCTGGTGGGAAGATGCATCTAATCAAATAAAACAAAAAAAAAAAATCAAGTTTTGAATTATGATTTGAGCAACTATCAAATTGCAGTCACTGTCATGTCAAACCATCCAAAAGTCAATCACTAGTTAATAAATGTTCCTGCATTTTAAAATGAAACTTTATAGTCAATGAAAAGTAATTTAATCCTTTCAGTGGATATAACACACTCTAACCCATGTGTCATGCTATAAAGCTAACAAAGGGACCTTAGAAAGCATGTCCACAGATCCCTGAAGGTAGCAGAACAGGTAGATAAGGTGGTTAAAAAGGCATACAGGATACTTTCCTTTATTAGCCGAGTCATAGAATATAAGAGCAGGGAGGTTATGCTAGAACTGTATAAAACATTGGTTAGGCCACAGCTTGAGTACTGCGTACAGTTCTGGTCACCACATTACAAGAAAGATATGATTGCACTAGAGAGGAGATTTACAAGGATGTTGCCAGGGCTGGAGAATTTTAGCTATGAGAAAAGATTGGATAGGCTGGGGTTGTTTTCTTTGGAACAAAGGAGGCTGAGGGGAGATTTAATTGAGGTATATAAAATTCTGAGGGGACTAGACAGAGGACCTATTTCACTTAGCAGAGAGGTCAGTGACCAGGGGGCATAGATTCAAAGTAATTGGTAGAAGGATTAGAGGGGAGCTGAGGAGAAATCTTTTCACCCAGAGGGTATTGGGGGTCTGGAATTCACTGCCTGAAAGGGTGCTAGACGCAGAAACCTTCAACTCATTTAAAAAGTACTCAGATGTGCACTTGAAGTGCTATAACCTAAGTGCTGGAAAGTGGAATTAAGCTGGATAGCTCTTTTTAGGCTGGCACGGACATGATGGGCCGAATGGCCTCCTTCTGTGCCGTAACTTTCTATCATTCTATTCTATGAAAACAGTAACACATTGAGGGATTAATATTTTGTCAGTTTATCAACACTGTCCCAGAATCAAGACATATTTCAAAACATACTGGTGAGCAAAATTACAGCTTTCACAATTGATTTGGAAGATTTAATTATAAGTCATGCTAAAGAAATAAAGAACTTGCATTTATATAGCGCCTTTCACAACCTCAGGATGTCCCAAAGTGCTTTACAGCCAATTAAGTACTTTTCAAGTGTAGTCACTGTTGCAATGTAGGAAGCTTGGCAGACAATTTGCATACAGCAAGGTCCCACAAACAGCAATGAGATAGTCCGGATAATCTATTTTAGTAATGTTGGTTGAGGGATAAATATTGGCCTGGGCACTGGGAAGAACTCCCCTGCCCTTCTTTGAAATAGTGCCATGAGATCTTTTATGTCCACCTGAGAGGACATATGGGGCCTCAGTTTAATGTCTCATCCAAAAGACGGCACCACCGACAGTGTTCCCTCACTAATGCACTGAAGTGTCAGCCTAGATTTTGTGCTCAAGTCTCATGCTGCACAAAATGATTTGGTCAGCAGTGATATCTGGATTTATTTCACTGCATTTTACTGTAAAATATCATACTCTATTAGAACAGTAATAATGATAACCAACACAGCTTCGGAAAGGAAAGACCTTGTCCATCCAACCTCTTCAACTTTTGTGAAGAAATGACATTCTAAGTAGACTGTAGAAAGTTTTAAGTGAACTTCCAAAATTTCTTTCATAAAGTTTGGTATGAAGACTTTGCTTAACCTTACCAACAACAACAACTTGCATTTAACGTGGTAAAACATCGCAAGATGCTTCGCAGGAGCGTTATCAGACAAAATTTGACACCGAGCCACATAAGAAGATATCAGGACAGGTGACCAAAAACTTGGTCAAAGGGGTATGTTTTAAAGAAGTCTTAAAGGAGGAGATAGAAGTGGAAAGGAGGAGAGTTTTAAGTAGGGAATTTCAGAGCTTAAGGCCTAGACAGCTGAAGTCATGGCCACCAATTTTGGGGCAAAGGAAATCGGGGATGCATAAGAGGCTAGAATTGGAGGATCGCAGAGTTCTTGGAGGGTTGTAGAGCTGGAGGAGATTACAGAGAAAGGGAGGGGCAAGGCCATGGAGTGATGTGAACACAAGGATGAGAATTTTAAATTTGAGGCATTGCTGGACCGGGAGCCAATGTAGGCCGGTGAACACAGGGGTGATGGGTGAACAGGACTTGGTGCGAGTTAGGATACAGGCAGGAGTCTCGGATGAGCTCAGGTTTCTGGAGGGTGGAAGATGCGAGGCTGGCCAGGAGAGCATTGGAATGTTCGAGTCTGGAGGTAACAAAAGCATGGATGAAGGTTTCAGCGGCAGATGGGCTGAGGGGTGGAGATGAGCGATATTACGGAAGTGGATGTAGGCAGTCTTGGTGATGGAGAGGATTATGGGGTTAGAAGCTCAACTCAGGGGCAGACAATGGATTTGGTCTTCCCAATATATAACTGGAGGAAATTTCTGCTCATCCAGTACTGGATGTCGGACATGCAGCATGACAAATCAAAGGTAGTGGAGGGGCCAAGAGAGTTGGTGATGAGGCAGAGCTGGGTGTTATAAGCTTACATGTAGAATCTGACAATAAAGCAATGGAATTCAAGAATTGGCTGAAGTGTACAAAGCAACAGAAACATTTTAGGATTGTGGTATTGAGGTGCTTGTGGAATGGCCCCATGTATCGATAGTGGAACCTATACTGTTTCTGATTTACAGTGAAGTCTTTGATCTAGACTCTGAATGTAAACTGGTCGATTTTGCAGTTAATATGAATCTAGGGAAAGGAGTTGAATTTAAAGTGGCAGTCAAGAACCAAGAAAATTAATCAGGTAAAATTGTAAATAAGTGGAGCAATGGCAGATAAAATTTAATACTGATGTGTAAAGTAGTATACTGTACCGAGAAAGGAAAATGGATAACATACATACTCCATGAAAGGTGCTGAATTAGCTAAAGGTGGAAGTGAAAGAAATTGAAAGAAATCTAGAAGTATTCAGGCAAAAATGTAATTGAACAACACGCGGCCTTTAAAGAGGAGATGGATCGGGTACAGTCGAGGTACATTCCCACGAGGGGGGATGGTAGGGCAGCCAAAGCCAGAGCTCCCTGGATGACGAAAGAGATGAAGAGTAAGATCAAACAGAGAAAGGGGGCATATGACAGATGTCAGGTTGAATATGGGAAGTGAAAAAGGAAATAAGAGGGGCAAAGAGAGAGTATGAGAATAGACTGGCAACTAACATAAAAGGAAATCCAAAAGTTCTTCTACAGGCATATAAATAGTAAATGGCTAGTAAGAGGAGGGGGGGGGGAGCCCGATTAACAACCAAAAAGGAGACCTATGCATGGAGGCAGAGGGCATGGCTGAGGTACTAAATGAGTACTTTGCATCTATCTTTTCCAAGGAAGAATATGCTGCCCAAGTCACAGTAAAAGAGGAGGTAGTTGAGATACTAGCTGGGCTAAAAATTGACGAAGAGCAGGTACTAGAAAGGCTGGCTATGCTTAATGTAGATAAGTCACCAGATCCGGATGGGATGCATCCTAGGTTGTTGAGGGAAGTAAGGGTGGAAATTGCGGAGGTACTGGCCATAATCTTCCAATCACCCTTAGATAAGGGGGCGGTGCCAGAGAACTGGAGAATTGCAAGTGTTACACCCTTGTGCAAAAAAGGGTGTAAGGATAAACCCAGCAACTACAGGTCAGTCAGTTTAACCTTGGTGGTGTGGAAACGTTTAGAAATGATAATCCGGGACAAAATTAACAATCATTTCGACAAGTGTGGATTGATTAGGGAAAGCCAGCACAGATTTGTTAAAGGCAAATTGTGTTTATCTAACTTGATTGAGTTTTTTGATGAGGTAGCAGAGATGGTTGATGAGGGCAATGCGGTTGATGTGATGTATATGGACTTTCAAAAGGTGTTTGATAAAGTGCCACATAATAGGCTTGTCAGCAAAGTTGAAGCCCATGGAATAAAAGGGGCATTGCAGCATGGATACGAAATTGGCTAAATGACAGGAAACAGAGTGTAGTGAGTGTGGTGAGCGGTTGTTTTTTGGACTGAAGGAAGGTATACAGTGGTGTTCCCCAGGGATTGGTACTAGGACCGCTGCTTTTTTTATATATATTAATGACTTGGACTTGAGTATACAGGGCACAATTTCAAAATTTGCAGATAACACAAAACTTGTAAGTGTAATGAACAGTGAGGAGGATAGTGATAGACTTCAAGAGGACATAGACAGGCTGGTGGAACGGGTGGACAAGTGGCAGATGAAATTTAATGCAGAGAAGTGTAAAGTGATACATTTTGGTAGGAAGAACGAGGAGAGGCAATATAAACTAAAGGGTACAATTCTAAAGAGGGTGCAGGAACAGAGAGATCTAGGGGTATATGTGACAAATGGTTGAAGGTGGCACGGCAGGTTGAGAAAGCAGTTAAAAAAGCATACGGGATCCTGGATTTTATAAACAGGGGCATAGAGTACAAAAGCAAGGAAGTCATGATAAACCTTTATAAAACACTGGTTCAACCACAACTGGAGTATTGTGTCCAGTTCCGGGCACCGCACTTTAGGAAGGGTGTGAAGGCCTTAGAGAGGGTACAGAAAAGATTTACTAGAATGGTTCCAGGGATGAGGGACTTCAGTTACGTGGACTGACTGAAAAAGCTGGGGTTGTTCTCCTTTGAGCAGAGAAGGTTGAGAGGAGATTAGATAGAGGTGTTCAAAATCATGTGGGGTCTAGACAGAGTAGATAGAGATAAATTGTTCCCATTGGCGGAAGGGTCAAGAACCAGAGGACACAGATTTAACGTGATTGGTAAGAGAACCAGAGGTGACATGGGGAAAAACTTTTTTTTACACAGTGAGTGGTTATGATCTGCCTGAGGGTGTGGTGAAGGCAGATTCAATCATGGCTTTCAAAAGGGAATTGGATAAGTAATAAAAGGGAAAAAAAATTGCAGGGCTACAGGGAAAGAGTGGGACTAGCTGGATTACACTTGCAGAGAGCAGGTATGGGCTCGTCGGGCAGAATGGCCTCCTTCAGTGCTGTAACCATTCTATGATTCTATTCATAGGCTTTGTGCTTAACCAAGTCTAGGATTACTTCTAGATACGAGCAGGTAGCAAATAAAATATTGAACTATAGAACTAAAATAGTAGATTACAAGTCAGAGGATATCATACTGCAAACTATACAATAATCTGGTCAGACTGCACCTTGAGTACTGTGTATATTTTGATTACTGAGAGACAAAGGCGGCATTCTGAGGACACCTTATCCCTAGCATCAGGAACTGAATTAAGAGAGAAGACTGAAAAACATGGGCTATCCAACCTCAACAGAGGACTAGGTGGCGATCTGACAGGTGTATTCAAAATAGTAAACGGCAGTGTTTAAAATTGAAGTTTTAAAGAGGTAGTCACCCTCTAACCATGTGTAGCGTTGATCCAGGCTACAGGAATTTTTACCTCATTCAATCATCACATTTTGCCTATTTGCCTGTCTTTCTTAAGAATATATCTGAACAACAAGGAAACGATGCAAGATATTTTGAGCAGTTCCACGCCCAGAGCCTGTCACGGTTGCAGGAACGGAAGAGGAACGCTGGCTTTCTGTGTGTCCTTCTGACTCGGAGAAAATAACGAAAGAACAGCACGAACGAAATGTAATAAAACTATAGTTTGTACTTTTACATTAAGAATATTAAAAAATATACTTTGCGACATGCCCAGCTTTCCAACCCAAACAATCAACGTCCCTTCCATCAACAAAGGTTGGTTTATAAAGAAGACTATAATAGTTTTTGAGATGGTTGATCCCGGTGACGGTCTCGACCAGGTACAAGGAAATGTAGTCGGAATGAGATTTACCTGCCCCGCTGTGGATACAGAACCCCAGGACAACCAGGAAAAGCTCCACAAGCAGCAACATCAGGTTTGTTGGGCAGGCGTTGAGTACTCACTGTCCAACCTTGTCCACCATGGACTTGATACAGGACTCAGTCTTCACCTTTAGCATTCGCAGTTCCTTAGGGGTTTACTTTGGTCAGTTTTACTTTGCATTCCAGAGCAGAGAACGTCTAAGCAGACCAGAAAAACTAGTTTGATCAGTGACGACAATTGTAGGACTAAACCAACCAGGTGACAAGGTGCCGTCAGATCCGGGTTGGTATGTAGCTTCCTAAACCTTAGTTGAATAAAAATGGAATACTCGAACATCCTTTGGCCATCGATGAATCCTGTGGAGGAATTTATCTCATTGAATAAGGTCTATGGATCTCAACAATATGCGAATGTTCCTACTAACAGCAGATAGTCTTCCTCAGAATATTGCACTTGTCTTCATTTTCTTATGGTGCATGTACACTGCAGCTATCATTTTGAGACCAATAGTTGTTGTATGAGCTCCAATCAAATTGTACCCAGTTTATACCACCTGGCTCTTACTGGAATTTTCCTGCCCAGCAGAGGCTCTGAAATTTCTCTGCCAGAACCCCAGGGAAACGGCATGAGATTTTCATCAGGCCAAAAATTGCTGGGAAAATAATGCGAGTTCATGGCACATGCGTTATTAGTATGTAAAAAAAGCAATTTTTGGCGAGGGAGAGATACGCTATGAGTTGTGAATTGCCACAAATTGCTGGATGATTTGTGTCTCTCCACTGTTAGCCTCGCAAAAACGGGAGCTCGCCGTCAACCTCCCCATGAGTGTCAAGAAATTGCTGGATCTGCGCCTTAAATACCAAATGAATCTCACCTCAGATATTTGGGCTGCTATTTCACAGTGTAAGAGCCCAGTTAATGGAGTGTAAAATGGTCCTGAGATGAAACTCAACCTTGGAGGCCCAGAAAGTGAACAACTGAAACTGTGGAGTCTCACTCCCGCAGGTAGAAAATTGTTCCTGGAGGTTTTTAAAATTTTACATTTTTAATTTTTTTTCTTACTTTACCATTCTGTTGCTTTCTTTTCTCTCTTTTAATCTATTCTTTCCCTCTATTTGTCTTTCAGAATCTAATTTGACTCTAATTCACCTAATTTCCTTCTCCGTCATTCATAAGAAACATAACAACAATAGGAGTAGGCTATACAGCCCCTCGAGCCTGCTCTGCCATTCATTAAGATCATGGCAGATCTTCGACCTCAAATCCACTTTTTCACCCGAACCCCATATCCCTTGATTCCCTGAGCACCCAAAAATCTATCGATCTCAGTCTTAAATATATTCTTACAACACCAGGTTATAGTCCAACAGTTTTATTCGAATAAAATATTTTCAAATAAAACTGTTGGACTATAACCTGGTGTTGTAAGATTCCTTACATTTGTACACCCCAGTCCATCACCGGCATCTCCACATCTTGAATATATTCAACAACTGAGCATCCACTACCCTTTGGGGTAGAGAATTCCAAATATCCACGACCCTCTGGGTGAAGACACTCCTCCTCATCTCAGTCCTAAATGTTCAACCTGTCATCCTGAGATGATATCTCCTAGTTCTACACTGTCCAGCCAGGGTAAACACCCTCTCAGCATCTATCCTGTCAAGCCCTCTTAGAATCTTATATGTTTCAATGAGATCACCTCTCATTCTTCTAAACTCCAGAGAGTATAGGCCCATTTTACTCAATCTCTCCTCATAGGACAACCCTCTCATCCCAGGAAACAATCTAGTTCACTCTGTTTCTTTCTCTATCCTTAAATTTAATTGGTTAAGGAGATAGACCATTGGACCCGACGTTCAGGAGGTCTCAGATGCCCTGTTGATGTCGCTGTGCCGTTATCAATTTGTGCTTCCAGCAATCTGTGGTGCAAAAATAACATGACCTGAAAGGTGTGGGAAAAATCCAATTCATGGTGCTCGCTGCAAGATGTGCTGCTCCACCAATTTCTGGGCCACTGTTTCTATGGAGGTTCTGCCGATCTCCTGCTGGAGTTACGATGAGAGACTGAGAGAACCACCATGGAATTTCTGGACCTAAATGTTCGGAGGGATCGCTTGCTCTCTATAAACATTCAAATTAAACCTGTATGAGATTAAAAGGTGCTCAGGAAGTCCAAAGGACCCCTTCAGCATTTTTCAATCAATTTGATACTGTACTTCAGTTACACTTTATTATGGTGTCAAAGCCTAATGGTGTGAGACAGCTTTCTTGACAGTCTTTCTTGCTGGAGTCCGGTCACAGTTATACTGAAACTGGTGTCGATCGCCTGAGGGGGTCGGAGAGGAATTTTCCAGATTTTTTCCCTTATCGGCCCTGGTTTTTTTTCCCCTGTTTTTTGCTTCTCCCAGGAGATTACATGACTGCGGGGGAGTAGGAAATGTCTAGTCATGATACTCCAGTGCAGAGCAGGCTTGATGGAGCAGCTGATTTTTTCCTGCCTGTCATTTTGGTATGTTATTCATTCATTTGCTCTTTGTGGGATTTTGCTGTGCACAAATTGGCTGCTGCTATTGCCTACATGACAGCAGTGATTGCACTTCGAAAGTAATCCATTGGTTGTGAAGTGTTTTGGGATATGATAAGGCACTATGTAACATAATTTTTTTCTTACTACTTATACCTTTGGGAACATAATTACTGATTGAACCTAAGTAACTCTTCACTGTTAGTGGGGAATAACAACGTTGATAACAGACGTTTCTAGTTTCTTTTAATTTTGTTTGTGAAAAGTTGTGCCGCTAATAGGTTTAGTAAAGCCTTGGCATTTATTGATTTTAAAAGACAATGGCCCTGAAATTCTGTGTGGGTTCTCCTGGTTTCCCATCATTACTCCAGTGGGAGACTGGTGGAATCCCCTCCAAAATGGTGGAAACTTGGCATATCCAGGTTATTTTGGGGTTTGCTGTTTTTCCGGGGGTTCCGCCAGAGTTATGATGGAAGGCTGGACAAACACCCATGGAATTTCACAGCTAATATGCAAATAAGTGTAAGTTTAGGAGTCAACTATCTCAGCAAGTGCCGGGGATTAAAAAAGGGACCTTACTGTCTGTGTATCTCAGCACCACACTACACTGCTGAGGACATTGTACATCCAAAGGTCAGCAAAACTTTCCATCGTGGTTGACTATATATTCGTTCTTAGAATGTCAATTGAGAAGATGAAGTTTACATTGCATTTCATTTAAGTAATTGTTAACATTATGGGGCACCTTTATGGTACACCTGATACCCATTCTTTCGTATTGACAACAAATTACATTGATATAATACTCTTCAAGTCCTACAGTAGCTTCATTCACCTGGAACTCCCACCCAGCAGCTCAATTGCCATTGTAGAATGCACGGCTGCGAGTGATTGAAGCAGAGACCTTGTCACCATTTAAGAATAGGTGGTTGAAGGAAAGGGGAATAAAGAGATATGGGAACAGAGTAGACACGAGATTAGGACTACTGCTCACGTGTGCAGGATGAACAGCAACACAGCCTGATTGGACTGAACGGCCTGTTTCAGTTTTGTAATTTCTTTGTAATTCCTTTGAAAACATAGTGAGGAAAGGAAAGGAGTAGTTAGAAGTATGGAAAACATAACAGAGCTACTGAGATGGAGCCAAGAGAATTTGTCAGAAAGCAAACAATAAGGAAAAAACTGCAAATGCTGAAAATCTCAGATAAAATCAGAGAATGCTGGAAATATCCAGCAGATCTGTAATGAGAAGGAACAAGGTATACTGGTCATCAGAACTGAAAACTAAAAGATAAGCATTTTAGTAAGTTTGGAAAAAAGAGAGAATAAGGGGAGAAACAACAGAAACTCCAATTGCACAGAAGGAGTTAATGGACTGAATGACCTATAAATTGCTTAATAGAAAAAATATAGGCGATCGCAGCAAGCTAATGGAAAGGCATGAAAAAAACAAAAGAATGTGCATTTGGTTAAGAGGGTGAAAAGACATATGAAGTGCACAAAAACAAAAAGGCAAGAAATTAGGAAAAATATAGAAAAAGAAAAAAAAAAGTACATTAGGCCAGAAAACAATATAGTTCGAAAATTCAATAGAAAAGGAAGTAAGAAAGAAATGAATATGGAGTGAGGAAAAGCTCTCAGACGGCAGAACATAATCATGGACAAACAAAGAGTGGTGTAGTCACTGAACTCAACCTGTAAAAGGTGGAGAGGCACAATCTGAAAACTTCAATATGTTATTAAATGGTTATTAGTACATCTGAAATGTAGTTGGCAAATTATTTTGTTTTGTAAAAGCACATTGGAACGCCATATTTTACGCTGCAAAATATTGTTCCATTACTTGTTCATAATATCGTCTCATATCTAATTTATCATTGATGCATTCACTTTTCCTGTTCAAAATGGCAAGAATCCGCCTTTATGTTCTTTCAAAACTACTTAAGCCTAAGGGTGCCCTCTGCAGGCCTTACAGTTCACTGCATCACTCTTGCCTTCCATACAACATAATACAGTTAATATAGTACCCAGAATGTTTTTGTTTCAAAACAAGGATTCATCTAGACAATTATTTTCTTGTAGAGTCTAAGTATTGAATTTGACACAACTATATTATTCAGAGATAATTGGAACATGCTCAGAAGAATTGAAAGATTTTATGCTTCTTGCAAGAGCATTTCCAAATGCTCTCTTTCTCTAGATAGAGACAGAGAGGCTGGGTGTTATCAGCAAAGCTGAAAACTAATCCCATTTCTATGAATGATGTTGGTGAGAGGCAGCATGTAGACAAGGATGGAACCTTTGGCCACATCCAGGATGACTGTCCATCAAACGGTGTGGAGAGGTCAAGGGGGAGAGGAAGGATTGTGCACTGCTTTTGCAGTCACCAAGGAACATTGTTGGTGACTTTGGCCAAAGTGGTCTTGGTGCTGTGAACAGGATAGGAATGGGACTGAAGAGGTTTGAAGAAGGAATGATGGTTGAGGTAGGTACAAAGCTGTATGGTGAGCACACATTCAGGGACTCTAGAAAGGAAGGCTAGAGATTGGAGAAATCAAGGGTGTTCTTTTTAAGGGGTAAGGGTAATAACCAGCATTTCAAAAAGTGGAGACAGAAGCTAAGAAGAGGGAGCTATTGAAGTATCAGCGAGCATTCTGCTTTTTTAAAATTCGTTCTTGGGATGTGGGCGTCGCTGGCAAGGCCAGCATTTATTGCCCATCCCTAATTGCCCTTGAGAAGGTGGTGGTGAGCTGCCTTCTTGAACCGCTGCAGTTCATGTGATGAAGGTTCTCCCACAGTGCTGTTAGGAAGGGAGTTCCAGGATTTTGACTCAGTGACGATGAAGGAACGGCGATATATTTCTAAGTTGGGATGGTGTGTGACTTGGAGGGGAACGTGCAGGTGGTGTTGTTCCCATGTGCCTGCTGCCCTTGTCCTTCATTGTGGTAGAGGTCGCTGGTTTGGGAGGTGCTGTCGAAGAAGCCTTGGCGAGTTGCTGCAGTGCATTCTGTGGATGGTACACGCTGCAGCCACAATGCGCCGGTAGTGAAGGGAGTGAATGTTTAGGGTGATGGATGGGGTGCCAATCAAGCGGGCTGCTTTGTCCTGGATGGTGTCGAACTTCTTGAGGGTTGTTGGAGCTGCACTCATCCAGGCAAGTGGAGAGTATTCCATCACACTCCTGACTTGTGCCTTGTAGATGGTGGAAAGGCTTTGGGGAGTCAGGAGGTGAGTCACTCGCCACAGAATACCCAGCCTCTGACCTGCTCTCATAGCCACAGTATTTACGTGGCTGGTCCAGTTAAGTTTCTGGTCAATGGTGACCCCCAGGATGTTGATGGTGGGGGATTCAGCGATGGTAATGCCGTTGAATGTCAAGGGGAGGTGGTTAGACTCTCTCTTGTTGGAGATGGTCATTGCCTGGCGCTTGTCTGGCGCGAATGTTACTTGCCACTTATGAGCCCAAGCCTGGATGTTGTCCATGTCTTGCTGCTTGCGGGCACGGACTGCTTCATTATCTGAGGGGTTGTGAATGGAACTGAACACTGTGCAAGCATCAGTGAACATCCCCATTTCTGACCTTATGATGGAGGGAAGGTCATTGATAAAGCAGCTGTAGATGGTTGGGCCTAGGACACTGCCCTGAGGAACTCCTGCAGCAATGTCCTGGGGCTGAGATGATTGGCCTCCAACAACCACTATCATCTTCCTTTGTGCTAGGTATGACTCCAGCCACTGAAGAGTTTTCCCCCTGATTCCCATTGACTTCAATTTTACTCGGGCTCCTTGGTGCCACACTCGGTCAAATGCTGCCTTGATGTCAAGGGCAATCACTCTCACCTCACTTCTGGAATTCAGCTCTTTTGTCCATGCTGAGGAGGGATAGTTGTGTGATGTAAAATTGGGAGTGGGTTTGAAGGAGCAGAAGTTAGGTTTCATGAGGGAGTTGAGTTTGGTGAGCTTGAGGGAAAATGAGAAGTTGTACTGTGATATGGGTATAGGGGCTGGATGGAGTTCAAAGTGGGGAGCAGGTAACAGGCAGCTAAGAAGATGGTCTTGGAGATACAGAAATCCATGAACTCCTCACAATTGGTGTTGAAGGTGAGGAGAGCAGAAACATAGGAACAGGAGTAGGCCATTCCACCACTCAAGCATGTTCCATCATTCATTTAGATCATGGCTGATCTGTACCTCAATGCCTTTGTTCCATATCGCATGGCCTTGCCCCTCCCTATCTCTGTAACCTCCTCCAGCCCTACAACCCTCTGAGAACTTTGCGTTCCTCCAATTCTGTTCTTTTGAGCATCCCTGATTTCCTTCTCCCCTCTGTTGGCGGCCGTGCCTACAGCTGTTTAGGTCCTAAACTCTGAAATTCCCTCTTGAACCTGTCCGGCTCTCTCAAAAGCAAAATACTGCAGATGCTGGAAATCTGAAATAAAAACAGAAAATGCTGGAAAAGCTCAGCAAGTGAGGTAGCATCTGTGGAGAAAGAAACAGAGTTAACGTTTCAGGGTGAAGACCTTTTGTCAGAACTGGGAGATGTTAAAGAACTAAAGTTTTTAAGCAAGTACAGAGCCAGGGAAAGGGGGGGGGGTAGAAAGGAGGGGAGGAAAGGGAGGGGAGCGGACAAAAGGGAAGGTCTGTGATAGTGGGGAGGGCGAGAGTGATTAAATGTCAAAAGGGATGATGGTGAAAGGCAAGGAGGGTGATAATGGGACAGGTTAAGAAACAAAAGGTGGGTCTGGAGTAGCTGTGAATGGCAACATCAGAACCATGACCAGAACTTGCTGTCCGAAAAAATGGGAGCAGTGGTTATGATCTGAAGTTATTGAAATCAATTTTGAGTCCAGAAGGTTGTAAAGTGCCAAAGCGAAAGATGAGGTGCTGTTCCTCGAGCTTACGAGAGCTTCATTGGAACAGTGTAAGAGGCTGAGGACAGAGAGGTCAGAGTGGGAGAGAGATGGGGAATTAAAATGGCAAGTGACTGGCAGGTCAGGGTCATGCTTGCAGACAGAGCAGAGGTATTCAGCAAAGTGATCACCCAATCTGTGTTTGGTCTCCCCAATGTAGAGGAGACTGCATTGTGTGCAGTGAATACAGTATACTAAATTGAAAGAAATACAAGTAAACCGCTGTTTCACCTGAAAGGAGTGTTTGGGGCCCTGGACAGTGGGAAGGGAGGAGGTGAAGGGGAGGTGTTGCATCTCCCGTGCTAGCACAGGAAGGTGCCATGGGGAGGAGAGCGGGTGTTGGGGTGATGGAAGAGTGGCCTAGGGTGTTCGCTGAGGGAGTGGTCCCTTCGGAATGCTGAAAGGAGAGGGGAGGGTAAGATGTGTTTGGAGGTGGGATTGTGCTGGAGGTGATGGAAATGGTGGAGGATGATACGTTGATTGTGGAGGCTGGTGGGGTGGAAGGTGAGGACAAGGGGGACCCTATCATGGTTCTGGGAAGGAAGGGAAGGGGTGAGGGCAGAAGTGCGGGAAATAGGATGGACACGGTCAAGGGCCCTGTCAACTACACTGGAGGAGAATCCTCGGTTGAGGAAAAAGGAAGACATGTTGGAAGCACTGGTCTAGAAGGTGGCATCGTCAGAACAGATGTGAAGGAAACGGAGAAACTGGGAGAAGGGAATAGAGTCCTTACAGGAAGTGGGGTGGGAGGAAGTGTAATCAAGGCAGCTGTGGGAGTCGGTGGGCTTATAATAGATATTGGTTGACAGCCTATCTCCAGAAATAGAGATAGAGAAGTCGAGGAAGGGAAGAGAAGAGTCGGAGATGGACCATGTGAAGGAGAGGAAAGGGTGGAAATTGGAAGCAAAGTTGGTGAAATTTTCCAGTTTGGGGCGCGAGCAGGAAGCAGCACTGATACAGTCATCAATGTACCGGAAAAAGATGTGAGGGAGGGGACCTGAGTAGGAGTGGAACGAGGAATGTTCCACGTATCCCACAAAAAGACAGGCATAGCTGGGACCCATACAGGTTCCCATAGCGACACCTTTTATTTGGACGAGGAGCCTGAGATTGTCTTTACCATCCATGATAATCCTGGAGTAGTGGGAGGATTTGTACGAGGAGTGGGAAGCACAGTATTGCTTTAGATGATTGGACATGGTGGTGGGTGATGACAGTAGAGCCATGGTGGTGGGTGATGACAGTAGAGCAATGGTGGTGAGTGGATTGGGGCTTGAAGCAGTAAGGTTGACAATTGAAATCAGAAACCAAGAAAATAGGTGAAGTAGTATTAGGAGGAGTGGAGACCAGAGATGGATGGTAAGAAAAAGGAGAGGGGAGAATTCAGGTCTGGAGCAGCAACCAAAATATGCAAGCAAATGAATGCAGAGAAGTGGCTGTGGGTTACATGTACAGACTGGGCGACCTGTGCATTACTTTGCAAATCTGTAATAAGAATTCATAGCAAGTGCATAATGAGGCCCAAAGCCTGTGGTTGGTCAAAGGAGTCAGGGACCAGGTGGTGGTCGAGGATGGGGCCAGACAGTGGAGCAAATGACCTGTGAACAATGCCAATGTACTAGTATATTTAAGATTGACTCTGTTGCCTCCATCAGAAGTTCATGGGTTCAAGTCACACCTGGGACTTGGGCACATAATCTGGAGTGAGACTTCAGCACAGTATTGAGAGAATATCATACTGTCAGAGGTGTTGTCTTTTAGATGTTAAACTTTTGAAACATCCTGAGGATATGAAACCTGTTCGATAAATGCAAGTCCTGTGTTAATTTTTTCAATTATACTTTTTGTATTATGAATTTTAATTTTACGTTTAATGAATCCAGTGGTTAAAAAGTGCAGAGTGAACAAATACTGAACCCTTCTAAACTAGAGCTCAGTTCTCAACGACTGAAGGGTGTGCTGGAGAGAGAGGAAGGGAATTGGTTGTGCAGGAAATTATCAAGGACTTTGCCAAATTTCCCTGACTCACTGGGGGGGGGATCCAGAGTTGAGGAATGATGTTATTACAAAATGCAGACTTGTATTTACAGTGTGTTTATATTCTCCAGCATTGGACCAACGCTTTCCGCGCTTCACATTTCTCTTGAGTCTCTAAATCCACGGCCGGGCGGCTGCGCACTCGGTTGCTTCCGGTAGCGGGCGGGCGGGCGCAGTCGCTGGGAGACGGGGGGGCGAGGGAGCAGCGGGCTGAGCGGGGCCAGCATGGAGCCGAGGCCCAGCGGTTGCCGAGCGGCCCCGGTGTGTGTCAGAGCCGCGTGGGAGTGCGGTGGGGGGCGGCTGCGTGAGGCGCTGCAGGTCGTGGCGGCCGACTCGGAAGGAGACGGCGGAGGGAGCTGTGTCGGGTAAGGCTGTGGCTGGGGCCGGTGTGGCCGGGGAGTGCGGTCTGGCTCCCTCCCCCCCCCCCCCCTCCGGGAGCGAGTGATCAAAGTCACCGTGGCCGAGCTGCGGGTATTTATGAGTTGGCGGTTTGCGCCGCTGCCTGGGTTTTTCGGGCCCCGGGTCTCAGGCCTGGCGTTGACAGCCCTCTGCTTTTGAGCGGCACCGCTCGCTGTAAAATCGGCTCAGTTCTATTTTTAGAAGCTGCAGATGAGATTCATGAGTTGGTGCCAGTAACTTTGTTTTTAAGGTGGTGATTGACTATTGGAATTTTTGGGGGTGACTTTTACCGACTCTGATGTGTCCAACGGCAGTAAAATGATAGGATCCCTTGACATAAGAGTGCTGTCAGCTGAGTGAAGATAAATGGATTATCACAAGTCTGCTTCATGTGTTCACATGAGTCGAAATAATCATTCTCCAGTGCAGGGGTGCCCTAATACGAATCCAGATTTGGGTAATTGCATTTCTAATTAATAACTAAAAATTGAGTGATAGACACTGTTGTTGGGCATGTGATCTCAATACTCATTCGCACCTTATATGCATGTGTTTGGTAAAATGGTAAGATGAAAAACAAGTGCAACTATTTTTTGATCATTGATCGAGGTTTTTGTAGTTTAATGTGCTGCGTCTGCTGAAAATGCTGTAGTATTTGACTGTTTCTCATGAAGTAATCTGTGCACTTTCATCACTAGTTATGCAGTTATGTCCATATGTTTAAATGTGGTACTAGGACCCCTGTAAGTGAAGAAGGCCTCAATCAACTTTTTCTGAAACCCTGGGACATAGTTACTCAAGAATTATTGGATGTTCTATTGTACATAGCAATGGTAGAGAACATATAATTGTGCAATATTTGATGTATGCATTAAGGAAATCTCAATCCATATGAGAAAAATGCAAAGTCTGTGGTTACTAAAAATGTAAGTAGCATTTGTGACAAGCCAAGGATAAAAGAAAATTGTGATACATTATGATTTTGAAAAATGTTTGTCTTGCTTTAAATTAGAGATGGCTTACTGTTTCCTTTGTTATGATTCAGTGCAGAACTAGTTACTTTGGAACGGCCTCAAAACAATACTGTGGAAACTCCGTGTGTGCTGTATCTACAGTGTTCTCAGCAGCCTGCTGACATAGTCTTTGTGGAAGTAGTGAGTGAAGCAAGGACGATGGAGGTTTACACAGAAGAAGAGTACTGTGGAACAAGCCAAGGCCAAAGAGTAGATAATCTACAAATAAATGGGTAATGTATTGTTTTAGCTTACAATGAATGTTAATCTTGAATCAGCAGTAAGGAGCCAGTTACTTACACTGTATTGAAGCAACTCCTGAGTTTTGCCATCGGTGCAAATACCAATTTTGATATTAGTAATGGGCCAGAACTTGCGCAGAGCGGTGTGGCAACGCTCGCCTCGGCTCCTGCGAATTAAATTAACAAAAGTACTTACTGCAGGCCCTGTGGCGTCGACTTGCTTGATTTTGAACTTTTAAAAAATTGTGTGCTGATTTTGAACTTTTCAAAATCAGCGCACAATTTTTTTTTTAAAGTTCAAATTCAGCACACTTTTTTTAACTTTAAAAAAAAATTGTGTGCTATCAACTCAGCCTCTGAGCAGCGTAAGTTGATGCGTCTGAGAATAGGTGATACGTCCACAAAATCTGTCAGGAAGAGCAGGCAAGCAGACTTCATTCATTTAAAGTTAGTATTCTGGAAGTCATTGTAAGTAAAAAAAAAAATTTTAAATTAAAAAGCCAAAGAAATAATCGAATTAAAGAGACAGAAGGGAAAAGGAAAAAAATTAATTTTTTAATTTTAAAAATGTTTCTTTTAATGACCAAAAACTATTAAAATAAGGAGCAATAGTAGACTCCACATTTTTAAAATTTAATTTTTAATTGTTTGGCAGTCATTAAGACTAAATGCACTTTTACAACTTAGTTTAGACCTGGTATTTTTGGGCGTATCTGTTTGGTGGTGTAATTAGTTACTTTCCAGCAGGGTGGATGAGCAAGTTTGCGATTTTTTTTTCCAGTGATTTCTATGATTGTAGCGTGTGATAGCCCTTTAATTCGAAGCTGTCAAATCGCTGGCGAACCGATAGGAGCAAGCTCACAATTTCCGTGTTTTAGTGCGCACGTGCAAACACGGGAACTTGCTCCTTTAATTTGCCATAGAAAACAGAGAGCGCTGTTGAGCTCCGTCGTTATTTTGGGAACGATTTCTGGCCCAACCAGTTGGGTTCTTTTGGCTGTTCTCAAAAGGCCCAATTTATTGCATGGTTTAAACCCGTTTTTATTTAAAATAATAATGCAAATTACAGACGGAATTGAAGGAGTTGTTAATTTTGTTTTTGCAATTCTGTGAAAACTATTTTTAAAAATTCACCTTGTGGCTTATTGACATTACCCTATTGCTCACCACTAACACATTTGGTAAAATAAGTCCACTTGAAGGCATGTGCAGCCAGGTGCAGTGCTTCATAAAGCAGCTATTTACACTATACGATGCAAATAATATAGTATTTACATTGTACAGTACATATAATAACTTATGCTAAGTTCTGATTTAATGGAGTATTAGAGTGATATGCCTTTAGAAGCATCCCCACTAATGATCCATGCTTTTGCTGTGCCTCCAAAAAAGTGATCACAGCACTGTTGGGTCAAAGTCTATTTAATGGTGACAGTGCCCCATATATAAAATTCAAAACCCCATTTGACCTTTTTATGGTTTTAACAACAAAACTTGCATTTATATAAGTACCTTCAACATAGAAAAACAGCCCAAAGTATTTTACAGAGGTATAAGGAAAAGTGGACAAGTAGTCAAAGGAGAGCTTAGGAGGTTTGAAAAGTGGTGGACTTTAAAGAGGGTCATTCCTCCAGGATTTCCATGGCTCTTCTGCTGAAATTACAGCAGACAAATGGGTGGTGTTCCTTCATTGCTATTTCAGGTTTAGTTCCCAAATTGCAGCTATTGCTATAGGATTCACTCTCCAGTTGAAGAACCTGCTTCAGATTCACCTTCTGACAGGGATCACTTAAGTAGCAGCTGCTGTACTGGAGCCACTCACATTTTGAATGCATTAAGATAATTGTATTTTGTAACTACCAACATTTCTGTTTTTAAATTGTCTTTCAGTGACCATGAACAGATCCTCTTGTTTAAGAAGTATTTTAAGTTGGAATTTCCTGGTTCATCTTGTGAACTAAAGGTAAGGTGTTAAGATTTTTTTTTTGTTTTTTTTTACTGGTCATGTTTTACTCTGGGAATCCTCTGATTAATATTCTGTTCTTAGCTGCTATCTTTAGGTGGAAAGGAGAAAGTGCGAATTAGTAAAATATTACTGGGCATAACACATGCTGCTGTAAGGATCTCAAGAGGCTTTTCTCCAATAGGAAAGAGCATTAACTTGGAACGAGTACAAACCATGATGGATTCAATGGGAACAAAGCTGTCACCTGGAGCTCAGCAACTTTTTAACATGGTCCAGTTCCAACAAAAGGTGAATTGTATATTGGTCACAGTAAAGAGTTGAGTAAGATTTTTGTTTCCACAAGGCAACAGTACTTTTAAGATCATAGATGTGGTTATTAGAATGCTTATGTTTCTGCATTGAAATATTTTTATAAATCTCTAACTCTCATTCTTGGCTCTCCCTTATGCACATCATCTTCTTATAAAGTGGAACAATTTGTTCATCTGAAAGGATTGTCTATAATGAAAATTATATAATTAATTGTATATAATGAAAAAAAGGGAAAGACATCTAGAATGCTCAATTGTAATGAAATGTATACTTCAGAGCACATGATTGTGAGTCACTTTTTTTCAAGTCAAGTACCCACTAGCTTATAGTATATTGTATTTTTTATTGCATAATACATTATGGAAAATTTGAACAGTGCATTTAGGTTTGTGCCTACTCTACGTATAGGTGTTAGGGAATGGTAGTGACAATTCAGAGACATATGATGGGGAGAAGAAGTAGGCCATGAGAACTAATTTGAAAAGATATTATTTGAACAGCATAATGTGTGTGACACTTTGACTACAGGAAAATACTTATTTTTCATTTTTGTAATTATTTTTGAAGCTGCATTTTTCTGTTTCATAATGCTGCCAGAATTTTAATTGTTTTCCATAAACCTCCAGTGAAGAGTAATGCTTAAAGCATGGAGAGCACAAAACCATTTAAATATAGATATATGATCAAGAAAAATAGTGAATAGTTCCCCATTACAGATTTATACTTTATTCTTCATTGTGTAACTACTGCCAAGCAGCTGCATTGTGAACTTGTTGGTACTGTATTTTGTATAAGATTAATTCAGTAATCAATGGTAGGGATGGTACTGTAAGTTGCCCACAACTGCACCCCAGTAATGAAGGCAGTATCTTGAGAGGAGATGAGGGAGAGAGTTGATGGGGGAGGAGAATCCTTGTCCCTTGATTGGTAAAGGCAGCTTCTAGCTGATGCGTAGGTGTGATTCCTGGTCTTTGCTGAGGTAGATGATCTCAACCTGGCTGGCTACCGATTGATCTCTGCCTCTGCACCATGGAAACGAGCAGCTTTACTTATGATGGCTTTTTCAGATAATCAGTAACATTAATTGAAATTGTTATAACCTCGTATATCGATTGTTCTCCATGCAGAATCAGGCAGCAATAGGTGGATTGTTCCAAGGTATCTTTGGAGCAAGAGATTTGACAGAAGTTGGAACAGTAGCTAGTTCATCTCAGATGACCACTGCGCCGGTTAAAGAAGGAGTGACCTCGTCCCCTTTATTTGGTGAAACTAACCAAATGTCCATTTCAAAAATGGAAGAAACAAAGGATTCAGAAGGAATAATTACATTTAATGCTGAATTTACCCAAGCAAGAGATGGCTCGGTCTCACCTACTGGAACAAATAATAATAAAACAACATATGAAGACCACGTGAAAGATGTAGATCAATGCAAGTTTGCTGGAGGAGATTTGAAAGAACTCGTGTCAACGTTTTTGTGCAAACAAAGCAATGGGGAGCAAAATGCCTTTAGTTCTGAAATGCTTCCTTTTCTTCAGAACCTTTGTGGCCAGGTGAATGAACTTCGTATGGGAGAGAAAGTTAAAGTTACTAAAAATAGTGCAGCAGCAGAGGACAGAACCTGTGGCAGGTACGAATTTTGGCATTTTGCTGATGTCTGTTGCACAGCAATAGAACCTGTTTCTATGTGCAGTTTACTTTTTTTAAAAAAATAATGCTGACAACAGTCCTGTTGAAAATTTTGTTCAGTTTAGCTTTTAATTCTCTCCTCCCACCTCTTAGAAGCTAGGGAATTCATTGCAATTCTGAACCAGCCTGTGCATGATCACTGTGGGTTCACAACATAGCGTCTGGGATGTAGACTGGTGGTTTATGCCTTCAACTACCGGGGCTTTTGTAATGACTTATTAGTGGCATGCACCTACCAAATGGAACAAAAAATGATGTAATGGCAATTATATCATAAATTTCATAGCAAAAATAGCAAAGTACATTTTTTAAAAACTTCACAAAGTATGAGAACGCATAGGAGCAAAAGGCTGCAAGTTACCTTACACAAGAGAATGTTTGATATCGAAGCCGTGGTTCCACAACTCTTAACCTGTTTTACAAATAGTGATGTCACTAAAAGTACCCTTAAAATTAGAAATGCCGGAAAGAGGTATCTTCCTCCACCCCTTACCTAAGGAAGGGTCTACTTGTCTTAGAGGGGGTGCACTGAAGGTTCACTAGATTGATTCCTGGGATGAGAGGGTTATCCCACGAGGAGAGAAAGTGTAGAATTGGCCTGTATTCTCTGGAGTTTAGAAGAATGAGAGATGATCTCATTCAAATGTATAAAATTCTTAGAGGGCTTGACAGGGTAGATGCCGTGAGGCTGTTTCCCCTGGCTGGAGAGTCTAGAACTAGGGCTCATAGTCTCAAGAAAAGGGATCGGCCATTTAGAACCAAGATGAGGGAAAATTTCTTCACTCAGAGGGTTATGACTGTTTGGCATTCTCTACCCCAGAGGGCTGTGGATGCTGAGTCTTTGAGTATATTGAAGACTGAGATCGATGGATATTTGGACACTAAGGGAATCAAGGGATATGGGGATAGGGCGGGAAAGGGGAGTTGAGTTAGATGATCCACCATGACTTTATTGAATGGTGGAGCAGGTTCGAGGGGCCGTATGGCCTACTCTTCCTATTTCTTATGTTCCAGCTTAGACCCTACATCTTTCTGGGGTGTGGGGCTTGAGCTATGCTTTGGTCCGAGTTGGAAATTTAATTTGGGCTCTGGGATTTCTAGAGACTGTTTACATATGTTTATGTGCGCCAGGAAACTGCATTATGGGAGTTGTAGTTTTCACCCTGCTCCTATGGAATTGCAATACCCAGAATACACTACAGCAACCATGTCATGTGACAACAAAGCAGAGCATTTACAAACAGTGGGGAGGCACAAATAGTGAGATCCAAACATCAAAGATAAAGATTTCTTTCCAGTGTTTTAAACAATTTAAACTTTTAAATAATTCTGAGCTAAATTGGAATTAGACATTTTTTGAGTTGCTGAAGGGAACTGATCTCTGCAGTAATGCTAGAGAGGAGTATTTGTGATGTCTCAGATGTTGTGACTGCATTAAGTCATTTAACCAGACCTGGACTAAGGCTAATGATAGTGGTGATATGTATAGTCATAAAAATAATTGAGAGAAAAAAAGCTTTGGGGCAGGGAGGAGAGAAGAATAAATAATTTTACTTCATTTTAGTGATGTGATAAATTGCTTCAGTATGTTTACTGTATTGTGATGGGTAAGCTGCTGTGACATTTTAGGCGTCTGCAGTATCACAGTAAGTATCAGAAACTACGTTTCTGGTCCTGAACTGCCCATGAGCAGTGCCACGCGAGAGCTACTATTATATATGAACAAAACAAACATCAAAGACTAAACCAGTTATGCATCTGCTGTTCACAAGTTATGCAGTTTGCATCACCTTGGTCATTTTTCATGAACTACTGTCCCACAACGTATATCTTCTAACCTTTTTTTATTTTTGATTAATCATGAACAATTCTAGAAGTAAACCTTGTTGGTATTTTTTTTAAAAGGTACATTTTTGAGAACCTGCCTGCTTGATTTCATGTTGCTGCATTTCTTCACAGGCATAACCAACAGGCTTTTTGTTCTGAGTTGGAAAAGCATATCACTGAACACATGGAGTCTATAGAAAAGAGACTGAAAGATTATATTGATTGTCGAATAAACACGTTGCAAGCTGACCTTGATGAAAAGTTTGATTCACTCACGAACCTGCTTGAAAACATTGCTCTGAATAGAACTGTAACAAAAAGCTATGAATGTGGCACCATCTTAACAAATGGGGAGCTTTAACTAATTTTTCTTCACACCCCTCAAAAGACTACTGTGAAACTGGTTTAGGTTTGAGAAACCCTGAATGTAGCATTTAGTGCAACGGTGTTCAAACAATGGTCCTGGGCCATATAGAATGAAAGTTTCAGCCCATTAAGTTTGTTGTGTTTTGTTTTTCCATGAATCACACATACAGCCAGTGACCCATGGCAATGTTACCCAGGTAACTCAGTCCTATTTGTGCTTATATTTTTTTACTTGCTGTTATGTCTTTGAAGTTTGTGGGCCTGGAGGTTTGAAAAGGGCTAATCCCAGCTCTGTTGCCTCAGTAATGGATAAATCCTAAATCAGAACACCATGATCTGTCCTAAATTGGCAGCTTGAGATATATGCAAAATTAATGGGAAAAATAACTTAAAACATATATGCTCCCATGAGTCTCCGTCGAATGCACATGAACGGCCCTCAGAAAAAGTCTAGTGGAAACTACCAAATGCATCAACAGAAAATAAAGTACAAAATGCAGCATTGCAGTTATAATTTAATCATATGCTGTTGCCTTTGACTAGTGGCATTTCTTGGGCTTAAAATGTCCTCTATTTAAAAAAAATATTTGTAACATACAAAAATACTAAAAATCAAAATGTTCTAGAAATAATATTGTAACCATGATTTGAATGTGTATTACCAGTGAATGATATTTTTGATATTCTATTAATTGTTGTTACTATGCCCTTGAAGATTTAATATTAAGAATGTAAAGGGGCCTGAAATTGATTTTTGTCCCCTCCACCTCTGCTTGTTTGGGCACTTGCAGCATAAATTTAAAACTCCAAGACCAGTGTAATTTAGCATACCTCTTCAAAAATATTAATCTTAAAAGTTATGTACTATATAACTACTTTCAAGCATTCACTTATACTGTTTTTGGAAGACCTATCGATGATTGTCGTTAATCACCAATGTAAAAGTTAGTGAGATTAAATACATTTTTGAACTTCAGGAAATCAATTTGTACCCTGTTTGCATTCATAATATTAAGGTAGCAGCAGTGTAATTTTACAGTTGAACACTGCATTGAATGTGGTATTAAAATCTTACGTCTATGGTCTTGCCTCAAGGTAGTGTTACAAGCAAGAAAGGTGGTTGTCTTAAAATAGTATGTGGGTTTCTTTGGATACGCTGCTTCGAAAAGAGGAATGTTGCATTCAACCCCTTTGCCCTATAATTTCATTTATGTATCTGGCTGGTTTGAGGAGTTGAAATGCACTGCTAGAGCATGAGTGGGGCATTAGAATGGTTACATAATAGGCATTATTGTTCAAATTATGCTGTCAGCTGAGCAAATATAAGTTAATGGGGGCTCAGTCAGATGAAATGTAAAGTGAACTACAGAAAAGGGAATATAAATTAGTGTCAATGGCTACAAGCTCAACCAAATATTAAACTGCTTCCTTCAAAGTTTGTTCAATCTATTAACCTTATAAATCTAAGGTAAAACACACATTTCTTTTGCACTGTTTTGTGATTTGTAACTTTTTGGAGAGAGATTTGTAACTGTATTTGGGAGAGTATGCACAGTTTCTTGCAGGTCATGAGAACAATTAATTTGGCGACAGTGCCAAGTTGGAAATCCTATAAACCATGATATTATCACGTTTGTGCAGGCCAATGAGATTCTATCGTCACTTAAAAGTATGCTATTAACTATACAGAATGAGCTTTGCTTTTTAAGTTATTGCATACTGTTCAGATGAACAGCTTTATGTTGGTGTTAAGTAAAAACGTCTGTTTTATTCTGATTATGCTTTAATATTGAATGTGCAGTAATAGCACAAAGGGCAAAATGTGCCTCGTTGGATTATATCTGTTTACGGGTAAACTTCATACTTCGAATGTAAATACAGTACCCTAAAGAACCAGAACATTATTCTGAAACTAACAGATTTTATTGCTTTGCGGCAGAAATAGTCTTTAAACTTAAATATATAATTGCAGTGCAGGAGTTTGATTTGTCTTTGTCTTCTCCCCTTCCCACCCAGTATAATTTGCTGAAAATATTTATTAAAAACAATAAAATTGCAAGTTGGCAGGTGTATTATTTTCTAATGGTTGGCCAGTATATTATGCCCAATGGACTGATGCTGATCCCGGTATTGTTGGACTTGTGCTGGATGTAGGACTTTTGAATTTGCAGTAGCTCCAGTGGTAAAACGCATTAAATAATTTCAGCACTTAAAACACTCAGTTGGGTACTCATTTATTATACATTTACCTGCGATATCCTGTGACAGTCACGGTAACTTTGACGATACACTATTTGTAATGACAGGACGTTGCACTATGTAATGCAGAATGTATTATTCTGCAGCTAAGTTGCTGCAACGCTTAATCTAGTCTGTTCCTTTAAGACCATAAATTCTAATTCTTGAAATTAAAGTGCTTTAAAAAATATTAAAACATGTATCTCCTTTGGTACATTTTGGTAGGAAGAACAAGGAGAGGCAATATAAACTACAGGGCACAACTCTAAAAGGGGTACAGGAACAGAGACCTGGGGGTGTATATGCACATATCGTTGAAGGTGGCAGAGCAGGTTGAGAAAGTGGTTAAAAAAGCATATGGGTTCTTGGGCTTTATAAATAGAGGCATAGAGTACAAAAGTATAGAAATCATGATGAACCTTAATAAAACACTGGTTCGGCCACAACTGGAGTATTGTGTCCAGTTCCGGGCACTGCACTTCAGGAAAGATGTGAAGACCTTAGAAAGGGTGCAGAAGAGATTTACTAGAATGATTCCAGGGATGAGGGACTTCAGTTTCGTGGATAGACTGGAGAAGCTGGGGTTGTTCTCCTTGGAACTGAGAAGGTTGAGGGGAGATTTGATAGAGGTATTCAAAATCAGGAAGGGTCTAGACAGAGTAGATAGAGAGACACTGTTCCCATTGGTGGAAGGGTCAAGGACCAGAGGACACAGATTTAAGGTGATTGGCAAAAAAACCTAAGGTGACATAAGGAAAAGCTTTTTTACACAGTGAGTGGTTAGGATCTGGAATGCACTGCCTGAGGAAGTGGTGGAGGCAGATTCAATCATGGCCTTCAAAAGGGAACTGGATAAGTACTTGAAAGGAAAAAAATTGCAGGGCTACGGGGAAAGGGCGGAGGAGTGGGACTAGCTGGATTGCACTTGCATAGAGCCGGCGCGGACTCGATGGGCCGAATGGCCTCCTTCCGTGCTGTAACCTTTTTATGATTCTATGGTATTACTTATGGCGAGTGAGATTTATAAGGAGAGAAAAATTTTACTACGCGTTAGAGTCTATTTTGGCTAGGTCCCTTTAAAGGCACAAAGTCTAACTGTTAACTAATCACTGGGTGAGTCCATCCAGAGGTTAGTTAGGTTCTAGACGTTCAGGCTCTGGTGGAAACACTCAACAAGACAGACACAGCATCTGTGGAGAGAAGTGACAAGTTAACGTTTCAGGCATAATCTTTCATCAGAACTAAAAGATATTACAGATGAACAGCCTATAAGGAACAGAGCGAGGGGAAGTGGGGGGGGGGGGGAAACACAAGAGAATAAAAAGAATGAGCTGTAAAGTGATTAGGTGGAGAACAGGAGACAGATAATTGACAGAAGTGAGAATATTGCAAGACAAAAGGAGGCACGATGAGAGAAATACAAGAGTCAAGGAATCATAGAATCGTTACAGCACAGAAGGAGGCCGTTCGGCCCATAGAGCCTGTGCTGGCTCTTTGTAAGAGCAATCCAGTTAGTCCCATTCCCCCATTCTTTCCCTGTAGCCCAGCAATTTTTTTCTCTTCAAATATTTATCCAGTTTCTTTTTGAAAGCCACGATTGAATCTGCATCCACCACCCTTTCAGGTAGGGCATTCCAGATCATAATTACTCGCTGTGTAAGAAAGTTTTTCCTCACGTTGCCTTTGGTTCTTTTGTCAATCACCTTAAATCTGTGTCCTCTGGTTCTCGACCCTTCCGCCATTGTGAAGAGTTTCTCTTCATTTGCTTTACCTAAGCCCATCAGAATTTTGAACAATTATATCAAATCTCCTCTCACCCTTCTCTGCTCTATGGAGAATAACCCCAGCTTCTCCAGTCTATCCACGTAACTGAAGTCCCTCATCCCTGGACCCATTCTCGTAAATCTTTTCTGCACCCTCTCCGAGGCCTTCACATCCTTCCTAAAGTGTGGTGCCCAGAACTGGACACAATATTCCTGTTGTGGCCGAACCAGTGTTTTCTAAAGGTTCAACATAACTTCCTTGCCTTTGTACTCTGTGCTTCTATTAATAAAGCCCATGATCCTGTATGCTTTTTTAACCGCTTTCTCAACCTGTCCTGCCACCTTCAAAGATTTGTGCACATATACTCCCAGGTGTCTCTTTTCCTGCACCCCCTTTAGAATTGTTCCATTTAGTTTATATTGCCTCTCCTCATTCTTCCTCCCAAAATGTAAAATGTATCACCTCGCACTTCTCTGCATTAAATTTCATCTGCAACGTGTCCGCCCATTCCACCAGCCTGTCCATGTCCTCTTGAAGTCTGTTACTATCGTCCTCACTGTTTGCTACACTTCCAAGTTTTGTGTCATGTGCAAATTTTGAAATTGTGCCCTGTACACCCAAGTCCAAGTCATTAACATATATATAAAAAAAAGCAGTGGTCCTAGTATTGACCCCTAGGGAACACTACTGTATGCCTTCCTCCAGTCCGAAAAACGACCACTCACCACTACTCTCTGATTCCAGTCACCTAGCCAATTTTGTATTCATGCTGCTACTGCCCCTTTTATTCCATGGGCTTGAATTTTGCTGACAAGCCTATTATGTGGCACTTTATCAAACACCTTTTGAAAGTCCATATATGCAATATCAACTGCATTGCCCTCATCAACCCTTTCTGTTACCTCATCAAAAAACTCAATCAAGTTAGTTAAACACGATTTGCCATGCTGGCTTTCCTTTTATTAATCCACACTTGTCCAAGTGACTCTTAATTTTGTTCCGGATTATCGTTTCTAAAAGCTTCCCCACCACCGAGGTTAAACTGACTGGCCTGTAGTTGCCAGGTTTATACTTACACCCTTTTTTTGTGCAAGGGTGTAACGTTTGTAATTCTCCAGTCCTCTGGCACCACCTCCGTATCTAAGGAGGATTGAAGGAATATGGCCAACACCTCCGCAATTTCCACCCTTCCCTCAGCAACCTAGGATGCATCCCATTGGGACCGGGTGACTTATCTACTTTAAAGCCAGCCTTTCTAGTACCTCCTCTTTATCAAATTTCACCCCTTCCACTATCTCAACTGCCTCTTCTTTTACTATGACTTTGGCAGCATCTTCTTGGTAAAGACAGATGCAAAGTACTCATTCAGTACCTCGGCCATGCATAGATCTCCTTTTTGGTCACTAAATCAGCCCCACCACTCTTACTACCCATTTACTATTTATATGCCTGTAGAAGACTTTTGGATTCCCTTTTATGTTAGCCGCCAGTCTATTCTCATACTCTCTGCCCCTCTTATTTCCTTTTTCACTTCTTCTCTGTACTTTCTATATTCAGCCTGGTTCTCACTTGTATTATCAACCTGAAATCTGTCATACACCCCCTTTTTCTGCTTCATCTTACTCTCATCTCTTTTGGCGTCCAGGGAGCTCTGGCTTTGGTTGCCCTACCTTTCCCCCTCGTGGGAATGTACCTAGCCTGTATCCAAACCATCTCCTCTTTAAAGGTCACCCATTGTTCGATTACATTTTTGCCTGCCAATCTTTGATTCCAATTTACCTTTTGTCAGACCCATTCTCAAACCACTGAAATTGGCCCTCCTCCAATTAAGTATTTTTACTCTAGATTGCTCCTTGTCCTTTTCCATAACTAATCTAAACCTTGATACTACGATCACGGTTCCCTAAATATTCCCCTACTGATACTTGACCCACCTCGTTCCCCAGAACCAGATCCAGCAATGCCTCCTTCCTCATTGGGCTGGAAACATACTGAGCTAGAAAGTTCTCCTGAACACACTTTAGAAATTCCTCCCCCTCTTTGCCCTTTACACTATTACTATCGTGAATAGTTAAGTTAAAGCAGGTGAGCTAAGTTGGAGAGGTAGAGCATGAAAACCTGGCAGGCTCCAGTGACCCAGGAGTCTGGTGGAAAGAAACAGCAATCAGCACCATCCCAAGAAGGTTGGTGCTTTTTTTTTCCTTCTACCAGACTCCTGGGCCACATTTTATGTTCTTGTTTCAGATTTCCAGCATCTGCAGTATTTTGTCTTTTGTTCAGGCTCTGGTACTTTGTGTTCCTGGAGATTTCTTATCTTCTTTCTTTCTTATTTGAAGTGTGATGACACAGAGTGTATGCTAGACCTACTGCTTTATAATAAGTATGCTTTATTGGGTGTGCGTGTTAGAGATAATTTATCCAACAAATTCATCATGAGTTTTAATAGGTGGATGTATACTTTTATCCTGGTCTGATTTGAGAGGCGAGGGAAGTTGGGTTTAATCCTCCTTGTGTGCTACAATCTGTACATTTGTAAGGTTGTATACTATTTTTTGTAATAGTCAAATTGTCAGTACTGACTGGAGGTTTTAGTACTCCTCCAAGATTAGTTAATATTTAGACTATTGTAGCAACTTAAAATAAATGGATGAGAGAAATGGACATGTAGTTTTAAAAACGATTTTATTTAATCATGATACTACATACCGCACAGCAATTGTAAATACACACATTGAGATTCTTAAACAATTGAAAATATTTAAGTTGGACTACACACCACCATAGACGTGCCTTGCATGCATGTTTAGGTTGAGCAGGAAGCTCATTGGGCACTGGTATGAGAGCCATATCCTATACTGTAAAAACAAAATATATTGCATTTACTCATTTAATCCCTTAGGTGAAATTACTTAATAGTTTACTGGTAAATTAGCTTGACCACAGCAATAAAATTGATAATTTCAAAATTAAGTGCAACATTGTTTTTGCCTAGCTTGTTATGTAATTGCCATATGTTTTCAAATTTTAACTTTTATCTCTGGACGATGTGCGATGAGAAGGTTGCCTCATAATTGCTGGTATGGACATCTTCTCAGTTGGTTCCTGAGCTTTCACCATTACAGCCAACATGGAAGAGCCAGAACCACCAAAGGCAAGACAAATGGCAAAATGATTTGGTCAGTTTTCTTATCAGCTTTGCTGCCTTTATTCAGGAACCCTGAAAAATATATTTTTTAAAAACTGTTACTATACAGTTGCTGTGCAACAAAATGAAATGTTTAAGATTATTGTTATTCTGCAAACTTTGTTCTTCCAATCCATTGTACTTTTGGAGCACATATATACAGAAAATGGCAACTCTACCTGCATCTGCAGAGTACTTTCGATCTTCTCTCAGCTGAATGGGTCCCATCACAACATCACTGCTTCCTTCTGAAGGACTTGTATCTCTCTCTTGGGAGATGCACCCCCAGTAGCACCGAGAAGAAGAATTGGAAGCTCTACAGACCACAATTTTACAACGGAGGAAAAGTGAAGGGAAAACATGCAGGAGTTTAAATGGCTCAAATTTAAATCGAGCAGTATTAGTGGATGGTGATGGATATGTAATGTATGTTTGTTCCTTCACACACCTGCAAACAAATATTTCAATAAGACATCCAGAAACCATAACGTCATATGAAACAAATAAAAATACAAGCTTGTTCAATGTTTACAGCATTAATAAATCTAAAATCTAATAATTGTTTAGAAATTTGTTCAGCAAGTGTGAGTTTTTCTAATTACAGCAGAAAACTTCAATGCAGCACAACTTCAGTTACTGTTGTGCTTCAAAAGCTTTATGGGGGTGTTCATAGCAGTAAAAACTGCATGTTTTATTGGAAGCACCAGGCATGATGGGCTGTATTAATTAATTTATTCATTCCATGCTTTGTGTTCTTAAGCAAAAATACTATTCTATAATCTTTTAGCACTTAAAATGATTATATTGTGCTAAAAATGAAAGTCTTGGCTCACTGATAGCATTTATGCCTCTGAGGCAGAAGGTCATGGGTTCAGGCCCGATTCCAGAATTGCATAGAAATGACAATACGGAAACAGATCATTTGGCCCAATCAGTCCACATTGGTGTTTACCTTCCACAGGAGCATTAGTCCTAATCCCATGTGTCTGTGTGGTTCCCATAACCCTTTATGCTCTTCAGCCACCTATCTAACCTATTCTGACTTTTTAAAATATGGTCTCTACTTCAATCACTAACTCTGGTAGTACATTTTACAGCCTAACAACCCACTAAGTTTAAAAAAAATTATCCTGTTCTTTGACCGAAATCTCTTGCATTTAATCTTGTATCAATGTCCCCATGTTCTAGACAGTTTCTATCTACTCTGTCCCATCCCTTCATAATTTTAAGCACCTCTGTCAAATCACCCCATAATCTGCTCTGTTCTAATCTACTCTGTTTCAGGTCCGTCTTCATATTTGTATTTGCTCTTACCAGTGAGCATGCTAGTAACTGCTGTACTCTATTGCCTCCTTATCATTTCTATAATGTGGAGCCCAAAACTGCTGTTTCCCAATAGTATTCTTAGTAAGGATTATATAGATTAACCATTACATCTTGACTTTTATATTCTTTATTTCTTGCCATAAACCCCCCAGTATTCCATTATCTTTTTTATTGCCTTATCTACTTGAGTTGCTGCTTTTAAGGTCTTGTGAACCTGACCCCCCTAATCCCTCTGCTCTTCTATATCACTCAACTTTCCCCTTTCAAAGTATAATGATTTTATTTTTTTATACCAAAATATATCATCTAACATTTATTGGTACTAAATTCCATCTGCCACTTTCTTGCCCATTCCACCACCTTATCAGTTTTCCCTTGCAGCTTCCTTTGGTCCTGAGAATTATTTAAGATGCCTCCTACTTTAGTGTCATCTGCAAATTTGGACACACTCCCTTTAGCCCAATATCCAAATTATTAATGCACACAGAAGCGGTGTCAGAGCAGAACTCTGTGGGATGTGAATATCCACTGCCCTTAACTCCTACTCTGTTTCCTCCCTTCTAACCAGTCTTGAATCCAATTTGCTACCCTCCTCCAATTCCATAACCTTTAATCTACTCCAATAGCCCATGTGGTACCTTGCTCATCCACCAAATCTGTCATCTCCTCAAAGAACACTATCAGATTTTCCTACATACTGATTACCCATTGAAAAGTAATTTATTAGCTGGAAAATGAGGCTGTAAAAGGCACTATAATTGCAAACTCGTTCTTTCATTCTGTGATAAACCGGAGTTTGCCTGAACTGATATTTTTTAGTTCATGATATTTATGTAATGTTAGGTTAGCTTATAAAGGCTTAACTCTCAAGGCTGCATACAACATTTGTTAAAGAAATATTAGGCCAGCAGTGTGGCACCTGTCTCAAAAGTAGTGATTTGAAGAGTTAATTAGTGTACAAATGGTTTGAACGTGTAAGCTGACAGTTCAGTACAGTGCTGAGTGAGTACTGCAGGTCGGAGGTGCTGACTTTCAGATGTGATGTTAAACAGAGACCCTGGCAGCCTGCTCAGGTGCATGTAAAATATCCCACGGTGGGATCTGACGAAGAGCAGGGGAGTTCTGGCATACACGCCAACCTTTGTCCTTCAACCAATGCCACCAAAAACATATTGCTGTTTGTGGGAGCTTGTGCTTAAACTGGCTGGCATGTTTGCCTACAAAACAACAGTAACTTCAAAAGTAATTCATTAGTTGTAAAGTGCTTTGGGACCTACTGAGGATGTGAAAGGTGCTATATCAATACAAGTTTTATCTACCTTTAATGTTACATAGGCATTTCTTACCCATTCTTGATTAGGTCATAGGTCCAATCGAAGGAATAACGAGATGCTGTACAGGTATCCACAAATACTACAAGATCTGTGTCTGAGCTGTGGAGACTAACTTGGAGGAATAACTCCTGGCTGAGGTACACATAATACGGTGACACTAGCACTGGACTGGTAAATGATGCAGAGTCATAAAATGCCATTCTGATGTCAAACTTGCTGGAGTTTGGTTTGTTCCATGTTATGTCATCTTCAGTCCAGTACATTACTTTAATGACTGTGTCCTGCTGCATTTCACAGCCTATGTTGATCTGTAATGTTATTTGGTGAGCTATAACTGATTCAGACGGTGAAAGTCTGATGGTGTTGGAATAAATTATATTGCCATTGATTTCCTGTGGACATAGAATGAGTATCAACTGGATTAAATATTAAGAAAATTCTGTGTTTCTTCATGAAATGCATTCAGAATGATGTTCTGCTGCATTGATAAAATTGGACAGCCCCTGCTGCGACCCCCAACCTTGAGTCCCATGGCTCCCTTAGTACTAAAAACAGTATTCCCTGCCATTGCTGCAAATTCTTCCAAGCTTTTAAAATCAATATTGATATAAGAAATCTCTTGGGCCTCACCACCCATCCTTAAGGCAGTGGGAGGAGGGGGCAGCAGTGTGGGGGATTACTTAATAGAATTTCACTAACATACCTTCAATGCTCTAATAAAAATTACATTTGATTTATTTAACCACCATAAATCACTGGCCCTGATATATTGTTTATTACGAAGTATAAAAGAACATATTCTCTGACTCACTATGAGCAATGTCACTGGAGATCTACAGTATATATTAAATGTTACATGTAAACTAATTGAAAAATCAAATAATTATGTGAAAGTCAAACATTGTCAAATGTGTCCCTTACCTGCTGCATTGTGCCACAGCTGTTAAGTGGTATAGTGAATGTCACATTTTGACCTGAGATTACTGGCCTGCAGCTTGGATCATTCAAGAAAACATCATTCTCGGTATAACCCAGTAAATAGAGATCTGACTTGTTAACTACTGCTTCCAGGTAATTTGTTGAGCAGGATAAATGTACTTTTAAAGAAAACAAAAGAAAATCAGTTTTGCGCTTTTTAAAAAAAAAATCAAATATTAAACATCAAGCCTTTTCATGGATCAATTTCAAGTATTTATAAATAAATAGAAAAGGGCTGAGTGTATAGGTGAGAACTAAATGAAAAGGGAGACCATTCTAGAAGAATAAAGATGTTGAAAAGGTTGAACGTTTCAGAGGAACATAGGAACAGGAATAGGCCATTCAGCCCCTTGAGCCTGTTCTTCCAGTCAATGAGATCATGACTGATCTGTATCCTAACTCTATCCACTTACATTGGCTCTATATCACTTAATACCCATGGCTAGCAAAAATCTATTGATCTCAGATCTAAAATTATTAATTGAGCTAGCATCTACTGCTTTTTGTGGGTGAGAGTTCCACATTTCTACTACCCT
This sequence comes from Heptranchias perlo, assembly GCF_035084215.1. Classification (NCBI taxonomy): domain Eukaryota; kingdom Metazoa; phylum Chordata; class Chondrichthyes; order Hexanchiformes; family Hexanchidae; genus Heptranchias; species Heptranchias perlo. The sequence goes on along the minus strand of NC_090345.1, from coordinate 23,305,854 downwards.
TTGCATGAAGAAGTGTTTCCTAACTATGTTCCTGAATGGCCTGGCTCTGATTTTAAGGTTATGTGCCCTTGTCTTAGATTCTCCTACCAGCAGAAAAGTTTCTCTCTATCTACCTTATCAATTCCCTTCAAAATCCTAAAACCTCAATCAAATCACCCCTTAACCTTTTATATTCCAGGGAACACATGCCTAGTTTATGTAATCTCTCCTCATAATCTAACCTTTGGAGCCCTGGTAACATTCTGGTGAATCTGTGCTGCACTCCTTCCAAGACCAATATATCCTTTCTAAGGTGCGGTGCCCAGAACTGTACACAGAGATTATTGACCTGCAGCTTGGATCATTCAAGAAAACATAATTCCTTGTATAACCCAGCAAATAGAAATCTGACTTTAAATATACTTTAAAAGAAAACAAAAGGACTGCAGGCCAGTCCTCCAGATGTGGTCTAACCAGGGGATTGTATAGCTGTAGCAAAATTTCCTCCCCTTTATAGTCTAACCCTCTAGTTATAAGGGCTAACATTCTATTAGTCTTTTTGATTTTTTTTTTGTACCTGACTACTACATTTTAGTGATCGGTGTACATGGACCCTTAAATATCTTCGGACCGCCACTTGGAAGTATTTTAGGCAATAGAAGGAAGTAAATTCTGGAATAAAAAGGGTTGATGGGCTGTAGAATGAAGAAACAGTGGAGCTCAGACTTAGATATAAGGTAGATTTAGGGAGGAGTCAGATCAGTCTTTGTAATGATGGTTTAGATCACAATGGGGGCAAGATTTCTGCTGCTTGCCATGTGTTAGTGATATTATAAACAGCAGAAACATTTCCTGTTTGCTATTTCTAGTGAAATCATAAAAGCAGTCTAAAAGAATGTATTTATGACTTTTGCAGGCAATAAGAGAGCAGAGGAAATATTTTCGTATTTACAATGTTCTTAGCCTTTAGTGACCTGAGGAAAACTTATCTTAATATTTGAAATTTACTGGATGCCTTTCAGAAGTAAGTCAGTACTAATAGGAATATAAGTGGTAAAAATCGAGGAATGATTCTGCACTGCCATTGGGAAGTCTTATCTCCAACCTGTGCTTTCTGGGAACATGGAATCGTCCCTGCGGCATATTCACCACAGCCAGGACTTTCGACTGCATAAGATGTCTTGCACAGCTTTTATACTGTGAGTTAAGAGATGATCCCTCTATGTATTTGTGATGTTACAAAAGTTAGATTTATCTATTGTAGTCAAGCACTAAAGAAATCAGCGAAAATAATTTGAGATTTAAGATGTTAGAATGAGGTTTTAGGTTTTACTACAGATGAGCTGTTTCAGTTTGATGTACATTGAATGCTATTTTCGGTGATGGGATCATTATATGACGAATGAGTGCAGTATAACGGTATTATATTGGCCCCAAATTTCCTCATTTTTTAGTATAAAAATAGTATTGATTTCCAGCACAAAAGATTGAGCAAATATGTGTAAGTGACTTACGCTGGTTTTTATGCTACGTTCGAGTTTCCTTGATCTTTTGCACCGATTCAGTGAAACCTCTGCCAAAACCTCTCCCGCATATTAACATAGCACTGCCCCACGCAAAAGATCAAAGAATGTGAATTTCCTGCATTTACACCAGGCTGAATGGGCTGTAAATTTACATCCCCTGCGCTTTCCCCATAGCCCTGTAAATATTTTATCCAATTCCCTTTTGAAAGTTATTATTGAATCTGCTTCCATCACTCTTTCAGGCAGTGCATTCCAGATCATAACAACTCTCTGCCTAAAAAAATTCTCCTCATCTTGCCTCTGATTCTTTTGCCAATCTGGTTGCCAATTTGTCCTCTGGTTACCAACCCTTCTGCCACTAGAAACAGTTTCTCCTTATTTATTCTATCAAAACCGTTTATGATTTTGAACACCTCTGTCAAATTTCCTCTTAACCTTCTCTGCTCTAAGAACAACAACCCCAGCTTCTCCAGTCTCTCCACATAACAGAAGTCCCTCATTACTGGTACCATTCTAGTAAATCTCTTCTGCACCCTCTCTAAGGCCTTGATATCCTTCCTAAAGTACGGAGCCCAGAATTGAACACAATACTCTAGCTAAGGCCTAACCAGTGTTTTATAAAAGTTTAGCATAACTTCCTTGATTTTGTACTCTATGCCTCTATTAAAAAAGTCCAGCAGCCCATATACTTTTTAACTGTCTTCTCAACTTATCCTGCCACCTTCAAAGATTTTTGTACACACACCCCCAGGTCTCTCTGTTCCTTTACCCCCTTTAAGATTGTACCATTTAGTTTATATTGCCTCTCCTCAATCTTCCTACCAAAACGTATCACTTCACACTTGTGTGGGTTAAACTTCATCTGCCATGTGTCTGCTCATTTCACCAGTCTGTCTATGTCCTCCTGAAGTCTATTACTATCCTCCACATTGTTTTACTACATTTCCGAGTTTCGTGTCATCTGCAAACTTTGAAATTATCCCCCGTATACCCAAGTCCATGGTATACTCATATCAATGGAAAGCCTATTGCCAAAGATGGAGAGAGAGAAAGCCAGAAAATGGGAAGAGATGGACCACACAAAGGCAAATAATGGATGAGAATTGGAAACACATCTGGAGTTCTATAATTTTTATTAGCAAAACAGCCAAATTCTTCGAAAATGTTATGATTTTTTCAAGTAACTTGACTGCAGAATATTCCAATATTTCAGATATTGTCATCATTCTAAAAAATATAAGCTTGTACACACACTCAACATTGATTCAGGACGTTAACAAGTGATTATTTTCAGTTTATTTAATTTAATTGAGAGATGGCTGGAAGAGTGAATAGAGACCCAACACAAACTATTTTCAGCCAAACGTTTGCCGATGAGAACTGAGAGACCAGCTGCAATCCCTGAGCTTTTCTTGAGATATGTCAATCACAGGTTTAAAGGGCCAAATCGACTTCTGCATGAATCTCCACTCCATTTTACTGGTGAGCATGAGAAGCCATGGGAAACCCATGCAGGTAAGGTAAAATTCGTTTCAGGTTCAGAATTCACAAAAAATTACCTACTGTAAGAATTTGAAGTAGCTAAATTGTCCCTTTAACAATTTGCCCGCCGGCATTAACAGGGGACGTGACTTCTGGGTTTTGGACGCGCACATCCAAACGTGCCTGGGTTAAACCCGGAAGTGGGTACGTTGGAGCCGGGTTGTGGTCCCACTGATGTAATCAACAATTTTTACTGCCCACCTGCCCCCAGCACACCTATTCCTGGGGCTTAAAATTATTCTCCGGCACTCTATTTTCTGTATTTTTGAGTGCATTTTTATGGCATCAGAATTAGTTACATTAAAAAGCTTCCACATTCTTAAACATACTGGCCTAGAAACTGGGCCAGCGCTATTTAAAGGCATTGTGTATCATGCATACTGGTGAGGTGGCCTTCATGCTGGTTACCGTCACATTGTGCTAAGTGAGGTTAGCACGTGGCGAGTGAAGCTTGGGGTGGTCCAAAATGGAAAACGGGTCCTGCATAGGACCCTAATTTACATATATTAATTTCCACTTAGAATGCTGCCAGCGTTACCCTCTATCACAATATGGCGATCGGTGCACTTCCTAGAGCTCCTACGAGGTGCTTCCCCAGTGGCTACAGCCTGTGAGGTGGAAGGCTGCTGAGCTTTCATTGAGGACACTTTACATGGTCTTGTAGGATGACATAGAGCAGCTCTGGGCCTAGAGGTCCCGACTGCAGATTGAAACATCTCAGCGTGGGCTGCAGCAGTCAGGGCTGGCTTGCTGAGTGGCACCAGCAATGTACTGGCGGAGTGGCAGATGGGGGAGCAGGCTTGCTGATCTTGAGAGAGGACAGCAAGTGTCTCTCCAATGAAGCCAAGGCCACTTTTCTGGAGTGGCACCACAGCACTCCTAGGGCTCTGTTGGAGGACAGGATGATGGAGTGATGTGACGCACTGGAAGCCCCTTTCAACAGTGGCCCACAAATTTTCCTGCCCCCTGGGGGAAAGAGGATGTCCATTCTACTCTGTACCAAGGCCTCAAGTGGAGCATTCAGAGAATCCTGGTGCCTGATCTCTCCCTCCTTCAGCCATTTCCGCGAGAACTTGCAGTACAGGTTTTGTAGCCAGAATGCACCTCCCCTTTAGGAGGTGCTGGCTGCCTTTAAGTAGCGCCCTGGCCTCCAGATATTGTCCCACTTCTTAGAGGCGTGCAGCCAATGAATAGCACAGGTAACGCTGGCTGCACGCATGAATCATTATAATCAGCAGGCAGCACGGATTTTGCGATCCGCCTGCATCGGTACCGACTGGCACAGGTCGTCGATGCTCCGTGTGCCCATTTTCAAACAGGCATGCAACCAATGAATAGCGCAGATAGTTTTGGTTGCAAGCCTGAATCATTATAATGAGGTCCTGGCACATATTTCACGCTGAACAGAAATTCATCCAGTACTAATACCCTGGACCACACGAACAGGCGAAGGCAGCGTGGGCCCTGCCCTCTGCGTGCTCGCTTTCAGGCGCAATCGAATTTCTAGGCCATAGTGTTTAAATGGTTCACAGCTAATTTGGTACTGGCAGCCTGCTCTCAAAGTGAATTAGCAACTATGGTGTTGATGGAGTGTTAGACAGAAATTATATTTAATATGTTATACTTCAATATTCATCACTTGTACACAGCCCTTTTCTAAATCACACAATAAGTGCTGTTTACTCTGGACAAATTTCAGTTGCTTAAATAACAAAACTTTTTTTACCTGTTGAACTTTGAGTTTCAAGTGCAGCTGTTGTGAAATAAATAAAAACAAAAGTTTATTTTGACATTTATAAAACTGAATAATAATATTAGTAGCTTAGACTGGAAAATTGATTAAATCTCAACATGTATTTTTTGACAGTCAAACTAACTTATGATTCTAGTACTTTTATTGCAACTGCACCATTTTATCAATGGGAAAATATTTCACTATAGAAAACTATAATTTTGCAGGTTGTACCTGGTTTGCTTTTGAGGGAGTGAGTGAGTGAGGGAGGAAGGGCAAGAGGGAGGGAGGACGGACATTTATATAGTGCCTTTAACGACCTCAGGACTTCCAAAGCACTTTACAGCCAATTAAGAACTTTGTAGTCACTGTTGCAATGTAGGAAACATGGCTGCTAACTTGCACATAGCAAGCTCCCACAAACAGCACTGCCATAAATGGCCAGATCATCTGCTTTTGGGTGTTGGTTGAGGGATAAATGCTGGCCAGAAAACCAAGAGAACTACATGCTCTTCTTCGAAATAGTGCCATGTGATCTTTTACGTCCAACGTAGAAGGCAGATGTCGCCTCGGTTTAATGGCTCATCCTAAAGATGGCACCTCCGACAGTGCAGCATTCCCTCAGTACTGCACTGAAGTGTCACAGAATTACATACAATTTTACAGCACAGAAATGGGCCATTCAGACAAAAGGTCTATGCCGATGTTTATGCTCCACATGAGCCTCCTTCCACCTTACTTCAGCTCACCCTATCAACATATCCTTCTATTCCTTTCTCCCTCACGTACTTATCTAGTTTCCCTTAAATGCATCTATGCTATTTGCCTCAACCACTCCATGTGAACTCTTTATGGATTTATTAATGACTATCTTATATTCATGACCCTTAGTTTTGGATTCCTCTACAAGTGGAAACATCCTCTCTAAGTCTACTTTATCGCACGCCTTCATAATTTTAAAGATCTCTAGCAAATCACCTCTTGGTCTTTTTTCTCTGGAAAAGAACCCCAGCCTGTTCGGTCTTTCCTAATAGTTATACCCTTTTAGTTCTGGTATCATCCTTGTAAATCTTTTTTTCACTTTCTCCAGTGCTTCCATACCCTTTATGTAATATGGAGACCAGAATTGTGTACAGTTCCCTGATGTGGTCTAACCAAGGTTCTATATATTTAACATAACTTCTCTGTTTTTGAATCCTATTCCTTTAGAAATGAACCCCAGGGCTTAGTTTGCACTATGTATGACTTTGTTAACCTGTTTGCTACTTTTAATGATTTATGAATCTGCACTCCCTAGGTCCCTTTGCGCCTATACCCATTTAGACTCTTATTTTCCAAGGAGTAGTGGCCTCTTTATTCCTCCTACCAAAATGCAACACGTCACACTTATCTATATTGATATTCATTTGCCATTTACACGCCCATTCTGCAAGTTTTTTGTAACATCTTTTATTTTAAGAACATAAGAAATAAGAGCAGGAGTCGGCCATGCAGACCCTCGAGGCTGCTGCACCATTCAATAAGATCATGGCGGATCTTCTACCTCAACTGCACTTACCCGCCCTATCCCCATATCCCTTGATTCCCTTAGTTTCCAAAAATCTATCGCTCTCAGTCATGAAGGTATTCAACGATGGAGCACCCATAGCCCGCCTGGGTAGAGAATTCCAAAGATTCACAACCCTCTGAGTGAAGAAACTTTCCTCATCCCAGTCCTAAATGGCCGCCCCCTTAGCTTGAGACTATGACCTCCTAGTTCTAGACTCTCCAGCCAGGGAAAACATCCTCTCAGCATCTACCCTGTCAAGCCCTCTAAGAATTTTATATGTTTCAATAAGATCACCTCTCATTCTTCTAAACTCCAGAGAATATAGGCCCATTCTAATCAATCTCTCCTCTTAGAACAACCCTCTCATTCCAGGAATCAATCTAGTGAACTTTCATTGCACCCCCTCTAAGGCAAATATATCCTTCTTAGGTATGGAGATCAAAACTGTACAGAGTACTTCAGGTGCGGGCTCACTAGAGCCCTATATAATTCCAGCAAGACTTCCTTACTCTTATACTCCAACCCCCTTCCAATATAGGCTAACATACCATTTGCCATCCTAATTGCTTGCTGTACCTGCATGTTAACTTTCTGTGATTCATGTACAGGACAGCCAAATCCCTCTGACTACCAACCTTTCTTAGTATCTCACCTTTTAAAAAATATTCTGCTTTTCTATTCTTCCTACGAAAGTGGATGGTTTCACATTTCCCCACATTATTTTGTTGCAGTCTTCCTCGGTATTAACTACAGCCCCCAATGTGGTATCATCCACAAATTTTGATATTGTACCCGAGTCCAAATTATTTATGCAAATGTTGAACAACGGTGGACTCAGCACTGATCCGTGTGGAACACCACTTCCCACATTCCGCCAGTCTGAGTAACTACCTTTAAACCCTACTCATTGTTTTCTGTTTTGTAGCCAGTTTGTTATCCATTCTACTACTTGTCCCCTGACACCACATGATCTGACCTTAGTCTACTATGTGGTAACTTATCAAAGGCCTTTTGAAAGTCCATATATAAGTGTTAGCCTAGATTATGTGCTCACGTCACTGGAGTGGGGCTTGAATCCACGACTGTCTGACTCAGAGGTGAGAGTGCGATCAATTGAGCCACGGCTGATACTATCAGCTCATATTAAGCCACTGGTAAGGAAATTGGGCCCTGCCTCGCCTGTTTTTCGAGGGTAAAATGCAAGAATGAAATGACCAATTTTGCCGGGCTATACCACGCACTCCAAGGAAGTCTGAAATACGTCGGACCTAATATTGTCTCAGGTGATATTCAGGCATCCCTGGCGGCCACCTAAAATACGCGATATGGTCGTTGCATATGTTAATGAGGGGTCTAATACCGTTACAGAACCCTTCTCCCAAATTGGTCAGCACTGAGTGGATCATGAGCTAACACAGTGGGATGTTCCTGGTCCATATGGCTTTGCTGCACACAGTAGATTTACTGAGCCATTGTTGGGGTGTGTTGGGGTTGGGAAGTCTTTTCTTCTGGTTACAGCAGTGAGGAAAAGATTGGAGAACAAAAAGATCTAGTTACATCGATTCTGCAGCACAGAAGCAGGGCATTCAGCCCAGCTGATATATGCCGGCATTTATGCTCTACACGAGTCTCCTCCCTCTCTACTTCATCTAACCTTATCAGCATACCCTTCTATTCCTTTCTTCCTCGTGTGCTTAACTAGCTTCTCCTTAAGTGCATCCATGCTATTTGCCTCAACTACTCCTTGTGGTAGTGCATTCCACTTTCTTACCACTCTTTGTGTAAAGAAGTTTCTCCTGAATTCCCCATTGCATTTATTAGTGACTATCTTATATTCATGACTTGTAGTTTTAGACTGCCCCACAACTGGAAACATGTTCTCTGCACATACCCTATCAAACCCTTGCATTATCTTAAAGACCTCCGTCACCCCTCAGCTTTCTCTTTTCTAGAGAAAAGAGCCCCAGCCTATTCAACCTTTCATGATAAGTCTATCCTTTCAGTTCTGGTATCATCTTTGTGAATCTTTTTTGCACCTTTTCCAATACCTCTATGTCATTTTTATAATATGGCGGCCCAGTGCTTGGTTTGCCATTTTTATGGACTTATTAACCTGAGTCGCTACTTTTAGTGATTTGTGTATCTGTACCCCAAGATCCCTTTGCTCCTCTACCCCATTTAGATTCTTAGTATCCAGCAGTTTTAGTTCTATCCCTCTAGAAATAAACCCCAGTGCTTGGTTTGCCTTTTAATGGCCTTGTTAACCTGCGTCGCTGCTTTTTGTGATTTGTGCCAGCTCTGCTTAAACTAGTTATTGATTAAACAACTAAGGACATGCAGATTACCCATTATTGTGTTTAATGAATAACCTGTCAATAGTATAAGAAAATATATGTTGTATTTTATATAATATTAGCTTTATAGCTCCTGGTTGAATTTGGATAAAGGAAGTTTTCAATATTTCTTATAAGCTCCTTAAACTACTTTATTAGCTAAGCTATTTTAATTGATCTTTGGTTTTAATATAAAATATCATTAGACACATGCTATCCTGTACTTTGTATATTGGAAAAATATCAGAGCCTCTTGTAGGACCATTTCAATTCTATTCTATGAGGATTATTGCAATTAATATTTGACTACAAGTGTTATAATAATAATGGCCGTGTAATTTAGCAATGAGTTAACAAAATTATTAAATTTGAAAAATTCTAAAAGAAAGACATACTTTATGATGTGGTGGAAAGTTAAAAATTGCACCAATATTAGTTTTGGATGATTTCTCTTTAGCATGGGATATTTTGCGGAGCTGATGTCATAGTTGAGAAGGAATGGTGCTGTAAAATTGTTTCACAGTGATGTTATTGGAAGTTTGCTACAACCCATGTATTAAGTTAAGGCCCTTTAAGTACCAGCTTGTCTCTGTGTCAGAATGTTATGGGTTCAAGCCCCATTGTTCAGATTGAGCAAATAATTCAGCTGACACTGTATAAATTGCATTCTACAGCTCTGCATCATGTATCCTCTGTGTATCCAGAAATCATTCTCAACCCTGAACATTGATATCATTATAAATTGATCAGTCATTTATTTTCCTTTCAAATGAGAATTATTGAAAACAAAGCAAATATGTTACCTGAGCAATTTACTGCAACATCCTCAATGTGCTGACAGTTGTGTGAAAGCCAGCCATTGTTTGGACAGTTCCACAAATACTGTTCATCTCCTTGACATTTAATATCATCCAAGACAATTTCACCAGTACCAGGACCAAAGTGAGCCACCGAAAGTGTAGCAACAGCTTCACCACATCCTATTTGTCGACACACCACTTCTGCATTGTTCATCGTCCAGTGATCATCACACACTGTTCCCCATCTTCCATTATATAAAATTTCAACTCTTCCTTCACACATGTGATTTCCATTTGCAAGTCTTAACGAAAATACTGTGACAGTGAAAAGATTACAAAGGTGAATAAAAACCATACATGCTCATTTCCTCTTTCTGCAAAAAGTAGAAACACATGAGCAAAATTTGGTGAAAGTTTTCTAGAGAAAAAAGCCCCAGCTTGTTCAACCCTTCCTGATATGTATATCCTCTCAGTTCTGGTATCATTTTTGTGAATCATTTTTGCACCTTCTCCAATACCTTTATATCCTTTTTATAATATGAGGGCTAAAACTGTGCACAGTACGCCAAGTGTGGTCTAACCAAGGTTCTATACAAGTTTAACATAACTTCTCTGCTTTTTAGTTCTATCCCTCTAGAAATGAACCTCAGTGCTTGGTTTGCCTTTTTATGGCCTTATTAACCTGCGTCGCTGCTTTTAGTGATTTGTGTATCTGCACCCCGAGATCCTTTTGCTCCTCTTCCGCATTTAAAATCTTATTATCCAAGCAATATATGGCCTCCTTATTCTTCCTACCAAAATGCACCACCTCACACTTATCTATATTGAATTCATTTGCCAATTACACACTCATTCTGCAAGTTTATTAATGTCTATTTTAACGCATTCTTCCTTTGTATTAACTATATCCCCCAATTTGGTGTCGTCTGCAAATTTTGAAATTGTTCTTCCAATTCCTGAGTCCAAATTGTTAATGTAAATTGTGAACAACAGTGGCCCCAGCACCTATCCCTCTCGAACACCACTTCCCACCTTTTGCAAGTGTGAGTAGCTACCCTTAATCCCTACTCTCTGGGTTACAGAATCGCCAGCTTGCTATCCATTCTGCTACCTGTCCCCCGACTCCACATGCTCTGACCTTAGCCATGAGTCTACAATGCGGTACCTTATCGAAGGCCTTTTGAAAATCCAAATATATTACATCTACCGCATTACCTTTGTCTATTATTTCTCTTACTTCTTCAAAGAATTCAATAAAGCTGGTCAAGCATGACTTCCCCTTCTGAAACCATGCTGACTACTCTTCATTATAGTTTTGTTTCCTAGATGTTTTTCTATTACATCTTTGCGTAAAGATTCCATTATCTTTCCTACTGCCGACATTAAACTAACTGGTCTATAGTTCCCTGAGCTCCCTTTTTAAATATAGGAATAATATTAACTGTGCATCAGTCATCTGGCACAATTCCCTTTTCTAAGGAATTTTATTTATATTTGTAATAGTGACGCTGCTATCGCTTCCTAACTTCTTTTGATATGTGCAGATGCATTTCCTTCCGGACCAGGGGTTCATCCTCTCTAAGTATGATTCGTTTATCAATTATCTCCCCCTTTTCTATCTTAAATGTCTTTATATCTTTTTTGATCCCCTCTTCTAATGTCATGCCCACCTGGTATGTAGATCTAACAATGAACAAACAATAAATAATTTAATATCTACAGTACTCCTTCCCCCAACTTAATAACCAACATCACCACCAGCAAATTCTATTTCTGAACAGTACAAGTTAAACCTATTTAAACAGCAGTATATTTTCCTTCTAAGGTCTTTCTACATCCCACTCAACTACTTCTTTGCTCAGGTCCCAGACAGGCAACCTTCTACTTGACCTGTTTTAATGCTAAGTTAACACTAAGCTCTAAATGTCAATGCGAAGGTGTGCAGAAGCACTCTTCCTCCACATTTTTCCTTTGTGGATAAAACTGGCGTCCACTCTGTTTCCCCTTCCTTGGGCAACATGGTCACTCAAAAGCTTTCAGTAGCGAATATAGCAGGTCATCTCATTTCCTACAGCTGTGTGGCACCACACATTGGTTTGCCAATATGGTGGAGCTCTATGCCAGCTCTGCTTAAACTAGTTAAATAACTAAGGACATGCAGATTACCCGTTGTTGTGTTTAACGAATAACCTGTTAACAGAAAAAGAAAATATACCGAGTATTTTATTTAGTATTAGTTTTATAGCTCCTGTTCGAATTTGGATAAAGGAAGTTTTCAATATTTCCTATGACCTCCTTAAATTACTTTATTGGCTAAGCTATTTTAATTGATCATTGGCTTTAATGTAAAACATCATTATACTTATATGCTATCCTGTACTTTATATATTGGAAAAATATCAGAGCCTCTTGTAGGACCATTTCAATTCTATTCTATGAGAATTATTGCAATTAATATTTGATTAAAAGTATTAAAATAATAATAGTCTTGTTATTTAGCAATGAGTTAACAAAATAATTATATTTCAAAAAATGTAAAAGAAAGACATACTTTATGATGTGATGGAAAGTTAAAAATTGCACCAATATTAGTTTTGGATGATTTTCTGTTTAGCATGGGATAATGTTACTTATTTTTTGGAGCTGATATCACAGTTGAGAAGGAATAGTGCTGTAAAATTGTTTCACAGTGACGTTATTGGAAGTTTACTACAATCCAAGCATTAATTTAAGGCCCTTTATGTAACAACTTGTTTCTGAGTCACAAAGTTGTGTGTTCAAACCCCAATGTACAGATTGAGCAAATAATTTAACTGACGCTATATCAATAGTATTCTACAGCTCTGCATCATGTATCCAGAAATCATTCTAAACCCTGAACCTTGATATTGTTGTTATAAATTGGTCAATCATTTATTTTGGTCATGTACTTAGTCACATTCTCCTTTCAAAAGAGAATTATGAAAACAAAGCAAATATGTTACCTGAGCAGTTTACCGCAACATCCTCAGAGTGCTGACAGTTGTGTGAAAGCCAGCCATTGTTTGGACAGTTCCATAAATACTGTTCATCTCCTTGACACTGAATATCATCCAAGACAATTTCACCAGTGCCAGGACCAAAGAGAGCCACCGGAAGTGTAGCAATAGCTTCACCACATCCTATTTGTCGACACACCACTCGTGCATTGTTCATCGTCCAGCCATCATCACACACTGTTCCCCATCTTCCATTATATAAAATTTCAACCCTTCCTTCACACATGTGATTTCCATTTGCAAGTCTTAAGGAAAGCACTGTGATAGTGAAAAGATTACAAAGATGAATAAAAACAATACAAACTCACTTCCTCATTCTGCAAAAAGAGTGTTGGGGGGAAATAAGTAGAAACACATGTTCAAAATTTGGTGAAAGCATTAATTTATTTGTCTTTCACATTACCCGCTAAAGCATAAAAGGGAAATATTCCGGCCTGAAAAAGCTCAGGAAGAGGGGCAGAGACATGCATTGTTGCTTCCGCCGCCGGTTTAATGTAGCTTCAAGACTTCCAGAGCTTGCTTGGAGGGGCTTGACCTGCACCTGCAGTAGAGGTGAGTCGGGACGTTATCAACCTCCCACCTCATTCTCCAATCTCCCATTTGCTGAGTGCTCAACACAGGGGTGCCCAGAAAGGAAAATGCCTCAGTTTAACGTCTGATCTGAAAGACGGCACTTCCGAAAGTGCAGCATTCCCTCAGTACTGCACTAACGTGTCATAGAATTACATAGACTTTTACAGCACAGAATCGGACCATTCGACCCAACAGGTGTTTACCGGTGTTTATGAGCCTCCTTTCACCTTACTTCATCTCATCCTATCAACATATCTTTCGATTTATTTCTCCCTCATGTACTTATCTAGCTTCCCGTTAAATGCATCTAAGCTATTTGCCTCAACCACTCCACGTGGTAGCAAGTTACACAACACTCTGAGTAAAGAATTCCTTATTGGATTTATTAGTGATTATCTTGTATTTATGGCCTTTAATTTTGGACACCCCAACAAGTGGAAACATCTACCCTATCAAAACCCTTCATAATTTTAAAGATCTCTATCCAATCACCTCTCAGTCTCCTCTTTTCTAGAGAAAAGAGCTGTAGCCTGTTCAATATTTCCTGATAGTTGTACCCTCTCAGTTCTGTTATCATCCTTTTAAATCTTTTTTGTACTTTCTCCAGTGCTTCTATACCCTTTTTGTAATATGGGGGCAGAACTGTGCTGAGTAGTCTAAGAGTGGCCTAACCGAGGTTCTATATATTTAGCATAACTTCTCTGCTTTTGAATTCTATTCCTCCAGAAATGAACCTGTGGTATGTTTGCAATTTTAATGGCTTTATTAACCTTTGTTGCTACTTTTAATAAGAAAGAAAGACTTGCACTTATATAGCACCATTCACACCCTCAGGACGTCCCAAAGCGCTTCACAGCCAATGAAGTACTTTTGAAGTGTAGTCACGGTTGTAATGTCGGTAATACAGCAGCCAATTTGTGCACAGTAAGGTCCCACAAACAGCAATGTGATAATGACCTGATAATCTGTTTTGAGGTATTGGTTGAAGGATAAATACTGGCCAGGACACAGGGGAGAACTCCCCTGCCCTTCTTCGAAAAATAGCGCCTTGGAATCTTTTACGTCCACCTGAGAGGGCAGACAAGGACTCAGTTTAACGGCTCATCCAAAAGACAGCACCTCAGACAGTTGCAGTACTCTATCAGTACTGCATTGACATGTTAGCCTAGGATTTTGTGCTCAGGTCCCTGGAGTGGTACTTGAACCCATGACCTTCTGACTCAGAGATAAGAGTGCTACTAACTGAGCCAAGGCTGACACATGATGACTCTTATTTTCCAAAGAGTAGGTGGCCTCCTTATTCCTCCTACCAAGGTGCAACAACTTACACTTTGTTAATTGTAATCATATGATTTATATTAATTCGTGTTAACTTGTGGTGAGTATCAATTTGGGACTCTCTTGTATCCATTTATACGCGAGGTTATCTAGAGTGTAATGTGTGTAATGTGAATCTCTGTGCATAAAGGCGTGGACGCAACTGAAGATCAGGTTCTAGTATTCTATTCTTCATCACCTGGCTATCCAATTTGTTACACGCTTATCTATATTGAAATTTATTTGCCGTTTCTGCCCATTCTGCAAGTTTTTTAATGTCTCCTTGTATTTGTTCGCAGTCTCCCTCAGTATTAATTATACCCCCAATTTGTACCATCCACAAATTTTGATATTGTACCCGAGTCCAAATCATTTATATAAATGTTGAACAACAGTGGTCCCAGCACCAATCCGTGTGGAAAGCCACTTCCCGCCCCCCGCCGGTCTGAGTAACTACCTTTAAACCCTTCTCTTTGTTTCCTATTTGTAGCCAGTTTGCTTTCCATTCTACTACTTGTCACCTGACACCACATGATCTGACCTTAGTCTACAATGTGGTGCCTTATGAAAGGTCTTTGGAAAGTCCATGTATAAGTGTTAGCCTGGATTAGGGAGTGGGGCTTGAACCCACGACAGTCAGACTCAGGGGTGAGAGTGCGATCAATTGAGCCATGGCTGATACTATCAGTTCATATTAAGCCACTGGTCAGGAAATTGGTCCATGCCTTGCCTGTTTTTCAATGGTAAATGGAAGAAAAAAATGAACAATTTCGCTGGCCTATACCAAGGATGTCCGACACCATATTGGCTTGGGTGGTATTCGGGCGTCCCCTGCATTCGCCTAAAATAGGCATTATGTTCATTGCGTGTATTAATGAAGGGTCTAATGTCTGTTACAGGACCCCTCTGCTAAATTGGTCAGCACTTAGCAGATCATGAGCTAACACAATGGGACCTATCTGGTCTATATGGCTTAGCCACTCACAGTAGATTTACTGAGCCATTGTTGGGGTGTGTTGGAGTTGGGAACATAAGAACATAACAAATAGGAGCAGGAGTAGGCCATACGGCCTCTCAAACCTGCACTGCCATTCAATAAGACCATGGCTGATCTTTGGCCTCAACTCCACTTTCACACCCAATCCCCATATCCCTTGCTATCCCCCAGAGTCCAAAAATCTATCGATCTCAGCCTTGAATATACTCAATTACTCAGCATCCACATTTTTCTGGGGTAGAGAATTCCAAAGATTCACAACCCTCTGAGTGAAGCATTCCTCCTCATCTCAGTTTTAAATGGCCGAGCCCTTATCCTGAGACTATGCCCCCTAGTTCTAGACTTGCCAGCCAGGGGAAACAACCTCTCAGCATTTACCCTGTCAAGCCCCCTCAGAATCTTATATGTTTCAAGAGATCACTTCTCATTCTTCTAAACTCCAGTATAGGCCCATTTTACTTAATCTCTCCTCATAGGACAACCCTCTCATGCCAGGAATCAATGTAGTGAACCATTGTTGCACCTCGTGTAAGACAAGTGCATCCTTCATTAAATAAGCAGACCAAAACTGTACACAGTACTCCAGGTGTGGTCTCACTAAAGTCCTTTATAAGTGTAGCAAGACTTCCTTACTCTTGTACTCCAACCCCCTTGCATTTGCCTTCCTAATTGCTTGCTGTACTTGCATTCTAACTTTCTGTGTTTCTTGTACGAGGACAACCAGTCTTTTCTTGTGGTTACAGCTGTGAGGAAAAGATTGGAGAACAAAAAATTGTGAAGTACGGTTGTTTCACAGTGATGTTATTAGAAGTTTTCCACAATCCATGCATTAATTTAAGGCCCTTTAAGTGCCAGCTTGTCTCTGAGTCACAATGTTGTGAGTTCAAACCCCAATGTATAGTTTGAGCAAATAATTTAGCTGACACTTTATAAATTGCATTCTACAGCTCTGCATCATGTATCCTCTGTGTATCCAGAAATCATTCTCAACCCTGAACATTGATATTGTCATTATAAATTGATCAGTTATTTATTTTCCTTTCAAAAGAGAATTATTGAAAACAAAGCAAATATGTTACCTGAGCAATTTACAGCAACATCCTCAGAGTGCTGACAGTTGTGTGAAAGCCAGCCATTGTTTCTACAGTTCCACAAATACTGTTCATTTCCTTGACATTGAATATCATCCAAGACAATTTCACCAGTACCAGGACCAAAGTGAGCCACCGGAAGTGTAGCAACAGCTTCACCACATCCTATTTGTCGACACACCACTTGTGTATTGTTCATCGTCCAGCCATCGTCACACACTGTTCCCCATCTTCCATTATATAAAATTTCAACCCTTCCTTCACACATGTGATTTCCATTTGCAAGTCTTAAGGAAAGCACTGTGATAGTAAAAAAATTACAAAGATGAATAAAAACAATACAAGCTCACTTCCTCATTCTGCAAAAAGAGTGTAGGGGAGGAAATAAGTAGAAACACATGTGCAAAATTTGGTGAAAGTTTTAATTTATTTGTCTTTCACTTTACCCACTAAAACATAAAAGGGAAATATTCCTGCCTGAAAAAGCTCAGGAAGAGACGTGTATTGTTGCTTCCGCTGCCTGTTTAACGTAGCTACAAGACTTCCAGAGCTGTCTTGGAGGGGCTTGACCTGCACCTGCAGTAGAGGTGAGACGGGACGTTTCCAGCCTCCCACCTCATTCTCTGATCTCTAACTTGCTGAGCGCCCAGCACAGCGGTGCCCAGAAAGGAAGATGCCTCAGTTTAACGTCTGATCTGTAAGACGGCACCTCCGACATTGCAGCATTCCCTCATTACTGCACTGACATGTCATAGAATTACAGAGGGGCCGATTTTTGAATGGCCGAGCCGGTGCGTTGGGGGCTGGGGTCTCCTAAAATGGCGGAATCCGGGAGCGGGTTCGGAGCCCGGCTCTAACCCACTCACTTCCGGGTTCCCCAATGACGAGTTCAGGTGCGCGGGCAGCTCCCGCATGCGGGCCTTCCACCGGCAATTAAAGCCGGCGGGATGATAATTTACATTGTTGGTTAGGTAGTTGGGATACTTGTCAGACCTCATTTACTGGAGATTTTGGCAAGGGTGCAATTTTAAAGGATCCTCAGCGTGTTTCCCGTGCTGTGGGAATCACTCCCTTTTGGAGCAGGCGTGTTTCAGCCAGCAGCCAGTGGGAGATGCAAAGGATTATTTGACAGTTGGGGGGAATAACTCATGTATTGCAGCAGGGCACTCTGTCATTTCAGACAAAGTTTTGGCTGCAACACCTTTATCTTTCCATTCAAAATGATTAATTTATACCCTAAACTCTGCTGTGCAAACACATTTACCAACTTTGCGGACCCCCTCAAACTCACACCGTCAAGATGGGGGGGGGGGGCGCTATAACTCCATTCATCACTTCATCCGAGGACGAACAACATCACCAGCCTCACCAGGCACGCCGTCCACCTCCACCACATGGAGCTCCATAACACAGTGCTGCGCAACAGGCACCTGCACAACAGTAGGGAGGGCAGCAACAGAGAGAGCAGGAGGCACTACCCTCGCCACAGGGTCTACAAACTGAGGCTCAGCTTCCTGGACCTCTCTGAGGAACAGTGCATATGGAGGCTCAGAGTCAGTCGCCAGGTAGTCGCAGACATCTGCAGCCTCCTTCATGCCGAGCTGCTCCCGGCTGGCCCGAGCACCATCTTCTTACCTGTCGCTGTCAAAGTCACCACAGCCCTCAACTTCTTCGCCTCCGGATCATTCCAGGGTGCCACCGGGGACATCACTGGGGTCTCTCGGTCGTCTGCACACAAGTGCATAAGGCAGGTCACCGACGGCTTGTTTCGCAGGGCCTCGAACTATATCAACTTCCCCATGGATGACCTCAGCCAGATGGAGAGGGCTGTAACTGGCTTCCCACGGGTGCAGGGTGTAATCGATTACACCCATATAGCAATACGAGCACCTCCACACGAGCCAGGACTGTTCATCAACAGGAAGGGCTATCACTCCATCAACACTCAGCTCATCTGTGACCAGCGCAAGAGATTCCTTCACGTGTGCGCCAGATACCCTGGCAGCTGCCATGATTCATTCATCCTCTGGGAGTCCAACATCCCACCCCTCTTCCATGCACCAAATACTTGCAAGGGCTGGCTCCTCGGGGACACGGGATACCCTCCGCACACATGGCTCATGACACCTCTGAGGAACCCCACCACCGAGCAACAGCGTCAATATAATGACAGCCGCATCGCTACCAGGTCTACAATTGAGCAGGCTATAGGGCTGCTCAAGATGCGCTTCAGGTGCCTTGATCATTCTGGGGGAGCGATTCAATACACACCAGACAGAGTGGGACGCATTATAGTCGTCTGTTGTACCCTGCACAACATGGCACAACAGAGAGGGGTGCCGCTGGAGGAGGCCCCATCCACATCTGCCACCCATATTGAGGAGGAGGAGGAGGAGGAGGCAGAGGAGGAGGAGTAACCCATGGGCAGAACAACGGCTCACCTGGCTGCTCGTGAGGCCAGGGAGTCACTGATATGTAAACGGTTCTCCTAATATCAGACAGTGTGAAGAGTCCAGTCCTCACCACCTGAACAGAGGAGCGGCCACACCAGCCCCCTCCCCCCCCTGCACAAAATAGTCGTGCAACTACACATAGACCCACTGTAGAGTGACCCAATGGGTGGCATCAAGTATGGGTGTTCATGGTGAACCCCATGAAAGGGACTTATTATACAAGTCACTCAAGAATGGCCAGTGGTGGTGAAAATAATAATATTTAATGTGCCATTAACAAAAATCAAATATAAATAAAAAACATGACAAACCGTCAAACACCCTTGTGCATCCCCTTTGTGCTCACAAAACCTTCGCCTTACGCTTACAAGTACTCCTTCGTGGTGCTTCCTCTGTGGCTGCAGCAGAGGTAGTGGCAGGTTGCTTTTGTTCATGCCCGGACTGATTAGCTGCTTTGGGCCTACGCCCTCTGGGCTTTGGTGCCCGTGAGGGCCCCTCCAAAGACTGCTCCACCTGCACCTGTGCAGGGGCAGACTTGACCACCTGGAGAGGAGGCAGCATTGCGGGTATTGGTTGAGAGGGGGGCAACAGGTGAGACGTAGGAGCGCTTTGAGTGGCGTCCCCACTTCCATGTCCCCTTTCGACATCATCCCTCTCCTGGGACAGGACCACATCACTCCTACCACCCTGCTGGATGACAGTTTGGAGGACATGTGTGAAGCCTTGTAAGGCTAGTGCTAGTGTACCTGCCTGCCTGTTTAAGGCGGCAGACCGTTGCTCACCCTGAGTCTGAAGGGCCGTTGTCAGGGCCTCAATGGACTCATTGGTGAGCTCTGCTTGAAGCTTGATGGAGGCTAGCCTTCCCTCCATCGCAGACATTCCTGCACTTACCCGCGACAGTATCTCAGAGATGCCCTCAACGTCCCTGTGACAGTATCTCAGAGGTTCCCTCCTGTACCTGTGCCACCATTCCACTCATGCAGGAGTTGGACTCCACCATCCTCTGCGCGATTGTGGAGAGTGCGCACGTGGCAACTGTTCCAGCAGCTCGCAAATGTGCTGCTGCTCCTCGATCATTCTCCTTTTAAAGGATGGCCCCCAGGGTTCAGCATCTGTGTCCAGCTGAACAGAGCCTGGAGAAGAGTGCACCCACCGATACAGACTCTCCACAGCTGCCCCTGCCACCAGTGTCTGCTCGTGCTCACATGTGTGGTGACTCACCATGTGCGACCCCAACTAAGTGAGGATGGGGACCCACCGAGGTGTGTGTATCTGCACTGGTGGATGGCTCACTCACCTGTGACGGTGCCCCCTCAGAGGCCAGCAGGTCCTCTGAGGAATCGCCCTCCGCCGTCACGGCAGTCGCTGAAGGCCCTGTAAGAGAACAGAAAGCAATATTAAGCATGATGACAGATGTTGAGGTGCTGAAGATGGCAAGGCATGTTAACATCATTTGCTATTGTGAGTGCTGAATGTTAAAGTTCTGTCACCAGCCGTTTGTCAGGAGGCAGTCTCGGTGTCCCCGACGGACAGGCACTCGAGGGTGCGGCTCACTTCAAGAGCCTCCTGCTCAGCATCCGTGAGGACAACCAGATGTTGCGGCCCCCCCACGGGTCTTCGCCCTCTCCCATGCATTCTGGGCTCTCTTCTCCTATAAGGGGAGAAAGTAGAGAGGTGTGAGTGAGGGATGATGACGCGGTCAACCCTGAATGCATTGGTTTGGGTGAGGCTGACCGTGAAAGAGATGCATCAGAGGGTGAGTATGAGACAGAGCCATGACATTGTATGAGGATTGGGTTGAGTGATAGTGGTGGGATGAGTACTGGGGAGGTGAGGAAGTGCAGGTAAGTTGAGGATGAGGTTTGAGAGGGTGTGAGGAGCGATGTGATAGAGTACTGTTGGCAGTGCAGAAGGAGTTGTGGGGTGGGGGTGGTGATGTGGAAGACGGAGTGTAGGAGAATGAGTAAGTTTACTCACTTTGGCTGATCAGTTAGGTCATTGAAGCGCTTCCTGCACTGGATCCAGGGGCGGGAGACGTTGCTGCTGCTGGTGATCTCCTCTGCCACCTCAAGCCAGGCCTTCTTGGTGGCAGAGACAGGCCACTTCCTCCCGTCTGCTGAGTAGAAAATCTCCCTCCTCCTCCTCACCCCATCCAGTAGGATCTGGAGTGAGGCATTGTTAAATCTGGGAGCAGCCTTTCCCCTGGTCTGCTCCATGCTGTACTTTTGGTTGGTTGCTGCAGGAGCAGCATTGGAGGACTGCCCCTTTAAATAGGGCTCCTCCAGCTGACAGCCTGTGATGCAGGTGAACAGTCCGCCCGCTGCGCAGGTTGACGACGAGAAACCCGGAAGCCACGGTAAGTGGCTTCAATTTACCCGCGATCGTGTGGGGAACGGACCGATTTCACCGGGCGGGTAACCCACCCGCCCAGTCACCACCCCCCCACCCTTGCTGCCATCCCGCCTCCCTGGTAATACCGGGGCCATAGACTTTTACAGCACAAAAACGGACCATTCGACCCAACAGGTCTTTACCGGTGTTTATGACCCTCCTTTCATCTCACTTCATCTCATCCTATTAACATCTTTCGATTTCTTTCTCCCTCATGTACTTATCTAGCTTCCCGTTAAATGTATCTAAGCTATTTGCTTCAACTACTCCATGTGGTCGCGAGTTCCACATTCTCATCACCCTGAAGTAAAGAAGTTTGTCTTGAATTCCTTATTGGATTTATTAGTGGCTCTCTTATATTTATGGCCTCTTGTTTTGGACTCCCCAGAAGTGGAAACATCCTCTCCATGTTTACCCTATCAAAACCCTTCATAATTTTAAAGATCTCTATCCAGTCACCTCTCAGTCTCCTCTTTTCTAGAGAAAATAGCCATAGCCTGTTCAATATTTCCTGATAGTTGTACCCTCTCAGTTCTGGTATCACCTTTTCAATCTTTTTTGTACTTTCTCCAGTGCTTCTATACCCTTTTTGTAATACGGAAGCCAGAATGGTGCAGAGTATTCTAAGAGTGGTTTAATCAAGTTTCTTTATATTAAGCATAGCTTCTCTGCTTTTGAATTCTGTTCCTCCAGAAATGAACCCGTTATTTGTTTGCACTTTTAATGGCTTTATTAAGTGGTGTTGCTACGTCAATAAAAAGAAAGAACGACTTGCACTTATATAGCACCTTTCACATCCTCAGGACATCCCAAAGCGCTTCACAGCCAATGAAGTACTTTTGAAGTGTAGTCACGGTTGTAATGTCGGTAACACGACAGCCAATTTGTGCACAGTAAGGTCCCACAAACAGCAATGTGATAATGACCTGATAGTCTGTTTTGAGGTATGGTTTGAGGGATAAATATTGACCAGGACACCGGGGAGAACTCCCCTGTCCTTCGAAAAATAGTATCTTGGGATCTTTTATGTTCACCTGAGAGGGCAGACAAGAACTCAGTTTAATGACTCATCCAAAAGACAGTACCTCTGTCAGTGCAGCACTCTATCAGTACTGCATTGAAGTGTCAGCCTAGATTTTGTGCTCAGGTCCCTGGAATGGTACTTGAACCCATGACCTTCTGACTCAGATATGAGAGTGCTACTAACTGAGCCAAGGCTGACACATGATGACTCTTATTTTCCAAGGAATAGATGGCCTCTTTATTCCTCCTACCAAGGTGCAACACCTAATGCTTCATTAATTGTAATCATATGATTTATATCAATTAGTGTTAATTGTATTCAGGTGGTGAGTATCAATTTGGGACTCTCATATATCGGTTTATATGTGAGCTTATCTAGGGTGTGGAGTGGGTAATGTGGATCTCTGTGAATAAAGGATTGGAAGCAACTGAAGATCAGGCTCTAGTAATCTATCCTTCACCACCTGGCTATCCAATTTGTTACACGCCTATCTATATTGAAATTCATTTGCCGTTTCTGCCCATTCTGCAAGTTTTTTAACATCTTGTATTTTGTCGCAGTCTTCCTCAGTACTAATTATACCCCCTAATTTGGTACCATCCACAAATTTTGATATTGTACCTGAGTCCAAATCATTGATATAAATGTTGAACAACAGTGATCCCAGCACCGATCCGTGTGGAACACCAATTCCCACCTTCCGCGGTCTGAGTAACTACCTTTAAACCACACTCCTTGTTTTCTGTTTTGTAGCCTGTTTGCTATCCATTCTACTACTTGTCCCCTGACACCACATGATCTGAACTTAGTCTACTATGTGGTGCTTTAGCAAAGGCCTTTTGAAAGTCCATGTATAAATGTTAGCCTGGATTATGTGCTCAAGTCTCTGGAGTGGGGCTTGAACCCATGACTATCAGACTCAGAGACAAGAATGCGACCAAATGAGCCACGGCTGATACTATCAGCTCATATTAAGCCACTGGCCAGGGAATTGGGCCCTGCCTTGCCTGTTTCTCAAGGGTAAAATGAAAGAAAAAATGAACAATTTCGCTGGGCTATATCAAGGATGCCAGAAGTACGTCTGACCCCATATTGGCTCGTGTGATATTCAGGCGTCCCCTGTGGTTGCCTGAAATAGGCATTATGTCCATTGCATATATTAATGAAGGGTCTAAAGCCTGTTACAGGACGCCTTTCCTAAATTGGTCAGCACTGAGCAGATCATAAGCTAACACAGTGGGACTTATCTGGTCTATATGGCTTAGCCACTCACAGTAGATTTACTGATCCATTGTTGAGGTGTGTTGGTGTTGGGAACATAAGAACATAACAAATGGGAGCAGGAGTAGGCCATACGGCCCCTCGAGCCTGCTATGCCATTCAATAAGACCATGGCTGATCGTTGGCCTCAACTCCACTTTCCCGCCCGATCCCCATATCCCTTGATTCCCCTAGAGTCCAAAAATCTATTGATCTCAGCCTTGAATATACTCAATGACTCAGCATCCACATTTTTCTGGGGTAGAGAATTCCAAAGATTCACAGTCCTCTGAGTGAAGAAATTCCTCCTCATCTCATTCTTAAATGGCTGAGCCCTTATCCTGAGACTATGCCCTCCAGTTCTAGACTCACCAGCCAGGGGAAAGAGCCTCTCAGCATCTACCCTATCAAGCCCCCTCAGAATCTCATATGTTTCAAGAGATCACTTCTCATTCTTCTAAACTCCAGTATAGGCCCATTTTACTTAATCTCTCCTCATAGGACAACCCTCTCATGCCAGGAATCAATCTTGTGCACCTCTGTTGCACCTCGTGTAAGACAAGTATATCATTCCTTAGATAAGGAGAGCAAAACTGTACACAGTACTCCAAGTGTGGTCTCACCAAAGTCCTGTATAATTGTAGCAAGATGTCCTTACTTTTGTACAACAACCCCCTTGCAATAAAGGCCTACATACCATTTGCCTTCCTAATTGCTAACATTCTGTGTTTCTTGTACGAGGTCAACAAGTCTTTTCTTGTGGTTACAGTAGTGAGGAAAAGATTGGAGAACAAAAAATTGTGCAGTTAAATTGTTATTAGAAGTTTTCCACAATCAATGCATTAATTTAAGGCCCTTTAAGTGCCAGCTTGTCTGTGAGTCACAATGTTGTGAGTTCAAACCCCAATATATCGGTTGAGCAAATAATTTAGCTGACACTTTATAAATTGCATTCTACAGCTCTGCATCATGTATCCTCAACTATCCAGAAATCATTCTGGACGCTGAACCTTGATATTGTCATTATAAATTGGTCAGTCATTAATTTTCTTTTCAAAAGACAATTATTGAAAATAAAGGAAATATGTTACCTGAGCAATTTACCGCAACATCCTCAATATGCTGACAGTTGTGTGAAAGCCAGCCATTGTTTGGACAGTTCCACAAATACTGTTCATCTCCTTGACATTGAATATCATCCAAGACAATTTCACCAGTGCCAGGACCAAAGAGAGCCACCGGAAGTGTAGCAACAGCTTCACCACATCCTATTTGTCGACACACCACTCGTGTATTGTTCATCGTCCAGCCATCATCACACACTGTTCCCCATCTTCCATTATATAAAATTTCAACCCTTCCTTCACACATGTGATTTCCATTTGCAAGTCTTAAGGAAAGCACTGTGATAGTGAAAAGATTACAAAGATGAATAAAAACAATACAAACTCACTTCCTCTTTCTGCAAAAAGAGTGTTGGGGGGAAATAAGTAGAAACACATGTGCAAAATTTGGTGAAAGCATTAATTTACTTGTCTTTCACATTACCCGCTAAAACATAAAAGGAAAATATTCCTGCCCGAGAAAGCTCAGGAAGTGTGGCAGCGACGTGTATTGTTGCTTCCGCTGCCTGTTTAACGTAGCTACAAGACTTCCAGAGCTGTCTTGGAGGGGCTTGACCTGCACCTGCAGTAGAGGTGAGACGGGAGGTTTCCAGCCTTTCACCTCATTCTCCGATCTCCTATTTGCTGAGTGCCCAGCACAGGAGTGCCCAGAAAGGAAGAAGCCTGGATTTAATGTCTCATCTGAAAGACGGCACCTCCGACAGTGCAGCATTCCCCCAGTACTGCATTGACGTGTCATAGAATTACATAGTATTTTACAGCACAGAAACGGTCCATTCAACCCGGCAGGTCTTTGTTAGTGTTTATGAACCTCTTTCCACCTTACATCATCTCATCCTATCAACATATCTTTCTATTTCTTTCTCCCTCATTGTACTTAACTAGCTTCCCGTTAAATGCATCCATGCTATTCGCCTCAACCACTCCACGTGGTAGCAAGTTCCACATTCTCATCACTCTGAGTAAAGAAGTTTGTCTTGAATTCCTCATTGGATTTATTAGTGACTAACTTATACTCAAAATCTTTCAGTAGCGAATGTTTCAGGTCAACTCATTTCCTACAGCTCAGTGGCTCCACATATTTGTTTACCAATATGATGGAGCTCTGTGCCAGCTCTGCTTAAACTAGTTATTAAGTAAACAACTAAGGACATGCAGATTACCTGTTGTTGTGTTTTATGAATAACCTGTTAATAGGAAAAGAAAATATATTGAGTATTTTATGTAGTATTAGTTTTACAGCTTCTGGTTGAAGTTAAAGGAAGTTTTCAATATTTTTTAAAACCTCCTTAAACTACTTTATTGGCTAAGCTATTTTAATTGATCATTGGTTTTAATATAAAACATCATTCTCATCATATGTTATCCTATACTTTGTATATTGGAAAAATATCAGAGCCACTTGTAGGACCATTTCAATTCTATTCTATGAGAATTATTGCAAATAATTTTTGACTAAAAGTGTTAAAATAATAATAGTCGTGTTATTTAGCAATGAGTTAACAAAATAATTATATTTCAAAAAATGTAAAAGAAAGACATACTTTATGATGTGATGGAAAGTTAAATCTTGCACCAATATTAGTTTTGGATGATTTCTGTTTAGCATGGGATAATGATACATATTTTGTGGAGCTGATATCACAGTTGAGAAGGAATGGTGCTGTAAAATTGTTTCACAGTGATGTTATTGGAAATTTACTACAATCCAAGCATTAATTTAAGGCCCTTTAATTGCTAACTTGTCTCTGAATCACAAATGTGTTCAAACCCCAATGTACAGATTGAGCAAATAATTTAACTGTCACTATATCAATAGTATTCTACAACTCTGCATCATGTATCAGAAATCATTTTAAACCTTGAACCTTGATATTGTCATTTATTTTAGTCATGTATTTAGTCACGTTTTCCTTTCAAAAGAGAACTTTGAAAACAAAGAAAATGTGTTACCTGAGCAATTTACGGCAACGTCCTCAATGTGCTGACAGTTGTGTGAAAGCCAGCCATTGTTTGGACAGTTCCATAAATACTGTTCATCTCCTTGACATTTAATATCATCCAAGACAATTTCACCAGTTCCATGACCAAAGAGAGCCACCGGAAGTGTAACAACAGCTTCACCACATCCTATTTGTCGACACACCACTCGTGCATTGTTCATCGTCCAGCCATCATCACACACTGTTCCCCATCTTCCATTATATAAAACTTCAACTCTTCCTTCACACCTGTGATTTCCATTTGCAAGTCTTAAGGAAAGCACTGTGATAGTGAAAAGATTACAAAGATGAATAAAAACAATACAAACTCACTTCCTCATTCTGCAAAAAGAGTGTTGGGGGGAAATAAGTAGAAACACATGTTCAAAATTTGGTGAAAGCATTAATTTATTTGTCTTTCACATTACCCGCTAAAGCATAAAAGGGAAATATTCCTGTCCGATAAAGCTCAGGCAGAGGGGCAGAGACGTGTATGGTTGCGTCTGCCGCCTGTTTAATGTAGCTTCAAGACTTCCAGAGCTTTCTTGGACAGGCTTACCTGCACCTGCAGTAAAGAATTTTATAGCACAGAAATGGACTATTCGACCCAACAGGTCTTGCCGGTGTTTATGAGCCTCCTTCCACCTTACTTCATCTCATCCTATCAACATACCTTCCTATTTCTTTCTCCCTCATGTACTTATCTAGATTCCCGTTAAATGCATCTACGCTATTCACCTCAACCGCTACATAGTGGAGTATGGATTATGTTCCAATTTCAGAAAAACTGAAATTCTGCAACATTGTTATATATCTGATCAATCCAATCCATTCTCACCCATTCTCCATGACTTGTTTCCTTTTTGTTATTCAAGTCCATTTCCTTATTTTTTTTGATTCGTTCATGGGATGTGGGCATCGCTGGCAAGGCCAGCATTTATTGCCCATCCCTAATTGCCCTTCAGAAGGTGGTGATGAGCCATCTTCTTGAACCGCTGCAGTCCGTGTGGTAAAGGTTCTCCCAGGGTGCTGTTAGCTAGGGAGTTCCAGGACTTTGACCCAGCGACGATGAAGAAATGGCGATATATTTCAAAGCCTTTTACACTTGTGACATATTTACCACAATACCAGCATTTGGATTAGGGACTTTTGCATGACCTTTATAAATGTCAAATCTTCATTGTTTAAATAGGCTTAAATTGTATTTTGTGATGGCCCTATGGTTGAATAGCCAACCAACACTTGGTGCTCAGGCTCACACATGAAGAAAGACCACTTAGGCAAAGTAGCAAAGTGTGCAAACTGTACCCCATCATAAATCACTAGTTTCAGAAAAGGAATCTCACGGGGAGAACATTGTAAAGAAAATATTAAAGGAAAACAAGGTCACTCCAACTGGTTAAGTAAAATTATATTGTTCTATATTGTTTCATTAAGATTCTTTAGTATGCATTTGAATAGAGATGAGAAACATATATAGTTGCTTCACCGATCCTGGTGTTGTGTAACTACTGAAAAGATTAAACAAGAATAAATTAATATTCCAAAATAGTATTGGTTGATCATAAACAATGATAATATTTTTGACAGATATAAGATTGATTTATATAATTAAATGTTTTTCATCTGGGGCATTTTGGTAGCATCGCACCATTCAAAGGTTTTGGTCCTTCAAACAATCGGATCCGATAAAGGCAGCCAATGTAGGTTAGAAATCCTTTCAAGAAGTTTTCCCTGCACAGGCCTTTCCTTGTCCCCAGGTCCCGAGGCTATTAGAGTGTTGGTTTGATCCTAGAGCCTGGATTAATCGACCAGGAATGTCTAACTCCAGTTGACAAATTCTCTGGGAATTGTAGTTTTCATCTTGCTGTTGTCGAACTGTAATTTCTAGGATGTACCTCAACAACACACTTCACATGATCATCAGCATGATACAAAAATTGGCAGTGTGGTTGATAGGAGGAAAGCTGTAGACTTCAGGAAGATATCAATGGACTGGTCAGGTGGGCACAAAAGTGGTAAATGGAACTCAATCCGGAGAAGTGTGAGGTAATGCACTGGGAAGTACTAGGTCCTGTTGACAAATTGTGTGTGAGAGAGATGCATCTCTTTTAAAAAGTACCTGGACCTGCACCTAAAGTGCTGTAAGCTGCAGGGCTACGGACCGGGTGCTGGAAGGTGGGATCAGAATGAGCATCTGGTTGTTCTTCGAGCCGGCACGGACACAATGGGCTGAATGGCCCCCTTGTGTACTGTATCTTGTCTATGGTTCTATGGTTCTATCTTGGGAATCATAGGTGTGATTGGTGGAAAAACCCTTTAAAAATAAAAGATTTAATTTTCCTAGAACTTTATTGGGTTTAAGCTATTAAATTACATTTTTGGCTGAAAATGAATATGATTTTTTTTGTGTCACAGAGAGAGATTTAAGATTGCAGTAGAACCTGAGGGATGTTTATGAGGCATTTTGATGCTGAGCTCAGAAACAGCAAATGGAGTTAGCCAGTCAAGCAGGCTTCGATCATGGCAAATGACTACCTATTCAAGGTGATGGTCATTGAAAAATCAATGATAGGAAAAGCCTGTTGTAATGACAGAATCAGGAAAAATTGCAAGTCCACTGTTAGAAATTAGAAGAGATAGAATCATGCAAATAATTGAGAAAAAATGGACTTGGAGAATAAGAATGGATGAATAACCAAACAAATACTACAAATCCACTTAACTTGGCAGGGCAAATTGTATTTACAATGTAAACCTGGAATAAGAGATTTAGGGAAGGGAAGAACAAAGTTACTTGCACTTTACATCGAGATGCATCAAGTCTACAGCACAGAAACTGGCCATTCGGCCCAACTGGTCTGTGCCGGTGTTTATGCTCCACATGAGCCTTTTCCCACCGCTCTTCATCTAACCCTATCAGCATAACCTTCTATTCCTTTCTCCCTTATGTGCTTATCTAACTTCCCTTAAATGCATTTATGATATTTGCCTCAACTTTTCCTTGCGGTAGCACGTTCCACATTCTTAACACTCCTTGGGTAAAGAAGGTTCTCCTGAATTCCCTGTTGGATATATTAGTGACTATCTTATATTTATGACATCTAGTTTTGGACTCTCCCACAAGTGGAAATATTTTCTCTACATCTATCCCATTAAACCCTATCATTATCTTAAAGACCTCTGGCAGGTCACCCCTCAGCCTTCTCTTTTCTAGAGAAAAGAGCCCCAGCCTGTTCAGCCTTTCATAGAATCTTGGAAAATTTACGGCACAGAAGGAGGCCATTTGGCCCATCGTGTCCGCGCCGGCTGAAAATGAGCCACCCAAACTAATCCCACTTTCCAGCACTTGGTCCATAGCCCTGTAGGTTATGGCACTTCAAGTGCATATCCAGGTACTTTTTAAATGTGATGAGGGTTTTTGCCTCTACCACCCTTTCAGGCAGTGAGATCCAGACCCCCACCACCCTCTGGGTGAAAAAGTTTTTCCTCAGCTCCCCTCTAATCCTTCTACCAATCACTTTAAATCTATGCCCCCTGGTTATTGACCTCTCTGCTAAGGGAAATAGGTCCTTCCTATCCACTCTACCCAGGCCCTTCATAATTTTATACACCTCAATTAAATCAATCCTCAGCCTCCTCTGTTCCAAAGAAAACAGCCCCAGCCTATCCAATCTTTCCTCATAGCTAAAATTCTCCAGTCTTGGCAACACCCTCATAAATCTCCTCTGTACCCTCTCTAGTGCAATCACATCCTTCCTGTAATGTGGTGACCAGAACTGTACGCAGTACTCAAGCTGTGGCCTAACTAGTGTTTTATACAATTCTAGCATAACCTCTCTGTGCTTATATTCTATGCCTTGGATAATAAAGGAAAGTATCCTGTATGCCTTCTTAACCACCTTATCTACCTGTCATACTACCTTCAGGGATCTGTGGACGTGCTCTCCAAGGTCCCTCTCTTCCTCTACACCTCTCAGTATCCTCCCATTTATTGTGTATTCTCTTGCCTTGTTTGCCCTCCCCAATGCATTACCTCACACTTTTCCGGATTGAGTTCCATTTACCACTTTTGTGCCCACCTGACCAGTCCATTGATATCTTCCTGCAGTCTACAGCTTTCCTCCTATCAACCACACTGCCAATTTTTGTATCATCTGCAAACTTCTTAATCATGCCCCCTACATTTAAGTCCAAATCATTAATATATACCACAAAAACCAAGGGACCTAGTACTGAGCCCTGCGGAACCCGACTGGAAACAGCCTTCCAGTCACAAAAGCATCCGTCGACCATTACCCTCTGCTTCCTGCCACTGAGCCAATTTTGGTTCCAACTTGCCACTTTCCCTTGGATCCCAGGACTTTTTTGACCATGTGGGACCTTGTCAAAAGCCTTGCTAAAATCTATGTAGACTACATCAAATGCACTACCCTCATCGACCCTCCTTGTTACCTCCTCAAAAAATTCAATCAAGTTAGTCAGACATGACCTTCCCTTAACAAATCCATGCTGACTGTCCTTGATTACTCTGTGCCTTTCTCAGTGTCGTCCCTGTCCCTCAGAATTGATTCCAATAATTTGCCCACCACCGAGGTTAGACTGATTGGCCTGTAATTGCTCGGTCTATCCCTCTCTCCTTGTTTAAACAATGGTACAACATTAGCAGTTCTCCAATCCTCCGGCACCACGCCTGTATCCAGGGAGGATTGGAGAATGATGGTCAGAGTCTTCGTTATTTCCTCCCTAGCTTCTTTTAACAGCCTGGGATACATTTCATTTGGGCCTGGTGATAAATCTACTTTCAAAGATACTAATCCCCTTAATACTTCCTCTCTCACTATGTTTATCCCATCCAATATTTCACACTCCTCCTGCTTAACTACAATATCTGCATCATCCCTCTCTTTTGTGAAGACCGATGCAAAGTATTCATTAAGAACCATACCGACATCTTCCGCCTCCACACAGAAACCTTTTTGGTTTCTAATAGGCCCTATTCTTTCCTTGGTTATCCTCTTGCTCTTAATGTATTTGTAAAACATCTTTGGGTTTTCCTTGATTTTACTTGCCAATATTTTTTCATACCCGCTCTTTGCTTTCCTAATTTCCTTTTTAATTCACCCCTGCACTTTCTATACTCCTCTAGGCTTTCTGTAGTATTGAGCTCTCAGTGTCTGACATAAGCTTTCCTTTTTTGCCTTATCTTACCCTGTTTGCTCCTTGACGTCCAGAGGGCTCTAGATTTGGCAGTCCTTCCCTTTTTCTTTGTGGGAACATGTTTACTCTGAACACCTTGAATCTCCCCCTTGAATGCCTCCCACTGCTCTGACATTGATTTACCTTCAAATAGCTGTTTCCAGTCCATTTTTGCTAAATCATTTCTCAGCTTAGTAAAATTGGCCTTTCCCCAACTGAGAACTTTAACTCCTGTTCTATCTTTTCAAGTCAGTTTAACCTCGGTGGTGGGGAAACTTTTAGAAGTGATGACCTGGGACAGAATTAGCAGTCATTTGGACAAGTGTGGATTGATTAGGGAAAGCCAGCACGGATTTGTTAAAGGCAAATCGTGATTAACTAACTTGATAGAGTTTTTTGATGAGGTAACAGAGAGGGTTGATGAGGGCAATGCAATTGATGTGGTGGATATGGACTTTCAAAAGGCTTTTGATAAAGTGCCGCATAATAGGCTTGTCATCAAGATTGAAGCCCATGGAATAAAGGGGACAGTAGCAGCATGGATACAGAATTGGCTAAGTGACAGGAAGCAGAGAGTAGTGGTGAATGGTTGTTTTTCGGATTGGAGGGAAGTGTACACTGGTGTTCCTCAGAGGTCAGTTCTAGGACCACTGCTTTTCTTGATACATATTAATGACTTGGATTTGGGTGTACAGGGCACAATTTCCAAATTTGGAAGTGTAGTGAACGGTGAGGAGGATAGTGATAGACTTCAAGAGGATATTGACAGGCTGGTTGAATGGGCAGACACATGGCAGATGAAATTTAACACAGATAAATGCGAAGTGATACATTTCGGTAGGAAGAATGAGGAGAGGCAATATAAACTAGAGGGCACAATTCTAAAAGGGATACAGGAACAGAGAGATCTGGGGGTATATGTGCACAAATCGTTGAAAGTGGCAGGGAAGGTTAAGAAAGCGGTTAAAAAAGAATACGGGATCCTGGGCTTTATAAATAGATGTAAGGAATCTTACAACACCAGGTTATAGTCCAACAATTTTATTTTAAAATCACAAGCTTTCGGAGATTATCTCCTTCGCCAGGTGAGTAATAAATAGAGGCATAGAATACAAAAGCAAGGAAGTCATGAAGAACCTTTATAAAACACTGGTTCGACCACAACTGGAATATTGTGTCCAGTTCTGGGCACCGCACTTTAGGAAAGATATGAAGGTCTTAGAGAGGGTGCAGAAAAGATTTACTAGAATGATTCCAGAGATGAGGGACTTTAGTTATGTGGATGGACTGGAGAAGCTGGGGTTGTTCTCCTTGGAACAGAGAAGGTTTAGAGGAGATTTGATAGAGATATTTCAAATCATGGAGGGTATAGACAGAATAGATAGAGAGAAGCAGTTCCCATTGGCAGAAGGGTTAAGAACCAGAAGACATAGATTTAAGGTGATTGGCAAAAGAACCAAAGGTGACATGAGGATAAACTTTCTCACACAGCGAGTAGTTAGGATCTGGAATGCACTGCCCGGCGGTGGAGTTGGGGGGGTGGGGAGGTTGGTGGAGTCAGATTCAACCGTGGCTTTCAAAATGGAACTGGATAAGTACTTGAAAAGAAAAAAATTGCAGGGTTACGGGGATAGGGCGGGGAAGTGGGACTAACTGGATTACTCTTGCAAACAGCTGGCACTGACTGGCCTCCTTCCGTACTGAAAGCTTTCTATGATTCTATGATCTTTGACCTTTTCCATAACTATGCTAAATCTAACTGAATTATGATCACTACCACCGAAATGCTATCCCACTGATACTCCTTCCACCTGCCCAGCTTCATTTTCTAAAACTAAATCCACAACTGTCCCCTTTCTTGTTGGGCTTTCTATGTACTGGCTAAAAAAGTTCTCCTGAATGCAATTCAAGAATTTTGTGCCCTCTATATCCTTCACACTGTTTGTATCCCAGTTAATATATAAATTTCCTGATAAGTATATCCTCCCAGTTCTGGTATCATCCTTGTGAATCTTTTTTGCCATTTGTCCAGTGCCTCCTCGTCCTTTTTATAATAGCGAGACCGGAACTATGCACAGTACTCCAAGTGTGGTCTAACAAGTTTACCATAACTTCTCTTTTTTTCAGTTCTATCCCCCTAGAAATGAACCCCAGCGCTTGGTTTGACATTTTTATGGCCTTATTAACCTGTGTCACTACTTTTAGTGATTTGTGTATCTGTACCCCGAGATCCCTTTGCTCCTCTGCCCCATTTAGACTTATTATCCAAGCAATATGTGGCCTCCTTACTCTTCCTGCCAAAATGCACCACCTCACACTTATCTATATTGAAATTCATTTGCCAATTACACGCCCATTCTGCAAGTTAATTAATGTCTTCTTGTATTTTGATGCATTCTTTCTTTGTATTAACTATACCCCCCAATTTGATGTCATTTGCAAATTTTGAAATTGTACTTCCGATTCCAGAGTCCAAATCATTAATGTAAATTGTAAACAACATTGGTCCCAGCACCCATCCCTCTGGAACACCACTTCAGATCTTTTGCCAGTCTGAGTAGCCATCCTTAACCCCAGAGAGTAGCCAGCTTGCTATCCATTCTGCTAACTATCCCATGACTCTACATGCCGTGGCCTTAGTCATGAGTCTACAATGCGGTACCTTATCGAAGGCCTTCTGAAAATCCAAATATATTACATCTACTGCATTACCTTTGTCTAGTCTTTCTCTTACTTCTTCAATAAAGCTGGTCAAGCATAACTTTCCCTTCTGAAATCCATGCTGACTTCTCTTTATTATATTTTCATTTCCTAGGTGTTTTTCTATTACATCTTTGAGTAAAGATTCCATCATCTTTCCTACCACTGACATTAACTAACTGGTTCGTAGTTCCCTGAACTTGTTCTATCTCTTTTTTTTACATATAGGAATAACATTAGCTGTCCACCAGTTGTCTGGTACAATTGCCTTTTCTAATGAATTTTTATATATACTTAATACTGTCTCTGCTATCTCTTCCCTAATTCCTTTCAATATGCGCGGATGGAATCCATCCGGACCAGAGGTCTTATCCTCTCTAATTTTGATTTGTTTATCAATTAACTCCCCCCTTTCTATCTTAAATGTCTTATATCTTTTTTGATCTCTTCTTCTAATGTCATGCCCACCTTGTTAGTCCCCCTGGTAAGTAGATCTAAGAATGAACAAACAATAAAGGATTTACTATCTACAGTCCTCCTTCCCCCATTCTATATCTACTGTCCTTCTTCTCCCAATCTAATAACCATCATCACCACCAGCAAATTCTATTTCTGAACCTTACGAGTTAAACACATTTAAATAGCATTTTATTTTCCTTCTCAGGTCTTTCGACATCACACTCAACTACACCTTGGCTCAGGTCACAGGCTGGCAACCTTCTACTTGACCTGTGTTAATGCTAAGTTAATGCTAAGCTCTAAATGTCTATGAGAAGGTGTGCACAAGCACTCTTCCTCCACATTTTTCCTTTGAGGTGAAAACTGGCGTTCACTCAGTCTTCCCTTCCCCAGACGGCATGGTCAGTCAAAAGCTTTCAGTAGCGAAAGTATCAGGTCAACTGGCTTACAAAAGAAATTAGGGATAGTATTAGATCCAAAGAGGAGACATATAAAATTGCCAGAAAAAGCGGCAAGCCTGAGGATTGGGAGCAGTTCAGAATTCAGCAAAGGAGGACAAAGAGATTGATTAAGTGGGGAAAAATAGAGTATGAGAGTAAACCAGCAGGGAACATAAAAAGTGACTGTAAAAACTTCTATTATTATGTTAAGAGAAAAAGATTAGTGAAGACCCCTCAAATAATGAAGCAGTCCGAGCCCGCATGCAGCAATACCTGGACAACATCCAGGCTTGGGCTCATAAGTGGCAAGTAACATTCGCCCCAGACAAGTGCCAGGCAATGACCATCTCCAACAAGAGAGAGTCTAACCACCTCCCTTTGATATTCAACGGCATTACCATCACCGAATCCCCCACCATCAACATCCTGGGGGTCACCATTGACCAGAAACTTAACTGGACCAGCCACACAAATACTGTGGCTACAAGAGCAGGTCAGAGGCTGGGTATTCTGCAGCGAGTGACTCACCTCCTGACTCCCCAAAGCCTTTCCACCATCTACAAGGCACAAGTCAGGAGTGTGATGGAATACTCTCCACTTGCCTGGATGAGTGCAGCTCCAGCAACACTCAAGAAGCTCAACATCATCCAGGACAAAGCAGCCCATTTGATTGGCACCCCATCCACCACCCTAAACATTCACTCCCTTCACCACTGGTGCACAGTGGCTGCAATGTGTACCATCCACAGGATGTACTGCAGCAACTCGCCAAGGCTTCTTCGACAGCACCTCCCAAACCCGTGACCTCTACCATCTAGAAGGACAAGAGCAGCAGGTACATGGGAACAACACCACCTGCACGTTCCCCTCCAAGTCACACACCATCTCGACTTGGAAATATATCGCTGTTCCTTCATCGTTGTTGGGTCAAAATCCTGGAACTCCCTTCCTAACAGCACTGTGGGAGAACCTTCACCACACGGACTGCAGCGGTTCAAGAAGGCGGCTCACCACCACCTTCTCAAGGGCAAGTAGGGATGAGCAATAAATGCCGGCCTCGCCAGCGACACCCACATCCCATGAACGAATAATAAAAAAATGTAGGTCCCTTACCAGCAGAAATTGGGTCATTATAATTTTTTTTTATTGATGAACCAGCTGAAGATGGTTGGGCCTAGGACACTGCCCTGAGGAACTCCTCCAGCAATGTCCTGGGGCTGAGATGATTGGCCTCCAACAACTACTACCACGTTCCTTTGTGCTAGGTATGATTCCAGCCACTGGAGAGTTTTCCCTCTGATTCCCATTGACTTCAATTTTACTAGGGCTCCTTGGTGCCACACTCGGTCAAATGCTGCCTTGATGTCAAGGGCAGTTACTCTCACCTCACCTCTGGAATTCAGCTCTTTTGTCCATGTTTGGACCAAGGCTATAATGAGGTTTGGCGGAACCCGAACTGAGCATCGGTGAGCAGGTTATTGGTGAGTAAGTGCCGCTTGACAGCACTGTCGATGACACCTTCCATCGCTTTGCTGATAATTAAGAGTAGACTGATGGGGCAGTAATTGGCCGGATTGGATTTGTCCTGCTTTTTGTGGACAGGACATACCTGGGCAATTTTTCACATTGTCGGGTAGATGCCAGTGTTGTAGCTGTACTGGAACAGCTTGGCTAGAGGCACAGCTAGTTCTGGAGCACAAGTCTTCAGCACTACAGCCGGGATGTTGTCGGGGCCCATAGCCTTTGCTGTATCCAGTGCACTCAGCCATTTCTTGATATCACGTGGAGTGAATCGAACTGGCTGAAGACTGGCTTCTGTGATGGTGGGGATATCGGGAGGAGGCCGAGATGGATCATCCACTCGGCACTTCTGGCTGAAGATGGTTGCAAACGCTTCTGCCTTGTCTTTTGCACTCACGTGCTGGACTCCGCCATCAGTGAGGATGGGGATGTTTACAGAGCCTCCTCCTCCCGTTAGTTGTTTAATTGTCCACCACCATTCACGACTGGATGTGGCAGGACTGCAGAGCTTTGATCTGATCCGTTGGTTGTGGAATCGCTTAGCTCTGTCTATAGCATGTTGTTTCTGCTGTTTAGCATGCATGTAATCCTGAGTTGTGGCTTCACCAGGTTGGCACCTAATTTTTAGGTACGCCTGTGCTGCTCCTGGCATGCTCTTCTATACTCCTCGTTGAACCAGGGTTGATCCCCCGGCTTGTTGGTAATGGTAGAGTGAGGAATATGCCGGGCCATGAGGTTACAGATTGTGGTGGAATACAATTCTGCTGCTGCTGCTGGCCCACAGCGCCTCCTGGATGCCCAGTTTTGAGCTTCTAGATCTATCCCATTTAGCACGGTGGTAGTGCCACACAACACGTTGGATGGTGTCCTCAGTGCGAAGATAGGACTTCGTCTCCACGAGGACTGTGCGGTGGTCACTTCTACCAATACTGTCATGGAAAGATGCATTTGCGACAGGTAGATTGGTGAGGACGAGGTCAAGTAAGTTTTTCCCTCGTGTTGGTCCACTCACCACCTGCCACAGGCCCAGTCTGGCAGCTATGTCCTTCAGAACTCGGCTAGCTCGGTCAGTAGTGGTGCTACCGAGCCACTCTTGGTGATGGACATTGAAGTCCCCCACCCAGAGTACATTCTGTGCCCTTGCTACCCTCAGTGCTTCCTTCGAGTGGTGTTCAACATGGAGGAGGACTGATTCATCAGCTGAGGGAGGACGGTAGGTGGTAATCAGGTAATGGGGAACAAAGAATTGGCAGAACAATTAAACACATATTTTGGTTCTGCCTTCACAAAGGAGGACACAAATAAACTCCCAGAAATGTTAGGGAACTAAGGGTCTAGTGAGAGGGAGGAACTGAAGGAAACCAGTATTAGTAAAAAAAGAATGCTAGGCAAATTAATGGGGCTAAAGCTGACAAATCCCCAGGGCCTGATAATTTACATCCCAGAGTACTAAAGGAAGTGGCCCTGGAAAAAATGGATGCATCGGTGATCATCTTCCAAAATTCTATAGACTCTGAAACAGTTCCTACAGATTGGAGGGTGGCAAATGTAACCCCACTATTTACAAAAGGAGGGAGAGAAAAAACAGGGAATTACAGACCAGTTAGCCTAACATCAGTAGTGGGAAAAATGCTAGAGTCTATTATAAAAGATGTGATACAGAACACTTGGAGGACATTAACGGGATTGGACAAAGTCAGCATGGGTTTATGAAAGGGAAATCATACTTAAGAAATCTACTGGAGTTTTTTGAGGATGTAACTAATGGAACAGATAGGGGAGAATGTGGTGTACTTGGATTTTCAGAAGGCTTTTTGATAAGGTCCCACACAAGAGGTTAGTGTGCAAAATTAAAGCACATGAGATTGGGGGGAATATCCTGGCATGGATTGAGAATTGGTTGACAGACAGGAAACAGAGAGTAGGAATAAATGGGTCTTTTTCAGGGCGGCAGGCAGTGACTAGTGGGGTACTGCAGGGATCAGTGCTTGGGCCCCAGCTATTCACAATATATATCAATGATTTGGATGAGGGAACTAAATGTAACATTTCCAAGTTTGCAGACAACACAAAGCTGGGGTGGAATGTGAGCTGTGAGGAGGATGCAAAGAGGCTCCAATGTGATTTAGACAAGTTGGGTGAGTGGGCAAGAACATGGCAGATGCAGTATAACGTGGATAAATGTGAGGTTATCCACTTTGGTTTTAAAACAGAAAGGCTGATTATTATCTGAATGGTGATGGATTGGGAAAAGGGGAGGTGCAACAAAACCTGGGTGTCCTTGTACACTGGTCGCTGAAAGCAGGCATTCAAGTGCAGCAAGCAGTTAGGAAGGCGAATGATATGTTGGCGTTCATTGCAAAACGATTTGAGTACAGGAGCAGGGTTGTATTACTGCAGTTATACAGGGCCTTGGTGAGACCACATTTGGAGTATTGTGTGCAGTTTTGGTCTCCTCATCTGAGGAAGGATGTCCTTGCCATGGAGGGAGTGCAACGAAGGTTTACCAGACTGATTCCTGGGATGGCAGGACTGACGTATGAGGAGAGATTGGGTTGACTAGGCCTATATTCACTCGAGTTTAGAAGAATGCGAGGTGATCTCATCGAAACATATAAAATTCTAACAGGACTAGACAGACTAGATGCAGGGAGGATGTTCCTGATGGCTGGAGAGTCCAGAACCAGGGGTCACAGTCTCAGAATACGGGGTAAGCCATTTAGAACCGAGATGAGGAGAAATTTCTTCACTCAGAGGGTGGTGAACCAATGGAATTCTCTACCACAGAAGGCAGTGGAGGCCAAGTCATTAGATGTATTCAAGAAGGAGATAGATATATTTCTTAATGCTAAAGGGATCAAGGGATATGGGGAAAAAGCAGGAACAGGGTGCTGAGTTGGACAATCAGCCATGATCATTTTGAATGGCGGAGCAGGTCCGAAGTGCCGAATGGCCTACTCTTGCTCCTATTTTCTATGTTTCTATGTAACTCATTTCCTACACCTGAGTGGCACCACAGGTTTGTTTGCCAATATGGTGGGGTTCTGTGCCAGCTCTGCTTAAATTAGTTATTAAGAAAACAAGTAAGGACATGCAGATTACCTGTTGTTGTGTTTAACAAATAACCTGTCAATAGAAAAAGAAAATATATTGAATATTTTATATAGTATTAGCTTTATAGCTCCTGGTTGAATTTGGATAAAGGAAGTTTTCAATATTTCTTATAACCTCCTTAAACTACTTTATTATCTAAGCTATTTTAATTGTTCATTGGTTTTAATATAAAATATCATTGTACACATACGATATCCTGTACTTTTGTATATTGGAAAAATATCTGAGCCTTTTGTAGGACCATTTCAATTCTATTCTATGAGAATTATTGCAATTAATATTTGACTATAAGTATTAAAGTAATAATAGTCATGTTATTTAGCAATGAGTTATCCAAATAATTATATTTGAAAAAATGTAAAAGAAAGACATACTTTATGATGTCATGTAAAGTTAAAAATTGAACCAATATTAGTTTTGGATGATTTTCTGTTTGGCATGGGACAATGTTACATATTTTGTGGAGATGATGTCATAGTTGAGAAGGAATGGTGCTGTAAAATTGTTTCACAGTGATGATATTGGAAGTTTACCACAACCCATGCATTAATTTAAGCCCCTTTAAGTGCCAACTTGTCTCTGAGTCAGAATATTATGGGTTCAATCTCCACTGTTCAGATTGAGCAAATAATTCAGCTGACACTGTATAAATTGCATTCTACAGCCCTGCATCATGTATCCTCTGTGTATCCAGAAATCATTCTCAACCCTGAACCTTGATATTGTCATTATAAATTGGTCAGTCATTAATTTTCCTTCAAAAGAGAATTATTGAAAACAAAACAAATATGTTACCTGAGCAATTTACCGCAACATCCTCAGAGTGCTGACAGTTGTGTGAAAGCCAGCCATTGTTTGGACAGTTCCACAAATACTGTTCATCTCCTTGACATTTAATATCATCCAAGACAATTTCACCAGTGCCAGGACCAAAGTGAGCCACCGGAAGTGTAGCAACAGCTTCACCACATCCTATTTGTCGACACACCACTCGTGTATTGTTCATCGTCCAGCCATCATCACACACTGTTCCCCATCTTCCATTATATAAAACTTCAACCCTTCCTTCACACCTGTGATTTCCATTTGCAAGTCTTAAGGAAAGCACTGTGATAGTGAAAAGATTACAAAGATGAATAAAAACAATACAAGCTCACTTCCTCTTTCTGCAAAAAGTAAAAACACATGTGCAAAATTTGGTGAAAGCTTCAATTTATTTGTCTTCCATATTACCCACTAAAACATAAAAGGGAAATTTCCCTGCATGAATAAGCTCAGGAAGAGGGGCAGAGACTTCATTTGTTGTTTCTGCTGGCCCTTTAACATGGCTCCTATACTTCCAGAGCTTTCTTGGAGGGTCTTGACTTGCACCTGCAATGGAGATGGGACATTTCCAGCCTTTTTATGGCCTTATTAACCTGTGAAGCTACTTTTAGTGATTTTTGTATCTGTACCCCTAGATCCCTTTGCTCTTCTATCTTATTTAGACTCTTATTATCTAATCAGGATGTGGCCTTTTTATTCTTCCTACCAAAATGCATCACCTTACACATCTATATTGAAATTCATTTGCCAATTACACGTCCGTTCTGCAATTCTAGTATTTTATCTCATTCTACCTTGTGTTGACTACACCCCCCAATCTGATGTCATCTGATGTCATCCCCAAATTTTGAAATTGTACTTCCAATTCCCGATCCCTCTGGAACACCACTTCCCATCTTTTGCCAGTCTGAGTAACTACGCTTAATCCCTGCTCTCTTTTGTGTTTTGTAGCCAGCTTGCTATCCATTTTGCTACCTGTCCCCTGACTCCACATGCTCCGACCTTAGTCATGAGTCTACTAAATGGTATGTTATCGAATGCCTTTTGAAAATCCAAATATATTAAACAGGCTTCATGAAGTGATTTGTGAATACAGTCCCCACCACTTAAACTGCCCACGTTTAAATCTGGCAATGGTTTAAATTCAGGAAAGTAATGTAAATCATTTGTCATTACCATTATTGTTAATTAGAATGTACCTGCTTACAGCATGTGACTCCACCGTGGCCGTTGACTGAGGCTGAAACAGACTGTTCGCAACCTCCATGTCCTATTTGACTCTGAGCTGGGCTTCCGACCACATATCGTCTCCATCACCAAGACCGCCTGCTTCCACCTCCATTATATCGCCTGTCAATGCCACTGCCTCAGCCCATGTGCTGCTGAAACCCTCATCTATGCTTTTGTTTCCTCCAGACTCAACTATTCCAATGCTTTCCTGGCAGGCCTGGTACCTTCCACCGTCCGCAAACGTCAACTCATCCAAAACTTTGCTGCCCGTAGCCTAACTCGCACTGAGTCCTGTTTACCCATCACCCCTGCGCTCGCTGATCTACATTGGCTCCCGCTCCCGCAACACCTCGAATTTAACGTTCTCATCCTAGTGTTCAAATTCCTCCAAGACTGTGCCCTTCCCTTTCTCTGCAACCTTCTCCAGCCCTACAACCCTCCGAGATCTCTGTGCTCCCCCAATTTTGGCCTCACGCACATCACCAATTTCTATCGCCGCACCATTGGCGATGTGCCTTCAGCTACCTAGGTCCTAAATTCTGGAATTCCATCCCTAAACCTCTCCGCCTCTTTATCTCTCTCTCCTCCTTTAAGATGCTCCTTAAAATCTACCTCTTTGACCAAGCTTTTGGTCAACTGTCCTAATATCTGTTTCTGTGGCGCGATGTCAAGTTTTGTCTGATAACGTTCTGGGAAGTGCCTTGGGACGTTTTACTATGTTAAAGGCGCTATATAAATGCAGGTTATTGTTTTTGTGGTTGATGTTGTTAAGTGCATTGGCTATTCTGTGCAGAAGCAGGTTTTCAGCGAATAGTTAGCACCTCATTGAGGTGCAATTACCCATTATACTTAATCACATCTAAATGGTGTTAGCTAATACTGAAGGTGTTTGAAGAAATTCTGAACACAGTGATTGACAAATGTGTAAACAAAGGCAGTTTTCAAACCTCAGTTAGATTTTTTTAATCTGTCGATAAGAGAGGATTTCACATGCTAAGGTGATTTTGGAAAGTCATGTTCACTTTCAGTTCTTCTCGATTTAAATAATTCTATGTCGAGAGTTTATCTATTGGCGACAGTTTGCAATTACAGTCACTCCTTCAGTTCCCCTCATTTACTCACATAGAAAGCTACATGCCAAGTTTTGCATGCAGCAGGTGAATATTGTGTAAGACTTCTTTGCTTAATATTCAGTTTTATTAGGTGGCATAAGAAACAAAAGTGAGGAACTGAATTATCTGTAGTACTGTACGGGGTTATAAACAAACAACATAGATTTATATAAATCATCTATCACACATAGTGGGCAAATCGCATTAGCACCAAAGCGGCCGTTATAAGTGGTAGTGACAGTAGTACAAATATATCTGTGAACCACTTATCTTTCAATATCAGTGACATGTCTAACATTTGTATCTTGCATCAATCATGTGATACATTGCTTCAGTAAATTTGTTATATTACAACTGCTATCACATT
Organism: Heptranchias perlo; assembly: GCF_035084215.1. Classification (NCBI taxonomy): domain Eukaryota; kingdom Metazoa; phylum Chordata; class Chondrichthyes; order Hexanchiformes; family Hexanchidae; genus Heptranchias; species Heptranchias perlo. The sequence continues at coordinate 23,262,176 of NC_090345.1, read as the reverse complement.
TAAACTGCAGTAAACACCAGCAAACATGCTCCAAGTTCTAGTCTATCTGTGAGCAATGCCACAGGTGATTTAATAATAAGAACAAAATATTTGCCTGTACAATAAATGTCACTGAGTTGTAGAGGTCAGTGTCTAGTCCACTTACTATAAAGACATTACAGCTACAAAAAGTGAATCAATACAAAATATCATTCATTTATTCATCCATGTAAGCATTGAAATAATTTGGTTTCATTAAACACAATTTTAGAAAGCAATAAAAAGTTGACTTGTGTTCCTTAACATCATCATCTTGATATGGAATTGCTATCAGTAAGTGAGTGGATATGATGTTTTATAACAGGAGCATTTCATTATATATTGCACAATTTATTATTTTGATTGTTGTTATATATACAATGAGGCAACTGTTTACATTGTAATAGTTCTTTCCCACGGAAGCCTTAAGGTCAGTTGTCTGCTCCTAAAGTGGCATTGTTTCTTTAAAGTCAGTCACTTGAAATTTGTTTTTGGCGGTGCGGGGGAGGGTGGTGGTGGGGATTCTCTTGGTCTTCCATCATAACTTCAGCGGGAGATCAGCAGAAAGTCTGGAGAAATGTCATTAACAGCCGATAACGATATTGCTGCAGTTTTTCCGCTGAAGCTACAGCTAGAGATCAGGAGAACTTGGTGGAAATCCTGTCCTACTACTTAACTGGACTAGAGCAGAAATCTGGAGCTCACTATTCCACTGGGTTGTGTAGGCGACTGCCCACTAACATAGTTATGAACTAGTGCAGAACAACTTTTTCCACTTTAATAACATCTTTAATATAATGAAATGTTGCTGAGATACACAGAGGTGAGCAGTAACTGAAGGTATGGTAATATGCAGAGCAATGGCAGTGGAGACCTGGTGCAAAGGGTCTCAAACCCCTTTTACTCTCTGTATGGCCTGGGAAACAAGTGATCCCCAGGTGTTACAGAGGGGAATATTTAGGCAAATATGTTCATCATTTCTTTATTCAAAGTTCTCTTTAAATATTTGGTGATGAAATTGAAACTGGATTTAAATTATGTGAAACATAATGGATGGAAGCCTCTGTTGATCCTTAATGGCTCTTTCAAACTAATCATACATGCTAAATCATTTTCCTTCTGTTCTAATTTAAACTGCATTGAACAAGATCAGAAATTTAACAGACTTACTGTGGTGCGATGGCAGGGAGTGGTAATATGCAGTAAAGCCGCGTCTAGTTTCACTGTAATCAGATCTAAAATAAACGATCATATTGTTGGACGATGATGTAAATGTATCGTTTGATTCACGACATATTGTTGCAATCAAAGTAGAATTAATTGAAGGCCCATCATATATTGAAACATAATCATATGAGCACCTGGATGAAAATTCTAGCCTGGGGAGAGAATGATCATAGATTGAAAATGTATTTTGCAGTATTCCTTTTTTTCATTATCAATTTGCTTCATAAATTGTGCAACACATACACAAGTACATACAAACACCATTAGGACACACTGGACACCTATTCAAAACATAAAGAAGCATGGAACAAGCATTGGCCATTCAGTCATCCAGCCCAATCTTTCCACAGATCAAATACAATCTGCCTTAATATGGATGCTACCCAATATCATTGAGGAATATTGCTGTAATTTTTCTCCCTGACCTTTACTGTAATCAAGAAAGATGCCAGAATATCTTCCTAGCTACAATTTCCAGTGTTCAGCCCTGGCTGGTTTTTTTCTACGTCTAATTTTGTAGCAGTGTCATCAGCATTATTGCCCCCAGATTAAGATTTTTCTATTGATCATAACATTCTGTTTTGTAATCAGACCTAATTACTCCCATGTGAGGCTGTTGGAAATAGGAAAGGTGGAAAAGACTGCTACTTTTCCTCAACATAATATTAGAGGACTTGTGGAGCCTATAAACCAACGATTACCCCACTCCCTCTGAAAATATGACTCAAGAATCAATGAAGTCAGAAAGATTGGTGTGGAGATTGACTCACACTATATTGAGGTTTAGTGTTTGGCTTTACAGGATAAAACAGAAGCTGATAACTGTTCATCCTCCTGTCCATCTCCAGCTGGAGGCCGTATAGCTTGGCCGGGTTCAGCGTCTTTCCTTACTTGGATAATTCAAAAACGAAATACTGATTAATTCTCCAGCCTTGACTGATACTGAGATGTTGAGTTGTGTTCAGCTGATAGAACTCAGTGAGAAGCTGAGTGACAGCTGACCAGAGAGGAAATGATCTGATGTGTCACTCAGGTGAGTTTTTTTTCCATCCTGAAAATTTGACATAACGCAGATCTCCATGATGGTCCTTCTTCACTGACAAAACAGAGAAATACCATCTCTTCTGTGGGGAGGACCTCAGTTTAAAAGTACTCACCTGGAGTATTGATGCCCTTTAAGTGAATCCATCAGGAATAGATATTTGGCAATAGATATTCTGACATTATCTACAGTTAAAATGTGTTAGTGGAAACATTGTTACTTACTGAAGCTCAATGAAATTCAACCTTATTATTTGGTTATTGTCCACACGTATGTACCAGGTGCATTGTGCATTATTTGGATATTGGTATGGATAATTGGGGCTGGCAAACGATCCATTTTCACCCACAAGATACCCTCCACATACTCCTCCATCTAATAACAATGAAGAAATGAGTAAATGAGTAACAATAGAACAGGGCACTTTTTCCCTAAAATTTTAGAGCAGGTGTTTTATAAAGGGAACATTATATTATATTTTGCACAATTTATTATTGTTATTATTATTATTAGATACACAATGAGGCAAGTGTGTACATCTTGATAGTTCTTTCCCGGGAGCCTTGAGGTAAGTTGTCTGCTACTAAAGTGGAATTGTTTCTTTAAAGTCAGTCGTCTACAAATTCTAAGTGGGAGGGGTGGGGGAGTTCTCCTGGTCTGCCGTTATTACTTTAGCAGAAAGTCTGGAGAAATGTCATAAATCGCAGATTTATCCTACTAGAGCAGAAATCAGGAACTCATTTTTGCACTGGGTTTTGCACTAAAGCTACAGCGGGAGGTTTTTAACATGTCAGTAGTGATGAAACTCTCTTACCTTGCGCTGCATTGTAGTTGTTGCCATGAAAAGCAAAAGTAATGAGAAAAACATTTAAAAGCACTCTTCCTATGGATGCCATTTTCTCGTTCAAATTTAAGATCAGGTTCTAATCCGTACCTTTTACGTACACTACTGTGTTGTAATTTGAAAATTCAGGTATTTTTCTTTGGTTCACCAGAATAAATGAATGCAAAAATTAATGAACCATTGCATAAGGTATATTGATTGTTAGCATCAAAATGATAGATGTGGGAATATTGCAAGTAGCATTGTAATATTGTTAAATATTAATCTCGCTGGTCAATGGCCATAATTGTATTCAGGGCAATTGTTTTAAGATTGCATAGGTCAGTAATCTGAGCGGTGGTGTTACTTGGAAAGAAACTCTTAGGGTGTAATTTTAACCCCAAAGGATGGGTGGGTTAGGGGCGGGTGGGCAGTGAACATAGTAGATATTTGGAGCAGGACGGCATCCTGGCTCCAAAGCGCCCACTTCTGGGTTTAGCCCAGGCAGTTTTGTATGCGTGTGCACAGCAGACACCAGGAAGTCCCGCCCCCACTTAAAATCGGCAAGCCGATACTTAAAGTGGCAATGTACCTCATTGAGCTACTTGAGGTACTTAATATTTTGTCTATTGGAAAATTTAAAGGAATTTAACCTTACCTATTCAGGTTTCCCATCACTTCAGATTCAAGTCAGGTGAAGGCAGACGGGAAGTGTCGGATCCATGAGGTGAGTACCTTTATTGTACTGCTTGCTTGCCCGGAGGAGCAGGAGTGCTTCATCCAGGCCCAACAAGCTCATCTGGCCGACAGGACCCCGCGATCAGCCAAATGCCCCCCCACCCACCAATGGAGGACCCCCACTCCCGATCTCCAATGCTGGCTGGCCCCCTGCCCCCGATCCCTGATGCTGGCTGGACCCCTCGATGTCCAATGCTGGCTGACACCCCCGACCTCCGACGCTGGCTGACACCCCCGACCTCCGACGCTGGCTGACACCCCCGACCTCCGACGCTGGCTGACACCCCCGACCTCCGACGCTGGCTGACACCCCCGACCTCCGACGCTGGCTGACACCCCCGACCTCCGACGCTGGCTGACACCCCCGACCTCCGACGCTGGCTGACACCCCAGACCTCCGATGCTGGCTGACACCCCCGACCTCCGACGCTGGCTGACACCCCCGACCTCCGACGCTGGCTGACACCCCCGACCTCCGACGCTGGCTGACACCCCCGACCTCCGACGCTGGCTGACACCCCGATCTCCAAACGTGGCTGACACCCCCAACCTCCGATGCTGGCTGACACCCCCAACCTCCGATGCTGGCTGACACCCCCGATCTCTGATGCTGGCTGACACCCCTGATCTTCGATGCTGGCTGACACCCCCGATCTCCAATGCTGGCTGACACCCCCAATCTCCGATGCTGGCTGACACCCCCGATCTCCAATGCTGGCTGACACCCCCGATCTCCAAATGTGGCTGACACCCCCGATCTCCGATGCTGGCTGACACCCCCGATCTCCGATGCTGGCTGACACCCCCAACCTCGTATGCTGGCTGACACCCCCATCCTCCGATGCTGGCTGACACCCCCAACCTCCGATGCTGGCTGACACCCCCGTTGACATTGCTGGCTGACCACCCTGATCCCTGATGCTGGCTGGACCCCTCGATGTCGTCCATGACCCCTCCCCCCTAATTTTTTGCGGTGCCGATGATTTCTCTCTCCCTCCTGCCCCCCTCTCTGATTTACAGCTCCTTTCACTGCCAACAGGTAGCCAGCCTGTCAATCTGGCTGCCTGCCACGTGGGAAACCCAGAAGCTCAAATACTCACCTTCAGTTGAGGTGCGATCGCAGATTGCGACACACTCAATTCTCTTCCAGGTTCCCCACACGAATATCTGTGGACGCTTGGGGTACCCGGCTCCTTGTGAAAATCATGCCCTTAATGTTGGCAAAGAAAACACATGCAATTGGTGCAAGGTATGAGTACAAACATTTTTAGATGAACAGAGTAAAAGTTAATTTTACCCTCTATTGGCAAATTGACTACCAAATTGAGACACAAAGTTACAATTGCTATTCATAAAATACAATAAACACTAACCTGAACTATGTTTTGCTTCGACTTGTTTTGTTCTCTGTGAATAGAAACATGTTTTTTCTCTTCAGAGAACAAAAACTGTAGAACAATAGAATAGAAAAGAATAGAAACAAAGGATAGTGAGGCATTTCTCTTGAAAGGGAACAAAGCCTTCCCTCAATGGGGCAAGAGGGACAGATATCTGCCATGGTGAAAAGTGGAGGGATTGATTATAACATCAGGCAGTTGCAGGAGAAGACTGAATTGTAGAGATCCGTGGTGGGGAGGTCAGAGTTTGAGGGCAAATTTAGAGAAATAAAGAAGAAAGGAGAATCTTGGAGATACAAGGTTTAAGTTACTCTTAGTGTACCGAGAGTGCATTAAATGAAAAATAACTTTCTGCCTTTTTTAGTGCATTCGCAGGAACTTGCACCATTACTCAATGCTTTCTTTGGTTTGAGTAAATTATAACTGAAACAGAAATGTGGAGCTAATCAGATTGCACCTGTGATAATGCTGGTGAATCATTTGTTGATCATACAAATTGGTATTTGTATGCACCTAGCATAGAAAATACATTGTAGGTCAATCGAGCTTTAGGGTGTGCAAATGTGAATATTCATGGAGAAAGCAAATTAATCCCATAAGTGTCCTTAATGGATGAAGCCTCACAAATTATTATGTATGATGTGAGGAATGGAGAAACACCCTCTTGAAGGTGAAGGGTAACTAAGTGGATACAATACAGCAGAAGGCAAATATGGTATCTCCAATCTGTTGTACATGGATGCATGTGTGGGTGGAAGGTGAAAGCAAAATGCCAAGGCAAGCTTGGTATGGTGCCAAAAAAATGAATAATAAAGATCAAGGCAACATTAGGTATAATGCATGTACAACAATTTGATTTCTGCCTTTCTGATTGCAGAAAGTCCCATGTGCAGGAAAACATTGTTGATAAATGCCTATCAAACCTGTGCCAGTTTGAGTACTGGCTCTGTCCTACTTGGGGTGCACATCTCCACCTTTTTTTGGGGCATGGTCTGCTGCTCCTCCTCTTTGATAAGCATGTATGTGCCTTCATCAGTTGCAATATTGTGCAGCATGGGGCAACATTTACAATCCTTCCAAATTGCCTGCGGTCATACTGCAAAACACCACAGTTGGTATTTCAACTCCTGGGAAGTCGGCCAGCAGAATGTATGGGCAGACCATCTTGGAGGTGCAGCAGGAGGCCCAGTCTAATTTAGTGGATGGATTAGTGCTGTCCAGATAATGCTGCTTGACTGGAGATCTGTTCAGAGATTGACGTACCAATGAAAAATAACTTCCTCACAGACTAATATGCAGGTAGCTGGCATGTATACAGTACTCATACTGTATTGAATTCTGATCTCTTCCATGTCTTTTAAACCCCTGAGCTGTCATCTCATAATGTTCCTGCTCCCCCTCCAAAGCATCTAGCAAAGATAGGCTTGCTGCACACATGGAATCCTGTCCACTGAACGATTGTTCCTTTTTAATATCCATAGGCTACTGTTTGTGAAACCTTGATGTGTGCAAATTGGCTGCCACATTTGCTAGGTAATAACAGTGATTACACTTCAAACAACTACTTCATTGGCTGTGAAGCACTTTAGGACATTCTGAGGATGTGAAAGGCACTATATAGAACAGAGAAATACCACCTCTTCCTAATGGAATCTTTACTCAAAGATGTAATAGAAAAACATCTAGAAAACAAAAATCTAAGGAGTAGCCAGAGTCACATTTGAGGACAGAACAAAGACGTTTAGTGAAGCAGTCACCTAATCTGTATTTCCCCCCCAGAGTCAAGGAGCACGATTTTAATAAGGCGGCGGGATGGCAGGGTGGTGGGGGCGGAGGGTCAGTGGGCACGCGGCACACACAAATAATAAAAACTTGCTCTTCCCCACGTGATCGCGACTTAATTGGTGGCCATTAATCTTGTTTCCTGGTTTGCCATCTGATAGCTGCCCTGTGGGCAGACTGGGCACCCGCAAGACAGGCTGCCAGCTGGACCGTCTGGATTTAAAGAGCCATTGTTCCAATGGATTTTGCTGGAGCAAAGAGCAAGAAGATTCAATGGAGCAGCACAGGGGCAAGGCTGCTCCAAGATTCAGCGATGCCTCACTTGAGGTGCTGCTGGCCGGGGTGAGGAGGAGGAGGGAACTATTTTACCCGGCCGACAGGAGGAAATGCCTTGCTTCTGCCCCCAAGAAGGCCTGGCTCGAGGTGGCAGAAGAGGTCACCAGCAGGAACAACATATCCCACACTTGGGTCCAGTGCAGGAAGCGCTTCAATGACCTGACTAGGTCAGCAAAAGTGAGTACACTTACTGATTCTCCTGCTGCACATCACCCCCTCCCTACCCCCACCCAACTCATGCTGCCCTGCCAAGACTACTCCATCACATCACTCCTCACACCCACTTAAGGCTCATCCTCAACTTACCTTCACTTCCTCAGCACTTCCTCACCTCCCCATTTGTGACCCCACCACTACCACTCACCCTAATCCTGATCCAATGTGATGCCTCTGTCTCATACTCACCCTCTGATGCACCTCTTTCATGGTCAGCCTCACCCAAAGCAAGGCATTCATCGGCTGACCACTTCATCATCACTCACTCACACGTCTGTACTTTCTCCCCTTCTAGGAGAAGAGAGCGCAAAATGCACGCGAGAGGGCGAGGAATGTGGGGCGGGGGGGGGGGGGTTGCACAACAAATAGTGGTCCTCACAGATGCGCAGCAGGAGTCCCCGGAGATCAGCCGCACCCTCGAGTGCCTGTCTGTCGGGGATGGTGAGACTGGCACCCCACAAAGGTCTGGTGACACAACTTTAACGTTCATAACACACAACATGAATTGATGTTAACAACGATTGGCATGTTGAACTCCTCAGTATGCTCATCGCAACATGACACATCTGTGATGATGCTTAATATTGCCTTCTGTCTCTTACAGGCCCTTCAACAGCCGCAGTGACGGCAGAGGGCGATTCCTCAGAGCAGCTTCTGGCCTCTGAGGGCGCACTGTCACATCTCAGTGAGCCATCCACCAGAGCAGATACTCACCTCGGTGGGTCCTAGTAGTCAGTTAATTGTGTTGGCACCTGGTGAGTCACCACACACAAGTGAGCACGAGCAGACACTGGTAGCAGGGGCAGCTGTGGAGAGTCCGCATCGGTGGGCGCACTCCTTTCCAGGCTCTGCTCAGCTGGATGCAGATGCTGAACCCCGGGGGCCAAATTTTAAAAGGAGAATGATCGAGGGACAGCAGCACATTTGCAAGGTACTGGAACAGGTGCCACACACACTCTCCACAATAGCTCAGAGGATGGAGGAGTCCAACTCTTGCATTAGTGGAATGGTGGCAAAAGTACGTGAAGGAATCTCTGAGATAGTGTCACAGGAACGTGAGGAACTGTCTGAGATAGTGTCGCACGTAACTGCGCAAATGTCTGAGAAAGTGTCGTAGGTAAGTGCGGGAATGTCTGCGATGGAGAGAAAGCTAGCCTCCATTGAGCTTCAAGCACGGCTCACAGATGAGTCCATCCAGGCCCTTACAACAGCCTTTTGGACTCATGGTGAATAACTTTCTGCTGCCTTAAACGGGCAGACAGAAACTTTACACTGGGCTTCCAAGACATCATACATGTCCTCCAAACTGTTCTCCAGCAGTGTGGTAGGAGTGATGTGGGCCTGACCCAGGAGAGGGATGATGGCGAAAGGGGACGTGGAAGCGGGGACACCATTCAAAGTGCTCCCACGTCTCATCCGTTGCCCCCTCTCAACCAGTACCCACAATGCTGCCTCCTCTCCAGGTGGCCGAGTCTGCCCCAGCACAGGTGCAGTTGGAGCAGTCTTTGGAGGGGCCCCCCATAGATTCCAAAACCCAGAGGGTGTAGGCCAAAAGCATCTAAGCAGTCCGGCCATGGACATGAGCAACCTGCCACTACCTCTGCTGCAGCCACAGGGGCTGCACGACGTAGAAGTGCTGGGAAGAGAAAGCCTAAGGAGTTATGATCATGAAAGGTATGCACAAGGGTATCTGACAGACTGTCATGTTTTTCATTTATATTTCGTTTCTGTTAAAATCACATTAAATGTTATCATTCTCACCACTACTGCCACGTCTTGCCCATTCTTGATTGCCTTTTGTGATAGCGCACTTTCATGTGCTGCAGGACTGTTTTGTGCGGGGGAGGGGGGGGGTGCTGCTGGTCTTGGTGCTGATCTTTCCAGGTGGTCTGAGGACTGGACTCTTCTCACTTTCTGATCTTACGAGAACCGTTCACATATGAGTGACTCCCTGGCCTCACGAGCAACCAGGTGAGCCGCTGCTCTGCCCATGGGTTCGTCCTCCTCCTCCTGCTGCTCCTCCTCAATATTGATTGCAGATGTGGATGGTGGCTGAGGGCACGGGGGCCTCATCAACCGGTACCCCTCTCTGTCGCTCCATGTCAAGCAGAACACAACACACTACTATAATACGACCCACTCTCGCTGGTGTGTATTGAAGTGCTCCCCCGGTCAGAACGATCGAGGTACCGAAATCGCACCTTCAGCAGCCCTATCGCATGTTCAATTACAGACCCAATGGCGATGTGGCTGTTGTTGTATCGACACTGTTACTCGCTGATGGGGTTCCTCAGAGGTGACATCAGCCATGTGTCCAGGGCGTATCCCTTGTCTCCGAGGAGCCAGCTCTTAAGGCTGTTTGGTGCATGGAAGATGTTGGATTCCCTCAGAATGAACGAATCATGGCAGCTAACAGGGAATCAGGCACACATGTGAAGAAATATTTTGCGGTGGTCACAAACGTGCTGAGCTTTGATGGAGTGATACCCCTTTCTGTTGATGAACAGTCCTGGCTCATGTGTAGGTCCTCGGATTGCTACATGGGGGCAATCGATTGCACCCTGTACATGTGGGAAGCCAGCTACAGAGTGGAATCCCACTGCCCGCTCCGTCTGGCTGAGGTCATTCATGGGGAAGTTGATGTATTGCGAGGCCCTGCGAAACAAACCGTCGGTGACCTGTCTTATGCACTTGTGTGCAGATGACTGAGAGACCCCGGCGATGTCACTGGCGGCACCCTGGAATGATCCAGAGGCGAAGAAGTTGAGGGCAGTGGTCACTTTAACTGCGACGGGTAATGAGATGCCACTAGGCTCAGCTGAGAGCAGTTCTGCATGAAGGATGCTGCAGATGTCTGCGACCACCTTGCGACTCACTCTCAGCCTCCGTATGCACTGCTCCTCAGAGAGGTCCAGGAAGCTGAGCCTCCATCTGTAGACCGTCTGACGAGGGTAGTGCCTCCTGCAACGTTGCTCCCTCTGTTGTTCCCCTCTGTGCTCTTGTGCAGGTGCCTGTGGTGCAGCACTGCGTTGTGGAGCTACAAGTGGCAGAAGTGCATGCCGTGCCTGGCGAGGATGGTGATGTTCCTTGTCCTCGGATGTACTGGTGAATACAGCCATTGCACCTCCCATCCTGATGGTGTCCGTTTGAGGGGGTCCGAAAAGTTGGTAAATATGTGTAAACAAAACAATTCTGAGTGCAAACCAAGAATTTTCAGTCTAAATACAAAGATCTCCAAGCCAATAGTTTGTCTGAGAGAACTGAAAGCCCTGCTGTAATAACTCACCTTTTATCCCCATCTGTCAAACAGGCATTTAAATAACCAAATGGCTGCTGGCTGAAACCCGATGACTTCCCAATGCCGTGTTTCACACAGCACGGACTGGGTGAAATCGCTTGCCTTCATTGTACATTACATTTATTAATTTTTTAATGACTTTAACTAGGTGAATTTCTGATTTAAATATAATCCCACCGGCTTTAATTGCCTCCTCAAAAAGCCGATTTTCTTTGCCCCCTCGCTCCCTACACACCCGGACTTTTGTTTTAAAATCGAGCCCAAGGAAACCACACTGTAAGCAGCAAAAACATAATGGAGGAAATACACATAAATGGCAGTGTCAAATTGATGGAATGTTTGGGGCCCTGGGCAATGGTATGGGCATGATGATACTGGTACTATTTAAAGTATAGATGAGTACGTACAAAGTCTTCTCATACGACCACTCCTCATTTATCTACAGTGTACGTTTATTAAAGAGACCAACGTGTTAACATTTTCAAACCCACATATACACGACAAGTCTATATAGGATCCTGCACAATATCAGGTCTTCAAATCCGGCCTTTCCTTCAAATCAATCATATAAGATAGTGTCATTTGTTAATATCAGCTTTGCACACTGAGCTATTTAGCATTTTAATAGTGATTAATTTCTGTCTTACCTTATGCTGCGCTATAGTTCTTGCCATGAAAAGCAAAATGAGAAAAACAATTAAAAGAACTCTTCCCCGATTTTCTTCGTTCCACCATTGGCGGCTGAGCCTTCAGCTGCCTAGGCCCTAAGCTCTAAACCTCTCTGTCTCTCTACCTCTCTCTCCTCCTTTAAGCCTCTCCTTAAAACCTACCTTTTAAAGTTGTAATATTTCCATATGAGGCTCAGTGTCAAATATTCTTTGATAATCGCTCCTGTGGAGCACCTTGGGACGTTTTACTACGTAGAGGGCACTATATAAATGCAAGTTGTTGTTGTTATGAATGGCATTTTCTCTTTTCAAATTTAATATAAGGTTCCAACCCGTAACTTTTATTTATAGACAATTTTGTTATCATTTGAATCACCAGGTTTAGAATAAAATTATGTACAAAATGAATGAGCCATTGTTTGTGTAACATGTAATGTTCATTGGCAACAAAATGATAGATGTGGGAACATTGCAAGTAGTATTATATTACATTGTTAAATATTAATCTCACTGGTCATTGACCATAACTGGCTACAGGGGAAACATCATAAGGCTGCATAGGCCAGTAATCAGAGCGGCGATGTTATTTTGAAAGAAACTCTTAATGTTGGCAAAGAAAGCACACCCTATTGGTCCAAGATATGAGCACAAATATTTTTAGTTAAACAGAGTAAATGTTCAAATTGACACACAAAGTTACAATTGTTATTCATAAAACACAATAAATCACTAACCTGAACTATGTTTTGCTTCAACTTGTTTGGATTAGTGGGTATTCTACACTATTTTGTTCTCTGTGAACAGAAACATGATTTTTTTGTAGAAGTACTTTGGGAGATCTTGACGATGTGAAAGGCACTATATAAGTACAAATTCTTTCTTTAGTTCCTGCTCTGCTCTCTCCTCGAACTCCAATAGTTGCCTCTAGTGCTTTAATAGCAGTCCCAATTCTACAAAACTAGTGTATTAATTAAATCCTGAGTAATTTACATTTTCCCTGTTAATTGCTACTTAACAAGCATTTAAGTTCTGTAAGTTAACATACCTATTTACTTCCAGCAGCAAAATGGGAGAATAGGCAAAAGCTAGCGCCCACACCATTACTATACTTGAACAATTAGCCTACCTGTGCTGATATTTGGGTTAGAAGGATAATTCCATGCAGTATCTCAGCAGGAACCAGTTTGGAAATAGGAACAAGGGCCACGATGGTCAGAAATATAAGTGGGGGGCACATTGGAAATAATAGACATCCCCTATGTCTTTCACACTTCAGTATTTTGCTGATACTTGGACTGCTGACCTTCTGTTGGATAACTAACACCAGTTGTGGAATACAGTACAAAGATTGTTTTCCATCTCAATGTTAGCAAGACCGTACCAGGCATTAACAAGACCGTTCCAAACTTTTTGTTATTTGCCTATCAGCATCTTATATGTGGCAAGACTGCAGATAGAGTTAATAATAGATTTTGAAGTCTGATTATGATTAGGGGCAGCATTCCATACCACTTTATTGATATTTCCTTTTTCCTCACACTTTCCCTCTCAGAGGAAAGTATATCCCAATATGTTTGAGTCTTTGGGGGAGAATTTCCATGGGCTTCTCCCGATCTCCCGGTGGATCAGTGGATGATTGGCAGATACCCTGGAGAAATGGTATAAATGGCCTTTTACGCTGCTTATCCAGTGTTTCCGCCAATCTTCTGCCAAAGTTACAACGGGTGATCGGGAAACCCCATGGAAATTCCAGACACTGATTTCAATATACTGAGGAATGTAGATAGGAGGAAGAGCATGTGGGATGTTGTGATTTTGGCTTTATTAAGAGAAAAGACTATCAGAAGGCATGATTATTAACAAAAATGAAAGCACAGAGAATTGGAGATAAAGATAGGAGACAGAGATTAGGGATAAAGGGAACATTCTCTGATTGGCAGGATGTGACAAGTGGTGTACCCCAGGGATCTGTACTGAGGCCTCAGCTTTTCACCATATATATTAATGACTTGCAGGAAGGAATAGAGAGTTGTATATCCAAATTTGCAGATGACACTGAGTCAGGAGGCCCAGTAGGTTGTGCGGATGGGAGCAGGATGTTGCAAGGGATATAAACAGCCATTTAGGACCGAGATGAGGAAAAATTTCTTCACTCAGAGGGTTGTGACTCTTTGGAATTCTCTACCCCAGAGGACTGTGGATGCTCAGTCGTTGAGTATATTCAAGACTGAGATCGATAGATATTTGGACTCTAAGGAAATTAAGGGAACTGGGGATAGGGCAGGAAGTGGAGTTGAGGTCGAAGATCAGCCATGATCTTACTGAATGGCGGAGCAGGCTCGAGGGGCTGTATGGCCTACTCCTGCTCCTATTTTTTATGTTCTTATGTTCTCAGACAGACTAAGTGAGTGGGCATGACTATGGAGTTTAATGTGGGGGAAATGTAAGGTCTTCCACTTTGGATTGGAGAAAGACAAATTGGAATATTTTCTTAATGGTGATAGACTTGGAGCTGTGGAGGAGCAAAGGGATTTAGATGTCGATGTACACAAATCACTAAATGCCAGTCTGCAGGTAGAAAAAGTAATCAAAAGGCTAAATGGATGATGGCCGTTATCTCAAGGGGGTTGGAATTCAAAAGTTAAGAAGTAAGACTAGGAGCTGTGGAGGAGCAAAGGAATTTAAATGTTCATGTACACAAATCACTAAACTCTAGTCCACAGGTAGAAAAAGTATTCAAAAGGCTAAATGAATGATGGTCTTTATTTTAAGGCAGTTGGAATTCAAAAGTGATGAAACTAGAAATGGCAGTGTAGGCTAAGTGTTGGGACTGTGATATGAGGGATTTTGTGGACAGTGAGACTGTCCCGGATTAATGCTAAATTTTCAACAGAATTTGTATTGGGGACAAGGAAATATTGGAGCTAAAATTCCTACCTTTGCTAATTTTAGCAAAAAGTGCACTTTAGTAAGAAATGTTATTTTTCATTAAAATTACCAAATGTCAGAATTTCACTGAATGTAAACACAAGAAGTGACTTCTCTGTTGTAACATGAGGGCGGATTGCATTCACCATAATGACAGGAACATTACACTAATGTGTTTTACAATTGGAGCTACTGCAAATTTAGAATCCTACATCCAGCACAAGCCCTACAAAGCCGGGATCAGTATCAGTCTATTGGTTAATAACTGGCATAATCCACTGGGCAACCATTAGAAAATAATATACCTGCCAGCTTACAATTTTACTGTTTTAATAAATATTTTCAGCAAATTATACTGGGTGGGAAGGGGAGAAGAGGAAGTCAAATCAATCTCCTGCACTGCAATTATATATTTAACTTTAAAGAATATTTCTGCCACAAAGCAATCAAATCTGTTAGTTTCAGAATAACTTTCTGGTTCTTAAGTGTACTGTACTTATATTCTAAGTATGAAGTTTACCTTTAAACAGATATAATCTAACGAGGCACATTTTGTCCTTTGTGTTATTGCTGCACGTTAAGTATTAAAGCATACTCAGAATAAAACACAAACATTTTTACTTAACACTAACGTAAATTAGTTCATAACTGAACAGTATGCAATAATTTAAAAAGCAACGCTTATTCTACATAAAGTTAATTACATACTTTTACATGAAGATAGAATCTCTTTCATTGTCCTGTACAAATATGATGATATCATGGTTTATAGGATTTCCAACTTGGCATTGTCGTCAAATTAATTGTTCTCATGACTTGCAAGAAAATGTGAAAAGTATTAATATAAAATAGTCATAAATATAAGATATAATCACTAATAAATCCAATAAGGAACTCAGGAGAAACTTCTTTTCCCAGAGAGTGGTTAGATTGTGGAACTTGCTACCACATGGAATTATTGAGGTGAATAGCATAGATGCATTTAAGGGAAGCTAGATGAGTACATGAGGGAGAAAGGAATAGAAGGTCATGCTGATAGGGTTAGATGAAGTAGGGTGGGAGGAAGTCCATGTGGAGCATAAACACCTGCTTAGACCAGTTGGGCAGAATGGCCTGATTCTGTCCTGTAATTCTATGTAATACTATCCCAAATACAGTTACAAATCACTCTCCCAAATACAGTTACAAATCACAAAAGAGTGTACAAGAAATATACGTTTTATCTTAGATTTATAAAGTTAATAAATTGAACAAACCTTGAAGGAAGCAGTTTTATATTTGGTTGAGCTTGTAGCCATTGACACTAATTTATATTCCCTTTTCTGTAGTTCACTTTACACTTCATCTGACTGAGTTCCTATTAACTTATATTTGCTCAGCTGGTAGCATAATTTTCACAATAATGCTTACTTTGTAACCATTCTAAAGCCTCACTCATGCTCTAGCAGTGCATTTCAACTCCTCATTAGCAAACCAGCCAGTTACATAAATGAAATTATTGGGGAAAGGAGTTGAATGCAAAATTCCTCTATTTTAAGCAGCATATCCTATTTTAAGACAACACCTTTCTTGCTTATAGCGCTATGTGGCAACACTGCCACGAGGCAAGTCCACAGAGGTAAGATTTTAATACCATGGTCAATACAATTGCCAACTGTAACATTACACTGCTGCTACCTTGATATTATTGTGGAAAACCATAAAGACCACATTAATGTAGAAATATGTGAACAGTTACTTGACCATAAAAATAGAACAGCATGATGGGTATTTGACCAATGTTAACTTTTTGACTCCCATACATAGGGTAGCTACAATTTCACACACACTCACAGAAAGACACAATTGTCCTTAGTACGTTGATAATTAAGTTGGCTGTCCAGATGCTTGGTACTGTCTGGCCTCCCCCCCTCCCCCATACAGATAAGGGTATTGCTGGCTTATAATATAATGAGAATACAGTTCTTGAGAGGCCATGTAGCCTTGATTCTGACTTCAGCCCTGTGATTAACCAGCTTTGGAATTAGGGAGGGAGTCACGCTGAAGGAACATTCTGTGGGATAAAGATAAGGATACAGCCTTTAGTCGGTTTCTGTAATTTAGCCCGCGCTTTGTAACTAAGGCAGGATTGTGAAATGTATGTATACGTGTCCCACTTGTGATTGGCTCTTGGGAACTGTCAGTTAAGCTATGCTCTCGCTGTAAATGGTATAACTATGCAACGCACTGAATGTTAGATTGCTTGTTCTGTTGGACTTGACAGACTCTGGTGGGAGTCACTGTCAAGGCAATAAGACCAAGTCCTGCGCGCAGAATAAAGCTTCTGTTTAACTCTGAAGGTGTATTCGACTCAGTGATTGCTGAACCAGACTGAGGGTAAAAGAATCCAGTTTATCATTATGAATGCAAACAGGATAGAAAATTATTTCCTAAAGTTCAAGTATGTATTTAATCATATTAACTTTTACATTGGCGATTAACAACAATCATCGATAGGTCTTCCAAAGACCGTAAAAGTGAACGCTTGAAAGTAGTCATACAGAACATAACTTTAAAGATTTATATTTTTGAAGAGGCATGCTAAATTATACTAAATTATGCTAAATTGTAGGCCTCGGAGAGGCACTCCAGCACTTCCGTGGCCTGGCAATCTTTCAACTTTTCCAGCACCTTTATCGGGGGTGACTCCTCTTGCCCACTAACCCTGACCCCGTGAACTTTAAAAGGGTCAGCAGAAGAATTAGTTGGTGGGTGCAATCCAAACATAACTCTCAAATATCACCTCCCTGATGAATTTTCTGGTGACTGTTTTTTCTTTAATATTTCTCAAAAAGATTTTGCAAAGTTTGAATCTTGAATGGTTACGAAAATATTCCATTTAATTATGGCTTTGCTGTTATTATTTTGACAGACACTACTACACCAACAGAGACAACAGGTTTGGAAAATGTCCAAAAACTAACACTAAATCCTTTCCAGGTTATACCTTGTGAGACAGAGCTAGAGCTGCTATCAGCTCCTGTGTTTTATACCTAGAGACTCAGGAGCTAATTCTGTTCGATATAAGCAAAACAAATTAGGCATCCTATTAGTTTTGTTAAAGTACATATTTGCTGCAACTACTATATTATTCAAATCACTTCACAATAGCATGAGTAGGTATAGAAAATAACAAATCGGTGTTTATGTCAGAATGGATATTGCCAGTGTTTCCCCTGTACTCAGCACCTCCTCACATTCTGAAAGTATACTGATTGCACCCAATTTTTCTGGGTCAGCTTCTTTCCTGACCCAGGCCCTGAAAAGGCAGTTACATCGAAAATACAGCACAGAAACAGGCCATTCTGCCCAACTGGTCCATGCCGGTGTTTATGCTCCACGGGGGCAGTTTCCATGTTCATTGCTGGAGAGGTATGTAAGGACCTACAGAAATGTTGCTAATATCCTGGCAGGTGCGACAACAACAACTTGCATTTATAGAATGCCTTTAACACAGTAAAACTTCCCAAGGAGCTTCACAGGAGCATTATCAGGCAAGATTTGACACCAACCCACATAAGGAGATATTAGGATAGATGGCCAAAAGCTTGGTCAAAGAGGTAGGTTTTAAGGAGCAACTTAAAGGAGGAGAGAGAGGTCAAGAGGTAGAGTGGTTTAACAAGAGAATTCTAGAGCTTAGGACTTAGAAAACTGAAGGCATGACCATCAATGGAGGGGCGAAGGAAATCAAGGATGTACAAGAGACCAGAATTGAAGGAATGCAGAGTTCTTGGAGTATTGTAGGGCTGGAGGATGTTACAGAGATAGGGAGGGGCAAGGCCATGGAGGAGAGCATTGGAATATTATTGTGGAAGACTGCATTGACATCCTGGTTTTGATAGAAACTTGGCTCATGGGTGGCGACACCTTGCCATTTACTGAAGCTTCCCTGCCTGGCTATACTTTGCACCACCTAACCCGCCAAGACCACTGTGGTATGTGTGTGGTCTTTATCATCAAATCACCCCATGGTCGCTTCCCATAATCCTCTGGAGCCTTCTCCTCCTTCAAGCATTTCACCTTGTTCCAACCTTCTGGCCTCTCTTTTAAAATTTTTATTCTCTACAATCCCCCAGCTCCACCGTGAGTTTCTCATTGAGATATCCTCACTCCTTTCCTCCACTGCCTCTTCATTAAGTGACTCCTCATACATGGTGATGTCAATCTCCATCTCAACTCACCTTGCCTTACCTCCACTAATTTCACTGCCCCCCACCCCCCCCCCCCACCCTGTTCTCCCTTAATCTCTCCCTCCATATAAACTCTCCTACTCATGTTCACTGCCACTCTTGTGTTCTTGCCGTCTCATGTGGCATCTCTACTGCCATTGTCTCAATCACAGACGAGGCCATCTCCACCCATTTCCTTTTATCCCACACCATCCACATCACCCTACCCAGTTCAAACCCCACTTCCTTGTGCATCTGCCCCTGGAAAGAACTCTTCCCCAAGTCACTTGAAACTGATCTTTCAAAGTCCCACTGCCTAGCCACGATACTGCAGCAACTGTTGATCTGCTCAACCACTCCCTTTGATGCGCTTGTCCACAATAAAACCATTACTCTCTCCCAGCCTGGCCATTCCTCGTGTTATGGCCTCCACTTTCATTCCAGGAATTCCAAGGGATGCAGATGTGAGTGTATCAGGCACACAACTGGTTTGACCATCCATTGCAAGATCTGGCTGGAACACATCAAGCACTATTGGACTTGATCTTCACTGGCAAAATGGCTTACTACACCAGAACAATCCTGGAGAGCAAAGGTTACCCCAGTACCCTTTCTCTACTACCAACCATCTCATTAAATTCCTCTCCCTGACTCCTCCCTCCTCACCTCCAACAACAAGTGCCAGGAGCTCATAGACTTCTTTGTCATTGAGCTGGTTTGAGCTGCTTCTGCTGCATCCCCACCTTCCCCTTTTTCATCATGCCAAACCTTCCCCAAGGTTCCCACCTGCTTTAGCTCTGAACTCGTGTCATTTTCTAACTCTCCCTGTGCTCTCTCTAGGCTCATCTTGTCCATAAGACTCACCTCCTGCTCTCTTGATCCTATTCCCACTCAACTGCTGACTACCCAACTTCCCTTCCTGGCCCCCATGCTAGCTGACATTGTAAATGGTTTCATCTCTTCAGGTACTGTCCCCCTTCCTTTCAAAACTGCCCATCTGCTGCTAAAACTCTCATCCATACAGTTTTCACCTCCCAAAACTCTGCTGGCTGTATCCTATCCTGCATTAAGTCCCACTCATCATCATCCCTGTGCTCGCTAACCTACATTGGCTCCTGGTCCCCAATTGCCACAAATTTTAAATTCTTATCCTTGTATTCAAGGCCCTTCATGGCCTCGCCCCTCCCTATCTCTGTAATCTTCTCCAACCCTACAACCCTCTGAGACCTCTGCGTTCCTCCAACTCTAGCTACTTGTGCATCCCAAAATCCCTTCGCCCCACCATTGGAGATCATGCCCTCAGCTGCCTAGGCCCTAAACTTTGGAATTCCCTTCCAACATCACTTGACTTCTCCACCTCCCTCTCCTGCTTTAAGGCCTTCCTATCACCCCACCTCTTTGGCAAAGCTTTTAGATTTTTAAAGAAATTTCTCCACATTAGTCCTTTGCTGACAAAATGCATTGAGTAGAAAATTGTCTAGGTGGTGCAAAACAGGTTTTATTGCATTTACCGCCTGTTATCCTCCCGCCCAATATTTAGTTCCAGTGACATTAATGAAACTGAATATGAGTGGGGTGTTTAAGAGGTGGCCAATGTAATAAAGCCCGTTTTGCGCTATCGCCTGAGGCGAATTTCCTTGCCACAGTCTCTGCCAGCTCTATTACTGGATGCTATGGGTTGTGGCAAAAGACCCCCATTCTGGCTTTCCATCCTTTCATTATGGGGCAAATGTTGACTCTGCTCTGTACTTCCCCTGTGCTCAGCACCTGCTCACAGCTTCCAGCTGTGAATTAGTACATCCTGGGCAGAAATCTCTGGGCAAAAAATGCTTTATGGAATGAGGAAATATGATATCACGTTGGACTTTGAACAAGAGTTTTTTGGATCTTAGGAGAAAATAACAATTGAATATATTGGAATTTATGAGGTCTGAGTAATTTGCTCCACTGGCAACAATTGAACTTTAGATCCTGGCCACAGAGGATGAGCTACGATGAAGAGAATATATTGATCTACTTTATTTCAAAATTGTAATCTGCAACCATGTTTGCAATAAAAATAATTTCAGATGTAACCTGACATTTACTGTATAACGGGATATGGCTCATACAGATACAACTGTGGGGGATCTTGATCAGGTTGTTTCTGTGATTACAACTGTCATTATTATGGCAATTGTTGCCCTGACTTCTGTGACCACTGTTCTTACATAAATAACGGGAAGAGAACTTTCAGGAAATAAACTAATATTTAAGTTAATGTTAAAGTTAAAAAATAAAATTATAAAATGACTGTCAGAATTACCAATAGGACTTTATTGAAGATTATTGCTTATATTGTGAATCAATGTAGCTGAGTCCCGATGATGTGAGATATTTTCTGCCACAGGTAATGTGATCCATGAGATTATTGTCAGGACAGATCTGCCCTGGACTATTCCAATGTTAACACCAGGTGAGTCAGAAATACAGTAACTCAGTTCAGTTACAGATGTCCGGCCTTTGGGACGTTTGCTCCAACTTGTTGAGTTTGTTCTCATGCTTCACTGCTTTGGAAAGTGTTTGTGGTGAGGTTCATTCCACTAAGAAAGGAGAGAACACCAGTGAGTGGCAGGAGATAAATGCTGACAGTTTCATGCAACACTTTGCAGGAGTGGGGAATAAGGTTATATTCTGAACTATTTACAAAAGCTGAATTTTTAAAAAGGATCATCACTGTAATCTTCAAGCTGATTAATTTTGTTCATGTTAAAGTTCTGCAAAAGAGAGTAAAAGCAAACACATTGGGCTCAATTTTGAAACGGTGGTGGGTTGGCAGCGGTGGGGGATGAAGGTGCACGTGGCAAACCCAAATTAAAAAAATCTTACCTTTTCTGACGTGATCACGATGTAAATGATAGTGATTAAAGTTGTTTCCTGGTTTCGGGCCCAGCAGCCAGCATGATTGACAGGCTGGCTGCATGCAGGAGCTGCAACGCCGAGGTGGGGGGGAGGAGAGAAAGAGAGTGAGCAAGAAATCATCCGGCGCTCGAACAGAGAGTAGAGGATGCTGAAGATCGGGGTGGGGGGGGGGGGTGGAGAGGGGAAGATTGGGGGGAGAGTGGGAGATCGGGGGAGAGAGAGGTGAAAATTGGGGGGAGAGTGGAAAATCAGGGGGAGAGGGGGAGATTGGGGGGGGCAGAGTGGAAGATCGGGGAGAGGGGGAAATTAGGGGAAAAGGGGAAGATCGGAGGGGAGAGTGGAAAATTGGGGGGGAGAGTGGAAGATCAGGGGGTAGAGGGGAAGATCAGGGGGTAGAGGGGGAGATTGGGGGAGAGGGGAAGATCAGGGGGTAGAGGGGGAGATCAGGGGGTAGAGGGGAAGATCAGGGGTAGAGGGGGAGATTGGGGGAGAGGGGAAGATCAGGGGGTAGAGGGGGAGATCAGGGGGTAGAGGGGAAGATCAGGGGTAGAGGGGAAGATCAGGGGGTAGAGGGGGAGATTGGGGGAGAGGGGAAGATCAGGGGGTAGAGGGGGAGATGGGGGAAGATCGGGGTGGAGAGGGGAAGATCGGGGGAGGAGAGGGGAAGATTGGGGGGAGAGGGGGTGATCGGAGAGGGACATCAGGGGGAGGGCTTGATCGGAGAGGGACATCGGGGGCTGAGAGGGACATCGGAAAGGGAGACATTGGGGGGAGAAGGGGACATCGGAGAGGGAGACATCAGACATTGGAGCAGGGTGGAAAGGTAGGTTGATTTTGTTTTTTAACTTTGTGCAATGGATTTTTATTTAATTTATTTTGTTTCTTTTTGCCTGATCCAGCCCTTCATGCCTGGTTTCACCAGGCGTGAATCAGAAGCTGTGGGAAAGCCGCCCAGGTAAGTTTAAAATCATTTTAACTATCTACTACGTCAAAAATAAAGTACCTTAAGTACTTCAATGAGGTACATTCAGTTCTTTAACTATCATCCCGCCGGCTTCAATTGCCTGTGGAACTTCCGCATTCATGATGCGGGCGCACACACAGGCGCGTCTGTGGCAATTCCGGAAGTCAGCCGGTTGGAGCCGGCTTCCGAACCTGCTCGGGATTTTCGCCATTTTCCCAGGCCCCACCCCCTCCAATGCACCCGCAATTTGATTTTAAAATTGAGCCCCCTGTACCTGGGTAATATGCGTTGTGATTAGAGCTTTTTATCAAAATACCAAATACATTCTTTTTATGAAGCACATATCAGCATTTTAAAAACTGAAAGGGAATCAGTGTAGTTGTTGTGGAAATATTTCTTTGTGTTATACCTGGAGAACAGAGCTAGAGTGCTTGAATCAAATCTAAGGGACTCATGACTAAATTCTGACTGAAGGATAACAATAGAGTTTGTCCTGCTAACATATGGAATAGGCTACCACTTAGTTCACTGAATGTAGACTCAGTAGAAGCATTCAAAACTGAAATGGACAAATTACAATTTAACAGGAAGTGAGGGGGGACACAGTTGAGATTGAGCAAGAAGGAGATGCAACTCGTCCAAACAGGTCCTGGGCCTAGACTGAAATGATAGACGGGGAAGATTCCCTCGAGTCGCTACTTCTCAGTGATGACATAAACACAATGGAAATATTTTCTATGTTTGCAATTTGTAGTAAAATCCATCCATGTTCCAAAAGAAGATGTTTATTATTCTGCTACAGATAACAATCAGAAGAATTCTTGGCTACATATGCAATGTCACTAACAGATATTGATCAGAGGAAATCCTTGTCTAGGATGTGTTAGATTGACACATGACCCTTTTTGTATTTATACTATTGTATATTGCTGAACAAATAAACTAAATGAGATTTACTTTTACAAAAATGTTATTTTTATTTTGTGTTAAATTAATATTTCTATGAGTATGAATGTAAGAGGATTCTTCAAAAACACTTGAAAAAGCAAATAAACTGTATGTGTTCCTCTACAGGATACTGCGGTCTTTCTTCTACAGGTCAGTAATTTTCAAGTTCATTAGTTTTTTTTTAACTTGTTGGTTTGGACATTTGCTGAGCCTTTATAAATCAACGATTAATTTTAATGGCTGTACTCAAAGAATCACATTGTTGATTTGGTAAAGTCTTTGTATACTGCTGTCTAAAGTCTACATATTATTCACATAGCTAAGCAATATGTTCTACTTTGAACTATTTTGATGCTGTTTTATTACAATGTTAAGTAGCTCTAACATTTTTTTAATGTAATCTGTATTGCTCATCAGAGATTAAGATTCCAGCATTGCATATAATGGCAAAATGTGAAATCAAACAAGATACCTGAATGTTCAGTTTGTAATGTTCCAACATATTGTTCCTTCAGCAGAACATGAATGATCTTGTTATCATTTTGTGGCTCCAGAAATTGCTTTACTTGATGAGAAATTGTTTTTCCTTAAATAGAAGAAAATAGCAAAGACTTCTCTTCTTTTAGGCATTTGTGTTGCTGTGTTCTGTCATTGATTGTCAAAATGTCCACTGAAAATACAGAATCATTCAGCTAATGTGGAAAATGAAAATGTGATTCTCCAAGATAACTGAGAAAAAATATGTCATGCCATTGTATAATTTTCCATTCTAGCTGAATAATATAATTTCACCAGTAATTATCAGTGATACAAAAATAATCACCAGTGTACCATGCCATAGTGTGAGGGGTTGTTCAGCATTAAAAAAAACAAAGAATAAAGGCAAAACTTTCTGCTTCTATGGTTCCAGCTCGGAACATTTCCGGGAGTCCCAGAGCTGGTCACAGGGAAACAATGGCAATATCACTTATTCCAACACGATCCAATTTTCACCTTCATTCTCAGTTATATCTCGTGAAACAAACTTACAGATCGATATTGGCTGTGAAATGCAACAGGATACAATGTTTGAAATAATGTATGTGACAAAAGATGACACAACAGATGACATAACAGAATCTGGCATATTTAATGTCAGCATGGCATTCTATGACTCTCCATCATTCAGCAGGCCAGTGCTAGAATCACCTTACTATGTGGACCTGAGGCAGAACCTATTCCTGCAATTAACCTGCATAGTTCTGACATTGCTCTTTCAGTATTTGTGGACACCTGCACAGCATCCCCTTATAACTTTAACTGGACATCAAAGATCTATAATCTAATCAAGAATGGGCAAGAAATACATAAAACTCAAGAAAGATTTTATTTTCTTATTTTGATGTTTTTGCAGGAGAATTTAGATCAGAACTGCAACAATCACTTGAGCTTTTCTATTTGATGTAAACAATTTTTAAAAAGTGTTAAATTTAAGCCTTTCTCTGCTAAACTTCCAAATATTTTATGAATTATACAACATTCACCAGCATTTCAAAATATGGACACACTACAGCAGATTTTCCCCAGTGTAGCGCCTGAAGAATGGGCTCTATGTGGCCCGTAGTATTTGTGGACACCCATACAGCATACCTTTAAATGGACATCAAGGACCTATGATCTAATCAAGAATGGGTAAGAAATATTAACTCCTACATCAAGATTGGAAGGAATATTCCTAACTTAATTGAGAAATATTGCAGTTTATCCAAAATGACTTACATTAGAACCACAACAGTCACTGTTCTTCTGTGTGAGGTAATTTGTCATAAAACAGTTCAAAAGTTTCAAATTGAGTCTTTCTCAAATAAAGTGAATGGATTTTATTAGCATTTCAAGATGTGGACAAACTTTTTCAACCATTTTTATTCTCTAATGGTGTACTATCAATTAGAAATTTATGTTTAAAAATGTGCTATGTTTTTCCTTTTGTAACTATACTTACTAACATCTGATAGGTCCTACACGAGTTTTTAAAAAGTTATGAAATGTGTACACAAGCATAAAATGGCTCTTAGTTTGACTCTTAACATGGTTGACTCTTAAGTGCCCTCTGAAATGGCCTAGCAAGCCATTCAGTTTCTAGGGATGGGAAATAAATGCCAACCTTGCCAGTGATGTCCATATCTTGAGAATATTTTTTTTTAAAGTTAATGCATTGCTTCTGAAATTTGTAGTTGTGAGAAAAAATTGTGTTGAACCACTGATGCATGGGGCTCGATTTTAGTAGCGGGTTCCCTGTGCGTTATCGGCGGGGTGGGCTCGAAAATGTCAATTTCCATGTGCGGGAGCGGATCGCGCCGCGATCCCGGCCACTTCCGGGTTCCCCGATGACGTGCGGGGCTGCGTGCGCGGCCCCCGCTGGTGGGAATCCCGCAGGCAATTAAAGCCAGCGGGATGCCACTTGAGTGTACTTACCTTGCTTGTTGAGGTCATTAAATGAGCTGAATCAGCTGTCAAAACAGGAAGTATGGGATTTTACCTTCAACGCAGAGTGTTTCACACACTGGGGGAAACAGTCTCCCTCCAACCAGACGTGTTGCAGCCAGCAGCCTGTGGCAGCTGCCAAGGTGCACTCCACAGGGGGGGGGAGAGACCCCTCACCATCGCAGGAGGCCATCGCGTCACATAGGGCAACCCCTGCCCTCCACCACCCCCCGCCAAGCCAGAGGACAGACCGACGTGAAACCGCAGCCCCAGTTCGAGGAACCACCTACCTACCCTGCACAACCCCTCAGACCAACACCTGCCAGATGGGTGGTGCATTGACATCCTCAGAGGACGAACAGCATGACCAGCCCCAGCAGCCTCGCAGTCCACGCCGTCTGCCTCAGAGACGTGGAGACCCCAACACGGTGCTGTGGCACACCCACCTGCACAGCAGGAGGGAGGGCAACCGCAGAGAGAGATGCGTTGCAGGAGGCACTACCCTCCGCACAGGGTGTACAGACCGAGGCTCAGCTTCATGGACCTCTCCGAGGAGCAGTGCATACGTTGGCTCAGAGTCAATCGCCAGGTAGTCGCCGACATCTGCAGCCTCCTTAACGACGAGCTGCTCCCTGATGGACCAAGCAGCATCTTCTTACCTGTCGCCGTCAAAGTCACCACTGCCCTCAACTTCTTTGCATCCGGATCCTTCCAGGGTGCCACCGGGGACATCACCGGGGTCTGTCAGTCGTCTGCACACAAGTGCATAAGGCAGGTCACCGATGGGTTGTTCCTCAGGGCCTTGCACTACATCAACTTCGCCATGGACGAGCGCAGCCAGATGGAGAGGGCGGTTGGATTCCATGCCGTGGCTGGCTTCCCACGGGTACAGGGTGTAATCGACTGCACCCACATCGCAATACGGGCACCTCCGCATGAGCCAGGGCTGTTCATCAACAGGAAGGGGTATCACTCCATGAACGCCCAGCTCATCTGTGACCACCGCCAGAGATTCCTACACGTGTGCGCCAGATACCCCGGCAGCTGCCACGATGCCTTCGTCCTCAGGGAGTCCACCGTCCCGCCCATCTTCCACGCACCCAACGCCGGCAACGGCTGGCTCCTCAGCGACAAGGGGTATCCCCTACACACGTGGCTCATGACGCCTCTGAGGAACCCCATCACCGAGCCGGAGCGTCGGTACAATGACAGCCACACTGCTACCAGGTCTACAATTGAGCAGACCATAGGGCTGCTCAAGATGCGCTTCAGGTGCCTTGATCGTTCTGGGGGAGCGCTCCAATACACGCCATTCAGAGTGGGACGAATCATAGTTGTCTGCTGTGCCCTGCACAACATGGCCCAACAGAGAGGGGTGCCGCTGGAGGAGGCCCCATCCACACCCGCCACCCACATTGAGGACGGCGATGAGGACGAGGAGGAGGAGAAGGAGGAGGGGGAGGAGGGGGACGCGCCAGAGGATGATGCACGACCCATGCGCCAAACCCCGACTCACCGGGATGCTCGCTGGGCCAGGGAGGCACTCATACGTCAACGGTTCTCCTAGAGTCAGACAGTGCGAGGCGGTCGCATCTCCTCACCTGCACATGCGAGGGGCCATACCAGCCCCCTCCACTGAAGAGTGTTGCCAGTACTCCTGCACCCACAGCAGTGTGCCCAATGGGCGGCAGCAGGTGTTCACCGTCATGATGGGCTGCACGGAACGCACCTATTGCACAGGCCACGGAAGAATGGACGAGAGGTGGCAGGAGTGGTGAGAACGATAGTGTTTAATATGTACAAGGTGCAATACTATAAACAAAAAGTGTACAAATTAACAGACACCCTGGTGCATTCCCTTTGTGCTTATAACGCCTTTGGATTTCTTTTCCGGGTACCCCTACGTGGTGCTACCCCTATGGCTCCAGCAGAGGTAGTGGCAGATT
This sequence comes from Heptranchias perlo, assembly GCF_035084215.1. Lineage (NCBI taxonomy): Eukaryota > Metazoa > Chordata > Chondrichthyes > Hexanchiformes > Hexanchidae > Heptranchias > Heptranchias perlo. The sequence goes on along the minus strand of NC_090345.1, from coordinate 23,234,273 downwards.
GCTCCTGTTCTTGCCCTGACCGGGTAGATGCTTTGGGCGGACGGCCCCTGGGTTTCAGTGCCCGTGAGGGCACCTCCACAGACTGCTCCTCCTGCACCTGTGCAGGGGCAGACTCGGCCACCTGGAGAGGAGGCACCATTGCGGGTACTGGTTGAGAGGGGGGCAACGGATGGGACGTGGGGGCGCCTTGAGAAGCGTCCCCGCTTCCATGTCCCCGGTCACCATCATCCCTCTCGTGGCCTCGGCCCACATCACCCCTTCCACCCTGCTGGACGACAGTTTGGATTGCATGTGTGAGGCCTTGCAAGGCCACCCCTAGTGTATCCGTCATCCTGTTTATGGCGGCGGAATGTTGCTCACCCTGGATCCATACAGCCGTTGTCAGGGCCTGCACGGACTCGATGTGGAGCTGTGCGTGACGCTCGAGGGAGGCTAGCCTGTCCTCCACCGCAGACGCTCCCGCACCTACCCGCGACACTGTGTCGCCGGTACCCTCCTGTACCTGCGCCACCAATGCCCGCATGCAGGAGTTGGACTCCTCCATCGCCTGCGCAATTGTGGACAATGCACGCGGCACCTCTCCCAGTACCTCGGCAATTAGCTGGTGCCCCTCGACGACTCTCCTTTTCACTGGTGGCCCCCTGGGTTCAGCATCTGGGTCCGGCTGAGCAGAGCCTGGAGATGAGTGCTCCCACCGACGCGGACCCTCCGCGGCTGCCCCTGCCACCAGGGTCTGCTCATGCTCACACGTGCGCGGTGAATCACCAAGTGCTACCCCAACTGGTTGGCGAGGGGGACCCACCGAGGTGCGTGTCTCTGCGCTGGTGGATGGTTGGCTCATATGTGACGATGCACCCTCAGAGACCGGCATGTCCTCAACCACAGCGCTCGCGGATGGCCCTGCAAGAGAACAGAGGGCACTATGAGGCATGTGCACAAACGTTACGGTGCGCCTGATGCCAGGTGATGATACGGTCACTCGCGATCATGAGTGTTGAGTGTCAGCTTGCCCTTACCGGCCGTTTCTGCAGCGACAGACTCGCCATCTGCAACAGACAGGCAATGTGGCGTGCCGGCGAGGTCGAGCGCCTCCACCTCTGCATCAGTCAGATCGACCACGTGCGGCGGGCCCCCTCCGGTGCGGGCCCTTTCTCTGTTGTTCTTGCATCTCTTCTCCTGTCAAGGCAAAACACAGATGCATGAGTGAGTGCGTATTGCATAGTGAGACGCATCGAGCATCAGTGTGGGTGGGTTGAGCGTGGGGCAGATGGATGGGAGGATGCGTGTGCCACATGCCCATCCCATCGCATGGGGATTGGGGTGTGTGGTAGTGTTCGGGTGGGGACAGGGACGGTGGGTACTTGCGGGCACGGCGAGGATGGTGAGTGAGTGGCTGTGAGGATTGCTGCGGGAGCGCTGTGGTGGCTCTGCAGGAGGGGTTGTGATCCGTATGGCATGATGGTGGGGACGGGTTGTGGGAGGGTGCGTTGGTGTACTCACCTTGCCGGACCTAGTGAGGTCATTGAACCGCTTGCGGCACTGCTCCCATGTCCTGGGGATGTTGGCCCTGCTGCTGACCTCCACTGCCACCTCTGCCCATGCCTTCCTGGTGGCGGAGGCAGGGCACTTGCTTCCGTCCGCAGGGAACAGCATGTCCCTCCTCCTCCTCACGCCCTCCAGCATCAGCTGCAGCGCGAGGTCAGAAAAGCGTGGCGCAGCCTTGCCCCTGGGTTGAGCCATCATGTCTTGCCTCTTGATTGCAGCAGGAGGGCTTTGGGAGACTGCCCCTTTAAGTGGAGCTCCTACATCGCGTCAACGGTAGTGCGCATGCGCAGCCCGCCGGCACGCAGCTGGGGAGCGGAGAACCCGGAAGCAGGGCTTAATCTGATCAATTATCCCGCGATCGCGCGGTGGGCGCACTCAATTAGCCGTCCGCGTTTTCCACGCTCCCAGAGGACCACCCGCTGGGAACCCGCAGGCCTGCTAAAATCGGGCCCCATGGTTTCAGATTTTTAGATTTAAACACCAATGCTTTAACACTGAACTTCTATACACCAATTCTGCAACACAGTTTGCATTGTTTTCGAACAACAAAAATATTGTGTACTTGATCGCCCTCCCCCACCCATTATCACAGTCCACTATCTTATTCCTAACCTGCCTTTTCTTTCCAAGGTCCTAGAAAGTTTTATTCCCACCCACTGCACGCTGATATTACCATAACTCTGAGCTTGAGTCCTTGCAAACTGGCTTCTGAGCAGACCACTGAATGAAGACTGCCCTGATTAAAGTCATAAGTGATAGTCTGTACGGCTGCAATTATGGCTCCTTATCCCTTCTTGCCCTCTGCTGTCTTCAACACTGTTGACCAGTCCATTCTCCTCCGCCGCCTATCCTCCATGGTTTATCTCAATGCTTCTGTTCTCTAATGGTTTCACCCTTGCCTGTCTCTGCACACCTCTTCAAATGGTTTCTTCTCCCATGTTCACAGAGTCACTTCTGGTGTGCCCTAGGGCTCCATCCTTTGTCTAAATCTATTCCATCACCTACATGCCACTTCTTGGCGACATCACATGTAAGCATGGGGTTAGCTTATATATGTATGCTGATGAAACCCAGCATTATACATCACCTATCCCTCACCAGCCAATGGTATTCCTTGATTTAAATTCTTTGCTTTTAAATTGCTGAAGCTTCTTCTTTCAGTTTACCTGCAGACCGATTGAACTGAAAAAAGATCTAAAATATTATGAAGATACACGTGTATCTTCTGAATATATCACCAAAAAGCATAGCTAAAGTGGAAAATTGAGTTTCAATAATGTGCAGTAATTGTCTTCATTTTGTAGCTCTAGCAACTGTTACAGTAACTGCTTCAAAAATAAGAAAGTGTTTTGAATGTCTTTCAGGACTGGAAAAAGTAGGCAAAGCTGATGAGACAACTATTGAATCCAGTTTACCACTTGTCATGTCTTTGTTGGTTCTGGTTGCAGTTGCTTCAGTATTGATTGTCACAGTGCTAAAACAGTACAGGAACCAGAAAAGAGAGTATGTTTACGAGCAGCTATGAGGCAATTTTTTTTAATTTACCACCCATCAAATAGAATAGTATGTGGAATCGTGCTCTGAAGTGATCCTATCAACCAATAGTCAAGATGATCTAACACAACCTATCAATCATTCTTTGTACTATTCACTTCTGTCATTGCTGTGGTGATACTTCAAAATCTTACCCATTGTTAACAGCACTAACTCTAGGTTTGACCTGGAATTCAGTGCTCACTCATTGCATGGACAAGACTCAAGAGCTGACCAAAATTATTTAAAGATTTATCTGAAGCAACTAACTTGGCTGCTGGGATCAAGTTAAAATAAATGAGAATAACTCATGTCCCAAGAGTCATGCCTCAATAATTGCTGATTAGAACACAAATAATGGCTGAATTTATTTATCCAATTGTTATTGTTTTCATTAAACCTGTTGCAAAAAAATTGTTACCTCTAATTAATAGTAAAGCAATAAAGTATTTTCTTCTGCATGACACAGTCCTGTTGCAAGAAGCTGACTACCATCTACTTAGATGTACTTTAATAAGTGTTTCGATCTATTGGACCTTGCTGCTTCCCTTCACCGGGTTGGTAAGTAAGATGGTCCAGGCTGCTGACATCCCTATGACCCCATCAATACCACTCCATACTGAATGGCAGAAATACTTAGTAGAGTGGGGTATATGTCCTGCCAATTCCCCTTCCCATTAAGATGGAGCACTTTATTACAATGAAGTATCCCATTTGGTGGAGCAGCCAAAAACGGGTCAAATTTACTTAAATAAAGTGACTGAATTTGAGTGCCAGCCACGAACATGAGAACACAAAATGTACGGAAGGAAAGAAAACTGTTCTAGTTCACTTTGTTTTACAAGCCCTAATCTCATTTGACAGTCTTTCCTCCCTCAAATCCTTATCTTTTTATTTTTTGCTAAATTGGCATTTGACCTAATTCCTTATGCATACATGCCAACATAAGAATCAACAAAAGCTAATTAACAGCTTCAAAAAAGCTGATGACTCAAAAACTGGCCTCAATTAGGTATAATTAACATGAAGACAAGGAATTAGGCTAAAAGTACAGGGAAACTTGTTATCACCTAAACTGCAGTTAAACCCAACATTTGATCAATTTTTATTCCAAGGGAAAAAAAGAAAGTAATTCTTTGTATTATTCACTTCTGTCATTGCTGTGGTGATACTTCAAAATCTTACCCTTTGTTAACAGCACTAACTCTAGGTTTGACCTGGAATTCAGTGCTCACGTTTTGTTTATATCCCTCTTTGCCACAAAGAATATTCTCGATAGGCTTTTAACAAACTTGAAAGTCTTTAAGAAGGATTTTTTTTGTTCCAATTTGCACCTATATATTTTAGAATGAGAGTAAGAATCAAAGTCGCCATGCAAATGAATGAAAAGTCCATTATTACTTTCCTTAGCTGGTGCTTTCCTGTTTAGTCACTTCTACCTCGGGGTCTAATTTCTTCTTTGTACACTGAATGTGCATTAAAAGAGTTAATTATAACTCGGATTTTTTCAATGCAGTCAGTTCTGCACAAATTTTTTTCTCTCTCTCTTAATCGAATCTTTCCCTCTTTATTTCTCTTTCTGTATCTAATTTGACTTTAATTAACCACATTTTCTTCTGCATCATTTGCTCCATTTCTTTCTCTATCCTTAAATTTAATTGGTTAAGGAGATCGACCATTGGATCCGATGTTCATGAGGTCCCAGATGCCCTGTTGACGTTACCGCGCCATTATCAATTCTCACTTCCAGCAATTTGCGGCGCAAAGATAATACGATCTGAAGGGTGAGGAAAAGAAATTGAATTGCGGCAAACGCCACAAGATGCGCCTCTCCAGCAATTTCTGGGCCATAGGTATAGCAGGTAGAATAGCCCTAACAAGCATTTTTCTAATATAAAGCATATATACACACACATACTAAAATTAATTTGGCAGCAGTAGCAAGAGGTCACACATAGGATGAGGTCAGGTCTGGTGTATAGCATATTACTCACTAAATGATCGAGGGAAAAGGTAAGAAATGTACTGAGCGTTAGGCAGATAATCAGGAGACAGGATGGAAAGCAACATTATGAATAGATTAGTTGTGAGATGTACCAAAAAGAGATAAGGAACTAAAAGGCTATGGTTGATATCCACGGTTCCTCATGCAGAGAGAACAATGAACAAAAAATTGATGGTATTGTGTAGACACATTGAAGGTACATTGACCAGAGGTAGGGAGGATGGGCTGACATAATGGCATCACATTAGGAGGTCATAATTAACCCTATAAAATAAATAACAAACCGGAGCTCCTTAGGGATTTGACCTAGTCTTGCTGAAGCTGGTGCCAGCAGTCAAGACAAGGCACTTACAACATCCTGATGAGTCCATTGCATATCAGTTACTTTCAGTACCAGTTTTATGGGCACTTCATATAATGGGTTATGCTCCATGAAGAAAGATTTGCATTTATATAGCACCTTTCACAACCTCAGGGTGTCCCAAAGCACTTTACAGCCAATGAAGTACTTCTTGAAGTGCATTAACTGTTGTGATGTAGGAAACCTGGCTGACAATTTGCACACAGCAAGCTCCCACAAACAGCAATGTGATAATGACCAGGTAATCTGTTTTAAAGATGTCGCTGGAATGGGACTTGAACCTACAACGTTCTGACTCAGAGGCAAAAGTGCTACCGCTGAGCCATGGCTAACACCTTTATTAACATCAAATTTATCATGGGTTTGATAAATAAAGAATATTAATCAGATGTCTCAGTATTTCTTAGTCTTCGGACTTGTATTAAAGGTAAGGATAAATGAATATCCTATAGAAAACCCAACATAGGAAACCATCCTACTGTGTTTGTAATGTGGCTAAACATATGATAACCAGAGGAAATTTCCTAAGGTGTCCAATTTAAGGGAACTGAAATGAGTCCATGGGATATTAATGTACAAACACTCAAGGCATTCATCTGAAATCCCTCTCTCCACTATTTCTATTTTAGGGGAGGTGTTAACTCATTTTAAATAAATGGGCTAAAATCTAGTAGAGAGAGGAATTTTAGATGAACGTTATATGCATTTGTACTTCAGTATCCCACGGTGTAATTTCAGGGCTGAAGAAAAATGCTACAATAAGTAAGAAGGATGCTTTTTGCTTATTTTACCCACTATTTATGCGTCTGAGCCACAATTACATTACCTACAAATATATATGACTGTGCAACAGTTATTTAACCAACAAAAAGTGGTGGTGGGGATTGGGGTCCCAGCAGATCTTCCTGCTTTCCACCATCACTTCTAAGGGCTTCCATGTGGAAGTTTAGCCCCAGAAAGTGGTGGTACATAGGAGAATGAAGGGAGAGGGCCTTATAACAACTTCCTCTCCCTCCAAATGGCCCCACTTATTTACTGCAGGCCTTGCTCTCAGAGTCTTTGTTCCAATCCTAGGGGCACTTCTGCCCCTTTAAGATCCCTCAATGAATCTTCTGGATTCTGCTTTCCTCACGCAGGTTTCCCTCTTGATGGGAATCTCACCAGGACCCCACTGCACATCGCTAATGAGCTCCAACTCAGGAAAATGTGTCGGAGCTTGGGTAAACATAAGGGGCGGGTGTGTGTACTGCCCTGCCAAAATTTTGCCCTGAACATAGGAACAGTAGTAGGCCATTCTGCCATTTTAGGCTGTTCTGCCATTCATTCAGATCATGGCTGATCTGAACCTCAACTCCATTTACTTTGTTCCATATCCCTTGCTATCCCAACCTAACAAAACTCTACTCATCTTGAAAATTTCAGTTGACCCAGCGTCCACAGCCTTTTGGGAGAGAGAGTTACAGTTTTCCACTACCTTTTGTGTGAAAAGGTGCCTCCTGATTTCACTCCTAAATAGCCTAGCTCTAATTTTAAAATTATGCCCTTTTATTCTGGATTGCCCCACCAGAGGAAATAGTTTCTCTGTATCTACTCTATCAAATCCTTTTATTATTTTAAATACCTCGATTAGATCACCCCTCAACTTTATGACTCAAGGGGATACAAGCCAAGTTTATGCAACCTTTCCTCATAATTTAACCTTTTAACCCCTGTCATCATTCTGGTGAATCTACATTGTACCCCATCCAAAGCCAATATATATTTCCTGAGGTTTGGTGCGCGAAACTGAACCAGATAGGGTCAGACCAAGGCTCTGTACAACTGATGGATCACTTCCTCGTTTTTGAATTCCAACTCTCTTGAGATAAAGGCCAAAATTCATTTAGCCTTTTGATTACTTTTTCTACCTGTGTACTAGTTTTTAGTGATTTGGGTACATGGACATCTAAATCCCTTTGCTCCTCCACAGCTCCTAGTCTATCACCATTAAGAAAAGATTCTGATTTGTCTTTCTCAGATCCAAAGTGGATGACCTTACATTACCCTCACATTGAACTTCATCTGCCCTAGTTTAGTCTATCTAAGTCCCTTTGCAACTTCCTGCTCCCATCCACACAATCTACTGTGCATCCTAACTTAGTGTCATCTGCAAACTTGGATATACAACTCTCTATTCTTTCCTGATGTTCATTAATATATATGGTGAAAAGCTGAGGACCCAGTACAGATCCCTGGGGAACACCACTTGTCACATCCTGCCAATCAGAGAACATTCCCTCGTTTCTGTCTCCTATCTTCCAACCAATTTCTGACCCATGTCATAAGATTTTTTCAATTCCCTGTGCCCTCATTTTTGTTAATAATCTCCTGTGTGGAAACTTATAAAGTGCCTTCTAATAGTCCAGGCCCTCGTATCTTAAAAAAGCTAAAAATACACCATCCCAGATGCTCTTCCTCCTTTCTACATCCTCAATATATTGAAATCAATGCCTGGAATTTCCATCGGATCACCTGATGTAACTTTGGCAGAAGATTGGCGAGAACACTAGAGAAGCAGCGTAAACGACCACTTATACCATTTCTCCAGGGTTTCTGCCAATCTTCCACTGAAGTTACAGCGTGAGATCGGGAGAAGCCCATGGAAATTCTCCCCCAAAGACTGAAACATTGGGTGATACTTTCCTCTGAGAGGGAAAGTGTGAGGAAAAAGAAAATATCAATAAAGTGGTATGGAATGCTGCCCCTAATCATAATCAGACTTCAAAATCCATTATTAACTCTACTATCTGCAGTCTTGCCACAGATAAGCACGTACGTATTTGCCAAAAAGGGTCAGCAGCAGACCATGTCCCAAAAAGACACAGAGTCTGTACCCAAACTGGCACAGGTTTGATAGGCATTTATCAACAATGTTTTCCTGCACATGGGACATTCTGCAATCAGAAGGGCAGAAATCAATTGTACATTGAAGCTAATATTGTCTTGATCTTTATTATTCATTTTGTTGGCGCAATACCAAGCTTGCCTTGGCACTTTTCTTTTACCTTCCACCCACACACGCATCCATGAACAGCAGGTAGGAGATACCATATTTGCCTTCTGCTGTATTGTACCCACTTAGTGATCCTTCAGCTTAAAGAGGGTGTTTCTCCATTCCTCACATCAGACATAATCATTTGTAAGGCTGCATCCTTTAATGACCCTTATGGGATTTCTTTGCTTTCTCCATCAAATTTGCACACCCTATAACTGGATTGACCTACAATGTATTTTCTATGCCAGGTGCATACAAATACACCATTTACTTAAATGATTTGGACTCGGGAATCGGAAGCACAATTTCAAAATTTGCGGACGACACCAAATTGGGGGGGCTATATTTAATACTGAGGAGGACTGTGACAAAATACAGGAAGACATTAATAAACTTGCAGAATTAGTGTGTAATAGGCAAATTAATTTCAATATAGATAAGTATGAGGTGGTACATTTTGGTAGGAAGAATAAGGAGGCCACATACTCCTTGGAAAATAAGAGTCTAAATGGGGTAGAGGAGCAGAGGGATCTGGGGGTATAGATATGCAAATCACTAAAAGTAGTGATGCAGGTTAATAAGGCCATAAAAAAATCAAACAAAACACTAGGGTTCATTTCTAGAGGGATAGAATGGAAAAGCAGGGAAGTTATGTTAAACTTTATAGAACCTTGGTTAGACCACATTTAGAGTACTGTGAACAGTTCCGATCTCCATATTATAAAAAGTATATAGATGCACTGCAGAAGGTGCAAAAAAGATTTTCTAGGATGATACCAGAACTGAGAGGTTATACTTATCGAGAAAGATTAAAAAGGGAGGGGCTCTTTTCTCTAGTAAAGAGAAGACTGAGAGATGACCTTTAAGACATTTAGACTTTAAGATTATGAAAGAGTTTGATCGGGTAAATGTCGAGAAGATGTTTCCACTTGCGGCGGAAACCAGAACTAAGGGCCATAAATATAAGATAGTCATTATTAAATCCAATAGGGAATTCTGGAGAAACTTCTTTACCCAGAGAGCGGTTAGAATGTGGAACTCGCTACCACATGGAGTAGTTGAGGTGACTAGCATAGAGGAGAAGCTAGATTAAACACATGAGGGAGAAAGGAATGGATGGATATGTTGAAGGAGCTAGATGAAGAAGGGTGGGAGAAGGTTCGTATGGAGCATAAACATTGACATGGACCTGTTGGGCCAAATGGCCTGTTTCTGTGCTGTATATTCTATGTAATTCTATGTAAATTTGTATAATCAACAAGTGATTCACCAGCATTATTGCATGCACAATCTAATTGGCTCCTCAGTTCTGCTTTAGTTATAATGTACCCAAACCGAAGAAAGCAGTGAGTAATGGTGCATGTTCCTGCAAGTGTTCTAAAAAAGAGGAAAGTTAATTTTCATTTAATGCAATCCCAGTGCACTAAGAGTAACTTAAAGCCTGAACCTACAAGATTCTCCTCTCTTTGTTTCTCTAAAATTGCCTTCAAATTCTGACCTCCCCTCCACAGAGCTCTACAATTCAGTTTTCTGCTGCCTCTTGTCATCTTTAATTCCTTCACCTTTCATCATGGTAGATATCTGTTCCTGAAGCCCCATTGAGGGAATGCATCTCTCCCATCCAAAGAAATGCCTCACTATAGTTTGTTTCTATTGTTTCGTATTCTATTATTCTTTTTTATTTTGTTCTCTTTGAAGAGAAAAAGCATGTTTCTATTCATAGAGAACAAAACAAGTCTAAGCAAAACATAATTCAGGTCAGTAATTTATTGTATTTTATGACTAACAATTGTAAATTTGTGTGTCAATTTGGCAGTCACTTTGCCAACGCAAGACAAAATGAACATTTACTCTGTTTAACTAAAAATGTTTGTGCTCATATCTTGTACCAATAGCATGTGCTTTCTTTGCCAACAATAAGGGTTTCTTTCCAAGTAACATCACCGCTCAGATTACTGGCCTATGCAGCCTTATGATGTTTCCCCTGTAGACAATTATGGCCAATGACCAGTGAAATTAATATTTAACAATGTAATACAATACTACTTGCAATGTTCCCATAGCTATAATTTTGATGCTAACAAACATTACATCTTGCACAAACAATGGCTCATTCATTTTGTACATACATTTAAGCAACAGAAAAATACCCGATGAGTCAAATGACAACACAAATGTCTATAAATAAAAGGTACGGGTCGTTACCTCATCTTCAATTTGAAATGAGAAAATGGCATCCATAGGAAGAGTTCTTATAAATATTTTTCTTATTACTTTCGCTTTTCATGGCAAGAACTACAGTGCAACACAAGGTAAGACTGAGATCGATCACTATTAAAATGTTAAAGATCTCTACGTGTAAAGGTGATATTAACAAATGACACTATCTTATAAGATTGGTTTGAAGGAAAGGCAGGATTTGAAGACCTGATGTTGTGCAGGATCCTGTAAAGGCTTGTCCTGTATATGTGGGTTTGGAAATGTGAACATGTCGTTCTCTTTAATAAACATATACTGTAGATAAATGAGGAGAAGACTTTGTATGTACTCACCTACACTTTAAATTGCACCAGTATCATCATGCCCATACCACTGTCCAGGGCCGCAAACACTCCAACAATTTGAGACAGCAATTTAAGTGTATTTCCTCCAATCTAATATTATGTTTTTGATGGTAATGAACATATCTAAAAACTGAAATGCAATCTTCTCCAGATCAGTGGTCTTGGTATTTATATTAATACTTTACACATGTAATCAGTGTAGTAATATTACTCCTATGATGCAGGCTTTTTCTCAACATTTTTGTCTTGAAACTGCTGCAAGCAGGCATTTTCCATAAACAGACCAAATCTGCTATCAAGTGCAAGGATCAATACTTGGGCCTCAGCTATTTACAATCTATATTAATGACTTAGATAAGGGATCGAGTGAAATGTATCTGAGTTTGCTGATGATACAAAGCTGGGTGGGAAAGCAAGCTGTGAGGAGAACACAAAGAGCCTGCAAAGAGATATAGATGGGTTAAGTGAGTGGGCAAGAAGATGGCAGATGGAGTATAATGTGGGGAAATGTGAGGTTATTCACTTTGGTAGGAAGAATAGAAAAACAGAATATTTTTTAAATTATGAGAAACTATTAAATGTTAGTGTCCATAGAGATTTGGGTGTCCTTGTATACGAAACACAGAAAGTTAACATGCAGGTACAGCAAGCAATTAGGAAGGCAAATGATATGTTGGCCTTTATTGCAAGGGGTTGGTTTACAGGAGTAAGAAAGTCTTGCTGCAATTGTACAGGGCTTTGGTGAGACCAGACCTGGAGTACTGTGCACAGCTTTGGTCTCCTTACCTAAGGAAGCATATACTTGCCTTAGAGGCGATGTGATGAAGGTTCACTAGATTGATTCCTGGGATGAGAGGTTTGTCCTATGAGGAGAGATTGCGTAGAATGGGCCGTTACTCTGTGGAGTTTAGAAGGATGAGAGGTGATCTCATTGAAACATATAAGATTCTGAGAGGGCTTGACAGGGTAGATGCTGAGAGGTTGTTTCCCCTGGCTGGAGAGTCTAGAACCAGCGGTCATAATCTCAGGATAAGGGGTCCGCCATTTAGGACTGAGATGAGGAGGAATTTCTTCATTCAGAGGGTTGTGTATCTTTGAAATTCTCTACCAGAGGACTGCAGATGCTCAGTCGTTGAGTATATTCAAGGCTGAGATCGATAGATTTTTGGATTCTAAGAGAATCAAGGAATATGGGGATCGGGCGGGAAAGTGGAATTGAGGTCGTAGATCAGCCATGATCTTATTGAATGGTGGAGCAAGCACGAGGGGCCGTATGGCCTACTCCTGCTCCTATTTTTTATCTTCTTATCAATTGAAACCTGCAAACCACAGGACTGTTACCCCTTATTGACAATATAATGCACCAGAGATCACACAGCATGCACGCCATATTCCTCTTTTTAATCTGAAAGGCAGTAAATACCATTCTGTCAGACCATTGTATTCAGGTGAAAATTAATAGTCAAATTTAATATAAGATAATTACACAAATGATAAAAGATGAAGTGAAACGTAATATTACAATACTTGACTTACACAACACACAACCTGTTTCAAAACAAGAAAAGAGATAGTCTGATCTACTTCTTGTTCTTTTTGGTAGCTTTCAAATGAGTCTCTAATGGAGGTTATGCGGGAAATTGACCTTGAGAGGGTTCCTGTTAGCCCCTCTAATGAGCAAAGCAGGGAACTGGGGACCACAATGCAAGTGCTCAATTATATGTCTGTCTTTGCTTTGATATTAAAGCGGGATTATTTTATGATCAAGAGAATTCTTCTTACTGGTCAGGTAATTAAGATATTAATCCTTTCTAAAACTTAAATACATAAGTGTGAACAGTAGTGTCCTGGCCATATGATTGTCTATTTTCTTTTGACACCTCACTCCTCTGAGAACCATGCTGCCTTGATGTACAGCCATTTGAAATAATGAATTTCATCTACTTTCCCCATCTGATAGGCACAGTTTCTAAAGCTACAAATAAAATACCTAAAATAAAAATATAAAAAGTTGGAAATACACAGCAGGTCAGTCACCATCTGAGAGACCAGATGATTAAATCTATGACGTACTGACAGTCGTCATGAGGGAGTCAACAAACACAAGGGACATTTGAAGGAACTGAAAACAAATGAACCTGGGATGTATTTCAAAAAAGGCAATAAAACAAATCTGAGTAATTACAGACCCATTAGTCTTAAATTAGTAACTAGAAAAATAATGGAGTCATCATCAGAAACAAAGTTGAGGAGTATCTATATGAAAATAACCTAGTAAGTGGCAGCTAATGTGGTTTCAGAGGGGCAGATCCTACCTGTCAAAATCCCTTTGAGAATGTGGCATCCCAAGTGGACAATGGAAAGTAATGTAATGTAGCAAATCCAAACTTTCAGAAAGTTTTTGTTAAAGTTCCACATGAAATATTGCTAAATAAGTTAAGGCAGTGAGAATCCTAGGTAAAGCTTGGAGGTGGATAAAGAATTGATTGAAAGAGAGGAAGCAGCAGCTTCTAGTTAGGGGAATGATGTCAGGCTGGGGAACTGTACTGGTTTAGGTGATGCAGAGATGGGTGCTGGGGCCCTTAGTGTTTCTGATCCACATTAACGATCTGGGCCCCAAATTTAAGTTTTCAGTGGGTGAGGGCAAATAGGGATGGGCAATAAATGCTGGCCTTGCCAGTGACGCCCACATCCCATGAATCAATAAAAAAAAGTCGCCGTGAATTTGTAAGGCCTGAAGGCTGCCCACTGAGCAGGGAAGGCCACGGGATCACCTGCGTACCATTCCCTTGATCGGGATGGGGGGTGGGGGGGTGGAAATCATGGCAGGGGAGGCATGAGATTTCTTTGTGGGTCCGAAGGTGCACTGCTGCTCCTCCTGGTCCCACAAGGAAATTTGAAACTTACCCTTTCGGGCCTCTTCTTGCCACATTGGGTTGGCCTGTCGGGAAACTATTTCCCGCTCAGGCCAGCTAGTAAAAATTGCAGTCAGGTCTCTATGACGTCATTGGGATCTGACATGCATATGTTAAAAGGGTCCGGGATGGCTTTGGGAAAGTATCCTTGCTGCCTGCTCAGTGGAGCAGGTAAAAATCTTGGCTCGTCAGCTCCTGGCAGCTGCAGGGCGGGCAAGTGACCTGGTGGATTTTAATTGCGCTCCGGTTTCTGCCAGGCAGATAGGGTTAAAATCACCCTCTTGGATTAAGAAACTCAAAGCAAGTTGGTCAAAGTTGAGTAGATACTAAACTAGAGGGTGGCGTCAGTAGAACCTGATGAAGCAGTTATGGAATTACAGAAGGATCTGGACCATATTTGCAAGTGGTCAGACCTATAACAGATAAAATTCAATGTGCAAAATCTTACACATTGGAAGAAAAAATAGGGGACATACTAAATGAACAGTGTCGAACTAACCAGGGAGAGTCTGAAAGAGATCTGGAAATTATAATAGACTCATGACTAACCATGCCCAGTAATTGCAGAACAGCAATTAACAAAAGAAACAAAATGCTGAGCCATATTGCTAAATCATTAGAGTATAAGTCTAAAGCCATCATGCTGAAGCTGTATAGCGTTTTAATTCTTGAGGCACAAGGAAACATTCAAGCCCTGGAAGTGATGCACAGAAGGGTCACAAGTCTGATCCCTAGTTTCAGAGGAGTGAGTTATTGGGAAAGATTAGCAAAATATGTAATTTTCAGCTTGAAAAGAGGCAAATGAAAGAGGACCTTATAGAGGTATATAAGGTAGTAAGTCGAATAAAAATCCTGAGCACTATTTCAAGCTAAACCAAAACTACAAGGCAAGGGAACATAAGCACAAACTATTAAAAGCTAAGTTCAAGACTGATCTCAGGAAGCAGTTCTTCACACAACAGGTGATTAATACCTGGATGGATTCCAGGTAAGGTAGTGGGGATAAAAACTCTGGAGTCATTCAATAGGCAGTTAGACAGAGGCAGCGTTAGGGAATTGTAAGTTTCTATTGGAGAGATTAGCTAGATGAGCTAATGACCTCTCCCTCATCTGTATTTATCTTGGTGATCTTCTACCAACACATCCCTCTGATAGCTTGAAAAGGTACTGTTCAGTGCATCACAAATAAAACCAAGTCTTGGTACCAATGGCCTCTGCTCAATATGAAGTATACACCCCTCTTAGGAACATACCCAACACCCAACTTACCTAACTCTAAAGAACATAAGTACAGGTTGGCAAGAACTAAGGATTAGGAATGTCCAAGTGTAAGCAGGGATATTATGGGAGTTTGACTGGCTAAAGTCATGTAACAACAGCATAGAGCATTCGATAGCTGCCTCCTGTTTATCCAGCCAATGTCATGCTACCCGTTAAGACATTGGCTTGAAGGGTTATCTGGTGCCAAGTGGGGAGAATCCAAGCAACAAGTGACAGGTTTACCTTTCGGGGTTCCATTAATGAGCAAGGCTGGCTGGTCAATGATCAGCGGTGGCCTAGAGTACTCCAGACCCACCTGACTCAGATATCTGTATCAAATTACTGAGTCTGCCACAGAAGGCATTCAGTCCTTTTTGAATGTGATTGGAGGTGATTTATGGAACGATTCTGAGAACTTTTTGAATGCACTCTGTGGAAAGATAATTGTACAGCAAAATGATTTTTGATTAATGTGCTTGAATGTATTAGGGAAATAAAATTAAGTAAGTAACAGTTTATTATCTTCCTATTTTTCTTAATTTTAAACTCCTTGTGGGTAAATTTGCACTTGGATTCTCCTGCTCATCCACTATAACTTCAGCGGAAGAGCCACAGAAACCCTGGAAAAATAGTGTAAAGAGGGAAAGTAACTAACTTTAATGCCAGACAAAACGTATGACTAATAGCGTTTTGAAGAGCTGAGAGTCCAATCAATGCCCAGTCTACATCCTATTTTGTATGATTGTACGATAAAGCAGCATGCAAGTAATTTCATGTATCAGTTTCTTCCGGTGCCACAACATGCAAAAGTTATGCATGACCTCAGAAGCATTTTTAAGTGTCAGCCTCAAAGTTCAAACTGAAAAATTATGGACACGGAAGTGCAGGGGGAAGTAATAATTTGAAAGGTTATGTCAGTGCTTTATTGATACTGCAATGTTTGAAGTACAGTGCTTGAGGATCCTGTCCAGTTGTCGCATAGTGAGCATCTGCAGATTGTCCACACAAGATTTCAAGCTAGTGAAGATGGACCAACTTCGCCAGGAGAATGTATTTAAGGGGATGCTAGATAAGTACATGAGGAGAAAGGAATAGAAGATTATGCTAATAGGGTTAGATGAAGAGGGGTGGGAGGGGGCTTATGTGGAGCATAAACATCAGCATAGACCAGTTGGGCCAAATGACCTGTTTCTGTGCTGTACATTCTATGTAATGTTATGTAAGATGCCATGTCCATAGATTTAATCAGAGTTGGAAAACTGTTGCTAGATTTACCTTGGTATTCTTCTTCAAGCCAGAGAACTTTTCCCTCATCTGCTCCCATGACCTATGGACATGAAAGTTAGAAGTGGCTGGATGAGCCACCTCCACCATATTTGCTCACATTGTGGTGCAAAGGACAGTTCCCCTCAGCATTACAAATGGTCGCCCTCCTTTGTTGTATCTCGTACGGCAGAACATCCAAGCAGTTATCATTAGAGAGGACAGTTTTGGCAACATTTCCTTGCTCACCTTCCACTGCTGACTGGTAGATTTCCTGCACCCAACAGAAAAGCTGGCTTGAAATGGGAACAGTAG
Source organism: Heptranchias perlo (assembly GCF_035084215.1). Classification (NCBI taxonomy): domain Eukaryota; kingdom Metazoa; phylum Chordata; class Chondrichthyes; order Hexanchiformes; family Hexanchidae; genus Heptranchias; species Heptranchias perlo. Next base: position 23,217,478 of record NC_090345.1, on the reverse strand, counting down.
CCCTTTAAAAGCTGCTGGTATCTGAATATCCCACACCCTACGAAACCCTGTACTCATGAAATATATGCAGGGAGAAGGTTCTATTGAGATCGATGAGCTGACCTTGCTCAATCCAATGAGGTTAGCTGTCCATTCCAGTAATGCAAAGTCTCAGGAGAGTATAGTGGTCCCAGTACCACTTCAGCCGGGTTCATTGAATTGACTCTATTGAGCAAGATAGAGACAAGCATGAGAGAAAGTCCATCAGAAACATTTAGAAAAAGAAAGTGTGGAAGACACACAGAAAGATAAAGAGAGGGAGATAAAAAGAATTTAGAAGTTGAGAGACAAATGAAGAGACAGCTATGGAAAGAAAGAACGACAAGTTTTTAAAGTCTTTGTTCGTGAGAAACTAATGCAATGTATGTTTAGCTGACTCAGTGTGCAGTGAGTTAATCTAGTCTGTACCTGGAATGACTTAGGCTAGTTTACTAGTGCATATCCAGTTATTGATCTCAATCGAGGCAGCAGTAGAGCTGCTATAAATTACCTCAGCATCTCTGGGTTGAAACAGAAAAATTAAAGAATGAAAGAATGAAAGACTTGCATTTATATAGTGCCTTTCATGACCTCAGGACATGCAAAGCCAATGAAGTACTTTTTTAAGTGTAGTCACTGTTGTAATGTAAGAAAATCAACCAGGATTTCCTCTCCCATTCACTATTCAATGAACCCTGCTGGGACTGCAGATGTTTGGATGTTAGAAAAGAACAAAATCGGGCTCAGCTGCAACGCCTCCAGTAGTCATAGAGCTTATCAGTACTCACTGTCAAAGCTCAAAATAAGAATATCAGCTAGTTGAGTGAGGTACAAGAGTGTGGCCAGTGCCCATCGAACTATACCCCAGCGAGGGGTGAAAATCCTCAGGACAGGAGAGGAGGCAAAATTATTGGAAGAGAATAAAATGCCTGTTTTACTGTTACTCATTCACTTATTTCTCCATTGTTATTAGATGGAGGAGCATGTGGAGGGATTCTTGTGGGTCATAGTGGATCTTTTGCCAGCCCCAATTATCCACACCAATATCCAAATTATGCAAAATGCACCTGGTACATACGTGTGGACGATAACCAAATAATAAGGTTGAATTTCACTGAGCTTCAGTAAGTAACAATGTGTCTACTTGCACATTTCAACTGTAGATGATGTCAGAGGTATCTATTTCCAAATATCTAATCCTGATGGATTCACTTAAAGGGCATCAATACTCCAGGTGAGTATTTCTAAACTGAAATCCTCCCCATAGAAGAGGTGATATTTCTCTCTTTTGTCAGTGAAAAAGGACCATCATGGAGATCTGTGTCATGTTAAATTTTCAGGATGGAAGAAACCTCACCTGAGTGATGCATCAGATCATTTCCTCTCTGGTCAGCTGTCACTCAGCTTCTCACTGGGTCCTACCAGCTGAACACAACTCAATATCTCAGATTCAGTCAAGGCTGGAGAATTGATCAATATTGAGTGTTTGTTTATCCAAGTAAGGAAAGATGCTGATCCCTGCTCAGCAATATGGCCTCCAGCTGGAGATGGACAGGAAGATAAATAGTATCAACTTTTGTTTAATCCTGTAAAGCCAAACATTAAAACTCAATATAGTGCCTGAGTCAATCTCTACACCAATCTTTCTGACTTCATTGATTCTTCAGTCACATTTTCAGTGGGAGTGGGGTGATGGTTGGTTTATGATTACGTTTCCACAGGTCCCCTCATGTTAGGTTGCAGAAAAGTAGCAGATTTTTCCAACTTTCCTATTTCTAACAGCCTCACATAGGGCCCAATTTCAAAACAGGACGATATGATCAATGAAACAATCTTATTCTGGGGGCAATGATGCTGAAGATACTACTACAAAATTAGAAGTAGAAAGAAACCAGCAGGATTGAATGATGGAAACTGTAGCTAGAAAGATATTCTGGCAAGTTTCTTAGTTACATTAAAGATCAGAGAGAAAAATTACGGTAATATTCCCTCAGGAGATTAAATAAGTTGAGTAGCATCCATGTTAAGGCAACTGTATTTGATCTGTGGAAAGATTGGGCTGGATGACTGAATGGACGATCCTTGTTCCGAACTTCTTTATGTTTTGGATAAGTGTCCAGTATTTCCCAATGTTGTTTGTATGTGCATGGATATGTGTTGCATGGTTTATGAAGTAAACTGATAGTGAAAAAAAGGGATTACTGCAAAATACATTTTCAAACTATGATCATTCTCTCCACAGGCTGGATACTGTAGCAAATTGCAAATATGATTATGTTGCAATATATGATGGGCCTTCAACAAAGCATGATTTGCGTGCAAAAAGATGTAGTGGATCAAACCTAACATTTACATCATCATCCAACAGTATGACAGTTCATTTTAGATCTGATTACACTGGAACTAGACGCGGCTTTACTGCACATTTCTACTCCCTGTCACCACGTTACAGTAAGTCTGTCAAATTTCTTGTCTTGTTCAATGCAGTTTAAATTAGAATGGAAGGAAAATTATTTAACATGTATTAGTTTAAAAGAGCCATTAAGGATCAACAGTGGCTTCCATCCATTATCTTTCACAGAAATTAAATCCAGTTCTAATTTCATCACTGCAAATTTCACGAGAAGTTTAAATGAAGAAATTATGGACACTTGTTTCAATGGCCATACAGAGAGTAAAAGGGGTTGGAGACCCTTTGCACCAGGTTTCCACCGGCATTGCTCTGCATGTTATCATGCCTTCAGTTATTGCACTTAGTCCTTGTTCCACCACTGCTCACCTCTATGAATCTCAACAACATTTTATTATATTAAAGATGCTATTAAAATGGAAAAAGTTGTTGTTCTCTACTAGTTTATCACCTATTTTAGTGGGCAGTCGCTTGCAAAACCCAGTGGAAAAATGAGCTCCTGATTTCTGCTCCAGTCCAGTTAGACGCCAGAATAGAATTTCTGTTGACGATATTTCTCCCGACTTTCTGCTGATCTCCCGCCGAAGTTACGATGGGAGACCTAGAGAATTTGCCCCGACTAGAAATAGCAGGCCACTGACTTTAAAGAAACAATTCCACTTTAGGAGCAGACAACTTACCTCAAGGCTTCTCTGGAAAAGAACTATCAGGATGTAAACATTTGCCTCATTGTGTATATAATAATAAATTGTGCAATTTATAAGGTCATACTCTTGTTATGAAACATCATATCTTCTCACTTACTGATAGTAATTACATATCATGGTATTGATGCTATGAACACAAGTTAAGTTTTTATTGCTTCCAAAAATTGTGCGAAATGAAACCCAATTACTTCAATGGTTATATGGATGAATAAATGAATGATATTTTTTATTGATTCACTTTTGGTAGCTGTGATGCCTTTATAGTAAGTGGACTATATACTGTAATATAGCAAATCTACTGAAGTAATGTATCACATGATTGACACAAGATAAAAATGATAGACATGTTACTGATACTGAAGGATAAAGAGTTCACAAATATATTTGTACTACTGTCCCCACCATTTATAGTGGGTGCGTTGGTACTAACGCGATTTGCCTGCCATGCGTGTTGGGAGGTTTATATGAATCTATGTTGTTTGTTTATAACCATGTACAGTACTACAGATGAATCAGTTCTTTACTTTTATTTCTTATGCTGCCTAATATAACTGAACATTAAGCAAAGAAGTCTTACACAATATTTACATGTTGCATGCAAAACTTGGCTTGTTGCTTCTCTGTGAGTAAATGAGGTGAAATGAAGGAATGGCTTTAATTGCAAACTGTCACCAATAGATAAAATCTCAACATAGAATTATTTAAATCAGTAAGTACCAAAAGTTAACGTGACTTTCGGATATCAACTTAGCATGAGAAATCCACTATTATCGACTCATTAGAAAAAAAACTAAATGAGGCTTGAAAGCTGTCCCTGCTCATGTATTTGTCAATTACTACATTCACAATTTCTTCAAACACCTTCAGTATTGATGTGGAGATGCCGGTGATGGACTGGAGTGGACAAATGTAAGGAGTCGCACAACACCAGGTTATAGTCCAACAGCTTTATTTGAAATCACAAGCTTTCGGAGCTTTGTTCCTTTGTCAGGTGAAGTGAGGAGGAGTTGCTGTGCCTTTATGCAACTCCTCCTCACTTCACCTGACGAAGGAGCAAAGCTCCGAAAGCTTGGGATTTCAATAAAGCTGTTGGACTATAACCTGGTGTTGTGCAACTCCTTACCTTCAGTATTAGCCGACACCACTTAGAGGTGATTACCTATAATAAGGTGCGAACTATTCGCTGAACACTTGTTTCTGCCCAAAATAGCCACTTAATATGCTGTAAGCAGCAACTTTGTAATTGGCAATACTGATAATGACAAATACTTTGCACTATTTTCTCTATTTAAACAATTGCCTAATTTAAACATTGGTAGTTGAAGTAGTGGGGACTGTACTTACAAATTACTTGATGAAACCTGTTTAAGACTTTGTTCTTCTCTTCCCTAAACTTCATTCCAAAATTACTTACATGATAAAATGTTTTGCTCTTCTAAGCCGGTAGATTTGTAATATTTGGATGTTTATTCATCCATTATCTGAGGAAGGATGTCCTTGCCATGGAGGGAGTGCAACGAAGGTTTACCAGACTGATTCCTGGGATGCAGGACTGACGTATGAGGAGAGATTGGGTCGACAAGGTCTATATTCACTAGAGTTTAGAAGAATGAGAGATGATCTCATCGAAACATATAAAATTCTAACAGGAATAGACAGACTAGATGCAGGGAGGATGTTCCCAATGGCTGGGGAGTCCAGAACCAGGGGTCACAGTCTCAGGATACGGGGTATGCCATTTAGAACCGAGATGAGGAGAAATTTCTTCACTCAGAGGGTGGTGAACCTGTGGAATTCTCTACCACAGAAGGCATTAGATGTATTCAAGAAGGAGATAGATATAGTTCTTAATGCTAAAGGGATCAAGGGATATGGGAAAAAAGCGGGAACAGGGTACTGAGTTAGACGATCAGCCATGATTATTGTGAATGGCGGAGCAGACCCGAAGGGCCGAATGGCCTTCTCTTGCTTCTATTTTCTATGTTTCTATGTTTCATTCTTATTCCCCCCAAAACCATTTTTCTCAGTTATTTAAATGATTCTTTCTCCTCTTATTTCCAACTGCGGACTGCAATTTTTTTCTGATTCTATTATTGCAAAAGGCTTTTCCCACCATTGATTTTTCAATGACCATCACCTTGAATAAGTAGTCATTTGCCATGGTCACAGCCTGCCTGACTGGCTAACTCCATTTGCTTTTTCTGAGGTCAGCATCAAAATCCCTCGTAAACATCCCTCAGGTTCTGGTACAATTATCAATTTCTCTTTGCGACACAAAAAAAATCAAAACATTTTCAGCTAAAAATGGCATTTAATAGCTTAAATCTGATAAACTTCCAGCAAGATTAAATATTTTATTTTAAATGTGTATTTCACCAATCGCACCTCATGGGTATCAGTAAATTTTATACCTGGTTGCCATGTAACTTGGGATGCTGTAGTTGACTCTTCATATTATAGTACTACAGGAAGGGGCAAATACCAGAATATGCCAGAATATGTCAACATGAATTGGAACTCTGTACAAAATGCTGAAAAAAAGTTTTCATTTTTTACTTTTTTCCCTGTCATTCACACCTACCAATGATTATTTTCTAAAAGTTCTGCCCTGTTGTCATGTGATGTAGGTTGTTCTGATGCACTTACTGTAGTAAATGTTCCATCAGAAAAGGGTAAAAACTATAATTTCCAAGATGAATCTCTCTCTCACACAGCATTTGTCAACAGGACTTAGTACTTCCCAGTGCCATTGTCATGCTGATTTTCATGTGAAGTGGGTTGTTGAGGTACATCCTAGAAATTATAGCTGGAGAAAAGCAGAGTGAAAACTACGATTCCCAGAGAATTTGTCAACAATCCCCTGGTTGATTAATCCAAGCTGTAGGAACATCCCAGAACTGTAGCAGCAGGCCCTGGAGAGAAGGAAAGGCAGGGAAATGCTCTTGAAAGGATTGCTAACCTACATTGGCTGATTTTATAGGATCTGATGGCTTTAAAAACCAAAACTTTTGAGAGGTGCAATGCTACCAAGATGCCCTAGATGAAAAACTTTTAATTATATAAATCAATCTTATATCTGTCCAAATATTATCATTATTTATTCATGATTAATTAATATTGTTTCTGAATATTAATCTATACTTGTTTAATCTTTTCAGTAGAGGACACAACACCAGCTTCAGGCAAAGCAACTATATACTTTTCTCATCTCATATTCAAATACAGACTAAAGAATTTTTATGAAACAATATAGAACAATATAATTTCACTCAACCAGGAGGAATTATTTTGTTTTCCTTTAATATTTTCTTTACAATGTTCTCTCCGTGAGATTCCTTTTCGGAAAGTAGTGATTTATGATGGGGTACAGATTTGCACACAGCAGCAGTCCTTTGCTACTTTGCACAGGTGGTTTTTCTTCGTGTGTGAGCCTGAGCAGTGAGTGTTGGTTGGCTATTCAACCATAGGGTCATCACAGAGTACTATTTAAACAATGAAGATTTGATATTTATAAATGAGATATAAATGTCCTGAGTCCATGTGCTGGTAATGTTGGAAATATGTTACAAATGTAAATAAGAAAATGGATTTGAATAATGAAAAGGAAACAATTCATGGAGAATGGATGGGCATTAGATTGGGTTGATCAGATATATCACAGTTGCAGAATTTTAGTTTTTCTGAAATTGGAACATAATCCATACTCCACTATAAACATTCGTCCCCTGATCAATACAAAGCTCACCTTTTACCTTTATGAGAGGGGAAAATACAAACTATTTAGAGTTCTTCCAGCAACTTGAGGTCTGAATGAATCCTTCCCGCTCAGATGTGAAGCCCTCAACAATGAAATAGCCTGCCAGTGCTCAATGGAGGGGAAGAAATTGGACCTCGTTGTGTCTATTTTAGGAAAATGGGCCAGATGAATTTTTACAGCGTAAGAATTAAGTACTGATCCGGCATCTTTGGGTTATAAGAGGAAAATCATTCAGGATTTCCTCTCCCGATTGCTATCCAATGAACCCTGCTGGGACTGCAGATTTGTGGATGTTATAAAAGAACAAAATCAGGCTCAGCTGCAATGCCACCAACAGTCAAAGAGCATATCAGCACTTACTATCGAAGCTTAAATAAGAATATCAGCTAGTTGAGTGAGGTACAAGAGTGTGACCATCGAACTATACCTCAGCGAGGGGTAAAAACCATCAGGGGAGGAGGCAAATTATTGGAAGAGAAAATAAAGCCTGTTTTATTGTTACTCACTTACTCTTTTCTTCATTGTTACTAGACGGACCATGTGGAGGGCATATTGTGGGTGCCAGTGGATCTTTTGCCAGCCCCAATTATCCACACCAATATCCAGTTAATGCACAATGCACTTGGTACATACGTGTGCACAATAACCAAAGAATAAGGTTGACTTTCACTGAGTTTCAGTAAGTAACAATGTTTCTATTTACATTTAACTGAAATGTCAGAGGTATCTATTGCCAAATATATATTACTGATGGATTCACTTAAGGGGCATCAATACTGCAGATGAGTACTTTTAAACTGAAGCCCCCCCCCACAGAAGAGCTGGTATTTCTCTGTTTTGTCAGTGAAAAAGGACCATCATGGTGATCTGCTTTATGTCAAATATTCAGGTTGGAAAAAGGCTCACCTGAGTGATGCATCAGATCAGTTCCTCTTTGGCCAACTGTCACTCAGCTTCTCACTGGGTCATAGAATCATAGAAGAATCATAAAATCTTATAGGACATAAGGAGGCCATTCGGCCCATCGTGCTTGTGCCTGCTCTTTGAAAGAGCTAACCAATTACTCCCATTCCCCTGCTCTTTCCCCATAGCCCTGAAAATGTTTCCCCTTCAAGTATTTATCCAATTCCTTTTTGAAAGTTATTATTGAATCTGCTTTCATCACCTTTTCAGCCAGTGCATTCACGGTCATAACAACACGGTGGTTCTGTTGCCAATTATCTTAAATCTGTGTCCTCTGGTTCCTGACCCTTCTGCCACTGGAAACAGTTTCTCCTCATTTACTCTAGTAAAACCCTTCATGATTTTCAACACATCTATTAAATCTCCCCATAACCTTCTCTGCTCTAAAAAAAACAACCCCAGCTTCTGTAGTCTCTCCACATAACTGAAGTTCAGCATCCCTGGTACCATTCTAGTAAATCTCCTTTGCACTCTCGCAAGGACTTGGCATCAATCCTAATGTGTGGTGCCCAGAATTGGACTTTAGCTGGGGCCTGACAGTGATTTACCAGCTGAGCACAACTCAACAATCCAGTAGCAGTTATGTCTGGAGAATTAATCAGCATTGAGTTTTTGAGTTATCCAGGGAAGGAAAGATGCTGATTGCGGCTCAGCCAAATGGCTTCCAGTTGGAGATAGACAGTAAGATAGACAGTCATCAGCTTCTGTTTAATCCTGTAATAAGGGGTATTAGAATAAGGGGTCGCCCATTTAAGACGGAAATGAGGAGGAATTTCTTCTCCCAGAGGGTCGTGAATCTTTGGAATTCTTTACCCCAAAAAGCTGTGGAGGCTGAGTCATTGAATACATTCAAGGCTGAGTTAGACAAATTTTTGATCAGCAAGGGAGTCAAAGGACACGGGGAAAGGGCGGGAAAGTGGAGTTGAGGTAAAAATCAGATCAGCCATGATCTCACTAAATGGCGGAGCAGGCTCGAGGGGCCGATTGGCCTACTCCTATCTCTTATGGTCTTATGGTAAAGCCAAATACTGAATCTCAGTATAGTTCCTGTCAATCTCCACACCAATCTTTCTGACTTAGTTGATCCTCAAGTCACATTTTCAGTGGGAGTGGGTAAATGATTGGTTTATAGGTGATGTTCCACAAGTCCCCTCAAGTTATGTTACGGAAAAGTATTGATTAAGGAGAATACTGCAGTGCTGGAGAGAGAGGATGTCCTTGAGGGGGTCAAAGACAGAATCCATTTGGTTAGAGTTAAGAAACAGCAGACGCGCCATTACACTACTGGGTGTATTCTACAAGCCACCAACTAGTGGGATGAATATAGAGGAGCAAATTTGCAGGGAAATTACAGAGAGGTGCAAGAACTATACAGTAGTGATAATGGGGGACTTCAACTATCCTAATATAGACTGGGATAGTAATAGTGTTAAGGGCAAAGAGGGGGGAGGAATTTCTGAAGAGCATTCAGGAGAACTTTCTTGATCAGTATGTTTCAGGCTCAATGAGGAAGGGAGGCATTGTTGGATCTAGTTCTGGGGAATGAAGTGGGTCAAGTGAAGCAAGTGTCAGCGGGGGATCATTTAGGGAACAGTGATCATAGTATCATAAGGTTTAGATTAGTTCTGAAGAAGGACAAGGGGCAATCTAGAGTAAAAATACTTAATTGGAGCAGGGCCAATTTCAGTGGGTTGAGAACAGATCTGGCTGGGTAAATTGGAATCAAAGAATGCCAGGCAAAACTGTAATCGAACAATGGGCAGCCTTTAAAGAGAAGATGGTTTGGATACAGTCTAGGTACATTCCGACAAGGGAGACAGGTAGGGCAACCAAAGCCAGAGCTCCCTGGGTGACGAAAGAGATAAAGAATAAGATGAAGGAGAAAAAGGGGGCAAATGACAGATGTCAGGTTGATAATACAAGTGAGAACCAGGCTGAATATAGAAAGTACAGAGGAGAAGTGAAAAAGCAAATAAGAAGGGCAAAGAGAGAGTATGAGAATAGATTGGTGGCTAACATAACAAGAAATCCAAAAGCCTTCTATAGACATATAAATTTTAAACGGGTAGTAAGAGGAGGGGTGGGGCCGATTAGGGACCAAAAAGGAGATCTATGCATGGCGGCAGAGAGCATGGCTGATAGGCCGAATGGCCTCCTTCTGTGCTGTAATATACTATGATACTATATGAGTACTTTGCATCTGCCTTTACCAAGGAAGATGCTGCCAAAGTGACAGTAAAAGAGGAGGTAGTTGAGATTTTGGATGGGCTAAAATTGATAAAAAGGGGGTACTAGAAAGACTGCCTGTACTTAAAGTAGATAAGTCACCCAGTCCAGATGGGATGTATCCTAGATTGCAGAGAGAAGGGTGAAAATTGCAGTGGTGCTGGCCTTAATCTTTCAATCCTCCTTACATGTGTGGGTGGGGCTAGAGGATTGAAGAATTGTAAATATTACACCTGTGTTCAAAAAAGGGTGTAAGGATAAACCCAGCAACTACAGACCAGTCAGTTTAACCTCGGTGGTCGGGAAGCTTTTAGAAACGACAATCCGGGTCAAAATTAAGTCACTTGGATTAGTGTGGATTATTAAAGGAAAGCCAGCACAGATTTGGTAAAGGCAAATCGTGTTTAACTAACTTGATTGAGTTTTTTGATGATATGTTTGATGAAGTGTCACATAATAGGCTTGTCAGCAAAATTGAAGCCCATGGAATAAAAGGGGCGGTGGCAGCATGGTTATGAAGTTGGCTAAGTGACAGGAAACAGAGAGTAGTGGTGAACGGTTGTTTTTCAGACAGGAGGAAGGTATACAGTGGTGTTCCCCAGGGGTTGGTACTAGGACCACTGCTTTTTTTGATATATATTAATGACTTGGACTTGGTTGTACAGGGCACAATTTCAAAATTTGCAGATGACACAAAACTTGGAAGTTTAGTGAACAGTGAGGAGGATAGTAATAGACTTCAAGAGAACATAGACAGGCTGGTGGAATGGGCGGACACATGGCAGATTAAATTTAACACAGAGAAGTGCAAAGTGATACATTTTGGCAGGAAGAGGAGAGGCAATATAAACTAAATGGTACAATTCTAAACGGGGTGCAGGAACAGAGAGCTCTGGGGATATAGGTGCACAAATCTTTGAAGGTGGAAGTACAGGTTGAGAAAGCGGTTAAAAAAAGCATACGGGTTCCTGGCCTTTATATATAGAGGAATAGAGCACAAAAACAAGGAAGTTATGTTGAATTTTTATAAAACACTGGTTCGGCCACAGCTGGAGTATTGTGTCCAATTGTAGGCACCGCACTTTGGGAAGGATGTGAAGGCCTTAGAGAGGGTGCAGAAAAGATTTACTATAATGGTTCCAGGGAATAGGGACTTCAGTTACGTGGATAGACTGGAGAAGCTGGTGTTGTTCTCCTTAGAGAAGAGACGGTTAAGAGGAGATTTGATAGAAGTGTTCAAAATCATGAAGGGTTTAGATAAAGTAAGTAAAGAGATTATGTTCCTATTGGCGAAAGGATCGAGAACCAGAGGACACAGATTTAAGGTGATTGGCCAAAGGACCAAAGGCGACATTGATGAGATAGCATTCCCATTTTGTGGGCACTCAGCCCTAAGTTACCCTTCCAATAATTCACTTGGCAGTCCCAATTGGGTATAACAAGGTTTTATTATAACATCAGCAGATTCACCAATACACACAGTATTTAAGTGACAGAATACAAGGTTGGTATTTCCCGGTTCCATGTCCCCTGGACAGCAGCGCAGCACAGTAAATCTTGTTCTCTGCTGTGATTAGATCTTCTTTCGCTTTTTCATTTATTCTTTTTCCTTATACTTTTGTTGGATATGCCTACTTTTTTGCATTAACTGAAACTCATGTAATATGCACAGACTGCGTATCTTTGCTCGATTTGGCTTCAAACGACTTGTATCTTATAAAGATTGCTGTGTCTTTGTTTGCCTCAATTAGGTTTTTGCAATTGTAAACAATTTTACAACATTCACTTGAGGAAGGAGGAAGCCTCCGAAAGCTTGTGGATTTTAAAATAAAATTGTTGGACTATAACTTGGTGTTGTAAAATTGTTTACAATTGTCAACCCCAGTCCATCACCGGCATCTCCACATCAATTAGGTGTGAATTTCCTCCCATTCATTGATCTAACGCAGATTACTGTGTCCTTGTTTAGAGTGAAGTGTGACTTCCCTGTACTTGATTGATCTTTCCCAGACAGATTGCCTTTGTTTGTTGTTATAAAGTAACAAGGTCAAAGGCCCCTAAAGCAGTTCCTTTGTTTGATATGACAGAGCTGGTCAAACTTCTTATCTTATACTTTTTCCTGGGCAATCATGTGGTCTCGAGTGACACCATTTGCATCTACACAATAGAAAGTCTATTGCTAGGCACTGACATGTTTTGACTTTTTTGATTTGACAATTACCTTGTACAGGACATACATTACAGACTGACCGTCTCGGCAACATCCGTTCCCTGATCAATAGAGATCTCTTAACAGCAGAACTTTGCTTTTACCTTCCATTCTTCTATTTGACCCTTTGTGCGCTGGGCACTCTTTAGTATAAGCTAGCTAACTTTTATTCTTTTACATTTTTACCTCACAACATGAGGAAAAACTTTTTTACACAGCGAGTAGTTATGATCTGGAATGTGCTGCCTGAAAGGGTGGTGGAAGTAGATTCAATCGTGGCTTTCAAAAAGAAATTGGATAAATACTTGAAGGGAAAAAAATTGCAGGGCTACGGGGAAAGAGCTGGAGAATGGGACTAACTGGATTGCTCTTACAAACAGCCGGCATGGGCTCAATGGGCTGAATGGCCTCCTTCAGTGTTGTAACCATTCTATGATTGTATTTGATTTGTGGAAAGATTGGGCTGGATGACTGAATGGCTGATCCTTGTTCCATGTCTCTTTATGTTTTGGATAGGTGTCCAGTGTCTCCTCATGGTGTTTGTATGTGCATGGATATGTGTTGCATGGGTTGTGAAGTAAATTGATTATGATAAAAAGGGATTACTGCAAAATACATTTTCAAACATTCTTTCCCCAGGCTGGAAGTTTCATCACATTGCTCATCTGATTATGTTGCAATATATGATGGGTCTTCAACAAATTCCACTTTGATTGCAACAATATGTAGTGGATCAAACCATACATTTACATCATCGTCCAATAATATGACCGTTTGGTTTATGTCTGATTATATTAGAACTAAACACGGCTTTACTGCATATTACCACTCCCTGCCATCACACCACAGTAAGTCTGTTATATTTCTTGTCTTGTTCAATGGAGTTTAAATTAGAATGGAAGGAAAATTATTCAACAGAAAACTTTAAATAAAGAAATTCTAAAAATAATTGCCAAATTTTCCTTTCCATAACACCTGGTTTCCCAGAAAAAATGTTGTAAAATTATTTCAATGCTTACATGGATGAATAAATGAATGATGTTTTGTATTGATTCACTTTTTGTAGCTGTAATGTCTTTATAGTAAGTGGACTAGACACTGACCTCTACAACTCAGTAATATTTGTTGTGCAGACAAATATTTTGTTCTTACTATAGATCACCTGTGGTATTGCTCACAGATAGTCCAGGAGCATGTTTGCTGATGTTTACTGCAGTTTAAATGTGATAGCAGTTTACCCATTGCTGTAATATGGCAAATTTACTGAAACAATGTATCACCTGATTGACAGAAGATAGAAATGTTAGACATGTTACTGATATTGAAAGATGTGGAGATGCCGGTGATGGACTGGGGTTGACAATTGTAAACAATTTTACAACACCAAGTTATAGTCCAGCAATTTTATTTTAAATTCACAAGCTTTCGGAGACTTCCTCCTTCCTCAGGTAAATGAGGAAGGAGGAAGTCTCCGAAAGCTTGTGAATTTAAAATAAAATTGCTGGACTATAACTTGGTGTTGTAAATTTGATATTGAAAGATACAGGGTTCACAGATATATTTATTCTACAGTCCCCATCACTTATAGAGGGTGTGTTGGTGCCAACACGATTTGCTCGCTATGTGTGTTGGATGGTTTATATGAATCTATGTTGTTTGTTTATAACCCTGTACAGTACTACCGAGATGAATCAATTTCTCACTTGTTTCTGCCCTAAGTAGCCAGCGTACTTAACACGCTGTAAGCAGCAAGTTTGTAATTGACAATAATGGAAATGGGAAAAGGTTTGCACAATTTTCCCGATTTAAATCATTGCCCGATTTAAACATGGACAGTTTAAGCGGTGGAGACTGTATTTATAGATCACTTCATGAAACCTGTTTAAGATGCAAGTAACTTTGTGCTTCCCTTCCCCAAACCTCTTATTCCAAGTTATTTACACATTTTTAAAAATCTGCCAGACCAAGCTAGGTGGATTTGTACTATTTGTTTGTTCATTCATCTATTCTTATTGCCCAAAATATTTTTTCACAGTTATTTATATGATTCTTTTTTCTCTTATTTCCAACACTTGCAATTTTTCCTGATTGTACCATTACAACAGGCTTTTCCTTCTATTGATTTTTCAATGACCATCACCTGGAATAGGTAGTCATTTGCCATCATCAAAGCCTGCTTGACTGACTAACTCCATTTGCAGTTTCTGAGCTCAGCATCAAAACGCCTCAGAAACATCCCTCTGGATCTGGTATAATCACCAATCTCTCTCTGAAACACCAAAAAAAATAACATTTTCAGCTAAAAATGTAATTTATTAGCATAAACTCTATAAAGTTCTAGCAACATTAAACCTTTAATCTATTTATTTTAAAAGAGTATTTTCAGCAATCACACCTCACATGTGTAAATTTGACACCAGTTTCTCATGTGACTTGGGTTGTTGTAGTGCATTCTTCATATTATAGTTCTATAGGAAGGGGTGAAAACTAGAATACATCAGAACTTATCGACATGAATTAGAACTCTACATTTTTACATTTGACTTTAATTTCCTGTCATTCACACCGACCATTGTTTATTTTCTAAAAGTTCTGCCCTGTTGTCATGTGGTGCAGGTTATTCTGATGCACTTAATGTATTAAATGTTCCACCAGAAAAGGATGAAAACTATAATTCCCGAGATGAATCTCTCTCTCACACAGCATTTGTCAACAAGACTTAGTACTTCCCAGTGCCATTGTCATGCTGATTTCCATGTGAAGTGGGTTGTTGAGGTACATCCTAGAAATTATAGCTGGAGAAAAGCAGGGTGGAAACTACAATTCCCAGAAAATTTGTCAACAGGAGTTAGACTCCCCTGGTTGATTAATCCAAGCTGTAGGAACATCCCAGAACTGTAGCAACAGGCCCTGGAGAGAAAGAAAGGCCTTTGCAGGGAAAAGCTCTTGAAAGGATTGCTAACCTACATTGGCTGATTTTATAGGATCTGATGGCTTTAAAAACCAAAACTTTTGAGAGGTGCAATGCTACCAAGATGCACTAGATGAAAAACTTTTAATTATATAAATCAATCTTACATCTGTCCAAATATTATCATTATTTGTTCACGATTAGCTAATGCTGTTTCTGAATATTAATCTATTCTTGTTTAATCTTTTCAGTAGATGACACAACACCAGCAACAGGTAAAGTAACTATATATCTTTCCCATCTCTATTCAAATGCAGACTAAAGGATTTTACTGAAACAATATAGAACAATATAATTTTACTTAACCAGGAGGAGTGATCTTGTTTTCCTTTAATATTTCCTTTACAATGTTCTTCCCATGAAATTCCTTTTCTGAAAGTAGTGATTTATGATGGGGTACAGTTTTTGCACACAGCAGCAGTCCTTTGCTACTTTGTCCAAGTGTTTTTTTTCGTGTGTGAGCCTGAGCACCAAGTGTTGGTTGGCTACTCAACCATAGGGCCATCACAGAGTACAATTCAAGCCAATTTAAACAATGAAGATTTGATATTTATAAATGTGATATAAATGTCCCTAGTCCATGTGCTGGTAATGTTGTAAATATGTTACAAATGTAAATAAGAAAATGGATTTGAATAATGAAAAGGAAACATGTCAGGGAGAATGATTGAGCATTAGATTGGGTTGATCACATATGTCACACTGTTGCAGAATTTCAGTTTTTCTGATATTGGAACATAATCCATACTCCACTATTAACATTCCTCCCTTGATCAGTACAAAACTCACCTTTTTTCCTTTAAGAGAGCAGTAAAGTGCAAACATGGATATTTAGAGTTTCTCCAGCAACTTGAGGTCCGAATGAAACCTTCCTGTTCAGATGTGAAGCCCCCCACAATCAAATAGCCTACCAATGCTCACTCTGTTGGAGGGGTAGAAACTGGACTTCACAAAAATGAATTGGACAAATTATTACCCCATAAGAATGAAGAATTATCAATCACTTGGATGAGGTAGTGGAGGCTAACTGGTGCTTGTTGAAACATACCCCAGGGAGGAGTGAAACGCCTTCAAAAAGGGAGGTCAGGGGCATCCAAGATCTCTGGGTTAAAAGAAGAAACTCACCTAGGATTTCCTCTCCCAGTTGATATTCAATGAACCCCACTGAGACTGCAGATTTCTGGATGTTAGATAAGAACTAAATCAAGCTCAGCTGCAATGCTCCCAACAGTCAAAGGGCATATCAGCACTCACTATCAAAGCTCAAATAAAAATATCAGCTTGTTGAGTGACGTACAAGATGTTAAAATTGGATAGCCATATGATGAAGGAAAGAATATGAGAGCCTGGTCTTTAGTTACTTCCAAGCCTTTATTCACAGTTTCCTCTTGCACACAATCCACACCCCAGCTAAGTTCTCCCATAAAAAGGATCCAAGAGAGTCCCCAATCCACCTGAATACAATTAACCCCAATTGATACAAATCTTACAATTAACACAAGAGTGTGACCAGTGCCTGTTGAACTATATCCCTGATGTGGAGATGCCGGTGATGGACTGGGGTTGACAATTGTAAACAATTTTACAACACCAAGTTATAGTCCAACAATTTTATTTGAAATTCACAAGCTTTCGGAGGCTTCCTCCTTCCTCAGGTGAATATTGTGGAAATGAAATCCTCGAACCCTTCGCATTTATAAATCACAGAACAATGCCTGGTGATTACAGATAGTCTTTCCAACTGCCCGTTGCCATGGCAATCACAGTGTGCAGACAGAGAGATGTTACCTAAAAGGCCACCGAATATAAAAACCACCAAAAAAAAACCAGAGAGAGAGGCAGAAACATAGAAAAGACAGCAAATGACCCGTTATATTAAAAACAGATAACATTTGTTCGCTGGTGGGGTTACGTGTAGCGTGACATGAACCCAAGATCCCGGTTGAGGCCGTCCTCATGGGTGCGGAACTTGGCTATCAATTTCTGCTCGACGATTTTGCGTTGTCATGTGTTTTGAAGGCCGCCTTGGAGTATGCTTACCCGAAGGTCGGTGGCTGAATGTCCTTGACTGCTGAAGTGTTCCCCGACTGGGAGGGAACCCTCCTGTCTGGCGATTGTTGCGCGGTGTCCGTTCATCCGTTGTCGCAGCGTCTGCATGGTCTCGCCAATGTACCATGCTCTGGGGCATCCTTTCCTGCAACGTATGAGGTAGACAACGTTGGCCGAGTCACAGGAGTATGAACCATGCACCTGGTGGGTGGTGTCCTCTCGTGTGATGGTGGTATCTGTGTCGATGATCTGGCATGTCTTGCAGAGGTTACCGTGGCAGGGTTGTGTGGTGTCATGGGCGCTGTATCCCAATCAATTATCAATCACTTGGATTATTAAACACTTGAACTATATCCCAGCAAGGGGTGAAAACCCTCAGGATCGGAGAGAAGGCTAAATAATTAGAAAAGAAAAAAATTGCCTGATTTGTTGTTACTCATTTCTTCATTGTTATTAGATGGAGGAGCATGTGGAGGGTATCTTGTGGGTCACAGTGGATCTTTTGCCAGCCCCAATTATCCACACCAATATCCAAGTAATGCACAATGCACCTGGTACATACGTGTGGACAATAACCAAGGAATAAGGTTGAATTTCACTGAGCTTCAGTAAGTAACAATGTTTCCACTTACACATTTTAACTGTAGATAATATCAGAGGTATCTATTGCCAAATAACTATTCCTGATGGATTCACTTAAGGGGCATCATATTCCAGGTGAGTACTTTTAAACTCATAACATTTAAGAGGAATTAGATAAACACTTAAAAAAGAAAGAACAGTGAAATGGGATTGGAATAGATCGTTCCACTGGGCTGCTACAGCTAATGCCGACACGATGGGTGAATGGCTTCCTTCGGCGACAAAAATTTCTTTGATATAAAATTATATGTAAAAAGAAACTAGTCACGGTTATACAATGGATATTGTTGCTATTTAGATAATGAGTGGTTTTGCTTGATTATTTTTAAAGGTCACAAAGAAATTTTACAGAAACATTCTCAGGTAATTAACTAAATTAAGGCTGGGCCTGTGATACGGCAAAAGAAGGCATGTGATCTGTGGAAAAATGGGATGGATTGAACGGCTGATTCTTGTTGCGTACATTCTCATTTTCTTTGTTTAAATACTGGAATGCCTTCTAATGGTGTTTACAGTGTCAATGCCTGGTTTATTAAGTAAATTGATAATGAATAGAATGGATCACTGCAAAAAATATTTTATTCTCTCCACAGACTGCAATCCTCATCAACTTGCTCATATGATTACATTGCAATATATGATGGGTCTTCAACAAACTCTACTTTGCTTTCAAAAATTTGTAATGGATCATTTAATATCTTTACATCATCGTCCAACACTATGACAGTTTATTTTAGATCAGATGCCAGTGTAACCAACCAAGGGTTTACTGCAAACTTTTATCTCCTCCCAACACATTATAGTAAGTTTGTAATATTTCTTGTTTCAAACTCTCAATGCACTTTAAATATCTTCTCAAAAGCTCTGTAATATTTGTGGTGCAGACATTCTTTGTTTTCTATTGATCTTGTTGATATATATTAATGACCTGGACTTAAGTATACAGGGCAGAAATTCAAAGTTTGCAGATGACATGAAACTCCGAAATGTATTAAATAGTGAGGATAGCAGTAGACTTCAGGAGGACATAGACAGACTGGTGAACTGGACAGACATATTGCGGGTGAAATTTAACACAGAGAAGTGTTAAATTTGAAATTTTAACACAGAGAAGTGATGTATTTTAGAAGGAAGAATGAGAAGAGGCAATATAAACTAAATGGTACAATTTTAAATGGGGTGCAGGAACAGAGAGACCTGGGGGTTTATGTACACAAATCTTTGAAGGTGGCGGGACCTTTGAAAGTGATCAGGCTATTAAAAAAGGATATGGGATCCTTGGCTTTATAAATAGAGGCATAAAGTACAAATGCAAGGAAATTATGCTAATCCTTTATAAACCACTGGTTTGGCCTCAGCTGGAGTATTGTGTCCAATTCTGGGCACCACACTTTAGGAAGGATGTCAAGGCCTTGGAGAGGGTGCAAAGGAGATTTAGTACAATAGTACCAGGGATAAGGGACTTCAGTGCAGAAAGTAGAGAAGCTGGGATTGTTCTTCTTAGAGCAGAGAAGGTTAAGGGGAGATTTAATAGAGGTGTTCAAAATGTTGACGGTTTTGATAGAGTAAATATGAAGAAACTGTTTCCAGTGGCAGAAGGGTCAGTAACCAGAGGACACAGATTTAAGGTAATTGGCAAAAGAACCAGAAGGGAGGTGAGGAGACTTTTTTTACACGGTAAGTTGTTATGATCTGGAATGCACTGCCTGAAAGGGTGATGGAAGCAGATTCAATAGTAACTTTCAAAAGGGAATTGGATATATACTTGAAGGGGAAAACATTTGCAGGGCTATGGGGGAAGAGCAGGGGAGTGGGACTAATTGGATTGCTCTTTCACAGACACAATCGGCTGAATGGCCTCCTTCTGTGCTGATGATTCTATGACTGTACCTATCAAAATATTGTACTATGCCTTTTCTCAATTTTAATTTGTATTTGTCTAATTTTTTCAGCAGATTACACAACTCCATTATCAGGTAAATGAACTGTAAATCTTCCTCATCCTGTTGTCCAACAAAATACAGAATGCAGATGGCGCAAACAAACTTTTTTCTATTGATCTTGTTTCCATCAAAAATATTGTACCATTATTTATTGATGATATTCATATGACTTGACTTTATTAATCTTTTTAGCAGATTACACAGAACTAGCTGCGCCTCTAGCCAAGCTGTTCCAGTACAGCTACAACACTGGCATCCACCCGACAATGTGGAAAATTGCCCAGGTATGTCCTGTCCACAAAAAGCAGGACAAATCCAATCCGGCCAATTACCGCCCCATCAGTCTACTCTCAATCATCAGCAAAGTGATGGAAGGTGTCGTCGACAGTGCTATCAAGCGGCACTTACTCACCAATAACCTGCTCACCGATGCTCAGGTTGGGTTCCGCCAGGACCACTCGGCTCCAGACCTCATTACAGCCTTGGTCCAAACATGGACAAAAGAGCTGAATTCCAGAGGTGAGGTGAGAGTGACTGCCCTTGACATCAAGGCAGCATTTGACCGAGTGTGGCACCAAGGAGCCCTAGTAAAATTGAAGTCAATGGGAATCAGGGGGAAAACTCTCCAGTGGCTGGAGTCATACCTAGCACAAAGGAAGATGGTAGTGGTTGTTGGAGGCCAAGCATCTCAGCCCCAGGGCATTGCTGCAGGAGTTCCTCAGGGCAGTGTCCTAGGCCCAACCATCTTCAGCTGCTTCATCAATGACCTTCCCTCCATCATAAGGTCAGAAATGGGGATGTTCGCTGATGACTGCACAGTGTTCAGTTCCATTCGCAACCCCTCAGATAATGAAGCAGTCCGAGCCCGCATGCAGCAAGACCTGGACAACATCCAGGCTTGGGCTGATAAGTGGCAAGTAACATTCGCGCCAGATAAGTGCCAGGCAATGACCATCTCCAACAAGAGAGAGTCTAACCACCTCCCTTTGACATTCAACGGCATTACCATCGCCGAATCCCCCACCATCAACATCCTGGGGGTCACCATTGACCAGAAACTTAACTGGACCAGCCATATAAATACTGTGGCTACGAGAGCAGGTCAGAGGCTGGGTATTCTGCGGCGAGTGACTCACCTCCTGACTCCCGAAAGCCTTTCCACCATCTACAAGGCACAAGTCAGGAGTGTGATGGAATACTCTCCACTTGCCTGGATGAGTGCAGCTCCAACAACACTCAAGAAGCTCGACACCATCCAAGATAAAGCAGCCCGCTTGATTGGCACCCCATCCACCACCCTAAACATTCACTCCCTTCACCACCGGCGCACTGTGGCTGCAGTGTGCACCATCCACAGGATGCACTGCAGCAACTCGCCAAGGCTTCTTCGACAGCACCTCCCAAACCTGCGACCTCTACCACCTAGAAGGACAAGGGCAGCAGGCGCATGGGAACAACACCATCTGCACGTTCCCCTCCAAGTCACACACCATCCCGACTTGGAAATATATCGCCGTTCCTTCATTGTCGCTGGGTCAAAATCCTGGAACTCCCTTCCTAACAGCACTGTGGGAGAACCTTCACCACACGGACTGCAGTGGTTCAAGAAGGTGGCTCACCACCACCTTCTCAAGGGCAATTAGGGATGGGCAATAAATGCCGGCCTTGCCAGCGACGCCCACATCCCGTGAACGAATAAAAAAAAACACAGCATCAGTATCACCATCAGTATCAGGTAAATCAATGATAAGTTCTCCTCATCCTGCTTTACTACAAAATACAGAATTCTGAAATATCATCCATCTATCTATCTATCTATCTATTACATATTAACATCTGTACCTGGGGCATGTATTTAATCAAAAACCATCATGGTAACTTTGCCCCTACATACAAACTCACTGTATTGCCTGTAGTACCAGCTATGTCTGATTTATCAAAGTCAAGGGTGTCACACTTGGCCTGTCACAGATTCTCCCAGAATAGGATCGACTGGACCGCTATGGTTTAAAATAGTAACAACAAAAAGTGAACTAATTCTATTAAATTGGTTTGAATCTCTAGACACCAGCCACCTCCTAAGGAGGAAATTCAGCTCCGCTACCCCAATATTGTCATATCCCAAAAACTCCCAATAGTATAAGACTTTGCCCCCACTATGCTCCAAAGGACAATTACCTTGCTCTTTTGTTACCTGAGCAAAATCAATAACATTTCTGGACAACTCAATTATTTTTAAGGCCTGGTCTGACCCAACCAGATTTTCCAGTTGCACAAGCAGTTTCTCCTCACGAGGTGAAGTACAAGATGACAAGGTAGTGATTGCTTAGGGAACTAGAAGCAAAAGTGCAAAACAGAAGGGTTGGTTTTGTAGTCCAAACAAGTTGGTGGTAGTAAACAGAATATGTAATAGGCATGGGTTATTCAAAAAGGGGAGTAGTATGGGAGGTGATACCATCAGGAACTGCGGCAAAGCAACAACAAGGTTCGTGGCAAGATCTCAAGGCACCCACAAGTCCTACATACTACATTTTCCCCACTCCTGCCACCACAAAATGTGACTTGTAACCTTCACTGGCTCCGTGCCCTGCCCTGCCACAACACTCACTAAATCCTACCTGAAAAGAAAAATGTAAACAACTAAAATATCACAATGAGATAGTCAAAAATGAAAACAAACACATGAATCACCGTAAGAGAAGAGAAAGCGAGGCACATAATCAAAACACGGCACAGACACATAACAGAAAGATGATATCCTCCAACTTACCATATATAATGCCACACGAGATCTACAAGTATAATTAAATTGTAAAATTAAAATAGGCATGCAGAAAGAGTGTGAGGAATATTGAGGTTATAGGGAAGGAGAGACAAGAAAGAATAAGGAAAGAGACAAACATCAACAAAGGTGGATTTAGTGATGGTATACTCTGTAAATACATCTATGCATTCCAGGAACACGCCTTACTGAATCCAGCCACTATCTCAAAAGCTACGTGTTTTCATCTAGGCATTTAAACTTGGGTGTGTCGGAACAGATGTGCCTTTGTTATCTATGTTTCACAAGGGAGGCTATTAGCAAGTTAAGTCATCTTCTTATGCATGACCTATAGACAAATTCCATCATAGGGACAGATCTGCCCACAGCTGTGAAGGTGACCACAGCATTATAGGGATGAAATTCCATAGGTGTTCTCCCATGTGTCCACCATAACTTTGGCTGAAGAGCTGCAGAAACCCTGGAAAAGTTTACATTGTTATCCTGGGGCTTCCACAGCTCTTCTACCGAAGTTCTGATAGACAAGCAGGAGAACCCCCTGTGGAAATTCACCCTCTATGTTTGTACATTACCTGCCAAGCCACCACCGGTGACATTTGTCAGATTAGTCATCCTTTTGTCCACCCATGTATCAAACAAGTGAATGAAGCCTTTCTTGCTGGGGAAACACTTTTATTAATTTTCTCTTGGAAAGGTGACGGCAGCACAAGGAAGCTCAGAACTTTAACGGGGTGGCAGGTTTCTTAAAATGTAGACCACGCATATGGGCCCAGAATTTGCTGGGAAATTCACACACCGTTATTAGTGTGTAAATAATCCAGCAATTTGTGGCGAGGAAGAGATACACCATGAGTTGCGAATTGCCACAAATTGCTGGACAATTTGCGTCGCTCTGCCATTAGCTCCGCAAAAATAGGAGCTTGTCATCAACCTCTGCATGAGTTTCAAGAAATTGATGCATTTGCGCTGTTAAAACAAATTAAACTCACTGCAGAAAGTTAGGGCTGGTACTTAACAATGTAAGGACCCTTTTAATGACAAAATTGATGTTCCTGCAATGCCAATCAACCTCTCCGGCCCAGAAGGGGAACAATTGAAAGTGTGGAGTCTCACCCCCGCAGGTAGTAAATTGTTCCTAGAGGTTTTTAAAATTTAAAATTTTTAAAATTTGTTGTTTACTTTTCCTTTCTTTCTCTTTTCTCTATCTCTCTTAATCCAATCTTTCCTTCCCTTTCTTTATTTCTCTTTCTGTATCTAATTTGACTAATTCACCCTATTTCCTTCTCCGCCGTTCCTCTGTTTCTTTCTATATTCTTAAATCTCTTTGGTGAAGGAGATAGGCTGTTGGCCCCATCGTTCATCAAGGTCCCAGATGTCTGTTGACCTCGCAGTGCCATTACCAGCTCGCACTTCCAGCAATTTGCGGCGCAAAAAAAATTGAGCTGAAGGGTAAGGAAAAAAATAGAAAAAACGGGGCACACCATGAGATGTCTTGCTCCCACATATTCTGGGCCATGGATATCTGGGCCCCTAGCAACATAGCCTTGGTTTATATGTATAGGAAAGGCTTCCATTCCATTAATGTGAAGACTACTTGAATCAAATCATGCAAGTGATGCACAATGCTCTGGCAGCATTCATGTTCTAGTCCACTGTGCCACCATTATTTGAAGGAAAAGGCAGACTGGATGATGACTGCCAAAGGACTAAGATACTCAATGCAGCCCTGGCTATTGAATCCCTTGAGATACTCACACACAGATGCAGGACATAGACGCAATGAAACTTATGACTCTACCTGAATTCTGGTGGAACATACAATTGGCTGGACTAGAGATTCTGTTGTCTTGACAGATCGGGGAGTCCTGCTGTCGAGCCCTGGCAAACTCCCCAAAATCAAGGGAGTCAAAGGATATGTGGAAAGGGCGGGAAAGTGGAGTTGAGGTAAAAATCAGATCAGCCATGAACTCATTAAATGGCGGAGCAGGCTCGAAGGGCCGAATGGTCTACTCCTGCTCCTATCTCTTATGGTCTTACCTGTGGCTGATGCATAATTGCATAATTTCACCATCCAGAGATGAATAACCATGGAGCATGAGGACCAAGGGCATATCAGCGCAATCTGAGCGGGATTGACTGAAATAGCTCAAAAGATCACGGAATTTATAAGTGAGTTACACCCATAACCATTTACGCTCGAATTTCTGTGATCTTTTACGCTGGTTCAACAGTCAATTCGCCTGAAGCAGACCCTGCCCACAAAACTGGCTACACCTCCAGGTTGGCATGGTGAGTTTCCACTGATTGTGCCCGTTTGTGGGTGTTCATCACATTGCGCCCAGAATTTCAGGCAGTAAGGTACCCCGTGGTCACATTATAATATCGTTAATGACCTGCAACTGCAGTGACCAGGGGCCCGATTTTACCACCCGCTATCGGGTGCGTTCTCAGCAGGGGGGGCCCCAAAAATCGCGAAATCCAGGAGCGGGACCGGATCGCGCCTCGATCCCGCCCACTTCCGGGTTCCCCGCTGACGCGCCGGCGTGCGCGCGCAGCCCCCGCTGGTTGGAATCCCGCAGGCAATTAAAGCCAGCGGGATGCCACTTGACAATATTTAGTTCAGTATTTCAGGTCATTAACTGACCTGATTAAGGGACTGTGTGTGATTTTTGATCAACATGGGACCGTTTCCCACACTGGGGGAAACACTCCCAGCTCGAATGGACGTGTTGCAGCTGTCAGCCTGTGGCAGTTGCAAAGGTCCATTTGACAGGTGGGGGGGGGGGGGGGGAGACCCTCACCCATTGCAGGAGGCCACTCTGTCACTTTGGACAAAGTTTGGCCTCCACCACCCTCCTCCTGACGGTCAAAGTCACCAACCTGCACACTTACCCCGGGGTCCGGAGACATGTACCTACCTTGCGGACCCCCTCAGATGTACATCTTGCGGATGGGGGCCGCCGTAGCTGCAGTCATGACCTCCTCGGAGGGCGAACAGCATCACCAGCCTCGCCATCCACGCCGTCCACCTCTGACACGTGGAGCTCCACAACAGAGTGCTGTGACACATCCACCTGTACAGCAGGAGGGAGGGCTACCGCAGAGAGAGATGCGTCGCAGAGGGCACTACCCTCGCCACAGGTTCCACAGACCGAGGCTCAGCCTCCTGGACCTCTCTGAGCAGCAGTGCACACGGAGGCTCAGAGTCAGTCGACATGTAGCTGTGGACATCTGCAGCCTCTTTCATGCCGAGCTGCTCCTGGCTGGCCCGAGCACCATCTTCCTACCTGTCGCTGTCAAAGTCACCACTGCCCTCCCGAACTTCTCCTCCACAGCCTTCCAGGGTGCAACTGGGGACATCGCCGATGTCTCTCAGTCGTCTGCGCAGAAGAGCCCTGCAAATACACCTACACCCACTCTGCAGTGACACAATGGGTGGCATCAGTGGTGGGTCCTCATAGTGATACCCAGGAGCGGGCATTATTGCACAAACCGGACAGGATTCGCGAAGGCATGGTAGTAGTGGTGCCAATATAATGTGTGATGTGAGTTGTTCTGTAATTCAATATAAGTAACAACCATGACAAACCCTCAAACACCCTTGTGCATCCCCTTCATGCTCACGACACGTTTGCCTTACGCTGCCTACTGCACATATGTGATGCATGCCCTGTGGCTGCAGCACAGGTGGTGGAAGGTTGAGTGAGGCTGGCCGTGAGAGAGATGCACGAGAGGGTGAGTATGGGATAGAGCCATGAGATTGTATGAGGATTGGGTTGAGTGGCAGTGGCGGGGTGAGTACTGGCGAGGTGAGTAGGTGCAGGTAAGATGAGGATGGGGTTTGAGTGGGTATGAGGGGTGATGTGACAGAGTAGTGTTGGCAGTGCCGAAGGAGATGTGGGGTGGGGCAGTGATGTGGCAGATGGAGTGTAGGGGAAAGACTATGTGTACTCACTGTGGCTGACCTACTGAGGTCATTGTACCGCCTCCTGCACTGTGTGCAGGTGGGCGATATGTTGGTGGCGCAGGTGACCCCCTCTGCCACCTCGAGCCAGGCCTTCCTGGTGGCGGAGGCGGGCTGCTTCCTCCCGCCTGCCGGGTGGAAGATCTCTGTCCTCCCCCTCCTCCTCACCCCATGTATTGATACCTGGGGTGAGGCATCATTAAACTGGGAGCAGCCTTCCCCCTGGGCTGCTCCATGCAGTCATCTTTGCTATTGGTTGCAGCATCTGTCAGTGGAGGACTGCCTCTTTAAATAGAGCGCCTCCAGCTGACAGATCTTAATGCGCATGCGCAGCCCGACCGACGTGCAGGTCAGCAGCGGGGAACCCGGAGGAGCAGGTAAGTGAATCCAATTAGTGGGTTGCCTGCTACGATCGCGCGGGAAACCCACTAATTTCACCGGGCGCGTTACCCACGTGCCCGCTTGCCCACCCGCAGAGAACCCGCACCCCTGCTAAAATCGGGCCCCAGCAGTCAATTGAAGTACTCAGGTTTGTTTCTCATACTGATGCTACAATTACTTTAAATAACTTAAATTCAGTTTAAATTAGTTGAAATTCAGTCAATTGATCTGCACTTGGTACATGAGACCTGTGACCAGCAGTTAATTGAAAGCACTGATTAGCCTGTTTCAGCTGCAGCAATTATTTGAACAAATTTTCAGTTTAAATTAGTTTAATTCAGTAATCTTGAGGCCCCTTTGGCCATGTTCCAATCGATTAGGATCGATAACGTTACTTGATTGTGCTGATTCATTGGAGATTTTACGTTCAGCCTTATGCAAATGAGTTTGAGTTGAAACTTGGGCGTACCTTAATCTTGCCAAAACTGGCACAATTTCCAGCGCATTTTGAGGACATTTTCCTGATTGCACCCCTAGTGGAACTCCAGGTCAATAGGTTTTACTGAGGTTCCAGTCCACAGACACAAGCCTATTAGAAAATATAACTCAATTTGGTGAGGGCTAAAGAAGCTTCTATTAATTTTGCACTGGATATATTTCCAGATTTAGTGCTAATATTTTTTGTAGTATAAATACCACAGTGAATATAATCCACTTTCATTATAAAGTAAAAGTAATTTATTTTATTTACATTCAATGGGATCGGAATTTGTATCTTTGCTAATTGTAGTAAAAAAAGTACTGAATGAAAATTAGTCGTGAGGAATTTCAGCCCAATGTTTCTATTTCATGAGGATATGTTTTAATTTTTTAAAGATCTGTTAACCTGCTCAACAAATAAGATGAAAGCAACAATTAGCAAATCATATCTCTATTCGCTGGGTATTAATGAATATGATCTTTACCTGAATGATCGAAACTGTAGACCAGTAATAACAACTAATGATGTGATGTTCAAAATACCACTTAATAGATGTGGTACATTAAGACAGGTAAGAAAACCCTTATCAATCACCTTGTGTATACTTTAATTAGTATATATATATATATAAAATAAAACAAAGGTACAGTAGAATCAGTTTTTAAAGCATTGTTATATAACATGGCCTCCGATAAGATATATGTTCTTTTTGTTTCTTTTATTATTAGAGAACCTTTATAAAGCTGTTCCCCTTGTAAAAGACTCTGTTGAATTTCCAAAAATTGTTTTGAAAGGATGTACTATGGGAGTAATTTTCTGACTTTGGGGGCGATTTTTAATTGCTGGTGGTTGTTTCTCAGTTGAAAATCAGGGGAGGGGAGGAGAAGTCACCTTGATCACCCATTGATGGCCAGGGCATGCCTGATGTAATTTTCAGAAGAGCCTGTAAACGGGCAAGCAGTACGCCCACCTTTTTTTGTGTGGGTAGCTGCTTAAATATGCAAATCGGGGTCCTTCGCCAGTTGCCTCCGTTTACAATTTTCAGGTACAAATGGGCAAAGCGAGGGCCGTGCTGGCTCCACCCATTTGTACCAGGCAACGAGTAGCCTAACCAGCACTTCTTAAAGGGAGTACCTCTAGCCACTCAATAAAAAGCCTAGAAATTGTTCAGGGAGAATTTTTGTGGGACCAAGAGAAGGAGAGGTTTTGCAACCAGCCGGTGCTGAATCCCATCTGGGATTGACTCCCATCAGCCAGGTTTGACCTGCCCTCCCACAACCAGCGAGCTGCAGCAGGGCATTCAGATGAGGCTCAAATCCAAAAATGGCTCAGCCCTCCTGACGCTGGCTTTGGGCAGGTGATCTGTGGCCACTCTGCCGACTTTGTGCCCGTTTTGGGCAGAAATCCAAAATCTTCTCATTTGAGTTTCCAGCAGGGAGCCTTGCCCTCCAGGAGCACATACCGCAATTTTGGGCATGTGCAGGACATGATTTTCCAATCAGTTAAATTAAGGTTCAGAAAATTATACACCGCATGCACCTGAATTTCCGATCTGCAGATCTGGTGGGTGAGGCCCCTGCCAGGAAAAGAAAGCAGGAAAAGTGTTCAGAACAATGCAATGTTTTAAAGCATCATTGCATCCTTATTGAACGTATATTCTCCTTTGCCACATGATTTCTTTAACATAATATTTTGCCCTTCATACTTTTAACTGAAGAATTCTAAATATATAAAAATGTTTCTCATAGCGTTCACTATTCTAAGTATTGTGACTAACTCTGTTCCACCTTTTTGAACAGCTAAAAAAATCTTGAGTGCGCCTCCTGGCTCTACACCATGCCTGAGGGTAACTGCCGGCCCAGGATGGCCCTCCACCTCTGCCCCACGTATTCTCCACCCTTCCCCTCCCCCGGCCAGGACTCACCTGAGTGCTGCTGCCTGCAAAGCAGGCGGCCTTAATTCGAGCCAGCCACACAGGCAAGCTGCTTCTGGAGGTGTGACAGCTGCCAGCCGCTCGTCCCAATTATTACAATGACGCCTGAAGCCCAATTTCTGGTGAGCCTTGGGCCTCCCGGCTTGGATGAGTGCAGCTCCAACAACACTCAAGAAGCTCGACACCATCCAAGATAAAGCAGCCCGCTTGATTGGCACCCCATCCACCCCCCTAAACATTCACTCCCTTCATCACCGGTGCACCGTGGCTGCAGTGTGTACCATCCACAGGATGCACTGCAGCAACTCTCCAAGGCTTCTTCGACAGCACCTCCCAAACCCGCGACCTCTACCACCTAGAAGGACAAGGGCAGAAGGCACATGGGAACAACACCACCTGCATGTTCCCCTCCAAGTCACACACCATCCCCACTTGGAAATATATCGCCGTTCCTTCATTGTCGCTGGGTCAAAATCCTGGAACTCCCTTCCTAACAGCACTGTGGGAGAACCGTCCACACGGACTGCAGCGGTTCAAGAAGGCGGCTCACCACCACCTTCTCAAGGGCAATTAGGGATGGGCAATAAATGCTGGCCTCGCCAGCGACGCCCACATCCCGTGAACGAATAAAAAAAAAATATGCACTGGAAGCATATCCAGTCGATAAAGGGCCATAATGAGTTTTTACCTCGTCAACAACTTTTATCTCACTATAAAGTCCTGGGCCGAGAAATTGGCCTACTAAGGCCCCAAAATGGCAGGCAGGGAAAAGCTTGTAATATGAGAGGCAATCTTTCTCTCACCTCAACAGTTCCCTTTGTCACAAGCTTTCTTGTGGTTCCTTATTAAAACAATACTGCTTTAAATTTTCCTCTCTAGTTTTTCCTACATGCCATATTACTCATTATTCCTCCTGCCTCTGTCCTCACTGGATCAAAACCAAAACTCATCACACTAACTCCTACTCCAGAAACTTAAAACAGTGGAATTCCATACTTCTCTAAATCTTTTCTTCCTCCTGCAATCTTTAGATTTTTAAAACTCAAGCTTGCTATTACCTAATTACTACTGGCTGATTCAGTTTGTCTTTCTTTTATTCTTCTCAATCTTGCCTGTGTTCTGCGTTCTGGGCCTTCGTTTCTCAGTATTAAAAAATGTTTCTTTATTTAGTTGCCTTGAGACTGCACTCATCGGAGTGTCCTTACCCACTTGACCACTAAACCCCAATAGCATTGCAAAAACTTAAATTCAGAATAATGTTTATCAAGATCATCACAAAATAAAACAAAACTAAACAGAATAATGCTCCATTTTTGAAAGGGAGTAACCTTCTCCTGATATCTGAAGTGTATTTAAATATATTTTGAGGGTCTGAAGTGCCATTTCAGTCAATCTATAATTGTAGTTTTTCTCCTGGGACTCATTGTATTTTAGATTAGAACAGTGTTCCAACACTGCAATTTTGTTAACACTTTAATTATTTTTCACTAGTTTTACTGCATGTGAGAGAGTATGAACAATTTTTTTGTGATTTCAACAATATTCTTCAAAAATACTTAGTTCTTCAGAAGGCTCTACCAGTTACTGTGCCTCAAATATGTCATCCTATAATCTTTAAAAAAATATTAGACAGTAGTAAATTGCTGCAAAAGATTATGCTAGATACATTGGCCAAAGCAAAGGCAATCCAATTTGTTGGAATGTGACGTGTTTGATAATGTGATGTGATGTGATATTGATATTGAACCATATTCTACAATCACAGGGAATCAATGGCAGTATCATTTATTCGAACACCATCCGAACTTCACCTTCTGGCTCAATTATAACTCATGAAATAAATTTACAGATCAATATTGTCTGTAAGATGCAACAAGACACAATGACTAAAATAATGTATGTGACTAAAGATGACATAAGACGTGACATAATAGTGAATGAAACAGAATCTGGCACGTTTAATGTCAGCATGGCATTCTATGACTCTGCATCATTCACCAGGCCAGTGCTAGAATCACCTTACTATGTGGACCTGAGGCAGAACCTATTCCTGCTCTTGTAGTATTTGTGGACACCTGCACAGCATCCCCTGACAACTTTAACTGGATAGCAACGGTGTATGATCTAATCAAGAATGGGTAAGAAATATATAAAAGTCCACAAATATCCCTAATCTACTCGAGAAATAACAAGATTTTTTTTGTTTTTTTGATGTTTTTGCAGAAGAATTTAGATCAGAACTGCAACAATCACGAGTTTTTCTACGTGATGTAAACAATTGAAAAAGTGTTAAATTTAAGCCTTTCTCTGCTAAACTACACGTTTTGTGAATTATACAAAATTCACCCGCATTTCAAAATATGGACACGCCAGAGCAGATTTTCCCCAGCTTTATGCCTGGGGAACACTCAGTTCCCAGGAGCAAATCAGAAGAAAAGGAGCCAGAGATCCAAGGCACTGGGCCCTCCACCCTCTCTGCATTACCCTGGGATTTCCAGAGCAGGCGTAAGAATGGGGCTGCTATGCAAATAAGGCAGTAGGGACCTAACACCACTTTTACCCCTTACTTTCTTATCTCAATGTTGGGTAGACACCCATTTGGTAGAGCACACAGAAGAAGTGGGTCTGGGGGCAAACCAGTAGCCAGCCTGAAGGAAAAGTGTTTTCCTTCTACAGGGCCAGAGGATAAGGATTGGGGCTGGAGGGCTTATGGTGACTGCAGCCAAAAAGCCCTGAATTTTGAATGACACTGCAATTTCAATTTTGCGTTCTGAAACTAATATTGGAATGTCTGTTTTATAGGTGTATAAAGGATGAGACATACACCACATATCCCTCATCAGACAATAGTATTGCTCGATTTAAGTTCAATGCCTTTAGATTCCTCAACCTTCATTCTTCAGTCTACCTGCAGTGTAAAATTCTGGTCTGCAGGTCTAATGATAACTCTTCTCTGTGTTACCGTGGGTGTATGTCTCGGCACCATAGGGCCATAAGTTCTTCAGAGGGAAAGACTGAAGTTCTGATCGGACCCATTGTACTGAAAAGAGATCTAAGATACTACATGGATGCAGGTAAAACCATGTTATTTCCGAGTATAACCTGGAAATTGCTGTCAGTGTAAACCCTATTGTCTGTTGTTACTGAACAGTAATTTAGCAATTGTTGTTTAGCCCTCTCTTACCATTTTGCTGCAAAGTGAAAGTTGATTCTGAGTGCTACAACGCTGAACACATGTTATGGGCATCAACCTTGTTGTTGCTGGCAAAAGAGCTTGTTACAGCACACCGTGTTCTAATGCTAATGTATCACATGTACCGCAGAGGCTAAAGCCTATGACCTGAAGTCTTTATTTAAAGCTGGGCTGCTGCATACTTTAGTTGATACTTCTTTTTTGTACACTATGGAGACTACATTCAATGCTGTACTAGTACTGAATATGGCAAAGGTTGACCAGCAAGAGCAGGGAAAGGCTGCCTTGGACATCAGGTGGCATGCAAGGCATACAATTGGGTCCTGCCACTATATTACTTAGTGGGTCTATTGTACCAGACACAACCAAGTAAGAATGACAGAAATGATGTGTCTAACAAAGCAAAGGTTCATCAAGGAGGAAAGCCACCTTTTTCAGGAAGATCTCCAAAAAACAGCAAAGCTGTCAAAGTTAGCTTGGCCCTCAATCATTCTACATTGGGCTCCTTCCTGATAGGCACTAGGGATATGTGTAAGTCTTGGCTAGTTTGCTGTTCACAGAGGAAGTCAATGAAACATTATTCAGCAGGGCTAATGACTTAATTGCTTTCTCACTGATCAACAGCAGCAACATGAGAGGGCAATACAATTCTCCAGATCTGTTGGCTTTCCAGGAATCCAGAGGCCCATTTATTTCGCCGATGTTGCCATTTGGGTGATTGTGCATAAGGCATAAACCAAAAGGGATTTCTCCAGATGGTGTGAAACCACTAGCACAGAATCATGCAGGTCAATGCTTGCATCCCCAAGAACTCTCAGGTTGTCTTCATTTTAAGGAAATTATCTGTGCCCACCCTTATTTGAAAGTAAAAAGATAGTTCCTAGGAGTCCAAGGCTATCCTATGCAGCCATGGATCATGATATTCTTGTGCCAACTACAGACAGAAGCAGATTGTAGGTACAACAAAGTTTATCCTGCAACCATAATGAGTATTGAAGATAATAATCTTGAAACAATACTTTAGATATCTCAGCTATTTGGGTGCAACCTCCCAACATTTAAAGAGTAATTTGCTGCATGTTCCATAACTTTGCCCTGTAAAGAGGACTCGCATATAGGTTGATGCCCAGAATGTAAAGCCATGCAGAGCAAGAGGATGAAAATGACAATGCAGCAAGGACGATTGGTATATCACACACTAATCCCAGATACCTTCCAATGAGTGCCACAGCTACACCATTTCTTATAACTTCAACCCACATCTGCAATGTAACTGTGACCAAATGACCTTTTGCTTTGCATTTTATAGCACCATTACCCTCATTTGCTTAACTTTCAATATGTAATTATTTGGTAGGTTTCTTCCTGATAACTTCATGACTTTATTTCATAGTATTGCATTAAATTTAGTTTTTTGAAAATTAGAAATTATATCAAATGGTTAGGTAACTGCTTTGAATATCTTGCAGGATTGCAAAAAGACAACTATTGAATCCAAGTTTGCCAATTGTCCTGCCTTTGATGGTTCTGATCACAGTCACTTCAATATTGGTTATCATGGTACTAAAACTGTACAGGAATCAGCAGAGAGGATATTCTTAAAAATGGCTGTGAGGCATCCTTCACAGCATACTAATCACCAAGTATCTTTTATGAAAAAAAATTTGTGGAATTTCACAATTCACACACCTTTGCTTTTATGAAGTGATCCTAGCAATCAACAATCACAAAATTATCAAACTTAACAGCGTTGACCAATCATGTAAAAAACATATTCCATAGATAAAACTTGATAGCTGGTCAGAATTATTTAATGATCATCTTGAAATTATTAATACAGTTAAAATTTGAGTTGTTTAAAATTGTTTCATAATGATTCTGAAATTATTTACTTTGATGCTGTATTTAAGTTAAACTAAATGAGAATAATTAACAAGTGTTGCAGTATCTCAATGATGGTCCATTGTTGGATTTTAATGTGATTCAGAACACGATGGTTGGAATTAATTTTTTTTATCTTGAACGGCCTCTAACTGCATAAAAACTTTTGTTGTTGAAATAGATTGTTACCTTTCACTACTAGTAAAACAATAAATGATATTTTGCATGACACATTCCTATTACCTACTTTATTAAGTTGTTGCGAGAAGATGAAGCGACAGGTTCAAACTTTGTGGACATTTTGAAATTTCATGGCAATAACGGCAGTTATCATACGTTGTGAGATTTTTAAAAACTCCTTCTCTGTATCTATCTGCTTCATTTCAACAGCCTGGTGAATAGGTTGGGTTGGGCTGGGCTGGGCTGCTGATTTCCTTATGGCCTAAACACTGAAGGCCAGAAGTGCTAGTAGTTTGAAATATGTATCTGCCAATTTCTCCTCCTATTTGCCTCACCAGGATAGGACAGTCATGAAATGGTACATCTGACTGATGGATTAGCTGAGAATTGGTAAAACTTGCCCATATTAAGGTGGTTGATTTGAACGCTAGCTAAATACACAAGAATAAAAAATTAATTAACAACTTACATGTATATAGCACCTTTCACAACAAAAATAAGCCATGATGTGGAGATGCCGGTGATGGACTGGGGTGGACAAATGTAAGGAATCTTACAACACCAGGTTATAGTCCAACAAATTTATTTTAAAATCACAAGCTTTCGGAGATTATCCCCTTCGTCAGATGAATGAGTGAAAAGGTTCTCAAATCGCATATCTTATACTAGGCTGGGACAGCATCACACCAATCAAAAGGTGTCGTTGTTATTCAAACAGGCCAGTCACGGAGAACAGCACGTCCCAGTACACTGGATATACATTGTGTCAATTACACAGACAGGCAGAAAGAAACCCAAAATAGCAGAGAGAGAATATTAAAAAACATAATTTTTTTCCCCCTTTTTGCTGGTGGGGTTACATGTAGCGTGACATGAACCCAAGATCCCGGTTGAGGCCGTCCTCATGGGTGCGGAACTTGGCTATCAACTTCTGCTCGACGATTTTGCGTGGTCGTGTGTCTCGAAGGCCGCCTTGGAGAACGCTTACCCGAAGATCGGTGGCTGAATGTCCTCTTTACAGGGCAAAGTTATGGAATGTCAAGGACATTCAGCCTCCTACTCGATAGTATACATGTGAGTTTAGGGAGCTGCGCAATTTCTCCTTGCTCTAATTCCAGGACACTAGTTTTTTTTAACTAATTTGTCAATATTGCCCATTTTTGGCACATAATCCTTCTCAAAATCGAGGGTGATTTTAACCCTACACATCCGGCGGAAACCAGGCGGATGAGCAGTTAAAATCTCCCAGGTTACTTACCCATCCCGGAGTCATCGGGAGCTGACCTGTCCTTGAGCAGGCAGCAACGGACACCCGCCAAAAGCTTGCAGGGTCCTGTTTAACATGTTGGGCGCCAATGATGTCATTGGGACCCGACTGTAATTTTTACTAAGAGGTCTGAGTGCAAAGTGGCAGTGAGTTTCCCGCCAGGCCAACCCAGCAGGAAGTGGATTGATGCCAAAGAGGTAAGTTTAAATTTTTTTTTACTTTCTTTGCGGGGCCAGGAGGAGCAGGAGTGATCCTACTGGCCTCACAAGAAATTCTCAGTCCTGACCTGGTGCAATCTTGCACCTCTCTTTCCAATAGCGAGGATAGCCACCGGACGGCCCGGCAGCCGATCTCGTCACTTACCTGGTGTCAGTGGGTAGCCTTCGGGCTGTGTGGATTTCTGCCGGTTTCCAGCACGAGCTTTGGGAAAGGGAGATTAGTTCTCGGGGGCTGGAGCCTGGAGTGAGGGAAATCGCTGGTTGAGGGCCAGAGCCTGGAGGTCAGGGCCGGGGTGGTGAGGTTGGGATCGGGGCCTGGAGGTTGTAGGTCAGGGATCTTGGGGAGGGGAGGGAGATTGGAGATCTTGGGTCCAGGGGGGAAATGATCGGGGCTAGGAAGTCGGGGGTCGGGAAGTTGGGGGTCGGGGATTTTGAGGCCAGGGTTCTGGGAGCTGCAGCGGCAGTGATGGGGGTGGTGCTTACAGGTGAGCAACGTGCCTTTTTTTTGCAGGGGTACTGCAGGGTTAGTTTCCCTAAGTGCAGTGTTAATTTCAGGCGTAGGTAAAAGACGCTTCTCGTTTGTCCTTACCCAATATGGTGGGTAATGTATGCGCCCTTACTGCCCGCCATTTTGGGCACTTAGGAGGACATATAGGTCCTGAAAAATGAAGGCTATATGGCCCTATTTCTAGGCCAATATGTGAGTCTGTGAACATAAAGCATGCAAACATCTTGAGGTTTAATTTCGGTGGGGCTTCTCCTGATCGTCCATCGTAACTTTGGTGAAAGATCCTCCAAAACCCTGGAGAAATTGCATAAATGCCATTCACACCATTTCTCCAGGGTTTCCATAGATCTTCTGCCAAAGTTACATTGGACAATTGCGAGAACCTCTGTGGCAGATGAGTAGCCGCGGTGGATTGCCAGGCAAGTTGCTGCCTGAGAGGTGCTCCATGTCCTCTGGACTGCACCCCACATACGCACATCTGAAGAGATGGGTAACATACCTTGCAGTGGCAGACATTGTGCTGGGGGAGTCTTGGTATGGACCTGGGAAATTTGCACATGTATCTCCAACTTTCTCCAATTGATTTTATGACTCACAAGGAACCAGAATCTAACATCGCAACATATTGCCTATCAATCAAGTCAAGGTTAGTTTATGGTCTTTTTCATGAAAGCAAACATGATGGTATTTATTCAAATGGTTTAGGTATAAAGAACAGTACAAATCTGAAGCTTTGCATTAACTTTCAGTTCAAAGATGGCAGCATTAGGAAGACTTCTTTTAAAAGTTCCTCATATTTATTTTGTTAGACAACAATTGCACAGCAAGGTAGGATAAATACTATTTGAGGGAATGTTAAAAGATTTGAACCTGAGCAAGTTGTATTTTTTTTATAAGACTGCCTCGTTTGAGAAAATAGGAACATAGGAACAGGAGTAGGCCATTCAGCCCTC
Source organism: Heptranchias perlo (assembly GCF_035084215.1). Lineage (NCBI taxonomy): Eukaryota > Metazoa > Chordata > Chondrichthyes > Hexanchiformes > Hexanchidae > Heptranchias > Heptranchias perlo. The sequence goes on along the minus strand of NC_090345.1, from coordinate 23,179,842 downwards.
GAGCCTGTTCCACCATTCAATGAGATCATGGCTGATCTGTATCCTAACTCCATTTACCACCTTGGCTCCATATAGATTCATAGAATCATAGAAAGGTTACAACACCGAAGGAGGCCATTCGGCCCATCGAGTCCGTGCTGGCTCTATGCTAAAGCAATCCAGCTAGTTCCACTCCCCCGCCCTATCCCAGTAGCCTTGCAAATTTTTTCCTTTCAAGTACTTATCCAGTTGCCTTTTGAGGCCATGATTGAATCTGCCTCCACCACCCCTACTGGCAGTGCATTCCAGATCCTTATCACTCGCTGTGTAAAAAAGTTTTTCCACATGTCACCCTTTGGTTCTTTTGCCAAGCACCTTAAATCTATGCCCTCTGCTTTCTGTCAATGGGAACAGTTTCTCTCTATCTACCCTGTCTAGACCCTTCATGATTTTGAATACATCTATCAAATCTCCTCTCAACCATCTCTGTTCTAAGGAGAGCAACCCCAGCTTCTCCTGTCTATCCATGTAACTATCATCCTATCCACTCATCCCTGGAATCATTCTAGTAAATCTCATCTGCACCCTTTCTAAGGCCTGCGCATCTTTCCTAAAACGCAGTGCCCAGAACTGGACACAATACTCCAGCTGTGGCCAAACCAGTGTTTTATAAAGGTTCATCATGACTTCCTTGCTTTTGTACTCTATGCCTCTATTTATAAAGTCCAGGGTCCTGTATGCTTTTTTAACTGCTTTCTCAACCTGCCCTGCCCCCTTCAACGATTTGTGTACATATACCCCCAGATCTCTCTGATCCTGTACCCCTTTTAGAATAGTGCCGTTTAATTTATATTGCCTCTCCTCATTCTTTCTACCGAAATGTATCACTTCGCATTTTTTTGCATTAAATTTCATCTGCCACATGTCCGCCCATGCCACCAGCCTGTCTATATCTTCTTGCCGTCTATCACTATCCTCCTTACTGTTGACTACACTTCCAAGTTTTGTGTCATCTGCAAATTTGGAAATTGTGCCCTGTACACCGAAGTCCAAGTCATTAACATATATCAAGAAAAGCAGTGGTCCTAGTAGCGACCCCTGGGGAACAGAACTGTACACCTCCCTCCAGTCCGAAAAACAACTGATCACCACTACTCTCTGTTTCCTGTCACTTAGCCAATTCTGTATCCATGCCCCTGCTGCCCATTTTATTCCATGAGCTTCAATCTTGATGACAAGCCTATTATGCGGCACTTTATCAAACGCCTTTTGAAAGTCCATGTACACCACATCAACTACATTGCCCTCATCTACTCTCTCTGTTACCTCATCAAAAACTCTATCAAGTTAGTTAAACACGATTTGCCTTTAACAAATCCGTGCTGGCTTTTCCTAATTAATCCACACTCGTCCAAGTGACGGCTAATTCTGTCCCGGATTATCGTTTCTAAAAGTTTCCACACCACCGAGGTTAAACTGACTGACCTATAGTTGCTGGGTTTATCCTTACACCCTTTTTTGAACAAGGGTGTAACATTTGCAATTCTCCAGTCCTCTGGCACCACCCCCATATCGAAGGATGTTTGGAAGATTATGACCAGAACCTTTGCAATTTTCACCCTTACTTCCCTCAGCAACCTGGGATGCATCCCATCCGGACTGGGTGACTTATCTACTTTAAGTACAGCTAGCCTTTCTAGTACCTCTTCTTCATCAATTTTTAGCCCATCCAGTTTCTCAACTACATCTTTCTTTACTGAGACTCTGGCAGCATCTTCTTCCTTGGTAAAGACAGATGCAAAGTATTCATTTAGTACCTCGGTCATGCCCTCTGCCTCCTTGAGTAGATCTCCTTTTTGTCCCTAATCAGCCCCATCCCTCCTCTTACTACCCGTTTACTGTTTACATGTCTATAGAAGACTTTTGGATTCACTTTTATGTTGGCCACCAGTCTATTCTCAAACTCTCTCTTTGTCCCTTTTATTTCCTTTTTCACTTCCCCTCTGAACTTTCTATATGCAGCCTGGTTCTCACTTGTATTATCAACCTGACATCTGTCATATGCCCCTTTTTTCTGCTTCATCTTACTTTCTATCTCTTTTGTAATTCAGGGAGCTCTGGCTTTAGTTGCCCTACCTTTCTCCCTCGTGGGAATGTACCTAGATTAGACCTGAACCAAGTCCTCTTTAAAGGCTGTCCATTGTTCAATTACAGTTCTGCCTGCCAATCTTTGATTCCAATTTACCTGGGCCAGATCTGTTCTCATCCCACTGAAATTGGCTCTCCTCCAATTAAGTATTTTTACTTTAGAGTGGTCCATGTCCTTTTCCATTGCTATTCTAAACCTTATGATACTATGATCGCTGTTCCTTAAATGTTCCCCCACTGACACTTGCTCCACTTGGCCTGCCTCATTCCCCAGAACTAAATTCAGCAATGCCTCCTTCCTCGTTGGGCTGGAAACGTACTGGTCAAGAAAGTTCTCCTCAACACACTTCAAAAATTCCCTTAATACCTTTGGTTAGCAAAAATCTATCGATCACAGATTTAAAATTATTAATTGAGTTGGAATCTACTGCTTTTGTGGTAGAGAGTTCCACAAAAGGTGAAATAGTGTTTCCTAACTTCTGTCCTAAATGGCCTGACTCTGATTTCAAGGTTATATCCCCTTGACCTAGACGCCCCCCTCTAACAGTGGAAAACATTGACTCAACATCTGTGGTTTTTTTGCTTTTTGTTCAAATATATGTAAGTTTGTCTCATTTCCTTTTGAGAATTTTGATTATTGTATTGTAATTTGTACCAGAACTTTCTGTCAACAGTGCTCGAGCAGCCAGGGAATCTTTCTACAGTTTGTTTTTAAACAGTTTGCGCTCAATTTTAAAAGGGCGGTGGAGGGGGGGGGGGTGTAATTTGTGGGCACCAAACCCTGAAGGGAAGTAGGCGGGTTCCTAATGAGGCCAATTAAAGCCTCCTCTGGATTTCGAGCGCGGCAGCCAGGCTGATTGACAGGAGCTGCACATCTGAGGGGGGGAGAAAGAGAGAGAGAGAGTCCTCATCGGCCATTGCAAGAGAGAGTGGGGGAGGGGGGGAGACAAAGATCGTTGGGGGGAGACATCGGATACCATCGGTGTGGGGAGGAAGAGACGTCGGACATCGGAAGGGGGGAGAGACGTCGGACATCGGAAGGGGGGAGAGACGTCGGACATCGGAAGGGGGGAGAGACGTCGGACATCGGAAGGGGGGAGAGACGTCGGACATCGGAAGGGGGGAGAGACGTCGGACATCGGAAGGGGGGAGAGACGTCGGACATCGGAAGGGGGGAGAGACGTCGGACATCGGAAGGGGGGAGAGACGTCGGACATCGGAAGGGGGGAGAGACGTCGGACATCGGAAGGGGGGAGAGACGTCGGACATCGGAAGGGGGAGAGACGTCGGACATCGGAAGGGGGGAGAGACGTCGGACATCGGAAGGGGGGAGAGACGTCGGACATCGGAAGGGGGGAGAGACGTCGGACATCGGAAGGGGGGGGGTGAGACATCCACCATTGGAGTGGGGGGGAGACGTCGGACATCGGAGCAGGGGGTGCAAATGGCATCATTTGTAAGGTACATTTATTTATTTTATAACAATGGGAAATTTAATTTTATTTAATTTATTTAGTTTATTTTTCATCTGGCCCGGGGTGAATCGGAAGCCAGGGGAAAGCCGTCCAAGTAAGGTCAAAATCTTTTTAAGTGGCCAATATGCCAAAAATTAAGTACCTCAATGAGGTATATTTGTCCCGCTGGCTTTAATTGTGGGGGGGATCTTTTGGGTGCGGGAATGGCGCGCATATCCAGACGTCTCTGGGTCATGCACGTTGTTCAGTGGGTCGGAGCCGGGAATCCTGCCCGCTCCTGATATCTCCGAATTTCTTTGCCCCCCTTGCCCTCAACGCACCCAGACTTTGCTTTTAAATTTGAGCCCTTTTTGTCTGAAAGGTTGTAGGAACCACCCAACACAAGTGGACCTCACCCCTCATGATCAGGTAGGTTGCTTAACCCAGGGCTAACAATTACCCTACTTAACAGTAACACGGTGCTCTGGAATGTATTACATGGTATGCCTTGAATAAGAGTTGCCAACCTTTCCGGTGCGGAGGCCAGTCCTCGGCAGCACTTAATCGGTGCGCGTGAGCGGGCTGGTGAGCTGCGCGAGCGCGGCAGTTATCCAGCGCGAGCACACGAGCAGCGCGGCCCGTCACTCAGCGCCTAGTGATGGACGAGGAGAAGGGCACTGACCAACTGAAAGGTCCGTCAAACCATCATGCAGGTGGGCAATGAACTCATATGACATATTCCAACAACTATTATTCTATATACATATTCAAAAATAAGTTTCAGTGCTGGAACTCAAACTCTGTGTAAATATGAGTCAAGGCTTTTTCTCAAACCAGGCAGACTTATAGAAAAAAATACTACTTGCTCAGGTTTAAATCTCTAACATTCCATCAAATAATATTTCTCTTACCTTGCGACGGTGTCCAATTCTTGCCAAGCACAATAAATATGAGGAATACTTTTAAAAGAAGCCTTCCTAATCTGCCATCTTTGCACTGAAACTCAATGGCCCAGATTTTGCTGAAAAAATAACATGCCTGAATGACACATGCCGTTATTAATTTGCAAATCGGCCAGCAACTACTGGCGAGAAAGAGATACTCCGTGAATTGCGAATCGCCACAAGTCGCTGGCCGAATTGTGCTGCTCTGCTGTTAGCTTCGCAAAAACAGCATCTTGCACTTAACCTCCCCATGAGTTTCATAAATTTGCTGCATTTGCACATTAGTTGACCATTAAACTCACCACAGAAAGTTATGTTTGGTAATTAAGAATGTAAGTACCCTTTAATGACATGATAATTATTAATGACTGCCAATCAACCGCTCATGCCCAGAAAGTGAATAATTAAAAGTGTGGAGTCTCAGTCCTTCAGCTAGTGAATCCTGTGCCATGTGGGGACTCCAGAACACTTTGTGTGTCCCGGAAAGCTTCACGTGCAGGAAGTGCCGCCAACTGCTCAAGCTTGAGCTCAAGAGTTTCTGAACTTGAGGGGTGGCTGGTGTGACTATAGTGCATACGGGAAGCTGAGAGTTTCTTGGATAGCATGTTTCAGGAGGTGGTTACCCCACATCTACAGAGAGTTCAGGAGAAGAGGAAGTGGGTGACCACCAGGCAAACTAGGAGAACAGCAGGCAGTGCAGAAATCCCCAGGGAGTGTGGCACTCACAAATTCAATGTTGAGTACCAGTGAGGGTGATGACACCTCAGGTAGTGCAGTCAGGAGCAAATCCATGGTGCTGTGGGAGACTCGGTTGTACAGGGGGGCTTAAGAAAGTGTAGAAATGGAGTTGTTACAGGGGATTCAATAGTCAGGGGACTAGACAGATGTTTCCGCAGCCGTGAGTCCCGCATGGTATATTGCCTCCCTGTTGCCAGGGTAAAGAATATCACTGAGAGGGTGCAGAACATTTTGAGGGGAGAAGAGGAATAGCCAGAAGTCGTGGTCCACGTGGGAACCAATGACATAGGAAGGAAAAAGGTTGAGGTCTTGCAGTCAGTGTTTCACAAGCTAGGGAGGAAGTTAAAAAGCAGGACCTCAAAAGTAGTAATGTCTGGATTACTCCCAGTGCCACACGCTAATGAGTATAGGAATAGTAGGATAAGACAAGTTAATGTGTGGCTGGAGAAATGGTACAGGAGGGAGGGCTTCAAATCCATGTGGCATTGGAACCAGTTCTGGGGCAGGAGGGACCTGTACAAGCCCGACGGGTTGCACCTTAACAGAGCTGGGACAAATGTCCTCACGGGGAAGTTAGCTAGTGCTGCGGGGGAGGGTTTAAACTAATTTGGCAGGGGGATGGGCACCAAAATGAAATATTAGAAAGGAGAAACAAGGTGAACAGAGGACTGGGAGAGACAAATAGCACTAGAGTAAAGAATAACATGCAGGTACAGCAAGCAATTAGGAAGGCAAATGGTTGGTTAGCCTTTATTGCAAGGAGGTTGGAGCATAAGAGTAAGGAGGTCTTGCTACAATTATATAGGGCTCTGGTTAGACCACACCTGTTGTACTGTGTGTGGTTTTGGTCTCCTTACCTAAGGAAGGATATGCTTGCCTTAGACGGGGTGCAACGAAGGTTCACTAGATTGATTCCTGGGATGAGAGGGTTGTACCATGAGGAGAGATTGAGTAGAATGGGCCTACGTTCTCTGGAGTTTAGAAGAATGAGAGGTGATCTCATTGAAATGTATAAAATTCTTAGAGGGCTTGACAGGATAGGTGCAGAGAGGCTGTTCCATTGGGAGAGTCTAGAACTAGGGGTCATAGTTTCAAGGTAAGTGGTAGCACATTTAGGACAGTGCTGAGGAAAAATTTCTTCACTCAGAGGGTTGTGAATCTTTGGTATTCTCTACCCCGTAGAGCTGTAGACGCTCAGTCATTGAGTATATTCAAGACTGAGATCGATAGATTTTTGGACACTAAGGGAATCAGGGATATGGGGATAGGGCGAGAAAGTGGAGTTGAGTTAGAAGATCAGCCATGATCTTATTGAATATTGGAGCAGGCTCGAGGGCCATATGACCTAATCGTGTTCATATTTCTTATGTTTTTATGTTCATACTAGTTTAGAGATAGGAGGGATCAAACAGGGAGCAAATGCGATGCAGACTAAGATGAGTTTGGAGTGCATGTGTGTAAATGATCGTAGCATGGTAAATAAGGATGGTGAGCTGCAGGCACAAGTCGCCACATGGGACTATGATTAGTGACAATAACAGAGACCTGGCTCAAAGAAAGGGAGGATTGGGTATTTAATATTCTGAGCTACAAGGTATTCAGGAAAGATAGGGAAGGAAATAAAGGAGGGGAGGGGGGGCAATATTGATCAAAGAAACTATTATAGCACTGGAAATGGATGATGTAGTTGGGGGGGTCAAAGACAGAATCTATTTGGTTAGAAGTCAAGAACAAAAGAGGAGCTATTACGCTATTGGGTGTATACTATAGACCACCAAATAGTGGGAAGGAGATAGAGGATCAAATTTTTAGGTAAATTACAGAAAGATGCAAGAACTATAGAGTAGTGATAATGGGGAGTTCAATTATCCCAATATAGACTGGGATAGTAACAGTGTAAAGGACAAAGTCAGGGAGGAATTCCTGAAATGTATACAAGAGAACTTTCTTGATCAGTGTGTTTCCAGCCCTACGAGGAAGGAAGCAGTGCTGGATCTAGTTCTGGGGAATGAAATGGGGCAAATGGAACATGTTTCAGTGGGGGAGCATTTGGGGAACAGTGATCATTAGGTTTACAATAGTTATGGAAAAGGACAAGGAACAGTCAAGTGTAAAAATACTTAACTGGAGGAAGACTAATTTCGGTGAGTTAAAAAGTGATCTTGCCTTGGTGGATTGGAATCATAAATTGATAGGTAAAACAGCAATTGAGCAATGGGAGGCCTTCAAGGAGGAGATGGTTCGGGTACAGAGGAGACACATTCCCACGAGGGGGAATGGAAGGACATCTAGAGCTAGAGCTCCCTCGATGACAAAAGATACAGAAATTAAAATGAAATACAAATGGAGGTTTATGACAATTGTTAGGTTCATAACCAAGCTAAATAGAGAAAATACAGAGGAGATCTGAAAAAGGGAATAAGAGGAGCAAAGAGAGAGTATGAGAATAGATTAGCAGCTAACATAAAAGGGAACCCAAAAGTCTTCTATAAACATAATAATGGCAAAAGGGTAGTCAAAGGAAGGGTGGGGCCAATTAGGGATAAAAAAGGAGATCTCATTGTGGAGGCAGAGGGTATGGCTGAGGTACTAAATGAATACTTCGCATCAATCTTCACTAGAGAAGAGGATGCTGCCAATGTAGCAGTAAAGGAGGAGGTAAGAGCGATATTAGATAGGATAAAAATAGATAAAGGGGAGGTACTTAAAAGAAATTGGCAGTACTCAAAGTATAATAGTCACCCAGTCCAGGTGGGATGCATCCTAGGTTACTGAGGCAAGTAAGGGTAGAAATTGCGGAGACTGTGGCCACAATATTCCAATCATCCTTAGATATCTGGGCGGTCCCAGAGGACTGGAGGATTGCAAATGTTACACTCCTGATCAAAGAAGGGGAAAGAGATAAACCTGGCAAATACAGGCCAGTCAGTCTAACGTTGGTGGTGAGGAAACCTTTAGAGACAATGGCCAGGATTTTAGCCCAGAGCCAGGAAGAGGGTGGGGGGGGGGAGTCGAATCGCGAATGGGAAACCCGGAAGTACGGGTTTCCCGGACATCCTTACTGTTTTGATGTCGGGATGTCTTTGATTTTTTTTTGTCAATTTCCCGTCTGACAGGCTGGTCTGATTGACAGGCTGGTCTCAGTGGGACGGGAGCAGAGCGAGGAAGAGCATGTCTTTAGGTAAGTGTTCAAGTAAGACTTAGATTGTATGGATGGAGGGGGCATGGGTGGTCATGGGGGCATATGGGGTCATGGGGGCTTCGGTGGGCATGGGGGTGACTGGTGAGGCGAGTCAGTCATGGGGGGGTGGTCAGTCATCGGGGATCAGTCATCGGGGGAGGTCGAGGGTCAGCCATCGGAGGTCAGCCATCGAGGGTCAGCCATCGAGAGGGACCAGAGGGCAGTCATCGGGGGGGTGGGCGATCGAATGTCAGTCCCCGGGGTGGTGTCAGGATTGGGGGTCACCGTGGGAGTCACGATCGTTGGGGGAGGTTGTGATAGTTGGGGAGGGGGGGTGGGGGTCGCAATCGTTGTGAGGGTCGCGGCAAGTAGACTTGCTGGGCCTGGGGAAGCACTCCTGCTCCTCCGGGCCCACATGCTGTGCTATAAAGGCACCTACCTGCTGTTTTGGGCCTTCTCGCCTCCCCTCACGTGGCGCAAAGTAGAAGACCCGGGAATCCTGGCCCCCAAAGGTTGAAATCGCAAAACCTGAAAAAATGGAGGCCCGCAGCCTCCTTGAAAAGTTTAAGTGACCAACCCGCCTCCTGAGAGCGGGTTGGTTGCCCGCCCCTCGTCCCACCTCGGTGAAAACAGGAAATGGGTGGGTTGGAGGCGTGTTGGAGGCGGGTCTGAAATTGTTGCAATTTTCAGTGCCCCCCCCTCCCACTCCTGGCTCCCAACCCTCCTGTTTTTCCCATTTAAAATGCTGCCCAATAATCCGGGACAAAATTAATTGGCATTTGGTAAAGTATGAGCTAATAAATGAAAGCCAGCACGGATTTGTTAAAGGGAAATTGTGTTTAACTAACTTGATTGAGTTCCTTGTTGAAGGGTTGATGATGGTAGTACTTCAACAGTGTTTCTAGTGCAGCTCATAACCTGCACCTTTGTTTCCCAGTTTGGATGGATTGTTAGACACAATATTATGCATTAAAAAAGTTTACTTAGACTCAATCAGAACGCAGGATATTTGCAATGCTGTAAATGACTCAGATACATTAAACTGGGCACCATTTTGATGATAAATGCAAACACACTTGTTTCAATTAAGCAAAGCAACTTGACTTGAAGTAAATCGCTTTGTTTGATGCATGCCACATCCCAATCTACTGATAAGCAGGCTACGTTCCTGCAGAACCTACCCAATGCTGACCCCAGTATCAGTGGTTTGAGAATGGATTTGGCCCGGGTAAACTGGAATCAAAGATTGGCAGGCAAAACCGTAATCGAACAATGGACGGCATTTAAAGAGGAGATGGTTCGGGTACAGTCTAGGTACATTCTCACGAGGGTGAAAGGTAGGGCAACTAAAGCCATAGCTCCCTGGATGACGCCAGAGATAAGAGAGTAAGATGAATCAGAAAAAGGGGGCGTATGACAGATGTCAGGTTGATAACCAGGCTGCACATAGAAAGTAAAGAGAAGTGAAAAAAGAAATAAGAGGGGCCAGTGGAGAGTATTCCATCACACTCCTGACTTGTACCTTGTAGATGGTGGCAAGAGGAATCAGGAGGTCAGTCACTCGCCGCAGGATACCCAGCTTCTGACCTGCTCTTGTAGGCGACGATGAAGAAATGACAATATATTTCCAGCTCAGGATGGTGTGTGACTTGAAGGGGAACGTGCAGGTGGTGTTGTTCCCATGTGCCTGCTGCCCTTGTCCTTCTAGGTGGTAGAGGTCGCGGGTATGGGAGGTGCTGTTGAAGAATCCTTGGTGAGTTATTGCAGTGCATCCTGTGGATGGTACACACTGCAGCTACGGTGTGCTCGTGGTGGAGGGAGTGAATGTTTAAGGTGGTGGATGGGGTGCCAATCAAGCGAGCTGCTTTGTCCTGGATGGTGTCGAGCTTCCTGAGTGTTGTTGGAGCTGCACTCATCCAGGCCAGTGGGGAGTATTCCATCACACTCCTGACTTGTGCCTTGTAGATGGTGGAAGGGCTTTGGGGAATCAGGAGGTGAGTCACTCGCCGCAGAATACCCAGCCTCTGACCTGCTCTTGCAGCCACAGTATTTTTGTGGCTGGTCCTGTTAAGTTTCTGGTCAATGGTGATCCCCAGGATGATGACGGTGGGGGATTGGGCAATGGTAATGCCAATAAATGTCAAGGGGAGGTGGTTAGACTTTCTCTTGTTGGAGATGGTCATTGCCTGGCACTTGTCTGGCGTGAATGTTACTTGCCACTTATCAGCCCAAGCCTGGATGTTGTTCAGGTCTTGCTGCATGCGGGCACAGACTGCTTCATTATCTGAGGCATTGCGAATGGAACTGAACACTGTGCAATCATCAGCAAACATCCCCACTTCTGAACTTATGATGGAGGGTGTAGGGGGTGGTGGTATGTGTCAGCTTCACCTCTGACTTCTGAGCGGTTCGAATCGCTCCCATTCCCTGGGTTCTAGACCTTGGACTTATTTGGGGGTTGTGACAAAGTGCAGCAGACAACTGGTTTTGGTGCAAGAAACTTTGATCTTTATTCAAGAGGGAAAATACAGCACAACAATCTTAACACTCTAATAAAATGAGGAACACTTCAGTACACACGAGGGAAATTATAGCAGAAAGATACCTCACCCCTCCCAATCCCACTATACTAGCTAAGTTGGACTCTAAAGGACCAGAGATAATGCTCACCAAACGAATCCTTTATAGTAATTCACCCAGAGGTAGGTCAGAAATAGATGGTAGAGTGGAAACTTTGCGGATCTTCGGTTTTCTCCCGAGTTGGTTTTCTTTGGTCGCGGTGGCCAAATATTACCCGGTTGGTTGGTGGCAATATTCGGTTGGTTGTTTCGTAAGTCCCTTGTTGCTGCGAGGTGTCTGATAGTCGCTGGGGCTGTTGCTCTGGTTTCTTCTTGTGTGTTGGCCTGCTTCTAGAGCTGCTGACCTTCTCTCTGTTGCCCCTCGCCTTGTTGAACTGTCTCCTCCCGAGCTGTTGAACAATCCTTTGCCCTTGCAGGTCTGGCTGACCGGTTCTCCCACGTAGGGTTTGTTGGTTTCGCCGGAAGCTGCTTTCCTTCCAGAGACAGGCAGAACAAGACAAGCAGCACACAAGCGCCAGCAAGAACCAGCGAGAGAGAGAGAGAGAGAGCGAGGTTTCGAGTTTCCACTTCTATATCCCTCTCTAACAATGGTCTTCGTCACTTTTTTTTTTAAAAGGCACTTCATGTCTGTTTAAACAGTTCTTACAAAGTCCTTAAGAATCTTTGATGGCTTTTTGATGGTCCCTCATCATGTTGCAATTGCTTCTCCTGATGGGTCATTCTTAATTCCGATTTTTAGAGCTTGTCACACAAGGCTTCCTTTTGTATCCAACGTCCTAGGTGTTGATCGGTTTTGCTTTAAAACAAAGATATGGCCTCACCATGTCTGAAGCAGTTGCCTCTTTCAATGGCCGACTGCCTTTCGAATTAGTACTGAGTGTTGACCACCTGCTGTAGGTTTTGCATTAAAACAGAGACATATCTGAAGCAGTAATTCTCCCACATTCCACTGTGTGTGTGTTTTTGATTCGTCTGGTGACCTCTCACCTATCCTTCCATCTTAGGATTTTAGTCAATGGCCAAAGCTTTCCATACTCAGGGAAAAGGTGAATTCCAAAGTCCTTTTCTTTTTTTCTTTAGAGTTTTTCTCCGAGTTTTGGGGGATCTGTGAATTTTGAGAATCTTACAAGGGAAGGTCATTGATGAAGCAGCTGAAGATGTTTGGGCTTAAGACACTAACCTGAGGAACTCATGCAGCAATATTGTGGGGCTGAGATGATTGGCCTCCAACAACCACTACCACCTTCCTTTGTGCTAGGTATGACATCAGCCACTGGAGAGTTTCCCCCTGATTCTCATTGACTTCAATTTTACTAGGGCACCTTGGTGCCACACTCGGTCAAATGCTGCCTTGATGTCAAGGGCAGTTACTCTCACCTCACCTCTGGAATTCAGCTCTTCTGTCCATATTTGGACCAAGGCTGTAATGAGGTCTGGAACCGAGTGGTCCTGGCAGAACCCAAACTGAGCATCGGTGAGCAGGTTATTGGTGAGTAAGTGCCGCTTGATAGCACTGTCGACGACACCTTCCATCACTTTGCTGATGATTGAGAGTAGACTGATGGGGTGGTAATTGGCCGGATTGAATTTGTCCTGCTTTTTGTGGATAGGACATACCTGGGCAATTTTCTACTTTGTCGGGTAGATGCCAGTGTTGTAGCTGTACTGGAACAGTTTGGCTAGAGGCGCAGCTAGTTCTGGAGCACAAGTCTTCAGCACTGCAGCGGGGATGTTGTTGGGGCCCATAGCCTTTGCTGTATCCAGTGCACTCAGCCGTTTCTTGATATCACGTGGAGTGAATCGAATTGACTGAAGACTGGCTTCTGTGATGGTGGGGATCTTGGGAGGAGGCCGAAATGGTTCATCCACTTGGCACTTCTGGCTGAAGATGGTTGCAAACGCTTCAGCCTTGTCTTTTGCACTCACGTGCTGGACTCTGCCATCATTGAGGAGCCTCCTCCTCCTGTTAGTTGCTTAATTGCCCACCACCATTCACGATTGGATGTGGCAGGACTATAGAGCTTTGATCTGATCCATTGATTGTGGGATTGCTTGGCTCTGTTATAGCATGCTGCTTCCGCTGTTTAGCATGCATGTAGTCCTGAGTTATAGCTTCACCAGGTTGGCACCTCATTTTTAGGTGCTGCTCCTGGCATGCTCTTCTACACTCCTCATTGAACCAGGGTTGATCCCTTGGCTTGATGGTGATGGTTAGAGTGAAGGATATGCCGGGCCATGAGGTTACGATTCTGCTGCTGCTGATGGCTCACAGCGCCTCATAGATGCCCAGTTTTGAGCTGCTAGATCTGTTCTGAATCTAACCCATTTAGCATGGTGGTAGTGCCACACAACACGATGGACGGTGTCCTCAGTGTGCAGGAAGACTGTGTGGTGGTCACTCCTACCAATACTGTCATGGACAGATGCATCTGCGACAGTTAGGTTGGTGAGGACGAGGTCAAGCAAGTTTTCCCCTTGTGTTGGTTCTCTCACCACCTGCCGCAGGCCCAGTCTGGCAGCTATGTCATTCAGGACTCGGCCAGCTCGATCAGTGGTGGTGCTACCGACCCACTCTTGGTGATCAACTTTGAAGTCCTCCATCCAGAGTACATTCTGTGCCCTTGCTACTCTCACTGCTTCCTCCAAGTCATGCTCAACATGGAGGAGGACTGATTCATCAGCTGAGGGAGGGCGGTAGGTGGTAATCAGCAGGAGGTTTCCTTGTCCATGTTTGACCTGATGCCATGAGAATTCATGGGGTCCATAATCAATGTTGAGGACTCCCAGGGCCACTCCCTCCTGACTGTATACCACTGTGCTGTGGTGGGTCTGTCCTGCCGGTGGGACAGGACATACCCAGGGATGATGATGGAAGAGTCTGGGATGTTGGCTGAAAGGTATGATTCTATGAGTATGGCTATGTCAGGCTGTTGCTTGACTAGCCTGTGGGACAGCTCTCCCAATTTTGACACAAGTCCCCAGATGTTAGGGAGGAGGACTTTACAGGGTCAACTGGATCTTGATTTTCCTTTGTCGTGCCCGGTGCCTAGTGGTCTGATGCCAGGTGGTCCATTCGGTTTTATTCTTGTTATATCTTTTTGAAGCAGGATTGTACAACTGACTGGTATGCTCGGCCCCATTTCAGAGGGCAGTTAAGAATCAGCCACATTGCTGTGGGTCTGGAGTCACATATAGGCCAAATCAGGTAAGGACGGCAGGTTTCCTTCCCTAAAGGACATTAGTGAACCAGGTGGGTTTTTACGACAATCCAGTAGTTTCATAGTCACCCATTACTGATACTAACTTTTTATTCCAGATTTTATTTACTTAACTGAATTTAAATTCCCCAGCTGCCATGGCGAAATTTGAACTCATGTCTCTTGGAATATTAGTCCAGACCTCTGGATCATTAGTCCAGTATTATAAACACTATGCTACTGTACCCGCTACTTAAAGTAGATAAGTCACCCGGTCCGGTGGTCTTGGTTGCTGAGGGAAGTAAGGATGGAAATTGCAGAGGTGCTGGCCATAATCTTCCAATTCTCCTTAGATATGGGGGTGATGCCAGAGGACTGGAGCATTGCAAATGTCATACTATTGTTTAAAAAAGGATGTAAGGATAAACCCAGCAACTACAGGCCAGTCAATTTAACCTCACTGGTGGGGACAAAATTAATAGTCACTTGGACAAGTGTGGATTAATAAAGTAAAACCAGCACAGGTTTGTTAAAGCAAATCATGTTTAACTAACTTAGAATCATAGAAAGGTTACAGCACGGAAGGAGGCCATTTGGCCCATCGAGTCCGCATCGGTTCTATGGAAGAGCAATCCAGCTAGCCCCACTCCCCCGCCCTTTCCCCATAGCCCTGCAATTTTTTTCCTTTCAAGTACTTATCCAGTTCCCCTTTGAAGGCCATGATTGAACCTGCTTCCACCACCCTCTCGGGCAGTGCATTCCAGATCCTAACTACTTGCTGTTTAAAAAAGTTTTTCCTCATGGCACCTTTGGTTGTTTTGCCAATCACCTTAAATCTATGTGCTCTGGTTCTTGACCCTTCCACCAACAGTTTCTCTCTACCTACTCTATCTAGACCCTTCATGATATTGACTACCTCTATCAAATCTCCCCGCAACCATCTCTGTTCCAAGGAGAACAACCCCAGCATCTCCAGTCTATCCATATAACTAATGTCCTTCATCCCTGCAATCATTCTAGTAAATCTCTAGTAAGACATGATTGAGTTTTTTGATGAGGTAACAGAGAGGGTTGATGAGGGCAATACAGTTGATGTTGTGTATCTGGACTTTCAAAAGGCGTTTGATAAAGTGCCACACAATAGGCTTGTCAGCAAAATTGAAGCTCGTGGAATAAAAGGGGCAGTGGCAGCATGGATACAAAATTGGCTAAATGACAGGAAACAGAGAGTAGCGTTGTTTTTCGGACTGGAGGAAGGTATACAGTGGTGTTCCCCATTGATATATATTAATGATTTGGACTTGAGTGTGCAGGGCACAATTTCAAAATTTGCAGATGACACAAAACTTGTAAGTGTAGTAAACAGTGAGGACGGTAGTAATAGACTTCAAGAGGACATAGACAGGCTGGTGGAATGGGCGGACACATGGCAGATGAAATTTACCGCAGAGAAGTGCAAAGTAATACATTTTGGTAGGAAGAATGAGGAAAGGCAATATAAACTAAATGGTACAATTCTAAAGGGGGTGCAGGAACAGAAAGACCTGGGGACAGATGTGCACAAATCTATGAAGGTGGCAGGACAGGTTGTGAAAGTAGTTAAAAAAGCACAAGGGCTTTATAAATAGAGGCATAGAGTACAAAAGAAAGGAAGTTATGTTGAACCTTTATAAAACACTGGTTCGACCACAACTGGAGTACTGTGTCCAATTCTGGGCACCGCACTTCAGGAAGGATATGAAGGCCTTAGAGAGGGTGCAGAAAAGATTTACTAGAATGGTTACAGGGATGAAGAACATCAGTTGCAAGGATAGACTGGAGAAGCTGGGGTTGTTCTCCTTAGAGCGGAGAAGGTTAAGAGGAGATTTAATAAAAGTGTTGAAATCATGACTGGTTTAGATAAAGTAAATAAAGAGAAACTGTTCCCATTGGCGGAAGGGTCAAGAACCAGAGGACACAGATTTAAGGTGATTGGCAAAGAATCAAAGGCGACATGAGGAAAAACTTTTTTATGCAGCAAGTAGTTATGATCTGGAATGCGCTGCCTGAAAGGGTGGTGGAAGCAGATTCAATCGTGGTTTTCAAAAAGAAATTGGATAAATACTTGAAGGAAAAAAATTTGCAGGGCTACAGGGAAAGACTGGGGGAATGGGACTAACAGGATTGCTCTTACAAAGAGCCGGTACAGGCTCGATGGGCTAAATGGCCTCCTTCTGTGCTGTAACAATTCTATGATTCTAATACATGTTCTTTATCTTCAAACAATGAGGGTAATAATGCAGTTGTGGTGCAGTAACACCAGCTTAGAGTGCCCAATGCTCGAGTGGCCCCAGCAGCCCCTGAATAGGGAGAGAAATAGCTGCAGCAAGTGCATGCAGCAACATAATTTCACTTAATGAATAGAGCAGTTTTGGAGATGCTGCTGGAGAAGGTGCTGCACATAAGTGGAGCTGACGACCTATGTTGGACAGTGAACAGTAGCAGCACAGCAGCCTGGATGGAGCTGGCAGAAAAAAAATCAACATTGTCCCACCTTGAACCTAGGAACAGGTGAAAAAGAAATTTGCTGGTCTCAGGATGGTTGCCAAGTTAGGTTCTGCTCACATGTAGCTTAATTTTAAGATATTAGGAAAATACACAACATTCTAACAGCTGTTCACATATTTTCCAAAAGTACAGGCTTGCCCATGTTTTACCAGGGCACCATGTATGCTGCCATGACAATGCATTTGCCCTGTAGCTTATTACAACAGTCATCAAGCAAGCAGCCAACACAAGGGGGTTGAATTTCCAAATGTTCTCCCAATTGTCCCCTGTAATTTTGGAGGAAGACCTGTGGAAACTCTGGAGAAATGGTGTAAAGGCATTGATGTTGCTTCTCCGGGGTTTGCAAGGGTGTTTCACCAAAGTTACGATGGACGATCGGGAGAACCCCTGTGGAGGACCCACAAACCCAAGTGTTTGCATAATATATGTTCACAGACTCACATCAGATGACTGCTGGCCAGGGCACTGGATGGCACACATTCTCAGATTCTTCTTTCCAACATATGTCGATTTTCTATCTACATGTAGGAAACGGCCACACATAATGGCTCATGCAGACTGGAAGGGGACACCAAAGTGTGAACCTTGATTTACAAGGAGTGGACTCTGGAGATTCTGCACATGGGAGCAATAAGGAAATTCAGGGTAGGCACACCTAATTTTGCTGAAACAAAATCTTGGAGCTCTGGAGAAAAACTGCTCGTGTCGCAGCAGCACAAGCTACTATCACACTTTGTTGGCGAGCTGCCTGTTACTCTTCGCAGCTCGCAGGCTTAATGGAAATGAGGCCCGAGGCCCAATTTCAGGGGCGCAAGAATTTCTAGGCCACAATGGCTGAGCCATATTAAGAAGGGTGGCCAAAAGGGAGATGGAAAGGCATAAGGGTTTAGGGAGGTAGTTCCGGAGTGCAGGATCAGAATGGCTGAAGGAAGAGCCACCAATGTCAATGCAAACTTCATCCAGGCTAAGGTTTGTGTAAAATAAAGTAGATAATAGGAATGCAACACATCAACACATTATTTATTGCTTTACTAGTAGTGAAAGGTAACAATCTATTTCAACAACTGAAGTTTTTTATGCAGTTAGAGGCCATTCAAGAGTAAACAAATCCAACCATTGTGTTTTGATTCACAGTAACATCCAACAATGGACCATTAAGGCCGCATCATTGAGACACTGTAACATTTGTAAATTATTCTCATTTAGTTTAACTTAATTACAGCATCAACATAAATCATTTCAAAGTCATTATGAAACAGTTTTAAACATATTTTATCTATGATCATTAAATAATTTTGACCAGCTATCCAGTTTCATCTATGGAATAAGTTTGTTAGATGATTGGTGAACAGTGTTAAGTTTGATAATTTTGTGATTGTTGATTGCTAGGATCACTTCATAAAAGCAAAGGTGTGTGAATTGTGAAATTCCACAATTTTTTTTTCATGAAAGACACTTTGTGATTAGTATGCTGGGAATGATGCCTCACAGCCATATCCTCTCTGCTGATTCATGTACAGTTTTAGTACCATGATAACCAATATTGAAGTGACTGTGACCAGAACCATCAAAGGCAGGGCAAATAGCAATTTGGATTCAATAGTTGTCTTCTAAGTAGTGTCTTTTTTGCAGCCCTGCAAGATATTTAAAGAACAATTTTTTCAATCAGTTACCTAATCATTTGATATATATTTTAAATTTTCAAATAACTTAATTTAATGCAATGCCATGCAATAACGTTATGAAGCTAATTTAGAATGAAAAAACTTAACAAATAATTTACATACTGAAAGTTAACTAAGTGAGGGTAATAGTGCTATAAAATGCAAAGCATTAGTGTACACTCTGCAAACTTCATTTCTCAATTTGCTATGCTTTTTGATGATATAAATCTGGAAGCTGATATTGGGGTACTACTGAGGGATTAATTGAAGATTACTATGGGTTCTTGACGTTTGTAAAGTAAGCTACTTAACATATTTACTCAATATGTAAGCTTAAAAAGTGGGCTGTAGGTCCCATGCAACAGGCCAGCCAACAGAGAAAAATTGCTCCATCCCCCCACTCCCCTGGCCCTGGCCTCGGCCTCGCTGAGCTTTGCTCCTTCTTTCCCCCCTTGCTCCTCTCCCTCCAGTCTAGCTGTGTTTCATCCCCATCCCTTATGGCTGCCTTCATCAGCTGCAGTTCGTTCTTGGGTCTTGGGCCGTGCTTTTGGTGAAAGGCAGCGAGGAGGGCCCTGCAGAGTGTGAAAGAGTGGCAAGAGTGGAGTCCCATGCATGCACATCATCGAAAACCGGATATTCTCATTCCCTGTCAATATTCAATCCCTAAATTTTTCGCTGAAAGTTTTTTTTTGTGTCACAGAGAGATTGATGATTGCAGCAGAACCCGAGGGATCTTTATGAGGCAGTTTGATGCAAATGGAGTTAGCCAGTCAAGCAGGCTTTGACCATAGCAAATGACTACCTAGTCAAGGTGATGGTCATTGAAAAATCAATAGCAAGAAAAGCCTTTTGCAAAAGCAGAATTTGGAAAAATTACAAGTCCACTGTTGAGGAGGAGAAAAATTCATCTAAATAACAGAGAAAAATGGTTTGGAGCAATAAGAATGGAAGAATCAACAAACAAATAATATTACTTGCACCTTAAGCAAATACTGCAATTCCACCTAGCTTGGTAGGACAAAACATTTTTATAATGTAAATAACTTGGAATAAGAGGTTTAGGGAAGGGGAGAACAATGTTACTTGCAACTTAAACAGGTTCCTCTCATTTACTCACACACAAAGCAACATGCCAAGTTTTGCATGCAACATGTATATACTATGTAAGACTTCTCAGCTTAATGTTCAATCTTATTAGGCGACATAAGAACCAAAAGTGAAGAACTGATTTAGCTGTAGTAATGTACAGGGTTACAAACAACTCAACATAAATTCACATACATGCATTGTGGCCAAAACACATTGGCACTTGGAGACTGTAGAACAAATATATCACTGAACCTTTGTCTTTCATATCAGTGACATGTCCAACATTTATATCTTGTGTCAATCATGTGACATATTGCTTCAGTATATTTGCTGTTACAGCAATATATAAACTCCTAACACATTTAAACTGAAGTAAACATGAGTAAACATGCTGCAAGTCCTAGTCTATCTGTGAGCAATGCCACAGATGATCCATTAGTGAGAACAAAATATTTGTCTGTGCAACGAATGTTATAGAGCTGAAGAGGTCAGTTTCTGTTCCACTTTCTATAAATGCATTACATTTATAAAAAGTGAATCAACATAAAGTATCACTCATTTATTCATTCATTTAAATAATTTGGTTTCATTTAACACAACTTTTGAAAGCAATAAAATGTTGACTTGTGTTCATAACTTCACTAACATGATATGTAATTGCTATCAGTGAGTGAGAGGATATGGGGCTAGAGACTGGGCCGTGTAACGCCCATTTTTCAGGCGCTACGCGGCCTCCTAAGGTCCCAAAATGGTGTCCAGAATACACGCACACAGGTAACGAACGCCGACATCATGTAAAGTAGAGAGAATATGCGTTAGATTAGAGTGCAACGCTGATTTAAAGGGATAGACACCATTTTGGCACTCAGCGCTCCAGCGAACTTTCTCAACCACGAATTGCTAAACATGTCTTAGATGGCCTGGAGGACCTCCCACCAGCGCTATTTAAAGGGATCGTGCAGGTGTTGCAGGCTAATGGCTGGATTATTGATTCTGGCTGCTGGTACAATTGTACATGTTTGATGAAGCTTCATATATTGGATAGAGTTGCTATAGTATATAAAGGGTGGTTTGGCAGGTCCTGCATTACCGTTGGTGTCATTTATAACAGTGTGCTGAACAAGATTCCTTGCAACCATGGGTGGCCTGCTAGGGCTGCCACTGGGCATAGAACACGACTGGGAGCATGCAGAGAGGCCACGCAGAGCAGGTCATGCTGCGAGGAGATGGAGGAGGAGGAGTCGCAGGGCAATGAGCAGTAGGCCATACCCCATGAGGGCCTTCAGGGAACAATACTCTTACCTCAACATGAGCGAAGATCAGTACATCCAACGGCTGCGGTTCACCAAAGAGATCGTGACGGCGATATGTCAACTACTGCAGCCACAACTGCAGCCTCAGAGCGGGGCAAGGACAGCATTACCTGTGGCTGTCAAGGTAACCGTGGCGCTGAACTTTTACGGCTTTGGATCCTTTCAGGCCTCTGCTGGCGATATGTGCAACATCTCGCAAATTGCAGTGCACTGCTGCATAAGGAAGGTCACGGAGGCTCTGTACGAGCTGTGCAACGGGTTCATCACGTTCCCACTTGACAGATAGAAGCGGAACAAGCGAGCACAAGGGTTTGCTCGCATTGCAGGCTTTCCCATAGTGCAGGGTGCCATTGACTGCACGCATATAGTCTTGCGTGCTCCACATCTCAACTCGGCCATCTTTATGAACAGAAAGGGGTTCCACTCCCTCAGTGTGCAGCTGGTGTGTGACCACACGCAGTGCATCATGCAGGTCAATGCCTGCTACCCTGGCAGTAGTCACTGCGCCTTCATTATGCGGCAGTTCAATGTCCCAACTATCTTTGCACCAGCTCGGCAAGTGAAAGGCTGGCTACTGGGTGACAAGAGTTATCCCCTCATGAAGTGGCTCCATGACTCCAGTCAGGCATGCATGCACACATGCAGAACAGGCATACAACGAGAGCTATGCAGCCACACGGAACGTCGTTGAGCACACCGTAGGCCTCCTAAAGCAACGCTTCCACTGCCTGGTCTGTTCTGGTGGAGCCCTGTAGTACTCAGCTGAGCAGGTGTCAAGATTGATCGTGCTATGCTGCATGCTGCACAACCTCACCCATAAGAGGGAACAGCCCTTGCTACCGTCTATCTGGCAAGACCTTGAGCCAGAAGCAGAGGAAGAGGTGGACAAGGAAGAAGAAGCTGAGGAGGAGGAAACATAGAAACGTAGAAAATAGGATCAGGAGTAGGCCATTCGGCCCTTCGAGCCTGCTGCACCATTTTATATGATCATGGCTGATCCTCTATTTCAATACCATATTCCCGCTCTCTCCCCATACCTCTTGATGCCTTTTGTGTCTAGAAATCTATCTAGCTCCTTCTTAAATATATTCAGTGACTTGGCCTCCACAGCCTTCTGTGCTGGAGAATTCCACAGGTTCACCATCCTCTGAGTGAAGAAATTTCTCCTCATCTCAGTCCTAAATGTCCTACCCCGTATCCTGAGACTGTGACCCCTCGTTCTGGACTCCCCAGCCAGGGGAAACATCCTCCCTGCATCCAGTCTGTCTAGCCCTGTCAGAATTTTATATATTTCAATGAGATCCCATCTCATTCTTCTAAACTCGAGTGAATACAGGCCGAGTTGACCCAATCTCTCTTTTTACGACAATCCTGCCATCTCAGGAATCAGTCTGGTGAACCTTCGAGGAGGAGGAGGAAGAAGAGGCGGAGGAGGAGGAAGAGGCTGAGGAGGAGACGGAGGAGGAAGTGGAGGAAGATGCAAGGAGGCAACAAGGTGCACAGGCCCTGTCTGCCAGGGCTCTGCGAGCTTACCTTACTCGTGAGTGATATCACTAACCTCAATGACACCTCCCAAGTCAACAACAGTCCCAGACTCCCCTCCTTTCCTCTCCCACATGACCATCAAATTGCCCCCGTTATGACGTTATGATTACACATTGCTTCCTCCCGCAGCCCACCGCATAAATAAAAACCACCACTAACTGCGACTTCAAATCCAAATTTATAACGTAACACATACTCAAGTATCAAACAGGAAACCATTCACCCTTGTGCATTCCCTCAGTGCCTGTCGTTCGTGTGCCTTTACCTTTCCTAGTGCTCCTACGAGGTGCATCCCCAGAGCCTGGAGCATGGGTGGTGGAAGGCTGCTGGCCTTCAATTGAGGAGTGTGCAGATGGCCTTGGAGGATGGCCTCGAGCAGCTCTGGGCCGGGAGGGCCCAGCTTCAGACTACACCATCTCGGCCTGGGCTGCAGCAGTCTGGCCTTTCTAACTGACAGGCAACAGCAAGGGCACTGGCGGAGTGGCAGGGGTGGGAGCAGGAATGCTGTTGTTCGGAGCGAGGACAGCAGGATCGACTGCCATGGTGCCACTGTCTCTCGCAAGGGTCGGCACCTCACCACTCCTAGTGATCAGCTGGAGAACGGATTGCTGGAATGCTGTGTCGCTCTGGAAGCCCCGTTCCATCAGCGGTACCCAAGGCTACGATAGCACCAATCTATGCTTCCGAAGCAGCAGTCTGAGCTGCCATAGCAGCTATCTGAGCTTCAACTGAAGCATGCAGACCTTTGATGACATCAATTTGTGCTGCAATGGAAGCCGCAACATCAGTCATCAGACGTTGCATCATGGTGGGTTCCACAGGTGTGCTGATAGAGCTGACCACTCATTCCATGTGGGTAAGGATGGGCTCTAAGTTCTGCCCAAAGCCCTGTGCCAAGCTCGAGGTGGACTCCTTCATGCCCCTTGACATTGTGCGCAGGCTTTCTGGCAGGTTTTCCAATGCACCAAGCATTTGGTGGTGTACGCCCATCAACCATCTTCTGTAGCCTGACCCATCGAAGTCATCATCTGACCCCTCTGGTGAGCTGGCTCCTGCGGTATCCATTCCCCCCGCCCCGGCTCCTGCGCACTTGTGGCCGGTGTCTCACCACATGCAGATCCCTCCTCCAACCTAGCCTCTAAAGGACGCGCAGTGTCAGTATCTGAGCTGGTGGATGCGAGTGCCAGATCAAGTGATGGTGTGGCTTTGTTATCACTGTCATCCTCCCCCTTCACCTCGGACGGTGTCGGGTCCAGTTCTTGGGCACCTGCAATGACAAAGGGAGACGGGTTGAGTTGTGGAGCGGGGATAGGAGTGAGAAAGGCGTGGGTGCTGCTACCATTTGCAGCACGTGTGTCAGAAAAGATTGTGGGATGAGGGAGATGTGGGAAATGAGAAGGAGGATTAGGTATGTAAAAACCCCCTTCATCGGGACCTCTAACGCCACCAGTGGCCACGGCTGCAGCGACGTTCTGCCCAATAATGCACAGCACGGTCTCCTCCAGAGGGGCGAGGACATATTGGCATACCTGTCCTCCCTTGGGTCTTTCAGTCTGCCAGCTGTTATACGCCACCTCCTTCTTCAAGACAGAAGGAAGTGTGTCAGTGAGTGTCCTGCAATGTGTTTGGATGATGTGCCTCTCATGGTTGAATAGCTGCCAGTGTGTGTGACCTGTGAGTGGTGGTTGTGTGGATCGCAAGAGTGCCACTATGGAGGTGAGATGCAGCATCCGAAGTGTAGCATTGTGTACTGATGGGCAGCATTTGGCATTGAATGGCGGAGCAGGCTCGAGGGGCCATATGGCCTACTCCTGCTCCTATTTCTTATGTTCTTATGTTTGTGGGTGGGTGGGTGAGGTGGGGTGTTGTGCATGGAGCAGTGCTGTGGTTGGTAGGACGTGCCATTCGACACTTGAATTCATTCACCTTGACCACTCATGTCAAATCATTGAACTTTTTCTGGCACTGTATCCACGTGCGTGGTGCTATACTACTGCCATTCACCTCCACGGCCACTTCCTCCCATTGCCTCCACAATTGGTGTCAGGAGGGTCTCCTGCCAGCATGCAGGTACAGGATGGCTCTCTGTTCCTGGACTCCATGCACTAAGGCCTCCAGTGCGCTGTTGGAGAACCTCAGCGCACGCTGTCTTGCTGCTGCAGCCAGTCGGCCTGTCCTCCTGCAGTGCTTCCATTGACAGTGCACCTCCCTTTTAAGAGGTGTGGGCCGCCTTTACCTAGTGCTGGCCACGCCCCATATCAGGACTCCTGCTGGTACGAGCAGCCACTTAATGGCGCGGGTAATGCTGGCTGCACGTAGAAGTCATACATGTTAAATCATTATCCTTCCATTCTAATTTAAACGGCATTGAACAAGACAAGAAATGTGACAGACTTACTGGTATGCATTGGCAGAGAACGGTAATATGCAGTAAAGCCATGATTAGTTCCCATGTTATCAGATCTAAAATGAACTGTCATACTGTTGGATGATGATGTAAATATTAGGTTTGATCCACTACATATTGTTGCAATCAAAGTAGAATTTGTTGAAGGCCCATCATATATTGAAACATAATCATATTTGCAATTTGGTGCAAATTCCAGCCTGGGGAGAGAATGATCATAGATTGAAAATATATTTTGCAGTAATCTCTTTTTTACATGATCAATTTAGTTCATAACCCATGCAACACATATCCATGCACATACAAACACCATGAGGAGACACTGGACACCTATCCAAAACATAAAGAAGCATGGAACAGGATCGGCCATTCAGTCATCCAGCCCAATCTTTTCACAGGTAAGATACAATTTGCCTTAACATGGATGCTTACCAATTAATTTAATCTCCTGAGGGAATATTTCTGTAATATTTGTCTTTGATATTTAATGTAACCAAGAAAGATGCCAGAATATCTTTGCAGCTACAATTTCCATTCTTCAACCCAGGCTCATTTCTTTCTATTCTAATTTTGAAGCAGTGCCCTCAGCATCATTGCCCCCAGAATATGATTTTTTCATTGATCATAATATTTTGTTTTGAAAGCGGGCCCAAAGGATTTCCAACACTTATGAGGCTGTTGGAAAAAGCAAAGTTGGAAAATCTGCAACTTTTCTGCAACAGAACATGAGGGGACTTGTGGCAAATTATCTATAAACCAACCATTACCCCACTCCCTCTGAAAATGTGATTCAAGAATAAATTAAGTCAGAAAGATTGGTGTGGCGATTGACACACTATATTGAGGTATAGTGTTTGGCTTTGCAGGATTAAACAGAAACTGATAACTGTTTATCTTCCTGCTCCATCTCCAGCTGGAGACCATAGAGTTGAGCAGGGATCAGCATCTTTCCTTACTTGGATAACTCATAAACTCAATATTGATTATTCTCCAGCCTTGACTGATACTGAGATGTTGAGTTGTGTTCAGCTGATAGAACTCAGTGAGAAGCTGAGTGACAGCTGACCAGAGAGGAAATGATCTGATGCATCACTCAGGTGACTTTTTTCCATCCTGAAAATTTAACATAACGCAGATCTCCATGATGGTCCTTTTTCACTTGACAAAACAGAGAAATACCATCTCTTCTCTGGGGAGGACTTCAGTTTAAAAGTACTCACCTGTTATTCTGGAGTATTGATGCTCCTTAAGTGAATCCATCAGGAATAGTTATTTGGCAATAGATACCTCTGACATTGTCTACAGTTAAAATGTGTAAGTGGAAACATTGTTACTTACTGAATCTCAGTGATATCCAACCTTATGCATTGGTTGCTGTCCACACGTATGTACCAGGCACATTGTGCATTATTTGGATATTGATGTGGATAATTGGGGCTGGCAAAAGTTTCACTGTGACCCACAAGATACCCTCCACATGTTGCTCCATCTAATAACAATGAAGAAATAAATAACAATAAAACAGGCATGTTTTTCTTCCAATAATTTTGCTTCCTCCCCTCTAGAGGGTTTCCACCCCTCACTAGGGTATAGTTTGATGGGCACTGGCCCCTCTCTTGTACCTCACTCAACTAGCTCATATTGTTACTTGAGCTTTGACCGTGAGAGCTAATACACACTTTGACTGTTGGGGGCATTGCAGCTGATCCTGATTTTGTTCTTTTCTAACATCCACACATCTGCAGTCCCAGCAGAGTTCAATCGATAGCGATCGGGATAGGAAATCCTGTTTGATTTTCTTCTTTTAACCCAGAGATCTTAGATGCCTCTCATTTTTTGAAGGTGTTTCACTCCTCCCTGGGGTATGTTTCAACACGCACCAGTTGGCCTCCACTACCTCATCCACGTGGTTGATAATTCTTAATTTTTATGGGGTAAAAATTCATCTGGCCCATTTCCGTAAAGCGGACACAACAAGGTCCAATTTCTACCCTTCCATCAGATTGAGTATTGGCAGGCTATTTGATTGTGGGGGACAGGAAGTTTTCATTCAGACCTCAGGTTGCTGAAAGAACTCTAAATATCCATGTTTGCACTTTTCCCTTTCTTAAAGGAAAGAAAGGTGAGTTTTGTACTGATCAAGGGAGGAATGTTAATAGTGGAGTATGGATTATTGTACAATTTCAGAAAAACTGAAATCCCGCAACAGTGTGATATATCTGATCAACCCAATTTAATGCCTTCCATTCTCCATGACTTGTTTCCTTTTCATTATTCATATCCATTTTCTTATTTACATTTGTAATACATTTAAATCATTACCAGCATCAGGACTAGGGACATTTGTATCACATCACCAAGTATAAATTAATATTCAGAAACAGTATTAATGGATCATAAACAGCATTAATGGATCAAAAACAAATAACGATGATATTTTTGACAAAGAACGACCAATTTATATAATTCAAAGTTTTCCATCTAGGGCTTTTTGGCAGCACCTCACCTCTCAATGGTTTGGTCCTCAAAGCTATTAGATCCCATAAAGTTATTCAATGTAGGTTACAAATCCTTTCAAGAAGTTTTCCCTGAACAGGCCTTCCTTCTCTCCCACGCCTGAGGCTAGAGTTCTGGTCTGTTCCTAGAGCTTGGATTAATCAATCAGGGGTGTTTAACTCCTGGTGACAAATTCTCTGGGAACTGAAGTGTTCACCTTGCTGTTGTCGAACTATAATTTCTAGCATGTATCTCAACAACACACTTCACATGATAATCAGCATGACAATGGCACTGGGAAGTACTAGGTCCTGTTGACAAATACTGTGTGAGAGAGAGATTCATCTTGGAAATTATAGTTTTTAACCTTTTCTGGTGGAACATTTAATACATTAAGTGCATCAGAACAACCTGCATCACATGACAACAGGGCAGAAAGTTTAGAAAATAAACAATGGTAGGTGTGAATGACAGGGAAAAAAGTCAAAAATGAAAACTTTTTTCAATGTTTTTAGAGTTCCAATTCATGTTGACAAATTCTGATGTATTCTAGTTTTCACCCCTTCCTATAGAACTATAATATGAAGAGTGCACTACAACAAAACGAGTCACATGAGAACCAAGTGTCAAATTTACTAAATCCCCACAAGGTGTAAAAAAACACTTATAAAATAAAAGATTTAATTTTGCTAGAACTTTATAGGGTTTACGCTATTAAATGACATTTTTGCTGAAAGTTTTGTGATTTTCTTTTGGTGTTTCAGAGAGAGATTGATGATTATATCAGAACCTGAGAGATGTTTATGAGGCATTTTGATGCTGAACTCAGAAACTGCAAATGGAGTTAGCCAGTCAGGTAGGCTGTGACCATGGCAAATTATTACCTATTCAAGGTGATGGTCATTGAAAAATCAATAGAAGGAAACACCTGTTGCAATGATAGAATCAGAAAAAATTGCAAGTCCACTGTTGGAAATAAGAGGAAAAAAATAAACAAATAAACACTACAAATCTACCTACCTTGGTAGGGCAATTTTTAAAAATAATGTGAATAACAGGTTTAGGGAAGGGAAGAACAAAGTTACTTGCATCTTAAACAGGCTTCATGAAGTGGTTTGTAAATACAGTCCCCACCTCTTAAACTGCCCACGTTTTGATGGGGCAATTGTATAAATCGGGGAGATAGTTCAAATCATTTGTCATTATCATTATTGTCAATTACAAAGTTGCTGCTTACAGCGTGTCAAGCGCATCGGCTACTTTGGGCAGAAACAGGTGTTAAATGGTTTGTTCGCATTTCATTAAGGTGTAATTACCTATCATAGTTAATCACCTCTAAGTGGTGTCAGCTAATACTGAAGGTGTTTAAAGAAATTGTGAACGCAATGATTGACAAATGTGTGAACAGGGGCAGTTTTCAAGCCTCAGTTAGATTTTTTTAATCAGTCGATAATAGAGGATTTCACATGCTAAGGTGCTGTCCGAAAGTCACATTCACTTTCCGTATTTCCCGATTTAAATAATTCTATGCCGAGAGTTAATCTACTGGTGGCAGTTTGCAATTAAAGCCACTCCTTCAGTTCCCCTCATTTACTTACACAGAAAGCAACGTGCTAAGTATTACATACAACAAATGAAATATTGTGCAAGACATCTTAACTTAATGTTCAGTTATATTAGGCGACATAAGAAACAAAGTGAGAAACTGATTCATCTGCAGTACTGTACAGGGTTATAAACAATCAACATAGATTGATGTAAAACATCCCATGTGCATAACGGGCAAATTATATTAGCACCAAAGTGCCTGCTATAAGCGATGGGGACTGTAGCACAATTTCAGTATCAGTAATATGTCTAACATTTTAACTTGTGTCAATCATGTGATACGTTGCTTCAGCAAATTTGATATATTACAGCAATGGGTAAACTGCCATCACATTTAAACTGCAGTAAACATAAGTAAACATGCTCCAAGTCCTAGGTTATCTGTGAGCAATACCACAGATAATCTAATAGTAAGAACAAAATATTTGCCTGTACAACAAATATTACTGAGTTGTAGATGTCAGTGTCTAGTCCACTTACTATAAAGGCATTACAGCTACAACAAGTGAATCAATACAAAATATCATTCATTTATTCATCCATGTAACCATTGAAATAATTTGGTTTCATTTAACACAATTTTTGAAAGCAATAAAAGTTGACTTGTGTGCCTAACATCACTACCATTATATGTAATTCCTATCAGTAAGCAAGAGGATATGAAGTTTTATAACAGGAGCATTACATTATATATTGCACAATTTATTATTATAATGATATATACAATGAGCCACATGTGTACATCCTGATAGTTCTTTCCCAGGGAAGCCTTGAGGGAACCTGTCTGCTGCTAAAGTGGAATTGTTTCTTTAAGGTCAGTCGCTTGCAATTTTTGGGAGGTGGCAAGGGAGTTCACTAGGTCTCCCACTGTAACAACAACAACAAGTTGCATTTATATAGCACCTTTAAAGTAGTAAAATGTCTCAAAGTGCATCACGGGAGCATTTTCAAAAAATTTGACACAGAGCCACATAATGAGAGATTAGGACAGGTGAGAGGTAGATTTTAAGGAGCGTCTCAAAGGAGGAGAGTGAGGTAGAGAGGCAGAAAGGTTCAGGGAGGGAATTCCAGCACTTAGGGCCTAGGCAGCTGAAGGCATGGCCGCTATGGTGGAGCGATTAAAATCGATGATGGGCAAGAGGCAAGAATTGGAGAAGCGCAGAGATCTCGGAGGGTTGTAAGACAGGAGGAGGTTACAGAGATAGGGAGGGGTGAGGCCAAGGAGGGATTTGAAAACAAGGATAAGAATTTTAAAATTGAGGCGTTGCCGGACCAGGAGCCAACATAGGTGAGCAAGCACAGGGTTGATGGGTGAATGGAACTTGGTGCGAGTTAGGATACGGGCAGCTGAGTTTTAGATGAGCTCAAGTTTATGGGGGGTGGAATGTGGGAGGCATTGGAATAGTCAAGTCGAGAGGGAACAAAGGCAAGGATGAGCTGAGGCAGGCAGTAACTTCGGCAGGAAATCAGCAGAAAGTCTGGAGAAATATTGTAAACAGCTGTTTATGACATTTCTGCAGTGGTTCCACTAAAGCTATGGTGGAAGATCGGGAGAACTCTGTGGAAGTTTTTCATATTAATCTTGGGATACGAACGTCGCTAGCAAGTCGACGCTCATTTATTGCCCATGTCTAGTTGCGCTTGAGAAGGTGGCAGTGAGCCCCCTTTTTGAATTGCTGTAGTGCATGTGGTGAAGGTACTCCCACAGTGCTGTTAAATAGGCAGTTCCAGGATTTTTGACCCAGCAACAATGAAGGAATGGCAATATATGTCCAAGTCAGGATGTTGTGTGACTTGGAGGGGAACTTGGAAGTGATGGTGTTCCCATGCACCTGCTGCCCTTGTCCTTCTAGGTGGTAGAGGTCGTTGCCAAGACAATCAGTGTGCAGACAGACAGGTGTTACCTGCAAGGTCTCCGAATATACAAATCACCAAAAAAAAACAGAGATAGAGAGGTAGAAACATAGAAAAGACAGCAACTGACCCGTTATATTAAAAACAGATAACATTTGTTCGCGAACAAATGTTATCTGTTTTTAATATACTGATTGCCTTGGCAACGGGCAGTTGAAAAAACTGTCTGTAATCACCAAGCATTGTTCTGTGATTTATAAATGCGATTTCATTTCGAGGATTTCATTTCCAACAACGTTCACCTGAGGAAGGAGGAAGCCTCCGAAAGCTTGTGAATTTAAAATAAAATTGCTGGACGATAACTTGGTGTTGTGAAATTGTTTACAATCATTGAGGATGGGGATGTTCAAGGAACCTCCTCCTTCAATTAGTTGCTTAATTGTTCACCATCACTCGCGACAGGATATGGCAAGACTGCAGAGCTGTGATCTGATCCGTTGGTTGTGGGATCGCCTAGCTCTGTCTATAGCATGCTGCAGTCCTGTGTTATAGCTTCATCGGGTTGGCAACTCATTATTAGGTCCACCTGTTCCTACTCCCGGTATGCTCTTCTACACTCCTCATTAAACCAGGGTTGGCCACATGGCTTGATGGTAATGGTGGAGTGAGGGATATGCCGGGCTGTAAGGTTGCAGATTGTGGTGCTGATGGCCCATAGCGCCTCAGTTTTGAGCTGCTAGGTCTGTTCTTAATCTACCCCACTTAGCACAATGGTAGTGCCACACATCGCAATGGAGGGTGTCCTCAGTGTGAAGAGTGGACTTGGTCTCCACGAGGGCTATGCGGTGGTCACTCCTACCAATACGGTCATGGGCAGATGTATCTGCAACAGGTCGATTGGTGAGGATGAGGTCAAATAGGTTTCTCCCTTGTGTTGGTTCTCTCACCACCTGCCACAAGCCCAGTCTGGCAGGTATGTCCTTCAGGACTCTGCCAGCTCGGTTAGTGGTGGTGCTACCTAGCAACTTTTGGTGATGGACATTGAAGTCCCCCACTCAGAGTGCATTCTGCGCTTTTGCTACCCTCAGTGCAACCTCCGTGTGGTGCTCAACATGGAGAAATATTGATTCATCATTTGAGGGAGGGCAGTAGGTGGTAATCAGCAGGAGGCATTCTTGCCCATGTTTGACCTAAAGCTATGAGACTTCATGGGGTCCAGAGTCAATGTTGGGGACTCCCAGGGACACTCCCACCCAACTGTATACAACTGTGCCCCCACCTCTGGTGGGTCTGTCCAACCAATGGGACAGGATGTACCCAGGGATGGTGATGGTGGAGTCTGGGATGTTGGCTGATAGATATAATTCTTTGAATTAGGCTGTTGCTTGATTGGTCTGTGGGACAGCACTCCCAACTTTGGCACCAGTGCCCACATGTTAGTGAGGAGGACTTTGTAGGGTCGACTGGGCTGGGTGTGCCTTTGTCATGTCTGAATCTGTGCCGAGGTCAAAGCTGAGTGGTCCATTTGGTTTTATTATTCTTATTCATTTTTGTAGCAGTTTGATACAACTGAGGGCAGTTAAGAGTCAACCACATTGGTGTGGGACTGGAGTCACATATAGATCAGACCGGGTAAGGATGACAGGTTTCCTTCCCTAATGGGCATTAGTGAATCATTTGGGTTTTTATGACAATCCGACAGCTTCATGGTCACTTTTACTGACACTAGCTTTTTATTCCAGATTTATTTTAAAACTGAATTTCAATTCACAAACTGCCATGGTGGGATTTGAACTCATGTCTTATGGCTTATTGGCCCAGGCCTATGGATTACTAGGACCAGTAACATAACCACTACCCTATGCTGATAGGATTAGATGAAGTAGGGAGGGAGAAGGCTCGTGTGGAGCATAAACGCTGGCAAGGCCAGTTGGGCCGAATGATCTGTTTCTGTGCTGTTGCTTCAATGTAATTCGATGTACACTACCATATCCTGGACTAGAGTAGAAATCAGAAGCTCATTTTTCCACTGGGTTTTTCAGGTGACTGCTCACTAACATAGGCGATAAACTAGTAGAGAACAACAACTTTTCCCACTCTTATGCCACCTTTAATATAATAAAATGTTCCTGAGGTTCACAGAGGTGAGCAGTGGTGGAATAAGGATTAGGAGCAATAACTGAAGGCATGATAACATGCAGAGCAATGGCGGTGGAGATCTGGTACTAAGGGTCACCAAACCCTTTTTTTTCTCTGTATGGCCTGGGAAACAAGTGATCCCAGGTGTTACAGAGAGGAAAATTGAGAGAATATGTCCAGAATTTCTTTATTTAAAGTTCTCTTTAAATGTTCGGTGATGAAATTAAAACTGGATTTAATTTATGTGAAACATAATGGATGCGAGCCTTTGTTGATCCTTAATGGCTCTTTGAAACTAGTCATACATGTTAAATCATTTTTCTTCCATTCTAATTTAAATTGCATTGAACAAGACCAGAAATTCAACAGACTTACGTGACATGGAGTTGTAATTTGCAGAAAAGCCTTGATTAGATAAACTGAAATCAGTTGTAAAATGAACTGTCATACTGTTGGACGATGATATAAATATACGCTCTGATTCACTACATATTTTTGCAATCAAAGCAGAATTCATTGAAGGCCCATTATATATTTCGACATGATTAAATTTGCAACTTGCTCCAGTTACCATCCTGTGGAGAGAATGAAAATAGATTGAAAATGTATTTTGCATTAATCCTTTTTTTTCATTATCAGTTTACTTCATAACCCATGCAACATATATATATGCACATACAAACACCATTAGGAGACACTGGACACCTATCCAAAACATAAAGAAGCATGGAACAAGCATCGGCCATTCAGTCATCCAGCCCAATCTTTCCACAGATCAAACAATTTGCCTTAACATGGATGCTTACCAATTTATTTAATCTCTTGAGGGAATATTGCTGTAATATTTCTCTCTGACCTTTAATGTAATCAAGAAAGACGCTAGAATATCTTTCTAGCTACAATTTCCATTGTTCAACCCTAACTGGTTTCTTTCCACTTCTAATTTTGTAGCAGTGTCTTTAGCACCATTGCCCCCAGAATAAGACTTTTTTCATAAACATTTTGAAATCGGGCTGAAAGGAATTTCCACTCCCATGTGAGGCTATTGGAAATAGGAAAGTTGGAAAAATCTGTAACTTTTCCACAACATAACATGAGGGGACTTGTGGAACATTACCTATAAACCAATCATTTGCCCACTCCCACTGAAAATATGACTCAAGAATCAATGAAGTCAGAAAGATTGGTGTGGAGATTGACTCACATTATATTGAGGTTTAGTGTTTGGCTTTACAGGATTAAACAGAAGCTGATAACTGTTTGTCTTCCTATCCATCTCCAGCTGGAGGCCGTATAGATGAGCAGGGATCAGCATCTTTCCTTACTTGGATTACTCAGAAACTCAATACAGATTAATTCTCAGCCTTGACTGATACTGAGTTGTTGAGTTGTGTTCAGCTGGTAGGACTCAGTGAAAAGCTGAGAGACCTGGCCAGAGAAGAACTGATCTGCTGCATCACTCAGGTGAACTTTTTTCCATCCTGAAAATTTAACATAATGCAGATCTCCATGATGGTCCTTTTTCACTATCAAAACTGAGAAATACCATCTCTTCTGTGGGGCGCACCTCAATTTAAATGTAGTCACTTGGAGTATTGATGCCCCTTAAGTTAATCCATCAGGAATAGTTATTTGGCAATAGATACCTCTGACATTATCTACAGTTAAAATGTGTAAGTGGAAACACTGTTACTTACTGAAGGTCAGTGATATTCAACTTTATTCTTTGGTTAATGCCCACACGTATGTACCAGGTGCATTGTGAATTAATTGGATATTGCTGTGGATAATTGGGGCTGGCAAAAGATCCACTGTCATCCACAAGATACCCTCCACATGATGCTCCTTCACCTAGTAATAATGAAGAAATGAGTAAATGAATAACAATTAAACTGCATTCTTTTTCTCTTCCAATAATTTCACCTCCTCTCCTCTCCTGTGGATTTTCACCCCTCGCTGGGGTATAGTTCAATGAGCACTGGTCACACTCTGGTACCTCACTCAACTAGCTGATATTTTTATTTGAGCTGTGACAGTGAGTACTAATATGCCAGGTGACTGTTGGTGGCATTGCCGCTGAGCCCGATTTTGTTCTTTTCTAATATTCATATACCTGCAATCCCAGCAGGGTTCATTGGATAGCGATCGGGAGAGCAAATGCTGGTTGATTTTTCTCTTTTAACTCAGAGATGCTGGAACCCCTCCAAATATCCATGTTTGTACTTTCCCCCACTCTTAAAGGAAAAAAGGTGAGTTTTGTACTGATCAAGGGAGGAATGTTAATAGTGGAGTATGGATTATGTGCCAATTACTGAAAAACTGAAATCCTGCAACAGGTTGACATATCTAATCAACCTAATTTAATGCTCACCCATTCTCCCTGACTTGTTTCCTTTTCATTATTCAAATCCATCTTCTTAATTATATTTGTAACAAACTTATAACATTACCAGCATATGGACTCGGGACATTTATATCACATTTATAAATATCAAATCTTCATTGTTTAAATAGGCTTAAACTGTACTCTGTGATGACCCTATGGTTGAGTAGCCGACCAACACTCGGTACTCAGGCTCACACATGAAGAAAAAACACTTGGACAAAGTAGCAAAGGACTGCTGCTGTGTGCAAAACTGTACCCCATCATAAATCACTACTTTCAGAAAAGGAATTTCATGGGAAGAACATTGTAAAGGAACTATTAAAGGAAAACAAGATCACTCCTCCTGGTTAAGTAAAATTATATTGTTCTATATTGTTTCAGTAAAATTCTTTAGTCTGTATTTGAATAGAGGTGAGAAACATATGTAGTTGTATCACATTTATAAATATCAAATCTTCACTGTTTAAATATGCTTACCAGATGCTGTTGTTGTGTAATCTACTGGAAAGATTAATCAAGTATAAACTTATATTCAGAAACAGTATTAGTTGATCATGAACAAATAGGTTTTCTTAATCAGAGTGGGAAAAAAGAAACATTAAAATACTCTGGCTGGCTCCCACCACCACCACCACCACCAAAGCCCCCCAACCCCCACTTTGCACAAAACAGTCCTTCTACCATGCATACACCCGTTGCACAGCTGCCCAATGGGTCCCATCATTTATTGACATTCAACATGAAAGGGCGAGTTGGCACTTGGGATGCAATAGGGGCAAGACATGGAAGTGGTGCTAATCAATAAATTTTATGTGCCAATATAAAAAAGGAAACTTCACAACATAACATTTCTTCAAATACCCAAGTGGTGAATTACAATTGCTTGAAATTACGCTTCCTACCACTTCTCTGTGGTGCATTCCCTGTAGCTTCAGCAGAGATAGAGGCAGGCTGCTCAGATCACTGCCCTGACTGCTGAGATGCTTTTGGCCTACAACCTCTGGATTTTGGAGCTCGTGAGGGCCCCGCCAAAGACTGCTCCACCTGTACAGCAGCAGACTTGACCATCGGGAGAGGAGGCAGCATGTCGGGTACTGGTTAAGGTGGGGGTGAGGGCAACGGGTGAGATGTGTGAGCACTTTGGAGTGGAGTTCCCACTTCCATGTCCTCTTTCACCATCATCCCTCTACTGGGCCAGCGCCACATCACTGCTACCACTCTGCTGGATAAGGTATCTGTCAGCCTGTTTTAAGCGGCAGACATGCTGGCTTCCAAAGTCATGGCCTGCACATATTCATTTGAGAGCCGTGCTTGAAGCGCCATGGAGGCGGCCACTCTCTCCACTCTCTCCATGACAGACGTTCTGACAATTACCTGTGACATCAATGTTGGAGTTGAACTCTTCCATCCTCTCCACTATTGTGAAGAGTGTGCATGGAGACTTTTTCCAGTACCTCGCAAAGTTGCAGCAGTAACTCAATAATTTAGTTGATAGGACGTTTCAGGAGATGGTAACCCCGCAGCTGCAGAGAGTTCAGGAGGAGAGGATGTGGGTGACCACCAGGCAGACTAGGGGGAACAGGCAGGCAGTGCAGAAATCCCCTGGGAGTGGGGCACTCACAAACCGGTATTCAGTGTTGAATACCAGTGGGAGAGATGACACTTTGGGGTTGTGGAGTCAGAAGCAAATCCATGGCATCATGGGAGACTCGACTGTATGGGGGTGCACAAGAAAGTATAGAAATGCAGTCGGGGGATAGACAGGCGTTTCTGCACCTGCAGGCATGAGTCCCACATAGTGTGTTGCTTCCCTGATGCCAGGGTGAAGGACATCACTCAGAGGATGCATAACATTTTGTGGGGGGGGGGGGAAGAGAACAGCCAGAAGTCATGGTCCATGTGGGAATCAGTATCATTGGAAGGAAAAGGTTGAGGTCCTGCAGTCAGAGTTGCAGGAGCTAGGAAGGAAGTTAAAAAGCAGGACCTCAAAGGTAGCAATCTCTGGATTACTCCCAGTGCCATGCACTAATGAGAATAGGAATAGTAGGATAAGACAGGTTAATGCATGGCTGGAGAAATGGTGCAGGAGGGAGAGCTTCAGATTCCTGGGGCATTGGAACCAGTTCTGGGGCAGGAGGGACCTGTACAAGCCGGACGGGCTGCACCTCAACAGAGTTGGGACCAGCGTCCCCATGTGGAGGTTAACTAGTGCTGTGGGGGAGGGTTTAAACTAACTTGGCAGGGGGGTGGGCACCAGGATGAAACAATAGAAATGAGAAATAAGGTGCACAGAGGACTACGAGAGACAAAAGCACTAAAATAAAGTATAGTTCAGAAATAGGAGGGATCAGACAAGGGCTAAATGCGAGGCAGTCTAAGATGAGATTGAAGTGCATGTGTGTAAATGCACATAACATGGTAAATAAGATTGGTGAGCTGCAGACACAAGTCGCTATAGGGGACTATAATATAACGGCAGAAACAGAGACCTGGCTTAAAGAAGGGGAAGATTGGGTACTTAATGTTCCTGGCTACAAGGTATTCAGGAAAGATAGGGAAGGAAAGAAAGGAGGTGGGGGGTGGCAGTATTGATCAAAGAAACTATTATAGCAGTGGAAAGAGATGATGTAGTTGAGGGGTCAAAGACACAATCTATTTGGTTAGAATTAATGAACAATAGAGGAGCTATTACGCTACTGGGTATATACTATAGTCCACCAAATAGTGGGAAGGAGATAGAAGAGCAAATTTGCAGGCAAATTACAGAAAGATGCAAGAACAATAGTGTAGTGATTATGGGGGATTTCAATTATGCCAATATAGACTGGGATAGAAAGAACATAAGAACATAGGAACATAAGAAATAGGAGCAGGAGTAGGCCATATGTCCCTTGAGCCTGCTTCGCCATTCAATAAGATCGTGGTTGATCTTCGACCACAGCTCCACTTTCCCGCCCGATCCTATATGCCTTGATTCCATTAGAGTCCAAAAATCTATCGATTTCAGCCTTGAATATACTCAACGACTGAGCATCCACAGCCCTCTGGGGTAGAGAATTCCAAGATTCACAACCCTCTGAGTGAAGAAATTTCTCTTCATCTCAGTCCTAAATGGCCGACCCTTTATCCTGAGATTGTGCCCCCTAGTTCTGGACTCTCCAGCCAGGAGAAACAGTCTCTCAGTATCTTCCCTGTCAAGCCCATTCAGAATTCTATATGTTTCAATGAGATCACCTCTCATTCTTCTAAACACCAGAGAGTATAGGCCCATTCTACTTTGTCTCTCCACACAGGACAACCCTCATATCCCAGGAATCAATCTAGTGAACCTTTGTTGCACCACCTCGAAGGCAGGTATATCCGTCCTTAGGTAAAGAGACCAAAACTGTACACACTACTCCAGGTGTGGTCTCATCAAAGCCCTTTACAATTGCAGCAAGACTTCCTTACTCTTGTACTCCAACCCCCTTGCAATAAAGGCCAATATACCATTTGCCTTCCTACTTGCTTGTATCTGCATGTTAACTTTCTGTGTTTTGTGTACAAGGACACCCAAATCCCTCTCAATACCAACATTTAATAGTTTCTCACCATTTAAAAAATTATGGGCTAGAAATTGGGCTGTCTAGTACCCATTGTTTTGGCGCTCCACAGCCTCCTGAAGTGCCAAGATGGCATCTTGGCTGCGTATGCACGTTTCTAGCATGACATGCGCTGGACGGCATCTGGGTCTAGGTATTAGCGCAAGCGCAAGTAACGAATGCTGGCTGCGTGTAAAGTAAGGAGAAAATGGATACAATCAGTATGCAACGCTTATTTAAAGTGATAGACACCATTTTGGAACTTAACGCTCAACTCAATGCACAGTCTTAACCAAGAGCATTTGAACATGTCTTAGAGTATCTGGAGGACCCCCCACCAGTGCTATTTAAAGGGACCATGCAGAATTTACAGGTTAGTTGCTGAATTATTACTTTTGGCTGCTGATGCATTTGGAGGTTTCCTATACTTGAAGGCTATGTACATGGGGACATAGCCTAACATTTAGAGCCAGGACATGCTGGAGCGAAGTTAGGAAATGCTTCTACACATAAAGGTTAGTAGAATTTTTTAACGCTTTTCTGCAAACGGCAATTGATGCTAGCTCAATTGTGAATTCTAATTCTGAGATTGATAGATTTCTGTTACCAAGGGTATTATGGGATATGGAGCTAAGGCGGATATATGGAGTTAGGTCACAGGTCCACTATGATCTCATTGAATGGCGGAACAGGCTTGAGGAGCTAAATGCCACTGCCACTTGCTGTCTCCTGATATGCGCCACCTTCTCCTGCGAGCAAGCGGGACTTGTGTCTGGGAGATGTGCCTGTCACGGTTGAATAGCTGCCAGTGTGTATGGCCTGTGAGTTGTGGGTGGGTAGCTTGCAACAGTGGTAATGTGTTAAGGGTGAGAGGAAGCATCTGATTGGCAGAGTTGAGTACTGATGGAAAGATTTTGTTGGTATGTGGGTGATGGGACTGCAGTGCGTTGAGCAGTGGATGCAGCTAGTAATGCAGTTGGTAGGAGATGCCACTTGACAGTTGACCTCACTCACCTTGACCACTCGTGTCAAGGCAATGAACTTCTTCCTGCACCGCATCCATATTCGTGGTGCTGTGCACCTGGCATTGACTTCATCCCCCGCTGCCTCCCACTGCCTTTTGGGCATATGTCTAGATGGTCTCTTGAGCCCCCCCATGGGTATAGGATGCCCCTCCTTCTGTCCTCCTCTTGCACTAAGGCCTCTAGTGCATCAGCAGAGAACCTTGCTGCGTGCACTCTTGCAGGCCTGGTTCAAACTCAGATCGGCAGAATGGTGAGGTCTGGCATGCAGATTGGAGGATGTGGGATTTAGTAGTGCGCAACCTTTATTCAATGTTTTAACATAACTCATCAGTTTGTAAACATAGGGACGGGAGCTGCATCTGTGTTTTGCATGTGCGGTGTCTGATCTCCGTTCAGACTCCATGCAGATAGTAGACTGTTATTTTTAGCAAATAACAGGTACCAGCTATCTTTATGAGATTTTAAGCACCATCCTCCCTTTAAGAGATTCCCCTGCTGGTGAAAAGTGCGAATTTCTTTGAATCGTCGTGTCAGGCCGAGTTGTTAATGCTGCTGTCAGGTTAATCCTCAGGCAGGACGAATGTTTTTCAATTCTTCCTACCTAAGTAAATAACCTCACATTTCCTCACATTATACTCCATCTGCCATGTTCTTGCCCATTCGTTCAACCTATCTATATCCCTTTGCAGACTCTTTGTGTCTTCCTCACAGCTTATTTTCCTACCTAGCTTTGTATCATCAGCAAACTTGGATACATTACACTTGGTCCCCTCATCTAAGTCATTAATATAAATTGTAAATAGCTGAGGCCCAAGCACTGATCCTTGTGGCACCCCACTAGTTACAACCTGCTAACCTGAAAATGATCCATTTATTCCTACTCTATATTTTCTGTCCGTTAACCAATCTTCTATCCATGCTAATAAAATACCTCCAACCCCATGAGCACCTTACTTGTGTAACAACCTTTTGTGTGGCACTTTATCAAATGCCTTTTGAAAATCCAAATATACTACATCCACTGGTTCCCCTTTATCTACTCTGCTAGTTACACCCTCATAAAACTCTAATAGATTCGTCAAACACGATTTCCCTTTCATAAAACCATGTTGACTCTGCCTAGTCATATTATGATTTTCTAAGTGTCCTATTACCATATCCGTAGTAACAGTGTAAAGGGCAAAGAGGGGGAGGAATTACTGAAATGTATCCAAGAGAACTTCCTTGATCAGTGTGTTTCCAGCCCAATGAGGTAGGAAGTAGTGCTGGATCTAGTTCAGGGGATTGAAGTGGGGCAAATGGAGCATGTTTCAGTGGGAGAGCATTTGAGGAACAGTGATCATAATATCATTAGGTTTAGAATAGTTATGGAAAAGGGCAAGGAACAATCAATCGTAAAAATACTTAACTGGAGAAGGGCTAATTTCAGTGAGTTAAAAAGGGATCTTGCCCTGGTGGATTGGAATCAAAAATTGGTAGGCAAGGAGGAGATGGTTTGGATATAGAGGAGACACAATCCCACGAGGGGGAAAGGATGTACATCAAAAACTAGAGCTCCCTGGATGACTAAAGATATAGAGATTAAAATGAAACAAAAAAAGGAGGCTTATGACATGTGTACGGTTCATAATACAGTTGAGAATCTAACTGAGTACAGAAAATGCAAAGGAGATCTAAAAAAGGGAATAAGAGGGACAAAGACAGAGTAAGAGAATAGATTAGTGGCTAACATAAAAGGGAACCCAAAAGTCTGTTATAAACATATAAATAGTAAAAGGGTAGTCAAAGGAAGGGTGGAGCCGATTAGAGACAAAAAAGGTGATCTTCTTGTGGAGGCAGAGGGTATGGATGAGGTACTAAATGAATACTTTGCATCAGTCTTCACTAGAGAAGAGGATGCTGCCACTGTAGCAGTAAAGGAGGAGGTAGTAGCGATACTGGATAGAATAAAAATAGATAAAGAGGAGGTTGGCATTACTCAAAGTAGAAAAGTCATCCTGTCCGGATGGGATGCATCCTGGTTACTGAGGCAAGTAAGGGTAGAAATTGCACAGGCTTTGGCCAAAATCTTCCAATCCTTCTTAGATACGGGGCCGAGGCCTGAGGACTGGAGGATTGCAAATGTTACACCCCTTTTCAAAGTAGGAGAGGGATAAATCCGGCAATTACAGGCCAGTCAGCCTAACGTCAGTGGTGGGGAAATGTTTAGAGACAATAATCTGGGACAAATTTAATTGACACTTGGAAAAGTATGGGCTAATAAATGAAAGTCAGCACGGATTTGTTAAAGGAAAATTGTGCTTGATTGAGTTCTTTGATGAAGTAACAGAGAGGGTTGATGTAGTGTATATGGACTTTCAAAAGGCATTTAATAAAGTGCCATATAATAGACTTGTAAGCAAAATTAAAGCCCATGGGATTAAAGGGACAATGGCAGCGTCAATACAAAATTGGATAAGAAACAGAAATCAGAGAGTAGTGGTGAACGGTTGTTTTTCAGACTGGAGGGAAGTATACAGTGGTGTCCCCCAGGGTTCGGTATTAGGACCACTGCTCTTTTAGATATATATTAATGACCTGGACTTGGGTATAATTTCAAAGTTTGCAGATGAAAAAAAACTCGAAAATGTAGTAAACAATGTGGA
The DNA here is from genome assembly GCF_035084215.1 of Heptranchias perlo. Lineage (NCBI taxonomy): Eukaryota > Metazoa > Chordata > Chondrichthyes > Hexanchiformes > Hexanchidae > Heptranchias > Heptranchias perlo. The sequence continues at coordinate 23,137,323 of NC_090345.1, read as the reverse complement.
GAATATTAACAGACTCCAGGAGGATATAGACAGACTGGTGAAATGGGCAGGCTGCTCATGGCAGATGAAATTATTAAATTTCACACAGAGAAGTGTGATGTGATACATTTTGGTAGGAAGAATGGGGAAAGGAAATATAAACTAAATGGCACAAATTTAAAGGGTGTACAGGAACTGAGAGACCTGGGGGTGTACGTTCACAAATCCTTGAATGTTGAAGGACAAGTTGAGATGGCTGTTAAAAAAGCTTATGGGATCCTGGGCTTTATCAATAGAAGCATAGAGTACAAAAACAAGGAAGTTATGTTAAACCTTTATAAAACATTGGTTAGGCCTCTGCTGGAGTATTGTTTTCGATTCAGGGCACCACACTTTAGGAAGGATGTCAAGGCCTCAGAGAGGGTGCAGAAGAGATTTACTAGAATGGTACCAGGGATGAGGGATTTCAGTTATGTGGAGAGGCTGGAGAAGTTGGGGCTGTTCTTCTTAGAGTAGAGAAGGTTAGGAGGAGGTTTGATAGAAGTGTTCAAAATCATGAACGGTTTTGATAGAGTAAATAAGGAGAAACTGTTACCAGCGGCAGAATAGTCGGTAACCAGAGGACACAGATTTAACGTGATTGGCAAAAGAACCAGAGGTGACACGAGGAAACATTTTTTAGGCAGAGAGCTGTTATGATCTGGAATGCACTGCCTGAAAGGCTGGTGAAAGCAGATTCAATAATAACTTTCAAAAGGGAATTGGATAAATACTTGAAGGGAAAACATTTACAGGGCTATGGGGAAAGAGCAGTGGAGTGGGACTAATTTGATAGATCTTTCAAAGAGCAGCACAGACATGATGGGTTGAATGGCCTCATTCTGTGCTGTAACATACTATGATTCTCATTCTCAATGATGGACCCCAGGGTTCAGCATCTGTGTCCAGCTGAGCTGAGCTTGGAGAGGAGTGTGCCCTCTGACGTGGACTCTCCACAGCTGCCCCTGCCACCAGTGTCTGCTCATGCTCTCTTGTGGGTTGTGAATCACCAGGTGTAAATCCAACTAACTGTCTAACAGGACCCACCGAAGTGTGAATATCTGTGCCGGTGCGTGGATATATGTCCTGTGATGGTGCACCCTCAGAAGGAATGAGATCCTCTGAGGAATCGTTGTCATGAATCTCCGCAGATTGTTCTTGTAAGCATGAAGGCTCTGGAAGACAAAAGAAAGCAATATGAATTAGTGATGGCAAAGTAACAATCTTGACAATTACCATACTCAGTCTTCTCATAGTTCAGTCAATCATTGATAAAATAAAGTCATCATGTGTGTGAAAGATGTTTAAATTATGTCACCAGGCACCTGTGAGTTCCCAGTCTCCCCATCTCCGATTGAGAGGGATGCAAATATGCCACTGACCTCAAAGGTGTCCTCTGCATCTATGAGCTGCATTATTTGTGGAGGGCCATCTCCAGTCCTCTCCCTCTCCCTTGCGTTTTGTTCTCTCTTCTCCTACAAGGGGCGAAACAACAGAACTGTGAGTGACCGAAGGTCATGTATTCACCTGATAGATGCAGTGCATTGGGTGAGGGTGACTTTGAGACAGATGCATCACGTTACATAAGGATTGGGGGTGAGTGGCAGTGGTGGATGGATACATGGAGAGGTGAGAAGTGCATAGAAAGTGAAGGACGTGTGCTGCTGAAACTTAAGTGGGTGTGAGGAGTGATGTGATGGAGTAGGTTTGGCAAGACAGAGTAAGGGGGGGATGTTGTACTGTTGTACACCACAGGATGAAGGTGAATCATTGTACTCACTTTTCCTGACTTGGTTAGGCACTTCCTGCACAGCTTCCAAGACGGGGATACCACACTCCTGCTGCGCACCTCCTCAGCCACCTCTAGCCATGCCTTCTTGGTAGTAGAACCAGGTTTCTTTCTCCCATTGCTCGGGTAAATTATTTCTCTCCTGGTCCTCACTGCACCCAACAGTACTTCAAGGGAAGCATCTGTGAATCTGGGTGCTGACCTTGCTCTCTCTGAATTCATGGCTTCACTGCCTCCTTTCTCCACCAAAATCCATTTTTGCATTCGTCGTTTAAATAGCGGACTTCAGATCGTGTCATGCGAGTGCGCAGCTTGGAGACGCGAAGCATGGAAGAAAATATTTATTGCTTCAAATAAGTTATGATCGCAGATTCCGACCTGCTAACTTCACTTCTGGGTTTCACGTCCGATTAACGTCCCCCTCCACCCCCGCTCTCTTCCTGGCTTCAGGTTAAAATCCAGGCCCTTGCTTCAGTAAATTTGCTTATATTACAGCAATAGGTAAACTGCAGTCACATTTAAACTGCTGTAAACATCAACATATCAAGTCCCAGACTATCTGTGAGCAATGCCACAGATGATCTACTGGTAAGAATAAAATATTTGTCTATGCAACAAATATTACTGAGTTGTAGAGGTCAGTGTCTAGTCCACTTACGATAAAGGCATTACAGCTACAAAAAGTGAATCAATACAAAATATCACTCATTTATTCATCCATGTAACCATTGAAATAATTTGGTTTCATTTAACACCATTTTTGAAAGCAACAAAAAGTTAAATTGTGCTCATAACATCACTACCATGATGTGTAATTGCTATCAGTAAATGAGAGGACATGGTGTTTTATAACAGGAGCATTATATTATATATTGCACAATTTATTATTATATATATAATGAGGCAAGTGTTTACATCATGATAGTTCTTTCCCTGCGAGACCTTGAGGTAAGTTGTCTGCTCGTAAAGTGGAATTGTTTCTTTAAAGTGAGTCGCCTGCAATTTCTAGTAGGGTGAAGTTTTCTAGGTCTCCCATCGTAAATTCGGCGGGAGATCAGCAGAAACAGCGGTTTGCCACATTTCTGCAATGTTTCCACTAAAGCTACAGCGAAAGATCGGGAGAACTTCGTGGAAATTTTCTTACTATCTAATTGGACTACAACAGAAATCAGGAGATAATTTTTCCACTAGGTTTTGCAGGTGACTGCTCACTGACATGGGTGATAAACTAATTGACAACTTTTTCCACCTTTATAGCATCTTTAATGTAATAAAATGTTGCTGAGCTTCACAGAGGTGAGCAGTGGTGGAACAAGGATTAGGAGCAAAAACTGAAGCCATGATAACATGCAGAGCAATGGCGGTGGAGACCTGGTGCAAAGGGTCTCCAACCACTTTTTCTCTCTGTATGGCCTGGGAAACAATTGATCCCCAGGTGTTGCAGAGAGGAACATTTGTGTAAATATGTCCGTTATTTCTTTATTTAAAGTTCTCTTTAAATGTTCGGTGATGAAATTAAAACTGGATTTAATTAATGTGAAGCGTAATGGATGGAAGCCTTTGTTGATCCTTAATGGCTCTTTGAAACTATTGTAAACAATTTTACAACACCAAGTTATAGTCCAGCAATTTTATTTTAAATTCACAAGCTTTCGGAGGCTTCCTCCTTCCTCAGGTGAATGAAATGAAATCCTCGAAATGAAATCGCATTTATAATTCACAGAACAATGCTTGGTGATTACAGACAGTTTTTTCAACTGCCCGTTGCCAAGGCAATCAGTGTGCAGACAGACAGGTGTTACCTGCAAGGTCTCAGAATATACAAATCACCAAAAAAAAACAAACAAAAAAAATCAGAGATAGAGAGGTAGAAACATAGAAAAGACAGCAACTGACCCGTTATATTAAAAACAGATAACATTTGTTCGCTGGTGGGGTAACGTGTAGCGTGACATGAACCCAAGATCCCGGTTGAGGCCGTCCTCATGGGTGCAGAACTTGGCTATCAATTTCTGCTCGACGATTTTGCGTTGTCGTGTGTCTCGAAGGCCGCCTTGGAGTACGCTTATCATCTATCTCTGATTTTTTTTGTTTGTTGTTTTTTTTTTTGTGATTTGTATATTCTGAGACCTTGCAGGTAACACCTGTCTGTCTGCACACTGATTGCCTTGGCAACGGGCAGTTGAAAAAACTGTCTGTAATCACCAAGCATTGTTCTGTGAATTATAAATGCGATTTCATTTCGAGGATTTCATTTCGTTCACCTGAGGAAGGAGGAAGCCTCCGAAAGCTTGTGAATTTAAAATAAAATTGCTGGACTATAACTTGGTGTTGTAAAATTGTTTACAATTGTCAACCCCAGTCCATCACCGGCATCTCCACATCTTTGAAACTAGTCATACATGTTAAATCATTATCCTTCCATCCTAATTTAAACTGCACTGAACAAAAGACAAGAAATTTAACGGACTTACTGTGGTGCGATGGCAGAGAATAATAATATGCAGAAAAGCCGCGTCGAGTTTCATTGCTGTCAGATCTAAAATAAACGGTCATACTGCTGGACGATGATACAAATATATTGTTTGATCCAGTACATGTTGTTGCAATCAAAGCAGAATTTATTGAAGGTCCATCATATATTATAATATAATCATGTGAGCAACGTGGTGAAACTTCCATGCTGTGGGGAAAATGATCATAGACTGAAAATATGTTGTGCAGTAATCCTTTTTTTCATTATCAATTTACTTCATAAAACATGTCAGAATATCTTTCTACCTACTATTTCCATTGTTCAATCCTGCTGGTTTGTTTATACTTCTAATTTTGTAACAGTGTCATCAGCATCATTGCTCCCAGAATAACATTTTTTTCATTGATCATAACATTCAGTTTTGAAATCAGGCCTAAAGGAATTTCCACCCCCATGGAGGCTGTTAGAAATAGGAAAGTTGGAAAAATCTGCTACTTTTCTGCAACCTAACATGAGGGGACTTGTGGAACATTACCTATAAACCAATCATTTGCCCATTCCAGCTGAAATTGTGTCTCAAGGATCAATGAAGTCAGAAAGATTGATGTGGAGATTGACTCACATTATATTGAGGTTTAGTGTTTGGCTTTACAGGATTAAACAGAAGCTGATAACTGTTTACCTTCTTGTCCATCTGCAACTGGAAGCCGTATAGCTGAGCCAGGATCAGTATCTTTTCTTCCCTGGACAACTCAAAAACTAAATACTGATTAATTCTCCAGCCTTGACTGATACTGAGATGTTGAGTTGTGTTCAGCTGGTTGGACCCAGTGAGAAGCTGAGTGACAGCTGGCCAGAGAGGAAATGATCTGATGTGTCACTCAGGTGAGTTTTTTTTCCATCCTGAAAATTTGACATAACGCAGATCTCCATGATGGTCCTTCTTCACTGACTAAACAGAAAAATACCATCTCTTCTGTGGGGAGGACTTCAGTTTAAAAGTACTCACCTGGAGTATTGATGCCCTTTAAGTGAATCCATCAGGATAGTTATTTGGCAATAGATACCTCTGACATTGTCTACAGTTAAAATGTGTAAGTAGAAATATTGTTACTTACTGAAGCTCAGTGAAATTCAACATTATTCTTTGGTTAATGCCCACACGTATGTACCAGGTGCATTGTGCATTACTTGGATATTGGTGTGGAAAATTGGGGCTGGCAAAAGATCCACTGTTAGCCACAAGATACCGTCCACATGCTCCTCCATCTAGTAATAATGAAAAAATGAGTAACAATAAAACACAATTTTTGCTCTTCCAATAATTTTGCCTCCTCTCCTGAGGATTTTCACCCCTTGCTGGGGTATAGTTCGATGGGCACTCTTGTACCTCACTCAACTAGCTGATTTTCTTATTTAAGCTTTGACAGTGAGTGCTGATATGCTCTTTGACTGTTGGGGGCATTGCAGCTGAGCCTGATTTTGTTCTTTTCTAACATCCACATATCTGCAGTCCCAGCAGAGCTCATTGGATAGTGATCGGCAGAGGAAATCCTGGTTGATTTTGTTACATTACAACAGTGACTATACTTCAAGATAAAAGCACTTAATTGGCTGTAAAGCATTTTGAAACACCCTGAGGTCGTGAAAGGCACTATATAAATTCAAGTCTTTCTTTCTTACTTTGATTTTCTTCTTTTAACCCAGAGATGCCAAGATCATTTATATCAGGCCTACTCCTGCCCCGATTGAGATCAGCTAACTGGACATACACTAGTAAACCAACCTAGGTCATTCCAGGTATGGATCGACTACTGACTAGATTAACTCATTGCCCACTGAGGCAGATAAATTCACTTTCTTGCATTAATTGCTCATAAACAAAAACTTTAAAAACTCATTCTTTTCTCTATCTGTAATTCTCTTTATTTGGCTCTCAACTTCTAAACTCTTTTTATCTCCCTCTCTTTATCTTTCTGCTTGTCTTCTACACTTTCTTTTTCTCAATGGTTCTGACAGGCTTCGTCTCATGGTTGTCTCTGTTATGCTATATAGGGGCGATTCAGTGATCCTGGCTGAAGTGGTACTGGGAGCGCTATACTCTCCTGAGACTTGCACTACTGGAATGGACAGCTAACTTTGTATGATTGAGCAAGGTCAGCTCATGGATGTCATTAGAACCTTCTCCCATCATTTTTTTCATGAGTATAGGGATTTGTAGGTGGTATTATATACAGACAGCAGCATCTTTTAAAGGGCTGCTGTTCCCACTTGAGACCAGCTTTTCTCTCGGCTGCAGGAAATCTACCAGGTCAGCAAGGACATTTTGCCAAAACTGTCTTCTTTAATGAAAAGTGCTTGGGTGTTCTGCCGTACGAGATACAGCAAAGGAGGGCGGCCATTTATAATGCTGAGGAGAGCTGTCTTTTGCATCGCAATGTGCAGAAAGTGTGGTAGAAGTGGCTCCTCCAGCCAACTCTACCTTTCATGTCCGTTGGTCATGGGAGCAGATGAGGGAAAATTTCTTTGGCTTGAAGAAGAATACCAAGGTAAGTTTAGCAATAGTTTTCTGATTAAATCTATTGGTATAGCATCTTGTCTCAAGCACTGTGCTTCAAACAGTATCAATAACGTATTAAGCGAAGCACTGTTATACCCTTTCAGATTATTACTGCACCCTGCACTTCCATGTCCATAATTTTCCAATTTGAACTTTGTGGCTGACACTTAAAATTGCTTCTAAGGTCATGCATAACTTTTGCATGTTGTGGCACCAGTTGAAACTGACACGTGGGACATGATTTTTACATGGAGCCGGGAAGGGGGCGGGGTAGAAGATAAATGGATGCAAAACCTGGAAGCAAAGTTGGCGGAATTGAGGGTAATAAATTTTACATCCGGGTTTCGTGGGAAGGCTGGGGATCGGAGAAGAGGGAGAGAGAAATCATGAGCCATGGAGGACATTTGGGGAGGGGGCAGGGGTCTGATGCCGCAGATGGAGATCGGTGGGAGGGGTGGTGGGTGCTGATGCCAGGTGGTGATTGGGGGTGGGGGGTGGGGGTCTGATGCCGGGAGGAGATCGCAGGCAGATGAAGAGCAACAACCAAAAGCCCTCTTGACAGTTGATGAAGATATTTGCCTAGCTCTCTCCAGAGCCGCCATCAAATGTCAGTACTCCTCCCTCCACCTTCCTATATAATAGTCCTGCCCATAATCAATACAAATCCTCCCAGTCAAACCTGTTGTCAAACCTTCAGGAGAAGAGTCAGAAGTCGCAATTCGGGAGAAGAGACCGGAGGTCAGGTGAACAGGCCACAGTTTGGGAGGAGATCGGAGGTCAGGTGAAGAGGTCGGAGTTTGGGAGAAGAAACGGGAGGTCGGGTGAAGAGGTTGCAGATCGAGAGAAGAGATTGGAGGTCAGGTGAAGAGGTCGCAGGTGGGAGAAGAGACTGGAGGTCAAGTGAAGAGGTTGCAGTTTGGGAGAAGAGATCGACGGTCAGATGAAGAGGTCGCAATCGGGAGAAGAGATTGGAGGTCAGGTGAAGAGATCGCAGATCGGGAGAAGAGATCAGAGGTCAGGTGAAGAGATCACAGATCGGGAGAAGAGATCAGAGGTCAGGTGAAGAGATCGCAGATCGGGAGAAGAGATCGGAGATCAGGTGAAGAGATCACAGATCGGGAGAAGAGATCAGAGGTCAGGTGAAGAGATCGCAGATCGGGAGAAGAGATCAGAGGTCAGGTGAAGAGATCGCAGATCGGGAGAAGAGATCAGAGGTCAGGTGAAGAGATCACAGATCGGGAGAAGAGATCGGAGGTCAGGTGAAGAGGTCGCAGTCGAAAGAAGAGATCGGAGGTCAGGTGAAGAGGCCACAGTTTGGAAGAAGAGATCGGAGTTCAGGTGAAGAGTCGGAGGTGGGGGGGGGGGTCTATCATGGGGAGGGGGTCTCCTATTGGGGGAGGGTTGGCAGATTGCGTGGGTCCGATCGCGCCAGATGAGCTTGTTGGGCCTGGATGATGCACTCCTGCTCCTCTTGGCCCATGAGCAGTGCAATAAAGGCATTCACCTCATGGATCCGGCCCTTCTCGCTACCTTTCATCCAACGAGAATCAGAAGCGAAGGGAGAACCGAGCAGGTAAAGTTAAATTCATTTCACCTTCATGATACACAAAAAATTAAGTACTTCAACTATTGTAATGAGGTACATTGCCCCTTTAACAATCCGTCCATTAAATAGGGATAGGACCTCTGGCTTTCTGATGCATGCACGCATCCAAACGCACCTGGGTTAAACCCGGAAGTGGGCATGTAGGAGTCGGGTTGCGTTCCCACTTCAATTTTTACCTCCCACCCGTCCCCCAACCCATCCCCACGAAATTACTTGCATGCTGCTTTGTCATACAATCATGCAAAATAAAATGTAGACTGGGCATTGGTTGGACACTCAGCTCTTCAAAATGCTATTAGTCATACGTTTTGTCTGGCATTAAAGTTAGTTACTTTCCCTCTTTACACTCTTTTTCCAGTGTTTCCCTGGCTCTTCCGCTGAAGTTATAGTGAATAAGCAGGAGAATCCAAGTGAAAATTTACCCCCAAGGAGTTAGAAATTAAGAAAAATAGGAAGATAAGAAACTGTGACTCATTTCATTTTATTTCCCCAATGCATTCAAGTATATTAATCAAAAATCATTTTTCTAGACAAATTATGTTTTCACAGAGTGCATTCATAAAGTTCTCAGAATCTTTCCATGAATCACATCCAAGGACTGAATACCATTCAAAAAGGACAGGGTGCCCTCTGTGGCAGACTCAGTAATTTGATACAGAGATCTGAGTCAGGTGAGTCTGGCTTACTCCAGGCTATTGTTGATGATTGACCAGCTAGCCTTGCTCATTAATGGAACTCGGAACGGTAGACCTGTCGCTTGGAGCTTGGATTCTCCCCACTTAGCACCAGATAACCCTTCAAACCAAGGCCCTTTTCAAGTTATCAGAGGGATGTGTTGGAAGATCACCAAGATAAATACAGATGAGGGAGAGGTCATTAGCTCATCTAGCTAATCTCTCCAATAAAAACCAACAATTCCCACACACTGCCTTTGTCTAACTGCCTATTGAATGACTCCAGAGTTTTTATCCCCACTAACTTAGCATTCAGGTATTAATCACCTGTTGTGTGAAGAAGTGCTTCCTGACATCAGTCTTGAACTTAACTTTCAACAGTTTGTACCTATGTCCCCTTGCCTTGCAGTCTTAGCTTAACTTGAAATAGTGCTCAGGATTAACCTTTTTATTCCACTTACTACCTTATATAACTCTGTAAGGTCCTCTCTCATTTGCCTCCTTTCAAGGCTGAAGAGTACATCGTTTGCTAATCTAGGAAGTCAATGGGAATCAGGGGGAAAACTCTCCAGTAGTTGGAGTCATACCTGGCACAAAGGAAGATGGTAGTGGTTGTTGGAGGCCAATCATCTCAGTCCCAGGACATTGCTGCAGGAGTTCCTCGGGGCAGTGTCCCAGGCCCAACCATCTTCAGCTGCATCATCAATGATCTTCCCTCCATCATAAGGTCAGAAATGGGGATGTTCGCTAATGATTGCACAGTGTTCAGTTCCATTCGCAACCCCTCAGATAATGAAGCAGTCCATGCCCGCCTGCAACAAGACCTGGACAACATCCAGGCTTGGGCTGATAACTGGCAAGTAACATTCGCGCCAGACAAGTGTTAGGCAATGACATCTCCAACAAGAGAGAATCTAACCACCTCCCCTTCACATTCAACGGCATTACCATCGCCGAATCCCCCACCATCAACATCCTGGGGGTCACCATTGACCAGAAACTTAACTGGACCAGCCACATAAATACGGTGGTTATAAGAGCAGGTCAGAGGCTGGGTATTCTGCGGCGAGTGACTCACCTCCTGACTCCCCAAAGCCTTTCCACTATCTACAAGGCACAAGTATCTTCACTACACGGACTGCAGCGGTTCAAGAAAGCGGCTCACCACCACCTTTTCAAGGGCAATTAGGGATGGGCAATAAATGCTGGCCTTGACAATGATGCCCACATCCCATGAACGAATAAAAAAAAAAGTCAGGAGTGTGATGGAATACTCTCCACTTGCCTGGATGAGTGCAGCTCCAACAACACTCAAGAAGCTCAACATCATCCAGGACAAAGCAGCCCGCTTGATTGGCACCCATCCACCACCCTAAACATTCACTACCGGTGCACCATGGCTGCAGTGTGTACTAGCTACAGGATGCACTGCAGCCAAGGCTTCTTCGAAAGCACCTCCCAAACCCGCGACCTCTACCACCTATAAGGACAAGGGCAGCAGGCACATGGGAACAACACCACCTGCATGTTCCCCTCCAAATCACACACCATCCCGACTTGGAAATATATCGCCGTTCCTTCATCGTCGCTGGGTCAAAATACTGGAACTCCCTACCTAACAGCACTGTGGGAGAGCCTTCACCACACAGACTGCAGCGGTTCAAGAAGGCGGCTCATCACCACCTTCTCAAGGGCAATTAGGGATGGGCAATAAATGCTGGCCTTGCCAGCGATGCCCACATCCCATGAATGAATAAAAGGAAAAGGAACATCGGAACAGGAGTAGGCCATTCAGCCCCTCGAACCTGTGGACTTGCAATTTTTCCTGATTCTGTCATTGCAAAAGGCTTTTCCTACCATTGATTTTTCAATGACCATTACCTTGCATTAGGTAGTCATTTGCCATGATCAAAGCCTGCTTGACTGGCTCACTCATAGGAACAAGAGTAGGCCATTCATCTCCTCGAGCCTGTTCCACCATTCAATGAGATCATGGCCTGATCTGTACCCTAACTCCATTTACCCGCCTTGGCTCCATAATCCCTTTCTGCCCTTGGCTAGCAAAAATCTATTGATCTCAGATCTAAAATTATTAATTGAGCTAGCATCTACTGCTTTTTGTGGGAGAGAGTTGCACACTTCCACCACCCTTTGCATGAAGAAGTGTTTCCTAACTTCTCTTCTGAGTGGCCTGGCTCTGATTCTAAGGTTATTTCCCCTTGTCCTAGACTCCCTCACCAGTGGGAAAAAATTTCTCCCTACCTACACTCTCAATTCCTTTCAAAATCCTAACAACCTCAATTAAATCACCCCTTAACCTTCTATTTTCCAGGGAATACAAGCCTAGTTTATGTAATCTCCCCTCATAATCTAATCCTTGAAGCCCTGGTAACATCCTGGTGAATCTGAGCTGCACTCCTTCCAAGGCCAATAATTTCTTTCAAAGATGAGGTGCCCAGAACTGTACATAGTTCTCCAGATGTGGTCTGACCAGGGCATTGTATAGCTGCAGCAAAACTTCCTCCCCTTTATATTCTAGCCCTCTAGTTATAAAGGCTAACATTCCATTAGCTATTTTGATTATTTTTTGTGCCTATTACATTTAAGTGAACTGTATACATGGACCCTTTGAACCACCACTGTTCCTAGCTTTTCACCATTTTAAAAACACTCAGATCTATCCATTTTTGGTCCAAGTTGGATGACTCACACTTACCTGCATTGAAATCCATCTGCCACAGTTTTGCCCACATACTCAATCGATTAATGTCTCTGTAATTTTATGCTCCCATCTACCTTACTTACTATGCCACCAATCTTTTATGGTATCGACAAACTTGGATATATGGCTCTTTATTATGTTACCTAAGTCATTAATAAATATAGTGAATAGTTGAGGCCCCAGCACAGATCCTTGTGGGACACCACAAGTCACTTCCTTCCAATTCAGGTACATACCCGTTATCCCTATTCTGTCTTCTACCACCTAACCAATCTCCTAACCAGGTCAATAATTTGCCTTCAATTCCATTAGCTTTAATTTCAGCTAACAGTCTCTTATATGGAACCTTATCAAATGCCTTCTAGAAATATATATAAACTACATCCATAGATATTCCCCTGTCTATTACCTCAGTAACTTCCTCAAAAAATTCAATTAGGTTCGTTAGACATGACCTACCCTTTACAAATCCATGTTGGCACTCTCTAATCAGCTCAAATTTCTCTAAGTGCTCAGTCATTCTGCCCTTAATTATAGATTCCAATAACTTCCCCACAACAGATGTTAGATGTTCAGTCTATAATTTCCTGGTTTTTCTCTCTTACCTTTCTTAAATAATGGAGTTACATTTGCAATTTTTGCTATCTAAAGGGACAATTCCTGAATCGAGAGCTTTGAAAGATTACGGCTAAAGCATCTGCAATTTCCTTGCCTACTTGCTTTAAAACCCTGGGGTGGAAACCATCAGGTCCTGGGGATTTGACAGTCTTAAGTGCCATTGTATTTTCTAATACTGTGTTCTTGCTTTAGTGAGTTCCAGTCCTTGATTCATTATTAGTTTCCCTGGAATGTCATGTATCTTATTCTCTTCCTCTATTATAAAGACTGAGACAAAGTAAAAATTTAACAGGTTTGCCATTACCTTATTTTCATTTGCAATATTACCCACATCTGTTTTTAAAGGGCCCACGTTACCCTTGACTGCTCTTTTTCTTTTAATATAATTGTAAAAACTTTTTGTGTTAATCTTGATACCCTCGCAAGTTTCTTTTCGTATTCCCTTTTTGCAGCTCTTACTATCTTTTTTGTCTTCCTTTGCTGTTCTTTATATCTCTCCCAGTCTCGATCTACACTATTCATTGCACTTTTGTATGCTCTTTCCCTTAGTTTTATGATGTGGAGATGCTGGTGATGGACTGGGGTTGACAATTGTAAACAATTTTACAACACCAAGTTATAGCCCAACAAATTTATTTTAAATTCCACAAGCTTTCGGAGGCATCCTCCTTCGTCAGGTGAATGGTGTTATCTCTCACCTCTTTTGTCGACCATGGCTGTTTTATTTCCCAATAACTCCTCTGAAACTAGGGATTAGACTTGTGCCCCTTCTGTGCATCACCTCCAGGGCTTGAATGTTTCATTTTTGCCTCAATAACTAAAATACTTTACAGCTTCAGCATGATGGCTTTAAACTTATACTCTAGTGATTTAGCAACATGGCTGATCGTTTAGTTTTGTTTGTTAATTGCTGTTCTGCAATGATTGGGCATGATCATTATTGAGTCTACTGTAATTTCCAGATCTCTTTCAGACACTCCCTACCTTTCCTGAATACCTTGTTATCAGGCATATTAATTTCCCAATCCTCCCCTTCTTTGAGCCAGGTCTCTGATATTGCCACTATATCATAGTCTCATGAGGCGACTTATGCCTGCAGCTCACCAACCTTATTTACCAGGCTACGTGCATTTGCGCACATGCGCTCTAAACCCACCATAGACTGTCTTGCATTTGCCCCGTGTCTGATCCCTCTTATTTCTGAACTGTTCTTTACTCTGGTGCTATTTGTCTCTCCCAGTCCTGTCCCAGTTTTTTTCCTCTCTATTGTTTCATCCTGGTGCCCATTCCCCAGCCAAATTAGTTCAAACCCTCCCCCACGGCACTAGTTAACCTCCCCATGAGGACATGGTCCCTGCTGTGTTGAAGTGCAACCCGTCCATCTTGAACAGGTCCCTCCTGCCCCAGAACTGGTCCCAATGCCCCAGGAATCTGAAGTCTTCCCTCCTTCATCATTTCTCCAGCCATGGGTTAACCTGTTTTATCCTACTATTCCTATCCTCACAGGCTCATGGCACTGGGAGTAATCCAGAGATTACTACCTTTGAGATCCTACTTTTTAACTTCTTCCCTAGCTCCTGAAACTCTGACTGCAAGACCTCAACCCTTTTCCTTCCTATGTCATTGGTTCCCACATGGACCATGACTTCTGGTTGTTCTCCACCCCCCCTCCTCCTTAAAATGTTCTGCACCCTCTCAGTGATGTTCTTTACCTTGGCACCAAAGAGGCACACACCTTGCGGGACTCATATTGGCAGTTGCAGAAACGTCTATCTGTCCCCCTATAACCACTGTATTCCTACATTTCGCTGTGCCCCTCTGTGCAGTCCTTTGCCTCATGGTGCCATGACTGCACTCCTTCAAGGTGTCGTCACCCTCACCAGTATTCAATACTGAAAATTGGTTAGTGAGCGCCACAGTCCTGGAGGATTCATGCACTGTCTGCCTCTTCGTACCCTGTCGGATGGCCACCCATTTACTGTCCTGAGCTCTCTGTGACTGTGGGGTGACCACCTCCTGGAACGTATGATCCAGGAAATTTTCAGCCTTCCGTATGCCCTGCAGTGATTCCAGCCAGAAGCTCTAAGCTTGAGCTCAAGCAGACAAAGGCTATTCCTGCACACATGGTCACAGAGGACACCTGAAGTGCCCTGGAGTTCCCATATGGCACAGGAATTACAGGTGATGGGTTTCAGCTATCCCCCCATTCTATTTAGAGTCTACTTATATCATATATATATATATATGCCTCTTATGTTATTTATATGTTTTATTTTAGTACCCCTTTAACTCCTATTTATTATTTCTTTATTAATATTTATGTATACCAAATTCTTATTTAATGCAATTTCGGTTCCCTTTAGTGTTAATATCCCCTACTTAGTTTATTTTATCCCCTTAGAGGTTTATCCTAATATATTTATTTATTTATCCAAATACTGATCCTAAATAGTTATCTAAAATTCCTTGGGCTACACTCTCTGTGCTGGTTGTGATGTAACTTCTCCGGTTTGTATTATTGCCATTCTTGAAATACATACGAGGTTCACTTGTTTCCAATTCCTTCGGACGTCCCTTGTGTTTGTTGACTCCCTCATGATGACTGTCAGTACGTCATAGATTTCATCTCTCAGATGGTGTCTGACCTGCTGTGTATTTCCAACTTTATCTATTTTTATTTTGGGTATCTTATTTGTAGCTTTAGAAACTGTGCCAATCAGATGGGGAAAGTAGATGAAATTCATTATTTCAAATGGCTGTACATCAAGGCAGCATGGTTCTAAGAGGAGTGAGGTGTCAAAAGAAAATAGACAATCATATGGCCAGGACACTACTGTTCACACCTATATATTTAAGTTTTAGAAAGGATTAATATCTTAATTAACTGACCAGTTAGAAGAATTCTCTTGATCATAAAAGAATCCCGCTTTAATATCAAAGCAAAGACAGACATATAATTGAGCAATTGCATTGTGGTCCCCAGTTCCCTGCTTTGCTTTGACTTACCCATTAGCGGGGCTAACAGGAGCCCTCGCAAGGTCATTTTCCAACATAACCTCCATTAGTGACTCGGTTGAAAGCCATTGAAAAGAACAAATAGCTCAGGCTATCTCTTTTCTTGTTTTGACACAGGTTGTGTGTTGTGTAAGTCAAGTTTTGTAATATTACATTTCACTGCATCTTTTATCATTTGTGTAATTATCTTATCTTAAATTTGACCATTAGTTTTAACCTGAATGCAACGGTCTAACAGTATGGTATTTACAGCCTTTCCGAGTAAAAAGAGGAATATGGTGGGCATCCTGTGTGGTCTCTGGTGCATTGTAGTGTCATTAAGGTGTAACAGTCCTGTGGTTTGCAGGTTTCAGTTGATAGCAGATTTGGCCTGTTTATGGAAAATGCCAGTTTGCAATGGTTTCAAGACAAAAGCCATGAGAAAAAGCCTGAATCATAGGAATTATATTACTACACTGATTACATGTGTAAAGTATTAATATAAATACCAAGACCACTGATCTGGAGAAGATTGCATTTCAGTTTTTAGGTACTTACATTACCTGCCATGATTTCCGCAAAAGTAAAAACAAATAAATAAAGTATTTTAACAGAAGTTACAAATGTCTAACCACTAAGTAATGATGTTATCAAGCAGGTGCTTGTGCAGCTCAAAAGTAATAATATTAATTTGCACCAGCACCAAGTATGAGCCTAAAATATGTTATCATTTTATCATCTGCACATAGGCTGAATTGTGCAATGAGGCAGATAAACAAATTTAAAATATCATAAAGCCTCGAGGTGAAGCTCAAAAGGGTCATCAATATTATCTCAATTCTAAAATGTGTTATGTCATTGAAATTCATTCTAGTCAGTGTATTCTGTACGGGGAATTTTGGAATTTCCGCTGCTAGCACAAAGTCCAGTTAGCAGTGAAGGTCAGTCACAGAAATCGGGCTACGGTGTTATAGTTCTTTCTCTGTGCCCCCGAACATGTGTAGACTCCATGTCGACAGTTTACACTTATTAAACTACCCATTAAACATCCTGGTGGGCTGTTCATCTAAAAACTTGGCTATAGTCAGGGGCACATCTTAAAGGCAGGCAGGAGACTCACCCCCCCTGTGTTACAACTGAGTGGAAGATCTAGTAGTATACCAGCAACTGAGGCAAAACTAGCTGGACTATAAATTTCCCGGCTTGTCCCTGTCTCCTTTTTCGAAGAGGGGAGTCACATTTGCTACCCTCCAGGTCTTTGGTATAAGTTTTCTTTTGAATATTCTATCGGAATTCTCAGATGTAAACATCAGGTACTTAGCCTGTACCCCCTTTAATGAATGAATAACATTTTACAAATTAATGTAACAAAGGCCAGGGTCGTATCTGCAGACAGAATGAAGACGTTCAGTGAAACAGTCACCTAATCAACGTTTTTCTCCCCAGCCTCAAGGAAACCACACTGTAAGCAGCAGCAAAAACATAATACTAGATTGGAGGAATTACACACAAATTGCTGTCTCAGATTGAAGGAGTGTTTGGGGCCCTGGGCAGTGATACGGGCATGATAATACTGTATAGGTGAGTACATACAAAGTCTTCTCGTATGACCACTCCTCATTTATCTACAGTAAATGTTTATTAATGAGACTGACATGTTCACATTTCCAAACCCACATATCTGTTGACAAGCCTTTACAGGATCCTGCTTAAATCAGGTCTCCAAATCCTGCCTTTTCTTCAAATCAATCATATATGATAGTGTCATTTGTTAATATCACCTTTACATATGAAGATCTTTAACATTTTAATAGTGATCAATCTCTCTCTTACCTTGTGTTGCACTGTCGTTCTTGCCATGAAAAGCAAAAGTAATGAGAAAAATATTTAAAAGAACTCTTCCTATGGATGCCATTTTCTCGTTTCAAATTTAAGATGGGGTTCCAACCCGTACCTTTTATTTATAGACATTTGTGTTGTCATTTGACTCATCGGGTATTATATCCCACCACATGAAATGTATGTACAAAATGAATGAGCCATTGTTTGTGTAAGATGTAATGTTTGTTAGCACTACAATGATAGCTGTGGAAATATTGCAAGTAGTATTGTATTATATTGTTAAATATTAATTTCACTGGTCAGTGGCCATAATTGTCTACAGGGGAAACATCATAAGGCTGCATAGGCCAGTAATCTGAGCAGTGATGTTACTTTGAAAGAAACTCTTAATGTTGGCAAAGAAAGCACATCCTATTGATCCAAGATATGAGCACAAAGATTTTTAGTTAAACAAAGTAAATATTAATTTTATCTTGGATCGGTAAAGTGACTGCCAAATTGACATACAAAGTTAGAATTGTTATTCATTAAATACAATAAATCACTAAACTGAACAATGTTTTGCTTTGACTTGTTTTGTTCTCTGTGAATAGAAATATGTTTTTTCTCCACAGAGAACAAAATGGTGTAGAATAATAGAATAGAAAACAATGGAAACAAAGGATAGTGAGGCATTTCTCTTGAATGGGAGAGAAGCATTCCCTCAGTGGGGCTTCAGGAACAGAAATCAGTCATGATGAAAAGTGGAGGGATTGAAGATGACAACAGGCAGCTGCAGGAGAAGACTGAAGTGTAGAGATCTGTGGTGGGGAGGTCAGAGTTTGAGGGCAAATTTAGAGAAATGAAGAGGGAAAGAGAATCTTGTAGATTTGGGGTTTAAGTCACTTTTAGTGTCTTTGTGTCTAACAAAGACAGACTTACAGTCCTATCCATTTTTTTTTGTGTTTCTATTTTCCCTTGTGGAATACAGCACAAGGATTTTTTTCAATCTCAATGTTAACAAGGCTGCACCAAGCCTTTTTTAAATACCTTTCTGGCAGCATTCCATACCACTTTATTGATATTTCCTTTTTGCTCACACTTTCCCTCTCAGAGGAAAGTATATCCCAATGTGTTAGAGACTTTGGGGGAGAATTTCCATGGGCTTCTCCCGATCTCCTGCCCTAACTCCAGTGGAAGATTGGCAGAAACAATGGAGAACTGATATAAATGGCTTTTTACGCTGCTTCCCCAGTGTTTCTGTCAATCTTCTGCCAAAGTTACATCATGTGATTGGGGAACCTCATGGAAATTCTAGGCTCTGATTTCAATATACTGAGGATGTAGAAAGGAGGAAAAGCATGTGGGATGGTTTCTTATTAGCCTTTTTAAGAGATGAGGGCATTTGATACAATTCCGCACAGGAGATTATTAACAAAAATGAGAGCATGTAGAATTGGAGGGAACCCTATGACATGGGTCGGTAATTGGTTGGAAGGTAGGAGACAGGTACTAGGGATAAAGGGAATATTCTCTGATTGGCGGGATGTGACAAGTGACATTCCCCAGCGATCTGTACTGGTGCTTCAGCTTTTCACCATATATATTAATGACTTACAGGAAGGAACAGAGAAGTGTATATACATTTGCAGGTTAGGAGGTACAGTAGGTTTTGTGGATGGGAGCAGGAAGTTGCAAAGGGACGCACACAGACTAAGTGAATGGGCAAAACTATGGTAGATGGAGTTCAATGTGGGGAAGTTTAAGGTCATCCACTTTGGATCTGAGAAAGACAAATCAAAATATTTTCTTAATGGTGATAGACTAGGAGCTGGGGAGGAGCAAAGGGATTTAGATGTCCATGTGCACAAATCACTAGCCCACAGGTAGAAAAAGTAATCAAAAGGTTAAATGAATGATGGCCTTTATCTCAAGGGGGTTATAATTCAAAAGTGAGAAAGTGATGCTTCAGTTGTACAAATCGATAGATATTTGTTAGATAACGTTATCAAGAGATATGAAACAAAGCTGGGTAAGTGGAGAGGTACAGATCAGCCATGATCTAAATGAATGGCAGAACAGGCTTGAGGTGCAGAATAGCCTACTCCTGTTCCTATGTTCAGGATAGAATTTTGTCAGGGCAGTACTTATGTCCATCCTTTATGTTCGCCAAGCTCTGACCCATTTTCCTGAGTTTGGACTTGTTAGAGATGCACAGCGGGATCCTGGTGAGATTCCTGCTATCAAGAAGGGAGCCCCCTGTGGAAAAAGCAGAATCCTAGTGTGCTGCAGCACCAGAAGGTTCATTGGAGGACTTTAAAGGGCCAGAAATACCCCAAGCATTGGAACAACACCCCCAATTTAAGGGAGGTAATTTTAATCCCCAAGAATGGGTGGGTTGCTGGCGGTGGGCAGCGAAAATACTAACTTTTGGGAGTGGGATCGCATCCCAGCTCCAACGCACCCACTTCCACATTTGACCCAGGCACGTTAGGATACGTGCGCGCAACAGGCACCCAGAAGTCCTGCCTGCACTTAAAACTGGCGGGCCGATATTTAAAGGGTCAATTTAAGCACTGAAAGGGATTAACTTTTTGTGGATTTGGACAGCAAAATCTGATTTAATTGAAACTGAACATGTCTCCCGTAGCTTCTGAAACACGCCATAGAAACGGAGGCGAGTTGCAGTCGAACCTCATTTGATCCTTTAAACCAGTGATTGACACATCTGAATAAAAGGTGAGGTTTTGCAGATGGACACTTAGTTCTCTCAGACAAACCTTTGGCTGGGAGTTCTTTGTGTTTAGACTGAGATTTCTTTGTTGAGGCTGAGAATTCTTGTGTTCAGACAAAGTTACCTACAATTTGGAGCCCCTCAAACTGGCAAGATCAGGGTGGGGGGCACAATTGATCTATTCCAGAGTGCATATGAGGAGGAGGCACATTGCCATCCACAGCAGGCAGGGCATGCAGTTCTGGGAGTGGCAGAGCCACAAGACAGAGGTCCCAGCAAGGACCTGGAGAAGAGCAGAGTAGGACCAACGGAGGGGCCAAGGTCGCAGGAGGCACTACCCACGTGTGAGGATGTATAGGCAGAGGCTGAACTTCCTGGACCTCTCTGATGAGCAGTGCCAATGCAGGCTGAGATTGAGTTGGCAAGTGCTCGCAGAGATCTGCAGCCTCCTTCATGCAGACTGCTCCCAGCTTTGCCTGGTGACTACGCATTGCCCGTCACAGTTAAAGTCACCACTGCCCTCAATTTCTTCACCTCCGGATCCTTCCAAGGCGCCACCGGAGGCATCTCCAGGTGTCTCAGTCGTCTGCACATAAGTGTATAAGATAGGTGACAGATAGTTTATTTGCCAGGGCATCCGACTACATCAACTTCCCCCATTGATGACATCGGCCAGACTGAGAGGGCAGTGGATTCCAACTCTCTGGCTGGCTTCCCATGGGTGCAGGGTGCAATTGATTGCACACACGTAGCAATACGAGGACCTCCACATGAGCCAGAACTGTTCATGAACTGAAAGGGATATCATTCCATCAATGCGCAGCTGGTTTGCAACCATTGGAGGAGGTTTCTGCAGCTGTGTGCCAGATTCCCTAGCAGCTGTCATGATTCATTTTTGTGCAAGTCCGACATCCCGGCCCTCTTCCAAGACAGATTTAAGGACTGGCTCCTTGGAGACAAGGAATACCCTCTGCAGATGTGGCTCATAACACCTCTGAGAAACCTCACCAACAAGGTACAGCAGCAGTACAATGACAGTCACCAGTTCTGTCATTGAATAAGCCATAGGAATGCTGAAGATGCACTTCAGGTGCCTGGGTAGATCTGGGGGAGCCCTTCAGTACTCACCACCAGTGAAGGTGTGCAGAATAATAGTGGTCTGTTGAGTCCTGCACGACATCACTCAGCAAAGAGGGTTATAGGTGGAGGAGTTCGAAAGCACTCATGAACCATCCTCATCTGCCAGCAACATTGAAGAAGAGGATGAGGAGGAGGAGGACGAGGACGAGGATGAAGATCGGGAACCCATCGGCAGAGCAGCAGCATACATGGCTGCCCGTGATGCCAGGGATTCATTTATATCTAACAGGTTCTCATAATGAGATCTGCAAATTGAAGAATGTGAACTACCCAGGCTTCCTGGAACAAACACCAACACCAGCACCACCCCCCCACCCCCCCCGTTTGCACAAAGCAGTCTTTCAACCACACATACACCCATTGCACACATGCCCAAAGTGTGGCATTATGTCCTGTCATTCATTATGAAGCACAAGAAAGGGCAATTTCACAAAAGGCACTCAATAATGGGCAAGACGTGGCAGTGGTGGTGAGAATTTAATGTGCAGTTAACAAAAAACAAATTTAAATGAAAAATATGACATTCCATCAGACACCTTTGTGCATACCCTTGATGAATTACAATACCTTCGCCTTTCTGTTCCGAGCGCTTCTACGTGGTGCATCCCCTGTGGCTTCAGCAGAGGTAGTGGGAGGTTGCTCAGATTCATGCCCTGGCTGATGAGATGCTTTTGGCCTACGACCTCTGGGTTTTGGAGCCAGTGAGGGCCCTGCCAAACACTGCTCCACCTGCTCCTGTGCAGGAGCAGACTCGGACATCGGGTTGGAGGTAGCATTGCAGGTACTGGTTGACTGGGGGGCAACAGGTGAGAGGTGGGAGCACTTTGAGTGGAGTCCCCACTTCCATTCCCCCTATCGCCATCATCCCTCTCCTGGGCCAGCGCAGCATCACTCACACCACTCCACTGCCCAGCAGGTTGGTGAGGTAATGTGGCGCTTTCTAAGGCCTAAGCTAAAGTATCTGTCTGCCTGTTTAAGGTGGCAAACATGTTGGCATCCAGAGTCCGCATGGCCTTTGTCATGGCCTGCATGGACTCATTTGAGAGCCATGCTTGAAGCTCAATTGAGGCTGCCACTCTCTCCATCGAAAACATTTCTGCACTTACCTGTGCCACCAATTCACTAGTGATGGAGTTGGACTCCTCCATCCTATGCGCTGTTGTGGAAAGTGTGCGTAACACCTTTTCCATTACCTCGCAAAGGTGGAACTGTACCTCAATCATTCTTACTTTTAATGATGTCCCCCGGGTTTCAGCATCTGTGTCCAGTTGAGCAGAGCTTGGAGACGATTGCGTCCCCCGACGCAGACTCTCCACAGCTGGACCTGCCACCAGTATCTGCTTGTGCACACTTGTTAGTGTTGAATCATCAGGTGACAACCCAACTGTCTGGCTAACAGGACAAATCGAAGTGCCAGTATCTGCGTTGGTTCATGGCTGAATGTCAGGTGACGGTGCACCGTCAGAGGAATTGAGCTCCTCTGAGGAATCGCCTTCTTCCATGTCAGCTGCCTCTTCATCAATCTGTGAAGGCCTTGGAAGGCAACATAAACCAATGTTAAATATTCATCGGAGAAGTGACAATCTTTCCAATGAGCATACTGAGGTGTTGCCTTATTTCCTATGATTCTTGGAACTGGACAAATAGTCAACCAAAGAACCCTCACTCATGGTAGTTTTGTTAATCAAAAGTAATTATTTAATGATGTTATAATTCATACAAGCATTCATGAAGCAAAATCAAACCATACATATGACTTTCCTTTATAAAATCCCATTATACATTTAATAATTCACATTATTATTAATGACTTAACAAAAATTCATACACACATTAGGCAAATGATGTAACATATACAACCTTAAACCAAAGATTTTGCTCATCGGGCCTGAAGGTTGACCAGCTCTTCCGTCCACGAGGTCCTCTTCTTCTTGCAAGACGTTCAACTGCAGTGTGCGCTCCTTGTGACTGCCATGTGGTGAAGAGCCTGTTCTTCTCTCAAAGTCTTCCTTTTATATTGTTTTTAC
The DNA here is from genome assembly GCF_035084215.1 of Heptranchias perlo. NCBI lineage: Eukaryota > Metazoa > Chordata > Chondrichthyes > Hexanchiformes > Hexanchidae > Heptranchias > Heptranchias perlo. The sequence goes on along the minus strand of NC_090345.1, from coordinate 23,114,144 downwards.
CAATAGGACGTAGGATTGGGGAGTGTCATTCTTTTTGTCCAATTGCTCCCTGTTGCTGTGCCTCAATTATTCACATACCTCAATGATTGACAGTATATTTTTAATCCCACAAGCTTTCGGAGGCTTCCTCCTTCCTCAGGTGGTGTGGAAATGACATTTTCGAATCCTTCGCATTTTAAAATCACAGAACAATGCCTGGTGATTACTGCCCGTTGCCAAGGCAATCACAGGGAGCAGACAGAAAGGTGTCACCTAAAAAGGCAACCGAATATACAAACCCCCCAAAAAAAAAGAGAGAGAGAGAGAAGGAAGACAGTCAATGACCCGTTATATTAAAAACAGATAACATTTGTTCGCTGGTGGGGTTACGTGTAGTGTGACATGAACCCAAGATCCCGGTTGAGGCTGTCCTCATGGGTGCGGAACTTGGCTATCAATTTCTGCTCGACGATTTTGCGTTGTCGTGTGTCTCGAAGGCCGCCTTGGAGTATGCTTACCCGAAGGTCGGTGGCTGAATGTCCATGAATGCTGAAGTGTTCCCCGACAGGGAGAGAACCCTCCTGTTTGGCGATTGTTGCGCGGTGTCCGTTCATCCGTTGTTGCAGCGTCTGCATGGTCTCGCCAATGTACCATGCTCTGGGGCATCCTTTCGTGCAACGTATGAGGTAGACAACGTTGGCCGAGTCACAGGAGTATGAACCGTGCACCTGGTGGGTGGTGTCCTCTCGTGTGATGGTGGTATCTGTGTCGATGATCTGGCATGTCAGCCTTCAACATGTCATCAATGATGATGAACACCTCGCTATGGCCATCCCCACACCTCCACTACTCGCCTTTAAACAGCCACCCAACCTCAAACAAACCATCGTTCGCAGCAAATTACCCAGCCTTCAGGAGAACAGCGTCCACGACACCACACAACCCTGCCACGGTAACCTCTGCAAGACATGCCAGATCATCGACACAGATACCACCATCACACGAGAGGACACCACCCTCCAGGTGCACGGTTCATACTCCTGTGACTCGGCCAACGTTGTCTACCTCACACGTTGCAGGAAAGGATGCCCCAGAGCATGGTACATTGGCGAGACCATGCAGACGCTGCGACAACGGATGAACGGACACCGCGCAACAATCGCCAAACAGGAGGGTTCTCTCCCTGTCGGGGAACACTTCAGCATTCATGGACATTCAGCCACCGACCTTCGGGTAAGCATACTCCAAGGTGGCCTTCGAGACACACGACAACGCAAAATCGTCGAGCAGAAATTGATAGCCAAGTTCCGCACCCATGAGGACGGCCTCAACCGGGATCTTGGGTTCATGTCACACTACACGTAACCCCACCAGCGAACAAATGTTATCTGTTTTTAATATAACGGGTCATTGACTGTCTTCCTTCTCTCTCTCTCTCTTTTTTTTTGGGGGGTTTGTATATTCGGTTGCCTTTTTAGGTGACACCTTTCTGTCTGCTCCCTGTGATTGCCTTGGCAACGGGCAGTAATCACCAGGCATTGTTCTGTGATTTTAAAATGCGAAGGATTCGAAAATGTCATTTCCACACCACCTGAGGAAGGAGGAAGCCTCCGAAAGCTTGTGGGATTAAAAATAAAATTGTTGGACTATAACTTGGTGTTGTAAAATTGTTTACAATTGTCAACCCCAGTCCGTCACCGGCATCTCCACATCATTGACAGTTTACGCTTTGATCATATGACTGGAGACCCTTTGATGTAGAAAAGACCATGAGGGTGATTTTTAAAGGGAAAAATGGGTGGGTTGTGGGGGGCGGCAATCAAAATCACTGGTTTTGGGAGTGGGCAGACACCCTTGCTGGAACCCGCACATTTTTGAATGAGAATCAGGCAAACCTGTGTGTGTGCGTACAGCAGTCACCAGGAGGTCCCGCCCCCACTTAAATCCGGTGGGCTGATAATTAAAGGAGCAAATGTACCTCCTTGAGGTACTTAAGGTAGTTTATTTTTTGTGTATAGGATAGGTAAAAAGATTTTAATGTTGTCTGGGCGGTTTTCCCACAGCTTCCGATTCCCGCCTGGTGAAACCAGGACAGAAGGGCCAAATCAGTGAAAAATAAACTAAATAAATTAAATAAAATTACATTTCCCATTGCAAACAAATTAAATAAACATACTTTAAAAAACAATGTTGCCTGAACCTCCCCCCCATTCTGATCCCGATGTCTGATGTCTGCCCTCTGATCCCGATATCCGATGTCTCCACTATAATCTTTGTTCCCCCTCCATTTCTCTCCTAACTGCCGATGAGGTCTCTCTTCCCCCCCCCCCCCCCCAGCAGATGTGCAGCTCGTCAACAGCCAGCTTGTCAATCAGGCTGGCTGCCGGACGTGGAACCCAGAAGAGGCTTTGATTACTATCTCAGTTTACGGCCTTTCATGTAAAGATAGCCTTTTTCATTTCTATGCACAGATATTCTTAATGGTCCTGACGGCTCCAATTTTGATTGCTTCACTGCGTTTCAAATCCATTCCTTATACCATTTGACGATATGCTGGATGCAGTACTATTTGGTGTTTTACAAATCCCAGCTGTTTGAACAGACTACCAGATAGGAATGAGAGGTCATTGCTTTCCCGATCCGAAGCCTTTGATGTATACCCTTGTTGCCTTTTCTTACATTACCCCCTGCTGTGTTGAAAAGCTTGTGTTTCCAAAAGCCTTTGTGTTTTCAAAGCCTTACAATGCTCCAAGCTCAATATTATCCGTCCAGCTTATTTATTTAATAATCTAGATATCTATCTGCAGTACAATGTCTTTGATCCCGAAACTTATGCTTCTCCAATGTCAATGAGGCAAAAACAGGAATTGTGAGAACACAGTTTACTACATTATTGTGTTGCAGGTTTTCAAATGTTTTTGTTTAAAAGGGGCACAGTTAACCCTTTCCTTCAAATGACTTTTGTTAAAGGGGTTTTGAACCCCACAGTGTGGAACAGGTCAATCATTGATAACATCAATTCATCATGTGCATGAAGGATGTTAAAATTCTGTTACCAGCCGTCTGCAGATTGCCAGTTTCCCCATCTCCAACGGCCAGGCGTGCAACAGTGCGACTCATTTCCATTGCCTCCTCCTCAGCTTGTGTCAAGTGTACCATTTGCGGTGTCCCCCCTCCAGTCCTATTCCTCTCCCTTGCATTTTGCGCTCTCTTCCACAAGGGGAGAAAGAACAGATATGTGAGTGACTGAAGGTGACGATGGATGCATTGCTTTGTGTGAGGCTGACAATGAAACAGATGCATCAGAGGGTGACTATCAGACAGATTGATCACATTGCATCAGGATTGGGGTGAGTGTGAGTGGTAGGTTCACAAACGGGGGGGGGGGGTGAGGAAGTGCACAGAAAGTGATGGTAAGTTGATGATTAGGCTTAAGTGGGTGTGAGGAGTGATGTGATGGAGTAGGCTTGCCAATACAGAGTGAGGGTGGGGGGGGGTTCTTTTCACAGGATGTGGGTGAATCAGCAAAAGTACTCACTTTTCCTGACCTGGTTGCATCATTAAACCGCTTCCTGCACTGAACCCAAGACCTGGGCACCAAGCTCTTGTTGCTCAGTTCCCCTGCCACCTCCAGCCACGCCTTCTTGGTGGCAGAAGCAGGGCGCTTCCTTTTATCAGCCGAGTATAGGACTTCCCTCCTGCATCTGACACCAATCAGAAGCAACTCAAGGAAGGAGTCGCTGAAATAGGGTGCTGTCTTCGCCTTGAGTCACACTGCTGCATTGTGCAATTATCCTCCTTTCTCCTTCAAAATCCATTGTTGCACTCTCCCTTTAAATACTCCAGTTCACAGCACGTCATTCGGGTGCGCAGTACCCCCGCTGTGCAGCTTGGAGAGGTAAAACGCGAAAGTAACATTAAGGGCCTTCAATTCAGTTGCGATCGCTCAAACCAGCACGCAAATCTTTTTTCCGGGTTACCCACGCAACTAATCAACCACCTACTGACTTCCCGCCGCCATGTTAAAATTGTGCTCAAGGCCTCAGCTGAGAGCAAGACCATCAGTAGATAAGTCTCTGGGGCCATTTTGGCTGGAGCAGATGGTCTTACAAGGCCCTCTCCCTCCATTCAGATATTTACCACTGCTTCCTGGGGCTTAACACCACCTTCCATATGGCAGCCCTGGGAAGTGATGGTGGAAATCCACTGGGGCCCCAAGCCCCACCACAACTTTTTGTTGGTTAAATAACTGTTACACAGACATATATATTTGTATGTAATGTAACTGTGACTCAGACCCATATATAATAGGTAAAATAATCAAAAAGCATCCTTCTTTCTTATTTTAGCACTTTTCCTCAGCCTTAAAATCACACTGTGGGATACTGAAACACAAATGCGCATTGCGTTCATCTAAAATTCCTCTTTCTGCTGTTTTAGTGGAGGTTTTTGACCATTTATTTTAAATGAGTTAACTCCTCCCCATAAATAGCAGAGAGAGGAATTTCACACAAATGCCTCAATTGTTTGAACATTAATATCCCACGGACTCAGTTCAGGTCCCTTAAATTGGACATCTTAGGAGATTTCCTCTGGTTGCTCCATGTTTAACCACATTACAAATACAGTAGGAAGGTTTTGTATGTGTTGGGTTTTCTATAGGATAGTCATTTATCCTTACCCTTAATACAAATCCGAAGACTAGGAAATACTTAGATGTCTGATTAATATTGTTTATCTCATTTATTTATCAGATCAATGAGAAATTTGGTGTTAAAGGTAATAATGGCTTCAAGGTAACACTCTCACCTCTGAGTTAGAAGATTGTGGGTTCAAGTCCCACTCCAAGGACTTGAGCACAAAATCTAGGCTGACACTCCATTGCAGTACTGAGGGACGGCAGTACTAACAGAGGTGCTGTCTTTCAGATGAGATGTTAAACTGAGGCTCAGGCTGTCCTCTCAGGTGGACATAAAAGATCCTATGACATCTTTCCAAGAACAGCAGGGAAGTTTTCCCCAGTGTCCTGGCCAATATTTATCTTTCAACCAGTATCACTAAAACAGATTATCTGGTGATCATCACATCGCTGTTTGTGGGAGCTTGCTGTGGGAAAATTGGCTGCCACATTTCCTACATTACAAGAATGACTACACTTCAAAAAGTACTTAATTGTCTGTAAAGTGCTTTGGGACGTCCTGAGGTTGTGAAAGGCACTGTATAAATCCAAGTCTTTCTTTCTTTATATAACACAACCCATTACATGCAGTGCCCATGAGATTGGTATCAAAAGTAATTGAAGTGCAACGGACCCATCAGGATGTCTTAGGCACATCATCTTGACAGCTCACACTAGCCGCAGCAAGACTAGGCCCAAGTTCCTAAGGTGCTCCAGTGCTTTGTACCATTTATAGGATTAATTACGTCATCCTAATGTGATGTCAATGTGTCCTTCCTACATCTGGTTAGTCTCCGTTCAACTTGTCAGTGCAATACCATCTATCTTTTGTTCATTGTGCTCTCTGCATGAGGAACCATGGATATCAACCATAGCCTTTTAGTTCCTTATCTCTTTTTGTTACGACTCACAACTAACCTATTCATAATGTTGCTTTCCATCATGTCTCCTGACTATCTACCTTTATCGCTTCCCTTGAACATTTAGTGAGTAATATGTTGTACACCAAGCCTGACCTCGTCCTGTGTGTGACCTCTTGCAACTACTGCAGAATTTGTTTTGGTATGTGTGTGTATATATGCCTATTAGAAAGTGCTTATTAGGACTATTCAACCTGGTATACCTATGCTACCACAATGGCCCCGACATTAATGGAGAGGCGGGGAGGGTGCAGGGGAATGCAGTCTCCCGCCCCACAGCCAGCCAGATTGACAGTCTGGCCGGCAAGCCGGAGTGCAAGTGAGCAGTTCCCAGTAGTTAGTGGGGTTTGGAACTCAGAACCATGATCGGGGCAGGGGGAAGATCTTGGAGTAAATAGGGCCCGGGGAGGTCTTGGAGCAATCGGTGCTGAGGGGAGGTAACTCGGTTCAAGGGAGGACTGGCTTCCTTGTGAGGCCCGGAAGAGCACCCCCTCCTAACCCACAAAGAAACCTGAAAAATAAATTTCATAAATAATACCTGCTTGGCTTCTTCCTGAGGGTGTCCTGCTCGCCTGCTCTAAAGAGCAGGTTAATATGGGGACACACCGGGAAGGAAGCGGAATTGGTGGTAGTAACTTTCACCCGTTATTTTAACTGTCCCCCCGCCCGGTTTCCACCAGGTGGGGACAGTTAAAATTGGGGCCTTTGTGTCTTATTTCTTACAAAACTGTAAAAGCATAGTGAAAGAATGAGTTTATGATTTTGCTAAAAGTAGCTATCAGAGAAAATCTTCCTGCTATGCTTACAATGTATTAACACATAGGGACTAGAAGAAATCTGCCCCTTGGAAATTTCCATTGGGATAAACAGATTAATTGGACATTTATCTCACTGTTGTTGATGTCACCTTGCTGTGCACGAATTGGCTGATACATTTGCCTACAAAACAACAGGGACTACACTTCAAAAGTAATTCATTGGCTGTAAAGTACTCTGAGACATCCTGAGACACTAAATAAATTAGGTTCTTTTCTTTCCTTCTTCCTTGTATGTTCCCATGTATGACAGATGTGACAACTTGGTGATGACGAGTTCTGTGGCTGCCTATTTGCTGAATGTTCTTCAGACTCATAGCAGGCATTCCTTTTCTCCTTCATACTGTTAACTATAATCTGCACGGTATCATCAATAAACTCATCTTTTCTGCATCTTGTTCTTTCCATTGCATTTCAAAGTCACCCACTTTACAGCTACATTTACTATGCACTATTTATAACCCTCATGGATGAACAAAACATGATCAGACTCACACTCATCAGGTACATGCGATCAGATTGGCTCCTCTGTTCTGCATTATTACTAATGCATCAGAGTCTCTGAATAAATTTGTGCAGATCTAACTGCATTGACAAAAGTCTGAGTTACAATTAATTCTCTTTTAATGCATTCTTAGTGTACTAAGAAGAAATTAGACACCAAAGTAGAAGTGATTAAACAGGGAAGCACCAGCAATGGAAAGTAATAATGGACTTTTCATCCTTTTGGTCAAGTGATAATTTAGCAAAATATAAAGTGGTAAGGATTTGAAGGAGGCAAGACTGTCAAATAAGATTCTGTAACAGGGCTTGTAAAACAAAGTAAATTATAACAGTTTTTTTTCCCTCCCTACATTTTGTGTTCTCATGTTCCTCATTGGCACTCAAATTCAGTCACCTTACTTCGGCAAATTTCCCCTAGTTTTCGGCTGCTTCACTAAATGGGATACTTCATTGTAATAAAGTGCTCCATTTTAATGGGGAGGGGAATTGGCAGGACATATACCCCACTCTACTATGCATTTCTGCCATTCACGATGGAGTGGCATTCATGGGGTCATAGGGAAGTCAGCAGCCTAGACCATCCTACTTTCCAGCCTGGCGAAGGGAACATAAGAACATAAGAAATAGGAGCAGGAGTAGGCCATACGACCCCTCAAACCTGCTCCGCCATTCAATCTAACCAGAGTCTAACCACCTCCCCTTGACATTCAAAGGCATTACCATCACCGAATCCCCCACCATCAACATCCTGGGGGTCACCATTGACCAGAAACTTAACTGGACCAGCCACATAAATACTGTGGCTACAAGAGCAGGTCAGAGGCTGGGTATTCTGTGGCGAGTGACTCACCTCCTGACTCCCCAAAGCCTTTCCACCATCTACAAGGCACAAGTCAGGAGCGTGATGGAATACTCTCCACTTGCCTGGATGAGCGCAGCTCCAACAACACTCAAGAAGCTCAACACCATCCAGGACAAAGCAGCCCACTTGATTGGCACCCTATCCACCACCCTAAACATTCACTCCCTTCACCACCGGCGCACCATGGCTGCAGTGTGTACCATCCACAGGATGCACTGCAGCATCTCGCCAAGGCTTCTTTGACAGCACCTCCCAAACCCGCAACCTCTACCACCTAGAAGGACAAGGGCAGCAGGCACATGGGAACAACACCACCTGCACGTTCCCCTCCAAGTCACACACCATCCCGACTTGGAACTATATCGCCGTTCCTTCATCGTCGCTGGGTCAAAATCCTGGAACTCCCTTCCTAACAGCACTGTGGGAGAACCTTCACCACACGGACTGCAGCGGTTCAAGGGCACCTTCTCAAGGGCAATTAGGGATGGGCAATAAATGCTGGCCTTGCCAGCGACGCCCACATTCCATGAACGAATAAAAAAAAATCAAGCAGTACGGTCCAATAGATTGAAACACTTATTAATGAAAGGAAGTTTCAGAACATCTAAGTACATGGCAGTCAGTTCTTGCAACAGCTTAATAAAGTAGGACAGTGCCCTGCAGAAGAAAATACTTTATTGCTTTACCATTAATTATAGGTAACAATTTTTTTACAATAGGTTTGATGAAAACAAAAACAATTGGACAAATAAATTCAACCATTGTTTATGTTCTAATTAGCAATTATTGAGACACAACGGATAAGTTATTCTCATTTATTTTAACTTGCTCTCACCAGCCAAGTTAGTTGCTTCAGATAATCTTTGAATTAATTTTGATCAGCCCTTGAGTTTTATCCATGTAATAAGTTTGCTGTATGATTGGTAAATAGTGTTAAATTTGATCATCTTGATTATTGGTTGATAGGATCACTTCAGAGCAGAATTCAACAAAGCATTCTATTTGGTGGGTGGTACATTTGGAAAATTGCTTCACAGCCGCTCGTAAGCATACTTTCTTTGCTGGTTCCTGTATAATTTTAGCACCGTGGCAACCAATACTAAAACAACTGCAACCAGAACCAACAAAGACAGGACAAATGGTAAACTGGATTGGATAGTTGTCTCATCAGCTTCGTCCACTTGTTTTTCCAGTCCTGAAAGACATTCAAAACACTTTCTTATTTTCAAAGCAGTTACTTTACCAGTCGCTAGAGCTGCAAAATGAAGACAATGGCCCAGAAATTGCTTTTAAAATAACGGTGAGCCTAACACCGCTCACCGTTATTAAGGGCGAAATCGAAGAGCCAATTCCGGCAACCGCACGTGCGCAGTTAAACAAGGAAATCCAGAACTTGCTCTTCCTCATTCACCAGTGATGTGACAGCTTCGCCTTAAAGGGATATTGCCGGCTGCAATCAATGGAATCAACGGACCAGCGCCAACCTACTCTCCTGCCCAGCTAGAAACGAACTAATTTTGGCACAAAACAGGTACGCTCAGTTTTTTAGGTCTAAACTAAGTTTTAACAGTGTGGTAAGTCTTAATGACTGCCAAACAACGTCCCTGGCACGAAAAATTGACTTTTAAAAATGTGGAGTCTCATTACTCCCAATTTTAATAGTTTTTGGAATTTAATTAAAAAATGTACATTTTTTTTTACTTTTTCCCTCTGTCTCTTTTATCTCAGTCTTTTATTCTTATCCTCTCTTTATTTCACTTTCTCTATGTCATTTTATAATACATTATTGGGCACATCCAGCTTTTTAGTTTGTGCGGTTTGTGAATGAACCGCACTTCCTGGTTCTCACATTGTGGCTTACTTCAAGCTGATCGGTTGAGGGACCTTCGAGATCCTCTCACCACTCACACAGCCCGGGAAAGAACGCTAATGTTTTTTGAAATCGCAATTCAGGAAGTTGCCGCCAAAAAGAACGCAGTAACTTAGTGGGTGAATTTAAATCTAATGAGCAGTGACCACTGCTGGTTCACCGCTTGGAGCAATTTATGGGCCATTATTGCACATTATTGAAACTCACTTTTCCAATTTAGCAATGTTTTTTGGTGATATGTTCATAAAATACCATGATTGGCTCACCTGTATCTTCATAATATTTTAGATCTTTTTTCAGTTCAATGGGTCCTATCAGAACCTCAGTGTTTCCCTTTGAAGAACTTGTGGCCCTCTTTTGCCGAGACATACACCCCCGGTAACACCGAGAAGAGTAATCATAAGCTTTACAGACCACAAGTTTACATTGCAGGTAGACTGAAGGATGAAGGTTCAGGAATTTAAAAGCACTGAATTTAAATCGAGCAATACCATTGGCTGGTGAGGGATATGTGGCGTATGTCATATCCCTTTTACACCTATAAAATAAACATTTCAATATTAATTCCAGAACGTAAAATCTCAGTCCAAACTAGAGTTTCAATGAAAATTTAAGTATATTGCTATATTACAGCTAACATGTTTGAGACTGCTTAGTGTGGTATAGAGCCAGCAGACCCAAGTTATATTGTTAGCTGGGAAAATGGAGCTCTGTGTTTGCAGAGTTATGCTCACCAGCATCTGAATCCCAGCTCCCTCCTAGCATTAAAAAGGTTAAAAACCAAATTCCATTTTTTTGCAAGAGCAGCAGGCACATGGGAACACCACCACCTGCACGTTCCCCTCCAAGTCACACACCATCCCGACTTGGAAATATATCGCCGTTCCTTCATCGTCGCTGGGTCAAAATCCTGGAACTCCCTTCCTAACAGCACTGCAGCGGTTCAAGAAGGCGGCTCACCACCACCTTCTCAAGGGCAATTAGGGATGGGCAATAAATGCTGGCCTCGCCAGCGACGCCACATCCCATGAATGAATAAAAAAACTTATCACTGATTACAGTTACACCACAGCTGGTATGAAGTCAAAGTGGTGAGACTACCTTCAGGATGGAGAGGTAATGCTGGGTTTCATCACATAACCCCATGCTTACATATGATGTCGCCAAGAAGTGGCATGTAGGTGATGGAATAGGATTAGACCAAGGAAGGAGCCCTAGGCACACCAGAAGTGACTCTGTGAACATGGGAGAAGAAACCATTTGAAGAGGTGTGCAGAGACAGGCAAGGGTAAAACCACTAGAGAACAGAAGCATTGAGATAAACCATGGAGGATATGCGGCGGAGGAGAATGGACTGGTCAACAGTGTTGAAGACAGCAGAGGGCAAGGAGGGATAAGGAGCCATAGTTGCAGCCATACAGACTATCACTTATGACTTTAATCAGGGCAGTCTTCATTCTGTGGTCTGCTCAGAAGCCAGTTTGCAAGGACTCAAGCTCAGAGTTATGGTACATCAATGTAAAATGTGTGGGAATGAAACTTCCTTGGACCTTGGAAAGAAAAGGTAAGTTAGGGAAGAGATGGTGGATTGTGATAATGGGTGGGGCGGGTGCAGTCAAATAAATAATACTACTTTTGTTGTTCAAAAACAATGCAAACTGTTGCAGAATTGGTGTATAGAAGTTCAATGTTAAAGCATTGCTGTTTATATCTAAAATTCTGAAACCATACATAAATGGTTCAACACAAATTTTTCTCACAATCACAAATTTCGCAAGCAATGTTTAACTAGTGCAGGAAAAGGTCACGATACCGAATGCATTAACTTGTTAATAAATTTATTCTCAGGGTGTGGGCATCTCTGGCAAGGCTGACATTTATTGCCCATCCCTAGAAACTGAATGACTTGTTAGGCCACTTCAGAGGGCAGTTATATATCAATCTATGAGCCATTTTATGCTGGTGTACACATTTCATGACTTTTTAAAATTCATGTATAAGATCCATTAGGTGTTAATATGTATAGCAACAAAAGGAAAAATACGGCACATTTTTAAACTTAAATTTCTAATTAATAGCTTACTATTAGCACATAAAAAATAGTTGAAAAAGTTTGTTCACAACTTGAAATGCTAATGCTTATGTTTAAATCATAAAATCCATTCATTATAGTTGAGAAATACTCAATTTGAAACTTTTGAACGGTTTTCTGACAAATTATCTCACTCAGAAAAGCACAATGATTGTTGCATGTCTAATGTAAATTATTTTGGATAAACTGCAATATTTCTCAATTAATGTTAGGAATATTCCTTCTAATTTTGATACAGGAGTTAACATTTCCTACCCATTCGTGATTAAATCGTATTTCTTTGATGTCCAGTCATAGCTATAAGGAGATGCTGTGCAGGTGTCCACAAATATAACAAGATCAGTGTCAGAACTGTGCAGGTTAACTTGCAGGAATAGGTTCTGCCTCAGGTCCACATAGTAAGGCGATTCTAGCACTGGCCTGGTGAATGATGCAGAGTCATAGAATGCCATGCTGACATTAAACGTGCCAGATTCTGTTATATTGTCTGTTGTGTCATCTTTTGTCACATACATTATTTTAACCATTCTATCCTGTTGCATTTCACAGCCAATATTGATCTGTAGGTTTGTTGAACGAGTTATGATTGAGTCAGAAGGTGAAGATCGGATGGTGTTGGAATAAGTGATACTGCCATTGTTTCCCTGTGAGTATAGAATATAAATTAGAATTTAAATCTTTTATAAGATGAAATATTTGAGCACAGTAGATAGCAGTGACCACTGAACAAATTAGTATTTTCAAAGTAAACTGTTAAAATCATAAAGATGTGGTTTATAGTCTGAAATAAGAGTCCCAGGAGAAAAACTACAGTTCTGCATTGACTAAGTTTCACTTGATTTCAACACAGCGAAGCTTTAGGGAGGAGGAAGGTGTGTAGGATAGCATATTTTCAGCTTTGGAGAAACAAGGGAAAAAAATTCAAAGGGCATTGACAGTGGATAAAAAGAAAAATACAACACGGGTTATGATGAAAAGATATTGGAGGCTAGAGATGAGAGAGGGATCAGCTATCAGATGATGCTTTTTCATTTATCCTGTCCAGGAGTGTGAGAGGGGTGCCAGAAAAACCTTCCCAGATAGGGGGCAGTGTCCAAGTCTTGGGCAAATTTGGACTTTTTAAGAGAGTTAAAAGCTGTTGTGGAAAAACTGTTCATAATGAAAGAGAAAATCCCTCTTCTTGGAAGCAGCTTTTGCAATAGGGCAGATTTGGCAGTTCCTTTTGAAATAAGACATGACACTGAGGCTAACATTATCAATATATGAAAAACGACTAATGGTAGAACCATCAAAGATAAAGAGGTGGGAGCTGTTGGTTAGTCTTATGAGAGACATGATTAAAGTGAAGATTTGAAAGAAACAAGATTTTCATTAGATGAATGCAAAAGATATGGAAGATATCAAAATACATTGTGAGAGTGGTTAGGGTTACGTATACTGCGGGCATGTGATCCGGAAGAAATTGATGAATGTAGAGTGGAATCATCAGCAACAAGGTAGAGGATCTCATTGATATAAAGAAGGAATAGAGTAGGAGTGAACAGACCATAGGGACACAGGGGTCAATGGAAAACAAGTCAAAGAATGAGCCATAAGTTGCAGAAAGATAGATTGAGTTAAGAGGTAGTCAAGAACATAAGTGGGAAGCCATAGTTTAGAAGGGCTTCACACCAAATCATATCAGAGGCGAGAGCAGTTATGCCAAAACCATAGGTGGTAGATAATTTGAGTGCTAACAGCAGTGTCCATAACTTTAGAAAGTATTTATGCAAGGGCAATAGGGTGGTGGTTGAAAGAGTAAGAAAGTTCATTTTGAACAATTTTACATTTATTTTGCCATGGGGAATGGAAGAATACTTGCTTTTCTCCCAGCACTGTTTTTCTTACCTGCCTTTCTGTACCACATCTATTAAGTGGTATATTGAACAGAACATCATTAGTTGTCATTATTGGCCTGCAGTTTCGATCATTCAGATAAAGATTGTGCTCATTGAAACCCAGGGTGTTGAGATAGGACCTACTAATTTTTACTTCCATATAATCTGTTGAACAGGTTAACAACTCTGAAAAAAAAACATGACCTCATGAATCCTGTACATTAGAAATTAAAACTGCTTGAGAGACAGATAATCTGCAATGACCTCAGATTCTATATGTGTCATTTTACTGCATTTCTCCTGCAATCAGCAGTACCATTTGTCAGTACAAGATTAGTCCTTAAGTTATAGAGACCTGCGTTCAACCATTGCTTCCAAAAAGGAGCACACAAGCCCATACTTCTGGCACTTATAGAACCACACTGAGAAGGGATGATTTTCTTTGAAACTAAATTACCTTTACATTGAGGAGGAATGTCTTCTTTCTTTCAAAAAACAAAAAATGTTTTACAGCTGGAAAGAAGATGATGTATAATATCTGGAAATTCCATTACTCGGTATAGTGTTGCTCAGTTAGTATCTCTCAGTGCTAATACACATGAGGGAACCAGAGATTACAATTGATAAAGTTGCTGATTATCAATAATATAAACTTCACTTCTTTGATTTAATATCTTAAACTTTTTGGCTTCATTTCTGGTGGAACATAATGATAGGGCCTTTTTAATGGCACCTTAAATGTGTAAAATGCATCAATTTCTAATTTATCTACAATTCTTCTAGTTTAAAGTACATTTTGAGACAAGAAGTGTAACAAGCTCACCATCATTGACTGGCAGAGAGTAGTAGTCTGCTGTAAACCCACGTCTAGATACACTGGAATCAGATCTAAAATAAACCGTCATACTGTTGGACGATGATGTAAATCTCTCATTTGATCCTTGACAGATTTTTGAAAGCAGAGCAGAATTTGTTGAAGGCCCATCGTATATTGCAACATAATCAAATGGGCAATCTGATGAAACTTCCAGCCTGTCAAGAGAATGATCGTAGTTTGAACATTAATTTTTGCAGTACTCAATTTTGTTTTTTTTATCAACTTACTTAATAAATCAGACAATCATAAATATGTCTGCATGGAAAAGCACAATAAAAAGGCATTTCAGAACCTAAACAAAGAACATAAGGAATATTGGACAAGTATAGGCTACTCAATCAATTTAGCCCATTCTTTCAACAGATCTAGTATAATCTGCTTTATCACATATTCCAGCCAATTTACTTGTAAAATTTCTCTCCCAACTTTTCAAGGTTATCAAGCATATACCCATCTATCTAGTTTCAACATCCATTGTTCAACCCAGGCTGCTTTCTTCCCACATATAATAATTTTGAACAAGTGTTCTCAGCATTTCTGCCCCCAATTCAAATTAAATAGCGACTTTACATCCTGAATGTGCTCTGTTGATATCTTCTCCAGTAAGACCTAGTTTGATTCTGTGAGTTCTCGTCATAACTTAAGAATGAATGCCAGGAATTTCTGTAACTTCAGCAGAAGATATGCAGGAACATCGGATGGACTGCGTAAACGGGTTTTCCGTCAAAGTTACGGGCAGCAAATCCCTAATTTCATGTCTGCCCCAGCCAGCCCTTCACTGCCCTGCCACACAGGGGAGAGGTAGAGTCCAGTAAGCCGCCCCATTTTCCTGCTTTCCATGCATTACACCACTGTCCCCAGAGATTACCAGGAGGCAGCAGTGGCAATCCTGTTAAGCATCATGTTGGAGGGAGAGGGCTCATTGTGGTCTCCTTTCTCTTTCTTAAGGCCCCCTACCTCTCGGATGAGGTCCCAGTTTATGGAGAACCTTTATTGAAATTTTTCTTTTAAATCTTCGAGTCTTTCCTACCTCCTTTAAGTGCTCCTTCTCCTCCAGTGCTGCAGTAGATGTTCCACTGCAGCACGGACAAATTTTGCTTCCTGGCAGTGGTGGGCTCCCTCTTGCTGACAGAGATTCCACCAGGAGCCTGTCCTGCATGATTAGTGAGCCCTAGCCCAGGAAAATGGGTTAGGGTCCCAGTGGGGCTAGAGTGGCAGGAAGAAGTTTCACCTCGGCCCTCCAGCAGAAAGTGGAAAATCCAGCCTTAGTCTGCAAAGCCTCATGTGAAACTTTATCAAGTGCCTTCTGAAAAACCAATCCCTCCTATGTAAGATTAGGCTCACAATACTCACTATGGGCAAGGTACCCTTGGACCTGTACAACAGCAAGGAGTCAATAGGATTATTTCGGTGATCCTGCATTGCCAATAGGAGAGTTGATTCAAAGGGAGAGTGGCTCAAAGATTGGGCTACAGCATTGTAACCCTGATTCTCTAACTTGCATTCTGTGACCGTGACTCCTCATTGGATGTGTGAAATTAGACTCAATGCCTTCATGCAAGGAAGAAAGGGCAGATAATTGATGAAAAATAGAACACTCCATCTATTGCTCATGTAACTGAAACACTTCTTTTGTCCTCTTCTAATATCACTTCAATTATCCTCAACTTTCTTTTGCATGGGTTCCAGCCTTCATTACTTTTGATCCCTTGTAATTTTTTATGATACAGTGGTCTAGGTCTTGCTGTATCTTTGAGAAAAAGGAGAGATGGGTAAATTTTCATCCATTGCATTCCCTGTGCAGAGATTTGTGCCCCAGGTATCCTAACAATGAAAATTTACACCCCACTTTCCTTCATCTAAGAAGTAAGTAGAGTTGGATCCAGTCCACAGATTTTTCTATGATAACCAGAAAAAACAATTTCTGCATCCATAAACATAACAAAGTGCATTAAAAAGGTATATTAAAAAAAATATTTGGGTGAAGTTACTCTCAGTGATATTTGTAACAGACCTGTTACCATATTCACATGAATTTCCTCTGTGCATGGGGAATTGAGGTCCAGCAGTACTCGAGGAGGGCAGACTGAATTCTGGAGTGGGGTGGGTGCTAACTCCCCAGAAAGAAATAATAGCTTCCCCCAAGGAGCTACTTTGTAATAATTACTTTAAAAAATATTTTTTCCTTCAGAAGTCCAGACAACAATCCTAGGCTGGACCCCAGGTGGGCTCCACTTTCACCGGTTCAGCAAGGTATGCCTGGTTTCATCTATACTGGGTTCCTCTGAGGGCTGGAAAAGCAAGAACTCCTGATGTTGAGAGTCGTGGTCTTAATTTTGTCCCTTCGGTGGACTTCCACCGAAGTTGTGGTAAGAGTACACTGGAAGGGCCGTAGATTTCCGTGGCCTTGAATGTTTTATAACCAGTGTAAGGATATTAGAAATAGCAAGATTGGAATAGTTTGCAATGTCTCCACAACACAACATGAGAGGGACTTGTGGAGAAATATGTAGCAAAAAAGTGACTTCTGAAAAATCTCTAAAATGACTGTAGTTTCTGGGAACACAGTTAGGAAAGAATGAATGCTCATTTAAACAGGTGATGGTTGACAGACCCAAGACTAGTTGTCACTTCAGTTTCATCGCCAGAAACATTGGTCTTTGCTCCCAACCATTTCCCCATTTCTCCCTGGAAAGGTTACTCAAGGATTCAATGAAGTAGGAAGTATTGGTGTGGAGACTGAATCAGGCATTATGTTGAATCTCTTCACTCTTTTGACTTCACAAGATTACATGTCAAACTGACAACTGTTAAGCTTCCTGCCCATCACCAACTGAAGATCATTTAGCTGGGCAGGGATCTGCATTTCTTAACTGGATGTTGACCCTGGATGAAAAACACAACACAAAAGCTCAACATGGATTGATTTTTGAGCCTTGACTGATACTGAAGTTTTGAGTTGTGTTCAGGTGGCAGAATCTGTATCTAGGACCAGGAAGAATGCTAATCTCTATTCAGCTGAGTATCAGCCGACCAGAGAAAGATTTATCTGTTGCATCACTTAGTTCCAATTTTTTCTGTGAAAACTGATATAACAGATTTCTATAATAAATAAATGTTTTTTGTGGGCAAAATGGAGACTATATCCTTGCTGTCTTTCTGAAGCGTATATTTCAGTTTAAAAGAATTCACTTAGGGGCCAAAAATGCGATCCTAGCACAGCACTTTTGGCACTCAACATCACATTATTGGTCCCCCTACAGTATTGCTGTCATTTAAGTGAATGTATCAGCAATTATCAGCAAAATTAAAATATGAAAGTGAAAACATTTTTACTTACTCAAAGTCTGTAAATGTCAGCTTTATTCTATGGTTTCTGTCCACTCTTATGTACCAGGTGCACTGTGCATTATTTGGATAGGAGTATGGATAATTGGGACTGATAACAGACCCATTGACACCTTGAAGATACCCTCCACAAGATCCACCTTCTAACAATAAGGAAATAGGTAAGTTCAGGTGGGGCAATACATGGTAAATGAACAACCATTTTCTTTTTTTTCCCCTATCAATATTCTTTGCCAATTTTCCTTTCCTCACCTTCTCTCTTAAACCCATTCACTCCTTGTTTGAATAAGGTTCCATAGCTGCCAGTCACCCTCTGGTATCTTGCTTAAGTGACAGTTGATCTTATGTGAGCCTTGACATTGAATGTTCACAGGTTAACTGCTCGGGCATCACAGCTGAGTCTGATTCTGATTTCACCAGACGTACACTTCCAATGACAGTTACTAGATTGCAATCAGACGTGGAAATCTTGATTGGATCCTTTTTATCTCTGTTTCTAATGTGGGCACAATTGTAGCATCCCCACCATTGCCCTGACTGAGACCAGCTATCCCAGCTGGGAATCAAATCAGGGAATTTCCTGTTTGTACGGCTCAGCGGCTTACTGAATAAACTTGCAGAGCTTTTGGTGGAGCCAGATATATATTCTAATATGTAGAAATCAACAAAAAATGTTTACATAAGAATTGGATTCTAAGAGGTTGGTTGCAGAAAGTATTCTAAATATCAATGTTTGGATTTTTTGCCCTCATTCATAAAAGGGTGAACTTTGTGATTATTAGGTGCAAATGTCAATATTGGACAATGGAAGAACTGAAATTCTGCAGCAGTGTGACATTTCTCATTGCACCCAGTCTACACTGCCTATTCTTCAATGACTTGTTTCCTTTTGTTGCCAATGGAGCAAATTACTCAGACCTCAAAGATTCCGGGTACGAACATGGAGAACTGCTACAACCAAAAATGTGTTGTTCGCAGTCCAATGTGATCTCGATAAAGCAATTTTGCCGAGAGATTTCTGCCCAGGACGGTATTAATTCATAGCTGGAATCTGGGAACAGGTGCTGAGCGCAGGGGAAGTACAGAGCAGAGGCAACATTTGCCCAAAGATGAAAGTATGGAAAATCAGAATGAGGGTCACTCTGGGACTCTTTCCCGCAACCCATAGCATCCTGTAATAGTGCTGGCAGAGACTGTGGGGTAGAAATTCACCTCAGGCACTAGAGCAGATGGGCGGTATCACATTGGCCGCCTGTTAAACCCCCCCGCCAGATATTCAGTTTAATTGAAGTCAGTGGAATTGAATATTGGACGGGGTGTCTAACAGATGGCCCTAGATGAATATCAAACTCTGTGCATCTTCTCAGCCAAGCATTAACGCGCAACATGGAGAACTTTAAAAGCAATCGATCCTTCAGATGTTGGCATCGCTGGCAAGGGTGGGATTTATTGCTCAACCCTAGTTGCCCTTGAGAAGGTGGTTGTGGGCTTTCTTCTGGAATGGCTGCAGTTAAAAAATTGAAAGAGGTGGGTTCAGGCACACGCTTATAAAGTAATCTGCCCGATCTTCAGATATTCACAAAAGTTTATGTGAAGCCCACTGTTTCTTATTTACATCCTGAACAGCATCTGCACCTAAGTCTGTAGCAGCTCTAGCTCCAACTCATAAGCTGGAAAGGATTTTATGTTAGCTTGAGAACATTTTCCGTACCTGTTATCGCTGGTGAAGCAGTAGAGGCTGTCAAAATAATAACAAAAGCATAATTAAACCAAATATTTTTCATAGCTCTTTAAGATTCAAACCTTGTTCAATCTTTTTGAAAAGCATCAAAGAAAAGTGCCCTGGAAATTCCCCAGGGAGGTGATATCTGGCTGTTACGCTGGGTTTGTGCCCACCAGTAATTTCTTTCGCAGACCCTGCTGAAGTTCACGGGGTAGTGGGAAGGGAAAGAGAAGCAGCAAGTACTAATCTCACCCCTTCCTGCCAGAGATGCTGCAAATGCTGGCGCAAGATTACCAGGTTAGATGAGTCCCGGTTTCCCCCACCCCTAGACTGGGTAAGAGGCAGGCCCGATTGACTCCTTTTGTCAGATGGCCAATAGAAGTTCTCTTACCTTCAGTCCTAAACCCCAAGTTGACCCCTCTTCCGCCAAATCTTAATGAGACCAGGCATCCCTCCGCTGACGTTATGCTGGGTCTTGGCTAAGGGCTAGGGGCAGGAGTTCCCGAGTTAGGGAGTCACTGCCCCTGATCACGCCCTGCCTCAATCGATGGCCTTGTAGGGGCGAGCGGAGGTTCTGCACCCCAACCCCCCTCCCATGGCCATTTCAAAATCTTTTCTCCATGGCCTGGACGCCCTGCAGAGGGGTTCTGGCAAACTTTGTGGCTACTCCTGCAGACTCCTGATGAATTACAGCAGATGTCCATCAGAACAGCTGAGCAGCTTCAGCCCCAGTGTGTGCTGGATCATGGTAAGATATTTCCTACAAATATTTTCCTATATTTCCCTGTATACAAGAGGGATAGCATCTACAGTTGAGACTCATAATAGTTACACAACTGTTTAACCAAACCAGAAGCTTACAAAAAGTTGTTCACAATTATCCCAGAGAATCACATTTGCCATTTTATGAGTTTCACTCTGGCTGAATAATTTTCCATTATTGCAGTGGTCATTTTGAAAACAGCAGCACAATCCTCATAGAACTAATGGTTTTACCATTCTCTTAATGGAGGTGGTATTTGATAAAAGAAGGAACAGAGTAGAGAGAAACCAATGCCCTGGGGAACACTCAAGTTAATAGGAAAGGATTCAGAGAATGAACAACCAACTGTAGCACGGACAGATATGTGAGACAAATCTAGATGGTCAGTTACATAACCTTGGCAGGAGACCATATGATGTCAATTTGTTAACAAGTTCATGGCAACAGACTCTGTCAAAACCTTTGTAAATGTGCAAGTTAATGTCAAACCAATCACTATAGTTTTCGACAGCAGAGTTGCTGAAATGGATCGCATAGGCAAGAAGATCAGAGTCATATTTTCTCACCAATGCTGCCTGAGATTTGGACAGTATTTGGTGTGGGGGGCTTGCATTAGGAAAATGGGCGGACTTCAACGGAATACCACCCACTTTGCATCCGCCACTTTTTTTGGTCAGTGGCACCAGTGACGGAGGAAGTGACTGCCCTCAAAGGTCGAATGCTTCATTTAGATATTAATTTGGGGACATGTTAGTCCTGCACACCATCTCCCACTGCCCTTGTCCATAGGATGGAAAACATTAATTCTGCCCATTTGAAATGGGTCTGATACATGTTTGTGCCACCTGTTGTAAATTACTTCTCTTTTCTCCCAGCACCATTAGTGGCACCAACATATTTCAAAGGGATTCCCTTATTTGACATGTTTGGAAGAAGAGGAGGATCTATGGGGTGATGCTGCAGAAAAGATGCTCTGTGCCACCTGCATCTGCAAATAGAACTGAATATATCTCACTTTGGCAGACAATTAATGCTACGGAGGCTTTACTTGCCAAAGGAAGTTGGCATAGCAGAAGCGGTGATATCACAAATACCATGTGAATAACTGACAACTGGAATGTTGCTTCCTCCCCACCATCACTATGCTTTTGCTTCCACGGCTTGAAAAAGACATTCCAGAATGATTACGGATGGTCTGATTTGGTGCCATATTATCACCATTTCTGCAGGCCCTGACATACCTACATAGCAAGGAACATGGAGAACAGTCGTTGCTGAGTCTGGGTCAGGAAAGATGCTGACTTAGAGAAATTGGGTGCAAAGAGCACACATTCAGTATGAGGAGGTGCTGACTACAAAGGAAGTACTGCCTGTAGCCTCTCTGACTTCAACAACGTGTTTGTTATTTTCTATATCACCTCATACTATTGTGAAGAGATTTGAATCATTTAGTAGAAATTCTTCAGGAGGCTGATGTCCAGGAGTTACGTTGGGATTGCGCCACTCAGCGAATTTTGCCGCTGACCCCGCTAAAGCTCATGGGGTCAGGGGTGATGGGCAAGAGGAACCGGCCTCCTGCAAAGATGCTGCAAACCTTGGTGGAAGGTTACCGGCTGCAGGAGTGCTGGAGTGCCTCTCTGGAGCCCACAACAATAGTCTGGGCCACTGCTGCTCCGGGATCCCTGGAAATATTCCGTACTGGAACCACAGAAGCAGAAAATGTCCCCTTTAATGTTTCTTTTTTGTTGTTTCACAACCCCTCACACTATGCCATGGTACACTGGTGATTATTCTTGTATCACCGATAATTACCAGAAAAGTTATATGATTATTCGGCTAGGCTGGAAAATTATACAAAGGCATTTTTTTTCCCTCAGTTATCTTGAAGAATCACATTTTTGTTCTCTGCATGAGCTGAATGATTCTATATTTTCACACTGGACAAACAGTGACAGAACACAGCAACACAAATTCTAAAAAAAGACAAGTCTATGCCATTTTCTTCTATTGAAGGCCATAGAAAAACAATTTCTCATCAAGTACAGCAATCTCTGGTGCCACAAATTGATAAAAAAATTATTCATGTTCTGCTCAAGGAACAGTATGTTGGAACATTACAAGCTGAACATTCAGGTATCTTGTTTGATTTCACATTTTGCCTTTAGATGCAATGCTGGAATCTTAATCTCTGATGATCAATACAGATTACATTAAAAGAACATTAGAGCTACTTAACATTGTAATAAAACAGCATCAAAATACTACAATGTAGAACACATTGCTTAGCTACATGAATAATATGTAGACTTTAGACAGAAGTATACAAAGACTTTACCAAATCAACTATTAAGTTTAATGGTTGATTTATAAAGTCTCAGCAAATGTACAAACCAATAAATTTTAAAAAAACAAATGAACTTGAAAATTACTGACCTTCAGTCGAAACAGCGCAGTATCCTGTAGAGGAACACACTAAGTTTATTTGCTTTGTCAAATGTTTTTGAAGAATCCTCTTACGTTCATTCTCATAGAAATATTAATTTAACACATAAATAAAATGAAATTTTTATGAAAGTAAATCTTATTTAGGTTTTTGTTCAGCAATCTAGAATGGTATAAGTAGCATTTTGTCAATCTAGCTCATCCTAGGCAAATATTTCCTCTGGTCAATATGCGTTAGTGACATTGTATACATAGCAGAAGAATTCCGCTGATTGCTATTTGTAGCAGAATAATAAACATCTTCTTTTGGAACGTGGTTACAATTTTACTACAAATTGCAAACATAGGAAATCTTTCCATTGTGTTTATCACATCACTAAGAAGCAGTGACTTAAGAGAATCTTCCCCGTCTATCATTTCAGTCTAGGCCCAGGACCTGTTTGGACAAGTTGCATCTCCTTCTTGCTTAATCTCAAGTCTGTGTCTCTTTACTCCCTGTTAAATCAGTACTCTGTACAGTTCAGTGAACTAGGTGGTAGTCTATTCCATATGTTATCAGCCCAAGCTCTGCTGTCATCCATCAGTAAGATTTTAGTTGTGAGTCCCTTGAGTTTGATTCAAGCACCCAAGCTCTGTTCTCCAGGTATAACACAAAAAAAACATTTCCACAACAACTACACCGATTCCATTAATATTTTGCAAATGTTGTAATATGGTCTACATAGAAAAAAAAGTATTTGGTGTTTTGATTATAAACTGTACCTATTGCCAGGGGCGAATTAACACATGGTCTATGGGGCCTGTGCCCAAGAGCCTCAGCCAAACATGGGGCCTCTGCCAGGGGCTGCATGCAAGTATGCTTCATTTAAGTGTAGTATTTTGCGATATGATTTAAGTTTCATTTAAGCGTAGTATATTGTGATATGATTTGCTTTATTATTAATGCAGTGTATAAACATCTATTTGCTATTTCTTCATGCATAATACTCCATGTTTAATGGATCAGGGAGGCTGTAAATGTTTTGTAAATATTTTGGAATATAACCTGATACCCCACTCATGCAAAGTGTTGCATGAAACTGTCAGCATTTACCTCCTGCCACTCATTGATGTTCTCTGCTTTGTTAGTGGAATGAACCTCACCACAAACACTTTCCAAAGCAGGACAAATACAAACCAGCCAATTACCACCCCATCAGTCCACTCTCAATCATCAGCAAAGTGATGGAAGGTGTCGTTGACAGTGCTATCAAGCAGCACTTACTCACCAATAACCTGCTCACCAATGCTCAGTTTGGGTTCCGCCAGGACCACTCGGCTCCAGACCTCATTACAGCCTTGGTCCAAACATGGACAAAAGAGCTGAATTCCAGAGGTGAGGTGAGAGTGACTGCTCTTGACATCAAGGCAGCATTTGACCGAGTGTGGCACCAAGGAGTCCTAGTAAAATTGAAGTCAATGGGAATCAGGGGGAAAACTCTCCAGTGGCTGGAGTCATACCTAGCACAAAGGAAGATGGTAGTGGTTGTTGGAGGCCAATCATCTCAGCCCCAGCACATTGCTGCAGGAGTTCCTCGGCAGTGTCCTGGGCCCAACCATCTTCAGCTGCTTCATCAATGACCTTCCCTCCATCATAAGATCAGAAATGGGGATGTTCGCTGATGATTGCACACTGTTTAGTTATATTCACAACCCCTCAGATAATGAAGCAGTCCATGCCCGCATGCAGCAAGACCTGGACAACATCCAGGCTTGGGCTGATAAGTGGCAAGTAACATTCGCGCCAGGACAAGTGCCAGGTAATGTCCACTTGTCTCCAACAAGAGAGAATCTAACCACCTCCCCTTGACATTCAACGGCATTACCAACGCCGAATCCCCCACCATCAACGTCCTGGGGGTCACCATTGACCAGAAACTTAGCTGGACCAGCCACATTAATAAAATGGCTACAAGAGCAGGTCAGAGGCAGGGTATTCTGCAGCAAGTGATTCACCTCCTGACTCCCCAAAGCCTTTCCACCATATACAAGGCACAAGTCAGGAGTGTGATGGAATATTCTCCACTTGCCTGGATGAGTGCAGCTCCAACAACACTCAAGAAGCTCAACACCATCCAGGACAAGGCAGCCCACTTGATTGACAGCCCATTCACCACCCTAAACATTCATTCCCTTCATCACCGGTGCACCGTGGCTGCAGTGTGTACGATCTACAGGACGCACTGCAGCAACTCGCTAAGGCTTCTTTGGCAGCACCTCCCAAACCTGCGACCTCTACCACCTAGAAGGACAAGGGCAGCAGGTACATGGGAACAACACCATCTGCAAGTTCCCCTCCACGCCACACACCATCCTGACTTGAAAATATATATCGCCGTTCCTTCATCGTTGCTGGGTCAAAATCCTGGAACTCCCTACCTAACATCACTGTGGGAGAACCTTCACCGCACGGACTGCAGCAGTTCAAGAAGGCGGCTCACCACCACCTTCTCAAAGGCAATTAGGGATGGACAATAAATGCTGGCCTTGCCAGCGACGCCCACATCCCATGAACAAAAAGTTGAAGCAAATGTCCAAAAGGCAGGACATCTGTAACTGAACTGAGTTACTGTATTTCAGACAGACCTGGTGTTAACCTTTGAAGTTGTACAGGGCAGATCTGTCCTGACAATAATCTCATGGTTCACATTATATATGGCAGAAAAATATCTCACATTATCCGGACTCAGCTACCCTGATTCACAATATAAACAATAATATTAAATAAAGTGTCATTGGTAATTCTGAAAGTATTTTTGGAACATATTTTTTAACTGTTACATACATTTTTTTTTTCTGAAAGTTCTCTTACCGTTATTTATGTAAGGACAGTGGTCACAGAAGTCAGGGCAACAGGTGCCATAATAAGGACAGTTGTAATCACAGGAACAACCTGATGAATATCCCCCACAGTTGTATCTGCATGAGCCATATCCTGTTATACAGTAAATGTCAGGTTAAATTAGTCAGACCTCAACAATTCTAGATAATAAACTCAATTGGTATTTTCCGCTATGACCCAAATATCTGCTGTTCACTGTTCAACGTGATGTCTTATATCTTCATTCCATAAAGCATTTGTGCCCAGGACAGTACAAATTCACAGCTGGATCTGTGAGGAGGTACGGAGCACAAGGGAAGCAGAGAGCAGAAGATACATTTGCCCCAAGACGAAAGGATTGAAAATTAGAGTGAGGGTCACTCTGGGACTCCTTCCTACTACCCATCGCAGCCTGGACTGTGCATTTCTCAGCCAGCGATAAACGTGCAATATGGAGAAATGTGATGAGAAGAAAATTAATAAATTGTGTAAAAAGATGAAAGGAGACCTCTTCCTGGATAGCCTGAGCACAGTGAATATCAGAAAATCAGGTGAGTCTGAAGGCATGACCGTAAAGGAACTCTGCCCGGTCAGCTATTTTTCTCTGTGCCCAGGCGACCCAGTGCAAATGACAGAAAAATCACAAATATTTTTGTTTTTTATTGGAATAAAACATTACCAGAGCAGCCTAAGTTTTATCCCAGCCAAATTGGTGATCACATCAGCTGGACTGCAACCCGGCTCCAACCCGCCCAAGTTGCGGTCCCGTGATGTCATCAACTATTTTTACTGTCCACCCACCCCTGGCCCACCTGTTCTTCGGGGTGAAAATGACCCCTCTGCACTGTATTTTCTGCACTTTTGAGTGCATTTTTATGGCATCAGAATTGGTTACATTAAAAATTGAAAAGCTGCCACACTCTCAAACATACTGGCCTAGAAGCTGGGCCAGCGCTATTTAAAGGCATCGTGTATCATAGTGGTGAGGTGGCCTTCATGCTGGTTACCGTCAACTTTGTACTGAGCGAGGTTAGCACATAGCAAGTGAAGCTTGGGGTGGTCCAAAATGGAAAATGGGTCCTGCATAGGACCCTAATTTACATAAATGAATTTTCACTTGGAATGCTGCCAGCGTTACCTTCTATAACAATATGGCGATCGGTGCACTTCCTGGAGCTCCAACGAGATGCTTCCTCAGTGGCTACAGCCTGTGAGGTGGAAGGCTGCTGAGCTTCCATTGAGGACACTTTACATGGTCTTGTAGGATGACATAGAGCAGCTCTGGGCCTAGAGGTCCCGACTGCAGATTGAAACATCTCAGTGTGGGCTGCAGCAGTCAGGGCTGGCTTGCTGAGTGGCACCAGCAATGCACTGGCGGAGTGGCTGGCGGGGGAGCAGGCTTGCTGATCTTGAGAGAGGACAGCAAGTGCCTTTCCCCTTTAGGAAGTACTGGCTGCCTTTAAGTAGCGCCCCAGCCTCCAGGTATTGGCCCACTTCCGAGAGGCGTGCAGCCAATGAACAGCGTGGAAAACGATGGCTGCACGCACGAATCATTATAATCAGCAGGCAGCACGGATTTTGCGATCCGCCTGCATCGGTACCGACTGGCACAGGTTGTCGATGCTCCGTGTGGCCATTTTCAAACAGGCATGCAACCAATGAATAGTGCAGGTAGTGTTGGTTCCAAGCCTGAATCATTATAATGAGGTCCTGGCACATATTTCACGCTGAACAGAAATTCATCTAGTACTAATACCCTGGACCACACGAACAGGCGAAGGCAGCGTGGGCCCTGCCCTCTGCGTGCTCGCTTTCAGGCACAATCGAATTTCTAGGCCACAGTGTTTAAATGGTTCACAGCTGATTTGGTACTGGCAGCCTGCTCTCAAAGTGAATTAGCAACTATGGTGTTAATGGAGTGTTAGACAGAAATTATATTTAATATGTTATACTTCAATATTCATCACTTGAAAACAGCCCTTTTCTAAATCACACAGTAAATGCTTTTCACTCTGGACAAATTTCAGTTGCTTAAATAACAAAACTTTTTTTTACCTGTTGAACTTTCTGTATCAATTGCAGCTGTTGTAAAATAAATAAAAACAAAAGTTTATTTTGACATTTCTAAAACTGAATAATAATATTAAAAGCTTACACTGGAAAATTGACTAAATCTCAACATGTATTTTTTGACAGTCAAACTAACTTATGATTTTAGTACTTTTATTGCAACTGCACCATTTTATCACTGGGAAAATATTTCACGACAGAAAATTCTAATTATGCAGGTTGTACCTGGTTTACTTTTGTTTTCTATTGACATGGAAAAAAAGAAAGAACTTGCATTTATATTGCGCATTAACGACCTCAGCATTTCCCTTCACAGCCAAATAAGATCTTTTGAAGTGTAGTCATTGTTGGAATATAGGAAATGCGGCCACTAATTTGTGCACAGCAAGCTCCCACAAACAGCAATGCCGTAAATGGCTAGATCATCTGTTTCTAGGTGTTGGATGAGGGATAAACATTGGCCAGAACACCGGGAGAACTCCCTGCTCTTCTTCGAAATAGGGCCATGTGATCTTTTACGTCCATCGTAGAGGGCAGATGGGGACTCGGTTTAGCGTCTCACCTGAAAGACGGAACCTCCGACGGTGCAGCATTCCCTCAGTACTGCACTGAAGTGTCATAGAATTACATAGAATTTTACAGCACAGAAACAGGCCACTCGGCCCAACAGCTCTATGCTGGTGTTTATGCTCCACACGAGCTTCCTTCCACCTTACTTCATCTCATCCTATCAACATATCCTTCTATTTCTTTCTCCCTCATGTACTTATTTCACTTTCCCTTAAATGCATCTATGCTATTCGCCTCAAGCACTCCATGTGATAGCGAGTTCCACATTCTCACCACTCTCTGAGTAAGGAAGTTTTTCCTGAATTCCTTATTGGATTTATTAGTGACTATCCTATAATTATGGCCCCTAGTTTTGAACACCCCCACAAGTGAAAACATCCTCTCTACGTCCACCCTATCAAACTCCTTCATAATTTTAAAGATATCTATCAAGTCGCCACTCAGTCTGCTCTTTTATAGAGAAAAGATCCCCAGCCTGTTCAGTCTTTCCTGATAGTTATATCCTCTTAGTTCCGGCATGATCCTTGTAAATCTTTTTTGCACTTTCTCCAGTTCCTCTATACACTTTTTATAATATGGAGACCAGAATTGTGCACAGTACTCTGGATATTCCTCCTATTTGTCCCCTGACTCCACATGATCTGACCTTAGTCACGAATCTACCGTGTGGTACCTTTTTCAAAGGCCTTTTGAAAGTCCATGCATTAGCCTGGATTGTGTGCTCAAGTCTCTGCAGTGGGGCTTGAACCCACGACTCTCTGACCCAGAGGTGAGAGTGTGACCAATTGAACCAAGGCTGATACTATCAGCTCATATTAAGCCATTGGTCAGGAAATTGGGACCTATCTCACCTGTTTCTCAAGGGTAAAATGGGAGAAAAAAATAACCAATCTTGCAGAGCTATATCACGTGCCCCAAGGACCTCTGTGGTATGTTCAACCTAATATTGTCTCGGGTGATATTTAGGCATCCCTAGCGGTGGTCTAAAATAGGTATTATGGCCATTGCATATGTTAATGAGAGATCTAATACCTGTTACATGACCCCTCTCCTCAATTGGTCAGCACTGAGCAGATCATGAGCTAATACAGTGGGGCTTCCTGGTCTACGTGGCTTATCTGCTCACAGTGTGTACCATCTACAGGATGCACTGCAGCAACTCACCTAGGCTTCTTCGACAGCACCTCCCATACCCGCATCCTCTTCCATCCAGAAGGACAAGGGCAGCAGGCATATGGGAACAACACCACCTGCACGTTCCCCTCCAAGTCACACACCATTCCGACTTTGAAATATATCGCCGTTACTTTATCGTCGCTGGGTCAAAATCCTGGAACTCCCTACCTAACATCACTGTGGGAGAACCTTCACCGCACGGACTGCAGCAGTTCAAGAAGGCGGCTCACCACCACCTTCTCAAAGGCAATTAGGGATGGACAATAAATGCTGGCCTTGCCAGCGATGCTCACATCCCATGAACGAATTTTAAAAAACAGTAGATTTACTGAACCATTGTTGTGGTGTGTTGGGGTTGGGAAGTCTTTTCTTCTGGTTACAGCAGTGAGGAAAAGATTGGAGAACAAAAAGATCTAAGAATTGAACAAACAATAAAGGATTTAATATCTACAGTCCTCCTTCCCCCATTCTATATCTACAGTCCTTCTTCTCCCAATCTAATAACCATCATCAATACCAGCAAATTCTATTTCTGAAACTTACAAGTTACACAAATTTAAACAGCAGTATATTTTCTTTCTGTGGTCTTTCTACATCACACTCAACTACTCCTTGACTCAGGTCCCTGGCCGGCAGCATCCTACTTGACCTGTGTTAATGCTAAGTTAATACTAAGCTCTAAATGTCTATGAGAAGGTGTGCAGAAACACTCTTCCTCCACATTTTTCCCTCTGTGCAGAAAACTGGCGTCCACTCGGTTTTCCCTTCCTCGGACAACATGGTCAGTCAAAAGCTTTCAGTAGCGAATATAGCAGGTCATCTCATTTCCTACAGCTGAGTGTCACCACACGTTAGTTTGCCAATATGGTGGAGCTCTGTGCCAGCTCTGCTTAAACCAGTTATTAAGTAAACAACTAAGGACATGCTGATTACCTGTTGGTGTGTTTAACGAATAACCTGTCAATAGAAAAAGAAAATGTATTTAGCATTTTATATAGTATTAGCTTTATAACTCCTGGTTGAATTTGGATAAAGGAAGTTTTCAATATTTCTTATAACCA
The DNA here is from genome assembly GCF_035084215.1 of Heptranchias perlo. Lineage (NCBI taxonomy): Eukaryota > Metazoa > Chordata > Chondrichthyes > Hexanchiformes > Hexanchidae > Heptranchias > Heptranchias perlo. The sequence goes on along the minus strand of NC_090345.1, from coordinate 23,083,657 downwards.
TTTAAACTGCTTTATTAGCTAAGCTATTTTATTTGATCATTGGTTTTAATATAAAACATCATTATACTCGTATGTTATCCTGTACTTTGTTTTTGGAAAAATATTGGAACCTCTTGGAGGACCATTTCAATTCTATTCTATGAGAATTATTGCAATTAATATTTGACTAACAGTCTTAAAATAATAATAGTCAAATGTTATTTAACAATGAGTTATCCAAATAATTAAATTTTACAAAATGTAAAAGAAAGACATACTTTATGATGTCATGTAAGGTTAAAAATTGCACCAATGTGAGAACTGGATGTCTTTCTGTTTAGCACGGGATAATGTTACATATTTTGTGGAGATGATGTCACAGTTGAGAAGGAATGGTGCTGTAAAATTGTTTCACAGTGATGATATTGGAAGTTTACCACAATCCATGCATTAATTTAAGCCCCTTTAAGTGCCAACTTGTCTCTGAGTCAGAATATTATGGGTTCAATCTCCACTGTTCAGATTGAGCAAATAATTCAGCTGACACTGTATAAATTGGATTCTAGAGCCCTGCATCATGTATCCTCTGTGTATCCAGAAATCATTCTCAACCCTGAACCTTGTTATCGTCATTATAAATTGATCAGTTATTTATTTTATTTTCAAAAGAGAATTATTGAAAACAAAGCAAATATGTTACCTGAGCAATTTACCGCAACATCCTCAGAGTGCTGACAGTTGTGTGAAAGCCAGCCATTGTTTCTACAGTTCCACAAATACTGTTCATTTCCTTGACATTGAATATCATCCAAGACAATTTCACCAGTACCAGGACCAAAGAGAGCCACCGGAAGTGTAGCAACAGCTTCACCACATCCTATTTGTCGACACACCACTTCTGCATTGTTCATCGTCCAGCCATCGTCACACACTGTTCCCCATCTTCCATTATATAAAATTTCAATCCTTCCTTCACACCTGTGATTTCCATTTGCAAGTCTTAAGGAAAGCACTGTGATAGTAAAAAAATTACAAAGATGAATAAAAACAATACAAGCTCACTTCCTCTTGCTGCAAAAGTAGAAACACGTGCAAAATTTGGTGAAAGCTTCAATTTATTTGTCTTTCATATTACCCACTAAAAGATAAAAGGGAAATTTCCCTGCGTGAAAAAGCTCAGGAAAAGCAGCAGAGGCGTGGATTGTTACTTCTGCCGCCTGTTTAACATAGCTCCAAGACTTCCAGAGCTTTCTCGGAGGGGTTTGATCTGCACCTGCAGTGGAGGTGCACTAGTGATTATTCTTGTATCACCAATAATTACTGTAGAAATTTGATGTTTGTTCAATCAGGCTGGAAAATTGGACAACGGCATGACAATTTTTTCTCAGTTATCTTGAAGAATCACATTTTCATTTTCCGCACTGGCTGAATGATTCTGTGTTTTCACATTGGACATTTTGTCAATCAATGACAGAAAACAGTAACACAAATGCTTAAAAGAAGAGACGTCTTTGCCATTTTCTTCTATTTGAGGCGATTGGAAAAAACAATTTCTCATTAATTTCTGTAGCTTTTTTTTCATTTGGTCATGGCATGTGGGCGTCGCTGGCAAGGCCAGCATTTATTGCCCATCCCTAATTGCTCTTGAGAAAGTGGTGGTGAGCCGCGCTCTTCCGTAGCAAGATTTTACAACTGAGTGGCTTGCTCGGCCATTTGAGAGGGTGATTATGATTCAACCACATTGCTGTGGGTCTGGAGTCACATATAGTCCAGACCAGGTAAGGACAGCAGGTTTCCTTCCTGAAAGGGCATTAGTGAACCAGATGGGTTTTTACAACAATCTGGTAGTTTTGTGGCCACCATTACTGATACTAATATTTTTTATTCCAGATTTATATTCAATTAATTGTATTTAAATTCTCCAGTTGCCATGGCAAGATTTGAACTCATAACTCTGGATTATTAGTCCAAGCCTCGGGATTACTAGTCCAGTAACATAACCACTATGCTACCGTACCCACTGCAAATTGATAAAAAGGTTATTCATGTTCTGCTCATGGAACAATATGTTGGAACATTACAAGCTGAACATTCAGGTATCTTGTTTGATTTCACATTTTGCCTTCAGATACAATGCTGGAATCTTGATCTTTGATGAACAATACAGATTACATTAAAACAACATTAGAGCTTTTTAACACTGTAATAAAACAGCATTAAAATATTACAATGCAGAACACATTGCTTAGCTACATGAATAATATGTAAACTTTAGACAGCAGTATACAAAGAATTTACCAAATCACAATGCGATTCTCTAAGTATAGCCATTAAGATTATTGGTTGATTTATAAAGTCTCAGCAAATGTCCAAACAACAATTTTTTGTAAAAAATGAATGAATTTAAATATTACTGACCTGAAGGAGTTTCAGAAACACCACAGTATCCTGTACAGGAACACATTGAATTGATTTGCTTTGTCAAATGTTTTTGAACAATCCTCTTCCATTCATACTCATAGAAACATTAATATAACACATGATAAAAATGAAATTATCAACATCAGCTATGACTGACATTTACCTGCATACGAACAATGATGGACAGGAAAAGACCCACTCGTGCCTCCAGCCTGTCCCACACAATATAAAATATATACACCCCCCCACTCCACCCAGAAGCCATGTAATCTCTCGGGAGAGGCGAATAAAAACCCAGGCAAATTTGAGAAAGAAATCTGTAAAATTCCTCTCCAATCGAAACTAGTCCAATACTCTGGCCCTGATTAATGTTATGGAGCACCTACCTTTTGTACAAGGTGATCTCCGCCCCAGCCAGAAACAGGTCCAGCTCTCTGAAGAAATTCAGTGAATCAGCGTCCACTGCTCGAGCCGGCAGCCTGTTCCACAGGTTCACTATTCTCTGGGAAGTAAACTACCTCCTAACATCAAACCTAATTCAGCCTTTACATAACTTGAGACTGTGACCCCTGGTCCTCCCTATCCGATTTAGTTGAAACAAACAGACGACACAAACGCAATCTATTCCCTTCAACATCTTATAAACCTCGATCTAAATCACCCCATAATCTACGTTTCTCTCAAATTCAGTGTCTCAGCTCTTTGAGCTTTCCTTGGTAACTAAGATGCTTCAAACTGGGAATTAATCCGTGGGCCTCCCCTGCACCCTTTCCAAAGCCTCAATATCACCCACCATGTGAGGGGACCAAAACTGGACACACTGTGCACTTAATTGGGCCTCCCCGACACCCAAGATGGCGTCTTGGATGCGTACGCATGTTTCCTGCATGATGTACACCAGATTCCATCTTGGTATAGGAGTTTGCGCAGGCGCAGATAAGATACGCTGGAATCATGTAAGGTAGGGAGAAAATGGCTTCAATCAGTGTGCAACACTGATTTAAAGTGATGGACACCATTTTGGGACTTAATGCTCAACTCAACGCACAGCCTTAACCCTGACCATCTGACCGTGTCTTGGAGTGCCTGGAGGACACCCCACCAGCGCTATTTAAAGTGACCATGCAGGATTTACAGGTTAATGGCGGGGTTATTGCCTCTGAATGCCCAGACATTTGTAACTGTTTTCGGAGGTCTCCTCGACTTCAATACTAGGACATGGGGACATAACTTCGCACTTGGAGCCAGGATGTGCAGGAGTGAAGTTAGGAAATGCTTCTACACGCAAAGGGTGGGAGACATTTGGAACGCTCTTCTGCAGACGGCAGTTGATGCGAGCTCAATTGTGAATGTTAAATCTGAAATTGATAGATTACTGTGAACCAAGGGTATTAAGGGGTATGGGGTTAAGATGGGTATATGGATTTAGGTCACAGGTCCACTATGATCTCACTGAATGGTGGAACAGGCTCGAGGGGCTAATAGCCACTGCCACGTGCTGCCTCTTGATATGTGCCATCTTCTCCTGCAAGAAAGCGAGGCGTGTATGGGTGATGTGCCTGTCATGGTTGAATAGCTGCCAGTGTGTGTGGCCTGTGAGTTGTGAGTGGGCGGCTTGAAACAGTGGTAATGTGTAAGGGCGAGAGGAAGCATCTGATTGGAAGAGTTGAGTACTGATGGAAAGAGCTTATTGGTATGTGGGGGATGTGGGGTGTAGTGCGTGGAGCAGTTGGTAGGAGACGCCCTTTGACAGTTGACCTCACTCACCTTGACCACTCATATCAAAGCATTGAACTTCTTCCTGCTCTGCATCCATGTTCATGATGCTGTGCGCCTGAAATTGACTTTGTCCCCCGCTGCCTCCCACTGTCTTTTCAATATATGTCTGGAGGGCCTCTTGACCCGACTTCCACCCTCCCCCCCCCCCCCCCCCCCCAACACTACCGCGAATATTGAATGTCCTTCCTTCTGTCCACCTCTTGCACCCAAGGTCTCGAGTGCAACAGCAGAGAACCTTGGTGCGTGCACTCTCGCAGGCCTGGTAACAACTCAGATCGGCAGATTGGTGAGGTCTGGCGTGCAGATTGGAGGATGTGGGATTTAGTAGTGCGCAACCTTTATTCAATGTTTTAACATAACTCATCAGTGTGTATAAACATAGGGATGGGATCTGCATCTGTGATTAACGTGTGCAATGTCTGATCTCTGTTCAGACTCCATGCAGAGAGTAGTCTGTTATTTTCAGCAAATAACAGGTTCAAGCTGCCTTGAAGAGATTTCGAAGGCACATCCTCCCTTTAAGAGCTGCAGCTCCTTCTGGTGGTGGAAAGTGCAAATTGCATTCATTCCATGTGCAAGGCCTGGAAAGGAACACTGATTGCAGGTCAGTGCTCCCTTGGGACAGAGAAACTTGGAAAATAGGAGCAGGAGTAGGCCTTTCGGCCCTTCGAGCCTGCGCCGCCACTCAATATGATCATGGCTGATCTTCTATCTCAACACAATATTCCTGCTCTCTCCCCATGCCCCTTGATGCCTTTTGTGTCGAGAAATCTATTTAGCTCCTTCTTAAATATATTCAGTGACTTGGCCTCCACTGGCTTCTGTGGTGGAGAATTCCACAGGTTCACCACCCTCTGAGTGAAGAAATTTCTCCTCATCTCAGTCCTAAATGTCCGACCACGTATCCTGAGACTGTGACCCCTCGTTCTGGATCCCCCAGCCAGGGGAAACATCCTCCCTGCATCCAGTCTGTCCAGCCCTGTCAGAATTTTATATGTTTCAATGAGATCCCCCTTCATCCTTCTAAACTCGAGTGAATACAGGCCGGGTCGACCCAATCTCTCCTCATATGACAGTCCTGCCATCCCAGGGATCAGTCTGGTGAACCTTTGCTCCACTCCCTCTTTGACAAGTATATCTTTTCTTAGGTAAGAAGACCAAAACTGCACACAATACTCCAGATGTGGTCTCACCAAGGCCCTGTATAACTGCAGTAAGATATCCTTGCTCCGAAACTCAAATCCTCTAGCAATGAAGGCCAACGTACCATTTGCCTTCCTAACTGCTTGCTGCACCTGCATGTTTGCTTTCAGAGTTCGGAGCTGGGACCAAACTTGTGTCTTGCCTGCCAAGGGTCCGTCGGGCGCGGGGTGTTAGCGCATCACGCTACCATCGCCTAGAACGGACCCTTATCCAATTTTTCCCCACTATTCCATCTAGTGTTCATGGAACTAAAATAACAACTATTGCTTATTTGCACCAAGATTATGCAGCACAAACCTATTTGTTGTTTATGTAAATCACATCTAAGTTATTTCTTTTGGAGTATAAGTGGGGTGTCGGGATCGGGGGTCATCGCGGGAGTCCACGATCGTTGAGGAGGAGAATTGGGGGTTGGGCAATCGGAATGGGGGATAGGACGGGGGTTGTGGGGAGGATCAGGGGTCGGGGTGGGCGATCGGGTTCAGGAGTTGAAGGATCGTAGTGGGTCTGGAGGATCGTGATCGGTGATTCGCGATCGGGGGGGAGGGTCTGGAATCGGGTGTCAGGTGTCCACGATCGTTGGGGGTCGGTGTAGTTTGGCTTGTCGAGCCTGGGGGAAGCACTCCTGCTCCTCCGAACTCACAAGCTGTGCCTTTCTAGGAACCTACTCGTTAGTCTTGGGCCTTCTCGCCTCCTTTCACGATGCCGAAAACAGAAGGCAATCCCGGTCTCCTGGTGTTGAAATTGGAAAGTCCAGAAAAATGGAGACCCGAAGCCCATTTGAAAGGATTTGAGGCCCGACCTGCCTCCTGAGAGAAGGTTGGTCTCCCCACCACTTTTCCCGCCCCGTTAAAAAACAGAAATGGACGGGATGGGGGTGGGTCTGAAATGGTGGCAATTTTCATTGCCCGCCACGCCCTCAAACCACCCGTTGAGCCCTGTGTGTCTATTTTTCCGTCCATTTTACGACCTGAATGTGTTCTAACGGATCGGGAAGGGGGTGGTTTTGTTGGGAATGCAGAGAATTCCCGAATGTACTTCATGCCCAGGGCCCAAAAAATTCTTGATCCAGGCTCTGCCTGTTGTCCTGGTGCAATGTATTTGCTTTTACCGACTTTTGCAGAATCTTGACATGAATAAAATTAATCATTTTAAATATTACAGTAATGATCATTTTTAAAAGTTGTTTTTGTAAATATTTCAGAATATAACCTTATTCCCCACTCCTGCAAAGTGTTGCATGAAACTGTAAGCATTTACCTCCTGCCACTCACTGGTGTTCTCTCCTTTCTTAGTGGAATGAACCTCACCACAAACACTTTCCAAAGCAGTGAAGCATGAGAACAAACTCAACAAGTTGGAGCAAACGTCCCAAAGGCCGGATATCTGTAACTGAACTGAGTTACTGAATTTCTGACTGACCTGGTGTTAACATTGGAATAGTCCAGGGCAGATCTGTCCTGACAATAATCTCATGGATCACATTATATATGGCAGAACAATAGCTCACATTATCAGGACTCCAGCTACACTGATTCACAATATGAACAATAATATTAAATAAAGTCCCATTGGTAATTCTGAGAGTCTTTTTGGAATTTATTTTTTAACTTTAAAATTCATTTAAATATTAGTTTATTTTCTGAAAGTTCTCTTACCGTTATTTATGTAAGAACAGTGGTCACAGAAGTCAGGGCAACAGTTGCCATAATAAGGACAGTTGTAATCACAGGAACAACCTGATGAATATCCCCCACAGTTGTATCTGCATGAGCCATATCCTGTTATACAGTAAATGTCAGGTTAAATTAGTCAGACCTCAACAATTCTAGATAATAAACTCAATTGGTATTTTCTGCTACGACCCAAACATCTACTGTTCACTGTTCAACGTGATGTCATATATCTTCATTCCACTTTGTGCCCAGAGATTTGTGCCCAGGACAGTACGAATTCACAGCTGGATCTGTGAGGAGGTACGGAGCACAGGGGAAGCAGAGAGCAGAGGATACATTTGCCCCAAGACAAAAGGATTGAAAATGAGAGTTTGGGTCACTCTGGGACTCTTTCCGACTACCCATCGCAGCCTGGAAATGTACTGTTGGCAGAGACTGCATTTCTCAGCCAAGGATTAATGTGCAATATGGAGAAATGTGATGAGAAGAAAATTAACAAATTTTATAAAAAGATAAAAGGAGACCACTTCCTGGGTCTGCAGCTAGATGCACAGGATTGCCTGAGCAAACAGAATATCAGTCAGAAAATCAGGTGAGTCCAAGTGCATGACCTGAAAGGATTCCTGCCGGGTCTGCTGATATTCTCTGAGCCCAGGCGACCCAGTGCAAATGACTGAAAAATCACAACTAATTTTGGTTTTCTTTGGAATAAAACATTACCAGAGCAGCCGATACCTGGTATCATCATAGTATCATAGGAGGTACAGCACAGGAGGAGACCATTCAGCCCATCGTGCCTTTGCCAGATCTGTGAAAGAGCTATCCAATTCGTCCCATTCCCCTGCTCTTTCCCCATGGCCCTGTAATTTTTTTCCCTTCAAGTATTTATCCAATTCCTTTTGAAATTTACTATTGAATCTGCTTCCACCACCCTTTCAGGCAGATCATTCCAGATCATTACAACTCGCTGCGTAAAAAAATGTTTCATCATGTCGCATCTGGCTCTTTTGATGATCACCTTAAATATGTATTCGCTGGTTACCAACCGTTCTGCTACTAGAAACAGTTTCTCCTTATTTACTCTATCAAACCCATTCATGATTTTGAACACCTCTATCAAATCTCTTAACCTTCTCTGTTCTGAGGAGAACAACCCCAGCTTCTCCAGTCTCTCCACATAACTGAAGTCCCTCATCCCCGGTACCATTCTAGTAAATCTCTTCTGCACCCTCTCTGAGGCTTTGACATCATTCCTAAACGTGGTGCCCTGAATTGAACACAATACTCCAGCTGAGGCCTAGCCACTGTTTTATAAAGGTTTACAACACCAAGTTATAGTCCAGCAATTTTATTTTAAATTCACAAGCTTTCGGAGACTTCCTCCTTCCTCAGGTAAATTACCTGAGGAAGGAGGAAGTCTCCGAAAGCTTGTGAATTTAAAATAAAATTGCTGGACTATAACTTGGTGTTGTAAAATTGTTTACAATTGTCAACCCCAGTCCATCACCGGCATCTCCACATTATAAAGGTTTAGCATAACTTCCTTGCTTTTGTACTCTATGCCTCTATTAAAAAGCCCAGAATCACATATGCTTTTTTAAAACAGCCTTCTCAACTTATCTTGCCACCTTCCACGTTTTGCGTACATACACTCCCAGGACTCTCTGTTCCTGTACACTCTTTAAAATAGTACCATTTAGTTTATATTGCCTCTCCTAAATCTTCCTACCACAACGGATCACTTCACACTTCTGTGGGATAAATTTCATCTGCCATGTGTCTGCCCATTTCACCAGTCTGTCTATGTCCTCCTGAAGTCTATAACTGTCCTCCACATTGTTTATTACATTTCCGAGTTTTGTGTCATTTGCAAACTTTGAAATTATAACCTGTATACCCAAGTCCATGGAATACCCATATCAATGGAAAGCCTATTGCCAAAGATGGAGAGAGAGAAAGCCAGAAAAAGAAGGGAAGAGATGGACCACACAAAGGCAAATAGGCAAATTGGATGAGAATTGGAAACATTTTTGGAGTTTTATAAGTTTTATTAACAAAACAGCCAAGTTCTTTGAAAATGTTATGATTCTTTCAAGTAACTTGACTGCAGAATATTCCAATATTTCAGATGTTGTCATCATTCTTCAAAATATAAGCTTGTGCACACACTCAACATTGATTTAGGACATTAACAATTGATTATTTTCAGTTTATTTAATTGGCTGGAAGAGTGAATAGAGACCCAACACAAACAACTCTCAGCCAAACGTTTGCCGATGAGAACTGAGAGACCAGCTGCAATCCCTGAGCTTTTCTTGAGATGTGTCAATCACAGGTTTAAAGGGCCAAATCGACTTCTGCATGAATCTCGCCTCTGTTTTACTGCCGAGTTTGAGAAGCCTTGGGAAACTCATGCAGGTAAGGTAAACTTTGTTTCAGGTTCAGAATTCACAAAAAATTACCTACTTTAAGTATTTGAAGTAGTTAAATTCTCCAGTAACGATCTGCCCGCCGGCATTAATAGGGGACGCAACTTCCAGGTTTCGGACCGCGCACATCCAAACGCACCTGTGTTAAACCCAGTCCAATTGTTGATCACATCAGCTGGACTGCAACCCGGCTCCAACCTGCCCAGGTTGCGGTTCCATGATGTAATCAACTATTTTTACTGTCCACCCACCCCTGGCCCACCTGTTCTTCGGGGTTAAAATGACCCCTCTGCACTGTATTTTCTGCATTTTTGAGTGCATTTTTATGGCATCAGAATTGGTTACATTAAAAATTGAAAAGCTGCCACACTCTCAAACATACTGGCTTAGAAACTGGGCCAGCACTATTTAAAGGCATCGTGTATCATAGTGGTGAGGTGGCCTTCATGCTGGTTACCATCACATTGTGCTGAGCGAGGTTAGCACATAGCGAGTGAAGCTTGGGGTGGTCCAAAATGGAAAATGGGTCCTGCATAGGACTCTAAATTAGATATATGAATTTTCACTTGGAATGCTGCCAGCGTTACCTTCTATAACAATATGGCGATCGGTGCACTTCCTGGAGCTCCAACGAGGTGCTTCCTCAGTGGCTACAGCCTGTGAGGTGGAAGGCTGCTGAGCTTCCATTGAGGACACTTTACATGGAATTGTAGGATGACATAGAGCAGCTCTGGGCCTAGAGGTCCCGACTGCAGATTGAAACATCTCAGCGTGGGCTGCAGCAGTCAGGGCTGGCTTGCTGAGTGGTACCAGCAATGTACTGGCGGAGTGGTTGGCGGGGGAACAGGCTTGCTGATCTTGAGAGAGGACAGCAAGTGCCTCTCCCATTTTGGAGGTGCTGGCTGCATTTAAGTAGCGCCCCGGCCTCCAGGTATTGGCCCACTTCCGAGAGGCTTGCAGCCAATGAACAGCGTGGTTAACGATGGCTGCATGCACGAATCATTATAATCAGCAGGCAGCACGGATTTTGCGATCCGCCTGCATCGGTACCGACTGGCACAGGTCGTCGATGCTCCGTGTGGCCATTTTCAAACAGGCATGCAACCAATGAATAGTGCAGGTAGTTTTGGTTGCAAGCCAGAATCATTATAATGAGGTCCTGGCACATATTTCACGCTGAACAGAAATTCATCTAGTACTAATACCCTGGACCACACGAACAGGCGAAGGCAGCGTGGGCCCTGCCCTCTGCGTTCTCGCTTTCAGGCGCAATCGAATTTCTAGTCCATAGTGTTTAAATGGTTCACAGCTGATTTGGTACTGGCAGCCTGCTATCAAAGTGAATTAGCAACTATGGTGTTAATGGAGTGTTAGACAGAAATTATATTTAATATGTTATACTTCAATATTCATCACTTGAAAACAGCCCTTTTCTAAATCACACAGTAAATGCTTTTCACTCTGCACAAATTTCAGTTGCTTAAATAACAAAACTTTTTTTTACCTGTTGAACTTTCTGTATCAATTGCAGCTGTTGTAAAATAAATAAAAACAAAAGTTTATTTTGGCGTTTCTAAAACTGAATAATAATATTAAAAGCTTACAATGGAAAATTGACTAAATCTCAACATGTATTTTTTGACATTCAAACTAACTTATGATTTTAGTACTTTTATTGCAACTGCACCATTTTATCACTGGGAAAATATTTCACGACAGAAAATACAAATTATGCAGGTTGTACCTGGTTTACTTTTGTTTTCTATTCACATCGAAAAAAAGAAAGGACTTGCATTTATATTGCGCCATTAACTACCTCAGCATTTCCCTTCACAGCCAAATAAGATCTTTTGAAGTGTAGTCATTGTTGGAATGTAGGAAACGCGGCCGCTAATTTGTGCACAGCAAGCTCCCACAAACAGCAATGCCGTAAATGGCTAGATCATCTGCTTCTAGGTGTTGGTTGACGGATAAACATTGGCCAGAACACCGGGAGAACTCCCTGCTCTTCTTCGAAATAGGGCCATGTGATCTTTTACGTCCATCGTAGAGGGCAGATGGGGACTCGGTTTAGCGTCTCACCTGAAAGACGGAACCTTCGACAGTGCAGCATTCCCTCAGTACTGCACTGAAGTGTCATAGAATTCCATAGAATTTTACAGCACAGAAACAGGCCACTCGGCCCAACAGCTCTATGCTGGTGTTTATGCTCCACACGAGCTTCCTTCCACCTTACTTCATCTCATCCTATCAACATATCCTTCTATTTCTTTCTCCCTCATGTACTTATTTCGCTTCCCCTTAAATGCATCTATGCTATTCGCCTCAAGCACTCCATGTGATAGCGAGTTCCACATTCTCACCACTCTCTGAGTAAGGAAGTTTTTCCTGAATTCCTTATTGGATTTATTAGTGACTATCCTATAATTATGGCCCCTAGTTTTGGATCCCCCCACAAGTGAAAACATCCCCTCTACGTCCACCCTATCAAACTCCTTCATAATTTTAAAGATATCTATCAAGTCGCCTCTCAGTCTGCTCTTTTATAGAGAAAAGATCCCCAGCCTGTTCAGTCTTTCCTGATAGTTATATCCTCTTAGTTCTGGCATGATTCTTGTAAATCTTTTTTGCACCTTCTCCAGTTCTTCTATACACTTTTTACAATATGGAGACTAGAATTGTGCACAGTACTCTGGATATTCCTCCTATTTGTCCCCTGACTCCACGTGATCGGACCTTAGTCACGAGTCTACTATGTGGTACCTTTTATCTTTTTTTCTTATTCGTTCATGGGATGTGGGCGTCGCTGGCAAGGCAAGCATTTATTGCCCATCCCTAATTGCCCTTGAGAAGGTGGGGGTGAGCCGCCGCCTTGAACCGCTGCAGTCCGTGTGGTGAAGGTTCTCCCACAGTGCTGTACTTTGTGATATTGTACAACTGAGTGGCTTGCTAGGCCATTAAGAATCAACCACATTGCTGTGGGTCTGGACTCACATATAGGCCAGACCGGGTAAGGACGGCAGGTTTCCTTCCCGAAAGGACATTAGTGAACCAGATGGGTTTTTATGACAATCCGTTAGTTTCATGGTCACCATTACTGATACTAGTTTATCAAAGGCCTTTTGAAAGTCCATGTATAAGCATTAACCTGGATTATGTGCTCAAGTTTCTGCAGTGGGGCTTAAACCCACGACTGTCTGACCCAGAGGTGAGAGTGCGACCAATTGAACCAAGGCTGATACTATCAGCTCATATTAAGCCATTGGTCAGGAAATTGGGACCTATCTCACCTGTTTCTCCAGGGTAAAATGGGAGAAAAAAATGACCAATCTTGCAGAGCTGTATCACGTGCCCCAAGGACCTCTGTAATATGTTCGATCTAATATTGTCTCGAGTGATATTCAGGCATCCCTAGCGGTGGTCTAAAATAGGTATTATGGCCATTGCATATGTTAATGAGAGATCTAATACCTGTTACAGGACCCCTCTACTAAATTGGTCAGCACTGAGCAGATCATGAGCTCACACAGTGGAACCTTCCTGGTCTACGTGGCTTATCTGATCACAATGTGTACCATCTACAGGATGCACTGCAGCAACTCACCTAGGCTTCTTCGACAGCACCTCCCATACCCGCGACCTCTACCATCTAGAAGGACAAGGGCAGCGGGCACATGGGAACAGCACCATCTGCACATTCCCCTCGAAATCACACACCATCCTGACTTGGAATTATATCACCTCTCCTTCATTGTCGCTGGGTCAAAATCCTGAAACTCCCTTCCTAACAGCACTGTGGGAGAATCTTCACCACACGGACTGTAGCGGTTCAAGAAGGCGGCTCATCATCACCTTCTCAAGGGCAATTAGGGATGGGCAATAAATGCTGGCCCTGCCAGCGATGCCCACATCCCATCAACGAATTTTTAAAAAGCAGTAGATTTACTGAGCCATTGTTTGGGTGTGTTGGGGTTGGGAAGTCTTTTCTTCTGGTTGCAGCAGTGAGGAAAAGATTGGAGAACGAAAAGATCTAAGAAGTGAGAAAACAATAAAGGATTTAATATCTACAGTCCTCCTTCCCCCATTCTATATCTACAGTCCTTCTTCTCCCAATCTAATAACCATCATCAATACCAGCAAATTCTATTTCTGAAACTTACAAGTTACACAAATTTAAACAGCAGTATATTTTCTTTCTGTGGTCTTTCTACATCACACTCAACTACTCCTTGACTCAGGTCCCTGGCCGGCAGCATCCTACTTGACCTGTGTTAATGCTAAGTTAATACTAAGCTCTAAATGTCCATGAGAAGGTGTGCAGAAACACTCTTCCTCCACATTTTTCCCTCTGTGGAGAAAACTGGCGTCCACTATGTTTTCCCTTCCTCGGACAACATGGTCAGTCAAAAGCTTTCAGTAGCGAATATAGCAGGTCATCTCATTTCCTACAGCTGAGTGTCACCACACGTTAGTTTGCCAATATGGTGGAGCTCTGTGCCAGCTCTGCTTAAACCAGTTATTAAGTAAACAACTAAGGACATGCTGATTACCTGTTGGTGTGTTTAACGAATAACCTGTCAATAGAAAAAGAAAATGTATTTAGCATTTTATATAGTATTAGCTTTATAGCTCCTGGTTGAATTTGGATAAAGGAAGTTTTCAATATTTCTTATAACCATTTAAACTGCTTTATTAGCTAAGCTATTTTATTTGATCATTGGTTTTAATATAAAACATCATTATACTCGTATGTTATCCTGTACTTTGTTTTTGGAAAAATATTGGAACCTCTTGGAGGACCATTTCAATTCTATTCTATGAGAATTATTGCAATTAATATTTGACTAACAGTTTTAAAATAATAATAGTCAAATGTTATTTAACAATGAGTTATCCAAATAATTAAATTTTACAAAATGTAAAAGAAAGACATACTTTATGATGTCACGTAAGGTTAAAAATTGCACCAATGTGAGAACTGGATGTCTTTCTGTTCAGCACGGGATAATGTTACATATTTTGTGGAGATGATGTCACAGTTGAGAAGGAATGGTGCTGTAAAATTGTTTCACAGTGATGATATTGGAAGTTTACCACAATCCATGCATTAATTTAAGACCCTTTAAGTGCCAACTTGTCTCTGAGTCAGAATATTATGGGTTCAATCTCCACTGTTCAGATTGAGCAAATAATTCAGCTGACACTGTATAAATTGCATTCTAGAGCCCTGCATCATGTATCCTCTGTGTATCCAGAAATCATTCTCAACCCTGAACCTTGTTATTGTCATTATAAATTGATCAGTTATTTATTTTCTTTTCAAAAGACAATTATTAAAAACAAAGCAAATATGTTACCTGAGCAATTTACCGCAACATCCTCAGAGTGCTGACAGTTGTGTGAAAGCCAGCCATTGTTTCTACAGTTCCATAAATACTGTTCATTTCCTTGACATTGAATATCATCCAAGACAATTTCACCAGTACCAGGACCAAAGAGAGCCACCGGAAGTGTAGCAACAGCTTCACCACATCCTATTTGTCGACACACCACTTCTGCATTGTTCATCGTCCAGCCATCGTCACACACTGTTCCCCATCTTCCATTATATAAAATTTCAATCCTTCCTTCACACCTGTGATTTCCATTTGCAAGTCTCAAGGAAAGCACTGTGATAGTAAAAAAATTACAAAGATGAATAAAAACAATACAAGCTCACTTCCTCTTGCTGTAAAAGTAGAAACACGTGCAAAATTTGGTGAAAGCTTCAATTTATTTGTCTTTCATATTACCCACTGAAAAGTTAAAAGGGAAATTTCCCTGCGTGAAAAAGCTCAGGAAAAGCGGCAGAGACGTGGATTGTTACTTCTGCCGCCTGTTTAACATAGCTCCAAGACTTCCAGAGCTTTCTTGGAGGGGTTTGATCTGCACCTGCAGTGGAGGTGCACTAGTGATTATTCTTGTATCACCGATAATTACTGCAGAAATTTGATGTTTGTTCAATCAGGCTGGAAAATTGTAAATGGCATGACAATTTTTTCTCAGTTATCTTGGAGAATCATATTTTCATTTTCCGCACTGGCTGAATGATTCTGTGTTTTCACATTGGACATTTTGTCAATCAATGACAGAAAACAGTAACATAAATGCTTAAAAGAAGAGACGTCTTTGCCATTTTCTTCTATTTGAGGTGATTGGAAAAAACAATTTCTCATTAATTTCTGTAGCTTTTTTTTTATTTAGTCATGGCATGTGGGCGTCGCTGGCAAGGCCAGCATTTATTGCCCATCCCTAATTGCTCTTGAGAAAGTGGTGGTGAGCCGCGCTCTTCCGTAGCAAGATTTTACAACTGAGTGGCTTGCTCGGCCATTTGAAAGGGTGATTATGATTCAACCACATTGCTGTGGGTCTGGAGTCACATATAGTCCAGACCAGGTAAGGACAGCAGGTTTCCTTCCCGAAAGGGCATTAGTGAACCAGATGGGTTTTTACAACAACTGGTAGTTTTGTGGCCACCATTACTGATACTAATATTTTTTATTCCAGATTTATATTCAATTAATTGTATTTAAATTCTCCAGTTGCCATGGCAAGATTTGAACTCATAACTCTGGATTATTAGTCCAAGCCTCGGGATTACTAGTCCAGTAACATAACCACTATGCTACCGTACCCACTGCAAATTGATAAAAAGGTTATTCATGTTCTGCTCATGGAACAGTATGTTGGAACATTACAAGCTGAACATTCAGGTATCTTGTTTGATTTCACATTTTGCCTTCAGATACAATGCTGGAATCTTGATCTTTGATAAACAATACAGATTACATTAAAACAACATTAGAGCTTTTTAACATTGTAATAAAACAGCATTAAAATATTACAATGCAGAACACATTGCTTAGCTACATGAATAATATGTAAACTTTAGACAGCAGTGTACAAAGAATTTACCAAATCACAATGCGATTCTCTGAGTATAGCCATTAAGATTATTGGTTGATTTATAAAGTCTCAGCAAATGTCCAAACAACAATTTTTTTTAAAAAATGAATGAATTTAAATATTACTGACCTGAAGGAGTTTCAGAAACACCACAGTATCCTGTACAGGAACACATTGAATTGATTTGCTTTGTCAAATGTTTTTGAACAATCCTCTTCCATTCATACTCATAGAAACATTAATATAACACATGATAAAAATGAAATTATCAACATCAGCTATGACTGACATTTACCTGCATACGAACAATGATGGACAGGAAAAGACCCACTCGTGCCTCCAGCCTGTCCCACACAATATAAAATATATACACCCCCCCACTCCACCCAGAAGCCATGTAATCTCTCGGGAGAGGCGAATAAAAACCCAGGCAAATTTGAGAAAGAAATCTGTAAAATTCCTCTCCAATCGAAACTAGTCCAATACTCTGGCCCTGATTAATGTTATGGAGCACCTACCTTTTGTACAAGGTGATCTCCGCCCCAGCCAGAAACAGGTCCAGCTCTCTGAAGAAATTCAGTGAATCAGCGTCCACTGCTCGAGCCGGCAGCCTGTTCCACAGGTTCACTATTCTCTGGGAAGTAAACTACCTCCTAACATCAAACCTAATTCAGCCTTTACATAACTTGAGACTGTGACCCCTGGTCCTCCCTATCCTATTTAGTTGAAACAAACAGACGACACAAACGCAATCTATTCCCTTCAACATCTTATAAACCTCGATCTAAATCACCCCATAATCTACGTTTCTCTCAAATTCAGTGTCTCAGCTCTTTGAGCTTTCCTTGGTAACTAAGATGCTTCAAACTGGGAATTAATCCATGGGCCTCCCCTGCACCCTTTCCAAAGCCTCAATATCATCCACCATGTGAGGGGACCAAAACTGGACACACTGTGCACTTAATTGGGCCTCCCCGACACCCAAGATGGCGTCTTGGATGCGTACGCATGTTTCCTGCATGATGTACACCAGATTCTATCTTGGTATCGGAGTTTGCGCAGGCGCAGATAAGATACGCTGGAATCATGTAAGGTAGGGAGAAAATGGCTTCAATCAGTGTGCAACACTGATTTAAAGTGATGGACACCATTTTGGGACTTAATGCTCAACTCAACGCACAGCCTTAACCCTGACCATCTGAACGTGTCTTGGAGTGCCTGGAGGATACCCCACCAGCGCTATTTAAAGTGACCATGCAGGATTTACAGGTTAATGGCGGGGTTATTGCCTCTGGATGCCCAGACATTTGTAACTGTTTTCGGAGGTCTCCTAGACTTCAATACTAGGACATGGGGACATAACTTCGCACTTGGAGCCAGGATGTGCAGGAGTGAAGTTAGGAAATGCTTCTACACGCAAAGGGTCGGAGACATTTGGAATGCTCTTCTGCAGACGGTAGTTGATGCGAGCTCAATTGTGAATGTTAAATCTGAAATTGATAGATTACTGTGAACCAAGGGTATTAAGGGGTATGGGGTTAAGATGGGTATATGGAGTTAGGTCACAGGTCCACTATGATCTCACTGAATGGTGGAACAGGCTCGAGGGGCTAATAGCCACTGCCACGTGCTGCCTCTTGATATGTGCCATCTTCTCCTGCAAGAAAGCGAGGCGTGTATGGGTGATGTGCCTGTCATGGTTGAATAGCTGCCAGTGTGTGTGGCCTGTGAGTTGTGAGTGGGCGGCTTGAAACAGTGGTAATGTGTAAGGGCGAGAGGAAGCATCTGATTGGAAGAGTTGAGTACTGATGGAAAGAGCTTATTGGTATATGGGGGATGTGGGGTGTAGTGCGTGGAGCAGTTGGTAGGAGACGCCCCTTGACAGTTGACCTCACTCACCTTGACCACTCATCTCAAAGC
This sequence comes from Heptranchias perlo, assembly GCF_035084215.1. Classification (NCBI taxonomy): domain Eukaryota; kingdom Metazoa; phylum Chordata; class Chondrichthyes; order Hexanchiformes; family Hexanchidae; genus Heptranchias; species Heptranchias perlo. The sequence continues at coordinate 23,065,305 of NC_090345.1, read as the reverse complement.
ATTGAACTTCTTCCTGCTCTGCATCCATGTTCATGATGCTGTGCGCCTGAAATTGACTTTGTCCCCCGCTGCCTCCCACTGTCTTTTCAATATATGTCTGGAGGGCCTCTTGACCCGCCTTCCACCCTCCCCCCACCCCCAACTCTACCGCGAATATTGAATGTCCTTCCTTCTGTCCACCTCTTGCACCCAAGGTCTCGAGTGCAACAGCAGAGAACCTTGGTGCGTGCACTCTCGCAGGCCTGGTAACAACTCAGATCGGCAGATTGGTGAGGTCTGGCGTGCAGATTGGAGGATGTGGGATTTAGTAGTGCGCAACCTTTATTCAATGTTTTAACATAACTCATCAGTGTATATAAACATAGGGATGGGATCTGCATCTGTGATTAACGTGTGCAATGTCTGATCTCTGTTCAGACTCCATGCAGAGAGTAGTCTGTTATTTTCAGCAAATAACAGGTTCAAGCTGCCTTGAAGAGATTTCGAAGGCACATCCTCCCTTTAAGAGCTGCAGCTCCTTCTGGTGGTGGAAAGTGCAAATTGCATTCATTCCATGTGCAAGGCCTGGAAAGGAACACTGATTGCAGGTAAGTGCTCCCTTGGGACATAGAAACTTGGAAAATAGGAGCAGGAGTAGGCCTTTCGGCCCTTCGAGCCTGCGCCGCCACTCAATATGATCATGGCTGATCTTCTATCTCAACACAATATTCCTGCTCTCTCCCCATGCCCCTTGATGCCTTTTGTGTCGAGAAATCTATTTAGCTCCATCTTAAATATATTCAGTGACTTGGCCTCCACTGGCTTCTGTGGTGGAGAATTCCACAGGTTCACCACCCTCTGAGTGAAGAAATTTCTCCTCATCTCAGTCCTAAATGTCCGACCACGTATCCTGAGACTGTGACCCCTCGTTCTGGATCCCCCAGCCAGGGGAAACATCCTCCCTGCATCCAGTCTGTCCAGCCCTGCCAGAATTTTATATGTTTCAATGAGATCCCCCTTCATCCTTCTAAACTCGAGTGATTACAGGCCAGGTCGACCCAATCTCTCCTCATATGGCAGTCCTGCCATCCCAGGGATCAGTCTGGTGAACCTTTGCTCCACTCCCTCTTTGGCAAGTATATCCTTTCTTAGGTAAGAAGACCGAAACTGCACACAATACTCCAGATGTGGTCTCACCAAGGCCCTGTATAACTGCAGTACGACATCCTTGCTCCTATACTCAAATCCTCTAGCAATGAAGGCCAACGTACCATTTGCCTTCCTAACTGCTTGCTGCACCTGCATGTTTGCTTTCAGAGTTCGGAGCTGGGACCAAACTTGTGTCTTGCCTGCCAAGGGTCCGTCGGGCGCGGGGTGTTAGCGCATCACGCTACCATCGCCTAGAACGGACCCTTATCCAATTTTTCCCCACTATTCCATCTAGTGTTCATGGAACTAAAATAACAACTATTGCTTATTTGCACCAAGATTATTAGGCACAAACCTATTTGTTGTTTATGCAAATCGCATCTAAGTTATTTCTTTTGGAGTATAAGTGGGGTGTCGGGATCGGGGGTCATCGCGGGAGTCCACGATCGTTGAGGAGGAGAATTGGGGGTTGGGCAATCGGAATGGGGGATAGGACGGGGGTCGTGGGGAGGATCAGGGGTCAGGGTGGGCGATCGGGTTCAGGAGTTGAAGGATCGTAGTGGGTCTGGAGGATCGTGATCGGGGATTCGCGATCGGGGGGGTGGGTCCGGAATCGGGTGTCAGGTGTCCACAATCGTTGGGGGTCGGTGCAGTTTGGCTTGTCGAGCCTGGGGGAAGCACTCCTGCTCCTCCGAACTCACAAGCTGTGCCTTTCTAGGAACCTACTCGTTAGTCTCGGGCCTTCTCGCCTCCTTTCACGATGCCTAAAACAGAAGGCAATCCCGTTCCGCGGTGTTGAAATTGGGAAGTCCAGATAAATGGAGACCCGAAGCCCATTTGAAAGGATTTGAGGCCCGACCTGCCTCCTGAGAGAAGGTTGGTCTCCCCACCCCTCTTCCCGCCCCGGTAAAAAACAGAAATGGACGGGATGGGGGTGGGTCTGAAATGGTGGCAATTTTCATTGCCCGCCACGCCCCCAACCCACCCGTTGAGCCCTGTGTGCCTATTTCTCCATCCATTTTACCAACTGAATGTGTTTTAACGGATCGAGATGGAGGGTGGTTTTGTGGGGAATGCAGAGAATTCCCGAATGTACTTGATGCCCAGGGCCCAAGAAATTCTTGATCCAGGCACTGCCTGTTGTCCTGGTGCAATGAATTTGCTTTTTCCGAATTTTGCAGAATCTTGACATGAATAAAATTAATCATTTTAAATATTACAGTAATGATCATTTTTAAAAGTTGTTTTTGTAAATATTTCAGAATATAACCTTATTCCCCACTCCTGCAAAGTGTTGCATGAAACTGTCAGCATTTATCTCCTGCCACTCACTGGTGTTCTCTCCTTTCTTAGTGGAATGAACCTCACCACAAACACTTTCCAAAGCAGTGAAGCATGAGAACAAACTCAACAAGTTGGAGCAAACGTCCCAAAGGCCGGATATCTGTAACTGAACTGAGTTACTGTATTTCTGACTGACCTGGTGTTAACATTGGAATAGTCCAGGGCAGGTCTGTCCTCACAATAATCTCATGGATCACATTATATATGGCAGAACAATAGCTCACATTATCAGGACTCCAGCTACACTGATTCACAATATGAACAATAATATTAAATAAAGTCCCATTGGTAATTCTGAGAGTCTTTTTGGAATTTATTTTTTAACTTTAAAATTCATTTAAATATTAGTTTATTTTCTGAAAGTTCTCTTACCGTTATTTATGTAAGAACAGTGGTCACAGAAGTCAGGGCAACAGTTGCCATAATAAGGACAGTTGTAATCACAGGAACAACCTGATGAATATCCCCCACAGTTGTATCTGCATGAGCCATATCCTGTTATACAGTAAATGTCAGGTTAAATTAATCAGACCTCAACAATTCTAGATAATAAACTCAATTGGTATTTTCCGCTACGACCCAAAAATCTGCTGTTCGCTGTTCAACGTGATGTCATATATCTTCATTCCACTTTGTGCCCAGAGATTTGTGCCCAGGACAGTACGAATTCACAGCTGGATCTGTGAGGAGGTACGGAGCACAGGGGAAGCAGAGAGCAGAGGATACATTTGCCCCAAGACAAAAGGATTGAAAATTAGAGTTTGGGTCACTCTGGGACTCTTTCCGACTACCCATCGCAGCCTGGAAATGTACTGTTGGCAGAGACTGCATTTCTCAGCCAAGGATTAATGTGCAATATGGAGAAATGTGATGAGAAGAAAATTAACAAATTTTATAAAAAGATAAAAGGAGACCACTTCCTGGGTCTGCAGCTAGATGCACAGGATTGCCTGAGCAAACAGAATATCAGAAAATCAGGTGAGTCCAAGTGCATGACCTGAAAGGAATCCTGCCGGGTCTGCTGATATTCTCTGAGCCCAGGCGACCCAGTGCAAATGACAGAAAAATCACAACTAATTTTGGTTTTCATTGGAATAAAACATTACCAGAGCATGGTATCATCATAGTATCATAGGAGGTACAGCACAGGAGGAGATCATTCAGCCCATTGTGCCTATGCCAGCTCTTTGACAGAGCTATCCAATTAGTCCAATTCCCCTGCTCTTTCCCCATGGCCCTGTAATTGTTTTCCCTTCAAGTATTTATCCAATTCCTTTTGAAAGTTACTATTGAATCTGCTTCCACCACCCTTTCAGGCAGATCATTCCAGATCATTACAACTCGATGCATAAAACAATGTTTCATCATGTCACATCTGGCTCTTTTGATGATCACCTTAAATATGTATTCGCTGGTTACCAACCCTTCTGCCATTAGAAATAGTTTCTCCTTATTTACTCTATCAAACCCAAACATGATTTTGAACACCTCTATCAGATCTCTTAACCTTCTCTGTTCTGAGGAGAACAACCCCAGCTTCTCCAGTCTCTCCACATAACTGAAGTCCCTCATCCCCGGTACCATTCTAGTAAATCTCTTCTGCACCCTCTCTAAGGCTTTGACATCATTCCTAAACGTGGTGCCCTGAATTGAACACAATACTCCAGCTGAGGCCTAGCCACTGTTTTATAAAGGTTTAGCGTAACTTCCTTGCTTTTGTACTCTATGCCTCTATTAAAAAGCCCAGAATCACATATGCTTTTTTTAATCAGCCTTCTCAACTTATCTTGCCACCTTCCAAGTTTTGCGTACATACACTCCCAGGTCTCTCTGTTCCTGTACACCCTTTAAAATAGTACCATTTCATTTATATTGCCTCTCCTAAATCTTCCTACCAAAACGTATCACTTCACACTTCAATGGGTTAAATTTCATCTGCCATGTGTCTGCCCATTTCACCAGTCTGTCGATGTCTTCCTGAAGTCTATTACTGTCCTCCACATTGTTTATTACATTCCTGAGTTTTGTGTCATTTGCAAACTTTGAAATTATACCCTGTATACCCAAGTCCATGGAATACCCATATCAATGGAAAGCCTATTGCCAAAGATGGAGAGAGCGAAAGCCAGAAAAAGAAGGGAAGAGATGGACCACACAAAGGCAAATAGGCAAATTGGATGAGAATTGGAAACATTTTTGGAGTTTTATAAGTTTTATTAACAAAACAGCCAAGTTCTTTGAAAATGTTATGATTCTTTCAAGTAACTTGACTGCAGAATATTCCAATATTTCAGATGTTGTCATCATTCTTAAAAATATAAGCTTGTGCACACACTCAACATTGATTCAGGACATTAACAATTGATTATTTTCAGTTTATTTAATTGGCTGGAAGAGTGAATAGAGACCCAACACAAACAACTCTCAGCCAAACGTTTGCCGATGAGAACTGAGAGACCAGCTGCAATCCCTGAGCTTTTCTTGAGATGTGTCAATCACAGGTTTAAAGGGCCAAATCGACTTCTGCATGAATCTCGCCTCCGTTTCACTGCCGAGTTTGAGAAGCTTTGGGAAACTCATGCAGGTAAGGTAAACTTTGTTTCAGGTTCAGAATTCTCAAAAAATTACCTACCTTAAGTATTTGAATTAGTTAAATTCCCCAGTAACGATCTGCCCGCCGGCATTAATAGGGGACGCAACTTCCAGGTTTCGGACCGCGCACATCCAAACGCACCTGTGTTAAACCCAGTCCAATTGTTGATCACATCAGCTGGACTGCAACCCGGCTCCAACCTGCCCAGGTTGCGGTTCCATGATGTAATCAACTATTTTTACTGTCCACCCACCCCTGGCCCACCTGTTCTTCGGGGTGAAAATGACCCCTCTGCACTGTATTTTCTGCATTTTTGAGTGCATTTTTATGGCATCAGAATTGGTTACATTAAAAATTGAAAAGCTGCCACACTCTCAAACATACTGGCTTAGAAACTGGGCCAGCGCTATTTAAAGGCATCGTGTATCATAGTGGTGAGGTGGCCTTCATGCTGGTTACCATCACATTGTGCTGAGCGAGGTTAGCACATAGCGAGTGAAGCTTGGGGTGGTCCAAAATGGAAAATGGGTCCTGCATAGGACTCTAAATTAGATATATGAATTTTCACTTGGAATGCTGCCAGCGTTACCTTCTATAACAATATGGCGATCGGTGCACTTCCTGGAGCTCCAACGAGGTGCTTCCTCAGTGGCTACAGCCTGTGAGGTGGAAGGCTGCTGAGCTTCCATTGAGGACACTTTACATGGAATTGTAGGATGACATAGAGCAGCTCTGGGCCTAGAGGTCCCGACTGCAGATTGAAACATCTCAGCGTGGGCTGCAGCAGTCAGGGCTGGCTTGCTGAGTGGCACCAGCAATGTACTGGCGGAGTGGTTGGCGGGGGAACAGGCTTGCTGATCTTGAGAGAGGACAGCAAGTGCCTCTCCCATTTTGGAGGTGCTGGCTGCATTTAAGTAGCGCCCCGGCCTCCAGGTATTGGCCCACTTCCGAGAGGCTTGCAGCCAATGAACAGCGTGGTTAACGATGGCTGCATGCACGAATCATTATAATCAGCAGGCAGCACGGATTTTGCGATCCGCCTGCATCGGTACCGACTGGCACAGGTCGTCGATGCTCCGTGTGGCCATTTTCAAACAGGCATGCAACCAATGAATAGTGCAGGTAGTTTTGGTTGCAAGCCAGAATCATTATAATGAGGTCCTGGCACATATTTCACGCTGAACAGAAATTCATCTAGTACTAATACCCTGGACCACACGAACAGGCGAAGGCAGCGTGGGCCCTGCCCTCTCCGTGCTTGCTTTCAGGCGCAATCGAATTTCTAGTCCACAGTGTTTAAATGGTTCACAGCTGATTTGGTACTGGCAGCCTGCTATCAAAGTGAATTAGCAACTATGGTGTTAATGGAGTGTTAGACAGAAATTATATTTAATATGTTATACTTCAATATTCATCACTTGAAAACAGCCCTTTTCTAAATCACACAGTAAATGCTTTTCACTCTGCACAAATTTCAGTTGCTTAAATAACAAAACTTTTTTTTACCTGTTGAACTTTCTGTATCAATTGCAGCTGTTGTAAAATAAATAAAAACAAAAGTTTATTTTGGCGTTTCTAAAACTGAATAATAATATTAAAAGCTTACACTGGAAAATTGACTAAATCTCAACATGTATTTTTTGACATTCAAACTAACTTATGATTTTAGTACTTTTATTGCAACTGCACCATTTTATCACTGGGAAAATATTTCACGACAGAAAATACAAATTATGCAGGTTGTACCTGGTTTACTTTTGTTTTCTATTCACATAGAAAAAAAGAAAGGACTTGCATTTATATTGCGCCATTAACTACCTCAGCATTTCCCTTCACAGCCAAATAAGATCTTTTGAAGTGTAGTCATTGTTGGAATGTAGGAAACGCGGCCGCTAATTTGTGCACAGCAAGCTCCCACAAACAGCAATGCCGTAAATGGCTAGATCATCTGCTTCTAGGTGTTGGTTGACGGATAAACATTGGCCAGAACACCGGGAGAACTCCCTGCTCTTCTTCGAAATAGGGCCATGTGATCTTTTACGTCCATCGTAGAGGGCAGATGGGGACTCGGTTTAGCGTCTCACCTGAAAGACGGAACCTTCGACAGTGCAGCATTCCCTCAGTACTGCACTGAAGTGTCATAGAATTCCATAGAATTTTACAGCACAGAAACAGGCCACTCGGCCCAACAGCTCTATGCTGGTGTTTATGCTCCACACGAGCTTCCTTCCACCTTACTTCATCTCATCCTATCAACATATCCTTCTATTTCTTTCTCCCTCATGTACTTATTTCGCTTCCCCTTAAATGCATCTATGCTATTCGCCTCAAGCACTCCATGTGATAGCGAGTTCCACATTCTCACCACTCTCTGAGTAAGGATGTTTTTCCTGAATTCCTTATTGGATTTATTAGTGACTATCCTATAATTATGGCCCCTAGTTTTGGATCCCCCCACAAGTGAAAACATCCCCTCTACGTCCACCCTATCAAACTCCTTCATAATTTTAAAGATATCTATCAAGTCGCCTCTCAGTCTGCTCTTTTATAGAGAAAAGATCCCCAGCCTGTTCAGTCTTTCCTGATAGTTATATCCTCTTAGTTCTGGCATGATTCTTGTAAATCTTTTTTGCACCTTCTCCAGTTCTTCTATACACTTTTTACAATATGGAGACTAGAATTGTGCACAGTACTCTGGATATTCCTCCTATTTGTCCCCTGACTCCACGTGATCGGACCTTAGTCACGAGTCTACTATGTGGTACCTTTTATCTTTTTTTCTTATTCGTTCATGGGATGTGGGCGTCGCTGGCAAGGCAAGCATTTATTGCCCATCCCTAATTGCCCTTGAGAAGGTGGGGGTGAGCCGCCGCCTTGAACCGTGTGGTGAAGGTTCTCCCACAGTGCTGTACTTTGTGATATTGTACAACTGAGTGGCTTGCTAGGCCATTAAGAATCAACCACATTGCTGTGGGTCTGGACTCACATATAGGCCAGACCGGGTAAGGACGGCAGGTTTCCTTCCCGAAAGGACATTAGTGAACCAGATGGGTTTTTATGACAATCCGTTAGTTTCATGGTCACCATTACTGATACTAGTTTATCAAAGGCCTTTTGAAAGTCCATGTATAAGCATTAACCTGGATTATGTGCTCAAGTTTCTGCAGTGGGGCTTAAACCCACGACTGTCTGACCCAGAGGTGAGAGTGCGACCAATTGAACCAAGGCTGATGCTATCAGCTCATATTAAGCCATTGGTCAGGAAATTGGGACCTATCTCACCTGTTTCTCCAGGGTAAAATGGGAGAAAAAAATGACCAATCTTGCAGAGCTGTATCACGTGCCCCAAGGACCTCTGTAATATGTTCGATCTAATATTGTCTCGAGTGATATTCAGGCATCCCTAGCGGTGGTCTAAAATAGGTATTATGGCCATTGCATATGTTAATGAGAGATCTAATACCTGTTACAGGACCCCTCTACTAAATTGGTCAGCACTGAGCAGATCATGAGCTCACACAGTGGAACCTTCCTGGTCTACGTGGCTTATCTGATCACAATGTGTACCATCTACAGGATGCACTGCAGCAACTCACCTAGGCTTCTTCGACAGCACCTCCCATACCCGCGACCTCTACCATCTAGAAGGACAAGGGCAGCGGGCACATGGGAACAGCACCATCTGCACATTCCCCTCCAAATCACACACCATCCTGACTTGGAATTATATCACCTCTCCTTCATTGTCGCTGGGTCAAAATCCTGAAACTCCCTTCCTAACAGCACTGTGGGAGAATCTTCACCACACGGACTGTAGCGGTTCAAGAAGGCGGCTCATCATCACCTTCTCAAGGGCAATTAGGGATGGGCAATAAATGCTGTCCCTGCCAGCGATGCCCACATCCCATCAACGAATTTTTAAAAAGCAGTAGATTTACTGAGCCATTGTTTGGGTGTGTTGGGGTTGGGAAGACTTTTCTTCTGGTTGCAGCAGTGAGGAAAAGATTGGAGAACGAAAAGATCTAAGAAGTGAGAAAACAATAAAGGATTTAATATCTACAGTCCTCCTTCCCCCATTCTATATCTACAGTCCTTCTTCTCCCAATCTAATAACCATCATCAATACCAGCAAATTCTATTTCTGAAACTTACAAGTTACACAAATTTAAACAGCAGTATATTTTCTTCCTGTGGTCTTTCTACATCCCACTCAACTACTCCTTGACTCAGGTCCCTGGCCGGCAGCATCCTACTTGACCTGTGTTAATGCTAAGTTAATACTAAGCTCTAAATGTCCATTAGAAGGTGTGCAGAAACACTCTTCCTCCACATTTTTCCCTCTGTGGAGAAAACTGGCGTCCACTATGTTTTCCCTTCCTCGGACAACATGGTCAGTCAAAAGCTTTCAGTAGCGAATATAGCAGGTCATCTCATTTCCTACAGCTGAGTGTCACCACACGTTAGTTTGCCAATATGGTGGAGCTCTGTGCCAGCTCTGCTTAAACCAGTTATTAAGTAAACAACTAAGGACATGCTGATTACCTGTTGGTGTGTTTAACGAATAACCTGTCAATAGAAAAAGAAAATGTATTTAGCATTTTATATAGTATTAGCTTTATAACTCCTGGTTGAATTTGGATAAAGGAAGTTTTCAATATTTCTTATAACCATTTAAACTGCTTTATTAGCTAAGCTATTTTATTTGATCATTGGTTTTAATATAAAACATCATTATACTCGTATGTTATCCTGTACTTTGTTTTTGGAAAAATATTGGAACCTCTTGGAGGACCATTTCAATTCTATTCTATGAGAATTATTGCAATTAATATTTGACTAACAGTTTTAAAATAATAATAGTCAAATGTTATTTAACAATGAGTTATCCAAATAATTAAATTTTACAAAATGTAAAAGAAAGACATACTTTATGATGTCACGTAAGGTTAAAAATTGCACCAATGTGAGAACTGGATGTCTTTCTGTTCAGCACGGGATAATGTTACATATTTTGTGGAGATGATGTCACAGTTGAGAAGGAATGGTGCTGTAAAATTGTTTCACAGTGATGATATTGGAAGTTTACCACAATCCATGCATTAATTTAAGACCCTTTAAGTGCCAACTTGTCTCTGAGTCAGAATATTATGGGTTCAATCTCCACTGTTCAGATTGAGCAAATAATTCAGCTGACACTGTATAAATTGCATTCTAGAGCCCTGCATCATGTATCCTCTGTGTATCCAGAAATCATTCTCAACCCTGAACCTTGTTATTGTCATTATAAATTGATCAGTTATTTATTTTCTTTTCAAAAGACAATTATTAAAAACAAAGCAAATATGTTACCTGAGCAATTTACCGCAACATCCTCAGAGTGCTGACAGTTGTGTGAAAGCCAGCCATTGTTTCTACAGTTCCATAAATACTGTTCATTTCCTTGACATTGAATATCATCCAAGACAATTTCACCAGTACCAGGACCAAAGAGAGCCACCGGAAGTGTAGCAACAGCTTCACCACATCCTATTTGTCGACACACCACTTCTGCATTGTTCATCGTCCAGCCATCGTCACACACTGTTCCCCATCTTCCATTATATAAAATTTCAATCCTTCCTTCACACCTGTGATTTCCATTTGCAAGTCTCAAGGAAAGCACTGCGATAGTAAAAAAATTACAAAGATGAATAAAAACAATACAAGCTCACTTCCTCTTGCTGTAAAAGTAGAAACACGTGCAAAATTTGGTGAAAGCTTCAATTTATTTGTCTTTCATATTACCCACTGAAAAGTTAAAAGGGAAATTTCCCTGCGTGAAAAAGCTCAGGAAAAGCGGCAGAGACGTGGATTGTTACTTCTGCCGCCTGTTTAACATAGCTCCAAGACTTCCAGAGCTTTCTTGGAGGGGTTTGATCTGCACCTGCAGTGGAGGTGCACTAGTGATTATTCTTGTATCACCGATAATTACTGCAGAAATTTTATGTTTGTTCAATCAGGCTGGAAAATTGGACAATGGCATGACAATTTTTTCTCAGTTATCTTGTAGAATCATATTTTCATTTTCCGCACTGGCTGAATGATTCTGTGTTTTCACATTGGACATTTTGTCAATCAATGACAGAAAACAGTAACATAAATGCTTAAAAGAAGAGACGTCTTTGCCATTTTCTTCTATTTGAGGTGATTGGAAAAAACAATTTCTCATTAATTTCTGTAGCTTTTTTTTTAATTAGTCATGGCATGTGGGCGTCGCTGGCAAGGCCAGCATTTATTGCCCATCCCTAATTGCTCTTGAGAAAGTGGTGGTGAGCCGCGCTCTTCCGTAGCAAGATTTTACAACTGAGTGGCTTGCTCGGCCATTTGAAAGGGTGATTATGATTCAACCACATTGCTGTGGGTCTGGAGTCACATATAGTCCAGACCAGGTAAGGACAGCAGGTTTCCTTCCCGAAAGGGCATTAGTGAACCAGATGGGTTTTTACAACAACTGGTAGTTTTGTGGCCACCATTACTGATACTAATATTTTTTATTCCAGATTTATATTCAATTAATTGTATTTAAATTCTCCAGTTGCCATGGCAAGATTTGAACTCATAACTCTGGATTATTAGTCCAAGCCTCGGGATTACTAGTCCAGTAACATAACCACTATGCTACCGTACCCACTGCAAATTGATAAAAAGGTTATTCATGTTCTGCTCATGGAACAGTATGTTGGAACATTACAAGCTGAACATTCAGGTATCTTGTTTGATTTCACATTTTGCCTTCAGATACAATGCTGGAATCTTGATCTTTGATGAACAATACAGATTACATTAAAACAACATTAGAGCTTTTTAACATTGTAATAAAACAGCATTAAAATATTACAATGCAGAACACATTGCTTAGCTACATGAATAATATGTAAACTTTAGACAGCAGTGTACAAAGAATTTACCAAATCACAATGCGATTCTCTGAGTATAGCCATTAAGATTATTGGTTGATTTATAAAGTCTCAGCAAATGTCCAAACAACAATTTTTTGTAAAAAATGAATGAATTTAAATATTACTGACCTGAAGGAGTTTCAGAAACGCCACAGTATCCTGTACAGGAACACATTGAATTGATTTGCTTTGTCAAATGTTTTTGAACAATCCTCTTCCATTCATACTCATAGAAACATTAATATAACACATGATAAAAATGAAATTATCAACATCAGCTATGACTGACATTTACCTGCATACGAACAATGATGGACAGGAAAAGATCCACTCGTGCCTCCAGCCTGTCCCACACAATATAAAATATATACACCCCCCCCCACTCCACCCAGAAGCCATGTAATCTCTCGGGAGAGGCGAATAAAAACCCAGGCAAATTTGAGAAAGAAATCTGTAAAATTCCTCTCCAATCGAAACTAGTCCAAGAGAATACTCTGGCCCTGATTAATGTTATGGAGCACCTACCTTTTGTACAAGGTGATCTCCGCCCCAGCCAGAAACAGGTCCAGCTCTCTGAAGAAATTCAGTGAATCAGCGTCCACTGCTCGAGCCGGCAGCCTGTTCCACAGGTTCACTATTCTCTGGGAAGTAAACTACCTCCTAACATCAAACCTAATTCAGCCTTTACATAACTTGAGACTGTGACCCCTGGTCCTCCCTATCCTATTTAGTTGAAACAAACAGACGACACAAACGCAATCTATTCCCTTCAACATCTTATAAACCTCGATCTAAATCACCCCATAATCTACGTTTCTCTCAAATTCAGTGTCTCAGCTCTTTGAGCTTTCCTTGGTAACTAAGATGCTTCAAACTGGGAATTAATCCATGGGCCTCCCCTGCACCCTTTCCAAAGCCTCAATATCACCCACCATGTGAGGGGACCAAAACTGGACACACTGTGCACTTAATTGGGCCTCCCCGACACCCAAGATGGCGTCTTGGATGCGTACGCATGTTTCCTGCATGATGTACACCAGATTCCATCTTGGTATCGGAGTTTGCGCAGGCGCAGATAAGATACGCTGGAATTATGTAAGGTAGGGAGAAAATGGCTTCAATCAGTGTGCAACACTGATTTAAAGTGATGGACACCATTTTGGGACTTAATGCTCAACTCAACGCACAGCCTTAACCCTGACCATCTGAACGTGTCTTGGAGTGCCTGGAGGACACCCCACCAGCGCTATTTAAAGTGACCATGCAGGATTTACAGGTTAATGGCGGGGTTATTGCCTCTGGATGCCCAGACATTTGTAACTGTTTTCGGAGGTCTCCTAGACTTCAATACTAGGACATGGGGACATAACTTCGCACTTGGAGCCAGGATGTGCAGGAGTGAAGTTAGGAAATGCTTCTACACGCAAAGGGTGGGAGACATTTGGAACGCTCTTCTGCAGACGGCAGTTGATGCGAGCTCAATTGTGAATGTTAAATCTGAAATTGATAGATTACTGTGAACCAAGGGTATTAAGGGGTATGGGGTTAAGATGGGTATATGGAGTTAGGTCACAGGTCCACTATGATCTCACTGAATGGTGGAACAGGCTCGAGGGGCTAATAGCCACTGCCACGTGCTGCCTCTTGATATGTGCCATCTTCTCCTGCAAGAAAGCGAGGCGTGTATGGGTGATGTGCCTGTCATGGTTGAATAGCTGCCAGTGTCTGTGGCCTGTGAGTTGTGAGTGGGCGGCTTGAAACAGTGGTAATGTGTAAGGGCGAGAGGAAGCATCTGATTGGAAGAGTTGAGTACTGATGGAAAGAGCTTATTGGTATATGGGGGATGTGGGGTGTAGTGCGTGGAGCAGTTGGTAGGAGACGCCCCTTGACAGTTGACCTCACTCACCTTGACCACTCATATCAAAGCATTGAACTTCTTCCTGCTCTGCATCCTTGTTCATGATGCTGTGCGCCTGAAATTGACTTTGTCCCCCGCTGCCTCCCACTGTCTTTTCAATATATGTCTGGAGGGCCTCTTGACCCGCCTTCCACCCTCCCCCCACCCCCAACTCTACCGCGAATATTGAATGTCCTTCCTTCTGTCCACCTCTTGCACCCAAGGTCTCGAGTGCAACAGCAGAGAACCTTGGTGCGTGCACTCTCGCAGGCCTGGTAACAACTCAGATCGGCAGATTGGTGAGGTCTGGCGTGCAGATTGGAGGATGTGGGATTTAGTAGTGCGCAACCTTTATTCAATGTTTTAACATAACTCATCAGTGTGTATCAACATAGGGATGGGATCTGCATCTGTGATTAACGTGTGCAATGTCTGATCTCTGTTCAGACTCCATGCAGAGAGTAGTCTGTTATTTTCAGCAAATAACAGGTTCAAGCTGCCTTGAAGAGATTTCGAAGGCACATCCTCCCTTTAAGAGCTGCAGCTCCTTCTGGTGGTGGAAAGTGCAAATTGCATTCATTCCATGTGCAAGGCCTGGAAAGGAACACTGATTGCAGGTAAGTGCTCCCTTGGGACATAGAAACTTGGAAAATAGGAGCAGGAGTAGGCCTTTCGGCCCTTCGAGCCTGCGCCGCCACTCAATATGATCATGGCTGATCTTCTATCTCAACACAATATTCCTGCTCTCTCCCCATGCCCCTTGATGCCTTTTGTGTCGAGAAATCTATTTAGCTCCATCTTAAATATATTCAGTGACTTGGCCTCCACTGGCTTCTGTGGTGGAGAATTCCACAGGTTCACCACCCTCTGAGTGAAGAAATTTCTCCTCATCTCAGTCCTAAATGTCCGACCACGTATCCTGAGACTGTGACCCCTCGTTCTGGATCCCCCAGCCAGGGGAAACATCCTCCCTGCATCCAGTCTGTCTAGCCCTGCCAGAATTTTATATGTTTCAATGAGATCCCCCTTCATCCTTCTAAACTCGAGTGATTACAGGCCAGGTCGACCCAATCTCTCCTCATATGGCAGTCCTGCCATCCCAGGGATCAGTCTGGTGAACCTTTGCTCCACTCCCTCTTTGGCAAGTATATCCTTTCTTAGGTAAGAAGACCGAAACTGCACACAATACTCCAGATGTGGTCTCACCAAGGCCCTGTATAACTGCAGTAAGACATCCTTGCTCCTATACTCAAATCCTCTAGCAATGAAGGCCAACGTACCATTTGCCTTCCTAACTGCTTGCTGCACCTGCATGTTTGCTTTCAGAGTTCGGAGCTGGGACCAAACTTGTGTCTTGCCTGCCAAGGGTCCGTCGGGCGCGGGGTGTTAGCGCATCACGCTACCATCGCCTAGAACGGACCCTTATCCAATTTTTCCCCACTATTCCATCTAGTGTTCATGGAACTAAAATAACAACTATTGCTTATTTGCACCAAGATTATTAGGCACAAACCTATTTGTTGTTTATGTAAATCGCATCTAAGTTATTTCTTTTGGAGTATAAGTGGGGTGTCGGGATCGGGGGTCATCGCGGGAGTCCACGATCGTTGAGGAGGAGAATTGGGGGTTGGGCAATCGGAATGGGGGATAGGACGGGGGTCGTGGGGAGGATCACGGGTCAGGGTGGGCGATCGGGTTCAGGAGTTGAAGGATCGTAGTGGGTCTGGAGGATCGTGATCGGTGATTCGCGATCGGGGGGGAGGGTCTGGAATCGGGTGTCAGGTGTCCACGATCGTTGGGGGTTGGTGCAGTTTGGCTTGTCGAGCCTGGGGGAAGCACTCCTGCTCCTCCGAACTCACAAGCTGTGCCTTTCTAGGAACCTACTCGTTAGTCTCGGGCCTTCTCGCCTCCTTTCACGATGCCTAAAACAGAAGGCAATCCCGTTCCGCGGTGTTGAAATTGGGAAGTCCAGATAAATGGAGACCCGAAGCCCATTTGAAAGGATTTGAGGCCCGACCTGCCTCCTGAGAGAAGGTTGGTCTCCCCACCCCTCTTCCCGCCCCAGTAAAAAACAGAAATGGACGGGATGGGGGTGGGTCTGAAATGGTGGCAATTTTCATTGCCCGCCACGCCCCCAACCCACTCGTTGAGCCCTGTGTGCCTATTTCTCCATCCATTTTACCAACTGAATGTGTTTTAACGGATCGAGATGGAGGGTGGTTTTGTGGGGAATGCAGAGAATTCCCGAATGTACTTGATGCCCAGGGCCCAAGAAATTCTTGATCCAGGCACTGCCTGTTGCCCTGGTGCAATGAATTTGCTTTTTCCGAATTTTGCAGAATCTTGACATGAATAAAATTAATCATTTTAAATATTACAGTAATGATCATTTTTAAAAGTTGTTTTTGTAAATATTTCAGAATATAACCTTATTCCCCACTCCTGCAAAGTGTTGCATGAAACTGTCAGCATTTATCTCCTGCCACTCACTGGTGTTCTCTCCTTTCTTAGTGGAATGAACCTCACCACAAACACTTTCCAAAGCAGTGAAGCATGAGAACAAACTCAACAAGTTGGAGCAAACGTCCCAAAGGCCGGATATCTGTAACTGAACTGAGTTACTGTATTTCTGACTGACCTGGTGTTAACATTGGAATAGTCCAGGGCAGATCTGTCCTCACAATAATCTCATGGATCACATTATATATGGCAGAACAATAGCTCACATTATCAGGACTCCAGCTACACTGATTCACAATATGAACAATAATATTAAATAAAGTCCCATTGGTAATTCTGAGAGTCTTTTTGGAATTTATTTTTTAACTTTAAAATTCATTTAAATATTAGTTTATTTTCTGAAAGTTCTCTTACCGTTATTTATGTAAGAACAGTGGTCACAGAAGTCAGGGCAACAGTTGCCATAATAAGGACAGTTGTAATCACAGGAACAACCTGATGAATATCCCCCACAGTTGTATCTGCATGAGCCATATCCTGTTATACAGTAAATGTCAGGTTAAATTAATCAGACCTCAACAATTCTAGATAATAAACTCAATTGGTATTTTCCGCTACGACCCAAAAATCTGCTGTTCGCTGTTCAACGTGATGTCATATATCTTCATTCCACTTTGTGCCCAGAGATTTGTGCCCAGGACAGTACGAATTCACAGCTGGATCTGTGAGGAGGTACGGAGCACAGGGGAAGCAGAGAGCAGAGGATACATTTGCCGCAAGACAAAAGGATTGAAAATTAGAGTTTGGGTCACTCTGGGACTCTTTCCGACTACCCATCGCAGCCTGGAAATGTACTGTTGGCAGAGACTGCATTTCTCAGCCAAGGATTAATGTGCAATATGGAGAAATGTGATGAGAAGAAAATTAACAAATTTTATAAAAAGATAAAAGGAGACCACTTCCTGGGTCTGCAGCTAGATGCACAGGATTGCCTGAGCAAACAGAATATCAGAAAATCAGGTGAGTCCAAGTGCATGACCTGAAAGGAATCCTCCCGGGTCTGCTGATATTCTCTGAGCCCAGGCGACCCAGTGCAAATGACAGAAAAATCACAACTAATTTTGGTTTTCATTGGAATAAAACATTACCAGAGCAGCCTATACCTGGTATCATCATAGTATCATAGGAGGTACAGCACAGGAGGAGATCATTCAGCCCATTGTGCCTATGCCAGCTCTTTGACAGAGCTATCCAATTAGTCCAATTCCCCTGCTCTTTCCCCATGGCCCTGTAATTGTTTTCCCTTCAAGTATTTATCCAATTCCTTTTGAAAGTTACTATTGAATCTGCTTCCACCACCCTTTCAGGCAGATCATTCCAGATCATTACAACTCGCTGCATAAAACAATGTTTCATCATGTCACATCTGGCTCTTTTGATGATCACCTTAAATATGTATTCGCTGGTTACCAACCCTTCTGCCATTAGAAATAGTTTCTCCTTATTTACTCTATCAAACCCAAACATGATTTTGAACACCTCTATCAGATCTCTTAACCTTCTCTGTTCTGAGGAGAACAACCCCAGCTTCTCCAGTCTCTCCACATAACTGAAGTCCCTCATCCCCGGTACCATTCTAGTAAATCTCTTCTGCACCCTCTCTAAGCCTTTGACATCATTCCTAAACGTGGTGCCCTGAATTGAACACAATACTCCAGCTGAGGCCTAGCCACTGTTTTATAAAGCTTTAGCGTAACTTCCTTGCTTTTGTACTCTATGCCTCTATTAAAAAGCCCAGAATCACATATGCTTTTTTTAATCAGCCTTCTCAACTTATCTTGCCACCTTCCAAGTTTTGCGTACATACACTCCCAGGTCTCTCTGTTCCTGTACACCCTTTAAAATAGTACCATTTCATTTATATTGCCTCTCCTAAATCTTCCTACCAAAACGTATCACTTCACACTTCAATGGGTTAAATTTCATCTGCCATGTGTCTGCCCATTTCACCAGTCTGTCGATGTCTTCCTGAAGTCTATTACTGTCCTCCACATTGTTTATTACATTTCTGAGTTTTGTGTCATTTGCAAACTTTGAAATTATACCCTGTATACCCAAGTCCATGGAATACCCATATCAATGGAAAGTCTATTGCCAAAGATGGAGAGAGCAAAAGCCAGAAAAAGAAGGGAAGAGATGGACCACACAAAGGCAAATAGGCAAATTGGATGAGAATTGGAAACATTTTTGGAGTTTTATAAGTTTTATTAACAAAACAGCCAAGTTCTTTGAAAATGTTATGATTCTTTCAAGTAACTTGACTGCAGAATATTCCAATATTTCAGATGTTGTCATCATTCTTCAAAATATAAGCTTGTGCACACACTCAACATTGATTCAGGACATTAACTATTGATTATTTTCAGTTTATTTAATTGGCTGGAAGAGTGAATAGAGACCCAACACAAACAACTCTCAGCCAAACGTTTGCCGATGAGAACTGAGAGACCAGCTGCAATCCCTGAGCTTTTCTTGAGATGTGTCAATCACAGGTTTAAAGGGCCAAATCGACTTCTGCATGAATCTCGCCTCCGTTTCACTGCCGAGTTTGAGAAGCCTTGGGAAACTCATGCAGGTAAGGTAAACTTTGTTTCAGGTTCAGAATTCTCAAAAAATTACCTACCTTAAGTATTTGAATTAGTTAAATTCCCCAGTAACGATCTGCCCGCCGGCATTAATAGGGGACGCAACTTCCAGGTTTCGGACCGCGCACATCCAAACGCACCTGTGTTAAACCCAGTCCAATTGTTGATCACATCAGCTGGACTGCAACCCGGCTCCAACCTGCCCAGGTTGCGGTTCCATGATGTAATCAACTATTTTTACTGTCCACCCACCCCTGGCCCACCTGTTCTTCGGGGTGAAAATGACCCCTCTGCACTGTATTTTCTGCATTTTTGAGTGCATTTTTATGGCATCAGAATTGGTTACATTAAAAATTGAAAAGCTGCCACACTCTCAAACATACTGGCTTAGAAACTGGGCCAGCGCTATTTAAAGGCATCGTGTATCATAGTGGTGAGGTGGCCTTCATGCTGGTTACCATCACATTGTGCTGAGCGAGGTTAGCACATAGCGAGTGAAGCTTGGGGTGGTCCAAAATGGAAAATGGGTCCTGCATAGGACTCTAAATTAGATATATGAATTTTCACTTGGAATGCTGCCAGCGTTAACTTCTATCACAATATGGCGATCGGTGCACTTCCTGGAGCTCCAACGAGGTGCTTCCCCAGTGGCTACAGCCTGTGAGGTGGAAGGCTGCTGAGCTTCCATTGAGGACACTTTACATGGAATTGTAGGATGACATAGAGCAGCTCTGGGCCTAGAGGTCCCGACTGCAGATTGAAACATCTCAGCGTGGGCTGCAGCAGTCAGGGCTGGCTTGCTGAGTGGTACCAGCAATGTACTGGCGGAGTGGTTGGCGGGGGAACAGGCTTGCTGATCTTGAGAGAGGACAGCAAGTGCCTCTCCCATTTTGGAGGTGCTGGCTGCATTTAAGTAGCGCCCCGGCCTCCAGGTATTGGCCCACTTCCGAGAGGCTTGCAGCCAATGAACAGCGTGGTTAACGATGGCTGCATGCACGAATCATTATAATCAGCAGGCAGCACGGATTTTGCGATCCGCCTGCATCGGTACCGACTGGCACAGGTCGTCGATGCTCCGTGTGGCCATTTTCAAACAGGCATGCAACCAATGAATAGTGCAGGTAGTTTTGGTTGCAAGCCAGAATCATTATAATGAGGTCCTGGCACATATTTCACGCTGAACAGAAATTCATCTAGTACTAATACCCTGGACCACACGAACAGGCGAAGGCAGCGTGGGCCCTGCCCTCTGCGTTCTCGCTTTCAGGCGCAATCGAATTTCTAGTCCATAGTGTTTAAATGGTTCACAGCTGATTTGGTACTGGCAGCCTGCTATCAAAGTGAATTAGCAACTATGGTGTTAATGGAGTGTTAGACAGAAATTATATTTAATATGTTATACTTCAATATTCATCACTTGAAAACAGCCCTTTTCTAAATCACACAGTAAATGCTTTTCACTCTGCACAAATTTCAGTTGCTTAAATAACAAAACTTTTTTTTACCTGTTGAACTTTCTGTATCAATTGCAGCTGTTGTAAAATAAATAAAAACAAAAGTTTATTTTGGCGTTTCTAAAACTGAATAATAATATTAAAAGCTTACACTGGAAAATTGACTAAATCTCAACATGTATTTTTTGACATTCAAACTAACTTATGATTTTAGTACTTTTATTGCAACTGCACCATTTTATCACTGGGAAAATATTTCACGACAGAAAATTCTAATTATGCAGGTTGTACCTGGTTTACTTTTGTTTTCTATTCACATAGAAAAAAAGAAAGGACTTGCATTTATATTGCGCCATTAACTACCTCAGCATTTCCCTTCACAGCCAAATAAGATCTTTTGAAGTGTAGTCATTGTTGGAATGTAGGAAACGCGGCCGCTAATTTGTGCACAGCAAGCTCCCACAAACAGCAATGCCGTAAATGGCTAGATCATCTGCTTCTAGGTGTTGGTTGACGGATAAACATTGGCCAGAACACCGGGAGAACTCCCTGCTCTTCTTCGAAATAGGGCCATGTGATCTTTTACGTCCATCGTAGAGGGCAGATGGGGACTCGGTTTAGCGTCTCACCTGAAAGACGGAACCTTCGACAGTGCAGCATTCCCTCAGTACTGCACTGAAGTGTCATAGAATTACATAGAATTTTACAGCACAGAAACAGGCCACTCGGCCCAACAGCTCTATGCTGGTGTTTATGCTCCACACGAGCTTCCTTCCACCTTACTTCATCTCATCCTATCAACATATCCTTCTATTTCTTTCTCCCTCATGTACTTATTTCGCTTCCCCTTAAATGCATCTATGCTATTCGCCTCAAGCACTCCATGTGATAGCGAGTTCCACATTCTCACCACTCTCTGAGTAAGGATGTTTTTCCTGAATTCCTTATTGGATTTATTAGTGACTATCCTATAATTATGGCCCCTAGTTTTGGATCCCCCCACAAGTGAAAACATCCCCTCTACGTCCACCCTATCAAACTCCTTCATAATTTTAAAGATATCTATCAAGTCGCCTCTCAGTCTGCTCTTTTATAGAGAAAAGATCCCCAGCCTGTTCAGTCTTTCCTGATAGTTATATCCTCTTAGTTCTGGCATGATTCTTGTAAATCTTTTTTGCACCTTCTCCAGTTCTTCTATACACTTTTTACAATATGGAGACTAGAATTGTGCACAGTACTCTGGATATTCCTCCTATTTGTCCCCTGACTCCACGTGATCGGACCTTAGTCACGAGTCTACTATGTGGTACCTTTTATCTTTTTTTCTTATTCGTTCATGGGATGTGGGCGTCGCTGGCAAGGCAAGCATTTATTGCCCATCCCTAATTGCCCTTGAGAAGGTGGGGGTGAGCCGCCGCCTTGAACCGCTGCAGTCCGTGTGGTGAAGGTTCTCCCACAGTGCTGTACTTTGTGATATTGTACAACTGAGTGGCTTGCTAGGCCATTAAGAATCAACCACATTGCTGTGGGTCTGGACTCACATATAGGCCAGACCGGGTAAGGACGGCAGGTTTCCTTCCCGAAAGGACATTAGTGAACCAGATGGGTTTTTATGACAATCCGTTAGTTTCATGGTCACCATTACTGATACTAGTTTATCAAAGGCCTTTTGAAAGTCCATGTATAAGCATTAACCTGGATTATGTGCTCAAGTTTCTGCAGTGGGGCTTAAACCCACGACTGTCTGACCCAGAGGTGAGAGTGCGACCAATTGAACCAAGGCTGATACTATCAGCTCATATTAAGCCATTGGTCAGGAAATTGGGACCTATCTCACCTGTTTCTCCAGGGTAAAATGGGAGAAAAAAATGACCAATCTTGCAGAGCTGTATCACGTGCCCCAAGGACCTCTGTAATATGTTCGATCTAATATTGTCTCGAGTGATATTCAGGCATCCCTAGCGGTGGTCTAAAATAGGTATTATGGCCATTGCATATGTTAATGAGAGATCTAATACCTGTTACAGGACCCCTCTACTAAATTGGTCAGCACTGAGCAGATCATGAGCTCACACAGTGGAACCTTCCTGGTCTACGTGGCTTATCTGATCACAATGTGTACCATCTACAGGATGCACTGCAGCAACTCACCTAGGCTTCTTCGACAGCACCTCCCATACCCGCGACCTCTACCATCTAGAAGGACAAGGGCAGCGGGCACATGGGAACAGCACCATCTGCACATTCCCCTCGAAATCACACACCATCCTGACTTGGAATTATATCACCTCTCCTTCATTGTCGCTGGGTCAAAATCCTGAAACTCCCTTCCTAACAGCACTGTGGGAGAATCTTCACCACACGGACTGTAGCGGTTCAAGAAGGCGGCTCATCATCACCTTCTCAAGGGCAATTAGGGATGGGCAATAAATGCTGGCCCTGCCAGCGATGCCCACATCCCATCAACGAATTTTTAAAAAGCAGTAGATTTACTGAGCCATTGTTTGGGTGTGTTGGGGTTGGGAAGTCTTTTCTTCTGGTTGCAGCAGTGAGGAAAAGATTGGAGAACGAAAAGATCTAAGAAGTGAGAAAACAATAAAGGATTTAATATCTACAGTCCTCCTTCCCCCATTCTATATCTACAGTCCTTCTTCTCCCAATCTAATAACCATCATCAATACCAGCAAATTCTATTTCTGAAACTTACAAGTTACACAAATTTAAACAGCAGTATATTTTCTTCCTGTGGTCTTTCTACATCACACTCAACTACTCCTTGACTCAGGTCCCTGGCCGGCAGCATCCTACTTGACCTGTGTTAATGCTAAGTTAATACTAAGCTCTAAATGTCCATGAGAAGGTGTGCAGAAACACTCTTCCTCCACATTTTTCCCTCTGTGGAGAAAACTGGCGTCCACTATGTTTTCCCTTCCTCGGACAACATGGTCAGTCAAAAGCTTTCAGTAGCGAATATAGCAGGTCATCTCATTTCCTACAGCTGAGTGTCACCACACGTTAGTTTGCCAATATGGTGGAGCTCTGTGCCAGCTCTGCTTAAACCAGTTATTAAGTAAACAACTAAGGACATGCTGATTACCTGTTGGTGTGTTTAACGAATAACCTGTCAATAGAAAAAGAAAATGTATTTAGCATTTTATATAGTATTAGCTT
This sequence comes from Heptranchias perlo, assembly GCF_035084215.1. NCBI lineage: Eukaryota > Metazoa > Chordata > Chondrichthyes > Hexanchiformes > Hexanchidae > Heptranchias > Heptranchias perlo. The sequence continues at coordinate 23,041,675 of NC_090345.1, read as the reverse complement.
TATAGCTCCTGGTTGAATTTGGATAAAGGAAGTTTTCAATATTTCTTATAACCATTTAAACTGCTTTATTAGCTAAGCTATTTTATTTGATCATTGGTTTTAATATAAAACATCATTATACTCGTATGTTATCCTGTACTTTGTTTTTGGAAAAATATTGGAACCTCTTGGAGGACCATTTCAATTCTATTCTATGAGAATTATTGCAATTAATATTTGACTAACAGTTTTAAAATAATAATAGTCAAATGTTATTTAACAATGAGTTATCCAAATAATTAAATTTTACAAAATGTAAAAGAAAGACATACTTTATGATGTCACGTAAGGTTAAAAATTGCACCAATGTGAGAACTGGATGTCTTTCTGTTCAGCACGGGATAATGTTACATATTTTGTGGAGATGATGTCACAGTTGAGAAGGAATGGTGCTGTAAAATTGTTTCACAGTGATGATATTGGAAGTTTACCACAATCCATGCATTAATTTAAGACCCTTTAAGTGCCAACTTGTCTCTGAGTCAGAATATTATGGGTTCAATCTCCACTGTTCAGATTGAGCAAATAATTCAGCTGACACTGTATAAATTGCATTCTAGAGCCCTGCATCATGTATCCTCTGTGTATCCAGAAATCATTCTCAACCCTGAACCTTGTTATTGTCATTATAAATTGATCAGTTATTTATTTTCTTTTCAAAAGACAATTATTAAAAACAAAGCAAATATGTTACCTGAGCAATTTACCGCAACATCCTCAGAGTGCTGACAGTTGTGTGAAAGCCAGCCATTGTTTCTACAGTTCCATAAATACTGTTCATTTCCTTGACATTGAATATCATCCAAGACAATTTCACCAGTACCAGGACCAAAGAGAGCCACCGGAAGTGTAGCAACAGCTTCACCACATCCTATTTGTCGACACACCACTTCTGCATTGTTCATCGTCCAGCCATCGTCACACACTGTTCCCCATCTTCCATTATATAAAATTTCAATCCTTCCTTCACACCTGTGATTTCCATTTGCAAGTCTCAAGGAAAGCACTGTGATAGTAAAAAAATTACAAAGATGAATAAAAACAATACAAGCTCACTTCCTCTTGCTGTAAAAGTAGAAACACGTGCAAAATTTGGTGAAAGCTTCAATTTATTTGTCTTTCATATTACCCACTGAAAAGTTAAAAGGGAAATTTCCCTGCGTGAAAAAGCTCAGGAAAAGCGGCAGAGACGTGGATTGTTACTACTGCCGCCTGTTTAACATAGCTCCAAGACTTCCAGAGCTTTCTTGGAGGGGTTTGATCTGCACCTGCAGTGGAGGTGCACTAGTGATTATTCTTGTATCACCGATAATTACTGCAGAAATTTGATGTTTGTTCAATCAGGCTGGAAAATTGGACAATGGCATGACAATTTTTTCTCAGTTATCTTGGAGAATCATATTTTCATTTTCCGCACTGGCTGAATGATTCTGTGTTTTCACATTGGACATTTTGTCAATCAATGACAGAAAACAGTAACATAAATGCTTAAAAGAAGAGACGTCTTTGCCATTTTCTTCTATTTGAGGTGATTGGAAAAAACAATTTCTCATTAATTTCTGTAGCTTTTTTTTTATTTAGTCATGGCATGTGGGCGTCGCTGGCAAGGCCAGCATTTATTGCCCATCCCTAATTGCTCTTGAGAAAGTGGTGGTGAGCCGCGCTCTTCCGTAGCAAGATTTTACAACTGAGTGGCTTGCTCGGCCATTTGAAAGGGTGATTATGATTCAACCACATTGCTGTGGGTCTGGAGTCACATATAGTCCAGACCAGGTAAGGACAGCAGGTTTCCTTCCCGAAAGGGCATTAGTGAACCAGATGGGTTTTTACAACAACTGGTAGTTTTGTGGCCACCATTACTGATACTAATATTTTTTATTCCAGATTTATATTCAATTAATTGTATTTAAATTCTCCAGTTGCCATGGCAAGATTTGAACTCATAACTCTGGATTATTAGTCCAAGCCTCGGGATTACTAGTCCAGTAACATAACCACTATGCTACCGTACCCACTGCAAATTGATAAAAAGGTTATTCATGTTCTGCTCATGGAACAGTATGTTGGAACATTACAAGCTGAACATTCAGGTATCTTGTTTGATTTCACATTTTGCCTTCAGATACAATGCTGGAATCTTGATCTTTGATGAACAATACAGATTACATTAAAACAACATTAGAGCTTTTTAACATTGTAATAAAACAGCATTAAAATATTACAATGCAGAACACATTGCTTAGCTACATGAATAATATGTAAACTTTAGACAGCAGTGTACAAAGAATTTACCAAATCACAATGCGATTCTCTGAGTATAGCCATTAAGATTATTGGTTGATTTATAAAGTCTCAGCAAATGTCCAAACAACAATTTTTTGTAAAAAATGAATGAATTTAAATATTACTGACCTGAAGGAGTTTCAGAAACACCACAGTATCCTGTACAGGAACACATTGAATTGATTTGCTTTGTCAAATGTTTTTGAACAATCCTCTTCCATTCATACTCATAGAAACATTAATATAACACATGATGAAAATGAAATTATCAACATCAGCTATGACTGACATTTACCTGCATACGAACAATGATGGACAGGAAAAGACCCACTCGTGCCTCCAGCCTGTCCCACACAATATAAAATATATACACCCCCCCACTCCACCCAGAAGCCATGTAATCTCTCGGGAGAGGCGAATAAAAACCCAGGCAAATTTGAGAAAGAAATCTGTAAAATTCCTCTCCAATCGAAACTAGTCCAAGAGAATACTCTGGCCCTGATTAATGTTATGGAGCACCTACCTTTTGTACAAGGTGATCTCCGCCCCAGCCAGAAACAGGTCCAGCTCTCTGAAGAAATTCAGTGAATCAGCGTCCACTGCTCGAGCCGGCAGCCTGTTCCACAGGTTCACTATTCTCTGGGAAGTAAACTACCTCCTAACATCAAACCTAATTCAGCCTTTACATAACTTGAGACTGTGACCCCTGGTCCTCCCTATCCTATTTAGTTGAAACAAACAGACGACACAAACGCAATCTATTCCCTTCAACATCTTATAAACCTCGATCTAAATCACCCCATAATCTACGTTTCTCTCAAATTCAGTGTCTCAGCTCTTTGAGCTTTCCTTGGTAACTAAGATGCTTCAAACTGGGAATTAATCCATGGGCCTCCCCTGCACCCTTTCCAAAGCCTCAATATCACCCACCATGTGAGGGGACCAAAACTGGACACACTGTGCACTTAATTGGGCCTCCCCGACACCCAAGATGGCGTCTTGGATGCGTACGCATGTTTCCTGCATGATGTACACCAGATTCTATCTTGGTATCGGAGTTTGCGCAGGCGCAGATAAGATACGCTGGAATCATGTAAGGTAGGGAGAAAATGGCTTCAATCAGTGTGCAACACTGATTTAAAGTGATGGACACCATTTTGGGACTTAATGCTCAACTCAACGCACAGCCTTAACCCTGACCATCTGAACGTGTCTTGGAGTGCCTGGAGGATACCCCACCAGCGCTATTTAAAGTGACCATGCAGGATTTACAGGTTAATGGCGGGGTTATTGCCTCTGGATGCCCAGACATTTGTAACTGTTTTCGGAGGTCTCCTAGACTTCAATACTAGGACATGGGGACATAACTTCGCACTTGGAGCCAGGATGTGCGGGAGTGAAGTTAGGAAATGCTTCTACACGCAAAGGGTCGGAGACATTTGGAACGCTCTTCTGCAGACGGTAGTTGATGCGAGCTCAATTGTGAATGTTAAATCTGAAATTGATAGATTACTGTGAACCAAGGGTATTAAGGGGTATGGGGTTAAGATGGGTATATGGAGTTAGGTCACAGGTCCACTATGATCTCACTGAATGGTGGAACAGGCTCGAGGGGCTAATAGCCACTGCCACGTGCTGCCTCTTGATATGTGCCATCTTCTCCTGCAAGAAAGCGAGGCGTGTATGGGTGATGTGCCTGTCATGGTTGAATAGCTGCCAGTGTCTGTGGCCTGTGAGTTGTGAGTGGGCGGCTTGAAACAGTGGTAATGTGTAAGGGCGAGAGGAAGCATCTGATTGGAAGAGTTGAGTACTGATGGAAAGAGCTTATTGGTATATGGGGGATGTGGGGTGTAGTGCGTGGAGCAGTTGGTAGGAGACGCCCCTTGACAGTTGACCTCACTCACCTTGACCACTCATATCAAAGCATTGAACTTCTTCCTGCTCTGCATCCATGTTCATGATGCTGTGCGCCTGAAATTGACTTTGTCCCCCGCTGCCTCCCACTGTCTTTTCAATATATGTCTGGAGGGCCTCTTGACCCGCCTTCCACCCTCCCCCCACCCCCAACTCTACCGCGAATATTGAATGTCCTTCCTTCTGTCCACCTCTTGCACCCAAGGTCTCGAGTGCAACAGCAGAAAACCTTGGTGCGTGCACTCTCGCAGGCCTGGTAACAACTCAGATCGGCAGATTGGTGAGGTCTGGCGTGCAGATTGGAGGATGTGGGATTTAGTAGTGCGCAACCTTTATTCAATGTTTTAACATAACTCATCAGTGTGTATCAACATAGGGATGGGATCTGCATCTGTGATTAACGTGTGCAATGTCTGATCTCTGTTCAGACTCCATGCAGAGAGTAGTCTGTTATTTTCAGCAAATAACAGGTTCAAGCTGCCTTGAAGAGATTTCGAAGGCACATCCTCCCTTTAAGAGCTGCAGCTCCTTCTGGTGGTGGAAAGTGCAAATTGCATTCATTCCATGTGCAAGGCCTGGAAAGGAACACTGATTGCAGGTCAGTGCTCCCTTGGGACATAGAAACTTGGAAAATAGGAGCAGGAGTAGGCCTTTCGGCCCTTCGAGCCTGCGCCGCCACTCAATATGATCATGGCTGATCTTCTATCTCAACACAATATTCCCGCTCTCTCCCCATGCCCCTTGATGCCTTTTGTGTCGAGAAATCTATTTAGCTCCATCTTAAATATATTCAGTGACTTGGCCTCCACTGGCTTCTGTGGTGGAGAATTCCACAGGTTCACCACCCTCTGAGTGAAGAAATTTCTCCTCATCTCAGTCCTAAATGTCCGACCACGTATCCTGAGACTGTGACCCCTCGTTCTGGATCCCCCAGCCAGGGGAAACATCCTCCCTGCATCCAGTCTGTCCAGCCCTGCCAGAATTTTATATGTTTCAATGAGATCCCCCTTCATCCTTCTAAACTCGAGTGATTACAGGCCAGGTCGACCCAATCTCTCCTCATATGGCAGTCCTGCCATCCCAGGGATCAGTCTGGTGAACCTTTGCTCCACTCCCTCTTTGGCAAGTATATCCTTTCTTAGGTAAGAAGACCGAAACTGCACACAATACTCCAGATGTGGTCTCACCAAGGCCCTGTATAACTGCAGTACGACATCCTTGCTCCTATACTCAAATCCTCTAGCAATGAAGGCCAACGTACCATTTGCCTTCCTAACTGCTTGCTGCACCTGCATGTTTGCTTTCAGAGTTCGGAGCTGGGACCAAACTTGTGTCTTGCCTGCCAAGGGTCCGTCGGGCGCGGGGTGTTAGCGCATCACGCTACCATCGCCTAGAACGGACCCTTATCCAATTTTTCCCCACTATTCCATCTAGTGTTCATGGAACTAAAATAACAACTATTGCTTATTTGCACCAAGATTATTAGGCACAAACCTATTTGTTGTTTATGCAAATCGCATCTAAGTTATTTCTTTTGGAGTATAAGTGGGGTGTCGGGATCGGGGGTCATCGCGGGAGTCCACGATCGTTGAGGAGGAGAATTGGGGGTTGGGCAATCGGAATGGGGGATAGGACGGGGGTCGTGGGGAGGATCAGGGGTCAGGGTGGGCGATCGGGTTCAGGAGTTGAAGGATCGTAGTGGGTCTGGAGGATCGTGATCGGGGATTCGCGATCGGGGGGGAGGGTCTGGAATCGGGTGTCAGGTGTCCACGATCGTTGGGGGTTGGTGCAGTTTGGCTTGTCGAGCCTGGGGGAAGCACTCCTGCTCCTCCGAACTCACAAGCTGTGCCTTTCTAGGAACCTACTCGTTAGTCTCGGGCCTTCTCGCCTCCTTTCACGATGCCTAAAACAGAAGGCAATCCCGTTCCGCGGTGTTGAAATTGGGAAGTCCAGATAAATGGAGACCCGAAGCCCATTTGAAAGGATTTGAGGCCCGACCTGCCTCCTGAGAGAAGGTTGGTCTCCCCACCCCTCTTCCCGCCCCGGTAAAAAACAGAAATGGACGGGATGGGGGTGGGTCTGAAATGGTGGCAATTTTCATTGCCCGCCACGCCCCCAACCCCCCCGTTGAGCCCTGTGTGCCTATTTCTCCATCCATTTTACCAACTGAATGTGTTTTAACGGATCGAGATGGAGGGTGGTTTTGTGGGGAATGCAGAGAATTCCCGAATGTACTTGATGCCCAGGGCCCAAGAAATTCTTGATCCAGGCACTGCCTGTTGTCCTGGTGCAATGAATTTGCTTTTTCCGAATTTTGCAGAATCTTGACATGAATAAAATTAATCATTTTAAATATTACAGTAATGATCATTTTTAAAAGTTGTTTTTGTAAATATTTCAGAATATAACCTTATTCCCCACTCCTGCAAAGTGTTGCATGAAACTGTCAGCATTTATCTCCTGCCACTCACTGGTGTTCTCTCCTTTCTTAGTGGAATGAACCTCACCACAAACACTTTCCAAAGCAGTGAAGCATGAGAACAAACTCAACAAGTTGGAGCAAACGTCCCAAAGGCCGGATATCTGTAACTGAACTGAGTTACTGTATTTCTGACTGACCTGGTGTTAACATTGGAATAGTCCAGGGCAGGTCTGTCCTCACAATAATCTCATGGATCACATTATATATGGCAGAACAATAGCTCACATTATCAGGACTCCAGCTACACTGATTCACAATATGAACAATAATATTAAATAAAGTCCCATTGGTAATTCTGAGAGTCTTTTTGGAATTTATTTTTTAACTTTAAAATTCATTTAAATATTAGTTTATTTTCTGAAAGTTCTCTTACCGTTATTTATGTAAGAACAGTGGTCACAGAAGTCAGGGCAACAGTTGCCATAATAAGGACAGTTGTAATCACAGGAACAACCTGATGAATATCCCCCACAGTTGTATCTGCATGAGCCATATCCTGTTATACAGTAAATGTCAGGTTAAATTAATCAGACCTCAACAATTCTAGATAATAAACTCAATTGGTATTTTCCGCTACGACCCAAAAATCTGCTGTTCCCTGTTCAACGTGATGTCATATATCTTCATTCCACTTTGTGCCCAGAGATTTGTGCCCAGGACAGTACGAATTCACAGCTGGATCTGTGAGGAGGTACGGAGCACAGGGGAAGCAGAGAGCAGAGGATACATTTGCCCCAAGACAAAAGGATTGAAAATTAGAGTTTGGGTCACTCTGGGACTCTTTCCGACTACCCATCGCAGCCTGGAAATGTACTGTTGGCAGAGACTGCATTTCTCAGCCAAGGATTAATGTGCAATATGGAGAAATGTGATGAGAAGAAAATTAACAAATTTTATAAAAAGATAAAAGGAGACCACTTCCTGGGTCTGCAGCTAGATGCACAGGATTGCCTGAGCAAACAGAATATCAGAAAATCAGGTGAGTCCAAGTGCATGACCTGAAAGGAATCCTGCCGGGTCTGCTGATATTCTCTGAGCCCAGGCGACCCAGTGCAAATGACAGAAAAATCACAACTAATTTTGGTTTTCATTGGAATAAAACATTACCAGAGCAGCCTATACCTGGTATCATCATAGTATCATAGGAGGTACAGCACAGGAGGAGATCATTCAGCCCATTGTGCCTATGCCAGCTCTTTGACAGAGCTATCCAATTAGTCCAATTCCCCTGCTCTTTCCCCATGGCCCTGTAATTGTTTTCCCTTCAAGTATTTATCCAATTCCTTTTGAAAGTTACTATTGAATCTGCTTCCACCACCCTTTCAGGCAGATCATTCCAGATCATTACAACTCGCTGCATAAAACAATGTTTCATCATGTCACATCTGGCTCTTTTGATGATCACCTTAAATATGTATTCGCTGGTTACCAACCCTTCTGCCATTAGAAATAGTTTCTCCTTATTTACTCTATCAAACCCAAACATGATTTTGAACACCTCTATCAGATCTCTTAACCTTCTCTGTTCTGAGGAGAACAACCCCAGCTTCTCCAGTCTCTCCACATAACTGAAGTCCCTCATCCCCGGTACCATTCTAGTAAATCTCTTCTGCACCCTCTCTAAGGCTTTGACATCATTCCTAAACGTGGTGCCCTGAATTGAACACAATACTCCAGCTGAGGCCTAGCCACTGTTTTATAAAGGTTTAGCGTAACTTCCTTGCTTTTGTACTCTATGCCTCTATTAAAAAGCCCAGAATCACATATGCTTTTTTTAATCAGCCTTCTCAACTTATCTTGCCACCTTCCAAGTTTTGCGTACATACACTCCCAGGTCTCTCTGTTCCTGTACACCCTTTAAAATAGTACCATTTCGTTTATATTGCCTCTCCTCAATCTTCCTACCACAACGGATCACTTCACACTTCAATGGGTTAAATTTCATCTGCCATGTGTCTGCCCATTTCACCAGTCTGTCGATGTCTTCCTGAAGTCTATTACTGTCCTCCACATTGTTTATTACATTCCTGAGTTTTGTGTCATTTGCAAACTTTGAAATTATACCCTGTATACCCAAGTCCATGGAATACCCATATCAATGGAAAGCCTATTGCCAAAGATGGAGAGAGCGAAAGCCAGAAAAAGAAGGGAAGAGATGGACCACACAAAGGCAAATAGGCAAATTGGATGAGAATTGGAAACATTTTTGGAGTTTTATAAGTTTTATTAACAAAACAGCCAAGTTCTTTGAAAATGTTATGATTCTTTCAAGTAACTTGACTGCAGAATATTCCAATATTTCAGATGTTGTCATCATTCTTCAAAATATAAGCTTGTGCACACACTCAACATTGATTCAGGACATTAACTATTGATTATTTTCAGTTTATTTAATTGGCTGGAAGAGTGAATAGAGACCCAACACAAACAACTCTCAGCCAAACGTTTGCCGATGAGAACTGAGAGACCAGCTGCAATCCCTGAGCTTTTCTTGAGATGTGTCAATCACAGGTTTAAAGGGCCAAATCGACTTCTGCATGAATCTCGCCTCCGTTTCACTGCCGAGTTTGAGAAGCCTTGGGAAACTCATGCAGGTAAGGTAAACTTTGTTTCAGGTTCAGAATTCTCAAAAAATTACCTACCTTAAGTATTTGAAGTAGTTAAATTCTCCAGTAACGATCTGCCTGCCGGCATTAATAGGGGACGCAACTTCCAGGTTTCGGACCGCGCACATCCAAACGCACCTGTGTTAAACCCAGTCCAATTGTTGATCACATCAGCTGGACTGCAACCCGGCTCCAACCTGCCCAGGTTGCGGTCCCGTGATGTAATCAACTATTTTTACTGTCCACCCACCCCTGGCCCACCTGTTCTTCGGGGTTAAAATGACCCCTCTGCACTGTATTTTCTGCATTTTTGAGTGCATTTTTATGGCATTAGAATTGGTTACATTTAAAATTGATAAGCTGCCACACTCTCAAACATACTGGCTTAGAAACTGGGCCAGCGCTATTTAAAGGCATCGTGTATCATAGTGGTGAGGTGGCCTTCATGCTGGTTACCATCACATTGTGCTGAGTGAGGTTAGCACATAGCGAGTGAAGCTTGGGGTGGTCCAAAATGGAAAATGGGTCCTGCATAGGACTCCAAATTAGATATATGAATTTCCACTTGGAATGCTGCCAGCGTTACCTTCTATAACAATATGGCGATCGGTGCACTTCCTGGAGCTCCAACGAGGTGCTTCCCCAGTGGCTACAGCCTGTGAGGTGGAAGGCTGCTGAGCTTCCATTGAGGTTTTCAAACTGGAGGCCTGTGACCAGCGGTGTGCCTCAGGGATCGGTGCTGGGTCCGCTGTTATTTTTTATTTATATTAATGATTTGGATGAGAATTTAGGAGGCATGGTTAGTAAGTTTGCAGATGACACCAAGATTGGTGGCATTGTGGACAGTGAAGAAGGTTATCTAGGATTGCAACGGGATCTTGATAAATTGGGCCAGTGGGCCGATGAATGGCAGATGGAGTTTAATTTAGATAAATGTGAGGTGATGCATTTTGGTAGATCAAATCGGGCCAGGACCTACTCCATTAATGGTAGGGCGTTGGGGAGAGTTATAGAACAAAGAGAACTAGGAGTACAGGTTCATAGCTCCTTGAAAGTGGAGTCACAGGTGGATAGGGTGGTGAAGAAGGCATTCAGCATGCTTGGTTTCATTGGTCAGAACATTGAATACAGGAGTTGGGATGTCTTGTTGAAGTTGTACAAGACAATGGTTAGGCCACACTTGGAATATTGTGTACAGTTCTGGTCACCCTATTAGAGAAAGGATATTATTAAACTAGAAAGAGTGCAGAAAAGATTTACTAGGATGCTACCGGGACTTGATGGTTTGACTTATAGGGAGAGGTTGGATAGACTGAGACTTTTTTCCCTGGAGAGTAGGAGGTTTCGGGGTGATCTTATAGAAGTCTATAAAATAATGAGGGGCATAGATAAGGTCGATAGTCAAAATCTTTTCCCAAAGGTAGGGGAGTCTATAACGAGGGGGCATAGATTTAAGGTGAGAGGGGAGAGATATAAAAGGGTCCAGAGGGGCAATTTTTTCACTCAAAGGGTGGTGAGTGTCTGGAACGAGCTGCCAGAGGCAGTAGTAGAGGCGGGTACAATTTTGTCTTTTAAAAAGCATTTGGACAGTTACATGGGTAAGATGGGTATAGAGGGATATGGGCCAAGTGCAGGCAATTGGGACTAGCTTAGTGGTATAAACTGGGCGACATGGACATGTTGGGCCGAAGGGCCTGTTTCCATGTTGTAAACTTCTATGATTCTATGACACTTTACATGGTCTTGTAGGATGACATAGAGCAGCTCTGGGCCTCGAGGTCCCGACTGCAGATTGAAACATCTCAGCGTGGGCTGCAGCAGTCAGGGCTGGCTTGCTGGGTGGCACCAGCAATCCACTGGCGGAGTGGCTGGCAGGGGAGCAGGCTTGCTGATCTTGAGAGAGGACAGCAAGTGCCTCTCCCCTTTAGGAGGTGCTGGCTGCCTTTAAGTAGAGCCCCAGCCTCCTGATATTGCCCACTTGCGAGAGGCGTGCAGCCAATGAACAGCATGGATAACGCTGGCTGCACGCACGAATCATTATAATCAGCAGGCAGCACGGATTTTGCGATCTGCCTCCATCGGTACCGACTGGCACAGGTAGTCGATGCTCCGTGTGCCCATTTTCAAACAGGCATGCAACCAATGAATAGTGCAGATAGTGTTGGTTGCAAGCCTGAATCATTATAATGGGGTCCTGGCACATATTTCACGCTAAACAGAAATTCATCAAGCACTAATACCCTGGGACCACACGAACAGGCAAAGGCAGCGTGGGCCCTGCCCTCTGCGTTCTCGCTTTCAGGCGCAATCGAATTTCTAGGCCATAGTGTTTAAATGGTTCACAGCTAATTTGGTACTGGCAGCCTGCTATCAAAGTGAATTAGCAACTATGGTGTTAATGGAGTGTTAGACAGAAATTATATTTAATATGTTATACTTCAATATTGATCACTTGAAAACAGCCCTTTTCTAAATCACACAGTAAATGCTTTTCACTCTGTGCAAATTTCAGTTGCTTAAATAACAAAACTTTTTTTTACCTGTTACAATTTCTGCATCAGTTGTAACTGTTGTAAAATAAATGAAAACAAAAGTTTATTTTGATGTTTCTAAAACTGAATAATAATATTAAAAGCTTACACTGGAAAATTGACTAAATCTCAACATGTATTTTTTCACAGTCAAACTAACTTATGATTCCAGTACTTTTATTGCAACTGCACCATTTTATCACTGGGAAAATATTTCACTACAGAAAATTCTAATTATGCAGCTTGTACCTGATTTGATGAAAGCTTTAATTTATTTGTCTTTCATATTACCCACGAAAACATAAAAGGGAAATTTCCCTGCGCGCGAAAGCTCAGGAAGAGCAGCAGAGACGTGGGTTGTTACATCTGCCGCCTGTTTAACGTAGCTCCAAGACTTCCAGAGCTTTCTCGGAGGGGTTTGATCTGCACCTGCAGTAGAGGTGCACTAGTGATTATTCTTGTATCACCGATAATTACTGCAGAAATTTTATGCTTGTTCAATCAGGCTGGCAAATTGGACAATGGCATGACAATTTTTTTCTCAGTTATCTTGGAGAATCACATTTTCATTTTCCGCACTGGCTGAATGATTCTGTTGTTTTCACATTTGGACATTCTGTCAATCAATGACAGAAAACAGCAACACAAATGCTTAAAAGAAGAGAAGTCTTTGTCATTTTCTTCTATTTGAGGCGATGGGAAAAACAATTTCTCATTAATCTCTGAAGCTGCAAATTGATAAAAAGGTTATTCATGTGCTGCTCATGGAACAGTATGTTGGAACATTACAAGCTGAACATTCAGGTATCTTGTTTGATTTCACATTTTGCCTTTCGATACAATGCTGGAATCTTAATCTCTGATGAACAATACAGATTACATTAAAAGAACATTAGAGCTATTTAACATTGTAATAAAACAGCATCAAAATATTACAATGTAGAACACATTGCTTCGCTACATGAATAATATGTAAACTTTAGACAGCAGTATACAAAGAATTTACCAAATCACAATGCGATTCTATGAGTACAGCCATTAAGATTATTGGTTGATTTATAAAGTCTCAGCAAATGTCCAAACAACATTTTTTTTAAAAAACGAATGAATTTAAATATTACTGACCTGAAGGAGTTTCAGAAACACCACAGTATCCTGTACAGGAACACATTGAATTGATTTGCTTTGTCAAATGTTTTTGAACAATCCTCTTCCATTCATACTCATAGAAACATTAATATAACACATGATGAAAATGAAATTATCAACATCAGCTATGACTGACATTTACCTGCATACGAACAATGATGGACAGGAAAAGACCCACTCGTGCCTCCAGCCTGTCCCACACAATATAAAATATATACACCCCCACTCCACCCAGAAGCCATGTAATCTCTTGGGAGCGGCGAATAAAAACCCAGGCAAATTTGAGAAAGAAATCTGTAAAATTCTTCTCCAATCGAAACTAGTCCAAGAGAATACTCTGGCCCTGATTAATGTTATGGAGCACCTACCTTTTGTACAAGGTGATCTCCGCCCCAGCCAGAAACAGGTCCAGCTCTCTGAAGAAATTCAGTGAATCAGCGTCCACTGCTCGAGCCGGCAGCCTGTTCCACAGGTTCACTATTCTCTGGGAAGTAAACTACCTCCTAACATCAAACCTAATTCAGCCTTCACATAACTTGAGATTGTGACCCCTGGTCCTCCCTATCCTATTTAGTTGAAACAAACAGACGACACAAACGCAATCTATTCCCTTCATCATCTTGTAAACCTCGATCTAAATCACCCCATAATCTACGTTTCTCTCAAATTCAATGTCTCAGCTCTTTGAGCTTTCCTTGGTAACTAAGATGCTTCAAACTGGGAATTAATCCGCGGGCCTCCCCTGCACCCTTTCCAAAGCCTCAATATCACCCACCATGTGAGGGGACCAAAACTGGACACACTGTGCACTTAATTGGGCCTCCCCGACACCCAATCTTGGATGCGTACGCATGTTTCGTGCATGATGTGCGCCTGATTCCATCTTGGTATAGGAGTTTGCGCAGGCACAGATAAGAAAAGCTGGAATCATGTAAGGTAGGGAGAAAATGGCTTCAATCAGTGTGCAACACTGATTTAAAGTGATGGACACCATTTTGGGACTTAATGCTCAACTCAACGCACAGCCTTAACCCTGACCATCTGAACGTGTCTTGGAGTGCCTGGAGGACACCCCACCAGCGCTATTTAAAGTGACCATGCAGGATTTACAGGTTAATGGCGGGGTTATTGCCTCTGAATGCCCAGACATTTGTAACTGTTTTCGGAGGTCTCCTAGACTTCAATACTAGGACGTGGGGACATAATTTAGCATTTGGAGCCAGGATGTGCAGGAGTGAAGTTAGGAAATGCTTCTACACGCAAAGTGTGGGAGGCGTTTGGAACGCTCTTCTGCAGACGGCAGTTGATGCGAGCTCAATTGTGAATGTTAAAGCTGAGATTGTTAGATTTCTGTGAACCAAGGGTATTCAGGGGTATGGGGCTAAGATGGGTATATGGAGTTAGGTCACAGGTCCACTATGATCTCACTGAATGGTGGAACAGGCTCGAGGGGCTAAATGCCACTGCCACTTGCTGCCTCTTGATATGTGCCATCTTCTCCTGCAAGAAAGCGGGATGTGTGTCTGGGTGATGTGCCTGTCATGGTTGAATAGCTGCCAGTGTTAATGTGCTAATGTGTAAGGGCGAGAGGAAGCATCTGATTGGAAGAGTTGAGTACTGATGGAAAGGGTTTATTGGTATGTGGGGGATGGGGGTGTAGTGCGTGGAGCAGTTGGTAGGAGACGCCCCTTGACAGTTGACCTCACTCACCTTGACCAGTCATGCCAAAGCATTGAACTTCTTCCTGCTCTGCATCCATGTTCATGATGCTGTGCGCCTGAAATTGACTTTGTCCCCCGCTGCCTCCCACTGTCTTTTCAATATATATCTGGAGGGCCTCTTGCCCACCCCCCAATACCACCACACACGCCGACCCCCCCTCACTACCGTGAATATTGAATGTCCTTCCTTCTGTCCACATCTTGCACCCAAGGTCTCGAGTGCAACAGCAGAGAACCTTGGTGCGTGCACTCTCGCAGGCCTGGTAACAACTCAGATCGGCAGATTGGTGAGGTCTGGCATGCAGATTGGAGGATGTGGGATTTAGTAGTGCGCAACCTTTATTCAATGTTTTAACATAACTCATCAGTGTGTATCAACATAGGGATGGGATCTGCATCTGTGTTTCACGTGTGCAATGTCTAATCTCTGTTCAGACTCCATGCAGAGAGTAGTCTGTTATTTTCAGCAAATAACAGGTTCAAGCTCCCTTTTAGAGATTTCCAAGGCACATCCTCCCTTTAAGAGCTGGAGCTCCTTCTGGTGGTGGAAAGTGCAAATTGCATTCATTCCATGTGCAAGGCCTGGAAAGGAACACTGATTGCAGGTCAGTGCTCCCTTGGGACAGAGAAACTTGGAAAATAGGAGCAGGAGTAGGCCTTTCGGCCCTTCGAGCCTGCTCTGCCATTCAATATGATCATGGCTGATCTTCTATCTCAATACAATATTCCCGCTCTCTCCCCATACCCCTTGATGCCTTTTGTTTCTAGAAATCTATCCAGCTCCTTCTTAAATATATTCAGTGACTTGGCCTCCACTGCCTTCTGTGGTAGAGAATTCCATATGTTCATCACCCTCTGAGTGAAGAAATTTCTCCTCATCTCAGTCCGAAATGTCCTACCCCGTATCCTGAGACTGTGACCCCTCGTACGAGACCCCCCAGCCAGGGGAAACATCCTCCCTGCATCCAGTCTGTCTAGCCCAGTCAGAATTTTATATGTTTCAATGAGATCTCCTTTCATTCTTCTAAACTCGAGTGAATACAGGCCGAGTCGACCCAATGTCTCCCCATATGACAGTCCTGCCATCCCAGGGATCAGTCTGGTGAACCTTCGCTGCACTCCCTCTATGGCAAGTATATCCTTGCTTCGGTAAGGAGACCAAAACTGCACACAATACTCCAGATGTGGTCTCACCAAGGCCCTGCATGACTGCAGTAAGACATCCTTGCTCCTATACTCAAATCCTCTTGCAATGAAGGCCAACGTACCATTTGCCTTCCTAACTGCTTGCTGCACCTGCATGTTTGCTTTCAGAGTTCGGAGCTGGGACCAAACTTGTGTCTTGCCTGCCAAGGGTCCGTCGGGCGCGGGGTGTTAGCGCATCACGCTACCATCGTCCAGAACGGACCCTAATCCAATTTTTCCCCACTGTTCCATCTAGTGTTCATGCAACTAAAATAACAACTGTTGCTTCTTTGCACCAAGATTATGCAGCACAAACATATTTGTTGTTTATGTAAATCGCATCTAAGTTATTTCTTTTGGAGTATAAGTGGGGTGTCCGGATCAGGGGTCATCGCGGGAGTCCACGATCGTTGAGGAGGACAATCGGGGGTTGGGCAATCGGAATGGGGGATAGGACGGGGGTCGTGGGGAGGATCAGGGGTCGGGGTGGGACGATCGGGTTCAGGAGTTGAAGGATCGTAGTGGGGCTGGAGCATCGGGATCAGGGATTCGCGATCGGGGGGGGGTCCGGAATCGGGTGTCAGGTGTCCACGATCGTTGGGGGTCGGTGCAGTTTGGCTTGTCGAGCCTGGGGGAAGCACTCCTGCTCCTCCGAACTCACAAGCTGTGCCTTTCCAGGCACCTACTCGTTAGTCTCGGGCCTTCTCGCCTCCTTTCACGATGCCTAAAACAGAAGGCAATCCCGTTCCGCAGTGTTGAAATTGGGAAGTCCAAATAAATGGAGACCCGAAGCCCATTTGAAAGGTTTTGAGGCCCGACCTGCCTCCTGAGAGAAGGTTGGTCTCCCCACCCCTCTTCCCGCCCCGGTAAAAAACAGAAATGGACGGGATGGGGGTGGGTCTGAAATGGTGGCAATTTTCATTGCCCGCCACGCCCCCAACCCACCCGTTGAGCCCTGTGTGCCTATTTCTCCATCCATTTTACCAACTGAATGTGTTTTAACGGATCGAGATGGAGGGTGGTTTTGTGGGGAATGCAGAGAATTCCCGAATGTACTTGATGCCCAGGGCCCAAGAAATTCTTGATCCAGGCACTGCCTGTTGTCCTGGTGCAATGAATTTGCTTTTTCCGAATTTTGCAGAATCTTGACATGAATAAAATTAATCATTTTAAATATTACAGTAATGATCATTTTTAAAAGTTGTTTTTGTAAATATTTCAGAATATAACCTTATTCCCCACTCCTGCAAAGTGTTGCATGAAACTGTCAGCATTTATCTCCTGCCACTCACTGGTGTTCTCTCCTTTCTTAGTGGAATGAACCTCACCACAAACACTTTCCAAAGCAGTGAAGCATGAGAACAAACTCAACAAGTTGGAGCAAACGTCCCAAAGGCCGGATATCTGTAACTGAACTGAGTTACTGTATTTCTGACTGACCTGGTGTTAACATTGGAATAGTCCAGGGCAGGTCTGTCCTCACAATAATCTCATGGATCACATTATATATGGCAGAACAATAGCTCACATTATCAGGACTCCAGCTACACTGATTCACAATATGAACAATAATATTAAATAAAGTCCCATTGGTAATTCTGAGAGTCTTTTTGGAATTTATTTTTTAACTTTAAAATTCATTTAAATATTAGTTTATTTTCTGAAAGTTCTCTTACCGTTATTTATGTAAGAACAGTGGTCACAGAAGTCAGGGCAACAGTTGCCATAATAAGGACAGTTGTAATCACAGGAACAACCTGATGAATATCCCCCACAGTTGTATCTGCATGAGCCATATCCTGTTATACAGTAAATGTCAGGTTAAATTAATCAGACCTCAACAATTCTAGATAATAAACTCAATTGGTATTTTCCGCTACGACCCAAAAATCTGCTGTTCGCTGTTCAACGTGATGTCATATATCTTCATTCCACTTTGTGCCCAGAGATTTGTGCCCAGGACAGTACGAATTCACAGCTGGATCTGTGAGGAGGTACGGAGCACAGGGGAAGCAGAGAGCAGAGGATACATTTGCCCCAAGACAAAAGGATTGAAAATTAGAGTTTGGTTCACTCTGGGACTCTTTCCGACTACCCATCGCAGCCTGGAAATGTACTGTTGGCAGAGACTGCATTTCTCAGCCAAGGATTAATGTGCAATATGGAGAAATGTGATGAGAAGAAAATTAACAAATTTTATAAAAAGATAAAAGGAGACCACTTCCTGGGTCTGCAGCTAGATGCACAGGATTGCCTGAGCAAACAGAATATCAGTCAGAAAATCAGGTGAGTCCAAGTGCATGACCTTAAAGGAATCCTGCCGGGTCTGCTGATATTCTCTGAGCCCAGGCGACCCAGTGCAAATGACTGAAAAATCACAACTAATTTTGGTTTTCTTTGGAATAAAACATTACCAGAGCAGCCGATACCTGGTATCATCATAGTATCATAGGAGGTACAGCACAGGAGGAGACCATTCAGCCCATCGTGCCTTTGCCAGATCTGTGAAAGAGCTATCCAATTAGTCCCATTCCCCTGCTCTTTCCCCATGGCCCTGTAATTTTTTTCCCTTCAAGTATTTATCCAATTCCTTTTGAAATTTACTATTGAATCTGCTTCCACCACCCTTTCAGGCAGATCATTCCAGATCATTACAACTCGCTGCGTAAAAAAATGTTTCATCATGTCGCATCTGGCTCTTTTGATGATCACCTTAAATATGTATTCGCTGGTTACCAACCGTTCTGCTACTAGAAACAGTTTCTCCTTATTTACTCTATCAAACCCATTCATGATTTTGAACACCTCTATCAAATCTCTTAACCTTCTCTGTTCTGAGGAGAACAACCCCAGCTTCTCCAGTCTCTCCACATAACTGAAGTCCCTCATCCCCGGTACCATTCTAGTAAATCTCTTCTGCACCCTCTCTGAGGCTTTGACATCATTCCTAAACGTGGTGCCCTGAATTGAACACAATACTCCAGCTGAGGCCCAGCCACTGTTTTATAAAGGTTTACAACACCAAGTTATAGTCCAGCAATTTTATTTTAAATTCACAAGCTTTCGGAGACTTCCTCCTTCCTCAGGTAATTTACCTGAGGAAGGAGGAAGTCTCCGAAAGCTTGTGAATTTAAAATAAAATTGCTGGACTATAACTTGGTGTTGTAAAATTGTTTACAATTGTCAACCCCAGTCCATCACCGGCATCTCCACATTATAAAGGTTTAGCATAACTTCCTTGCTTTTGTACTCTATGCCTCTATTAAAAAGCCCAGAATCACATATGCTTTTTTAAAACAGCCTTCTCAACTTATCTTGCCACCTTCCACGTTTTGCGTACATACACTCCCAGGACACTCTGTTCCTGTACACTCTTTAAAATAGTACCATTTAGTTTATATTGCCTCTCCTAAATCTTCCTACCACAACGGATCACTTCACACTTCTGTGGGATAAATTTCATCTGCCATGTGTCTGCCCATTTCACCAGTCTGTCTATGTCCTCCTGAAGTCTATAACTGTCCTCCACATTGTTTATTACATTTCCGAGTTTTGTGTCATTTGCAAACTTTGAAATTATACCCTGTATACCCAAGTCCATGGAATACCCATATCAATGGAAAGCCTATTGCCAAAGATGGAGAGAGAGAAAGCCAGAAAAAGAAGGGAAGAGATGGACCACACAAAGGCAAATAGGCAAATTGGATGAGAATTGGAAACATTTTTGGAGTTTTATAAGTTTTATTAACAAAACAGCCAAGTTCTTTGAAAATGTTATGATTCTTTCAAGTAACTTGACTGCAGAATATTCCAATATTTCAGATGTTGTCATCATTCTTCAAAATATAAGCTTGTGCACACACTCAACATTGATTTAGGACATTAACAATTGATTATTTTCAGTTTATTTAATTGGCTGGAAGAGTGAATAGAGACCCAACACAAACAACTCTCAGCCAAACGTTTGCCGATGAGAACTGAGAGACCAGCTGCAATCCCTGAGCTTTTCTTGAGATGTGTCAATCACAGGTTTAAAGGGCCAAATCGACTTCTGCATGAATCTCGCCTCCGTTTTACTGCCGAGTTTGAGAAGCCTTGGGAAACTCATGCAGGTAAGGTAAACTTTGTTTCAGGTTCAGAATTCTCAAAAAATTACCTACCTTAAGTATTTGAATTAGTTAAATTCTCCAGTAACGATCTGCCCGCCGGCATTAATAGGGGACGCAACTTCCAGGTTTCGGACCGCGCACATCCAAACGCACCTGTGTTAAACCCAGTCCAATTGTTGATCGCATCAGCTGGACTGCAACCCGGCTCCAACCTGCCCAGGTTGCGGTTCCATGATGTAATCAACTATTTTTACTGTCCACCCACCCCTGGCCCACCTGTTCTTCGGGGTTAAAATGACCCCTCTGCACTCTATTTTCTGCATTTTTGAGTGCATTTTTATGGCATCAGAATTGGTTACATTTAAAATTGATAAGCTGCCACACTCTCAAACATACTGGCTTAGAAACTGGGCCAGCGCTATTTAAAGGCATCGTGTATCATAGTGGTGAGGTGGCCTTCATGCTGGTTACCATCACATTGTGCTGAGTGAGGTTAGCACATAGCGAGTGAAGCTTGGGGTGGTCCAAAATGGAAAATGGGTCCTGCAATAGGACTCTAAATTAGATATATGAATTTTCACTTGGAATGCTGCCAGCGTTACCTTCTATAACAATATGGCGATCGGTGCACTTCCTGGAGCTCCAACGAGGTGCTTCCTCAGTGGCTACAGCCTGTGAGGTGGAAGGCTGCTGAGCTTCCATTGAGGACACTTTCCATGGAATTGTAGGATGACATAGAGCAGCTCTGGGCCTAGAGGTCCCGACTGCAGATTGAAACATCTCAGCGTGGGCTGCAGCAGTCAGGGCTGGCTTGCTGAGTGGCACCAGCAATGTACTGGCGGAGTGGTTGGCGGGGGAACAGGCTTGCTGATCTTGAGAGAGGACAGCAAGTGCCTCTCCCATTTGGAGGTGCTGGCTGCATTTAAGTAGCGCCCCGGCCTCCAGGTATTGGCCCACTTCCGAGAGGCTTGCAGCCAATGAACAGCGTGGTTAACGATGGCTGCATGCACGAATCATTATAATCAGCAGGCAGCACGGATTTTGCGATCCGCCTGCATCGGTACCGACTGGCACAGGTCGTCGATGCTCCGTGTGGCCATTTTCAAACAGGCATGCAACCAATGAATAGTGCAGGTAGTTTTGGTTGCAAGCCAGAATCATTATAATGAGGTCCTGGCACATATTTCACGCTGAACAGAAATTCATCTAGTACTAATACCCTGGACCACACGAACAGGCGAAGGCAGCGTGGGCCCTGCCCTCTCCGTGCTTGCTTTCAGGCGCAATCGAATTTCTAGTCCACAGTGTTTAAATGGTTCACAGCTGATTTGGTACTGGCAGCCTGCTATCAAAGTGAATTAGCAACTATGGTGTTAATGGAGTGTTAGACAGAAATTATATTTAATATGTTATACTTCAATATTCATCACTTGAAAACAGCCCTTTTCTAAATCACACAGTAAATGCTTTTCACTCTGCACAAATTTCAGTTGCTTAAATAACAAAACTTTTTTTTACCTGTTGAACTTTCTGTATCAATTGCAGCTGTTGTAAAATAAATAAAAACAAAAGTTTATTTTGATGTTTCTAAAACTGAATAATAATATTAAAAGCTTACACTGGAAAATTGACTAAATCTCAACATGTATTTTTTGACATTCAAACTAACTTATGATTTTAGTACTTTTATTGCAACTGCACCATTTTATCACTGGGAAAATATTTCACGACAGAAAATACAAATTATGCAGGTTGTACCTGGTTTACTTTTGTTTTCTATTCACATCGAAAAAAAGAAAGGACTTGCATTTATATTGCGCCATTAACTACCTCAGCATTTCCCTTCACAGCCAAATAAGATCTTTTGAAGTGTAGTCATTGTTGGAATGTAGGAAACGCGGCCGCTAATTTGTGCACAGCAAGCTCCCACAAACAGCAATGCCGTAAATGGCTAGATCATCTGCTTCTAGGTGTTGGTTGACGGATAAACATTGGCCAGAACACCGGGAGAACTCCCTGCTCTTCTTCGAAATAGGGCCATGTGATCTTTTACGTCCATCGTAGAGGGCAGATGGGGACTCGGTTTAGCGTCTCACCTGAAAGACGGAACCTTCGACAGTGCAGCATTCCCTCAGTACTGCACTGAAGTGTCATAGAATTCCATAGAATTTTACAGCACAGAAACAGGCCACTCGGCCCAACAGCTCTATGCTGGTGTTTATGCTCCACACGAGCTTCCTTCCACCTTACTTCATCTCATCCTATCAACATATCCTTCTATTTCTTTCTCCCTCATGTACTTATTTCGCTTCCCCTTAAATGCATCTATGCTATTCGCCTCAAGCACTCCATGTGATAGCGAGTTCCACATTCTCACCACTCTCTGAGTAAGGATGTTTTTCCTGAATTCCTTATTGGATTTATTAGTGACTATCCTATAATTATGGCCCCTAGTTTTGGATCCCCCCACAAGTGAAAACATCCCCTCTACGTCCACCCTATCAAACTCCTTCATAATTTTAAAGATATCTATCAAGTCGCCTCTCAGTCTGCTCTTTTATAGAGAAAAGATCCCCAGCCTGTTCAGTCTTTCCTGATAGTTATATCCTCTTAGTTCTGGCATGATTCTTGTAAATCTTTTTTGCACCTTCTCCAGTTCTTCTATACACTTTTTACAATATGGAGACTAGAATTGTGCACAGTACTCTGGATATTCCTCCTATTTGTCCCCTGACTCCACGTGATCGGACCTTAGTCACAAGTCTACTATGTGGTACCTTTTATCTTTTTTTCTTATTCGTTCATGGAATGTGGGCGTCGCTGGCAAGGCAAGCATTTATTGCCCATCCCTAATTGCCCTTGAGAAGGTGGGGGTGAGCCGCCGCCTTGAACCGCTGCAGTCCGTGTGGTGAAGGTTCTCCCACAGTGCTGTACTTTGTGATATTGTACAACTGAGTGGCTTGCTAGGCCATTAAGAATCAACCACATTGCTGTGGGTCTGGACTCACATATAGGCCAGACCGGGTAAGGACGGCAGGTTTCCTTCCCGAAAGGACATTAGTGAACCAGATGGGTTTTTATGACAATCCGTTAGTTTCATGGTCACCATTACTGATACTAGTTTATCAAAGGCCTTTTGAAAGTCCATGTATAAGCATTAACCTGGATTATGTGCTCAAGTTTCTGCAGTGGGGCTTAAACCCACGACTGTCTGACCCAGAGGTGAGAGTGCGACCAATTGAACCAAGGCTGATACTATCAGCTCATATTAAGCCATTGGTCAGGAAATTGGGACCTATCTCACCTGTTTCTCCAGGGTAAAATGGGAGAAAAAAATGACCAATCTTGCAGAGCTGTATCACGTGCCCCAAGGACCTCTGTAATATGTTCGATCTAATATTGTCTCGAGTGATATTCAGGCATCCCTAGCGGTGGTCTAAAATAGGTATTATGGCCATTGCATATGTTAATGAGAGATCTAATACCTGTTACAGGACCCCTCTACTAAATTGGTCAGCACTGAGCAGATCATGAGCTCACACAGTGGAACCTTCCTGGTCTACGTGGCTTATCTGATCACAATGTGTACCATCTACAGGATGCACTGCAGCAACTCACCTAGGCTTCTTCGACAGCACCTCCCATACCCGCGACCTCTACCATCTAGAAGGACAAGGGCAGCGGGCACATGGGAACAGCACCATCTGCACATTCCCCTCGAAATCACACACCATCCTGACTTGGAATTATATCACCTCTCCTTCATTGTCGCTGGGTCAAAATCCTGAAACTCCCTTCCTAACAGCACTGTGGGAGAATCTTCACCACACGGACTGTAGCGGTTCAAGAAGGCGGCTCATCATCACCTTCTCAAGGGCAATTAGGGATGGGCAATAAATGCTGGCCCTGCCAGCGATGCCCACATCCCATCAACGAATTTTTAAAAAGCAGTAGATTTACTGAGCCATTGTTTGGGTGTGTTGGGGTTGGGAAGTCTTTTCTTCTGGTTGCAGCAGTGAGGAAAAGATTGGAGAACGAAAAGATCTAAGAAGTGAGAAAACAATAAAGGATTTAATATCTACAGTCCTCCTTCCCCCATTCTATATCTACAGTCCTTCTTCTCCCAATCTAATAACCATCATCAATACCAGCAAATTCTATTTCTGAAACTTACAAGTTACACAAATTTAAACAGCAGTATATTTTCTTCCTGTGGTCTTTCTACATCCCACTCAACTACTCCTTGACTCAGGTCCCTGGCCGGCAGCATCCTACTTGACCTGTGTTAATGCTAAGTTAATACTAAGCTCTAAATGTCTATGAGAAGGTGTGCAGAAACACTCTTCCTCCACATTTTTCCCTCTGTGGAGAAAACTGGCGTCCACTCGGTTTTCCCTTCCTCGGACAACATGGTCAGTCAAAAGCTTTCAGTAGCGAATATAGCAGGTCATCTCATTTCCTACAGCTGAGTGTCACCACACGTTAGTTTGCCAATATGGTGGAGCTCTGTGCCAGCTCTGCTTAAACCAGTTATTAAGTAAACAACTAAGGACATGCTGATTACCTGTTGGTGTGTTTAACGAATAACCTGTCAATAGAAAAAGAAAATGTATTTAGCATTTTATATAGTATTAGCTTTATAGCTCCTGGTTGAATTTGGATAAAGGAAGTTTTCAATATTTCTTATAACCATTTAAACTGCTTTATTAGCTAAGCTATTTTATTTGATCATTGGTTTTAATATAAAACATCATTATACTCGTATGTTATCCTGTACTTTGTTTTTGGAAAAATATTGGAACCTCTTGGAGGACCATTTCAATTCTATTCTATGAGAATTATTGCAATTAATATTTGACTAACAGTCTTAAAATAATAATAGTCAAATGTTATTTAACAATGAGTTATCCAAATAATTAAATTTTACAAAATGTAAAAGAAAGACATACTTTATGATGTCACGTAAGGTTAAAAATTGCACCAATGTGAGAACTGGATGTCTTTCTGTTCAGCACGGGATAATGTTACATATTTTGTGGAGATGATGTCACAGTTGAGAAGGAATGGTGCTGTAAAATTGTTTCACAGTGATGATATTGGAAGTTTACCACAATCCATGCATTAATTTAAGACCCTTTAAGTGCCAACTTGTCTCTGAGTCAGAATATTATGGGTTCAATCTCCACTGTTCAGATTGAGCAAATAATTCAGCTGACACTGTATAAATTGGATTCTAGAGCCCTGCATCATGTATCCTCTGTGTATCCAGAAATCATTCTCAACCCTGAACCTTGTTATTGTCATTATAAATTGATCAGTTATTTATTTTCTTTTCAAAAGACAATTATTAAAAACAAAGCAAATATGTTACCTGAGCAATTTACCGCAACATCCTCAGAGTGCTGACAGTTGTGTGAAAGCCAGCCATTGTTTCTACAGTTCCATAAATACTGTTCATTTCCTTGACATTGAATATCATCCAAGACAATTTCACCAGTACCAGGACCAAAGTGAGCCACCGGAAGTGTAGCAACAGCTTCACCACATCCTATTTGTCGACACACCACTTCTGCATTGTTCATCGTCCAGCCATCGTCACACACTGTTCCCCATCTTCCATTATATAAAATTTCAATCCTTCCTTCACACCTGTGATTTCCATTTGCAAGTCTCAAGGAAAGCACTGCGATAGTAAAAAAATTACAAAGATGAATAAAAACAATACAAGCTCACTTCCTCTTGCTGTAAAAGTAGAAACACGTGCAAAATTTGGTGAAAGCTTCAATTTATTTGTCTTTCATATTACCCACTGAAAAGTTAAAAGGGAAATTTCCCTGCGTGAAAAAGCTCAGGAAAAGCGGCAGAGACGTGGATTGTTACTTCTGCCGCCTGTTTAACATAGCTCCAAGACTTCCAGAGCTTTCTTGGAGGGGTTTGATCTGCACCTGCAGTGGAGGTGCACTAGTGATTATTCTTGTATCACCGATAATTACTGCAGAAATTTGATGTTTGTTCAATCAGGCTGGAAAATTGGACAATGGCATGACAATTTTTTCTCAGTTATCTTGGAGAATCATATTTTCATTTTCCGCACTGGCTGAATGATTCTGTGTTTTCACATTGGACATTTTGTCAATCAATGACAGAAAACAGTAACACAAATGCTTAAAAGAAGAGACGTCTTTGCCATTTTCTTCTATTTGAGGTGATTGGAAAAAACAATTTCTCATTAATTTCTGTAGCTTTTTTTTTATTTAGTCATGGCATGTGGGCGTCGCTGGCAAGGCCAGCATTTATTGCCCATCCCTAATTGCTCTTGAGAAAGTGGTGGTGAGCCGCGCTCTTCCGTAGCAAGATTTTACAACTGAGTGGCTTGCTCGGCCATTTGAAAGGGTGATTATGATTCAACCACATTGCTGTGGGTCTGGAGTCACATATAGTCCAGACCAGGTAAGGACAGCAGGTTTCCTTCCCGAAAGGGCATTAGTGAACCAGATGGGTTTTTACAACAACTGGTAGTTTTGTGGCCACCATTACTGATACTAATATTTTTTATTCCAGATTTATATTCAATTAATTGTATTTAAATTCTCCAGTTGCCATGGCAAGATTTGAACTCATAACTCTGGATTATTAGTCCAAGCCTCGGGATTACTAGTCCAGTAACATAACCACTATGCTACCGTACCCACTGCAAATTGATAAAAAGGTTATTCATGTTCTGCTCATGGAACAGTATGTTGGAACATTACAAGCTGAACATTCAGGTATCTTGTTTGATTTCACATTTTGCCTTCAGATACAATGCTGGAATCTTGATCTTTGATGAACAATACAGATTACATTAAAACAACATTAGAGCTTTTTAACATTGTAATAAAACAGCATTAAAATATTACAATGCAGAACACATTGCTTAGCTACATGAATAATATGTAAACTTTAGACAGCAGTGTACAAAGAATTTACCAAATCACAATGCGATTCTCTGAGTATAGCCATTAAGATTATTGGTTGATTTATAAAGTCTCAGCAAATGTCCAAACAACAATTTTTTGTAAAAAATGAATGAATTTAAATATTACTGACCTGAAGGAGTTTCAGAAACACCACAGTATCCTGTACAGGAACACATTGAATTGATTTGCTTTGTCAAATGTTTTTGAACAATCCTCTTCCATTCATACTCATAGAAACATTAATATAACACATGATAAAAATGAAATTATCAACATCAGCTATGACTGACATTTACCTGCATACGAACAATGATGGACAGGAAAAGACCCACTCGTGCCTCCAGCCTGTCCCACACAATATAAAATATATACACCCCCCCACTCCACCCAGAAGCCATGTAATCTCTCGGGAGAGGCGAATAAAAACCCAGGCAAATTTGAGAAAGAAATCTGTAAAATTCCTCTCCAATCGAAACTAGTCCAAGAGAATACTCTGGCCCTGATTAATGTTATGGAGCACCTACCTTTTGTACAAGGTGATCTCCGCCCCAGCCAGAAACAGGTCCAGCTCTCTGAAGAAATTCAGTGAATCAGCGTCCACTGCTCGAGCCGGCAGCCTGTTCCACAGGTTCACTATTCTCTGGGAAGTAAACTACCTCCTAACATCAAACCTAATTCAGCCTTTACATAACTTGAGACTGTGACCCCTGGTCCTCCCTATCCTATTTAGTTGAAACAAACAGACGACACAAACGCAATCTATTCCCTTCAACATCTTATAAACCTCGATCTAAATCACCCCATAATCTACGTTTCTCTCAAATTCAGTGTCTCAGCTCTTTCAGCTTTCCTTGGTAACTAAGATGCTTCAAACTGGGAATTAATCCATGGGCCTCCCCTGCACCATTTCCAAAGCCTCAATATCACCCACCATGTGAGGGGACCAAAACTGGACACACTGTGCACTTAATTGGGCCTCCCCGACACCCAAGATGGCGTCTTGGATGCGTACGCATGTTTCCTGCATGATGTACACCAGATTCTATCTTGGTATCGGAGTTTGCGCAGGCGCAGATAAGATACGCTGGAATCATGTAAGGTAGGGAGAAAATGGCTTCAATCAGTGTGCAACACTGATTTAAAGTGATGGACACCATTTTGGGACTTAATGCTCAACTCAACGCACAGCCTTAACCCTGACCATCTGAACGTGTCTTGGAGTGCCTGGAGGACACCCCACCAGCGCTATTTAAAGTGACCATGCAGGATTTACAGGTTAATGGCGGGGTTATTGCCTCTGGATGCCCAGACATTTGTAACTGTTTTCGGAGGTCTCCTAGACTTCAATACTAGGACATGGGGACATAACTTCGCACTTGGAGCCAGGATGTGCAGGAGTGAAGTTAGGAAATGCTTCTACACGCAAAGGGTCGGAGACATTTGGAACGCTCTTCTGCAGACGGTAGTTGATGCGAGCTCAATTGTGAATGTTAAATCTGAAATTGATAGATTACTGTGAACCAAGGGTATTAAGGGGTATGGGGTTAAGATGGGTATATGGAGTTAGGTCACAGGTCCACTATGATCTCACTGAATGGTGGAACAGGCTCGAGGGGCTAATAGCCACTGCCACGTGCTGCCTCTTGATATGTGCCATCTTCTCCTGCAAGAAAGCGAGGCGTGTATGGGTGATGTGCCTGTCATGGTTGAATAGCTGCCAGTGTCTGTGGCCTGTGAGTTGTGAGTGGGCGGCTTGAAACAGTGGTAATGTGTAAGGGCGAGAGGAAGCATCTGATTGGAAGAGTTGAGTACTGATGGAAAGAGCTTATTGGTATATGGGGGATGTGGGGTGTAGTGCGTGGAGCAGTTGGTAGGAGACGCCCCTTGACAGTTGACCTCACTCACCTTGACCACTCATATCAAAGCATTGAACTTCATCCTGCTCTGCATCCATGTTCATGATGCTGTGCGCCTGAAATTGACTTTGTCCCCCGCTGCCTCCCACTGTCTTTTCAATATATGTCTGGAGGGCCTCTTGACCCGCCTTCCACCCTCCCCCCACCCCCAACTCTACCGCGAATATTGAATGTCCTTCCTTCTGTCCACCTCTTGCACCCAAGGTCTCGAGTGCAACAGCAGAAAACCTTGGTGCGTGCACTCTCGCAGGCCTGGTAACAACTCAGATCGGCAGATTGGTGAGGTCTGGCGTGCAGATTGGAGGATGTGGGATTTAGTAGTGCGCAACCTTTATTCAATGTTTTAACATAACTCATCAGTGTGTATAAACATAGGGATGGGATCTGCATCTGTGATTAACGTGTGCAATGTCTGATCTCTGTTCAGACTCCATGCAGAGAGGAGTCTGTTATTTTCAGCAAATAACAGGTTCAAGCTGCCTTGAAGAGATTTCGAAGGCACATCCTCCCTTTAAGAGCTGCAGCTCCTTCTGGTGGTGGAAAGTGCAAATTGCATTCATTCCATGTGCAAGGCCTGGAAAGGAACACTGATTGCAGGTCAGTGCTCCCTTGGGACATAGAAACTTGGAAAATAGGAGCAGGAGTAGGCCTTTCGGCCCTTCGAGCCTGCGCCGCCACTCAATATGATCATGGCTGATCTTCTATCTCAACACAATATTCCTGCTCTCTCCCCATGCCCCTTGATGCCTTTTGTGTCGAGAAATCTATTTAGCTCCATCTTAAATATATTCAGTGACTTGGCCTCCACTGGCTTCTGTGGTGGAGAATTCCACAGGTTCACCACCCTCTGAGTGAAGAAATTTCTCCTCATCTCAGTCCTAAATGTCCGACCACGTATCCTGAGACTGTGACCCCTCGTTCTGGATCCCCCAGCCAGGGGAAACATCCTCCCTGCATCCAGTCTGTCTAGCCCTGCCAGAATTTTATATGTTTCAATGAGATCCCCCTTCATCCTTCTAAACTCGAGTGATTACAGGCCAGGTCGACCCAATCTCTCCTCATATGGCAGTCCTGCCATCCCAGGGATCAGTCTGGTGAACCTTTGCTCCACTCCCTCTTTGGCAAGTATATCCTTTCTTAGGTAAGAAGACCGAAACTGCACACAATACTCCAGATGTGGTCTCACCAAGGCCCTGTATAACTGCAGTACGACATCCTTGCTCCTATACTCAAATCCTCTAGCAATGAAGGCCAACGTACCATTTGCCTTCCTAACTGCTTGCTGCACCTGCATGTTTGCTTTCAGAGTTCGGAGCTGGGACCAAACTTGTGTCTTGCCTGCCAAGGGTCCGTCGGGCGCGGGGTGTTAGCGCATCACGCTACCATCGCCTAGAACGGACCCTTATCCAATTTTTCCCCACTATTCCATCTAGTGTTCATGGAACTAAAATAACAACTATTGCTTATTTGCACCAAGATTATTAGGCACAAACCTATTTGTTGTTTATGCAAATCGCATCTAAGTTATTTCTTTTGGAGTATAAGTGGGGTGTCGGGATCGGGGGTCATCGCGGGAGTCCACGATCGTTGAGGAGGAGAATTGGGGGTTGGGCAATCGGAATGGGGGATAGGACGGGGGTCGTGGGGAGGATCAGGGGTCAGGGTGGGCGATCGGGTTCAGGAGTTGAAGGATCGTAGTGGGTCTGGAGGATCGTGATCGGGGATTCGCGATCGGGGGGGAGGGTCTGGAATCGGGTGTCAGGTATCCACGATCGTTGGGGGTTGGTGCAGTTTGGCTTGTCGAGCATGGGGGAAGCACTCCTGCTCCTCCGAACTCACAAGCTGTGCCTTTCTAGGAACCTACTCGTTAGTCTCGGGCCTTCTCGCCTCCTTTCACGATGCCTAAAACAGAAGGCAATCCCGTTCCGCGGTGTTGAAATTGGGAAGTCCAGATAAATGGAGACCCGAAGCCCATTTGAAAGGATTTGAGGCCCGACCTGCCTCCTGAGAGAAGGTTGGTCTCCCCACCCCTCTTCCCGCCCCGGTAAAAAACAGAAATGGACGGGATGGGGGTGGGTCTGAAATGATGGCAATTTTCATTGCCCGCCACGCCCCCAACCCACCCGTTGAGCCCTGTGTGCCTATTTCTCCATCCATTTTACCAACTGAATGTGTTTTAACGGATCGAGATGGAGGGTGGTTTTGTGGGGAATGCAGAGAATTCCCGAATGTACTTGATGCCCAGGGCCCAAGAAATTCTTGATCCAGGCACTGCCTGTTGTCCTGGTGCAATGAATTTGCTTTTTCCGAATTTTGCAGAATCTTGACATGAATAAAATTAATCATTTTAAATATTACAGTAATGATCATTTTTAAAAGTTGTTTTTGTAAATATTTCAGAATATAACCTTATTCCCCACTCCTGCAAAGTGTTGCATGAAACTGTCAGCATTTATCTCCTGCCACTCACTGGTGTTCTCTCCTTTCTTAGTGGAATGAACCTCACCACAAACACTTTCCAAAGCAGTGAAGCATGAGAACAAACTCAACAAGTTGGAGCAAACGTCCCAAAGGCCGGATATCTGTAACTGAACTGAGTTACTGTATTTCTGACTGACCTGGTGTTAACATTGGAATAGTCCAGGGCAGGTCTGTCCTCACAATAATCTCATGGATCACATTATATATGGCAGAACAATAGCTCACATTATCAGGACTCCAGCTACACTGATTCACAATATGAACAATAATATTAAATAAAGTCCCATTGGTAATTCTGAGAGTCTTTTTGGAATTTATTTTTTAACTTTAAAATTCATTTAAATATTAGTTTATTTTCTGAAAGTTCTCTTACCGTTATTTATGTAAGAACAGTGGTCACAGAAGTCAGGGCAACAGTTGCCATAATAAGGACAGTTGTAATCACAGGAACAACCTGATGAATATCCCCCACAGTTGTATCTGCATGAGCCATATCCTGTTATACAGTAAATGTCAGGTTAAATTAATCAGACCTCAACAATTCTAGATAATAAACTCAATTGGTATTTTCCGCTACGACCCAAAAATCTGCTGTTCACTGTTCAACGTGATGTCATATATCTTCATTCCACTTTGTGCCCAGAGATTTGTGCCCAGGACAGTACGAATTCACAGCTGGATCTGTGAGGAGGTACGGAGCACAGGGGAAGCAGAGAGCAGAGGATACATTTGCCCCAAGACAAAAGGATTGAAAATTAGAGTTTGGGTCACTCTGGGACTCTTTCCGACTACCCATCGCAGCCTGGAAATGTACTGTTGGCAGAGACTGCATTTCTCAGCCAAGGATTAATGTGCAATATGGAGAAATGTGATGAGAAGAAAATTAACAAATTTTATAAAAAGATAAAAGGAGACCACTTCCTGGGTCTGCAGCTAGATGCACAGGATTGCCTGAGCAAACAGAATATCAGAAAATCAGGTGAGTCCAAGTGCATGACCTGAAAGGAATCCTGCCGGGTCTGCTGATATTCTCTGAGCCCAGGCGACCCAGTGCAAATGACAGAAAAATCACAACTAATTTTGGTTTTCATTGGAATAAAACATTACCAGAGCAGCCTATACCTGGTATCATCATAGTATCATAGGAGGTACAGCACAGGAGGAGATCATTCAGCCCATTGTGCCTATGCCAGCTCTTTGACAGAGCTATCCAATTAGTCCCATTCCCCTGCTCTTTCCCCATGGCCCTGTAATTGTTTTCCCTTCAAGTATTTATCCAATTCCTTTTGAAAGTTACTATTGAATCTGCTTCCACCACCCTTTCAGGCAGATCATTCCAGATCATTACAACTCGCTGCATAAAACAATGTTTCATCATGTCACATCTGGCTCTTTTGATGATCACCTTAAATATGTATTCACTGGTTACCAACCCTTCTGCCATTAGAAATAGTTTCTCCTTATTTACTCTATCAAACCCAAACATGATTTTGAACACCTCTATCAGATCTCTTAACCTTCTCTGTTCTGAGGAGAACAACCCCAGCTTCTCCAGTCTCTCCACATAACTGAAGTCCCTCATCCCCGGTACCATTCTAGTAAATCTCTTCTGCACCCTCTCTGAGGCTTTGACATCATTCCTAAACGTGGTGCCCTGAATTGAACACAATACTCCAGCTGAGGCCTAGCCACTGTTTTATAAAGGTTTAGCGTAACTTCCTTGCTTTTGTACTCTATGCCTCTATTAAAAAGCCCAGAATCACATATGCTTTTTTTAATCAGCCTTCTCAACTTATCTTGCCACCTTCCAAGTTTTGCGTACATACACTCCCAGGTCTCTCTGTTCCTGTACACCCTTTAAAATAGTACCATTTCATTTATATTGCCTCTCCTAAATCTTCCTACCAAAACGTATCACTTCACACTTCAATGGGTTAAATTTCATCTGCCATGTGTCTGCCCATTTCACCAGTCTGTCGATGTCTTCCTGAAGTCTATTACTGTCCTCCACATTGTTTATTACATTTCTGAGTTTTGTGTCATTTGCAAACTTTGAAATTATACCCTGTATACCCAAGTCCATGGAATACCCATATCAATGGAAAGCCTATTGCCAAAGATGGAGAGAGCGAAAGCCAGAAAAAGAAGGGAAGAGATGGACCACACAAAGGCAAATAGGCAAATTGGATGAGAATTGGAAACATTTTTGGAGTTTTATAAGTTTTATTAACAAAACAGCCAAGTTCTTTGAAAATGTTATGATTCTTTCAAGTAACTTGACTGCAGAATATTCCAATATTTCAGATGTTGTCATCATTCTTCAAAATATAAGCTTGTGCACACACTCAACATTGATTCAGGACATTAACTATTGATTATTTTCAGTTTATTTAATTGGCTGGAAGAGTGAATAGAGACCCAACACAAACAACTCTCAGCCAAACGTTTGCCGATGAGAACTGAGAGACCAGCTGCAATCCCTGAGCTTTTCTTGAGATGTGTCAATCACAGGTTTAAAGGGCCAAATCGACTTCTGCATGAATCTCGCCTCCGTTTCACTGCCGAGTTTGAGAAGCTTTGGGAAACTCATGCAGGTAAGGTAAACTTTGTTTCAGGTTCAGAATTCTCAAAAAATTACCTACCTTAAGTATTTGAATTAGTGAAATTCTCCAGTAACGATCTGCCCGCCGGCATTAATAGGGGACGCAACTTCCAGGTTTCGGACCGCGCACATCCAAACGCACCTGTGTTAAACCCAGTCCAATTGTTGATCACATCAGCTGGACTGCAACCCGGCTCCAACCTGCCCAGGTTGCGGTTCCATGATGTAATCAACTATTTTTACTGTCCACCCACCCCTGGCCCACCTGTTCTTCGGGGTTAAAATGACCCCTCTGCACTCTATTTTCTGCATTTTTGAGTGCATTTTTATGGCATCAGAATTGGTTACATTTAAAATTGATAAGCTGCCACACTCTCAAACATACTGGCTTAGAAACTGGGCCAGCGCTATTTAAAGGCATCGTGTATCATAGTGGTGAGGTGGCCTTCATGCTGGTTACCATCACATTGTGCTGAGTGAGGTTAGCACATAGCGAGTGAAGCTTGGGGTGGTCCAAAATGGAAAATGGGTCCTGCAATAGGACTCCAAATTAGATATATGAATTTCCACTTGGAATGCTGCCAGCGTTAACTTCTATCACAATATGGCGATCGATGCACTTCCTGGAGCTCCAACGAGGTGCTTCCCCAGTGGCTGCAGCCTGTGAGGTGGAAGGCTGCTGAGCTTCCATTGAGGTTTTCAAACTGGAGGCCTGTGACCAGCGGTGTGCCTCAGGGATCGGTGCTGGGTCCGCTGTTATTTTTTATTTATATTAATGATTTGGATGAGAATTTAGGAGGCATGGTTAGTAAGTTTGCAGATGACACCAAGATTGGTGGCATTGTGGACAGTGAAGAAGGTTATCTAGGATTGCAACGGGATCTTGATAAATTGGGCCAGTGGGCCGATGAATGGCAGATGGAGTTTAATTTAGATAAATGTGAGGTGATGCATTTTGGTAGATCAAATCGGGCCAGGACCTACTCCATTAATGGTAGGGCGTTGGGGAGAGTTATAGAACAAAGAGATCTAGGAGTACAGGTTCATAGCTCCTTGAAAGTGGAGTCACAGGTGGATAGGGTGGTGAAGAAGGCATTCCGCATGCTTGGTTTCATTGGTCAGAACATTGAATACAGGAGTTGGGATGTTTTGTTGAAGTTGTACAAGACAATGGTTAGGCCACACTTGGAATATTGTGTACAGTTCTGGTCACCCTATTATAGAAAGGATATTATTAAACTAGAAAGAGTGCAGAAAAGATTTACTAGGATGCTACCGGGACTTGATGGTTTGACTTATAGGGAGAGGTTGGATAGACTGAGACTTTTTTCCCTGGAGAGTAGGAGGTTTCGGGGTGATCTTATAGAAGTCTATAAAATAATGAGGGGCATAGATAAGGTCGATAGTCAAAATCTTTTCCCAAATGTAGGGGAGTCTATAACGAGGGGGCATAGATTTAAGGTGAGAGGGGAGAGATACAAAAGGGTCCAGAGGGGCAATTTTTTCACTCAAAGGGTGGTGAGTGTCTGGAACGAGCTGCCAGAGGCAGTAGTAGAGGCGGGTACAATTTTGTCTTTTAAAAAGCATTTGGACAGTTACATGGGTAAGATGGGTATCGAGGGATATGGGCCAAGTGCAGGCAATTGGGACTAGCTTAGTGGTATAAACTGGGCGACATGGACATGTTGGGCCGAAGGGCCTGTTTCCATGTTGTAAACTTCTATGATTCTATGACACTTTACATGGTCTTGTAGGATGACATAGAGCAGCTCTGGGCCTCGAGGTCCCGACTGCAGATTGAAACATCTCAGCGTGGGCTGCAGCAGTCAGGGCTGGCTTGCTGGGTGGCACCAGCAATCCACTGGCGGAGTGGCTGGCAGGGGAGCAGGCTTGCTGATCTTGAGAGAGGACAGCAAGTGCCTCTCCCCTTTAGGAGGTGCTGGCTGCCTTTAAGTAGAGCCCCAGCCTCCTGATATTGCCCACTTCCGAGAGGCGTGCAGCCAATGAACAGCATGGATAACGCTGGCTGCACGCACGAATCGTTATAATCAGCAGGCAGCACGGATTTTGCGATCTGCCTCCATCGGTACCGACTGGCACAGGTAGTCGATGCTCCGTGTGCCCATTTTCAAACAGGCATGCA
This sequence comes from Heptranchias perlo, assembly GCF_035084215.1. NCBI lineage: Eukaryota > Metazoa > Chordata > Chondrichthyes > Hexanchiformes > Hexanchidae > Heptranchias > Heptranchias perlo. Next base: position 23,005,555 of record NC_090345.1, on the reverse strand, counting down.
ACCAATGAATAGTGCAGATAGTGTTGATTGCAAGCCTGAATCATTATAATGGGGTCCTGGCACATATTTCACGCAATATATTTAATATGTTATACTTCAATATTCATCACTTGTACACAGCCCTTTTCTAAATCACACAGTAAATGCTTTTCACTCTGTACAAAATTCAGTTGCTTAAATAACAAAACTTTTTTTTACCTGTTACAATTTCTGCATCAGTTGTAACTGTTGTAAAATAAATGAAAACAAAAGTTTATTTTGATGTTTCTAAAACTGAATAATAATATTAAAAGCTTACACTGGAAAAATGACTAAATCTCAACATGTATTTTTTCACAGTCAAACTAACTTATGATTCCAGTACTTTTATTGCAACTGCATCATTTTGTCACTGGGAAAATATTTCACGACAGAAAATTCTAATTATGCAGCTTGTACCTGATTTGGTGAAAGCTTTAATTTATTTGTCTTTCATATTCCCCACGAAAACATAAAAGGGAAATTTCCCTGCGCACGAAAGCTCAGGAAGAGCAGCAGAGACGTGGATTGTTACATCTGCCGCCTGTTTAACGCAGCTCCAAGACTTCCAGAGCTTTCTCGGAGGGGTTTGATCTGCACCTGCAGTAGAGGTGCACTAGTGATTATTCTTGTATCACCGATAATTACTGCAGAAATTTTATGTTTGTTCAATCAGGCTGGCAAATTGGACAATGGCATGACAATTTTTTTCTCAGTTATCTTGGAGAATCACATTTTCATTTTCCGCACTGGCTGAATGATTCTCATGTTTTCACATTTGGACATTCTGTCAATCAATGACAGAAAACAGCAACACAAATGCTTAAAAGAAGAGAAGTCTTTGTCATTTTCTTCTATTTGAGGCGATGGGAAAAACAATTTCTCATTAATCTCTGAAGCTGCAAATTGATAAAAAGGTTATTCATGTGCTGCTCATGGAACAGTATGTTGGAACATTACAAGCTGAACATTCAGGTATCTTGTTTGATTTCACATTTTGCCTTTCGATACAATGCTGGAATCTTAATCTCTGATGAACAATACAGATTACATTAAAAGAACATTAGAGCTATTTAACATTGTAATAAAACAGCATCAAAATATTACAATGTAGAACACATTGCTTCGCTACATGAATAATATGTAAACTTTAGACAGCAGTATACAAAGAATTTACCAAATCACAATGCGATTCTCTGAGTATAGCCATTAAGATTATTGGTTGATTTATAAAGTCTCAGCAACTGTCCAAACAACATTTTAAAAAAAAAATTAATGAATTTAAATATTACTGACCTGAAGGAGTTTCAGAAACACCACAGTATCCTGTACAGGAACACATTGAGTTGATTTGCTTTGTCAAATGTTTTTGAACAATCCTCTTCCATTCATACTCATAGAAACATTAATATAACACATGATGAAAATGAAATTATTAACATCAGCTATGACTGACATTTACCTGCATACGAACAATGATGGACAGGAAAAGACCCACTCGTGCCTCCAGCCTGTCCCACACAATATAAAATATATACACCCCCACTCCACCCAGAAGCCATGTAATCTCTCGGGAGCGGCGAATAAAAACCCAGGCAAATTTGAGAAAGAAATCTGTAAAATTCCTCTCCAATCAAAACTAGTCCAAGAGAATACTCTGGCCCTGATTAATGTTATGGAGCACCTACCTTTTGTACAAGGTGATCTCCGCCCCAGCCAGAAACAGGTCCAGCTCTCTGAAGAAATTCAGTGAATCAGCGTCCACTGCTCGAGCCGGCAGCCTGTTCCACAGGTTCACTATTCTCTGGGAAGTAAACTACCTCCTAACATCAAACCTAATTCAGCCTTTACATAACTTGAGACTGTGACCTTTGGTCCTCCCTATCCTATTTAGTTGAAACAAACAGACGACACAAACGCAATCTATTCCCTTCATCATCTTATAAACCTCGATCTAAATCACCCCATAATCTACGCTTCTCTCAGTAGGGAGAAAATGGCTTCAACCAGTGTGCAACCCTGATTTAAAGTGATGGACACCATTTTGGGACTTAATGCTCAACTCAACGCACAGCCTTAACCCTGACCATCTGAACGTGTCTTGGAGTGCCTGGAGGACACCCCACCAGCGCTATTTAAAGTGACCATGCAGGATTTACAGGTTAATGGCGGGGTTATTGCCTCTGAATGCCCAGACATTTGTAACTGTTTTCGGAGGTCTCCTAGACTTCAATACTAGGACGTGGGGACATAATTTAGCATTTGGAGCCAGGATGTGCAGGAGTGAAGTTAGGAAATGCTTCTACACGCAAAGTGTGGGAGGCGTTTGGAACGCTCTTCTGCAGACGGCAGTTGATGCGAGCTCAATTGTGATTGTTAAAGCTGAGATTGTTAGATTTCTGTGAACCAAGGGTATTCAGGGGTATGGGGCTAAGATGGGTATATGGAGTTAGGTCACAGGTCCACTATGATCTCACTGAATGGTGGAACAGGCTTGAGGGGCTAAATGCCACTGCCACTTGCTGCCTCTTGATATGTGCCATCTTCTCCTGCAAGAAAGCGGGACGTGTGTCTGGGTGATGTGCCTGTCATGGTTGAATAGCTGCCAGTGTTAATGTGCTAATGTGTAAGGGCGAGAGGAAGCATCTGATTGGAAGAGTTGAGTACTGATGGAAAGGGTTTATTGGTATGTGGGGGATGGGGGTGTAGTGCGTGGAGCAGTTGGTAGGAGACGCCCTTTGACAGTTGACCTCACTCACCTTGACCACTCATGCCAAAGCATTGAACTTATTCCTGCTCTGCATCCATGTTCATGATGCTGTGCGCCTGAAATTGACTTTGTCCCCCGCTGCCTCCCACTGTCTTTTCAATATATGTCTGGAGGGCCTCTTGCCCACCCCCCACCCCGCTATACCACCACACACGCCCACGCCCCCTCACTACCGTGAATATTGAATGTCCTTCCTTCTGTCCACCTCTTGCACCCAAGGTCTCTAGTGCAACAGCAGAGAACCTTGGTGCGTGCACTCTCGCAGGCCTGGTAACAACTCAGATCGGCAGATTGGTGAGGTCTGGCATGCAGATCGGAGGATGTGGGATTTAGTAGTGCGCAACCTTTATTCAATGTTTTAACATAACTCATCAGTGTGTATCAACATAGGGATGGGATCTGCATCTGTGTTTCACGTGTGCAATGTCTAATCTCTGTTCAGACTCCATGCAGAGAGTAGTCTGTTATTTTCAGCAAATAACAGGTTCAAGCGACCTTGAAGAGATTTCCAAGGCACATCCTCCCTTTAAGAGCTGCAGCTCCTTCTGGTGGTGGAAAGTGCAAATTGCATTCATTCCATGTGCAAGGCCTGGAAAGGAACACTGATTGCAGGTCAGTGCTCCCTTGGGACAGAGAAACTTGGAAAATAGGAGCAGGAGTTGGCCTTTCGGCCCTTCGAGCCTGCTCTGCCATTCAATATGATCATGGCTGATCTTCTATCTCAATACAATATTCCCGCTCTCTCCCCATACCCCTTGATGCCTTTTGTGTCGAGAAATCTATCCAGCTCCTTCTTAAATATATTCAGTGACTTGGCCTCCACTGCCTTCTGTGGTAGAGAATTCCACAGGTTCATCACCCTCTGAGTGAAGAAATTTCTCCTCATCTCAGTCCGAAATGTCCTACCCCGTATCCTGAGACTGTGACCCCTCGTTCGAGACCCCCCAGCCAGGGGAAACATCCTCCCTGCATCCAGTCTGTCTAGCCCAGTCAGAATTTTATATGTTTCAATGAGATCTCCTTTCATTCTTCTAAACTCGAGTGAATACAGGCTGAGTCGACCCAATGTCTCCCCATATGACAGTCCTGCCATCCCAGGGATCAGTCTGGTGAACCTTCGCTGCACTCCCTCTATGGCAAGTATATCCTTACTTCGGTAAGGAGACCAAAACTGCACACAATACTCCAGATGTGGTCTCATCAAGGCCCTGCATGACTGCAGTAAGACATCCTTGCTCCTATACTCAAATCCTCTTGCAATGAAGGCCAACGTACCATTTGCCTTCCCAACTGCTTGCTGCACCTGCATGTTTGCTTTCAGAGTTCAGAGCTGGGACCAAACTTGCGTCTTGCCTGCCAAGGGTCCGTCGGGCACGGGGTGTTAGCGCATCACGCAACCATCGCCTAGAACGGACCCTTATCCAATTTTTCCCCACTATTCCATCTAGTGTTCATAGAACTAAAATAACAACTATTGCTTATTTGCACCAAGATTATGCAGCACAAACATATTTGTTGTTTATGTAAATCGCATCTAAGTTATTTCTTTTGGAGTATAAGTGGGGTGTCGGGATCGGGGGTCATCGCGGGAGTCCACGATCGTTGAGGAGGAGAATCGGCGGTTGGACAATCGGAATGGGGGATAGGACGGGGGTCGTGGGGAGGATCAGTGGTCGGGGTGGGACGAATGGGTTCAGGAGTTGAAGGATCGTAGTGGGTCTGGAGCATCGGGATCGGGGATTCGCGATCGGGGGGGAGGGTCCGGAATCGGGTGTCAGGTGTCCACGATCGTTGGGGGGTTGGTGCAGTTTGGCTTGTCGAGCCTGGGGGAAGCACTCCTGCTCCTCCGAACTCACAAGCTGTGCCTTTCTAGGAACCTACTCGTTAGTCTCGGGCCTTCTCGCCTCCTTTCACGATGCCGAAAACAGAAGGCAATCCCGGTCTCCTGGTGTTGAAATTGGGAAGTCCAGATAAATGGAGACCCGAAGCCCATTTGAAAGGATTTGAGGCCCGACCTGCCTCCTGAGAGAAGGTTGGTCTCCCCACCCCTCTTCCCGCCCTGGTAAAAAACAGAAATGGACGGGATGGGGGTGGGTCTGAAATGGTGGCAATTTTCATTGCCCGCCACGCCCCCAACCCACCCGTTGAGCCCTGTGTGCCTATTTCTCCATCCATTTTACCAACTCAATGTGTTTTAACGGATCGAGATGGAGGGTGGTTTTGTGGGGAATGCAGAGAATTCCCGAATGTACTTGATGCCCAGGGCCCAAGAAATTCTTGATCCAGGCACTGCCTGTTGCCCTGGTGCAATGAATTTGCTTTTTCCGAATTTTGCAGAATCTTGACATGAATAAAATTAATCATTTTAAATATTACAGTAATGATCATTTTTAAAAGTTGTTTTTGTAAATATTTCAGAATATAACCTTATTCCCCACTCCTGCAAAGTGTTGCATGAAACTGTCAGCATTTATCTCCTGCCACTCACTGGTGTTCTCTCCTTTCTTAGTGGAATGAACCTCACCACAAACACTTTCCAAAGCAGTGAAGCATGAGAACAAACTCAACAAGTTGGAGCAAACGTCCCAAAGGCCGGATATCTGTAACTGAACTGAGTTACTGTATTTCTGCCTCACCTGGTGTTAACATTGGAATAGTCCAGGGCAGATCTGTCCTCACAATAATCTCATGGATCACATTATATATGCCAGAACAACAGCTCACATTATCAGGACTCCAGCTACACTGATTCACAATATGAACAATAATATTAAATAAAGTCCCATTGGTAATTCTGAGAGTCTTTTTGGAATTTATTTTTTAACTTTAAAATTCATTTAAATATTAGTTTATTTTCTGAAAGTTCTCTTACCGTTATTTATGTAAGAACAGTGGTCACAGAAGTCAGGGCAACAGTTGCCATAATAAGGACAGTTGTAATCACAGGAACAACCTGATGAATATCCCCCACAGTTGTATCTGCATGAGCCATATCCTGTTATACAGTAAATGTCAGGTTAAATTAGTCAGACCACAACAATTCTAGATAATAAACTCAATTGGTATTTTCTGCTACGACCCAAAAATCTGCTGTTCACTGTTCAACGTGATGTCATATATCTTCATTCCACTTTGTGCCCAGAGATTTGTGCCCAGGACAGTACGAATTCACAGCTGGATCTGTGAGGAGGTACGGAGCACAGGGGAAGCAGAGAGCAGAGGATACATTTGCCCCAAAACAAAAGGATTGAAAATTAGAGTTTGGGTCACTCTGGGACTCTTTCCGACTACCCATCGCAGGCTGGAAATGTACTGTTGGCAGAGACTGCATTTCTCAGCCAAGGATTAATGTGCAATATGGAGAAATGTGATGAGAAGAAAATTAACAAATTTTATAAAAAGATAAAAGGAGACCACTTCCTGGGTCTGCAGCTAGATGCACAGGATTGCCTGAGCAAACAGAATATCAGAAAATCAGGTGAGTCCAAGTGCATGACCTGAAAGGAATCCTGCCGGGTCTGCTGATATTCTCTGAGCCCAGGCGACCCAGTGCAAATGACTGAAAAATCACAACTAATTTTGGTTTTCATTGGAATAAAACATTACCAGAGCAGCCTATACCTGGTATCATCATAGTATCATAGGAGGTACAGCACAGGAGGAGACCATTCAGCCCATCGTGCCTATGCCAGCTCTTTGACAGAGCTATCCAATTAGTCCCATTCCCCTGCTCTTTCCCCATGGCCCTGTAATTTTTTTCCCTTCAAGTATTTATCCAATTCCTTTTGAAATTTACTATTGAATCTGCTTCCACCACCCTTTCAGGCAGATCATTCCAGATCATTACAACTCGCTGCATAAAAAAATATTTCATCATGTCGCATCTGGCTCTTTTGACGATCACCTTAAATATGTATTCGCTGGTTACGAACCCTTCTGCTACTAGAAACAGTTTCTCCTTATTTACTCTATCAAACCCATTCATGATTTTGAACACCTCTATCAAATCTCTTAACCTTCTCTGTTCTGAGGAGAACAACCCCAGCTTCTCCAGTCTCTCCACATAACTGAAGTCCCTCATCCCCGGTACCATTCTAGTAAATCTCTTCTGCAGCCTCTCGAAGGCTTTGACATCATTCCTAAACGTGGTGCCCTGAATTGAACACAATATTCCAGCTGAGGCCTAGCCACTGTTTTATAAATTTTGGCATAACTTCCTTGCTTTTATACTCTATGCCTCTATTAAAAAGCCCAGAATCACATATGCTTTTTTTTCCCCAGTAACGATCTGCCCGCCGGCATTAATAGGGGACGCAACTTCCAGGTTTCGGACCGCGCACATCCAAACGCACCTGTGTTAAACCCAGTCCAATTGTTGATCACATCAGCTGGACTGCAACCCGGCTCCAACCTGCCCAGGTTGCAGTCCCGTGATGTAATTAACAATTTTTACTGTCCACCTACCCCTGGCCCACCTGTTCTTCGGGGTTAAAATGACCCCTCTGCACTGTATTTTCTGCATTTTTGAGTGCATTTTTATGGCATCAGAATTGGTTACATTAAAATTGAAAGGCTGTCACACTCTCAAACATACTGGCTAAGAAACTGGGCCAGCGATATTTAAAGGCATCGTGTATCATAGTGGTGAGGTGGCCTTCATGCTGGTTACCATCACATTGTGCTGAGCGAGGTTAGCACATAGCGAGTGAAGCTTGGGGTGGTCCAAAATGGAAAATGGGTCCTGCATAGGACTCCAAATTAGATATATGAATTTTCACTTAGAATGCTGCCAGCGTTACCTTCTATCACAATATGGCGATCGGTGGACTTCCTGGAGCTCCAACGAGATGCTTCCCCAGTGGCTACAGCCTGTGAGGTGGAAGGCTGCTGAGCTTCCATTGAGGACACTTTACATGGTCTTGTAGGATGACATAGAGCAGCTCTGGGCCTGGAGGTCCCGACTGCAGATTGAAACATCTCAGCGTGGGCTGCAGCAGTCAGGGCTGGCTTGCTGAGTGGCACCAGCAATGTACTGGCGGAGTGGCTGGCGGGGGAGCAGGCTTGCTGATCTTGAGAGAGGACAGCATGTGCCTCTCCCCTTTAGGAGGTGCTGGCTGCCTTTAAGTAGCGCCCTGGCCTCCAGATATTGGCCCACTTCCGAGAGGTGTGCAGCCAATGAACAGCATGGATAACGCTGGCTGCACGCACGAATCATTATAATCAGATGGCAGCACAGATTTTGCGATCCGCCTGCATTGGTACCGACTGGCACAGGTAGTCGATGCTCCGTGTGGCCATTTTCAAACAGGCATGCAACCAATGAATAGCGCAGGTAGTTTTGGTTGCAAGCCTGAATCATTATAATGAGGTCCTGGCACATATTTCACACTAAACAGAAATTCATCTTGTACAAATACCCTGGAACCACACGAACAGGCGAAGGCAGCGTGGGCCCTGCCCTCTCCGTGCTCGCTTTCAGACGCAATCGAATTTCTGGGCCATAGTGTTTAAATGGTTCACAGCTGATTTGGTACTGGCAGCCTGCTATCAAAGTGAATTAGCAACTATGGTGTTAATGGAGTGTTAGACAGAAATTATATTTAATATGTTATACTTCAATATTGATCACTTGTACACAGCCCTTTTCTAAATCACACAGTAAATGCTTTTCACTCTGCACAAATTTCAGTTGCTTAAACAACAAAACTTTTTTTACCTATTGAAGTTTCTGTTCCAGCTGCAACTGTTGTAAAATAAATGAAAACAAAAGTTTATTTTGATGTTTCTAAAACTGAATAATAATATTAAAAGCTTACACTGGAAAATTGATTAAATCTCAACATGTATTTTTTCACAGTCAAACTAACTTATGATTCCAGTACTTTTATTGCAACTGCACCATTTTATCACTGGGAAAATATTTCACTGCAGAAAATTCTAATTATGCAGGTTGTACCTGATTTGGTGAAAGCTTTAATTTATTTGTCTTTCATATTACCCATGAAAACATAAAAGGGAAATGTCCCTGCATGAAAAAGCTCAGGAAGAGCGGCAGAGACGTGGATTGTTACTTCTGCCGCCTGTTTAACATAGCTCCAAGACTTCCAGAGCTTTCTTGGAGGGGTTTGATCTGCACCTGCAGTAGAGGTGCACTAGTGATTATTCTTGTATCACCGATAATTACTGCAGAAATTTTATGTTTGTTCAATCAGGCTGGAAAATTGGACAATGGTATGACAATTTTTTTCTCAGTTATCTTGGAGAATCATATTTTCATTTTCCGCACTGGCTGAATGATTCTGTTGTTTTCACATTTGGACATTCTGTCAATCAATGACAGAAAACAGCAACACAAATGCTTAAAAGAAGAGAAGTCTTTGTCATTTTCTTCTATTTGAGGCGATGGGAAAAACAATTTCTCATTAATCTCTTTAGCTGCAAATTGATAAAAAGGTTATTCATGTTCTGCTCATGGAACAGTATGTTGGAACATTACAAGCTGAACATTCAGGTATCTTGTTTGATTTCACATTTTGCCTTTAGATACAATGCTGGAATCTTAATCTCTGATGAACAATACAGATTACATTAAAAGAACATGAGAGCTATTTAACATTGTAATAAAACAGCATCAAAATATTACAATGTAGAACACATTGCTTAGCTACATGGGTCCCCAACTCTTTACAATCTATATTAACGATTTGGAGGAGGGGACCGAGTGCAACATATCAAAATTTGCAGATGATACAAAGATGGGAGGGAAAGTAGAGAGTGAGGAGGACATAAAAAACCTGCAAGGGGATATAGACAGGCTGGGTGAGTGGGCGGAGATTTGGCAGATGCAATATAATATTGGAAAATGTAAGGTTATGCACTTTGGCAGGAAAAATCAGAGAGCAAGTTATTTTCTTAATGGCGAGAGACTGGAAAGTACTGCAGTACAAAGGGATCTGGGGGTCCTAGTGCAAGAAAATCAAAAAGTTGGTATGCAGGTGCAGCAGGTGATCAAGAAAGCCAACGGAATGTTGGCTTTTATTGCTAGGGGGATAGAATATAAAAACAAGGAGGTATTGCTGCAGTTATATAAGGTATTGGTGAGACCGCACCTGGAATACTGCATACAGTTTTGGTCTCCATACTTAAGAAAAGACATACTTGCTCTCGAGGCAGTACAAAGAAGGTTCACGCGGTTAATCCCGGGGATGAGGGGGCGGACATATGAGGAGAGGTTGAGTAGATTGGGACTCTACTCATTGGAGTTCAGAAGAATGAGAAGCGATCTTATTGAAACATATAAGATTGTGAGGGGTCTTGATCGGGTGGATGCAGTAAGGATGTTCCCAAAGATGGGTGAAACTAGAACTAGGGGGCATAATCTTAGAATAAGGGGCTGCTCTTTCAAAACTGAGATGAGGAGAAACTTCTTCACTCAGAGGGTGGTAGGTCTGTGGAATTTGCTGCCCCAGGAAGCTGTGGAAGCTACATCATTAGATAAATTTAAAACAGAAATAGACAGTTTCCTAGAAGTAAAGGGAATTAGGGGTTATGGGGAGCGGGCAGGAAATTGGACATGAAGCTGAGTTCGGATCGGTCAATGCCCTGTGGGTGGCGGAGAGGGCCCAGGGGCTATGTGGCCGGGTCCTGCTCCGACTTCTTGTGTTCTTTAGATTTGTGGTTGGGATCAGATCAGCCATGATCTTATTGAATGGCGGAGCAGACTCGAGGGGCCGATTGGCCTACTCCTGCTCCAATTTCTTATGTTCTTATGTTCTTATGTTCTTATGTAAACTTTAGACAGCAGTATACAAAGAATTTACCAAATCAACAAATTCAGTTATTATTTTCAGTCACTCCTACTGGCCCTTAAAAAATTATTTCAAATTTACCTTTGCTGGGTCACTTTGCTCTATCAACCATGGAACTGATTGGAGAGTGTATGATGCACAATCCTATCAGTTCTCTCCTAAAATGGTAATTGGGGTCCAATGTACATCATAGGACCCCAGTTTGCATATTAAAGGCGCTATGGCCACCCAGCGATAAGTCCCTTTCGAAACGGCAGCGGGCCGATCGTTGGGGTTAACAAGGTGGTTATATTGCCTGTCTCCGCCTCTGCCTTTGCTCATCTGCTGCTGAAACCCTCATCCATGCCTTTGTTACCTCTGGACTCGACTATTCCAATGCTTTCCTGGCTGGCCTTGCCACCTTGCCAGCTCATCACAAACTCCTTGGAGATAGAATGGGTTAAAATATAGCAGAAACTGTGGCCCTTGTTTGTGCAGGGACATTGTATGATTCTGCACCCAGAGGTTCAAGATCACAACCATCCCAACACTGCTGCACCACCCAACAGCCGTCTGCTACCACAGTTCCTCTTCCTACTCGAGGAACACTTAGACACAGCTTTTGGTTACAGAACAGGGCAAGTACACCTTGCAAGGTCATCAAGGGGAATGACGCGTGTAGGGTACAGAACACATTTGCAATATAAATAGTACAAAATGAATATTAATCCTTCCATTTCTCCACAGTAAGGGCAGTGTTGCTGGTTACGTCCTACCTGGTGCTAAAAGTTCTATGCCCTCCCCAGTTGGTGTCTCTGTTCCACTAGGAAAGTAATAAAGGTGATTCCCCTGACAAACATGGCATTAGTCAGTTACTTTATACAGGTATGAACTGCAGACTGGCTTATCTGTCAGATGCCCCTGCAGTGGAATGGAAGGATCTTGTTGCATAGAATCTTAATGCTGTAATGACATTCGCAGTTACATGAAAAATCATCCTGCCCTTGATTAGTAGATGACATAGCCTGATTATTACTTCTGCAGTGAAGTGCAGACAATGAATACAGATCTCCTCTGACATATCCAGATAAGAGTCACATGATCTATAAAAACAGGTCTTTGGATAATTGATGGACGTAAACATACTGCCTGAGGTGTCATTGGATTTGAAGATTTAAATGAGGTTCATACGTACATGAGGGGGCTTGCTTGGTCACCCCAAAGTCGTAGCTTGTTTGCAGTGAATTGGGCACTTGAGCCTGATTTTTCAATCCATGCCCACCACCCATGAGGTTCTATGCTTCCAGTGGAGCCAGGTTGATTTTATCTTATAATGTAGTAAAAAGAGACTTCTAAAGACCTGGGCCTCTGCTTTCTTACTATGGACAAGGCATAGACTGGCAAAACTTAATTTACCAGCAGCTCTTTGATAGTGAGAAAACCTTCACATTTTTCTTCCAAGGGTGGTAAATAACCACAAACCTTCCAGTGTGAAGCACAGGGACTGATACCAATTGTTTAGACAGAAATATTACTCAACTACCTTCAGTTACCATACTAATTACAGGTGTATCTTTGTATTACACAGGATAGCCTAGAAAAAAATCTGCTTCAGATTAAGAACATTTTCATTTCCTGCTGTTGTAGGGGAATATTCTTTCAATATTAAAAAGTGCCAGTTGGTAAAAAATATTTTTCATACTGAATCAAATTTTAAACTAAGTTTTTCAATTATGAAAACAAAGACACAAGATCACTTAAGTATTACTTTTCATAAACTTATATCCTTACTTCAACATTGTGTTGATTATTAATAAATAATTTTGCTCTTACAAAGAGCCGGCACAGGCTCGAAGGGCCGAATGGCCTCCTTCCGCGCTGTAACCATTCTATGATTCTATGAACTCTGAAATTCAGAGTTGCATGGTGCAAGTTGAAGTTATTTAGCTTCCAACACATGTAGCACATACAGTATGTGCTTGTCCATATGTAGTGACGCTTGAAGCACCCAGTACATACAGGACGTTTCACCTGGCCACATACACATATCCACTTGTCTATTGGCCTGAGAGTGGGGAAATCAGACCCATGTTAGGAAGTAGATATAACAAATTCAATGCTCGTTATGATGCCATGACTCTCATTGGTAGGATACAACCGCTATGTTGCAGCACCAATCTAATGCAGGCTGCAATTTTGTTCATCTTGGCAGAGGTTGCAAAAGTGCACTAATTTCAGATTTGATAGTTACAGACTATCAATTCCATAGAAATTGATATATATTTCACATGAGATTCATAGTACTTCAGTGGAATTATGTAATGAACAAAGTTTCAGTCAAACAACAAGTTGCTTTTAGTTGCAACGAATCATTACGTTAACTATTCTTATTCCATCCTCAAGTTGAACCTAAGTGGCCTGAATTTTTTATGGATTTGTCCCCTTACTTGGGTGCCAATCAGAACAGTGCCAGGGTCAGGAGGCCTAGACGACCCGCCCCTCACCCCAGGATGGGTGAATGGTCGAATTTCCATTGGCATCAGTCAGTGGGTGCCAGAGTTGTGCCCAAAGTGGCACTTCCACACACCTACCCCATGCTAATGTGGTTCCCTCCTACTGACCCTGCAAACTGGGGTCAAAGCTGCAGGGATTCGTCAGGTGTAATCCAGGCGTAAAGGTCAGCATCATAACTTGAGCAAATTCGGAACTCGGTGTGAACTAAGATAAAAAAAAAGACTAAAACAAATCGTTAGCAATGATTTCTCTGGTGCTCGTACCATTGAACAAACACCTGTATGATCCAACTAGTTAGGGTTAAATAGTGTGGGTTGTGAGGCCAGATTGATATTTTGGAGGTTTGCTTAATTAACCTTTAGAGGTCAGAAAGAGATTTCACAGAACTTTGATTGGTTTGAAAGTTTTATTTATGGTTGGTTACCTCCAAGAGGGTGAATTTAAAGGATTGGGTAGAGACCATAATCGAACAAATAGTACATGGTACATACTGAAATGGGTTTGATGGACCAAGTGGCTTTTTTTCATTATCTACTCTGTTATGTTCTTATCAACAAGAAGTGAAGCAGGCTGATGACTCATTGCTGTGAGTGCCTGAACACAGGACTCTCCATTTCACTCTTACTATTCAGTTCTATGTAAGTTCTACCTCAAAAACATGATGTCACTGATGCAAATCAAAATATGAAACCATATCTTATTTTCTTCACTTTTTACTTATCTCTTTTTAAGAGGTTAACCTGCTCAAATGACCAAACTCATGCATTTTATCCTGTTGCATAATGACATGAACTGTCCTTCCTTCAATTCAATCACTTAAGATAGTCATTTATCAGTATCTCTTTTGAACAGTGCGACAGTTAACATATTAATAACGAGTAATCTCTCTCTTACCGTAGCTCTTGGCATGGACAGTGAACGTAATGAGAAAGACATGTAAAAGGACTCTTCCTTTGGATGCCATTTTCTCATGTGGTACAAGGCTCTGAACTACACCATTCATTTATACCCAAACTGGTTGGGTGGGTGTGTCATAAGCTTCTATAAAATCAAGTGGTATTATTTGTTATTCACTGTTAAATGTACATACTTTCAAAATTACACGTAATAAACTCATAGTGCAAATTGCAATGTTTGTTAATATCATACTTAGCCGTGGAAATATCACAAATGGTATTTTATTGCATTCTTTAATGAGATCCGCATTGGACATTGGCCATGATAGCTTAGTTTTACTATCTGTGAATAGGAACATCTTGTCATTACTTTTTTTAAAAGACAATTAACCCTTTAAACTTGTATGTCCTGTTTCGTGATCAAAATAGACATCAGATCTGCTAACATTTGCCGTTTACCTTTGTCAAATCAAGTGAAGTCACCTGCTCTCCAGTGTACATCTTGCTTTTATTCTATGTTATGCTTGTAATGTTATAGTTGACTAATATAGTGTCAGCAAAAATTGTGCGATTGCTTAGAAAGCTGCATCACAATGTTACTGTATTTCTACACCATGCATAACATCGCAGTGCGGGTTCATTTGGCCTAGTTCAAAGGACCATGGCAAATTGGTCCACTGGTCTCATTAGGCGCGTACAGCGTGCACTGCACCGCGATCATGTCCTGATTCAGGCACAATCCAATTTCTAGGCCATTAAACAAAGTGGAGGACAAGTTGATAAAAGTGTTAAAAAAAGCATATCACATGTTTTATAAATAGGGGTATTGAGTACAAACATAATGAGGTAATGCTAAACCTGAATAAATCATTGGTTAAGTTACAATTAGAATATTCGCCAGGAAGTTTATCCACCGTAACTTCAGCAGACATCCCGTTTACGCAGTTTATCCGGAGTTTCAACCAATCAGCCGCTGAATTACAGCAGCCAATCAGGAGAACCCTCGAGGAAATTCCCCACAATTGTGTCTATTTTAGATCCCCTACTTTAGCAATGCTGTCAAGGCCATGGAGAGAGTGCAGTAGAAATACACTAAGGTGATACCAGGGATGTGAGGCTTTAGTTATGAGGAAAGACCAGAGAGATTAGGGAACAAAGAAGGTTAACAGAACTCTGATGACTAAAGAAGGTTAACAAAAGTGGCCTTGGCACTTAATTCTCCTTACATCAATGTATTGCTATTCCTCCTTCTCCCCCATAAGGATGGCATTGAGCCCGTGGGATATTCCATATTCCAGAATCATTCTGATAATGTTGAGGGGTTGTTGGTCCAAAAAATGTAGAGGTAGGGTGAGACTTTAGCACTGTGGCCAGGGGAATACAAGTCTTAATGAGAAAAACTGAAAATAATGGGATGAAAAAATATCTGTGAAGCCAGAAGTCACAAGCAAAGTGTGGAGACTGGAGGAGCAGCTGTGCCTGTTTTAAATGGGTCTAGTTTTCTCACAGTGCAGTTGTGAAGTAAGATTAGGAAATTCTGGGCACAGCACCACTGGGTGAATAGCGCTCCTTTTTAAGTGAGCCACATAGGCCTTGGGTGGGTGGATCATCAAAGCTGCCAAAAAGATTGAGGAAACTCGCATCTAGCACATCAACAGTGCATAAATGGCCTAATGCACTGAGCGCGAGTTTCCTTAATCTTTTTTAGTACAATAACAGTGGAATAACAGCCTCAGTTACATACAAACATACGAATTAAGAGCAGGAATAGGCCATTCGGCCCCTCGAGCCTGCTCTGCCATTTGATAAGATCATGGCTGATCTGATTGCAACCTCAACCCTACTTTCCCATCTACCTACTATAACCTTCGACACCCTTGTTAATCGGGAATCTATCTAACTCAGCCTTAAAAATATTCAATGACCCTGCCTCCACCGCTCTCTGGGGAAGGGAGTTCCACAGACTCACGGCCCTCTGAGAGAAAAAAATTCTCCTCATCTCCATCTTAAATGGGAGACGCCTTATTTTTAAACTGTGGCCCCTAGTTCTAGTCTCTCCCACGAGGGGAAACATCCTCTCAGCATCTACCCCTTCTAGTCCCCTCAGGATCTTATATGTTTCAATAAGATCACTCTTATTCTTCTACACTCCAGTGTATACAGGCCCAACTTGTCCAACCTTTCCTCATAAGATAACCTCCTCATCTCAGGAATCAGTCGAGTGAACCTTCTCTAAACTGCCTCCAAAGCAATTATGTCCTTTCTTAAATAAGGAGACCAAAACTGCAGACAGTATTCAAGATGTGGTCTCACCAATGCCCTGTACAACTGTAGCAAAACATCTCTACTTCCATTTGCCTTCCTAATCACTTGCTATACCTGCATACTAACTTTTTGTGATTCATGTACGAGGACACCCAGATCCCTCTGTACCTCAGAGTTCTGCAATCTCTCTCCATTTAAATCACATACTGCTTTTCTATTCCTCCTGCCAAAGTGGACAAGTTCACATTTTCCCACATTATACTCCATCTGAAAATTTTTGCCCATTCACTTAACCTATCTATATCCCTTTGCAGACTCTTTATGTCCCCTTCACAACTTACTTTCCTACCTACCTTTGTGTCATCAGCAAATTTAGCATCCATACATTCGGTCCCTTCATCCAAGTCATTGATATAGATTGTAAATAGTTGAGGCCCAAGCACTGATCCCTGTGGCACTCCACTTGTTACATCTTGTTAACCTGAAAATGACCCATTTATGCCTACTCTCTGTTTCCTGTTAGCTAACCAATCCTTTATCCATGCTAATATGTTACCCCCTACACCATGAGCTCTTATTTTGTGCAGTAGCCTTTGATGTGGCACATTGTCAAAAGCCTTCTGGAAATCCAAGTACACCACAGCCACAGGATCCCTTTTATCCATGTTACTTGTTACTTCCTCAAAGAACTCTAAGTTCTAAAGATAGTGAGGAAATCCAGGCCCATGACTTTGATCTTGCTGATGTAAGTTGGCTCATTCACCTACAGGAAGAATTGGTTGCAGCAATCTCCATGCCCTCGATATTAATCCCCTCCCTCCGGGTGGGAAAGAGTCGGGGGAAGAGGTTAAAGAGTTAAATACGGGAAACACGTCCCCAACATGCCGTGCACACGCCCGCCACCTTTTTTATGGCGGCAGATATTGAGATCTCTGTGGAGAGACGGGACACTTAATTAATATATTTAAATCAGGCTCCTATCAGTGCAATTGGGAGCCCGATTTAAAATTGATTGTTGCTGCACGGGTTTCCCAGGGGGCAGGAAACCTGGCAGTGAAAGGGAGGAGGGAGCTGCTGGCTCCACAAGGTAAATGCCTTTTTCAGCACTGCTTGTGGGCCAGGAAGAGCAGGAGTGCTCCCTCTTGCCCCTCAAGGAAGCCTTCGGCCTCCCCCAGCCCCGATCGCCATCCTCCCCCCTGAGCCCTCCCGATTGCCAACCTCTCTCCTTCCTCCCAAGTGTCGAGCTTTCTTCCCCTCCCAATCGCGGTCTCTCACTCCCCTCTCCCCCCTCCCGACCACGGCCTCTCTCCCCTCTTGATTGCCGGGGACCAACCCAAGGGTCACTGGCTGTGGCCTCTTGCCACTGGTGTTCCCTCCCAGCCGCCGGCCAGGCTGTCCATTTGGCTGGCTGCCGGACGGGAAACAGAGCTAAAAAATGTTAATGAGGTCCTGCCATTAAGTTCAGCAGGACCTTCATGTACCCAGCCCAGGATTCTTCAGTCACTTTTGGCCTTCCCCTCACCCTCCCTGCCTCCCCGGAAATATCGGGGCCCAGATTTCTGTTATAACATTCTGTCAGTATGTGGGGGGGGGGGGGGGGTAATAATAGTAGCAGGAAGAGAACATGGGCATGGAATGTAAGCCTTCAGAGTGCTAGCATGCATTGCAGGATGTGAGGGAAAGTGAAATGTGGAGTTCCACATGATCAAAAGAGCTGCTGAGCAGGTCAATAGCAGCAGTGACGTTGTGGCAAGTAGAAGCCAGAATGATGGTAGTGGGAAGTTGGAGAGGGTATTTTTAGAGAGGGAGCTGGGGGGTGTTTTTCTCTTTACATAGCACTGTTACCTAAGAAGATAGCCTTATATGCTTGTATCTGCACAAAGTTATTGCGTTATTTATTACATAATTCAGTCTGACACTCTTCCCAAGCTGTTTGTCATTTACTTTCATCTTGATTGTTTTGTGTATTCCGCACATCTGTTTGTATTTATTCAAACCAATAGAAAACCCATCTTGTGAACTCACCAAGTGATAAAATTGATCATTTGGAAGCAGCATCTGACTCTATCACACCTTATCCCACCTTATCACACATTCCTCTCTCCACAATTATATACAGGCTTTCTCTTGCATATAATCTGTCCATCTTTCTCACACTCATGGGACAGATTTTTGTCTTTAGCTCTTGGTTACAGCACAGAGACAACAATCGGGTGGGGAGAAATACATGTACATAACAGAGCCCACACAATTAATGCATTCATATCAAATTCCTTTGTTGTTTATTTTAAATGGGTAAGCATCTAAATTAATATAATGGACAAAATCATTTCCTTCAAACACACTAAGCATTTGTACCTTAATGTTCATGAATTATAAGTTCAATGTCTAAATACAAGCCATTCTCCCCCCACCCCCTCCCCCCACCATTCCATGGGTGAATTTTTGTCTTTGCTGCCTGGGCAATAATGTGGCAGAACGGATCACCTGCAAATAAAAGAAGCCTCACATCTGAACATAACCATTTCATTGAGTCATTTAAGAATGTATCAGACACCCAGCAATGTCTGTGGAAACTGTGGAAGAGTCCAGTATTTGCATTTGTACAGTGGTTCATGACTGCTTAATGGAATTGCAGTCCAGCGTAGGACCCATGGCAACTCCATGACCATCTGCTGTAGAACGCCCCATTGACCAAGGTTCTTAGCCCATTTGCAGTTTCTCTCATGAGGAAATCTAGAGGCAGGCTTTCACAACACTTCACTGCTGCCCACGGTGTGTCCCATGCTGATCACAGGACATGCCAAGGTGTGCACAGGTGCAGAGATGGCAAAGATGAGGGACTTGCCCCTCAGAACAATGCCACATCCATCTCACCCAGTCACCCTGTTCAAATGACTGCGTCAGATAACAATCAGGACCGTGTAAGGATCACACTATCCAGTTTATAAAACAAGTTGATCTAACTTACACCCCTCCAAATTACTGTATCGTACCCCTAGATATTGGGTAGCAAAAGTAAACTCCTGATCGTAAGGGATGCAGGTCCGCTCACAGGAGACATTAGTAACACTAGCACAAGAGAATATCCAAGGCAGGCTGGAGATTTTTAACAGTGGCCATTAGGTGAGAACATGGTTAAGCTTAGCTGTCATGGTCCACTTGGTTAATTAGCCCACCAGTAATCACAAATGCAGATTGGCTATTTGGGCAAGGTACAGTAGACCTTCTGGTGCCTGTGAAATTATTTTTATTTCTCCTGGGAGAGGAAAGAAAAGGGAACATTTTAAGGAAAATTAATACCAATAGAGATTTTCTTCCTATGAAGAAAGAACACAGGGAAACAACCATTTCTAGCATGATAAGCACTAGCAATATTTTCAAATAATTATTTTTAATGCCAGATGTCATCAGCACAGATGATACACTATCATTTTTATTTTTTAATCAACAATAAAGCAGACCAATCCCTAAACCAACAGGCCCAAGGTTCCAAAATATTTGTCTTTGTTACATTTAATAGTATATCTTTTGTTTTTACTTCTTTACATTACCTGAAAAAGAATGAATGGGTCTTTAAATTCCCAGTTCTGTCAGGTCATTTTCCCCTGGCTCACATTTAATTTATACATTGGTTGCCATAACAATTTTTTTATTAACTTCAACATGCCTAAATCTTGTTCTCGAACTTGAAAAACATTCAACTTCTTAGCCACTAGATGGCACTGCATTCAACATTTACATCTCACAAAGATTGTGAACAAAATTAGCTCTGAGAGTATGTGAGAATTCAACTTCGTAATGATTTGCAAATTGTTTTCAATTTATACTTTCTGAAGTAACAAAAAAAACATATAATTAAAAGATTTAATTTATCACAACTCCAAAAAATAAACAGCAAACTTATACTTTTCATGTAGAAAAACACCCCGATTCACTTCACAAAGGAGAAAAGAAAGATATCGAGCTCGTGGGGTTGGGAGAGGTGAGAAAAGGTATGGCCGCACCAGTAGATTTTGAGAAGGTGTTTAAAGGCACGGATAGAGGACGTTAGATAAAGGAGTTTAAGGAGGGAGTTCCAGAGGGTACAACCAAGACAGTTGAAAGCTCTGCCACCAGTGGTGGAGTGGAGGGATAGGAGAGATGTAAAGAAGACAAGAGCTAAAGGAAACAAAGGCTTGGGCTGGATAATAACAGTTGAGCATAGTCATGAATGTAGGGTGAACTGAGGCTTTGGAGGGTTATACAGATAAGTAAAATCGATGCAATGGGAGATATGGAGCCAGTGTAGGTCAGAGAGGATTGGAGTGATGGGCAAGCGGGATTTTGTGTGGGACAGGAATCAGATGGTCGAATTTTGAACAAGTTGGAATTGGTGGAGGATGGAACTTGGGAGACCAGAAAAGATGGTGTGAGAGAAATTAAGTCCGCAGGCGACAAAAGCGAGGGTAAGGGTATAGGCCGTGATAGGAGTTAGGCAGGTAATGTTGTGAAGGTGGAAGTAAGTGCTATTGGTGGTGGCTAAGATGTGAAATTTGAACCTGAACTCTGGGTCGAGTAGGAAATCAAGGTTTCGGATTGTCTGTTGCAGCCTGGATGAATAGTAGGAGAGGATGAAGGCACAGTTGCAAGGTTATGGAGTTTGTACGATGGAGTTTGTACAATGCTTTGACATTCCTGATGTTCGATTGAGGAAAATTTTGGTTCATCCATGACTTGATGTTGGACAGGCAGCCTGACATAAAATGGATAGTTGTGGTGTTTGAGGAAGTGGCGGACAGATAGAGTTGCATATGGAAACTGCTCTGGTGTCTATAGATGATGTAATTGAGGGGAAACATACAAATAAGGAAAAGGAGCAGGCCAAGGATGGAGCCGTAGGGGATACCAGAGGTGATCGTGTAGGGTAGAAGGAGAAGCCGTGCAGGAGATGTGCTGGTTGCAATGAGACAAGTAGTAGTGGGACCATGCAAGGCAGTCTAATGGAGGTAGATCAGACAGGAGATACAATGAAACAGAATAACTTGAATGGTCATGTTGAATGCCATGGAGAAATTAAAGAGGACAATGCACTGTGGTTGCAACCCTCAGACTTTGACCAGGGTGGTCTTGATCCTGTGGATGGAAACCAGACTGAAGGGATCAACTTGTTGGAGGGGTCAGCACAGAGTTGGTAGGCAACAACATTCAAGCATCTTGGAGAAGAAAGGGAGGTTGGAGATAGGGCTTTTTAAGTGTGGGGGGTGGGGGGCGAGTGATCCTTTCAGTTTTGAAAGGTATGGGGATAAATCTGAGCAGAGAGAACCATTTACAAATTTGACGAGCATAGGAGCAAGGATGTATAGTTGATTGGTCAGGAGCTGAATAACGAGGGGATTAGAGGAGTAGGGGGTGGGTCTCAAGGAGGGACAGTGGGAGACAGGAAGAAAATACAAAATAATAAAGGGTTGGAGTGGGGTAGTTAAGGGATTGGGGATGAGGAAAGTGGCTGCTGAAGCATCTACACAGATCATCTCAATCTTGAAAATGAAAAAGTCCGTAAGTTCTTCAAACTTGGAGTTGGAGGCAGGGGTGGAGGGAGTGGGTGAAAAGAGTTGGACGGAACAGTTTATTGCTGAGAAGAGGAGTCTGGGATTATCCTTACCCTCAAGCATGATGCTAAACTTGAAGTTTTGGTAATGGAGGGGGACAGATTGATGAGGTCAAGGCAGATCCGACTGTATATGGTCAGGCCAATCATGCAACAATTCGCTCAAGTACACGGCCCACAGACATAAGAGTACAAAAGTTACACAAGGTTAACATCTTTGCTAAAATAGAGGACAAAGTAATGTCATATGAATGTGTTGCACATCTTGCACACCATAAATTGTAGGCTGATGACTGGCTAGATTACCAGAGATTGAAAACATACCCTGCTGGAAATTAGATTGCACAACCAGTCCACCAGACAGTGAGTGATTCTTATATTTAAAATAAAATCCATTTTTGCCATGACTCTAAATGTAATTGCAGACTTCACACTCATCATTATTAGAAAAGGAAACTTGCAATGGGAGATGTAAGGTAGCATCAAATATGAAGTGGGCAGTGGAACGTTAAAGAGAAATAAGCAGTAGCATGAACATGAGAATGCTCAATTGAGACAGTAACCGGGTGGCCTGGAGATTCCAATTTGGGCACAATCGGCATTTGGACGTAAATTGCGCCGGCGCATTTTAGGCCGAGTTACGCCGAGTTTACGCTAAAATGCCTTAACATAATCATAAACATCAAATCTGCCATGAATCAGCGCAATCCGGCAGCTTAACATAGCCGAATAGTTTTTTTTTGCAATCAAAAATATTCATTGATGTATTTATGCAGCAAGACCTAACAACATTAAGGCTTGGGCTGATAAGTGGCAAGTAACATTCGCCAGACAAGTGCCAGGCAATGACCATCTCCAACAAGAGAGAGTCTAACCACCTCCCCTTGATATTCAATGGCATTACCATTGCCGAATCCCCCACCATCAACATCTTGGGAGTCACCATTGACCAGAAACTTAACTGGACCAGCCACATAAATACTGTGGCTACAAGAGCAGGTCAGAGGCTGGGTATTCTGTGGCGAGTGACTCACCTCCTGACTCCCCAAAGCCTTTCCACCATCTACAAGGCACAAGTCAGGAGTGTGATGGAATACTCTCCACTTGCCTGGATGAGTGCAGCTTCAACAACACTCAAGAAGCTCGACACCATCCAGGACAAAGCAGCCCGCTTGACTGGCACCCCATCCACCACTCTAAACATTCACTTCCTTCACCACTGGCGCACTGTGGCTGCAGTATGTACCATCTACAAGATGCACTGCAGCAACTCGCCAAGGCTTCTTCGACAGCACCTCCCAAACCCGTGACCTCTACCACCTAGAAGGACAAGGTCAGCAGGCACATGGGAACAACACCACCTGCACGTTCCCCTCCAAGTCACACACCATCCCGACTTGGAAATATATCGCCGTTCCTTCATCATCGCTGGGTGAAAATCCCTACCTAACAGCACTGTGGGAGAACCTTCACCACACGGACTGCAGTAGTTCAAGAAGGCGGCTCACCATCATCTTCTCAAGGGCAATTAGGGATGGACAATAAATGCTGGCCTTGCCAGTGAAGCCCACATCCCATGAACAAATAAAAAAAATGTAATTAAGAGTGATAACCTGGTGCAGTTTTATTAATACAGCTGCAAATGGGTTTATCACTAAAAAATAAGCATTTTTAATAAAAGTGTCCAGTCCTCTGCCTATGAGTAACTTGATTTTAAATCACTGAAAATGACTCAAAACAACTATACTGAAGCATTTACTACTTTGGTCGGTATATACTAGTCAGTTTCTTAATAAATTAATATGTTAAATGCATTTAAACCATGCCTAATAGTGCCTTTGCGCCTAAGAAAAGAAGCTTAATTTTAAAAACCTCCTCGAACAGCCACAGGCGGGCGTAATCGGCGGAAACTCACCATCCTCGCTGTTTCGAGTGGGGGGGGTGTGGCCAGTTTTGTGGGCAGGGCTAGTTTGAGCGCCTTTTTTTTTAGCCAGCGCCAAAGATCGCAGAAACTCAAATTATGCTGGGCACAGATTAAGGCCAGTGTAATTTGAAATTCCACTATGTTTTGTGCTGATTCAGCAGGATTGCGCTGAAAAAGCCAGCTCAATCTAACGGACACTCTGGGCCATTATACATAATTTACAGCAAAAACACAGACAAAAAAGTTCACAAACCACTCAGAATACACATAATTCAAAACCTCACCAACTGCATCATTCTAGTAAATTTAATAGTAAAAACATCAAGTCATACTGTAAATAGTTATAGAGGATCAATGTCTACAGTTCTGTCAACACACATCAAATATCTTATCGCCCATTAGACCTGCCATGCTTACTCCTGTCTCTGAAGAAAGAAAAATCTTCCAAAATGTCAAAATAAAAATATAGGGGGTATTTTTTCTGTCTCCTGACTGCCCCACCATATCACGTAGTACCTGTTTCGCACGAGCCTGACTTGTACTTTGCTGAACCTGGCCATACTTCCAGCTGTTTTACACATTATGAGCAAGCGCCAGGCAGGACTACTGCTTCAGATTTGATGCTTGCACAAAAGAGGGGGGTGAGAAGTTGTGCACTGCTGCACTACTTTAAAGGCCTGCACCAGCATAATGGGGAAAGAGAATTTGGTACCAATGGCTACTGTTTGTGCCAGCAGCTAAGTCCCCTGAATCAACACCGGGCAGTCCTATAGAAGCTAAGAATTTGTCCTCTTGCTGAACCAATGAACATCTAGATAAAAAAGGGAACATTGCTGACTACCCCTTTAAGTATCCCTTGATCTAAAGGTGCAGCCTAGCAACTGCTTGAGACCAGTTTCCATGGGTGTATTTCCAGTCACATGACCAGCCAACATTAACCCCAGGAAATGACACATTTATGTGGAGAGACCAGAGAAACTGGGATTGTTCTCCTTAGAGCAGAGAAGATTAAGGGGAGATTTAATCGAGGTGTTCAAAATCATGAAGGGTTTTGATAGAGTAAATAAGGGGAAACTGTTTCCAGCGGTAGAAAGGTCAGTAACCAGAGGACACAGGTTTAAGGCAATTGGCAAAAGAGGCGACATGAGGGAAACATTTTTTACATAGTGAGCTGTTATGATCTGGAATGCGCTGCCTGGAAGGGTGGTGGAAACAGATTCAATAAAACTTTCAAAAGGGTATTGGATAAATAATTGAAGGGGGATAATTTACAGGGCTATGAGGAAAGAGTAGGGGTGTGGGACTAATTGGATATTTCTTTCAAAGAGCCAGCACAGGCACGATGGGCCAAATGGCCTCCTTTTGTGCTGTATCCTTCTATGGCTCCAGTCTATGAATTCACTTCCACCTCATATAAATCCTATTTAAATGCCTCTGCCTGCTTCATTTGACCCCAGGAATCATGTGTAAGAGGGGCAGAGACCTGGCATTCCAGGCCTCCATCCCATTTTGTATCCATAATGCCACTGGGAATTGGCACGCAGGAACGTCATGGACAGGAAAAACACTCCCATAATCTCTTATCCAGTGAATTCAACCTATCTACATTTGCAGCATTTTCAATTAGCAGTGGTGCCTGCATCACTACTGACCGAATATAAATAGGCCCAAGTCATGCTGAAGAATCAGCTACAGCTGGAAAAGAAAATGCAGCAATAAAAAGTCAAATTCTCAACAAAGAGAATTCAAAAGAAACAATAGAATGTCTTCAATACTAACTTCAATTCATTCCTAAATAAACAAAATAATTTGCTTTAAAAAAAAGAAACAGTGAAAAGGTCCAATCACCATGTACAAATCAGTAGAAAAGAAAGTCATGCAAAGAAAGAGGGAGAGAACTTTGGCAAGGAAAGAGAAAAAAACTGTGGCTCCAGTTTATTAAATTAATTCTGTAATTTCCGCAAACGGCAATTGATACTAGCTCAATTGCCAAATTTAAATCTGAGATAGATAGCTTTTTGGCAATCAAAGGTATTAAGGGATATGGGCCATAGGCAGGTATATGGAGTTAGATCACAGATCAGCCATGATCGTATCAAATGGCGGAGCAGGCACGAGGGGCTGAATGGCCTACTCCTGTTCCTATGTTCCCTATGTTTCCTAATTTCTGTAGTTTAAATCAGAATGCTAATTTGCTAATGATTTCCATGGCATTTGGCAACAAATAGAAACCTATTCATATAACAACACTTGGGTGTTTAAGCCAAATATCTTGCAATAAAAAGACATAAAAATAATTGGAAGAAATATTAGCCAGGAAATACTTTCACACAACGTATATTCAGCTATAACTGGTAATTCATAGAAATAATGAAGGAAAAGCTTTACTAAAATCACATGGAATGCAATCACTGTATTTTGCTGAAAATAAAAACCCAGTCACCTCCAAAGAAATCTTTCCTGGTCCTTTACCTTCCAACATTGGGAATTGATATTTAAATACAGATAGAGAAAGAGAACTATTCTCCCGTGTTCCTTCTAAATCGTTACTGCTTTATTAGTGATTGTTGTTACTGGCAATCGCACAAAGCTACAGTGTTAATATGATAACAGAAAGAAAATACGGAGAGGGATTCTTGTACTGATTTTACTTTGAATACTTTTGCCTGGGTTTTTCTTGGAAAGTTTGCTGTTTAAAATTTCAGACCCAGAGAAACAAGTCCAAGCTTCTTAGGGGTAATTTTCTGACTTGGGGGAGCCTTCACTGTTGAGAGTGCGTAATAGAAGTTCGGGCTCACTGTGCATGATTTCTGACCATTAATCTGAACAGTTGGAACTTCATGCAAAGTGCCCCTGAATTCCTCACGTGTTATTAGTTGGAAAAGCTCCCCACTGGGAGCACAATGTCAAAATGTTTTTACTTGTTAGATTTGGAGTGGCTTCAGAATGTATTTATGGAAACTGATCTTCGGAGATAGCGGGCGATAGTGAATCAGCAACCCTATTTACACCCTATCATTGGAAAAGGAAATGGAGCAATGTGTAAAACAGGCAGCCGATTCACTATCGCCTGCCTTGCGTTATTGCCAAAAACCAATTTACCTCCATTCTCTCACCATGCATTTATACTGTAGTTACAGATCAGAGACTGGCAGTAATTGATTACAGCTAAGCGGTATCTTGTTTATACTGCCTGGCTTAAACTGCAATCCTCCTGCCCAGGGGATAACTCTTCACACGTTTGATTACATGTATACAGAACTGCCCTCCCAGCGGTTGAAATTAAATTTAAAACCGAGAAATTACTGTTGACATTATTAGTGGACTAATGTTTAAAACATTCGTGTGACAACATTCTGTGTTATTTTAGCGAAAGCATTAACCCATTTAAAATAAATGGATTAAAAACAGTGGGCAGAGGAATATCACCAGTAATAACGACTGGGTTTAAGTGTTTTCATAATGTTGGCAGGAGTTAAATCAACTGCAGCACTGGACTTAAACTAACCTGGGACTGCCTCCTCCAAGAGACTTTGCACCACTAGGATCCAGGGTCGGGTCAGGTCGGGTCAGGCTTCAACTCAAAAGTTACACTGTAATGCAAGTTAGCATTGCTGGGAAGCAGAGACTGCTTCAAATCAAAGCTAAAGTTGCAGTATAAACACTGTAGTTACTGTAAGATTTGAAATTTTTGCCAGTTACAAAAGTTTGGTAACTTCAAAGGATGGACAGAAGGAGCATTATACACACTGCACAAAAATATAGCTGGAAAAAGATGAAGCTTTTCACTAGACCAAATTATTTACTCAAGTATGTTTGGTCCTTCTTTTGGAGACTCTGGACATTTCTAAATTTCATATGTAATTAACAATTGTAGAACACACAAAGAGCTGCACTTATGATTGACAGGGGGGAGGGAGGGAGAGGGTCAGAGGGTGAAAGGTTAAAAATAACCAAACCCCAATGCACTGTGAACGGGCTTGCTTTCGTTTTAATGTCGCGGGTTTCAGGGCGTCTGAGTGACCCACTCTGGAGAGGCGGGTCCCTAATTATAATAAGTAAATGAGGTTCCATTCCTGATATTTTAGCAGCCATTTAAATTTAACGCTGGCCGGCCAGATTTCCCAGAACTCAGGAAATCCAGCAGTTAAAGGGAGGCGGGAGACGCCGGATCAGGCAGGCAGGTCTTTTCCAGCATTTCCAGCACTGCTTGTAGGGCCGGAGGAGCAGGCAAATCTTCTGCCGCGATCAGCAGACACCACCCACCCCCCCAAACCCGTGATCTCTCCCGGTCCCCCTTCCCTCCTGATTGCCGGTCCGACCACCCTCTCACCAACGCGCGATCTCTCCCGGCAACCGGAAAACATAGAGGGGGAGTTGGAGCGACAATCGGGAGGGAGGGGGGACCGGAAGAGATCGCGGGTCAGTGTGGGGTGGGGGATAGGACCGGCAATCAGTGGGCAGAGGGTACTGGGAGAGATCGCGGGTTGTCAATCTGGCTGGCTGCCAGGCGGGAAACGGAGTAAAAAAACGATAAAGAGAGTCCAGCCGTCAAATTCAGCAGGACTTCTGCCTCCCCAGCAGTTCCGGGTTTCCCTCCCGCAAACATGCTCCCCTGCTCCCTCCCTGCCTCCCCGTAAATATCGGGGCCACAGTGTTGAACAATAAAGTAAAGGCTCAAATATAAACCTGTTTCAACATTCCTTGGATTATTTGTTCATCGCACCACAAGAATGATTAAATTCATTATTCAAAAGTCAGAAAATTAAGTAATACATTGCATTTTGGATCAATTTTTATTTTCTGCCCCTTTGTCTTCATAATATTTTAATTTACAGATTTAATTTCATATATGGGGGTGAATTTTCTTGGGGTTTCTCCAGCCCCATTACCATAACTTCAGTGGAAACCTGGCTTACATGTTAAAAACGGCGTTTTCTCCGAATTTCTGCCGAAGTTACATTGGCGGAATGGGTGACGTCCAGAGGAAATTCACCTCCACAGAAACTGATGTATATAATTCCAGTCATATGCATCTGTAGTATTAATCAAAAGCCAACAAAAGATGTTTTGTGTTGTACATTTAAATGTCCAAATTGGTGTGTCTGACAAAAGTCAAACAATATTATATTTATTGTATGTAATTATTCTCAGCTGAATCAATAGAGGGAGATAGCTGTTTGGAAAAGTGAGGTATCTGGCCAACTTGAAGTCACATCAAGTAAATCATACTGTCTAAATTTGAATGAGTTATTGCTTTATAGGCTACAGTTAGCTGTTAGTTCTTTAGCCACATCAGAGTCCAACCATTGAATTACATACATGCAATAAAATTACTTGTCTCAAAGTCCATTCAGAGTTGCACTGGTATACTCATGGGCATAGAAAATAAATTGTGAAAGAAAAGATGGTAATCTTTGACTCTGACCACATTCCTATGTATCCCACTCACTAATTGGCAGCCTCTAGCACTGGGTTGCGATAGTTCTTTACCTCTGAGAGGAACAGAAAAGAGGGCAGTTCACTGAGACATCACAATGTGTGACAGTGTCCTATTCAACCATAAATCTCCTATTCTTTATTTTTAAAAATGTATTTTCCACCTACGCAGAACACTGCACTCATAATGAGTTCAAAGTCTAGTCTTGAATGATGTTAAAGTTGGGTTTTGCCTCAGCTGCCAGACAGAGCAGTAGGGCACTTCACTGCAGGTGGAAAGAACCTCCCCACCCCGCTCCCCCAGTCCTGTCCTGCCCAGTAGGGACACACTTCCTGAGAATCAATTATAAAGCAGTACTGATGACAGATTTCAAGAAGTCTGTGACCCAGACTGCAGTCCTGCTGAGTGAAGGAGCAGGAATGGTAGCTAGAGACAACACTGAATGGACTGAAGAAGATGAGAATAGAGGAAGTACGTAGTCAATATAATTTAAGATCAATAAATGGATTGCAAAAGTGACTGCTTGACTGGATAGTTAAAAGAAATGGAGTGGATGTAATATATATGGATTTTCAAGAAGTGTTCAATAAGTTATCTCACAAGAAGCTTGTTAGAAAAAATTCAGGTATATGTTATAAAAGGAAATATAGCAACATAAATAGAAAGTTGTCTGGTGGACAGGAAACAGAGTTAGGGTGAATGGATGTTGCTCTGTGTACCAAGGGGTTGGTGCTGGGTTCTTTTTTTTGTTCTTGATGTATATACATTGATGATTTGGACTTGGGTACAAGGAACACAGTTTCAAAATTTGCTGATGACACAAAAGTAGGGGGTTTGGCAAACATTGAGGTGGGCTATAAAAGGCTTCAGATGAGCAGAATGAGCAGACAGTTGGCAGATACAATTTTGATGTGGACACGAGTGAGATAATATATTTTGGGAGGAAAAACAAGGAACAGGAATATACACTCAAATGGAAAGATACTGAAGGGTATGGATGAACAGCCATCTAGGGGTTCACATACATAATGCCTGAAAGTGCGAGTGCAGGTAGATAAAGCCATAAAAAAGGTCAATAGCTTTCTGGGTTTTATAAGTAGGGGCATAGAGTACAAGAGTAAAGAAGTAATGATGAATTTGTACAAACTATTGGTTCGGCCACAATTAAAGAACTGTGTACAATTCTGGGTGCCCCATTATGGACAGGACATCAAAGCCACAGAGAATCTACGATGTAGATTCACCAGGATGATGCCAGGGATGGGAAACTACAGTTACGAGGAGACACTGTGGTTATTTTCACTGGAGCAGAGAAGGCTAAGAGGGGATTTAATAGATCTTTTGGAAATCATGAAGGATTTTGAGAGAGTGAATAGGGAGAGATTATTTCCCCTGATTGGGAGGTCAGGACAAGAGAGTCATTTTAAAATTGTCACTAAGATTGTAAGCAGAGAAGATAGGAAAAATTCCTATACACAGAGGGTTGTTGGAGCATGGAGTGCTTTGCCAGAGGGAGTGGTTGAGGCAGAGACCATTGCATCTTTTAAGGGAAAATTGGATAAATATTTGAAGCAGAGGAACACACAGGGCTAAGGGACAGCAGGGCTGTGGGATTAATTTTGGATTGCTTTAGCTTGTGCTGTAAACATTGACGGTTTTATCCCACTATCCATTCTGACACACTGTAACACATATCATCTAAAAAAAAAATCAAGTCATATTTAGAAATGAGTTAAGTCGTGTGCAAATTCTTCCCTTGTTCTCGTTTGTTGACTTTACACCTATTGATTAGGTGAATGAAGGAAAAGTCCCTTCTTTTTGTTTTTAATTTATATTTTTGTTGGTTTTGTGTTAATCAAAGTAAAGAATATCAGTCCAACCCTTTCCCACTTTTGCCACCATGAAACTATCCTAAGTCAGATAAAGCACAAAGAAGTAAAATTCCCTTTGTTTCCCCTACTATGTGCTGTGTATTATGTTACACCAGCCATCCTTATATTCTGTCTGAATCAGATTACCAATTTAATGTCAGCTTGTTAGTAATTGTGAGCTGCAGTCAGCAGTTACTTGTTGTGGGCCCATGCTGAATGGGAACTGGATTAAAACCATCCAATTTATTTTCTTATGCCCTTGCAGCCGGGAGAAATAGCTGTCATCCTATCACCCTATCAGTCTGATGTCAGGACAATGTGTCAGTCTACTGAGCTAACCAGTTTTATTACTAATGATGGGATGAAGTACAGACTGGCAGAGTTGGAGGGCTGAAGGGAGCAGAGGGAGACATGTGGGTATATTTTGTCCAAAGCATTGTTAAAGTTAAGGTTAGGGTTTTCTCTCCACCAACAGAAAAAATAAAACAATCAGTTAGGTTTGAATCATAGAAGTGTAGATGTAGATAGACAGTTTGCTTGGCTATCCTTAACTTTCCCCTCTGTGATTAAGGTGGGTGAATTCCAAATAAAGCAGTTTTATTTAAGATGTGCAGACGATGGGCAAAATGTTATTTTCTGATGCTTATTGATAAACTATCAAAATTAAGCCAACATGAAATTTTAGTTGAGGTAAAAAGCCAGCTAAGTGTTTGTATTCTTGCCTGCAATCCTTGAATCCCTCTCAAAACACAAAAATTTTCTTAGGAAAGGACCGGAGAAAACAGCAAACAAATGCAAATGAAATATTCCTATTTGGATCAAATTCAATCTTTGTTTATATTTTGAACCCTATTTCAAGGTAGAGGAACGGAGGGATCTGGGGGTACAGGTACATAAATCACTAAAAATAGCGACGCAGTTTAATAAGGCCATAAAAAAAGCAAACAAAGCACTGGGGTTCATTTCCAGAGTGATAGAATTGAAAAGCAAGGAAGCTATGTTAAACTTGCTTAGAACCTTTGTTAAACCAGACTTAAATACTGTGAACAGTTCTGGTCTCCATGTTATAAAAAGGATATAGAGGCACCAGAGAAGGTGCAAAAAATATTTACTAGGATGATACCAGAACTGAGAGGTTATACCTATCAGGAAAGATTGAACAGGCTGGGGCTCTTTTCTCTAGAAAAGAGAAGACTGAGGGATGACCTGACAGAGGTCTTTAAGATTATGAAAGGGTTTGATAAGGTAGACGTTGAGAAGATGTTTCCATGTGTGGGGGAGATCAGAACTAGAGACCATAAATATAAGATAGTCACTAAGAAATCCAATGGGGAATTCAGGAGAAACTTCTTTACCCAGAGAGTGGTTAGAATGTGGAACTCGCCACTACAAGGAGTAGTTGAGGCAACTAGCATAGATGCATTTAAGGGGAAGCTAGATAAACACATGAGGGAGAAAGGAATAGAAGGATTTGTTAGTAGGGTTAGGTGAAAAGGGGTGGGAGGAGGCTCATGTGGAGCATAAACACCAACATGGACCTGTAGGGCCAAATGGCTTGTTTCTGTGCTGTACATTCTATGTAATTCTATGTATTTCATCTTCCCCATCAGATGGCCACTGCTGCTATGTCTTTTTTGGCTGAGGGGGTTGGACAGTCTAGATCAGCACTTTCAAAGCTTTTTGTCTTGCTGGGCCAAATGGACATTTACCAAGGAGCCTCAAGGGTCACATTTAAAATTTAAACCCATGTTTCCATTAACTTGCATACATCAAGTTGCAGATACTAACCTTGATGATCAAATTTATGACTTATTTACCAGTAAGGCAACATTGCTAAAAACAGCCTTTTCTAAACTTCTAGGCCCACAAAATTCCTTCAGCATAAACCAGCAAAGAAGAAATATAAGTGCAAATGGGGTTGACCTGCCTGTGTTTTGAGGGCTGGATTCCCAGGGCCTGAGGGCCACATGTAACCTGAATATATTCAGTTTGGATATCCCTGGTCTAGACCAGATGTATTTCCACAGTCAGTGACGACGTTGCTACATCATTGGCTTTAATACAGGCCTTGTTAGCATTTCCTTCTCAGTAAGGTGAAATGTCCCACCACTTAAAGTCTTTCATCCAGAGCCAGAGTGAAAGACTCACCCACTGAGGAGATTCAAGGTTGAATGATGTTTGAGACTGGGATTTAAATTGAACCCTCTGAATGGGAGGTACCAGATCACTGCTCAGATTAACAATGTATTATACATTAAGTAGTAGATGTTGTCTCGCACTAATGGCATAGAAAGGTTTGCAAAGTCTATCCAGTATCAACAGAGTTAAATAGCCAGCAATAGTTACACAACTTGCAATAGTTACACAGCTTGCCCTACTTTTTAGGGCTCTTTCTGAAAACCAGCTTGATTTTTTGGCACAAAATGTTAACCACAGACCCTTTTCTTAAGATGTTTTAAATTCTTTACCACTTTGTATAATAATATCTCTTCATAGCAGTTCTGTTATTTTGCAAGATGGACGTCTTCTTATAAAGTCAACTCACCAAAACCATTTTTATTTTAAATATTGCAAAACTTAATCCCTCATATGGCATTATATCAAATAATTTTTTAAGATGAATGGCTTACATCTTTTGGTAGTTATAAATCTTTGGAATCATTCCTGTCTTTCCCAGTCTGTGGGCTCCTTATTTTTATTAAATGTTGAAAACCGCATGACTTAATATCATAAGCTTGCTCACAATAACTGACTCACAACTGAGTCATGTAGCAGCAGGCTAGAAAAACCATATCATCGATTTATAGGAAGGAACTTTCAAACAATTTCAGTGTACGTAATGCTGGAGAAAATTTTATATAAAGTTTATTTCTTTCACTAATTAATGTATCTTGAACATTTCTTTTTCACATGTAAATAAATGTAGTCTACAATTTTCCAACCTGATGTCAATTATTTTGGCTTATTTATGATAGTGTGAATATGAACTTACAGTGATAGACAATTTCCATTAAGGAAAGCTGTTAAAAATAATTGTTAATCCCTGGGATACCCTCCAATGCATAAGAATTAGGTTCCTTTAGTGCTATCCAAAACTGCCATTAATGCATTAGGGGTTTTGTTTACACATCTGGATCTTGCTGTTTAATTATTTTGAAGACAAAAAATGATATCCGCATGATAACATTTCGACTTATGCTTTTTCAAATTGACAGATAAAAGGTGTCATTAATATCCCATCTCCATTCTTGCTGTTATAATATTTGATTCTCTATGTATAAATAGTTGAAGTTCATGTGTTGCACAATAGGGTGGAGTAGCTGCAGTGACAACCCTTCTGGTATCATATTTGTTTTTTATTGTAAAACCTATAAAGTCTAAATATTATAAATTGCAAAAAATATCCTTTCTTATGCTCAGCACAGTTGTAGATTGAGAATGAGGCAGCAAGCAGCCTTTAATCAGTATTACAATGAATTTCTAGCATCCTTCGATTACTGAAAAAAATATTAAGAGTCACAACTTAAAATCTTTCTGCGGAAAACAACTTCAGACCTGCATCAAGAGTCATTTCAAAAAGCTGCTACTGACTTCTGTAGTGGGCATGCCACATCATTTCCAAAGTTTCTGAGGACACTAAACAATATGGTAATTTCTTGGTAAATCTCAGACTAAAGGTTGCCTGAAGGCATTTAAGTAGGGGTGTAGATAAAGATATAAAATCTTCTGGAGGACTGAGGCCATGATCCCCTGAAAACAATGATCAGATAATTGCACATTAAATATGCATTTTCTTACACTTTAAGGTAGTTATCATTTTTAAGGAGGAAGTTCTTATTCTTGGAGAGACGGCACATGAAAAATAACTTTCACATCCACGTGTCATAACGTTTTGGAAAAGAAAGTGCAGGTATGTACTTATATTGCTACAGGCAAGCTGCACCCCTTTCAAGTACTGAAACAAAATGTCCTGGAAAGGAGCCATGCACGTGGGTGTGGAACTGATATAAAATTATCATCTCCAAAACTTTTGGAAATAGTTAAAACTCTCAGCATTCTGTCTGCATGTCCCAAAATATCCAATATAAAAAATTACTAGAAAAAGGAGACTCTTCCAAAAATATTAGTAAGCTAGAAAAAAAGGAATGCTACATCCGTCTTTCGGATGAGACATTAAACCAAGGCCCCGTCTGCTCTCTCAGGTAGAGGTAAAAGATCTCATTGCACTATTCAAGGAAGAGCAGGGGAGTTCTCCCCGGAGTCCTGGCCAAAATTTATCCCTTAACCAACACATAAAAACAGATTATGTGATCATTATCACGTCGTTGTTTGTGGGACCTTGCTGTGTGCAAATTGGCTACGTTTCCTGCATGGCAACACTGACTGCATTTCAAAAAAGTACTTCATTGGCTGTAAAGCGCTTTGGGTCATCTCGATGTAGTCAAAAATGCTATATAAATGCAAGTCTTTCTTTCTTTTGGAAAGTTTAATTCATATTTATTTTAACATTAACACTATCAGCTCCAACAAGAAACAGTACATTTGAATGTTTAAAACAATATTGATAGACACTGTCTGGCAGGAGAGCACTGTATCACTCTGCTCAATCTGTTTGAAAAGTTAAACATGTGTAAACGGTGGTACAATGCAGATCAAAAGTGCTGATAGACTACTTGTCCATGTTTAGTGCTGCTTTCAGGATTGCCACGATCCAAAGGTGGATTCAAGGAAATTAGCCAAGACCACTGTCTAGACACCTGGATTTTCCGATCAGATGCCAGCCTGACCAGACGTGGAGCAGAATGAGACTCATGCCCATACTATGTAATGAGCACTGACCTCACAATAATTCCCAGGGTTGGCAAGCTCATCTACTGTCAGGTGGAAAATAGTGTGCAGTTGCAGGCCTGTGGGAGCTTAAAGGGCTAGCCATCAACTCAGCAGTTATTGCTACACCAAGGAAATTACCAAGTAAAAATGTCTATGAGATCAGCTACAGGGCAGAAAGCCCGCTACTTTATCGATTGTGCAGCTTCTGAAACATTTGCATGGAATGGCCTTTTTTCTGTGCTGTACATTGTATGGAATTCATCTAACCCAATCAGTCCTGTGGCAAGAGATTGGACAGCGGAGAGAAGCTTTCTTTGGAACCGTAATGCAGGGCCCCAAAGAGATTTGTTCAGGCCCAGTGGAGAGAAGTGGCCAGGGCAGTCAGTGCCAACTCTAACATCCCATGCACTGCCATTCAATGCCCCAAATGGTTTAATGACTTTACCAGATCAGGAATGGTAAGAGAAGTCAGCCACAGCTTCATTGCTTCTAATAAGTATGTCTGCCACTTTCAATGACAGCTCCTAACACTGTATTAAAGTTTGCTTACCATGAATGCTCATGAGATAGTGCAGTACCCTTTGTCCCCAAGCCTTCACCTGGAATGTTCCTTCATTCACATCCTTACTTGCATTCACCCCAGAAATGCCTGACCTGATATGTAATTGCTTGTTGCAATCTACTGTTATTACACCCATTATGGGCCGCATGCTGCCACCTGGGTCTGACTGCATATCATTGGAGGGAACGATAATTCCTATATTTTGCATTCTTTTTCAAGGAGAAGACAGTCCATAATAGTTGAAAGAGAGGTGCAATTCAAGTACACCCACCACCCAAACCTCAGACCCTGTATGAGGAGTAAGTATTATTAATCCTGGAGAGGGAGACAATAGGAGGAAGGGTGGGGGGGTCAGAGGTAGGGATATAGGAGAGCATGTGCTGATTGAATGTTCATCATGGCATTGTGCTTCTCTTCCTATTCTACCCATACTATAACCCTCATGTCACTCCAACTGAAAGTGATGTGAGCTGCGCTCCTTCGGAGACCATTCTAATCTCTCTTCCTGTTCTCCTCTTCTAATTGTACCGAGGCAAGAAAGCACATGCTCCTTCAGCCCCTAGCGATACCAGCACTTCACAGCATGCACCTTCATTCATTCTATCCTTCTCAAGCACCAGCTCTGAGACAGTTAGCCCAGGGCAGTTAGAGAGTAACCCAGAGAGGAGTGCGCTGAATGACACAATAAGCAGGACTAAGCATAAACAGCCCGAAGCAGAAAGCACGAGGAGGAAAACATTGTTGGCCAGAAAGTCAGGAGCCATAACTGCAGAGAATAGTCATGGCCTTTCAGGCCCATCCTGAGATTCCTCTTTTAGGATCGAAGAACAGGGGCACATTTAATTGCCTTAAAATGTATGCATTACTGCAGCACCCAGATAAGGAAGCATTCACTTACACAATACAATGCTGATCCACTGGTCACAAACAAACTGCATATTGAATGATTGGAAACATTTCCTTTTGATGTAGGTGGTGACATTGAGCAAGGGAGCAGGTGTCACTGCCTGGGTTCAATCTGTGACTCCTTGGGGTTTCAGGAAACTCGCCACTCTAAAATTGCAGTGACCTTTCATGGTACAACTACAGGTAATTACATTAAATTGCTTGCTCTAGCAAACAATGCATCTCATAACTTGATTATTGCACCTATTCTTAGCTGATTGGCTAATGTTGGTGATCTACGCAGTAACAGCCTCAAATAACCCACAGCATAAGGGTTCAAGGAAGTTGCGGCTTTTATATCCACTAGCAGTGGCCTGTGCTGCAGGTGGGCTGTAAGCAGGGTTGCAGCACGTGGCATAACTCAGTGACAGCTTCCTTTGTATAATGTTGCTCCTAGAGGTAGAAGCAGCTCTACCTGTATATTCTGGTGTGATACCAGCAGGTAGGTGCCTTGTGCCTGCAGGGGTGCCTGGCCAATCTGGTGTCCTTCTCCTTTTCTTCCAAAAAGCAGAAAAATGGCAGCCCCACATTAAATGGCATGAAGTCAGATGTAAAAGTACTTTGACAGCAGCAAGAAAAAAACAAACACCAGAATCGTATAAGGTATCTGGAAAATCCTGCTAAATTTAGCTGCTGGTTTTTTTTAATTGTCTTCTGCACCTAACAAATCTGATGTGGAAATGCCGGTGATGGACTGGGGTGGACAAATGTAAGGAATCTTACAACACCAGGTTATAGTCCAACAGTTTTATTTGAAAATCACAAGCTTTCGGAGGCTTTCTCCTTCGTCAGGTGACAAAGGAGAAAGCCTCCGAAAGCTTGTGATTTTCAAATAAAACTGTTGGACTATAACCTGGTGTTGTAAGATTCCTTACATTTAACAAATCTGGACATGCCTTTTACTCAAATGAGAACATGAACCGGCGCTAATGAGGCAGAAAGGATGGAAGATGGGGCGTGCAATGTCACCTTGTCATTACTGCCTCATTTTTATCCATCTGCTTCTCCCAGTTGCTGGAAATGGGGTAGTGCTAAAGCGGAAGGAGTTTTAACAGAGCAGAACCACTGCCCATTTTGTGCTCCTGGCCAAGTGATTAATGCCAGCACAATGGACCGCCAGGAATGGGAAATCCAGGTTACGTTTACAAAACTTTCCAAAAGCATCCATAGTAACAAAAGTGACAATGGACTTATATTTTCAGCATTGATGATGCTCCAAAGTGACCAATTTTACACCTTGCAGAATTGTAATATCTCATGATAATTATAACTTCATTTGATGAAATGGATTATTTCCATATCCATGTACAATTGTTGCAAATGTCTTTAAATTTTCCATGGGGTGTTAAGGGAGAAAAAACTGCTTAGTTAAGCATAAAAATATTCTCAATGTCCTTAGAAAACAGAATTATGGTCTGGCCTTCCTCCAGCAGACACATTTGACAGCTGGTGAAACTGAAAAGCTATGGGGAGAGGAAGTGGGAAATAAAAGGTCATGGGAGTTTCATACTCAAGTGGAAAACAAGAGCTGGCTATTTTGGTACATAAAGATTTCCCAGGAAAACTGTTTCAATTATAATTATCTAGAAGACAAGCATGTCTGAGCCCATGTAAAGCCCTTTTGTAAAGTTATATTGGTATGGGGAGGAAAGGGAAGGAATGATACACGTCGGGCAACTTGAAATAATTCAGAAGTCCTTATTGCAACTGCTAGAAATGAACGAGGGACCGTCCTTAGGATCACTGCAGCTATTAATTGCTGCTAACAATCAATCACTTTATACAAGTTTTACTTGAGATTATATACCTTTCAATGAATCGCTTTGAGAACAAACTAGATGGTTCTTTAAATGATTGCCTCCTCCTTACATATCAGCGGAAGCAAGACCACCATAATTGTGCCAACTATAAGTTTACCTCCTTCCTTAATGTGGATCACAAAATATTAGGTAAAACATAAGATTGAAATTAGGATTAGGAACATGTTCTGCTTTCCAATCACAATGACAGATGATTCTGAAATTTTACTTTGACTTGAGTGCTGGGTTTCTCAGTAACTGTGTTTTGTCTCCTGGATGCAAAAAAAGGTTCTCCTCCACGCTACTTCACAGAAATTTGGCTTGGATCCATCAGTTATAAAATGACTTGTATGTGCAGCCCTCCATATTGGTTACTTAAAATGGTTCAATTTCATTTTTCATTTATACCATGGGACTAGACAAGAACATGTTCATTCTTCATTACTATTTATTCTGACATTAAAAGTTTCAGTGGAAACCAGTAGAACTCTCCAAGATACTGTGGAACAACATGTGAGAAATTAGATAGACAGAACTTTTAACTATGCCAGTGATTATGTATTGTCAATCTCAACAAATAATGATTGGCCTTCTTGAAGGGGAGGTAAGTGGGATGTCTTTAGGAACAAGGTAACTCCACGATGATCTGCCTGGCAATGGAACGGAAGTTCAGAACGAGTCAAGTCTCTGTGGCAAACTTGGTAATCTGATACCTCAACCAGGCAGGTGCACAGTATTCCAAGATACTGTTGATGATTGACAAACCAGCCCAGTTCACTAATGGAACCTGAGGCATTGGACCTGTCATTGGAGGTTGGAATTTTTTCCACTCAGCTCCAAATAACCCTGGAGGTCAAAGCAGTAATGAGTAGGGTGGTTCTGGACAAGCAGTGGAAGGTTACTTTGTACTGGTAGACATATTCTGTGCTGGTAGACTGTTCAGATTTAACTGGTTATGTATTTTTAAAATATTTCTCATTCTATCTTACCTTTAGTGCATTGGGAGTCTAAAACCAGAAAATTCGGGGCTGTACTGCCAGAGACCCTCATTATAATATGTTGTCCACTGTAGTCTCTCACATTATTCCTCCCAGTCTCTAATTTGGTATCAGCAGCAAACTGCAATATCATTCCTTTTGCGCCTATAACCAAATCATTTTATAAATGGAAAATAAAAGAGATTCCAGTATTGATATCTGGGGCAAATAACTACCCATATCCTGTCAACAAAAATACATCCCTTTACCTTTCCTCTTTCTCAGTCGGACATTAAAGATTACATGGCAGTATTCAAAGGGCAGGGAGTTTTGTTGATCTTCTGACCAACATTCCTCCCTCAACATACCACCAAAAATAAATTAACTGGTCATTCATCTTATTGCTGTTTGTGGGACGTTGATGGAACAGAATGACTGCTGAGTTTCCCGACATAACAACAGTCACTACACTCCAAAAGTGTGAACTATTTTCAGCTGTTTCAATGGTAGAGTGATTATATAATTGTCAGTCTTAATTTTGTTAACATGACCTAGGCCTGAATTTCCTCAGAGGTTCCACTTTATTTCTGCCATAATCCAACAGGAGTCTGGCAGAAACCAGTGGAAATGGCAGGGATCCAGTGGCACCAGGTTCCTGCTGTTTTCATGATTCTCTGGGTTGCCTCATCTTCAGCCAGAAGTGCCGAGTGGATGATCCATCTCAGCCTCCTCCCGATATCCCCACCATCACCGAAGCCAGTCTTCGGCCAATTCGATTCACTCCACGTGATATCAAGAAACGGCTGAGTGCACTGGATACAGCAAAGGCTATGGGCCCCGACAACATCCCAGCTGTAGTGCTGAAGTCTTGTGCTCCAGAACTAGCTGCGCCTCTAGCCAAGCTGTTCCAGTACAGCTACAACACTGGCATCTACCCGACAATGTAGAAAATTGCCCAGGTATGTCCTGTCCACAAAAAGCAGGACAAATCCAATCCGGCCAATTACCGCCCCATCAGTCTACTCTCAATCATCAGCAAAGTGATGGAAGGTGTCATCGACAGTGCTATCAAGCGGCACTTACTCACCAATAACCTGCTCACCGATGCTCAGTTTGGGTTCCGCCAGGACCACTCGGCTCCAGACCTCATTACAGCCTTGGTCCAAACATGGACAAAAGAGCTGAATTCCAGAGGTGAGGTGAGAGTGACTGCCCTTGACATCAAGGCAGCATTTGATCGAGTGTGGCACCAAGAAGCCCTAGTAAAATTGAAGTCAATGGGAATCAGGGGGAAAACTCTCCAGTGGCTGGAGTCATACCTAGCACAAAGGAAGATGGTAGTGGTTGTTGGAGGCCAATCATCTCAGCCCCAGGGCATTGCTGCAGGAGTTCCTTAGGGCAGTGTCCTAGGCCCAACCATCTTCAGCTGCTTCATCAATGACCTTCCCTCCATCATAAGGTCAGAAATGGGGATGTTCGCTGATGACTGCACAGTGTTCAGTTCCATTCGCAACCCCTCAGATAATGAAGCAGTCCGAGCCTGCATGCAGCAAGACCTGGACAACATCCAGGCTTGGGCTCATAAGTGGCAAGTAACATTCGCGCCAGATAAGTGCCAGGCAATGACCATCTCCAACAAGAGAGAGTCTAACCACCTCCCCTTGACATTCAACGGCATTACCATCGCCGAATCCCCCACCATCAACATCCTGAGGGTCACCATTGACCAGAAACTTAACTGGACCAGCCATATAAATACTGTGGCTACGAGAGCAGGTCAGAGGCTGGGTATTCTGCGGCGAGTGACTCACCTCCTGACTCCCCAAAGCCTTTCCACCATCTACAAGGCACAAGTCAGGAGTGTGATGGAATACTCTCCAATTGCCTGGATGAGTGCAGCTCCAACAACACTCAAGAAGCTCGACACCATCCAAGATAAAGCAGCCCGCTTGATTGGCACCCCATCCACCACCCTAAACATTCACTCCCTTCACCACCGGCGCACTGTGGCTGCAGTGTGTACCATCCACAGGATGCACTGCAGCAACTCGCCAAGGCTTCTTCGACAGCACCTCCCAAACCCACGACCTCTACCACCTAGAAGGACAAGAGCAGCAGGCACATGGGAACAACACCACCTGCACGTTCCCCTCCAAGTCACACACCATCCCGACTTGGAAATATATCACCGTTCCTTCATTGTCGCTGGGTCAAAATCCTGGAACTCCCTTCCTAACAGCACTGTGGGAGAACCGTCACCACACGGACTGCAGCGGTTCAAGAAGGCGGCTCACCACCACCTTCTCGAGGGCAATTAGGGATGGGCAATAAATGCTGGCCTCGCCAGCAACGCCCACATCCCGTGAATGAATAAAAAAAAAAGGGGGTGAAGCCTTCAAGGGGGCCAAAGTGGAGATGGCTCAGATCTTGAGGTGGGGGTCTGGGCCTGGAAATCTCTTCCCCCAGTATGGCAGGTGGGCATCAGTAAGGACTCCGTAGTAGCATGCCAACCACATGTAAATGAAGTGTCCTTCCACAGATCCCACCAACCCTGGTAGGGTTAGCACTGAAGGGCATCGATGGGCGCAATACCAGCACAACTGTTGGTTTCACAGCCTGCGAATATTAGGGGCTCAAAGCTCTCAGAAAGTCTACAAGGGATAACAGAAATCCAAAAAGCCTTTTTGTTAAAGTATCGCATTATCTCAAAAGAATAAATAAAATTCAAGCAACAATTATAGGGTCAGCTTACTTCAAGTCTTACTTCAGATCAAAGTTCAAGTTCCTTTACAAGTTATTATATGTTTAAGAACGATTAAATGAATTTTACATTTCTTCTGTGCACCATTTGTAATGAAATAGTAAACATGTTCTTTTACAGATGTGTTCACAATTTCACTACACATAGCACATGGAGGAAATCTTTTCCCATGTGCTTTCACTGCAACTTTATCAAAGTATCCCCTGCTGCATCAGTGTTTATTTTTTTAATGTGCATGAAACATTTTGACGGATGTCAGTCATATTTATGATCTCTTTGAGTGAGACTTCCAATCAAGCGCCAAGCTGTTTATAATTATGGCCAGTTTTGCGCCGTGGACTGATACTACTTTAATTTAGGACTCTAATAGTCAGCCATCAATCTGCTGGTTATATATTCTTCTAGAATTGGACTCAAATTCAAGACACAGTCTAAAATAAACTTTTTTTAAAACAAATTTCCAGGAGCTTTCTATCTTCCAACTAGGTCCTGAAAACTGTATTTACACACCACTCCAAACTGGATCAGACTCCTTTTCTCTACGGTTAGTGACTTGGCACTCTTTATGTACGTTACACACACATAACAATTCTTCACAAACAAGAACCCACAAGTGATGTGTGGTGGGCTAACCATACATAACAGTCAGAACATCATAAGATGTATTCAGATAAGGAAGGCCAATGGTCCATCCTGGCTTATCAATTCAGAAAAAACCTGTAGTTCCTGCATCATTGTATCTAGCTGTTTCTCAAATGATTCCAGGTATTTGCCTTTGCTTGCCTAAACAAATGTCCACTCATGTGTTGATTACCCTTTGCTGTGAAGAACATCCTATCAGTCCTAAATTTGCATTTTATTATTTTGGCCCCTTTTCCTAATGTCACGATTTACTTTGAAGCAGTTTTCCAAATTTACCTTTTCTGTACTGTTTACTATTTTATATAGCTCTCTGGCCTCAATTGTCTTTTTTCAAGGCTAAAAAGCCCAAGTTTTTCCAAATCTTTCCTCTTAACTCAGTCCTTTGATGCTCGAGATCAGTCTCGTGGGTCTTCTCTGTGCTGTCTCCCAGGCTTGAATAGCTCCCCTGTGTCGTAGTGACCAGAACTAGACACAGTACT
Source organism: Heptranchias perlo (assembly GCF_035084215.1). NCBI lineage: Eukaryota > Metazoa > Chordata > Chondrichthyes > Hexanchiformes > Hexanchidae > Heptranchias > Heptranchias perlo. The sequence continues at coordinate 22,961,485 of NC_090345.1, read as the reverse complement.
CAAAGTGCACACTGCACTTCAAAAAGTAATTTTGTGTGTGTGTGTGTGTGTGTGTGTGAAGCATTTTGACATAAAGGTCATGGTATATATGCAAGAAAATATTACTCACTGCACCACAGACTGTGCAGCATTGTTCCACTGTGAAAGAAAATTGTTTTAAATTATATTTGTGAGGCCAGGAGGAGCAAGTAAAAATAATCTCTCCCTCACTCCATAATTACAACCCCCCTCCAACTTACCTTGCTATTGGCCGGGCAGCTTCCAAGCCGCCCAATATTACATCAGCCTGAATCTGGCGAGCTGTATCGGGATCCTCGTATGGCACCCACAGCTCACTGGTTTAATCAGATGAGGCCCGGACCTCAACATGGCTCCGGGCTCTTTGCCCCTGGAACGGGGGAGCTGCTGGTGCATTCCGCCGTTGGCCGCCCGAAAGTTAAAATCGACTGCGTGACTGTAACTTGCACCTTCAAAAATATTCCTGACTGGAGATCCTCTGAGGCCTCAGTAGGTGGTGGTGTGGTATTAAGCTGTGAGAAGCAGGAATTCTCAGATTCAGTCCTTGGTGTGTAATGAATTACCTCGTGATAGAAACACTAAAATTGACCTCAGTAACCCTGGGCTAGGAAGAAAGAGAGAAAATCACCCAGTTACTTTTCAGTGATCCCTGTTGGAAAGTCCACGCATATGGAGAACGGACAGGACTGGGCTCAACTGTGATATTCCCCACAATCGAATAAACTGCCAACACCCACATTGCAGACTCACTCATGAAGAATTCCCACCTGAGTGAGGTATCAGAGGGTGACCGGCATATATGCAACTACACAACTAGCTTTAGAGGAGAATATTGGAAAAGAATAAAAGTACATAAAGAAAGAACTTGCATTTATGTAGCACCTTTTATAACCTCAGGACGTCTCAAAGCCAATGAAGTGCTTTTGAAGTGTGGTCATTGTTGTAATGCAGGAAACACGGCAGCCCAATTGCGCACAGCAAGGTCCCACAAACAGCAATGAGATAATGACCAGATAATCTGTTTTCATGATGTTGGTTGAGGGGTAAATATTGGCCAGGAAGCTGAGGGGAACTTTAATGCTCTTCTTCGAATAGTACCATGGGATCTTTTATGTCTACCTGAGAGGGCAGATGGGCCTCAGTATACCGTCTCATCCGAAAGGTGGCACCTGGATTGTCAGCCTAGATTATGTGTTCAAGTGCCTGGAATGGGACTTGAACCCACAACCTTCTGACTCAGCGACGAGACTGCTACCACTGAGCCAAGACTGACACCAAAAAAAAAGATTCTGATGTTTAAAAAAAATATTGTGTGTGAGAGATAACATGATCCATATCGTGAAAAGTCATTTTAGGTTCAACTCCGTGTAGCCATCGCGATGATGAGATATGATCACAAAGAAACAGTGCATTGGATTGGATACACTTACTCGCTCGATCCATAAGTCATTTTCTGCCAAATTCTTATGTATCAGGGCTTTAACTACATGTAAAATAAATTGTATTTTGTGGCTACATGTCCTTGTTTTTTCAGCTGTAATGGGTCAATGTAATGTCCACATGTTATTTTGTATGCCATTCATCATGGAAATGAGAATTACAGCATTGGAAAACACTTGGAAAAAACAAAATATTTTCAGTGGTTTTTTAAAAAAAATGCAAATGATTTTCTCTTTTCCATTTTTTCATTTCCTACCCAAGAGGGCAGGCTCCTGAGAGTGCGTGAGAGTAGTCTAACTTGACTTGTTTTCCAATAACCCATCTCTTCTGTCATCCAGGAAACATCTGACTGTTTCTTACCTCCTCCCTTTAAAAGCGTTACATCATTTGTAAAATTATTAAACTTTCTTCATTTGTTTATGGAGACGTGACACAATCGTATTGAAATACATTACTGCATCAATTGAGTTATTTTGTTGTGATGAAAATTAAACAAAACAGAAAATATTGGAAACACACAGCAGGTTAGTCAGCATTTATTGAGAGACCGGGCACATTGACATTTTAGACCAGGCCCTTCTTCAGAACAGGCTTCCATAGGAGGGATTGGCCCAAATCATTGATCCATCTCTCTTTTCTATTTATGCTGACTGACCTGCTGTGTCTTTCCAACATTTAAAGTTTTAGATTTTTATTTAGGATAAAATGACAATGTTTTTTTAAATAGGTTTGGCAAATATTCAAATCCTTTAATCTTATTAACTATATACTGTATAAAGGGAGAGAAATCTAATTACTAGATTAACAGTCACATTTTATTAGTTCCAATCTATAGAAAATCCTTAATATATTTGTGCACAGAAAACATGGTATTAAATGAAAAGAAACAATAACACTTCACGTGTTTTTCACTGTTAGTAAGAACTGACCATTGACCCTCCATTGAGATTTAGAACATATAGGTCAGAGGTAAGAAAAGGCCATTGGCCCATTGTAGTTCATTCTTCTAATACCCTAACTCTATCATTATCACATCCAGCTGAATGTTGAATGTTTCTGGGGCCGAAATCCTGGTGTAAGTGCTGAGATCTTCCCACCAGTGATCTCCATTCCTTACCCTGCCAGAGTATGCAGGGGCAGGGGGCTCATCTTATTTGAATATTGCCGGCAGGCATCCAGACCACTAGGAATGCATCTCGGACATCTGCCTGACTTGGCAGGCCAGTAAATGTGGCAGAGGCCGGCTGCTCCAGAGGGTGCCAGCCGCCACCCCGCAAAAATGTCTTCCACAGTGCCTCTGTGACTCATACGCAATTCAAAAAGTTCTCACCTTTTCTTCAGTGGTCCAACCCACAGCTCAGGACTGCACCCTAGCTGGGCCCCACTTGTGCTCCCTCCAACAAATGGTGCACCTTCTTCCTCTCCCTCTGACCTTGCCCCTTCTGATGTGGGTATCCTTATTTGGGGAGGATGGAGGTTCTCTCCCAAACAAGGCTCAGCCGAAACTCCTGGAGAAGGCTGGGACCCAGATATTCCCTACTTCCTGGGCCTTCTGCCACATTCCTAACTTACGGTGGGAGTGCCCAACAGAAATTTGAGGCATCTGCCACCACTACCCTCCCTGGCAAACATTTGCCACCCTTTGAATGAAGAAATTATCTCTATTATCAATTTGAAATTTACTTACCACTAATAATGTCCTCTGGTTCTACTCTCCTGATTTGCTTTAAAATAGAATTCAGGGTTCACCTTGCCTATACCATTTAATATTTCATATAACTCAATTTAGTGAAACATTTTTGACTTTATTTGTACAAAATGTCAGCTCAAGTGTATGCAATGTTTTTAAAAATGCTTAAATTACTGTCCCATAAACAACTGTAATTCAATTAACCACAACTTACTACATTCCTCACTATTGCAGTCTAAATATTACGACTAAAAATTCCATGTTTTCACAATTTCCCACTATAGCTTCAATGGAAGAATAGCGGAATCCCCAAACAGTGTAAGTGGTTAAAAGTGGCCATCTGTGCCATTTCTCTAGAGGTTCCACTCACCTCCTTCTGAAGTTATGGTGTGTAAGATTCTCAAAATTCACAGATCCCCCAAAACTCGGAGAAAAACCCTAAAGAAATTCACCTTTTCCCTGAGTACGGAAAAACTTTGGCCATTGACCAAAATCTTAAGATGGAAGGATAGGTGAGAGGTCACCAGACGAAATCAACAACACACAGTGGAATGTGGAATAATTACTGCTTCAGACATGTCTCTGTTTTAATGCAAAACCTACAGCAGGTGGTCAACATGCACTGCCATTGAAGGAGGCAACTGCTCCAGACATGGTGGGGCCATGTCTTTGTTTTAAAGCAAAACCGATCAACACCTAGGACGTTGGATACAAAAGGAAGCCTGTATACCAGATGATCAGCAAATCGGAATTAAAACAATGACCCATTGGGAGAAGCAATTGCAACATGATGTGGGACCATCAAAAAGCCATCAAAGATTCTTAAGGGCTTTGTAAGAACTGTTTAAACAGACATGAATTTTTTTTTTTTAAAGTGACAAAGACCATTGTAAGAGAGGGATATAGAAGTGGAAACTCGAAACCTCTCTCTCTCTGGTTCTTGCTGGCGCTTGTGTGCTGCTTGTCTTGTTCTGCCTGTCTCTGGAAGGGAGAGCAGCTTCCAGCGAACAACAAGGCGAGGGGGCAACAGAGAGAAGGTCAGCAGCTCTAGAGGCAGGCCTACACACAAGAAGAAACCAGAGCAACAGCCCCAGTGACCATCAGACACCTCGCAGCAACAAGGGCCTTACGAAACAACCAACCGAATATTGCCACCAACCAACCGGGTAATATTGGGCCACCGCGACCAAAGAAAACCAACTCGGGAGAAAACCGAAGATCCGCAAAGTTTCCACTCTACAATCTATTTCTGACTTACCTCTGGGTGAATTACTGTCAAGGGTTCGTTTGGTGAGCATTATCTCTGGCCCTTTAGAGTCCAACTTAGCTAGTACAGTGGGATTGGGGGGGTGAGGTATCTTTCTACTGTAATTTCCCTCGTGTGTATCGAAGTGTTCCCCATTTTATTAGAGTGTTAAGATTGTTATGTTGTATTTTCTCTCTTGAATAAAGATCAAAGTTTCTTGCACCAGAACCAGTTGTCTGCTGCACTTTGTCACAACCCCCAAATAAGTCCAAGGTCCAGAACCCAGGGAGTGGGAGCGATTCGAACCGCTCAGAAGTCAGAGGCAAAGCTGACACACACCACCACCCCCTACAGGTGGGAGATCAAAATCGAAGGAACCTCTTCAGAATTTCAGGGGTGGAACAGTCATTCTCTTGTGGTTATCCCGGTAAGAAATTATAATTTGCTGTAACAATTTTAGCAAGAGTTGTCTAGTGTTAATTTTTTTTCCTATAACTGAAGGAAAAATTGTGGATCCACTTAATGGGGTAAAATGGGGTAAATGAAGCTAATCAGAAAGCCCATCGTTTTTGTGACCTTCATGGATGAGATTGCTACTTAATAGGTTACATCTAAAGGTAACCGCTCATTCTACATTGTTGTATAAGAGGTATTTTTTTCCCATCTCCCTGTTCCACATACCATTATCAGGCTTTGGTTTCTGCTGCTCCTCATTCAGCTACTGGAGCGTGATTTCTAGATCGCTGTTGCATGTTCGACTTCAATGGAAATAAAAATCGGGAGAGATGTAATATGGGCTGCCGACTTGTTATCACCCATTTTACACTATCGCACCAAGTCAAGATCCATCCCAATGAGTGGTACAAATTATATGTGAAACATGACTTCAAAAGCAACATTTCCAAAATCATTGGCTTGGAAAGTGCAGTGAAAATCTGCATCTTTGTTGGGTCTCCAGAATAATTTCCAGTAAGGTGTTGGAAGCAGCACAAGAACAAAAATGATTTTTTTGTACGTAAGAAGCATTAATATGACACAGAAGTTCATGAGCTAAGTAAAAGAAATAATCTGCAACATCTGTGTCCATTCTGATTGTTCAGGCACAGGGTCCTGTTCAAATGTATATAAGAAGTAAAAAGGAACTTGTATGTGTTGTGTGTGACCAGGAATAACTTACAAATGTCCATGAAGAGGGCCCTTTGTTGGTTTTAAGCTGATAGGTACGCATGTCTCTGCAACATTGATGGACATGTTGGCCTGAAACCAACTTAGGGCTGTGTATACCTTTGTAATTTGACAGTAGGCAATCAATTATTTTGTATTTACTTAGTTTTCACCCTGCGCAGGGAACATAGCAATGCTATCAATCAAACTGTACTCCAAGTTGAATGAAACCCAGACTGTGTACAGAAACACTGATAGGTAATAAAAAGTGAGTGATGTAAGTGGTTTCTACAATAAATATTACAGTGAGTCAGCACAAAGGCATACTTAACCCTTTGTCCTCATCTGTTTTTTTCTTTCTTGGTGCAGCTTACTTCAATTCTTTTGTTTTTTTGGACATCGGCGTATGTACTTTCAGATTCTCCTTGTACACAGATTTAGTTGCTCTACACCTTTGTTCTTTTCATCACTATCTTTTCTTACTTGCTGTTAGTCAATTTTGTTTTTGCAAAGAGCCATGGGTCAGAAACATTATCGGCTTAAAGGTCAGTATAACAAGTAACAATGGAATGGGAATTATTACTTGTCTAGATTTTTTATTCTGAAGGTTCCCTCTTTTCTAACTCAGCCTTTACCTTGAGGTAAAAGGTCCAGTACTCTGAAGCCAGGAGGCAGCAAGGTTACAAAAGAGGTGGCTTCTTCCACCCGTACATACTTGAGTCAGAGAAACTTCCATAACAGTTTGAAAAAACAGAATCCAGAGAACATAATATGTTGAGCAACCAACAAATTGATGCCTAACAGCAAGAATAAAGAATGAAAAAAACAGCATTGAATGATTGAAAGGACAGGAAAAAAGTTCCAAACATGGGTCCTATGGCAGAGCAAACAAAAATCAGATAACAATCTTAAGGATCTTGCGGAACCACAAGAGATGGGTGAGATCCTGAATGAATATTTCACATCGGTATTTACGGTTGAGAAAGGCATGGATGTTAGGGAACTTGGGGAAATAAATAGTGATGTCTTGAGGAGTGTACATATTACAGAGAGGGAGGTGCTGGAAGTCTTAACGCGCATCAAGGTAGATAAATCTCCGGGACCTGATGAAATGTATCCCAGGACGTTATGGGAGGTTAGGGAGGAAATTGCGGGTCCCCTAGCAGAGATATTTGAATCATCCACCGCTACAGGTGAGGTGCCTGAAGATTGGAGGGTAGCAAATGTTGTGCCTTTGTTTAAGAAGGGCGGCAGGGAAAAGCCTGGGAACTACAGACCAGTGAGCCTGACATCTGTAGTGGGTAAGTTGTTAGAGGGTATTCTGAGGGACAGGATCTACAGGCATTTGGAGAGGCAGGGACTAATTAGGAACAGTCAGCATGGTTTTGTGAGAGGAAAATCATGTCTCACAAATTTGATTGAGTTTTTTGAAGGGGTAACCAAGAAGATAGATGAGGGCTGTGCAGTAGACGTGGTCTACATGGACTTCAGCAAAGCATTTGACAGGGTACCGCATGGTAGGTTGTTACATAAGGTTAAATCTCATGGGATCCAAGGTGAGGTAGCCAATTGGATACAAAATTGGCTTGACGACAGAAGACAGAGGGTGGTTGTAGAGGGTTGTTTTTCAAAGTGGATGCCTGTGTCCAGCGGTGTGCCTCAGGGATCGGTGCTGGGTCCGCTGTTATTTGTTATTTATATTAATGATTTGGATGAGAATTTAGGAGGCATGGTTAGTAAGTTTGCAGATGACACCAAGATTGGTGGCATTGTGGACAGTGAAGAAGGTTATCTAGGATTGCAACGGGATCTTGATAAATTGGGCCAGTGGGCCGATGAATGGCAGATGGAGTTTAATTTAGATAAATGTGAGGTGATGCATTTTGGTAGATCGAATCGGGCCAGGACCTACTCCGTTAATGGTAGGGCGTTGGGGAGAGTTATAGAACAAAGAGATCTGGGAGTACAGATTCATAGCTCCTTGAAAGTGGAGTCACAGGTGGACAGGGTGGTGAAGAAGGCATTCAGCATGCTTGGTTTCATTGGTCAGAACATTGAATGCAGGAGTTGGGATGTCTTGTTGAAGTTGTACAGGGCATTGGTGAGGCCACACTTGGAGTACTGTGTACAGTTCTGGTCACCCTATTATAGAAAGGATATTATTAAACTAGAAAGAGTGCAGAAAAGATTTACTAGGATGCTACCGGGACTTGATGGTTTGACTTATAGGGAGAGGTTGGATAGACTGAGACTTTTTTCCCTGGAGAGTAGGAGGTTTCGGGGTGATCTTATAGAAGTCTATAAAATAATGAGGGGCATAGATAAGGTCGATAGTCAAAATCTTTTCCCAAAGGTAGGGGAGTCTATAACGAGGGGGCACAGATTTAAGGTGAGAGGGGAGAGATACAAAAGGGTCCAGAGGGGCAATTTTTTCACTCAAAGGGTGGTGAGTGTCTGGAACGAGCTGCCAGAGGCAGTAGTAGAGGCGGGTACAATTTTGTCTTTTAAAAAGCATTTGGACAGTTACATGGGTAAGATGGGTATAGAGGGATATGGGCCAAGTGCAGGCAATTGGGACTAGCTTAGTGGTATAAACTGGGCGACATGGACATGTTGGGCCGAAGGGCCTGTTTCCATGTTGTAACTTCTATGATTCTATAACTTGTGGTATTCACAACTAAAAGTGCTACAGAAAAACAAACAGGCAACCGAAGGGAAACACAGGAGGACATCTCCTGGACAGGGGAAGAAAAGGACAGTTCAAAAAAAATGGTTACCAGGTAAATAGAATGATACAGCACAGAATGAGACCATTCGGCCCATTGTGCCTGTACCGGATGACACCCCCAACCATTTCAGGTGGAAATTGTGAGCAGGATACAACATTGAGGCAAGATGGGAAGAGAACAAGAAAAAAGCTACATATACTGTTGGCTGAGATAATCAACCAGAGTCCCACAGAAGTGAGTTCAAGGGGCTAGGTTTTAACTCCCGAGCGGGAAGCTGGGGGAAGCCGCCATCCTTCCCACCCAGGAGTTTCCGTGGGAGGCCTTGGCCAATTTTAACGCCTGGGTCTCATTTCCATCCTGTCGGACAATTGCCTGCCCGGAATGGTTAGACAGAAGTAGTCACCCAGCTTCAGGTAGGTCAAAATCACTGCGCCCCGGAGGCCAACCACCAGCACCAAAGCAAGTTGTGGGGCTGGATCGAGGCTGTTTTGTGGGTGGGAAGTGGGGAGCAGCCTGGGACAGCAAAGGCCCAGACTTGCTTATGGGGCCCAGAGGAGCACTCCTGGCCGCACTAAGGAAAGTTTTTGACTTACACCAGAGGGCCTTCTTTTGTTCCCCACCAGGTTTTACTTAGTGGGGACCCACGGTGGGCTCTCCACTGAGTAGACCATTAAACTGCTGTCTGGGTTCTATGATCATAGAACCCCAATTAGCATATATTAATGAGACTCCTGCCTGAGTCAGATGGGTGTCTCGGCAATCTAAAAAAACGTCCAAGTTAAGATATCAGTTAGCAGGATTCAAGCGCGAACAGGCAGTAAGTCTTTAAACAGCAATTTTAACTGTGCGATCTTCCTATTCCCACCAGACGGGGTGGGTTAAAAATCCCCCCCCCCCAGGTATTTTGTTGTTTCGTTAGCAAAGCTGCTCTGCCCATATCAACTGACTTAACACTCAAGCTGGAGCTTGGGGCTTAGTGGATCAGTGCAATGCAAATACAGCCTAATGAGAAGTAACAGGCCAGAATTTGTTGAAAAAATAACGGCGTCTGAACGACACACGCCGTTACTAATGTGGAATTCGGCCAGCAACTTGTGATGAGGAAGAGATACCCCGTGAATTGCGTACCGCCACAAGTTATTGGACGATTTGCGCCGCTCCATTAGATTCATGAAAATGGGATCTCGCTCTTAACCTCCCCGTGAATATCATGAAGTTGCTGCATTTGCCCATTAATTGCCCATTAAACTCACCACAAAGTTAAGTCTAGTAATTAACTGCACGAGTACCCTTTTAACAACATGATAATTGTTAATGCAATGCCAATCAACCGCTCTGGCCCAGAAAGTGAACAATTAAAAGTGTGGAATCTCATTCCTTCAGGTAGTGAATTGTTGGAGATTTTAAAAATGTCAAATATTAAATTTTTTATTTTGTTTTCTAACTTTTCCTTTCTCTTTTCTCTCTCTTTTAATTCAATCTTTCTTGCCCTCTCTTTATTTTTCTTTCCGTACCTGATTTGACATTGAATTCACTCTCTCTAATTCACCCTCCTTCCTCTGTTTATTTCTCAATCCTTAAATCTCAATGATTAAGGAGATACACTGTTTATCCTGTTGTTATGATGTGGAGATGCCGGTGATGGACTGGGGTTAACAATTGTAAACAATTTTACAACAACAAGTTATAGTCCAACGATTTTATTTTTAATCCCACAAGCTTTCGGGGGCTTTCCCCTTCCTCAGGCAGTGTGGAACACACTGCCTGAGGAAGGGGAAAGCCCCCGAAAGCTTGTGGGATTAAAAATAAAATCGTTGGACTATAACTTGGTGTTGTAAAATTGTTTACAATTATCCTGTTGTTCACCAAGGTCCCAGGTGCCCATTATCAGCTCACACTTCCAACAACTTACAGGGCAAAAAAACTTTGAGCTGAAGGTTGCAGGGAAAAGTCGAACTAACCAGGTGCGAGATGCCTCACTCCAGCAAATTCTGGCCCAATGTCCTTTGAAATTTGCTGCCCTTGGTTAATCTATTTCATTAAAACAGAACTTCAGCTCAACTGTTGGAATAAAATATAAGTGGAATTGAGCACTCAATGTATTAGTTTACTCCCTAAGCTTGACTTTGAATCCAAGCAAAGGAGCAAAGCATCAAAATCTTAAGGTGAAAACTAGTAGGTATGATGGGCAGAAGCTCTGGGGATCAGCTTTATGCTGAGAATCTGCAGCTATGGAGGGTTAACCAATTCACTACTGACTTCACAAAAGTGATAGTGACCAAGACTTCAAAGTCAGCTATGTCAAGAATATTTTTACCAATGATTCAAACTGAGGCCAAATCAAAGCATATGGAAACAATGGGTGTCATTTTCAACTTTGCCGCCTGGACAGTGAGCTGGTGGGGCCGGTACACCTGTCCGTTCCAGAACCTACCCGATTTCAAAAATCAATTGAAATCAATGGAATTAAAACCGGGCAGCTTCTATAAAGAATGGACGATCTGCTCCACCAGGTTATCACCCAGACAATGACCCCCTACCATGAGTCTCCAGTACAGAACCCTTCAATTAAAACCCCCAAAAAAGCACACTACATTGGGAAAAGCACTTACCAGCTGATGTTGCATCTCACATTTCACCACATTATGTCAAAAACCTGAACCCTTACTGCGTATGTTTTCGAAAGAAAGGCCACTTTAATCCAATAAAATAAATTACAAACTTTAGATTTAATTTATGAGAAATTGCCAAGAATATAAAGTAAAATTGTTCACTTATACACCTCAGAGCTGAACATGGTTTTAACTAATTCATTACACATTAACTGCATATGAATACTAGTAATTTTATGGATTACATATATAAATCAAATGGACTATTGGAAGCATTTTAAATTATTGACTGGTTAGTATTAAATATTGATCTTTCCACTGAATCTCCTTTTGCTCCTTTGGTTAACAGAGTATCTCTGTTACCTGTACACAACCAGCAAGGCATGTTAAAGATGGTGAATATCACAGTAGTGTCTCTTTGGACAATTTCAAAGACTTAGATTTATAAATAACAAACACTTGAAATTAATTAAATATTGTACGACGATAGAAAAATGCCATGGCCATATATAACTACAGTCCCTCTTTCACACTTTAAGGAGAACTTGCATTTATATAGTGCCTTTCATGAACTCAGAACGTCCCAAAGCGCTTTACAGCCAATGAAGTACTTTTGAGGTGTAGTCACTGTTGTAATGTAGGAAACACGGCGGCCAATTTGCACACAGCAAGGTCCCACAAACAGCAATGTGATAATGACCAGATAACCTGTATTTTTAGGTGTTGGTTGAAGGATAAATATTGGCTAGGTGAACTCCTCTGCTCTTCTTTGAAATAGTGCCATGAGATCTTTTACGTTCACGTGAGAGGGAAGATGGAGCCTCAGTTTAATGTCTCATCTGAAAGACAGCACCTCCGACAGTGCAGCACTCCCTCAGTACTGCACTGGAGTGTCATGCTAGATCGTGTGCTTAAGTCCCTGGAGTGGGACTTGAACCCACAACCTTCTGACGGCGAGAGTGCTACCAACTGAGCCACGGCTGACACACAACTGTAACTGTATAACTGTAACATCAGTGTGAGTTGGCTTCACTTTGCACTGGCACTACAGTTAGAGTGTCAATGCAGCCTGAATCCAGAATCAGGACCTGACCTAACACAAAGCAGATTGAGACTCTGTGAAGGAGGTGGTCTCACTCTGCGCCTCTCTTCAGACCCAATCTTCAGCTCTGACGCTGAATCGCACTCCAACTGTTGCACTAATGCAAAGCTACTTCAGCTTCAAACATTCGCTAAACATACTGTTTGACTTTAAAATAGATGCTGTTTGCAAGCAGGAATTTCCTGCTTTTAAAACAGAGATTTTTGACAATACAAAGCATCGACCCTAAAACTTGGTCTGGATTTAATAAGCAATGAAAAACAGCCTGTACCAAAAGCACTGGCGCAGGCTGCAGCCACATTGCTTTCTTAGAGAAAAATCTGGTTCGGAAGAAACAAAACATTTTAACAATGTACTAACACAGTCTATATTACTCTGCACCCTCCCCTAATATAATTTATTCTGAAAAAAGCAACATTGGTGGCTTTTAATGTAATCTAAATTCTTTGATTTCATCTGCCATTTAGTTTTAATGTGTAATTTTATTTCTCTCTCTACACTATCTTTGGCTGAACTCTGAGGAGCATCAGAATTTTTACCCCACTTTAAGCAAGCAGAAGAGCAATAACCCATTTTTATTTCATATTATTTTGGCTGATTTTAGCTGCAATACGTTTTGCACTTTTCCTCCATGGATCAGTACTATTTGTGCAACGCACAATTGAATTTGATCTTTCGTTCATTCCTATTGAATACTGAATTACTGAATGTCTACAGTATCATTCGGTTAATATTTTCCAGTGCATTTGCAAACTATTAGTAATTAAATGTCCCAGAAATTCTTTTACATGTGTTTTGATTCTTACAGCACCTATTTTAAGATCATTGGCTGAAAGGAACATGTCAAATTTGCTTAAAAATTTGGAAAATGTCAAAACAAATTGGATTGAACTTTCCCACTGGCAGGGACTGAGGCTACTGGCAAGCTGGTGATTTTCCCCCTCTATTTAGTTCCAGGGTGGCTCAAGCAAAGGGCAGGCTGGGCTAAAATAAAGAATAAATTAACGTTATCAGGAACCCATCATTGATTTTCAATTTTTCTTGTTGCTGTTAATAGTAACAAGAACAGCTAAAAGCTGGTCTTTGTCCCACTTGACTGTTAGATTCACATTTTTAGTTATGTCTTCAACCTGTGATTCAGATATAGAATTTTGTCACCAGAAACACTTGGGCCCTGATATTTATTCAGACCCAGGAAGAGAGGGGGGGGATTTTTCGGACAGAAAACCCGGAAGGGTTTCCCCCATGTCGTGACGATTTTGACAGCAGGATGTCATTTAAATATTTTCAACAAGTTTCATGCCCAACAGCCAGCCAGATCGACAGATTGGCTGCCTGTTGGGTGGGAAAGCAGCCAGGAAGCGATCAGGGTCTTCGGAGTTTGGATGGGGGGTGGGGGTCGCGGAGAGATCAGGGTTTTCAGGGTATAGATGGGGTGCGCGTTGGGGAGAGATGACGGTCTTCAGGGTTTGGATAGGGGGGCCCATCGAGGGGGGATGGAGTAACTCGGACATCATGGGGGGAAGCCGGAGATCAAGGGTGGGTGGGGGGGGAGTCGGACATCGTGGGGTCCGATTGTAGGGTATGTAAAGAGGTTAGCTTGGTGGGGGTTGCGGTGGGGGTCCGGGAGAAGCACTCCTCCTCCTCCTCCTGGCCCACACTCAATGTTGTAAATGCACTTACTTCATGGATCCTGCCCTTCTCACCTCCTTTTACCTGCCGGGAATCCTGCGGCCCAGGAAACCTGACCTCCATGGGTTAAAAATAAAGATTTTGCTAAAATGGAGCCTCTTTAAAAGATTTCAGTGACCGACCTACCTCCGTTAAAACCGGAAGTGAGCGTGTTGGAGCCTGGTCACGGTCACCCTTCAAATTTTTGCAATTTTTACTTCCCTGACCCCAACTTACCCGTGTTTGGGGGTTAAAATTCCCCTCATGGAGTCAGATTAGTGCAGTAATGTGCAACAGTAACTGCAGCGTTGCCACAAACTGCAAAAACAATGAGGAGAGTAATGCACGGGTGAAACCTCATGCTGATTTTCAAATTACAGCTACAGGTCAAGGCAGAGGTGTACAGCCCCCAGGTGCGCTTTAATTATCCATCTTCCCTTTTGGGAGGGATTATGAGTCAGAAATAGAAACTATTACCAACCCATAATGTAGAACAGCACCATTAAAGAAACAAAGTATGTGTATAAAAAATATTAAGGAGTGTTTTTCTTTGGTTAGGAAGAAAGAAGAGCTGTGTGTAATTTTTATTGCAATATTGCACACGAGTGATGGATATTTGCATTCACACACTGCTTAATGTCTTTGCATCATCTGTTTGTATGAAACCTGGCAAATGTTTGACAAATATTTTAAGAACTTAGAAATTCATAGCCATTCCTGCAGACCCTCAACGTAACTTCGAAAGGAGACCACCAGAGTGGACACAAGCTTGGCTGGGACCTGGAGACATTTCATGTTGACATGTCCGGGATGGTCTTGTGGAGGTGGAGCCTCCACCCACCTCTACAAGGCCATCGTGTCAAGGCGGGGGGATAGGGCTGGAGCCAGAAGCAGAGACTCCTCAAGTTGAGAGTTCCCACATCCCGGCCCTCAGTCAGGACCTAGTGTAGGATCATTGTAGGAACACCTAGTGAAAACAGGCATACCTCTCTGACACCAGGCAAAGGTGGAGCCCACCAGGGGAGCTCCAGACTGTGATCAGGGGAGAAAAATGATACAGCTCAAAAATATTTGAAATAAAACTTTTCTCCAAGACAATAAATGTGAGCCTGGAACCAGAGGCGTTCTGTTACTGGGATTTAGTCAGATTCTGAAATAAACCACAACATATTCCTCTCCAGCATTGCCCAGGACCAATTCGAACATAGCACACTGGAAGTGCGCTGTGCTGGGAGAACATCCTTAGCACCAATCTTCCTGTTGGGCCTAATTCACATTGCTCAAGTGCGCACTGGCTGCAGGAGCCACCAAGAGGAAGTCTGGGTGCTGACTGTGTCTTAAAGGCAACAGCAATCTTAAAGGGTAAGGTCAAATGGAAACCTCATGAGAGAGCCTGAAGGACTTATAATTTGACAGGTACTGGGAACAGGGTTTGAGTGGACAGTTTCTGAAGACTAATGGGAAGTTTTATACCCACTTATGCCTGATGGAAGCTGAGTTATTTGGTAGTGGTCTTCACATCTATTTAAAGGGGCAGTCCCCTGTGAATGAGTTTGTGCTGTTGCACGGTGACTAGAATGGCAGCAGCAGCCCAGATGCCCCTACAGTCAGCCTTGGAGGGAGTTGGGCAAAGGGCAACACCATGATTCCAAGCAGTAGGTGCAGAAACAGGAAAAACAAATGTGGATATGAATGATGAAGCAGGAATAGGAGGAAGCTGCTGGATTGATTGTGAGGCTTTTCTTTCTATTCTGGGTGGAATGGAGTAATTGTTCAGTCAGAGGGAGAGGGCATTTCTGCTTGTGGTAGGGAACCTGCTATTAACGGCTCAGAAGCGGATCAGGCAAATAACTTCAAGAGCTGTCAAGGGTGCTTCTGGCGGTTGCCCTTTGTCCACCTCCAAATAAGCCATAACACAAAGGGAGACGGGGATGGGGTGGGGTGGGGGGAGTTGCACCAATACTGAACACTATCTCCACCACTAAGTGTAAAAGACGAACAGCATTCTGCAACAAGCACTGTAGCCGAGAAAAATAATATTTATTCAAAGAATGAACAATAAAGACCTTTCTTCATAACCCCAGTCTAACCCTTAAGACAGATATCACCGAAACAGCAGATCAGGAGGCAGTAAGCACTTGTTTTAATGGGAGTCTTCCCCTGATCTGCTCCCAATACAATTAGAGAAATTCTGTATGCAGAGCCATCTGAAGTTCATTCACATATAATTTACATTGCTGCACACTTTTCAGATATAGTCAGGTGCAGCCATCTGAAACACCAGAAAGGACGTTCAGGTGCAGTGCCAATCAGGACAGAATGTGGAAAAGGATTAGCACCTATTTTTCCTGTGTCACATGCAATTTTGTGGTGCTATTTGGGAGCAGGGCAGAGAAAAATTTACCCTAATGTACAGGTTTTTTGCTTTAAAATATTTTATGGCATATAAACCATGGCCACACATAAAGCCCTGCCTTGGCTATGTGTCATTCTCAGTTACTCCTGATCTTGGTCTTAGCCCTGGTCCCTCTCCTGATCTGTGTATCAAACTTCACCTGAAACATTTTAACTAGAGATGGGCAGTGTACACACATGCCACCCAGGACTCAGAGGATCTCCGGCAGAAGTAGGATGTAGGACATAAAATCACCAAATGGCTGGGTCTTGCCCAATGGATGGACAATGGACAATCTCCCTGCCTCCTCACTCTCTAAATGTAGCCCCTGCGGAATAATATTGTAGTGTGTGTGTAAAATATGCCTGCTGACACCCATGGGTGGAAGGGGAAGTGCTTACCTACAAAGGGGAGAGAAAATTAGAGGAAAATTCACCCTCAAGTCACTCTCATGCAGATGACTAAAAGTGGCTTTAGTGGAGCCCTGGAATAATTTGGCTCCTGAATGTCTCAGCCACATGGGGATGTCTGGTTTAGAGAAAACACAGAGACTGGGAGAAATAAACAAGAAAGATTTCACATGTATTCCCTCATTTATTTCACAATCCACTTACCCATGCGCTGGTTAGCCTGGTCACTGCGCTCTAATAGCTAGTAGCAAAAAAATCTGCCAGATCCATACCAGAAACGTCATATTTATTATTTGTTGTCACAGGGTGTAATTAAGTAACTGCATTGGAAGAGATTGGGTGCCAATATCAATAATGATAATTCCCCAATCTTATGAAATGGAAATGCTAGCCGAGTAAACTGTTCACACTGACATTTTAAAAACAGTGGATTACAATAAAATCAAGGTGAAAAAACATGAAGAAGGTGCATCAAGAAAACTGATTTCCAATTTACAATAGCTTCAGGATCATCTCAGCTTGTAATCATATCATAGAATTATACCCAAGCTGCAGATATCTCCTGATGCTGTTCTAGAGTAGAAATATCAACAGGTTTATAAGCTAATATCCAGTAAACATCAAATTCTTTGTTGTTTCATTCACATAGGCAAGAGATCCAGCTCACTTTTAAGGTTCAATTTCTTCAGTCACAACATTTATTATCACATCTTCATTGCTCCGACGGACAACTATTGCCAGGGATGAATCCTTTTTAATCGCTTCGCTGACATCACTGGAAGAAGTTACCAATTGATTATTGATACTAATAATCACATCATTGTCCTTCAGGCCTCCACTGAGAAGAAAAAAGTATAGAATAGTTAAGTATTCTGGATCCATATTGCATATATACAACCTCTGACATTTTACTGTTTTCTACACACCATATTTTTTGTATCTGCTTACAACACACAATCTTCCTCCAGCCAGTGGAAGAAGGAGGTACATAAGACTATAGGATAAATATAGATGAGGAAGACCATTTGGTCTTCATCCAAGCTCATCCATCCTAAAGGTCTCTACAGGTTTCCCCATCATGACCCCCAACTGTTCCTTAAATGATTCTAGAGATTTTTTTAATCCACGACTCAACCCAGAAGTTCATTCCATATGTCGATCACTCTTTGCGTGAGTGAGAACTTCCTGGCATCAGACCTAAATTGTTAGAATTCAAAAGGAATTTCTGTTCCTTTTCCTAGTTTGAACCTGTATCTAATTTACATTAATGACTTGGATTGAGAAGTTTAATGCAAATTTGCAAACAATACCAAACCAGGAGGGTAACTGGCAATGAAAGCACTGAAGAGTAGCAGCCGTTTAGCATGGTGGAGTGTGCTGCTAACATGAAACGTGCTCCCTATAGCAGCTAGCTGATTAGAAGGAAAATCGGACACTCCTGCAGGTGCTTAAGGGCCTGCAGTATCTTAAAGGGGAGGTGTTTTTTTTTGCTGGCAAAAGATAGAAGTAACACCATGGAGCTGCAGGAAGATGTCTGTGGGCAACATGAATTCCAGCAGAGCCCGCAGGCTTTCGGATGCAGCCGTGGAGATGCCAGTGAAGCAAGTGAACAACAGAGAGGAGGTCCTCTTCCCCATGGATGATGGATGGCTACTGTGACAAATTGGTGAATGGGCATGGCAAAAGGGGACGCATACATTAATGCCATCAGCATTTTTGCCAGAACCTGGCTGCAGTGCCATCAGAAATCTGATGATCTTACCAGAAGTTCTAAGGTAAGAGTCCCCTTCACATCTCTCATACTTTCTTCACAGCCTATCAAGGACCCTATCTTTTCATCAGCACTATCAATCCTTCCCTTGCCCACTTGCCTTGAATCTCCATAAATCCGCACATCCTTTCAGCTTGCACTCAAAACCCTCAAAAGCTGCTACTACTCTTGGAACTACTTCTCCCTCTTGGACTCACTTGCTGCTTTTTCCTGTCATCATGGGCACTATAATAATAAGCTAGCTGATAAGTGTTGAAAACTCTTGCCAAGGAAACTTCCACTCTTGTCACAGAAGAAACTGGCATACAACAGGAAGGAGACAACAACAGGAGGCCCTGCCACTTTACAAACACTGATATCTATAGAAGAGGCTACCATCAAAATCATTGGAAGACACAGAACAGTCAGCATCAGAGATAGCGAGACTGGAGGCCTAGCACAGCAGGGTGTGTTGGCACCTTCTCTTCCTTTTCTCTTTCTACATAACTCTTTCAGTCACACACTCACTTGGTCACACATTGAGCATGACAAGCTGGTGGTGAATGTGTTGCCACTGATCTGCTAGTTCTTACCCCACAACTACATCTTAACGCTTGTCCCTCTCCTATTTTTCTAGGACAATCAGATGACTCGGTCACTTCAGTGGCATTTGGTCAAAATGGCTCCAAATGTAAGGGTCCAGAGAAAGAGACAAAAATCCATCCTAATCACAGGAACTAGTAACTAATTGACTAAATCGACAAATATTAATAAGCTTTTTGTTCAATTCCAATTATTTTATTTTGGTTAGCTATACTTATTTTCGATGGTAGTCATGATGTGGAGATGCCGGTGATGGACTGGGGTTGACAATTGTAAACAATTTTACAACACCAAGTTATAGTCCAGCAATTTTATTTTAAATTCACAAGCTTTTGGAGGCTTGGTGTTGTAAAATTGTTTACAATACTTATTTTCAGTTAACCTTTTTGTCTTAATCTTAAACCGTACTGTGTTGGACTTTTGCAAGTAAGAAACATTTCCCAAGCTTTTCTTGAATAGATAAATGCAGGAAGTACTAAAAATAACCATGGGAAATAGCTAACATTGAGAAAGATTACTCTAATGCATTCCAAGCGTACCAATTTGTTTCCATAAGTTTCAAGAGTTTTGCTTAGTGTTTAAAATAACATCTAGTGTCAACTGGAATTAGATTTCATTCTGGTCTTGCTGGGAAAGAAAATTGATTCCATCACAAAAAGTAATTTTAAATGACTATTTCCAGCCTATTAAGTATAAAATAGAGTCATAACATCTATTCCATAGAAAACGCAAGTACCTCATAGAAATTATTAGGATTCATGTATTTGCTTTAGAACTTATTAGAATCATAGAACATTAAGCACAGAAACAGGCCATTTGGCCTATCAAGTCTATGCCAATGTTTGTCTGCACTTAGTCTAATCCCACTTTCCTGCTCACTCCCTATATTCTTCCATATTCCTCTTTTTCAAGGAAAAATCTAATTCCCTTTTAAAATTAGTTATGGCCTCTGTTTCAACAATGGTTTGCAGCAGTGAGTTCCAGTTTCTAACCGCTCTTTAGAGAAACTTTTTCTAATCTCCTCTTTAATTCTTTCTGTGATTATCTTAAGTTTGTGCCCTCTCATTACCATCTTGTTGACCTGTGAAAACAATGTGTCACTATTTACCTTGTCATAACTTCATAACCTTGAAGACCTCTATCAGGTCTCTGATTAACCTTCTCGGCTCTAATGAAAAAAAATCTCTAATTTCTCTCCTCTTAGCTGTAACCCCACATCCCTGATAACATCCCAATGAATCTATACCAAAGCTGCACTCATGACTTTAACTGCAGCCTCACTAAGGTCTAGTACAAGTTCAACATTACCACTTGACTTTTGTATTCTACCTCTAGATACAAAACCAAGTATTCTGTTGGCCTTTTTTAATCCACTCACAGTGCCACCTTCAATGACCTGTATGTCTTTTTTTTTATTCGTTCATGGGCGTCGCTGGCGAGGCCGGCATTTATTGCCCATCCCTAATTGCCCTCGAGAAGGTGGTGGTGAGCCGCCTTCTTGAACCGCTGCAGTCCGTGTGGTGACGGTTCTCCCACAGTGCTGTTAGGAAGGGTGTTCCAGGATTTTGACCCAACGACGATGAAGGAACGGCGATATATTTCCAAGTCGGGATGGTGTGTGACTTGGAGGGGAACGTGCACTCCAACATCCCCTCTGCACCTCCAATCCATTTCAGATCTCACCATTAAAGATATGTTTCCTTTATATTGAACTGCATCTGCCATTACTACAAGCCAATATCCTCCTGGAGTTTTTCACAAACCTCGTCAAATACCACCGCCCTCCACCCCCCTCCCCACCCCCCCTCCCCCATCCTCCCTTCACTCAGTTTGGTGTCAAGAGCAAATTCCAATATTGTTCCCTCAATTTGTAAGTCCAGATCATTTACGCACACAGCAAATAACAGTGACCATAACTCTGACCTCCAGTGAAATATTACTCACCACATCTTTTGAGTCTGAGAAACTTCCTTTTACCCTAACTGTTGCTTTCTGCCTTCCAACCATCTCTCTATCCATGTGGCCATAATTCCTTTTATTCTATGTGCTATTATCTTTGCCATCAGTCTATTACTATGTTGCAATGTTTAAAGTGTACTAAAAATGTGCGGTTTGAAATATCACACAATAACTTACTCTTCTAGATCAAACAAATATGAATATTCCTTTATTTAAAGTGATATGGGCCCGGAAGCTGTGTAGTTTATGTTTTACATCATTCACCTTTTTTTTTAAGAGTTACATAGAACGTATACAGCACAGAAACAGGCCATTGGCCCAACTGGTCCATGCCAGGGTGTATCCTCCACATGAGCCTCCTCCCACCCTTCTTCATCGAACCCTATCAGCATAACCTTCTATTCCTTTCCCCCTCGTGTGTTTATCTAGCTTTCCCTTAAATGCATCTATGTTATTTGCCTCAACTACTCCTTAAGTAAAAAGAAAGAGAAAGGAAAAAGTTGGCTAGGGATCAGAGAAGTATTGCCCATCAAAACTGGGGTGGTGAACGCGTTCACTGAACGTAAGTTAGAATATATCCCATCTTCATCTTGCTCAAAGTATAAACAATAAGACCATAACATGAAAAGCCAGAAATATGAAAACAAAGGCTCTTACTTAAAACAGTCCATTTAAATTAAAGGGAAACTCCAATCATTTTATCAAAATATATCCTGTCTGATTGTCACTCACTTTGGAATACAAATAAAATACATGTTGTAATCCTACCAGAATATGCTACAGAAGGGAATGGAATGTCAGAAGCTGGATATCCTCACAACACAGCATATGGTTTCCGTTCCTTATTTTTATTAAAAAGGATAGTGTTCCCTTTTAATTTATACTGATATTTAAAACTGACTTAAGTGTGTGTACTTAGAAATGCAGAAAAGATTATTTTATATGGACTTATTGTATAATGGCTACACAGTGCTGTTCCTAAACAGCCCAATCAACCCCCATATGAAAAATTGAGACTACACAAAAAATATAAAAACAATATTCATTTATACAATGTCTGAGAAATATCTAACAATTAGGTACTAAGCTTGTGCCTGCTCAATTGTTTCGAAATATTTTAATGCTAACCTTTCTGATATGACACAGATGACTCTTACTGAAAGTATAATGGTGTAGTCAGAATATCCATTATGCCAACCTCAAATTCCTACACACGCCCTGATATATAAATGATGTAATTCTCTCAGTATGAGTTTAATTTTTAACAAAGGAGACACCAAGACAATTTGCTGACATTTAAACACTAAGATCTCTGCTCACACTTGTCTAGTTTAAAATGGCTCCATGTATTTTAACACCATCTGTTTCATTTTAATGTAACTTGGTCTATACACAAAGCATTGAGTTATTTTCCAAAATGTCTCACTCATATTGATTGGGGTGATGAGATCCATCTGCTGCCACATCAGTGTGATATAGCAATGGGCAAGAGTTAGGAAAAATCCAGAAGCTCAAGTTGTTTTAAAACTGCAGCAATGAGGGAGGAATTGCTCTGGTCACTACACAAGACAACACAGTAAATGCAGATAGGAATGTCTTTACAATGTCATTCCGCATAGTGATCAGAACAATTGTTCCCTTTTATGTTTCTCAAACAACTTCAGAAAATTCCTACGTACTGCAGAATTTTTATCCATACATTCTCAAATTTGGAGCGGAGACTGGTTAATTCAGTGACAGTAGTGTAAAATCTTTATGCACCTGTCACTGGAGAATAATTTAGGACTGCTAGAACTGATTTTTCTTAAAGCCTTTGAAAATCACTGAAATGAGATCTTAGGGCTGGATCAGGTCGTCAGAGATAAGCTACAGCTCTTTAGAAGGGGATGTGTACTTTGTGCAACCCTCCCCTCCTCATGTAAAGTATCATACTTCAATCTGAAACCTTTTCTGTTCCAAAAAGAAATTTAGAACTGTATGCGTCACATAACATTGCCATGATTGGTGCATAGGCATCATGTCCTTAAGCAATTTTCACATTTGATTTTTTTTTAAACATTAAACTCAAGGGAGATTGTGCAAAATGATTAAGAATATTTCTGGTTTGAAGTACATTTGAATCTAATAGCAACCACTACTGGGTAAAAGTTAATGCGACTCCATACTTTGCACATTGCCTAGCTTTCTGGAAGGATTCAGAATGAGGACTTAGAAGTACTGTACATATAAATCATACGGAAGTTATTTTCTTTACTTACCTGGAAGCTGGTGTTCGTGGAAGGACCTCGATGATATAGGCTCCAGCATTGACATCAGGGAAATCTTTCTGGCGCTCCTTCAGTTCCTTTGCGAGGCTGAAAAACAACTGAGACTCAGCAAAAACCTGCACCAAATTTTCTGAATTTAGTGACAACAGACAGTTTTATCTTTCCTTGACCATAAAAAGAATTTTCCACCGTTATGAGATATAGAATCCAGATGCTGAGATCGGATGGTTTATTATACTTGAAGTTGTTTTTTCTATGCTACACAATATATGGCGGTGCTACTCAGGATCAATTTATTTCACAAATTTTAAAGTGAAAAGCCATTGAATATGATGCTAGTGATTCCATATTTGCTACCAGCATCCCATTACTTTTGATCGGCCAGCCGCATATACTTTTCCGATTGGTCGCTTGGTTCCACTCTTACCTATTTAATCGCAGAGCATACCGAGCAATGAATGCTCTTCTTACCCCTATAATGTTGCCTCCAATTCATCCTGGGCCCTCTCCTCTTCCTCATCTACATGCTATCCCTTGGCAGCATCAGATACAGGGTCAGCTTCTACATGTACATTGACCCATTTCTACCTCCCCGCTGCCTCTCTCAATTCCTCCACTGTTTCTGTTCTGTTGGACTGCTGGTCAGACACCCAGTTGCAATTTCCTCCAGTTTAACATTGGGAATTCCAAAACCATCATCTTTGGTCTCCCTCAAACTCTGTACCCTCACTGACTCCATCCCCCTCCCTGGCCACTGTCTCAGCTTAAACCTATTTTTAAAAACCTTGGCATTCTATTTAATCCTGAGCTGAGCTTCTGACCCCATATCATCTTCATTAGAAACATAGAAACATAGAAACATAGAAAATGAGAGCAAGACTAGGCCATTCGGCCCTTCAGGCCTGCTCCGCCATTCAAAATGATCATGGCTGATCGTCCGACTCAGTACCCTGTTCCCGCTTTCTCCCCATATCCCTTGATCCCTTTAGCATTAAGAAATATATCTATCTCCTTCTTGAATACATCTAATGACTTGGCCTCCACTGCCTTCTGTGGTAGAGAATGCCATAGGTTCACCACCCTCTGAGTGAAGAAATTTCTCCTCATCTCGGTTCTAAATGGCATACCCCGGATCCTGAGACTGTGACCCCTGGTTCTGGACTCCCCAGCTATCGGGAACATCCTCCCTGCATCTAGTCTGTCTAGTCCTGTTAGAATTTTTTATGTTTCGATGAGATCACCTCTCATTCTTCTAAACTCTAGTGAATATAGGCCTAGTCGACCCAATCTCTCCTCATACGTCAGTCCTGCCAACCCAGGAATCAGTCTGGTAAACCTTCGTTGCACTCCCTCCATGGCAAGGACATCCTTCCTCAGATAAGGAGACCAAAACTGCTCACTATACTCCAAATGTGGTCTCACCAAGGCCTTGTATAACTGCAGTAAGACATCCCTGCTCCTGTACTCAAATCCTATTGCAATGAAGGCCAACATACCATTCGCCTTCCTAACTGCTTGCTGCACCTGAATGCTCACTTTCAGCGACTGGTGTACAAGGACACCCAGGTCTCGTTGCACCTCCCCTTTTCCCAATCTATCACCATTGAGATAATAATCTGCCTTTCTGTTTTTACAACCAAAGTGGATAACCTCACACTTATCCACGTTAGACTGCCTACTTTCACCTTCATAACATCACCTCCCTCAGCCCATGCCTTTGTCACTTCCAGACTTGATTAATCCAATGCTCTCCTGATCGGATACCTTCACCCTCCCTAATCTTCAGCTCATCCAAAACTCTGCTGCCCATATTCCATCCTGCAGAAAATCCCCTTTGTCCACCACCTCTGTCATCAAGGGCCTACATTGGCTCAAAGTCCCCTAACTGCTCAAATATAAAATTCTCATCCTTGTGTTTAGGTCCCTGTACTTCCTCGAAATCTCTACAACCCCCTCTAGTGCCACAAGCCCACCTTCCAAGTTCTCTGTGCCTCTGACTCTGGCCTCATGTGCATCCCCCTCCCTCAATTCGCCCCACCACTGACAGCCATGCCTTCAACTGCTTAGGCGCCACACTTTGAATTCTCTCCTTAAACCTCCCTCTCCTCCTTTGATGCTCTTTATTATGGTATAACACTGCTGTCTTTCTAAACCATTGTGTCAATGGATTACTGTTATCAACACTATGGGAGATCTGCATAGATAAAAAAAAGTCTTCCATCTAATGCATGTCCATTACAATCCACCACAATACACGTCAAAAATATATTAAAAAGGTCAGTCATTTCCTGTTTATTTTTCCTAATCTTGATAATCTGACTGCTCCCCAAAAATAGAAGCGAGGGATTTACATGTAAATATTATTGACTTTGGATGCACCTATATAGATTTTTCCCACAAGTACCGGGAAAATGTTTTTAAAGGGACAGGCCAAGTTAAGCACAGCTTCATCTTAGCAACTCAACATCACAGCCATGCTCCAGACCCCTGTGAGCATTGCCACCGGAGATCAGCCAGTAGGTAATATTTTCACCCATTTTACATTCTGTTGCTACGATTTCCTGTTTTTCTCAGCCACCAATATAAGTTAGGCTGCACTAGCACGGCATAGTAACAGTGAAGCGTAATTTAATCTCTCCATTTTTTTTCCACAAAACTGGTTTTGAAATTTTGTTCATTTAATTGCATGCATTCATCACATCCTAACACTGCAGATAAGTGCAGATTTGTTATGCAAACTGTATGACATGCCTGCTTATTCAGCAGGGCAAGGGTTAACTAACAAATCTCAATTGCACAAACTAACTAGCAGATCAGTGTCAGTCACTACTGGGACATGAAATCCAGGGAGTGTGACATGAATGCTGAATGGCCATTCTACCTGATGGTGACATTCTGACCATGTTGCCAACTGGAAGTGGCCTATCAATGACAAGTATTCACACCAACCATTAGGCTCGCAGCTGTGTATTCCAGAACACAATTGTACTCTGTGTCTTGTTGACAATAAAGCAACAGCAGTATAAAATACTTTAGGATTCATTTTATGAAACTCTTAAACGATCACCACCCTTAAAAACTAGCTCACTGCAACAGCACTACTTCCACACAGATAGAAGTCCACAGTTTACTTACCCGGGGGTAAGTGTAATCATTCGAACTCCCAGGTACCTCTTCTTTGTTGCAGTTTTTCCTACAAAAAAACAAAATCAAACTTCTTTGGAAAGGGAAATTTCTCAGGTAAACTCAGTTTGTTTTCTTTCAATATTCTGAACACATTTCACATGATTATTATCTGCCTGGATTTGCAGTTTACTAATTGGAATATTATTAGCATCAGAAAATAAATGTGTTCTTTTAGAATCTGCTTATAATTTCACTAGAAACACTAAACAGAGGAAAGTTTCACAAAAGCATTTACGATGTTGCTACACATAGCAACTGAAGGAATTCTTGCCCAATAATATTTACAGTGTGCAATCGTGAAAGGAACAATGGGCTCGATTTTAAAAGAGCGGTGGGATGGCAGCAGGGGGGTTCAAAGGGCACACGGCAAACCCGACTAATAAAAACTTACCTTTCCCCTTGCGATCGTGACTTAATTGGTACCCCTCAACCTTGTTTTGGGGTTTGCTGTCCGAAAGCTGCGCAGTGGGCGGACTGCACACCCGCATGGCCTGCTGTCAGCTGGTGCGTCAGGATTTAAAGGGCCATTGCTCCAATGGATTTTGCTGGAGCAAAGAGCAAGAAGACCCAATAGAGCAGCACAGGGGCAAGGCTGCTCCAAGATTCATCGATGCCTCACTTCAGCTGCTACTGGCCGGGGGCGGGGGGAGGGAACTATTTTACCCGGCCGACAGGAGGAAGTGCCCTACCTCTGCCACCAAAAAGGCCTGGCTCGAGGTGGCAGAGGAGGTCACCAGCAGCAGCAACATATCCCACACCTGGGTCCAGTGCAGGAAACGTTTCAATGACATAACCAGGTCAGCAAAAGTGAGTACACTTACTGATTCTCCTGCATTCCGTTGTGCACATCAATCCCCTCCACAACTCATTCTGCATTGCCAAGACTACTCCATCACATCGCTCTCCTCAAACCCACTTAAGGCTCATCCTCAACTTACCTGCACTTCCTCACTTCCCCATTTGTGACCCCACCACGATCACTCACCCCAATCCTGATTCAACGTGATGTCTCCGTCTCATACTCACCCTCTGATGCACCTCTTTCACGGTCAGCCTCACCCAAAGCAACGCATTTCACCCTCACTCACTCACACATCTGTACTTTCTCCCCTTTTGGGAGAGAGTGCAAAATGCATGCGAGAGGGTGAGGACTGGAGGGGGGCCACAACAAATAGTGGTCCTCACAGACACGGGGGAGGAGGCCCTGGAGATCAGTGCACCCCTCGAGTGCCTGTCTGTCAGGAACGCTGAGACTTGGCACCCCACAAACGTCTGGTGACACAACTTTAACATTCATCACACACAACATGAACTGATGTTAACAATGATTGGCATGTTGAACTCCTCAGTATGCTCATCGCAACATGACACATCTGTGATGATGCTTATTATTGCCTTCTGTTCTCTTACAGGCCCTTCAACGACCACAGTAACAGCAGAGGGCGATTCCTCATAGGACCTGCCGGCCTCTGAGGGCGCACTGTCACATCTCAGTGAGCCATCCACCAGCGCAGATACTCACACCTCAGTGGGTCCTAGTAGTCAGTTAGTTGGGTTGGCACCTGGTGAGTCACCACACACAAGTGAGCAGACACTTGTGGAGAGTCCACGTCGGTGGGCGCACTCCTCTCCAGGCTCTGCTCAGCTGGATGCAGCTGCGGAACCCTGGGGGCCATCCTTTAAAAGGAGAATGATCGAGGACAGCAGCACATTTGCGAGGTACTGGAACAGGTGCCACGCACAATCTCCACAATAGTGCAGAGGATGGAGGAGTCCAACTCTTGCATCAGTGGAATGGTGGCACAGGTACGGGATGGAATTTCTGAGATAGTGTCACAGGGACGTGAGGAACTGTCTGAGATAGTGTCGCACGTAACTGCTGAAATGTCTGAGATAGTGTCGCAGGTAAGTGCGGGAATGTCTGCGATGAAGAGAAGGCTAGCCTCCATTGAGCTTCAAGCACAGCTCACAAATGAGTCCATTCAGGCCCTGACAATGGCCATTCGGACTCATGTTGAACAACATTCTGCCGCCTTAAACAGGCAGACAGAAACTTTACAACTGGGCTTCAAAGGCATCATACATGTCTTCCAAACTGTTCTCCAGCAGGATGGTAGGAGTGATGTGTGCCTGGTCCAGGAGAGGGATGATTGCAAAAGGGGACATGGAAGTAGTGACGCCACTCAAAGCGCTCCCACGTCTCACCCGTTGCCCCCCTTTCAACTAGTACCTGCAATGCTGCCTCCTCTCCGGGTGGCCGAGCCTGCCCCTGCACAGGTGCAGGTGGAGCAGTCTTTGGAGGGGCCCTCACAGGCTCCAAAATCCAGAGGGTGTAGGCCAAAAGCATCTAAGCAGTCTGGCCATGGACATGAGCAACCTGCCACTACCTCTGCTGCAGCCACAGGGGATGCACCATGTAGAAGTGGTAGGGGGAGAAAGGCGAAGGATTTGTGATTATGAAGGGTATGCACAAGAGTGTCGGATAGACTGTCATATTTTTTCATTTATATTTGGTTTCTGTTAAAGTCACATTAAATGTTAACATTCTCACCACTACTGCCACGTCTTGCCCATTCTTGACTGGCTTTTGTGATAGGGCCCTTTCATGTCCTTCACCATGAACAGCAACACTTGATGCCATCCAGTAGGTGACTTTACAATGGGTGTATGTGTAGTTGCAGGACTGTTTTGTGCAGGGAGGGGTGGGTGCTGGTGTTGGTGCTGATCTTTCCAGGTGGTGTGAGGACTGGACTCTTCTCACTTTCTGATCTTACGAGAACCGTTCACATATGAGTGACTCCCGAGCCTCACAAGCAGCCAGGTGAGCCACGGCTCTGCCAATGGGTTTGTCTTCCTCCTCCTCCTGCTCCTCCTCAATGTGGATGGCGGATGAGGGCATGGGGCCTCCTCAACCGGACCCCTTTCTGTTGCGCCATGTTGTGCAGGACACAACACAAGACCATAATGTGACCCACTCTCGCTGGTGCGTATTGAAGCGCTCCCCCAGAATGATCGAGGCACTGAAATCGCATCTTCAGCAGCCCTATCGCATGTTCAATTATAGACCTGGTGGTGATGTGGCTGCCGTTGTATTGACGCTGTTGCTTGCTGATGGGTTTCCTCAGAGGTGTCATCAACCACATGTGCAGGAGTATCCCTTGTTCCCGAGGAGCCAGCCCTTAAGGGTGTTCAGTGCGTGTAAGAGGCCCGGGATGTTGGATTCCCTCAGAATGAACAAATCGTGGCAGCTGCCAGGAAATCTCACATGTGAAGAAATCTTTTGCGGTGGTCACAAACGAGCTGAGCGTTGATGGAGTGATACCCCTTTCTGTTGATGAACAGTCCTAGCTCGTGTGGAGGTGCTTGGATTGCTATATGCATACAATCGATTGTACCCTGTACACATGGGAAGCCAGCCGCAGAGTGGAATCCCACTGCCCTCTCCGTCTGGTGGACGTATTGTGAGGCCCTGCAAAACAAGCCGTCGGTGACCTGCCTTATGCACTTGTGTGCAGACGACTGAGATGTCACCGGCGATGTCACCAGTGTCACCCTGGAGTGGTCCGGTGGCAAAGAAGTTGAGGGCAGTGGTCACTTTAACTGCGACAGGTAATGAGATGCCGCTCAGCCCAGCCGGGGAGCAGCTCGGCATGAAGGAGCCTGCAGATGTCTGCTACCACCTGGCGACTCACTCTCAGCTGCCGTATGCGCTGCTCCTCAGAGAGGTCCAGGAAGTTGAGTCTCGGTCTGTAGACCCTCTGACGAGGGTAGTGCCTCCTATGACATCGATCCCTCTGTTCTTGTCCTCTGTGCTCTTGTGCAGGTGCTTGTGGTGCAGCACCGTGTTGTGGAGCTACCATTGGCGGAAGTGCACGCGGTGCCTGGTGAGGCTGGTGATGTTGCTCGTCCTCGGATGTAGTGGTGAATACAGCCATCGCGACCCCCCATCCTGACGGTGTCAGTTTGAGAGGGTCCGAAAAGTTGGTAAATATGTGTAAACAGAACAATTCTGAGTGGAAACCAAGAATTTTCAGTCTAAACACAAAGATCTCCCAGCCAAAAGATTGCCTGAGAGAACAGAGTGCCCTGCTGCAACAACTCACCTTTTAACCCCATCTGTCAAACAGGTATTTAAATGGGCAAATGGCTGCCGGCTGAAACACGACTCCTTCACCATGGCGTGGTTAACTAGTTGAATTGATGCTTTAAATATCGTCCCACTGGCTTTAATTGCCGGCGGGACTTCCGGGTTCGGGAACAGGGCGGGCACCCAGGTGGCTCTGGGTCGTACACGTTATTAGGCGTGTTGGAGCTGGGATTCCTGCCCGCTCCTCAAAAACACGATTTTCGTTGCCTCCCAGCCCCTACGCACTCGCACATTTCTTTTAAAATCGTGCCCAATGTAACTGTTTCCCAAATCTTTCCAGCCCAAATTTGGCAATCTTTGAGGTTAATATCAAAAGAAGATGTTTGATTTGTTTAAGCCCTGTATTATGAATCCAGCCCTTAATGAAAGCATCTGAGTCAGAATGTATTCTTGCAGTTTTCCCGCAAGGTAAACACGGTGCTGTTAGAAACATGTTCTTAATCGCAAAGCTATTATTTTATATGTCTCTGTGCTATCACTTTTAGTGTCACTATTACAGTACTGAAATAGGGAACAATGGGGCATCCTGCTATTAATGAATTCCTGACAGCAATTTCAACCATTGAAACCCCACCCACAATGTGGATAAGTCTAGGCCCATTCTTTCAATTATCTGTCCAATTGTTAGAAATCTGAGCCCATTAGAAGCCAGATTTATTTGTTGATGACATTTTTTAAATTCCCGAAGGGTAGCATTACGCCACTAAAAGTGGGCTATAGTTCACAGTTTATAATATCTTATACAACACAAGTAGTCTTGTACTCAAGTATTGGCCACTGCACTCTGACATAAAACCCAAGCTGATAAAACTCTAAATCTGATAGCAACACCCCAGATAAAATTAGTTTTCAATCAACAATTGCACCAAGTGAAACACAACTTAGTACCTGCAGTAAATATTGAATGTTCTGATGTACTGTTAATGAATGCATAAAGCAGTAATGTTCTTCAATTTAAAAGAGCTATTCTTTAGATTTATTTGATAATATTATTCTAGATGCAATCTAACCACTCAACCTGAGTAATGGTGAATTACATTTGCAACATTTACTGCAGTGTGTCCCAACTGGAACTGTATAAAATGGGCACAGCCAAATTATAATTCTTAGGGCCTTGGGCGCCAAGAACATTCGGGGCCCCTCCGCACAACTCCCCCCTTCCATTAAAACACGAATCTCAAGACTCTGTCTTGCTCCCTTCTGACAGTATTTTTAAATGCTAGAATATTTTTGAACCAGTGGCTGTATGCAGTTTTTCTGCGTTATTCGTTTGTTTTATCTGCGAGTTTTACTGGGAGCCCCATATTTGTATGGGGACCCATTTGGGGCCCCATGAATCCATTTGTTAATTCGCCCCTGAAAATGGGGTTTGTACTGGTACCTTTCAGCTCCCTGTTACACTATAACAGCTCCTACATATTACATAATTACAGTCCCACTTCACTGTGACACTACTTTTGCTCCAGTTTTACTGTCACATTGTTACATTTCCCACTTCACTGTTGCACTATTACTGTCCATGCTTCCTTCACATTACTATTGCCCCATTTCTGTCGCACTGTTACTGTTTCCATTCCACAGTTACATTATTATGGCCCTTACTTTCTTCACATTATTGCTGTTCCCCCTTCACTGTTACACCATCTACTGTCAAACGAGCACAACCATCACTTCACTATCACAGTATTATAAGTGTTAACAGCTTCCATTTTTATATCAATCTGATTCTTTCCTTTAATACATCAAAAATAATGCATAAAAGGCCAATTTTTAAGAAACAACATTTACAGTCAGTTCTGAACTCTGACATAGAAGAGAACTCCATTCATAGCCCACGGACTGCTCCGATTCATCAGTACTCTTTTGGAGGAAAGCCACTTTCAATTTATGCGTCCTGCTGATTTTGTCCAAATAATACCTGCCCTGACATTTATTCGCTGACCTTTACAGCTTAAACCACATATCGAGTTTACACAAAGTCTCCAGCACGTAGTTTCTCTTTTGGCATGTGTGTCAAAGTCATTTTGTTCCAGCATAGAAGGAGGGTTTTCTGCAGGCACTGATGCAGGTGGAGTATTATTGCTTATGTCAGCACCCAGTTACATTCTTCTTTCTTTCCAAGCATTGACACTCTGTAATAATGTGGGATCAATATCAACTTCGCAGCCTGGGCAATAACCTGGCAGAGAGGATTGCCCGCCCATGGCAGAACTCAACATGCCAACAAAATCTGTTGTTTCCTCTACAAAATATTGGGATCGATTTTCACTTCCGGCGATGGTCCCGAGCTGAAAGTGAAGTTACCTTCTGCCTCAGCTACTCAAAGTGAGCAGTCTTGTGCCCACTAGGAACTGGCCAAACTCACTGCATGGAGGAACACTCACAGGTAACAGAAAGAAAAGGCTTTAAACTCATCAGCCCAGGCTGGATTTGAATCCAGATCACAGACAGGAATGGCCAATGTGATAACCCACTGAGCCCGCAGAAAGACACCTATATCAGAATTAATTTGTGGTTTGGAAGTGGCGAGGGTAGGGGAAATTGAGTCTTAATTTTTCCCCAATGTTTTGATGTAGTTCCTTCATTGTACCCTACCACTTACCCTCCTCAGCCCTACTGGGTAGGCAGTGAAAGCTTCCTAGATCCCATCAATGGCAGTTAGTGGACACGAATAACACATGTTAACTCTTCCTTCAGCAGAATTCTCCCTAGAGGGAATCCCAGCTGCCAACCATTTCATAACACCGAGTGCCAGCGCACTTCCTCACTATAATTAGATGCTACGATATGGATTTTAGGTTTTGCAACTTCCAGTATTTAATACTGCACACAAAGCCGGATACAATTTATTAAAACAAGAACAAAGTAAAGAATGAAAAGTCTTAACTATATTCTACATACCTTTCGCTTGTCGGTCATGAGATTCAGCTAGAAACTGCCGAATTTTGTCAGATGGAATTGCAAATGATATTCCAGCAGTCACCTTCAGGGTGTTAATTCCAACAACCTCACCATCCTAAATGAAACAATATACAGAAAATGCAATTATCCAAACATTTTATCAGTGTAGAGAATATATTCAGTTTAAGAATAGTTTCCATTGGACAGGAATCCACACAAAGTTCACAGAAAGTGTGAAATGTGCACTGGTAGGAGATATTTTTCTTTAAATGTTATTAAATTTGTTGAAAGTGAGAACACCTATGAATGCCTAGTACCAAGTAACTACATGCAACATTCATAAGATATTACAGACTCAAACTGTAGCTTTGAACAGGTGGTGCTGCTCAGTTTCTGTTCCGTCTCAGCTGCTGTTGCTGTGTTAGTACAGGGCTAGGCTTCAAATCTCAGTTCTTACAAACAAAGCTACTTGTGGGTAGAATTAGTGTAAAATTAGAACTAAAGAGAAATATAAGAAAGCTTTATGTAGATCAGCATAGCATCACAGACAACAGATAAAACATTCTTACCAAATTCACCAGTGGACCTCCTGAGTTTCCGTACTATGAAAAAAACAGAAATCATTTTCAGATCAAAATATGGAGTATGGAAATGATTAAAATTAAAAAAAACTTAACTCATGACAAGCACATCTGTGTTAAACATACATTGATAATGGCATCCGTCTGAATGTAATCAATATCGGAGTTTCGAAGTCCCAGTTCCTTTCCTCCTCGCTGAGTCGTGCTCACTATTCCTGTTGTCACTGTGTTTTGTAGTGCAAATGGACTTCCAATGGCAACCACAAACTCTCCCGGTCTCAGGTCTGTGGAACGACCTAGCAGCAACACTGGTAGTTTAACCTAGCAACATATGACGAAATGGTTATGGTGTATGCTTTGTTACATTTCAATGTAAATACTGCAACTTATTAAGAGAGAAATATATGATCATGGGTGTTTTTACAATAAAATAATAAATGAATGATGGAACTTTTCCAAGAGAATTTTATGTCTAATGTTCTTTGAAATTTTTTTCAGTCAGTTTCTTAAAGTCAACAAACTCGAGGGGGTAGCTTGATGACAAAGTACTCTAAACATGCTGTGCTGCAGAATAGTGGGACACACGTTCCCATCCAAATGGCAAGTTCCTGACTTTGCCCACAGTATGAGAGTTGAGGTGCACAGCAGAGGCCCCATAATGAGAGGAAAAATTAGGAGGTGAATCAGGCAAACCAATCTTGTTCAGCTATCAATGGTCAGCGTACAAGTGGCAAAGGCGAAAGCTTGGATACAGTTCACCTCCGCCCTCCTGACCAGGAGTCTTGCAAGGAATGGTGAGGTGGGTTGGGGGGGTGTGGGGATGTACACATGCAATAAACAAACTGAGGCCTTCTATATACTTGGTCACCTGGTATGATTAACATAATTAGAATATGAAATAATTCACTATTATTAGAATAGTGAAATTATTAGAATAATATTTCTAATAAATAATTAGAATAGTGAAATATAAATGTAACTCGCAAGCAGAGAAAATAAGAAAAAATTACACGTTAAAATATGCAATATCATATCTTTTTACTGCACAAAAGTAAATTCTATATGTTTACTTTCCACATTTTCTTCTCCTGGTTTTCCTTGGCCTTACACTGCAGCTGAGAGGGAATGATAACAACAATTTGCACTTCTATAGTGCTCCTCACACACAGGAACATCTCTCAAAATGCTATGTTAAGAAAAACAGTAGATGCCGCACATTTTATGATTTTAAGAAGGTTTTTGAAAGCACGGAGAAATGTGACAAGCAGAGCCAAAGGACAAAAGCATAGAGGCTGAACGAGCAGCCGCTAATAGTGGAGAGAGCAGGGGACAAGAAATAATCTAGCGGTAAAAACTCTGATGCAACTGCTCCAGGCCTGTGCTGGGAGTAGACATTGCAAAACTGTTCACTGCCAGCTCGTGCTTCCAGATGGTTTTTCCAAAGGGTAACATAGAAATGATGGAGAGAAAGGGACCAACATCTAGAGGTATGAGTGGAACCGTGAGACAACAGTGTCACAAAGGTGAAGAGAATGGAGTGGTTGACAATGTTGAAGGTGGTGGACAGGTCGAGGATGAGGAGAGACAGAGAGTCACAGTCTCACAGGATGTCATTAGTGACTTCGACCACTGCAGTCACAATGCTATGGATGAGGCAGAAGCTAGATTAGAGGGTCTCAGAGAGTCTCAAACTGGAAGAAGGGGGAGTGCAATTGTGAAGCAACAGCGTATTCCCCGACTTTGGAAAGGGAAGGTTGGAGATAAGGCGGTAATTGGAGAGGATGTAGGGCTTCAATCTGTTCCTTCAGTGCCATCCTGAACTTTCTGCTAGGAGGTGTATAAGACTGGCTTAGGTGCAACTCTCCTCTCCGTGTTCAGAAGTGCCTCACCACTGCTTAGCACATTCCCACAGCTATGCAGCCGAACTCCATAAATCTGCTGGGTAGGGGAGTGAACTTCTTTCCTATCATTTTAAGGCACCTGATATTACGTGGTGTGAAATCTTACAGTGGTCCTTATAAATTTATACTAGACTCATGGAAAAAGATACATCAACTTACCGAAAAACAT
Source organism: Heptranchias perlo (assembly GCF_035084215.1). Lineage (NCBI taxonomy): Eukaryota > Metazoa > Chordata > Chondrichthyes > Hexanchiformes > Hexanchidae > Heptranchias > Heptranchias perlo. The sequence continues at coordinate 22,925,544 of NC_090345.1, read as the reverse complement.
TTTACACAATTGAAAGCACAATTCTACGGAGCACACATTAATCAGTCCTCATTGCCTTAACTAAAAATCTGATGTACTGGAACTGGCTACTGTCATTACAACATTCTCTTTTCATCTGAGACTGAACTTGAATCCAGATCAGACTGATGGAGGAATAGGTTTCTGTCTTGGACAGCTGCAAAGATTCTATGCGAGTGTGGATAGTCTCAATCCAGTTTCTTGGTGGTGCAAGAGGGCTGCACAAAACTGCTTATAACTTAGCACAAATTGGTAGAAAAATCTTGTCTAACTTAGAAAGGTCACAAGATTGGACAATGTAGATAATTAAAATGTCACTAGGAGATGCTCGTCTGAGATTTCAGTCAAACTACATTGTTGGGACACAGCAGGAGGACCTTAACCTTCATCTTTTTTATTCGTTCATGGGATGTGGGCGTCGCGGGCGAGGCCAGCATTTATTGCCCATCCCTAATTGCCCTTGAGAAGGCAGTGGTGAGCCGTCTTCTTGAACCGCTGCAGTCCGTGTGGTGAAGGTTCTCCCACAGTGCTGGTTAGGTAGGAGGTTCCAGGACTTTGACCAAGCGACGATGAAGGAATGGCGATATATTTCCAAGTCGGGATGGTGTGTGATTTGGAGGGGAACGTGCAGGTGGTGTTGTTCCCATTTGCCTGCTACCCTTGTCCTTCTAGGTGGTAGAGGTCGTGGGTTTGGGAGGTGCTGTTGAAGAAGCCTTGGCGAGTTGCTGCAGTGCATCCTGTAGATGGTACAAACTGTAGCCATGGTGCACCAGTGGTGAAGGGAGTGAATGTTTACAGTGCTGGATGGGGTGCCAATCAGGCTGCTTTGTCCTGGATGGTGTCAAGCTTCTTGAGTGTTGTTGGAGCTGCACTCATCCAGGCAAGTGGAGAGTATTCCATCACACTCCTGACTTGTGCCTTGTAGGTGGTGGAAAGGCTTTGGAGAGTCAGGAGGTGAGTCACTCACTGCAGAATACCCAGCCTCTGACCTACTCTTGTAGCCACAGTATTTATGTGGCTGGTCCAGTTAAGCTTATAATTAATGGTGACCCCGAGGATGTTGATGGCGGGGGATTCGGAGATGGTAATGTCATTGAATGTCAAAGGGATGTGGTTAGACTTTCTCTTGTTGGAGATGGTCATTGCCTGGCGCGAATGTTACTTGCCACTTATCATCCCAAGCCTGGATGTTGTCCAGGCCTTGCAGCATGTGGGCATGGACTGCTTCATTATCTGAGGGGTTGTGAATGGAACTGAACACTGTGCAATCATCAGCAAACATCCCCATTTCTGACCTTATGATGGAGGGAAGGTCATTGATGAAACAGCTGAAGATGGTTGGGCCCAGGACACTGCCCTGAGGAACTCCTGCAGCAATGTCCTGGGGCTGAGATGATTGGCCTCCAACAACCACTACCATCTTGCTTTGTGCTAGGTATGAGTCCAGCCCCTGGAGAGTTTTCCTCCCTGATTCCCATTGACTTCAATTATACTAGGGCTCCTTGGTGCCACACTCGGTCAAATGCTGCCTTGATGTCAAGGGCAGTCACTCTCACCTCACCTCTGGAATTCATGTTTTCACCAAGGCTGTAATGAGGGCTGGAGCCGAGTGGTCCTGGTGGAATCCAAACTGAGCATTGGTGAGTAGGTTATAGGCGAGTAAGTGCCACTTGATAGCACTGTCGACAACACCTTCCATCACTTTGCTGATGATTGACAGTAAGCTGATGGGGTGGTAATTGGACGGATTGGATTTGTCCTGCTTTTTGTGGACAGGACATACCTGGGCAATTTTCCACATTGTCGGGTGGATGCCAATGTTGTAGCTGTACTGGAACAGTTTGGCTAGATGCGCGGCTAGTTCTGGAGCACAAGTCTTCAGCACTACAGCCGGGATGTTGTCAGGGCCCATAGCCTTTGTTGTATCCAGTGCACTCAGCCATTTCTTGATATCATGTGGAGTGAATCGAATTGGCTGAAGACTGGACTGTGATGGTGGGGATATCAGGAGGAGGCCGAGATGGATCATCCACTCGGCATTTTTGGCTGAAGATGGTTGCGAACGCTTCAGCCTTGTCTTTCGCACTCACGTGCTGTACTCTGCCATCATTGAGGATGGCGATGTTCATAGAGCCTCCTCCTCCCACTAGTTATTTAATCGTCCACCACTATTCACGACTGGATGCGGCAGGACTGCAGAGCTTTGATCTGATCCGTTGGTTGTGGAATCGCTTAGCTCTGTCTATAGCATGTTATCTTCTGCTGTTTAGCATGCATGTAGTCCTATGTTGTAGCTTCACCAGGTTGGCAACTCATTTTTAGGTACACCTGGTGCTTCCCCTGGCATGCTCTTCTACATTCCTCATTGAGCCAGGGTTGATCCCCTGACTTGTTGATAATGGTAGAATGAGGAATATACGTATAATATGTCTTATACATATGTATACGTCGTTCTTACAAGGACTGTGCGGTGGTCACTCCTGCCAATACTGTCATGGACAGATGCATCTGTGACAGGTAGATTGGTGAGGACGAGGTCAAGTAGGTTTTTCCCTCGTGTTGATTCTCTCCCAACCTGCTGCAGGCCCCGTCTGGCAGTAATGTCCTTCAGTTCGGTCAGTAGTGGTGCTACCGAGCCACTCTTTGTGATGGACATTGAAGTCCCCCACCCAGAGTACATTCTGTGCCCTTGCTATCCTCAATGCTTCCTCCAAGTTGTGCTCAACATGAAGGAGGACTGATTCATCAGCTGAGGGAGGGCGGTAGGTGGTAATCAGCAGGAGGTTTCCTTGCCCATGTTTGACCTGACGCCTTGAGATTTCGTGGGATCCGGAGTCAATATTGAGGACTCCCAGGGCCACTCCCTCCTGACTGTATATCACTGTACCACCACCTCTGGTGGGTCTGTCCTGCCGGTGGGACAGGACATATCCAGGGATAATGATGGAAGAGTTTGGGATGTTGGCTGAAAGGTATGATTCTGTGAGTATGGCTATGTCAGGCTGTTGCTTGACTAGTCTGTGGGACAGCTCTCCCAATTTTGGCACAAGTCCCCAGATGTTAGTGAGGAGGACTTTGCAGGGTCGACTGGGCTTGGTTTGCCTTTGTCGATACCAGGTGGTCCATCCAGTTTTATTTTTATTATGACTTTTTGTAGCAAGGGTGATTAAGAATCGACCACATTGCTGTGGGTCTGGAGTCACATATAGGGTAAGGACGGCAGATTTCCTTCTCTAAAGGACATTAGTGAACCTGATGGGTTTTTACGACAATCTGGTAGTTTCATGGGCCATACTAATACTAGTTTTTTTTTAAATTCCAGATTTTATTTAGTTAATTGAATTTAAATTCCCCAGGGGCCATGGCAGGATTTGAACTCATGACTCTGGATTATTAGTCCAGGCCTCTGGATTACTAGTCCAGTAACATAACCACTATGATACCATACCCTGTGAGCTATACTATGCCGAATTGAGTCAGACACTGAGTGCAAAAAGTAAATTATACATCTCCCTTATAAAACATGTAGCTTTAAAACAATAGTATAAATAGTTTCCTATTGGAGCTATTTGTATTCAGAACTAATTATTGGAATCAATTCTAAAGGACAGGATAAACAGTCACTTAGAAAGGCACAGATTAATCAAGGACAGGCACGGACTAATCAAGGAAGGTCGTGTCTGACTAACTTGATTGAATTTTTTGAGGAGGTAACAAGGAGGGTCGATAAAGGTAGTGCATTTGATATAGTCTACATGGATTTTAGCTAGGCTTTTGTCAAGGTCCCACATGGCAGACTGGTCAAAAAAGTACAAGCCCATGGGATCCAAGGGAAAGTGGCAAGTTGGATTCAAAATTGGCTTAGTGGCAGGAAGCAAAGGGTAATGGTTGACGGGTGTTTTTGTGACCAGAAGGCTGTTTCCAGTGGGATTCCGCAGGGCTCAGTACTAGGTCCCTTGCTTTTTGTGGTATATATTAATGATTTAGACTTAAATGTAGGGGGCATGATTAAGAAGTTTAAAGATGATACAAAATTTGGCCATGTGGTTGATAGTGAGGAGGAAAGCTGTAGACTGCAAGAAAGTATCAATGGATTGGTCAGGTGGGCAGAAAAATGGCAAATGGAATTCAATCCGGAGAAGTGTGAAATAATTCATTTGGGGAGGGCAAACAAAGCAAGGGAATACACGATAAAGGGGAGGATACTGAAAGGTGTAGAGGAAATAATGGACCTTGGAGTACATGTCCACAGATCCCTGAAAGTAGCAGGACAGGTAGATAAGGTGGTTAAGAAGGCATACAGATACTTCCTTTATTAGCCGAGGCATAGAATATAAGAGCAGGGAGGTTATGCTATCACTGTATAAAACACTAGTTAGACCACAGCTTGAGTACTGCGTACAGCTCTGGTCAACACATTACAGGAAGGATGTAATTGCACTAGAGAGGGTACAGAGGAGATTTACGAGGATGTTGCCAGGACTGGAGAATTTTAGCTATGAGGAAAGATTGGATAGGCTGGGGTTGTTCTCTTTGGGACAGAGGAGACTGAGGAATAATTTAATTGAGGTGTAGAAAATGATGAGGGGCCTACATAGAGTGGATAGGAAGGACCTATTTCCCTTCGTAGAGAGGTCAAGAACATAGGTTTAAAGTGATTGGTAGAAGGATTAGAGGGGAGCTGAGGAAATGTTGTTTCACCCAGAGGGTGATGGGGTTTGGAACTCACTGTCTGAAAGGGTGATAGAGGCAGAAACCCTCATCACATTTAAAAGTACCTGGATATGCACCTACAGATCTGTAACCTACAAGGCTACAGACCAAGTGCTGGAAAGTGGGATTAGGCTGGGTGGCTCAGTTTCGGCCGGCACGGACACTATGGGCCAAATGGCCTCCTTCTGTGCCGTATATTTTCTATGATTCTAATCCTGTTCAGTTCAAATCAGGTGTTGATCAGGATTTCCAGATAGATGCGATGACTAATACTCACACCCATCAACTGGAAAGTTTTCAGCCACTGACATCCAGGATTAATAAGTGTACACAAGCATCAACTGAGCTGACAAGCTGAGACAAAGCATTTTATCTAAAATTTAAAGCCTGCCATTGATGGAAGCATTCAAAAGCCTGTAGCCTGGGGTGAGATTCTGAAAAAGCTCAGCTGAAATTTCTTGGCTTACTTTGCGATTTTGTTCTTCATGATGTTTTCAATCATCCAGATCAGAAATTCAGCAATAAGAACCAAGCCCTTTCTCTCTTTTTGCATTTTTGTAAATCCAACATCATGAGGGCAAGATTCTTCTGTCAGCTGATTTAATGAGAAAGTCAACCCAAACTCCATCTTCTACATATAGGGAGTTTTTTACTGCTAAAACTAGCAAATGGAGAAAAAAATTCCTCCCCTCGTGTCCATGTTTTCCTATGAACTGCAGTAAGTGAATTTAAAAAAAGGATAGGTTTCATGATGTTATGAGTCAGAATGATTCTTGTTAGTGATTGGGACGAGGAATTGTAGTGAAACAACTGACTGCCCATTCTGAAACTAGCTCCAGATTTCAAAATCCTCTTCTTGTTTATGTAATAGATAACTTTAGATGTTGATACATTTGGTCTAACTTTGTTAATAATCTGCTGCAAAACTGCAATACGTATGCCTTATTTCTCTGAACCCTGGGTGCTCGTATTCATCACTTCAGTCTGATTTCTAGGTCTCACCCGTGCCACTTCTATTTTCTCCTTTTTGTCTCTATTCCCATTTCAGTGACTTATGTCATCCAGTAGCTACAGAATGGGAAAACAAGGCCTTGGGTTCACCAGCAACAATAGTTCTTAGAATGACAAGCTGGAGCAGCAGTGTCAACTATCTCTGGCTGAGGATGTGCTCTTCCATGGAACTACTGAAGACTGACAAACTTCATGAAAAATTACACTGACATATGACTCGGTACAAAACTTGCCACTCTCCATTACAATAGTGTTAGTCCTAGCTAAAAGACAAATAATAGAAATCATATATACAATATTAGGGCTTGGAATCCATCCGAGTGAACCCATTTTATAATGAGTGAAAAAAAATTGGTACATTTTAGGATTCTTTTGTCTTTTGGGTCAGAATTCCCTAGATTCTAGAATGGTCCCTGTGGATTGGAAGGTAGCAAATGTAACCACGCCATTCAAGAAGGGAGGGAGAGAGAAAACAGGGAATTACGGGCCAGTTAGCCTAACATCAGTAGTAGGGAAAATGCTAGAATCTATTATTAAGGACATAGTAACAGGGTACTTAGAGAATCAGAATATGATTAAGCAGAGTCAACACAGCTTTGTGAAACAGAAATCATGTTTGACAAATCTATTAGAGTTTTTTGAGGGTGTAACTAGTAGGGTGGACAAGAGGGAACGAGTGTATGTAGTATATTTGGATTCTCAAAAGGCATTCGATAAGGTGCCACACAAAAAGTTGTTACACAAGATTAGGGGTCATGGGATTGGGGGTAATATATTAGCATGGATTGAGGATTGGTTAATGGACAGAAAGGGGAAGAGTAGGAATAAACGGGTCATTTTCAGATTGGCAGGTTGTAACTAGTTGAGTGCCGCAGGGATCAGTGCTTGGGCCTCAGCTGTTTACAATCTATATTAATGACTTAGATGAAGGAACAGAGTGTAATGTATCCAAGTTTGCTGACAATACAAAGCTAGGTGGCAAAACAAGCTGTGAGGAGGATGCAGAGAGTCTGCAAAGGGATATTGACAGGTTAAGTGAGTGGGCAAGAAGGTGGCAGATGGAGTATATTGTGGTGAAATGTGAAGTTATTCACTTTGATAGGAAAAATAGAAAAGCAGAATATTTTTTAAATGGTGAGAAACTACTAATATTCAGAAGGATTTTGGTGTCCTTGTACACGAAACACAGAATGGTAACATGCAGGTACAGCAAGTAATTAGGAAGCTAAATGGTATGTTGGCCTTTATTGCAATGGGGTTGGAGTACAAGAGTAAGGAAGTCTTGCTGCAATTGTACAGGGCTTTGGTGAGGTCACACCTGGAGTACTGTGTGGAGTTTTGGTCTCCTTATCTAAGGAAGGATATACTTGCCTTAGAGGCGGTGCAACAAAGGTTCATAGATTGATTCCTGGGATGGGAGGGTTGTCCTATGAGGAAAGATTGAGTAGAATGGGCCTATACTCTGAGTTTAGAAGAATGAGAGGCGATCTCATTGGAACATGTAAGATTTTGAGAGGGCTTGACAGGGTAGATGCTGAGAGGATGTTTCCCCTGGCTGGAGAGTCTAGAACTAGGGGACATAGTCTCAGGATAAGGGGTCGGACATTTAAGACTGAGATGAGGAGGAATTTCTTCACTCGGAGGGTGGTGAAGATTTGAAATTCTCTACCCCAGTGTGCTGTGGATGCTCAGTCATTGAGTATATTCAAGACTGAGATCGATGGATTTTTGGACTCTAAGGGAATCAAGGAATATGGAGACCGGGCGGGAAAGTGGAGTTGAGGTTGAAGATCAGCCATGATCTCATTGCGTGGCTGAGCAGACTCGAGGGGTCATATGGCCTACTCTTGCTCCTATTTCTTATGTTCTTATGTTCTAATTCCATTGATTGCTTTTGTTCTGACAATCTGATATCATAATTATCATATGCCCATATGAAAAATCTAATATACATTGAAAATTCTGAAAAGTTATGAGAACCATAATATATAAGTGACTGTAACTGAACAGAAATGTTATCCATTTATGGAAATTGGTGTTTTGCTTGAGTGAAATGTTGGCAAGGTTGTTCTGAATCCATGGCGAACTAAGCAGTTTAATAAATGCCTCTTGGATTGTCAGGCTGACATAGAAATCTGGCACAGCAACTGATAACTTTCCATCAGCAACTTGCAATTCATATAATACATGATTCACTAGTAGCTGATCTGCCCACAGCTATGCTAGAGATCATCAGTTTGTGCACTCACTTTAAAATATTCACTTTCAGGCCACGTCATCTTTCTTAGTCTCCCCATGCCATGCACCAACCCAACAATGAGTGACCTAGTCCCAGGCCTCTGCCAATGCCATCCTGTGTCCAGTCACTAGGTGGTTCAGAAGAAGAGCCAAGGCTCACCCTCCCTGGGACTTTCTCTTCCTTTGTGTAAAGTGTCTAACTCTGCTTTGTGCACCCCCCCACCCCACTCCGACGCTGGTGCAGCTGACATTCTTAACTAGAAAAGTTGTTATTTTAATAAGGAGAGGAGCCAAGGAAGCAATCTAAAGAAATGTCCAATAATTAATTGAACCTAGGACGTATTCACACCACAATATATATATACACATCACTTCTTCCCAGGAAGTACCTGAGATAGCCTAAAAAGGGACAGGCTAGTTTAGTAGCTAAACAATATAAAAATGCTCCAGACCCCTTTTTGCTTGTGAGCAATGCCATGGGGTGTCATAATGAGGAACAGACCAATTGGAAAAAGACCAATTGGGGTTAGCATAAGATCCATGATTGCCAGTACTCAGTATCAGTTTGGCTAGTGTATGAAACCATTTGTCAATGTTTCAAATACTAAAAAAGTGGCTATGAGAAACAGACTTCGGAATGTACCTAGCCTATAACTGCAGAATTCTTAGTTATGAAAACAGAAACAAATGCAACCAAAAAATCGACTTTGTAAAGAAATGCAAAACCATACATAATGATTGTTTAATCACTGAAATGGTTTACCTTTAACATGCTTCAACTGAATCAAAGACCATAAAATTTAACTCTCGTTGACATAGCCTATGGTTAAGCTTCAATTAAATCCATCTCCGATATAGAAAGTCATAATTCAGTTTGCGTAACTGTCCTCTTTCATATGTAATTATTTGAAAGAAGAGCATATGAATCAAAATATTTCTAAAAATGTTAATAAAACCATGAGGAATGTTGTAACATAACCAATTTGTAATAAGTTCACATGACAACTAGACAGCAGGTATCGAATGACTAGATCAGGTAGACCCAGAGCTCAAGCTATTATTACAATATACAAACATACATTGAAAGAAACTCCTCAAAGGCTCAACTGCTTAAGTCAGTCAGTGGCTGAGGCATACAGACCAGAGAGATTTCAGGTTCAATCCCTAGTCTGTGCTGAGTTAGCTAATCTCAGCTAGGGTGGCAGTAGGAGTGCAATAATTGGCCTCAGTGCTCCAGGGTTAAGGCAGGGATTAGTGACTAGAGCCCCTGCTCCTGATTGCTATTGAGTGGTTAGTGCACATGTGTAGATGTTGAGTGAGGACAGAATCAGCTTCAACTGTAACATATCCCATGTTCAAATAGCCTGCCACCACTCACATAAAGTGTGGCCTCTTGGATGAGGTACTAGAGAGTGACTGGCACTCCATCAGCTAGGAGTGAATGCTCTTCAGGTGAGGAGGGAAGAGGACTAAACTGTAGTAGAAAATTGAAGGAATATACCTATGTATGATTCTTTAATGGCTTTATCCTTTATTATTCCTTGGTAAAATACCTCACGTTTATTTAAATTTGTTAATATATTTTAATTTGTTTTAGAGTAAAAATTTAAGCATCCATTACAATAGAGGGGAATCAGCTGGTGGATAATCAACAACATCCAAGCTTGAAGCTGCTTTTACATTGTTCAGGAGCTGCACTAAAGCTGCCAGTTTCCAAAATGCAGCTCTCATGCAGCTGGCTGGAGGCTTATTATAAAACCAGCGGGACTCACCAATCCTGGGGACCTGTAAGATCCACTAAAAACAGGTCTTACCCATAGCCAATCTTAACAAATCCCGTAAAATTTACAATTGGCTTGGATCCAACTGCACGACACTTGCCCTTTAGCAACAGGCAGCAGAGCAGCTTTAATCTTACACGTAGGGTAAACCAACAGCCTAAGTCGGGGAATGAAGTCAATATAAATAATATAAATGGAAATTGAATCTTTTTTGTGTTGATTTATGTGAGAAATTTATGTTATCTGGCTGTGCAATGAAGCAAAATTTTGCTCAGCATTTTCTCCTGTTAAAATTCTGGCAGATATTCAGAGCAGCAGAGAATTGGAATACAGATAACTGAAGTTCTACTGTAAACATTTACTGACACACAACTGGCATCCTATTTACAGCTGCATTTCCATGTGTTTCTGCAGCTCCACTAGTGAAACAAAATGGAGATTCCCACCGGTTTATGGTAACGTAAACTTATTCCCCAGTTGGCCATTTGAACCATAAACTAAAGTGGACATAACTGGAAGATGTGAAGTAGTAAAATGTGGAGGACATATTTTTAACATTAGGCCGAAACTTTCATTACAATTTCCTGAATTCTTCATTTCTGTTAAAATGCCAAACTACTTTTCTGACAGATGTTTTTGATCAGGATCATTCTGAGTTCAGGACGTGTTTAAATTGTAGATCGAAAAATAGCTAATTTAACATTAATTGGTCCATTTGACTATTTAATCAAAACAAATAAATCAATATTTAAAAAATCATTACAACAGAAAATAAAACGATATTTCCCTATCAGACCACTACACCAAGCAGTGTGAAAGTAGCAAGACACTTCTTGATCGAGTTTGAGCGAACTGAGCATAGGCTCAGCCCAGCAATCCACAAGAGAATTTAAATAATTGCTTCTCAGTAATAACGTTAAAACTAAATTGAATGTATAATTGATATTAGCAGTGAATCTTACATGTCGTAAAGTTGCATGCATTGTGGTGGTGATGACATTAACTGCATCACATTACAATAATACAGGTAATTCTGTATTTGATTTATCCAGAATTGGTGTAATTCAATGTCCAACTGTCGATGTAAGTAACAACCCCAGGTGAAACATCTATTACATTCAATCTTGTCTTTTCAGCCAGCAGAAATGGGAATGCTACAATATGCAATAGCTAATTCTGTCCAGCATCTAAATAGTGATCAGACTTTGCACTGTAATTACTGCTGTGGAAAGTTAGACTGCTCATAGTAAAAACAGTAAATTCAATTAACTCCAAAGCACCCGTTTAACTAATTTTACAGACAAAATGCATAGGTGTTTAGCTCTAGCCAGTGTTCAGTTTGCACGCCATAAGACTCTTTGTACATTTAATGAAAGCCAATGCACATAGGTATTAAATCTGCTTTGGGGTGACAGCTTTTGAAATTCAGACCCCCAAAACTTGTCAGATATACACAAAAACTCATCACAACAACATTAAGTCATTATTTAGCCACTCAATGGCTGTAATTTGTCTGGACCTGTCCTTGAACATGATCAGAGTCTGGAGTGTGCAAGAAGTGAGACTGTGCCTTAGTGATTCAATGCAAAACAATTTTCTTAAAAGACACACATGAACAAACCTGCCTGGAACAGTATGTCCATTTTATGTTGAGCAATTATTTTGGGTAAATGTAACGCAATTTAATGGCAAATATTCTCGGCACCTTAATGTGATTTAATAATGGTACATAAAATTATTAATTAAAAGGAACCCAACTGGACCCAGCTTACTTGCTGATTTGGCTTTCACTGTGTCCAGTCATTTCTCTCAGCTAATCACACACTCTGAAAGAAAAGGGCGCATTATGAGAATTAGTGCTTTCATGTCATTACCTTTCTCTTCGATTCTGATGAAAGGTCATTGACCTGAAACGTTAACTCTGTTTCTCTCTCCACAGATGCTGCCTGACCTGCTGAATGTTTCCAGCATTATCTGTTCTTATTTCAGATTTCTAGCATCCGCAGTATTTTGCTTTTGTTTTTATTACCTATCTCTTTTTTGGAGAGAACTGAGGACGATTTCTTTTATACTTTTAATTATAAATAATAATATCTATAAACCCTAGATTAGCTCAGACTATAATCCAAGTAAAGTGCAGCCTTTTCACTGTCACTCCTATTTTCTCAGGTAAAGGTGACAAGTCTAAAGTGACATTAATGATACTTCACATCAAAATTATTTTTTTCTTAAAGGAAAATTCAATCAAGATAAACTAATTACATCACTCAGACAAAAAGAATTTTTCATCCCACAGGCTGCTATGATCTGTGGGCTGTTTAATTATATAAGTACATAAGAAATAGGAGCAGGAGTAGGCCATACGGCCCCTCGAGCCTGCACCACCTTCCAATAAGATCATGGCTGATCTTCTACCTCAACTCCAATTTCCCGCCCTATCCCCATATTCTGTGAGTCCCTTGATTACATTACCCACTTTGAAAGAAATTGTGAACTCTTGGGGTCGATGAGTCAACATTCAGGAATGCCATTAAAGCAAAATGTACAGACCATGATTACATTATAAAAAAATAACTAATAATCAAAATATAATTCTGTACTCTTGCATATGTTATAATGTATCGTTTAATTGTGTAATCTGTTTTTATTTGTAAACTCCTTCAGATGCTTGAGAAAATTTATAAGACTCAATAAAATTCCCAAACAATAACCAGAGCTAACTATTTCAAATATAGCCCTTTAAATCTTATGCCCTCAGGTAACGAGTTAACTTGAAAAAATTAGAAATTAAAAACAGTTAGTATGTGCACAACATTCGTAGACAATGGGCAAATACTCCTCTCAATGGTGTTTTATAACATTTGCCTGAGGAAGGAGAAAATCTCCGAAAGCTTGTGAATTTAAAATAAAATTGCTGGACTATAACTTGGTGTTGTAAAATTGTTTACAAGTGTTTTATAAAAGCACACATGGGTACAGTGCATGTGTTCCACGCTGTGCTATAGAGTGGTAAGGTATGAGTAATTAAGATTAGTAAAGAAAAAGTACTGGAGAAATTAATGGGACTAAAAGCCGACAAATCCCCTGGACCTGATGGCCTACATCCTCGGGTTTTAAAAGATGTGACTGCAGAGATAGTGGATCCATTGGTTTTGAACTTCCAGAATTTCCTAGATTCTAGAACAGTCCCCATGGATTGGAAGGTAGCAAATGTAACCCCATTATTTGAGAAAGGAAGGAGAGGGCAAACAGGGAACTATAGGCCAGTTAGCCTGACATCAATAGTAGGGAAAATGGTAAAATCTATTATTAAGGATGTAGTAACAGGGCACTTAGAAAATCATAATATGATTAGGCAGAGTCAACAGGGTTTTATGAAAGGGAAATCGTGTTTGACAAATCTATTAGAGTTTTTTGAGGGTGTAACTAGTAGGTTGGATAAGTGGGAACCAGTGGATGTAGTAAATTTGGGTTTTCAAAAGGCATTCGATAAGGTGCCACACAGGAAGTTGAGACACAAGATTAGGGCTCTTGGGAGTAATATATTAGCATGGATAGAGGATTGGTTAACGAACAGGAAACAGAGAGTAGGAATAAACGGGTCATTTTCAGGTTGGCAGGTTGTAACTAGTGGAGTGCCACAAAGATCAGTGCTTGGGCCTCAGCTGTTTACAATATATGTCAATGACTTAGATGAAGGGACCGAGTGTGATATATCCAAGTTTGCTGACAATACAACGCTAGGTGGGAAAGTAAACTGTGAGGAGGACGCAAAGAGGCTGCAAAGGGATATAGACAGGTTAAGTGAGCGGGCGAGAAGGTGGCAGATGGAGTATAATGTGGGGAAATGTGAAATTATCCACTTTGGTAGGAAGAATAGAAAAGCAGAATATTTTTTAAAAGGTGAGAGACTAAGAGATGTTGGTAGTCAGAGAGATTTGGGTGTCGTGTACACGAAATACAGAAAGGTAACATGCAGTTACAGCAAGCAATTAGAAAGCCAAATGGTGTGATGGCCTTTATGGCAAGGGAGTTGGAATATAAGAGTAATGAGGAGTTGCTGCAATTATATAGGGCTCTGTGAGACCACACTTAGAGTACTGTGTACAGTTTTGGTCTCCTTACCTAAGGAAGAATATACGTGCCTTCGACGGGGTGCAATGAAGGTTCACTAGATTGATTCCTGGGATGAGAGGGTTGTCCAATGAGGAGAGATGGAGTAGAATGGGCCTGTATTCTCTGGAGTTTAGAAGAATGAGAAGTGATTTCATTGAAATGTATGAAATTCTTAGAGGGCTTGACAGGTAGAAGCTGAGAGGCTGTTTCCCCTGGTTGGAGAATCTAGAACTAGGTGTCATAGTCTCAAGATAAGGGGTCGGCTATTTAGGACCGAGATGAGGAAAAATTTCTTCACTCAGAGGGTTGTGAATCTTTTGAATTCTCTGTCCCAGAGGGCTGTGGATGCTCAGTCGTTGAGTATATTCAAGACTGAGATTGATAGATTTTTGGACACTAAGGGACTCAAAGGATATGGGGATAGGGCGGGAAAGTGGAGTTGAGGTAGAAGATCAGCCATGATCTTATTGAATGGTGGAGCAGGCTCGAGGGACAATATGGTCTACCCCTGCTCCTATTACTTATGTTCTTATGAATGTCAGCCATTCTATAGGTATACCACATCATTCAGCAGAAATAATCACTCAACATGCACTCACTTCAGTAAAATCAGCTGTAATAGGGTTCTCCAATGAAAGAACATCTGTTAGGTTTCACCACAAATAAACACGTTTGAGCAAAGGCAGTGTGCTATTTTCCAACATGGATCTCTGCTCGTTCAATATGACAAGTAGAAAAAGTTGAACAGCAGGTTTTGTGGCCAGCTCCAAAATTTATTTGCACAGATGTTAAGTACCATTATAAACTGGCTGCTGACTGAATGTTAGATTGTGTCCTAATGCTCTGGGGGTAATTTTGTGCTGTTTATTTACACTGCTGACAATCAATTTCACTATGGTCTCAGCTGCTTTAAAATCAAGGTCACCAAAATATAACGGAAAATATAATCCACCCAGGACATTAATGGGAAATCTATCTGATATATATATTTCATAGTCAAGCGTGAAGTAGCAAGCAAGAAGTGAAGATTAGCCTCGTCCCTGAAAATATAATGTTAAGTAGCACAGTGACCAATCATATAATTCCAATTTTGAATCATAATCAATAAAATATTTTGGAATTCACACATCCTGTCTAAATAAGCCATGTGCAGCAGTTTATAGCCATCACACAGTCTCCAAGACAGAAATTATAGTAAGTGTTCATTAATCACTAATATTAATGTTCTTTAATACGACAAATAAATGGCCTCTGATGGTAATGTTCCTACTATTGCAGCTGCTCTGATAGCTCAATTAGTAAAATGTCAATCAACAGGATGATTTTTTTTAGAATTATTCCTGATGTATAATAAATCTCTAGTAACATTCTTTTTTGAGATAATCAAAAAATCAAACCAAATTACTTAGCAAACACAATTAAGCATGTTTGAGAATAGCAGTCTAACCAACCCCATTCAGGACTTGCCATAACCAGTCTGTGGAGAAAGCTTTCTGTGGTTCTTCCCAAGTAGTTTTTTGCCCATCCAACTTCAATGAATATATAGTAGTTCCCTCTCTTTATCATGCTAAAAAGTATGTGATAAAAGAGGACTGTCTAGTATTGGAGAGTTATAAACAGTGGGTGCTAAGTCGGAACTTATATGCTATCAGAGTCGTTTAAAGGGGATTTTTGACTATATTATCCAAGTAATATGAAAGTAACAGAATCCTAATCATCTAGGATCAAGTTACAATTTTACAAAAGGATTTATAATATCTCAATAAGTACCTAAAAGTATTTGAAACTTCAATTTTATATTATTTCTCTTAATAATCTGCCAGAGTGTCAGTCTGGCTCAGTTGGTAGTATTCTTGAGTCAGAAGGTTGATGGCTCAAGCTCTATTTCAGAACTTGAGCAATTAATTTAAATCAACATTTTAAAACAATACTGAGAAAGCACTGCATTGTCAGGAGTGCCATCCTTTGGATAAGATATTAAATTGGGGTGCCATTTGCCTGTTGCAGTGGTTAAGGTGGGCATTAAAGATCCTATGGCATTATTCAAGTAGGAGTAGGGAATTCCTCTGGTGTCCTGGCCAATATTCCTCAAGCAACTAACACTGTCAAAAACAGATTAACTGGTCATTCATTTCTTTGCCGTCTATGGAATCTCACTGTGAACAAAATGGCTGACAACTTTCACTGCACTTCAAAGTGATTCGTTACATGCAAAGTGCTTTGAAGTGTTGGAGTGACGTGATAAGAACTGTATAAATACAAGTCTATCTTTAAAGTGCAGTGGATTGCCAGCGTAATTACCTATCTTATGTTTCATTGTGGAGATGGCTTTTTTTTTTAAAAGTGCGCCTGCAAAAGAATCAGAAGTTATAATGTGGTAAGCAAATCCTTAAATATAACTTTGATCATAGCACAATGGTAATCTTAAAAGATTACCTCAATTACACAACCACAGTTCTAATTTCTAAATTGCAGATCCTTTTTGCTTTAGGCATCCAGATATTTTAGTTTCAGAATCCTACATTTAACAATACTCATAACGTGCAGAAAATGATTAGAAATTAGACATTAGAATTTCATGTTTGGATCATGTTTATCCAAATGTTACTGTGTTTTGTCAGCTTATGACTCTGTATACAAATTTACATTAGCAGTAGCGATCGTTATGCATACACCATTCGGTCAAACTACGAATTGCACAAAAACTGTAAACAATAAGTTGGTCCGGATTTGCAGAGGAGAGGGTTATGTGGGTAATTTGTGCACTGAGCAGACATTTGCACTAATTATGCTGTGACTTTAGTCTTGGTATTTCCCTTTTTGAATTCTAACCAATTCTTAAACTCAATGTTCATTAACATGTTTATAAATTCATTAACATCGATGCAGAGAGGAAAACATCATGGTAAGTATTTTGTGCTAGAAAAACTGAAAGTCAGAGATGGAATGTCAGAATTGTTGAAAAACATTTATATACCAAATACGTTGTTATATCATCAAATATGTTGTTATAGACTAAGGGCTCAAAATGAGGAGAGCAGGAGTATGAGTCAAAGTCACTGGTCCACAATATGAACTGGTTTAAAATGAGAAGATTTCAGTGCATCATCCACAATCCAACATGTTTCAATCCACTCATCTCACATCCTATCCTTCTAATAAAAGCGCTGAGATGAGTATATGTGCCAAGTCCAATGTCCAACAAATTTGTAAATCTCAAATTGCTTTGGAACGTCATAAACCTTTCTTTCTGAAATGAAACACTGACAGTTTCAGTTCAAAAAACATTTATAATTTTATGGAATGAGTGCTTACTCTTTGTTACAATAATAACCAATCAACGGACAAAACTACGTACAAAACCAATATGTAATTAAAAGATCATTTCCACATTCATGTTTAATCAGCCCCTAATTTTTCTTAAAGTGGATATTTTTAACCAGATGTTTTACAGTCTCTCAAAGAGAATTCTAATCTATTAGATAAACGGGATTCTTGCAGTTTAATTTATTTGCTCAACTTCTATTGAAACATTTTAATATCAACAAACTGAACTTTATGTACTACACTGTATCATATACCTGTAGAAACAATACATGTGAATCATGTCCTCCAGGAAGTACAATCTACCAATATCTTCCCAACTTTGTCAGCATTTCCTGAAGGAATTTAACTTGTTACACAATGCATCAAAAGTGTAAAACTTGGAATTCTTTGAAGGTAATATTCATTTAATTTATAAATGAGTACTTGAAGCTGTATGAATTGATGTTTATGACTGTATGTGGAGTTCAGAATGGGTTTATACACTAATTGGATCTCCAGAGTGATGCAGAGTCAGCAGACTGATATTTATGCTTCTGATATATCACAGGGTGGAGATGGGGATATCTGTGTATATCACAGGGTGGAGATGGGGATATCTGTGTATATCACAGGGTGGAGATGGGGATATCTGTGTATATCACAGGGTGGAGATGGGGATATCTGTGTATATCACAGGGTGGAGATGGGGATATCTGTGTATATCACAGGGTGGAGATGGGGATATCTGTGTATATCACAGGGTGGAGATGGGGATATCTGTGTATATCACAGGGTGGAGATGGGGATATCTGTGTATATCACAGGGTGGAGATGGGGATATCTGTGTATATCACAGGGTGGAGATGGGGATATCTGTGTATATCACAGGGTGGAGATGGGGATATCTGTGTATATCACAGGGTGGAGATGGGGATATCTGTGTATATCACAGGGTGGAGATGGGGATATCTGTGTATATCACAGGGTGGAGATGGGGATATCTGTGTATATCACAGGGTGGAGATGGGGATATGTATATAATACACTAGACATGGGGATATCTGTGTATACCACTGTGTGGAGGTGGGGATGTTTTTGTATATTACAGTGTGGAGTTGGGGATATCTGCTTATTTCACAGTGGGGAGAGGGGGATATCTGGGTATTACGGGTGTGGAGATGGGGATATCTGTGTAAATCATGGTGTGCAGAGGAGGATATGTGTGTCTATCACAATTTGCAGAGGAGGATATCTGTGTGAAGAGAGGGATATCTGTGTCTATTAGTGTCGAGATGGGGATAGCTGTATATTTAATTGTGTGGAAATGGGGCTAAATGAGTATATCACAAAGTGGAAATGGGATATCTGTGTATACCACAGTGTGAAGAGGAGGATATCTGTATATATCAGAGTGGAGAGGGGAATATCTGTATATCACAGTGTGAAAATGAGGCTATATGGATATATCGCATTCTGGAGATGGGGATATCTGTATATCACAGTGTTGTCAGGGGGATATCTGTATATCATAGTGTGGAGAGGGGATCTCTGTATATCACAGTGTGGAAGGGGGATATCAGTGTATATCAGTGTCCAGATGGGGATATCTATGTATGTCAGTGTCAAGATGGGGATATCTGTGCATATCACAATGTTGAGCTGGGGATATCTGGGTATATCACAGTGTGAAAAGGAGTATATCTGTGTATATCACTGTGAAAATGGGAATATCTGTATATATCACACCGTGGAGTTGGTGATATCTGCGTATATCACAGTGTGGAGAGGGGAATATCTGCCTATACTGTGTGGAGAGGGAGTTATCTGCATAGATCACAGTGTCGCGATGGGGTGTATGTGTACCTCAGTGTCGAGATGGGCATATCTGTGTATATCACAACATGGAGTTGCGGATATCTGGGTATATCTCAGTGTGAAGAGAAAGATATCTGAGTATATCACTGTGGAGTTGGGGATATCTATGCATCACAGTGTCAAGATGGGGTTATCTGTGCATCACAATGTGGAGTTGGGGATATCTGTGTATATCCAAGTTTGCAGTTGACACGATTCTCGGAAATATAGTAAACAATGTGGAGGATAGTAACAGACTTCAGGAGGACGTAGACAGACTATTGAAATGGACAAACACATGGCAGATGAAATTTAATGTAGAGAAGTGTGAAGTGATGAATTTTGGTAGGAAGAATGTGGAGAGGCAATAAAAACTAAATGGTACAATTTTAAAGGAGGTGCAGCAACAAGTTGAGAAGACTGTTAAAAAGTGTATGGGATCCTGGGCATTATTAAAAGAGGCTTAGGGTACAAAAGCAAGGAAGTTGTGCCACACCTTTATAAAACACTGGTTAGGCTCAGCTGGAGTATTGTGTTCAACTCTGGGCACCACACATTAGGAAGGATGTCAAAGCCTTAGAGAGGGTGCGGAAGAGATTTACTATAATGGTACTAAGGATGAGGGACTAGAGTTATGTGAAAAGACTGGAGCTGCTGGGGTTGATCTCCTTAGAACAGAGAAGGTAAGGGGAGATTTGATGGAGGTGTTCATAATCTTGAACAATTTTGACGGAGTAAATAAGGAGAAACTGTTTCCAATGGAAAAAGGGTCGGTATCCAGAGGACACAGATTTAAGGTGATCGGCAAAAGAAGCGACATGAGGAAACATTTTTTCATGCATTGAGTTGCAATGATCTGGAATGCACTGCTTGAAAAGGTGATGGAAGCAGATTCAATAACTTTCAAAAGGGAATTGGAGGGAAAAAATTGATAGGGCTATGGGGAAAAAGCAGAGGAATGGAACTAACTGGATAGCTCTTTCAAAGAGCTGGCATAGGCACAATGGGCTAAATAGCTTCTTCCTGTGGTGGACCTACTATGATACTATGATCTCAGACTGTAGTCTGTTGTGTTACAAAAGGCTGAGCGAGCTAGATAGCGATAGTGATTATTATTACAATGATATAAATCAACTAAGAAAACTATGCACAAAACTAATAAGTAATTAAAAGATTATTTGCCAAAGTAATAAATGTTTAAAAACTGATATAGTTAGCATTTGAAAAGAATGTTAAATCCACAATTTGTGATGAAGCATCAGATCAAATAGTTGTCAAAATTTTATTCACTGGACTTTCGATGCCAGAATGGTCTAAATGTTATTGAGGGGTCTGGGAACATACACCCGCAGAATATGGTAGAAATAACAATGGAATATCCTGAGTAAAATAGGATAATAATTGTGCAATCCAGCCAGCGAGTCATGTCCCAAGTGGCTTTTACATTGTATTAAGTGCGTCATTGCTCTATGTAATTCTAAGTGCATCATTACTGGCATAAACTTCTGCCAATTGCATAAATGATACAAGTGCTTTATTGAACTACAATGAGCTTCTGGTGCAGTCTGAAGATAAAACTGATCATTTATAGATTTGATTCTGAAACTATGAAAGGCTGCAGTTTTTGGAAGATAGCTGTTCAATACTGAAAGAATCAGTAGTTTCTGCTCATATTAATATGTAATCTGTAAGAGATAGGAAATAATATTTATTATTACACCACATGCTAACTAGAATGTCACAGAACAAAAAACTTACCGGAGGGTCTATTTTAATTAAAGCAAGATCTGCTTTTTCATCTATGTCCTTTATTTTGGCGTTATATGTGGCTCCACTTCTGAGCTCCACTTTCACTCTCTGCTTGTTAGTAACCACGTGTGCATTAGTCACTATCAATCCATCCTCAGAGACAATGAACCCTGAGCCACTCGCAACAGACAGTTCACGATTGGAATAAGTTGCCCTAAAGTAAATAAATTAACAAATTACTTAGAGCTATATTGGGTTTACTGTGTGTTGTGTACTTTTTAATACCTTAAATGTGTCTGGATTGAAACCGAACAAAATCTCTGTGCAAACATGTACCTTCAGTCAACATGCAACAAAACTCAAGAAAAGAGATGTTGAACTATTTGCAGTAATTCTTATGTTTGAATGCAAAACTCGTTTAATTACATTAGATCAGAAAATACCGATTTCCTCTCCATTATTTCTTATGTAAGTATCGCCCAATTTACTGAATGCAATTAACTGTTTAAACCACTTATTTACGAAGTTTTGTATCCAACACAGGTTCCTGTCTATTTATTTGCATGTAAACGTGATTTCCACCAATGAAATTAGTCGCTGTAGTCAATCCTACAATATAAAGCACATTGAATCAATACAAATTTGCCGCTAATATTTTTACTTTTGATTTCTATTGGTTTATTGCCTCTGTCTAGATTACAATCACAATTCAAACACAAAAATGATTCCAGGAAAGGATAGCCAATCCAGGAGAAGCACATCACTGGCATCAACAGAGCTCTTTAAATAACATAAGCCAGTGGTTCGTAAGCTGTGGGGCGTACCCCAACAGAGGGTTGTCCAGGTGTGACATGAGATGAAGGGCGTGGAGGGAATTGTCCATGAAGGATGTTCACCAGTAGTTCACTACTTCTTTAGATTTCAGAAATAAAGAGATAAATAAAGCAGAACATCTTTGGACAGTTTGTGCACTGTGTATGTCACTGGATTTTCACTCCCGTCCCCCTCCCCGTGATGGATATCAGCAAGTGACTGCAGATTACGGAAGGAAAATGTTTACAGCTGAATGAAAGAATTGCTTGGGGACTCATCGACATAGCCAGACTTATTATGCTTGACGGAATGCAGAGTTAGGATTTGATGATACGCAAATAACCTTTTAAAGATATTGGGCCAGATTTTGCTTTGAGCGGCGAATGAATGGCACAAGCTGTTCATTAGACTTGCACTTGCCTCATGGGGTTTTGCATGGCAAGTTGCTGTCAGCCAACCATCCAAACAGCACAGCACCCTCTACAGG
Source organism: Heptranchias perlo (assembly GCF_035084215.1). Classification (NCBI taxonomy): domain Eukaryota; kingdom Metazoa; phylum Chordata; class Chondrichthyes; order Hexanchiformes; family Hexanchidae; genus Heptranchias; species Heptranchias perlo. Next base: position 22,903,458 of record NC_090345.1, on the reverse strand, counting down.
GCATCTGGGACCTGTGTGACCAGGGCAAGCAACTGTGTATCTCCTTAACCAATCAGCTTGAAGAACTGTTAATGAGCCACATACAGTCTGATCCAGAAAGTGTAAGTTAGAACAGTGAATTCAGTGTCAAATCAGGCACAGAGAGGGAAAGGAAGATAAAAGAGTCTGAAGGAAAAAGTAAACATTTTATTTAATTGTTTTTAAATCTCCAACAAATGTTGTGCCTTTGTTTAAGAAGGGCGGCAGGGAAAAGCCTGGGAACTACAGACCAGTGAGCCTGACATCTGTAGTGGGTAAGTTGTTAGAGGGTATTCTGAGGGACAGGATCTACAGGCATTTGGAGAGGCAGGGACTAATTAGGAACAGTCAGCATGGTTTTGTGAGAGGAAAATCATGTCTCACGAATTTGATTGAGTTTTTTGAAGGGGTAACCAAGAAGATAGATGAGGGCTGTGCAGTAGACGTGGTCTACATGGACTTCAGCAAAGCATTTGACAAGGTGCCGCATGGTAGGTTGTTACATAAGGTTAAATCTCATGGGATCCAAGGTGAGGTAGCCAATTGGATACAAAATTGGCTTGACGACAGAAGACAGAGGGTGGTTGTGGAGGGTTGTTTTTCAAACTGGATGCCTGTGTCCAGCGGTGTGCCTCAGGGATCGGTGCTGGGTCCGCTGTTATTTGTTATTTATATTAATGATTTGGATGAGAATTTAGGAGGCATGGTTAGTAAGTTTGCAGATGACACCAAGATTGGTGGCATTGTGGACAGTGAAGAAGGTTATCTGGGATTGCAACGGGATCTTGATCAATTGGGCCAGTGGGCCGATGAATGGCAGATGGAGTTTAATTTAGATAAATGTGAGGTGATGCATTTTGGTAGATCGAATCGGGCCAGGACCTACTCCGTTAATGGTAGGGCGTTGGGGAGAGTTATAGAACAAAGAGATCTAGGAGTACAGATTCATAGCTCCTTGAAAGTGGAGTCACAGGTGGATAGGGTGGTGAAGAAGGCATTCGGCATGCTTGGTTTCATTGGTCAGAACATTGAATGCAGGAGTTGGGATGTCTTGTTGAAGTTGTACAGGGCATTGGTGAGGCCACACTTGGAGTACTGTATACAGTTCTGGTCACCCTATTATAGAAAGGATATTATTAAACTAGAAAGAGTGCAGAAAAGATTTACTAGGATGCTACCGGGACTTGATGGTTTGACTTACAGGGAGAGGTTAGACAGACTGGGACTTTTTTCCCTGGAGAGTAGGAGGTTAAGGGGTGATCTTATAGAAGTCTATAAAATAATGAGGGGCATAGATAAGGTCGATAGTCAAAATCTTTTCCCAAAGGAAGGGGAGTCTATAACGAGGGGGCATAGATTTAAGGTGAGAGGGGAGAGATACAAAAGGGTCCAGAGGGGCAATTTTTTCACTCAAAGGGTGGTGAGTGTCTGGAACGAGCTGCCAGAGGCAGTAGTAGAGGCGGGTACAATTTTGTCTTTTAAAAAGCATTTGGACAGTTACATGGGTAAGATGGGTATAGAGGGATATGGGCCAAGTGCAGGCAATTGGGACTAGCTTAGTGGTATAAACTGGGCGACATGGACATGTTGGGCCGAAGGGCCTGTTTCCATGTTGTAACTTCTATGATTCTATGATTCTAATAATTAAAAGCTGAAGGAATGAGACACCACACTTATAAAAGTTAATTTTCAGTCCAGAGAGGTTGTTTGGCAGTAATTAAGACTTACCATGCCATTAAAAAGGTGCTTAAACAGGAATGGACAAGCCCTAACTTTGTTAGGCGAGTTTAATCCGTACCTATGAGGTAAGTACAGGGACTTCACGCCGTTCAATACATTTGAACGGTGAGTCAGACAGTGAGATGCCGTTTTCGTGCAGTTTTTGGAGGAGCAGGGCATCTCGGACAGCAACTTCTGGATTTTCGCGTTTAACTGCGCATGTGCGGTTGCCGGCAGTTACTGTCAGATTTGTACATAAATAACGGTGAGCACTGTTAGCCTCACTGTTATTTTCACAGCAAAATCCGGTCCATTACATTTTCTAGGTCGGAGTCACTGAACAGAAGGTAAAAAAAATTAACCTTTCACTTAACCAAATATCAGCTATGTACTTATTTTCATATGAAATATATTGTAAATAATAAATAAAAAGCACCCAGAGCCTGTGGCATTCATACTCTTTAAGTTGAGCTTTAGAATTAAGATCTGTTTTTTGGAAAATTATATTCAGAGATTAAAAGTGACACAGATTAAAAGCTGCTGTTTGCTTTCTTTTGGTTGAATCTCATGACAAGGTCTCCTGTTTATGGAAATAAGAATAATGTTGGTTATTTCTCCAGCCACCACCGTGCTAAGTGATGGGTAATGTGGCTGAGCGTACAGAGGATGTCCTAGGCTTGCTCTTCTTGTTATATCATGAGACCCTAAGTGGCAAATAAATGGTGCTGGGTAGAGCAGGCTGTGCCATGATAAGCCTGGACTGAGAGCTGTGATAGGGTGACAACATCCATTTCATACAGAGGAGGGGAAGGGAAGAAGTGAAAAAAGAGAGAAAAAAAACAAGTCCATTTGACCAGCAAGAAGCAAGTGCAAGAAAGTAAGTGAACGGAGCAAGTAAAACTGATTTCCAAGAATTGTTAGACATAGCAATTTTTCCAAGTAAACTCAGTTATTTCCCAATGTTGCATTTTGCTTATGTTCAGTGCGAAGTATTCCAACATTGGCTTTTAGACTTTTTTTGTCCAAATGTGTTTTGTTATCAGTTGTAAAAAGTAGTAAATCTGCAGTTACTTGTCGACATCCATCACAAGAGTGACGCACTTTGCTTGCTGCCTCTATCTATTGTACACAAAGAACGAAGTTATAAGCAATCAATGTTTGGAATTATTCAGTTAAGAAACCAGAAGGAATGAAAACTGGACTGGGAATCCAACCTGGCATTGAAGCTTTGAACCTGATAGCAATGAATTATATGCAGCTTACAAGGCTTTTTTGACAGCCCTATTAACAATGTTCCGCTCTATATATTCTGCATTCTACCTGCAGAGATTTATCTATATAAATCAGATCTTTGTTGAAATAGCCTTGGCCAGTACTTATGCACATGGAAACCCAAAACCCAAGCTATCATTTAGAATGTGATTGTGTGATGGACCATTACTGATGTGAGAACTAGACCAATTATATCTTCCAGAACCAGAGACTACGCTTTTCCCATCTCTCTCATTTGACTTTTTTAGAATTGAGTTTAACTAATATACAGATAACATGCGAGCATAGTCACACATGGTTTAGTAAAAGATCTTCAAGCTTCTTCCTCAATCCCTCAGATAGCCACCATTTGTTAGACTTAGCAAAGGATCTCCAAAGAAAAGCTTTTTCAATAAATGACAGTACATCCTTTTCTAGTCGTCACTTGTTTGCAGAAATGCTATTAACAAACTGAATTATAGAAAGAGTGCATGAAGCAACACAATGAGGGGTTTGCATACCTACGAAAAAGTTCAATGTGAACCACAGCAGGAGCAATCTTATCCACCACGTCTGCAATAAAATTATATTTGTGTCGCAGGCTGTTTGGGTCATTCTGACCTGCAAGCAAAAAATTAATTAAATTAATTAAACAATTATCATTCTTAAGTAATTACTTTGAAGTTAGGGTATGTGATATACATTGTACAAAATTAATGACTCCATGTGAGAATGTTTGTCATTATTAACAATGAAAGAAAATCCCATGAAGTACAAACAGTGTTGGTGAAGTAGCTACGTTTCAGTTTATATACAGAAAGCATTGCATTTGAAGCTTAATAAAACCAAATGTGCTCAAGAATATAGCATTCATTAAAAATAAAACTCATGTAAAGTTATTCTGTACAACTATTATGAGATATTTTGGGTTTGATAAATATCAGATACAGAAAAATTTCATTGCAGTATATAACATTGGATCCAGAATTATACTTTCCTTCAAAGGCACAAAAATAAACAGCAGCCCACGTGTCTGCCAGCTCTGCCTTGCCTTATGCTACTGGCTCCAGCTAAACGCATAGTAAAAACAAAAGCACTCCCTCAACTCTCTCTTAAAAATAATCCAGCTCAAACCTCAATGTACCTGGACAATCCCTGCTCTGATAAAAATGACCGAACTCCTACAACCACCAGCATCGCCCGCTACAGACCTGTCAGAATGCTGGCTTCTCATTGTACCACAGAGAAGTTTCATGAAAAAGATGAAACAAAAAAATAGCATCAGTATAAACGGTGTAATGCAACTAACCTTTATGAGAGGTCAAGAAGAAGACAGGTGAGGAAACTGAAAATGTAATAGTGGATCCTCTTCAGAGTTTGGAACTAAGGTGCATTTTTGGGGTAGGATTGGGAGAGGTTTATCTGTACGATAGTTGAATTGTGAGTGTGTTGTGGTATAACTGAGTTGTCTACCAACAAAGAAAAAGAAAGAACTTGCATTTTATATTGTGCCTTTCACATCCTCAGGACACCCCAAGGTGCTTCACAGCCAATGAAGTACTTTTGAATCGTAGTGACTATTGTTATGTAGGCAAATGTGGCAACCAATTTGCACACAGCAAGGTCCCACAAGCAAGAATGAAATAAATGACCAGATAATCGTTTTTTAAGTGGTGTTGGTTGAGAACATCGGGAGAAGTCCGCTGCTCTTCTTCAAATAGTGCCATGGAATCTAAGGACAGACGGGGCCATGGTTTAACGTCTCATCCAAAAGAGGCCACCTCCCATAGTGCTGTACTGACGTGTCATCCTAAATTGTCTGCTCAAGTCTCTGACTCAGCGGTGAGAGTGCTACTATTAAGCCAAGACAAATATACCTCACATTTTGATGAATACAAAACTAACTCACCTCCCCACATGCACATTCTAGAAAAAGCTTTGAACTGTCCTTTTCCAATTCCTTTTATGTATTTATTCAGTTATTTGTCATTTCTATTTATTATTAATACCAAGAAATTCTACCAAACTCTCCAATTCTCTAATTAATTTCTGCTGAAAGCATTTTCTCTGTCTAATGTTGCGTTCACTTTCTGATGAGGAACAGCTGAAGGCTCAATTCAGAAAAATGTCCATCTCTCCCCAGATAGAAAAGAAATGTAAAATCTCTGGCTGCCATCCTGTCTGGCTGTGTGTCCATCCTCATCCTGCCTTCGTTCTTACTGTCAAGAAAGTTCAACACTTCTACAGTGCTGCCTCCCTTTTAGTCCAAGTAGGACTGTTGCCTAACACTGCATGCAGTTATCTTTCTGTGGGGATGGTTCTTAATCAGAAATTAGAAAAAATTGTGACATTTGAACCACCTCATTTTAAAGTTTACAAAATAATCTGGAAAATACAGGAGCGTCAATTTGGCCCCATTGAAGTTTCTCGACAAAACTTTTTAAAACATCATTTTTAGTTGGTGCTCCAAGTTAATGTATTTTTTGAATTTGGGCTGGATAATATGATTTTTTTTTGCAGCGTCTCAGCTTCAGAATGTGTTTCCCAGTATCTATTTCTCTGATATAGCAAGAATTTCTAATGAAAATATTTCTAACAACTAGGGAATTTTCTTCTTCACATGCCACAGGGTAGGTTCATTTTATGACCTGCATGCAATAGCAATTTTGAAACCTGAGCACACACCTACTACTAAAATAGCAACATAATGAAAAATTACCAGCTTACAGGACAAAGTCAGACAGAAATGCTAATTTACATCAACAAAGCTCATTTACGTCAACAAACTCGCCACACTGATATGGGAAATAGTGCTAGTGATGAGGAGCTTAAATAATGTGATGTTCATTAATAATCAACATTAGCACAAATAGTGCCATGGGATCTTTCATATCTAGATGACCATGGACTGTGGCTGTGAAGTCATTGATTGACACCATCCCCTTTGAAGGTGTCAGAGCAGTTGGCACAGAGTGTTGAGAGGAGGTATCATAGATTAATTTTTTTTGTAAGTTACGTGGTTCTGTCATTCTGCTTGCAATAGAGCATTTAAATCGATCCTTGTTGGATTTCCAAATGGAACACACTGACTCCTCCCTCTGCTGTGCTGGATTTCCATCAGCCTCAACAATGACCTCCTGGCACTAATAATCCCACAGCTGACAATGAGGGAAAGAGATAAAGTATTACACTGGAACGAGAGTACAAACTAATTTGTTCCAAATCATGGACTAGGCACACAATTAAATGGTAAACACATTATGGCTTATTCACGAAGGCTGCACTCTTCATCCACCCACTGAAAATGCACCAGTCTTCATGGCAATTTTGCTCTATTGTGCTTTTGAACAACTGCTTATTTGATTTCTGTAAAGAAAGCCTGTGGAAGATATTTACCCTCTCAACAATTTAGCAGTTTTGATTCCTTTGGAAATCCAATCCTTTAAATTATAACAAAGCCTGCTGCGAAAGATACCTAGTGCTTTTTAAAAATTATTTTAAAAGGTTTTTATTGAATTCAATAATGTTTACATACTTTGTTAAACTATGGTTCATTGCCGATTACTTACAATGTATTTATGGAGGCATACAGTGAGGGTTTTACCTAGCTTTGCATATTTTGTTAGTATAGTATATTGAGGGTCAACAAGGTTAGGGTGCATCCTTGATAGACACAGGGCTTGGATCAGATGAGTAGGTCAGAGAGCTCGCTGACTGTGAGCTAATGTGTAGTTTCTTGGGGGTGTCATGTGGGCAGTGAAGAGGTGTTATCGACTTCCCAGTCAACTGTGTAGGTCTAAAAGATTATCATCGGGAAGGCAATTAGGGAGATTGTGGGAATAATGAAGGTGGGGTGGGTCTCTGGAAAAAAGCCATATGTGATGGTATTTCCCTAGTTCAACGTGAAGCTCATCTATCGATCACTCAGATTGGGAAGTGTCCCACAAATAATTTGTCCAAATGTTGGGTTATAGCACATTTGATGAAGTCATCTTTTATTTCTAAAAGTGTATGGGTGAGTCAGCAGGTTACAGGGGTCCTTTCTCTTTTTGGAAGGAGGACAAGTAGACAAAGATCTGAGGGGATGATGAGGCCTTCAGAATCTCAAGCAGCAACACTCAAGGGACACGATCTGATTGTATGGATAGTGTACCTGTTTGGTTGCAGTTAATCAGCATTGTCAGGCTAAAGAACATCTAATTCTAAAATTAGAATGTTTATTTCAATCTAGGTAGATGCTTATCACAAAAACAGGGCAGGAATAGTATCAAAAACCTCAAGTCACATATTCACAATCTGTCCATTCAGCATTTAGATTTCAATGCTGACGCACACAATAGCCCATTTTAACAAATTGGCAATTGAACTTATAAGTGACGCTTTACTTTATATTTTGTCCAAGTTAAATAATGAATCTGGCTTATCTAGCTTCACCTTAGGGAGGGTGGGCAGGTTTTATAATGGGCGGGCAACCCATTCTGCCAAATTACCATCCAGGCAGTGAAGATGAAAATCTACCCTCCTGTAGGCACCTTTATGTCTCGATACTTAACAGCTTTAACGCAAACATTGGACAGTGGCACAATTAAACTTGCAGAAAATGCATAAACTGTAAGTACACAAGATTTCATTGTGCATTTCTTCTGTGTACACTGCTTTCAAATCACTTATTCCCAATTCACACACTGCATAGTGCTGGGATTTGGAAAAGTAGACCCATTTCCACAGAAAATGTTTATGTTACATTGAGTCTACTGTGCAGAAACAGGCCATTCGGCCCAACAGGGCATGCTAGTATTTATGCTCCACATGAGCCTCCTCCCTCCCTACTTCATCTAAACCTTTGTAAACAATTTTACAACACCAAGTTATAGTCCAGCAATTTTATTTTAAATTCACAAGCTTTCGGAGACTTCCTCCTTCCTCAGGTAAATGTTCAGGATGTTCAGGAAGGAGATCCTGAACATTTACCTGAGGAAGGAGGAAGTCTCCGAAAGCTTGTGAATTTAAAATAAAATTGCTGGACTATAACTTGGTGTTGTAAAATTGTTTACAATTGTCAACCCCAGTCCATCACCGGCATCTCCACATCATCTAAACCTATCAGCATGTCCTTCTATTCCTTTCTCCCTCATGTGTTTACCTAACTTCCCTTAAATGCATCTATGTTATTTGCCTCAACTACTCCATGTGGGGACAAATTCCACGTTCCAACCACTCTCTAGGGAAAGAAGTTTCTCCTGAATTCCCTATTGGATTTATTAGTAACTATCTTATATTTATGGCCCCTAGTTCTGGTCTCCCCCAAAAGTGGAAACACCTTCTCTACATCTACTCTTTCATAATCTTCAAGACCTCTATCAGGTCACCCTACAGTCTTCTCTTTTCTAGAGAAAAGAGCTGCAACCTGCTCAATCTTTCCTGATAGGTATAATCTCTCAGTCCTGCTATCATCCTAGTAAATCTTTTTTGCACTTTCTCCAGTGTCTCTATTTCCCTTTTATAATATGGAGACCTGAACTTTCACAGTACTTTGTGAGGTCTAACCAAGGCTCTATACAAGTTTAACATAACTTCCCTGCTTTTCAATTCTATCCCTCTAGAAATGAACCCCAGTGCATGGTTTACCTTTTTTATGGCCTTATTAACCTGTGTCACTACTTTTAATGATTCGTGTATCTGTACCCCGAAATCCCTCTGCTCCTCTGCCCCATTGAGACTCTTATTATCCAAGCAGTATGTAGCCCCCTTATTCTTCCTACCAAAATATAATACCTCACACTTATCTATATTGAAATTCATTTGCCAATTACATGCTCATTCTGCAAGTTTATTAATGTGTTTATTATGTAACTGACTTTGTGAATAAAACAGGTTTTAGAAAGAACACTCACCCTTCAATAGTTTATATCTTGAAGTGCAACACAAGCATCCTGAATAACTTCCAAAATGAAGTCCATACATACAGGCTACTCCTCTTAATTCAAAGTCATTTAATTCAAATTACTGGATAATTTGATTTTTAGCACAGAAAGGTCTCAATTATCAGGAGTAGTCCACAATTGAAACAGCCTCATACTTCAACAGCATTGATGCTATAACAACATTTATATAGCGCCTTTAACGTAGTAAAACATCCCAAGGCACTTCACTGGAGCAATTATCAAACAAAATTTCACATCGAGCCACATAAGGAGGTAACTGGACAGATGACCAAAAGCTTGGTCAAAGAGATAGGTTTTAAGGAGCATCTTAAAAGGAGGTGGAGAGGCAGAGAAGTTTAGGGAGGGAATTCCAGAGCTTAGGGCCTAGACAGTTGAAGGCACAGCCACTAATGGTGGAGTGATTAAAATCGAGAATGCACAAGAGGCAAGCATTGGAGGACTGCAGAGATCTCGGAGGGTTGTAGGGCTGGAGGAGGTTACAGAGATAGGGAGGGGCGAGGCCATGAAGGGATTTGAAAACAAGGATGAAAATTTTAAAAATCGAGGTGTTTCCAAATGAGCACAGGGGTGATGGGTGAACAGGACTTGGTGTGAGTTACGATATGGGCAGCAGAATTATGGATGAGCTCAAGTTTATGGAGGGTGGAAGATGGGAGCCAGCCAGAAGACCATTGGAATAGTCCAGTCTGGAAGTAACAAAGGCATGGATGAGGGTTTCAGCAGCAGATGAGCTGAGGCAGGGGCGGAGATAGTCAACATTGTGGAGGTGGAAGTAGGCAGTCTTGGTGTTGGAGTGGATATATGGTTGGAAGCTCATCTCAGGGTCAAATAGTCAATAAGCATAATCATTTACTATATATATATATATATCTCACAAAACAGATCAAAGTACAGCACACGTATCCAAACCTGATTTTGTTTCATAAAATGATATATAAAATATCATCTTATGGCACACCAGATACAGTATGGACCCATTCTTCCATGTATATCGATTGTCCATTCATCGTTTTTATCTAGAAAAGGTATATTTAACCTCACTCAAAAGATAAACTCATATAATTTTAATCATGAAGTACATAAGAGCAGATAAGCTCGTGCATTCTGTGTTCAGACACTAATGATTAAATATATGGATACTAACCCAGATGCAGATACTATTGTACACTGGTCCATGTATTTATCGAGCATGTATGCACAGTAAGAATTGTGCATTCTCAGAGATGCTGATTAAGTAACAATAAACACAACTGTACACATCCATCCATCGCCCAGCACAGGCGCTCTTACCCAGTCCGCAGGCTCCCCTCTGGATGAAGATGACGGGCGGTTGGTTGAGTTTCTGAGCCCGCCGGCTCACCGCCTTCAGCTCGCACACATTGCGGTAGGTGCTGCCGTCGCTGCCGCACACCGGCTCGCCGTTAACGCACACACAAACGCCCTTGATCCGCCGCTTGCCCGGGTTGGCCGCCGGCGGCACCGAACACTTGAGCCCCTCGCCACATCTGGCCGCATCCGCCCGGCCGCCGCACGACTCGCCCTCGGCCGCAGCGCACAGCTGGCAGCAGCTGCAGGAGTCCAGCACCTGCCCGGCCAAGCAGTCAGGGGGCAGCTCGGGGCAGGTGGACACATCGCACAGCTGGGAGCAGCTGGGGGAGCGCCTGGTGATCCTGCCATCCGCCAACAGCCAGCAGGCACACAGTACTGCAGACAACAGCATCATCTTCAATAAGAGCCAACTTCACAAACACTCAACTCTGCTTCAAGTCAAAGTTCATTAAAGAAAAAGTTTCTTATTAATAAGTTTCTTTAAGGCGTCTTCCAGAAGTTTGCAAATCAACAAGTGTCTCCAAAAAAAAAACAAAACCACCTCAAAAACTATGAGATTCGCGTGTGCAAAAAGTTTGCAATTCAGAAAGTTTGCATTAAGTTACGAAAGAAAAAAAGTTATTTCCAGTTGCCTCCGACTCAGGCAAAGGACCGTCCGCTTTATCCGGAGGTCCGATGTCATTACAGCGATGCGGCTCCTTTATAACAGCCCAAGGGATCAAACTCACCGACCGTCAGACACAACACCCGCCCGCAACCATTGGTCTGCTGTGGGTGACGCGATCTCCCCCTCTATCACCGCCTCTTCCACTGAGATTTTGCGGTCCTGCCCGGGCTGATTTGTCTGGTTGTTCCCCGTTACAGGATAGATTCTGTAAACTGCGGCTTATCGAGTTGTCACTGTTGAGCATCACACTATACAAAGAAAAAGACACTGTCAGCTCACAAAAAGGATAAGGCAATTACTAAAGAGCATTTTTAAAAATCGCCTGAAATGGTTCACGTTGAGAGACAGAAAGAGTATAGTTTGTTAAATGGTATTTTAATCCTGTTTTCTATTATAACTGCTCAATTCCAATATTGTGATGCCCAAAGGCGAAGTCGAAGGTTTTGTGTGACTGTCCGTGCGTTGCAGATAGGAGACTAATCTTGAGACAACGCTGACTGATTTAGCCCCAAATTATCCCGATAGAGTTATAATCATCTTTTATTAAAGAAAATCAAAATGTAATATTTTACATTCTGCGTAAACACATGTAATTCTGAGTTGAGAGAATACCTCCATCCACAAAACATTTATATAATTCAGACTTTATTTGTAACTTGTTCCTAAGTTCTCCTTTGCTCCCTTGTAATTAAGAAGTGCAACCAATGACCAGATCTACTTCAGCTTTTATAAAGGCTCCCAGTAATTGATTATTGACCATACCTTCCCGTAGAGTTCAAATATGCACCGTGATGGTAATTGCGGTACATTTTGTTTGTGGGTAAAATTCCAGCTTTCTTGTCAACAGTTCGCATATCTGACTGTCCTAGTAGATGTAAACCTTCGAAATAAGCTATATATAACGAACTACCCAATTTTATATAAAATTGTAATTATTCACTTATCTTATTGTTTACTAGATATACCAGTAAATGTAAATCTGTAACAGGCACTTATTATGCTGGCGAATAAACTTTCATGGTTTTAATGCCATTTAATTCTCCCTTCTAGTTTAAAATATCTAAAAGGCAAAGATATTCCTCCCCAAATAATCCCATTAACCTTGCTCTGAAACCTGCACAGACTGTACTGCACAACCTAATATTCCTCAAAAACGTAATGTTATAGATGCAAATTAATCATCTGTGTAAGATAATGTCAAGATACCTATATACATTTCTTGCACTAATCTCTTCAAAAAAAATCTCAGTTCCCTTGCCACAGAAAGGTATTACTGCATAACACTTCAGCAGATCTGGTCAATTCCAGGATGGTGCATTTTAAAAGAGTCATTCCTACAAAAAATGAATGCAACATTTGCAGTAAAGTATGCACCATGTGCTAACTGTAACATATTGCAGCAGCTGTGCCAGCTCATTCCTGTGAATAGTTCCTTTTGATCATCTTTACTAATAGGCACAGCCACAGCTTATTTGCCAAGTTGACAACAACTTGTATTTATATAGCGCCTTTAACGTAGTAAAATGTCCCAAGGTCCTTCACAGGAACGTTAACAAAATTTGACACCAAGCCACATAAGGAGATATTAGGACAGGTGACCAAAAGCTTGGTCAAAGAGGTAGGTTTTAAGGAGCATCTTAAAGGAGGAGAGAGAGGTAAAGAGGTGGAAAGGTTTCCTCTTCTAAATGCTCATGTTTCAAAATTACTAAAGACCCTTCCTGTGGAAATGGTAGTGCCAGCCTGTATTGCTTGTAACAGCTATGCTCTGAAATATTAATCTATTCTGTTCATGCAGCTTGTATCTGATGTTATCAGGTCCATTCACTGTAAATGCCTTTTTCACAGTTGAGAAGGAATTTATCTTTTATGATTTTCAAAAGAGATGGAAGTTATTGCAGCTTATTTGATGTTTGTCCTGTCAGATACATTACATATTTAAAGTGTTCTGATCTTGCTTGAGAAAAGATTAACTGGAAGAACCTCTTAGATTAAAAGTGAGATATGGCTTTGCTGTAGCAGAGAGTGGAAACTGGTGAGGTTGTACATATATCAATGTTATTGGAGAGATATTTTACTTCTATTCAAAATCCTACTTAGGATCCTAACTGAAGAGATTGTTCTACATTTGAAAGGAGAAAAAAGTACAAAATAGGTATCCAAAGAGAAAGAAGGTGCTCACTCTAATAAGTCATGAAGTTGACCATTGAGGAGCAAGGTAAGTGGGGTGAAATCTTTTGTTGATGCTTCCAATCCCCAGTAAGGGCAAATTTCAAGAACACTTTACTATTGTTTTTCAAATCAAATTCTGGGGAAAGACAGCCCCAGCGTTAATGTGAAATTATATTCTGGAAAGAGCATCAATTACATAGATAATTAAATATAGTAATCTATAAGATTTAAAGTAGTTTGATTTTAATGGCACCAGTTTCAGGTATAAGTTATATGGGTATTCTGTGAGGGGAGAGAGTTGTGACCTGTTTCCTATAAACAAATATATTTTAACCTACTTATCAAGAACAGAAAAATTGCTCCTTCTTTCTGAATATGATTTCAGTTATATTACCCCCCCCCCCTCAATTTGGATAGTTTGTATGCAAAATATTTACCTAAGTGTGGAAATGTGCAAGAGCATAATACCAAATCCAGTCATCTTGAGAGAGCAGCAAACTCAAATCTAGTCATGTTTAGTTTTATTTTTTCCTTCTCCGGAAGGCAGTGACTAATACTGCTGTACTGTTCCACAGATGCCAGCAGTTCTCCAGTACTTCCCCCAACTGGCCATTTTTCAAGTGTGAGCCTAGATAGAGAGTGTATCAGAATATTAAGGCCATATTGCTGAGCATTATATCATATTTTGAAGGATGGTTTATTTGCAGTAGATTTCTGTAACTGACGTTTCCTCCCCACTATTAAAATCAGAATGCATCATGCAAGATATGCACATATGTACACCATATGACACCACCCTTTTAAACTGTCTTCACTTATACAAATATATTGTACCAGTTTAGTTACTTGTTTAATCTTTACTACAACTATTTACCAGTCCAATTATAATTAATCTTTGCTACATCTATGTCGTGAGATTATTGTAATAAAATCAAATAAAATAAAAAAATTGCAGTCTGTTTTTCTATACCTTCACAGAGCACAAGTGTTACATGACCACAACTCAACAACACTATCATGGAGCACCTAGCTATCACCCATTATGGCAAGACCCAGGAAAAAAAACATTATTGTTGGCTTGATCTTTAAAGCACAATCTATACAGAGCTGTCAACATCAGACAAATCCCAAATATGCAATTTTGAATCAAGAGCTCTATACCAAAGGTACCAATTCTTCCTTAAAACAAAGGTGGTTAAAAATGGAATGCTGCATTCTTAATGGAAAGCTAAATAAGCCTTTTGTAAATTCTCATGTACATTGAAGAAATACTGAAATCCTAAGCTTTCATTTTATAAATCTGCCTTACAGTTAGTGATTGTTTCTGCAACAATTTGAATATAGCAGTATAACACTTGTTAATATATAAATGTTTCTTCTGTAAATGAATGCCTGTATCACACAAGCTTACATGGCATCAGAGCTTTGGAACTTGGGGCAACAAAATCTTAGTATTCTGGGCATTTACTGAGAGGTGGTACATCAAGCTTTCACACCTTCAGAAAGTTCTTTTCCCACGTGTTTACACAAACTGGTGAAGGGTGTACTGTGCTTTTTTCCTCAGTGCAAAGTGTTTGTTATCAGGATGTGGGCAATGCTGCATTTATTGCCCATTCCTAGTTGCTCTGAGACAGTCTGGTAGCAATATCCTTCAGGACTCAGCCAGCTTGGTCAGCGGTGGTACTACTGAGCTACTCTTGGTGGTGGATATTGAAGTCCTTCACCCAGAGTGCATTCTGTGCCCTAGCTTCTCAGAGCTTATCACAAGTGATGTTTAATATGGAGGAGCACTGATTCATAATTTGAGAGGGATGGTAGGTGGTAATCAGCAAGAGTTTGGCTTAGCCTTGTTTGACTGGAAGCCGTGAGGCAATGTTGAGAACTGCCAAGGCCAAGCTGAGCAATAGGACTAGGCATACCCAAAGATGATGATAGGGGAGTCTGGGCTATTGATCAATAGATGTGACTGAGTATAACTATGGCAGACTGTTATTTTACTAGTCTGTGGGACAGCTCTCCCAACTTGGGAACCAGTCCTCAGATGTTCACGAGGAGGATTTCGCAGGATCAATTGGGTTGAGACTGCTCGAGTCTTGTTCTGATTCGATGCCTGGGTCTTTCAATATTTCCCTTATGTAGCAATATTTTTAAAAAACTGAGCAGCTTGTTAGACCACTTCAAGGGGCATTACAAACATACAAAATTGAAGGGCAGGAAAAGACCAGCTGGTCCATCAAGCCTGTCCCACATCATGATGGCCAGACCATCATAGGCAACACTTCTTCCTTTTCCTAACGTCCTCTCCCGCTGCCCTGAATGGTTGTATTAATACAACCAAATACCTTGTTAGCTTTAGCTACAATTTCTCTGCATTGGTCATGAATCTTTAGTGATGGGTGCACAATAACACCAAGATCTTTTTGTCGCTCAACCTCTTTCAGCATTGTTCCCTGCAAATAATACATGTATTCTGTGTTGGCCCAAGCAACATGCATGATATTACATTTATCTAAATTAAACGCTATTTGCCACTCCCCTAGCACATCTAAATCTTTTTGGATTTGATTGCACTCCTCTACCATCTTAACCCTTGCACAGATTTTGGTGTCATCTGAAAACTTACCATACTCCCAACACCATTGTCCAGGATATTAATAAAGACTGTGAAGAGTAGTGGGGCTCAGACCGATCCCTGGGGGACACCCTTAGTAACATGTCTCCAAGCTGAACCACATCCGTTAACTATAACTTTTTGGTTGCGGGATTAGAGCCAATTCCTAATCCAGGTTGTCAAATTTCTACTGATACCACAAGATTCTATCTTGTGAAGTAATGTAGTGTGAGGTACCTTATCAAAGGCTTTCTGAAAGTCCAGGTAGACAATGGCTACCGGATTACCCTCATCCACTACCCTATGGACTTCCTCAAAAAACTATCAAATTTGTTTGGCAAAACCTATTTTTTCCAGAAGTCGTGCTGTGTATTTCTAATGGCCCCTTCCCTTTCCCAATGATCATAAAGGGCATCGCCTACGATCCCTTCTAGCATCTTCCCAATAATTGATGTCAGGCTGATAGGCCTGTCGGTCACTGGCTCTGATTTGTCTCCTTCTTTGAAAATAGGAACTACATGAGCTAGCTTCTAGTCCAAGGGAACTATCCCTGACTCTACTGAACTATTAAAGGTATGGGCAAGGGGCTCACACTGCACCTGTCCCATCTCTTCACCCTTGGATGGATATTATTCGGGCCTCGAGTCAATTGATAGGACTCGAGCTTTCTTAACTTATTTACGATGACAACCACAAATTGTGGGACTGGAATCACGTGTACGCCAGACAGGGTAGAGGTGAAAAATTTATTAGATTCAATTTCACAACTTGCTATGGTAGAATTTGAACTCATGACCTCTGAGTTGCTAGTCCAGTACCATAACCACTACAGTACTGCAACATGTGGCTTATACTACTGAGATGGTCTTTTCTGTGCTACTTTGCACTTTGAAGAATGGGGCTTTCCAACAGTGTGAGATTGCAATATCATGTGAGGGAGTTGGCAGGCCTGGCTGCTACCATGAGGATCTGGAGGTGAACAGAAGATGGCAGCAAACTCACAAGGTCCATGTAGCAGTGTATTGACATTGATTGCTCAAAGGTAGCTAGCAGCAAAATGCAGATTGGGCATCTACAAACTTTGGGCACCTACATTGGCCAGATCTACTGCAATTACCAATAGTGACATGCAGCTCCTAGCTCGGAGGAAGAGAGGACTTAAAGATGTACTTAACAATCCTCCGGCCAGTAGCCAGCTTGAAGTCCAACTAGCAGAGCCAAAAAAGTTTTCATGTGTCTTTTGGAGATAAAAAAGCCCTCAAAATAAAGTACAACAATGAATGAGTCAAGCCCCGCATTGCATAGTTAATGATGTCTATAGCTGCCATGACTTGGTAGTTAACCACAAAGTTTTGTTGTATATCCTATATTTCACTGAAGGGTGAAAAATATGGCCATTGTTTGTTCATTGGTGTTTATACTAAGAAAAGATTGTCTCGCCTAAATTAAACAGGATGGATTTTTTTTTCTTGTCAGTAGGGTACAGTAAAATCATCTGTACACAAAAGCATTCCATACATCCTTTAAACCACTCATGTAGGTTTATCATCAGAGTTCTATTCCTAGTACATTAACATGCTTCAGGCAGGACCTACTTGCAAGTTACTCATCCACATAGCCAAGGATCACATTGCAGAATCCTTATGTGAAATATCAGCAATTATCTTCAACAAAGCTATATATAAATCAACTTGGACCAGTTAGTAGCAGTCTTGCCTCTGGCTTACAAAGTTCTGGGTTCATGTCCCATGCCTGAGTTTGAACACAAAGGGCCTGAAATTGTAATTGCACCCAATAGTGGAGAGGGGGCAGATCTGAAAACAGGGACCGGAATTTGGAGGTGGAACCCAATTCTGCCAGAATTCTGCCCAGTTCCAAGTCCTGTCTTAAATTCTGGGATTTAAGAAAGGAATTTAAATTCCAGTGAGTAGACAAGCGAGAATTCCACCCTCGCCCCATTATATCAAGGAGGCTTGTCTGGGGGAGTTCCGGAGATTCCATTCCAGGGATGTTAAAGATCCCATACATTTGAAGAAGAGTAGGAAGTTCTCCATATGTCCATCAATATCTCTGCTTTAACCAATACCAGCTAAAACAAGTCATTCACCTTATGGTTATTTGTAGGAAATTGTTAGTGCAGAATGGCTGCTGTATTTCTCTATTTAACAACTGTTACTCCACTCCAGAATGTAATTCATTGTGTTTAGTGTGTTGAGACATTTTGACTTGAATGAAGTATTAAGTGGTGGAGTACAGCCTCTTGGGTACAACTGTTAACCTGCATTACCTCTACCCAAATGTTACAATATTTTCATAAGTTTACAATATTTTCATAACTTAATTTTCATAACTTAATTTTCTGCTACTGGTAAGTTGGGGTGTACATGACTCAATTATTTTGAGCAGCTTAAACTGGAAATTAGGTAACTAATCCTCATCAATTAGAAATGGTATAGGCTTAATAATCAAAATGAAACACATATCAAAAAGATCTAAGATGCTCGGCTTCATGAAGGGAGCGATTAAACTCATTATAGAAAAGGTGGACTCCATTTTTAGAATTGCAAAAAATCCCTCAAACCCTAGAAGCCATAGAGCAGCCTGAAAAGAAATGGCTGCATAATCAAACACCATCATTCATTGTAATCTGAAAGGGGTAGAGAACGTGCACAATTGTAAGTAAAACTAGCTCCACATGATGTGGAACGCTAGGTGAGAGAGTCAGATACAGATTCATCCTTCAGGATCCAGAAGGAATAAAGGATTCTTGTAGGATTCAAGAAAATGTTAGTTGGGGACAAAAGGAATGTCTTTTAAAGACATAATAATGAGCATGCAGAATAAATACATACTAAAGACCAGCAAGCACAGAGGAAACAAATGTGATCCCAGATGGGCTTTATGAAATGAAGTAAATAAGAAAAACAAACTCTACAAAGCCTGTCGGGAGATAGGTGAGTGAAATCATTGGGAAAAATGCAGGAACCTACAAAAAAGGCCTTCAGAGAGGCAAGGATGGAATTAGAAATGATCATAGCTACAGACACTACATGCAACAGCAAGATATTTTTCCATTATAATAGTAAGGAGGTTAACAGAAAAGAATTGAGATGCATTAAGGATGAAAATTGGGTTGAAACTGAGGTTGAACTAAAAGTGGTTAAGCTAAATGGTTAGTTCCTGGAAGTATTCATTGGAGAGCCACTCATAATCTATTCCCCATAATAGGAAGTTCTACAAGTAAATTTAACAGATGGTACATACCAGAAGGTGCTAAGTGACATTAAAGAAGAAGGACCTATTCTATAGTTCAGTTGCATTAGCTAGTCACTTCAAATACACGCCACTACCACACTGACATGACCTTACCATTTATGTCATTTTTTCAGGGTTTCCTCAGCTCTTCCGCCCAAGTTACAGCAGACTAACAGCAGAACCACTGTGAAAATTCAGCCCTTAAAATTTAACTACTGTAGAGGAACTCTGTGTATGTGTGTAACCACACCTGCAGAGCTCTCACCTGGGCAGCAGAATTGAAGCTTTGCCCAGGTAGTGTAAGTACTGCCGAGCTGAAACCCAAACTACAGTTACGAGTACGAGACCAGTAGTTTAAGTCACATGGCTGCTTTCTAGAGTCAGGTTGGGCTCCGACTCCGGATAATGAAGTGTTGCATTTATAAAGAGGAGGTGTAAGATAATAGTTTCATTTAAAATTAAGATTGTATGATAAAAATATTAAACCCTTATTATAAAAGTCCAATTTTATTGGAAAATATAGCTTATAGCAGGCAATATAGTAGTATCACAATGACTCTTTCACTGCAGGTTGTCCCTGGCTGCTTTAGGAACTGAGTTTTGTCTGAAAGCTCTCATTTAAAACACAAATTCCCTATATAAACAAAATTCTTCACTGCTTGCACATTCAAGAGCTTGCATTCCACCTTATTGCTGTTGTACTCTAACAGTATTTCCACTGCTGGGAATTAACTTTATGGTTTTTCCCCTAGAACCAAACCTCCCATTTAGTGAGATAGAAACTTGTTGAATAACAAAGTAGATATCCATTTTAACTATTTTATTTGTATATAATGCATTCTCCAGGAGCTGGCTGATGTAAATTGTATAACTTGCAATTATTTTCAGCTGCATCTCAGCTGGTGTCTCATTTAATGCCTTGGGGCAGTAATTCCATTTTATACACCTACCTGGAGCCTTCACTGCTGACCACATCAAAGTTCACGGGGTCAGGTGAATGTCCCCTAATTTACATCTGGCTGGCAGGCAACTGATCCAGGCCTAGGTGGGGACCACATTTGATGCCTTGGTATACCTGGTCTCACCAGGCATACCACTCACCAAGGGTATGCCAGTCCCTGTGAACATTGGCAGTCCCTACCTATTTATGCGTCAATAGCCTTGTTTGGGGCAGGGGAAGGCTCCGTCCTCAGATAATCAGAGGGAAATTTGAATATTAAGCCCAACCCCAGCCTATCTGGGTCCCATCAAAATTTCCTGTTCTTTTGGTGCACTCCTGCCAGAATTACAGGAGTGTACCAGTAGGACTGCAGATTTTCAGCTCTTGAATTTAGTCAGTATACTGTACAATTAACATATCCCAAACATAAATTTGCATTTCCCTAATTAAATTGATTTACAAAGGAAGATCTTGCATTTGTACAGTGCCACACCACATCCTCAGGACATCCCAAAGTGCTTCACAGCCAATGTATTGCTTTTGCAGTCACTGTTGTCATGTGGACAAACGCAGCAGCCAATTTACACACAGCAATGTCTCAAACAAAAAATTAATGAACGACCACTCATGAACCGCTTTCTACTGGTGTTGGTTGAGAGAAAAATGTTTGCCAGGATAGCAGGATTGTTTACATACAATCTGAACTAGCAAACAGAGTATTGATTTAACATCTCATGTGAAAGACAGCAGCTCTGTTAATGCAGCACTCCCTCAGTACTGCACTGAAGTGATAGCCGATATTATGTGCTTAGGTCTATGGTGAGGCTTCAATCAGATAAGAAAGTGCTACCAACTGAGCCAAGCTTACACTTAATGTAGGACAGAAGCTATTCCTGCTTCCAGTCACAATGTCGTCTTTGTCAACTAGGTATTGGCGCTAACAGTACTGGCTGAAAAGCAGAGTTTAAGCAGCATGTTCAACCATGTGAAGTCAATGGGAATGGTTTGAATATTCACTGATACAAAAGTGCATGCATAAATCTGTAGTGAATAAAATACAAGATAGTTACAACCAATACAACTGAAGTATAACAAATCTTCAGTCTGTGTGTTCCTATAATTCACAACCAAATGGCCATATTTTAGACTCCTGTTATTGAAGGGACCTTTATTATTGTACAGCATTTTAATGGACAATAATGGTTATCTTATATAGCAACCTATAGCAGACTATCCAGTATTCACCTTAAAAGGCATAAATTCTCAAATAATCATTAAATCCAGTTAACATTAAGAACTGGTAACATTTTATAACAATGATTTTACACATATTTTCTCACAAAAGTTTGCAGTTGAGGTCCAAACATTTGTTGAAAATATGGTCAGTTTATAGTGCAATACTTTTCTGGTGCAGGGCCAGTACCTATTTAACTAAATAGCATTGTTCAACATCACTACCAGAAATCATTTGGTAAAACTTTATTACATTGCACATAATACTGAATAACAAAAACAAATCTTAGAGTTTATAACTCTGCAGTACTGTATTATACTTACATTATCACTGTCTCTGTTAATTTCTTTAATTGAGTGGGTTTATACAGGACCACTTTAGACATTGGCTCAGTGGCAGGAAGCAAAAGGTAATAGTTGACGGGTGCTTTTGCGACTGGAAGGCTGTTTCCAGTGGGGTTCTGCAAGGCTCAGATCTCTTGCTTTTTGTGGTATATATTAATGATTTGGACTTGAACGTATGGGGCACGATTAAGAAGTTTGCAGATTGCAAATTGGCCAAGTGGTTGATGGTGAGGAGAAAAGCTGAAGACTGCAGGAAGATATCCATGGACTGGTCAGGTGGGTAGAAAAGTGGCAAATGGAATTCAATCCAGAGAAGTGTGAGGTAATGAACTTGGGGAGGGCAAACAAGGCAAGGGAATACACAACAAATGGGAGGATACTAAGAGGAGTAGAGGAAGTGAGGGACCTTGAAGTGTATGTTTTTTTTTCATTCATGGAATGCGGGGGTCACTGGCAAGGCCAGCATTTATTGCCCACCCCTAATTGCCCTTGAGACGGTGGTGGTGAGCCACCTTCTTGAACTGCTGCAGTCCATGTGGTGAAGGTTCTCCCACAGTGCTGTTAGGTAGGAAGTTCCAGGATTTTGACCCAGCGACGATGAAGGAACGGCAATATATTTCCAAGTTGGGATGGTGTGTGACTTGGAGGGAAACGTGCAGGTGGTGTTATTCCCATATGCCTGCTGCCCTTGTCCTTGTCCTTCTAGGTGGTAGAGATCGTGGGTTTGGGAGGTGCTGTCGAAGGAGCCTTGGCGAGCTGCTGCGGTGCATCCTGTAGATGGTACACACTGCAGCCACAGTGCACCTGTGGTGAAGGGAGTGAATGTTTAAGGTGGTGGATAGGGTGCCAATCAAGTGGGCTGCTTTGTCCTGGATGGTGTTGAGCTTCTTCAGTGTTGTTAGAGCTGCACTCATCCAAGCAAGCGGAGAGTATTCCATCACACTCCTGACTTGTGCCTTGTAGATGGTGGAAAGACTTTGGGGGATCAGGAGGTGAGTTATTCGCCGCCGCTGTCCACAGATCCCTGAAGGTAGCAAGACAGGTAGATAAGGTGGTTAAAAAGGCATACGGGATACTTTCCTTTATTAGCTGAAGCATAGAATATAAGAGCAGGGAGGTTATGCTAGAACTGTATAAAACATTGGTTAGGCCACAGCTTGAGTACTGCATACAGTTCTGGTCACCACATTACAGGAAGGATGTGATTGCACTAGAGAGTACAGAGGAGATTTACGAGGATGTTACCAAGGCTGGAGAATTTTAGCTGTAAGACTGGATAGGATGGGGTTGTTTTCTTTGGAACAAAGGAGGCTGAGGGGAGATTTAATTGAGGTATATAAAATTATGACAGGACTAGATAGAGTGGATGGGGAGGACCTATTTCCCTTAGCAGAGGTTGTCAGTGACCAGGGGACATAAATTTGAAGGATTAGAGGGGAGCTGAGGAGAAAATTTTTCAGCCAGAGGGTAGTGGGGGTCTGGAACTCTGCCTGAAAGGGTGGTAGAGGCAGAAACCCTCAACTCGTTTAAAAAGTACTTGAATTACGGCACTTCAAGTGCCGTAACCTACAGGGCTACGGACCAAGTGCTGGAAAGTGGGATTAAGCTGGATAGCTCTTTTTCGGCTGGCACGGACACAATGGGCCGAATGACCTCCTTCTATGCCGTAACGTTCTGATTCTATAATTGCTATAAACGAATACATAAATAGTTATATCCAATTATAGATAGATTTCTGATTTTAGAAGTGTTTTCTATTTTTAACATCTTGTCTAGATTGGAAAATATTCATGAATTACTATTCAAATCCCAACGCTTGTAACACTAAAACTTAAAGAAAGGCAAGACAAATTGTACAAATGGAAGAATGCTGAAAACATAATTAAATGTCTATTGATACAAAATTATATTTTAAGAAATAATCAAGTCAGACAGTTAAGATGTTCCTCGCCTAACCACAGGATGTCATCTGCTGCTTTCTTTTGATACATTAAGCAACTGGAAGGACAAGCTAAATATGTACGTGGTGCACCGATTTAATTTCAACCCTTGGCGTGGTTTATCTTTACTGTTCATTTTTGAACTCTGAGCACTTTAATCATTATTGACCAGTTATTAAAAGCAGCTTCAAATACCCTCAATGCAGAACTGCCTTTGCCTTACTCCCAATACCAGAAAACTTCATTTGCATCCAGTTACGAAGTGACCTGGTGACTTTATTGACTTGGTCAATGACTTAGCTCCATGCAGCTGAAACCTGTGCTTTTACTTGAGGGTGCGCTTCAGCCCCAAATAGAGCAATCCTCCTTTGGTACACCTCCTGCAGCAAGACTTTCAAATCTTCAGCTTCTGAAGGAGTAGTGTTGCCCATGTTTCTGCTGTGCCATTATGAACAATGACTCCACCTTTCTGCCCTCATAACTTTCCATTTATGGTGAGCTGCAGCCCTTTAAGAGTTGATGCCTTAGTGGATTTACACTTTCCAGCCATGTGTACCACAGGCTAAATTTTCTGGGCAAGTTTTTCCTGTCAGTAACCTGTTTAAATTAAGAGAGACTCCCATTGAAAAACTCAGCATGGACCTACCTCTCCACAGTACTAGCAAGGGTACAGCTGTGACATGGGCATTTGCAGCCCTAATTTTACTGAGATTGCAAAATCAGGGCTGTAGTTAAACTGAAAGTGCCAAGGGGCACAAGGTCACCATAACTTAAGTTTCGTGTTTATCTGACATTCCATCACTTGCATTGCAGAAATAAACCTGAAGTACATGAAAATCCAAAGGATGATGCTGTTAAAAGGTGGAGATTTATTTTCTGGGATCTGAGGACATGCTCCCCTATAAGGTTAGATTTTTGGCACTATTTGGTGTTTTTGGGAGTCTACTTCAATTCTGCCTTTCAAGCTAAAAATAATTTATATGTGAAAATAGTTATTCAGACTTCACTACCATTTTACAGATCCCACTTCCTTCCACTGCAACTTAACTTGAGTTGAGTTTCACAATGTTAGTCTTTCTAAATGTTTTATTTATTCTGAACCTAATCGATGCTATAGTTATCACTGTTTTATTTTTAAAGTTGATTCTGAGCTCCTGATCTATTGAATACAGCAGGGTTCTATTTAATTAGTCAACAACATCTGCATATTGATCAAAAGATCCAAAGTGTTGGACAAATAGCCGACAAATCCAACTCAATCTGGGGCAAATATGTGTGCACTGTCATTATATTCACCAGTTCACATTAAGGAGAGAAAACCGGTTTAGTGCAGCACAGTCCAGTCATATCTACCGCAGCAGATCACACACCAAGCTGACAGCAAATATCACTTATTCAGGAACTTGTCTTTAGCTTCTCACCATTGGTTTGACCTATATGCTGCCTCCAAATGACAGCTTGAAACTCACATTGTGATGCACATCTACTGAGATTCCTTGAATATTTCTCACTCTATACTTATGCTTTTTAACCCATCACTGTGCTCCACCTAATGATTTGCATGGCATGTATGCAGACTAAGGTTTTCATTCCTTGAATGATATGCATTTGCCACACACTAACTAAAGACTAGCTCAGCTGGTTTTGCAAAAACCACATGCTTACCGTGCACATAAAATACAACGTATACATAGGTGGTACATCTTATAATCTTTACTCTTGTTTCATATGAAGTCACAGGGCCTGCTCCATTGCACCAGTTTATCTTGATCTCAACTAATGCCCTAACCCTAGTGCATCAGTGACATTGCAGGGCCTGCAAGGATGGTTGGGCGGGATCATGGTGTGTGGATCATGCATCCTCTACGGAACATAGGAAGAAATAAAAATGGTACAATTTAGGAGAGGGGAGGTTCCTGTAGAGGGAGTTATATCAGTTGGCCAGACATACCCAAAGATTTCAGTCTGCTGCAGTCAACTGTAGACAGTAACGTGTGGAGGCTTATTCCAAAAAGCAATATCTTCAACTGAAATCTGATTAAGAAATGCCCTGGATACAGCCTGGGAACAGGTGGAATGCTATTTAATCTGTTGCTGGGTTTCTTCCTTGGGGGAATGTACTCAACCATTCACTTAGCTATCCAATGTTTGGCCATTGGTTGGCCTTGGGTCTTTGCACCATAGGAAACAAATAACTGAGGAATCTTCTGAAAATGGGTTGTATGAATATTGGCATGTTCAATTCTTCTGTTGGCTCTGATTTTAAAAAAGGCATCCACCAGGTTATTTTAATACAAATATTCTAAGTGTTCATACAATAATAAATTGTAAAAGAATGACAAAATACTCAAATGTTCCATGCTGGAACTTCTACACATAACCTACAAATTTGTTTGCATTCACCTTCCAAGAACAGTTCTTTGAATATTTTGAAGAGATTAATCCTACTCAGAGATGAAATGCATCAGTGTTATTTGACAGAGTGAGGACCTTCACCATAACCTGAGATTGGTGGAAGAAACAAACACGAGGGGAAATGCATACCAATGTTATCTGCAAACTTCAAGTAAGTGGCAAGGTGAATGAAATCAATGCCAAAAATGTCTCTCATGTCTACACATTCTGCCAAAACATGCATCTTTATCTCTGCAACAAGTGTGCTTCAGATATAAATAGAATGCTTAACCACAGAAAGGCAACAAAGGTGTAAAAATCATCATGTAGTTTTTTATTGTCTCAGATGAACAAACATGTTCAGGAGAGTCCTTACATAACCTTCAAAAATAATTTAAACATTTTTGCAGAATTATATAAAAAGTTCAGCAAAGATAAATAAAAGCTTTTGTTAGCAGACTAAATTATCAGAAATACACATTTTTCCACCTCAAATTAGATATTTTCAGTTCACCAGTAGTTGAATATAGACCCCCACGATAGTGTAAATGCAATCAATATTTTCACCCAATCCATACATTTGCAAAGAATGTTTTCAAGTACACAGCAGTAGCACATGCAATGTCAGAAGCAGTACCAATGCCAATAAGCTTAGCAAATTTACAATTACAAAAATAAAAATATTGAACTAAATATATCAAGATTTTACAGGTTCTACATGTAATTTCTCCCACAGGTTTTTGAAATAATTCTAGCTATTCATACACAATACATTTCCATATGTGGAAAAGAAAAATAATTAGATAAGAAATCATATATCTTCTTTCTATTGAGCTTTTGTTCCTTTTTGGTGGAAAAATTGTGATTTAAAAATTACTCGATTTTCAGTGTCAGTGAAAGAAACGACTTTAGTGTGTTCAAAAGGTAATGTCAGGAGCGCTTTCATTCTCAGTTTTAAAAAAGTGGTCATTTGTGAAATTTGTACTGTGCTACAAGTTTTGATGACTATTTAATCATAATTGAGCTATTTATTCTGCTACATCAACTGCAGACGACCATTAACAGAAAATATTTGTTACTACTGATTGATAATAAAGCCAAAAGCCCTGCATTAATGTATTTTAGTCTTTTTTTTGCCAATAAACTTAAGACAAGCAAACTCCAAAACTAAGGTATGTGTGAATAAAGAAACCCAAGATATAATTATACAATAAACAAAAATTGAGCTGCTGCATATGAAACTACCCATGTCAGTAAATATGTTCCTCAAGTGCCATAACATCACAGTTTTCATAACAATTAGGCAAACCCTAACATTCTATAGAGGGCTTCCACAGTTATTAACAACTCTGTACACAAACTATTTAAGCAATTTAATTCTATTATGTACTTTGTTAAAAACTATAGTAAATAAATTGCAGCCAATTACAGTATTAAAATTAAAGCTACCATTACTTTTTTTTAAAAAATCAAAATACGCCAGGAAGTTAATTAATTGATTAAAGGAACATGGGTAGGATAAGGTCCTGCAATGCTTTATCTTCAAGAATTTGTAACATTAAAAAGTACCCTCCAGCAATTTCAATCGTTTCTTCCAAAAAAGTTACAAAATTAGTCAGCCTTCTACCAGGGTTGCCTTCTTCCTGATAATTTCCAACCTGGATTGCTGAAACATAATGTTTCTTAGCTCAGCCTTTGTATCTAGGACTCTCCTGGCTCATCGCTTTCCGTGGAGCAGCAGGAAGCGGTGGTAGCGGAGGGCAAATCAGAAAATAACCACATTTCAGCATCCAAGCCTCAACAACATTGCAACAATGATGACCCTAAATGGGGCGCAAACCATTTTACACAAATGCACAAGATAAGACATTGTAGGATCATTCAAAGGAGTAGCCCATTAAGCTGAGCTATCCAAAGGACATTAGGGTCAATTCATTCCTATCCAGGTAGCTCATCAATATTTGGCACAAATAAGCAAACTGGTAAAAGAGAGTTGTAAAAGTAGAAAAAGGCTACTAGTACAAAAACAAAACTAGTTTTCCATAGAAAATAATGAAACTTAATGCCAACAGTATGAATATGTATACAGTATGTATGAAATAAATATTTTAATCCAGGCATTCTGATGGGAATTGTGCTAAGTATATCCTATAAGATAAAAACTGCAGAAATACTAAGGGTTTAATAAGGGTGAATATTTGAGATTTCCATAAATACTGATTAAATAGCATTTAACAGATGTACTATAATTCATTTCTGCAAATGACCACCACATTTTCACCATAAATTAAAAATATCTTTATGAACTCAACCTCTGCACATTGGCCCTATCTCCATTGATGCTCAGACCAGGACTCCCTTCAAGACATTCCAGCTAGTCAAGTTCCACTTAGAAGCTTTAATCAGTTTAAGCTGAATATTCTCTGTGCGTGTGACAGTCTCTCTCTTCCCCTCCCAAAGATTTTAAGGTAAAATATATTTGGTAGACGCACAGCTGAAAAAAACATCTGTATATCTTTCATCCTGTGTATATTTTAAAAAATCACAAGGTTCAATACAGCACTGTTCATAATGTTACACCCAGTGACAGTATCAAAAGCCCCCAATAACTTCTGCAGTTCACAATTAGTGAAATAAGTATTGCACAGGAAACCATTAAAAAGATCAGTAATATTGTATCAATTTAAACTTGAATTGTGTCCAAACAATTACATTTACTGTTTCCTCCATCAGTTGAACTCAAAAGGTTAAGAACTTAAGAAAAAGAAAGTAGTCGTGCAATATAGATCAAATATTGATACATATGAAAACAACTTGGTTCCACAGAGTGTAAAGACAGGCACTTGAAGCTATATGGGATTTTGGTGCACGAAAACACACAGGCCACAAGTTAAGGATCATACACAGTACAACCTGGAACTGTCAAGGCTGAGTAAAACATGGTTTTAAGATTTTCACAATGGAAACCCTCATTGACCTGAATATACAAAAGAATAACCGTATGTTTAGTGACAAGGTGCAATATCTTTGGGACCAGGACGGTACACCACACTGTTCGTTAGGCACAATGTTTTTTTTTAAAAAGTAGGCAGACAACTGAACACCAAATCGATCCAGATTTCTCCATGGATGCCACAGCATGGAATCTGCTACAGAAAAATATCAGCAGATGCACTTCACTACGTAGACTAATGAGGTGAATCTAGAAGCAAAGTTTTGAAAGTGAGAATAGAATAATCCTCTTCCCGTTTTAGCAACTCCCATCAGAGATCTCAAACGTGAGATATAGATTTGGATGACAAGACTTTTACCTTCAATTTCCACCTTTAGATGTCACTGACGGGAAGACTAGCATCATCCAGATCCAGAGGAGCAGGATAACTCTCCTGCACGCCATTTTTACCTTGAGGAACTGAATCATCCTTTGTCATTTTGGCAGCTTGTTTTCGGGAAGAGACAGCCTGGATCTTGTGCTGCCCTGGCTGAGCCATGGTAGAAGACTTGTGAAGTCCTCTCTTCTCCTGGTTATGTTGGGGATTGTGGTCTGCAGTGCTGCTGGCTGTGGCAATGAGGGGATTATAGGTGGCTGGTGTTTTTGAGGAAGATGAGACAGTACTGGATTCTGCTGTGGAAGGGTCAGAAGGCTCCTGTAAAGAGGATTGTTGGTCAGACACACAAGGTCATTAGTGGCATGTCAGTATTTCAGAGTCAGATTTTACTCTCTGTAAAACAAAAGCAGAAAAACAAAACCACAAAGCAAAGCATCAGCAATGATGTTAATAAGCATATTTGCTGTCAAAGGAGGAGCAAAGCATTTTAGGCAGCAAACGAGGACCACAGCCTATAATACAAAGTGAAAAACATATGCTAGATGGAACACAGACTTGTATGTGTTTAAATATCTATGGCAATGCTAAAACAAAGTTATTTATAAAAATTGTAAAGAATGCCAGGATCCCCAAAATTATGTTGAACTGTGATACTAGATTCATAAAATTAGTTACATGCCATGCGATTCATACCTTTCATCTGACCTGTCAAACTGGTTCAGAGATTTCTCAAAATTTCTAGTGTAAAATACAATGTAAATAAGCAAGACAAAAATTAAACATTGTGTCTAATTTATATGATGGTATTAGCTTCTTTCTTTCATGGTACCCAAAGGGTCAAAAAAAAAGCTTCACTCAGAAAATAAAATGTCAGTTTATTTTGTTACAATAGCGACAATCAATTGCTGTTTAACTTAGGTATCCAAGAGGGCCAAGTCATTCAATTCAATAAAAACATAATGTTTAATTGGCAGGTTTTTTAGACTTTAAGACAGTTATTGAAATTTGCTTGGTCCCAGTTGTTTTTTTCTTGGAAAGTATTTCAGCCTGTCTGGTTCAAACTGAAGAGTTGGTTTAAAGCCTTCAAAGAAAGACTGTCAGGCATGAGTTCTTCTGCAGTTGGAGAGAGAAAAAATGAATTGCCACACAAGAATATTATGTGCCTTACACTTTAGTGCAGCCGTTGTAATTATTTGTTATTTTCAAAGACTGTTGAATTTAAAGACTACAATAAAATCCAGTGTGTTACTGCTACCTTCAGATTCTTTTACTGTTTAATAAATTTGTTTAGCAATTAAAGCCTAAGTCACAGTCTAGTAAAGTGTTATTCGGGCCTTCTGAGGTCAAGGAAGATCATGTGAAGGCAAGTGATAAAATCAATAAGCCAGAAAAAAGTGAAAAGGGTTCTTTGTATGATCCCATGGCACACTACAAAACACCTAATATCTGAGCAAGTAAAAGCACTGTCTGTGACTCAGGAAGGGAAGTCTTACCAACAAGAGTGGCCCAAGATGCTCTAAACTCAAACCAGAACACAATTTATATTCTCTACAGCTTGATGAATCAGCTAATAGCATTTAATTTTAACCCTGTGTGTAGTGTGACAATCAAGGAAGAGTCTGATAAACAATACATAATAGATAGAAATGCTTCATTTTTGTCACACATGGCATAGAACTATGTTGAAACAAACTATTCAGATCCAATATATGGAGCATGAAATAAATTTGGATAGGACACCTTGAACTTAGAAATGAGACTCAATTTGTATTCAGATGCAACCTAATTTGTTGATATCAAGAAACAAATTAACTAAACTCCTAACCCTGCAAGTACAATTTAAAAGTACTGCAGATAAAACTTTCAATTAGATTGTGAATAAAGAAAACTCTAATTTCCAAGTTCACTCATGCTGATAAAGATTATACTATTGATAAATGCTGTTTCACTAACCATTTCTGTTTGAGGTTCTGATTTTAAAAAAATGAGCAACCTTCCAAGTACAACATTTTATGAGTAATAATTGCTTCCTTGATAAAACTGTCCTCAAAGTCAACATTGTTATGAAGAACATAAATTACATTCTTAATATTTTACAAAAGGTATAAAGAAAAATCTGAACCGTTCAGCCTCATGTCTGTGCCAAAATCTGTAATCAATAATGTATGCATTTCACGGGAATTGAGCTAAATTGTCTTTTTTTTTTAAGATTTCTGTTTTGATGAGCCTTTTCATACCACCCTATTGACAGGTACAGATGAAATACTTCAGTATTTGGTAATCCATTACTAGCAGGTTGTTAATTCAAGTTCAAGTAAGCACTTACAACAAGCGATGAACGGGAAATAAAGTTTTTTTGTCTCACAAGAAGCCCTGCACACATCACCTGGCAGATAGCACACAGCAACTTAGATTTTATAGTTCTAGAGACACTTATGGATATTGGCAATAGCACTAAACATCAATTGATGCATATATTAACATACACATTCCATTCAGACATACACACACAGGCACTGTTAAAAGTCTTACTTATGTGGTATTTGAAAAGTTACTGCAAGGCAGTTTTATAAGAAGTTTCAGAAAGAATTATCACTAATTACATCAATTCATAAGGCATGCAAAAGTCTATTCAAATATACAGAAAACAGCAAGCCTGCAGAATTCAATAAGCAAAAGAAAATGTAGTTTCAAATTCAACATTGACTGCTAATGTGCTCAAATGCTACTAGGAAATTGTGAATAGTGCTGCATCAATTCACCTCTTGTGTTCACCCAATTAATATGTTAACCAGATGAAGCAAAAAAAAACCATAAGCAGCAGCACAGATGTTTTTGCAAGATCTGCCCTTGCAGACCATGCTGTAAAAAATTACCACTTAGCACTGTGTTTTGGTAACAAATTTCTGAGCTAACATTCAGAAAAATGTACAGGACCAAATTACCGTATTTTCAGTGAATTAAAGAAGTGATCACGAACAAAGCTTACAAAACCCCACAGACAATTAGGTCATGTATTTTAAAGAAAGCTAATCATAGCATCAGTATAAAAAAACATTCTTTAACCTTTAATGAAGGCCTAAAAGAGGGTTTTGAATCTATTTATTTTGAGAACAGAAGCTAGATTTAGAATTTGTTTCAAACCACTCAGACAAAGCACCAATGTATGACCAAGATAAATAAGACAACAATGTTACCAAAACAGTGGATGCAAACATTCAGTGAAACCACCAGGTTGCTATAAAAATGACTTAAGTCTTTACAGTGTGTATAGTATATAGTAATTTTTTTTTGTATGTCAAATATTAACTGTTACAGTGGGATACATCACTGTCCTGAACAACAGTGAGGAATGGAAACAAAACCAAACCTCAAATATTTTGCACATTAATCAGCTCAGGTAATGGAGCAGTTTAAATCAAAATCAGATTCCAGTATGCACTACCCTAAAATCATCTAAGTCACACAAAAGAGGCAGTTCTAAACAAATACAAAAAAATTCTGCCCTTGAAGTAAAATAAGAGTCACCAAATTTATGCTATCTTATAAAAAAAACACACACACACACGCTCATGCAATGCAGATCTACCACTGTGGTGTCATGCTTCAGAGACTCATACATTCCAGGGCACATTTTACATGCAAAGACATGAATGCAAATTGAACTCAAGGTCAGTGATCAATCTGTTGTAAGAAGTGTTAACTAAGCATTAATATATGGTCTTTGCTATTGCAGAGATAAAAGATCAGCTTGTGCCATAAATAAAAATGAGGAAATATGAACTCTCATGCAAATTAATCAAAATGGTAATACACCATGGAGGATTATAAGCAAAGGAAAATCCCTAGCTTTTTCTTTTTGGTTATGTGTTCCCACAAAGTGGACTATCCCTTTTGCCTCATATATACATATTCATTGAAGAAACCTTTGCACCCATAGCATCAATTGGGGGTATGTTTAGAAGTAACAGCTACCAACATTTATAATCTTGCTTAAATTGCAAACTGTAGAATGGTTTTCTTTCTTCCACATTTCTCTGTCATTTAACTTTTTCTCCCCATGATTACTGCAACATACACACAGCCTTGCTAAGTCATGAAGATGGAAAAGTCATATTGCTCTAGTGTTATTTTTTTTCTTCTTTGTTAGATGAAATGCTCTTCCATTACTCAGAGCTCCAGTTAGTCAATTAGAATGAAGGTAATCCCATAACCAACCCCACAACTATCTGACTGGGCAGCTAACACATTTATTGCTTGGCCACAGAAACACAATATTAAATTTTCTATTTAAATTTGATAGCATATTCCTAGTTCTACTTGTGGCACATGTTAGAAAGGAATCATTATGGTAGAAATGAATTACATGGATTTCAAATCAACATGAAAAGTATTTCAATTAATTTGTAGCAGCAAGGAGAAAGTTAAAATTATACAAACGTTTTTTCAGCAAGGGATAAAAGTATTAGTTTAAATTCCTGACCATAAATCAGCAACTGAACCAATAATTTAATGTCCACTATTTTATCCAACCATAGGGCATAAAGTTACTTATGAAATTACTTCCAGCACAATCAGCAATTGCTAGATTCTAATCCTCCTTAAAAAAGCTTGCTTTACATGAGAGCTCACATACGTGCCGCATTCACCAGTTCTTGATGTATACCTCTGTATACAAGGATTCGACAGCCTTCTGGCTTGCCGCATCTGGAAGAACACAGTGCAAAGCTCAGATTAGAGTATCCTACACTCGTATAAAGAGAGCAGAGAAATAATAGAAAACACAGCCATATACTTGCATGTCAAGATATGTCTTTAATAGCCAATCAAATCAACATATTTCCCAGTTCCATCCTTCTGAATTCACCAACTTCATTTAATTGCATTTTAAATCCTCTGCACTTTTCTAACATTGTAATATTTCTTTTGGAATCTGGAAACAGATGAACAATCTGAGAAATATGACTGTGTAATCTGTAGAAGAAAGTAAAACCAAGAAAGCTACCTCGAGTAAAGGGATTAATGGGAAGAAATACTGTAATCCATGTACAGCATAGTTTGTCTACAGAAAACAAACTTGCAAAAGCAACTTCAACTACTGAAGCTTTTCTGACAAAACAGCTTGACAGTCAATGTTAAAATGGTGTAAACTGAAAACCAAAGACCCATTTAGAATGTACAATACATACTGGGAGGCACACACTCAATCACCGATGATACAGATTTTTGAGGTTTTCATATGAACAGAAAACACTTATTTAACTTATATTACTAAAAGTGACTATAGCAAAAACTAAATTCTTATATTGTATTTATCAAATTTATTCTAGCCAGTCCTCTAAATCTTGCATTTCCCATTTTACACAAACATCAATTTTAATAGCAATCATAATCTCTAATGAGCATCTTATTTTTAAATAACATTTAATTTTTAATATAGTTGACTAACCAAGTAAATGGGGATTTTTATTTACCATTATATGATCTAATGAAAGATAAAGGGTAAGGTGAATCAGGAGCTATAAAAGAGAACTTGCTGAAAATTTATGTAATTGGTATTAACTTTCCAGGCATCATAAATTCTTGCTAATCAGAAGGAAACAGCGTATATGTGGACAGAAACAAACAAACTGTTACGATCATGCAATAACTTTTTTTTGGTTGGTGGGGTGGGGGGGAAGATCACCATGAAATAAAGTGTTAAATCATTCACTTTAGAAATAAATAACTGTTAATCCTAGTGAGTTTAAGCATCTGTGCAAGTTATTAACGTATAGACATACAGAAGCTGCTGATCTTCCGGGGCCTCGCTGTGCTACTATTGCCCCAGATATTGCCTTTATCCAGTTGTGCATATCTTCTGGACTATCAGCCTGAAACACAATCAAGAATCACATCAGATTTTAAGCATATAACGTGATATTTATACTATATTGTGCGCAGAGCAGCACCCTGTAGTGTAAGCACATAAGAAATAGGAGGAGTAGGCCAGACAGTCCTTCGAGCTTGCTCTGCTTATCAATAAGATCAGGGCTGATCTTCGACCTCAACTCCCCTTTCCCACCCTATCTCCATATCCCTTGATTCCCTTAGAGTCCAAAAGTCTATCGATCTGTCTTGAATATACTCAACGACTGAGCAATCACAGCCCTAAGGGGTAGAGAATTTAAAAGATTCATATCCCTTTGAGTGAAGAAATTTTTCCTCGACTCGGTCCTAAATGGCCGACCCCCTATCTTGAGACCATGACCCCTAGTTCTAGACTCTTCAGCCAGGGGAAATAGCCTCTCAGCGGCTACCCTGTCAAGCCCTCGAAGAATTGTATAAATTTCAATGAGATTACCTCTCATTCTTCTAAACCCCAGAGTGTTTGGGCCCATTCTACTCAATCGCTCCTCATAGGACAACCCTCTCATCCCAGGAATCAATCTAGTGAACCTTCGCTGCATCCCCTCTAAGGCAAGTATATCTTTCCTTAGGTAAGGAGACCAAAACTGTATACAAAACTCCAGGTGTGGTCTCACCAAAGCCCTATATAATTGCAGCAAGACCTCCTCACTCTTATACTCCAATCCCTTTGCAATAAAGGCTAACATACCGTCGACATTCCTAATTGCTTGCTGTACCTGCATGTTAACTTTCTGCAATTCGTGTTCAAGGACACCCAAATCTCTCTGACTACCAATTTTTCTTAGTCTCTCACCTTTTAAAAAAAATTCTGCTTTTCTATTCTTCCTGCCAAAGTGGGGAAATGTGAAATTATCCACATTATACTCCATCTGTCACCTTCTCGTCTACTCATTTAACCTGTCTATATCCCTTTGCAGTTTCCTTGCTTCCTCCTCACAGCTTACTTTCCATGATGTGGAGATGCCGGCGATGGACTGGGGTGGACAAATGTAAGGAGTCGTACAACACTTACATTTGTCCACCCCAGCTTACTTTCCCACCTAGCTTTGTATCATCAGCAAACTTGGATACATTATACTCGATACCTTCATCTAAGTCATTGATATAGATTGTAAATCGCTGAGGCCCAAGCACTGATCCTTGCGGCACTCCACTAGTTATAGTCTGCCAACCCGAAAATGACCCGTTTATTCCTACACTGTTTTCTGTCTGTTAACCAATCCTCAATCCATGCTAATATATTACCCCCAATCCCATGATGCTAATCTTGTGTAACACCTTATCGAATGCTTTTTGAAAATCCAAATATACTACACCCACTGGTTCCCCTTTATCTACCCTGCTAGTTACACCCTCAAAAACTCTAATAGATTTGCCAAACACAATTTCCCTTTCATAAAACCATGCTGACTCTGCCGAATCATATGATTTTCTAAGTGCCCTGTTACTACACCTTAATAATAGATTCTAGCATTTCCCCTACTGCTGATGTCAGGCTAACTGGCCTATAGTTCCCTGTTTTCTCTCTCTCTCAACCATCACAAACCATTCAATAGCTGGAGTTTACTTCCAAACTAGAGACTATATTGCCCACAATGCAAAAGATAACTGCATTCAGGGGTCGTTATTCAGGGACACAGAATGGACTCTCATTTTATGGGAATTTTCCTATTCTAGTTAGCCTTTAGCTGGTTACCAGGGAACCTGCAATGTAATTTGCAAACATAACCCCAGATAAGTTTTTGGGCATTGACATGTTTTAAGGTCATTTGACCATTTTTCCACAGAAAAGGAATTCTTTTTCCAAATTCTTAACTATGGGTTTTTAAAAGCACAGCTTAAAAAAAGGATTCCGAGACAATAAGTAGGAAAGATGCTCATGAGCTAGCGTTGATGATGTTTCCTCATAGACTATAAATAATAAGCTATTCATTAAGACTGCCACAGCAACCGATAAACATCTCACACCCACCGTGTTGAATAGTCTTTCAGCCCTTTTCTGACGCTAAACAGCAAGAGATAAAAGACAGACAAGTTTTGAAAAAGAATATTGAGAGGCAGTCAGGCTACAAAGATTGCGAGACGGTTGGAATGCACGAGAGAATAGTCAGAAATTATCTTGTTTCAGTTAAGTAAGATCACCTATTGATGCCAGGAAACGTGGCTGGTTCTTTATTTTTTATTATGTGAAGCTAAGTTGTATTGATTGAATTAAGTGAGTCTGATCATAACTGCTGTTCTGTATACTTATCGTACTATGAAATAAAGCTGCTAATTGCTTTATATCGTGCTTTCTCACACAATCTCTGCCTTTGGAGAGATTGAAGAAATATCAATGTGAAGATTAATAAAGAAAAAGTTTTAGAAAAATTAATGGGACTAAAAGCCGACAAATCCCCTGGACCTGATGGCCTACATTCTAGTGTTCTTAAAAGAGGCGGCTGCAGAGATAGTGGATGCATTGGTTTTGATCTTCCACAATTCCCTAGATTTTAGAACGGTCCTTGTGGATTGGAAGGTAGCAAATGTAATTCCGTTATTCAAGAAAGGAGGAAGAGGGAAACAGGGAACTATAGGCCAGTTAGCCTGACATCAGAAGAAGGGAAAATGCTAGAATCTATTATTAAGGATGGAGTAAAAGGGCACTTAGAAAATCATGTGATTAGGCAGAGTCAACACGGCTTTACGAAAGAGAAATCGTGTTTGACAAATCTACTAGAGTTTTTTTTGAGGATGTAACTCGCAGGGTAAATAAAGGGGAACCAGTGAATGTAGTATATTTGGATTTTCAAAAGGCTTTCAATAAGGTGGCACATAAGAGATTGTTACACAAGATTAGTATCATGGGATTGCGGATAATATATAAGCATGGATTGAGGAAAGGTTAACGGACAGAAAACAGAGAGTAGGAATAAACGAATCATTCTCAGGTTGTAATTAGTGGGGTGCTGCAGGAATCAGTGCTTGGGCTTCAGCGATTTACAATCTGTATTAATGACTTCGATGAGGGGACTGAATGTAATGTATCCAAGTTTGCTGACAATACAAAGCTAGGTGGGAAAGTAAGTTGTGGGGAGGATGCAAAGAGGCTACAAAGGGATATAGACAGGTTAAGTGTTTGCAAAGGTTAAGTGAGTGGGCAAGAAGATGGCAGATGGAGTATAATGTGGGGAAATGTGAGGTTATTCACTTTGGTAAGAAAAACAGAATATTTTTTAAATGGTGAGAAACTATTAAATGTTGGTGTTCAGAGGGATTTGGGTGTCCTTGTACACGAAACACAAAGTTAACATGCAGATACAGCAAGCAATTGGGAAGGCAAATGGTATGTTGGCCTTTATTGCACGGGGGTTGGAGTACAAGAGTAAGGAAGTGTTGCTGCAACTGTACAGGGCTTCGGTGAGACCACATCTGGAGTATTGTGTGCAGTTTTGGTCTCCTTACCTAAGGAAGCATATACTTGCTTTAGAGGCGGTGCAACGAAGATTTACTAGATTGATTCCTGGTATGAGAGGATTGTCCTATGAGGAGAGATGGAGTAGAATGGGCTTATGCTCTCTGGAGTTTAGAACAATAAGAGGTGATCTCATTAAAACATGCAAGGTTCTAAGAGGGTTTGTCAGGGTAGATGCTGAGAGGATGTTTCTCCTGGCTGGACAGTCTTGAATTAGGGGACATAATCTCAGGATAAGGGGTCGGACATATAGGACTGAGATGAGGAGCAATTTCTTCACTCAGAGGATGGTGAATCTTTGGAATTCTCTTTAGAGGGCTGCGGACGCTTAGTCTTTGAGTATAGTCAAGACTGAGAGCGACAGATTTTTGGACACGAAGGGAATCAAGAGACATGGAGATCGGGTAGGAAAGTGGAGTTGAGGCTGAAGATCAGCCATGATCTTATTGAATGCCGGAGCAGGCTCGAGGGGCCTATTTCTTATGTTCCTATGTATACATGAAAGACATAAATATCTGGCTCAGGCAAAAGCCCAGAACACACTATCATACAAATCGATATAGAGCAGTGAATGAACTCCCACAAAAGTAAAATGTTCGGACCACTTATGTGAGCAACTGACATCACTGAAACTGAGAAGGTATCTACAGCAGACCTGAACTTGTGACAGCTTCCCACTGTTCAATATAACGTAATTAGTTGGATGAATTTGGTTATCAATAGAAACCTGAACTTGCATTGGAAAATACATCATGAAATGCTCTTCCCTGCTCTCATGAGGTAGATTGTCTTGGGCTGATACTGGTGAAAGGTGGAATAGTATGAAAAAGCACTTCTATGGATGGCACAAATTGGAGGTACTGGATTTTTTTTTGCCAAAATGACTATCTGGTTTCTCTCACCAACACAGAAGGGACCACCATGTTGGGCAAGTACATTATCAGCTATTGAAACTCATGGAAGATCTATTGATCACACTGGCCAAAAATATCTATCTTGTCTAACATGATCTACAAAATGTAATGTCTTTGGCCTTCCCTCCCCCTTTCTATCCAGCATAACAGGTCAATGTTGGACACAGCAATTAGTGCTCAAGAGCGGCAACAATTCCATTACTAACTCCATCAAAATTCCAGATTTCTAAGTCTTCCTGGATCCCATCTTTATGTACACAGACTGGAAAGCCTCATGGCTGCTGTGGCCAATGACTATTGGTGAATGAAGGCACAAGTCCCCACTGTACTGTCTGGGATTGAAGTCAGCATGATCATGGTTTTCCTCAATCCCTAGAAATTATCTTAAAAGCAGAATTTGAAGGTGAGAATCACTCTGACCACTCAAATATGGCTTACACTTCTGGATCTTTTGATGAAAGTCTCATGGGAAGAGAGGTCTGGTGACTGATCATCTGCCAGTCTGAGGCTAGGTAGGTACGAGGATATAAGTATCGAGACTATGGTTCAAGACAAGCAACCCAGAGATCGAGAATTCGCATCTCACCATGGCACATTTATTTACAAATAAAATGACTCACAAAAATAGAAACAACTAAAATATTATACAATTGGTAGCTTGTAAAACATACAAGAATCAGTTAATCTTATAGGTTCTTGTACCGATAGACTGAAAACGTGTCACATTAAAGTGGTGGAGAAAGGATCTTGAATGCAACGAATTGCAGGTAATTGGTGCTGATGGAAAAACTAATGATAAGTCAGTGTTATGCTGCAATGGGCATTATAGTCAATACTGTATTGTGTGGTTTCTAAACACAATCTTGAAAATGAGTTTCAATATTGCACACATAGAACAGTAGTCAACAACTGATAAAACATCAAATATTTAAAAGTTGCACTTAATTATGCTTTTTGAAGCAATAAAGCTAGGTAATATTACATACAGCTTTAGATCACAATTTCATCCTGTTGCAATGATCTTTCACTGAAATCATTTTACTTTATCTGTAAAGAGGTTTAAGCTAACAGTATTTGTCCACTTAAACAGATGCTGTTACTTTTACTCAATGCAAATAATGCACCTACCTGGACGTAAAATGTTCTAAAATTAGTAACAATTTCAAACAAGTTGTCGCGCAACAGAATTTCTCTGCAACAGAAAAATATTGTTGTAAGTAATCAAGTTTCATTTTTCTATCCACACCATTATTTACATGAGAAGGTAATCAAATTGGCCTACTCCCAGGCATTTACCAACGTCAGCTAAGCTAGCTAACAGGAGATGCACGAAAGCAGCATGAGATGATTCATTATTACTTCGCCTTCCTCGGAGGGAAAGTACCTAGCTTCTCTTGCTCCAACAGCACAGATGAAATTCAGAACTTCGTATGCGGTAACTATATGTACAAACCCACATCATCCTACCACTCTGCAGCACATTTTTAAGCACAAAAACACTTCTTAAATTAGCTGAATATAATTAAATCTGCTTAGGTTAAGATAACATTTATGATGTTATAACAGATCTTGTAGGTAACTTAATATTTTTTCTCATTTGTCAAACCTCTACATGCAATTGTGTCATTCAGCAAATCAGATGGAGCAAGCTGATCAATCTCCAGAGGACACCGACTCCCTGGCCATGAGCAGAAGAGAATGTTGCAAAGCCGGCGCATTTTTCCTTAAACATTTTTGGGGATATTCCTGCCTGCATCCAGTTCTATGTCAGAACTGAAACTGGTCTCATGCTAGAAACTGAGATGTCTACACCTGGAAAGTCAAGCTTGAGGCTATATCTCTGACATCAAGACAGATCTCACTGAACAAAATAGGCCCTAATGCAGAGTCTGGAAGAGGCTTCGGACTTCTGAAAGTCATGCAGTATCAGGAAACATTAAAAAGACATCATGGCTTCTGGTCAATGGAAAAGATCCAGGACATTTAACATAAGTTGTTAAACTATTGCCGGATCAGTCTCCTACAATTTGTATTTAAAAAAAGAAAGAATTTTTTTTCTAGTGTGAGCAGAAAACAATCAAGACTCCTATAGATGACAGGAAAAGAATTAGGATTTAGTTCGGAGCAAGGCCTTGTATATAAGTTGGGTGAAGCCTGTCAGGACTGGCAGTTAAATATTGCAGGATATAATGTATTTAGAAAGGACAGAGAAGGAAGGGGATGGGGTAGCTATACTAATTAGAGACAACATTAAGATAGAAACAAAATCAATATAGATTGAGACAAAGGATAAGAAGGGATCGATCACATCAATAGGGATATTCTACAGACAACCTAATAGTGGAAGAGAAGTAAAAGAAGAAATATGTAGACAAATCCATGAAATGAGTAAAAAACATGGAATAATAATCATGAGAGATTTCAACTACCCCAAATAAACTGGCAAGAGGTAGGGAAAGGAGAAAAGGGAATCAAATTTTTAGTGTACAAGACTTCTTTCTTACCGAGTATGTGAGAAGCAGCTAGTAATGGGAAACGAACCAGAGCAGATAAAAGAAATATGCGTCGGGGAACATGTAGGCAATAGTGATCACAATATAAGGTTTAAAATAATGATTGTGAAAGACCAAAGTAATAGATTGGAAAAAAGCTAATTTTGAGATGAGAAGAGAAT
Source organism: Heptranchias perlo (assembly GCF_035084215.1). Taxonomy (NCBI): domain Eukaryota; kingdom Metazoa; phylum Chordata; class Chondrichthyes; order Hexanchiformes; family Hexanchidae; genus Heptranchias; species Heptranchias perlo. The sequence goes on along the minus strand of NC_090345.1, from coordinate 22,861,361 downwards.
GGAACTAGGGAAGGTAAACTGGAAAAACAAATTGACAGACAAGGAAATAGAACAGCAGTGGAGAATATTCAAAATGGTGATCAAGAGAGTTCAGGAGACATATATTCCTCTAAAAAGAACAAACTAGCCAATAATGAAACACCATGGATGAATAAAGAGATAAGGGTAAAAGTGAAACTAAAAAAGGCATATTCTAAGTACACAGATAATAAAGAATTGGATGACAAAAGGGAATATGAAGAAGTTAGGAAAGAAGTCAAAAAAGTTAGGAAAGCAAAGAGGAATGACGAGATTAAATCATCAAGGAATATAAAAAACAGTAAAGTATTCTGCAGACACAAACAACAAAAGAAAAATCAGATTAGATCACTAAAGGGTGCACAAGATAAACTCATCAGGTAACGTAAGCAAAATGGCAGAAATATTGAATAGTTACTTTGCCTCCGTTTTTACTAACAAAGTGGACAGGACATTAGAAGAAGAGATAGAAAAAGATATTATAACATTTAAGATAGAAAGGGGGAAGATAATTGATAAACCAATCAAACTTAGGGAGGATAAAACTCCTGGTGCAGGTGGATTGCATCCACGAATATTAAAAATTAGGGAGGAGATAGCAGAGGCACTATTACATATATATAAAAATTCACTAGAAAAATGAATAGTGCCATAGGTCTGACAGACAGCTGATGTTAGTCCTATATTTAAGAAGGGAGATAGAACAAGTCCAGGAAACTATAGACCAGTTAGCTTAACGTCAGTGGCAGGAAAAATAATGGAATCTTTATTCAAAGATGTAATAGACAGACATCTAGAGAACAAAAATATAATAAAGAATAGTCAGCACAGATTTCAGAAGGGAAAGTCATGCTTGACCAACCATATTGAATTCTTTGAAGAAATAACAGAAAGAGTAATGCAGTAGATGTAATTGGATTTTCAAAAGGCTTCCAATAAGGTTCCACATTGTAGACTCATGGCTAAGGTCAGAGCATGTGGAGTCAGGGGACAGGTAGCAGAATGTATAGCAAGCTGGTGACAAAATAGAAAACAAAATAGAGGTTAAGGGTAGCTTCTCAGAGTGGCAAAAGGTGGGATGTGGTGTTCTACAGGGATCGGTGCTGGGACCAGTTGTTCACAATTTACATTAACGATTTGGATTCGGTACTCGGAAGTACAATTTCAAAATTTGCAGACGACACCAAATTGGGGGGTGTAGTTAATACAAAGGAAGAATGTGTCAAAACGCACGAGGACATTAATAAACTGGCAAAATGGGTGTGTAATTTGCAATTGAATTTCAATATAAATAACTGAGAGAGTGCATTTTGGTAGGAAGAATAAAGGAGGCCACATAATAAAGGAGGCCACATACTGCTAGGATAATAAAAGTCTAAATGGAATAGAGGAGCAAAGGGATCTAAGAGTACAGTTACATAAATCACCAAAAGTAGCGACGCAGTTTAATAAAGCCATAAAAAAGGCAAATCAAGCACTGGGGTTCATTTCTGGAGGGATAGAATTGAAAAGCAAAGCAGTTATGTTAAACTTGTTTAGAACCTTGGTTAGACCACTCGGGGTACTGTGCACAGTTCTGGTCTCCAAATTATAGAAAGGAAATAGAGGCATTAGAGAGGGTGCAAAAAAGATTCACTAGGTTGATACTAGAACTGAGAGAATATCAGGAAAGGTTGAACAGGCTGGGGCTCTTTTCTCTAGAAAAGAGAAGGCTGCAGAGTGACCTGATAGAGGTCTTTAAGATAATGATAGGGTAGACGTAGAGAAAATGTTTCCACTTGTGGTGGAGTCCAAAACTAGAGGTCATCAATGTAAAATAGTCACTAATAAATCCAATAGGGAATTCAGAAGAAACTTCTTTACCTAAAGAGTGGTAAGAATGTGGAATGTGCTAACACAAGGAATAGTTGATGCAAATAGCATAGATGTATTTAAGGGGAAGCTAGATATGCACGGGGGAGAAAGGAATAGACGGGTATTCTGATACTGGCAAATGAATTAGGGATGGAGGAGATTCATGTGGAGCATAAACACCGGCACAGAACAGTTGGGCCGAATGGCCTGTTTCTGTGCAGTAGTTTTGATGTAACTCGATGTGAGATCACCCGAGAAAAATGGCAGTGCAATAATGAGACAATGGGCTCAATTTTAAAAGTAAAAAACAGGTGGGTTAGGGGCAAGGGGGCATTGAAAATTGCCACCATTTCAGACCCGCCCATTTCCGATTTTCACCGGGGTGGGACGAGGGCGGGCGGCCAACTCACTCCCAGGAGGCAGGTCAGGCCTTAAAACCTCTCAGGGAAGCTTCAGGCCTCCATTTTTAACTAATTCCCTATTGCAACCCTGGGGGGCCGGGATTGCCGGGCCTTCTGTTTTATGCCTTGTGAAAGGAGGAGAGAAGGCCCGAGACTGCAGGTAAGTGCCTATAAAGGCACAGCTTGTGGGCCCAGAGGAGCAGGAGTGCTTCCCCCAGGCCCAACAAGCCTACCTGCACCAACACCGTCACCCCGCGCCCCCCCATCCCCGGGATCATCCGACTTTCCGCCTCACGATTGTGGACCTCCGATCCCGCCACCGCCCCCCCACCCCCCATGACTGACCCCTGATCCCATTCCCCATGACTCGCGTGCTCACCTCTGCTCACCCATGCCCCCCACCCTCACCCCATGCAAACAAAGATACCTACAGGCAAACTCTCCCTGGCTGGTCTCCCGTCCGACTGAGACCAGCCTATCAGTCAGACGGGAAACCTACAAAACAAAATAAAAGACGTTCCTACGTCAAAATCATAAGGACGTCTTGGAAACCTATACTAATGGGTTTCCTGACCTCAAAGTGACCCCCCCACACCCACTTCCTCGCTCAATTTGAAAATTGGGCCCAGTGTCTGGATGAAAACTTTTTCCCTGAGATAGCAACTTCTATGTGGAAGTTGAACCAATGAGGAAGAATGGTAGGTTTCATTTCAAATGGTCTCACAAAATCAACTTGTTCTGTTACCCACCTAGAATTTCACAAATTTCTATTGGATTATACAGACCCTTCAGTACAGGACTCAGACTAGAACCTGCTACATAATCTAACTGGTTTGTAGATTTCTAATACAGAACTTATGACATCCCCTCTCCAACTTTGTTTCTCTACTGCAGTTTCAATTGAACTGTGGTTTTCAATATAAGCCAAAAGGAAAGCAGTAAAAATTCATCTACAGTTTTCATTATTTGACTTGTGTTAGTCATTTAGCTTTATTCAGAATGCATGAAGGAATAAAATAGGAGTAACATCTACATGTGTGCATAGTAATGAAAATTGAAGGACAATCTCTAGTCCTGTTCTTCAATAAGCAGGAGGTTCCACTGTACAGTATATGGGCATACAAATTGCATAATACTTAATGAGTTGTCATTTAACATTAGTTTTACCTCCATATATTACACAAGTCTCTTCTGAAGAGTTACATTAACATTAAATATTAAGATCTTTATGTTTTAAAAGTTAATGCAAGTTTTTAAACTAAGTCATTAAATAATTCAATTGAAACTGTAGCCTTTGATCCTGTAGGGTGGCCACGACAGCATGTAAACCATGTGACCGCCACTTAAGGAGATTTTAACTTACAGAATTTAAATTTCAGACAGAAATCCCAATGCCCTACCACTACAACTAAAGGCTACACTGCGATTACTCCCATTTGATTTCCTTCTACATTCTTTAAGAAGGAAACCTTCTTATCCAAGATTTTTCTTGCCAGACTGTTACCAGTATTCTCAGTACACCTTGCAACAGTCATAGCCTCATCCCTACATCAGCTGTTGTGTTGCTTGTGGAGTAAGGATATTTCACACGATCTACTAACAGTTAACTAAGCAGAAATCATGAGTGTGGACTACTTGAAATTTAAAGGTTTAGCAGTAACTTAATGCACAAATGACCAATCAAGCTATATAAATACAACTGTTTTATCAAAAATGGGCTACTTCCTGGGCTAAAGTAGAAGGATAATTCTAACCTTTGTTTACACTCCTGAACCTTATTAACTTCTTTAAGTTGTATACTACGAAGCGGCTCCTTATCCTGCAAGAAAAAAAAATCATTTGTGTTTCATAATGACTGAAAGCCAAGCTGCCAACTTATCACACATCCAAAAATGTCAGAATAATTTTTAATTTAAGGAAGCAAACCATCATTTACAGATGTAACAATTACTGTTTAGTAGATACTTTTCTATCTTTGCTAAAATCTCCAATTTAAAATCCAAGTCAATAAGTTTGCATTAAGCAATCAAAAACAGGTGTGTTTCACAGTTTTTGAGCTGCCAGGAAGTGGTTAGAATAGCAGTCCTAATGCAGTGCATTGTGCAAAGTAGAACTCAAGTAAAGGGGCCGTGCAAACTTGCAAGACAAATTGTTCCATTTATATACGCAGTACACACAATATTAAACTAGATATCTACATCAGAGGCTAAGTTTGAATACTATTAATCGAAGCAATTCTGGAGCAAGTGCACACAAGAAATAAGTGATGCAGTATCGAAGCTGCAATCCTTTCAGAATTTAAATAAACCTTTCATCTACAAATTTAAATATTTATTGAGATCACAACTGTATTTTTAATTTTCAGGGTAATAGCAAATTTACTGGGTTCGAAAAAAGTACATGACGATCAACATTTATTTTGTTTAAAAGTTAACAGAATTAGAGTTAACTTCACCATTCCTTTCACATAAATATGTTCAGTTTTATGTTAATATTTTTTGCAGAGTTCTGGTCACATCATGAGGAAGGGGTGCAACTAGGTGGCAGTACATCACCAAGGTCAGGAACAGTATATCAGCACATATTAACCCATGGTGATTCAAGTTTATTTATCCCCTGCTCTTTAAGATTCATTACTGAAATCAGAAATACGTACTTTTGAATTAGAAAAATAAAAGAAACGAGAAACAAAAAGGTTGTTTATCATAATTCTGTTCAGCTGTTTTGTATGTGTGCCAATGTTACTACACTCAAAAATGTTTATTTCATTACTGCCAGAGATAGGTATATTTGTCAAAATAGAAATTAAATGAACCTTTCATTCTACAAATTTAAATATTTGAGACCACAATTGTATTTTTAATTTATATATTTACTTATCTGGCTTCTTTAAAAAGATTGCAGTAGATTTTTATGATTTTACCATGGAAAGCCAATACTACTGTACTTTTTTTTGTCTAAATCATGCGAATTTCATAACAAGCTTGACAGGTTTGAACTTGTTGAACTAATCTAAGGCAGCGGTTTAATGTTTCTTGCATAATGAAGAACATAACTAAACATGTCTCAACAGTTTTATGCCAGACTCTCTAGAGTAGAAGCATTCTGTCTTTCAAATTGAAATTAAACAATCCAGGCGGCATACTAAAAATTAAAGATAGGAGTTACCATTAATTCAAACCAACTTCCAAGTTCCCTATGTGGCAAAGATTCTGCTTTTGCTACTAAGTAGCTTTTTAAAAATTATATTATGTATAGCTTGTTTCTACAGAGTTTACCACTATTATAAAGAAAGAACTTGCATTATATAGTGCATTTCACAACCTCAACATGTCCCAAAGTGCTTTATAGCCAATTAAGTAATTTTAAAGTGTAGTTAGTCACTGTTGTAACAGGGAAATGTAGTGGCTAAATTGCACACAGCAAGGTACCACAAACAGCAATGAGATAAGTCATCAGATAATCTGTTTTATAATGATGATTGAGGGATAAATGCTGGTTAGGAAGAACTCCCCTATTACATCCATCTCACCAGAAACACTGCATTTAAAATAGTCTGAATAACATACCAGTATCTTAAAATATTTTTTCCTCCAATGGGAGCCATGGGAAGCTTCCCAGGTTATGCCAAAGTCATGTATATGGCACACTGAACATTATTTTCTTATTTAAATACTCATGACTATTATTGCAAATATTAGCTAGCATGTTTTGCATTGTATCATATCCAAAAACTTGTTCCAATCAACTACAGGTACATTATATTGTAACTACAAATGTATCTTAATATACTTAGTTATGAAATATTAATATACTTAGTTATGAAAACAGCCTTTTTATAGGTAACTATGGATTTGCTTATCAAAACATAATTTTTGTTTGCTTTTATTTTAAAATGTAATTACATAGTCTCTCACATCTTAATAACAGTGGTTTTAAAGTTTATTGCCATCAATAATATTTTTAATAGGGCACCAAGGATGAGTCTCATTAACTAAATATTTAATCAATGTAAAATTGGTTTACTGATGCCAGAGAGAGAAAGAACACAGCTTTTAACTATCGTATTTTGTTTATATGGGCTCTCTTACTAAAAACGCAAATACCAACAAATGCTAGATAGAGAAATGCTTCTTCACATACTGAGAGAAAACACTTACCATTACAGCTACATTGTTTTAGAAGTAATCTTCATGAAACTGGAAAATGGGCAAAGCAGGCATGTGTTTCCTGATGCAATATTTTATGCAACTCTATTACTGGAAATTGATCAATATAGCCACTTCTCAGTGATTTTGTACAAACATTAATTCTACAATTACATGAACATATCACTTACAGGGAACAATCCGCAGTGATCATGTAAATTAGTCAAAATTAAAAAGTGACATACCAGATCAGATTTGTAATAATTTATAGAATTTTCATCTAGTATGAAATATCTTCTTTTCCAGTTTTTCATCTGTAAAGATAAAGATTGTAGTTAAAAATAAAGCAACTAAATTATAGCAAAATGCATAGTAATTTAGGTAATTTTCAGTTTACTACTCATTTGGCTAAAGGATCAACTTTATCGGATAGAATAATTATGTGCAAATGCTTAATCGCAGTCTTACAAATAGGTAAGTAAATCTCTACTTTTAATGCTTTTGTGCACATTTGGATCATAAGTTGCCCAAGTTGCTCAGCGGGTCACACTTCCTTGTATTCTCCTGTCATAACAGCGAAGCACCAATTATTTTGTCATCCCAATTCAGATTTTCGATTGTCCAGAAAAAAAAGTGCAAAAGGAATAGAAGGATAGAGGGGAGTGAAACGTGCAAATAAAGGACATGAAAACCTGCAAGTAATGTTTAAGTCTTTCATACCTTTGTTTGTAAAAGTTTATGGTATAAAGTTATGGAGATGGATGCATAAATAGAACCGAACTAAAACATACTGAGCAAACAAAACCTGCCAAAGATTCTAAAGGTGAAGCCAAATTCAAAACTGCCCAACCAAAGGATAAAATAAAAATCAGGTTAATAAGTTAATATGGCAATAAAGAGATGGACTTCAGAGTGAGCTGACAAATACCCAAAGTCAAAATGGTCACCAATCCCTCCATTCATCACCTCCCCTAATTCACTTTCAAGGTGGATGCACCCTGCTATATAGAAGCAGAAAAAGTGACAACCAATCAAATGTGTTTAATGGTTCTTTAGTTAGTCCCATTAACAAATACTCAAAAAAGCCAATAGAATAAGTGTATTTATTCAGTTCAGAGAATGTAGTATTTATTGACTGTAGTAGCTGCTCTTTCCCAAAGCCATGATGGTCGCTAAATGGTTTCCTCTCGAGTACTGTTCCACTCCCTTTCAAAAATGACATCATCAACATCGCCTCAAAAAATCCACCTCTGTCCTTGCAAATTCCCCATCTCCAAAGTCCTATAATCTGTTGTCATCTCCCAAATGCACACACATCTTTCCTGCAATTACCTATTTGAATCTCTCCAATCAAGATTCCACCCCACCAGAGCACCAAACTGGCCCTAATCAGTCACAAACGACATCCTCTATGACCATAGTGCATTATCCCTCCTCGTCCTCTCTGCAGTGTTTGACATGGTCGACCATACCATCCACCTCTAAACACCTCTCCTCCGTTGTCTATGGGACTATCCTCGCTTAGTTCCACTCTTACCTAATTCAATCGTGGCCAGAGTATCTCCAGCAATGGCTCCTCTTTCCACTCCTTCAACGTTAACTCAAATCTCCCAAAGATCTATCCCTGACCATCTCCTCTTCCTCATCTACATGTTGCCCATTGGCAACATCTGGAGACTTTGGATCAGCTACCACATGTAGGCAGACCACACCCAATTCCACCTTTCTTGACTCATCCACTGTCTCTGTGTTGTCAGATTGCTTGTCTGACATTGGATGAGCCACAAATTCCTCCAACAAAATATTGGGAAGACTAAAACCATTATCTCCAGCTCCTGCCACAAACTCCATACCCTTGCACCAATTCCTCTCCATTTCAAAGGCCACCTAATTCCATCCCTGTAACAGCACTCTCCTCTGCCCCTGCCTCAGCCCATCTGCTGCTAAAACTCTCATCTATGCCATTGTCACCTCCAGACATGACTATTCCAATACTCTCCTGACCATCCTCAATATCCTTCACCTTCCACAAACTTCAGCTCATCCAAAACTCTGCTGTCTGTATCCTATCCTGCACCATGTCCCGTTCGCCCATCACCCCTGTTCCTGCTGACCTACTTTAGCTTCCGGTCGACCAATGCATTAAATTTAAAATTCTCATTCTTGTGTTTGAATCCCTTCATGATCTCGTCTTTGCCCATCTCTGTAACCTCCTCCAGCCCAACAAACCTCCCTGATCTTTCTGTTCCAATGACTCTGGCCTCTTGTGCATCCCCTCCTCCCTACTAGTAGCAGCTGTGCCTTTAGCTGCCTAGGCCCCATGCTCTGAAAGGAGGTTTTCCTTTTTAGTTTTTGCATTCTGACAAATCTCCCATACCATACGGTGAAGAAGAGGGCTTTCTCTTATTGTTGTAAGGCACAAACTTATATCTTACGTGCAATCATGCTCTTCATATACAAAATCAGTAAGATGGCAATGGGGGCAAGGCACACTGTCCTTATATCTGCCATTGGCTTACATACAAGGTGCAATTAAAATTTTCTTCCTCTGCTGCAAGAGTCCTACACAACTGGGAGTTTTGGCAGCCACAATCCTGTTCCTGATGGATACCAGGTAAGGCTAAGACGCATAAGGGTACATATAACTCAGAACAAGTTGAAATCTCATTTAGATTGCCGATTTGAGGAAACTCGAGGTTGGTGTGGCATATCCTGTTGATGCACAGTTCATTTGAGCAAGCTATACCAAACCTAGGAGTATTTGATGAGGGAGAGTATGCTCTTTATGTGGCAAAATGTTCTACTCCCAAGCACGGACATGCCTCAGCTTTATAACTACCAACAAAAGAGAAAAAAAAGGCCAAGTTAGTACCTGTAAATTTTTTAACCTCTTGAATGAAGGAGAAAATTTACCAAAAGAGTAGTGGAAGACTTACAGGAAAAAACAGGATTGTGCCTGATAAGTAGTTAACATTTCTATAACACAGTATGTGAAGTTTAAATCATTTTAATTATATTTTGACGCTTCTACTATGGTTAGCATTTCTCCAGGTCTGGTTACTCACCACTGCTCCTTGTTTAACACAGAAACCACTTTTAATAACTGCTTGATCAGATGTAGGTTTGCCAATAAAATATGCTAGCTGACTTTGGGAACGTTTCAAATTACTTTTCTCAATTCCTTCCAGAGATTCCATTCCCTCCTGTTTAAAAAAAAATAAAGCCATTAAAGACAAAAGAAATCAGAACTAAAATCAGTTTTTACATCATCAAACAGCAGGTAGAGCCATGCAAAATACATAATACTTGCCAGATGGAAAGATTTAAGAGTTAACACGTTAAGAATATTTGGTCAGCTTTTGAAAGCAGCCTTCCAGATTACACTGGCATGAACAAATTGCTAGTCTTAGACTCCAAGTTTGGTCTGATCAGGACCATCAAGATAATTAGAAAGGCTGTACAAGAAATATTTTTATTTCTCTAAATTAGCCTCTTGGAAAGAAATATTTTAATTGTTGGGAGGAACATAATTTTGATTTTAAAAGTTTCTTTTTTGAAAAAAATGCAGAATAAACCATCAGGTTCACATCAATAACGTTGACATAATTGTGGCAATAGGAATTACTTCCACATGTTTTCAACCTACAAATGTGGAAAAGGTTGAGGCAAAACCACTTCTGAAGAAAACTTTTTGAATGGTATAGTAGGCATAACTGCAGTAATCCAAGTATAAAAACATATCCGCCCTCAACTGTACTTACTATTTCAACACCTACAGTATTTCACATATACGGTATAAAACAGGTCACATTCATATATGGGCATAGATCACTCAAATCCATACTATATATAATTATACAAAATCTCTACTTAAAATTCTATAACTAAAATATCATCATAAATTTGCAAGTTAAAGAATGGCATAAAAGTTTGTTTTATACCTAAGATTAATTCAGATACCAATCTAGACTGCAGCATTTCCCAGCAAGAAGAAGGATAAATCACAGAGGATAATCATGTCCAAATGGTCCTACGCTCCCACAGCATCTCGCTACAGGAGATAGTTGTAACTGCCTGAGGGAAGGGTGTAGAACTGGCTGCTCAGCTACAGAAATGTCAAAAAAGGCAGGCAGTAAAAAACGCTAAAAAGGCAGAAAAAGTGGGGAAATCTTACCCAATAAATAGAACACAAAAAGTTAAGATTAACTGTAAAATCCATCCTGCATTTATGTTTTGCCCGAACGGTACAAGTAAAAACATTTACGTTTGTGAAGGCAAGGAATGTTAGCCCACTTTTCCATTCATCGAATGCAAGAATCAAGCTGTCACTTATTTGGTTTGTTTTGGGTAGAGTTCTTAGTTTTCAGTTTTTAAATTATTTCTCCAATTGAGTTTTAAACTGATTCTAAATCAGCTTTTACTAGTTTATATTTGAAAAAAGACCACCATTACCACAAGGACTGCAACAATTCTCAAGACAATTGGAAATGGGAATGAATGTAGCCTTACTAGCATCGCCCACATTCTGAGAACAATTTATTTAAAAACTGCCGACTGTAGTCTCATGATTAAGTTTCAGGAGAGTTAGCTCAGAATGATAAAGCACAGGAGGCCACTCGGCCCATTGTGCCTGTGCCAGCTCTTTGAAAGAACCATCCAATTAGTCCCAATCCCCTATTCTTTCCCCAGAACCCTGCAAATTTTCCCCCTTCAAGTATTTATCCAATTCCCTTTTGAACGTTATTATTGAAGCTACTTCCATCACCCTTTCAGGCAGTTCATAACAACTTGCTGCATCAATTTTTTTTTCCTTATGTCACCTCTGGTTCGTTTGCCAATCATCTTAAATCCATGTCCTCTTGTTACCGACCTTTCTGCCACTGGAAACCGTTTCTCTTCTTTACTCTATCAAAACCCCTCATGGTTTTGAACACCTCTATCAAATCGCCCCTTAGCCTTCTCTGCTCTCGGGAGAGAAACCCCAGTTTCTCTAGTCTGTCCACATAACTGAAATCTTTCATCCCTGGTACAATTCTAGTAAATCTCCTCTGCATCCTCTCAAAGCCTCGACATCCTTCCTAAAGTGTGGTGCCCAGAATTGATCACAATAATCCAGCTAGGGCCTGACCAGTGTTCTATAAAGAATTAGCATAACTTCCTTGCTTTTGTACTCTATGCCCCTATTTATAATGCCATAGATAATGTATGCCTTTTTAACAGCCTTCTCAACTTGTCCTGCCACCTTCAAAGACTTGTGTACATACACCCCCAGGTTTCTCTGTTCCTGCACCCTGTTTAAAATTGTACCATTTAGTTTGTATTGCCTCTCCTCATTCTCCCTATAAAAATGAATCACTTCACACTTCTGTGTGTTAAATTTCATCTGCCATGTGTCTACCCATTTCACCAGTCTGTCCATGTCCTCCCAAAGTCTGTTACTATTCTCCTCACTGTTTATTACACTTCCAAATTTTGTGTCATCTGCAAACTTTGAAATTATGCCCTGTATACCCATGTCCAAGTCATTAATATACATCAAAAAGACTGTGGTCCCAACACCGACCCCTGAGGGACACTACTGCACGCTTCTCTACAGTCTGAAAAACAACCGTTCACCACTCTGCTTTCTGTCCCTTAGCCAATTTTTTTATCCACGCAGCCATTGCCCCTTTACTCCCATGGGCTTGAATTTTGCTAACAAGTGGCACTTTATCAAACATCTTTTGAAAGTCCATATATACATCAACAATACTACCCTCATCAACCCTCTCCGCTACCTCATCAAAGAACTCAATCGAAATAGTCAAACATGATTTGCCTTTAACAAATCCGTCCCAGCTTTCATTATTAACCCATAATTTTGCAAGTGTAACTTAATTTTGTCCTGGAGTATTGTCTCAAAGTTTTCCCACCACCGACGTTAGGATGACTGCCTGTATTTGCCGGGTTTAAACCCTCTCCCATTTTTTGAACAGGGGTGTAACATTTACAATCCTCCAGTCCTCTGACACCACTCCCATATCTCAGGAGGCTTGGAAGATTGTGGCCAGAGCCTTCACAATTTCCACCTACACATCAGTGGCACATAGTGAGAGTATGGCACTTCTGCTGATATTTGACAGGAACAGATTTTCTAACCAGAGAACATCAAATTCATTTTTGTTACCCTAAACTTCAAACCCTCAAACTGAAAATTAAAAAACAACACTGATGGCAAGTGCACCAGGCAGTAGCCGTAAGTCATACAGCCCACAGGGGCCCCAGGTTCAATCCCAGATAGGTTAGCTGTTCTCAGTAGGGGCACTATAATTAGCTTCAATGCCCCACTTTTTGGGAATGGGTTGGAGATAGTACTAGAGTCCCCACTGTCAGTTGTATCTAGTGTGAGGATGCCTGGAGGTTGTGCTGTAATGACTGATTGTCTATGAATACTTCAACATAAAAGAAGAGCCTGTTGGACATGAGAGAGAACAGTGCGGGGTTGGGGGTGTGGTGGTTGAAAACAAAGAACACTAAGTATGAGAAGCTTTTGCTTTACTGGCCCTCAGCAAAATGTCTCAATTGCAAGCTCAATTAGGTGATCACCCCTTCCCCCCAGTTCAATCAATCTTACATCGGTATTTCCCACACTAGCACCTCATGGACTTAGTGGAATATCAATAATTTTTCTGTAAAGTTGTAACAGCTCTGTGCTGTGATGTGACCTACACCCACTGGAATTGGATTAAAATTGTTAAAATCAATTTCATTTACAGCTAGAGAAGATAATTCAGTATCCAATTATTTTAGTCTGGACTATTTTATGTAATTTAATTTTTTTTTAAAAACATATAATGGTTTCTTTATATTTTATAAATGAAGTCTGAACTGTTAGCAGGTATAAAGTTGTCTAATATCTTGCACTCATACATTTTGCTTCACTACCACTATAATTTGGCAGGTATGTTAGTATATCATTGTGTTTTTCACCTGATTAGTCTGTGTAATAATTGGAACACCACCGATAATTTCTGTCTTGTATGGCCATGGCTTCCTTCCACATGGCCCCTCCACAAGACAATTTTGGTTATCTGTATTCAGTTGAACATCTGATGGTTTTGGTACCTGTTTTAAAACAAATAGTAAAGAGAGCAAGACAACGAGTAACATGTATACTGCATGACTCACATTACAATTTTTGCGGCTGTATACCTGGTAGTTTAGAAATTATGTAACAGAAAAATTATCCAAGGCCAGTTGCATTAACTTGTTTTTAAATAAACTTTAGCACAAAAATATTTAATCTAGATATTTTCAAATGGTTATGTAGCCTCTTATTAGTCAATGAATTTTGTACAGGTATACCTCAACAGGAAACGGTAAACAATGAACCATTAGCAGCAGTAAATGGCATTTAAACATATTTCAGGATGTTTTCCAACACTATGAATCTACTAAGCATATCATATTGATAAATAATAATTTTGCAATATTTCAGTACATTGCTAATGGACAAGTAAAAAGCTCAGGGTGCTGTTGTTTTGTTGTCCAAATCCTTGTAGTTAATTATTGTAGAGTAAAATTTCATTCACAACAGAAAAATATCCAAAAGGTCCAAATAATTAGCATGTACCCAAATAAAACTCTACTGTAGGCCACTTCAGAGGGCAGTTAAAAATCAGCCACGTTGGTGTAGATCTGAAGTCACATATAGGCCAGACCAGGTAAAGGTGGCAGGATTCCATCCCTAAAGAACATTAGTGAACCAGTTGGGTTTTTGCAACGAACCAATAGATTCATGGTCACTTTTCCTGATACCAGCTTTTTATTTCCAGATTTTTAAATCTGTATTCAAATACTCAAACTTCCATAGTGGGATTAGAACTCATTTTCTCTGGATTATTGTCATCTGCCGTTGGTGGGACAAAGGGAAGGGGGGTGCTGCACAAAAGGCCAGAGTCGGTGGAACGGAGCGTTCTGGAGAGGGGTTGTAGCACTTGACGAGGTTAGAGATATGGAGCGGCGAGGACACGAAGCGATTTAAACACGAGGATGAGAATTTTAACTTGTAAGAGAACCAGTAGTTTCAAAATTTTATATAATTTCAAAGATCAATGCTTCTCTTCCCAGTTAAAGTGTTCCCTGTCGGGGAACACTTCAGCAGTCATGGACATTCAGCCACCGACCTTCGGGTAAGCATACTCCAAGGCGGCCTTCAAGACACATGACAACGCAAAATCGTTGAGCAGAAATTGATAGCCAAGTTCCGCACCCATGAGGACGGCCTCAACCGGGATCTTGGGTTCATGTCACACTACACGTAACCCCACCAGCGAACAAATGTTATCTGTTTTTAATATAACGGGTCATTGACTGTCTTCCTTCTCTCTCTCTCTCTCTCTTTTTTTTTTGGGGGTTTGTATATTCAGTGGCCTTTTTAGGTGACACCTTTCTGTCTGCTCACTGTGATTGCCTTGGCAACGGGCAGTAATCACCAGGCATTGTTCTGTGATTTTAAAATGCGAAGGATTCGAAAATTTCATTTCCACACCGTTCACCTGACGAAGGAGGAAGCCTCCGAAAGCTTGTGGAATTTAAAATAAATTTGTTGGACTATAACTTGGTGTTGTAAAATTGTTTACAGTTAAAGAATGAATGTGGGGACACTGATAGCTATGATGTATAAAAGTGGTCTGTTGTCAATTTTGAGCAAATTTACATCAGCAATTTTAGGAATGGTAGATGAGCAGGACCTGGTACCGGATAGAATGCAGATAACGTGGTTTTGTATGAGCTGAAGTTTACAGAGGTGGAGGATGGGAGGCTGACCAGCACTACACGGGTCATTCTATTTCTTTTCTAGAGTTTTTTTTTTGCCGACGCCTTCCACCTTTCTGTTCTTTTTTAAATGCTGTTCATGTATAATATCATCCAGTCCTGAGAAAGGGTCTTAGACCTGTAACATTAACTACTTGACTTCTGTTTCACCACATGCTGCCTGATTCTGAAGTTATCGGAATCACTGTTGAATTGGGAAAGCTGCGAAGTGCCTAATTGAAAGATGAGGTGCTGTTCCTCAAGCTTCCATTGAGCTTCATAGGAACAGTGTAGAAGGCTGAGGACAGAGAGGTCAGAGACGTCTTGAGAGTTTGGGTCAGGGGTTTCAGAATCATTGTATATGATCACAATTAACTGAAAGCACAAATTTTAGAAATTAGAAATCTACAAAACTTCGGAATCATCCTCAATAATATTCACAGCTGAAACCAGTAAAATAGAAGCTGGTCAATTCTTCTCTCTAATTGTCTTTTAATATTTCATCTCCAAAACGTAAAAGCCGTTTGCTGAAACTTGCTTTGTTAATGTGTACCCACTTAGCTAACAAAAAGAAAGGCAAAGAGAATATATTGTATTCAACCAACTTCTAATTTCAAGTGTGTGGGTGTTGCCTATTTCTTTGCTGAGATTGCAAGCCTCTGCTTTTCCATGCGTGACAAAAATTCAAATCATTTTTATGGTAAAAAGGGTATGCATTACTTTGGATTCATACCTCACCTGTTATTCCAACATCAATCAAAGTAACATTGGCACAACTACCATAAATTCAGCAGCCGAGCTCATGTGTCTTTTAAAATTTCAGAGGAAAACAATGCAGAAAATGAATAGACGAGACGAATGGCCTCCTTCTGTGCTGTACCATTCTATGATTATGTATTTATGATACATATTTCCTAAAAATAAACACTGAATTGAATTGGAAAGCTAAAGTGTTGTACATCTGACTATTTCTGGTGTGTCTGCACATAACTCAATGTAAATTGAACAAATTTAGCTATGTCGAGTCTACAGCACAGAAACAGGCCATTCGGACCAACTGGTTTATGCTGGCGTTTATGCTCCACACAAGCCTCCTTCCACCCCTCTTTATCCAAACCCATCAGCAAACCCTTCTATTCCTTTCTCCCTCATGTGCTTATCTAGCGTCCCCTAAAATGCATCCATGCTATTTGCCTCGACGACTGCTTGAGATAGCGAATTCCACATTCTTACCACTCTTTGGGTAAAGACGTTTCTCCTGAATTCCCAATTGGATTTATTAGTGACTAGAGATCATAAATATAAAATAGTTTTGGACTCCCCCAATAAATGGAAACATTTTCTCTACAACTACCCTATCAAACCCTTTCATTATCTTAAAGACCTCTATCAGGTCACCCCTCAGCTTTCTCTTTTTTTTAAAAAAAAAAGAGAACTGAGCCCCAACTTTTCCTGATAAGTATATCCTCTCAGTTCTGGTATCATCCTTGTGAATCTTTTTGCACCTTCTCCAATGCCTCTATGTCCTTTTTATAATATGGAGACCAGAACTATGCACAGTACTCCAAGTGTGGTCTAACAAAGGTTCTTTTCAAATTTAACATAACTTCCCTGCTTTCAATTCTAACCCTCTAGAAATGAACCCCAATGCTTGGTTTGCTTTTTTGTTTACGACCTTATTAACCTGCATCGCTACTTTTCACGATTTGTGTATCTGTACCCCTAGATCTATCCTATTTAGACTCTTATTATCCAAACAGCATGTGGCCTCCTCATTCTTCCTACCAAAATGCACCACCTCACACTTTTTTGCCAATTACATGTCCATTCTGCAAGTTGCATTTTGACACATTCTTCCTTTGTATTAACTACACCCCCAATTCGATGTCATCTGCAAATTTTGAAATTGTACTTCCGATTCCAGAGTCCAAATCATTAATGTAAATTGTGAACAGTGGTCCTAGCACCGATCCCTGTGGAACACCACGTCCCACCTTTTGCCAGTCTGAGTAGCTACCCTTAACGCCTACTCTGTTTTCTGTTTTGCAGCCAGCTTGCTATCCATTCTGCTACCTGTCCCCTGACTCCACATGCTCTGACCTTAGCCATGAGTACACAATGTAGTACCTTATTAAAGGTCTTTTGAAAATGCAAATATATTACATCTACTACATTACCCTTGTCTACTCTGTTACTTCTTCAAAGAATTCAATAAGGTTGAAATCAGTGCTGACTACTCCATTATATTTTTGTTTTCTAGATGTTTTTCTATTACATCTTTGAATAAAGATTCCATTACCTTTCTATCACCGACGTTAAGCTAACTGGTCTATTGTTCCCTGGACTTGTTCTGCCTCCCTTTTTAAATACAGGAATAACATTAGCTGTCCGCCAGTCCTCTGGTACTATTCCCTTTGCTAATGAATTTTTATATATTTGTAATAGTGCCTCTACTATCTAAGAAGTGATATAATTGACATCACCTGAGTGACCTAACAGGGAAAAGCAACCTGACTTAAGGGTTTCCAATTTAAGGATAAAAAAATGCCATTTTTTCATTTTAAAAAAGTGAAGAAATTTCTGTTAATAGTCATTTTTTTCCATGAACAGCTGGATTGTTTTGAACCAAAATTATTCTTCCTGGACTTTACTTACTCTTTAAATGCCCTGAACAAGATTTTCATTTTACTTGTGACATTTTTCCAGAAGACAGCATAAGTCTGAGCCTCTTTTACAGCATTGGTTATCTGATACTTGACACTTAAATTACAACCATACTACTCAATCCCAATCATTGATAATTATAACAAAATACTAGAGATGAAGAACTGATTCTAACAAGACTAAAATGTAACATTTTCCTTTCATTGCTTTATTCTACATCGTCTGCTGATTTACATTTATTCTGTCTATTCAACAGTTCTAGGGCCGTGTTTGTGATCTTGTTGATTCTCACCATCAGACCTATAAACCATGTAACTAAAACTAGCCATTAACAAAAATAAGTTACTCCTGTGGAGTGGCCAATTCTCGACTCATACCATGAAATAGAGAAGCCACAAAACTGTGTTTTACAGATCACTATTTAAACTTCAGATAGGTGACAATGTAATCCTCCTCACTGGCTTGGGCATAGCATATGGAGAAATAACAGTACCTTAATATAAAAAAAAACTTATGTTTTATTTTATTGACTAATTCTTTGAAATTCATTTTTTATAAAAAAAGTTTGGTGAATTTTTGGCTAAAGGAATTTGGTTGTTGAAGAATGAAGCATTTTCCAGTTCAAGCATCCTATATGAATATCAACTACTTGCAGGCCAGGCTTATCATTGTTAGATGCAAAGTAAGACTCTTGCTACTCTCCTTGACAATGTGCCCTAACCTCAGATTAGCATTCATCAGTATGATGATTTCCATTTCCCAGATTTTGGCAGGCAAATAATGTAACATCGAATCCTTCAGGCTTCCAAAGACCTAAATTTACAGATCAGTGGTGAAACCATCCTCAAAAGTGGTTTATGGGAAAGTCCAAAATAGTACAATGCACACCACAGTTGCCAGTTATATTTATGTCTCTCACTGCTAAAAATAATTAAATACTCACCGCCCATCACCAATTTGACTTTTAAAACTATACATTATCTCACCTTCACGTGAATGTACAGTGAGTATTGCTGAAGCTACAAGGGACATGCTTAAAAAAATGAATCATCTAGTTAGTGCTTAAACTGCATGCTACTGTACTGCTACATGAAGTCAAATTGAATGCCTCACACATGCAGTAATTGTTTTGTTATCTCCAAAAATTATAATATATTTATTTAGTTTGTCATACGGTCTTTGAAAAAAAACACAAACCATACAAGAGTCGTACTTCAGTTCAAGAACACTGGCAAATGTTAACAAAGACCCAAAAAAAATTTTGCAAAAATATTCCTAACATATATAAATCGTAAAATAGTATTTTAAAACACTAACATACCAAAGAAAGAAAGGAATTGAGGTTAAAATAAAATAAGTAAACAACTGTTTACATTTGATCCTCACTTAGTGGCTGAATTATAGTGACACTTGAATAAGCTTTACTTACTGTGATCTTGGTAGCCTTGTTCAGTATATTCACCCACTCAACCAAGTCCTGCTGATCATTGGCTTGCAGAAAGTATTTTCGCATTCCTGCATTTATGACTGTTAAGAGACAAGAGGTCAAAATCCTGATTTTAGACTCATTAATAAAGCACTGCAATTATTAAAACATTAGCCACTGACCAAATACATTTCTTTTTAAAAAAAAGCACAAGTGATTTTTTTTCTCTAGGATAGCAATGCCTCATATGACTGCACTTGTCTACCTGCAAGCATATGGCTAAAAAAAACATTTTGAAGAAAATACATGCTTTATACTTGATAAACACATGTAACCAGGTTAGACACAATTCTGAGATTGAGTTCGTCATTCTCTCTTACACAATCACGGTAAATACCTCCATCACATAATTAAGAGTTCATGGTAAATTCTGAACAGAAGATTTTAGATTTATCTTACTGGAGAGCCCATCATTGTTGTTCCCTCAATGAATGAAATGAGTAAATGCAACATGTGATGTGTTGTAGTATAAAATGCAAGAAAGACCCATGTTTCATCCCTGGTCTGTGCTGAGTTAACAGATCTCAATTAAGGTATGGGGAGCATATCTGGCCTCAATACCTCCAGGAAACAGGGGGGCCTTGGTGGGGGGGGGGGGGGGCGGGAAGAAGAACGCTGCACTGCAGCCAGAATTCCTGTTCCTGACTGCCATCTGCAGACTCATGTTAAATGTGTGCGGTTGTAGTGCTCCGCTCAATGTATTTTTATAACAGCAGGAAACCATAGTGTAGCATCATCCTCGTGTCTACACAAAACAAATTTAAAGTATGTATATTTACTTTTACCACCCTTCATCAAAAAAACCATTTCCAGATTCTGCAAGCTAAAAAAAAATCTCAAATACATACGTAATCCACCTGCGTACAACTGTATGTTGCTCAGACACCAGTGTTAAACGTATAACTGCAAGTGCAATGATATGGAGTAATGGAGTCAAAGATTTTCCATGTAAAAGTACCATGTAAGCACTAGATATATACATTATCAGAAATATTTGGTCATCCTCAGGATATTTTTGACCTTGATGCGCTTTTCCACATACAATAATCCTCCATAAAGTTGAAAGCAAATCACTTGATATCATAAATTGTAACTTTCCTGACAATTCTGTAAATAGAGTGGCTGGTGAGGACAGCGATGATGGATGAGAAGAATTTAGGATTGATATTAGGAACTGTAGCTTTCCTGCCAATAAAGCAACACCAAAGAATTCTGCAACGTTTTTACTATGAAGTATTTCTAACTCAGGCAATTATGAAAAAGGATTTTGAATATTAAGGTGGTATCAGGTTAGATGTTGGGCAGTTTCCTGATGTACTAAAGAAAAATTGTAACTGCTTAATTACAGGTCACAGTAGTTCTTCCTAGAGTCATTGTGTGGCTGTCCATATCCACACTGGGAGGCAGTTTATTTCAACAATTCCACCAAGAGAAACTAACTACAAATCTCAAATATTTTAGCAACTAAAGATTAAATATCCCCAGTCAGAAGCTTGTCGTTATTATAGCTTGGCTAACTAATTGAATTCCTATAATTGCAGGCAAAACATAACATGTTTACACAATTTTGATATGCATTACATCTATGAGTCATCACTGTTCAATGCAGCCGCAGCTCTCGTGATTGCTTGTCCTTCACCCTCCCCACACCGCCCAGCATGATCACCTAAGGAATGCCCCTTGGTTCCATTCATGCACCAACCCCCACATTGCTCGTCTACACGCTGTCGCTAGGTGCTGCCTTGAGTATTCATATGACATTGTTTCATCTCTCCACCACTGAAACCCTCATCCACACCTTTAACGTACACACACACACATATATATATCACGTATACAGATCATACTGGTGCATCAATGCACTACATCTGAGTAGCACAATACATGCTGGTACCCATGATCCTCCAAACATAACTGAGCTCCCAATGTCAGTTGTTGAACAGAGGAAGGGAACATTTGCAAGACTTATGAAGGGCCGCTCGTGCATATGTTATAGTTATCAGTTTCAGATCATCATTGGTGGTGGCATGGGAACAAATTACCAACGACTTGGCCAAAAATATGTAGAAAAAGTGAAACCCTTCTGCTATCATAATAACACTCCCAACACTCAGTTCAGCAAAATACAAACCATCTATAGGACACCAGCACTGTCTTTATGAATTAGCTGTTTACTCATAACATATCAGATGTTCTACTCAAACACAGGTCAAATGCAGAGTAAAGATCTCCCTAGTCTATTCTAATGTATGGAACCTGCTGCCATTGACCTTCCTTCAGAGTGCCAGCTGCTTGAAAGTCAATGGCTGCAGGTTCCATAATTATGAAATGCAGTTTGAATTCAATGTTTTGCTTTTTCAGAGTGAAGACTCTTTTACAATATAATTTCCAATGGGCAAATTCTGCTTCCGAGAAAATAGACCACTTACCACTGCTTCATACTATACTAGTAGCTACAAGACATTCCACAACTAGACTGGATTCCCTTGTAACATTTTATCATTGTAATTTTGGTAATTACATATTAGATTTACTGTTCGGTATAGCTCATAGAATTCCAACGCTCATAATAACAACTTCCAGATCCAGAAGAATTCTTCGCTCAATTTTTGAACTGCATTTTGTTCCCACAAATATACTACAATAATATCCTTACATAACATCTAATGCATCATCACCATTACATTCCTGGTGGTGGGAATGCCCTATATTGGCTACCGAGTTTATTAGCTGTGAAATTAACTAATAGAGAAAAATTCCAAGAAAAATTGAGTCAAATATGGAGAAATTTGAATGAAGGTTTGGCAAACCAATGCTCGAATCATACTCTTCCTTCAAAAGCCAAAAAATGAATGGCAAGATTCCGATTTTTAAAAAATTGCACATAAGGGTGATTGCACATGTACAACAGTTTTTGTGTTCGTGTTCTGAAATGTTGAAAATGTTGTGTGAAAAAAATGAAGCATTTTTATTTAATCTATATAATGGTACTGGTTTCTTTCTTTTTGTCATAGTTCTATCACAGAAAAAAAATCCTAGTTTATTTTACTATAATAGTTGTAGAATTAGTCGTTTTGTCTAATATCAGAGAGGCCACACCATTGAATTCAAATACAAACATATTATAGGATATGTTTGAATATGCTGCCAGCTCTTTTTGAGTTTAATGCAATATAAATTAGCTTGGTCCCAGTCATTTTTTGGGAAGTATGTCTCAGCCTGTCTTGGTCAAATCGGATAATCCATCCGTAACATTTAGAGGGGACAGGCCAGAAAGGCTTCAGAGGAGGGTGAGAAAGAAAAACTTCTTAAGAGATTGCATACATTAATGTTTAGGACAACAGTCACACAGCTATGTTCTTTTCTATTCACTTAAGAAAACTGTGTCTCTGTTTATTTTCACTTAATTTACAGTTTATTAATTCTGTTTGCCAGTTTAGCTTAAGCCACTGTCCAGTGAAATCAAGGACGTAATAAAACCAGCAAGCCGAAATACAGTGAAGAGGGTTCTTTGTTCAATTTCGTCATCATACAAATCTCCTGGATAGTTGGGCAAGTAAAAGCTCTCTCTGAAGTGGTCTGAGGCGGTGAATCCGAATAAATATATGGAGTAAAAATCCCCAAGATACAACAGTGATCTCTCCATGGCTCACGATAAATCTCCCTCTCTCTATCTTAATTTATCTGACTGTCATAACTGTTACTATCGTCTTTGTTTCCAACTTAGTCACTTTCAAGCTTCTTGTTCATATCTCCTTTCTTTTGTATGTCTCCCACTGTATGCTTCACAGGTATTCCTTTATTTACTCAATTTGCATCTTTTAGACTTTTTTAAATCCTGAGATGTGCAGCAAGATAACAGATAATGTCAGAAATGGGCTGGGGAGAGGAAGAAATTATTAAACTGGTTAATTAAATTACACATCAGAATCCCTAAGGTACAAGGTGTTAAGCTGCTGCATACTGATTAAATATTTAGGGCAGGATTGCTAAGGGACCATTGTGACTTTTGCTATTACGGTTCACAAAAACATTTTCCAATCAGTTTTTAAACTTAAAAATTAACTATTAATTTTAGTGGCAATATGTTGCAGAAGTTACACATGAAACTTAGCAAATACCATTTAGCCACTGTTTTTGATAAATGAATGTCAAAATCTATTTTTGTTATACGGGATTATGGGACTTTCGAAGACTTCTACCTGTATTGTGGGGGCCACAATTTACAATTCCATCCATTGTTTCCATGAAAATCACAAATTTGTGGCTTTGACCATTTACAATGTCATTGTACAGAGGATCTATTCACTACCAGAGGCCACCAAAAATGAATGCCAGCACCACGTACAATTAAATTTACAAATGTATATTTTAAAAAAATCAAATTTAATAAGGTAAAGTACATGTGAATTTATCTGTTCCTGCTCCTTCCTTTCTCTTTTAGTTTGAGTGGGAAAGTGGAGTTGAGGTCAAAGATCAGCCATGATCTGATTGAATGGCGAAGCAGGCTCGTGGGGCCGTATGGCCTACTCCTGCTCCTATTTCTTACGTTCTTATGATTGCAATATTAAACAGGGAGTGTCATGTGCAGCCTGCTCTCTCCTGAGTGAACTACCTTCTCCATTATATCACTGGAGTGGAATATCACTGCAAGGAAACTTTTTGCATAAAAGATTTCTTCCCAAGCTGCCTCTAATTAGTTGCTTCGAACGTACAAAATTTTTAAAAAGGACAAAACACAAACGTACAGGTAATTGTCTTCATAATGGGCCAGAAATCACTGCCGAAAAGACAGGGGAGCTCAACATTGCTCTCCAATTTTAGTGACGAATTGAAGGAGCAAGTTCCCGCATTCGCACATGCACAGTGAAACGCAGAAACCCGGAACTTGCTCCGACTGGTTCGCCAGCGATATGACAGCTTCAAATTAAAGGCCATCGCACGCTGCAATCAGAGAAATCACTAAAAAAAAGCGCCAACTTGCTTATCTGCCCAGCTGGAAATTAACTAATTATGCCACCAAACAGGTATGCTTAAAAATACCAAGTTTAAGCTAAATTTTAACAGCACAATAAGTCTTAATGACTGCCAAACAACCAAAAATTAACTTTTAAAAATGTGGAGTTTCTATTACTCCTTATTTTTAATTTTTAAAAAAACTTTTCCCTTCTATCTCTTTAGTTTAATTCAAATATTTCTTTGGCTTTTTATATTAAAAAAAATATTTTTTTTTATTTACAATGACATACAGAATACTAACTTTAAATGAATGAAGTCTGCTTGCCTGCTTGAGCAATGCAGCCTGAATCCGTGGGCGTGACTTCTCTTCCTGACAGATTTTGTGGGCGTGTCTTCTCCTCACACACTTTTCCAGCCACGCAGCAACTCAAGCTGCTCAGAGGCTGGGTTGAAAGCACGCATTTTTTTTTGAAGTTCAAATTCAAGCAATTGGACGTTACAGAGCCCACAGTAAGTAACAAAGAATAGACACCTCACACTTATCTATATTGAAATTCATTTGCCGATTACACGACCATTCTGTAAATTTATTAACGTCTTGTATTTTGTCGCATTCATCCTCAGTATTAACTATACCACCCAATTTGGTGCCGTCTGCAAATTTTGAAATTGTACTTCTGATTCGAGTCCAAATCGTTAATGTAAACTGTGAACAACAGTGGTCCCAGCAACGATCCCTGTGGAACACCATTTTCTACCTTTTGCCAGTCTGAGTAGCTACCCTTAACTCCCGCTCTTTGTTTTCTGTTTTGTAGCCAGCTTGCTGTCCATTCTGTTACTTGTCCCCTGACTCCACATGCTCTGACCTTAGTCAGTCAGTCAGTGTGTTAGCTTATCAAAGGCCTTTTGAAAATCAAAATATATAATATATCTATTGCATTACTCTTGTCTATTCTTTGTTACTTCTTCAAAGAATTCAAGAAAGTTGGTCAAGCATGACCTTCTCTTTTGAAATCCGTGCTGACTACTTATTATATTTTCGTACTCTAGATGGTTTTATATTACACCTTTGAATAAAGATTCCATTATCTTTCCCACCACCGACATTAACCGAACTAATCTATAGTTCCCTGGACTTGTTCTATCTCCCTTTTTAATTATAGGAATAATATTAGCTGTCCGCCAGTCCTCTGGCACTATTCCCTTTTCTAATGAATTTTTATATATATATGTAATAGTGCCTCTGCTATCTCTTCCCTAACTTCTTTTAATATGAGTGGATGCAATCCATCCAGACCAGGGGTCTTATCCTCTCTAAGTTTGATTTGTTAATCAATTATCTCCCCCCTTTCTATCTTAAATGTCGTTATTTTTTTTGATCTCTTCTAACGTCAGGTCCACCCCGTTTGCCTCCTTATTTATCAGGGAGACTAAGTAACTATTCAATATTTCTGCCATTTCATTGTCATTACCTGTGAGTTTATCTTGTGTATCCCTTAGTGGCCCTATCCCTATCCTGATTTTTCTTTTGTTATTTAAGTGTCTGTAGAATACTTTGCTATTTATTTTTATATTCCTTGATAATTTAATTTTGTAGTTCCTCTTTGCTTTCCTAATTGCTTTTTGACTTCTTTCCTAACCTCTTTGTATTCCCTTTTGTCTTCCTCTCCTTTATTGTCTATGTACTTAGTGTATGCCTTTTGCTTTAGACTCAATTTTGTCCTTATCTCTGTTTATCCATGATGTTACAACTTTGGCTAGTTTATTCTTGTTTTTTTGCAGAATATATTTCTCTTGAACTCTATTGATCACATTTTTAAATATTTCTCACTGCTGTTCTTTGTCTGTCAATTTTTTTCCAGTTTACCTTCCCTAGTTTCATTCTCATCCTCTCAAATTAACTTTTTTCCCCCCAAACAATTACTTTGGTCTTTGTCTTAGTTATGTCTTTCTCAATTACTTTAAACCTTATTATGTTGTGATCACTATTGCCTAGATGTTCCCCTACACTTATTTCTCTGATCTGCTCTGGTTAATCTCCCATTACTAGATCCAACAGTAAAATCTCTTGTTGCGCTTCTTATGTACTGGGTAAGGAAGGAGTCCTGAACACACAGTAAAAACTCCATTCCCTTTTGCCCTTTACCTACCTCTTCTTGCCAGTTTATTTGGGGGTAGTTGAATTCTCCCATTATTATTGTTCTATATCTTTTACTCTAGTGCTAGAGGCAGTGCAAAGAAGAGTCATAAGGCTGATCCCCAGTGTCAGAGGATCATGATATCAGGAAAGACTGCAGAAATTAGGGCTTTTCAACCAGGAAAGGCTCCTCAGAGATGATCTTATAAATGCAAAAGATAGGTATGGGAACAGAAAAAGTAAATCCAGAGTATTCACTTAAATTCAATTGTAAGAAAACAGCAAGAGGACACAGGTTCATACTAGTGTTAGTCATGGCTCAGTGATAGCACTCTCAACCTCTTGGGTCAGAACTTTCAGAGTTCAAGTCCCACTCCAGAATCTTGAGCACAAAAATCAAGGCTCAGTACTAGTACAGTACTGAGGAAGTGCTGCACTATTGGAGGTACCGTCTTTCAGATGAGACGTTATACCGAGGCCCCGTCTGCCCTCTCAGGTAGACATAAAATATCCGATGGCGCTATTTCTAAGAGGAGCCGATGTGGGGGGGGGGGTCTCCATGTTGTTCTGGCCAATATATATCACTCAACCAATATCACAAAAAAAATAAATTATCTGGTCACTATTACATTGCTGTTTGTGGGACCAGCTGTGTGCAAATTAGCTGCACATTCCCTACATTATAACAGTGACTTCACAGCAAAATACTTCATTAGATGTAAAGCGCTTTGGGATGTCCTGAGGTCGTGAAAGGGGCTAAATAAATGCAAGTCCTTATTTCTTAACATTGACTAAACTTTAAAAGTAATTCAACTCATGTGCTTTTGGATGTCCTGAGGATGTGATAAGGTATTGGGCGAGCACAAGTTTTTTTATCTCTCAATGCTTTGGGGTAGAACAAGAGTGTAACACCAGACAATAAATGCACCTTTCTGCAGTACAATGAAATCATTAGTGGTACCAACTAATAATTAATCATTTCGACTGAATAAAATCAGTTTTGGAAGATACTTACCAAAACAGTACTCTGCTTTTGGTCGCTGCTTTGTTGCATCACTGACCTAGCAAATCACAGGAATTAAATCAATGCACGAGAGAAATTATAGTATATTTATATTTTCCACAAATTTTGGCAAATAGATCTACACAAGTTAAGATATTAGTTTTAAATAGTTACCATTAGATATTAATGAACATGCAGGGAAACAAATGTAGTTGAAAAGCAACCTCTGAATAAGTACCCAGAATAACCTGATGCTATGTTCAAATCAGCATATTTAAACTCAAAACTACTTTCCAGCATAATTGTGCACTTTTTCTTTGCTTTGTTGGATTCTAGATATGGCTGTTTATTGCATTTATCACTACCTTGCAAATGGACATTAATAACTGAAAGCTATTGGTTATTAACATGTTCAAGGAAAATTTAGGCCTATGTAAAAATGAACTTCATTAGGCAAAGTATTAATATTTTCTAACTTTCTTGGGCTCAGTTGGTGGTATGCTCATCTCCGAGCCAGAAAATTGTGAATTCAAGCCCCACTGGCACTTACGCACATAATCTAGGCAGACACTTCATTGCAGAACCGAAGGGGTACTGCATTGTCGGAGGCACCATCTTTCGGATGTGATGTTAAACTAAAGCCCCATCGGCTTGTTTAGGCGGTCATAAAAGGTCCAAAAGCACTATTTGAAAAGGAAGAGGGACTTCTGGCCAAACTTCCTGCCTCAACTAACACTACCAAATTAAAAACACTACCAAATTAAAAACACATTGGGCCAGAAATCGCGGAGAGCGGCGAGGCAATGCTCACTGCAGCTCCTGCGAATTAAATTAACAAAAATACTTACTGCGGGCTCTGTGGCGTCAAATTGCTTGAATTTGAACTTAAAACAAAATGTGCACTATCAACCCAGCCTCTGAGCAGCGTGAGTTGCCACGCGGAAAAGTGTGAGAAAACGCCCACAAAATCTGTCAGGAAGAGAAGTCACGCCCACAGATTCAGGCTGCATTGCTCAAGCAGGCAAGCAGACTTCATTCATTTAAAGTTAGTGTTCTGTATGACATTGTAAATAAAAAAATATTTTTTTTAATTAAAAAGTCAAAGAAATAATTGAATTAGACAGAAAAGAAAAAAAAAAATAATTTTTGAAACATTTCTTTAATGACTAAAATCTACTAAAATCAGGAGTAATATGAGACTCCACATTTTTAAAAGTTAATTTTTAGTTGTTTGCCTGTCATTAAGACTAACCGCACAGTTAAAACTTAGTTTAGATCTGGTATTTTTAAGCGTACCTGTTTAGTTACTTTCCAGCTGGACAGATAAGCAAGTTGGCGCTTTTTCAATGATTTCCCTGATTGCAGCATGCGATGGCCCTTCAATTCGAAGCTGTCGTAGCACTGGCGAACAGTAGGAGTAAGTTCTGGATTTCTACATTTCACTGTGCATGTGCAAACACGGGAACTTGCTCCATCAATTTGCCACTAAAAAAGGAGAGCGCTGTTGAGCTCCTCCATTATTTCGGGAGCGATTTCTGGCCTATTACATGGTCATTGTTTGTGGGACCTTGTTGCTTATAACTCGGCTATCACATTTGCCTACATAACAGCGACCGCACTTTAAAAGCGATCCATGAGTTGTGATACGCTTTTGGATGCTCCGAGAACATGAATCATAGAAAGTTACAGCACAGAAGGCGGCCTTTCGGCCCATCGTGTCCGTGCCAGATAAGGTACTAAATAAATGCAAGTTCTTTCTTTCATTCAACAAGATCAACACATATATTCTCGACACAGAAAATATGCAATTGAGGTACAAACCCTCATGCACAGATGCATGGAGTGAAATTTAGACAAGTTTTAAAAAATCACATATGAAACGTAAGAGAAGGACAAATTAAAATAAAGCAGAATGGAAAGTCACTAAAAACCCCGTTGCTCAACAAGTCGCACTGGCATTCATGCGAGGGCGAGTCACAGAATGGCACAGGAGGTGGATAAGAGCAGGCAGAAAGGGAACCACTTAAATTGGAATTAACTGAGAATTGGAGAGATGGAGAAATGGGCCACGGCTATGCAAGACGTAAAACATAGCCAAAAAGCTGTATCATTTGCATGGTGCCTTAATACATGTAAATATGTTAAATAATCAACAGAGTAGTGAATTACTGAAATAAAAAATTAGCATAGCACTATGACTGTAATTCTTGACTTGAACACACCATACCAATATGAAATTCTAAGTTTTATTCAAATTAAATCCTGGTCAATAAGAGTCAATATTGTCTTCAAAAAATGAATAGCTTCTGAAGCAAATTCTCATTTTAGCTAAAAGGGTAGAAATGGGGGAAAAGATACTGAATTTCAGAACAACACAAAGCCTGGATTACATCTCAGATTCAAAATCTGTGGGTTTTTACCTAGCCATTAAAGTTTTCTTGTAATGCTGTACAGCATATGGATGATATCAAAGTACCTCATTGATACACACATACAATCTTGAGTTACATGTCTTGTATCCTGATTTCTTGGATCTTCATCTTTCTACATTAAAAAAAACTAACATTTTGATTTTTCCATTATTAGGACAAACAAATTCCATCAAAACCAGTAATTACCTTAGAAATGTAAGTAAGCTTAAGAGCCCCAACGTGTGATGCTCCTGATGGCAGGTTCTAAAAATTAAGCAAATAAAGATGCAATAGTAAAAATGAGATAAGAGCAGCTCCAGCACTAGCCATTTCAGATAATGTATTTATCTTGCATTAAAAGGATGCCTGCTGCACCCACACAGCCAGCTATTAAACCCTTTTATAATAAGATTTTCTTCAATCAGCAAATGTATGATCCACTAAAAATCAAATTACTAAAGCAAATCAGCATTTTGCAATATGCAAGTCAGTATAAATGGAGACCTTCAAATCACCGATCAGCCAAGGCAATATAATGTTCTCAGAATATTACATGAAACAAACTAAGATGGTGGGTTTGTGCAGGAAATATTTATGGGATGAAATCAATATTTTTCATGTACAAAATAATAACTACGTCATATATGCAAATATATACTTTTAACTGCTCAAGGGATAGCATACAATTTTAGAATACTGTTGTCAAGTCTCATCAAAATGTGAATTGTTCAGCAGTAAATGTAGATGATCAATGTGTCCTTCATCATTATAAAAAAGTATGGTTTCAGTAAATCTGCATTGAACTAAGCTAAGTTTATATAAATAGCTTTGTTTTTGCTACTCAATAGGTTACTGTCTCAAGAGCCGCATTCTTCTTTAGGTTCAAGAATTAGTAACAAACTGTTCGGTTGTAATGCATGCTCACTCATCATTAAAATAAAATCCAGAAAGTATCATATCTTCCAATTACATCATGTTTTACTAAGAATTTTAACGATATTCAGTGCAGAACCATTTCTAATATAGAACAGCTGTACAATATGGTAACAGTATGACTTTAACCAGCTGGTTATCAATGTAAAACAAAGCAGCTGACCTGTGGATTGTCCATATACCACAGCAAACTGTCTGCCCGAGTGTCCAGTATAAAGTATCGACGCAGAAATTTTCCACTGTTTTCATTTTCTTCAATGTCGAGGAATCCACAAATGCGATTCTGTCGATCCACATAAGGCATTTCTGATCCTCCACATCACACTGCAAGGGAAATAAACTGGTCTCAACTAATGCTGCACATAAACTGGCATCATTTGAAATAGATTCCAAAATGTATAGTACCACTTTGTTTTTCCCTTTAGTAAAATGTTATGACCTCAAATGCAAATGACTCAGTGGTAGAGTGGAGCGTCAAATTTCTCAGAAGTTACTCAATGCACTTCACATTGCACAATACATTTGTTAAAGAGTAATTGGAACCCAATAAGAAAGCACATCTATAATAAAAGGATGGAGCTGGCTTAAAACCATCTTCTTGACTCTGTTTTGCTGTAGATATTTAACATCTGTTCTCTAGGACGTGAATGAGTGCACAACCCCAAAGCTGAAAGTACAAATCATACTGAATTTTTTTTGGCACTTGGCTGAGCTGGGGTGTGCGGGGGGGAAATACAATGGCCTAGAATTTACTGTGAAAATAATGGTGAGGCTAACGGCACTCTGTTATTTATGCGCAAATTGGATGGTCCGGCAAGTGCCGATAAATACAAAAATCCAAGATGCGCTGCCCCTCCATCAGCTTTGTGCAAACAGCATCGCGTCGTCTGACTCACCGTTCAAATACAATGAACGGCATGAAGTTCCTGTACTTGCATAGTGGATACGGACTAAACTCGCCACAAAAAGTTAGGACTTGTCCAATTTAGGCTAAGCACCCTTTCAAATGATGTATTAAGTCTTAATCACTGCCAAACAACCTCTCTGGCACTGAAAATTAATTTTTACAAGTGTGGAGTCTCATTCCTTCAGCTTTTAATTGTTGTTGGAGATTTTTTTTTAATTTAAAAAAAAATTAAACTTTGTCTTTCTCTTTTTTTCTCCCTCTTAAATCCAATCTTTCTTTCCCTCTATTTCTCTTACTGTACCTGATTTGACATGAAATTCATTATTCCAACTTACACTTCCTGGTTCAGACGGCGCTGCTCATTTACAATTTTTCAATCTGATTGGTTAAGGAGATACTGAGTTGCTTGCCCTATTCACACAGGTCCCAGTTGCTCTGTAGAGGGCACCGCGCTGTTTGGATCTTGAACTTACAGTAACTTCCAATGCAAAAGCTCACGGAGAGTATATGGGCAAGGGCAAGCCCCGCCGTTCGTTCGCCACTCACAGTAAATTCTGGCCCACAGTAATGATATTGACTTTACAGCACGGAAACAGGTCATTTGGTCCAACAGGTTTACGCCAGTGTTTATGCTCCATGTGAGGCTCTTCCTGCCTTACTTCATCTCACCCTAAACATATGCTTCTATTCCTTTCCCCCTCATGTACTTATCGAGCTTCTCCTTCTTGTGCGTAACAAAGGAAAAAATCATCGCGCACACGCACGCAGTAAACTGAAGATAAACTGCACCCCTACCTAATTTCTACCCCATGTCTGCTGGGAGTTGTGTACCCTCTGTCATTGAAGGATCAGGTGAACTGATATTTTTCTGAACCAGCTGTTAGGTGGTTTGGGGGGAGCCTGGAGATAACTCTTTCTCTCCCCCTCTGCACCCACCCCCACAGAAGTTAAATCAAATAGCTTAATATTGGGAACTCAGATAGAGTGGGTAATTAAAACCATGGCCCAACATCTCCATATGCGGCACGTTGGTGCTCCAACAGATGAGCATTTGTGTTTTCCCATTCCATCAGTTTGGGTTGAAGAAACAAATCACTATGATTTAGTTTATGCCTTACTGCAAGACAAAGGAAATTCTTGACGTTACGGCAACATTAGTATAAAATTCAGGCAAAAAATTTAAATTGTATGCGTGCTTTAAGATTCTGCAGCTGCTTATTGTACAGACAATTTTAACTGCTTCAGATGACAACTTTAAAAAGGTGCAACATAAGCATTTCAAAATTGCAACTCAGCATTTAAAACCATCTAAAATAAATGCCTTTGCCAAATGTTATAAAATTAGGTTTTGAACTATATGTAGTAACGGGCTCGGTTATTTAAAAGTAAATAATGGCATCTCAGTGGAAGGAAAAAACATTTGTACTGCATCACCCTTCTACCAGTCACAGACAGCTTGCCTTCACTTAGCTCAAAATTAGTGTCTTGAACTCAGGTTACAGTACAGGATCCCAAAGAGTTCCTGCATCAATATTAGATTTTAATCTTGCTCACCAAAGTAAAACTTTATGGGCTGAGCCTTGTTCCACACACACTACTGCCAACTCATTTTTAATTTCAATCTTGCTTAGTGACATAAGGAATGCTTGCTATAGCTTACCACTATGCTTGCCTAACATTGTAAATTACCATGTTCACAGATTCAAACTCATCTGAATATCACTATACACAAGGCCAAACAGTAAGCATATTTTATTCAAACTGCCACTTATCAACTAAGAACAGGAACAATTTTTTTTTGCATTCATTCAATAAAAAAAGGCTACAAATTTCCCATCCAGTGGATACCTGCTTGGTCTCATTCTTTGTGCATAGTAGAAATCTGCATTGATCGAAGTTATACATCAGATGTTAAAGTACAACGTATATAAAATAGTTAAAGCAATCATTATTCAACTACAAGGTTTCTTTGCAGATTGGATCCTGCACATGCAGAAGTGGTTCAGTCACTCATTTACACATTAACGTGAGACTAATATCTCTTATAGAAAAAAAAAATCACCCAAAAAGTTACTCTAATTGCTGTATTCACAATTGTTTTGAGCAGAGCACCAAATTAAACCTTTTCTATTATGTTTACAATAGTATTCAGCTAAAAATATTTTACATAAAAAGGAATATGAAAACGTGTTTAAAGAATACACAATTTTCCAGCAAGGACTAATCTACAAAGTATCAAATATCAAATACTTGTGTTTTCAGATTTAAAAAGTTCTGCACATTACCAGTTTTAGTCATTTATAGGCCTATATTCCCTTACAATCTTCCAATAAATTCAAATTGCAAACTTCTGACATTTTGTTTATAATGTGAAAACCTTCCATAGTCTCCAAGGGTTAAACAGGATCTTATTTATTTCAACTTTACAGGAATTCTGTGACTAACTCTTTGAGCCAACTAGATTAGTTTCCAGTAATAATCAACTGCCTACGGTTTCTTATTTGGCAGTACTCCGTACACACCAAAAGGAAATAATAAATTACTTAGTCAGCCATTCAGTAAGTTTTGAATAGTATTTTTTCTCATACAACATGTAAGTAAACTTTAAAAATGTAATTGCATTCCTGGAGTAATGATAAAGGGACTGAAACAAAAGTATGCCTTACAGTTACCAAATTATAGGTACAGCAAGGTAATAGGCATTCAACAACAAAAAGTGACTTACCAGAAAATTGCATATCATTTCACACAAACATTTCATACACTTACTTTATCGCAATGAATTATGTTTCAAGATTTTGATCATAGAAGTTAATCTGAATGATCTAATAATGAAAAATAAAATGCATGGCAATGATGTGTTTACTATTTTACAAGGTCTCAAATCAGAGTCCAAAACATATCCAGGACACTTGGGACCTACAGCTGGAGGTATCTAAATCTTGCAAATGTACTGCATTCATAACAAATAATAGTATTCATCTATGCCAATCATTAGCACTTCATCAGCTATGGCAATGGCAGGCCTCAAAAATCAGTGTTTTGCCATCTTGCCCCTCAATTTTATTGTGCACATGTGCAATCCAAAGTCCAGGTGGGGCCTCACACACAGCACATGCAGATTGGGAAGTCACAAGAATGCTGCTTCCAATTTTCCAAGCACTGAAACCAAAAGGGAAGAGTATCAGCTTGAAAGGGTGGGGAGTAAAAGGGGAGTACCAGCTTAACTCTGTTGGAGTGGCAGATCCTGCCTGACCAGCCTTGTGACTATTTTGAGCTCATGACTATTATATTTTTGGATTTTAAATACACAGTAGGTATTTCTCTCTGATTCAGCATTTCAGACATATTCTGTAGGTGAGTCCCCACTCCCCATATCCAAGAGTGTGCCTTTACTTGCCCAATATCTAGATAATTTGTAACATGCCCAAGAATCGAACAGAAAATCCTCACGCTGTATTTTGGCTTACTGGTTAGTAAAAATCTGGCACACTCTTCCCCCTCAGAAGGCTATGGATGTGAGGCAATTGAAATTTTCAAGACTGAGATTTTGTTAAGAGTATCATGGGATATGGAGAAAAGGCAGGTAAATGGAGTTAAGGTAGAGATCAGCCATGGCGAAATAGATTTGAGGGCTGAATCGCTTACTCCTGCTCTGATATTCCTCGGTTCCTATGCATCTTTCTTTTAAGAGTTGACTTCCTCTGCCCTATATCTGCTCAAAAGGTAGCATAACCTGGAGGAGTAATAGTATGCCCTTGAGACCTGAAACATATATCTGTGTCTTTTTCAGATTTCTTCAATGTTTCCGAAGGTGGACCGAGTTAACACTAGATGAGGTGAAGTTTGCTTTAAATCTTAAGCTGCTTTTTTCTACAGTAAAGTGTAACATACAGCACTATCCTGTAAATTTAACCCCATTAAAGCCAACTTTGACTTATAAGCACATTTAAAAATAACTCTTATCTAGCTCCTTTCTATGGAAAAATGGTCAAAAAATCCAGAAGCATGTCAGTTTGGTTATGTAGCAAAATAGGTTAAGCTATTTATTTGCCTCATTAGTGAAATTGGCCCTTTTTAAAAAAAATTGTATATATCGAACTATTGTTTTTTTAATACTGTTGAATCCCAAATCAGAGAATCATAGAATGACACAGCACAGGAGGACATTCGGCCCATTGTGCCTTTGCTGGAGCTTTCCAATTAGTCCCACATCCCTGCTCTGTCCCCATAACCCTGCAATTTTTTCCCCTTCAAGTATTTATCCAATTCCTTTTTGAAAGTTATTATTGAATCTACTTCACCACCCTTTCAGGCAGTGCTTGCCAGATCATAACAACCTGCGGCGTAAATATTTTTTTTCCCATGTCGCCTCTGGTTCTTTTATCAATTACCGTAAATCTGTGCCCTCTGGTTACCGACCCTTCTGCCACGAGAAACAGTTTCTCCTTATTTACTATCAAAACCCTTCATGATTTTGAACTCATCAAATCTCCCCTTAACCTTCTCTGCTCTAAGGAGAACAACCTCAATTTCTCTAGTCCCTCCACGTAACTGAAGTCTTTCATCCCTGGTACCATTCTAATAAATCTCCGCTGCACCCTCTCTAAAGCCTCGACATCCTTCCTAAAATGTGGTGCCCAGAATTGGACACAATACTCCAGTGGGGCCAAGGATCCTGTGTACTTTTTAAAAAAAACAGCCTTCTCAACTTGTCCTGCCACCTTCAAAGATTTGTATACACACCCCACCAGGTTTCTCTGTTCTTGCACCCTTTAATATTGTACCATTTAGCTTATATTGCCTCTCCTTTTCCGACCAAAATGTATCACTTCACACTTCTCTGCATTAAATTTCATTTGCAATGTGTCTGCCCATTTTGCCAATCTGTCTATGACCTCCTGAAGTCTATTACTATCCTCCTCATTGTTTACTACATTGCCAAGTTTCAAGCTGAAGTTAATCATTATGTGGTTCCTGTCACCCAAAAGGTGCCATGATTTATATTCCTTGTATGTTAGTTATTGTAAGTAATCCAAATAAGTCAAGATGTGCACTGCCTCTCCTGTCCCTGATTCACAGATCATGAAGCAGTCTTGCATTAAGTCTATAACTCACTTGGACACTAAATTACATAGATATCCATTTATATTAGTTGGTTGATGCTAAAATAACCACTGTTTTCACATATCCCTCTTATCTTCATAGAGAAAACAGTGTCCTTTCTCCTGCTGACTGGACTGTCTTGAGAATACCCCCAGCATTAACTATGTCATTTTCATGCAAGAAGTGTCCAATGCAGTTCTGCAGCTTTCCCACAGGATCAATTTCTTTAGCTTGCCATATGTCACTGACAAACCAAGCAGGAATACCTCCTTTCCTGTCTATCTATTTTTCCTCTATATCTGTTTATGTTGTATATTCATTATTATCTTCTAGAATCATCATGTTTCAGGTGTTCCTACTGCATTATAGTTCACTACTACCACAACAACATCAAGTTCACATACCTTATTTCTAATGCTTCCAGTATTCATGTATACACACCTTATTACCGATTTGCCTCCTCTATTAGCCTTTTGTGTCTGCTGCAGGTAGCTAGTTTCAGCACATCACTGAGTACAGTATCCACGCCCGCCTGTTTGCCAACACCCATACTTTCATCCAGTTTGTTTGGGATCCAATTTCCTCCACACCTCTTCTCCCTCCCCCAAGCTAGCTTAAATAATTCTCAGTAGCTGCTTCACTGATGCTCACAAATCTCATGGTCCTTGCCCACAGGTCTCATAGTTCTGGCTCTGTTTGGGTGCACTCCATCTATCCTATGCCAGGTTTTTTGTCCTGAAAATAGAAGCAATTACATATGACAGTGGCATCACCAAATACAGGTACCCTGAGCCACAAATACAGAAAAGGAAAGTTTGCAGACAAGGGATTTTTCCTTTGATGCGAAGAGCAAGAAAAGGATCTTATCATCCCATTTAGTTTTCTTAAATGCTCATTATTTTTTTTCAGAACACATCTGATGATGCAGTACTCTTTCCATTTCATAGTCAATGACAGCACAGTGGAGGAACAATCTTCAGTGTCACAACTTATGAAGGAAGGGTGAGGGGCAAGAGTGTTATTTTTTCATAAAGCCATGGGGGTGTAATGCAGTTTTCCAGAGTTCTTAACCTACAACCCATCTGTGACACAAAGTTCCCAATCTGGAATGTAGACATTGTAAATAATTTGGTTTCACCTGAAAGAATTAACCTGCAGCTGAAATGTGCATTTCAGTCTCCATTTTAGCCCAATGCTGACATTCAAAGCAAAGACTTGGTCAATACCCCTCAATATGCATTTAACCACCAGGAAAATGCCAAATCCTAACAATCTACAGACAAGAAAGGGACCTGCCAGATAAATCACCCAAAAAGATTGAAGTGTAGCCACTGTTATAATGTAGGGAAAAAGCATATATAACCTTTCCAAACAGGATTTAAGGAACAGTTCTTCACAATTGAAGTACCACCCCCTCCTACATTCCCTTTTACTTTAATCCTCCACCTCTACAACCTCCCACAAAACTTTCCGTTCCTCCAACTCTCACTTGGCCCCAGCACAGTCTGGAATTGCCTCCCTAAATCCCTCCATGTCTCCACCTCCCTCTCCTCTAACATCCACCTTAAAATCCATCTCTTTGACCAAGTTTTTTTCCCACTACTCCTAATGTCTCCTTCTTTGGTTCAGTGCTCATTTTTTTAATTCCACCTTGTGCTGTGCCTTGGGACGTTTTTCTAAAGGTAACACATAAATGCACGATGTTGTTGAGTGTACTACAGATCAAAATCCCATGTTTCCTTCCTGCCCAACAGAAATAGAACAGAGCAGTGGACAAATAGATACACTTATATATATATATATCACATAGGAAGCTGGAAATCTTGCACATGTGGTAACCCTAGCGCTATTATTTGGATCTGGCAATTTAATTGCACCACAGTCAAGTCAAATAGGTTTTGTGCTTACTTCCCTTATCCAGTGTACTATATCCTTAGGTAGTACTTTCAAAATAGAGAGAATAAATTAATAAGACTGACTGCTCAACATTGAGCTAATATTTTTTTTTGAGTGACACCTCACATTCCATTAAAAGGTTTTTGAATTAATTTTAGCTTTCAGCATTGGTGTAAAATGTGCGATATCGGATTGGCTGCTCATTAGACACCCCGCGCGATTTTCCTTTAGATTGAAGTCAATGGAAAGTAATTAACGGGTGGGGTGTATAACCAGCATCCGACTCGATAGCGCCCATTTTACGCGAACATCAAAAGTTTTAATTACCTCCAAGATTTAGGGTTTGAATATTCTCCCATTTCTACATAGAAAAACTCTTGTATTAAAGTACTGAAGAAAGCCAGTATGGCAGAGCTATGTATAGCACTGGAAGGGGAAGTCATGAATTAAGGGAGCCTGGGATAACAATACCTCATGTGCACAAGGTGTACAAACTTCCCCCAATGGGAATTGCTGAATGAGAATATGACCAACAATGTGAGGAAGATCTTTTTCCCTTCCCCAAAATAACTTTGTTCTCGTTATTTCACAAACTGCACTTGGAGTTCAGTTGTTTTATTCTGAAAATAATTAAATGAACAGTAAAGATGTTTTCCTAGTTTTCTTAAACATCATGCAGGAGTTCCTCAGGGCAGTGTCCGAGGCCCAACCATCTTCAGCTGCTTCATCAATGACCTTCCCTCCATCATAAAGGTCAGAAATGGAGATGTTCGTCAATGATTGCACAGTATTCAGTTCCATTCGCAACCCCTCTGATAATGAAGCAGTCCATGCCCACATTCAGCAAGACATGGACAACATCCAGGCTTGGGCTGATAAGTGGCAAGTAACATTTGCGCCAGATAAATGTCAGGCAATGACCATCTCCAACAAGAGAGAGTCTAACCACCTCCCCTTGACATTCAACAGCAAAACCATCGCCAAATCCCCCACCATCAACATCCTGGGGGTCACCATTGACCAGGGCACAAAACGTACTCTGGGTGGGGGACTTCAATGTCCATCACCAAGGCTGACTCGGTAGCACCACTACTGACCGAGCTGGCCAAGTCCTGAAGGACATAGCTGCCAGACTGGGCCTGCGGCAGGTGGTGAGCGAACCAACACGAGGGAAAAACTTACTTGACCTCGTCCTCACCAATCTACCTGTCGCAAATGCATCTGTCCATGACAGTGTTGGTAGGAGTGACCACCGCACAGTCCTCGTGGAGATGAAGTCCCGTCTTCGCACTGAGGACACCATCCAACGTGTTGTGTGGCACTACCACCGTGCTAAATGGGATAGATTCAGAACAGATCCAGCAGCTCAAAACTGGGCATCCATGAGGCACTGTGGGCCATCAGTAGCAGAATTGTATTCCAGCACAATCTGTAACCTCATGGCCCGGCATATTCCTCACTCTACCATTACCAACAAGCCAGGGGATCAACCCTGGTTCAATGAGGAGTGTAGAAGAGCATGCCAGGAGCAGCACCAGGCGTACCTAAAAATGAGGTGCCAACCTGGTGAAGCTACAACTCAGGACTACATGCATGCTAAACAGCAGAAACAACATGCTATAGACAGAGCTAAGCGATTCCACAACCAACGGATCAGATCAAAGCTCTGCAGTCCTGCCACATCCAGTCGTGAATGGTGGTGGGCAATTAAACAACTAACGGGAGGAGGAGGCTCTGCAAACATCCCCATCCTCAATGATGGCGGAGTCCAGCACGTGAGTGCAAAAGACAAGGCTGAAGCGTTTGCAACCACCTTCAGCCAGAAGTGCCGAGTGGATGATCCATCTCGGCCACCTCCCAATATCCCCACCATCACAGAAGCCAGTCTTCAGCCAATTCGATTCACTCCACGTGATATCAAGAAACGGCTGAGTGCACTGGATACAGCAAAGGTTATGGGCCCTGACAACATCCCAGCTGGAGTGCTGAAGACTTGTGCTCCAGAACTAGCTGCGCCTCTAGCCAAGCTGTTCCAGTACAGCTACAACACTGGCATCTACCCAACAATGTGGAAAATTGCCCAGCTATGTCCTATCCACAAAAAGCAGGACAAATCCAATCCGGCCAATTACCGCCCCATCAGTCTACTCTCAATCATCAGCAAAATGAGGGAAGGTGTCGTTGACAGCACTATCAAGCGGCACTTACTCACCAATAGCCTGCTCACCGATGCTCAGTTTGGGTTCTGCCAGGACCACTTGGCTCCAGACCTCATTACAGCCTTGGTCCAAACATGGACAAAAGAGGTGAATTCCAGAGGTGAGGTGAGAGTGACTGCCCTTGACATCAAGGCAGCATATGACAGAGTGTGGCACCAAGGAGCCCGAGTAAAATTGAAGTCAATGGGAATGATGGGGAAAACTCTCCAGTGGCTGGAGTCATACCTAGCGCAAAGGAAGATGGTAGTGGTTGTTGGAGGCCAATCATCTCAGCCCCAGGACATTGCTGCAGGAGTTCCTCAAGGCAGTGTCCTAGGCCCAACCATCTTCAGCTGCTTCATCAATGACCTTCCCTCCACCATAAGGTCAGAAATGGGGATGTTCGCTGATGATTGCACAGTGTTCAGTTCCATTCGCAACCCCTCAAATAATGAAGCAGTCCGAGCTCGCATGCAGCGAGACCTGGATAACATCGAGGCTTGGGCTCTTAAGCAGCAAGTAACATTCGCGCCAGATAAGTGCCAGGCAAGTGCCAGGCAATGACCATCTCCAACAAGAGAGAGTCTAACCACCTCCCCTTGACATTCAACGGCATTACCATCGCCGAATCCCCCACCATCAACATCCTGGGGGTCACGATTGACCAGAAACTTAACTGGAACAGCCATATAAATACTGTGGCTACGAGAGCAGGTCAGAGGCTGGGTATTCTGTGGCGAGTGACTCATCTCCTGACTCCCCAAAGCCTTTCCACCATCTACAAGGCACAAG
This sequence comes from Heptranchias perlo, assembly GCF_035084215.1. NCBI lineage: Eukaryota > Metazoa > Chordata > Chondrichthyes > Hexanchiformes > Hexanchidae > Heptranchias > Heptranchias perlo. The sequence goes on along the minus strand of NC_090345.1, from coordinate 22,819,652 downwards.
TCAGGAGTGTGATGGAATATTCTCCACTTGCCTGGATGAGTGCAGCTCCAACACTCAAGAACGTCGACACCATCCAAGATAAAGCAGCCCGCTTGACTGGCACCCCATCCACCACCCTAAACAATCACTCCCTTCACCACCGGCTCACTGTGGCTGCAGTGTGTACCAACTACAGGATGTACTGCAGCAACTTGCCAAGGCTTCTTCGACAGCACCTCCCAAACCCACGACCTCTACCACCTAGAAGGACAAGGGCAGAATGCACATGGGAACAACACCACCTGCACGTTCCCCTCCAAGTCACACACCATCCCGACTTGGAAATATATCGCTGTTCCTTTATCGTCGCTGGGTCAAAATCCTGGAACTCCCTACCTACCAGCACTATGGGAGAACCTTCACTACGCGGACTGCAGCGGTTCAAGGCCGCGGCTCACCACCACCTTCTTGAGGGCAATTAGGGATAGGCAATAAATGCTGGCCTTGCCAGTGACGCCTACATCACATGAACAAATAACAAAAAAAGCAGATGGCTTTAGTATCCAGAAATGGAACTCAACGATATTATGTATCGCACATATGGCAGGAACATGTGTTATAGGACCGCCACAAAAAAAAATTATTTTGTATTACATACAAGTCTGGATCAGTCACTTGAGTGGAGACAGTGATGGTCTAACTATTTTTGTCATGGTGGCTGGAATAGCCCGCTGGCCGTATGCTGACATCAGCAAAAATGACATCTTCTATACAAGTGATTATACACATTAATAATCATAGAATCATAGAAGTTTACAACATGGAAACAGGCCCTTCGGCCCAACATGTCCATGTCGCCCAGTTTATACCACTAAGCTAGTCCCAATTGCCTGCACTTGGCCCATATCCCTCTATACCCATCTTACCCATGTAACTGTCCAAATACTTTTTAAAAGACAAAATTGTACCCGCCTCTACTACTGCCTCTGGCAGCTCGTTCCAGACACTCACCACCCTTTGAGTGAAAAAATTGCCCCTCTGGACCATTTTGTATCTCTCCCCTCTCACCTTAAATCTATGCCCCCTCATTATAGACTCCCCTACCTTTGGGAAAAGATTTTGACTAGCTACCTTATCTATGCCCCTCATTATTTTATAGACTTCTATAAGATCACCCCGAAACCTCCCACTCTCCAGGGAAAAAAGTCGCAGTCTATCCAACCTCTCCCTATAAGTCAAATCATCAAGTCCCAGTAGCATCCTAGTAAATCTTTTCTGCACTCTTTCTAGTTTAATAATATCCTTTCTATAATAGGGTGACCAGAACTGTACACAGTATTCCAAGTGTGGCCTTACTAATGTCTTGTACAACTTCAACAAGACATCTCAACTCCTGTATTCAATGTTCTGACCAATGAAACCAAGCATGCTGAATGCCTTCTTCACCACCCTGTCCACCTGTGACTCCACTTTCAAGGAGCTATGAACCTGTACTCCTAGATCTCTTTGTTCTATAACTCTCCCCAACGCCCTACCATTAACGGAGTAAGTCCTGGCCCGATTCGATCTACCAAAATGCATCACCTCACATTTATCTAAATTAAACTCCATCTGCCATTCATCGGCCCACTGGCCCAATTTATCAAGATCCCGTTGCAATCCTAGATAACCTTCTTCACTGTCCACAATGCCACCAATCTTGGTGTCATCTGCAAACTTACTAAGCATGCCTCTTAAATTCTCATCCAAATCATTAATATAAATAACAAATAACAGCCGACCCAGCACCGATCCCTGAGGCACACCGCTGGTCACAGGCCTCCAGTTTGAAAAACAACTCTCTACAACCACCCTCTGTCTTCTGTCGTCAATCCAATTTTGTATCCAATTGGCTACCTTACCTTGGATCCAGTGAGATTTAACCTTATGTAACAACCTACCATGCGGTACCTTGTCAAAGGCTTTGCTAAAGTCCATGTAGACCACGTCTACTGCACAGCCCTCATCTATCTTCTTGGTTACCCCTTCAAAAAACTCAATCAAATTCGAGAGACATGATTTTCCTCTCACAAAACCATGCTGACTGTTCCTAATCAGTCCCTGCCTCTCCAAATGCCTGTAGATCCTGTCTCTCAGAATACCCTCTAACAACTTACCCACTACAGATGTCAGGCTCACCGGTCTGTAGTTCCCAGGCTTTTCCCTGCCGCCCTTCTTAAACAAAGGCACAACATCGTAATTCAAACATATGATTTTTAGTCTATATGTAAGAGTACAGTGAAAATTTTAGTTCATATTAAAAAAAACTTTGTAATAACAAGGATTTTAAACTTAACTTTCAAGCGTGTATGTAGCAAGAAACAAATCACACAAGGCCTAGATGTTGGAGACAAAAGAAAAACTCTACTTTAAAATGAGGCTTGAACAATATTATGAGCCACCAAGTCCTGAAAACCTGTTCACATTGTTCTAAGTTCAGTTTTCACCATGCACTCGTTTTTTCTGTTAGGTCTACAGTAAGTTTATAACCATCATCTTCTGAACTTTCCAATGGCACTCAAAATCATATATAAACACAAATCAAGGAGAAAATGGTTCCAATATATCTATGGACGTCACAAAAATTTTAGGGATACTTTTATGCTACAGTTGGCATATTTATAGCAAATTTCATGGAAGCACATTGGACGCACATTTGTGATCAAAGAAGAGTTTGAGAAAGAAAGTCACATCTTCGTTGCATTCCCTCCCAAAATGTAGTGTCAGCCATGGCTCAGTGGTAGCACACACGCCTCGGAGTCAGAGACTTGAGCACAAAAATCTAGGCTGACACGCCAATGCAGTACTGAGGGAGTGCTGCACTGTTGGAGGTGCTAGCTTTCGGATGAGACATGAAACCGAGATCCCATGGCACTATCTCGAAAAAGAGCAGGGGAGTTATCCCCGCTGTCCTGGACACTATTTATTCCTCAATCAACATCACAAACATATTACCTGGTCATTATCACATCGTTATTTCTGGGAGCTTGCTGTGCGCAAATTGGCTACTGCGTTTCTTATATTATAACAGTGACTACATCTCACAAATACTTCATTGGCTGTAAAGCGCCTTGGGACGCCCCGAGGAGTAGTGAAAGGAGCTATATAAATGCAAGTTCTTTCTTGCATTACCGTACATATTTTATTTTGTCACAAATAAAGAGCTGATGAATATAAAGAATTTTTCATCCATTACTGTATATTGACTTTGGACAGCATTATCTATAGTAATTTGCTGCATTACTTATAGAATCATAGAATAAATACAGCACAGAAGGGGGCCATTAACTTGTGTTAATATTAGAAAGAAATAGTTTGTATATCCATGGTAATTAATAATTATTCTCTGTTGTTGCTAATGGCAAACTGTAACTATGCCAATGGAGTCAGATATAATTTTATACAGACCATTAATTTCAATGTTCAGTAGCTTTGCTACTTCCTCCTGTCATCTACAATTCCAAGGGGCATAGAAGGGAATCAATAATAAGCAAGTCGTTTCCGGATAACTTCTGTAAATCTCAATGTCACCATTTCCCCAAACTATAAATGCTACTACATGCAAGAACTAACTGTTTCCGCTGTATTCTTGTACAAAGCATTTTGTTTTAAGTATTTTTACAACTGGAATATGTACTTAAACTTATTAAAAATTTGAATTCTGAAATCAAAGGTTGCCATGGTAATGCTCAGGTTTAATGACAGCTTTGGCATTTCTCAAAATAAAGGTCTTTTGAGGTCAGAAAATAGCACTATTAATTGGTCAGGAGTGCAGAGACAATTGGATAATTGAAAAAGTTTGTTTGTTTTCCTGAATTTGTTATGGGATTGAGACAAGCAAACTACAGCACATGGCTAAGAGATTTAGCATATATTGTAGCTTGGTACTCTACCATTTATTATTCATTTATCTTCTACATGCTTTCTATTTCAGTGTTCTGCTACCCACATTGTTAAAATGTCCTTACAATCAGTCCCATGATGCAGTTCCTTCACATGCAGTATTCTCATTACCCCAATCTATTTGCACATTTTAAAGCCTGAAGAATATCAAAAACTAGTAGCAAATCAAATGAATTGTTGTAATCAAGTTCCACAACCCAGAATTACATCACAATCAATTAATGTGACCATAATATGATCAGGCTTATTACAAGGCTTTTATTTTCAAGACGCCCAACACGAACTGCATCTGCTTAAATTTATACAGCACTTTTAACGTAAAAAGAAATGCCCCAAGACACTTCACAGATACAGATCGATAAAGCAAATGATGCCAAGCCATGAAGGAAAAGATTAGAAGGGGCAATAAAGCTTGGTCAAATAGAAGGGTTTTGAGAAGATTTTGAGCCGTGGATGGCGGAAGAGCTTAGGGAGGGAGTTTGAGACCATGGATGAAGGCTCTGCCACCAATGGTGGGACAAAGGGAGAGTAGGATGTAAACAGGGCCAGAGTCTGAGGACCAGAGGGCGGGGGAGGTGGGGGGGAAGGCTGAAAGTATGACTTTGCATCGAGGGCTTTGCAAACACTGTGGTCATTTAGGCAGTGCAAGTAGTGGAATATATCGTCAAGCAGGAATGCTTTAGTAAGGAGGCAGGAATTACCACCCATGAGTCATGATTTTGTCAGTGCCAGGACATCAATAGTTTCATCCACAATGACGTCATGGATGGCAAGGGCCTTTACTGAGAGGAAGCAAATAGTATGGAGGCCGATATGAAGAGAGACTGTGATTATTGATCTGCTGGCAGGGTGAGAGGGAGTGGCAGTGGAAGCAGTGAGCAGGATTGGAAGGTTAGAGAAGTTAACACATCTCCACAGAATGACAAGGGCAAGATGGTCGCTGAGAACTGAAGATGGGAGTTTGAGCTACTGCTCTAGAAGAGGCCGCGGCATGGTGAAGAATGCCAAGGGAAGCAGAGGGCTCATTCAAGAGATTCAAGCAGGAGAGAAGATAGGCTGAGGAATAGTACCATGTGGAAGGATCAAAGGAGTTACAGTGCTGGAGAAGGGGCAGCTGTAAGGGGGCAGAGGCAAGTAAAAGGAAGAGGGAGAGAAAGAAAAACAGGACCTGAAAACGACTAAAAGGAAAAAAAATGGGAGGAGTCTCGTATCCGGAGCGGCTGCCAATATGCACATGCAAGTGGACAGAGAAATTGAAGTAATTCAAGTTCGTAAACAAATAAGGTTATTTTCCTAATTTTGATATCTAAATATTTTCAAGATTTTTTACGTCATTCAAATCTAAACATCCTTTGGCAAGTTATGGCCCTTTCAGCAAATCCTGCTCTATTTTCAACAGTAAATGTTCCTTACCCAATGCCCACGTGACAGCACCTTTACCAGGACCACAGCAGTTCAAGGAGAAGGCCCATCACCTTCTCAAGGGAACTGAGATGGGCAATAAATGCAGCTTTGCCAGCACTGCCCACATCCCAAGAATAAAAATGGCAGTCTTGAACCAGCTATTCAGAGGAGTGCTGGAGCAGCACTCTGATTTTCTCTCTCCACTTGTGGCAAAGCCCTTGGCTCCTACTTATCCCCTCTCTTACCAACACGGCCAGGATTAAACACCTACCACATGAAAAATCCTGGACAAAACTCTACACCTTACCACATTGTGGAAAATTGCTGGAGCACCAATTCAGTGCTCTATACAGGGAAGTATTTCTTTCAAGTGCTAAATTAACCAATTTTAGCAATAATTTCAATAGAAGTTTCCTTTAATGAGAAAAAAACCCCAAACATTCCATATATGAAGTATCCTGATATCTAACTAATCTATTAGGTCAACAATGCACAATTGGGAGAACTAGGGTCCAAATACAAACATTCAGACATATGGCAAGGAACTGATAATTACAAGCCTTTGAAAGGTTTAATGTCACATTCCATCCATGTATTTATAAAGTCTATTTTTTTTTTACACACTGCCTCAAATACTATATAACTCATGCTTTGAACTGTTCCAAAATATTTCTGCTGCTGAACTAAGTACAACAGCCTGTTCAATAACAGATCCTACTACAATGTTTTAATGCAGAATAGTCAAAGACCTCAGACTGGCTCTCAGTATCTTAGATTAGTAGGCCCCACCTAAACATAATTATGCATCCCTCAGTAACCACTGGCATCTTTGTGCCACAATATGTAAGAAAAGTGGAACTCAATCTGCATAGAAGTAGATGTTAACCACAAAATAGAAAAATATTGATCTATTTTAATGAGTTGCTCTTTTGTTCTAAGAAATCTTAAAGTTTGATTAAGCAAAAGGCAGAGAGAGGGTACTTTTTGTTCTCAAAGTTAACCTCCCCACTCCAATGTTAAAGTTAACCTCCCCACTCCAATGTTAAAGTTAACCTCCCCACTCCAATGTTAAAGTTAACCTCCCCACTCCAATGTTAAAGTTAACCTCCCCACTCCAATGTTAAAGTTAACCTCCCCACTCCAATGTTAAAGTTAACCTCCCCACTCCAATGTTAAAGTTAACCTCCCCACTCCAATGTTAAAGTTAACCTCCCCACTCCAATGTTAAAGTTAACCTCCCCACTCCAATGTTAAAGTTAACCTCCCCACTCCAATGTTAAAGTTAACCTCCCCACTCCAATGTTAAAGTTAACCTCCCCACTCCAATGTTAAAGTTAACCTCCCCACTCCAATGTTAAAGTTAACCTCCCCACTCCAATGTTAAAGTTAACCTCCCCACTCCAATGTTAAAGTTAACCTCCCCACTCCAATGTTAAAGTTAACCTCCCCACTCCAATGTTAAAGTTAACCTCCCCACTCCAATGTTAAAGTTAACCTCCCCACTCCAATGTTAAAGTTAACCTCCCCACTCCAATGTTAAAGTTAACCTCCCCACTCCAATGTTAAAGTTAACCTCCCCACTCCAATGTTAAAGTTAACCTCCCCACTCCAATGTTAAAGTTAACCTCCCCACTCCAATGTTAAAGTTAACCTCCCCACTCCAATGTTAAAGTTAACCTCCCCACTCCAATGTTAAAGTTAACCTCCCCACTCCAATGTTAAAGTTAACCTCCCCACTCCAATGTTAAAGTTAACCTCCCCACTCCAATGTTAAAGTTAACCTCCCCACTCCAATGTTAAAGTTAACCTCCCCACTCCAATGTTAAAGTTAACCTCCCCACTCCAATGTTAAAGTTAACCTCCCCACTCCAATGTTAAAGTTAACCTCCCCACTCCAATGTTAAAGTTAACCTCCCCACTCCAATGTTAAAGTTAACCTCCCCACTCCAATGTTAAAGTTAACCTCCCCACTCCAATGTTAAAGTTAACCTCCCCACTCCAATGTTAAAGTTAACCTCCCCACTCCAATGTTAAAGTTAACCTCCCCACTCCAATGTTAAAGTTAACCTCCCCACTCCAATGTTAAAGTTAACCTCCCCACTCCAATGTTAAAGTTAACCTCCCCACTCCAATGTTAAAGTTAACCTCCCCACTCCAATGTTAAAGTTAACCTCCCCACTCCAATGTTAAAGTTAACCTCCCCACTCCAATGTTAAAGTTAACCTCCCCACTCCAATGTTAAAGTTAACCTCCCCACTCCAATGTTAAAGTTAACCTCCCCACTCCAATGTTAAAGTTAACCTCCCCACTCCAATGTTAAAGTTAACCTCCCCACTCCAATGTTAAAGTTAACCTCCCCACTCCAATGTTAAAGTTAACCTCCCCACTGATAGATTTTTCCCTACGACTATTTTCTTATTAGCTTTGAAAACTGCATTGGGAATATTCTAAAGCACAGAACAACAAAGACAGCTTTGTTCTCGAGAAAAGTTTCAGGGCATTTATTGGACATTAGCCTTGCGACTTGCCTTTTTTCATGGTAAAGAAAGCTCATTTGTGTAAATTGCCTACAACATTTTTTTTTAAAAAGTGGCTGACCACAAAAAAAAAGCATTTTCCCTTTTTAGTTTTTAAGAAGATCAGATAACTAAACAAGCTAAAAATTGTGTGTGAAGATTGTAGTCATAATTGTTTCATTCAACCGCAGTATTTTTACATTGTCATTTTACTTGTTAACTCACTAGAGACTTTTTAAATGTGTACAGCTTTTAAAAAATGTTTATTTTAAAATGAAAAAAGTGAAAACTTAAGATGAAGAATGTGCAACTTAGTTTCTGTAACACAACATGGCAACGTACTGTAACAATGCAATCGTAATGGAACTGGAGCAGTCACTGAAGTCTAAGTTCCAAATATCCTTGTTTTCAGGCATTTCACAACTGCACAGGGAAAAAAATGTTAATCCACCATGACATTAAGCACAAGAATGAACAAGAAATTAGTAACCATCACAGTTGGAAACAATTCTTCTTTTCAGTAAGAGTTGATCACCTGTGCTGTGTACCATCCTCTATTTCAGCAGGAAGCTAGGCCCTGTAAGATTTTATAAATTGCAGAGCTGTGCCATCTGCTCCCAGTGAGCCACTGAGAAAAAGGGCATGGACCTCTGGCAGAAATAGTGTTGAAGTCAGACCCTAACTTTTTTTCCTTCCTCCATATTATAATAAACTTTTTCATGTTGTTTATAGAATTAGTGCAAATGCGAGTAACATTTTTCCAATCTTTTTCAAAAACGCCTAACACTTTATACAGAAGTACAGTGATGAAGGCAACATTGCACACTTTACTGTTTCTAACTCCACTTTTGCAAGCTGACCTCCTTCATTTTAATTGCAGAAAGTAATCACGATACCAACTGCTGAGCTACCAAACATTTCTGTGATTGTTGAAACATTGGAAATGTCCAAAGCTTTCAGTAATTCTTGATATACAGCACTGCCTCCAAAAACTTTTCATGCATTTGAATAGATACAGATACAGTTCTAGCAGTCAACAGTCTTTCCAAAGAAGCTCATATGTTAGGCTTTCATGTTTGTTAATGGAAAATGCCAGACTACACACAGTTGAAGTGAACTCCCGTGTGACATTGGTTTGTATCTGTCTTCCTTTGTTTTATAAAAGTGATCATTTTGCAAAGATAATTTAACTGAATAAAACAGCACCATTTTTGTGACATTCTTCAGTTTGTCATTAATCTGTGTAGCCAAGTGATCAAATTTACTGTTCTCCAACGTTAAACAGGCGTAGTCATACGACAAATCTTGCAAACCATAACTACTTTACTTCTGGCTTTCTTGAAGAGAAATCCTATCCACAACCCTCCACAGTATTTGACTCCTACCAGTGATTATGGCATTCCACTCCCACTGTAAGTGGAACTCGTTGCAAGGCTATTGGCTAAATACTCACTGCATAGGTTACATGCCAAATCCAATGCAGACTACCCAAATAAGCACTCAAACATAAAAGGAAGCTGAAAATCTCTCAAATTAGTATGGCACTTTGCATTAAAAGAAATTTTGTAGTCAGTCGTATATTCTGCTTTCATCCTCCAGTGTTTCATTTCTTTCAAACAGTTTTGGTATTTTTGTTCTGGTGCTGTTTCATTGCTGGCTTTCAATTAAAACCAGAAATCGAATATTTACTCATATTTAAATCAAGCCATGCTCTTGCACCAGTTCTGACAAAAGGTTATCGACCTGAAACGTTAACTCTGTTCCTTTTCCCACAGATGGTGCCTGACCTGCTGAGTATTTCCAGCATTTTCTGTTTTTATGTCACACATTAAGCCACTTCTCGAGTTTTGAAACTTCTTTTGCTTTGAAACCTTGCACAGCAAATATTTGCTTTTGAGGAACATACTCCATTACTTCACTCCAGCTTGGATTTCAATCATCATCATCAACAACTACTACTTGCATTTATATAGCACCTTCAAATGTAGGAAAATATCTCAAGGCACTTTACAGGAGCTTAAAATCAGACAAAAACTGGCACTGAGCCAAAGAAGGAAATGTTAGGGTGAGTGACCAAAAGCATGGTGAAGAGATAGGTTTTAAGGAGGGTCTTAAACCTCTCCATCTCTCTCCTCCTTTTAAGGAGAGAATTCCAGAGCTTAGGGCCTACACAGCTGATGGCACAGCCAACAATGGTGGGTTGAAGGGATTGGGGGATGCATAAGAGGGCAGATTTGGAAAGACACATACTTCTTGGAGGGTTGTAGGGCTGGAGGAAGTTAGAGATAAGGAGGGTTGAGGCCATGGAGGGATTTAAACACAAGGATGACAATTTTAAATTTGAGGCATTGGTGGTCCACTTGATGAACTAGCCTTACTAAAAAATGTACCAGTTTCATCCTTCTCTACCGTAACTGTTGACTTTAATTAAGACATACTTATTCAAAATAGGAGCAACAAAAACAGAGGGCAACCAACACCTGTGGCACAATAACTCAGCAAGGAGTCAACACCTTTAGAATGGGAGATGAGGGCAGAACAGGAGAAGGTTAAATCCCTACTTCATCTCATACTATCAATACATCCTTCTATTCCTTTCTCCCTCATGTACTTATCTAGCTTCCCCTTAAATGGATTATTAGTGATTATCTTATATTTATGGCCCCTAGTTTTGGACTCCCCAAGTGGAAACATCGACCCTATCGATCCCCTTCATGATTTTAAAGACCTCTATCAAGTTGCCTCTCAGTCTTCTCTTTTCTGGGAGAAGAATCCCAACCTGTTCAATCTTTCCTGATGGTTGTACCCTCTCAGTTCTGGTTTAATCCTTTTTTGCTTCTTCTCCAGTGCTTCTATATTCTTTTTGTAATATGGAGACCAGAACTGTGCACAGCACTCGAAGTGCGATCTAACCAAGGTTCTACATAAGTTTAACATAACTTCTCTACTTCTGAATTCTGTTTCTCTCGAAATGAACCCAGTGTGGTTTGCACTTTTTATGGCTTTGTTAACTACTTTGAATGATTAATGAATCTGGACCCCGAGATCCTTTCGCTTCCACCCCATTCAGACCCGTATTTTCCAAGGAGTTGAATTTTATTCCTCCTACAAAAATGCAGCACCTACATTTATCTATACTGAAATTCATGTCATCTGCAAGCCCATTCTGCAAGTTTGTTAATGTCTTGTATTTTGTAGCAGTCTTCTTCAGTATTGACTATACCCCCCAATTTGGTGTCATCCGCATTTCCTCCAGTCAAACACTGGGAAGATCGAATTCATCATCTTCAGTCCCCCACCATGAACTCCATTCCCTCGCTACCAGAACATTTTATTAGAATTAGGAGTTATACAGTAAAACTAGAATTAGCATAATAAAAGAATGAAATCCTTGAAAAATGTGATGGTCAGGGAATTTTGTTATCATAGAAGTTACAACATGGAAACAGGCCCTTCGGCCCAACATGTCCATGTCGCCCAGTTTATACCACTAAGCTAGTCCCAATTGCCTGCACTTGGCCCATATCCCTCTATACCCATCTTACCCATGTAACTGTCCAAATGCTTTTTAAAAGACAAAATTGTACCTGCCTCTACTACTGCCTCTGGCAGCTCGTTCCAGACACTCACCACCCTTTGAGTGAAAAAATTGCCCCTCTGGACCCTTTTGTATCTCTCCCCTCAAATCTATGCCCCCTCGTTATAGACTCCCCTACCTTTGGGAAAAGATTTTGACTATCTACCTTATCTATGCCCCTCATTATTTTATAGACTTCTATAAGATCACCCCGAAACCTCCTACTCTCCAGGGAAAAAAGTCTCAGTCTATCCAACCTCTCCCTATAAGTCAAACCATCAAGTCCAGATAGCATCCTAGTAAATCTTTTCTGCACTCTTTCTAGTTTAATAATATCCTTTCTATAATAGGGTGACCAGAACTGTACACGGTATTCCAAGTGTGGCCTCACCAATGCCCTGTACAACTTCAACAAGACATCCCAACTCCTGTATTCAATGTTCTGACCAAGCATGCTGAATGCCTTCTTCACCACCCTATCCAACTGTGACTCCACTTTCAAGGAGCTATGAACCTGTACTCCTAGATCTCTTTGTTCTATAACTCTCCCCAACGCCCTACCATTAACGGAGTAGGTCCTGGCCCGATTCGATCTACCAAAATGCATCACCTCACATTTATCTAAATTAAACTCCATCTGCCATTCATCGGCCCTCTGGCCCAATTTATCAAGATCCCGTTGCAATCCTAGATAACCTTCTTCACTGTCCACAATGCCACCAATCTTGGTGTCATCTGCAAACTTACTAACCATGCCTCCTAAATTCTCATCCAAATCATTAATATAAATAACAAATAACAGCCGACCCAGCACCGATCCCTGAGGCACACCGTTGGACACAGGCATCCACTTTGAAAAACAACCCTCTACAACCACCCTCTGTCTTCTGTCGTCAAGCCAATTTTGTATCCAATTGGCTACCTCACCTTGGATCCCATGAGATTTAACCTTATGTAACAACCTACCATGCGGTACCTTGTCAAAGGCTTTGCTAAAGTCCATGTAGACCACGTCTACTGCACAGCCCTCATCTATCTTCTTGGTTACCCCTTCAAAAAACTCAATCAAATTCGTGAGACATGATTTTCCTCTCACAAAACCATGCTGACTGTTCCTAATCAGTCCCTGCCTCTCCAAATGCCTGTAGATCCTGTCCCTCAGAATACCCTCTAACAACTTACCCACTACAGATGTCAGGCTCACCGGTCTGTAGTTCCCAGGCTTTTCCCTGCCGCCCTTCTTAAACAAAGGCACAACATTTGCTACCCTCCAATCTTCAGGCACCTCACCTGTAGCGGTGGATGATTCAAGTACCTCTGCTAGGGGACCCGCAATTTCCTCCCTAACCTCCCATAACGTCCTGGGATACATTTCATCAGGTCCCGGAGATTTATCTACCTTGATGCGCGTTAAGACTTCCAGCACCTCCCTCTGTAATATGTACACTCCTCAGGACATCACTATTTATTTCCCCAAGTTGTCCTTATTCATGCCAAAAAAATTCTATTTCTGCCATATAGTTATTGAAATTACATGTGCCTAATCAAAATGAGAATTCTGTCATTTTGAACAGGGTCAGAAGGAAATTTTTATGGCAGCAATCTCAACATTCACTTTCCAACACAATTGTCTTTTTTGAAGAGAAACAGCTTAGTCACCAGGGAGAGAAATGTTGCACATATCGAAATGTTCTTAAAATGCAAAATTACAAATTGGCTTGATTTATATCGTGTGTGTTAAAATGAAGAGGTTTGGCAAACACTTCTTCAAAACAATGCTTCCTTAACTACTTACATTTAGGAATTCATAAAATGTACTAAGTTCCGGAAGTTTTTCAACTAAATTAGCATTGTACTTCTACTAATAATGATATTTTTGTACAGTAAGTTTTTAAGAACAGTAAATTTAGGATATCAGCATAATGATGCATTTGCAATAGGCAATTCTCTTTAGTAATGGTTAATATACAATAAGCACAGTTCACATAAAAGAGCACTAGAAAAACACTACTGTATGTGTTTTTATTCAAGAACGCCCCAATTAATTATTTCTGTAATAAAATAATCTCTTACTGAAATAATTCACTGAATTTGGACTAGATATTGAACACATACTTAACAAGAGTTCAAACGAGTTCAAGCTCAGTTGAATTTTATTTTTCAGCCAAAAGTGTGTGTTCACTGAGGGGCAATGGTCCCACCAGAAGATTTTTAAAAATCTCAGCACACGTTTGTGTTGTTTCTCTAACCACCACTATCCTGAAAAACTGAATTAAAAATGTCATGAAGGATTTAAGTATTATATAACTACATTTATAAAAAAAAGTTAATTAACTCAATTGATAATACACAAAAGGCTCAATTAAATCTGGTTCTTGCATACTATGTGTCAAAGCAAGCCATTGACAGTGGACATGTAACCGTTCTGATGTACCTATGAATATAAATGAAGACAAGCTCGTGGAATGCAATATAAAGGACATTTCTTCAGCAAATTGGTTGCTCACTATGCTAAATACTTTTGCAAAGAACATACAAGTCAGCAAACATATTTAGTATTTGTGTAATGCTGACAGAATTGTATCTGCTGTTAACTACACTTACTCATGACTTGCCCTGCAACTTGAAAACCAACCAACCATAAGAGCCATCTCCACAGAATTCAATATGCAAAAAGTATATCATGGCAAAATTTGGAACTTATATACCTAGCATTGTATTAGTGGGATTTCATGGAGTGGATTTTTCTGGTACGTACACTTTCCATAAAAGGGAGGAAAATTAATTTGCTAAATTTTGCATTAAGTTTGCATTATCCCTAAATAATCACAAAAATTAGCACGTGCACCAAACTTTCTGATACGGATTCTGCTGTAAGACTCAGCATGCAGAAGGTCCACTTTCACACCTGTCAGTTTCTCCTCAAAGAGGATGTGTTATCTAGCGGTCTGAGTAAAAAAAGATGAAGTCCTTGCCCTGCTGAGAATCAAACTCAAAACCACAAAAGCAAACACTGCAGCTACTATACAAATATATTTGCTACTCCTAACCTTGTAACTGGAAATATTTACGTTGGTAAGCTATACCTGCATATAGCCACATTTCAAGCGCACCTCCATATTTACTAACTGTAAACAACCATATCACAAACCATTACCATCTATCATTCCCCTACTTCATATGATCACATTCGCTTATTTAATATGTAGCTTCTCACCTACACAGTAACTTTTCCATCCAGGGAGGAAAGTAAAATGATTATGGATACCTTCCAATTACAAGAAGTCACTATATTTTCCAGACATCTGGGGTTCAACCAGAAGATTATGGTAGGTTCTCAGCAATTGAGCTAAATGTTACTGGGCCTTAAAAACATGTCAAGAACTGCAGTATCCCATTTCAAATCTCTAGCTAGGTCCTTATGTAAAATGAAGCTGTTTACGTCAATTCTTCCTCCCACTCTTTTGCCAGTGTGCCCCACAAAGCAATACATGAAACTTATCACAAACATGCCCAGATGGATTTGTGTCTGACAGCTGCATAACTAACACTGACAATTACAAGCCCAAGAAAAAAAACATAAATTAGTAAACTACAAAGCCATCAGCCTAGCCTGTTCTGAACAACTGAACATTTTGTGAATTGTAAGTCAACAAGGTATTACCAACAAAAAGCAAAAAAACTGCAAATACTGGGAACATCGGAACAGGAGGAGGCCATTCAGCCCCTCAAGCCTGTTCCACCATTTAATTAGATCATGGCTAATCTGCACCTCAACTCACCTAATTTCGCTCCATATCCCTTGATACCCTTACAAAACAAAAATCCATCAATTTCCAATGACTCATCATCCACTGCCTTTTGGAGGAAAGAGCATTCCAAATTTTCACTAGCCTTTGTGTGGAAAAAAAATGCTTCCTGAATTTACTTCTAAATGACCTAGCTCCAATTTTAAGATTATGTCCCCTTACTCTGGATTCCACCAGTAGAGGAAATAGTTTCTCGAATTCCTTTATCATTTTAAAATATCTCAATTAGATCACACCTTAATCATCCAAACTCAAGGGAATATAATCACTTACACTTATATAGCACCTTTAACGTAGTAAAATGTCTCACGGCGCTTCACAGGAGCGTTATCAAACAAAATTTGACACTGAATCACATAAGAAGCTATTAGGACAGGTGACCAAAAGCTTGGTCAAACAGGTAGGTTTTAAGAAGCGTCTTAAAGGAGGAGAGAGAGGTGGAGCAGCAGAGGGGTTTAGGGAAGGAATTCCAGAGCTTAGGGTCTAGGCAACTGAAGGCATGGCTGCCAACGGTGGAGCAACTAAAATTGGGGATTTGCAAGAGGACAGAATTGGAGGAGCGCAGAGATCTGCAAGGGTTGTAGGGCTGGAGGAGGTTACAGAGATAGAGCGGGGAAGGCTATGGATAGTCAAAAACAAGGATGAGATGAGGCAGGGGCGGAGACAGGTGATGTCACAGAGTGGAAGCATTTTGTGATGGAGCAGATAAGGGGTCGGAAGCTCAAAGGGTCAAATAGAACACCAGGGTTGCGAACGGTCTGGTTCAGCTTCAAACAGTGGCCGGGGGCGGGGAGTCGGTGGCTAGGAAACAGAGTTTGTAGCAGGGACTGAATACAATGGCTTTAGTCGTCCCTATATTTAGTTGGTGGAAATTTCTGCTCATCCAGTACTCGATGTCAGACAAGCAGCATGACAAGTCAAAGGTGGCGGTGAGGTTTACGCAACCTGTCCTCATAACTTAACCCTTTAACCTGATATCATTCTGGTAAATCTGCACTGTACTCCTTGCAAGGTCAAAATACCTTTTCTGAGGTTCGTAAGAACATAACAAATAGGAGCAGGAGTAGGCCAAACTGTCCTTCCAGCCTGCTCTGCCATTCAATAAGATCATGGCGGATCTTCGACCTCAACGCCACTTTCCTGCCCGATCCCCATATCCCTTGATTCCCCTACAGTCCAAAAATCTATCGATCTCAGTCTTGAGTATACTCAACAGCTGAGCATCCACAGCCCTCTGGGGTAGAGAATGCCAAACCCTCTGAGTGAAGAAGTTTCTCCTCATCGAAAGTCCTAAATGGTCGACCCCTTATCCTGAGACTACGCCACCTAGTTCTAAACTCTCCAGTCAGGGAAAACAGCCTCTCAGCATCTACCCTGTCAAGCCCTCTCAGGATCTTATATGTTTCAATGAGATCACCTCTCATTCTTCTAAACTCCTGAGAGTTTAGGCCCATTCTACTCAATCTCTTCTCATGGGGCAACCCTCTCATCCCAGGAATAAATCTAGTGTACCTTTGTTGCACCAACTATAGGGCAAATATATCCTTCCTTGGGTAAGGAGACTAAAACTGTACATGGTATTCCAGGTGTGGTCTCACCAAAGCCACGTACTATTGAATGCAGTACTCCAGATGGGGTCTGATCAAGGCTCTGTACATCTGAAGCATCACTTCACCTTTGAATTCCAACCCCCTTGAGATAATGTTCAACATTCCATTAACTTTTTTGATTACTTTTTGTACCGGTGCACTAGCTTTTAGTGACGTGTACACGGACACCTAACAGCTTCTACCAATCACCATCAATATTCCGATTTGTCTTTCTCAGATTCAAAGTAGATGACCTCAAACTTCCCCATAATGAACTCTATCTGCCATAGTTTTGCCCACAACTTAGTATGCCATCTGCAAACTTGGACAAACTTGAAAAGCTGATGGCCCAATACAGATCCCTGAGGAACACCATTTGTCACATCCTGACAATGAGAATGTTTCCTTTATCCCTACTGTCTCCTACCTCTCAACCAATTACTGACTCATGTCACGAGGTTACCTCCAATTCTGTGCATTCTCATTTTTCACTAATAATCTCTTGTGCGAAACTCATACAGACAGTATCCATAGATCCTCCCCATTTCACCATGTTAGTGACCTCAAAATAATCAATTAGACTAGTCAGGAATGACCTACCATCACAATTCCCACACTGACTCTCTGATCAGCTCATACTTGTCCAAGTACTCAAAAAAATTTCAATCCAAAAAGGTACAATTCCTGTATCTCGAGAGCTTTGGAAAATTATGACTAATGCATCTACAATTTCCTCAGCTATTTATTTTAATACCCTGGGATGGAAACAGATCCTGGAGATTTGTTCATCTTAAGTCCCATTATTCTTTCCATTGCCATTTTTTTTAAAACTTATATTAAATCCACTAAGTTCCTCCCTTTCAATTATTTTTAGGTTCCCTTGCACCACTGGTATTTTGCCCACTTCCTCCATTGTGAAAATGGATACACATTACTCATTTAACAAGTTTGCCATTCCTTTATTATCTATTAGTCTCGCCTGCATCAGTCTTTAATGGCCACATTCCTCTATCATTCTCTCTCAATATATTTTTAAGAACTTTTGACTTTGAGCTATGGTATCCATTGCATGTTTTTTTTCCTATTCCCTTTTTGTACCTCAGTACTATCTTGTTTTTTTATAGCTGGATTTCCACTTTCCCTTGCATTTGTATAAGCCTTTTCTTTTAGCTTGATAATGTCTCTTACCTCATTTGTTGACCATGGTTGCTTAACTACGCAAGTGGAGCCTTTGCCTTTTAGGGGTACATACTGGTTTTGTATCATGCCAAATACCTCTTTGAATACTTCCTACTGTTTGTCCGTAGGTTTACCCATAAATATTTCAACCCAGTTTACCGTGGTTAATTCATTTCTCATCCGTTCAAAGTTTGCCTGACTTAAATTTAAAACCTTGGTTTGTGACTTTCCCTTCTGCCTCTCAAATCTAATATCAAATTCAATTAAAATTATAGTCACTATTTGCAAGATACTACCTTACCATCTGATTGTTAACTAATCTCTAAACCCAGTGTGGCCTGTTCCCCTGTTGGTTCTAAAACATATTGTTCCAGAAAACTGTCCCAAATACATCGTAGAAATTCACTGCCTTTACTAATTGAGCTATTATGCTTCTCCCAGTCTACGTGAAGATTAAAATCTTCCATTATAACCACATTGTTTTTCCTACATGTTTCCGTGATCTCCAAATTTATGGCATCACGACTAGCAGGTCTATGGACAACTCCTATCCCAGTCTTGCATCCTGTGCTGTTCCTTAACTCAACCTATAATGTTTCCACTGCCCACACCGTTAGTGAAATCCCTTCTATTATGGTATTTGTGTCTTTTATCAATATTGCTGCTTCCCCCTCATTTCCCAATTTCCCTGTCCTTTCTAAAGATCCAACAGCCTGAAATATTTCACTCCCAATCATGCTCAGGTTGTAGCCAGATCTCTAAACCAGGTAAGACAGCACCTGTGGAGAAAACAAGATTTGACAGTTTTGACAAAGGGTTCAGACCCTAAACATTAATTCTTCTGTTCTCACCACAGACACTGCCTGACCTGCTGTGGGGTTTCAGGATTTTCTGTTTTGTTTAATATATTACAAACTATCCCCCTAAGCATTACACTCACTCAATCAGATTTGGTTGAAATTAATGATGAAATTTAACCATTTCTAAGTTCTTCACTGTCAATATAATATTTAAACAAGCAGAAATATGTTGAATTCAATATCTGAACCTAGCTTCCAACCAAGCAATCTGATCAAAGATAAGTTACAGCTCCAATTATCTATTTCTTAAAGTAGTGGAAAATATTTTATGTCACCAATAAACCATAAACCATGTGGGGGAATAAACTACTGTAGAAGCCAAAAAAAAATTATGTTGCCAAATCACCATTTACCAAGGATGGCAAATATAGCAAGATAGAAATATCCTACTCCAAGTAAAAACACAATTTTCACAGCAACTAATTTCCTTACACTAAACACCTATTTTATTGGGATTATTTGTTGGTGCAAGCTGTGATTTGGTGCGGCATTTCTCCAGCACGGTATTTCCTGATCACGCTCAGTGCTGGGGGAGGGAATGCTTCCATCAATCAGACCAGCGGCAGCCGTACGCCAGGGTGTGAAAGGCCGAAATTCCACCCTGCGACGGAGCTCCGTCTCTCGCCCCAGCAGCGCCCGCACCAAATTAACAACTTCCACAGCCACAATCGTCGAAAACAAACACCCACCCCGCTGCGGCTCACAAACCACCCGGTGCCTTCAGGCCCGGCCGCTGTCACACTCACCCGAGCGTCGTCCGCGGGGGAGAAAACAATAAATAAACCGGCCACGGTTCAGCGAGAGTCCCCGCCGAGCTCCAGCCACCAGAGCATTGCCCCAACTGCCCACTTTCTAATTCACGCTCTTTTTCCGGGTCAAACAGCACCCCCTCTCTCGAGAGGTCACCAACAGACCGGATGTGCCGTCTGCTGCTCCGCGAAGGTTTCTGGGGATTGTGGTTCTCTAAAGAACAAAGTGCTGCTGGAAGTGCCATTCTTGTCCTGGTGTGAATGTGACAAATGCAATTGGTGCTAAGGAGAGCCCGACTGAGCTTTCGGGACCAAATCAACCTGGAAAATTAGGAAAAGCTCATTAACAGCTTAAGAAAAGCTAACAACATTCAAGAAGTGGAGATGCCGGTGATGGACTGGGGTTGACAATTGTAAACAATTTTACAACACCAAGTTATAGTCCAGCAATTTTATTTTAAATTCACAAGCTTTCGGAGATTTTCTCCTTCCTCAGGTAAATGTTCAGGATCTCCTTGAAGCCTACGCATTTATACATATTGAATAATACATGGTGTTTACAGACTGCCCCTGCAACTGCCCGTTGCCAAGGCAATCACCGTGTTCAGACAGAGAGGTGTCATCTGCAGAACCCCCGAATACACATTCAACAAAAAAACAAACAGGGAAAAAAAACAGAGAAAAAAAAACACAGAGAGAGGCAGGCAGAGAGAGCCAGCAAATGACCCATTATATTAAAAACAGATAACATTTGTTCGCTGGTGGGGTAACGTGTAGCGTGACATGAACCCAAGATCCCGGTTGAGGCCGTCCTCATGGGTGCGGAACTTGGCTATCAATTTCTGCTCGACGATTTTGCGTTGTCGTGTGTCTCGAAGGCCGCCTTGGAGTACGCTTACCCGAAGGTCGGTGGATGAATGTCCATGACTGCTGAAGTGTTCCCCGACTGGGAGGGAACCCTCCTGTTTGGCGATTGTTGCGCGGTGTCCGTTCATCCGTTGTCGCAGCGTCTGCATGGTCTCGCCAATGTACCATGCTCTGGGGCATCCTTTCCTGCAACGTATGAGGTAGACAACGTTGGCCGAGTCACAGGAGTATGAACCATGCACCTGGTGGGTGGTGTCATCTCGTGTGATGGTGGTATCTGTGTCGATGATCTGGCATGTCTTGCAGAGGTTACCGTGGCAGGGTTGTGTGGCGTCGTGGACGCTGTTCTCTTGAAAGCTGGGTAGTTTGCTGCGAACGATGGTCTGTTTGAGGTTGGGTGGCTGTTTAAAGGCGAGTAGTGGAGGTGTGGGGATGGCCATAGCGAGGTGTTTGGTCCCCATGGCTGTTCCGTGTGTTTGGGTAAAGAACTGGTTATCGAAGGTGAAGACATTGTGATCCAGGATGAAGCGGATGAGTTGTAGGATGGCTTCCGGAGATTGGCTGTTGTTGGTGTTGAGTATTGATGCTGTCGCAGCGATGCCGTCATCGTGGGGGATACTGGTGTATAGTGCCGAGACGTCCATCGTGGTGAGAAGTGTTCCTGGTTCAACTGGTCCGTGGGTACTGAGTTTTTGTAGGAAGTCTGTAGTGTCGCGACAGAAGCTGGGGGTTCCCTGTACGATGGGTTTCAGGATGCCCTCGATGTATCCAGAGAGGTTCTCACACAGGGTTCCGTTGCCTGATACGATGGGACGTCCGGGTGTGTTGGCTTTGTGTATCTTTGGGAGGCAGTAGAAGTCTCCCACGCGGGGATTACGTGGGATGAGAATGCGTAGGATGCTTTTGACGTTCGCAGCAAACTACCCAGCTTTCAAGAGAACAGCGTCCACGACGCCACACAACCCTGCCACGGTAACCTCTGCAAGACATGCCAGATCATCGACACAGATACCACCATCACACGAGATGACACCACCCACCAGGTGCATGGTTCATACTCCTGTGACTCGGCCAACGTTGTCTACCTCATACGTTGCAGGAAAGGATGCCCCAGAGCATGGTACATTGGCGAGACCATGCAGACGCTGCGACAACGGATGAACGGACACCGCGCAACAATCGCCAAACAGGAGGGTTCCCTCCCAGTCGGGGAACACTTCAGCAGTCATGGACATTCATCCACCGACCTTCGGGTAAGCGTACTCCAAGGCGGCCTTCGAGACACACGACAACGCAAAATCGTCGAGCAGAAATTGATAGCCAAGTTCCGCACCCATGAGGACGGCCTCAACCGGGATCTTGGGTTCATGTCACGCTACACGTTACCCCACCAGCGAACAAATGTTATCTGTTTTTAATATAATGGGTCATTTGCTGGCTCTCTCTGCCTGCCTCTCTCTGTGTTTTTTTTTCTCTGTTTTTTTTCCCTGTTTGTTTTTTTGTTGAATGTGTATTCGGGGGTTCTGCAGATGACACCTCTCTGTCTGAACACGGTGATTGCCTTGGCAACGGGCAGTTGCAGGGGCAGTCTGTAAACACCATGTATTATTCAATATGTATAAATGCGTAGGCTTCAAGGAGATCCTGAACATTTACCTGAGGAAGGAGAAAATCTCCGAAAGCTTGTGAATTTAAAATAAAATTGCTGGACTATAACTTGGTGTTGTAAAATTGTTTACAACATTCAAGAAGCATTTGGATGAGCACTTGAAATGCCATAGCATACAAGGCTACGGACCAAATGCTGGAATATGGGATTAGAGTAGACAGGGCTGATGGCCGGCGCGGACACGATGGGCCGAAGGGCCTCTATCCGTGCTGTATAACTCTATGACTCTAACTCAAATCAGCCCTGAATATGAAGCTATGATTTGCAGTGACACTGAACGTACAGATGGGCAGAGGTTTATGTTGCACCTGTAGCAAGCATTCCATCACCAGTATAGTTGATTGTGCCAAAAATTGTGGGGCTTGTCCCTCATTTTTTGTTGAAAAATGTGGGCTGTTGTGGATATGTATTGATACTCTGTGTTGCTAAGTGCCATCCTAAATTGGGGAACTGGGTAAAGAGTACCAGCATGAAACAAGAGTCGACAGGGGGAAGAGTAGTAACGTGAACTGGCGAGGGGTGGTTGTGACATGAATACTCTTCTATCTTCCACCGCCTGCCACCCTCCCCTCCACCCCCCGCCCTGCCACGCCGCCTCCCCCAGTTCACAGAGGTACTAAGTTGATGGGACTCTTGCCTCTGAATCAGAGGTAGGATGATACTTTAGCGGAGTCATGAGGCTGTGCTGTATTGTTGCAGATGCCACCTGTAAGATGAGATTTTAAGGCACCATCTGCCTATTCCAGTGATTCAGGTGGACAATATAACCTCTTTAATAAAAGATTCTTGCATTTTCCCTATGACAGATGTTAAGCTAACTGGCCTGTAGTTTCCTGCTTTCTGTCTCCCTCCTTTCTTGAATAGAGGAGTTACATTCTAGAGAATTTTTGAAAATTAATACCAATGCATCTACTATCTCTGCAGCCATTTCTTTTAAGACCCTAGGATGAAGTCAGTCAGGACCTGGGGACTTGTCAGCTTTTAGTTTGAATAATTTTTTCAGGACCCTTGCCCTGGTGATTGTAAATGTTCCTCCCTCTCTTTCACCTCTTAATTCACAATTATTTCTGGCATGTTATTTGTATCCTCTCCAGTGAAGACAGAGGCAAAATATCTGTTCAATTCATCTGCCATTTCCTTGGTCTCCATTATTAATTCCCCACACTCACTCTCGAGGACCAACGTTGACTTTACTTACTCTTTTCCTTTTTAAATACCTGTCGAAACTCTTACTATCTGTTTTTATATTTCTAGCTAGCTTTCTCTCGTACTCTAATTTCTCCCTCATTTTTTTTTAGTCATTCTTTGCTGTTTTTTATATTCTGGCCAATCTTCTGACCTGCCACTAATCTTCACGGAATTGTATGTTTTTTCTTTCAATTTGATACTATCTTTAACTTCCTTAGTTAGCCACGGATGATACATCCTTCCCCTAGAGTCTTTCTCACTGGAATGTATCTTTGCTGAGTGTTATGAAATATCTCATTAAATGTCTGCCACTGCATCTCTACTGACCTATCCCTTAACCTAATTTCCCAGTTCACATTAGCCAGTTCTGTCTTCATGCCCTATTTAAGTTTAAAACACTAGTCTTAGACCTACTCTTCTCTCCCTCAAACTGAATGCAAAATTCAATCATATTGTGATCACTGCTACCTAGAGGCTCCTTTACAATGAGGTCATTAATTAATCCTGTCTCATTACACATTACCAGATCTAGAATAGCCTGCTCTCTGGTTGGCTTTAGAACGTGCTGCTCTAAGAAACTGTCTCGAAAGCACTCTATGAGCTCATCTTCCAGGCTACCTTTGCCAATCAATTTCTTCCAATCTATATGTGGATTGAAATCACCCATGATTATCGCTATTCCTTTCTCACAAGCCCCCATTATTTCTTCCTGTATACCCTGTCCTACAGTGTGGTTACTGTTAGGGGGCCTATAAACTCCTCCCACAAGTGACTTCTTGCCTTTACTATTTCTTATCTCTACCCAAACTGATTCCACATCTTGGTCTTTAGAACTAAGGTCATTTCTCTCTATTATACTCATGTCATCCTTAATTGACAGAGCTACCCC
This sequence comes from Heptranchias perlo, assembly GCF_035084215.1. Classification (NCBI taxonomy): domain Eukaryota; kingdom Metazoa; phylum Chordata; class Chondrichthyes; order Hexanchiformes; family Hexanchidae; genus Heptranchias; species Heptranchias perlo. The sequence continues at coordinate 22,795,435 of NC_090345.1, read as the reverse complement.
TCCACCTTTTCCTAGCTTCCTGTCCTTCTGAAATGTCAAGTACCCTTGAATATTCAGGTTCCAGCCTTTGTCATCTTGCAGCCATGTCTCTGTAATGGCTATCAGATCGTACATATTTATTTCTATTTGAACTGTCAATTCATCCATTTTGTTATGAATGCTTCGCGCATTCAAAGCCTCTAGTGTTGTCTTTTTACTATTCTTTTTTGTAACCTCTTGCCTTATCTGCTGGCGCACTCTTAAGTTTGCATGCTCTGTCCCTTCCTGCCACTCTCTGATTATCATTTCCCTTATTGCTACCTTGCTCGCTTGCCTTATCTTCTTTCTTTAATTTATCATATCTTCCCTTACTTGATCCCTCGCCCCACTATTTAGTGTAAAGCCTTCTCTACTGCCCTAGTTATACGATTCGCCAGAACATTGGCCCCAACACGGTCCAGATGAAGGCTGTCCCAACGGTACAGCTCCCACTTTCCCCAGTACTGGTGTCAGTGCCCCATGAATCAAAACCCATTTCTCCCACACCAATCTTTGAGCCACAAATTTAACTCTCTAATCTTATTTACCCTATGACAATTTGCTCGTGGCTCAGGTAATAATCCAGAGATTATTACCTTTGAGGTTCTGCTTTTTAATTTAGCCCCTAGCTGCTCATACTCCCGAAGCAGAAACTTTTCCCTCGTCCTACCTATGTCGTTGGTACCTACTTGGATTATGACAACTGGATCTTCCCCCTCTCACTGCAAGTTCCTCTCCAGCCCAGAGCAGATGTCCCGAACCCTGACACCGGGTAGGCAACACAGCCTTCTGGACTCTCGTTCACAGCTGCAGAGAACTGTGTCTATCCCCTGACTATACTGTCCCCTACTACCACTACATTCCTATTAACTCCCACCGCTTGAATGGCTTCCTGTACCATGGTGCCACGATCAGTTTGCTCATCCACCCTGCTGCCCTCACTTTCATCCATACAGGCTGCAAGCACCTCAAACCTGTTGGACAATTGCAGAGGCTGAGGCTCCTCCACTTCTACCTTGTCAATCCCCTTACCTGCCTTGCTTGCAGTCACACCCTCCTATCCCTGACCACTGACCAATTCAGACGACCCTGCCCTAAGGGGTGTGAGACCACCTCCTGGAACCAAGCGACCAGGTATTTTTCCCCTTCCTGACGTGTCTGCTGCTCGACCTCCATTTCACAGTGCTACTTTTCTTCTTTCCTCCTGTTGGAGAAACTCCCGTTCATGGCGTGCATTGGTGTTCAAATCCCCTGGAAATCGAAACTGGGGTCTGTGCTAAAGGACGGAGTGGTGCTGATTTTCACCAAACGAACAGGCATGAAAATTTTATTTTTTATTCGTTCATGGGATGTGGGCGTCACTGGCAAGGCCAGCATTTATTGCCCATCCCTCACTGCCCTTGAGAAGGTGGTGATGAGCCGCCTTCTTGAATCGCTGCAGTCCGTGTGGTGAAGGTTCTCCCACAGTGCTGTTAGGTAGGGAGTTCCAGGATTTTGATCTAGCGACGATGAAGGAACGGCGATATATTTCCAAGTCGGGATGGTGTGTGACTTGGAGGGGAACGTGCAGGTGGTGGTTTTTCCATGTGTCTGTAGCCTTTGTCCTTCTATGTGGTAGAGGTCATGGGTTTGGGAGGTGCTGTCTCAGAAGCCTTGGTGAGTTGCTGCAGTGCATCCTGTGGATGGTACACACTGCAGCCACAGTGCACCGGTGGTGAAGGGAGTGAATGTTTAGGGTGGTGGATGGGGTGCCAATCAAGTGGGCCGCTTTGTCCTGGATGGTGTCAGGCTCCTTGAGTGTTGTTGGAGCTGCACTTATCCAGGCAAGTGGAGAGTATTCCATCACACTCCTGACTTGTGCCTTGTAGATGGTGGAAAGGCTTTGGGGAGTCAGGAGATGAGTCACTCGCCACAGAATACCCAGCCTCTGACCTGCTCTTGTAGCCAGTATTTATGTGGTTGGTCCAGTTAAGTTTCTGGTCAATGGTGACCCCTAGGATGTTGATGGTGGGGGATTCGGCGATGGTAATGCCGTTGAATGTCAAGGGGAGGTGGTTAGACTCTCTCTTGTTGAAGATGGTTATTTCCTGGCACTTGTCTGGTGCGAATGTTACTTGCCACTTATCAGCCCAAGCCTGGATGTTGTCCAGGTCTTGCTGCATGCGGGCACAGACCGCTTCATTATCTGAGGGGTTGCGAATGGAACTGAACACTGTGCAATCATCAGCTAACATCCCCATTTCTGACCTTATGATGGAGGGAAGGTCATTGATGAAGCAGCTGAAGATGGTTGTGCCTAGGACACTGCCCTGAGGAACTCCTGCAGCAATGTCCTGGGGCTGAGATGATTGGCCTCCAACAACCACTACCATCTTCCTTTGTGCCAGGTATGACTGCAGTCACCGGAGAGTTTTCCCCCTGATTCCCATTGACTTCAATTTTACTAGGACTCCTTGGTGCCACACTCGGTCAAATGCTGCCTTGATGTCAAGAGCAGTCACTCTCACCTCACCTCTGGAATTCAGCTCTTTAGTCCATGTTTGGACCAAGGCTGTAATGAGGTCTGGAGCCGAGTGGTCCTGGCGGAACTCAAACTGTGCATCGGTGAGCAGGTTATTGGTAAGTGTCGCTTAATAGCACTGTCAACAACACCTTCCATCACTTTGCAAATAATTGAGAGTAGACTGATGGGGCAGTAACTGGCCTGATTGGATTTGACCTGCTTTTTGTGGACAGGACATAGCTGGGCAATTTTCCACATTGTCGGGTAGATGCCAGTGTTGTAGCTGTACTCGAACAGCTTGGCTAGAGGCACAGCTAGTTTTGGAGCACAAGTCTTCAGCACTACAGCAGGGACGTTGTCGGAGCCCATAACCTTTGCTGTATCCAGTGCACTCAGCCGTTTCTTGATATCATGTGGAGTGAATCGAATTGGCTGAAGGCTGGCTTCTGTGATGGTGGGGATATCGGGAGGAGGCCGAGATGGATCATCCACTTGGCATTTCTGGCTGAAGATGCTGACTGTCTACGTGAAATACAGACAGTTGCCATATGCTCAACTTTGTCTCCATGCTGTAAGTCCAACAGTGCTCGATGCTGAGGGCCAATTTAGCAAACATGGTTCTGGAGTGGAATCTCATGCACCGGAAGAGAATATTGGGAAATTGCAGGCGCACTCCCCTGCTTTTCCATAATGGTAAATTATTGACCCTTTGGTATGCAAAAAAATAGCTTCCCCAACATTGATGTCTTTCACTGTGATCGTGAAAATTAATTTACGAAAAGTTAATGATTTGAGAAAGGTGGAAGATAAATTCGGAAGTAAAGTAAGAGATGCCAAATGGATAATTGGGAATGAAATTAAGAAATTGGCAAGTCAAATTCTTTTTGTTTATTTGTAAGAGGCAAGTATCCACAGGATACGTAAGGACGAGGAAGTCCATTCAGCTAAAGTCAGCTCCTCCTCCTTTCAATGGAAAACAGCCCAATTTCTCTAGTTTTCACTTGTAGCTCAGTCTTATGATATTGGTGATCAGCTGGTGGCTTTTCTCTACACTCACACCAAGTTTCCCTTTTATCTTAGTGACCAAGATTGGACCCTATACTTAATGTGTGGTCTGACTGAAACATTATACCGTTTCAGCAGAACTCCCCTGAAATTGATTTGGCAATGTAATTCAGCGTTCTGTTTGATTTATTGATTTCTGCTCTACAGTGTGTTGACATGTTGAGGCCCCCCCCCAAGTCCACAAATAGCAAAAGAGCTCATTCAACATCACCTTTAGCTAGTTCTACATTATTCATCGGGCCTGTATACCATCAACTGTTCAATGTGCAATATTTGACATATTTATATTAAATTTCATCTGCTACTGTTCTGCCCATTTACTGATTTTATAGCTTCTCTTGTAGGACTGCTTCCTCAAACTCTATTTCTTTCCCCTTTGCCTTGATAGCCACTGGTACTGAGGTGAAGGTGGGCTGTAGGTCAGGTTGCAGCATGGGACATAACTCATTCATGGCTTTCTTTGTAAAGCAAGCCTCTGCAGGACCTGCTTTTTGGCACTGCTCCTATGTGTTCCTATGCCTGAAAATTCTCATGCGAAGTGACCGGTGAGTGGATAAAATGTGCCTTTGGTGTTGCTTCACCAGCCTAATATTCCTCCATTGTTCCTCCTCTTCCAAAAAGCAAAGATGAAGAGGAATTCCCAATGGAAAATCCATTGTGTCCTGTGTGAACTGATGGGATAAAGTTGACAACATCACAGCAAACGCATAAAGGCAGGTGACTTCAGAAAAGAACTCTCAAAAACCACACTAGAAATTATTTATAAACTGTTGCCAGGGTCTTTAAGTGCTTTGTACCTTCTTCATAGCAATTTGCAACATAGTGTTTACATGGGTGAGAGAGGAAATGGTGCAAATGAAGCAGATATTATAGAAAATGGGGCACGTAACCAGAAAATGTAATTTTTGCTTAATTTGCAGGGAACTGCCCAAAGAAAATGGGTGGACTTTTCCCATGGCTGTCAGAAGTGATGGCAGAAAATGGGGCAGGCGCAAAAGTGGGTGAAGGGTGATAAATCTCCACCCCATTTTTCAATCATAATCGCCCAAGTTATGAGCAAATTGGATGCACTCACTTAGTAAATCTGGGCTACCATGTCATAAGATTACCACAGTCCATTTGGAATGTCATCTGCTCGAAAAATCAAAGAGAACTGCCAGGCAGGATCCTCCTTTTGGAAGCAATGTTAACTGTTATTTACTCGGTTATCATTTTGCAGATAATGCTCAAGCTTTCTCCTACATTGAATTACACAGAATGTACAGCACAGAAACAGGCCATTTGGCCCAATAGGTCCATGCCGGTGTTTATGCTCCACACGAGCCTCCTCCCTTCCAACATCATCTAACCCTATCAGCATATCCTTCTGTTCTTTTCTCCCTCATGTATTTATCTAGCTTCCCCTTAAATGCATCTATTGCTAGTCGCCTCAACTGCTCCTTGTGGTAGTGAGTTCTACATTCTAACCACTCTCTGGATAGAGAAGCTTCTCCTGAATTCCCTATTTGATGCATTAGTGACTATCTTATATTTATGGCCCATAGTTCTGGTCTCCCCCACAGGCAGAAACATCTCTATGTCTACCCAATCAAACTCTTTCATAATCTTAAAGACCTCTATCAGGTCACCCCTCAGTTTTCTCTTTTCCAGAAAAAAGAGCCCCAGCCTGCTCAATCTTTCCTGATAGGTATAACCTCCTAATGGTTGATTTCTTTATTTTACTTGTTACTGATGCAAAACTAATGGATTTGTAGTTTTTCAGATTGGAGTGGTCACTGGTTTTGAATATGGGTATTATACTATTTTGTTTCTAATCCAGCAGAATCTGCTCAGTATTCAACGTCTTTCTCAAGAGGACCATTAGCACTTCATAAATTTCATTTCTTTGTATCATGGTATCCTTGGATAAATGCCATTTGCCCCCCTAGATTTGTTTGTTTTGAGCCCTGTAAACCTACCTAAACCTACTATTAATGTGAAATGCTGTAAATGTACTTGAATTATTCCAGCATTATCTGTGTTTCATTGTCAATTTTCTCTGCAGGATCCCATATTCTTCCCAGTGGACCCTTTCACTTTTCTCCAAATAGCCTTAGTAGAGTTTATTTTTCTTTTCTTTTTCACTTTAAATGGATTTGTTTATCCATTTAGGTCTTGCTTGATTAGCCTCCATTCACTAGTAGTCCCAGATATGTATTTACCCTGCAAGCTCTTCAGTATTTTTTGTCCACTGCTGTGTTGTTAATAAACAATTTCCTCAAGTTAACCTGTAATTCTTCCCTCATACTGTTCAAGTTTGCCTTCTTTCACTTTTCTCCAGTGTCAGGTCAGGCCCTGACTATAGATTCACATTGCATTTACACAATGACTGCAGTGTCGGTGAGAAGCAAAACCTTCATGCAGCAATGCTACAGTTGTAATGTAAATGCACCCTAAAACTGTACTATGAGTTGTTGGCCCTCAGTAATAATGAATTCCAGATATCAAACTTAATCATGTTGTGGTTGCTATCACCCACATTGTGCTATAACTACCATTCTCTGAATGCTATCATGCTTTACTTACCATTATCAAATCAAGCTGAGAGCTGCTTCTTATAGTTTCACTTATGGATTGAGTCATGAAGCAATCATGCATAAGATTTACTAGCGCAGACTCTTTGTTCAATTTATATTTCATTAGTCGCAATTCTCCATTAATATAACCTTCCTGTTTTCACATACTGTTTAGGACCAAGGCAACTGAAGGCACGGCTGCCAATGGTGGAGAAATTAAAATTGGGGATGTGCAAGAGGCTAGAATTGGAGGAGCGCAGAGATCTTGGAGGGTTGTAGGGCTGGAGGAAGTTACAGAGATAGGGAAGGGTTAGGCCATAGATATTTGAAATCGAGGCCTTGCCAGACCAGGAGCCAATGTAGGTCTGTGAGCATAGGGGTGATGGGTGAATGAGACTTGGTGCGAGTTAGGGTACAGGCAGCAGTGTTTTGGATGAGCTTAAGTTTGTGGAGGGTGGAAGGTTGGAGGCCGGTCAGGAGAGCATTGGACTAGTCAAGTCTAGAGCTAACAAAGACATTAATGAGGGATTCAGTAGCAGATGAGCTGAGGCGGGGCGGAGATGGGTGACATTACGGAGGTGGAAGTAGGCGGTCTTTGTGATGGACCGAATATGGGGTCGGAAGCTTATCTCAGAGTCAAGTAGGACGCCAAGGTTGTGAACTGTCTGGTTCAGCCTCAGACAGTGGCCAGGGAGAGGGATGGAGTCGGTGGCGAGGGAGCAGAGTTTGTGGCAGGGACCGAAGACAATTACTTCGGTCTTCCCAATGTTTAGTTGGAGGAAATTTCTGCTCATCCAGTACTGGATGTCAGACAGGCAGCGTGACAAATCAAAGACAGTGGAGGGGTCGAGAGAGGTGGTGGTGAGGTAGAGCTGGGTGTCATTGGTATACATTTGGAAACTGGCATTGTGCTCACGGATGATGTCGCCAAAGGGCAGGATATAGATGACAAATAGGAGAGGGCCAAGGATAGATCCATGGGGGATTTCAGAGGAAACGGTGTGGGAGCGGGAAGAGAAGCCGTTGCAGGTGATTCTCCGGCTGTGACTGGATAGATAGCAATGGAACCAGACAAGGGCAGTCCCACCCAGCTGGATGATGGAGGAGAGGCGTTGAAGGAGGAAGGTGTGGTCAACCTTGTTGGAGGCTGCAGGATGTAAGAATATGGTTTGAAACAAGCATAGACAAGAATACCAGCTTGCATAGCACCAAGTATCTTAGCAAGAGGGTGGATGTTAAAGTGAGGGCAAAGTTCAGCATCTCAGTGAGAATCCCAAGAGGTCATTAAAAGAAAGCTGAGGCATTAGAATGGTGAAAACAACCAAAGGTCAGGAGACAGTTTGTACCAGATAGTTGCTAAGAAACCACATACTAAGACTTGATAACAGTGAAAGGCTACATAAACAGTGGACATGAGGGGATTTGCAAGGCCATCCTTGATTGTTTTCACAGAGTCAGCACAGTGAGATGTTTTATAAGCAGGAGATAAGGATAGAGATGCTTATGTGCAGAACAATGCAGCCAAATAGTATAAAGATAGGGCATGCTCCCTCCCAAAAGTTAGAGCTCTCAAAAGGTGATGGTCGGAAATCCATTGCCCAGGCTACCTACGGAGGTTAGATATGATTAGTCTGAATTCGCGGAATGGAAAAACCAGGTTGTCATTTAATGCAATCTGAAGATAGTTGTATTATAACTATAATACTGTTGTGAGCCAATCTATTAAAGCTCATGATTTTATAACCACTTAGACCTTTATCATGCGGCAGTTATTGTTGAAGGATTAACAACCCTTTTGTAGCAACAGTAACAGGAAAATCCGCTAACACAGGTCGAGGAGGATGAGGAGAGATAGTTAACCACGGCCACAGTCACATAGGTTGTGACTTTGATAAGGGCCATTTCAGTGCTGTGGCAGGGGCGGTTGATGATAATGGTTGATATATCAAATATATTGGATTTTAGTGTGGCTGATTTCAGGCCAAGAACAACAAAAAAAGTTTCTGCAATTATTTGGTTCACAAGTAGTGACGTGTCTTTCCAGTTTGTGTAACAAGAATGCATAACAGCTATTCAATGCTGCAGGATTCCTTTTAAAATATGAATTGTTCCCAAAGAACTTTTTGATTTAGAAAAAAGTTGGACTAAAACTTGCATTGAGTTTGCCAAAAATCTTGCGGTCATATAATAAAGGCAATCTAAATGCTAAGCTCAATGGGCTATTAATTCTACTATTTAAATGCTAATAAGTGATTCTGAATCTACAGAACGTTCTAAATCAGTATTGCACTATCCAGCATAATTTACATTATATAACGCACTTTTAATACAAAAATATATTAAAAACATCAATTCTGCAAAGTTACTTCCTCACCTTTAGGAATTGTTCACAGGTGGTCCAGGACTTGCCTCTGTATCTGAGTATCTGGAAATGTATATTGTACACAGTGTTCTCTGTTTCGGCTTTCTGCACCTGTTACTTTTTTTCCTTTGCTGGACCTGTTTGATAACTTATCTACTTTCTCCTTTTCCCCTCCCCCAGTATATTTTATCTCTGCCAGTTTAGTCACTATCATTTGTGTTTGTGTGTCTCTTTTTGTAGCTATCTGCATTTTTAAAGAACTAGTTGATCCATAGCGTTGCACATGGGCAGTCAAGACTAGTTTGAATTTTCAGGTGAATCAGCATTAGAGGTTGGGCAATAATGGACCCAGTGCGGGGGAATGTGAAGATGAGGAGGTAAGGGGGAAGGGGAGTTGAAAAAGAGGGAAGGTGGCAGGGGAGTGAGGCAGATAGGATGGGGAAGGGGAGTGTGGAAGGACTGGGGCACAGGGAGAGGAGGAAGAAGACAGTGGAAGAAGAGGAGAGGGGTCGAGGAAGGGAATGGGGAGGTGATACAGGAGAGGGGAAGAGAAAGGAGAGGGGAGGGGGAGGAATGGAGTGCTGAGGAAGGGAAATTGAGATGTGTGATAAAAGAGGGATTGAGATATGAAACGGCCAGCTTTTGGGGAGGAGAAATACAGCCAGTGGGGGGGAGGGGTTTGCTGTGGGTGGGAAATGCAATTGAGGGGTTCACTGTAATAGGAGAAATTAAGCGTAGTAGGGGTAGCCTGTGAGGAGGAACAGCAGCCAGTGGATTGTGGTGTGGCGGGGTGGGGGTGGGGGGATTGGCAAGCGGTGGGTTGGAACAGGAAATGCAAACAGCAGGGATGGGTGGTGGAGGAGCGATCAAAATCTAGTTAATTGGTGGGGGGGGGGTCCAAACATTACTTTAGAATTTGCATTAAGACTGACCGACTGGAAATCATGTGGTCCTTCTAAAGTAATAATGTATATAAATGGAGTGAAATATGTTCTATCTTGCAGCTTTGAAAGTACAGTCAGTGTTATTTATTAATATTTTCCCTTGAAGAACATGTGGCTTACAGGTAGTTCACTATTAGAAAACAGATAATGAAGCAAAATATATTCTGAGAGAGCTTTCTTAATAATTAATTTACTTATAATTTTATTACTGTGGAGGATTACCTGTCTGGAAGTACATTTTTTATTTTATGAATGTAGAAAGAAGGGATTCCACGTGATCAATTTCATTTCAGATGGGTAAGCCAGTCCCAAGTAAAAAGACAGTGAAAATATCTCATCAGATGAAACTTCAACCCATCGGAGCAGAGTTCTAGGTGAACCCTGAGGAACAGCGTAATCGTTACACCACATGAGGGGATGTATCCATATGTGTGTATTTAAAAGTAAGAATTTTATATCACATGAAGACATTGGTTCAAATCATCAGGGAGAGTATGAATTTGTGTAGGATGAAGTTAAGGTTATAGGCTAGACATTGAGGCATGTATTGAGGTCTTTGTTTTGTAGGTATCACTCAAACCTTGAGCCCTGGGATTTCTCCCCTATCGGTAGACAATGGGCAGTGTTTAGTGGCTGCAATATGACCTCTGGTACAGTTAGGCTTGAGGTTGGAATTCAGAATTTTGTTTTCAAACTGCTCCCAGGTCTTAATTGAAGATTCTTTCTCTGACTTTGAGTATCAATATTCCTTTTTCTTTTTGGTGTGATCAAGATTCTTAAGGTTTACCCCTGGTGTCTGAATGGTGTTGGTCAAATGAAGCCATATTGCCCCAAGGATAATCTTCAGCATTTATTGTGCAGACTGTTAACTTTTTGAAACTTGGAAACAAAATTGGTGACATGAATGTAATGAAGCCACATAAAGGTCATGGCTATCAGTAGCTGGATCAGTATCAGAACAACAAAACTAGAAACCCACTGAAAGTGTTAACTGAAGACAGCGGATTGACATAGGAACAGCATCATTTTGAAAAACCATAAAATACTCCTAAGCAAAGGTTTGGCAATATGTACCAAAGCCAAAGGAACAAACTACTTTTAATCTTTCAAAAAAGATAGTGGAGGAAAAACAAAACTCTTGCACATGAAGCTACTACATTCAAAAAAAGATAGAGGTGCATGTCAATGGAACTCACAGAAACAGACTTCAACGTAATTTGACATTAATCTAGTTTGCCGGCAAAAGACTGTTTAAATGGAACCTGCAGACAGGCCTCCCTGTGGATTGCTCCTTGCCCAGTTTGTTGATTATTTCAACAGTTAAAATGTTGACAGTTCTGGAAAATACACTTTATGAATCTATTCTCGTCCTTTCCCAATTTGGGCAATTTCTAGTGAAAATCCTGAAAGACAGCTGATTAAAATTTTTCAGTTTTTGTCAGCTTTTTTTCCACAGTGCAACTATAAGAGATGCAGACCTTTAGACCACCCCACGCCTTTCATCAGCAAGAACCATTGTGTTCTCAAACTTATGAACTAAGATAAAGGTTTCATTGTACAACTGGGTCAGTTCACTTGTTATGAACTCAACAGTCCTTTTTAACATGAATACCAGAATAGTCTCTATTCAGAATATTTCTGGTTGCTTTTATTACCCAAAAATCTGAAAGGCTGTATTGTTCTCTAGTTTTATTCATGTGAAAAATATATGTAAAATTCTTCTGCCTTGAGCCTGATTAAGAAAAATTTTCTAAAAACAGTAAACAGCCTTGAAATATAGTGTTAAGTAGAGTTCAGCTTTGAACCTTAGGCTTCAGTTTGCTAAAATGGATACTTGAGTTTCTGATGATTTGAACTTCGTTATTCAAACGCCAAGCCAATTGAGAAAAACAAAGTTCAGATTACATTTGTTTACAGACCGTCTGAACTGCACCCAAAGACAAATTTCAAGTTCCCTAGTGTCCTGGTTCCTCCAATTTTTCACTGTCATTTGCTTTTCAGTGCTTCGAAAGGTACTCATACCAATTTAACAAGAATATTTAATGTCATTCTGCAAGCTGCAAAGCATAATATGTAAACATAGAAAGGTCTAGTTTTTCATCTTGGCAAGTTACCGAAGATTTTACCAGGACTGGCTCTGTTGGTTAACTCACTACCACACAAATTCTTGACCTTTTGTGATTGTGCCAGCCAACAAAATAAACTTTACCAATATGTGTGAGGTTCACACATAGTCACAGTTATTTGTTCCATCCATAAGTGAAGAACAGTGGGCTATCTGTTTTAGCAAGGGGAAAGTGTGCATTTTCTGATTTTTTTTTGACAAAACTCAAGGCAGGAATCCTGAATGCTGATTACAGGGTTCTGTTTTCACATACTGCTTGAGCATGGGACAGGGGATGTACATCACATTGGGAACAAATATCAGTTTCTAACCAATCTTACATCTGCTGCCAGTACACATTGTGAGGACTATAATCCTTTTCCAACATAGCTCTCTACTACCAGAGTTGAAAAAAAGAGAAACTAGTAACTTGATCTGACCATTATTGTCAGATGAAAAATCAGAATCTCTCAATTACCTTCAATGTGAAAAGTAGCTCAATATGTTAATAAATTTGAAATAAAATCAAATGATGCTGGCAATACCTAGCAGATAAATCAATTCCAGCATTCTCTGTTTTTAGTTGATATTTCTAACATTTTGAGATTTTATATATCTATACTATAAGGTTTCTGACAAAGGGTCTACACCTGAAATATCAATTCCTCTGTTCTCTCCACAGATGTCGCCTGACCTGCTGAGTGTTTGTACCATTTTCTGATCTTGTTTAAAGTTTCTCATGTTCTCTACCTGGCACTTCACATTACTATCTTCCACAATTAAAATGCTTCACCATTCAAGTGTGGTGTCTTGGCAAAAAAGAAAGTTCGCAATAGTTTTGCAGATACACTTTTACTACCAGATAACTCACAGAGGTAAAGAGGAATTTACATTCCCTCGAAGGTGAAATTTCCAAACCAAACAATTGTTATTTAAACAGTGGTGTTCCATTCACTCAAATTTTTCAACGCATTTCAAAATGGTTTGCTTTCTGTCTCTTTAAGATACAGGAAAAAGAAGAGCAAAGGTCACATAAACAGGCATCGTCAGTTCAGCCACCAACAGGACCTGAGGAAAACATAAAGATCATTAAACTTCTTTGACACAAATAGAATGATAAAAACAAGACTTTATAAGAGAACACAAAAGCTGCTTTTACATTGCGACCTAAGTTTTGTAATGTGCAGCCAATCTTCCTGAAAACAGGCTGCATTGTGAGGGCCCAATATTCCATGCATGCAGAGGCTGGTCGTGACATTTTGGCCAGATGTTGTGGACTTTGTATGTCATAACACAACAATGGAAAAGGACAAAGATAGAACAGGAGTTAAAGTTCTCAAATGGGGGAAGGCCAATTTTACTAAGCCAAGAAGTGATTTAGCAAAAGTTGACTGGAAACAGCTACTTGACTGTCAGAGCAGTGGAGGGATTCAAGGAGTGCAGAGTAAACATGTTCCCACAAAGAAAAAGGGTGGAGCTGCCAAATCTAGAGCCCGCTGGATGTCAAGGAGTAAACAGGGTAAGATAATGCAGAAAAGGAAAGCTTATGTCAGACACCGAGAACTAAATACTACAGAAAGTCTAGAGGAGTATAAAAAGTGCAGGGGTGAAATTAAAAAGGAAATTAGGAAAGCAAAGAGAGGGCATGAAAAAATATTAGCAAGTAAAATCAAGGAAAACCCAAAGATGTTGTATAAATACATTAAGAGCAAGAGGATAACTAAGGAAAGAGTGGGGCCGAAAAGAGACCAAAAAGGTAACCTATGTGGGGAGGCGGAAGATGTATAGTTCTTAATGAATACTTTGCGTCTGTCTTCACAAAAGAGAGGGATGATGCAGACGTAGTTAAGGAGGAGGAGTGTGAAATATTGGATGGGATAAACATAGTGAGAGTGGAAGTATTAAGAGGATTAGCATCTTTGAAAGTAGATAAATCACCAGGGCCGGATGAACTGTATCCTAGACTGTTAAAAGAAGCAAGGGAGGAAATGGCGGAGGCTCTGACCTTCATTTTCCAATCCTCACTGGATCCAGTAATTGTGCCGGAGGATTGGAGGACTGCTAACTTTGTACCATTGTTTAAAAAGGGACTGAGGGATAGCCCGAGTAATTACAGGCCAGTCAGTCTAACCTCAGTGGTGGGCAAATTATTGGAATCAATTCTGAGGGACAAGATAAACAATCACTTAGAAAGGCATGGAGTAATCAAGGACAGTCAGCATGGATTTGTTAAGGGAAGGTCGCGTCTGACTAACTTGATGGAATTTTTTGAGGAGGTAACAAGGAGTGTCAATGAGGGAGTGCATTTGATGTAGTCTACATGGATTTTAGCAAGGCTTTTGATAAGATCACACATGGCAAACTGGTCAAAAAAGTACAAGCCCATGGGATCCAAGGGAGAGTGGCATGTTGGATCCAAAATTGGCTCAGTGGCAGGAAGCAAAGGGTAATGGTCGACGGGTGTTTTTGTGACTGGAAGGCTGTTTCCAGTGGGGTTCCGCAGGGCTCAGTATTAGGTCCCTTGCTTTTTATGATATATATTAATGATTTGGACTTAAATGTAGGGGGCATGATTAAGAAGTTTGCAGGTGATACAAAAATTCGCCGTGTGGTTGATAGTGAGGAGGAAAGCTGTAGACTGCAGGAAGATATCAGTGGACTGGTCAGATGGGTAGAAAAGTGGCAAATTGAAGTCAATGGGAATCAGGGGAAAACTCTCCAGTGGCTGGAGTCATATCTAGCGCAAAGGAAGATGGTAGTGGTTGTTGGAGGCCAATCATCTCAGCCCCAGGACATTGCTGCAGGAGTTCCTCAAGGCAGTGTCCTAGGCCCAACCATCTTCAGCTGCTTCATCAATGACCTTCCCTCCATCATAAGGTCAGAAATGGGGATGTTCGCTGATGATTGCACAGTGTTCAGTTCCATTCGCAACCCCTCAAATAATGAAGCAGTCCGAGCCCGCATGCAGCAAGACCTGGATAACATCCAGGCTTGGGCTCATAAGTGGCAAGTAACATTCGTGCCAGACAAGTGCCAGGCAATGACCATCTCCAACAAGAGAGAGTCTAACCACCTCCCCTTGACATTCAACGGCATTACCATCGCCGAATCCCCCACCATCAACATCCTGGGGGTCACCATTGACCAGAAACTGAACTGGACCAGCCATATAAATACTGTGGCTACGAAAGCAGGTCAGAGGCTGGGTATTCTGCAGTGAGTGACTCACCTCCTGACTCCCCAAAGCCTCTCCACCGTCTACAAGGCACAAGTCAGGAGTGTGATGGAATACTCTCCACTTGCTTGGATGAGTGCAGCTCCAACAACACTCAAGAACATCGACACCATCCAAGATAAAGCAGCCCGCTTGATTGGCACCCCATCCACCACCCTAGACATTCACTCCCTTCACCACCGGCGCACTGTGGCTGCAGTGTGTACCATCCACAGGATGCACTGCAGCAACTCGCCAAGGCTTCTTCAACAGCACCTCCCAAACCCGCGACCTCTACCACCTAGAAGGACAAGGGCAGCAGGCGCATGGGAACAACACCACCTGCACGTTCCCCTCCAAGTCACACACCATCCCGACTTGGAAATATATCACCGTTCCTTCATCGTCGCTGGGTCAAAATCCTGGAACTCCCTACCTACCAGCACTGTGGGAGAACCGTCACCACCCGGACTGCAGCGGTTCAAGAAGACGGCTCTCCACCACCTTCTCAAGGACAATTAGGGATGGGCAATAAATGCCGGCCTCGCCAGCGACGCCCACATCCCATGAACGAATAAAAAAAAATGGAATTCAATCCGGAGAAGTGTGAGGTAATGCATTTGGGGAGGGCAAACAAGGCAAGGGAGTACACAATAAATGTAAGGATATTGAAAGGTGTGGAGGAAGTGAGGGACCTTGGAGTGCATGTCCACAGATCCCTGAAGGTAGCAGGACAGGTAGATAAGATGGTTAAGAAGGCATATGGAATACTTTCCTTTATTAGCTGAGGCATAGAATAGAAGAGCAGGGAGGTTATGCTGAAACTGTATAAAACACTGGTTAGGCCACAGCTTGAGTACTGTGTACAGTTCTGGTCACCACATCACAGGAAGAATGTAATTGCAATAGAGAGGGTACAGAGGAGATTTACAAGGATGTTGCCAGGACTGGAGAATTTTAGCTATGAGGAAAGATTGGATAGGCTGGGGTTGTTCTCTTTGGAACAGAGGAGGTTGAGGGGAGATTTAATTGAGGTGTACAAAATTATGAGAGGCCGAGATAGAGTGGATTGGAAGGACCTATTTCCCTTAGTAAAGAAGTCAATAAGCAGGGGGCATAGATTTAGTGATTGGTCGAAGGATTAGAGGGGAGTTGAGGAAAATATTTATCATCCAGATGGTGGTGGGGGTCTGGAACTCACTGCCTGAAAGGGTGGTAGAGGCAAAAACCTCAACTCATTTAAAAAGTACCTGGATGTGCACCTGAAGTGACATGACCTACAAGGCTACACATCAAGTGCTGGAAAGTGGGATTAGGCTGGGTGGCTCATTTTCAGCGGGCGTGGACACCATGAGCCAAATGGCCTCCTTCTGTGCCGTAAATTTTCTATGATTCTCTGATAACATCATGATGTCACCACCGAAACATGCTACTGCTGCATTTATTGGCCCCATTAAGATCGGCAGCAGCCAGGAATACTCAGTGAACAAGAGATCTTCCTTGCCACTGGTTAAAAACATTGTCAGGTTTACGTCTGCTACGGTGGTCTATACTGTAGGAGTGGATGGTCGAAGAACAACATAAAAACAGTGTCAGACTTTCCATAAATCACACATAGAGCAATACTCTGTATTCAGTAAATTAAAAAAATTAACATTTCAATTTAACATTTATTGTTGTTGCTATACCTGGTTTCACCATCATCATTTACAATGCCCCCTAGCGGACAATAATATTATAACTAAATTGGCAATGACTGCATCCATTGTACCACATAATGGAATATTAGTTTGTTGATTGTCAATGATTATGTTTAACTTTTTTGAATGAATGGTTACAGCACAGAAGGGGGCCATTTGGCCTGTTGAGTCCATGCTGGCTCTCTGCAAGAGCAATCCAGCTAGTCCCACTCCCCCGCCCTATCCCGTAACCCTGCAAATTTTTCCCCTTCAAGTACTTGTCCAATTCCCTTTTGAAAGCCATGATTGAATCTGCCTCCACCACCCCTCAGGCAATGCATTCCAGAACATATCCACTCACTGTGTAAAAAAGTTTTTTCTCATGTCACCTTTGGTTTTTTTTGCCAATCACCTTAAATCTATGTCCTCTGGTTCTCAACCCTTCCGTCAATGGCAACAGTTTCTCTCTATCTACTCTGTCCAGACCCTTCATGATTTTGAATACCTCTATCAAATCTCTTCTCAACCTTCTCTGCTCTATGGAGAACAACCCCAGTTTCTCCGGTCTATCTACGTAACTGAAGTCCCTCATCCCTGGAATCATTCCAGTAAATCTCTTCTGCACCCTCTCTAAAGGCCTTCACATCCTTCCTAAAGAGCGGTGCCCAGAACTGGACACAATACTCCAGTTGTGGCTGAACTAGTGTTTTATAAAGATTCATCATAACCTCTTTGCTTTTGTACTCTATGCCTCTAACCTCCAAGATCCCATATGCTTTCTCAACCGCTTTCTCAACCTGCCCTGCTACCTTCAATGATTTGTGCACATATACCCCCAGATCTCTCTGTTCCTGCACCCTTTTAGAATTGTACCCTTTGGTTTATATTGCCTCTCCTCGTTCATCCTACCGATATGAAGCACTTCACACTTTTCTGCGTTAAATTTCATCTGCCATGTGTCTGACCATTCCACCAGCTTGTCTATGTCCTCTTGAAGTCCATCACTATCCTCCTCACTGTTCACTGCCCGTCCAAGTTTTGTGTCATCTGCAAATTTGGAAATTGTGCCCTGTACACCCGAGTCCAAGTCATTAACATATATCAAAAAAAAGCAATGGTCCTCGTACCGACCCCTGGGGAACACCACTATATACCTCCCTCCAGTCTGAAAAACAACCATTCACCACTACTCTCTGTTTAGTATTACTTAGCCAATTTCGTATCCATGCTGCCATTGCCCCCTTTATTCCATGGGCCTCAGCTTTGATGACAAGCCTATTATGCGGCATTTTATCAAACGCCTTTTGGAAGTCCATATACACCACATCAACCACATTGCCCTCATCGACCCTCTCTGTTACCTCATCAAAAAACTCAATCAAGCTGATTAAACACGATTTGCCTTTAACAAATCCGTGCTGGCTTTCCTTTATTGATCCACACTTGTCCAAGTGACTGTTAATTTTGTCCCGGATTATTGTTTCTAAAAGTTTCCCCATTACCGAGGTTAAACTGACTGACCCACAGTTGCTGGGTTTATCCTTACACCCTGTTTTGAACAAGGGTGTAACATTTGCAATTCTCCAGTCCTCCGGCACCACCCCTGTATCTAAGGATGATTGGAAGATTATGGCCAGTACCTCCGCAATTTCCACCCTTGCTTCCCTCAGCAACCTAGGATGCATCCCATCCTAACCAGGTGACTTATCTACTTTAAGTGCAGCTAGCCTTTCTAGTACCTCCTCTTTATCAATTTTTAGCCCATCCAGTATCTCAACTACATCTTCGCTTACTGTGATTTTGGCAGCATCTTCTTCCTTGGTAAAGACAGATGCAAAGTACTCAATTAGTACCTCAGCCATGCCCTCTGTCTCCATGCGTAGATCTCCTTTTTGATCCCTAATCGGTCTCAACCTTCCCCTTACTACCCATTTACTGCCACCCCCCACTCCTCCTTTCTTTCCTTCCCTATCTTTCCTGAACACTTTTTTATCAAGGAATATTTAGTACCCAATCCTGCCCTTTTTTGAGCCAGGTCTCCGTTATCACCACAGTATCATATTCCCATGTGGCTAATTGCACTTGCAGCTCACCAACTTTGTTTATTACGCTTCATGCATTTACATACATGCACTGTAAACCTACCTTAGTCGTTCTTGTATTCTCTCTTAGTCTGATCCCATCTAATACCGTACTATTTCTTACTCGAGTGCTGTCTGTCTCTCCCAATCCTTTGTGCACTTTGTTTCTCCTTTCCAATGCTACATCCTGGTACCCATCCCCCTGCCAAATTAGTTTAAACCCTCTCTCACAGAACTAGCGAACCTTCCCGCAAGGACATTGGTCCCAGCTCTGTTGAGGTGCAACCCATCTGGCCTGTACAGGTCCTACTTCCCCCAGAACTTGTCGCAATGCCCCAAGAATCTAAAGCCCTCCCTCCTGCACCATCTCTCCAGCCATGCATTCATCTGCCCTATCCTCCTATTTCTATACTCACTAGCGCATGGCACCGGGAGCAATCTGGAAATTACTACCTTTGAGGTCCTGCTTCTTACTCTCTTTCCTAACTCCCTAAACTCTTCCTGCAGGACCTTATCCCTCTTTCTACCTATGTCGATATGGATCATGACCTCTGGCTGTTCACCCTCCCCTTTCAGAATGTTATGCAGCCGCTCAGTGACATCCTTGACCCTGGCATCAGGGAGGCAACATACCATCCTGGAATTATGTCTGCAGCCTGTCTGTTCCCCTAACTATTGAATCCCCTATCACTATTGCTCTCCTGCCCTTTCCCCTCCCCCTCTGTACAGCTGCGCCACCCATGGTGCTGTGGGACTTGGCTCTGGCTGCACTCCTCAGAGGAACCCTCTCCCTCACCAGAACTTCTACAATTATCGGTAGGATAAAAAAAACCTGTGGGAAATCATTGTTTAAGGCACTGAAATAATAACTTACCTGACTTTGGCAGGACTTTTTGGTAACACCAAATTTCTGGCACAGATGACCAGTACTAAAGACTTGCCATTGTTCATCTACCATTGTCTGCACTTGAATCTCATATTTCACTTCACGTTCGTGTCGTAAGCTGAAAGCATTGCGTTCAGTAATTCCAAAAGGTATACTTGAGTCTGTATGATTTAGTCTCTGGAAATATCAATGAATTTATTTATTTAATATAAGTGAAACCAGAAGGAATTTCTTGCATCTGTGAGGGTTCAGTGAATTTTATTCTCTGAATTTCTAACTGACATGAAAATGCTCAATTAAATGAAGCTAGAACATATTGAAACAGAAGAATACATATATTATTCACCAATTTGTGTAATAAATGCAAATATTGGGCATACCTAACAGTCAATACAGTGCATTAACGGCTCTAATTGTAAAAGCATTTGGCTCGATCTTTTTGTGTGTTAATTTAATAATTACATACAATACTGGCCACTAATATTTTTCTCTCTCTCTATATTGTTTTATTTTTGCAAAAATCAACTGCCTGTCCTTGACTTTGCAGATTTTATTCTTCTGTGAACTGCAAGCATCTTTGCCAAAATAATAGTCAGTAAGGAAAGCCAAAAGTCTCTAGTAACTAGAACAAGTTGATATTACTTCCAGGCCAGTGCAGTCCAACATGCACGCACTCAGGAAAGTACACAATGGTCAAATAAGGGCCTAAACTGTTGCCAGGGTCTAAAAATTAAGATATAAACTTCCCTGCTTCACTTCAATGTACAAATTATGTATGCTAACAGGACCAAATTGAACTTAAGTGTGACGTCTGTTACAGCTAAATGGATTCAGCCACCTGAGCATGACAGAGGAGCAGTGCATCTGAAGGCTCAGACCCACCAGGAAAGCTTTGATGGAGGAGTACTAACTATCCATGAAGAATGCCATAGGGGACATCACGTGTCAGTCACTTTGTTTATCTGCCTTTCTTTCTTGCACAGTGAACGATATGTTTAAAGTAAATTAATTTTATTAAGTTTTTTTAGCACTTGTGATGAATGTATTTAACTGCTGTGATTGCCCCTTGTGTCGGGAATGTCTCCATGTTGCTTGTTGATGTGTACGATACTAAGGGCTGCGGGTTGGCAGCGGGGGGGTCGACTGGGCGCATGGGTAACGCGCCCAGTGAAATCGGGGTGCTCCGCACGCGATCGCAGCTTGATTGAAGGTACCTACCTTTGCTTCCAGGTTTCGCGCTGGAAAGCTGCGCAGCGGGCGGACTGCGCATGCGCAGCATAGGCTGTCAGCCGGAGGAGCCCTATTTAAAGGAGCAGTCCTCCACTGACTGATGCTGCAGAAAATCGGAAAAATTACAGCATGGAGCAGCCCAGGGGGAAGGCTGCTCCCAGGTTTAATGATGCCTTACTCCAGGTATTATTGGATGGGGTGAGGAGGAGGGGGAGGACAGAGATCTTCTCCCCGGCGGGCAGAAGTGGCCTGCCTCTGCCACCAAGAAGGCGTGGCTCGAGGTGGCAGAGGAGGTCACCTGCACCACTAACATATCGCGCACCTGCATACAGTGCAGGAGGCGCTTCAATGACCTAAGTAGGTCAGCCAAAGTGAGTACACTTACTCATTCCCCTGCACTCCGTCTGCCACATCACCGCCCCCACCCCACATCTCCTTCTGCACAGCCAACACTATTCTATCACATCACTCCTCACACCCACTCAAAGCTCATCCTCATGTTACCTGCACTTACTCACCTCGCCAGTACTCATCCCGCCACTACCACTCAACCCAATCCTCATACAATCTCATGGCTCTATCTCATACTCACCCTCTCATGCATCTCTTTCACGGTCAGCCTCACTCAACCTGCCACTACTTGTGCTGCAGCCACAGGGCATGCATCACATATGTGCAGTAGGAAGTGTAAGGCAAACGTGTCGTGAGCATGAAGGAGATGCTCAAGGGTGTTTGAGGGTTTGTCATGGTTTTTACTTATATTTAATTTCTGATCAACTCACACAACATATTATATTGTCACCACTACTGCCACGTCTTTGCGAATCTTGTCTGGTTTGTGCAATAATGTCCTTTCCTGATAATCACTATGAAGACCCACAACTGATACCACCCATTGTGTCACTGCAGAGTGGGTGTAGGTGTATTTGCAGGGCTCTTCTGTGCAGATGACTGAGAGACGTCAGCGATGTTCCTGGTGGCACCCTGGAAGGATGCGAAAGAGAAGTTGTTGAGGGCAGTAGTGACTTTGACAGCGACGGGTAAGAAGATGGTGCTCGGGCCAGCCGGGAGCAGCTCGGCATGAATGAGGCTGCAGATGTCCACGACTATATGTCGAGTGACTCTGAGCCTCCATGTGCACTGCTGCTCAGAGAGGTCCAGGAAGCTGAGCCTCGGTCTGTAGACCCTGTGGCGAGGGTAGTGCCTTCTGCGATGCATCTCTCTCTGCACTGTGTTGTGGAGCTCCACGTGTCAGAGGTGGACGGAGTGGCCGGCGAGGCTGGTGATGCTGTTCGTCCTCTGAGGAGATCATGACTGCAGCTACAGCGGCCCCCATCCAGAAGATGTACGTTTGAGGGGGTCCGCAAGGTAGGTAAATGTGTCTGGACACCGGGGTAAGAGTGCAAGTTTGTGAATTTTGTTAGGAGGAGGGTGGTGGAGGCCAAACTTTGTCCAAAGTGACAGAGTGGCCTCCTGCTATGAGCGAGGGTCTCCCCCCCCGACCTGTCAAATGGACCTTTGCAGCTGCCACAGGCTGATGGCTGCAACACGTCCATTTGAACTGGGAGTGTTTCCTCCAGTACGGGAAACAGTCCCAGTTGACTTGAAAATCCCACCCCTCCTAAAATATCATGTTAACCAGGTCTGTAAACGACCTGAAGTACCTAAATAATTACCTTAAGTGGCATCCTGCCGGCTTTAATTGCCGGCAGGAGTCCCACATGCGGGGGCTGCGCGCGCATGTCAGCGCGTCACTGGGGAACCCGGAAGTCGGCGGGTTGGAGCCGGGCTCCAGACCTGCCCCGAGAATCCCCGATTTTTGCAGCCCCTCGCCACGAATGCACCCGCTTGGGGGTGCAAATGTCGAGCCTTAAGTCTCCCTTAGCCATAAGACCATAAGAGATAGGAGCAGGAGTAGGCCATTCGGCCCCTCGAGCCTGCTCCACCATTTAATGAGATCATGGCTGATCTGATTTTTACCTCAACTCCACTTTCCCGCCCTTTCCCCATATCCTTTGACTCCCTTGCTGATCAAAAATTTGTCTAACTCAGCCTTGAATGTATTCAATAACTCAGCCTCCACAGCTTTTTGGGGTAAAGAATTCCAAAGATTCATGACCCTCTGGGAGAAGAAATTCCTCCTCATTTCTGTCTTAAATGGGCGACCCCTTATTCTGAGACTATGCCCCCTAGTTTTGGATTCTCCCCTGAGAGATAACATCTTCAGCATCCTACCCCATCGAGTCCCCTCGGAATCTTGTATGTTTCAATAAGATCTCCTTTCATTCTTCTAAACTCCAATGAGTATAGACCCAACCTGTTCAATCTTTCCTCATAAGACAACCCTTCCATACCCAGAATCAATCTAGTGAACCTTCTCTGAACTGCCTCCAATGCAAGTATGTCCTTCCTTAAATAAGGGCACCAGAACTGTACGCAGTACTCCAGGTGTGGTCTCACCAGCACCCTGTACAGTTGTAGCATGACTTCCCTGCTTTTATACTCCATCCCCCTAGAAATAAAGGCCAATATTCCGATTGCCTTCCGGATTACCTGCTGCACCTGTATGTTGACTTTTTGTGTTTCATGTACGAGGACACCCAGATCCCTCTGTACCGCAGCATTTTGTAGTATTTCTCCATTCAAATAATATTTTGCTTTTTTATTTTTCCTCTCAAAGTGGATGACTAAGGAGTAGTAGTACTGGTGGGTAGTTGAAAAGCCTTCTGATGATCTGCACGGGATACAGAAGCTCTGTAACCTGTAACAGCGATTAATCCTGTTAGATCTGCATCAGTGCCCAGTGTCTCCTTTTCACTATGGGCTCATTGTTTTCAATGGTGGACCTCACTGTCATTTGTGCAGAGCTGCATGATAACACAGAATTTGTGCTGACATGGGTGCCTGCTGGCTGCTTATGTGCCGCACAATGTCATTGCTCAATTACACACTGCAGTGAAGACAACAATGCATCCACCCTAATTATACCATCTTTCATTGGTCACGTGTATGGAGGCAAGTGACTCTTCAACATGGGTCTGGTGTTGCATCATCCTCCATTGAAAAGCAGGCCCAGTCAGATGCTGTTGAAATTCAGGAGGGGTACTCAGCATGCTGGATCTCGCCCTGCCTGCCCAAGCTGAATCCTTATCGACTCCTGATGGGGCACTTAGCAACTCACAGGTACTCCTGACTCACCAGTTTTCGGTGACTCACCCTGTGGTTCTTCCTCAACTTGACTATGATCTTCGCTTGCAGTGCGTGTATCTGTGCAAGTGATTGTTTCAAGTTGGAGAGAAGATGATTGATATTTAGGTTAGCAGTGTTCAGGTGTCCCTTAGGGACCACTAAGTTCTCCTTGCTCTGTAAAGAAAGCAGATGGTACATTGAATATGTGAACACACTTATCCATTTGGGTACTGAAGTGTCATTATATACAGTTCTGTGCACTTTTGCACAATCAGTGTGTATGAACAAATTGATGTAACATATCTTGCAAATCAAATATCAGATGATTACATACCAGTACTTCCATGCATCTTTCAAATCTCCATAATTCAAATGTCTTGTAGATTGTCCAAATAATTCAACTATTCTTCTCTCGTACATATTGAGTTATATGATCCACCATTTGTTGAGCGTTACGGGCCTGGTTATATGCCAGCTTTGCCTTTAAGCATAAGAGTTGTGGGGATTGAGACAGGATTATTTGGACCATGGAAACTCCTTCATGTAGTACATTCTCTTCCCCATCACAACATATATAACTTTTTCACTTCGACAACCTTACTTGCCATCTCCTTATCAACATTTCTCCATCAATGTTGTATTTTTACATGTTTGTCTTTAACCCTGCTGTTTTCCTTCATGTCCATATGTTGTTTGTGCTCCTACCTTATGCCTTATGTGTGCCCACTTTTTTTTAAGTTGCACAATTTCTTCCAGACCTCCTGCTGAATTCTCCAAATTGACAGGGAGTTCATTCTTTCAGTATCAAATTGCCATGCTAAGTTGCCTCCTTTGCATGTTTCGAGTGAGGGCTGCCCTCACCCAAATCTGTTTATGGTGGTTCATTACATTGGTTACCAGTGCGTCCAGGGCCTGGTCCGAAAAAACTTGAACACTGACAAACTTTGCCACATGTTCGGTCTGTTAACTGCTTGAGAAGCATTAAAGATCATATTACAGATACATTGTGATTGGCTATTATTTTTCATTACTACTAATAAAATTACATTCTCCAAAAACAATCACTACAAAGCTATGCAATTCTGTGATTTTATTAAGAGATCATAAACTGCAAAGAAAAGTGGACATTTTTCCTCTTGTGTTTTTTTCAAACAGAGGAAATTATAGGCCAACATGGCACTGCTTTATTTCTGCAATGAGATGCAGAGGTAGGACAGCCAAAGAAAAGCAGGGAAGAACCAGTAATCATAATCCAAAATATGCACTGAAAGTTCATGCTAGGTTAGTAAATTATATTCTTGAGTTTTGTTATCTCTACATTGAAATAACTTGGCACAACCATATCAAAATTAATGTTTGGCTAACCTTGATACTAAAAAGCAACTAGAATTAGGACCTCTTACAAATTCAATTTGCTAATTTTGTTCTGTACAGGCAGGGTTAACTATGCATAATATTTGTCTGTTTGCTTAGGAAGTGCATTCAATTTTTCCTGCAGTTGCTTCCGAAGGAAGTTTTGTGCTGTTTTGAAGGTAACATTGGGCAAGCTGCCACTGTTACTACAGGCCTGATTTGGTCACCTGTGAGAACTTCTTGATTCGTGATTGGTGGGGAGAACTTAAGTTCCAGAACCACATCTGGAGAGAAGCTTAAGAAACCATTGTTACTTCTTCCAGTAAGATGGCAGATTGTGTCCTTTAAGGACTTAGTAAAATTCCTAAGACCCTGTTAGTTAACTGTTCCATGCCTGAATGCTGAAAATCTATTTTTGTCTAGATGTCTACTTCAACTTCGCACATCACATTGATTAGTGGCAAACTCTTCATTCAATTCTTGATATTTTAGGGCAAGTGTCTCCTTTCATAGAATTAATTACCCATGAGAATTTGGAGCACTGTGAGTGGGCAGATGATGTTTTTTTTAAAGTCCATGGTCCTGTTCCAGTGTCCAGGCGCTTTTAACTTCTGAGGGTACATCTTACAAGCCTCCATGCTAGGAGCAGAGTCTCACTGGGGGCCACAATCTCTTGTAAGTTTGTACACTAGGGGTGAAGCAATGCTTCAATTTGCAGCAAAGACTTTTGTGGCTGTAGGGGAGGTTACCTGGCAAAGCCTCAGTAGAAGCTCAAAATTATTCACTTAGAGCCTATCAGTATTTTACTTCAGAGGACTTTGCCCTGGTACTGACTTCACCCATATAAAATGGGTATACCAAGAAATTTGTGACTTGATTTATTCCAACTGCTTCCATAAATGGAAATAGTTGTTGCATGACTGCTGTTCAAAGTTTCAATTTTTTTTAGGCTTTGCGAATAGCTCTTGCTGCTGGAGGAGGTTACAGAAATAGGGAGGGGCGAGGCCATGGAGGGATTTGAAAACAAGGAATGGAATTTTAAAATCAAGGTATTGCCTCATCGGGAGCTAATGAAGGTCAGTGTCCACAGGGGTGATGGTTGAACAGGACTTGGTGCGAGTTAGGATACCGGCAGCAGAGTTTTGGATGAGCTCAAGTGTACAGAGGGCAGAAGATGGAAGGAGAGCATTGGAATAGTCCAGTCTGAAGGTAACAAAAGCATGGATAAGGGTTTCATCGAGTTACATCAAGTCTACAGCATAGAAACAGGCCTTTTGGCCCAACTGGTCTTTGGATGAGCTCAAGTTTACAGAGGGTGCAACTTGGGAGACTGGCCAGGAGAGCATTGGAATGGTCGAGTCTAGAGGTAACAAAGGCATGGTAACAAAGCAATGAAGGTTATCAAAATATTATGCTTTTATGCTTCTGGATCCCTCTAAGCTGTCAGAGGCGACATCTACCAGATCAGCCAATCTGTAGTGCAGTTTGGAGTCTTTACTTGAGAGTGGCTTCACGTATTAAGCAAGTAACAAATGCTATGTTTGCAAGGAGCAACATCTTCATCACTGTCTTTGTAGAGAGAGGCAATAGCTGGACAGGCACAAAACTTTTACCAGCTGGCAGGGTTTTTTGAGTGCAGAACATCATAATTGGCACTCATGGGGAGTCACAGCTTCTCATATCAACCCAATGGCCAACATTAATAGAAAGAGTTTCCTCTCAATTAATATTCAAGTGGTGTTTGACTATAGTAACATCGTTATGTATGTCAATAGCCATTATCCAGTAAGCAGACAATATTCCTTCATAACATGGAATATTACATTCCCTGTGTTATTTGATGGATGGATAGGAAGATCAGGGCTATCCTCTCCAGGCATGGCAGTTGCTCCCACTGAGAAACCCCTTAGCAGAGAAACGCCTTAGCAGCTGCTTCCTGTTCCTCAGCAACCACCTCCACTTGCAAGACAAGTGCGCCATGCAGCTTTGACACAATGAAACAGTCTATGTACCACCACCACAACCTCCCCTTTAAATGATAAGGTGTAGTCCTTTGAGAGCTGTCATCTCGCTGGCTTTTCTGTCCCCCAGCAAAGTTACTATCTAGGCATGTTTTTGTGCACTGGGAGCCTATTCAAATTAGGGGGAGGTACAAATTTTGCAAAATTAGATGAGACCAAGTCTTTTGAGCTGTTGATATAAACACATACACACAAGCATATGCACATGCAAACACCACAGTCCAGTTTAAACACAATTTTGCTGTCATCTCAAAATTGGGGCTCTGAAGTAGTATTTAAATTCCAGCTCTCTTTTCCTACACAAGGCCTGGAACGTCCTGGAAAGTTTCGGTGTAACGGCGTTGTAATAGCAGAGTTTTACCACTTTCTTCGAGGAAATTTGTGCGTAACCGATTTACGCTGGTTCTACGCTGACACACCGCTGTGTGAGAATTTCCTTGATTGTTTGCGCTGCTTCCGAGATATACCCGACAAAACCCTCTGCCACTCATTTAAAAAGCTCTACCTCTCATGCAAGAGACCAGATTATGCAAGTTTCCTGGATGTGCACAAATAATATGCTGTTTTAGATTTACACCCAAAGATTTAGACACATCATGGCCCAAAGTCACCTGGTATTGGCATAACTGAGATTTCTAGATTT
Organism: Heptranchias perlo; assembly: GCF_035084215.1. Taxonomy (NCBI): domain Eukaryota; kingdom Metazoa; phylum Chordata; class Chondrichthyes; order Hexanchiformes; family Hexanchidae; genus Heptranchias; species Heptranchias perlo. The sequence goes on along the minus strand of NC_090345.1, from coordinate 22,767,588 downwards.
CGATAGCGATTAACTTGGCATTTTTTTTAAAACAAATTCGTATTGGGACCTGCACTATATTTAACCAAAGTGCTGTCAGTCTCTGTGCACCCGAAACTTTTCAGACCTCTGACCTCCCCCCCTCCCCCAGCCCCGCCCCAACGCAGACAGAAGGACGAAGCAGCTAGAATTGCCTTCCCAATGGGCATACCCCGTTCTGCATAATAAAAGAGAGGAAGAAAAGCAACACAGGTAAGAGATTCTGAGAATGAGGCGCTATTACAAAAGACAGCAGCCCGATACAGTTCCCCGATTGGTGGCGCTGCATTTGCGCTTGCTTGACGGTGGTTTTTATGTTCCGAGATAGGCAAATGAGCTCCGCAGGAAATTTGGGCGTAAGATCCCGTCAGCAAGATTGGCATGGAAACCAATATAAATTTCAGGACAATATCTGTGTAAGTGTGATCCAGGAAATTCTTGACCAAGTTGTATCTCTTTACCCGGGTTGTCTCTCCTGGTGCCATAGATTCTCCTTCAAAGTTTCATTGCCAGTTCGTAACAATTCCTCCTCTTTATCAATAAGCATACTTTCCTAAAGCCTCGTTTTGCTTTTTGTACCTTTTACCTATCATTTTTTCTTTTGCACAGGTCTGCTCATGACAATGTTTATTTATAAATGGCACAGGTGGAGAGGAGGACATTAAAGCAAATTTATGCAAGATACTATGCCCAAAATACTAAGTCATGGTTTTAACATTAGAAAACATGGAAAAAGGTCTTTCAGCCTATCGAGCCTGTTTTCTCCACAGAGATACCAGGCATGAGATACTCCCTGCCCCCAAATGCAGTCAAGCAAAACTCCAGAACATTTATCCAGCCTTACAATCCACATTATGGACCTTGGATATTTGCTTTCCAATGACATGACAGTTACATGACCACAGTAGCTCATGTTCAATCAATCATTTCCAACTATACTCATCCACATAACCTTCAATTGCATCCCTTAACAGATATTTATCTAGCTCTTTAAAGGAATGAATTGCTGCAGGATCAACTACTTTTGCTGGGAATGTTCCATTTATCCACTAATCCACCAACCTTGGAGGGTAAATATTCTTCTGCCGCCTGGTCTCACTTGAAGGTGGTTAATTTTGTATTATGTTTGTCTATTTCTATGCTCAGAGACCATGTTATATAGCCTGTTGATATTTACATTATCCATAGCTCTGTGTTTATTAAATACCAATAAAATGACACAGTAAAAATAAAATAAGACATACTGCCAGGAACTTTCCCTTCAGTAGGCTGAATAGTTTTTCCACTGCCATAGTGGTATTTGTAATCTGGGAACAAACACTGCAATGTAACTAAGCAAGTTTCACCCTGGACCAGTGCCAAATTTGGAATTACCACCAGAGATTCTCAAAGGGCATGTTACCAGTGCTTGTGAAAAACAATCATTTTCTATCAACGCGCTGATGAGCAGACACTGGCTTAAACTGTATTTTAGTTATTTGTGGAAAATAGCCACAATGTGAAGAAAGGGGTGGATATGACATTAATCTAATCAACTGTTCATGTCTGTCTGTTGTACCTATCTAAATGCTACATGTTGGACAATCATTCTGAAATGCAATCGTGATGGAAGAAATCTGGTACTACAAGTTACAGTGGAAACATGGCTCCCTTATTATTATATCAGCTTACTTTATTACAACCAGCTGATACGGTAGTTTTACTTCACATTAGAGTCATCTGTTCCTACAGTTTCCATCCTATAATTTTAATGTGAAAATAATAAAGCGACTGCTCTAAAAGGAATACTTTCCATAAAGGGTCTAAATACAATCCAGCAGTTTACAGGCTAAAAAAATGTAATTGTTACCATACCTGCATGAAAAAGCTGTAACTGGACCCTTTCTTTTCTTGAATAGCTTTGAGTTCAAAATAAAATCCACAGTGTGAAATCATTTCTGAATGGTACCATGGCTCCTGTTTACACATAAGAATCAAAACAAGTTGGTACTGAATATAAAAGCACCTGTTATTTCCAACAGCATCAAAGTTACTTAAAGAATAGACAACTTCAGTATGCAACATTACACAAATGGTTCATGTTGTTGCTGTTATCAAGCCACAGCTGCTCACATGATCAAGCCAAATTTCAACCCTTACTTGCGTACATTAAGTTAGGGAACAAAAAGGCTGCCCACTGTTTAAAGTTCCAAAATAACAGCCTGTTTCCAACGTTGGTGGAAAATGTGTCAGGTGTGTGTTTTAATGCTTGATTCCCAACCATAACAAAATTACTCAACAAAGAATTTTTACTTTGAGTCCTCAATTTGTGTGGTACACCAACTAACCCAGAAGATGAGACACTTAATAGTCTAGCGTCTCATATTGCAGTAGTAACACATCTCTGATGTATTAATCTCTCTCAAATAGAACAAGCGTTACTATCGAAGCTGCAATAGGATTAATGGAGTTTTCATTTCAAGGTGTGTTGCTTCAAATTTTCTTTCCATATTCTATGTTTCTGTACCTATGAAGACTGCCTTCAATGCTCAATAGCAGGAAACGGATAGCCATGATGTCAGGTGGTGTGCAAAGCATACCAACAAGTCCTGTCGCTCTGCTACTCATCAGGTCTCCTGTACCAGGCAATCATAATAATGATAACAATACCTAGATAAAATTATGCTGCAGTTAACTCCACTTGTGAGCACCTGATAGCGAAATATTTGTTAATCGGAAAGAGTTCTCCATTGAGTTGTTATCTTGATCGTGTTTTTTTTCCAAAATTTATTTTTTTGAATTTATTTCTACATAGTCATGCTTGGTATCTCTGTGGAGAAAACAGGCTCAATAGGCTGAAAGACTTTTTTCCATGTTTTCTAATGTTAAAACCATGATTTCGTACTCTGGGCATAGTATCTTGCATAAATTTGCTTTAATATCTTCCCCTCCACCTGTGCCATATTCAATAGTCACTGTGCAGTTTAAAACATGATACTTATGGAGATATACAGAGGAATATATTGGTGTGTTAACAATGTTGATACATTGTGCGCATGCTAGGAGCAGTCGCTGTTGGGTGACTAGACTAGTTCTACTGGGGATAGGGGATAGGGCGGGGGGAATGGGACTAGCTGGATTGCTCTTGCATAGAGCCAGCGTGGACTCAATGGGCCGAATGGCCTCCTTCCCTGCTGTAACCTTTCTATGATTCTATGATTCTATGGTGCATTTTGCTACAGGTGTTAGTTATGAGAGTTTGCTTCCATATTTCTCCCCATTCTCCTTCTATTATCTAGGTCTCGCTCCCAAACCTCTTTGAGGCCTTCAGTGTTGTCATATGATCTGGAAGCAAGCATGGTACCGAAAGTGGAGATGTGCCACAGGTGTTTGATGGCGAGTGGAGGCTCAGTTCCAAGGGGTTTGTCTCTCGTAGGAGTTTTTCAAACATAATTGGGTCTTGGAGAAGGTGTTTAATTTGAAGGTAGTGGAATAGATTCGGTGGGTGAGATGGATCTTGTCTGTCAGTTATTGGAAGGGCATAATCTACCCTTTGTCAAGATGTTGACTTAGTCTGGTCATGTCTTTGTTGTGTCAAGTTAGGAACCCACCTGTGGCAAATACATCTGGAAATTCCTAATCCAGATTGGGGAAAGGACCAACAGGCCCTGAAGGGTTTCCAGGGAGATGCAGATCTCTTTCCAGATAATTGTAAACAATTTTACAACACCAAGTTATAGTCCAGCAATTTTATTTTAAATTCACAAGCTTTCGGAGATTTTCTCCTTCCTCAGGCAAATGTTTTTGGCAAAACTTTCCAGATAGTTAGCATCGCCGTTATTATCAGGTGTTTTGGGCCCCCGTCGACCTTCTCTGGGGGTCTTTGAAGGGCAGGCTCTGGGAAACTGTGGTTTCCATGCCTGTCCACAGGTTGTGAGACAGTCCAGGTTGCAGGCTATTCCCTGAAATTGGGCTGCCTAAAATTTGGAAAGCTAAGCCCTTTTTCATGCTTTGAGGAGTTGCAGGCATCTGAGCATAGTCACAGCTTCTCATTGGCCCACAGAAACCCAGCCGTGTGAACATCAAGGTCCGAACCTAGAATAACTGCATTGGGTCCCTGATTGACAGCATCTGAAATAGGTAGAAGAGGCTGGGAGCAGGTTCATTTATACTGCACTTGCCTCTTTAGGAGAGATTTTTAAGGTTTTTTCAATCTTCCAGCTCAGCAAGCATGCTGGCCAATGTTGAGGGGCAAGTATTTTTTTGTACAGATCGGTGAATTACTGTTATCCTTGGGTATCTGAAGCTTGATGATAGATTTGATCTGATGAGTCACCATCCCTATTTATAAAATCCTCTGGAAATATACTTTCCTGCTTCAAGCATCTGATTTATTGGATTATTTTCAGTTACAGGGTACTTCCTGTCTAAGAATATCACAAAGGAATTCATGGCAGGCTAAATAAAATGGACTTCCTCAGTGGTCTAAATGAGTCAGATTCAATCTATTCCCAGGACAGCCCAAGCACCTGTGAGGGATAACATACTTCTTCCACAAGTGGATTGTATTAGCAGGTAGCAAAACTACTTTAACATGATTCTGCTAATATTATATACGTAGAGACGTGCGCTGCAGCCCATTGTATCCTGTTCCATGTTCTCTTTCTTGACCCTGGCCTGAGCTGAGGAAAATTCTCTTCGACCCTTCTAAATCAATTTAGCCCCGGGACAGTAAATACCACACATTCGCTCTTTACAAATTCGCTCTCTACAGCGTCTGTTTTACCTTCCCTCTTCTGAGCTTGAGTCAGTGGCTTCTGGTTGGAGTTGTAATGATGTCAAAAAATTTATTAGGGGTTGGTTTATCATGTATTGTTATTGTATACCTTCACTGTTTCAAATAGACATGTATGCTATATAAGCAAGAAAGGTAAAAACTCTAATTCAATGCATAGTTACAATACTATAATGCATCTAATAAAATGAATTATAGCACGTTTGCAGCATGTTTCTCTTATAAAAATTCTGAGTTCAATGATAGAAATTGGTCAGGTTATAATAATAGCATGTTATATGTAGAGCAGTATTATTTCCCAGTAATTCACTCAAGATTAACTCTTGTAGTGACTATATCACAAGTTTATTCTTTCAGTGAGGACATGATCCATCAGCTGAATATGAAATGGTATATTTAGATTTCCAGAAAGTTTTCAATCAAGTTCCCATGAAAAACTGCAACTTAAACTGAAATCGATATAAATTCAAGTAAAATCTGGATGTGGATAAGAAATTGGCTAAAGGAGGGAAGTAGTGAGCACTTATTGGGGGACTGATGTCAGGGTGAGGGAAAGGACTCAGTGGAGTTCCCCAGCAATTGATACTGGGGGCCTACTGCTCTTAATCTACTTTAATGACGGATTCAGAAACTCAATGGGGTAGATTTTCAACTTGCTGCCCCTATCCTCAAGATCACAAGATAAATAGAGATGAGGGAAATCTTTTGACCTATGGTAGTTCATCCATCGTGATAAAATAAATGTGCAGGCACCTTATCAGGTCATCTAACTGCATTTTGAATAAATCAAAAGGTTTTCATATCCACTAACCTATCTGGCAGATAATTTCAATGTTGATCATTCTTGGCATTTATCTCTATTTATCTTGTGATCTTGAGGATAGCATCTAACTGGCAGCTAGTATTGCCCATATGGCAATTGAATGTCAGACTTGTTTTTTGTATTCTAAATAATATTGCTATGTATAGTATAAAAATATCATCTTGAGTTCAGATAACAAACCACTCACGCCTCACTTTTTCAGTTTATGATATCTGAACTGCTCAGACAGCTTTCTTGCAATTGTTCCCATTTACCTGTTACTGCCGATATAATGGTCCCAGAAATTTGTAAAGTTGACAAAACATTTAATGAAAATGACCAAATTACAATTTTGTAAATACTCATCACATGGGATTGTGAGAACAATGATACTGCGTTGTTACTGGGTCAAAATCCCAGTAAACGAGAGCCCCAGTTATGCTATAACAAATTATGCAATTTATTTTTAAGCAATATAAGCAGGCAACAATAGTAATTCTGCTTGCTCTCATGGTTGAATGGGAAGCAGGGCTTTGCACGCATGTGGGGCAATGATTACTACCTTCTGACTGATGAGTAAGTTTCTAATAATTGGAAAGAGTTGATGCAATAGAAACTGAATATCAGACCAGCAGGCCCTCTAAGCTTTTAAAAATTAACCAGTTCATTATACACTGACTGCAGTTATACCACAGTCAGTGCACAACACTAACCAAAAGACGATCTCTTCCAGGTGGACTCAATACTGGTATTAAATGTTCAGCATCTACAACATGTCAGTATTAATCTCTACGATTGGCAGTGGTGTGACATCAAAATCCTGCTGCACTGACACCAAAGATGCAGTATAAATGTGCTATTATAGTCAATAGACTACAAAGCTACAAGGAAATAATACATGTGTTTTAGCAACTTCTACTAATTTTCTGGGACTATTATGGAGACAATAATAGGTGGATGGGGGCAATTGCAAGAAAGCTGTGAGAGTTTCAGATATCATAAACTGGAGGAGCAAGGCTTGAACTTGTCATCTGAACCCAAGATAACAATTTTATTGTCAGATTCAACAAGCTAAATTGCAGAAAAAAAATTAAATATTCATTTTTCAGAAATGCACATAATTTTGGATAGCCTTGTTTATTGTAGCTATTCTTTATACCTCTGTAATGATAAAACCAAATCGGATTGCTTCAGAAGAAAAGTATTTCAGACATAGCATGTCTCCACCATGTTGTAGCTGTAATGTGAATGAAAACATTCAGTCCTTACAATATGGTCTTTCATAATATCATTATAATTAATTCTATGATCTCACACTGAATCATATGGTCGTTCAGACACATTCCCATTGTTCTAACACAAATTATCACAAATATTTTTGTTGAACAGAAACTGAGCTAGACAATCGGTATTCCCAACATCACAATTTGAAGATCATTTGAGATGCATATTGTTTTATTTATCTTTTAAAAACTTGACATTTTTGCTATGTTACAGCTACTCCGTAGACTATATAGTCCTACCCTTTGTGTGAAAAAGTGCTTCCTGATTTCACTCCTGAATGCCCAGCTCTAATTTTAAGATTTTGCCCCCTTGTTCTGGATTCCTTCAGCAGAGGAAATAGCTTCTTTGTACCTATTCTATCGAATGCCTTTATCATTTTAAACACCTCGATTAGATCATCCCTTAAACCTTTTAAGCTCAAGGGAATACAAGACAAGTTTATGCAACCTCATAAGGCCTCATAAATTAACTCTTTAAACCCTGGGATCATTCTGGTGAATCTGTACTGTACCTATTCCAAAGCCAATATATCTTTCCTGAGTTTGGTGCCTAAAACTGAACAGAGTTCTCCAGATGGGGTCTGACCAAGGCTCTGTATGACTGAAGCATCACTTCCTCACTTTTGAATTTCAATCCTCTTGAGATAAAGGCCAATGTTCCATTCATCTTTTTGGTTACTTTTTCTACCTGTGCACCAGCTTTTAGTGATTTGTGTACATAGAAATCTAAATCTCTTTGCTCCTCCACAGCTCCTAGTCTCTCGCCATTAAGAAAATATTCAAATTTGTCTTTCTCAGATACAAAGTGGATAACATTCAGTGATTGATTTCTGAAATGAACTTGCCATCTCCAGACAGTAATTACAGAAGGATCACTAGCCTGAACCTTATAACGATTCCTGACTGTGATTAGAGTTTCAGTTTGAAGGCTGACATACTGACTCACTGCATAATAGTTGTGGGTGAGAGTTTGCAACAGCCAGGCCCGTGGCAACAAATCGATCTGCTGTAGCTCCTCAAGCTGCCGAGCTGATAAAGAGGAAAAAAGAAGTCAGTAATTAGAACATATGTCAATAATCAAGCACCTACTTAATGCTGAGTCAAAACACTTTAACAGCACTGAATGTGAATCATTTCCTTAGTGAAATTCCTGTGTTACTTATGTATGCTGCATTATATAGTAATATGTCAACTAATGACATTTTGTGGCTAAATAATAGTTTTGCCTGGCAGAAAGACAGACAGGAAATATGCAATTATCATACTTTGCATTCAAAATAGTTTGGGACTTGCTATAATGTTATCTCCTGTATTACATCGAAATATAATTTACGAGAAATTCCACCTCTCTAACATCGCCCATCTTCACCCTGCCTCAGCTCATCTGCTGCTGAAACCCTCATCCATGACTTTTGTCACCTCTGGACTTGACTATTCCAATGCTCACCTGGCCTCCCATCTTCCACCCTCCATAAACTTGAGCTCATCTAAAACGCTGCTGCCCATACACTAACTCGCACCAAGTCCCGTTTACCCATCACCCCTCTGCTCACTGACCTACATTGGCTCCCGGTCTGGGAATGCCTCAATTTTAAAACTCTCATCCATGTTTCCAAATCCCTCCATGGCCTCGCCCCTCCCTAACTCCATAACCTCCTCCAGCCCGACAACCCTCCGAGATCTCTGTGCTCCTCCAATTCTGGCCTCTTGCGCATGCCTGATTTTAATCTCTCCACCATTGGCGGCCGTGGCTTCAGCTGCCTAGGTCCTAAACTCTGGAATTCCCTCTCTAAACCTCTCTACCTCTCTCTCCTCCTTTAAGACGCTCCTTAAAACCCACCTCTTCAACCAAGCTTTTGGTCACCTGTCCAAATATCTCCTTATGTGGCTCGGTGTCAAATTTTGTTTGATAATGCTCCTGTAAAACGCTTTGGGACATTTTACGACGTTAAAGGTGCTATAAAAATGCATGTTGTTGTTGTTGTTGTTGTTGTTGTTGTTGTTGTTGTGACATAAAAATAAGACGCTGTGATTCAGAGTTGCACAGTTGATTCTCAATTTATCTAATAATCATATACTACTACTATCAAGTACAGTTATACCTTAGGAAAGACAGTTATATTATATGCAACAATTAGTTTAGTTGTAGTAAAACATAAATTAGGGGGAAATTAAAGATATACAATGAAAACTCATCGACCAAGTTTATTAATACAGAGCCTCTAGTTATAACAAATATCTTTCCGACTCTGGCAAAGTCCCATTAAAGTTTATGGGGGTACTCTCGTAGAAACATAGAAAATAGGAGCAAGAGTAGGCCATTCGGCCCTTCAGGCCTGCTCCGCCATTCTAAATGATCATGGCTGATCGTCAGTACCCTGTTCCCGCTTTTTCCCCATATCCCTTGATCCCTTTAGCATTAAGAAATATATCTATCTCCTTCTTGAATACATCTAATGACTTGGCCTCCACTGCCTTCTGTGGTAGAGAATTCCACAGGTTCACCACCCTCTGAGTGAAGAACTTTCTCCTCATCTCGGTTCTAAATGGCATACCCCGTATCCTGAGACTGTGACCCCTGGTTCTGGGCTCCCCAGCCATCGGGAACATCCTCCCTGCATCTAGTCTGTCTAGTCCTGTTAGAATTTTATATGTTTCGATGAGATCACCTCTCATTCTTCTAAACTCTAGTGAATATTGTCCTAGTCGACCCAATCTCTCCTCATACGTCAGTCCTGCCATCCCAGGAATCAGTCTGGTAAACCTTTGTTGCACTCTCTCCATGGCAAGGATATCAAATCCTCGGATAAGGAGACCAAAACTGCACACAATACTCCAGATGTGGTCTCACCAAGGCCCTGTACAACTGCAGTAAGACATCCCTGCACCTGTACTCAAATCCTCTTGCAATGAATGCCAACATACCATTCACCTTCCTAACTGCTTGCTGCACCTGAATGCTCGCTTTCAGCGACTGGTGTACAAGGACACCCAGGTCTCGTTGCACCTCCCCTTTTCCCAAACTATCACCGTTCAGATAATAATCTGTCTTTCTGTTTTTACAACCAAAGTGGATAACCTCACATTTATCCATGTTATACTGCATCTGCCATGTTCTTGCCCACTCACCCAACTTGTCTAAATCACAATGGAGCCTCTTTGCATCCTCCTTACAGCTCACATTGCACCCCAGCTTTGTGTCATCTGCAAACTTGGAAATATTACATTCCATTCCTTCATCCAAATTATTGATATATTTTGTGAATAGCTGGGACCCAAGCACTGATCCCTGCGGTACCCCACTAGTCACTGCCTGCCACCCGGAAAAAGACTCGTTTATTCCTACTCTCTGTTTCCTGTCTGTCAACCAATTCTCAATCCATGCCAGTATATTCCCCCCAATCTCATGTGCTTTAATTTTGCACACTAACCTCTTGTGTGGGACCTTATCAAAAGCCTTCTGAAAATCCAAATACAGCACATCCACTGGTTCGCCCCTATCTATTCTACTAGTTACCTCCTCAAAAAACTCCAGTAGATTTGTTAAGCATGATTTCCCTTTCATAAACCCATGCTGACTTTGTCCAATCCCATTAATGCCTTCCAAGTGTTCTGTTATCACATCCTTTATAATAGACTCTAGCATTTTCCCCACTACTGATGTTAGGCTAACTGGTCTATAATTCCCTGTTTTTTCTCTCCCTCCTTTTTAAATAGTGGGGTTACATTTGCCACCCTCCAATCTGTAGGAACTGTTCCAGAGTCTATAGAATTTTGGAAGATGATCAGCAATGCATCCATTATTTCCAGGGCCACTTCCTTTAGTACTCTGGGATGTAGATTATCAGGCCCTGGGGATTTGTCAGCCTTTAGCCCCATTAATTTCCCTAGCACTATTTTTTTACCAATACTGATTTCCTTCAATTCCTCCCTCTCACTAGACCTTTGGTTCCCTAACATTTCCGGGAGGTTATTTGTGTCCTCCTTTGTGAAGACAGACTCAATAGGATGAAGCCATATTTAGGACTACTTGAACAGATCCTATGAATTTATAATAAAGAGATTTGGCTGCACAAATATTGGAGCTAAATGACTGCATAGTGGATCTTGCACAAGTAATTGCAGATTCCTGCTTTTCTCCCCCCAGAAACATAAAAGATCCATAAACAAATAAATGTTGGAGAGGACAATGAGCTCTGATGGTTTTTCTCATAAGACAAACAACAATGGAAACACACTTAAATTATGTAAATGTAAAATCAATGTTGACAATAAGAAAGTTGAAAAAGATCAACAAATCCATTTAGTTTTTTAAAACTGCCCACTTATATATTCACATCAATAGGTACATCAAGCATATTAATTATGAGGTAAGTTGGTGCACAGTCTCATTGACTAATGATGGATGCACAACAGTAAAATGGCATCTAGCCTCAGGAATAATGATGTTCACATGCTCACTCATTATTTTGAAGTAGACAATAAAACCTAGAAATTGCTTTTGATAAGCTATTTAAGATTAACTGTGGATGACCAAAGTTTTTTGGGAGAAAGCTCAACTGCCTGTTAACCCCGGATATTGCTGTTTTTATTCCTGCATTTGCAAACTATACAATCTTCTGCCTTCACAGTAGGCTGTCTAGTGTAACAATGATCAACATACAGAGCAAGAGCTAGAATGACAAAATTCCATCACCAAATGCTGGAACTTCTAACTAACATAGTGCAAGAAAGGAGAGCCGTTGTGTGTGTGGCAGAAAAATATCTTTTTCAAAAAAAGATTCTTATGGCAAGTTAGGGAGCAGATAGCTGACAAGAGTGAATGCACTGCAAAGGAGCCAGACGACACCATACAGGTGAGGAAGAAAATGGCTTACCTGAAGAAAGTTGCTACGGTAAGACAAAGTTAAAGTAGAACTTTCAACGGCAAGTACCAACCCCAAGTATGCATGCCGCAGAGCGTACTCCCATAACCTGAAAATAATTTTGTGTTGAACCAACCTTGGCATTAATTAAAGTTTGTCCTGTGCATTGCTGCCATGAGAGAACCAGCTCAACGAATGCTTTCCACGCGTGGCCATACTGCAACATGGGACAAATACAAGCAGCAACTTATAATTGAAACTATGTTCACAGAAATTTTAAAGTAGCTTCATCATAATACCATAGTACCATAGCACGAACAGCACAGCAGGAGGCCATTCAGCTTATCATGCCTGTGCCGGCTCTTTGAAAGAGCTATCCAATTACTCCCATTCCCCTGTTCTTTCCCCACAGTCCTGTAAATTTTTTCCCTTCAAGTATTTATCTAATTCCCTTTTGAAAGTTACCATTGAATCTGCTTCCACCACTCTATCGGGCAGTGCATTCTAGATCATTACAACTCGCTGCGTAAAAGAACGTTTCCTCATGTCGCCTCTGGCTCTTTTGCCGATCACCTTAAATCTGTGTCCTCTGGTTACCGACCCTTCTGCCACTGGAAACAGTTTCTCCTTATTTACTCTATCAAAACAGTTCATGATTTTGAACACCTCTATCAAATCTCCCCTTAACCTTCTCTGTTCTAAGTAGAACAATCCCAGCTTCTCCAGTCTCTCCACATAGCTGAAGTCTCTCATCCCTGGTACCATTCTAGTAAATCTCTTCTGCATCCTCTCTAAGGCCTTGACATCCTTCCTAAAGTGTAGTGTCCAGAATTGAACACAATATTCCAGCTGAGGCCTAACCAGTGCTTTATAAAGGTTTAACGTAACGTCATTGCTGTTACATCAAGTTACATCGAAACTACAGCACAGAAACAGATCATTCGGCCCAACTGGTCTATGCCAGCGTTTATGCTCCACACGAGCCCCCTCCCTCCATACTTCATCTAACCCTATCAGCATACCCTTCTATTCCTTTTTCCCTCTTATGCCTATCTAGTTTCCCTTTAAATGCATCTTTGCTATTTACCTCAACCACTCCTTGTGCGAGCGTGTTCCACATTCTTACTACCCTTTGGGTAAAGAAGTTTCTCCTGAATTCCCTATTGGATTTATTAGCAACTATTTTACATTTATAACCTCTAGTTTTGGACTCCCCCACAAGTGGAATCATTTTCTCTACATCTACCCTATCAAACCCTTTCATTATCTTAAAAACCTCAATCAGGTCACCCCTCAGCCTTCTCTTTTCTAGACAGAAGAGCCCCAGCCTGTTTGGCTTTTCCTGATAAGGATAACCTCTCATTCTGGTATCATCTTTGTGAATCTTTTTTGCACCCTCTCCAAAGCATCTATATCTTTTCTATAATATGGTGACCAGAACTTGCACAGTGCTCCAAGTGTGGTCTAACCAAGGTTCTATACAAGTTTAACGTAACTTCTCTGCTTTTCAATTCTATCCCTCTGGAAATGAATCCCAGTGCTTGATTTGTCTTTTTTATGGCCTTAATAACCTGCGTCGACACTTTTAGCGATTTGTGTATCTGTACCTCGAGATCCCTTTATTCCTCTATCCCATTTAAACTCTTATTATCCAAGAAGTATATGGCCTCCTTATTCTTCCTACCAAAATCTACCACCTCACACTTATCTATATTGAAATTCATTTGCCCATTCTGCAAGTTTATTAATGTCCACTTGCATTTTGACGCATTCTTCCTTTGTATTAACTACACCGCTCAATTTGGTGTTGTCTGCAAATTTTGAAATTGTATTTCCAATTCCCGAATCCAAATCGTTAATGTAAATAGTGAACAACAGTGGTCCCAGCACTGATCCCTGTGGAACACCACTTCCCACCTGTTGCCAGTCTGTGTACATACCCTTAACCCCTACTCTCAGTTTTTTGTACTCTATGCCCCTATTAATAAAGCCCAGGATACCATACGGTTTTTTAAACAGCTTTCTCAACTTGTCCTACCACCTTCAAAGATTTGTGTATGTGCACTCCCAGGTCCCTCTGTTCCTGCATCCCCTTTAAAATTGTACCATTTAGTTTATATTGCCTCTCCTCATTCTTCCTACCAAAATGTATTACTTCACACTTCTCTGTGTTAAATTTCATCTGCCATGTGTCTGCCCATTTCACCGGTCTGTCTATGTCCTCCTGAAGTCTGTTACTATCCTCCATATTGTTTACTACGTTTCCGAGTTTCGTGTCATCTGCAAACTTTGAAATTATACCCTCCATCCCCAAGTCCAGGTCATTAATATGTATCAAAAAGAGCAGCTTAACACAGGAAATTCTTGTAAGAGAACCGAGCGGCATGATTCACATTCATTTAGTCTTAGGCAGGATGGCTAGGTGTCATTCTTGTGCTCACATTGGCCGTGATACCATCAAGGGAGGAAGCGGGCAGAGGCCTTCCCTAAGCTTAGAGCTGGTAGCATCCTGGTGTTACATAATGGACCAGCATTTGTTGTCAAAATAATGGTGAGGCTAATGGCGCACACCGTTATTTATGTGCAAATGCTACAGCAACTTCAGGCAAGGGGCACTTGCACGGAAATCCAAAAGTTGCTCCACGAAAATAACATCTCGCTGTCTGCCTCACCATTGAAATGCATTGAACGGCATGAAGTTGCTGTATTTTCTCGGCAGATACGAACGATGCTCACCAGAGAAAGTTAAGTCTTGTCCATTTCAGTCTAAGTACCCATTTAACGACGTGATAAATGTTAAGTGCTGCCAATTAACCTCTCTGGCACTGAAAATTAACTATGACAAGTGTGGCGTCTCATTCCTTCAAGTTTTCATTGTTGTTGGAGATTTAAAAAAATGTAAAATTTTCAATTTTCAATTTTTTTTCACTTTTCCTTTCTGTCTCTTTTTTCTCTCTTAATCCAATCTTTCTTTCCCCTCTCTTTATTTCTTTTTCTGTACCTGATTTGACATTGAATTCACCCATTCTAATTTACATTTCCTTCTCTGTCCTTGCACTGTTAATTTCACAATCCTTCAATCTGATTGGTTAAGGAGATACACAGTTGCTTGCCCTGTTCACTCAGGTCCCAGATGCCCTGTTTCCCTCACTGCGATGTTATCAGCTCGCTCTTTCAACACTTGCCACGCAAAGAATTTAAAAACCTATACATGTAAGGGCAAGTCTAACCAACAGCAGACACTGTTAGACATCCTGCTACAGCAAGTTAATCCCCTTTGTCCCTCCTGCTATATCACTTATGCACAGACATGCACTCAATTGCAAAAACATCACAAACTGTATACTGCAACAGCTGCTTGAAGGTCTTCAAGTATTTTGATATGTATTCCTATTCTGTTAATTGTACATCTGGAAGAACAGACAGCCAGCACAGCCAGTGGCGGTGACATCCTGCTCCATCATCTTTTCCAAACAGCAATGAACACTGGAGATACAGATAGTGAGCTTGCGAAAATAGTACCTAGTGAGCCACAGTTCATTATTGTCTGGAGGGCCAGGACAGCTCCTTCATCTACTGCAGTGCCTCGAGACTGAGATCTCGCAGGGGCTTCTTACTGTTTTCTGAATGGGAGTGTATACAGGGGTCACTTGAGACCATATAAAATATCTTGCACGGTCTGGATAGGAGTATCAAGAAGTCTAGCAGTTGGATCCATCTAGTTGGATCATCTGCACCACAGTCCACCATGGAGCGTGTGGCAGTCAATGGGCATCTGCAGCAGAGCTGTTAGTGACATAAGACCTAAGTCCAATTGGAGCATCTCTCACGAATGCACACACAACAACAACCTGTTTTTATATAGCTCCTTTAACCTCGTAAAACATCCCAAGGCGCTTCACAGGAGCATTATCAAACAAAATTCGACAGCGAGCCACATAAGGAGATATTAGGACAGGTGAGCAAAAGCTTGGTCAAAGTGGTAGGTTTTAACGAGCGTCTTAACAGAGGAGAGATAGGTGGAGAGGCAGAGAGGTTTAGGGAGGAAATTCCATTGCTTAGGACCTAGGCAGCTGAAGGCACAGCCACCAATGGTGGAGCGATTAAAATCGGGGATGCGCAAGAGGCCAGAATTGGAGGAGCACAGAGATCTTGAAGGGTTGTAGGGCTGGAGGAGGTTACAGAGATAGGGAGGGGAGAGGCCATGGAGAGATTTGAAAACAAGGATGAGAATTTTAAAATTGAGGTGTTGCCGGACCAGATGCCAATGTAGGTCAGTGAGCACAGAGGTGATGGGTGATCAGGATTTGGTGCGAGTTAGGATAAGGGCAGCAGAGTTTTGGATGAGCTCATGTGTATGGACCGCAGAAGATGGGAGGCCGGCCAGGAGAGCATTGGAATAGTCAAGTCTACAGGCAACAAAGGCATGGGTGAGGGTTTCAGCAGCAGGTGAGCTGAGGCAGGGGTGGAGACGGGCAATGTTATGGAGGTGGAAGTAGGATGGAATGGATATCTCGTTGGAAGCTCATCTCAGGGTCAAATAGGACACCGAGGTTGGTTCAGCCTCAGACAGTGGCCATTGAGAGGGATGGAGTTGGTGGCTAGGGAACAGAGTTTGTGGCGGGGACTGAAGACAATGACTTCGGTCTTCCCAATATTTAGTTGGAGGAAATTTCTGCTCATCCAGCACTGGATGTCGGACAAACAGCGTGACAAATCAGAGACAGTGGAGGGGTCGAGAGAGGTGGTGTTGAGGTAGAGCTGGGTGTCGTCAGTGTACATGGGGAACCTGACTTCGTGTTTTCAGATGGTGTCGTCGAGGGTCAGCATGTAGATGAGAAATAGGAGGGGGCCAAGGATAGATCCTTGGGGGACTCTAGAGGGAAGAGAAGCCATTGCATGTGATTCTCTGGCTTGGGGTGTTTAGATAAGAATGGATCCGGGCGAGGGCAGTCCCACCCAGCTGGACGACGGAGGAAAGATGTTGCAGGAGGATGGTGTGGTCAACCATATCAAAAGCTGTAGACAGGTCGAGAGGGATGAGGAGGGGTGGTTTACCACAGTCACAGTCATATCGGATGTCACACAACTGCTATAGAAGTCTTAGGCTCCAATCTACGAGAGGCTCCCTTGTCTGGCTTCAATATTCTGGGTGAAAGGATAGATAGATCCTTGAGGCAGGTATTCCCAGACCTCTCCCTGCTTTCGCTTTTCACAGAGATGAATGGATATGCTGGAGGAGTGCTTAGCTGTAGCATAGTGGGAGCAAAGGGCAATGTCACATCTGGTTAATCCAGCATTCCAATGAAAATGGCAGATGTACCAGAAAGTGGTCTGAACCAACCAGCCATAGCAGCAATGGATGTGACAATCAGTTACAGGGCCATATCAGGAGCCAGCACAAGGAGATACAGGGCCACCTGAATCCTAAGCATCTGCCACTGAAACCCGACAGACATGAGCATTCTTACAGCGGGAGCACTTACATGAAGTCATAGATTAGGAGTTAGTCAGTGTGCACAGTCCATCAGCACTGCTTTGGGAGAAGGCAGTATCAGTAACACATGACACATAAAAGGGGGATAAACTGGTTGTTGTAGTTGAACATATTCAAAGATATTGTTTCTGAATGTGCAGAATAAGGTAGCCGCGCAGCAAAGGGTGGAATTGTTGTGGAGAGGAAGCAGTTACTGTTGCTGAAGATATTTTGAGCCACTTTACTGTGTACATGTGGACAGGAGGGTTCCTTAAAGGGGCATTGCAGACACTTAGCTACCTCGTGTGAGCAACCACTGCACCAGTTATCCTGGTTGCACTGGTGTTTCAGGAGCTACATCCTCATGGTCAATGCCTGACTCTTGCCTTGGCCTTCATTCTAAATTGACCTAATTCCCTTCCATGATTAGGCCCCAGATAGCAAAGTTATGGATTGTGCAGCAGAAGATGGTTTTGGAGAGGCTGTGCAATAAAGCATCTTGGATCTGTCCAGATATCAAAAGGGTTGCTGCAAAATGTCAATTGGTATGCTCAATAATGACCCCGGTGGTTGCATGGGCCTCTGCTTCTGCCATGGCTGCTGTTAGAGATAAAAGGGTAGCATTGATCCCTGAGGGGCCAACCTCCCAGTCTCCCTTCACTTCAAATAAGTCTGATATTAATGATTGGCGCAAAATGGAAACATCATAAATGGTGCCTGGGAATCAGCATTCGCCTGCTGATGGTCACTGACCATCTGTATTTGGTGAGGTAGAACCCCTTCTGTTCATATAAGCCATTGCATTATGGCTAAGGATGTAGATGGCCACATGCGGCCATTAATCACCACCTGAACATTAAGAGAGCTTTCAGTCCAGTGCAATTGGACAGTTCTGTTATGATGTTACTGTTCAGAGGGAAAAAAAATGAAGATGTTGATCCCCCTGAATAAAGCACTCCTTTGATACATGTTTGATGCATTTATGGAGAGCAAACTGGCTGATATTGCTGATGTCTCCTGTGTTAGCCTGGAAGTAACTGGATATATAATTGGGGGCTGTGATCATCTTGATGGCCACTGATAATGCTGTTCCTATGTTCGAGATTGACTGCAGGTCTGCCTAAAGCAGATGCATATCTCTTTAAATGCCTCCTTGTAAACACAAGCCTCCGGAGGTTTAGCAGACATTGCCAGGGTGCATAATGGTGTGTCTAGATGGAATACCTTCAGTGAGATTTGGCACCTCTGGCAGCTATTGTTTGTTCTCCTCTGCTGTCAAGTGACAAGGGATTACTAATGTAGTGAACTTTCAGTCTGCACAAACTGTGAAACTGCAGCAGTTCCCTTCTTAATCCCAATATATGAGAATCTGCCTCAGCTGTAATGCCTATTTCATACAGATAAAATTAGAACACTGCACATGCATTTTGTGAGTTCCCCCTTAACAAGCAATAATCTTGTCATTAACATGCACAAGGTCAATGCACAGTAAAGATGTAATAGCACAATGTGAGATAAACAGTGTGACATATGTAAACCTGACAAGTAATGCGGCAAAACAATGGACTTCTCAAACTGCTTTACAAAGAACACCAAATTCTAGGCTTAAAACCAACAAAAGCCTCCTCTACCAATAGATAAAATTGCTATTTTTTCACGTCAGGCATTTATATATTGGCTTTGTTTACAATACATTCTATTCCAAGGGAAAAAGGAAACAACTTGGAACTTCAGAGAAGTTGTTGAAAGGTTTCACTAATCTCAATCCTAATCCTGCGCCATACCCTCAGTCACCAACACTGGATAGTGCAGCAATCAGATGGTTGAGCCAGTCGTCAGATTTGAATCAAATATAACCCCTTTTGTAAAATTAAGAAAATATCTAAAATCAAAAAAGTCAACAAGCTGAGCTGAGATGAAGCAGAAGGTAAAATGAAGCTGATAAACCACTGCTGGCTGCTCGAAAAGGAAACAAGGGAATTCAATGAGGAAGCAGATGCACGACGTTGTAAACAGGACGTTTTTACCTAAAATACCTAAGGTTATGAATACTTTATATTGCCAGTAACACAGTATTTTATTTTTCTTTGTTAAACTAAACTTGCAATGACAACTTCAAACTTCTGATTATTCTTCAACATCAGTTTGAAACAAATTATTTAATGGATAGTCTGGTGGTGCATGACGAGTTCCCAGCTGGAACTTTAAATAGAAGTGGCAAATGAAGACTAGATGCATTCTCATGGGGATTAAGGAAAATCATAGTCAAAATCATGACATTTGCACACATCCTAGGATCTAGTTACTAAGCATGGGAAACCAAAACCAGGATAAAAATCATCACACATTAGAAAGAAAATATGAGTACCAAAACAAAATAATTTAGAAAAACACAAATTAATTGACAATTATAGGTATAACTTTTTGTAGTAGTGATATTTGTAAAATGTGTATTAATAAATACATATGCTGCAGCTTAAGACATGACAAGGATCAATATTCCTCCCACTGGCCTAGCTGAGAACTGGCATCTATCACACACATGTGACTATCTCTTGGTATTAATAAGCTGACACTCTTTTCAATTGTAGTAATATTTTATGTCATGATTTCTGTTTTCTTTTTCTGCCAGTTTTCTCCTTTCACCTGCAGTAGCTTACTGCTTATTGAGGCATAATTCCTCTGTTATCTCACCCAAGTGGTCATTCTCCATATATGATCTTGGACAGTCAATACTACCAGTCTATTCATCTACAGAGATCCTGTCCATATTCGATGTTCACGTGCACGCACTTCCAGCAGGGGTCGGTGGATAACCATGAGAAGCAGGAACCTTTGCTGATTTTCCCTTGCCTAACCCAATGGTACTAAGGTTCAAACTAGTACCCATACTGCAGGCCTAGCTGAGATCAACTAATATGGACCACCAATCAACCTTGGGATCGCTTTGGTCTGTATTTTCTTTAAAATGTTTTTATTAAGAAATTAAGCTGATGGATCAAAGCCCATTGTATAGGGCATCACCAAGATTGAGATGAGTAAAAGAAAAGTAAAGGTAAATCAGGAGAGATTAGATACAATCTATTCTGTATGGCCTACGTCATATTTTCATCGTTGCTGCTATTAGAACACTACATCGTGGAACCAACCAGGGAACAGGCTATTTTAGATCTTGTCTTGTGTAATGAGACAGGATTAATTAGTAATCTCATAGTAAGAGATCTTCTAGAGCAGAGTGATCATAATATGATAGGAATTTTCACATTGAGTTCGAGAGTGACGTACTTAAGTCTGAAACTAGAGTCTTAAACTTAAACAAAGACAATTACATAGTAATGAGGGGCTAGTTGGCTACGGTTGATTGGGAAATTAGATTAAAAGATATGAAGGTAGATGAGCAATGGCGAACATTATAAGAAATATTTCATATTTCTCAACGACTATACATTCCATTGAGGAATAAAAACTCCATGGGAAAAGTGATTAATCCGTGGCTAACTAACGTAGTTAAGGATAGTATTAAATTAAAAGAAGAGGCTTATAATGTTGCCAAGAGGAGTACTAAGCCTAAGGATTGGGAGAGTTTTAGAAACCTGCAAAGGATGATCAAAAAATTGATAAAGAGGGAGAAAATAGAATCTGAGAGGAAACTAGCAAGAAATATAAAAACAGATTGTAAGAGCTGCTACAAGTATGTAAAAAGGAAGAGAGTAACACAAGTAAATGTGGGTCCCTTAGAGGCAGAGACAGGAGAAATTATAATGGGGACAAAGGGAATGGTAGAGACCTTAAACAAATATTTTGTATCTGTCTTCACAGTAGAAGATACAAAAAAATACCAGAAATAGTGGGGAACCAAGGGTTCAATGAGAGTGAGGAACTTAAAGTAATTAATATCAGTAAAGGAAAAGTACTGGAGAAATCAATGGGACCAAAAACTGACAAATCCCCTGGACCTGATGGCTTACATCCTAGGGTTCTAAAAGAGGTAGCTGCAGAGATATTGGTTGTGATTTTCCAAAATTCCCTAGATTCTAGAATGGTTCGATAGATTGGAAGGTAGCAAATGTAACACAGCTATTCAAGAAAGGAGAGAGAAAACAGGGAAGTACAGGCCAGTTATCCTGACATCAGTAGTCGGGAAATTGCTGGAATCTATTATTAAGGATGTGGTAATGGGCACTTAGAAAATCATAATATGATTAGGCAGAGTCAACATGGTTTTATGAAAGGGAAATCATGTTTGACAAATCTATTAAGAGTTTTTTGAGGATGTAACTGGCAGGGTGGATAAAGGGGAACCAGTGAATGTAGTATATTTGGATTTTCAAAAGGCATTCGATAAGGTGCCACACAAAAGATTGTTACATAAGATAAGGGCTCATGGGGTTGGAGGTAATATATTAGCATGGATAGAGGATTGGCTAACGGACAGAAAACAGACAGTAGGAATAAACGGGTCACTTTCAAGTTGGCAGGCTGTATTTAGTGTGGTACTGCAAGGATCAGTGCTTGGGCCTCAGCTATTTACAATCTATATTAATGACTTTGTTGAAGAGACCGAGTGTAATGTATCCAGGTTTGCTGACAACACAAAGGTAGGTGGGAAAGTAAGCTGTGAGGAGGACACAAAGTGTCTGCAAAGGGATATAGACAGGTTAGGTGAGTGGGCAAGAAGGTGGCAGATGGAGTATAATGTGGGGAAATGTGAGGTTATTCACTTTGGTAGGAAGAATGGAAAAACAGATTATTATTTAAATGGTGTGAAACTATTAAATGTTGGTGTTCAGAGAGATTTGAGTGTCCTTGTACACGAAACACAAAGTTAACATGCAGGTACAGCAAGCAATTAGGAAGGCAAATGGTATGTTGGCCTTTATTGCAAGGGGGTTGGGGTCCAAGAATAAGGAAGTCTTGCTGTAATTGTACAGGGCTTTGGTGAGACCGCACCTGGAATACTGTGTACAGTTTTGGTCTCCTTACCTAAGGAAGGATATACTTACTTTAGAAGGGGTGCAACTAGATTGATTCCTGGGATAAAAGCATCGTTCCCTCTAAGCTGCGTGCGTGCGCGGCCGTGCAGAAGTCTTTTGTGGACCGTGCACTTAAACATTCCATCTGCGCACCAAACCAGTGCTCTCGGCCCCTCTCTCATACTTACCAGTCCCCAGGCCCCTCGCTCACACTGACCAGTGACCAGACTACAGGCCCTTCTCCAGCTCTGCCTCCCCCGGTCCCCAGCAGTCCAGCCCCAGGCGGTCTGCACTGCCTCTGGTGCTGGGGAGTGTCTGGAGGTCCGATCTCACGGCTCCAACCCCAGCCGCCGCATTGTTTACCACGTTGCTAGGAAATGCGGTCAGTGAGCAGTTGATTGGCTGCACAGAAACCAGACCAGGGAGTAAAATGTAAACCGATTGGCGAACCAATCACAGACTGGGCCTATCCACCTAATCAGAGACCAGGCATCTCCACCCAATCAGAGACCAGGCATCTCCACTCAATCACAGACCAGGCATCTCCACCCAATCACAGACCAGGCATCTCCACCCAATCACAGACCAGGCATCTCCACCCAATCATAGACCAGGCACCTCAACCCAATCACAGATGAGGGGCCCATGACCAAACTGCACACTGTCTTACATAGAGGCAGCCAAAACTAATGAGACCTGCAAATTGTACAATTGTCATGCAATAATTTTTTAAACCCTGCTGAGGATTCAATATGGGGGGGGGGGGGGGGGAGGCAGAGCTTTAATTAAACCATTCCCTATCCCCAAATTCATACCGACTGATTTGGCAGCTGTTTTGTATTTCTGGCTCAATTTAAAAATTCTGATTGCACGCGATTTATTTCTGTTTGAATCAGTCATTATGCTGATTCAACAAAAAGCTGATGGGAATCGTTCCCATCAGATAATTTTTAATAAAATATAATGAGACTGGTTTGCTCAATCCTAGTGCAACTTAAGAAACCCATTTCATAAATTATATAAATTTATCAGCCAATATAACATTAGAATTATCCATTATTTTGTACATTTGTTCTGTTTGTTGTATGCATTGAATAATGTTTTCTAGAAAGATGTTCCATTCAAAGTTGTGATTTTTTTTTACGGTGACGCACACAGCCTTTATATCGGCCCACAAACCCAAATTCATTCTGCACATGGCCAAAAAAAATTAGAGGGAACATTGGATGAGAGGGTTCTCCTATGAGGAGAGATTGAGTAGAATGGGCCTATACTCTCTGGAGTTTAGAAGAATGAGAGGTGTTCTCATTGAAACATTTAAGATTCTAGGAGGACGTGACAGGATAGATGCTGAGAGCCTGTTTCCCCTGGATAGAGTCTAGAACTAGGGGCATAGTCTCAGGATCAGGGGCCAGCCATTTAGGAGTGAGGAGGAGAAGTTTCTTCACTCAGAGGGTTGTGAATCCTTGGAATTGTCTACCCCAGAGGGCTGTGGATGCTCAGTCGTTCAGTATATTCAAGAATGAGATCGATAGATTTTTGGACTCTGGGGGGGAATCAAGGGAGATGGGGATCGGGCAGGAAAGTGGAGTTGAGGTTGAAGATTAGCCATGATCTTATTGAATGGCGGAGCAGGCATGAGGGGCCTTATGGCTTACGCTGCTCTTATTTCTTATGTTCTTATCTTATGTTCTTAATAGTGGGCATAATGCCAAACTGAAATGTTCCGTTTCAAAGTAAATCAATCACTATGAGAATACCAGCCTGTAGCTGCCTATTGTGGTAACTTCAAGATGATTTTCACCTCATTTAGAATGTGTAAAGGATTAAATAATGTGGCATGTGAAAGTTGTTCCCCAATCCTTTTGTTTGCAGCAGTAACAGCATCTATAGATTGAAGACATAGCTACTAACTCCAATGTAATTCCTCTAGTCCCTGCAGAAAAGTATTAGAACCAAGTGCATTCAATAGTGGATGTCTTTCTTATGGAGAGGATATTTAAAATGTTGAAAATGTACTTTATCTGTTGAGACGAGTCAAATGCCTAACAATAATATTCCCTTCAGGAGGTTTGCTACATCGTTGTGACAAATATTGTCTCATCCATAATATTGCCATAGGCTGACTTTCCTATAAAAGAGATTATATGCTTCAACACTGAAACTAATGGCCTACATCCATCAGAGGAGGCCTTGAAGGAACCAGAGCAAGAAGTATAACTTAATAAAGCATCACTTAATTCTAAGTAAACAGCACTTAGGCAATATTTACAACATATTCACGCTGTAATTGTGCATTCTGCGCACAGAATTAGTGTACATTGTTCCCAGGCACCTGTGTGTATGGTTCTGTAATTATGTTTTCTCTCTTAGATGCAATTGCCTCTACTGGGTGCATTGTCTAATTTAAAATGCTGGTTTGGAATGATAAGTCAGCAAAATTATTCTGCAATGAAATCTGCATATTTAGAATAACAAATACAAAGGACAACTTGTGTTGAAGCTAAACAAGAAACTTGACTGATCTTTGTTCAACTGCTGTGGAAATAGATTTGCATTTCCATTTATGTTCCTTTGTGGCCTCAGCACTCTTCCTGGTAAGAACTGCTTTGTTCTTGCTGCAGACTGGCATGGTGGAATCAAGGAAACATTCATCGATTTGTTGTTGGAATGTACAGAGCTTAATTCTTCATCACACATGCTCACAGATATTAGGACCTTCTGAGTCAGCCTGGTGTAGCAACATCCATGCACGTTGGGCTGCAAAGTGTCCGGAGAGTTCTTCCTGGCCAAATCACTGAGAGCTCTGGGAGGACAGAGCTTCTTCAACAAAAATCTGAGTGGCAAGTTAATCAGAACCAAACAGTGCACTGAAGAATTCAGTTATTGAGATTAGAATAAACTGTCCCTGTTTTCTCTTAATTTTACTCAAGTTGATGTATATCTGGGAGAATCCTTCACTATCAAAATAAACTCCTCAGTGAGTGGTCCTCCTGCAGTCTTGAGCAATACTATCTCCCCCAAGCAATGTTTTTTGGTATTTAGTTAGAACACTGTAGAGTCGTTGGCCTATAAACTGGAAAGCATAGTTACGTGGCCTACTAAGGCCGCAAAATGGCGGGCAGGAAGTGCGCACACACTTCTGACCAGACATGTGCTTACCATCACATTGGGTAAGCACAAAAAAGAGCCATCCTTTAACCTAAGGGGCCTAACGCCTGCTTGAGGACCCTGCTCCAACAATGGTTTGCCCTGAGGCAGCCAGCAGCATCGCGGGCTGCACTCAGGGAAACCAGCCCCACGGAACGCCTACAACAAAGAAAGCAAGTAACTTACCTGAGCGTGGAGCCGGGAGGCACAGGAGTGCTCCTGCTGACCCACATTAAAGGACCTCCTGATGGCAGCTGCTCCCAGCCCTTAGCCTCGAGAACCTCGACCTCCCTCCCCACCAACCCCAACTCCTGATCTCCCACCCCCCTCAGGGCTCATTACAAATTTGTTCCCTGAACACAGAATTGGAGGTAACCTTGTGATACGGGTTGGTAATTGGTTGGGTGGTAGGAGAAAGACAGTGGGGATAAAGGGTACATACTCTGGCAGGATGTGACAAGTGACAATAGGCTCGAGGGGCTGAATAGCCTACTCCTGTTCCTGTGTTCCCAAATATGTTTTAACAGTGTTCTCAAAATCGGCCCTGCTAGATGGACAAATCCACCTCTTACTGATTGTTGTTTAAAGACCCTCACTGAAGTTAAAGTGGACAGTTTCAATATATTGTTCTGCCCAAAACTGCTCTCACAATTCAAAAATAATTAATTCGAAAAGGAAATAATTTATTTTAAAGTTAGAAACTGCATGGCTTCCCCAATAGTTCAGTGGGCTTATCCAACAAGTATGTTTTGTCAGATGAACTCTGGATCAAGCTTGACTGTGATACCCACGGCTTACCCACGAACAATGGCCATTAGGATGAGGTACCTTAATAATCCTGGCACTTGTGAAACCATAACCAGCAAGGAATCAACACTCTCAGGATTGAGGAGAAAATTGTGGAGATAAAGAAAAAAAGTCCTGTTACACAAATACTGAGGCAATAATTTATTACTTTACAGTGAAAATCTCATTTGAGCTGAGCAGGCACTGAACATTTGAACTTTAAGAACAATCGTTATAACTTTCACTCTGGAAATGGTTGACAAAATGATCATTTCCAAACTAACTTCTTATCTCAAATAGCAAAATGATTCAGTGAATTCCTGATAAGATTTTCACATTACTAGCCAAAACATTGAACCAAATCTTCCTCAAAAAATAACAATGTTAACAACGCACCCCGTTTTTAATGCGCAAATCGGCCAGCAAGCTCAGGGGATGAAGAGATTGTCCGTGAGTTGCGAATTTCTAGAACTTGATGGCCAACTTACATTGCTCCGCTGTTTACTTCGCATAAACGGCATCTCACCCTTAGCCGCCCCGTTATTTTTAAGAACTTGCTAGATTTGCACAGTAATTGCCCATTAAACTCACTGCAGAAAGTTAGGGTTCATAATTAATAGCGGAAGTACCCTTTTGATCGGTGTGATAATTGTTATTGCAATGCCAATCAATCTCTCTGGCACAGAAACGGAACAATTTAAACTGTTGAGTCTCATTCCAGCATGTAGTAAATTGTTGTTAGAGATTTTAAAAATGTCAAAATTAAATATTTTTTTCTTACTTTTCCTTGACTCTTTTTTCTCTCTCTTTTAATCCAATCTTTCTTTCCCTCTCTTTATTTCTCTTTCTGTATCTGATTTGACTAATTCACCCTCCTTCTCTGTCATTCCTTTGTTTCTTTCTCAATCCTTAAATCTCATTGGTTAAGGAGATAGACTGCTGGTCCCGTTGTTAACTCAGGTTCCAGCTGTCCCGTTGCCCTCGCCACGCTGTTATCAGCTTGCACTTCCAGCAAGTTACGACATAAAAACATTTTGAGTTGAAGGGTGCAGGAAAAAGTCTAATTAACGGCGTATGCCGCAGGATGCCCCGCTCCAGCAAGATTGACAAAACATGTGCAACCACAGGGATAGCATCTCACTTTAATGCTGTGTTCTTTTTTTCAGAAGAAAACATCTACATTCAAGGACAGCTGCACTTTTTGATAACTACTACTGTTGACCACATCATGTGATCTTTGGCTATTGTTATTTTGAAAATTACTCTCCTTTTTTTTCCCTCTTCATTTTACAGAAGTAAGTTTGTCCTGCACCCTTCAACTCGAAATGTTTTTATGCCGTAACTTGCAAAATCAGGTTTTAACAACAAAAGAATATACTCAAAAGGTTGCATCAGTTATCCCATTAACTGTTCACAATCATAGTAATTGTAATCATATACTTCTGATGTACCTTGAATTAAAAAAAGTTCCCAATTTTTTTCTGTTTTAAATAAATAGCAGTAATTGTGCATATCTGCATATATCATTCTCTTTCAATTTCCTGTAAAATAGTTGTAGCACATCAGAACCTATGTAAAAATATGCTCATTTCGCATAGTGTTATCTAAGTGTCAAAAAAAAAAGCTAGGATAGAAAAAAACTTTCCTTATCTATTCACTCTGGATTTGAAAGCTTGGCTGTCAGTCATAATTGACATTGTGCTGCTGTATTATCATCATTCATTTGTTTGTGTGTTCATTCCTTTCCTCCCTACCTCTTCCATTCTTCTTACAATTTTCATGAAGATCACATCTCGTTTTTTCTTCCATTGAAACCTACAATTCACAACATCCAACTGCCTCTTGAAAGATTCCCTAATTTTTGCCTCCAGTACCCTACCCAGAAGACCATGGTATGGTTACTTCTTGTGCAAGTAAGTGTTTCACGATATCACTCCTGAACTTGTTTTCTAACAGTTCTGTAGTCTTGGATAAACTAGAAATAATGCTTTGGATTAACCTTTCTATTCAATTTAAGACCTTATATGCCTCTAAGATTCCTTCTCATTTGCCTCCTCTTAAGGCTGAAGGGTTCAAGTTTCTCTGACCTGTTCTCATTACACAGTCCTCTGACATCAACAGAAAGGGAAATCGGGAGAGTTGTATAACGGGCGGCCAATCTGATTTTTTTTATACATTCATGGGATGTGGGCGTCGCTGGCAAGGCTGGCATTTATTACCCTTGAGAAGGTGGTGGTGAGCCACCTTCTTGAACCACTGCAGTCCGTATGTCTTCTTGTAGTGAGATTGTACAACTGAGTGGCTTGCTAGACCATTTCAGAGGGCAGTTAAGAATCAACCACACTGCCGTGAGTCTGGAGTCACATATAGGTCAGGCCTGGTCAGGACGGCAGGTTTCCTTCCCTAAAGGATATTAGTGAACCAGATGGGTTTTCAGGACAATCCGGTAGCTTCATGGTCACCATGACTGATACTAGCTTTTTATTCCAGATTTTATTTAATTAACTGAATTTAAATTCCCCAGCTACCATGGCAGGATTTGAACTCATGTCTCCGGATTATTAGTCCAGTAACATAACCACTATGCTACCGTACCCGATACTGCCCGTTTTATACTATCATCAAAAGTTAAAATTACCCCCGAGGGATCAACCTCATGACTCACTTCTGGACTGTTTCCAAAACTTGGATGTTTCCTTCAGTGACCAGAACTGAATACATATTCAAGGTTCAGCCTGGCCAGAGTACTAACCAGCTTCAGCATGAAATACAGACATACAATATACCAATGTGGCAATATAGCTTGGCATTTTGTTCACTTTGTTTACTAATGTTCTGCGATGGTCAGAATTGAGTCTACCAGCACTCTTAGATCTCTTTCACCCACTCCCTTAGCTAGATCAACACCATTTATTAAGTCGGTTCCCCATTTTTGTTCAAGTGTGTAAGATCTTGGACTTTTCTGTATTACATTTCATCTGCCACAGTTCTGTTCACTTGCAAATCTTGTCTAAGTCTGCCTCATCAGACTCTACTGTGTCACCTGCAAATTTGACCAACTCACATTGAGTTTCTGAACCCAGGTTATTTTACATAGATCAGAAACAGTAGGCGCCCCATCACTAATCAAATCAGTATACCTTCCCAGCGTAACGTCATTCCACTAACTCGTAACCGCTGCTTTTTCTTTTATAGCCAATTCATTATTCACCTGCAAGTATTTCTTGGAATATCCACTGCCTAAACTAGCGTTGTAGCATTTCATGTGCAATATATTTGCAGGCTTTCTGAAAGTCTAGGCATATTATATTATGCCCATTTGCAAAGCAGAAGAATGATCAAAACTTTGAGTATGCTTACTGGAACTATAAGCAGTGGTAAGCACCTTGCAAAAGGGAGAAAGAGATTTAGTAAAAACAAAAGAGCTAAAAGCAGATAGACAAGATTAAAATACCATTCTCTGCAGCAAAAAATGATATGCTATTCATATGGGAGAAATGTCTCATTCTTTTGCTCGATGAGTCACAAGTCAGTCACTTTTCCTGCTTCACAGCAGTTTCAGCATGAGTTTTATGGTTCATGATTTTTATAATGAACAACCAATTGTGGTCTGTATTTTACAAATAACAAGATTGCAAATTGCTCAATGTTTCTTCATCAAAGAACAAAAGCGTACAGCAATTTGGCATTTTGATTCTAAAAATATGAAATAATTACAAATTAATAGACAAGGCAGTTTGGTGACTCATCACAATATAGTACCAAAGCTGTGTGCAAGAGAGTATAAGGTCATGGAGTCATATCTACAATCCTCCACATTCCAAATACTCACTCTCCATGTTCCCATCATGGGAATGTGGTAAGTGGAGCCCATCAGCTTTGCTACAGAAAGAGAGGAAAACTCACAGGTAGAGTCATTGCTCTCGTAGATCTCCTTCCTGCTAGTTTTACAGCAACATTATTAGGGGCTTGGAATGAAGCCAGCTGTCTGCATATTCAGCCACTCTGTGTGTACTGCAAAAAATGCACAAGGGAAAAAAAATTGTCTCACTAACAACAAAAAACGATAATCTTAAAGTATGTTGCCATTGTAACATAGTCACAAAATTTCAGGGATGTTTTATTTGAAATCACAATCACTGAAATGAAAATTAACCTACCGTATGAATATACTAGAATTTGTTTTAATTTAGTTTAGGGTGCTCATTTTTTTTAAGAAGACAATTCCACAGATGACAATAGGCCTCTGGTACTTCTCCCAAATGGCTATTCATATGTGAGCTTTGCTAATGAGTCCTCAGCAGGCTATTCAATTACTGAAAGCATCACTGCCATCGTCAATCATGCCCTCACCCAAATCCACACCAAGGTCATTTCCAACAGGGAGAACTGGATATGGATCAGGTGTAGGAATCATGGCCGATATTTCCTTTCCCTAATTATTCTTCAGATCTGATTGATCCATGCTAACTTTGTCACTGATAATTTCACATCGTTAGCACTGACCGGTGAGAAATGTTATCTGGAGTATAAAATTATATAGTTTTACAGACACAAATCTTTTAATTACATAGATAGAACCAAAATATGGGTAAACAGTTACTTCTTAGGTATTTTCTGCGACACAATGGGTTGAATGGGCTTCTTCTGTGCTGTAAACTTCTATGGTTCAATGGTTCTCTGACTCTTACCTGATAAACATCACTGACATTGTTTATTAATAAGAAAAATATGTGTGCTCTGACAAATACTCCAGTGAGAACACGATCAGATCCTCCAGGTCAACACTTAGAGATGATTCAAAAGTGATGCATGAAAAATGTTGTAACTCAGCAATTGTTGGATTTTATGATCTTAAACTACTCTAAGTACAAAAGTGGGAGTGGAAAAGAGAAAGTTAAATTCTACTGCTGAGCAATTTGATGGTGGTATAGTCTAAAAGAGCAAAGTGCAAGTTATTTACTGATACATGCAGAACCTTAAGATTGACTTGCTGCTTTATTCACACTGCCAGCTATTTGCCATTCTTTATAATACATTGCAGAATTTTAAAGATTCTTTTTTATTTTTCTAACAGATATATAACAGATGCATGGAGTGTGTTGCAGCACAGATTAAAAGGCACTTCAGTGGAGGACACTACCCAACTGGCACTCTTTCACATTGTTTTCTCAACAGCAGATTATCAGGAAATAAATTATTACAAGCAAAAAGAACAGAAGGCAGCAAAATGAAGACATTTAAAATTAGGACCGATAAATTAAATAGAATAATCATTCAATTATGAAGACATACAACAAAATCTAAATGTTGGAAATTTTTTATTAAAACAAAAATTCAGGATAGCCAGGCTGGTCCCCTAATGGTTACAATGCTGGCTTCCCAATACATTTGACAAGAGCTGGGACTTTTCAACTGATAGCTCTTCATTCCAGTTTGAGTAATGTGGAAGTTGAAAAAACTGACTTAGTCCTTTTCCCACTACTCCAAGGGCAGCTTGTTTTGGCTCATCACTGAGTAGCACTCACTACAGATATATAATATCAGATCTGTCAACTGACTTGGCTCAAGTGGGAGAAACAGAACTCATAGGTGAAAAAAACAGAGAAGCAAATGAAGCATTCTGAATTTCAGACTTTCTTCATTGATTTATGGAGATCTATTAGTTGGGGGAAAAGTAGCTTCTGTAAAAAAAAATCGCCTTGACTAATGAATTAAAGTAGCAGGGAGAGGTTGAAACTGGTTAATTTGTGTAGTAAAATGGCCTCCTTTCTCTGATTAAATCTATAATAAATGTGCATGCATATCATACTGCTTTGACATGTAAAACAAATCATTGATTGCTGATAAGTCTAAATTCTATATCAGCTAATAAAAAGGATACTGCCTAAATAGTAATGAGCTGAAATCATTATTTGATTTAAATCATTGGTGTCACAAAATATTTTTTCTCTCATTTTTGTTTCAAGAAAAGTGCAAATTCTTCTACTTAACTCATTGGTCCACAATAAAAGATACGAGCCAGAAGGAAATTAATATCTAAGAATGTAGCTTTAAATTAAATATTTCCAGCACATCCTATAATGCAACTCCAGAGTTTGTAAAAACCAGCTTGACATTGATTCAGACTTTGTGACCACAGTAAAAATGCTAACATACATTTTGAAAGATTAATGTGAAATGCAAGAGGAAGCAAATAATGAATCACTATGCAGTGACTAAACTATTACAGATGTATTTACATACATCCACATTAAATTGAGGAGTAGTCAGGAAAGGGAAAAGGCAAGACATGGATTCAAAAAAGTAGAGCAATATCATAAACAGACAAGGCACACTGCATAAGGAGGATACAAAATACAGTAATTGAGGGAGTATTAAGCCAGAGTACAATAACAAATACAATTACAATAACAGAGTAACTATTAAAAGCACATAGCAAGGAGAACATTGGGCCAGATTTTACTGTGAAAATAACGGTGAGGCCAACCGCACTCACCATTATTTCTGTGCAAATCGGACAGTAACTTCTGGCAACCGCACATGCGCAGGTAAATGCGGAAACCCACACACCATCCCGACATGGAAATATATCGCCGTTCCTTCATCGTCGCTGGGTCAAAATCCTGGAACTCCCTTCCTAACAGCACTGTGGGAGAACCTTCACCACATGGACTGCAGCGGCTCAAGAAGGCGGCTCACCACCACCTTCTCAAGGGCAATTAGGGATGGGCAATAAATGCTGGCCTCGCCAGCCGACACCCACATCCCATGAATGAATTTTTTAAAAGTTGCTGTTACAAAAGCTGCGTGAAAGTGGCATCTCTCTGTCTGGCATCTCATTGACTGGCATGAAGTTCCTGTACTCACCTGTTAGATATGAACTAAACTCGCCAAAAAATGTTAAGTCAAGTCATTTCAAGTCAAAGGACCCTTTTAACCACGTGGTAAGTCTTAATTACTGCCAATCAACCTTTCTGGCACTGAAAATGAACTTTTACAAGTGTGGAGTCTCATTTCTTCAGATTTTACTTATTGTTGGGCAGTTAAAAAAATTTTAATACATTGTTTTCTTTTACTTCTTTTTGTCGCTTTTATCTCTGTCTTTTAATTCAATCTTTCTTACCCTCTTTGTTTTGCTTTCTGTACCTGATTTGACATTGAATTCACTGTTCGAACTTACAATTCCTGGTTCAGACTCCATGCTATTATTAACGGGCCCGATATTAGGAGGGAGGCGGGTTGGCAGCGGGGGGTCGACTGGGCGCGTGGGTAACGTGCCCAGTAAAATCGGGGTGCTCTGCACACGATCGCAGCCTAATTGAAGGTACGCATGCTTCCAGGTTTCCTGTTACAGACCTGCGCAGCGGACGCACTGCGCATCCGCATCACAGGCTGTCAGCAGGAGGAGTCCTATTTAAAGGGGCAGTCCTCCAATGCTCCTCCTGCAGCAAAGAACCAAAATAATAGAATGGAGCAGGCCAGAGGCAAGGCTGCTCCAAGGTTTTCTGACTCCTCACTCCAGGTGCTGCTCGATGGGGTGAGGAGTAGGAGGGAAACGTTTGTCCCATCAAATGGGAGGAGGTGGCCTCCCTCTGCCACCAAGAAGGCCTGGCTCGAGGTGGCCGAGGAGGTCAGCAGCAGCAGCAATGTCGGCCGAACCTGGGTCCAGTGCAGGAAGCGCTTTAATGACCTAACCAGGTCAGCCAAAGTGAGTATATTTACGCATTCTCCCACACTCCGTCTTCCACATCACCTCCACCACCACACAACTCCTTCTGCACTGCCACCACAACGCTCTCGCATCACTCCTCACATCCACTCAACCATCATCCTCACCTTGCCTGCACGTACTCACCACCCCAGTTCCCATCTGAACACTACCACGCAACCCAATCCTCATACAATCTCATGGCTATGTCTCACACGCACCCTCCCATGCATCTCCCTCAAGGTCACCCCCACCCCACCAATGCATGCAGCGGGTCACTATGCAACCATCACTCAATCACGCCTCTCTGTGTTTTGCCTTGATAGGAGAAGAGATGCCAGAATGCCTGGGAGAGGGCAAGGACCGGAGGGGGCCCGCCACCCAGGTGGTCCTAACGGACGCGGAGCAGCAGGCAATGGAAATAAGCCGCACGCTGGAGTGCCTGTCCGTGGCGGATGCCGAGACTGGGAGCGCACAAGCGGCTGGTGACAGAAATCTAACACTCAGCACTCATGATAGCGAATGATCTTAGCATCACTTCGAATCTGCAGCACCTCAACATCTGTCCACATGCTTAACATTGCTTCCTGTTCTCTTGCAGGGCCATTTGCGACCACCATGACTGCGGAGGGCGATTCCTCAGAGGACCTGCCGGCCTCTGAGGGGGCATCGTCACATCTGAGCCAGCTATCCACCAGCTCAGATACACACACCTCGGTGGGTCCCCGTCCTCAGTTAGTTGGGCTTGCACATGCTGAGTCACCACGCACATGTGAGCACGAGCAGACCCTGGTGGCAGGGGAAGCCGTGGAGAGTCCGCATCGATGGGAGCACTCTTCTCCAGGCTCTGCTCAGCTGGACCCAGATGCTGAACCCTGGGGGCCAGCCATGAAAAGGAGTCATCAGCACATTGCTGAGGTACTGGAACAGTTGCCACGCGCACGCTCTACAATCGCACAGAGGATGGAGGAGTCCAACTCCTGCATGAGTGGAATACTGTCACAGGGACGTGAAAGCATCTCTGAGATAGTGTCGCGGGTAGGTGCGGGAATGTCTGCGATGGAGGAAAGGCTAGCCTCCATTGAGTTTCAAGCACAGCTCAACAATAAGTCCATTCAGGCCCTGACAACGGCCGTTCGGATTCAGGGTGAGCAACATTCTGCCACCTTAAACAGGCTGATAGACACATTACAACTGGCCTTCCAAGCCTTCACACAAGTCCTTCAAACGGTCGTCCAGCAGGGTGGAAGGAGTGATGTGGGCCTGGCCCAGGAGAGGGATAATGACGAAAGGGGACATGGAAGTGGGGACGCCACTCAAACGCTTCCACGTCTCACCCATTGCCCCCCTCTCAACCAGTACCTGCAATGCTGCCTCCTCTCCAGGTGGCCGAGTCTGCCCCTGCACAGGTGCAGGTGGAGCAGTCTTTGGAGGGGCCCTCATGGGCACCAAAACCCAGAGAGCGTCTGCGCAAAGCATCTCATCGGTCAGGGCATGGACAAGAGCAACCTGCCACTACCTCTGCTGAAGCCACAGAGGTAGCACTACGTAGGGGTTCCCGTATACGTAAGGCTAAGGTTTTGAGAGCACAAAGGGGGTGCACAAGGGTGTATGATAGATTGTCATGATTTTCATTTAGATTTGTTTGTTTTGCCAATCACATTAAATTTTGTTATCACCACTACTGCCACGTCTTTGCAAATCTTGTCTGGTTTGTGCAATAATTCCCTTTCCTGAGGATCACCATGAAGACCCACACCTGATGCCACCCATTGGGTCACTGCAGAGTGGGTATAGGTGTTTTTGCAGGGCTGTTTTGTGCAGACGACTGAGAGATGCCGACAATGTCCCCAGTGGCACGCTGGAAGGATCCGGAGGAGAAGTTGTTGAGGGCAGTGGTGACTTTGACAGTGACAGGTAAGAAGATGGTGCTTGGGTCAGCCGGGAGCAGCTCGGCATCAAGGAGGCTGCAGATGTCCACGACTACATGTCAAGTGACTCTGAGCCTCCATGTGCACTGCTCCTCAGAGAGGTCCAGGAAGCTGAGCCTCGGTCTGTAGTCCCTGTGGCGAGGGTAGTGCCTTCTGCGATGCATCTCTCTCTGCGGTTGCCCTCCCTCCTGCTGTGCAGGTGGATGTGTCACAACACTGTATTGTGGAACTCCACGTGTCAGAGGTGGACGGCGTGGCCGGCGAGACTGGTGATGCTGTTCGTCCTCCGATGAGGTCATGACTGCAGCTATGGCGGCCCCCATCCACAAGATGTACGTTTGAGGGGATCTGTAAGGTAGGTAAATGTGTCTGCACACCGGAGTTGAGGTTCCAAGTTTGTGAATTTTTGTGTTAGGAGGAGGGTGGTGCAGGCCAAACTTTGTCCAAAGTGACAGAGTGGCCTCTTGCAATGAGTGAGGGTCTCCCCCCAACACCTGTCAAATGGACCTTTGCAGCTCCCACAGGCTGGGGGCTGCAACAAGTCTGTTTCAACTGGGAGTGTTTCCCCCAGTACGGGAAACACGCTCAGTTGATATGAAAATCCCACCCCTCCTAAAATATCCTCCCATTCAGGTCTGCAAATGACCTGAGCTATCAAAATAATTGCCTTAAGTGGGATCCTGCCGGCTTTAATTGCCGGTGGGAGTCCCGCATGCGGGGGCTGCGCACGCATTGGGGAACCCGGAAGTGGGCGGGTTGGAGCCGGGCTCCCGACACGCCCTGGCAATCCCGAATTTTAGCGGCCCTCCCGCCACGAATGCACCCGCTCGGCCATCCGAAAATCGACCCCAACGTGCTGCAATCTGATTAGTTCAGGAGATACACAGCTGCTTGCTGTTTACACAGGTCCCAGATTCCCTGTAGGGGGCGCTGCGCTGTTTGGATTTCCAATTTCCAGGAACTTGCCATGCAAAAGCTCAAAGAAAGTCAATGGGCAAGTGCAAGTCTAACTAACAGTTTTTAAACTTATGGAAAAATTGAACCATTTTCCATAAATAGAAATAGTTGCCACAACATTTCATATTTTGGCTGGTCATTAAAGTTATTTAACCAAAAAATGTTACACTTCACATATCAAGTTACAGAGTTACACCAAAGTAACCTGTTGGCAGACAACAGTATCATGAAGTACATTGTACCTTTTTCAATGTCTAAAGTGCAGTACAAAGTACTTTACATCTATCTGTATATTATTTTAAAAAACATTGTTTGGTTTGACTAATCATTCAATTTGAGCATTGTAATTGCTGGAAGAGTGTTGGGTGGTCATTAAATCTGAGCATTGATTGGTCATTGGTGCAATTTTCTGATTTGGACCACCTAACCATGCTTAGCAGGAACCCATCAGATGTGTCATGCAATATTTATTGACCACCATCTTGCCTACAGCCTGTTGCTCTGCTCCAGTGATCAGTCCTGCCAGCTCATCTTGAATCTTCCGAGGCCAATCTTGTGCTCCCAGTCCCTTCTATTACTCTCCTCCTCCTCTTTCCCACATGCATCTTCTCAAACCTCCCTGGTTCTGATTCATAGCTCGAGTCTTCAGCAAAAACTTCTTATTTTAACAATTTTTTTTATGAAAAGAGACTTTGCACAGGATTTAAGGGTACCAGAAAAAGTCAGCAGAACTAATAGCATGTGCGTGGGGGAAGTGGCACGACACCAGATAGAGGAAATCTTATCTCCTGAAGCCAGAAAGTGCAACATGATCACTGGGAAGTGGGAGAAAGGGAAAAATAAATAAAAAAAGAAAGAACTTGGATTTATATAGTGCCTTTCACAACCTCAGGAGGTCCCTAAGTACTTTTCAGTCAATTAAGTACTTCTGAAGTGATGTCACTGAACAGGATGCATGAAGAAAGAAAAGCAGGAGAGAACATAAATAAAATACTAAAGAGCAAGAAACTTGGAAGGGTGAAGTGAGGAATGAAGGGAAAGAATTAAGGAAAAGGAAAGAAACTGCAAAAAGAAAGTAAAGGAAGAATCTTCAGGATAGAAGAATAAGAGGAAAAGAAAAGAGGAGAAAAAGAAAAGAAAGGCAAAGTTAAGAAAAAATGGAACTGGGGAGGTGGGGATCCTATGATTCTGGCCAGATTGGATGTGAGTGAATATCTGCAAGTGGATAAAAAAGTGATATATGGATATGATGATACTGGCCCAACTTGTCTGATGAATCAGTCCCTTATATTAATTAGCTAGGTTGCTGAGATGTGTCAAAGATTTATTGAGTTATTAACAGATTAAAGAATTAATAGAATTATCATTTGCACTATGTCCAGAGCCTGAGAATGGTTAGAATGTGGAACTCGCCACCATAAGGAGTAGTTGAGGCGACTAGCATCGATGCATTTAAGGGTAAGCTAAATAAACACATGAGGGAGAAAGGGATAGAATGATATGCTGATAGGGTTAGATGAAGTAGGGAGGAAGGAGCCCAATGAAACAATTAAACTATTGTTGAAGAGAACAATAGGACAAGCCAATTCACAGTAGTATATGGAACAATCATGTAGGATAATAAAATCAGCATGTTTGAATAAACGAGACATTGAAATATTCTTGCTGTGTGATGCTGTCAGTATTTCCAAAGCCTGGCTTTGGTTTCAAATTAAATGTGACATTCCACAGTAATGAACATAACAGCACTGTTTGACATTTAAAAATCAGCAGTTTAAAGAACTTGCTTACTGTCAGTTACTCCATGTAAGCGGAGGTTCTGAAACAGTCCAAAGTACTTTTGTCGAATATCCATTTCCAGGTCGATGCCCAGCTTACGTAAACTGTAGAGAGAAAAGAGTCACTTAAACCAATGTGGTTAGATTTTCTTTTCATTGCCTATGTGAGCTTTATTTCATGGTTTAATATAAGCTCAACAGGAAGAAAACTGCAAAAAAAGGGAAAGAGGAATTCTTAAGGCAGCTGCAAAATATTATCTGGGGAGAGGGTATGCAGCAAATTCCAATTCCTTTCTGTTGGGAAGAACCTTCTGAAACCCCATTGCTAGTTTCCTCTTGTTTCCAGCTTTGGCAAAGCTTTGGATATGTGGAAAAAGTAGTGCAGTACAAGTAGAAAGTGTCCATGGATTATTTATCCGTGTTACACCTTGCTCTGATGATTGCCCCTATCCAAAAATGGGATGAAGAAAATCAGCAAAAAGTTTTAAAACAAAGCAACTGTTTGTTTGCTCAGGCTTTATTAAACACCAATATTAAACAACTCATGTAGAATTACGTGGAAGGAGGTGGGGGGCAGATAATTGAAAAGTGGGTAAAGAACTCCTGATCAAACCTGGCATTGTGAGCTTAATAAACAGGAAGATTTCTTAGTATCACCATGTCAGTGACAGAAATGAATACTCTGAAAGTGGAAACAATCTGTGTGCTCCAATTATATTTGTTTACCTGATTTAGGTTTCTCTGTACACTACCTTTACGTTAATACACTGCAGTGGAACAACCACCGCCAGAACGATGCTCGCAACACAGGAGATCCATTTAGTTTATTAAAGAGTATTGGGCAGTAATACATTGCCTCCTCTTTAAGCGTGTGCAGTTGTTTTCATGCTTCAGTGCAACTTATTGGTCCAGAATTTGCTGGGAAAATAACAGTGCGTTTAATGCGCACACCGTTATTATTATGTAAATCGTCCAGCAATTTGTGACGAGGAAGAGATACCTCTTGAGTTGCGAATTGCCAGAAATTGCTGGATAATTTGCTGTTAGCTTCGTGAAAATGGCAGCTTGCTGTCAACCTCCCTGTGAGTTTCAAGAAATTGCTGCATTTACGCAGTAAATACGAATTAAACTCACTGCAGAAATTTAGGGCTGGTACTTAATAGTGTAAGAACCGTTTAAATGACGAGATTTATGTTCCTGCAATTCCACTCAACCTCTCCAACCCAGAAAGGGAACAATTGAAACTGTGGAGTCTCATTCCTGTAGGATGTAAATTGTTCTAAGAGATTTTTAAAATTTTAAATTTTAAACCTTTAAATTTTTGTCTTACTTTTCCTTTGTGTCTTTTTTCTCTCTCTCTTAATCCAATCTTTCTTTCCCTCTCAATTTCTCTTTCTGTACCTAATTTGACTCTAATTCTCCTATTTTTTTCTCCATCGTTCCTCTTGTTTCTTTTTCTATCCTTAAGTCTCTTTGATTAAGGAGATAGACTGTTGGTCCCACCGCTCACCGAGGTCCCAGATGCCCTGTTGACCTCGCTGCACCATTATCAGCTCACACATCCAGCAATTTGTGGCACAAAAAATTTTCGAGCTGAAGGGTGGGGGCACACTGCGAGATGCAAATTCTGGGCTAATGTTAAAAGTATTCCATTTGAAACACAAAAGAACAACTGACTGATTGATTTCTGGATAAAATCTTGATTTGAAGTTAAGTAGAGTACAAAGAAAGGGAATATGTAGCTGTCCAGACATTGGGAATTTTAATAAAAAAACTATTTTTATTATATCTAAAACAAAACTCCCAAGAAATACTGGAGCATTTTTAACTTCTCAGTCAATATTATCAAACCACTGTATATTCTTGTCTTCTAAGACAAAAGCTTTTAAAAATATATATAGGGCCAGATTTTGCTGGAGTGGGACATCTCGAGGCATGCCCTGTTAGTTAGACTTACAATTGCACGCTAGGTTTTAAAATTTTTTGTCTACACAGTTGCTGGAAGTGATGACAGCGCAGTGAAGGCAACGGGGCATCTTGGACCTTGGTGAACAACGGGACAAACAGTGCATCTCCTTAACCATTGAGATTAAAGGATTGAGAAATAGAGAGTGAAAGAAAGATTGGATTCAGAGAGAGAGAAAAAAAAGAGACAGAAAAGAAGAGTAAGAAAAAGAAATTTAAAATTTGACATTTTTAAAACCTCATAAAACAATTCACAATCTGAAGGAATGTAACACCACACTTATAATTGTTCACTTTCTGGGCAAGAGAGGTTGATTGATGGTCATTAACAATTATCACACTGTTAAAAGGGTACTAACCCTGATAATTACTAGACTTAAGCTTCCGAGTTTAATGGGCAATTAATGTGCAAATGCAGCAACTTGTGACCATTCGCAATTCACGTGGTATCTCTTCCTCGCTA
This sequence comes from Heptranchias perlo, assembly GCF_035084215.1. NCBI lineage: Eukaryota > Metazoa > Chordata > Chondrichthyes > Hexanchiformes > Hexanchidae > Heptranchias > Heptranchias perlo. The sequence continues at coordinate 22,726,656 of NC_090345.1, read as the reverse complement.
CAAGTTGCTGGCCGATATGCGCATTAATAACAGCATGTGTCATTCAGATGCCATTATTTTTTCAGCAAAATCTGGTCTAATCTGTTTTTTTAAAATCATCTCAAAGGGAAAAAAAGTTGCATGGTGCTTGGGCTCAAATTCAACCCAAACTGTTGGGATGAATGTCTCCTTTCTGCTGATGTAAGAGTCCTTGGGTAGTTTTAATCCAAATCTTAGTGTGCACAGGTCCAATGCACAGAATTGTCTAGAATTCAGCAGGAATTCATACTAAATTGACATTCTCCCTGAAGGTGGGCATTTCGATAGTTGGTGTAAGAAACAGAAAAAGTCATACTGCTACAGGAAGAGTATTCTTTCTGAGGGTGGAGCTAAGATAGATTGTGGGGCAGTGTATAGGGAGCTCAATTCTACACCTGTTGTACTTAGTACTGATTTTGAGTGGAAAAGTAACATGACGGAATGGGCGATCTTGGTCTCCCATCAGGAAATGGGCGGGAGGTGGGGGTGTGGGGGGGGGGGGGGGGTGGTAGGGAAGGCCGAGACCAGCAGTGGCCTGGAGCTCGCTGAACAAGAGGTGGGAAATCGGGAGCTGCTGCAGGTTCTTATAGGCCTGCACAGTTTAAAGGGGAGGTGCTTTTTTATTGGCAAAAGAGAGAAGCAACACCGTGAAGCTGCAGGAAGATGTCTGTGGGCAACATAATTCCAGCAGAGCCTGAAGGTTTTCAAATGTAAGGACTTGCACAACACCAGGTTATAGTCCAACAGTTTTATTTTAAATCACAAGCTTGCGGAGCTTACCTCCTTCATCAGGTGACTCACCTGACGAAGGAGGTAAGCTCCAAAAGCTTGTGATTTAAAATAAAACTTTTGGACTATAACCTGGTGTTGTGCAAGTCCTTACATTTGTCCACCCCAGTCCATCACCGGCATTTCCACATCATGAAGGTTTTCAGATATACACTAAATTAAAGGATTAAAATAAGGGATATGGGGATAGTGCAGGAAAATGGCGTTGAGGTAGAAGATCAACCATGATCTTGTTGAATGGCGGAGCAGGCTCGAGGGGCCGGATGGCCTACTCCTGCTCCTATTTCTTATGTTCTTATGTAGATGCAGCTGTGGAGATGGTGGTGAAGCAAATGAAAAACAGAGAGGAGGTCCTCTTCTATACGGAGGGTAGATGGGTACTGCAATGAGAATTGGTGAATGGGCATGGTGAGAGTGACACAACACATTATTGCCATCAGTACTTTTGCCAGAACCTGGCTACAGTGCTACAGGAAATGTAAAAATCTCATCAGGACTACCAAGGTAAGACTCCCCTTCAAACCTCTCATACTTTCTGCTCAGGCCATCAAGAATGTCCATTTTAAGTATGTACATTTGTTAAGATGGTAGATAAGCTGTAGCTCATACCATCAGCTCAGACCCCTATCTGTTTAGGGTACATAGCTATCAGGAAACACCATTGAATTTCCACAGCAGAATTATATATTTCACAGGAACCGAGAACTTCCTCAAGAGTTCATGTAGATAAAATTCTTTGTTTTTGACTGCTTGCACAAAGGATATGGTGAAGGTATGTGTCATTGCTATTTAAGTTACTCTGACGTGTAAAATAACTTTCTGTTTCTGGCATTTATTTATGATTTTAAAACTTCACAAGTACATGGGAATCTGAAGTTAATGTGCAACATTAAACCATTGAAATATTTTAAGATTCTAATATTGTTAGACCTCAAAGCAGTGTATTATGGAAAATTTAATCCCATTTCCTAAGTAACCCTCTCAGAAGAAAATACAATACATTTTTCTGCTGTCGGGGCTTTCTTTTTAAGTAGATTTTAGCAGTTATAAATAATTTGCCTTTATCTGTCAAAGGGCAAAGATATTTTAATTTTATATTTTAGTGTATAAAAACATTTTACAGCATACATAGAAGAAATATGTTAAATTACAACATACGACCACAAAATAAGGAACACTAGTTACATCCACCATAGGAGATTGTACAACTATACCTAACTTAGGTATCACTTACATGGATGTCCTCGACAGGCACAAGGACTAAAACCAATAAATCCTCATACACAGATACCTGTGTATAAACTCAAGAGTATAAGCCAGAGTGGGGATGAAATCTATGAAGTGCTGACAGTCTCTTAATCCAATCTTTTTCTCCCTCTCTTTATTTCACTTACTGTACCTGATTTGACATTGATTTCGTTATTCTAACTTACACTTTCTGGTTCAGACACTACGCTGCTCAATAACCATTCTTCAATCTGATTAGTTAAGGAGGTACACAGTTGCTTGCCCTGTTCACACAGGTCTCAGATGCCCTGTAGAGGGCCCATGCCATTTGGCTACCACTCACAACAAAATCTGGCCCAATGTAAAATTTGCACATGATATTAAACTAGGGGAAGGGGCAGTAAAGTTTGATGAAGTATCCAAGAAATTACAGAAAGGCTGAGACAATATTTACAAATGGGCAGAGTAGAAAAAAAATCACAATCAGATGATTGCTTATTTCCTATTTCATTGGTAAAAAATAGATTCCAAACTTCACGGTATTTGGTGATGGGAATGCTGAACATTTACAAATTTAACAAATTGCACACCAATAATTATCTTCCAGAGTCATTCATTTTAAATAAAGCTGTTTTACAATGGGTAATGGTAAGCAGAGTAGTAAGGTAGTCAGTCACCTGATAAAATAGGCTATGATGGTGCTGTACGGTGGCATTAGCTGTACTTTGGTATTCACCTGAAGGAAAACCCAGCAGAGGATAGTTTGTAGTACGTGATATTCAGTAAAAGTAAACAATCTGCAAATAGCAGAACATCACAATGTAAATTTCAACACATAACATCATAGTAATTAAAGGGGACTTAATGTTGTGAATTGCAACATAATCCTAATGTTATAAAGGAAGGTATTCTTAAATTCACTTACATCACTCAATCATCCCCTGTTTCTGTTTCATGTTATAATAAGACTGCCATTCAATCACCTCTTCAGTGATATCACAAATGAGAATTAACAGCCAGTTGTCCCCATTTACTTTGTAATTAAACTTAATTGATATTAAACTTCATAATGTCACTGAAGGGAGGACAAAATTCATCCATAACTACCACGTGCATTTTACAGTCAGTGTCTGCTTATCCACAAACAAAAATCAGTGCTGCTGCTGTTCATACCTGATCATGAAACTCTGCTGCACTCTGTGGGCAAATATTCTCATGATAGTTTTGCGAATTCCTACCCACAATGAATTATGATCATAATTTTAATTATGTCTTCAATCATGATTCAACATTTAACATTTTTCCTTTAATATGCATTTTCCAGTGAACAAAATTGGCTTGTCATTTAATTTTAAAAAACTCAATTTCAAAAAACAAAGTATCTTGCAAACCTTGACAATACCTATATATCTACAATTATTAAAATTTTTGACATTACATATAGACATGCATAATACAGTAAAGCAAACATTTTTTTCTTCCATTTTCTCCCTTCCTTTTCTGATGATAACTCAATGCTCTGGAAGAGCAGTAGGATCAGGAAGGTGCTGTGCAGGGCAGTGAGGGAAGGGAGGAGAAGGGTACGAGCTTGTACTAGGGAAGGGGAGAGGAATGCCAGCATGAACTGAGGGGGAAGAGGAAAAGGCTCCCAGTGTGAAATGGAGAAAGTGAGAAGAGTGCCAGCATAATATGAGACAAGAGGTGAAGGGGAACAAGACTGCCAGCATGATCTGGAAAAGTGCCAGTGTGACCGAAAGGTTGAGGAGAGAAGAATGCCTTCCTGTAACACAGACAACTGTATGAACAATTTAACAATCCAATTTAGCAACAGATGGTACCAATAAATATTCAAAATAGCCCGCAATTTCTCCATAAAAATATTAAGGAAAAGCCCTGCAATTTGTACCATGATCTTCTGTGATAAATAATGATTGAATGTTGAACTGCCCTGCACCCTAAGTTATGACATGCCCAAGCCCCACTGCATGTTCATTAACTACATGCCTTTATTCAGGATTGTTTTTGTGTTGCCAGCTTTTTTGAGGCCATGACAGCCTTTTGGAAACTGTTGGTCAGGTTTTGTTAGTTTTCCAGGTTGGCATGTACGTGGAATTCTACATAAAATCTTGGTCTCCATGGTACCTCTGACATGCTGCTTAAATAGTAAAACAAAGGATGATTGAAAGGATATAGGATCTCTGTTTATAATATTTAGGATTAGGTAGTAACTCAGATGAATCCAGGTCCTCTTAAAGAAACAAACATCAGTTTGAAATAGTATTCCATTTCTAATCAATTGTAAGGAAATAATTTCATATTATTTTTAAATGTGTTTCATTTATATATTTTAACACTTGTGCTAATGGTAATTAAAAACCAGATTGCCAAATAAGCATATCCTTAATCTCTTTCAGATCGAGCTAATGTTAAGCACTCCTTCCACCCTTGAATTATGATCATAATTTTAATTATGTCTTCAATCATGATTCAACATTTAACATTTTTCCTTTAATATGCATTTTCCAGTGAACAATATTGGCTTGTCATTTAATTAAAAAAAACTCAATTTCAAAAAACAAAGTATCTTGCAAACCTTGTCAATACCTATATATCTACAATTATTAAAATTTTTGACATTACATATAGACATGCATAATACAGTAAAGCAAACATTTTTTTCTTCCATTTTCTCCCTTCCTTTTCTGATGATAACTCAATGCTGGGGTGATGTTCCACAATCAACCGCGGCCATTAGTAGCCCATCCTTCATTGTGAACCTAATTGGTGCTCGCTGGCAGGCTATTTGATCACAGAGGACTTCACCACTGAGCTCAATCCTGATGTGCATGCACAAACACATACAAGCTAGCATGAGTCATTGGGCACTAATCAGAAGCAGGAACCTTGAATGATTTTGCGTCTGGGCACTGAGGCCAATTGTCCTACCCACTTAAGGTGCTGCAGTGAGTGCTCCACTGCAGCAACATGACATTTGCTTTCCCTGAAGAGGTGGGCTCCCTCTGAAAAGTCAGGAAGCTCCGAAAGCTTGTGATTTAAAATAAAACTGTTGGACTATAACCTGGTGTTGTGCAAGTCCTTACATTTGTCCACCCCAGTCCATCACCGGCATCTCCACATAATGTAAAATGCAGCAGAGGAAAATCCAGGTCATTAAACCTGTTACTATCACCAACTGAAATTTCCAAACTGAAATATATGGGCCTTGAAGTTCTTTAGGATGCGATCTCGGTATTACGATGGAATCACGGCAGACCTCATTGGAGTATGCAAGGGTAAGTGGGAGGAAATCTGATTAGCATGCGGAAGGTGGGCAGGCAGGCACAAGTGCCACTACAGGTGCCCCATGTGGCCAGAAACTATATTGATAGAGGGTATATTCAATATATCGACCTAAGACAAGGAGAATCGTGTGCGGCATGTGATGTATTCCAGCAAGCTGGCATGCAGTGACAAGGGTTTACTGTTCGATCCCCAGATTCACAATTGATATTGGGCAGGTTAAGACAGACTCCAGTTCATAAGGCATATGAATATCACTTAGAGGAAAGGTTGGTAACCCCCAAACCTGAATAGAATATCCAACTTAAGACAAAAACTTAACAGCTTCTAATGGTAGTATCTGATTGCTATTTCAGGAGAGAATTAGCTCATAGATAATGATAATTATATGTCATAAATATGCAGGAAACAACATACCAATAATTTTTTAACACAGCTAACTCAGGAGTGAATTATTAAAGCTAAGTTGTTATTTTAAATATCTCTAAACAGTTCTTATACTGTAAGATGGACTACTGACCTTGGTGATGATAAAACTTTTTGAAGGACATCCAGTTGCAGATCTCGAAAAGTGGTCTCATATCTTAGATGTACAATGAGATTTAACTCCAACCATCTTTCACAGGCCTGTATCAGCTTCTCTTGATTATACTGAATCAGAAACAGCAAATCAATAGTTATTCAATAAACCTCATCAAGCAACAGCTCCATCTAGAGCCCTGGGAGCAATACACACACATCTAAAACCAAAGTAATAAAGAAATTCAAAATGGAGCCCAGTTGTCTGTGAGGTTGTTCAAGCTTTAAATTAATCAAGATATGATTTTGCCTTTGGTGCTAATCAAATTATACATGATTAAAACATTAGTCGGTATGAGCAATCTGGACAAGATGGAAACATCTGCTTGTCGAGTAGTTCTATACACAGTGTGCTTTATTGTGTCTTTGAACTCAATTGATTGACACCTCTTTATTCAGAGGTGTTTATTTTTCTCTTAATATCTTTAGTTCATTACATTACGAAGTTAATTCCATGAGATCCAACATATCAATCATATTGCTTACATATAGTAATGCACAGGAATTCTATGAACTAAAAGTCTTTCAAATCAGACTGTGCAAGAAATACATTCTAAAGAAGACATTTAGAAAGTAGATTTTCTGAGTCCTCATCCACCATTGGAAAATCATGGTATTCGTGCCTATGATTTTCCAATATTTGCTGGCAGCAGGTGAGGTTTGTCGCCAGCAAGACACACTTAAAAAGTTACCACCACAGTATAATTCTGGAGTATAATTGATCATTAGGTATTTATAGCTACATACCTTCAATGCAGCTTTATTGAAGTAACATACTGTGGTAGCATTTATGTTATTCAACATAACAGATGCACACCTGCAATAATAAGACATTATTTATACTTATAATAAGTAAAAACATAATGGGGTCGATTTTGCTACGATGGCAGGATGGCAGCGGGAGGGGGATGGTGAAGGTGCGCGTGGCAAACCCGCATGAACAAAACTTACCTTTTCCGACGCGATTGCATGTTGATTGCTGATGATTAACGTGCTCTCCGGGATTCGCGCCCGGCAGCCAGCCTAATTGACAGGCTGGCTGCCGTCAGGAGCTGCAACGCGAGGGGCGGGGACGAGAAAGAGAGAGAGAGAATCGTCATCCAGCATTGGAATGGAAGACCGGGGTGGGAGAGGGGGGGGAAAGAGTGGAAGATCCGGCACTAGACTGGAAGACCGGGGGGAAGGGGGAAGAAGTGAAGATCGGGGGGGAGAGGGGAAGATCAGAGGGGGAGAGGGGAAGATTGGGCGGGGAGAGGGGAAGATTGGGCGGGGAGAGGGGAAGATTGGGCGGGGAGAGGGGAAGATTAGGGGGGAAGAGGGGAAGACTGGGGGTAGAAGGGTAGATCAGAGGGGAGAGGGGAAGATCGGGAGGACATCAGTGGGGTGAAGAGGGGAACATCGGGGGGGTGAAGAGGGGAACATCGGGGGGGTGAAGAGGGGGACATCGGGGGGGGGGGAAGAGGGGGACATCGGAGAGGGAGGCATCGGACATCGGAGCAGGTTGCAAAGGTAGGTTCATTTTGTGTTTTCACTTTAGTCTATGGTTTTTTATTAAATTTATTTAGTTTCTTGTTCCCTGATCTGGCCCTTCCAGATGTGAATCAGCAGCAGTGGGCAAGCTACCCAGGTAAGTTAAAAATCGTTCCAGTCACTTACTCTGTCACAGGTAAAGTGCTTTAAGTACCTCAATGAGGTACATTTGGCTCTTTAACTGTCATCCCACCGGCTTTAATTGCCAGCGGGACTTCCATTTTTGGGTCGCCCCCGCGCACACAGGTGGGTCCCTGGGAAACTCGGAAGTCGGTGGATTGGAGCCGGCTTCCGAACCCGAACGGGATTTCCGCGATTTTCGGAGACCACCGCCCCCAATGCACCTGCAATTGCCCCCTAAAATCACCCCCAATCAATTTGATTGTTGCTATTATTAATGCAATGCATTCTGTATCATTACATTTGATGAAAAAATTATAAACATCCATTTAATACAACTTGTCAGTTACAGCTGCAATATGCACCACAACTTTAGGGAAACAGTACTCCAAGTATTGTTTTTGTTGCGGCAAGAACTAAAACCAACAAATAAGCTCCTGAGAAATCTCTGACAGTGACAAATTCATAAATCTAATCAAAATTATACAGTTTTCTTCAAAATTTTACACATAACAGAGATATACTTACTTATGAAACAAAGTCATGAATTTCAGAACTGAAGCAGCAGCAAAGACACCCAGAATATATTCTGCATCCACATCTGGTTCATCATTATACAAGTTTCCCAGTGCAACAGCAAAACCTATACCAAAACAATATAAAGTGCCAGAACACAACAGAGATTCACTATATTGTACAGTATTTCAATTACATTCTTGGAAATGTGGTTTCTGCTCAATGAATGGAATTGCATGCAGGATGGTTGTTTATAAGGCTTGCCAAGAACAATAATTGATTTCATACTCTATCTTACTAGTTCAAAACAGATTAGTTCAACCAAGAATAATTTCATAGCACGTTCTACCTTCAACAGAATTCCCTCAATTTGTAATGTTCTCTTTATTACATAGGCAAGTACATATTTTTTATATTAGATTTTGCACTACATTATGAGGACAATCCTCAGCTGTGGCTCAGTTGGTAGCACTCTCGCCTTTGAGTTAGAAGGTTGCAGGTTTAAGTCCCACTCCAAACTTCAGCACATAATCAAGGCTGACACTCCAGTGCAGTACTGAGAGAGTGATGCATTGTCGAAGGAGCTGTCTTTCGGATGAGCCGTCAAACTGAGGCCCCGTCTGCCCTCTCAGGTGGACGTAAAAGATCCCAAGGCACAGTTTGGAGAAGAGCAGGGGAGTTCTCCCTGGTGTCCTGGCCAATATTTATCCCTCAACCAACATCACTAAAACAGATTATGTGGTCATTATCACATTGTTGTTTGTGGGACCTTACTGTGTGCAAACTGGCTGCCCCATTTCCTACATTACAACAGTGACTACACTTCAAATTGGTTGTAAAGCGCTTTGGGATGCCCTGAGGTCATCAAAGGTGCTACATAAATGCAAGTCTTTGTTTCTTTTTAAAATGGACAAACTAATCCTTCGCTCCCAAAAGCCCCATTATAAATGAGTTTAGAATGTGGTTCAGTCCTTTTAATGAAATAGCAAATGGAACTATTAATATATAGGAAGAATACACAATAAAGGTAGTTTTAACAACAGAGCTCATCATGGACATTACAATACTTCAAGAATTTAATGCTATTTAAAGTTTTGGCTCCCTCACATGGTGGGGGATAGCAACGCTCTGGAGAAGATCGAGAGAGTGAAACCAGAATGATACCTTGTCTAAAAGCTCTTAGCTATCAGGAATAGGCTCAAGGGCCTGCAGCTTTTTAAATTAGAGGAGCATAACCTTTAAGGTCATTTGATTGAGATTTTTCAAATGATGGAGCGAATGGATTCTGTTCATGTTGGTCAGGTTATTTAAGCTAGATAGCGATGAGAGAACTGAGGACATCAGTGTAAAATACAAAAACAGAGTTAGATTAGATATCGGAAAGTATTTCTTTTCACAGACAGCCCATGGAATAGATTACCATAATATGCAGTAAGTATGGATTCACTGCAGTAAAAAGGGAGCTGGACAACTCACTGAGAGTTGAGGACATCAGAAGTTATAGAGGATAGATTATAGATAACAGTTGAAATTATTGATGAGTTACTGTAGTCTCCTGGTGCTTGTTTCTTTGGTTTTGGGATAGGAGCATAGTTTCCCAGAATTCATTCCTAAATTGACCCTAGGTTAATTTCTCTGAAACATAGAAAATAGGAGCAGGAGTAGGCCATTCGGACTTTCAAGCCTGCTCCGCCATTCAATATGATCATGGCTGATCCTCTATCTCAATACCATATTCCGGTGCTCTCCCCATACCCGTTGATGCCTTTTGTGTCTAGAAACCTATCGAGCTCCTTCTTAAATATATTCAGTGACTTGGCCTCCGCAGCCTTCTGTGGTAGAGAATTCCATAGGTTCACCACCCTCTCAGTCCTAAATGTCCTACTCTGACTCTGACCCCTTGTTCTGGATCCCCCAGCCAGGGGAAACATCCTCCCTGCATCCAGTCTGTCTAGCCCTGTCAGAATTTTGTATGTTTCAATGAGATCCCCTCTCATTCTTCTAAACTCGAGTGAATACAGGCCGAGTTGACCCAATCTCTCCTCATACCACAATCCTGCCATCCCAGGAATCAGTCTGATGAACCTTCGCTGCACTCCCTCCATGGCAAGTATATCCTTTCTTAGGTAAGGAGACCAAAACTGCACACAATACTCCAGGTATGGTCTCACCAAAGCCCTGTATAACTGCAGTAAGACATCCATGCTCCTGTACTCAAATCCTCTTGCAATGAAGGCCAACATACCATTTACCTTCCTAACTGCTTGCTGCACCTGCATGTTTGCTTTCAGTGACTGGTGTACAAGGATTTCCAGGTCCCCTTGAACATCAACATTTCCCAATCTGTCACCACTTAAATAATACTCTGCCTTTCTCTTTTTCCTTCCGAAGTGGATAACTTCACAATTATCCACATTATACTGCATCTGCTATGTATTTGACCACTCACTCAACTTGTCTAAATCGCCTTGAAGCCTCTTTGCATCCTCCTCACAACTCACGATCCCACCTAGTTTTGTGTTGTCAGCAAACTTGGAAATATTACATTTAGTTCCCTCATCCAAATCATTGATATATATTGTGACTAGCTGGGGCCCAAGCACTGATCCCTGTGGTACCCCACTTTTCACTGCCTGCCACCCCGAAAAAGACCCATTTATTCCTACTCTCTGTTTCCTGTTTGTTAACCAATTTTCAATCCATGCCAGTATATTACCCCCAATCCCATGTGCTTTAATTTTGCACACTAACCTCTTATGTGGAACTTTATCAAAGGTCTTCTGAAAATCCAAATAAACCACATCCACTGTTTCTCCCTTATCTATTTTTTTGCCTCTCTCAGGAGATTGTATGACTGGGGGGCTTGAGGGGTTGGGTTGATGGTGCAGGTAGGTTGCATCATGTCTGGATGGGACATTCTCAATGGACTAATTGGCCTTTTTCTGTCCTTTTTTGTATGTTTCATTGTTTCAGTAAGAATTTTTAAATCAAAACAAATATATTTTATGGCACATAAGTTGTAGAAACACTGTGCTTGTGGTATGACAAACATTAACAAAAATTTAGAACATATAGAAAGAACAAAATACATTTCACAAAGGTATACTACTCACCTTTAGTTATTAATTTTCCTTGACATACTATTGATAAGTCAGCCAACCCCTGGAAAAGATTTTTAGGCCAGAACTACAGGACCTTTTCCATGACCTCTTTTCACACTACGTAAGAATGATTCCTCCAAAATGGTCATCAATAGTCCTTTTGAGGCATCCAGCACAATGGTGAGACCACTCAAGCGCAATCAGTTTTCTTTCAGTTGTCCTCAAAAAGCCGTTTTTTTGGGGGCATAAGACTATGAGAGCATTGTGAGCATCATTGTTGGAATCATCTACCAGTATCTAGGATTGTAGCCATGACAAAACATAATTTCAATAAAATGCAATAAGATCCATTCACATGATGTTCAAGAGCTGGTAATGCACAAGCAATGATATAGTTGGTTTACTGGATGTCAGAAAAAAATCGAACAGTGTCATCACTTGAGGTTTAGCCTGTGCTCTGCTACTTGGGCTCATTTTCAACCAGTATCTGGTTGTTCTGGTTACAAGATTTCTTGACGAAAGGACTATATTTAGTGTAAGACAATGGACCCTGTTGAGGAACTGCCAACATCACTCGGTGCAGAAGGTTGAATAAAGGTAGCTTCAGGACACGTTCCTGATCCCCAAGGGATGGGAGAAGTCCTCCATTATGTGCTATAATGGAGATATGCAATAGGTTACCCAAGTTTTTCTGTGGAATTTATTGTTTAAAATTGACACCATCTGGGCATTGAAGAAAAAAATAGATCCCTGCATCAGAACTCAAACAAGCTATCAGTTTCCCTTCCTGTCAATGAGAGGTTACAGGACTCCAGTGAAAGAACTTGCTTTAAAGAGTCCCAAGGAAATTCTTTGTGCCAGAGAAATAAATGGAAAGCAGGATGAAACCATTGCTAGTTCCACCTTCAGCAATGGAATCCACTGAAATAGGCCTGCCCATCAGTAGGAGGCCATATAATCTTTTATATTGCTCTCTTTTGAAATTTTGGGCAGAACTTGTAGTTGAGTTCTTGCTTCAGGAGGAGGCAACAGTAAAGGGCATCAGTATAAAAGAACAGCTTTCTGCAAACTACGCACAATTTGAAACTCAGCATGTGCTCAAGTTTAATCTAGAAAAGTAACCATACATGATGTGGTCCTAGTTCAGAAAAGAAGCAAATTATGCTAATAGCAGAAGAAAATATTTTGAAGGTAAATTTCTGGGGATAAATTACTATATGGAGATTATGCAATTCTGGTTTCAATTCTCTTACGGGGTCAAGTGCCACAATGCTTTTCCTAACTAGGCCAGTTAACATATCCACACTATGTGGAAAAAAATAAGTGAACAAACAAATACAGGTTTTTTTCCCTAAATAAATGTTTTTTTCAGTTCTGGTAATAGGAACAGCTCTGATCCACGAAACGGTATTTACTGTAGCAGATAACTGTAAAAATCCAAATCATTGATCTTTGGTGGCACAGTTGCATCTTATTTGTCATTTAATTTTCTAGGTATTCTCAGAGCACAAACAAAATGTTTTGAATGCTTAGTTCTAAACTACGAACATACGTACATACAAACATACGAATTAAGAGTATGAGTAGGCCATTTGGCCCCTCGAGCCTGCTCTGCCATTTGATAAGATCATGGCTGATCTGATTGTGACCTCAATCCTACTTTCCTGTCGACCTACTATAACCTTTGACTCCCTTGTTAATCAGGACTCTATCTAACTCAGCCTTAAAAATATTTAATGACCCTGCCTCCACCGCTCCCTGGGGAAGGGAGTTCCACAGACTCACGACCCTCTGAGAGAAAAAAATTCTCCTCATCTCCATCTTAAATGGGAGACCCCTTATTTTTAAACTGTGGCCCCTAGTTCTAGTCTCTCCCACAAGGGGAAACATCCTCTCAGCATCCACCCCTTCTAGTCCCCTCAGGATCTTATATGTTTCAATAAGATCACTCTCATTCTTCTAAACTCCAGTGTATACAGGCCCAACTTGTCCAATCTTTCCTCATAAGATAACGCCCTCATCCCAGGAATCATAGAATCATAGAAGTTTACAACATGGAAACAGGCCCTTCGGCCCAACATGTCCATGTCGCCCAGTTTATACCACTAAGCTAGTCCCAGTTGCCTGCACTTGGCCCATATCCCTCTATACCCATCTTACCCATGTAACTGTCCAAATACTTTTTAAAAGACAAAATTGTACCCGCCTCTACTACTGCCTCTGGCAGCTCGTTCCAGACACTCACCACCCTTTGAGTGAAAAAATTGTCCCTCTGGACCCTTTTGTATCTCTCCCCTCTCACCTTAAATCTATGCCCCCTCGTTATAGACTCCCCTACCTTTGGGAAAAGATTTTGACTATCTACCTTATCTATGCCCCTCATTATTTTATAGACTTCTATAAGATCACCCCGAAACCTCCTACTCTCCAGGGAAAAAAGTCTCAGCCTATCCAACCTCTCCCTATAAGTCAAACCATCAAGTCCAGGTAGCATCCTAGTAAATCTTTTCTGCACTCTTTCTAGTTTAATAATATCCTTTCTATAATAGGGTGACCAGAACTGTACACAGTATTCCAAGTGTGGCCTAACTAATGTCTTGTACAACTTCAATAAGACATCCTAACTCCTGTATTCAATGTTCTGACCAATGAAACCAAGCATGCCGAATGCCTTCTTCACCACCCTATCCACCTGTGACTCCACTTTCAAGGAGCTATGAACCTGTACTCCTAGATCTCTTTGTTTTATAACTCTCCCCAACGCCCTACCATTAACGGAGTAGGTCCTGGCCCGATTCGATCTACCAAAATGCATCACCTCACATTTATCCCAGGAATCAGTCGAGTGACTGCCTCCAAAGCAATTATGTCCTTTCTTAAATAAGGAGCCCAAAACTGCACACATTATTCTAGATGTGGTCTCACCAATGCCCTGTACAACTGTAGCAAAACATCTCTATTTTTATATTCCATTCCCCTTGCAATAAATGACAACATTCCATTTGTCTTCCTAATCACTTGCTGTACCTGCATACTAACTTTTTGTGATTCATGTACAAGGACACCCAGATCCCTCTGTACCTCAGAGTTCTGCAATCTCTCAACAGTTAAATAATGTACTGCTTTTCTATTCATCCTGCCAAAGTGGACAAGTTCACATTTTCCCACATTATACTCCATCTGCCAAATTTTTGCCCATTCACTTAACCTATCTATATCCCTTTGCAGACTCCTTATGTCCTCTTCACAACTTACTTTCCTACCTACCTTTGTGTCATCAGCAAATTTAGCAACCATACATTCGGTCCCTTCATCCAAGTCATTGATATAGATTGTAAATAGTTGAGGGCCAAGCACTGATCCCTGTGGCACTCCACTCATTACTTTTTGCCAACCTGAAAATGACCCATTTATGCCTACTCTCTGTTTCCTGTTAGCTAACCAATCCTTTATCCATGCTAATATGTTACCCCCTACACCATGAGCTCTTATTTTGTGTAGTAACCTTTGATGTGGCACCTTGTCAAAAGCCTTCTGGAAATCCAAGCACACCATATCCACAGGATCCCCTTTATCCATGTTGCTTGTTACTTCCTCAAAGAACTCTAATGAATTAGTCAAACACGATTTCCCTTTCACAAAGCCGTGTTGACTCTGCCTAATTGCATTGAGATTTTCTAAGTGCCCTGCTATAACCTCCTTAATAATAGATTCTAGCATTTTCCCTATGGCAGATGTTAAGCTAACTGCCCTGTAGTTCCCTGCTTTCTGTCTCCCTCCTTTCTTAAATAGAGGAGTTACATTCACTATTTTCCAATCTGACGGGACCCTTCCAGAATCTAGGGAATTTTGGAAAATTAATACCAATGCATCTACTATCTCTGCAGCCAGGTATTTATTTTATATTTTTGGTGCATACCGCTAATTAATGAAATTGCTACAATATGCCAATTTTTTGCCTTGGTGTTAAAATGTTGACCTAGAAGGTACTTGAGGGAATATGTTGCTACTGAAAATGCCAAAATGGTTACAGTGAATAATATAAGTACTTTATTATGTTTGTAAAATAGAAACAAAGGAAGAAAATATAAAAATGAGAAAGTACAAAAGTAAAAAAAAGGAAACAAAGGAAATACCTACACATATATGGTGAAACCACTTCACCGAGTGAACACTGTCCGGCCCAGGTTCCTGTATATGCTTAATGCTTTGAGTCTTTTTTTAATATATAGAGTTATAGTTCTATAATTTATTTATTGCCGTTGGAAGGAATTCAGTCCCTGACTTTTTAGTTTTAGGACTTGCCATAGATGTAAGTTTTGGTTTCCATATTTTGCAATAATTTTTCACATTTTATGTTTCAAAAATGTCATATTGATGTTTCACTTTTCCCAAGGCCATGAAAAGAGTAAGAAATAATAAATTGGTGCTTGATTTCATCCATTTGCTTCAATTTCCAATATCTATTGCAAAATCTGGACTACTGAATACCGTGGTGAAAATATTTGAATTTTCATCTCATCTCTTAATCTTTTACTTTAGTTTTAGCCTTTATGAGAAATTTAGCTGACAAAAATGCAATAAATTTATTCAATTAACACTTTCCTCCTTGGTTTCGTTCAGAAAAACGACACTGCTTCAGATATAGATGCCCTTAATTGGAAATTGAAATACCATATCCAACCTGAGGAGTAGCAATGCACAAGAAGTCCTACAATTGTGTGTTTGATTTTTCATTTACAATTCATAGTTACTAGATATTAAGCCAAGAGAAATTTCCAGTGAACTTACAGTTTGATCCTGGGCTTGTTGAATATCGAACTACCTTAAAATGTAAACTAAATTTCTAACTTTTAGGAAGAAACTCGCACTTCTTGGAATAAGAGCAGGTTCAAAAAGAAAATGTGGTGCACAGTCTCATCCCTCCTTTTAATGAGCTCCAGTACCTCATTTTTCTAATATCTCTTTAGTTCCATTCATCTGGATGAATGATCTCATTCTTCTGTGTAACTTTATTTCCTCAGACCTTCTTATGATATTTCTCTCTGTGTATCTGCTCTTTCAGACCCCCAGTCACAATCTACTCAATGGGCTTGAAATTTTGGGGGGGTAGAGGAGATCAGAAATGTGGTGCAACCACATTTGGTGGTGGGGGTGAAATGCAATTTCCTTTTATTTTTTTCTTTCTCATTTTTATCTTCCCATGATGATATAAAAATTGGCTGTGTGGTTGATAGTGAGGAGGAAAGCTGGAGACTACAGGAAGATATCAATGGACTGGTCAGGTGGGCAGAAAAGTGGCAAATGGAATTCAATCCATAGAAGTGTTAGGTAATGCATTTGGGGAGGCCAAACAAGGCAAGAGAATACACAATAAATGGGAGGATACTGAGAAGTGTAGAGGAACAGAGGGACCGTGGAGTGCATGTGCACAGATCCCTGAAAGTAGGACAGGTAGATAAGATGGTTAAGAAGGCATATGGGATACTTTCATTTATTAGCCGAGGCATAGAATATAAGAGCAGGAAGGTTAACTAGAACTGTATAAAACACGAGTTAGGCCACAGCTAGAGTACTGCATACAATTCTGGTCACCACATTACAGGAAAGATGTGATTGCACTAGAGAGGGTACAGAGAAGATTTACAAGGATGTTGCCCGGACTGGTGAATTTTAGCTATGAGGAAACATTGGATAAGCTGGGGTTGTTTTCTTTGGAACAAAGGAGGCTGAGGGGAGATTTAATTGAGGCGTACAAAATTATGAGGGGCCCAGATAGAGTGGATAGGAAGGATCTATTTCCTTTAGCAGAGGTCAATAACCAGGGGGCATAGATTTAAAGTAATTGGTATAAGGAATTGAGGAGAAGTTTTTTCACCCAGAAGGGGGGTCTGGAACTCACTGCCTGAAAGGGTGGTAGAGGCAGAAACCCTCATCACATTTAAAAAGTACTTGGCTATGCACTTGAAGTACCGTAATCTACAAGGCTACGGACCAAGAGCTGGAAAGTGGGATTAGGCTGGATAGCTCTTTTTCGGCAGACACGATGGGCCGAATGGCCTCCTTTTGTGCTGTAAATTTCTATGATTCTATGATCCTTGCTTTGTTTCCACTTTGCAAATCTGTTGAGTTTCTCCTGATTTGTCCTGATTGATGGCAGTCTTTGCCCACCTTCCCTACATTCTGGCAGCAGTTTGGGATGGGTTTAGGAGCATTCCCAGCCTACTTTGGGAATTCAGCCGATCTTACCCCTGATGGCCCAGGTATGAGTTCCATTATGGGCTTTAAAGGAAGATGGGAAACAGCAATAGATCCTGGTAGGATTGATTGCCATTATCGAGGTGCCTCTTTGTCTCCTGACTGGAGATTTTAAAATGTTTTGGTGCCTTGTTTTCAATCCGATAAGAGCCTCAGGCTCATCCTTGAAGCAGCATGATGCCAATCGAGTTTCCACCAGCACGCAGGCCGAGCACCACTATTGTGCCATGAAAGGCGCAGGTTGCCTGTCCCGAATATTAAGATGTACCCATCCTTGGAATATGGGACAGGATTACTGACCTAGCAAAGCAGTGGGCATTTGTCCCTCTCTGCTACACATCTGCTCCCTGGAAAGGGTCTGCAAAATTTCAGGGCCTACAGCTCAGCATTTCAGGCTTACTGCCCAATGTGTCTTCCTACTCTCTATGCCATACCTCATTCCTTTTTATGGTGAAACTCATCCAGATTGAGTTCTTTAGATAACTTGACTCCTCCACTGCCCTCCTCCCAAAGCCCTAAGTCTATTGTGACACTCAAAATAGAAAGTCTAGTTCACTTTTAGATACAAATACTGCATGGTAGAAAGCAGTAGCAGCTACAGTATGCCAGGTATGAAGATACTTTACTATAACTTTTTTTCCCCAAGCACAATTTACCATTGGGAATATCAGCTTACAGAGACCAATATAATTTTAGTATGTTGATTTCCAACTATTGATGACATGTTCATGCATTACAAAGCAGAAAATAAATTAAACACAATGTCCAAGGGTTGATATCACTAATAGTTACCTTCTTTAGTAACAAGTGGGTCTTTCACATCAAGCTTCAAACTGATTATTCTCTTCAAATTTTTAGCTGTCGTTGGGACCCAGTAGTTCTCCTTATTACTCATGTTGCACAGATTACACCTTTTTAACTTGTGAAGTTGGGATTCGCAACTTGTACCTTCAGACCCGCAATAAAATAAACTACCTATAAATAAAATATTGCAACTGTTAATTAAACACTTCCTTCAATGAAACGCTGAGGATCAAATCTATGAAAGCAAAATTCCTTCTTACAAGCAAAAGTCTCACAATTTGAAAAATTTAGTATAAAATAGACATAATAGTCATTCCAACAGGCAAGAATGAAGCCAGGTAACAAAATATGAAGAATTGGGAATCTCTTCTATTAAACATTAATTGATTTGTTGTTTTTCTTCCTACATTATAACAGTGACTACGCTTCAAAAATACTACATTGGCTGTAAAGCGTTTTGTGATGTGTTGAGGTCATGAAAGGTGCTATATGAATGCAACTCTTTCTTTCTTACCAGTGTTATGAGAGGAATCAATGAATGTCCTTATTGCCTCTGGTCAGTGGCTGCATCATCCTCATGCACTTTAAAAATGGAGTCATTAACAGCAGCAGTCATGTTTTGGGATTTTGGTTTTTTTTTTCACTTAAAGCATTCCCGGTTATGCTTGGGTGTTATGTTTCAAAATAAAGTGAATTTGCACAAGTTTAAGACAAACACAGGGTGAAGATATTTAATATGTGCACAGAAGCCTGTCAGGCTGGTTTGTGTAACTCACAACAGATGCAATGAGGGTCAATTGTCTCATCCCAGGCCAACTAGCTAGGATGGCCCCCATTCATCTTGAGAACTGCAGAAGAGGTTTGCTTTAAATTTACACCCTAAAGGGGAGGAGAGATATCTAGTTTTACTGATAGACCTACTGGTGAATCACTACCAGGAAAGAAAGACAGCGTCACAGCCCACAAAAGAGACAAAGGGACACATGGGCAGTCAGGTTTTGAATGAATGGTCTGTGAGGCACAGCTCTTGGTCTGTAACTGGAAGCTAAAAATGCAAATATCAGGTCCTGTGCTTAGAAGTTGCATAGAAAGGTATGCCAAAAAAACAAGACTCAGCTCATGAAAGGAAATGCACACATAGTTCATTTTTCCATTTTTCAAGGGGAGAAGAAATATTTAGTTAAATAAGTGGAATTTGCTTTGACTGTAACTTTGTACGTTCATTTGCTTTCTGTGAAGTAAAGCAGTTTAATGTTTCATATCAGTCCTCGTCCTAAGATTGAGGAAGGGTCTTAGAACTGAAACGTTGACTAGCTGATTTCTGTTTCTCCACAGATGCTGCCCGATTTGCTGAAGAGTTCCAGCTATTTTCTGTTTCAGTCTGTGTGTTTCATAAAACCACCCTGGTTTTATGAAACACACAGACTTAACCACAAGTGGTTGGTTTTCAAACTTTAGTTTTCATTGAAACATCCAAAAGGTTTTGCAAATGTCTTTCCTCTCACAAAGGGTCCATGACTGAAATGGTAACTTATCTGTTCTCTTATCAGATGCTGCCTGACCTGCTGAGTGTTTCCAGCATTTTCTGCTTTTGTTTCAGATTTCCAACATCTGCAATTTTTTTGCTTTTGTTTCCACCAAAAACGATACTAGGTTAAAGACTAGTAAACTACTTTTGTTCATGTCCTCACCTGTTGGACAGATGTCTGTTGTTTCTTTGGAACTGTCCCTGCAAAACTCTGACTGATCTGAAGTAATTAGTAGATCAAGCAGCACTTCTGATTTTGATAAAAATTGACTGTGTAGCTCCCACAAAGTATCCATACTCTCTAGCATCACATCTGATGAAATAAGGCAACTATTATTATGAAGGAAGCACTCATCATAAAGCACGAACTATGATTTGAGATTTGTATGACATAAATGATACAAAGCAATGCCAAAATCATTACTGAAACTGTTACGATTTTAATTACAGATAACAATTACAAAAGGATAATTTTCAGTTCTTTGTGAACAAAATGGCTTCATGATATCGAAATAACATCATCAGCCTAATTTTAATATAATTAAATGCAAATTAACAGGTGCTTTTGGTGCCAGTACAAAACCTAAGCAGAAAATTGGATAGGCGGAAATCAAGTGTAACTTACCTCCACCCATTTTTTCCAATAGGTTACTCCCATTTTATGCTTGTTAATTAAGCATAACTGATTCAAAAACTTATACTGTGGTTTTCCATATTAACTACTTTTAGAATGGTAGTGATTAGTCCACTAGCCCTAACTGAGAAAAAGTACGAGTAAGTTAGCCGTTTCCATATCTATTCTAACAAACAGCTTAAACCTTAAACATAATAAGTATGCTAATAGCACCTAGAACTGCAATGGCAATTAAATAAAACCAACCTGGAGTCATGCCATCTCTCAGCCTTCTTGAATAGCAACATGAGAGTTCCTTGGGTTTAATGGCTTCAGGCAGCCTAAAGGTAATCAACAAACAGAAGTCATTCAAGAACCTTGAAAATCCTCAAAGGGAAGAAATTCATGTAAAAATGTGCCATAAAAATCATTCTTAAGATAAATTTTACATACCATGGATAGGTCAGCTACCTGATTGGTTTTCTGGGATATTTCCCAGTCGTTTTCAGGCACTTCTGACAGGTGACATGGATGGGGGGGCAGTGGTGTTCAGCGACACAAGTGTGCATGGGCCTTCAACCATGCTTCAGAACATTTTGCCCCCACAAAAATGTTTTTTTTTAAAGTTAAAAGAAAATACGAGCCTGCCCAATACCTTTGTCAGTAGTAAACTTGCAAGTGTGGCAAGTAGGGCAAATATCCAAGAATGACAGCCAGGTAAAGTAATATTTGTGAATGTGTGTGCATATTTTCAAAATAAATCTTTGCAGCAATGTTCACCACTGTTGCTACAACAATTCAAACTGGATCACAAGACCATATCGGCATTTATTTGAAGGGAACATCTTATTTTTCGTACTTGGAGGGAGAGAGAATGAGAAAAACAGTTGGAAACAGAGATGACAGTGACAAACTGTGTTACAGCCACAGGAGAGAGAGAAAAATCAGAAAGATAGCAGGGGAAACTAAAAGGATCAGAGCATGGGAGACAAAAACAGTTTTTACTTCTGTTTGTGAGCAATTCTAAATGAGATCAACTAATGTGCTTTAATTAAGAAAAAGGATTTAGCTCCAAATAGCTTACTGTTTTCAATAAGCAGTGCAGTCATATAGACTGGAAGGTTCCAATTTGTGCTCAGTTAGCTCATCTCAGTCAGAGTCATGGTACAAGCAATTGGTGTTGGTGCCTTTAGATTAGCAAGAGTAAAAAATCAGCCAAGGTTCTCATCCTTGATTACTCTGCAGTGACACTTGCTGGAAGTGAGAGTATGTGGACATTGGACAAAGACAGGATTGGGTTCAGCTCTGATGTTCCCTCACAGTGAAATAGCCTAGCAATACTCATTGACTGAGTCACCAATGAATATTGGCCACTTAGATGAGGCACTGAGAGGAAATTGGTGAAAAGAAGAAACCAAGACATTTAAATACACGGAGCGAGTGCCCTGTGCCCGTAAAGGTGCATCAGAGGCGCTGATCTGACAGCCATGAAAAGTACAGCGGAACAGCGAAAGAAAGTCAGAGACAGACAGAAAGAACTTGCATTGATAGTCCCTTTCACGACCTCAGGTCATCCCAAAGTGCTTTACAGCCAATGAATTACTTTTGAAGTCTAATCACGTGTGAAATGCATGTTATCATACCATTTTAAATGTATCACGAATGGATCTCCTTGTGGCATTGCTCTGTAAGTCAGGTGATACACAAGTTTATAAGAACAGATGCGTATGCCATGTCATGAGAATATATTATTTAGTTGCTGGTCAAGGCATTTTGCAAACTGGAATCTGCTCATTGGTTCAGGCTCTGGATAAGAAATAAATATTTTAAATTGTTTTATATCTTTAACAAAATGTGATGTCTGCAGTATGATATCTGTATGTGCACACTGAAGTACCATTTTTGATATATTACTAGCAAATCTCCCATGGCACTGCTCGTGCTAAATCAGAGGATCTGCTGTTTTACAAGGACATGAACTTGTACCATATCAAAGGCAATGTAGTACTCTGCTGATAAAGTTTGATGTGTGTCCCTTTAAAACTACAAAAGCTAACATATTAATTGTTGGTCAGGTTGGGAATCAAAACAATGGCTGTTGTGAGAAGGTCAATTAAGAGTCTTCTGTAAATTGCAAATGACTGCCATCTAAAATAAAATGTGATAGAAATTTGCATTATAAAGTGTCATATCTGAAGTGTGCCAGATGGGATGTGCGCACATATATGAAGTTTTGATTATTGGATGATTAATTCCAAAAGTAGTTTTAATTAGCGATTAGTGTCCACTAAAAAATAGTAAATGAGCATTCACTTAACATGAAATACCTACCTTGAAGAACATTTTTCATTCCTCAATTGAAAGACATCCTTCACACATCATTCTCCAAGTTATGGGGAAATATGTGCGAAGTACGTCCAAGTTTTTTTTGTTGTGATCTCGTGTTCAGCGGAGTCACATGTGACCTTCCATTCTCATGTCACATAAAGGCCCAAGAAATACAAGATAGCCCCATTTTTTTTCTAATTTGGAATTAATCTAACCATCTTAACTATGAAATCCCTAATTAATTCAAAGCAAACCTAGCAGAACCTGGAGGGATGGTTGGGAAGGATTGTGTTGTGTACTTACAATGCTTACCGTTTGAAGAATGAAGATTCCACAAGGTAGATAATCTATCTTTTTTTTCCCATTCTGGCATCCTTCACACATTGACTTTGACAGCGCGAGACTAGTGAGGGTGTGGGGGGAAACAGGCAGGTGGGAATGCTTTTTAATGAGTAAAACTTTATTTATTGAAATCTCTAGCCTATCAGTTGCACCCTCCTTTCTTTTGCTGCTGGTTTCTGTACTGTCCCACGTCCTCTCCTTCCTGTGCACCCTCCTCATGCTGTGAGGAGTGAGGCCCTTCCACTCCCTCTTCATCATCATTGCCTTCAGCATCTGGAACCAGCATGCCTTTCTTCATTGCAAGATCATGTAGAATGTAGCAAGCTAAAATGATTCTTGAGACTCTTGCTAGACTGCATTCAGACATGTAAAATGGAACTTGAGACTTCCTACAGTCTGCACTATGATACGTCTTGTATTTGCATGGGCCTCATTATATTTGTTGTCCCCCACTGTCTGTGGAAGCCTTCCTGGAGTCATATCCATGAGTACAGGGAAATGTTGACATAGCAATTATAATGGTAAATGTTGACATAAAAGCATGACTAAAAATAGTGAAAACAAAAATGTAAATTTGTGGACAGAAGTGTAGGCACTGCACAGGATTTTTAATTATATACAGCTGAACGTAACATTGCACGCATCAGTGTTCCAGGCAAATAACACTGGCCTAGAAATTGGTCCGCTCAGCACCCATTTTTCGGGCATTGCTCGGACTACCACGATCCCAATATGGCAGGCAGGAAGTATGCGCACATTTCCGGCCAGAAGTGCGCTACCCACCATATTATGTAAGAACAGACAAGAGGTGTCCTTTACCCATGCCTGAAAGAGGCTTTAGACCCTTTGCATCTGCAAATAAGGGACAACGCCTGTTTGAGGCCCCTTCTCTAAGATTGGTTTGCCGAAGCAGCCAATGCCAGCTACATTCAGGAAAACCAGCTCTAGGGATCAGCTGCAACAAAGAAGGTAAGTAATTTACCTGAATATGGAGCAGGAATGATCCTCCCGACCCCACATTAAAGGACCTGAAGCCGCTTGTGATACCCCAACCCCCCACCACCCCACCCATTGCCGCCCCTACCGACCGGACCCGCCCGCCAACTCCAATCTCCCCTCTCCCCTCTAATCACGACCTGACCCCAGCAATACCCCACACCGTCCCCTGTGGTCTCTGACGCAAGTCCCTGCCCCCGACAGGCCCTCATCCCAATCCCTGACCCAGGCCCTGATTCCCAACAACACTTAACTGAGGGCCGCTGCAGCAGCCCAAATTTGGAGTCCTCTTCACAGCTCCATTGAAATGAGGCCCGAGGCCCGAGGCCCAATATCCAGAGAGCCTCGGGTCTCGCCATTCCTAGACGGGGGTGCGAATTATGCCTCCCTGCGTGCCCAGAACTGGTTGAGACCCAATTTGTAGGCCAATATTGATTTAAACAAAAATATAGCCCTAGTACAGATTCTTACCTCTTTTTAGAGTAGACTGGTTTCATTGAAACACCAGCTTTAGAAGTAGAATAGTGCTTTGGCAGATGGGGCATACAGCTGGAAAATTGAGTTGGAGAAGCACATGGATCATTTTCTCCATGCCAATTGGTAGTAGGAACATCACCTAAAGTTGTGAAAGGATTGTTTCTGTTACAATTTTTAGAGAGTGGGGTACATTCTATATAAAAGTGCAGTGATACATTTTGCATGAAGCAGTATATCTTAATGGAGAATGGATTGTTTGCACATCCTATTCTATTTATTTGATTATCTATGTATCTTTTCTCATTTTTCATATATGTACATAAGGCATATCAATACATCATGTGATTTGATTCATAAACACTTCACTTCATGTTGAAAGTACTCTCCATATACTAATCACCTTTAAAGGTACTTGATTTCTACATTGATTATTTATTCCACTATTCTGTACTATGGCTGTCCTATTCACTGCTGGCTGATTTCAGAATGGATGAATGGATGTTGGTGATACAGGAAGCTCATATTATGAACTTACAGATATCACATTAGTTTTACCAATGCTGATAAGCACTGTTTTGGAGATTTAGATTTAGTATGTAAGTGCAGCATTGTGAGGAAATACAAGATTTTGAGTCACAGGTTCACTAATTATGAGCTGCACTGACAAAGCAAGTACATAGTGCTCACCCTATATGCTGCTAGCACCTTTTCAGCCAATACAATAATGAGCACTAACTAACATTAAAAAAGGAAGTGGATATATGCTTAAAAAGGAGAAATTTGCAGGACCGGCACAGGCACGATGATCTGAATGGCCTCCTTCTGTGCTGTATGATTCTATGATTAAAAGGTTTATCAATATTTTGATAGACATTATTGCAAACACGTATAATAATCTCTCAGAATACAAGTATGCAGAAGCTTCTCACTCTAGTGCTGTCTTACCCGTCAGTATTCTTTGTAATGACTCATTGAAGCAGACTTGAATTGCTTTCGTAGCCTGTGCTCTTCCCAGCAAATCAGAACCCAAATGTATCATTGTCTGACAACGATTAGTGATGCCAGCTTGTTTACGTATTTTGTCAGTTAGTGAAAGCTGGATAGCAAGAGGAAAATATTCATTTTTTTGAGCATGATGTTATTTACACACAAATTGTAATACAATCATTCTGAAATTAATATATAAATTGAAAGTAAAAATTTTACTTGGTTGGGGAAGAAAATAAAACTTGGACCTTTTTTATGTAGATTAACCTTTTGTGCCAGCAATTCCCAAGTATTGCCGAACAATAAACACAAAATTCCCAACACATGGCGAAAGCAATTGGATTCCTCCAGTGGCTCAGGAGTAAAGCAATACCTGGAGTGGCACTGAGCCACACTGACCAGGAATGTTCTGGTTTGATCCAGTTGGGACTGCAATTGGGATGATGCATTTGGTATTAGTGCCCCCAGATAGGGAAAGAAAAAAATCCTGGGTTCCTGCTACTGATGGCAATCAAGTGACCCTTCCTGCAAAGTGCACGTCTGTTGACTTCAAGTGAGCATAGATCGGGCTAGACTGTGATGCTACCCATGACTGAACAGACTGCTGACACTTCCTATCCTGGCTTAAATACAAGGATTGGCCAATTACCCATTACCAGAAGGCTGCCAGCATCCATAAAACAAGGTCCCCAGGTTTTAAGAAAAGTAGTAGATGTAAATTTGCTGAATGTCATTTTTTTACCAGACCTGATGGGTTCTAAATGTTATTTCCAAAAATATATCACTGAATTAGAAAGGGTATAGAAAAGAGCAGTAATGGAGCTCTAGCACTCAATCCATGAGCTACAATTTAAAAAAATATATTAATGGATCTCCTGTGTCATTGCTCAGAAATAAAAAAATATTTTTAAAAAACAGAAATAAAAGTGGATAGATGGAATCCAGACAATGACACTAAATAGCTAGAGATAGAAATAGATCAGGAAAGGAGTTGTTAGAAGATGATGCCACTTTATTCCTTGTTTTTATCCTTCTCTTGCTTCCCCCCTTTCTTTCCTTCTCCCTGCATCTTTTTCTAGCCTCTCTTCTCCCCCTTTAAGTTGTCTTATTTTTTTCCCCTTCCCCCTTTCATTTGATTTTTTACTTTCTCCTGTTCTTCTCCCTTTATGATGTCTGTAGTTCTTCTTACACTATTTTTATTTTCTAAATTGACTTAAATCTTCAGTAGCATTGCCCATGGTACTTCAAGGGCCCGATATTACCAGGGCGGCGGGGGGGCGATTGGGCGCGTGGGTAACGCGCCTGGTGAAATCAGTCTGCCCCGTGCGCAATCGCAGGCTAATTGGATCCACTTACCTCTTGTTCCGGGTTCCCCGCTGCTGAGCTGCGCGGCGGGCGGACTGCGCATGCGCAGTAAGGTCTGTCAGCTGGAGGAGCTCTATTTAAAGGGGCAGTCCTCCACTGACTGATGCTGCAAGAAATAGCAAAAATTACAGCATGGAGCAGCCCAGGTTTAATGATGCCTCACTCCAGCTCTTACTGGATGGGGTGAGGAGGAGGGGGAGGACAGAGATCTTCCCCCCGGCGGGTGGGAGGAAGCGTCCTGCCTCTGCCACCAAGAAGGCCTGGCTCGAGGTGGCAGAGGAGGTCACCTGCACCACCAACATATCGCCCACCTGCATACAGTGCAGGAGGCACTGCAATGACCTAAGTAGATCAGCCAAAGTGAGTACACTTACTCATTCCGCGACACTCCGTCTGCCATATCACCGCCTCCACCCCACACCTCCTTCTGCACTGCCAACACTACTCTGTCACATCACCCCTCACACCCACTCAAACCTCATCCTCATCTTACCTGCACTTACTCACCTCGCCAGTACTCATCCCGCCACTACCACTCAACCCAATCCTCATACAATCTCATGGCTCTATCTCATACTCACCCTCTCATGCATCTCTTTCACAGTCAGCTTCACTCAACCTGCCACTACCTGTGCTGCATCCACAGGGGATGCATCACATATGTGCAGTAGGCAGCGTAAGGCAAATGTGTCATGAGCATGAAGGGGATGCACAAGGGTGTTTGAGGGTTTGTCATGGTTTTTACTTGTATTTAATTTCTGATCAACTCACATTACAAATTATATTGGCACCACTACTGCCACATCTTTGCGAATCTTGTCTGGTTTGTGCAATAATGCGCTTTCCTGAGGATCACAATGAAGACCCACAACTGATGCCACCCATTGTGTCACTGCAGAGTGGGTGTAGGTGTATTTGCAGGGTTCTTTTGTGCAGACGACTGAGAGACGTCGGCGATGTCCCCGATGGCACCCTGGAAGGATGCGGAGGAGAAGTTGTTGAGGGCAGTGGTAACTTTGACAGCGACAGGTAAGAAGATGGTGCTTGGGCCAGCTGGGAGCAGCTCGGCATGAAGGAGGCTGCAGATGTCCATGACTACATGTCGAGTGACTCTGAGCCTCCGTGTGCACTGCTGCTCAGAGAGGTCCAGGAAGCTGAGCCTCGGTCTGTGGACCCTGTGGCGAGGGTAGTGCCCTCTGCGACGCATCTCTCTCTGCCATTGCCCTCCCTCCTGCTGTGCAGGTGGATGTGTCACAGCACTGTGTTGTGGCGCTCCACGTGTCAGAGGTAGACGGAGTGGCCGGCGAGGCTGGTGATGTTGTTCGGACTCCGAGGGGGTCATGACTGCAGTTACGGCGGCCCCCATCCGGAAGATGTACATCTGAGGGGGTCCGCAAGGTAGGTACATGTGTGTGGACACCGGGGTAAGTGTGCAAGTTGGTGAATTTTATTGTTAGGAGGAGGGTGGTGGAGGCCAAACTTTGTCCAAAGTGACAGAGTGGCCTCCTGCAATGAGTGAGGGTCTCCCCACCGACCTGTCAAATGGACCTTTGCAGCTGCCACAGGCTGATGGCTGCAACACGTCCATTTGAACTGAGAGTGTTTCCCCCAGTACGGGAAACAGTCCCAGTTGTTTGTAAAATCCTAACCCTTCTAAAATATCTTGTTGATCAGGTCTCTGAATGACCTGAAATACCTAGATAAATACCTTAAGTGGCACCCCGCCGGCTTTAATTGCCGGCGGGAGTCCCACATGCGGGGGCTGCGTGCGCATGTCAGCGCGTCTGTGGGAAACCCGGAAGTGGGCGGGTTGGAGCCGGGCTCCCGACCCGCCCCAGGAATCCCCAATTTTCGTGGCCCCCCTCCAGGAACGCACCCGATCGCGGGTGCTAAAATCGACTCCCAAGAGTGGGGCTTGGGTGAAGATCAGAGTTCCAGATAAAGCTGAAAGGGGCAAAGTTGAAGGAGACAAATGTAGATATGATTTTAAAAATCAGTCATACAAAAGTTCAAAAAATGGTTCTAAAAGTTCAGAATTTACAGGAACTTAAAGAGGAGATGCTGCAACAAGATTGGGGAGATTCACAGGTCTAAATAGTAAAATCTAAGCTCCTGGGAGATGGACAAAGGAACTGCAACAATGTCACCCAGTGGATGGAGACCTGATTTGTGACAGCCCACTGTTGACCAAAATAAATAGAGAACTAGCGTTATAATTGTTGACTGGAATGTTGACATAATAGTGTTAAAAATCATGACAAGCAGTTACACTTTTGGGACAGGAAGTGTGCACATATACAGGACTGCACTGCTCTGCTGGACTACACCATGTGCCTCTGCTGCCATGATTCTGCTCTGCTATTTTATTCCTTCACATTAAAAGCTAACTATCCCCTCATGCTCTGTACTCTCCAAGTTTAAGATAACCTGTTCCAGGCTACAGCCCATCCTCTACCTGCTGAGCTTTAGTAATATACTTCAGTGCACTGTTGGCTTCTCAGCTTTACTCTACTGCTGCATTGGGTCCTAGAAGAAATCTGCATTCTCATGAGGCAAATTCCATTTCTCCATTGGCTTCTGGGTTTTACTGTGATCTCCACATTTGCCACTGCTTTCTACTGAGACTGTATTCTCTGCTGGACTGCCTCTAATCCAGTACCTGGCCATCTTTAGGCTTTGGTATCTTCTTCTCCTTTGAGCAGCTCACTATGTTCCACCCATCCAGTCTCTCCTTTAAAATCCTCATTGTCTACTGCCTCGCAAGCCCCAGCCCAAGTTTCTCATTGAGTTAGTCTCCTTCTTCCCTCAGCCTCTGCAATGAACGACTCCTCAACCTCAATGATTTCAGTCTCCATCTCAGAGCTCCTTACTGTCTCTCCTCTAAATTCACTGCCATTCTGTCCTCTCTAAACCTCTCCCTGTATACAAATTTTCCTACCTATATTCATGGTCACCACCTTAACCTTGCCATCTCTCTCTACTCCTATGGTCTTGATCGCAGACAAGGCCATCACCGATCACTTCCTTATATCCCTCACTACCCACACCCCCTGCCCTCTTCCAACCCACTTCCTTCTATGTCAACCCATGGATAAAACTTTCTCCCAAGTTATTTACAACTGCTCTTTCAAACTCCCAACTGCCTAGCCTTTAGCCCTCCATTGGCAAGGATAGCTCTGCGGACGCCAACATGCTCAACCATTCCGTCATCTCCACCTTTGACGCCCTTGTTTCCAGGAAAACCTTACACTTCCCCATCCCAGTCATTCCTTCTGTATCGCTCAAATCTTCATTCCCTCAAGTCCAGGGAGCAGACTTGAGCATATCTGGTGCACAACTTGTTTAGTCATTTATCACCAGATCTGGTTGGACCACATCAATATCCTCTGCCAGAACAACCCACAACTCCAGGATCATCCTGGAGAACAAAGATAACCCCTGGTTTATTTTTTCGACTATCAACCATCTGCTTAAACCAGTTTCCTTGCTTCCAAAGGGAAGCACTTGGAGCTCATGTACCTCTTTGGCACTAAGAATGAGGCCATCCATTCTGCTACTACACACCCTTCCCCCTTTCCCGCCAAAACAAGTCTCCCCTCAAGCTCCTCCTTGCCTTAGCCCCAAATCTGCATCTTTCTTTAGTTTATCTCCTATCTCCTCTTAAAGTTCATCTCACCTGTAACTTATTTAATTTAAAGCATGAGCTTTCAAACCTTTATCCAATCAAATTAAATGACATAAACTTAACTCTTTTTTGGAAAGACAAAGTTTTTCCTGTAACATTTTAATTAAGCACGAGTACATACCTTATCCAGAATTTGGTACGGATCTTGCTTTAGATAATCTGATAGTGCTATATAAGGGGCTTTCAATAAGACTCTGCAACAACAAGAATAGTAAGCTGTAATTTCTGAAAGGTAATATTTTGACATTAACAATGTATTATTGAAGTCTGTTTACTTGAGGAGATACTGATCCTTGATAATACATTATATTCTATCTAGATCATTGTAAATCTACAATAAGCTTCAGTACAAATATATTACCCTGATATTAACTAACTTTCTGCTGATCAAGGTGACAGATCCAGTATTAGATAAGGGAATGAAACACTATTCCCATTTTGAGCACCCATCAACAGTATCAAACACCCTCAGGATCGGTATAGCAGAGGCAAGCATAAATTAAGGCTTCTTAAAAACTCTGTCCTTCCCTTATGTGCTCGCCTCACTCCTGAAAAGCACAACATACTGCACTAATGTGAATTTTTCCATTTCTCACATCGGCTATGCGTTCAGCATCTTAATTTGGTGCCAAATTACAGATAATTCTTTTGCGGTGGCCACACACCTTTTAGGTACTGGGTTGAGTTGCCAAATCTTATATCAACAGCTATAGGATTCCTATAGCTATCAAACAGAAATTAGACTTTTGTCCTTGGTATTGGAGGTATTTGATCCCAAAAGGTAAAAATCCAATTTGCTAACCCTAATGTGCCATCTATTCTCTGCGATGCTAACTTTTATTAGCTTGAAATTTCTCACACATATTGTTTGGCATTATATGCACCTTGCCAATTTAAATAAACATATGAACAAAACAATTATTATTGAAGTTGAAGGTGAACTACACAGTCCTAAAGATACTTCATCAACAGTTAATTAACATCTCAATCTGGTGATCAAAGGATTAACTTATTACTCCCAGAATCCTCACCAACCTGGCATGCTGAACTTTATTATCTATAATACATTAAAAATCTTATGTCTGCATGCACTTCCCATCTACAAAACCTTACTTCCTCATGTCACGTTTCTGTCACACTTTTGTGTGAATTATTCCCACTATAAATTCTTATGTCCACACTTACATTGGAAATTGCTAATGTAAACTAGTCTTCAGTTTCACATCTCCCAGTTCATCAGCCTGTATTGCAGAGAAACTCCTATGCTCCAACTAACTCTACTTCTTTGCTTTCCAAATGTAAGGTTTGCTATTTACCTATATCTGTAATATATTTAAAATCTTACGTCTGTGCTACGTCCTGTCAACTTTTTCCATTATAAATTCCTATGTCCACAATTATAATGGGAACTGCTTGTGTAAACTTGACATACTGTAATTACACCCTTCCACAGTATTGGCACTGCAGTGCATCAGTTTTGCATCTCCCAGCTCCTCAGCCTATATTGTAGAGAAATTCACCTTATAACCCTGCTTCCCCTTTAAGACCACACTTGGTAACAAATCCCACTGAGCAAAACCACAGGAGATCAATAGCAATAATATAAAATCAAAGTATTATTTCAGAAAAGGACAGAATGTTGGACCAATTATCCCCGTCCTCTAACCCTGCTTCATCTGAAGATTACTTCTCATCTTGACTCCCCATGTGCAACGCCACAGATCAACTCGTAATTCTAATTATTTTTTTACTGTAGTGGTTTTCAAAACGTCCTATGTGGTGGACCCTCTGCAAATACTGACATACCGAAAGAAGTACAAGTTTGAGGCAAAAAATGTGCTTTCATTGCAGAAAATGTTTTTTTTAATTATTATTAGTCCACAGCAACAGAAATAACATACTATTAAGCCAACAAATACAGAAAATTACAAACATTTGATTAGAGACAACAGCATCAAACACCCTCAAAAAACCTATGCTATAGAAGACAAATATGGAGCTCAACAGTCTTCATACAGCCTGTTTAACTTTCTAGTTAATTATTAGGCATTATTTATACAGTACATTCAATAAAGCAAACCACCACAATTTAACTTTTAAGATGGTAAACAATGCCACTTTAGTTTTTTAACCTTTTCAAAAGACTACACCTCTGATTACAACATTGTGCAACCATTTCTGGTGTTATCGACAATTTATCCACAAATTAAGAACATAAACAAAAAATAAACTCTGCTAAAAGTGGTGTTCAAACACTCAATGGAGCCTTGAGCTACAAACTGGCTGGACATTTCTCCCACTTGTAACAAAAATATGAAATATTATTGCTTCCTAATCAAAATACACTCGCTTCCAATTGTGGCAAACATATTAAATAAGTTTTTATACTCTATTCTCATTAGTGCTGATCTGAATTGAAAACCTTAAGAGTTTTGAGTCACCTTAACTTTTGCCCTTTTTGGATTTTCCAGATACTTTGACACTTAAAACACTGATGCTATGCACACAAAAAGAGACAAAGTTCTGGCCAGCAGGTGGGTAGCTATTATTTGTGGATGGAATCCCAGCAATAAAGATAATTTTTAAAGGTGATAATGTATTGCACATAGCATCATGTACAAATCAAGCTTTTTCCTCAGCACTGCTGCTGGTACTCATCCTTATGAGAGAGAACAACCTGGGACCAAAATAATGACTGTCAGTTTCTCAATTAGCTGAGGCTTGAGTCAGGTGGGGAATTGTCAAAGTGGGCGTATCTCAATTTTTGTGGAACGTGTCTGGCAAGATAATCAGTTAGAAAATAGAAAACTGAGGCTTACAAACACTTAAACAATCATAAAGCAGGAAATTACAGGCTTTTTTTTATATAAAGACCGAATTCCGGAAATTGTAAAGGTAAGTGTACGTGCCCATGTCCAACATCTGGAGGTTTACTGGAAAACATCCAATCCTGGTCACCTCGTGGTGGACTATGCACTTGGTAGTCTCAGAGGAGTGAGGGGACAGTATGTAACCAATCCTTGATGGTCTTGTAATATGCATGCATCTATGCTGTTTGTCAGCTTGACATTCTAGGAGGTACAGGAAAATGGATAGAGGTATTTATCTAATTACTGGTAGACTAGTGTATTTTTCTGAGTGTTTGGGTGGGGTCGGGTTGCCTGATGCTGATTGTCTGCATTTTGAAATTACTACACGCCAGGTACTTGATATATATTTTGTGTTGAACAAAACACTATAGTTCTCATAGAAAAGTATATTTTGCTGTTGTATTTTGTTAGTAAAGGAAGTGGGGAGGGGTTAGTGATAGCAGATGTGCATCAGTTTCATAATGATATCTGATTATCTTGCCAGACGCATTCCACAAAAATTGAGATATGCCCACCGTGACAGTTTCCCACCTGACTCAAACCATGTTTTGGATAATCCATGTTTTGGAATGAATTCATGTTCTCTACCAATTTAGGGATTCTATTACGTTGGTCTGGATTTCTGGGATCACCATTTAGCTTCATTAGTGCCCAAACTTTTCGATCATGGAAGCAAAATCCCAAATAATCTGAAAAACTATTCTTAATGGCAACTACATTATAACTCAGTAAAGTTAAAGAAAACCTGCAACAGTTACTGTGAATCACCTGGGGTTATGTTCTGCTTCATATATGCCACAATTGATCATTATACCCTTTAAGAGTTATCACACCAACGTCAATGGTTCTCAAACATCTCAATTACAATTAATCAACAAATTAATTAATTCATTTAAGACAAGCTTATACAATCTCGATACTGCTACAAATTTATGCCTATCTGTTAGACCAACTATCATTATGTCCACAGAGAAATTCCAAAATGGCCAATTATTCAAGTAGCTTCCAAAAAGACTGCAGAATCAAGAGCTAGGATTCAGCTGTTTATTAATGTCCTCCAGGCACTTATTAGTTATCCCCTCAGAGAAATTGAATTATCAGTAACGTAGATCAGTGTTGTGTAGTTCTTCCCTGTGTTCAACCTCCAGATCCCAGGGAGGGTGCGCTTTTAGATGTGTGCTTATCAAGTCTAGCAGTTGCTGCATCAGCAATTGGTTTGCTTGTGGATGATCAGGAATGCAGATTCATCGCTTGTTTCTCTGGACAGTTTTGGCTCCACATCAAAATTAATTTCCGTCACAGGTATAATCCCAGAGTTCTTTTTCCTTCATGCCTGCAGTGTCCTTGCTTCCAGAGGCAACATCTGCCATTTTAACTTAATAATGTTAGTGAGTCTCATGAATTTTTTTCACGTTTAAGAAAGTTTGACAAATTTGGCAGGTCATAAAATTATATGCCAGAACATGTTGGGGTTGCATGGAAAAGCTTTCTGTAACCTGTGTAGGATTTAAAAAGCAGGCAATAATGTCATAAAATTATGAAGAAAATAAATCCAACTTTACTTCAAATGGTTTCTTAAAACTTAATTACAAAAAGGCAAAACAGTGCAGTCTTTTTGGAATCTTCATTAATATATTCACAATGCAGCTGATCTGGCAGGTGGAGTAAAAAAATACAAGACAACATAGCAAGGGGACAGTCATAGATAAATGGCAGAGGTTTGATTTCAGGCCTAAAATCTCTTAAAGGAACAGACATTCCTGATCTTCTCAGTGACATATCTCAACTGATACAATGTAAATGGATGTAACTAAAGAATCATGGCACCTATTTGTTTTCCAGCTCTTTCTTGGTTACGTGCTCATAGAAACATTGAAGTGCAGCATTGTGGAATAATGATGCCTGGTCTTTCATGTGTTTTACTGTCAAACGCCTGGGAGAAGTGTTCTGATCAGGCCGAGCAGTCATATTCCAACAGTCTATTGAATGACAGCTTTATAACTCTTTTACCGACTTTTATTACTCTACATTATTCAGTTTAGTTGAACAATATCTAACAGCTTTTCTAGAATATCATAACAGCATCTCTGCTTTCACAAACAATTTTATGAAATCACAGAAATTATTAATTGACTGAGTGTAAATATTTCAAGATAATTAAAAGTAACTTTTTTACTGAATTGAAAAATGGAAGTCTGTGTCACTTAAATTACATTCATTTCATGTTAAGTTGGCCAGGATCACAATGGAGAGTTTCGATATTTTCACAGTAATTTTATAATGTTCAATGGGATGTTGTTTCACTTATAAAAGTGAGCAAATAATATTTTCCAATTCCATGTTGTATTTAATTAAAGGAAGAACAATTTATTTTTTCACTCCTAATTCTGGTCTTTTTGTGGCTAAGTGTGCAACTTGTGAAAATATGCATCGCGCCCAAAAATCTGGTGTACCGTGCTGATGTAGGTTTTGGCAGAAAGCAAAGCAGCATTAAAACATTGGCAGGTATAAAAATTCTGATGGACACACTTTGGCGTTCATAATTACCATTTAACTCTTGCTGGGTAATCACTTTAAAAATGGAAGTTAAAATCATCTATTCTCTAACTGCAAAGTTAAAGGCTTCCAGAGTTTAAATTTAGATAGCGTTTTGCATCATCAGGGCAGTATCTTTATGCAAAGGTAACTAAAAAAAATGCGATTAGCTAGAATCAATTTTCTGACTGAAAATACCAGAAGTTTCACAATGTTCTTGCTGCAAACCACTGACATTGATTCTACAATAAAATAAACCGTACATATCGATAAATGTATGTACGATTGGCCTTACACTCGTTAGTTGGGCTGG
The DNA here is from genome assembly GCF_035084215.1 of Heptranchias perlo. NCBI lineage: Eukaryota > Metazoa > Chordata > Chondrichthyes > Hexanchiformes > Hexanchidae > Heptranchias > Heptranchias perlo. Next base: position 22,690,375 of record NC_090345.1, on the reverse strand, counting down.
TTGCACGGTTTGCAGGTCCCTGCACTTACTCGTTACTGACAGCGTGAGAAGAACTTCAGGCAACTGCTGGAACAGAACAAACTCCCGCTCTATTGCTATACAAGAGAATCGCTTCACTTACGCTGAGCGCCTGGCAGCACTTTTGCGAGACTTTGGAGGAGGCCTGGGATTGTATGTCAGCTGCGGCTCCGAAATCTGTCGTTCAAGTGTAGTGCATGTTTCAGTGGTGTCTCCTGGGCTGTGCGCCATACTGCTGTCGCGGGCCTTTCTTTACTCCCCCCTCCCTGCCTGCCCTCTTTAACCGAGTCTCCGGTAATGTTTGCTATATTTCCTCGCTGTTATTGACGGTAAAGACTCAGGACCTTCCCAATAACTGACTTGGGAAACGTGTTCACTTTACTCCGCTTGCTGAGCAGCTATGAACCAGGCCCTGCCTCCTGCCGGCTCATGATACTGGTTCCCATGGAGACAAGAGACGCGGTCACCATGGAAACTGGGGGACACCTTCAGACCACGAGGCACCTCCCGGAATCGTGCAGCGGGCACGGGCACAAATACTGGGACATGTGCTGGCGAGTAGTGTTTCCCGTTAGCAAAGATCATTTGCATTAAAAAAAGTTCTCCATATACAGTGTTACCACTTCTACATTCTCTGTATTTTGACTAATGCAGGTACACACGGCCGAAACATTTCTTTAAATCTAACGATTGGGCATTACGGCCAACCGCTCAGAAATTCTTCTAACTGAAACGATCAACCATAGGACTACACAGCGCAGAAGGAAGCCATTGGGCCCACCTGTCTTGTCCAGCTCTGTGCTAGAACAACTGTAAACAATTTTACAACACCAAGTTATAGTCCAGCAATTTTATTTTAAATTCACAAGCTTTCGGAGATTTTCTCCTTCCTCAGGCAAATGTTTCAAGAACAACGGGGAAGGAATCCGACTGCCCGGCTTTTTCCTCATAACGTTTGTGCACAGTTCTGGTCTCCATATTATAAAAAGGATATAGAGGAGGTGGTGCAAAAAAGATTTACAAGGATGATACTGGAATTGAGAGGTTATACCTATCAAGAAAGATTGAACAGGCTGTGGCTCTTTTCTCTAGAAAAGATAAGGCTAAAGGGTGACCTGAAAGAGGTCTTTAAGATTATGGAAAGGTTTGATAGGGTAGGCATAGAGAAGATGTTTCCACTTGTGGGGAGACCAAAACTAGGGGACATAAGTATAAGATAATCACTAATAAATCCAATAGGGAATTCAGAAGAAACTTCTTTACCCAGAGAGTGGTTAGAATGTATAACTGGCTTCCACAAGGAGTAGTTGAAGCGACTACCCTGGATGCATTTAAGGGGAAGCTAGATGAACACATGACGGAGAAAGGAATAGGTGGTTATGCTGATGGAGTTTGATGAAGAGGGGTGGGAGAAGACTCGTGTGGAGCATAAACACCGGCATAGACCAATTGGGCTGAACGGCTGGCTTCAGTGTTGTACATTCTATGTAATTCCTCTGCTTCAAATATTTATCTAATTTTACAATAAAAATAATGTAATGGTCTCAACCACTCCGGCAGCAAAGTATTCCATGTACAGAATTTTCTCCTGATACACTCTCCTCACTCTTTTGGTGGCAATTTTAAATTGATGATCCCCCTAATTCACTCCCCAACTCATGGAAAGAGTTTTTCCCTATTCAGTCTGTAAAAAGCACTTATATCAAATCCCTGCTTAGCCGTCTCTGCTCCAGTGGAAATAGTCTCAATATCTCTATAGATTCCCATCCCTCACATTATTCTAGTGAATCTATGTGGTCTTCTTGATAATGCAATGCTTAAAACTGTACCCAATACTCTAACTGTGGCCTAAATGCTTTATATAAATTTATAATTATTTGTTTACACTTGTACCCTATGCCTCTATTTATAAAACCAGAAATGCGGTTATGCTTCTTTATGGCTTTATCTACCTGCACTTGTACTATCATGGAATAATGTATTTGAACCTCCAGGTCTCTCTGTTCATCCACACCTTTTAGCATCTTTCAATTGAGTATGTTACTCTCATTCCTCGTTTTTCCTCCCAAAAGATATTACCTCCCAAATGTCCATGTTAAATTGCATCAGCCACCTGACTGCCCATTCCACTAACTTGTCAGTGTCTACTTGAAATCTTTCACAATTATCATAGAATCATCGAAAGGTTACAGCATGGAATGAGGCCATTTGGCCCATCGAGTCCATGCCGGCTCTATGCAAGAGCAATCCAGCTGGACCTACTCCCCTACCCTATCTTTGTAGCCCTGCATTTTTTTTTCCTTTCAAGTACTTATCCAGTTCCCTTTTGAAGGCCATGATTGAATCTGCCTCTATCACTCCCTCAGGCAGTGTATTCCAGATCCTAACCACTTGCTGTGTAAAAAGGTTTTTCCTCATGTCACCTTTGGCTCTTTTGCCAATCACCTTAAATCTATGTCCTCTGGTTCTTGACCTTTCTGTCAATGGGAACAGTTTCTCTCTATCTACTCTGTCTAGACCCTTCATGATTTTGAGTACCTCTATCAAATCTCCTCTCAACCTTCTGTTCCAAGGAGAACAACCCCAGCTTCTCTAGTCTATCCACATAACTAAAGTCCCTCATCCCTGGAATAATTCTAGTAAATTTCTTCTGTACCCTCTCTAAGGCTTTCACACCTTTCCTAAAGTGCAGTACCTAGAACTGGATACAATAGTCCAGCTGTGGCCGAACCAGTGTTTTATAAAGGTTCACCATGACTTTCTTGCTTTTGTACTCTATGCCTCTATTTATAAAGCCCAGGATGCCCTGTGCTTTTTTAACTGCTTTCTCAACGTCCCCTGCCATCTTCAATTATTTGTGTACATATACCCCAGATCTCTGTTCCTGTACCCTTTTTAGAATTATACCCTTTAGTTTATATTGCCTCTCCTCGTTCTTCCTACTGAAATGTATCAGCTCGCATTTTTCTGCATTAAATTTCATCTGCCATGTGTCCACCCATGCCACCAGCCTCTCTATATCCTCTTGAAGTCTATCACTATTCTCCTCACTGTTAACTACACTTCCAAGTTTTGTGTCATCTGCCAATTTAGAAATTGTGCCCTGTACACTCAAGTCCAAGTCATTAATATATATATCAAGAAAAGCAGTGGTCCTAGTACCGACCCCTGGGGAACACCACTGTACACTTCCCTCCAGTCTGAAAAACAACTGTTTACCACTACCCTCTGTTTCCTGTTACTTAGCCAATTCTGCATCCATGCTGCTGCTGCCCCTTTTATCCTATGGGCTTCAATCTTGATGAGGAGCCTATTATGGGGCATTTTATCAAATGCCTTTTGAAAGTCCATATACACATCAACTATATTGCCCTCATCTACCGCATCAAAAAACTCTACCAAGTTAGTTGAACATGATTTGCCTTTAACAAATCCATGCCGGCTTTCCCTAATCAATCCACACTTGCCCAAGTGACTGCTAATTCTGTCCCGGATTATCGTTCCTAAAAGTTTCCCCACCACTGAGGTTAAACTGACTGGCCTATAGTTGCTGGGTTTATCCTTACACCCTTTTTTGAACAAGGGTGTAGTATTTGCAATTCTCCAGTCCTCTGGCACCACCCACGTATCTATGGACGTTAGGAAGATTATGGCCAGTACCTCCACAATTTCCACCCTTACTTCCCTCAGCAACCTAGGGTGCATCCCATCTGGACTGGGTGACTTATCGACTTTAAGTACAGCTAGCCTTTCTAGTACCTCTTCTTTATCAATTTTTAGCCCATCCAGTATCTCAACTACATCTTCCTTTACTGAGTCTCTGGCAGCATCTTCTTCCTTGATAAAGACAGATGCAAAGTATTCATTTAGTACCTCGGCTATGCCCTTGGCCTCCATGAGTAGATCTCCTTTTTGGTCCCGAAATGGCCCCATCCCACCTCTTCCTACCCGTTTATTGTTTACATACTTATAGAAAACTTTTGGATTCCCTTTTATGTTGGCTCCCAGTCTATTATCATACTCTCTCTTTGCCCCTCTTATTTCCTTTTTCACCTCCTCTCTGAACTTCCTATATTCTGCCTGGTTCTCACTTGTGTTATCAACCTGACATCTGTCAAACACCCCTTTTTTCTGCTTCATCTTACTCTCTATCTCTTCTCACTGTTTGCCAAACCCCTAACTGTACAGAAACCAACTGATTTCTTAATATTAAATAAATCAAAGAAACAACTTTCTGTCCTGATTAGTGAATACGCCATTATTTACTTCACATTTAAACTAGCACATAGCTGTGTACTCTACCATAACCACAAATATGCTGTATACTATAGTCTTATTACAAGTAACCCCAAAAGTTCTATAACCCTTTTAAACTGCACCAACAAAAGTAGACAAAAACAAAAATCTTACTAATATTAATCTGCACACTGAAATATTTTAATGCACCATGAAATAGTTTTACAAACTTTTCAAAAAAGTGTAAATTCTGGCAATCCCAGAAAAATATCCATGTGGATTAAAGGTGCAACCAGATTCAGGAGCTAAGCAGAGACTTTGTCCTCCAGGATGTTGCTGACGCCTAACTCTGGATTTAGGTAATATTTACATATAATTGTAGCACTGATCGTTAAGGGAGATGATGATCTTCAGCATGAGACTGACCCTTCCTCCATCCATAGGAAGCACTTTTAGGGGCTGATAAGGTATTGTCCTCTCTATTTTGAGTTATGTAAGGAATCTTACAACACCAGGTTTTAGTCCAACAGTTTTATTTGAAAATCACAAGCTCTCGAAGGAGAAAGCCTCCGAAAGCTTGTGATTTTCAAATAAAACTGTTGGACTATAACCTGGTGTTGTAAGATTCCTTACATTTGTCCACCCCAGTCCATCACCGGCATCTCCCCATCATATTTTGAGTTTTAGATGAAGCTTAGTCTACAAACATAGTTGCAAAAAAAATAATTGCTTACTTTATGTACCAGATCTTCCCAAGACATGAGCAATTTTTGGTTATGAAACAGAAACTGTATGATGCCTTAATATATATTCTTACTCTCTCCACAGATGAAGCTGGACTTTTAGGAATGCAGATTACTCCTGTACCACAATCCACATACATATCAGGGAATGTTATTGAGCCCTCCTTTTTTGCACTGTGCTTTGCACAATATATATTTTTATTAAAGAATCATTAACTTCACCTTTGTTATATGAATGCTTTTGAGTGGACATATGTTGACTGCTATGATTTAGCTTTCTCCCAACACTTTTTAAATTTAGTTCACAACATGATACTGTTTTCCATAAGAGGCTGCACTCAGTGCACCAAAGCTTGCACCCTTATGCAAGCTATGAATGTATAGTGTGCCAAAAGATTAATGACTACCTTTTAAATACAGTATTATGCACCAGAGATCTACTGGGATGCCCACCATCTCCCCACCCCCCCACATTGTTGCCGTCTCTCCAACTTTTAGCCATGTATCTGTGCAAATGGAAGCCTTGTGATCCTTTAAGAAGAGTGCACATCACCTCATTATTTCAGATGCAATTGTGTCTTGGCTAAAGACCAAGAACCATGCTCCATACCCTGCACCCCCACCCCAAGAAAACTTAAGTAACTCAGTACTAGAAAAAATTGAAACTATCTGCTACCCATTGCTTCCCTGCAAATCTTTAATCCCTACATACAGTTCTCCTGTTAAGCCCGGGTACGGCAATTAGGGCCTGTGTGACATCTCCATTGGATATAGTCTTCTCCCAATAGTCCTTTACTTGCAATTCCTGGTGTTGGACACCAGGATAGGAACAAATGGCATATTGCTATTCTCTTACTGAGTTTATGGGCCCGATGTTAGCAGGGCTGCGGGTTCTCGGCGGGGGTAACGCGCCCAGTGAAATTAGTGAGTTTCCCGCGCGATTGTAGCATCCGATCCACTAATTGGATGCACTTACCTGCTCCTCCGGGTTCCCCACTGCTGATCGGCACGTCGGGCGGGCTGCGCATGCGCAGTAAGATCTGTCAGCTGGAGGCGCTCTATTTAAAGGGGCAGTCCTCCACTGACAGATGCTGCAACAAATAGCAAAAATTACAGCATGGAGCAGCCCAGGGGGAAGGCTGCTCCCAGTTTTATGATGCCTCACTCCAGGTATCAATACATGGGGTGAGGAGGAGGGGGAGGACAGAGATCCTCCTCCCAGCGTGCGGGAGGAAGCGGCCTGCCTCTGCCACCAGGAAGGCCTGGCTCGAGGTGGCAGAGGAGGTCACCAGCGCAACCAACATATCGCCCACCTGCATACAGTGCAGGAGGCGGTACAATGACCTCAGTAGGTCAGCCAAAGTGAGTACACGTAGTCTTTCCCCTACACTCCGTCTGCCACATCACTGCCCCCACCCCACATCTCCTTCAGCACTGCCAACACAACTCTGTCACATCACCCCTCATACCCACTCAAACCTCATCCTCATCTTACCTGCATCTACTCACCTCGCCAGTACTCATCCCGCCACTACCACTCAATCCAATCCTCATACAATCTCATGGCTCTCTCTCATACTCACCCTCTCGTGCATCTCTTTCACGGCCAGCCTCACTCAACCTGCCACTACCTGTGCTGCAGCCACAGGGCATGCATCACATATGTGCAGTAGGCAGCGTAAGGCAAACGTGTCGTGAGCATGAAGGGGATGCACAAAGGTGTCTGAGGGTTTGTCATGGGTGTTACTTATATTGCATTTCTGACCAACTCACATTACATATTATATTGGCACCACTACTGCCATGTCTTCGCGAATCCTGTCTGGTTTGTGCAATAATGCCCGCTCCTGTGGATCACTATGAGGACCCACAACTGATGCCACCCATTGTGTCACTGCAGAGTGGGTGTAGGTGTATTTGCAGGGCTCTTCTGCGCAGACGACTGGGAGACATCGGCGATGTGCCCGGTTGCACCCTGGAAGGATGCGGAGGAGAAGTTGTTGAGGGCAGTGGTGACTTTGACAGCGACAGGTAAGAAGATGGTGCTCGGGCCAGCCAGGAGCAGCTCGGCATGAATGAGGCTGCAGATGTCCATGACTACATGTCGAGTGACTCTGAGCCTCCGTGTGCACTGCTGCTCAGAGAGGTCCAGGAGGCTGAGCCTCGGTCTGTGGACCCTGTGGCGAGGGTAGTGCCCTCTGCGACGCACCTCTCTCTGTGGTAGCCCTCCCTCCTGCTGTGCAGGTGGATGTGTCACAGCACTCTGTTGTGGAGCTCAACGTGTCAGAGGTGGACGGCGTGGATGGCGAGGCTGGTGATGCTGTTCCCCCTCCGAGGAGGTCATGACTGCAGCTACGGCGGCCCCCATCCGCAAGATGTACATCTGAGGTGGTCCACAAGGTAGGTACATGTCTCCGGACCCCGGGGTAAGTGTGTAGGTGGGTGACTTTGACTGTCAGGAGGAGGGTGGTGGAGGCCAAACTTTGCCAAAGTGACAGAGTGGCCTCCTGCAATGGGTGAGGGTCTCCCCCCCCCAACCCCCACCTGTCAAATGGACCTTTGCAGCTGCCACAGGCTGACAGCTGCAACACGTCCATTTGACCTGGGAGTGTTTCCCCCAGTGTGGGAAACAGTCCCAATTTGTTCTAAAACCCCACATAATCCCTTAATCAGTTCAGTTAATGACCTGAAATACCTAAATAAATACTGTCACGTGGCATCCCGCTGGCTTTAATTGCCTGCGGGATTCCCACTAGTGGGGGCTGCGCGCGCACGCCGGCGCCTCAGCGGGGAACCCGGAAGTGCGCGGGTTCGGGGCGGGCTCCGGTACCTCGCCGGGGTTCTCCGATTTTCGGAGCCCCCCCCGCCAGAAACGCACCCGGTAGAGGGTGCTAAAATAGAGCCCTATGTATCCAGTTTAGTGGTGCTCTAACTGACTTATATGTGTTAGCTATTCGAAAATGCTACATGGCAAAAAATAATTTAGCCTAATATGATCTTATTTGCAGTTTTCCACCACCAATAGAAATGTTACCACCATATTAAAACTGTGGGAAAATATGAACAGAGGTAAACAACATGCAAATAAGACTTTTGTGTCTAGAATTCTGATGATACCTAGCAGTAAGTGTCAAAAACACCAACAGGTGGAAATCAACTGAGATGTTCTAACATTTTTATTGCTACAGAAACTGGGCCAAGGAGAGTTGTGCAGCAAGGTTGAAATGGGTGCGAGTGGAAAAAGAGAACAGAACCTCGTGTCAGCGTGAATTTCTATCACATTTTTTATGGTTCAACATATGAAAGAATCAACCTCTACCAGAGTAGGGTCAGTATCACATCAAAAAACTTTGCAGAGTCTGAAAAGTTGGAAATGTTATTGCAGCTATCTCAGACACTAATAGGTTTCCTCTGACGAGTCAATGTTGCAGACTACTCCAAAATAAAATTTAAAAGCATTAATTTAAAAAACACAGCAATTAGTTGTGATTTTAAACTAAATTTTATTTACAATATAGAGAACTTCATTGACACACATGCATTTTTACAAATCCATAATGCAGATCAAGTCTACACTCTTAAGGCTTCACTGAAAATTGGCAAGACTTCCCTTGCAGTAATGTAATGTACAGTAAATTGAAACTTTGAAGACACAATACATGGGAACCCATAAAAACAAAAAAAAAGTCAGTCTCAATATCTAACGCATCTCAGCTAGCCATTAAGGAACCAATCTCCCTGATACAGGAACTCATATCAACTTGCCATGTGCCATACTACAATACAGCAGACAGTAAAAGGAAAACTTTCATGGGTCATTTGAATGTTACATACATTAAACATTCCTCAGTGGAAAGAGAAATAGTGCATTGAAAATGTGGTGAAAACCCCAATGTCCACATAGGTCAGCCAACATTTCTGCACCACTGGCTTTATTGCACTCAGTAATTTTCCCCCTATTAAAAAAAAATTAGGCAACATTAACTCTTCCCCATTTTGGCAATCAGTTCATCACAGATTTTTGTCAATTCTTCTACTTCCTTATTCTGAAAAGGAATGAGAAACATATTGAATGTACACTTTTCCAGGCTTAAGGAGGCACAACTTGTGCAACTTTTAAATTACCACTCTGATAAAGACACACAAAGTACCACAAAACACCTAATCTAATCACATCTATTTTCAGAAAATCTGTGTAGTTTTCATTAAGAAAAAAAAAGTGCAGCAATGAACAGCTCAAAACACCTTAGCTCATGAACAGCCCTATTTTCCACAGCACTCACTAATGGGAATCCCGCAGCTGATGGCACCATGGTATATCTGCTCCATGCCTGCTACTTGAAATGGATATTTACAGGGTTCTATGAAGAAGTCCTGTGAATGAAGTTAATTAAAAAGACAAACTCCAAACAAAAAACAAGAGCCTTCATCAAATATATATCGAGGCATATCTCACAAATAAGCTCTGTGAATGAAGAACTCCTCTAGGATTTCTGACTCTTCTGAGCTAATCATATTTTAGCAGAGAATTAGACCACAGAAAGTACTGCAATAGGCTCCTGGCTATCTGTGGGCCACACGATAGAAGATTCGCTCTTAGTATTTGCTTCTAAAATTGGAATTTATTAGGCCAGGCTTACCCGCTTTCTCAGTTACTGTATCATTATCTGCCAACCATGAGCTTGCACAGGTGTAGAAGATTAGGGCATAATGAGGATAGGACTTTTATTTTTGCTTTAACCAGACTATCGCATTAAAATAAGATACACTTTAATGCTGATTACTTTCACTAATGCCTCCAAATTTAACAGAAAATCATGAAAAACTGCTGCTAACTTTGATTTTATAGAATAACCCTCCTGAGATGCATACAACTAGAATACCAGACAATAAATGGATTAGCTTATACTCCAACTTTAGCATTGTAGTGAAGTGATTTCTGAGGCGCTGAAATTGGGAGTATATTTGTGTCATTTGATTTGTGATCTGACTCCCCAGCACACTCAGGATCTGAAAATGAAACCTTCAACAGCTGAGGATCTCATGCAAGTGCAAAATCCCTTTTTGCAATGTAAATGCAGTCTTTAAAAGGCTAGATCCAAAGCTGACATTTCCTTTAACATGCAGTATTGTGAAGTCATGGCGCTGATGTCGGTAATGTGGGAACCATGAGTGGAGATGAAAACTGGCTGCAGATTTGTGGACTGATAGCCATCTTGCGTTGCCAATATAAATCGGCTCTCCATACACACGTTTAACTCAAGATCAAATCCCTCTCGGTTCCCTTTGTGCGGTATAACTGTACCATATATTTCAGAGAAACCCAAGAATAGAAACACAATTTGGCAACACAAATGTGGGCACTGTACATCTCAGAAGATAGTGTTGTGGCCAACTGGAATTTAGCTATATATGAAAATCATAAAGCTCTGCCAGCAGTGGAAATTACATTTTAAAATAGTGCTCAAAAATTCAGATTGTATCCAATTTAAATGTTGAAAAGGCATCCACTCCTAACGCATATTTACTCACCTTCTGTTCTAAGGTTCTCTCCAGTGACTCCACTTTCATCTGTTCTTTCCGTAAACTGGCCTGAAAGGCTGTTTGCTCTGATTTGGACTTGGATCGTACTTGGGCGATCTCAGCATTGGCTCTAAAATTCAAATGGTTTTTCAATGAGTGTGTGTGTGTATAGAGGTCAATTTTTTTTTTAAAAATCACTTCCCACTCAGAATGTCAGCAATATTGTTAATATTTTACGATGCATAAAATCACAGAAAAAGGCCATTTGGCCCATCAAAGTGGTGCTTTACTCCACGGGTCACCTAATCTAATCCCACTTTCCCGTTTGCTCCTCAGAATCATTAGTTGCTTTTTAAAGCAACCATCTTAATCCTTTCCAAAGTAGCTATGGACTCTGCTTCAACAGTTGTTTATGGCAGAGAATTCTAGATATTAACCACCCTCTGGATAAAAAAAAAAATTGTAATTATCTTAAATTCGTGCCATCTTGTTACCATCTCGCTGACGAGTGGCAACAATCCAAAACTTCTTACCCCATCATAACCCTGCAAAATTTGAAGACCTCTATCTAGTTACTCCTCAAACATCTCAGCTCGAGTGAAAAAAGCCTCAACTGTAATCCTCTCATCCCTGCTAACTTATATATTGCACCTTTCCCATTGTTTTTATAACCTCCTATATTGGGATGCTCGCAACTATACACAAGGACCTTGAAAATCAGTTTTTACTGCTGATTTAAAAATCTATATTGATCCAGCAGTCTTTCACAGTTTGCCATAAAGCCCCAATTTGTGTTATAAGCAAAGGTCAATATTGTTCCATCAAATGCTAACTCCAAATCATTTATGTATATAGTCAATAATAGTACACATGCAGAGATAATTCAAAGAAAAAAATGTTTTTTTTAATGGGGACTATTGTAAGCAAAAAATGCTTTAATTTTCCAGTATTTAATGTAAGCTGGTTCCAGTTTTTTTATTAAAACTTATGACACAGGGAATATGAATTTATTGCTCCTTAATTTAAAAATACAAAACATTTAAAATTTGCTGTGTGTCACTAGGCTACAGGTTTCTCTTTATATACAACTGCTGTAAAACATCTGAATATAAGAGATTTTCAACAGTAGTTCCATACTTAATGTTACTGTATAGAATACTTTTCATATCACACTTGTTTTCAATGGTATACAGATGAGGCCAAAACCAAAAACGAATGCATGAATTTAAATGCCTCACAATGTCTCAATATGTGTACATCACTGCCAGTCCACAACTTTGCATCATCAAGCAGTTATATAGTCAACTCTATTATATACATTTTTCATCCATTTCTACCTATTGAACATAATGGGGTTCAAATGTGCTTATTGATGCCAAGACAAATTATGTATTTTCTACTAGTTTCAGCTGTTGTTTACTACCCCTACATGGAGTACAAAATATAACAGGAAGAAAGAGTATTTACTTGTCGAGCTTCTCCTCTGCATGGACTTTGAGAGCGTGGTACCGCTGTTCTTCTTTCTTTACTCGAGCAAGGTACTCTTGGGCACATTTCTTCAACACTTCCTCATTCTACCAAAAATAAGTAATTGTCCTGAAGATTAGAATAGATACAACAAGAAAATACATTCCCTCAAACTAGCCTTTTAGGCAGACCTTGACAAGTAACTGCTTTCAGCATCCACTGTGATGGATATTGTTTTGCATGTTGATCTGAGTGAGGTCTTCATTCACAGGAACTCTGTACTTCAGCTCAGAAATCACTGGCAAAATCAGTAAACTGCATGAAAGCAAAATCCAAAGTCTTTGATTTCCTATCCGATATTTTGTAACCTCCAAAATAAAGATTTCAAGAAATATAAACTTAGGCATTCATATTGCTATTATGATGGTGAATTAAATAAACTGTATTAAAAGCGATTTCCTGCAAATTCTAAGCACTAGCAGCTTACAAACTAAGAAATTCCACTACAGGTTTCAACAGTGTATAAAAATAGCCTCCTAGACTAGCTGAGATTTAGATTAAAATGCAGCAGCTTTCAGTATACCACTCTAATCCTAGATTTTTGTTTTAAGATATAGTAAATTAAAGGTTGCTGTATTGGTTTCCTTTTACATGCAACAATCAGCTATGTCGATATGGATAGCATCACATACTGCTGACCGTGATCCAAATCACAGCCACAGGCCTAAAAGATAAATACCACCATTATTCTCCATAACTAAAAGTGCAATGAGAAGCAATGTTTTATAAAAAGTTCCATTTTAAAATTCTTAAATTTGTGGGTTAGGCAGCTTGAAGTTTCCTCCATTCTTTTTTGAAATGCCAACTATAACTCATCAGCTGAAATTATTGCCGTTCCTCGTTATTGGAACAATTGACATCTTGATATTGAATTTTAAATAGTTTTTTTTTTAAGAAATAGATTAGAAAATAATTTTCTTAATGAACCTACCTTTCGGAACCCCTCTAACACCTCCTTCATCTTCTCGTATCTCCTGAAGAGGTCTGCTAGGGATTTCTCCACAGAGTTCAGATCAGACAAGGCCTGGTCCTTTTCTAATATTAGCTGTTGTACTGTATGATGGGAGATGGACTTTTCTCTCTGATCATCCTCTGTAGAAAACAAAGCTCAGATTATAAGCTATTTTTAAAAAGGACCACATTCTAAATTACATCTCCATAAATTTGCAGTAGCACAATTGTGAGTGGGAAAACATACAGGATTTCCTTTGCCCCAGAAGAAGTGCATTTCACTATTCCGATGCATAAAACTGGAATACTGGTCATTATAGACAAAAATGTAAATATTCTTCTCAGCACTATTTTTTAACATGGTCATATTTCTAATAGAATGCTGGATTTCTCAAAAATTACATTTACTTATGTACTTAATATGGTAATGGTACAATCCCCAGCAGGTCGAGTATTGAAATAAGGGACAGCAAGCACATTAAAGCACAAGGCAAAAGGCATGTGCTGAAAACCTAGTGTCAACCAAATCACAAAATGGACAGGAATTTAGACAGTGAGCAGACAAATCAGGTGTTATCTTCAGCACTAAGAAGTCTAAGTCAACAGCTCTTATCAAGAAAGACCATTTCAAATCTACAACGCAACAATCTCTCTTCAAATATTGACACTCAGCCTCTAGATAATCAACTCCAAACCAAGTATGGGTAAATAATAGACAAAGATAGCTAGAAGACTGATAGTAGAGTGGGAATCCTTAAGACACCTTGGTCTAACTTTAATGTTCTGAAAAAAAAATCTACATCTGTCCAGTGACAGAATTTGGAAGGTCTATTCAACAGACTGCAGAGAAAAATCTCTCTTTTGCTCATGAAGTCAGTGCCATCCAAAGTCATACAGCTCAACAATAAAGCTGATATTGCATGTCAGAGACCATCCTCTGCAACAGGAAGATGTGGCTGGGCCATCAGCTCTCTACAAGGTGATGACAGCAACATCACAAGACTTTCTAGTACTTGTTATTGCCAAAACCAAAAGCGCTACTGGAGTTGTACCTCCACATTCTTTAATCAAACCAAAAGGTTCATAAAGAATACCGAAGAAAAGCTTCACACATTGCTCACACCTGCCTGTGGAGTTTCTCACTCTCACTCTCAAATTGCCTGGAACTCTGTCCTTTCTGTGCAGAAGTGGAAATGCAGAGTTAATTTAAATTTGCAGAACTAGAATTTCTGGAGCACAAATTATAATCCCGTTATTGCAGCAGCTATGAACCAAATCAACCATTAAGGTGGTTCCCACTCCCCAGTGCAAACATGACAATTTTGTCGCTTTTGCTTACTTCTGCAGTGAGTATGTACGTCAAAGGTTTAAAGCGGAGTCCTGCCTTCATTTTAGTGCTGCTATAAAACGAGTTGCTGAAAAGAAATCAGCACTGGGAACCTTAGCTAACTTTCCCTCCTTAACCCAGGGGCACCAAGGCCAATTAGAGCATCCCCAGCTGAGATCAGCTAATTCAACACATATGGGATTAATTGCAGAATCTTCTATGCCTGTATGGTTCAGGTACTCACTGCCTTAACCAGCTGACCCATTGGAGTAAGTAATAATATCTAAAAACAAAACATTCCACGTGTATTAATAAAAAACTTCTAATGAATTTCTTGGCTCCAAAGCGTCACCTCGGTTAGCCGTGTCGTAAAACCACATTGCTACATGTAAAGGGAGGAACAGAAGGCTGTTCACATTGGATGACAGCCAGGTCCTTCACCACCTCTTTTATCTTCACTGCCATAAAAAACGTCCTGCAATTTAAATAGGGCATCCTACCACAAGGTTGACCATTTTAAATAACAGAACTACATTTTGAAGCAATTGTGTATTCTAAAAGCCTCATTAGATTATAGGAAACCTGCGACTTGTCCAAGGGCACCCAACTACAATTTATCCAAGTTTTTATGCTACCAGCAATCGCCAAGGTCAAATTTATGAAATATCCCTTATTACAGTTGCATTGAGCTGCACCATATCAGTATTCCACCTAATATACAAAAGAAAAAAAAATCACAGCACATGGCTTGAGGTCCCCATATACAGCATGAAGCCATCTGGTGGCTGCACAACAGCAATTATTTCATTAATAGACTCCTGAATCAAATTTTAAAACATGAGCTAATATTATAGTGCCTGCTCCCCAAATTTATCAAGAAATTTAAAAAATAAAATGTAACTTTACATTCATATTAGTTCTTTGTACGTGATTTACAAATTAAGTTCTAAACCCACATCACAAGTCTTTGTAAGAACTGCGTAAAATAACAATTCAAAATACGTGCTGTCATAACCCCTCTGGTTTATAATCAATCTCCTCAATGGTAGTCTGTCAACAGTTCCAGATGTGATTTGGAAATATTATGTGGTCGGGATTTTTTTCAACTTTATATGCCAAATCCCTTGTATCTTAACTAATAATCCTTATCAGTCAAAACTAGTAGTACCAGGCTATAAAACTCAAATTAGGCACTTAACTGAAAAACACATTTATGCCCTTGAAGATTCACATGATTAGCACTCAGCAATGTATATTAAAATAAATTGGTTAGCAGGCATCCCCAAGGAGTTTCCAATATCTGGGCCCTGAATGAAGCATGCATTTTTCCTGTGGAATCCTGAACCTGATAGCAAAGCTTGGAAATAGAAAGGAATGAAGAGGAGAAATAGAAACAATATAAAGACAAAAAAAAAATCTGGATGGCAAAGCCCACATTTATGTTCCAAAGTGAAAAGATGCAGGTTCTCACTTGCAATTCCCCATGCTGAGTTACTGAACATAGCATCTCCCAAAACAGCACAACTAATTCAAAGCCAAAAGCTTCTTCACAAGATGAAAGGGAGAGGATGGGGACGGGATCAGAAACTAGATTATATAGATTTCTTTAATGGATGTCATAGTGGTCCCATCAGAGAAATTGACAGAGTTTGGGAGCAGGTCATCTACCTATCCTTTCAGAGAATGATGCTTGGTGCAGGTTAACCTCAAAAATACAAATACAAAAGGAAAAAAATTAAGAATTCCCCTGATGGTTCAAATAGTGAAGGCAGCGAGTAGCTGAGTTATATAGACCAGGAGAGTCCCAGAATTGACCCTGATTATATGTTGAGGTATCCAGGAAAGCGATAGGGTGCGACAAGTGGCCTCAGCGCTCCTGTGTTATGTTGGGGGGTGGGTGAAATGGTCAGGGTCTTCATTCCTGATTGTTATCCAGTGACCGTTGTTAAAATTGTATATGTGTTTATTTTGGATTAGGACAGGATCAGTCTCAGCCGTGACACCCCTCACTGTCGAACACATGAAAATTGGTCATTTGGGTAAGGCATCAGAGAGTTCAGCATTTGTGGAATCACACCTCAGCAGAGAGATGGTGTCATCAGGAGAGGTGGGCTTAAAATTGGCAAAATAAAAAGGAAACTGTAGATATGTAATTTGGAAAAAATTAGAAAGAAAAATAGAAGAGCAGGAAAATATCAGCAAGGGACGAAAAGAGATAACAGCGAAAGAAAAGGAAGGAAAACTGGAAAAAGGATAGTACATTAAGCTGAACTAGTTAGGCAGTTAATTGAAGAAGGAAATTAAGGAAACCGGAAAGGGAAGAATACCAGAGGCTTCCAAGCAGATTTTCCACAAGAAAAGGATATTTTTTAAAAATAGGCACTGAAAAAAGGAAGTAGTGCCCCAAATAGATAGGTAAACTGTTTCCTCCGCTCCAAAAAAAACCCAAGAGAATGGCTGAGTCAATTAATAAGTATCTAGTATTTTGCTATTTGTAGCCTGCAATCTGGACAAGTAGATCTACTCAGACAAACAAACAATGACCAACAATATCAAGAGTTCACAGTCCTCCTTGACATTTATTTTCAAATATTGTGTTTCGTTTCAGCCACCATCATGTATTCTGGAGAGGTTATATTTGTAGTGCCCTATTAAATGCTCCGAACAATTTTATACAGGAAGTAAAAATTACATCCTGCAAAAAAACTGCATGGTGATAATTGTAGTTCCTCTCCAATCATGAGGGTGGAAGTTTTCAAGATATTAAGGGGAACTGAGGGTGGATAAAGAGAAACTATTTCTGCTGGTTGGGGAGTCTAGGACTAGGGGACATAGCCTAAAAATTAGAGCTAGGACTTTCAGGAATGAAGTTAGGAAACACTTTTACACGCAAAGAGTCGTAGAAGTTTGGAATTCTCTTCCGCAAACGGCAGTTGATGCTAGCTCAATTATTAATTTTAAATCTGAGACTGATAGATTTTTGTTAAGCAAAAGGTATGAAGGGACAGGGGGCTAAGACGGGGATATGGAGTAGGGTCACAGATCAGCCATGATTTCACTGAATGGCAGAACAGGCTTGAGGGGCTAAATGGCCTACTTCTGTTCCTAAGTAGGCAGAACTGGCCGACGGAGGCCACTTCTTTAAGTGTGTGGAATTCGAGATGGATTTTGTTTAATGCCCTGGACTTTGAATTGTTTAACACCATAGATTTATGTCTGAGGTAAATCTGGTATTCTGGAGTTTGCAACATTTAAATCTCCAAAGCAGAATTAAAATGCGAAACCTGTCTTATTAAATAGGCTCTCAAGGTGGTCACTGAATAGCGATACGAGGGAAGTGGGAAAAATTATAGGAAAATAAAGCTAAGTTCTCTCATGCACCTCCATGTGGCTGGACAGAATGCATGCCACCCTTCTTAGTTAAAGAGCAATCAGGAATGTTTAATGAAGGGAACACATTTTACAAAGAAAAGGAGGGATTGGAAGTGAAACAGTTGTATATTTTGTAACTTCTTGTCCATGGAATTTAGGGGGTCACGTTTTGAGATTCAGAGCCCTCAGCTTTGTCCAGGGCAATTTGATGGAATTTTGGCTACAAAAACTCTTTCATAAATTTGATTGAATTCTTTGAAATTTATTTAGTAAATTATAGGTTTACAATAAACATAACAAAGATAGTATGAAGTACAATATGAAGAAAGGAGGGAATGGAATGGTGGTGGTGAACACTGGCTCCAAAGCAGAGTGATAGCACACAGGCTCCTCACAGCCTGAGTTACTGATCTCAGCTATGCTGCAACAGGGAAGCAGCAAGTAGGAGCCAGGCATTTGCCACAAGTGGAGGGAAAGGTCAGCGCTGGTCTCACAAACCTACTAGTAGCCAGTTATAAAGTGGAAACTCACCTGTTCACCACCTTGGTGTGGGAAATCCATTGAAGGGGAATAAAAGAGGAAAGTAAAAAAAAGGACAAAAAAAATCAATCTGCTTTCTGCAAGGTTATTTCACTACGGTCACAAAGCTGGTTAATGGCAGGATGGGACAGAATGAGGCAGATTAATTGCGTTGTGAAATGTAACAAACTTTTTGCTGTAGTACAAGTAGAACAGAATAGTGCCCTAAAACAGAACAACCCAAAAACAGAACAAACTCCTCCTGAAAATTATTCAGCTGCATTAATATGAAAATACAATGGCATAATTACACATTAATGCTGTGAGTCACAAACTCTTGTTCATCAGTAAATTTGTAAAGGCGGCAGTTCTAGTAAATCATTCCATTGACAAGTAACTATACCTCCCAATAGCATTTGCTTTCATCTGAACTTTTTCTGACATTTTTCATGATTTAAATTTTTAGAACACAAGGCGATAACTTTATCAAGCCCTGAGTTATCGTTCTTTGAGAAAAACCTTATGAAGTAAAGAATTTGGGGCATATTTTCCCATTTGCTAATTTTAGCTAAAAACTACAAGTGAGTATAAAATATATTCCCTAAATTTGAATGAAATGAAGCAATAAATAAACCAACAATTTGTATTGTATAAAATTAAAGATAATAGACCTGCACAAGAAAATTAGCTGTGCTATAAAGCAATACAAATAAATTTTTAAAAGATTAGCAGTAGCAAAGTGATTCACTAAAACATGTGAGCAGATGTTTTGATATAATAAAATATAATGAACGTAATAATCTGCATTAGCAAGAGCTAGCAATTGTGTTAGAAAAACTATTACATTTCTGGCAGGACAGGCTCGCATTATGTCTTAAAACCAGGGATTAAATACATCATTGAGGGAATCATGCCTCACATGTTCAATACGTTTTCACAAAAGGAAATAGATGTTGAAGAAAAATGAGACAGACACCGCCCCCCTCCCCCCTAAAATCTGCATGGAGTAGGTGGTGAAAGTGTTTAAAAGCATTACTTACCAGGCTTGCCTTATTTGCATTGCAAGCAAATGACCAGAAGCAAAGTGAAAGCATAATGGAAAAAGGCAACTAGTTAGGTAAGCAGAAAAGAAGCAGTCAAAACCTGTTAGAAAGGACTAGAAAAATCACTCTCTGACAAGTCTTATTTCTCTATTAAAGAAAATACAGCTATTGCAAAAGTGGGAGGAGAGGAAAAAAAAACTAAAGCAGATTTTAGAAAAAGCAAAAATGAAACAGTGATAGTCTTACATAGCAGTGAAGGAAGACTAAAAACTTCAAAAAGAAAGGGAGAGAAACTATGTAAATTTCAATTTGTTTTTTGAAGAATTGAGCAGATTTCAGGTTTTGAACACGAGTTACAAAATAATGAAACAATCCAGATAACTAAACAATAAGTTTACTGGCTTATGATGATCTACTAGCATTCAAATGTGCTAAAAGCTTGGGAAGACTTATTCTCTATGACAGCAGCTTTTGGAAGCTATGCCTTCCAGTCCACAGAAGGCACAATAACTACAGCAGAAGGTGGATTAACAATCAGTTTACTATATCGCTCCGCCTTTTGCTGTTCCCTCTTTCTCCTGTCTCCTAACCAAAGGTAATCATGCTGTAATCACTAATACATCAGTGCAAACATCACGAATAAATGACAAAGAACATCAATAGTTGTTGGCGGTGACAACCACCATCAATTAAAAAAAAACACAGCTCATGTAAAATTAAAGCCAAATTATAAAAACATGAATCATAAGATGGTTACAGCGCAGAAGGAGCCCATTCGGCCCATCAAGCCTGTGTTGGCTCTTTGTACGAGCAATCCAGTTAGTCCCATTCCCCCACTCTTTACCAGTAGCCCTGCAAATTTTTTCCCTTCAAATATTTATCCAATTCCTTTTTGAAAGCCACAGTTGAATCTGCTTCCACCACCCTTTCAGGCAGCGCATTCCAGATCATAACTACTCGCTTTGTAAAAGTTTTTCCTCATGTTGCCTTTGGTTCTTTTGCCAATCACCTTAAATCTGTGTACTCTGGTTTTTGACCCTTCCACCAATGGGAACAGTTTCTCTTTATTTACTTTATCTAAATCAGTCATAATTTTGAACACTTCTATCAGTTGTCCTCTCAACCTTCTCTGTTCTAAGGAGAACAACCCCAGCTTCTCCAGTCTAGCCACATAACTGTAGTCCCTCATCCCTGGAACCATTCTAGTAAATCTTTTCTGAATCCTGTCTAAGGTCTTCACATCCTTCCTAAAGTGCAATGCCCAGAATTGGACACAATACTCCAGTTGTGGCCGAACCTGTGTTTTATAAAGGTTCAACATAACTTCCTTGCTTTTGTACTCTATGCCTCTATTTATAAAACCCAAGAACCCGTATGCTTTTTTTAAACACTTTCTCAACCTGTCCTACCGCCTTCAAAGATTTGTGTAAGGAATCTTACAACACCAGGTTATAGTCCAACAAATTTATTTTAAAATCACAAGCTTTCGGAGATTATCTCCTTCGTCAGATGAATGAATGAAAAGGTTCTCAAATCGCATATCTTATACGATATTGGGACAGCATCACACCAATCAAAAGGTGTCGTTGTTATTCAAACAGGCCAGTCACGGAGAACAGCACGTCCCAGTACACTCGATATACATTGTGTCTTTTACACAGGCAGGCAGAAAGAAACTCAAAATGGCAGAGAGAGAGAGAATTTTAAAAAACATATAAATTTTTTCCCCCTTTTTGCTGGTGGGGTTACGTGTAGCGTGACATGAACCCAAGATCCCGGTTGAGGCCGTCCTCATGGGTGCGGAACTTGGTTATCAACTTCTGCTCGACGATTTTGCGTTGTCGTGTGTCTCGAAGGCCGCCTTGGAGAACGCTTACCCGAAGATCGGTGGCTGAATGTCCTTGACTGCTAAAGCGTTCCCCGACTGGGAGGGAACCCTCCTGTCTGGCGATTGTTGCGCGGTGTCCGTTCATCCGTTGTCGCAGCGTCTGCATGGTCTCGCCAATGTACCATGCTCCGGGGCATCCTTTCCTGCAACGTATGAGGTAAACAACGTTGGCCGAGTCACAGGAGTATGAACCATGTACCTGGTGGGTGGTGTCCTCTCGTGTAATGGTGGTATCCGTGTCGATGATCTGGCAAGTCTTGCAGAGGTTGCCGTGGCAGGGTTGTGTGGTGTCGTGGTCGCTGTTCTCCTGAAAACTGGGTAACTTGCTGCGAACGATGGTCTGTTTGAGGTTGGGTGGCTGTTTAAAGGCGAGCAGTGGAGGCGTGGGGATGGCCTTAGCGAGGTGTTCGTCGTCATCGATGACATGTTGAAGGCTGCGGAGAACATGGTGTAGTTTCTCCGCTCCAGGGAAGTACTGGACGACGAAGGGTACTCTGTTGGTTGCGTCCCGTGTTTGTCTTCTGAGGAGGTCAATGCGATTCTTCGCTGTGGCCCGTCGGAACTGTCGATCGACAAGTCGAGCGTCATATCCCGTTCTTACGAGGGCGTCTTTCAGCATCTGTAGGTGTCCATCGCGTTCCTCCTCGTCTGAGCAGATCCTGTGTATTCGTAGGGCCTGTCCATAGGGGATGGCCTCTTTGACGTGGTTGGGGTGGAAGCTGGAAAAGTGGAGCATCGTGAGGTTGTCCGTGGGCTTGCGGTAGAGTGAGGTGCTGAGGTGCCCGTCTTTGATGGAGATTTGTGTGTCCAAGAAAGAAACCGATTCTGAGGAGTAGTCCATGGTGAGCTTGATGGTGGGATGGAACTTGTTGATGTTATCGTGTAGTCTCTTCAGTGATTCTTCGCCGTGGGTCCATAGGAAGAAAATGTCGTCGATGTATCTGGTGTATAGCGTTGGTTGGAGGTCCTGTGCAGTGAAGAAGTCGTGCTCGAACTTGTGCATGAAAATGTTGGCGTATTGGGGTGCGAATTTGGTCCCCATGGCTGTTCCGTGTGTTTGGGTAAAGAACTGGTTATTGAAGGTGAAGACATTGTGAACCAGGATGAAGCGGATGAGTTGTAGGATGGCGTCTGGAGATTGGCTGTTGTTGGTGTTGAGTACTGAGGCTGTTGCAGCGATGCCGTCATCGTGGGGGATACTGGTGTATAGTGCCGAGACGTCCATCGTGGTGAGAAGTGTTCCTGGTTCAACTGGTCCGTGGGTGCTGAGTTTTTGTAGGAAGTCTGTAGTGTCGCGACAGAAGCTGGGGGTTCCCTGTACGATGGGTTTCAGGATGCCCTCGACGTATCCAGAGAGGTTCTCACACAGGGTTCCGTTGCCTGATACGATAGGACGTCCGGGTGTGTTGGCTTTGTGTATCTTTGGGAAGCAGTAGAAGTCTCCCACGCGGGGAGTACGTGGGATGAGAGTGCATAGGATGCTTTGAAGGTCTGGATCGAAGGTCTTGATCAGTTTGTTGAGCTGGTGGGTGTGTTCTTTGGTCGGATCTGCGGGTAACCGTCTGTAGTGTTCCTGGTTGTCCAGTTGTCGGTATGCTTCTTTGCAATAGTCCGTTCTGTTCTGTATGACAATGGCTCCTCCTTTGTCCGCTGGTTTGATGACGATGTTTCGGTTGGTCTTGAGAGCGTTGATGGCGTTGCGTTGTGCTCGGGTGACATTCTGGACTGTCTTCTGAGTGCGCCTGATGAATCTGGCATTGACGCATTTCCTGACAGCTTGGGCAAACATGTCAAGCTGAGGGTAGCGACCCTCCGGAGGAGTCCAGTTTGACTCTTTCCTCTTCGGTTGCTGTACCGTGGATCCCTCTGTCTGCTGTTCTGGATCATTGATTGTCTCATTGGGTTCACTGTTGAAATCTTGGGGTTTGTGGTAAAATTCCCGGAGCCTCATTCTCCTGATGAATTCCTCTGTGTCCGCCGCGAGACCGATGCGGTCCATTTTGGTGGTGGGGCAGAAATTGAGCCCTCGGCTGAGAACCTCGATTTCGTCTGGTTGAAGGGTGTGGTCGGACAAATTGATGATAGACTTCCCTGTGGTTGTAACCATGGTACCGGGGGAGGCTTGGTTGATGCTGGTGGTGATGCCGAGTTTCTCAAGCTTCCTGCTCAAAGATTTGTGCACATATACCCCTGGATCTCTCTGTTCCTGCACCCACTTTAGAATTGTACCATTTATTTTATATCCTTGTTCTTCCTGCCAGAATTATCACTTTGCACTTCTCTGCGTTAAATTTAATCAGCCATGTGTCCGCCTATTCCACTAGCCTGACAATGTCCTCTTGAAGTCTATTACTATCCTCCTCACTGGACACAAGGGCAATTTCAGACCACAATCGAATTCAGAGGGTGAAGGAGATAGCTGTATCATTTATACTTCGAGACAACTCAGGTATCCACTAGTCTCCATATATTGACCTGTTAGGATTTCTTTGTAAAATATTGGGTGTGTCACAGGAATTATGTAATATAAAAGATATATATTTGAACAGCTGCAACATGCCCAGGTTAGAAGCAGAATACAAAGCAGCCTAGTGTGAAAGAAGTGAGTTTGCATGGTTAGATATTAACCTTTCAAGGATGAAACTACACAAGCTGAAAGCTAGCTTACTCCTTTCTGGAAATGTACCTAGATGCAAAGTTATAATATCTAATTTTCAATTTTGGCTAAACACTAAGCTGTTTTTCCCTCTTAACTTAATCTGTTCACCATATTTGACAATGTAAGAAACAAGTTTTACCTATCATTTGAGCAATGGTCTTCTCATACTCTGCAACAATCCGCCTGTAGATAAGAAAAGCTACAATGAGAAGAGTGTGAACACAAATATGCCAGTTTTACAACGATTAATGTACAATAAGCAATCTGGTAATGGTACAGCACCACATTAAAAGTTTCCAAACCAAGCATTTGCAGAGATGTGGTAAGCAAATCATTCTGAAAGAATACTCGCATTGATGCCATTAAATATGGAGGAAGAAAATCTTACAAAGGCTGTTTCTTCTATACGTACACGTTCTTAATGGAATTTTATTAAAAAATGAAGAAAAGTAGATCCAATGGCAATTGTCTGATCATCGTTAGGGTGAACAGATTCAGAATCTTTAATAAACTCTATATGCTATTTGAGCTAAACATTTAATACCATGTACTGCCTGAAAGGTGATTTCATGACAACAATATGGAGTCAATGGTTTATGAATAATAGACGGAACAGAACCGAATTCTTATCGTATTCCTTTTCTTGGGAAATGGCAGTCACATGCAGACCACCTCAGATACAAGCTGACTGGCTCTGATCATTTCTCTGCAACTCTTCCTCCTCCTCCCCCACAAGCTTCCTGCGGGCAAGAGGAATGCACATCCTAACAATTTAGGGTGCTTAAAATGTGTTTTCAGCTGCCTGAAATGTAGATATGAAAAAAAAATCCGAACTAAATATTTTTTTTTTTTAAAGTGCAAAAAGGTGTCATGGGAGCCAGCTCAAGAACAGCATTGGCTGTTAGCAACCTGAGGCTTTGGCTGCGGTATGATATAAAAGATTTTCTTGAGATGTTTCATATCAAAAAATCATCTTTTATTAAAAAATTCTTAACTACAGTACACAATGTACACTTTGTGGTTGCTGCAAGATATTCTCCAGTTAACATAAGAAATAGGAGGAGTAGGCCACACAGCCCCTCGAGCCTGCCCTGCCATTCAATAAGATCGTGGCTGATCTTTGAACTCAACTCCACTTTCCTGCCCTATCCCTTTATCCCTTGATCCCCTTAGTGTCCAAAGATCTATCGCTCTCAGTCTTGAGTATGCTCAATGACTGAGCATCCACAGTCCTCTGGGTTAGAAAATTCCAAAGATTCACAACCCTGAGTGAAGAAATTTTTCCCCATCTCGGTCCTAAATTGCCGACCCCTTATCTTGAGACTATGACCCCTAGTTCTAGACTCTCCAGCCAGAGGAAACAACCTCTCAGCATCTACCCTGTCAAGCCCTCAAAGAATTTTATACGTTTCAATGAGATCACCTCTGATTTGTCTAAAATCCAGAGAATACAGGCCCATTCTACTCAATCTCTCCTTATAGGACAACCCACTCATCCCAGGAACCAATCTAGTGAACCTTCATTGCACCACCTCTAAAGCAAGTATATCCTTCCTTAGGTAAGGAGACCAAAACTGTACACAGCACTCCAGGTGTGGTCTCACCAGAGCCCTACATAATTGCAGCAAGGCCTCCTTACTCTTATACTCCAACCCCCTTGCAATAGAGGCTAACGTACCATTTGCCTTCTTAATTGCTTGCTGTACCTGCATGTTAGCTTTTTGTGATTCATGTACAAAGACACCCAAATCCCTCCAACTACTAACATTTCTTAATCTCTCACCTTTTAAAAAATATTCTGCTTTTCTATTATTCCCACCAAAGTGGATAATTTCACATTTCCCCACAATATACTCCATCTGCCACCTTCTCGTCCATTCACTTAACCTGTCGATATCCCTTTTCAGCCTCTTTGCATCCTCCTCACAGTTTACTTTCCCACCTAGCTTTGTATCGTCAGTAAACTTGGATACATTACACTCAGTCTTGTCATCTAAGTCATCGATATATACTGTAAACACTGAGGCCCAAGCACTGTTCCTTGCGCCATCCCACTAGTTATAACCTGCCAACCCAAAAATTACCCGTTTATTCCTACACTGTTTTCTGTCTGTTAACCAACCCTCAATCCATGCTAATATGTTACCCCTATCCCATGAGCCCTAATCTTGTGTATCCACCTCTTGTGTGGCACCTTATCGAATGTCTTTTGATCCAAATATACTACATCCACTGGTTCCCCCTTATCTACCCTGCTAGTTACACCCTCAAAAAATTCTAATAGATTTGTCAAACACGATTTCCCTTCCATAAAATCGTGTGGTCTCTGCCTAATCATATTATGATGTTCTAAGTGCTCTGTTACTACGTCCTTAATACAGATTCTAGCATTTTCCCTACTATTGATGTCAGGCTAACTGGCCTATAGTTCCCTGTTTATTCTCTCCCTTCTTTCTTGAATAGCAGGGTTACATTTGCTACCTTCAATCCACGGGGACCTTTCTCGAATCTAGGGAATTCTGGAAGATCAAAACCAATGCATCCACTATCTTTGCAGCCATCTCTTTTAAAACCCTAGGATGTAGGCCATCAGGTCCAGGGGATTTGTTGGTGTTTAGTCCCATTAATTTCTTCAGTACTTTTTCTTTACTAATCTTAATTACTTTAAGTTCCTCTCTCTCTTTAAACCCTTGGTTCCCCATTATTTCCAGTATGTTTTTTGTGTCTTCCACTATGAAGACAGATACAAAATATTTGTTTAACGTCTCTGCCATTTCCTTATTCCCCATTATAATTTCTCCTGTCTCTGCCTCTAAGGGACTCACGTTTACTTTCACTAATCTCTTCCTTTTTATATACTTGTAGAAGCTCTTACAATCTGTTTTTATATTTCTCACCAGTTCATTCTCATATTCAATTTTCTCCCTTTATCAATTTCTTGGTCATCTTTTGCTGATTTCTAAAAACCCTCCCAATCCTCAGGCTTACTACTCTTTTTGGCAACATTGTAAGCCTCTTCTTTTAATCCAATACTATCCTTAACTTCTCTAGTTAGCCACGGTTGGATCACTTTTCCTGTGGAGTTTTTATTCCTCAAAGGAATGTATACTTGTTGAGAATTATGAATTATTTCTTTAAATGTTCACCATTGCTTACCTACAGTCAGATCTTTTAATCTAATTTCACAATCTACCTTAGCCAACTCACCCTTCATACCTATGTAATTGGTTTTGTTTAAATTTAAGATCCTAGTTTCAGACTTAACTACATCACTCTCAAACTCAATATGAAATTCTATCATATTATGATCACCCTGCCCCAGAGGATCCTTAACTATAAGATTACGAATTAACCCTATCTTATTACATTGATGCATTGCCTTTTCAATTAAGCTGTTAGCCTATCCAAATCTTACACTGACTAACCATGGCTTTATGTAACTTGGGATAAGGGTATTCCAGTATTAACTCACATTTACAATGAGGAATGCCACATAATTCTCCTCAGGAAGGCATTATTTACTCATCCTCAGTCTCAATTTCATTGTGAAGTCCTCAATTGTTAACTTGGACTATTTGAACACTGGACTATAATTGACCAGAACATTGAGCAACTGAAGGAAATAATGGACTTTTTAAAAAAAAAACAGATTTGCCAGTACACCTTCCCCAAAGGTAACAGCATTGCATAATGTGCACTTCTTTATAATATAACACAACCTAAAACCTCACCATTGCCCTTTAACCGTCACATTGTTATAAGGATCTCCCAGGTCATGTTACTGTCGCACACACAGTATCATTTTAATTCCTCAGCTATGTTACAGCTTTTATATACACAGGAGCACTACTTATAAAGACAGTGCACCACTCTCAGTAAAAAAAAACTCTTGTTAACAGATTCCATTATAATCCTAGTCCAGCATCGTAAATTAAAATACCTCCTCTTCCCATCATGTTATACAGAGACACAAGCAAAACCTGGGGCTTATTCTGGCAGTGAGCAAAAGATATAAACTCAACCAGTAAACTTTCTCTGGCTTCATACTTGAAATTTATAGTATTATTTGAAGCCCTCAAGTATATTATAATCTGATCAACATGCCTAACCATGTTTGTCTACAGAAGATCCTCAGGGGTAAAGTTTCCACTTTGGGCGCAATCGGGAAACTGCACCCAAAACGGGCTCAAAATTAATTTGCGTAATCACAAACGTAAAATCTTCAATGAACCAGCGCAATCGTGCAGCATTATAGAACAAAATAGTTTTATTTCTTTCCATTAAAAAGTATTCCATGATATATTTAAGAGTGGTAACCTGGTGCAACTTTATTAATACAGCTGAAAATGGGTTTATCAGCAAAAATAAGCAATTTTAATAAGAGTGTCCAGTCCTCCACCTGTGAGTAATCAGATTTAAAATCACTGAAAATGACTTTAAATAACTATACTGAACCATCTACTGGTTTTATTGGTGTACATTAGTTAGTTTCTTAATAAATTAAATATTTGATATGAAAAAGCTTTCAACAGCCTACCACTGTCTGTGCGCCGAAGAAAATGAGTACAATTTGAAGAACCTTCCCTAACCAGCGCAATCGGCGGGATCTCTCAATGTCGACCTGAGACGTGGCCAGTTTTGTGGGTGGGGCCTGATCTGGGTGAATTGAATCTTGAACCAGCTCAAAAGATCGAGGAAAACACGAACGCAAGTGGTTTTGGGTGTAACATACTTACGTTTAAAATTCTGTGATCTTTTGCGCTGGTTCAACTCATTCCACTTGGATTGCGCTAATAGTACAAGCGGAAACGAACCCCTCAATTTAATACCCTATATATTCACTTCTACTGTCTACAGAGTTGGCATTAGACTCACAGATCTATAGCAACTTACCTCATCTCAACAACCTCTTGCCTACTTTCGTCAAATTTGCTCTGCCACTCTGCCGCTTCTCTTTCCTTAGCAACGATCTGTGGAACAATGGGAGGAAACATACACAACTGAGGAAGATTCAGAGCAGATTCATAGTTACAGCAGGAAAGGAAAGAAACAGGGCAAAGGGGGTCAAAAAACAAAACAATTGAATTCTTTCAGAAAAACCAAGACAAAAAAATAACCTTTTGGGAATATCAGAATTTCTTTTTTTTTTTAAAAAACTTAATTTGTTAAAAATGTAAGAACAGCTCTTCGTTAAAAAAAAATTATTTAATACTAAACTTATCCAACACACGTGCAGAGACACTCTAACAGAAGCCTACTTAAAGGTGAATGAGCTACCTCCTCCCTAGCTGCTCTCAGAGCAGAATCCAAATCTCTTTGGTTGTAGTGATGCCCATCTACTGGAGTGTCATCAGCCTCACTGTCACCAGTTCGAGAGTACAGCGCAGCCTTTGTGATGGGAGTGTCCATTGATGGTATATTGTCTCTTTGCTGCAACAAATGTAAAACACAGAAAAATAAACATCAGTTTACATAGAGTGCATATAGTATTACTTCTGACTTAAAAGCTGTGAAAAAACTAGCCACTGCCTTGCAAGGTCAAATTTCCAGAACATTCTGTTAAAGTTAAATTAACCACTAGGTTTAAATTAGTGTTGGGTCAAAGTGCCATTCTAATGTTGTTGCAAAACTCATTTGAATTACATTAGTGGAAGTAAAGCATGATGGGTAATGCATAATGAAATGTCAAAAGTTATGTTGCAGGAAGAGTGTTAACTTCAATCTAATCCAAAATAACCTCAGAGCCAAATGTTTGCAGAAATTATCTGCAAGAACAGTGGCACCAAACTTTCAAATTGAGACAGTCCAAAAAGGGCCATCTCAATATATCTCTACTTCATCCTATTTAAGTATTTGTTTAACAAACGTAAAAATAGAATCGTTCACTTTTTATATTTCTACAAGTAGCAGTTTTTGCACGTGTTGTGGTGTCGCATCATTACTGCTGAATTGACAATGGGCAAGCAATACTTACTGATAAACATCGACAGGATCTGGTTTATTCAACTGAGCAGGAATGACTGGAAAGCAACGTGGAACAGCATTTTGCAATTGAATTGGAATGTAGTTTAGAAATCAAGTTACTCATTAATGTAGAGTCAACTGGAAAGTGTTTAACTCTTTCAGTAGCAAACATCCTTTGTTAAACTTTTCTGATACAACAGATGGGACAATGGGAGTTCCCATTTTCTACCTTGGCTGCAGAACTCGAGAAGTGCACAGAAACAAATATTTTTGTAGTTTTAACTTACATTTATAAAATAGTTTAAAGCAATTTTTAAACAGCATGAAACATACTATTGGTCTTTAAAGGTTGCTGATCAATTTTTGTCTTAATTGAAAATTCATGAAATGAAACAAACCTGAATGTATTTACTGTCTACAAGTATATCCTAAACATTTTAGAACACAAAATAAAAGGACTACAAGCAAGATGAATAATAAATGCAGGTTAGTACATTCAGGCGGCCATACCAAAAACATAATTTGACAAATTCTAGTTTTACAAAGATAGACAACAGAACAACAAAAGAAAACATAGTATTATTTCAAACCAGTGTTTTATATTTTATTTCACCTTTGGTTTAGAAAGCAGTGAGACAGTAGCTGCATGTAATAGCTGAATTACAAATAAAACGTAAAATGGATGTGTTAGTATAAAAAAAAATGCAGCTGGCTTCTGCCCAGCTTTGCTACAAATAATGTGTACTAATTCAATTTTCTGACAGCAAGTACAATTAGGAATACTTAAGTGATGCTACAATCAGAAAGACTTAAGTAACGCAAGGTTGTTTTTGTTTCCTGTAGGGAGCATTACCTTATACTACTGGCATGAGAAATCAGCGTGAAGGCAATGGTTAGGAGGAAGAAAGTTATTGGACACAATTGTGTCTTACTCCACAACAGACAGAGAGGAATACAAACTCAGTCACAGTTCAGTCAAGTATTTATATTATAATTAATTAAAATGGCTTTGGAAGATCAAAGCAGAAGTTATGGTGTGATTATGAAGTCAAGTGCCTTTATATTCCTTTGGTTTTGACTTTCACAGATAGAATAAAAAGAAATTAAACAAAAAGAATGGAAAGATAATAAATAAGAAAATCTCTGCCATTATTCCTACCGCAAGTACCATGACGATGAATGGTGTATTTGTTTTTTTTATTTGTAGGGCACAGCATTTTTAAAATCTATATATGCTCAAATTATAAAGTGTGCAATTATTTTAAATGCACAAATTATAACACCAAAGGAATCCTTGGGCTTTGTACCAATATAGATGACTTTTAGGTCTTGTTTTCCCAAGTAGTAGCCTTTAATCACTGTCCTTTGAGAATTAACATAAAACTCTCACAGAGTATCCAATTTTGCACCTTTTCAGCAAATTAAGTCAAACCACCAGCAGGCACCATACGGAGAATTCCTACTCCAAATTAAGCCAAATGAGAATTGCATCATAACTAAAACTAATTTCTACATTCTAATAAAATCGCTACAATCTAGTTTGGGAAAACATTCAGCTGGTTAATACCTTTAGACCCAAAGTGGTTCTTGAGAAATTTTGAGCTTCAGTCTTTACTGATGCAGTCTATAAGGCAGCCATTTTTAAAATTCAAACACAATTTTACTACATATACTTTGTATAACAAAATAGATAGTTACATCCAAATGCTATAAGCATTGATTGTGATATTATTGTACAGCGTTACAAAACAGGTTATCGATATGGGGAAAGGTCCTAATCTAACTCTTACTTGTATGTGTGAACCAAAACTGGCCCATTGTCTTCGGGCTGTACTCCTCCCTCTGATCTGTGAGCATGCAGACAAGTGAAAGAAACTGAAGAAAGTGACATGGTAACTAAACTTTCAACAAACCTGGAAAATAACTGCACCTCAGCTATTCCTAACATGTAAAAATACAATTTTCACTTCATTTACATTTCATTCTAAACCATGTATTAGCCAGTCAGAGAAAGAAAGCATTGATTTCTGCCACATGTTCAGATGTCAGTCACAGATTGAATGATCTAGTTCTTTGTAAATTGTACATCCTATACAAGGTGCGCTGGTGAATATAGTGTTTTTTTTATATTGGGCTATGCCTGGGACTACTTTTAAATTTATCACGTGATAGAAATGAAAGCTGTCACCATTGTAAGAGTCTTTCTTCTAACTGTATCACTTCAATTTAAACTGGACCAAAAAAAATGTAAGCTACCTTAAACTAAATTCCATTTACAGTTTTGTATTCTATACCATTTATGTTGACAAAATGAAAGCATCAGACACAATGGTGTTTCATTGAGTTTCTCAGTAACCAGGGCCTCTTATTCCTATTTTCCCCCGACTCTTGCTACCAGCCAATTTCACTGACTTCAATTTCTTTCAACTATTTTTCTAGTCTTCACCAGTTATCCCCACATTTCTTCCACTTGAACAAAAAAAGTGAAGAAATAAATATACTTAAGAGTCATAGTGCCTTCACTTTTGACAAGAACTACCTTCAGCCACCATCACAAGTGAGATGACCTTTGTATGAAAAAGAATGCATGCCATAATTTTTACATGAATTTCAACAAGGTTTCTTTTTCCCTTCAACTGTCTGATTAATAGACACTTACAATTTGAATTCTGCACATTTTTACTTTTCTCCCTGCAGACTGCATGGACCCAGGAATGAACAATGATACAAACTGAAGCACTGCTACTGCACTAAGCATAGCCTGATGCCATGATCCCACATACACCTTGGGCAGGCAGAAAATAGTACACACAGACCGAAGATTCAACAGGCTAAAATAACTAATTGGATGTATTTCTAAATCACAAACATATTGCAGGAGATGGGACCAATACGGTAGCACACACAGCAATTATGCGATACAGTTCATCAGTGCTCTCACCAGCCCTCCTTCAGCTGTTAAGACAGACGCTTGGAATTAAAGCAGTCTAATGGAATAATAGATAACTGGAATATTAACAGTCCAACATTGTGTTCGTGAATACAACAAAGCTGCCTGGGCAGTAACCTGGCACATTGTAGAACTAGCAACCAATTTTAATGGAATGAAAATCAGGCCAGGTTACTGTCCAGGCAGCTATGTTGAAAATTACCTCTATTATGTCAAACCATATGCCTCACATAGAGAATTTTACACGAGACATGTAGCTAAGTGTTCAAGGAGGTCTTTATCCTCAACAGCCTTCAGAATCTAGCAAGTTATGAAGAACCTACAGATAGACCCTGTTTTTACTTCATTTAAATACGTTGAAGAAGGAACTTTAAAGATATCAAAACAAATAATGAATTAACACTTGTCACTTTAAGATAGTCCATTTGCCACTTTTAAGCATACCGCACAATTCATTTTTAAAATTCACAGCTAAACTAAACCACATTTGAGCCCGCTATCACGCAATGATGACATTTATATGCATAATTCCAGATTTTGAATTGAATGGCTGAGACTAATTTGCAGAGTCCCAAACCACCCATAAAACAGATTTAGTGCAATAACTCGGGTTATTTATGAAAAATACTTTTTTTGTAATTTTAAATAATTGACTCCATTTTCTCTTCCTTGAGGATGCTTAGTATTTCATTGTTTAAGCTAGTTTCCTAAGAACAAAGATTTTAAAAATCCCTTTTGAAGAAAATGAAATGTGTTCACTTGATTTTAACCCAAGTTTGAAAGAATATTGCTGATAACTGATTACTGTACTGATCAGGTTAGGACCTGTTCCATTTAAAGAATGCATATCAGATTAATAGGAAACCTTCAAAATAAACTAGATTACCACTGTAATTACCATTTAAACCTCTGTCCGCCCAACCATAAGCCTACCAAACGAACCATAACCGAACTACTTAATGCAGCATCATTGGTATTGATTGTTGTTGAATTTTAGTTCTCTGAAAGTCTAAAATTAAGAAAAATATTCAGATATTTGACACCAATTGCCAAGAAAAATCACAGCTTGTTTGAAACCTTTCTCATCTGATGTGTTTGAACATTCCTTGAAGCTGGACATTTTCATAACGGCAGGTAAATTCTATTAAACATAGCAGTACAAAGTCAGTCATAAATTTACCATGCCTGACAGACATGTATCCATTTTTCATTCAGTTGGCAAATTGCCAGAAGTTGGTGTGGCAGATGCGCTTCTTAACCACAAGATATTAGTCCTTCCATTCCATAAAATAAGCACTCTCTCCATTTCATCACGTGGCTACTTATACTGTTACAGTTCCTTGCCCTGAGGAAGAGGTGTTGCAGTACTCCAGAATATTGAAAGATTATGCAGTAAAACCCATTTAAAATGAAATTTCCTCAGATGCTGCCTCACAGAAAACCACACTAATTGTATTCTTTTTCACCGTGGGGAAGACTTATATTCCAATCCTTTGAATCTGTGGACTATTTTTGCCACAAGCTTACAGACAATTATAGTCTATGTCCCTAACAAAAATGTGGTGAATAGCAAATTTCATCACATTTCAGATCAGAAGGAAGTCTCCTTATTTTTATGACTGTCTGAGAACTGGCCTGTCAGTTAGCTTACTGCAAAAGCCAATCCAGCTGAATTCACAACAGCACCAGGAGACTTGGAGACAAGCTGTTGTAGGAGTTTAGGAAGGTGTTAATACACCAAAGTTTTAAATGTAGCTTTGTTCATCTGCTTGCTTTACTGCATGGAGGGCCCACTGAGTTCAAAGGGGTTTCATAACTAAGTGGTGAATGGATATCGTGCTGCTATTAGGTAGGCAGGGGCCTGTTTTTGGTGTTGGAATAGAAATTCTGTCCATTGAATTAGGCAGATGTGTCATCTAAGCCTCCAGTGAGTAACATCTGTAGGATTTGAGAGACACCTTGATGATGTCTTGCATTCCAGGTTTGAACTTCAAAGGATGCCATGGATATATCTGAGAGAGTATGCTCCCAGTTCCACAGTTCATCGCAGAGCCCATCGAGATAGGGCATAACCTTCCGTAGGTTTGACAAAATCCCATATGTAAGTTAAATCACTCATGCTGATCCAGATAGAATATTACTGAGAGAATTAGTAAAGAGTTACGTCCTTTGTTATTTTTGCATCTAGGAGGTGTAGATGAAGTCCTGTAATTTGTCATATATTGTGCGTATAAAGTCACACTCCAGTTTGTAAACTCATTAATCGGAGTGGTCTTTGGCATGAAGAACAAGAAAAATATCAGATTAAGACCCCAAAAGGAAACAAAAGGTAACACTGTATTCAAACATGCAGTCAACGAGGTGAAATTTAGAACCAGCTATATTTAAGTAACGCATTTGAAAAGTAGATAAAAATCACTAAAACATGCTTTAAAAACAGTATAAAGCTTTTGACCAAATTAATACACTCACTAGCCAGTGCACTGCAAACATAACACTCCAGGCATTATGGGATACCTCATAATCTAAGGTGCTGCAGGGAGAATTGGAAAGCTGTCTGGCTAGCTTCAGTGCTTCTATCCTCATGGCTGCATACACTAGCTCTTCCTGGAATTGAATTCGCAGGGAATAATCCATAGAAAAGCAGTATTGGAAGAAAATGTGGTCAAAGGTTGATGAACAAACAAAAATGGATATGAAAATGAATGTAAACACAAATAGAGATGATTAACCATGAAATGACTTTCTGTACAAACCTGTAACTTGTAAGCAAATGCCGACGGGTTCTTTTCAGCTGCGTCAGGCTTTAGATAGTCAAGCTCATCATCTACGTCTGTGTGTCCTACAATCCTACTTAACAAGACATCTGCAGAGGCAATTGATTCCTCAGGAGTTGCCTGCGCAGAAGGGTAGGGAAGATGCAATGTTTCAGGAAAAAGGTATTTTGGTAACCTAATCCTGTTAGCAGACTTTTTTGACATAAGTGAATTGTAATTAAGTTAATAAATGACACTTTCTTGAATGTTGTAACTAAATAAGCTTTTCCAAAAGTTATTGTACTTGATAGTACTATTATCAACGCAGAGAAACTTAACCCAATGGAAAAC
This sequence comes from Heptranchias perlo, assembly GCF_035084215.1. Taxonomy (NCBI): domain Eukaryota; kingdom Metazoa; phylum Chordata; class Chondrichthyes; order Hexanchiformes; family Hexanchidae; genus Heptranchias; species Heptranchias perlo. The sequence goes on along the minus strand of NC_090345.1, from coordinate 22,654,548 downwards.
TGCTGCTCAGAGAAAATTATATAGCAAAGACACAAGTGTACTTTCATGCACTACCTACACATTTCTCAGAATTATCTCTTCACTGGTTTGATTGACTGGTAAAATTTTAAGGCAACTCCAATAGAAAAGTTAATCCAATATTTCCTTTTAAATTTACAGCCCACTTACAGCTTTGAATGTAAATTTGCCTACCTCAAGAAATAAAATTTGTAACTGATGCTTCCACGGCCACGATTAATGGGCCGGATCTTGCTGGAAAAATAATGGCGTGTTAATGATGCACGCCGTTATTAATGTGCAAACCAGCCAGCAAATTCAGAGATTCAGAAATTAAGAGATATGCCATGTGTTGCGAATCTTCAGAACTTGGTTGATTTACACCGCTCTGCCATTTCCTTCGCATATGGCATCTCGTCCTTAGCCTCCCCGTTATTTTTAAGAACTTGCTGGATTTGCACAGTAAATCGTTCATTAAATTTGCCACAGAAAGTCAAGTCTGGTAAGTAACAGTGTAAGTACCTTTTTAATGAAGTGATAATTGTTAATGCTGTGCCAATCAACCTCTCTGGCCCAGACAATGAACGATTTAAACCATGGAGTCTCATTCCTTCAGGTGGTAAATTATTTAGAGATTTTAAAAATGTTAAATTTAATTTTTTTCTTACTTTTCCTTTGTCTCTTTTTTCCCCTCTCTCTCTTAATCCAATCTTTCTTTCCCTTTCTATTTATCTTTCTGTACCTGATTTGATTCTAATTCACCCACTCTCACCCTTCTTCTCAGTCATTGCTCTGTTTCTTTCTCAATCCTTAAATTTCATTGATGAAGAAGGTACACTGTTGGTCCTACCATTCACTGAGGTCCCAGATGCCCTATTACCCTCACCACACTGTTATCAGCTTGAACTTCCAGCAAAAAAATTGAGTTGAAGAGTGCAGAAAAAAGTTGCAAGATTCCCCGCTCCAGCAAGATCTGGCCCAGTATGTTTAAAATTGGGTTAAGGGCAACTTTCAATCATCAGTAATGTAGTATTTTCCACAATGGCACAGCTTAACTATTTTACATATCACACTGGCTGGCACACCGGGAAGCACATTCAATATCTATAAAGCACTCTGTTGTACAGCCAAAAAAGATATTACAGGTAATCCTCAGAGGCAAGAACATTGTAAAGCATACAAGGCTTAAAGATTTTAGATTTTCCAAAAGCACATTCTCTAAACAATGTTTTGTTATTTTAATACGAGAGTTAAGTGAAATATTCACAGAAGTAGCACTGAGCTTTAAAATCAGAATCATTTTCACTTGGAAAAACTGATTTGTTGCAATTGATTGGTCTGCTTTACATGAAATCAAGTTGCAATATAACTTATTTGATTCCTCCCCAAGATAGTTACAATCAAGTTAAACTAAGTAAAATGTGCATCTTAAAGAAAACCCCAGATTAAGAGTAGACCATTTGAACAGTCAATGACACCATATTACTTTTACATTTAACTGAGGAGGTCAAAAGTCTGTTCTTTCCAATAGTGAACGACAAATCTGACAGACTTGTTGACACTGCTACACTATGAGGGGACAAGGGGCTTGATTCAATGGAAATTTGTGCTAGTGTAAATGGGTATTTGCAACAAGTCCTGATGCAAGTGGTTCATTACCTAATTACACAAGTCACATTTTATTTTTCTATACAATTTATACCCAAGAAAATTGTGATTTGAGCATTCTTGGGCTGGTTCCTTGTCTTTGGTCTTAAAAAAACAGCATTTAATATTTTTAAGGCTGGTATATGTGGAGACCTATTTACAGACGACACCTGCAATGACCACTGCGAGGAACAGTTTAGTACATTGCCTTCAAATGTTTTCCCCCCAAAAAACAAATTTTGTTCTCAAATTGCTACCTGCCTTGAATTCACCCGCTTTATGGAAATCCTTTCATTCGTTCATTTATATTGAAAAAAGGAGGAATGATTCCTCTGATATTATCGACTCAATTCCCAAGCATTTCTCCCAAGTGTATGGTATAGCAGAAATGTTACCTTGGACATTATTGTTAGAATTCATGGCCCCCGTATTTATGGGAAGGTGGGGAGGGTGCGGGTGAGGCAGAAAACGGCCATAGAACCCAGCAAGGCCGGGGATGCGGAGGTCCTGCTGATCGAAATGGCAGGACCTTATTAACACCTTGTAGCTCTGTCTCCTGCCCGGCAGCTGGCCAAATGGACAGCCTGGCCGGCGGATGGGGTGCGGTTGGGGGGAGGGGGAGAAAGACATCAGCGGCAGGACGTCACAGCCGGGAACCCATGGGGATGGTCCCCTGCACTCGGTGGGGGGGGGGGGGGGGGCTAGAGAGAGAAGAAGGGTGAAGGTCAACAATCGGGGCAGTGGAGGCCTGCTCCTCCTGGCCCACAATGAGTGCAGAAACAGTCACTTACCGGCAGCTCCTGGTTCAGTTTTACTGCCAAGTTTCCTGACCCTGGGGAAATATGTGCAGCAGCAGTAAATTTCAAAATTGGACTCCCAATTGCACTGTGGGAGCCCGATTTAAATATGTTAATTAAGCATCCCACCTCTCAACAGTGGGACACTTCGACGTCCCGATACCCGCTGCCATAAAAATGGCGGCAGGCCTGTGCGCGGCGGGTTGGGGTTGTATTCCACTTTTTAACACCCCCTCCCCTGACTCTCTCCCACCAGTCATGGGGGGTTAATATCGAGCCCCATGTTTCGGTACAGTACATATCCAGCATGGGCATTGCTTTATGTGTCTGCAAGCATATTGAAATCAGATCTTTAAACAACAGCAAATAATCAATCAGTAAAATAAGCAGATTTAAATCTTGGTCCGTGTAGCTCATATCAACCTTGTTTTTTTTTGTCAGCTAAACCTTTACATCCGAGGTTTGAAGGATATTGTGACAGGCCAACCAGATTAAAGACTATAATAATGAGATTTACCAATTGTTGCTTTAATGCCTTCATTAGGGCGCCACACAATTTTAACTAAACGTTTGTTATTTGCAACTGGTCGGTACACAGTACCTGCTGTACCAACAGCTCTGGACCAATGAGGAGATTATGAGGAAACTTACTTTATGCATCACATAAATCTATTTTAATTCACTGATTGTTAAAGTTAAAACATCTCTGGGTGCAAATTGACAATCGTGTTTAAAGTTCACATCTGTTCTACAAACTCCTCTAACTCGCAAAGCACAAATATCAGTCAGTGTCTCCTTTAAAGTCTAGTACTTTGCACTTACCAAATATTGCAAATGAAGCCTCAGAGCAAGCACAGCCTCCATGATCACAAAAATTGGACAATGATGAAGATGAGAAGGTGAGTGACAATAAAGGAACATTTGAATCTAAGGTCTTTGTTCCTCAACATTGATCGGTACTCTCAAAGTCAAAGTCAATAATAAACTACATTAATGTCTTGCTTACTAACCCTACTGAAATACATTAAAAGTCACTTTGGGGTACAAACTCATGCCTTGCCAGTCTGTACCAGTGCATCGGTACGCAGATGATAATTCACCATTCATTTAGTAACTACATGTTGACCTTTACTCCATGTTTGCATTGAATTTGAGTGTTTCATCCATGATACCAAAAAATAACTCAACTCAGAAACAGGAGAAAATTACTCACCAAGTCAGATTTTGCTGGAGTTGAGCTCAAGGAATCCATGTCTTTCAGTTTATCAGGTGACTGTAAATGTGCCTCTTGGCTGGGAGCCAAGGTTCGTGTGACTGAAAGTTTAATTGCAGCAGAAGACACGCCATCATCTGAACTTGATCTGAAAAATAGTTTGTAATCCACTCATAGAAGCATCATTAATTATATTATACAATACAAAATACATCTTCAATCAGATTTTAATTAAATCAGCATCTGTATTAGACAATCAATATGCATCACAGTAAGTTTCAACAGCATTACAAATTTCTAATGTAGATAAACACAGGAAATTAGATATCGTAAATAGAAAAACATAATAGCAGAACAGTAGCACCCGAGAAGCATAAATCTTGATCTTTGAGGAGTGAGTTAAATTCCAAATTACTCAGCAAATTATATTACATGGAGGCTGCAATCAATGCATAGATTACAAAAAAGAGCTAATTTCCATAATTACAAAATGAACTAGCAGATCTCCTGTGGCATGAGGTTAGGTTCCATATGTAAGGTGATGACACCTTGCCCTACTTCACCACCACCTCTCTACTGCCTCAGTCCTGGATGAGCCATAATTTCATTCAATTAAACATTGGGAAGACCAAAGCCATTGCCTTCGAACCCTGCCACAAACTCTGTTCCCTCTCCATTAATTCCATCCCTCTCCCTGGCTCAGATTGAACCAGATTGTTTGCAGCCTCGGTGTCCTACTTGACCCTGAGCTGAGCTTCCATCCCTATACAAAGACCATCTACTTCCAGCTCTGTAGTATCACCCGTCTTGCCCCTGCCTTAGTCTATTGGTTGCTGAAACCCTCATCCATGTTTTTGTCCTCCAGACTCAACTATTCCATTGCTCCCCTGGTCAACCTCCCATCTTCCACCCTCCATAAACCTGAAATCATCCATAACCCTGCTGACCCTGATCAAGGTCACCAAGATAGGAAAGAGTACAAAGCTTCTCACTAATTCAAAAATATATAAATTACTGGAGGAGTCTTCCAATTAATATTGTTTTTAAAAAAAACTTTAATAAGGATGCATTACCAGTCTCGACTGAAAAATCACCAAACAGTCACGAATCATAGCATCACAGAATAGTTACAGCACAGGAGGCATTAGGCCCATCGAGCCCGTGCTGGCTCTTTGTAAGAGCAATCCAGTTAGTCCCATTGCCCCGCTCTTTCCCCGTAGCCCTGCAAATTTTTTCCCCTTCAAGTATTTATCCAATTCCTTTTTGAAAGCCATGATTGAATCTGCTTCCACCACCCTTTCAGACAGCACATTCCAGATCATAACAACTCGCTGCGTAAAAAAGTTTTTCCTCATGTCACCTTTGGTTCTTCTGTCAATCACCTTAAATCTGTGTCCTCTGGTTCTCGACCTTTCCGCCAATGGGAACAGTTTCTCTTTATTTAAACATTTCATGATTTTGAACACTTCTATCAATTCTCATCTTAATCTTTTCTGCTGTAAGAAGAACAACCCCAGCTTCTCCATATAACTGAAGTCCTTCATCCCTGGGACCATTCTAATAAATCTTTTCTGCACCCTCTCTAAGGCCTTCACATCCTTCCTAAAATGCGGTGCCCAGAATTGGACACAATACTCCAGTTGTAGCCAAATCAGTGTTTTATAAAGGTTCAACATAACTTCCTTGCTTTTGTACTCTATGCCTCTATTTATAAAGCCCAGGATCCTATTTTTTTTTTAAACCACTTTCTTAACTTGTCCTTTCACCTTCAAAGATTTGTGCGCATATACCCCCATGTCTCTGTGTTCCTGCACCCCCTTTAGAATTGTACCATTTAGTTTACAATGCCTCTCCTCGTTCTTTCTGCCAAAATGTATCACTTCGTACTTCTCTGAATTAAATTTCATCTGCCATGTATCCGCCCATTCCACGAGCCTGTCTATGTCCTCTTGAAAGCTATTATTATCCTCCTCACTGTTCACTACACTTCCAAGTTTTGTGATCTGCAAATTTTGAAATTGTGCCCTGTATACCCAAGACCAAGTCATTAATATATATCAAAGAAAGCTCGTCCTAGTACTGACCCCTGGGGAACATCACTGTATACCTTCCTCCTGTTCAAAAAACAACTGTTCACTACTATTCTCTGATTCCTATCACTTAGCCAATTTTGTATCCATGCTGCCACTACCCCTTTTATTCCATTGGCTTCAATTTTGCTGATAAGCCTATTATGTGGCACTTTATCAAACACCTTTTGAAAGTCCATATACACAACCTCAACTGCATTGCCCTCATCAACCGTCTGTTACCTCATCAAAAAACTCAATCAAGTTTGTTAAATACGGTTTACCTTTAACAAATCCGTGCTGGCTTTCCTTTATTAATCCACACTTGTCCAAATGACTGTTAATTTTGTTCTGGATTATCGTTTCTAAAAGCTTCTTCACCACCGAGGTTAAATTGACTGGCCTGTAGTTGCCAGGTATTTCCTTACACCCTTTTTTGAAAAAGGGTGTAACATTTGCAGTTCTCCAGTCCTCTAGCACCAACCCCATATCTAAGGAGGATTGGAAGATTATAGCCAGCACCTCTGCAATTTCCATCCCTACTTCCTTCAGCAACCTAGGATGCATCCCATCCAGATCGGGTGACTTATCTAATTTAAGTACAGCCAGCCTTTCTAGGACCTCCATTTTATCAATTTTTAACCCATCCAGTACCTCAACTGCCTCCGCTTTTACTGTGACTTTGGCAGTATCTTCTTCCTTGGTAAAGACAGATGCAAAGTACTCATTTAGTACCTCAGCACCTATCTGTGAGCTCCTCCAGCCCTACAACCCTCCAAGATCGCTGTGCTCATCCAATCCTGGCCTCTTGCGTATCCCCGATTTTCTTTGTTCCACCACTGGCGGCTGTGCCTCCTGCTGCCTAGACCCCAAGTTCTGGAATTCCCTCCCTAAACCTCTCTACCCCTCTCTCCTCTTGAGGCAATTCTGTCTTTACCTCAGAATTAATTGTAATTTCTGATGCCTTTTCAGATTTGTTGATTTTAAAAATATTCTTGCTAAATCAGTGAGAGCGATTTTCTGGTCTGGCTGGGCAGTGGGCATTGCGATTCTGCTGCCTGTCCAATGGCACCAGTGGGAGGCCCGAACCATTGTCATGGTCAGGCTTCATCTATACAGTTTTGCAAGCTGCCAGCGCTCGATGAGCTGTGACAGTCAGCATGCCAATCGGAGGACGTGGGAAATCAGAGAACTGATCCATAGAGCTGAGCCAGAGGTCAAAACTTTTGGGGGTGGCAATCCCGGGAAAGGGCATCTGAGCAGCTGGCAATGGGAGAGGAGATTATTGTGAGGCCAGGAGGAGCAACAACAACTTGCATTTACATAGCACCTTTAACATAGTAAAACGTCATAAGGCGCTTCATAGGAGTGTTAACAACAAAATCTGACACCGAGCCCCATAAGGAGATATTAGGATAGGTGACCTAAAGCTTGGTCAAAGAGGTAGGTTTTAAGGAGCGCCTTAAAGGAGGAGAGAGAGAGGGAGGTAGAGAGGTGGTGAAGTTTATGGAGGGAATTCCTAGGCAGCCGAAGGCTTGGCCGCTAATGGTGGAGCGATTAAAATCGGGGATATGCAAGGGTCACAGTCACATTGGGTGTCATTTGTACTTTGAAAAGAGCCATTTCAGTACTGTGACAGGGACGGAAACCTGATTGGAGAAGTTCAAACATGGAGTTGCGGGAAAGATGGGCACGGATTTGGGAGGCAGCACCACATTCAAGGACTTTTGGAGAGGAAAGGGAGGTTGGAGATGGGAGGTAGTTTGCAAGGACCGAGCATTCAGGGTTTTTTTGAAGAGCTTTTGGAGTGGCCTGCAGCAGTCCCATTAGAGTATCCGAACCAGCGATCCTTGTGTCCAGTAACAACGGGAAGAGTAGGCATGTGCACACTTTGCCCATCGGTGCCTTAAAATTGTGTCGGGGCCCTACAACCATCGTAGGATCTCAATTTGCATATTTCAGTAAGGCGCCTGCCTTTTGGGTGGGAGCACTGGTGGCCCATTTCAAGTTCTTTTCTAAAAAAAAATTTCATCTGGCTTCCACAGCGCTTTCTAGTGCCAATGGGACAGCAGGCAGATGGAAATCACTCCCGAATATTCACGTTATCAGGCTTTATAATTCTCAAGCCATTTTGCTTTAATGATGTTATCAGCAAAAAAATTTTTAAGAAAGCAACAAAAAAAAATTAACAGGCTTTTTTGTATTTAATCGTGTAATCAAATGATCACTTTGGACTTTGAGATTTATTCATTTTCTAAACACATGGATCTTTGAGAATTGCTTACTCACTTTCCCGTGTTTTTTTTTGATTAAAGTCCAAATGTTCCTTTTCATTTTCCTCTCAAAGCACACCAGATTCCATAAGAAACAGGAGGTGGAGGCCATACAGCTCCTCGAGCCTGCTCCGCCATTCAATAAGATCATGGCTGATCTTCTACCTCAACTCCACTTTCCCGCCCAATCCCCATATCCCTTGATTCCCTTAGTGTCCGAAAGTTTATCGATCTCAGCCTCGAATATACTCAACATCCACAGCCCTCTGCGGTAGAGAATTCCAATGATTCATAACCCTCAGTGAAGAAATTTTTCCTCATCTCGTTCCTAAATGGCCGACCCCTTATCTTGAGACTATAAACCCTAGTTCCAGACTCTCCAGCCAGGGGAAATGGCATCTCAGCATCTACCCTGTCAAGCCCTCTCAGAATTTTATACGTTTCAATGAGGTCACCTCTCATCCTTCAAAACTCCAGAGAATATAGGCCCATTCTACTCCATCTTTCCTCATAGGACAACCCTCTCATCCCAGGAATCAATCTAATGAACCTTCATTGCACCCCCTCTAAGGCAAGCATATCCTTCCTTAGGTAAGGAGACCAAAACTGTACACAATACTCCAGGTGTGGTCTCACCAGAGCACTATATAATTGCAGCAAGACCTCCGTACTCTTATACACAATGTCCTTGCAATAACGTCTGACATACCATTTGCTTTCCTAAACTGCTTGCTGTACCGGCATGTTAACTTTGTGATTCATCTACAAGGACATCCAAATCCCTCTGACTACCAACATTTCTTAGTCTCTCACTTTTTAAAAAATATTCTGCTTTTCTATTCTTCCTACCAAAGTGGATAATTTCACATTCAAAAGTGGATTATTCAAAAGATGACTCTGAATACATACCCTGAACATGGAGTGGTTGAATCAGATAACCTGATGGGAGGGCATTTTACTGGACTGTCTTTCAGAGAATCGATTTTTAAGTACATGGGTTGTTTTGTTGCATTTGTGTCATGGTGCTAAAGGAAAAGAAAAACAGAATCACGTTACTTTCAGAATTGGGTATAACAAATTACCCAACAGTAATTCCACCAGAGTTACAGTGGAAGAGCCCCCCGTGGAAGTTCAGCCCGCCATCTTGAAAAATGGGTCAATATTATCTTTGTACGCAGGCTATAAATAGCTTCATTGGTGAGTGGCTAAGTTCTGCATTTTGGTCAAATCATTAAACCAAATAATACTTCAGCTTAATTATAAGGTTTCAGTAGATTCAAGTGTATGACAACAATCTTCGACAATTGGAATTTACCATGAAATTGATACTTACAGGTGATGAACCAAGCTTTTCCATGTACTCTATTTCTAACGATTGTTCATATCCCAACACTAAGATAAGACAATGAAAAGGCAAAATTAGACAACAGAACAGGGCAGAGCAGGCTTCTCAGATTCTGAATAAGGGATTCTGTGCTAGGTCTACATACTGCAACTGTGTCAATGGAAAGTATTATATACTAAATCATTGTGGCTACAGCACACATTTGTTTTTCCATAAGCACCATGCCATAAACACACACAGTCATGGTGGTATTTTGGCAGGCTGTGCAAACTACAAGAGTGCCCAATGTGACTATTGTCATACTGCCCAAGATCTGCTTGAAAGCAATCAGGTGACAGCAAGCTGAATCAAGGAAATAAAATGTGGCCATTAAAGGCAGAGAGAAGTAATGCACAGTAAGGGAACCATTTGATTTTATAGTTTATCATAGATGTAAGAAATACCATAAAATGAGGCCTTTGGGAGTAGTATGCACATTTAAGTACAGACACGGATTCCATTCAAAAGGGTCTATGACTGATTACTTAGTGGTGTAAAAAGCTTTTAGACAGACAATCCAATTACACTGCAATTAGTAAGTAGAGATTGTTAAAATCAGTTTTTAAAAGATTTCTAATGTAAATTCCCAGATTCTTTTCAGATAATCAATCAGTAAAAACTGATTTCCTCCCAAATTTGAGACCCCCACCACCCTACCCCAAAAATTTCCCATTCTTCCCTTAACAAAAATTAGTTCTCGATATATGCATCTCTAGAACTGATTTTCAGCAGGAAAAGAAATAAAGGCTGTGCAATTTGGATTTTTTTTTACAAATGGGGACCTGGATCTTTTAAGTACTGTGCTGTCAAAGTGCTTGTCCGACATTGGATGAACTGCAATTTCTTCCAGCTAAACATCGATAGGACCAAAATCATCTTCAACACCCGGCATAAACTCCATACCCGTATCATGATTCCACCTGCTCCCCGGCCACTGTCTCAGGCTGAACAGACTGTTTGCAGCCTCGGCATTCTATTTAGAGGCAGCGGAGGGATCAATAGAGGTGGTGGAAATGAAGAGCTGAATATCATCAGCACACACCTGGAAGATAACGCCATTACATAAATGTTGTCAAGGGGCAGCATTTAGATGAAGAGGAGGGTGCGAAGGACAGATCTTTCGGGGACTTGAGGTAATGGTGCAGAGGCAAGAAAAGATGCCATTACTGGAGATGCTCTGGCTACGGTCATATAGGTAAGAGCAAAATCAAACGAGGGAAGTCCCATTGAATTGGACAACTAAGGAGTGGCATTAGAGGAGGATGGTGTGGTCAACTGTGTCGAAGGCTGGAGAGAGGTCGATGGGGTGAAAAAGCCCCATGGCCACTGTCATAGAGAATGTCATTTGCAACTTTGGTTTGGGCTGGTTTGGTGCTGTGGGAGCGGTGGAATCCTGATTGGAGAGATTCAGGCAGGGAGTTTCAGGAGAGATGAGCATGCGTTTGAGAGGTGACAATGTGTTCAAGGACTTTGGAAAAGAACGGGAGATTGTACAATGGGCAGCACCTTGCAAGGATAGAGGGGTTGAAAATAATTCAAATTCCATTTCATGATAAAAATGCTGACACTTTGAAAAGCTCTGAGCCTCTCTTTGCTTGGCAGAAAGTGGAACGATAACTAGTTGGAAAAATTACTATCAGTCGCATGCTAATCTGTCATCATCTGATGGTGGTTGTTTATCAGCAGTAATGGGAAAATGATAATCCAATGAACTAACATTGACATTGTTGTGTCCGGTGTATGCTCTCTTTTTCTCTCTCTCTTAAGCTTCCTCTGTTCAGAATAGGTTAGCCTGCAGCTTCAATCTGTGGCAATCCAGATTTGGTTTGACTGAGTTGGTTTGGGATCCGGGTGCTGATGTTTTGAATTTTAAAAGAAGTGCAAAACAACAGAATGTTTGGAAGCAGAGTCAAGTTTCCACCTGTAGTATTAACTATTAAGTCTTTCAGTAATTCAGATCAGGCCCTATTTGCAGTCCGTTGCTGATCCTTGCTATAGTTTTATTAGTTAAATTCAGATAATTATTTCATATTTGACTTCAAACAAAATTCTCTTCTGAGAACATATAACCTGGAAATTTACTGCCATTGGGTCAAATTAAACTGCAATGTTATCTTACTGAAGGCTTAACTTTCATTTATTAAATAGATTATTATAAAAACCTCCTAATTGAAACACTTGATCTTATTCTGAACTGTAGTTTTTTATATTTATGATTTAATGATTTCTTTGCACTTGTCAGGTTTATTGCCTCAAATTTCCAGCTGTTAAAATGCCTAACTTCAGCTTCCCATTAAAATGTCAAAATTGCATTTACTTTCCTCCCTACATATCCAGACCATTATTTGATTCAGCTTCTTACTCCTTCCAACACTACCTGCAAAGCCTTCAGTGACAGCCCTCTGTTAAAAATCTTGTTGTTTGCCCTCGTCAAAGTGCTTCAACAGGTTTCAACAAAAGTCACATGTATTTTTGAAATAAAATCAATCTCTCTCTTCAAATGAACAGCACGACCTGTTAAGACTGGCTGTTCAAACACCGACAGCAAGTATATGGTTTAGCTGCATCCATCTTCCCGAGTTAAGAATTAGACATTGGGCCAGAAAATGCTCCCGAAATAACAGAGGAACTCAAAAGCGCTTTCCATTTTTAGTGGTGAATTGAAGGAGCAAGTTCCCGCGTTCGCACACGCGGAAATCCAGAACTCATTCCGAGTGGTGCGTCGACGTTATGATAGCTTCGAATTAAAGGGCCATCGCACGCTGCAATCAGAGAAATCATTGAAAAAGCGCCAACTTGCTTATCTGCCCAGCTAGAAAGTAACTGTTTACACCATCAAAACAGGTACACTTAAAAATACCAAGTCTAAACTAAGTTTTAATACTGCGGTAAGTCTTAATGACAGCCAAAACAACTAAAAATTAACTTTTAAAAATGCGGAGTCTCATATTACTCCTTGTTTTAATAGATTTTGGTCATTTCAACAAAAAAATTTAAATTAAAAAATTTGAATGTTTTTTTACTTTTCCCTTCTGTCTCTTTAATTCAATTATTTCTTTGGCTTTTTATTTAAAAAAATTAAAATTTTTATTTACAATGACATACAGAATACTAACTTTAAATGAATGAAGTCCGCTTGCCTGCTTGAGCAATGCAGCCTGAACCTGTGGGCATGACTTCTCTTCCTGACAGATTTTGTGGGCGTGTCTTCTCCTCTCAGACTTTTCCAACTGCGGGAACGCGCGCTGCCCAGGAGGCTGGGTTGATAGTGCACAACTTTTTTTTTTAAAGTTCAAATTCAAATAATTCAACGCTACAGAGCCCGCAGTAAGTAAGTTGGTTAATTTAATCGCAGGAGCGGCAGTGAGCGCTGCCTCGACTCTCGGAGCAATTTCTGGCCCATTGTATTAATATAATCATTTGCAGCTTCTGAAATACTTTTGAAGTGTGGTCAATGTTGTATTGTAGGGAAACAAAGTTTTAAGTTTTCCAACACCTTTATTAAATTTAATGTTACGTTCCAATTTTTTTTGCTATCACAAAAGTAGGATAAAAACCCAAACTTTGAACTCATTAATCCGATTTCACATTTTCCCAGCTGTTTAGTTCTGCACCAGCAGACTTTCCCTCGTCATGTGTAATAAGAGCCTCCAGTGCAGTCCAGGGATATTAAACGGCACAATTGTGCATATATATTGCTTTTGAGTAGCAATTACATGGAACAGGAGTAGGCCATTTAGCCCCTCGAGCCTGAGATCATGGCTGATCTGTGACCTAACTCCATATACCCAAATCCAAAAATCTATCAATCTCAGATTTAAAATCAACAATTGAGCTAGTATTAACTGCCGTTTGCTGAAGAGAGTTCCAAACTTCTACCACCCTTTGCATTTAGAAGTGTTTCCTAACTTCACACCTGAAAGTCCTGGTTCTAATTTTTAGGCTATGTCCCCTAGTCCTCAACTCCCCAACCAGCAGAAATAGTTTCTCTCTATCTACGCTATCAGGTGTACCCGTTCCCCTTAATATCTTGAAAATTTCGATCAAATCACCCCTTAATCTTCTAAATTCCAGGCAATAGAACCCTAGTTTGTGCAGTCTCTCCTCGTAATTTAACCCTTGGAGTCCAAGTGTCATTCCAGTAAATCTACACTGCACTCCTTCCAAGGCCAATATATCCATCCTAAGGTGCGGTGCCCAGAACTGTACACAGTATTCCAGGTGTGGTCTAGCCAGGGCTTTGTATAGCTGCAGTACAACTTCTACCCCCTTGTATTCTAGTCCTCTAGATATAAAGGCCAGCATTCCATGAGCCTTTTTGATTATTTTCTGTACCTGTTCATGACATTTTAATTCTTTCAGAGATCAAGATTTGACATCCGTTATTTACTGATCAGTGTTAAAAGGCAATTTTAAAGAAGAGTGTACACAATACCTTTGTGTATGGGATTTGATTTCAAGTGGGCTTTTGGAGAATGCCAGCTTACATCCACAATTTGAATTTAGATTTTTTATTTGCTGCATTTTGGAGTAGACTTTTTATATATACACACACTTATAAATATTTTTAATGTGGATACTGCTTCACACAAGAAAATATACACCATTAAGCTGAAGAGAAAACAACTATAACAGTGAATCATATAGATTGTGGTAATCTATTCGTAAAAATACATCTAGTTCTTTACTTGTTTCTTGAAGCCCAGCTCTACCTCTACAACACTACCTCAAGCCCATCATCACCACTGTGCTGTCTGACTACTTGTCTAACAGCTTGGATAAGCCAGAACTTTCTCCACTGGAAAAATCAAAGTCAAAGCCATCCTGTTCAGCTCCTGCCTCAAACGGTGTACCTCACCTCCTGATTCCATCACCATCCCTGGCTGCCTCATTGAGCTGAACCCAATGGTGCACAACCTCAGTGCCTAACTATGCATTCAACAGTGAGTTGGGGGGATTTCTCATCAGCCTGCAATAATGATAATTAAGTTGGTGAAGGGGAAATTTTGACATGAAAATATGGAATATGTATAATGCACAATGATAATTGAAAATATACATGATGCAGTTTATGCATTGTATATCATAAGGGGATTCAGGTATGAAATAGGGAGTAGACAGAGTAGTGCCAAAGTTTTGGAAGTCCCACACTGCCAAGGTAAATTCAGCAGAATAGAACTACAGGCACACAGACACAATGGGGGCAAAAGTAAACCACGTTTCGCCCTCTTTTTGGGTGCAAAACCCACCAATTTCGTGGTGTCAAGACCCTCAACTGACCTGTGCTGGAAGTACATGCGACACATATTGATTCAGATGATACTGAGGTGTCCCTGGCAGCCGTCTGAACCAGGCGATAGGCGCCTCATTAGCAACGGGCATAACGCCAGCTTTACGACCCCACCATAAAATTCATTAGGCACACTCTGCTCAGTTTCTCAGGTTTTTCTGCGACCTAACCAGCAATCCCTAAAGCAACCATGGGAGGTCGCCAGCAAAACGGTACATTTTTTTCTTTTCAAACTTACCTTAACGTGGAACCAGGAGAAGCAGAAGTGCTCCTCGGTTCCACAACAATATTACGGGCTGTGACCAGCCCATGCTCAACTCTCTCCAATTCGCTTCTTCCCCTCCAGATCCTACATTAACCCTGCTACCGGCATCACAGCAGGCCCAAGCTGGTGCTGCTCAAACCAGCGAGCTGCCTCTGGACGCCTGGTTGGCATCCGCGTTTGTTGAAATTATGAAGATCGGACCAGAGATCCAACTTGGGATGAGCCTCGAGCCTCCGGCCCGCATATTAAATGTATCATCGATTTCACGTCATAAGGTGGACCTAAACCAATTTTTCTCCCGATGACTCAGAACCCCATTGCAATCCTGGGGACAGAATCATCGTCATGGTTTTGAAGGAATGGGGGGCGGAGCACAAGTGCCTTCCAGGATTCTTCAGCTGCATCCACCCTGATAGAGGCCCAGCAAATCGGAACAGCTCCATACACTCCAAGAACAGAAGAGTGGCCCAAGAAGGGTGGACAAAGGTAGGTAGGTAGGTAATTATTCCCTTTCAGGATTGATAACCTTTGCTGGGGCCTCAGCTGGTGAGAGTTCCACTGCGGCCTACAGAGGGCACAATGGGTGGAATTGCTGGGGTAGCCCAGGAGCTCCCACAGTCTTGATGCAAGGGATGATGAACATATGATTCGCCAGTGTCTCCTCCCACTAGAATTTCTCACAATGGCACAAACAGATGGAATCCTAGTAGAAATGGGTCCCATCCCATTTTCTCCGCCCCGACCGGAAATCCAGCCGAATTAATGTCTTGGCCTGGACCAGAAATTTGGGCCTTGTGTGCATGTGGAAGTCTGTTAAGGGCTGAGCATAAAACACTGTTTATCTTCATTTATACCTTAGCCTTTAAAAGTGAAAAGTTGGTGGACCCTCAGTCATATTCTATCAGAACGGTAGCTTGTCTTGCTTTCAAAAATGAGAAGCGGGAATACTTAGTATACACTCCACAACACCACTTGTGCTGGTATATAGGAAAAGATCTGTGATACAGAAGAGGTTATTCAATTACATCACAGCACAGAGGATAATGTATAATTCTGGTTTTACAAACTGTACCTAGAATCATAGAATGTTACAGCACAGAAGGAGGCCACTCGGCCCGTCGAGTCCGTGCCGGCTCTCAGCAAGAGCAATCCAGCTAGTCCCACTCCCCCTATCTAATGATAAATAACATAACTACATGGGGTCACTTATTTTTGCCAAATGAAAATATTATAATTTTGTACAGCAGTTACATAAAAAGAATGTCAGTGCCTTTGAAACTTACCTGCTGAAGAAAAGTTCTCATTCACAAACTCTGAATTCTCATTCACAAATGCAGAAAGATCGGAGGGCTGAGGATAATCAGGTTTATCTTCTTCTAATTCGGTTTGTATTCCAGAGTAGGACCATTTCTGATTTGTCACTGAAGAGGCCAGTTTCTCTTCATCAGTGGCATGTTCCACTGTGCCAATTACCGGTGGGGTCTCTGGGGTCGTAAGTGGGGTTGAATCCTAAAATGAAAGCATCAAAAATATTCATCTTGAAATCTACCTCTGAAGCAGTATCACCAGCTTAAAGAATGTCTGAAGGCATTACTGGTGCGTCAGGAACTTTTAGCACAAGCAAAGAAATATAAATAGGACACAAGCATGTTTCCCAAATACTCTTGTGCCTTCAGGAAAATGTTTATGTTAAGCTTTAAAAAAAAAACAAGTAGAACAGGAGGATCCCAGGTCTGATTTCCAGTCTGCAGAGTTAGTTGATATTTTGTAGGAGGAGTACTATAAATAATGTCAGCAATTTTTTGTTAGGTATAGTGGGGGGGGGGGGAGGAATCAGGTTCTTGGAAGGCATCCAGGAGCTATATGCCAGTTGATACCTTCAGGAGGTGAGTGGAGAAAACTGGTGAGAAAAAAAGATAATATTTCTAATAGCTTTACCCAAACCAGCAGTGAAATAACTGCAATAAAATAATTGTTGTTACTACGATCGGTGACTGAACAATTGTTAAGAGATATTTTGTCAGAATTTCTGGCTTCCAAACTAGAATTTCCTCCATGTAATCAGGGGCCACATCAGGGCTAACAAACATGTTGTACATTGCACTATTGAAACTGTTAAAGGTATCAAATTAAGACAGAATTTTAAGTCCAAAACTGTTTTGCTATCCTCGAATTAGCCTTTCTGACAGTTATTGCCCTCCTCCAACTCCCCCTCCTTTCTCCTTCCATTTGGCCATAAAATCAATGTAATTATTAGAGGTTCTGGAACTCTTTTGATCGATGTTCACTCACCTGTGAGGATGCTTCAGATAGTGAGGTACGCTTCGGGGATCTCTTCACCCTAAAAGTATTTCTGCAGATAAAAGCAATGCTTTTAAAATCTTCAAATGCACCAGGTATTACTTCAGAGAGCACAGTCAAAAATACTTTATAGCTCCTGAATAACAGAGTTTTAGATTGACAAGTATACTTATAATGCAAGCGCCGCAACTACTGAAACATGTGAATATTTCTTTCTAGGATTCCATATGGTGTTTCATTATAAATTACACCCTTTTCATAAATGCTAATTTAAAAACATAATAAATAAGTCGGGGTTGCTGAAGGAATTTGCTCACTACTTTGCATATTTAAGCACACAGGTCTTGAATAGCATATCTAGATCGATCCCAAAGATTCAGCACGGAGTCTTCCTGGGAAAAATCCTAACCTATCCTGTGTAACGAGTCTGTCAAGGAGTTCAACTTGAAGTTGAGTGTAATTCCCAGCAAAGCGAGTCACATTTTTATTTTTTGTTTAATAAACATGCAGCTGTATTGTTACTGCTGCTTTGAAGCCAAAGAAATTAGTGGGAACTGCTGGAGAGAATCTCAGCATAAATAAAAATCAGAATGCCCATCTGATTCAAACAATGTCTTGCCTGGTCCACACAATGCAAGTCCAGTTAAAACTTTTTTTTGCAGGTGCCATTAGGCAACTTGAAAGACCATTTGTAGCCAAGGTACAGCACAGGGGAAATTTAAAAAAAATCTGTCTTATGCTAATTTTTGTTTTAAAAGACAATGAAAGTATTAGGTAATAGATAAAAACTGGCAGGTGCATCAGCAGCTCTGAAATGGCAGCAGCAGGGCACACACATGGAGCAGCTGCAAGCATGCTGTACACAGAGAGTTAGATCTTCTTTCCACAGAGAACATATTAGCTTCACTCCGTCTACAGTCCTGCGACATAGAGATAAATACATAGGAAAGGGACAGACAGACAAAAAGGAACTGACAGAGAATGTGAACAAACACAGGAAAAGGTTGCTTGGAGGTTGGGTGGATCCTCTTAATGATGAGACATGTACCTGTACTGTACTTGGGAATTGATGAGACAGGGCAATATGAAAAAATGAGAATGCAGGCAAAAGTCCTTCGATAGGCCCACCGATGCTCAATGCTCCCACATAAAAAGATGGAGCCCATGGTTACTTTTTAATGCCAGTACTTACAAGAGTTTGAATCACTACAAAATTCTGTTAGATCCTTTGCAGTATTGAAAATGACAACACAAACTCAAAACGTTTGCTGTGAACACAGTGAAGGTTTCAACAGCCAATCACATGTTTTGAGAGGATATAATCTTTAAATATATGGGGATGATTTTGGTATACACATTAATCGGACAGGAGCTGGGTGGACCGGGGCGGGGGGGGGGGGGAGGGGGGGTGTAGTGGTCGTGGTGTATGCAGCAACCACCCTGAGGAGTCAGCGTGGGTCCCAAACTATTTTTGTCGTGCATCCCCCCCCCATAAAGCAATTGTCAAGCTGCTAGCGCAAAACGTGCTCCCAATAGACAGCTCGATGATATGGAGGTGCGAAATCGGGCAGGGTGTCCACTACTGCAGCGGCTTAAAGGGGAGGTGTATTTAGCATTGGGATCAAAAGGTAGCAGCATTGTAGAGCAGCAGGCAATGAGAGTAGAACCCGTGGCAGAAACTATAGAACATTTCAGATGCGTTAAGGTGTAAAACCCACTCCGACTGCCAGAAAAATGCCTCCAAACGCTTTATCCGACAGCAGATGAGGATCCCTCATCAATGGAAATGGTCACTTCCCGACTTGTACCACCCATGATTGGTGGGCAGTAGAAACTGGCAGTCGTCTGGCAGGCAGAGAGCAAAATGGCATTGGGGTCTGAATTGCATCACTTGACCCCGATATGCATATATATTTGGCCCCCGCAATGGGTTGCCAGTCCACCCGAAAATCAGAATGGACATCAACTCAGCAGTAAGTCATCATGACTACCCACCACTTGATTATGGTTCTGTTACTGCTGTTTTTAAGTGCAAATGGGTGGTATTGAGTTGAAAATTGCCCCATAGTGATCACAGCCAATTAAATTATTCTGACAAAATCTGGAGTAATAAAACTAAAATTTAATTGAGAGCTTCAAACAACACCCTAAACCATGAGAGTGAACTTGGAATTTTTTATGGAAACTCTGTGAACCCAGAAATAAAATGAAGGTTTAAATGTCCTTTATTTTTTGTAACCTCTATTATGGTTGATAACATAACAATTGAAACAGCAGACAAAGGGGCCAGTATAATGCACTGATTGGAAACTGAGCCTATTGTGATGTCTTTGTGACAGTATGGTTATGTTGCAGTGTTCATAGGAGGGTTAAATGAGGGAAATCAGTTTGCAGATGGAAAAGAAAGTTATGGGTATATTGACAGCAGAGCGTTATAATAATTGTCAGTATCAGAACATGTCTTCAGTATGGACTGGAAACCACACATGTACATTCTTCCTGCAGTTTATTTCCTATTAACATTATTCTAAAATCAAATATTGTAGCTTAATAAGTGTCCTTCTGTGACAATGACGTCTTTCCACAAAAAAAATAGAATATCTTCCGTTGAGTTCTGAATTAGGTTTACACAGTTTAGCGAATGCAGTCTTCAAATGACAGATGCTTTAAAGAACATGAAACACTCAAATAGAACAGCTATTGTCGAAATTAAATTCATCACTTCTTCCTGACACATAAAACATAATTAGCAATTCTTTTTTTAATAGAAGTATTCATGAACTGCTCAAACATTGCACAGAATGATGGATTGGCGAATACTATGAGGGCTCTTACAATTGCAAGAAATAATGAATTTTATAAGTAGACTTTTTGTCCTCTTTAAGAAGTTAAAAATTGAATGATGCATAGTAGGCAGCTCCAATAACGCAACAAGTGGTCTGGGAACAGGTCTGCTGACTGTCCGTTTGGTTAGGGCTGGGTAAACAAAGTGCAATCAAAAATAAGGCAGAACAAACTAAGTAGGTATTAAAATTAAAATTTGAGTATGAAGATAAATTATGAATTAGAGCAAGCACTACCAAAATAGTCAAATACTGAGGAACAGAATCCTGGGCATTTGGGAGTGGGTAGCAATACAAACTTAAATGAAGGGATTTAGATCAGAATCATGTGGATCAACCACAAACTTCAGACATTTTTAAACTGATGTCATAAATTGTAAGAATGAAATTTGAGTGCTTTATAAATTTTGTACCATCGATAATATTTTTTTAAAGAATGTTTCTGGTCTCATTAATATAAGCCCTGTTAATGGCAGTTAAATGTATGCTGTATCTCCAATGATCAGAGACTGAAGCTGCTGTGAGGTCATCCTTGCAGAATGACACAGTGCCATGGTACACAGGAGAATATAATGGAATTAGTTTGCCATTCTATCAACCGTAAGAACCTTACATAGATTAGAATCAATGTATTGATAGAAAGTCAAGTCATTCCCCTCTTTAATATCATGGGCTCTATTGGTTAAATAGAAGATACACATTTGGAACCCTTTGGAATTATCCATTGGGTAAAGTAAATTAAATAATGTGTCAATGATAAAATCACAAGTGCATACAATGCCCGGTCTGCTTGTTGGATAAATATCAGAACCATAGCTCCTCGATGGCTCAATTGGTAAGTAAGGCATAAGGCAAGTTTTATTCCTGGTCTGTGCCGAGTTAGTTGATCTCAGCCAAGGTGCACAACGGTTGTCTTTGACTTCCCTGGACTAGGGAGTGCTGGGAAAGTCAGCCAGGATTTCTGTTCTTCACTGCTGTCTATTAGCCCCTGCTGGAAAATGCATGTACACAGATGT
Source organism: Heptranchias perlo (assembly GCF_035084215.1). NCBI lineage: Eukaryota > Metazoa > Chordata > Chondrichthyes > Hexanchiformes > Hexanchidae > Heptranchias > Heptranchias perlo. The sequence continues at coordinate 22,633,453 of NC_090345.1, read as the reverse complement.
TAGGTGAGGATGGGACAGTCTAATTGTGACCATCCATGGTAAGATCGCCTGCTAACACTCACTGAATAATGGCCACCTAGGTGAGGTAGCAGACGTAGCCTGTAATCCAGCATGAGTCAGCATCTTCAGGGCTGGGGGCAGTAGTTATAAATTGCTGAGTAATTTTAAAATTACTTCCAAAACTTCCACTTATGCTTTTGATTTAACAAAGAATGTCATTTAAAAAAAAGTAACAGACTTACTACAAATGAAGAGATGCAGCATGTCGTGCATAGTGTATTTGTATTGCTTTTACTGATTTAGGAATTGCCATGGCGTCTTCAAAAGAGTGATTGGTTGAGGTACCAGTTTTTACAACATTTATTAGTACCAAAAATGTTGTGAAGGTTTCTTACTTAGCATATAATTTGTAGCATGTAAAAGCAGCTAATCTGTGTTAAAATTCAATGAGGTATAGAATGTCAATATAGAACAAAAGTCGTTCTGTAAAATTTGTACTTAATGAATGCTTTTATGGGCTGGGCAATGCAAAGTGTAAATAAAACACAACAACGGGAAGAGAGACCAATGCATTACTGATGAAATAATAGCAGCAATACGATTGACGATCACAGCATTATAAAACCTCCTGATATACGTATTCAGACATTAATTTGGAGTTTCCATTGTTACTATGTCAGTGTCACAGTGGCAATTCAGGTTTCACCTTGTGCCAAATAGTCATTGGCAGTGACAAAAGACCAATACACTAACCTTATTACTTAAAGAGGAGATATATTCTACTAAATAGGACCATAATCCTGTGTTTAAAGACACCCATACTATGAGTGACAGCTGTCCCTTGTTAGTGCTATAATTTAACTGGAGGTCAGTGAGAAGCATCTAAGGAACAAATATTTTGTGTGGCACTCCCATTTATGTAACATTATTTTTCACTCTAAGTGACATTATGAACAGGAACAAATGGCTGTGAGCAATTCCCTCCATTCATAATGTCACCAGAGCTGAGCTTTATGTCATCACACAACAGGCAGTACAAAATGTCTGCCTCCAGACTGCCTCTAGTGAACAGTTTGATGTGTTAACAAGTGACAGCTGAAAGACAGTAGTAAGTGCACAGATATCTATAAAAGTCAACAACATTCAATATCTTACATTTCTGCTTTAAAAATCACCAAATAAATTTCATCCCTCCTGTTGATAACTTCATACTTATTGCTGTTAAACAGGTGACAACACTCCACAGTGAAGATATCACAATAATTTCAAGCATTGCAATTCCAACACTACATTTTTTTGCATTTTCAGAGAACACTATAATATCAGTACATTATGGACAAAAATTTCTCACAGCTGCTCCCGCTCTGCTGCTGTAACTTTGCTGGAGATGCTCCGAGGAAATTCATGGCCAATATTTCTAAACCCAAAAACTGAATAACGACAATAAGAAAATGGTTCATGAAATCACATTCACCACTCAACTCCTTTTTTCTAGAAACCTCCCTTCACAGTTTGGTGACCAGGAGTAAAATGCGTTAAATCACAGAGACAGATTTTAGCTCGGGGCGGGAGTTGTGCGGATGGGAACGACAAACCTACCTGACCTCGGCAGAATGAGGCCCGGGCAATTTTAACACCTATCTGCATGCCCCCGGTCAGTATTCCACCCAAAACGGGCAAGAAATGGAAGCTGGCCAGAAGCGGAATGTCAGGCAATAGAAGGCCGCCTGCAAGGGCCTAAGGAACAGTGCCCGGCACTTGAGCAAGTCATAGGGAAGAGGCTTTGGAAGGGCCTTGTGATTGGGGGCGGGGGGGGGGGGGGGAGGAAGGAGCCTGTGGCAGTGGAGACCTAAACTTCCCTTGTCGGGCCCTGCCCAACAAGGGAAGTGGAAAAAACTTCCCTCTTTGGGCAGCTTCTGCCCCCAACTCTTCGTCCCACTTGATTCACCTGGTGGGAAAGCTACAATGGGTTCTCCACTCAGGCCACTGATTAAAATAACAGTCGATCCCAATGGTGTAATCGGAGCCCGATTTGCTTATTTAAAGAAGGATCCCACCAGTTTCCGTTGGGTGATATTGCCGCCTGCTCATTAGGGTAACTTAAAATCGAAGACTGGACATCAGCGGGTAAGTCTTTCAGGCGATTTTAACTACCCCACCAGTTTCCAGCGAGAAGGCAGGGTTAAAATCACCCTAGTCTCCTACATTGAGTTATCTAATACATGGCAATTCGAATAAAATAAACTGCTTACTAACTGTTCAGGATTTTTTTTTAAAAAACGTTCTCAAAAAAGTCAAGTCATTCTACAGAAAAGCGTCTCAGTTAGTCTGTTAGTTACAAGTTGTTCTGACTTTTAACAGTTTTATTTCTAGAGATTAGTTTATATTCTGAAATTAATTATAGACAGTAGAAAGAAAATGACAACAACTTGATATGTAGAGAAGTCTAATATTCTATGATACTGTACAACTAAGCTCATTGATTCTATAAACTTTCCTCTTATTTGTATTCAGAGCACACTTTCTCCTCTCTATATCCTTACTGTGTTAAAACTAATACTCATCACAATCTCCCACTAAACTCATTCTTTCCTCGGATCTTCAAACACAACAGTTCATTCAAAAGCCACTTTTTTAAAATATAGATTGTCACAAAAATTCCAATTCCACTTTGAGCTTTTATTTGCTAAAAGGTAACACTGTCCTCACTATTGTGTTGTCTAAACGTTTGACTTTAATAATCTAATTTAATTTACTTTCGGCCTTCTTATTTTTACTAATTCCAGGTTATTTAATTAACTTCATTATTAAACTAGTTGAATATCATATCACTGAGCAAGGAGAGGAGATCAACAATGATCAAGTCAAGAATCAGAACTGGTTTCACTCATTTTCCTAACAGAAGTTTTGAACAAATGCTGCTTTGTACATACACATACATACATATATACACACACACACAAAAATTATTATATTTGTCAGACTTTCTAGATCTCTAGTAGCTGCAGCAATGGATGTGTTTTGCCAGGCAGTGCCCTCTCACTATCCAATGCCCATTATAACATCACAGCATGCATGGGCTATCTTGGATGTAGTAACAAGCTGAAAGGGGGTCTGGTGAGAGTGAGAGGTTATGATTAGTGGTTGTGATTATTAGAAATAGTTTTGAATATTTTGATAGAAAATAGCAAAAATAATGCACACAATCAGGGGAAAAAACATACACGTTTTGTGTGATGGGAATGGGGGAGGGAGAGAGAGAGAAAAAAAAAGATCAGCCAAGATCTTATCAAATGGCGGAGCAGGCACGAGGGGCTGAATGGCCTACTCCTGTTCCTATATTCCTAGGACACAAGCAGGGGCAGTTCACACAAAAAGAGACTCTTTTTAAAAAAAATACTTTCTCTCTCCACTCTCACCCCACCCCCTGCCCCATGAGTGATACTGTAGGAGATTATCTGGCTCCTTCCACAATTCACTTGCTTTCCATTACAGTTTGGAACTTAGTCAATTTGTAGGACTGTTCATTAAAGAAAACTTTACTTCTGGGTTCTTGTGTAGAAATAAAAAATATTCCAGGCAATTTTTAAAAATCTTTTCTAAGGATTTAGTAACTGGGCTGAAGTTTCTAATAAGAAGTTCAATTTCCTCTGATGTGCCAAATACTTCCTTCCCCCTCAACAAATCTCAATTCTATATAAAACTCTGGATTATACAAAACTTGAATGTTGTACTCTAAGTGTAGCCTTAATGTCCAAATAATTACCCTGGATACTCTGTAATGTAAAAATTATTTTAGGATACTTTCAATTACATCAAATCATCTCATTGAATAAAATATCACATGGGGATCATTTGTCTCACAAAATAAGACAAATATACCAATCATGAACTGAAAAAAAATGGTGGAAGCTTAAGAATATTTCCAGATAATTGTACAGCATTACCACAACAGACTCTAAGAAAATTAAATATTCATGAGTAATATTTGAATATTGATCTAACCATTTAACTTAAAAAATTACAATTACATATTTCTAGAGCATCAACTGCCCGTTTATGTCTCTTTTGATGACCACACTTTTTATCCACATTTACTTTCATTCAGAAGCTGCAGTGAGTGACAGCAAAACCATATGGCCCAGTATGGTTGTCAATTTAAGTTAACTCATGCCCTGCTGCAAGTTCTAGAGGTGATATTCCTCATGTGTTAGTATTTGAAAAGGATTAAATTAGATGTTCCTGAATGTCAGGATCTGACAGATTCAAAAAGAATTGACATTCATGTCTGTTGCAGTTTTGGCCCAATTTTAGATCAAATCTGAAACAATTCAATAGTGTATTTTGGCCTTCCGGTGGTGAAGATCCTCAGTCTGCATCCCTGGAATCACAGGTTCAAACGCGTACTTCAGACCCACAATCATGTTTGAGTTTCATTGGTTCTCAGCTGGATAACTGGAGGGACATCTCAAGGATGTAAGAAAACCCCTGTGAAACTATCTACTGTATGACTGTCACACTTCCTGTTGGCTGAGCAGCAGGAGCAGACTGGTTCTCCAAATGGGCGCAGGATTCTCACAGAAAAAGTGGAGTGCAAATAAAAAAACACTATGCAACCAATCACGGGGGCATTTGTGAAATACTCCCAATTTCCCATATGATCAGTCCACCCCTGCTGAGCAGCATCAATACTGGAGTGAAGTCCAGTATGAAATGTCTATGATCTGCTCTTCTCCCCTTCCTGCTATAGTAGATGTGGAGCCAACAGCATTTAAATGCATTCTCTCCTCATCTCACTCCCTCAGGGGAAAAAAGTGGAAGGTGGACTATGCAAATGCAAAGGCATTATTACAAATAGACTCAGAAGAAAACATTCACAATATCATAACAGGGAAGTTGAAATGATCTGGAGGGTCAAAAATAAAATGAAGGTTAAAGAGGTATTGCCTTCATGTAAAACTATTTGATCAGAACAAAATTAATATTTGGTTGGCACGCACACACTGTACACACAAATGGGAACCATAGCTAATAGTCCTCTCCCTAATCTCATCGAGGGATGCTGACGCCAATTATAGTGCTCCGACCACTATTCAGCTAACTCAGAACAGACTATGGATATACAAACACAGACTTTTATTGGGGAGAGTAAGTATGCCTCAAATTTTCAAGAAAACCAGCACTTGTTTTTTCCTTCTTCTTGCATGGTCTCTCTGGCCACACATTGGCAAGACAATCTGCTCCCAGGACTCTGCCAATAGCACTTTAAAAAGCTGCCAAGAGCACAGAAGTGATGGGCAGGATTAAAGAATGAATCTGTAACCCTTCAATTCATACTATTTTGTATGAGTCAGTACCACCAGCCCACTATGTTTTTTAAAAAACAAAGGACTTCCTACTAACAATATCAGCAAAAAATGAGGACTGCAATAACCAATATGCCGGCATTTACTAAAACATTGACAGTTTTTTTTCCAAATACAACAGCCTGCAATCAGACAATTCATGTCAATGGAAAAGGCGAAGCATAATGTTGGTTGGTAAGACTTAATATATTTTTGTACATTTTACTAAAAGTAACCATTTTTTTTTTTACTTACGTCTTTAAAGGTGGCCTCTTTTTCTTCGATGATTTATTGTTAATATCCCCCTCACTTGCACCAGTGTCATCATTCACCTCAAATGAAGCAGGGGAGTGGGAAGGGGATCCTGGGATTTTTGTAGAAGATTTAAATGGGTCCACAGAGTTATCACACTTGTCCATGTCAAAACTGGATGAAGCATGAGGCAACTTGGGAGAATTTGGGACCTGGACATTCGTGCCAAATGGGTTGAAATTAGGATCATCCCATTTAGCAGGGTCAAATGAATATGTGGTTTTTGGAATAGGGATATCATCAGGATCAGCAGTTGAATAAGATGGTGTAGCAAGAGCACTGTCTACCTTGTCAACTGTTGGAACCTTCTTGATTCCTATCTTTGGCTTTCTAAGTGGCATCTTTCCACCAGATTTTTTGCCAAATTTCTTAGGAGGCGGCTTTTTCTCTTGTTCAGTTTCAAAACTGTCGTTATCCTCAGAATAATCAAATTCCAGCCTCACCGCATGGCCCACAGCTGGAGAATCAGAAACTGTTCCAGTCTCAGGTGCTATTTTTTCTGATTCTTTTAACACGACAGAAACAGTTTCACTTTCACTCTGTGCTACTGGTAAGTTTTGTAATTTATCTCCACTGGCAAATGGATTAAGTTCAGCAAAGTTATCTGGTTCAAAGCTGCAGGAAGCCAGAAGAGAAACGGGAGAATCCTGTTGGTTTATGACACTTTGTAAATTGTTGCAGGATGATTCAGATATAGTCACTTCTTTATTAGTCTCGGGGACTGCAGGCCTTGCTTGAGTTTCTGTCGCAGTTGGGGTCTCTGTTAGTTTATCTGCTTGTGTCTCTGCTGGTTTCTCTGATTTAGTCTTCTTTTTTAAAGACAGCGGTCTAGGTTTCTTTTTCTTAACACTGGGAGCATTATCTGAGGCTATGCTGAAGGCCTCTGCCTGCAAAGTTTTTGCCACAGCCTCTGTACTACTAACATCTGTAGTTCCATCAGACTTTCTCGTGAATGGTGGAGATTGTGATGGTGGTGGGCTGAAACTGCTTGTACTGTACAGAGACTTCTCACTGGCTTGTCCACAAATTTCGGAACCTTCTGACTTCACAGGTGAGCTCGGATCCAAAGAAGAGGGAGCTTGGAAAGACTCTAAAACATCAAGACTATCAAAATCAATTTTATAAGCTCCACTGCTGGCGATTGGTTTATCTTCATCAAAGACAATTGAGGCTGACTCAGAGAGAGGTCTGAAGGAATCTGTTTCCTGCAACGAGTTTTCAGGGGCATCAACAATCCGATTATCAGGAAAAAACACTGAAATAGAAAATAAAGTGATTACTGTAAATCTGCATTAGGCCTTGTCATTTAAATTCAGTTCAGTTCTTCGACTTCCAACATCCAACTTTAAATGATCCAAATCCTTTAATAAAGATGATATAATCATGTATAAGTTTAAAGCAAAATTGCGATTTTATTTTTTTTAAAAAAGTTAAGTCTACTCATTCTGGCATTGAAGGCAGCAAGAGGATTTTATCTGCTGTTAACAATTAAAAATAACCATTAAAAAATTCATAAAATATAAATGCAATAGTCATTTGCAGAATGGGGTCAACTGAAACATTCAGACAGATGACATTCAACAAATCAACTCCAACGAAGATCCCTTCTCTGCCTCTGTGGTGTCAAGACTGCTTATCTGACATGCGCTCTTCGATGAGTCTGCATTTCCTCCAGCTAAACAGTGGGAAGACTAAAGTCATCGTTTGAACCCCTGCCACTAAATCCACTCCCCACTCCTGACCACTTCTTAGGCGGAACCTGACTGTTCGCAACCTTGGCGTTCTGTTCAACACGGAGCACGGTTTCCAACCCCATATTCTCTCAGTCAAAAAAACTGCTTATTTCCACCTCCATACCATTGCTAGTGTCAACCCCTACCTAAGTCCTTCTGTTACTAAAAACAAAATCATGTCTTTGTCACCTCAAGACCATTACTCCAATGCAGGCCTCCCATCTTCCACCCTCTATAAACTCCAGCTCATTCAAAACTCACGCAATTGGTCCTTTACTCTGGTGGTGGTGGCAAGTCTACTTTGAAATTAATCTTACTCCTATCAGGGTAATATTAGTAAGAGAGGAGGGAAAATGAGATGAAGTAGTACTGCCTGCATCTCTTCCCCCAGTGTGTTCACTCATGCAAATATTAAAATATTGTTTATTTTGGTACTTTTCACAGTTATCATCAGTTTGAAACTATTACTCACTACATGCAGCGAGTTATATTTGGGATTCTTTATTACCAGCCCCTTTGGATTTCCAGTTATGAGAAGTCCGATATTGTCTTCCTGTTCATTGCCTTGTTTATCTGAATACATTCCTTATACAATCCTTTCTGGTGCAAAAACACAAAAGGAAAAGCTGCCCAGCCATGGCTAACAAAAGAAATTAAGGATAGTATTAGATCCAAAGAGGAGTCATATAAAGTTGCCAGAAAAAGTAGCAAGCCTGAGGATTGGGAGCAGTTTAGAATTCAGCAAAAAAGGACCAAGAGATTGATTAAGAGGGGAAAAATAGAGTATGAGAGTAAACTTGTAAGGAACATAAAAGTGGATTGTAAACGCTTCCGCAAGTATGTAAAAAGAAAAAGATTAGTGAAGACAAACGTGGGTCCCTTACAGTCAGAAACAGGAGAATTTATAATGGGAAATAAGGAAATGGCAGAGCAATTAAACAAATACTTTGACTCTGTCTTCATGGAAGAGGACACAAATAACTTCCCAGAAATGCTAGGGAACAAAGTGACTAGTGAGAAGGGGGAATTAAAGGAAATTAGTATTAGTAAAAAAAGTACTGGAGAAATTAATGGGACTGAAAGCCGATAAATCCCCAGGGCCTGATAAACTGCATCCCAGAGTACTAAAAGAGGTAGCCATGGAAATAGTGGATGCATTGGTGGTCATCTTCCAAATTTCTATAGATTATGGAACAGTTCCTGCAGATTGGAGGGTGGCAAATGTAACCCCACTATTTAAAAAGGAGGGAGAGGGAAAACAGGGAACTACAGACTGGTTAGCCTAACATCAGTAGCGGGGAAAATGCTAGAGTCGATTATAAAGGATGTGATAACAGGACACTTAGAAAATATAAACAGGATTAGACAAAGTCAACATGGATTTATGAAAGGGAAATCATGTTTGACAAACCTACTGGAGTTTTTTTTTGAGGATGTAACTGGTAGAATAGATAAGGGAGAACACCAGTGGAAGTGGTGTATTTGGATTTTCAGAAGGCCTTTGATAAAGTCCCACATAAGAGGTTAGTGTGCAAAATTAAAGCACATGGGATTGGTGGTAATATACTGGCATGGATTGAAAATTGGTTAACAGACAGGAAACAGAGAGTAGGAATAGGGTCTTTTTCAGGGTGGCCGGCGGTGACTAGTGGGGTACCACAGGGATCAGTGCTTGGGCCCCAGCTATTCACAATATATATCAATGATTTGGATGAGGGAACCATATGTAATATTTCCAAGTTTGCAGACAACACAAAACTAGGTGGGATCGTGAGTTGTGAGGAGGATGCAAAGAGGCTTCAAGGCGATTTAGACAAGTTAAGTGAGTGGGCAAATACATGGCAGATGCAGTATAATGTGGATAAATGTGAAATTATCCACTTCGGAAGGAAAAACAGAAAGGCAGAGTATTATTTAAATGGTGACAGATTGGGAAGTGTTGATGTACAAAGGGACCTGTGTATCCTTGTACACTAGTCACTGAAAGTAAACGTGCAGGTGCAGCAAGGAGTTCGGAAGGCAAATGGTATGTTGGCCTTCATTGCAAGAGGATTTGAGTACAGGAGCAAGGATGTCTTATTGCAGTTATACAGGGCCTTGGTGAGACCACACCTGGAGTATTGTGTGCAGTTTTGGTCTCCTTACCTAAGAAAGGATAAAGTTGCCATGGAGGGAGTGCAGCGAAGGTTTACCAGGCTGATTCCTGGGATGGCAGGACTGTCGTATGAGGAGAGATTGAGTCAATTCAACCTGTATTCACTCGAGTTTAGAAGAACGAGAGGGGATCTCATTGAAACATATAAAATTCTGACAGGGCTAGACAGACTGGATGCAAGGAGGATGTTTCCCCTGGCTGGGGGGTCCAGAACGAGGGGTCACAGTCTCAGGATACGGGATAGGACATTTAGGACTGAGATGAGGAGAAATTTCTTCACTCAGAGGGTGGTGAACCTGTGGAATTCTCTACCACAGAAGGCTGTGGAGGCCAAGTCACTGAATATATTTAAGAAGGAGCTAGATAGATTTCTAGACACAAAAGGCATCAAGGGGTATGGGGAGAGAGCAGGAATATGGTATTGAGATAAAGGATCAGCCACGATCACAGTGAATGGCAGAGCAGGCTCGAAGGGCCGAATGGCCTACTCCTGCTCCGAGTTTCTATGTTTCTATGTCTGTGCCCATTTTGTGAATGAATTTCATTATGTACCATCCAAACAACTTCAGTAATTCAAATAATATTCTATTAATGTCGCTCCAACTCATTCCAGTAATTGCAGTGTCCCGACGTATACGGTTAGAACATTCCATGTTCCAATGTCCAGCTCTTAGTTATTTCCCTATGTGCTACAAGACAATTCTTCATCCTTCGGCTTACCTCGACAGTTATCTAGTTGGGTAGGGCTTATTATATAATGTTGTTTATTTATCATCCAAAGAGTTTCCTTTTCCTGCTCCAGTTTGTTGTAACACCATGGAATGCTTAGACTTGGATAAAATCCTTGTGTATGTGTGAAGGATCCAGACTAACTGATTTTTGGCTATGCATTGGTAAATCTTAGGTGATTAATGCAGGTGGTATCTACCTTCCCTCCTGAAAAATTGCTGAAATTCTAATTGGAAAATTAGTTCATGGTCACAATATACTTCAAAATAAAATTCAAAATTATAGACAGAAGTTACAATCAAATTATCACAAAATACAAGCTTCATCATGATACTTGGCACAAAAATAACAGGGCTTCTGGAAAGCTCTAAAGGATTTAGAACGCAAACAATATTAACCATGAAGCTGAAAGTGAGACCCTGATGCAAACTTGCCTTTTCTATGCTTCTGCAGAGGCCAAGATATGGTCATTAAAATCTGCACAATTAAAACAACTGTATGCAAAACATTCTGCTACCAAATGTTCAAACTTCTTCTACTGTTGAAAAAAATCAGTGACATAATAAGGCAAAGAAAGACATGGAAGAAAAGGAATCTTGTCTGTGGAAACTATAGCAATATGGATAGGTCACTGATCTACTTCCAAGAATGTTGCTAAAAGACAGAATGAAGAGATGACGACAAAGAAAGTAAGCAGTGTATGGATGATGTGAACAGATACAGAAACTAGTTGTTTTATGGCAAGCAATCCAGATCAATTATGCCAAATCGAGTCAGCAGATGAACAGCAGTGCCCTGCCAACACAGGATCAAAAATTATATTGGATTTAAAAACCTAGGTTTCAGATCCTAATGTCAACTATAACCCCATTTGAATGAGGTACCAGTGGTGTTACAATTGGAAAAGCTAGGCCAAAGTGTTGAACTGGAGATAAACGTAATGTAAAGATGATGGGCAGAAATCGCTCGGAGCAGTGAACCAACAATGCTCACCGTTCCATAGATTTACATTAACCCACAAACTTTACTTCGGGCACCTCCTCGAATAGGAAGCGAAGAAGAGCTCAGCGTCAGTTCAGGCGAAGCTAGGACCCTGGGAGAAGCGACAGGATCACACTCTCCCCTCAACTAATCATTTTTTGACAAGCTGCAGCTTCCCACGTGAAAACCAGGAAGTGAAAGGTACAACATTATCATTGCAAGAACAGTTATAGACAGTGATAAAAGAGCAGATAAGAAATAATTGAATTAAACAAAAGAGACTGAAGGGAAAAGTTAAAAAAAGATTTTTAATTTAAAAAAACATTTTTAATGACCATTACTCCTATTAAAATAAGGAGCAATGAGACTCCACATTTTTAAAAGTTAATTTTTAGTTGTTTGGCAGTCATTAAGACTGAGCGCGTTATTATAACTTTGTTTAAACCTGGTATTTTTAAGCATACCTGTTTTGTGTCATAATTAGTTACTTTCCAGTTGGGCAGATGAACAAGTTGGCACTTTTTCAATGATTTCACTGATTGCAGATGCCCAAGGTATAATCAGCATGGCTCATAAATGAGAGGAGATTGTCAATATTCAGTTTAGTGAGTAGTACGTGAAAGATGCGTAACATGCCGTGACGCAGAATACAAGTTATTGCATTAACCTCGAGTTTTATTGTATGAACATATTGTTCAACCCATCTCCTTTGCTTGGTGTTCATGAGAAATTAATCTAAAAAATGTTTTTTTTTAAAAAAATGTTACACAATTGCTTCAGCTATTAACATCATGTTGCTGAATGAGGAGCTTCAGAGAGTTGAGGATCATTTCAAGCCAGAGGTTTAACTTGGCCTCAAGAGCCAAATTTGGCCAAGCTGAAAAAAAAAAGCACAAGGACAAAAGTGGTCTGATAGGTCAAAGTTAGAAATTTGAGTTTTAGACATAGCTTCATCAATAGTAATCTCACTTTTGAAAGCTTCAACATAATTTTTAAAAACTGCAATTAATGTAATTTTTTAACTAATCACCTTCCACTTGTTTTGCTCACACTGTAGATGTAGGGCAAAAATCTGAAGCTAATTTCCTCAGGAACAATTGGGAAAGGAGACAGAAAACAGCTATGTGGTCAGAGGCACCCCTGATGATGCATCTCCATTCCACAGTCACCGAGCACACACATTCGGCCCCAAAATGAAAACGGAACAGAAGGAGGAAAATATTGACTTTATCCAGAATGTTTTTTTCTGGTCCTCAAGCTCGAAGGGATCCAAATGATTTCAACCAAGTCAGACAGCTTTCCAGTGTGGTAAAAATGGGACTCAGCATATTCTAGTCATGTGCAGATAGCACCATCATGCCCTTATGGAACTTCAAACACATGTTCTAATGAATGTGAATGTTACCAAGTTACCTTATTGCATTATGGAAAAGTGGATCATCAGGTGGGGGTGGGTAATAAGGAGGGAGAATTTTGACATTTTCAGCTGCCTATTCCAAGCCTGTCAAATGAAGTAGCAGAATGAACAGTGACACAGAGGCACATAGTAGAAAAACAGAAAAGTATGGAAGATGTTTTAACTGTGCAAAGTGACGAAGATATCAACAATTACACAGATCAAAAAACAATACAAATTCCATCAACTTAAAAGGGTAGAATTTCAGTTTTACTTTGTTTTAAATTATTGGTTTGGGCATCATTCAATAATTAAAACGCACTAAGTGTTCACAAACCCAAAATTTTGATGCCACTAATTGCAAGTGTAATTGAAAAGGTTTCATAACAATTGCAGTGAAAGAAATTTCCACTGAATTGTGCAGAGGAAGCAATAAAGAAACTCAGCTAAATTACAACATTTCAATGTCAACATGCTCCAGAATAAGAGAAAGCAGGAGCTGCATTCTGTGAAGCAGATGTCTGATGGTCTCTATCTTATACGTCAGCTCCACCTATTCTTTTTCCCTAGGATATTTGAGGTAGTAATATTGATGTGAAAATACAGGCCAGTCTTCTGCTGACTTTGGCCAACCTTTATTATTTTCCCATAAAAATCTTTGGGGGAAGATATTTTGAATGTGAACAGAGATCTAGTTACAATTATGTGCCTGCCTTTCCATTTGAATTCAGTGAGAGCATCCTCTCTTTAAGGAGCCTCTGTTGAATTACTTCTTTTGGACATAGTTGAATTGAAGCAATTGTAAAATTTCAAAAGATGACATTGTTCAATTGTGTGGAAAAGTCTGACTGCACATGTTACAACTATTTTGAATGCAAACTTGCTAGACCTTCATAAAACACTGGTTAGGCCTCAGCTAGAGTATTGTGTTCAATTCTGGGCACCACACTTTAGAAAGGATGATAAGGCCTTAGAAAGGGTGCAGAAGAGATTTACTATGGTAGCAGAGATGAGGGACTTTTGTTATGTGGAGAAGCTGGGGTTGTTCTCCTTAGAGCAGAGAAGGTTAAGAGGAAATTTGATAGAGGTGTTCAAAATCACGAAGGGTTTTGACAGAGTAAATGAGAAACTGTTTCCAGTGGCAGAAGGTTTGGTAACCAGAGGATACAGATTTACGATGATTGGCAAAAGAACCAGAGGTGACATGAGGAAACATTTTTTTGTTTTACGCAGCGAGTTGCTGCGGTCTGGAATTCACTGCCTGAAAGGGTGGTGGAAGCAGATTCAATTTTAACTTTCAAAAGGGAATTGGATAAATATTTGAAGAGAACAAAAATTATAGAGCAACAGGGAAAGAGCAGGGGAGTGGGAGTAATTGGATAGATCTACCAGCACGGTGGGCCGAATGGCCTCCTTCTGTTCTATATTATTCTATGATTCTAAATTGAAGCAAAAATATGTTCTAATATGCATAAAATGACAGCTTAATTAGCAGGCACTGCACATGTAGATCTAAATATTATCTTTCAAAGTTAATATTTCCACCACTGCATTGCCCTGCTCTGCATAGAAGGAGTAGACCGCAGAGAGAAGTCTTTCCTTTTCATTGTTCTAACAATATATTTGTATCTGCAATTTCTGAAAATATGCTTCACTCCACATAATCGTGCTCTGGCGGAACCCACGTCTGATGTGTACACAGTTTGAGAGAAAACTCTTCCCCAAGTCACTTGCGACCGCACTTTCAAACTCTCAATTTCCTAGTTAAATTACATTAACTTTAGCTCACAGGGGATTAAATTCACAAATCAACCTGTGCTGGGGAATATGTATTAGTCCCAAAAGAACCAGTTTGTGAAATTGTTTGAGCACCAGTCCAGCTTGAGACAATGGAAGTTGTTTAGACCTTCCTCTGCGGAAGATCCAAACTTGTGATGTTAGGAAGGTCTATGCATTGGAGTTCAGCAAGCGCTAGTTTGAAGAAACCCTCATCCCCTCGGTGGGGAGGGGGAAAAAAGAGGGGGCAGGGGCTGAACTAATTGGCTGCACTACTGGTCAATCCCTAAACACAGATATGAGTGAGGATGAGAACTCAAGCAGCTGTCTTTCTATCCGGCTGAGGAGCAAATAAAGAAAGGAGACATGAGCACCTTATTCGTTTAGTTGTGATGATTCGATGAGGGTGACAAAGGATAAGCTGATCCACTTTTAGACAGAGTCAGAAAAGTTATATTTAGCCTGCTAACAAGGGAAGTATGGCATGTTTTGTTCTCCTATTACAAGAATTGTTGGCGAATTAAGTTGAAGGAAGGTGAGATTTACGATAAATGTTACTCTGTTTGCTCACTTATGGGCTGTAAAATAAAGCAGCTTAGTGATGTGTATCTGGCATTGTCTCACTAGTGTTAAATCAGTCCACCTTTCGGAAGATTGGAAAAGTACACATGGCAGCATATGCAGGATTAATATAGAGGTCATATAACAAGGGGTTTGAAAATCATGGTCCCCAGAGATCACACTATCATATGAATTGTTATCCGGCAGTAAAGGTAAACTCCTGATCACGAGGATAGGAATCCGCTTAAGGAGAGACAAGTGAGGCTGAACCTGAGAGAGTATCTAGTACGAGACCAAAATCTGTAACAGTATAATCCACAGACATCTTTCACATGTACGCTGATGACAAGCCAGGTGTACCTCTCCGCCATTTCTCATGATCCCTCCACTGCTTCTATGCAGTCAGACTGCATGGCCCCGAGTTTCCGCAGGGTTGTTCCAATTTTTAGTGGGAGATCAGTAGAATCTCTGGAGCAGCAGCATTTAAAGCCATTTCCATTCGTTTCTCCAAGAGTTCGGCTGATCTCTCACTGAAGTTACCACAGGAAATCAGGTGAACCCCTATGGAAATTTAAGGTCCTTGTGTGAGATCCAGTCATGGTTGAATCTGCACTTCCACAAGCTAAACTTTGGGAAGACGTAAACCATTGTCTTCAACGCACTCCACGAAGTCTACTCCCTCACCCTCCCGAGCCACTGCCTCAGGTGAACCTAAGGGATCCTGTTCAACCCTGAGCTGAGTTTCTAATCATATACTCTCTCTATTAGAAATATTGCCTATTTCCACCTCCACAACATCATACCTCAGCCCATCTGCTACTGAAACCCTCATCCAATCTTTGTTATCTCCATCAGTCTCCCATCCTCTACCTTCCACGAAGTCCAGCTCATCCAAAACTCTGTTCACCGTGTCATATCCCACCCCATGTCCTGCTTGCCTATTACCATTGCCTTCGCTGATCTATGTTGCTTCTGGGCCCTCAACATCTCAAATTAAAATTTTTGTCCTTATCTCCTCCCCATCTTCAACATGCCCCCTGAACTCTTGTTCTTCTGACTCCGTCCTCTTAAGCATCCCTTCCCCTACCTTCACCCCACCATTTGTGACTATGCCTTCAACTGTCTAGGTCCCATTCTCTGGAAATCACTCTCTAAATCCCTGTAACACTCTACCTCCCTCCCCAAAACCCATCTCTTTGATCAAGGTTTTGGTCATCCTTCCTAATTTGTCCTACTTTGGCTTGGTATCTGTTTCCTGACAACTCTGAAATGCCTTGTAATGTTTTTCTACATTAAGTGCATTATATAAATGCAAGTTGTTGTTCACATCAAGAGGCGAAAACTAACTGAGCAAATAAAAGGGAACTCAGATTCTTAAGTGCAGTAAGTGAAGAGAAATCCAAAAAAAATGTAACATGCACATTAAGCATGTGCTGACATTAACAAAGTAAAAAAAATTTTCAGCAAATACATGATAACTACCCCAGTAGTTAAATACAAACATTACCTTTAGATTGGGGAAGAATTATTCATCAAAAGGAAACCAAATAACCTTTTGAATATTTTACATCATCTCACAAAATTATATAAAAATCAACCACCCACTTTAATTGGCAAAATGACACTAGTCACACTGAACTGCCTCAACCACTGTTATTTTTCTCTGTGCTGGCTTCAAACATTACCTTCCACAACAAAAATAAAATGCCCAATACAGTGTTAATTCCATTTTATTCTGTAAATTATGTGGTAGTCCACTTGACAGAGTTTCACCCAGACTGGTTGCCCTGTTACACTCCACTGTCCTGTTGATTTTCAAAGACATTATTAAAAATCCAGTACAGTATGAATTTCTTAATACACCCTCCTCTAAAAAGAGCAATCAGGCCCTTGCACACCAACTGGAGTGCCAGATGTCCTCCATAAATGGTTGCCTTCCAGCAAGATCAGCTTTACTAGCAGATTGCAGGTTTATACTACTGCTCCAATTACAAATTCCATGACAAAATTTTCTGCATATTCATAAAGAACCCTTGTATTGTGCCACCATGGTTAACAATGCTTCCATTCAGTGAGGCAATGGGGGAACATAAATCAACAGGAAAACCTTTCACTGCTATATTCTCGACATAATATCCAATTAATAAACTCCTTCTTGCTAATTACTATAGCTTTCAAGAGACATACTCCTGAAAGATGCCTAAAGAGCTGTTATCTCATAAAACTCAGTTGATCAGCAATTAACTTTGTGACAGGTGTTTTTTTTGCGCCTTGTATAAAAGTAACAAAATCGATGCTCATGATCCTGGCTATTATCTTAACAAGCTTTCAATTTGTAGCTTGTTCATTTCATCTGAGTGACCATTTCAAGAAACCAAGTTCAATTCTACTGGGTGCAAAAGAAACAGGGGAGTTGCTAAAATTAATCTCCAGTTCTCTTATCACACCCTCAACTGCACCAGCTGTTGACCTGGATAATAATGGTAGCTGCCCTCAGCAAACTAATTAGCAGCTCCCAATTTTTCTTTCCTCATCAAATATGTCCTGTTCAGCATACTCTGTTTTTAATTCACTGAAGTCCATGACTATTATCTGTGGAGAGCTGTGGTTTCCCTCCCTATTTCCTACAATATGTGACAAATAGTGTTGTTCAAATTCTATTGTTAAAAATACAATTTGATCCCTGATATAATATTTTATACATACAGTTTTAAAACTAATAATTAATTGAAGACACGAGTGTTTTGGAATGCCAGCTGCCACTGTCAGTGATGCACAAGTCGAACTTGCTCAGTGCATGGAGGATTGAGATATTTGATGCATTCACTGGTAATAACATCCCAAATCTTTCATATTACTACCCCTTGCCAAATAGTATTCTTATAGTGAATGTTCTACAGGCATGCAGTCGGGGTTTGTTGTGTGTTTTTTTCTCCTGGCTGCCTTTTCTGAATAATTAAAAGTACATTGAGAGCCAGAGTAAATGATTCATTCAGTCTTGTGTTGTGCAACATTGCCCTAATATGCCAATTTTGGCAGGGAGTGATCCTTTCACACCTTGCTCAACTTCAGCCCCTGTCAGCAAAGAGTAGCACTGACTCCATCTGTGGGAAAGTTTGTAGACACATTGGAGACTTTACATAAACAGGTACTTCTAAAAAGTGGTAAGAAAAACAATGCATGCTGGAAATCAAAAATAAGACAAAAAATGCCAGAAATGGACAGCAGGTCAATAAGAATCTGAAACAGAAAGACAGGTTAATGTTTCAATGGAAACCCTTCATCAGTTGGGTCATATCCAAAAATGTTGAATTCCAATGAAGGGTTTCGCTCCAAAATGTTAACTAGTATTTCATTTCCAGTATTAGCTCAGTGGTAACACTCTTACCTCAGACTGATAGTCATGGGTTCATGCCCCACTCCATGACTTGAGCACATAATCTAGGCTGACACTTCATGGCAGTACTGAGAGAGTACTACAATGTCAGAGATGAGATGAGATGTTATACTGAAACCCTGTCTGCTAGCTTAAAAGATCTCATGGCCCTACTCAAAAAAAGAGCATGGGAGTTCTTCCAGTATCCAAACCAACATTTATCCCTCAACTACCACCACCAGACACAGATTAACTGGTCATTTATTTCATTGCTGTTTGTGGGGCCTTGCTGTGTCCAAACTGGCTACCACCTTTGCCTATAAAACAACAGTGACTACACGTCAAAAATAATTCATTGGCTGTGAAGTTTTTTAAGATATCAAAGGCACTATATAAATCCAAGGTTGTTCTTACTTTGCATTTCCTTCTTTTTATTTATTTTTGAAAAGGAGCTGTTCTGTTCAATTCTTCCTGAAAATTGAATTAATTGAAAGCCTTATCTGCAGCCTTTCTACTTTTGATGCTGTCCTCACCTACAGGTTATTATCCATTTTTATATGTCTTGATATTTAATAAAAAATAATCAGATCAAGTTCCCATTAAGCATGTGGTAATATTAGTCAGATTAACATAGTTCAGCCACAGCGCAACAGGGATCAGATATTCCCTTAATGAAATCAAACACCTTCATTAGAGAGTTGGGTAATTAATTGCTGCAAGTCAAGGTCAGAAGCTTCTCTTTGACAATGTTGTTTTTCATTATTCTGAATGGAAGCATTCAAAGAGCAGTTTCCTAAAAGGCTGTTGTTCTGGAAACAACACAGAGTTTTGCTTGTCTTTGTACTGACATTCTGCCAAAATGAATACAGGTGCAGGCTTTTAAAAAATCTTGTATGTACACCATATATTTAACATTAGATAATTGTTCAATCATTAGAGATGTCCGTGTTAGGGTAACTGATTGTGTTGGGGTTCGAAACACACTTTCAAATGTTTTAACATCCTAAATTGGATGTCGACTAGGATATGAAAAATATATAAATAACCATGTAAAACTGTGTGTTCTTGAAACATATGCAGGCCTGGGTATTGTGTTATCAGAATGAGAACCAGCCACATCGTTCTGTTCAGCAATTATATTCCAAATGGAAGAACTCCATCAAGTTGGTGGAAAATGTAGGATTCCCTGGTTTAAATTCAATGTTGTTGTTCAGTCGACCTACCAGAATTTCAAGCATTGACTATGTTAATTTGTGAGTTTAAAACAAAATGCTTCCCAGGTCCATGAAGGAGGTCAATGGGATCTCTCTCATTTTCGCTGATATTTTGCTTTCCAACCCTTCGTGCAATGAAGAAATATTATTGCATTCATTAAAAACCAGAAGCATTGCAGGTCATTGCCAAACTTCACAAGAAATATTACTGAAATATGTAGCTGCCTCTGATAGAGATATTTTGAATTAAGGAAGTTCATTTCAGTACTTCATGTAAAATAAAAAGCTTGTTATTTTTATAGCACTTTTTACGACCTCAGGATTTCCCATAGCACTTCATAGCTAATTAATTACTTTTTGAAGTGTAGTCACTGCTACATAGATTAAAATGAAGCCCACCAAAAAAAATGGAGTCACCAAGACCTCACGAACAACATGCAGAGTAAACGAATGCAGTTTGTTGGACTTTGTGGCCTCAATTAATCCGTAAATCTCTGCTTTCGATATAGTAGCTATTGACATAAATGCAGATCAATAAATCCAGTTATTTTAAATAATCAATCCAATAATAAGCATAACACACCAAGTAAAACATCCTGTTTTTTAGAACTAAATTCTATGCCAATAACATCTCCAGTAATAAAATATGAATGGAATGGGTTAAAAAAAACTACATGAAAGATCTGTCTGGATTCTATTTTTAAAGAGTAACATTAGGATAACAATGCTAATATGTCAGACAAATATATGAACAGTTAACCTGACCAAATCCAGCTCCATTTTGGATTCAGAAGCCACATATGGTCAATTAGGGTAAGTGCAGCCTCAGATTTATTTTTAGCGCACGAGTAAAGGTTTTAAAATCCTTACACTGTGGAAAGCTGCTGCAGGGATTCAAATGAGAAATGTGCATTCAGGCTACCTTTAAGTACTGAACACTAATTTAAAGATCTACAATAACCTGCTCAAATACCCAGCAATGATGCTTTCACATCACTTACTGCCTCCACACAGCCAAATATGTAAATGCAGTAATTTAAAAAAATGCAAAGCCTTACAAAATTTCTGCTGCAGTGCAAAATTATCACTGCAGCAAACAAACCCTGAAGGCACTGTACACAGGTTTCAGGGCAGGATGTCCCAGGAAAGGAGGCTGGCTGAGTAACTCTTTAATATATGGAAACAATGCTTGATTCAAAGTCACCAGTGTGAAGTGACTTCAGTTACTTGGGCTCCAACACTAAATTCACCCTGCAGGTTGTAAACATGTAGCCACCATCTTAGTAACCTATTGAAAAAGGACTGTTAGCACATACTGGGGTCAATTTTCACTTGATTTGCCTGGCGTTATCAGGGCAGTGACCGCCTCAAAATGGGGTCTATTAAAGCCTTACGAAGGAGCCGGCTCCATACCAAAAGGGGCCTACCGCCAGGCGTCCAAAGCGCCTGCCCGTTTCAGGAAGTAGCCCCCTTTTAATATGCAAAGCAGGGTCCTATTTGGACCCCGATTGCCATTTAGGTTGTAACTGGTCTACGCAGGCTCCAATTAGTTCCATTGGTGATCCAAAGGTAAATTTGGAATTATTTTGATGGGGGTGGAGGAACGTTCCTCTGGGCTCCACAAAAATAATCTGGGTCACTGCTGCCCTGGGACTCTCCCTCCACGATTGTAACTGCCCCCCCACCCCGAACTTACCCTGCAGGATTCCAGAGCAGACCAATGTTGGTAGGCCTTAATCCAGCGAGCTGCACTGAATGCCCATTTGGCACCATGTAGTCTAAAAGACTAAAAGTCAATCACCCAAAAGTCAAAATCAACCCCACTGTTTCAATGTAAGACTGCATTCACAACCTACCAGGTTAGTGTTATTAGAGTCCAATTAGTCCTCATACACACATTTAACCAATGTCTTTTATGACAGGACAGAAAAGGGTAAAGAAAAGATTTCTCAAAACAGAAAGATGCTATCACCAAATTTTGCAGACAGTAACTGTTCCAGAGGCCAAAATAATCAATATAATTTCTCGATTTTGTGAATCATACTTTAAGATAAGCGATCTAAGATTTCATTTAAATAGAGGGGTGGGGACACCGCTTGGAAAATGCCATGGCTTTCCGTTAGCAACAAACCTTCTGCATTCATTAACAAGCAATGGTTTAGCCACAACATTTGTATTTTGAGAGAAAGAATAATAATATATTTGATATTGTTTAATTCTTTTAAACTTGTTGATTTTTCAAAGACTATAATTTATTCTATATTTTCACTTGTTTTAGTACATCTTGAAATATGCTCATCTAGGAATGGCTTAGTGCATGAATTATACAGAAAGCCGCAATAATAGGATACACAAAGTGCTACCCTGTTTAACATTCCCATCTTTCGTCTGTACTAGTCCACGCTTTTGTGTCTCCGCTTTACCAATTTGACCTCCAGCTGGCCCTCATTAATCATACTTGGCTTTCTTTACCTGAATCTTCTGAAGGCAGCTGCTCTTGGCTGTCCTTTTCAGCAGCAGCAGGAGAGATCAGCGGAGGGACTTTGACAGGGGTTGTCTCTTCAGGTGTCTCGAAGGCTCCTTCTGAGTCTGAGCTCCTAAAACAAAATGAACACATCCTGTGAAAAGTTCATCCAATTCCATTGAGTTTCTAACCCCATTAGTTTTGATCCTCTTACTCCCCTGTAACACCAAAAGAACTTGCCTAGCTCCAGTTATTTTCTGCATGAATTGGAGACTGTAGTCTCCTCCACCACACACAGCAGACCATGTCCATCGAGCCCATTGTACTGGGGACAGAATATGCCACGGACTAAAAGCCATTTCTTTCCTAATTCTGTCTGCAAGATATGCTGTAGTTTAGTTCAAAACAGGAGAGAAACTGAAGAATTCCTGTTCAGCTGAGTGAATATAAGTAACTGCAGGCTGGGCATCCTTTATGCTCCCAGCAGCTGACATTCTTTCACAAGCTCCTTGTATGGTATAAAGTAGCTGCCTTTACACTCGATTCCATCAGTCGTTCTCCATTCACAATGTGAATCCACTGCTGGCACTGCATAGGCTGATGCAGAAGGACTTCAGTGTTGTATCTGACGGCACCAGCCATTTGATTGACCAGATCCTATTCTGTTATTTTCACTGAATTTCAATGAGATCTCAAGCCCCAATCTCGCTTTCACAGCACCACTGCCTGGAGCCTACCACTAGCATAGAGGTATTCTGTTACCAGAAACACCTACACATGCAAAGAGATCCTCTATCACCGCACCAGCACAACCCCTTCATTCGATTATTTTAAACCTCTGTGTCACTGAGTGTCTTATAGTTCTGTTTCAAGGATAAGAATAGATTTCTTAAATTAACTCTTCACTCTCACTGAGCTCTCAACAGATTTTTTTAAAATTGCTATAAACAGCAGGAAATTGTGATGGAGAAAATGGAGTTAAAATTTCAGCTGTTAGCAATGTCAATAATTGCAGCAGCTGTAAACGATAACATAAGGTGATAGGCAAGATAGTGGCACAAGGATGTGTCCATCAAGTATCCCCTGGACTAATACACAGGACATATAATTTCTGTTAAGTGACGACCAGTTTTCCACATCTTTTTGAAACATCAAGGTTTCACAGTAAAATACAAGTATGGATTTTCTATACATTGTAAAATTAAAATATACATTTTAAAATTAAAATATTATTCAAGTTACCCCCTGCATCCATGCTATCCTCAGTTAAGAGTCAGGTCAAGAATCATCCTTGTCTATCTCTAGGGAGGAAGTCTATTCTAATCCATAGCTCCTTTACTAGGAAAAGTTCTTGCATATATCTGGGAAAAAATCCATTTCCAGTTTCCTTCCTCCCAAGGATAAATGTTTTTTTGAGACTTTGGAGCCCCATAATTTCTTGAATACTCCGATATGATGGCAGCTCTCCAAAATGTAAACTCTTTAATGTGGTTCCGATTTTTGAAGCTTGTTACAATTAGGCTCACTGTGGGAGTAAGAATTCTATTTTCTTCATCTTCAACGCATAGTTTGGGAGGCCAAATCACAAAACTTAATCTGACTGACCAGAGGTTCTGTGGTCCTACATTTGTGATCAAATATTTCTCGTATAATATGCAGTTTCCCCGCTGTAAGTATGAGATTATTTTCTTATTTATTCTCAAAATGCAAACAGTTGTGATTATATTACCCTATTGTTGAGTAAAATTTCACAGTAATCTTTTAACTGCATCTAAACACTGCTATCATTTGACTTGTGTCCAGAATGCACGGTGCCATTTTAGATTTTGGAAAGCCATTTGGAACAAGGCAAACAACAAAGGGAGCCCAAAATCTTATTGTTTTAGCTTGTTATACACTCATCCTTCCTGCAGTGAACTTGTATACATTGTCCCTGTAAAATGCAGGAATCCTGTGGACATGGGAAAACATTATAGTCTTGAGAAATGATGTCCCAAGATTGCCAGGAAATATGGATGCATTTCTTCTGCTACCAAACCACTAACAACAACTTGCATTTATATAGCACCTTTAATATAGGAAAATGTCCCAAGGCCCTTCACAGGAGCATTATCAAACAAAATTTGACACCAAGCCATATAAGGAGGTGTTAGGACAGGTGACCAAAAGCTTAGTCAAAGAGGTAGGTTTTAAGGAGCGTCTTAAAAGGAGAGAGAGGTAGAGATGCATATAGGTTTAGGGAGAGAATTCCAGAAATTAGGGTCTAGGCAGCTGAAGGCCTGGCCGCTAATCGTGGAGTGATGGAAATCAGGAATGCGCAAGAGGCCAGAATCGGAGTAGCGCAGAGATCTCAGAGGGTTGCAAGGCTCGAGAAGGTTATTTACTAAAGGTAAAATACAAACAGAGGAAATTTAAAAACCCCATTATAGCTCTAAAATACCAGTAGCAGCACTTTCCCACCAGCTGTTACAACGGTGAGAAGATTCTGTGCATGTGCGCCATTGTTTAAAACAGAATGACTAACCCAAACTCAGTCATCTTACTTGAGTAAAATTCCTACATTTGAAAATGAACCCTGAATTGGCTAATTTGGGTCACTAATGCATAAATACTGCAGTATTTAAATAGCAATGTGAGCAGACAGCTGTGGTTATACTGCCTGTTTGCACTGCTGTCGAGTGCGGGAGGACAAAATTCCGCACGTGTTCACAAAATTCATCCACTGAGCAGTGACTATCAGTCTTTGGCTGCCAGTGAAATTTTTAGTACTGTAAAAGAGCTGACAAGACACTTCTGCTCGTGTTCAGTTATCAGAACTAACTGTCACTACAGTGAGATGCCAGTTCTTTTTAAAACTCGTGATGTACTATGCTAGTAATACAAGACCACCCTTTAAACTAAGCTCACTACCACATCAAAAGTAACAATGTTATACCAGTTTGTATGGTGCAAAAGGTTTGTGGCATGCCAATGACAAATATGCAGGGCATTAGAATTCAGTACTGGGTTAAGATTGCAGTGCTGGTGCACAGTTGAAATATGTTGCAGCAAAGTCAGCTGTGTAATTTGGGTGGTAAAATTGGCAATCGGGACAACAAAGTATTCAACTAACCAAAATAATTTAATTATTAAATTAAGAAATCCATCTCCAGTTTTCTTCCTCCCAAGAATCAATGTATTTTAACACTCGAGCCCCATAATTTCTTGAATACTCAGGTATGATGGCAGTTCTCCATAATGTAAACTCTTTAATGTGGTTATGATTTCTGATGCTTGTTACGATTTAGCTAATTGTGGGAGTAAAATTCTATTTTCTTCATCGTCAATGTGTGGTTTGGAGGGCCCAAGATTTGAGTATTCAAGTCAAATCAAAAACTTCATCTGACTGACCAGTGATTCTGTGGTCCCACATTTGTGATTAGATGTTAGTTGTATAATGTGCAGTTTTAGGAACATAGGAACAAGAGTAGGCCATTCAGCCCCTCGAGCCTGTTCTGCCATTCAACGAGATCATGGCTGATCTGTACCTTAACTCCATTTACCTACCTTGGCTCCATATCCCTTAATACCCTTGGCTAGAAAAAAATCTCTAGCTCAGATTTAAAATTATTAATTGAGCTAGCATCTACTGCTTTTTGTGGGAGAATGTTCCACACTTCTACCACCCTTCATGTGAAGAAGTGTTTCCTAACTTCTCTCCTGAATGGCCAGGCTCTAATTTTAAGATTATGTCCCCATGCCTTCGACTCCCCCACCAATGGAAAAAGTCTAACTACCCTATCAATTCCTTTCAAAATCCTAAGAACTTCAATCAAATCACCCCTTAACCTTCTTTATTCCAGGGATTACAAGCCCAGTTTATGTAATCTCGCCTCATAATTTAACCCTTGGAGCCCTGGTAACATTTTTCCCCTGTCAGTATGTGATTATTTTCCTATTTATTCTCAAAATTGAAATAGTTGTGATTATATCACCCTAATGTTGAATACAACTTCACAGCAATATTGTAACTGCATCCAAACACTGCTATTATTTGAGTTGTGTTCAGGATGGGTGTGGATTAAAAAATGCTGGATTATCATTTTCTGTTCACTGAAATTGAAATATTCATTTGCAATGACTATCAAATTAATTTAAAAGTAGAAAGCAAGGTAGGAGAACATTGAGGCTACAGCTTGAGACAATTGTGCTATCAACACATGTACATGCAACACTAGAAGAACTGGTCTGGGACACTCCTGAGGCCATCAGCTGCCTCTGGGGCCATGAATGGAGCCCACGGCTCCCTGGAAATGAGGCCAGGGACCAATTTGCCAGAATCGCTGCCCACAACCTTCTGGCTCAGAGGCAAAAGTGTTATCACTGAGCCACAGCTGACATCTAATAGCACCAACTATTGCGGGTGGGGCGGGTTGGGGGGAGAAGACAAGAAAGAGAAAGAGACAGAGAGAGAGATTTTTGCAATGTGATGGTAGGATCACTTAATATAAATCTACTGCTGACGGTGATCATCATCATTTTAAAAAGAAAGATTACGAAAGCTACTCCGGGATCTCTGCCAATTCGTTCATCTTCAGACCCCAGCAACTAAGCAGGCTGTTGCTGAGCTCTGCCACCAACCTGCAGTCTGACCCATTTCCTCGGCAGCAAATGGCCCAGGGACAAATCCTACAAGCTCCCTATCATATCTCGTCACTGTCCTCATCCAGACACAGTACCAAAAGATGCTAGACTGGCTGGGTTGTGCTGTACTAACATTATTTTTTTTTAAAATCGAGAATGGATGAGTGCTTATTAAAATTAAATAGGATGTATTCTCTCCCCTTTTAATTACATTTTTACAAATGTACTTTTATATAAAAATAAAAATGGTGATGTATTTCTATAAAAATAAATGAGCATGCAATGATGCTCATGACATAGTTATGTTAAACCAGATGGAATTAATTTGCATATCGTTCTATAATTTTGATGAGCTGCCTGTTCTGTAAAACATCACTTATAACATGCTAAAGGCTGACCTTTTTACTACTGTGATAATATCAGCTACTGAAGCCTCAATTCCAATGTTGCCTTCTACATTTTGTTTTAACTACTGCACATTAATAGTAAATTAGCAGCATGATCTGGCGATTTCTGTTGATAAAAAAAATCAATCAGAGTTCCCGGCTACACAGATTCTAGAGATCATTTCAGCATTAAAAATATCCAGCAAGTCACACCATTATCCCAACATCTCCAAACAATTCTCATTACTGGCTAAAAATCACACATTCTGAGGCTGTGATGCAAGATTCCTGCCACTTTCAGCATCTGTGAAACCTCCTAATCACTAGGCTCACATGAAGGAGACAAAGGCATAAAATGGCCAGCAAGCTTTATGCAGAGGATTATGAAATGGAATAAAAACTATCAGAAGTCCTTCTGAAATAAAATGTTTCTAATTGATCCTTTTAGATACTAAGAATCATCAAAAAATACATCGGATGCAGGAGTTGCCAAATATAGTCACCAGTGAGCTTTGAAATATATATATTGAAGAGGACATTTTCTTCTTAACTGCACCAGTTTTACTGGGTTCCATTCAGTGATGATATTGTTACGGTGTATTAGAAGCTGTACATTGAATATTCAATATTTTTGTAAAGGTGTTAAATTTCAGAAAGTCCTCCTCTGGGTACAGTCAAACATTACCAATCAACTTGCACTGCAGTCATCATAGTACCAGAACACCGTGTTGGTACAATTGCTGGAGCCACAAGATGATGTTGAATCAATTGCTATCAGAGATAATTCATTTTCTGGGTGCTGATTAAGGTGAAAACTGGTGGAATGTGAAACAATTTCTAACTGGTAGTGTTGCTGACTTCCACCCTACTACACAATCCATGAAAAATTATTACCACTCCTCTCTCTCACCTCCCTGCCTCCTAATACAGAAGTAAGGGCATTCTCTCCTCATTCATCTTGTTAAAGCTTTCGGAGCGGAGACTACCCCCTGATGTGTATAACATTAGGGTCACTTTGAACAACAGACTCCCTTGATTGGGTGGGGCTTCTCGGGCTCACTTAAACTATAATCCTTCAGAGCAGACAAAGTGGACAGGTTTCAACTCTTAAACTCAAATTTCCAGAAGTGAAAATCACTGGCTAAGCCTAGTATTCTATTTAGGTCCTCATTCTCTATAAATAATTAATTCTAATGAGTCAATCATTGTTGAAATAATATATCATAAGCATCTATTAATTGATAACTATTTCCAACTGGCTATAAAATGGAACTTAGGAAAATAGTCCCTTGATGACTTAAAAGAATATTCTAACATAACTCAATTTCTTTTCAAAAGAAAATCATGATCAGCTAGGTGAACAGCTAGGACATCTTCTGATAAAGCACAAAATAGGTTTGAAAGAAAATTAATATTTTGTGGCTTTATCACAAAATTTATCTTACAATGTCTGATTACAAAAATAGCTCGAGGCCAGAACAATAATCTAGTTTCAGGTTCAAGTAGTTAAAACTGCTAAATGGGAGGAAAGGACAGTAATGGTTGGCGGGGGGAGGAGGGTACAGAAAAGGCTTGTGTCAACCATGTTCTTTTTAAATCGCAATGAATTCAGTACTTTAGTCTTCTCGGGGACTCTGCAGACGCTTCTACATTTGGCACTTCTGTAGTTCAGGTCACAGGAGAGTAGTATCTGTGCACTGGCTCCCGTGTTTACATTGCTGAAATCAGCTCACTTACCTCAACAGCTGAATCATACCTGTATTTTTATATGTTCATACAATTTAATTCTGAATTAAGTCATCGAGTGATCTCTTGTTTACTGCATTGAAAACTCTAGGTCAGAGGTAGCCTGGGAACAGACATTATTGTGCCCAACCCCCACTTTCCCAGTGGACAGAATGAATAGGGAAAGCACTGTTGTCCCCATTCTCATCGCTGCAGGGGGTAGGGGTTAGTAATCTACAGGACATGTCTGTTCTCAGGCCTTTAACCTGCAGTGAAAATGAGCATAAAACAAAAAGATGATTAGATGCTAGCGACCTGAGTGTTTGTAGTTATCTACTTGCATTTTAGATGACTGTAGTTTTCTTTAAGCGACATGTTTAAGGCACCAGAATATGCACAAAGCATGGGAAATGGAAAGCAAGAATCACAATGAAACAAATAATCCTCTGGCTCTACTCCAATGAAGGAGATTACCACACAGCAAAATAAAAAGAAAAAATTTAAAAACAGCAACAGTATGTTTAAAAACTTACTGCTTACTGCTTCTGAAATAGTCAATAAACCTAAATAAACTGATCTACAGATTAAAGCTTTTTTTATAAAAAAGAATGGAACACTGCCGATGTGAATAGCACCATGCATTTTTCCAGTTCTTATGAATGTGACAGAAGCTGTTAAATCCCTCTCTTCTTCCCATATCCTTTGTTTTATCTAACTTTCTCCATCTCCCTAAACACACTGGACTTGAAATTCAGAGGTTCAGTCTGCGGCAGAAGTGTCTTGACCCTGTTCCAAATCCCAGGAACGCCAAGTGAACGCAGGGAGCACTCATTCCCCCAATGGAACCAGGTCCCATCCCAAATTCCACACACACCCACCCACCAACCCAACTTGCATTTTAGAAGTGCCCAGGAATTTCAGGCCATTTGTTTCTAAAAGTACTTGAAGATTCATTAAATCTAATGCACAGAGGGAAATATTAGGGGGTCTCCGTCCAGTAACTTCCTTCTTACAGTCCAGTTACCCCACCCATGAAACTGCCAAGGACCACCAAGTTTCTTCAATTTTAGTTTTTATTTCTTCTAAATTTCCCACAGAAGTTGTTTTTCCGATTCTAATCCATGTGAAAATCAGAATTAAAAAAAATATATTTTCCTTGTGAAAGTTGGGGAAGGGGGAAATTCAACATTCTCAAAAATTCAGCAGAAATGTTTCCATTCGTATCCACTTCATCTCTTACACTTGTTTTCTGGTCCATTATTTTTAAATACCGTTTCCTGGTTAGATTGAGATAAGATTTTGGAAAATTGCATAGGTTAGCAAGTCAGTCAAATTTTGGTTGAAAATCAGAAAATGATTAGAAATAATTTTTAAATCCAGGAATTTATCCACAAAGAATGCCCATGCTAACGTTAGTGTTTTTGCAGTGGCTCAGTGGGACAGTCAGCCTTACAGACCAGGAAGCTCCCAGATCCAATCCCCAGTTTGTATCAATTCAGTTGATCTCCACCAGAGCAGTGGTAGGGGGTGCTACGTTATGCCTCAGCACTCCTGCGTTAGGGAAGGGAAATTCCTGTTCCAATCACTATCCAGTGACCACTACCCGAGGTGTGTGTGCAGGGTTGTCAGTTTAGGACAGGATCAGGCCAGGCTGTGATATCCTCTATAGTCAAACTAATTAAATTGCCCCTACAATAACAGCCATGCCAGCACTCATCATTGTACTCTGGGTGGGGGACTTCAATGTCCATCACCAAGAGTGGCTCGGTAGCACCACTACTGACCGAGCTGGCCGAGTCCTGAAGGACATAACTGCTAGACTGGGCCTGCGGCAGGTGGTGAGCGAACCAACACGAGGGAAAAACTTACTTGACCTCGTCCTCACCAATCTACCTGTCGCAAATGCATCTGTCCATGACAGTATTGGTAGGAGTGACCACCGCACAGTCCTCGTGGAGATGAAATCCCGTCTTTGCACTGAGGACACCATCCAACGTGTTGTGTGGCACTACCACCGTGCTAAATGGGATAGATTCAGAACAGATCTAGCAGCTCAAAACTGGGCATCCATGAGGCGCTGTGGGCCATCAGCAGCAGCAGAATTGTATTCCAGCACAATCTGTAACCTCATGGCCCGGCATATTCCTCACTCTACCATTACCAACAAGCCAGGGGATCAACCCTGGTTCAATGAGGAGTGTAGAAGAGCATGCCAGGAGCAGCACCAGGCGTACTGAAAAATGAGGTGCCAACCTGGTGAAGCTACAACTCAGGACTACATGCATGCTAAACAGCGGAAGCAACATGCTATAGACAGAGCTAAGCGATTCCACAACCAACGGATCAGATCAAAGCTCTGCAGTCCTGCCACATCCAGTCGTGAATGGTGGTGGACAATTAAACAACTAACGGGAGGAGGAGGCTCTGCAAACATCCCCATTCTCAATGATGGCGGAGTCCAGCACGTGAGTGCAAAAGACAAGGCTGAAGCGTTTGCAACCATCTTCAGCCAGAAGTGCCGAGTGGATAATCCATCTCAGCCTCCTCCCGATATCCCCACCATCACGGAAGCCAGTCTTCGGCCAATTCGATTCACTCCACGTGATATCAAGAAACGGCTGAGTGCACTGGATACAGCAAAGGCTATGGGTCCCGACAACATCCCAGCTGTAGTGCTGAAGACTTGTGCTCCAGAACTAGCTGCGCCTCTAGCCAAGCTGTTCCAGTACAGCTACAACACTGGCATCCACCCGACAATGTGGAAAATTGCCCAGGTATGTCCTGTCCACAAAAAGCAGGACAAATCCAATCCGGCCAATTACCGCCCCATCAGTCTACTCTCAATCATCAGCAAAGTGATGGAAGGTGTCATCGACAGTGCTATCAAGCGGCACTTACTCACCAATAACCTGCTCACCGATGCTCAGTTTGGGTTCCACCAGGACCACTCGGCTCCAGACCTCATTACAGCCTTGGTCCAAACATGGACAAAAGAGCTGAATTCCAGAGGTGAGGTGAGAGTGACTGCCCTTGACATCAAGGCAGCATTTGACCGAGTGTGGCACCAAGGAGCCCTAGTAAAATTGAAGTCAATGGGAATCAGGGGGAAAACTCTCCAGTGGCTGGAGTCATACCTGGCACAAAGGAAGATGGTAGTGGTTGTTGGAGGCCAGTCATCTCAGCCCTAGGGCATTGCTGCAGGAGTTCCTCAGGGCAGTGTCCTTGGCCCAACCATCTTCAGCTGCTTCATCAATGACCTTCCCTCCATCATAAGGTCAGAAATGGGGATGTTCGCTGATGACTGCACAGTGTTCAGTTCCATTCGTAACCCCTCAGATAATGAAGCAGTCCGAGCCTGCATGCAGCAAGACCTGGACAACATCCAGGCTTGGGCTGATAAGTGGCAAGTAACATTCGCGCCAGATAAGTGCCAGGCAATGACCATCTCCAACAAGAGAGAGTCTAACGACCTCCCCTTGACATTCAACGGCATTACCATCGCTGAATCCCCCACCATCAACATCCTGGGGGTCACCATTGACCAGAAACTTAACTGGACCAGCCATATAAATACTGTGGCTACGAGAGCAGGTCAGAGGCTGGGTATTCTGCGGCGAGTGACTCACCTCCTGACTCCCCAAAGCCTTTCCACCATCTACAAGGCACAAGTCAGGAGTGTGATAGAATACTCTCCACTTGCCTGGATGAGTGCAGCTCCAACAACACTCAAGAAGCTCGACACCATCCAAGATAAAGCAGCCCGCTTGATTGGCACCCCATTCACCACCCTAAACATTCACTCCCTTCACCACCGGCGCACTGTGGCTGCAGTGTGCACCATCCACAGGATGCACTGCAGCAACTCGCCAAGGCTTCTTCGACAGCACCTCCCAAACCCGCGACCTCTACCACCTAGAAGGACAAGGGCAGCAGGCGCATGGGAACAACACCACCTGCACGTTCCCCTCCAAGTCACACACCATCCCAACTTGGAAATATATCGCCGTTCCTTCATTGTCGCTGGGTCAAAATCCTGGAACTCCCTTCCTAACAGCATTGTGGGAGAACCGTCACCACACGGACTGCAGCGGTTCAAGAAGGCGGCTCACCACCACCTTCTCGAGGGCAATTAGGGATGGGCAATAAATGCCGGCCTTGCCAGCGACGCCCACATCCCGTGAACGGAAAAAAAAAAAATTAAGGCTCACTCTATGAATAAAGGCCAGAGTACCAGACTGCTACCCGTGGATAGGATGCCAATAACAGCAGCAACATCTTCAAGGAGAAAGACAGAAAAAAACAAATAAAAATACAACATGTTGGAATGGTGGGACATGGGCTTGATTACTCAGTGCTGTTAAGTTCTCCATCTAGCCACAGAACAAATTACCAATTTATCCTCTTACTTCAGTTCCTGTGTGACCTGGAGAGACTGGGAAATTTGGAAACAAATAAAGAGAATTTGCCTTAAAAAAGGACCTTCTTAAACAGCCAAAATAGAACACACTATCCAACCTAAATGCACTGTGAGATAATACTCCACGCAGCAAATGTATATAAAAAACCATTCACCTATACTATCACAAGCTCCATATAATGCAGGCCCACGAAAACAATCCTTCTCTAACCTTGGTGATCCATAAACTCTCCCCAGTTTTCATTTTAATCAGAGCCAGGTGTTAAAATCACATTATCGACAGCCATTTTTTACAAAACCAGTATTTGCACTTTGATTCACAATAAAGATGTCTATTTGCACAATAGCAGCAGATGGCAACAAATGCCTAAATAACCATTTGCCAAGCCTATCACCTAATTTGAGAATGTTTCATGATAATATTGCAAAGGATGATTCAAAATACGGGCTGCACTCTTTGGTTCTTTACATGGACATCCCAAAATAAACTCGATTTTTGAAGTGAAAGCAGCTGTTCCTCTTAATCCACATACTGCACAAAACCTTATGCTAAGCAACAAACATTTCCCTGGAAACCACACTGCCAAGAATGTGAAAACCAGAGATCTTAACAAACCAATTAAATTGTCCCCACAATTGCAGCCATGACAACAACTGCATTTTTCTCTATGGAAGCATACCTTATGATATCCTGATGTAGTGATGAACTGTATTATCTCCACTCATTGTAAATCTCCTTCTAGTTTTGTTAGAATTCTTACTCTTTTCTCATACAGTTTTGTAAATTATGTCACCATGACAAATTTTAATTCAGAGGGTCAGTTGACCCAAAATGAATAGTGTTGTGTGCAAGCAGCCTCCGAATCTTATAGCACACTCATCTAAATAGAATATTGCAAATATCAGTCAAATAACAAACATTTGCCCAACGCTGAAAAACATCCCAAGGTGCTTCACAGAAGCATAATGACAAAGATCAACACCAAGCCAAAGGTAATATTAGGAGGTGTGATTAAAAGCTTGGTTAAAGAAATGGGTTTTAAGGAGGAAATAAGGGTGTCGAGGCAGAGAGGTATAGGGAGGGAAATCCAGAGCGCGAGGCCCAGACAGCTTAAGGCACTGCTGCCAATGGTTTGCGAAGGAAGTGGGGGATGCCCAAGAGGCCAGAGTTGGAGGAACAGAAAGTTTTCAGAGGGCTGGAGAAGATTACATAGATAGGCATGGGTGAAGCCATGAAGCGATTTAAACATGAGGATGAGAATTTTAAATTTGAGGCATTGGGGCGAACATGAGTCAATGTAGGTCAGTGAGAACAGGAGTGATAGATGAGGGGGACTGAGTGTGGGATAGGATATGGGCAGCAGAGTTTTGGATGAGCTCAGGTTTATCATGAGTGGAAGCCAGCCAGGAGAGTATTAGAATAGTCGAGTCTGGAAGTGACAAAAGGCATTGATGAGGGTTTCGGCAGCAGATGGGCTGAGGCAGGGGTGGAGACAGACGATGTTACACAGCTGG
The DNA here is from genome assembly GCF_035084215.1 of Heptranchias perlo. Taxonomy (NCBI): domain Eukaryota; kingdom Metazoa; phylum Chordata; class Chondrichthyes; order Hexanchiformes; family Hexanchidae; genus Heptranchias; species Heptranchias perlo. The sequence goes on along the minus strand of NC_090345.1, from coordinate 22,598,745 downwards.
AAGTAGGCAGTCTTTGTGATGGAGAGGACATAGGACGCAAAGGTTGAAATAAAGCTGGTTCATCTGACACAGTGGCCATAGAGGGGGACGGCTTTGATGGTGAGGGTACTGAGTTTGTGGCATTTAACCACTGATAAAAGCAGTAATAGTATATCTTCTTTACAGTTTTTAAACAGAAAAGCATTTGGCAAACAGAAAATATCCATGCAACATTCTTGACATAATTAAGCCATGTACATGTATCTATCTAAATTATAGCAGTGCATATTTAAACAAATTAGAAAAAAATTTGGAAAAGTTTTTTCATGAGGTTATTCTTGCTTAATGCCTTTGAAGAACCACCTCCGAGTAATTATTTTATAGTATTACACAATCCCATTGAGAACAAAGACCTACAAAGGGCATGGTGAGGGGTAGGTTATGCATGCAGTGACTGGGGCCACAGCAAATAAATAATCATCACCTGGTTTGGGTTTGACTTTGACTTTTACATTCAGTATTTCCAAAGATGTGTACTGGCTACTTGCATTTATATTGCTAAACTGACTCCCAAAGGCAAAACTTTTGTGGGTCTATGATTCTGCCATCGTAATAAGATGTAGATGCTGGGAACTCCATATGAACATCTAACTACTATGATCTGAACTACAAAAGCACTAAATGTAAAAGCCCCTTTCATGACATGGTTTACTGCTTTCATCTATACTCTCAATGATCTCAATGACAAAGTACCAGATACATGTCATTGAGGTCAATTGAGGAATAATTTGCATTAGCCAGCTAGGGGTGAAATTCCTTTTTTTTAAAAATGGGGAGTGCTCCTTTGTTCTGTAATTAGCAACTGGCTAAGGAAATTAAGAAATGTATGAGTTTGATAAATAGTTGGAATAATCTTCTCGGTGGAGTAGTTTAGACTTAAAACAATATTAGCAGTGTTCAAACATAGCTGGATGCTATAATGGGATATATAGAATGCTGGAAGAAAGCATTTCCAAAAGTATATTCTAATTTCTCCTTTTGTTCTTCTAGTGATAATCTTGAGCCTATTCCACCTTGTTACAACCAGTGGAAACAATCTTTAACTCAAAACCATTCATAATTTTGAAAACCTCTCAATCATCTCTATGCCAGTGAAAAAAGCTCCAATTTTTCCAAGTCCCTTTCTCCTAAATATAATCTCTTATTCCCTTCGATGCCCAGAACTGCGTGCGTGCATTACTCCATCCGTGAGCCAAAGTCTTATACAATGCCACTATCTATAAAACCCAGAATCCTATTAGTCTTTTTTATGCCTTTTTCTATCTGCACTTCCACCCTTAAAGATATCTGCACCCCTCGATCTCCATGTTCCTCCCCTTTATTAAGAATCTTACCTTTTAAGGGTATATTTCCTTTTACTGCTTTTTTTTCTCCCCAAAAAGGTGGTACTTCATATTTTTCTACATTGGTTAGCAGAATGGGCAGATGCAGTTCAATCTATATCCTCCAACAAGCTTCCTCACAGTTTGATACAGCACCCAATTTGGCACCATCAGCAAACTATGATATCAGTCCTCTTGTGCACATGTCCAAATCATTTACACAAATAGAAAACATGGTTTTATAAATGGTACTACTACCTGGTTTAAATTTAAAGTATGGGTTTACCTTATCAATACCTTTTAATATTTTATATACTTCAATGAAGTCATCCCTTAATCACCTTCTTGCCAGACTGTAGCTTGAATTTCTCTGTACTTTCCTCAGCTCATCTCCTTCACACTTGGGATCAGTTTTTTGCTCTTCTCTGTACGTTCTCCAATGCATATTTTTTATGATGTGGTGACCAGAACCGAACATGGTACACTAAGTGAGGTCTGTAAAGCCTTAGCACACCTTGGGAAATCTATTTGCTACTATTTTGGCCATACATCCCAGTATTATATATATTTTTTAATTTGTCATATTTTCTACACATTAAAAGAGAAAGTTTAATATTACTCTCAGATCCTTTTTATTACTCCTTCCACTGATTCAATCCCATTCAATGTGGTGTCAGTTTTGGCTCATTGGTAGCCCTCTCACATCTGAGTGAGTACAGCCAATTTTAATTCAGCCCACCCAGTCGAAACGGGGCAGTAGCAGAGTTGAAATCACTTTGCACCACTTACCGCTCGTTCCTGCTTCGCTGCCATATTTACAGAGGTCTTCTGCCGGGCAGGAGCCTCATTACTGTATGTAAATTGGAGTCGTATGATGCACATGGGGCCCCGATACAATTTTGAGGGACAACTGGGCGGGGTGTGCATTGTGCATACTCCACCCAGTTCAATAGGATGGTGAAGAGGAAGAGGCCCCAAATATTTAAATTATTATTTTTTGTGGGGCTGGGAGGAGCACGTGTACTCCTCTGGACTCCACATGAATAATAATATGAGCCACTGCCACCTTGGGCTCCCCTCATCTCCGATTGATCCCCACTACCGGATCTATCTTCCTGCCAGCTAGGTTGGTCTCCAGGCCACCCGATATTGTGCCAGGCGGAGCTGGCAAGCTGCAGCGGGATGCCCATTCAAACCCAAAAGGATCGGGTGGGTGTTCCACCTGCTGCTCGCTTATTCCATGCCTGAAGTTAAAATCTACCCCAGAAGATCATGGGTTCAAGCCCCACTTCAGAGAATTGAGCACATGATCTAGGCTGACACTTCAATGCAACACTAAGGGAGTGGTGCACTGTCAGAGATGCTGTCTTTCGGATGAGATGTTATACTGAGGCCCCGTCTGCCCTCTAAGGCTAAGGTAAAGATCCCATGGCACTATTCAAAAGAGATGGGGAGTTCTCAATGAGTTCTGGGCCATATTTATTCCTCAACCGACAAAATCTAAAACAGATTATCTGGTCTTTATCCCGCTGTTTGCGGGACCTTGCTATGCACAGACTGGTTGCCGTATTTCCCGACATTACAACAGTGACTGCAATTCAAAAATACTTAATTGAAGAACTATGAGATGTCCTGGGGTTGTGGTTGATGCTATACTCGTGATTCACATTACAGATTTTGAATGAAGTGTATTTATGAATGGTAAGTTTTATATGCCATAAGTCTGCTCAATTCCCCCACTGATCTAAAAATCCTTTTGCAAATCTTTTGCTGCAATTACGGTCTCTACGGTTCTCTCTATTTTGGTGTGACCATCACATTTGACAAACCTATGTCAAATTTTGACATCCAAGTTATTAATATAGATTGAAAACAGAGATCCCAAGCACTGGCCACTCTAGACGTTTATTCAACCATTCCCTTTCAGTCTTCCATTACATTTCTCGCAAGTACTCTCTAATTTCTATGTTTTTTTAATCCAATTTCTTGTCCAGATCCATATTCTAAACTATATTGCTATGACTTTTGGATTAATTAAATTTCATTGTCAGTGGCCTGGAGCAATTAACCCGTGATTATCACCATGAACGGTATATAGTATGGGGAGAGAAACCCAAAGACATACCCTGATTTGAGCACTGGAATTAGTCACACTGGAGAGAGGTTGGGGTTAAGGAATATTATCCCAACTTCAAAATCAATGTAGCATTTCCATGGCTCTCTGGATAAGAACGCTAAGTTATGGGATCTTTTAGTTTGAAGTCATGCCAGGTTTGTGTTCCAAACATGGATGTAAAATGGCAGGCTAACCTAGATTGGCCTTTCTCATTTCTACCTTCATTTTTCAAACAATTTACTTTATTATTTTTTGTTCTGGTTTTAAAAGAATTTAAAAATCCTTCATTTAGGAAATGGGTTTCTGACTAGGTAGGACTCACCCTTGTTGCACAGGATTTCACTGAAGCATTTGGGATACATGTACAGGCTTCTTCCTGTGCCTTTCAGGTATAAAGGCATACCACACATGCCTTCTGGAAACAATTCATTACTTATGACTATTTCTCTTCTAATATAAATCCAAACATTTATTCACTACTGCAATCTGTGATCGAATCCTCAAATCAAGCAATGAAATATTCAAATGGTCCCCATAGTTCTCATTAGCTCACCACACTAGAAAGTACAGAGGTTGTGTGTGCTTGGTTGAATTGAGCAGAGAACATCGGTCCCTATCCACATGCATGCAGTCATTACATCATAGGTCACAAGAGTCAGGGTGTTTTGAAGTGATTTACTGTAGCTGTATGCAGTACAAAGGGAACCTGAATAATTTAGTAAAAATTGCATTTATCCTGCTGGAGTATGCTGTGTATTTAAAAGCTATATATTCCTGTTTAGAACTAATCATTAATAATATTTCTAAATGTTATTTTAAACTGGTTTTGCATGCCTTAGAAAGAGCACATCTGCCAATAAAACAAGATGGTCAAAGGGAAAGGATCGATATGCAAGGCCTAGTTCTGGAGGGTGGCCATCAGTTGCTATATTATCTCATTTAATAAATATAGCACGAGTACCCAGTATAAAAGAATAGAGAAGAAAAATAGTACTGATGTGGTTTACTGTCAGTAATTGCAAGAGTGTTAATGGACTGGAATCAGCACATTGTGCTTCAGACAGCTCTGATAGATAGTGTATTCTTGCATTAGTTACACCCAGCCTCAAGGGGCAGTTCTGTCAGCTAGTCTCTTCACTTACTGCTACAATAAAGAAAGCATATGGCTTCAAAACGGCACAACACCACACAAACAGTCTTTGATATCGTCATACTCACCAAGATTGGAAGTCAATCATCACCTGCTCAACATAAAGCCCAGAAGAAGACAATGACGTTTCCATATTTATTTCAGATTTCAAGTCACCCATTGAACTAGCAGCTGCTTCTAGCTGTGCTTCTGCTGCAAGTGCAGCAGCACCAGGGTCTCAAACAGGCAGCTTGTGGATTTTATGTTAGCTTTGCATAAGTTGAAACTTGCTACATGTGAATGTACTGAGAAAAGAAAACCTTAAAGATGTTTTTCAAAGCCTTTTGAGAGGATCTATATAGCTATTTATACAACAAGATTACTGTTATATTCCTACTATATCGTGTGCAGTACAAAAAAACCTGTGCATTTAGCCAGGACCACAATTACTAAAGAAAGGCAGGGTCATGATTCTAAATAATCCTATTCAAAAAGCACCATTGAAGGGGAGAGTCCCCATCTCAGCTTTTAAAGCCAATAAGAGAATTCCAACTGCATCAATATGCAGCTCCACAAAAGAAAAGGACACATCTCTCAGAAGTACTGCTATAGTAAATATGCATTTTAAAACCAAAGCATCACTAAATCACACTCAGATCATTGAGCATTTCTTACACACATATAACAAATATTGTTCATAGGTTACAGCAATCTTATTTTTTGTTTTAATACCAGTTCAGATATTACAATAATGCCATTGAGAATATTAAATATTGTCCTTGAGGGATAGCATAATGTCCTTTCGGGATAGCACAGGCTTGACTAAAAGCCAGGGCCAATAGGTGGCTGCCAGTACTAACTACACTGTGATGGCTGATGATACTGCTGGCCTAGTGAATGAGGTGGGGAATTATGGTTTAAAAACAAAAAAAAATGATGCAGGACTCACATAGCCTCTGAAGGTTCCCGATTCAGGCTGCTTGCCTGCCTCTGCTGCACAGACTGGGAGCCTCCCATCCTTGGCTTGCCCCTGTACAGAAGCTCCAAGCAGGGCCAGCCTCCTTGTTAGCTCCACCAGCGAAAAGCCCTGAGAGGTCTGACTGTAGGGCTGCGATGCTGCACTGCAGATGGGAACAGCTGCTTGCATCAGTGACAGCAGTACTGTAGCGGCCGGTTCTGATCTCTGAACTGCTGCCAGCTCCTGGATGCATCAATATTACTAGAGACTTTCCTGGCTATCGTGGGGGTACACAACAATGACATGCACAAAAGCTAGCACAACTAGTACCACAACAAGCCCACATATAAACAACAATTGATAAGATGGCAAAACAGAGGATAAGGTGACTCCTCCCTATAAGCACGCATAATACTGCCAGCTCCCTGAAGAGCTGCAAAAGCAGGGCAGGTACATTGTTCATTGTCTACCTATTTGTACATTAAATTGATTAAATTCAGTGCCAATGTAACATTTTTTTTCCAGAGTTATAATTTATATGTTAAATATATATTCTCACAAGCATAGCAGAGTGGAGATATTTTTTCCACAACCATACATCCCTTTTCAAAATGGAATATTCCAACAAGGGAAGTAGACAGCACTTCAACACGAGCCAACGCGCACACAGAGAACTGGAGGTATTCAATCTGTTGTATTTAACTCATTGACTGCTGTTGCCAAGGAAACACAATTAACAAGTCCTGCATGAAGAACCCCACATCATTGTTGAGTTTTAAAGGGCCAATGTTTTCAAATGGCAAAAAAAAAAAATTCCCATTGGGAAGGGAAAGCACCTGCTCGGCAATTCCACCACAACGACCTCACACACAAGTAATACAATGAAGTATTTCAAGACAATTTAGATTATCGCTGTGGAGAAGAAATTGCTTTTTAAATACGCAGCAAGTAACCCAAAATAGTACAAACCCCGCTTTACTTTTTTAAAAAACTAAAACCAGATGATATTATGACAGATAAAGCACCTCATGGGTAATGACACAATGGTAGATTTTTCCGATTGGTATTCGGTTTAATGCCTGTGTAAAAACAACACATATGGTGACTCATGATGGGCTCGTGTCTGATTGGTAAGAGCAGTCTTATCTTTCCCAAATGGCCATTCTTCAATGTAAATCCTTCGCTTACCTGGAGTGCTGTGGCCTGTTGTATCATCCTTACCACTGCCCTGGTTGAGATCAGTTAACTCAGGACCGACCGGGGATTTAACCTGGACCATTCTGGTTCGTATGGCTTAAAGGCAGTATGATAAAAATTCTGATTGGTGAACTTCACGTTCAAATGCTTAATGTACTGCATCCATATGTGTTGTTTTTACACAGGCATTAAACTATCATTACCCATAAGCCATCAGAAGAGCTTTATCAATGAGGCGATAGTACTGATTTCGATATTGAAACAAGGCTAACGATATTGAAAATAACAAGAGCAAATGCAGGTTTTCTTGTGGGGAATGCATTGTGAGCTCAGGTCACCTGTAAAAGATGGGCGCTCAGGATCGGGCACATTTGGGCTGAGAAGTCACTGACTAAAGGGGTAGCACTTTATTTTAACCACATTGGAAAGTGCTCTTGAACTCAGAGTTTTTGACATTTTGTTTATTTTTGCCTCATATATTCGACAGAAACATTCAACATTGCTGCAATCAAAATTCTGGATACGGGAGTTTGGGTGGAGATTCCTTTCATTTTGTGCTATTTGGAAGAAGAGGTGGATAAAAAAGTGGGGGGGACGGGGTGCGGGTGTGAGACAGATTCGACTGCACCAGAGGGAGAGGCAGACTGCCTACATTCGTCTTTGGCCACCTAGCTGTGTTTATAGCTCCAAGCACACCTACCTAGGAACATCTGGGGAAAACTGCCTTTGCAGGCTGTGTCCCCAGGAAAGCGGTGATGGATTTGTCATCTGCTTCGAAGTGACCTGCAGACAATTTTCACCGTAGGGATAGCACTACTCATGGCAGCCAAAGTCATTACAGCCTTTAACTTAAGTGCCTCATGCTCATTGTAAAAGGTACTACAGAGGATATCAGCAACATCAGACAATTCATAGTGCACTGATGCATCAAGCAAGTCATTGCTTTGTTTGTTCACTGTGGCAAACAACTTCATAATCTTCCCCCATAAAAACTCATCAGCAAGAGAAGACCCTACAATTTTTTTCACATTAAAAGTCAGGGTGGTATTGAAAGAACCTTTGTGGCTATCCTGACTCCTGCACACAACCCCTTGGTCTTATGAACCCAACAAAGGGTCCTGTGAATGTCCAGGTAGTCAGTGACCAGCAACTCAGAATCATGTAGGCCAGTGCTTGCTTCCCAGGCAGCCTTTATCTACACACAATCCATTGTGGCTTGGAAATTTGAAGGCGGCATAAATCAAGCATCGATTCTCAGAGTCCAAGGCTATCCTCTTCAGTCCTAACTCTTGATCCATCATGAACAGCAGCAGGACTCACCTGCGAGTGACTCACCTTCTGACTCCCCAAAGCCTTTCCACCATCTACAAGGCACAAGTCAGGAGTGTGATGGAATACTCTCCACTTGCCTGGATGAGTGCAGCTCCAACAACACTCAAGAAGCTCGACACCATCCAAGATAAAGCAGCCCGCTTGATTGGCACCCCATCCACCACCCTAAACATTCACTCCCTTCACCACTGGCGCAACGTGGCTGCAGTGTGTACCATCTACAGGATGCACCGCAGCAACTCGCCAAGGCTTCTTCAACAGCACCTCCCAAACCCGCGACCTCTACCACCTAGAAGGACAAGGACAGCAGGCATATGGGAACAATACCACCTGGACGTTCCCCTCCAAGTCACACACCATCCCGACTTGGAAATATATGGTGGTTCCTTCATCGTCGCAGGGACAAAATCCTGGAACTCCCTTCCTAACAGCACTGTGGGAGAACCTTCACCACACGGATTGCAGCGGTTCAAAAAGGCGGCTCACCACCACTTTCTCAAGGGCAATTAGGGATGGGCAATAAATGCTGGCCTTGCCAGCGACGCCTACATCCCAAGAATGAATTAAAAAAAAGGACGAAGGTTATGTTTTCAGGCCCTAAAATGTTGAACTTGGCCTTACTAAAAGGTCTCTCCTCCCATTCAGGTTTGCTCACTCCTGTTATGCACCATTTCATTCTGCAAACATAGTACTGAAATGCTGCAAGTTTGAAGAGCACATGAAGAGTGACATCCAAATGTCTAACCTGCATCCCAGTTTGTGTGTGAGTGGTCACACAACATGCAGGTAGGTTATGTTGTAAGGGTACTCATCTATCCAAAAGGTAAGGTAAAGAAACTTCCAATTTAATGTGTGCCCTGCTGAAGTATGGACAGGCATGTGTAGCTTGGAAAGACCTTCGCATGCAGCCTCAGTCATGGTTTAACAGGGTTAGAGGAAATTATGTGGAACACAGATTTTGTCCATGAACTTGGGATAGTGAAATACTGGATAGCCTTACCTTGGTAGACTTCCCAGGCTGTTAAATTGGTTTGTCATGTGTTCTTCGGCTGTCGGACACAACATTTTGTGTGTGTCGGTTACCTCAAACTGAGTGGATGGAGTACCTGTGGGGAAGAGTGCCCTGGTATCCCAAACGAGGCAAATCGCCTTTGCTGCACTTCTTGCATAAGCACCTCCACAGCAGCACCAGAAAATGGAAGTGCTCTATAACCTCGGTCAGGCCTATCCAGGTGTGTGGCCAGAAGAATTGAGGAAGCCCAGTAAAGTGACACCTAAGCTCCTGATCAGAGCTGCAAGTGCATTCTGCATAATAAATGAGGGCAACCTTGTGAAATCTGGTGAGTTCAGCGCAGCGTCAGCAAGTGCAAAATTTGCTGTGGTCCAGTCCCAGCACAGGATTTGAGTTCTTGTTCAATTAGCTCATAACTACATGGTTTTACAATTCATTTTTCCCGACAGTGTGATGTAATCCTCGTTTCTATGTAGAGCTGCAGATACAATTAGCAACAAAGTGTCAAAACCTACAACTGGCATAGCCCAGTTAGAGATATAAATATTGGTTTCCATGGGCATCAGACATACTTCAGTGTGAAAAAAAACTGCTGTTACATAACCGCTTAACCATAGCGAGGTGATACTCAGCTCCACATCAAAATAATGGCAAGAGCATAAACATTAAGTTACATTTGTCATCTCACCCATTCACTGATTAACCAGATCAAATTCAGCAGCTGCCATTAGAATAGCTAGATTTGAAAGCAATTCCAAGTCAAAGAAAGCTGCTCCTTAAAACTGAAGTGTTTCAATTGTCAATTTTTGGTAACGTTTATGGAGATTGATCAAGATGAATTAAAAAAAGACTTCACATCATTCTTCGAAACAAATTTATGGAAATAAAATCATTCTTTGAAACAAATTTATGGAAATAAAATCTTTTGTTGCTGATCTTTTATAAGCACTGTGTGTATTCATGAAAGCATGTGATCAGCCCTGCACATTTGATGGAATAGGCTTCTTGGTGATGTCGGATTTCCCAAAAACCAGTAAGGTGATCATTAATGGTAACATTTATTTTCTCTTAATATTTTCACTGGAGATTCTGCTTCTCTCACTGGAAAATGTATTTATTGATCATGTTTTTTTCACAAATACGTCTCTAGTTGTATGACATGCAAAGAGAGAAAAAAAATCAGTGGAGCTAAAGGCCCAATTCATTAGATCTATTCAGATACATGCAGCATTTCTGATATCGGGGTGAATTAAAACCATTAAAACTCCTTTAAAACCATTTAGAATTTTTTTTATAAACATGAGTTGGTCCATTAATATGAACCAAAGCATTTGGGAAAAAAGAACACATTAATAAGTGTAGTGCAATTTGTAGACTGCTGAAATATATTCCAAAACAGAATAAAGAGGTGGTGAATGAAGATCATTGTACACACAGGCTGCTTGACTGCTGCCTCACCTCAGGGGTCTGGGCTTGCCCAGATTATACAAAGGATGTCTCTCCTTAATGGATTTTTAACCCTTTAATGATTTCAACTATGTTTCTGGGCTGCTGTTGTTTCACTCTATTCATATAAAAACTGTCCTGACCTGTGGTTTTACACATATTTCATTAGCAAGCTGATTTACACGTTTATAGCGAATCGTACTTACCTCTGTTACAGCCAAAGTCTGAATAATAAAAGCTACGAATGTGTGTGTATTGTGTGTATATATATGAGAGAGAGAGAGAGAAAGAAAGAAAGAAAAAAGGCGGATGGTCAGGTAGATTCTCAGGCTAGATTAAGGATTAGAGCAGACTTTTCAATTCTGCCCTGGTGGTGCCGTGTGTTGGTACTAAAGCAAAGAGTATGTTATTCTCATCGCTCTCTGATTTTCACCTTGCCCAGATGGTCATTTTTCAAGAGCAAACTTGAACAATGATTATTGGCAAGCTACTTGATTGCAGGAGTCATTATAGCCAAGTCTGATGCTGTCCTTGCACACACACTTTTACTGGATCACTAAACAACGATCAGGAACAGGAACCTTAGTTTTTCCCCAACCTTTGCCTAGGGACACCGAGGCAGGCCAGTTTTACTGCAAGTTAATAAGGGTAGCTAACTCATCACAAACTAGACACTGAACGTGGGATTTTCCTGCTCAGTATGGCTCAATACCATTCTGAGCGGTGCATTTATTCACTGAGTCGCGAGACTAGGCCTGAGATTTCTAATTTGAAGAAAAATCCTTTCCCTGTTAATGTCTGCAGAGCTACACAGAGTTAGATCTCAGGCCAAGTGCTAATGTATCAAGAGAAGTGAAGTACATCGAAAAACATCATGCTCCACCTTTTAATGTTATATGCAAAATAGAAAATAGAATGTTCCAAAATGTTTTATACTGCAATAATGGATCTGAAAGGGGACCTAATGGAAGGAAAGCCTGGGGCAATGCTTCTAATTCAAGGTATTACTCAATTTTGTACTAAATTATTTCAGTTTTTTAAAAAAAAATCAATTTCCTCATCTCTGAAAATTGCTCTTTCCTTTTTACAGTTCAATTTAAAAACAAATAAAAAGCACTTCTTTTCCACACTAACTTTTAATCTTGCTGCCCATGTATAGTTGGGTCTTGACAGTTCTTGCACTTCCCTTGAATAACTCTAATCAGGATTGCACCTCTCCCAAGACACCGCAACGGGCCTAACCAATCATAAACAACATTCTCTGTAACTGTGACCATAGTGCATTATCCCTCCTTGCCCTCTCTGTAGCCTTTGACATGGTTGACCACGCCATCCTCCTCCAACATCTCTCCTCCGTTGTCCAGCTCAATGGGACTGCTCTCTCTTCATTTGCACTCTTATCTATCTAATCGAGTCAGAGCATCTCCAGCAATGGCTTACTTTCATCCCCTGTACGGTTACCTCCGTAGACATTCAAAGATCTATCCTTGGTCCCCTCCTCTTCCTCATCAGCATGCTGCCCCTCGACAACATCATCTGCAGATATGACATCAGTTTCCACATGTATGCTGCAACATCTTTCTCTACCTCTCCATCGCCTCTGTTGTCAGACTGCTTGTCCGACATCCATCCTGAGACGAGCTGGATTTTCCTCCATCTAAACACTGTGAAGACCAAAGCCATCATCTTCAGCTCTCACAACAAACCTGGAACCTTTGCAGGGCAATGGGAAACAGCAGGGGAGTGGGACTAATTGAACAGCTCTTTCAAAGAACCGGCACAGGCACAATGGGCTGAATGGCTTCCTTCTATCTTTGTACTCTAGGTTGTTTGCTTTAGTTTGACTGCTCAAGAATTTCACTGTGCAATTCAAAACCTGAGGGTATGTCCCTCACATAGGAATAACTCTACCCATAACTCGAGAATCCTACTCCTTTGTTTAATAGCATATAGTTTTCAGATACCAAGCTTCTACAGTGACATCCTTTTTTTGATTAGCTGAGTGTCTGACATGCATAAATTACCATGTCTAATGATACTACAGTCAATTTCACTTTGCACCAGTGCTACAGTTACAGTGAAAATGTAGCTCGAGTCCATATTCAGGCCTGATATTGCACCCGAGTGAAGTGGAGCAAGACTGCCTGAAAGCAGTATCACTTTGTTTCGCATTGGAATCAGTTTGGCTTTCACACCAAATTTACCACACACCAGTTTAACAGCCAAAATCACTTTGCACCAACGATAAGCTTGCAATGCACATGCATCTGCATCACAAGAGTCTCCAAATTATGCTAGAGAAATCCAAAGATATTTTATGTTTGCCGACATGGAATACGCAGTCTCAGTATGGGAAACAACCTACTTACCCAAGTCCAGAAAGCGCAGCCACAGATTGGCAGAGCCAATGCTTAGTGACTCCGAAATGTGCACAAGTGTACTTTGGAGTTTAACCAGCTAAAATAGCGTAGCCTACCAATACAGAGAACTGGCAAACTTCCAGATGCTTGTCCAACATGGACCACCATATACATTAGGATGTTGACTTACAGGTTACCTAGAGCCAAGTGGGGAGAAACCCAGTCCCCTGTGGCAGGTCTACCTCTGTAGGTTCCATTATTCAGCTAAACTAGCTGGCCAGTTGTCAACAGTGCCCTGAGGTGCTGCTGATCTGGTTGGCTCAGGTATCGGATTACAGAGTTTTCCACAAAGGGTTGAATTGATTCCAAACCTCCGTCACCAAGCACGTTATCTTGGAGAAACCTCAAATGTAAAGAGATACTGCATACTTACCCCTGCATTTTTACTGCTGGGTGATTGGCACAGATTCCCTGTGGTGCTTTGAAAGGATCCAATACCAAAATAATTCAGGGCAGTGATCACTTTCTCAGCGACAGACAGCCGTTCTGGCAGTGGAGAAAGGCTGAAGATCTTCGCGAAGAGTCGCACAGCTGTGCAATGGTAGCTTTGGACAATCGCACTGTTCGAACACAGAGCTCCTCCAAGAACTCCTTGAAGAACTTGTGCTGGGCTATTTGGTGGGCCAGTGTCTTCTGCCATGCTGCTTTATTCTCCTCGCCTCCATGGGCTGCTGTTCCTCCTCCGCCATAAGGATGGCATACAGAGGTGCGCCCATGGGGAATACCATATCTTTTCCTGAGAAAGTTGGCGGTGGGAGGTCCGAACTAAATGTAGGAGTGGGTTGAGGCTGTGGCAAATTGGGGAGGGGGTCAAGTGCAAGTCTCAGTGAGCAAAACTGTGGCAAAGAACAGGTTGGAAAAATGTTTGTGAAGCCAGAAATCGGAAAGCAAAGTTTGGAGACTCTTCAAAGATCTCAAACTCCTCACTTCCACCTGAATCATATGATTGGGGGAGCAGCTGTGGCAGTTTTATAATGGGTCTAACCTTCACCAGAGTGCAGTAGTGACATACAAGCAGAAAATCCCTGACCACAGTTCCAACAGGTGAGTGGCACTCCTATACAAAAGACACCTGTGGGGCTTAGGCAGGCGGCTCGTCAAAGATGCCAAAAAGAACGAGGAAAATTGCATGTCGTGCATTAACTAAGTGGTTAAACGCAAATTTATTTGATTTTGTTTTTAAATCACAGTAAAGGCGTAAACGCTAAAGATAGTGAGGAAATTCAAGTCCATTGTCTTTGATTCCTTTAACACAAAGAGCTGAAACAACCAGAACCCAAGAGATTTCGCTGTACTTACATCGAGGGAAGTTCTTGTGATGACAGAAATTATCCACTAGAGTGCACTTCCAACACAAGAACGAACAAGTGTTTCCTCAGTTCACTATCATTCAAAACACACCTCTCCGTCATACCCAGCACTAAAGTAGGCCAATTGGAAACCAGTTCTCATCCTCAATTAATACTACCCCAATTCTAAAATACCGAAAACAAATACAGTCTCAGGATAACAAGTTTATTGATAAGATTTTTACACCACATACCTCACAAGTTCTTGCAGATCTGTCGTATCCACCTGTGGTTTGTTGATGCCTTCAGGTGAAAGGGGACGTGGTGCAGATTGAAGAGGAGGAGCTATTGGCTCTTCACAATCACAAGATACAGAAACACTGGAAAATACAAGACATGACAAGACATCTCAAACCATGTTCTCTTAGTTTCATAAAAAAAGTAAACTGACAAAACAGATTTTATTGCAAATAGTTGCTTAACTACATACATAAAACAGTAATTTACGTATTGACAGCCAAATAGCCTCAATAAAAAAGAATGACCTAACCTTCAGAGTCTTTACTCACATTTTCACAACTCAAAATATTTCCATAGTGCAAAAGCTAAGAAATATGTTGCTTTCCTCCATTTTCTCGCTACCTTAGTAACCCCAATGCAGGCTGGGATAGCCCCACCTATCTGTCTGCACTTAAAGCTGTTTGACTCTAAACTCATTTTATCCTAAGCTAAACAAATTCTTTGAATTTCAGAAGGCTAGTGAAAAGAAAGGAACTGAAACTTTAAAAAGTCTTTAAAATTAGTATAGGTTCCTTTCTTAAGTATAGTCAGAAAGTAACTTTCTATTGAATGTTGTTCTTCAAAAAGGTCCAAAAACATATAAACGTTTTCAGAGATTACCTGAGAGGCGTTTACCTGAAGACTATTTGTAAACAACGTGTGGCTGAAAATGCATGGGATGCGATACCAAGTTTGTGTTGGGATCACACCCACTGATGCCCTCCAACGATGACCCCACCAGAGTTTGTGGGGTCAGTAGGAGGGCATTTAATTAGCACGGGGCCAGTGATCAAAAGCGTCACTCTGCGAGATGGATTCCGATTTCCAATGGAAACTGACATTGGTTAATTGCGGCCTAATAAGTCACAAGGATAGAAGGAAAATAGAAGTAACAAATTGATACAACAGGAGGTTCGTAGCTAAGGTTAAATTAAACATACATTGTTAGAGTACTGGAGGAAACTTTTCAGTTTTGATCTTCTTATTGCCTAGGATACCTTGTAGATGAATGTAGGACAAAAATATTCAACCAAAATTTCTGCTCAAACTCTGTACACCAAATAATCCACAAGACACCTCCTCAATGAGTTCATGCATCTCAGTATTATAGCCCGCTGTAACACAGCTACCAATTAATAGTGCCAGAGCTAAATCTTGACTTCTATTAAATATGGTCATTTTTTATCCTCATAAAAATATATACAAACATGGGGATAGATTTTGAACTTGATCACACCCATAAATAATCAGGCTGTGATGGGCATGCAGACCTCTCTATCTGATTATCCTCTCTTTGCTCAGGTGATGTGTAACACCCAGGCAGTAAAGACCATGATTTATCCCATGATCTCATTTAAAAAAAAACTTTTCTTCCACATACCTCACAAGCTGGTTTTGCAAGCTTGTTATATCAACGATTGGCTTGTCTATAGCATCAGATTGCAGAGGTGGAAGTGAAGGAGGTGCAGGAAGAAGAGGGGGAACTACCGGCTCGTCACAGTCAGAAACACTGGAGAATAACAATCAACAACACTTCTCAGAACATATTCTTTAACAACAAAACAATGGTGTTGTAGATTCAACTTATCGAAATGCTTCCACTTATATCAAAGACAAATAGCTAATTTGCTAAAATATCAGCACTGGAAATTTGAATCACAAATGTTTGCACTGATATCTCTCACTATTTGAAAGTGGCACAATTTAAACTCAAACTTTGTTGTTATTGCCTTTGTATAATTAGAACAGGAAGAATATGTTGCTTCCGTGCATACTGACTGACCCGTGAATGCTGCGGTCAATACTGTTAGGTGCTTGGGACCGCTGGAGTCTGCCTCCCAAAAGGTCAGTTCTTATTCTTTTACTTACCTCATTGTGGAGCCGGGAGGAGCACTCCATTAAATTCGCGGACCACTGCCGACCACCACTCGCACCTCTCTCACATTGACTCCCTTCTTTCACCTCCAGGACTCTATTTACCAGCTCAGCCAGCGGCCCAGCCGGACAATCTTCGTTCTTCCCAGAACCAGCAAGCTACCTCTGGGGTGGTGACTACCACCCGCAGCTTGAACAAATGATGCTGACGGACTAATTTCACGTGGTACTTCCACTGACATCATTGGGCGTCCTGATTCAGGAGCGATTCAATTTCTAGACCTTTGGCAAGGTGCAATTACCTATTATACTTAATTACCTCTAAGAGAGTCAGGTTACAGCTTGCACTGAGTGCAGTAATAAACATGCTCAGTGGGTAGTTTACACCTTGTTACAGTGCAACTACTTTGTATATTTAATCCCTATAAATGGAAAGGGATTTATTGAAGCTGTGAAGCTTGGCTTGAAATATGAAAATGAATTTGCAAGTGCAGTGGAATCTCGTTACATTTAATAGTTTGGGCAAATAAAAATATTGAAAATAACTAAATTCATAAAAGCAAGTTAAACCTTGACATATGTGTATCCAGTAACCTAGGCCAAGGTTCATTAATAACCCTGTACATAGCAGCATCATACAATGGAAAATTCTGTGACATATATGTAACATATGTATGTTATTTTAATGAGTGGCATTGATGCAAATTATAAGGGGGGAAATAAAGAACTTCAGGGAGAACTATTGAAGGGACAATCCCAGAGGGTTAAGTTCTTGTCCAGCTCAAAGCAGGTCTGATCTATGCCTCAGTATTTTAAAAACGTTGCCTTTAACCAATAATGGATGTTGTAGTACTCTTTGGCAGGCTGCAGGGAAACACATCTTGTGCTTTGCTCTTGCACTCAGTATAGTCCCAAGCTATGCAGACCAGTGGCCTAGATGAGCACAGCCTACTCCATGCCAGGGTTCACCCTTTTAGATTTGTGAATTGGAGAAACAGCTCAAGAAGCATTAGCAATAAAGCCAGACCTATGCCAGGAACACAAGAGTTGCTGCAGCTGCAGTTCTTCGTTTCAATCCAACACATCTCCACAAAATGTCCACTAAAATTTCGCACACCTCTTCTTCTGACTCCTAAACAGATAATATCATTTCCTGGAAATCTGTCTTGTATACAGAAGTTTAAGGGAGAAGTTAACAACCACAGGCTGCACTGTGATTGCAGGAGCATCCATTGGCCGATGACAAATGTCTTCCTTTTTGGTATCAAGTCTTCCTGTGCTCCCAGAAACCACAAGGATCAATTTTGTGAGCCATGTCTTTTTATACCATCGTATAATAACATACGGGAAAAAATCTGTGCAAGTTTATATCAAACCTGGCAACCCTGAGATGTAGTCATAGTGATTTTTTCTCCGCTTCTCCTGCTTCCTAGTATACAGCAGTCCACATCATAACATTATAATTCTCTCTTCTTTTTGGGGTCCTTTCTCTGAATCACACCATTGTAAGCCTAAAATGTTGCCAATAGTGATTGCAGTATCCAAAATAGGTTCAGACTGGAAATTTGCCTAATCATTTCAATAATGTCATTCGTGAAGAGGTCAAACAGTATTATTTTCAAATAGAAACTTCTGTATGAATGTTGCACTGTTTAACCTCTTCAGAAATACCACATGGAAAAGACTACAGTAAAATCACTGTCCAGCACAATGCAAGTGGATGGTTTGTCTGTATGATGAATGTTGGAGGGCTCAGGCACAGCTCATTCAATTATAAATCTCTCCTTTCAAAGTACAGTGTTGATATTTTTCTTTATGGATTTGTAGATGGCTTGTTTTGAATCATGGTTCCACTGACAGTTGCATAAACTGGCTCAAAGTGTTTCAAACAACTCATCAGATTCACAGTTCGTCACTTCTTCCAAATACAGAATCACAAATGTCTTTTAATTTTCCTTCAGCCAGAGGCTCACTGGTTCCAAATTTATTTTCTGTTCTTCTCCACCAAGTGTATGGAGTAGCAGCACAGATCCTCTACATTGTACTGTATGGTACTGAAACCTTCACTGACTTAAACAAACTGGGTATCATTTCGAACACATTTTTGCAACTAACTATAATGATAATTTACTGCTAAAAAAATTGAACCGAACGGATTTGGTTATCTTTGATATAACAACGGTTTCCTCCAAAGAAACTTTATTTATCCCAAGTGATTGAACCATGCCCTCTGTAAACACTTTTTTCACCAGTTAGAATAGGTTGAAGAGCAGTGCATTGTACTTAAACTATTCCCAGTGTTAGCACTTGTTTTTTTATCTGCCTGTAACACACTATTGGTAACAATTAAACCTCTATCCAACAGAGAAAGGTGAATTGACTCATATTGGGAATGCGAGTACACACTCGCCACAATTCTCCATCCATAATGGACAGAAAATCAGGGGACTGGGTTCCTAAATTCTTTGTATGTGCTTCTGGCAGGCGAAGCTCCATTCCAGGAGCACAAATCCATAAAATTACCCAGTTTACTATAAATTATTGCTAAAGATTGAAATATATGGGGAGAAACATATATCTGACCGGAGCAATAGAAAATCTGGTCATTTGAATTTAACTTTGTATGTCTTATTGTTCTCAATGTGCTGCAATATGGTCCATCTAAAATTCTGCTACTGAACAAAAGTTCAACTTTGGCTAAGTCTAAGGGGGCAGTTCTATTGCCATTTTCATGTTGATTTATAGTTGTTTTGATTTTGAGTGAGCATCAACACGAAAGTGGCAAGTTAAATTTTAGGATTACCCAGTGTGAAAAGAAGTCCTGAGATGTGAGAACCCCTCCTGGAGGTCACCTCACACCAGTTTTAAGAAACAGCTTTTGAGATATGGTAATTATGCTTCTTCCAGTCTATATAAAAATTAAAATCACCCATTATAATCACATTGCTTTTGTTACATGCTTCCCTGATCTCTGTATTTATACATCTCCCCACTACATTGCTACTATCAGGAAGTCTGTAGACAACTCCTACCAGAGTCTTTGCTGTTCCTTAATTCTACCCATAGTGTTTCCACTGCCTGATCACCCTTACTGCTGCAATTGTGTCTTCTATCAATATTGCTAGTCCTCCTTTCCCATTTTTCTTGTCCTTTCTAAAGATCCTATAAGCCAGAATATTTAGCCCCCAATCATACCCAACCTGTAACCAAGTCTCTGTAATATGACATCATACCCTTTAAGCTGAATTTGTGCTCCTAACTCACTTGTTTTATTTCTTATGCTATATGCATTCGTGTACAGAACTCTTATTTGGGTAATTACCCCCCACCCTGCCCATATGTCCTGCTAGTCTTTTCCTTACACTTTTTAACTTGCCGTGCAGATTTTCCCCTCCGACCACCCTAACTAGTTTAAATCTTTTGCCACTCTTTACTCTTTCTGCAAGGACATAGGTGCCTCTCCTGTTTAGGTGAGGGCCATCCCATTGGTACAGACTTCTCTGGCCCCAAAAATGGTTCCAATGTCGCAGGAATTTGAAACTCTCCTCTCCACACCATCCATCCGCCATGCGTTGACAATCCTTATCTTTCTTTCCCTGTCTGATTTTGTCTGATAACGCTCCTGTGAAGCACCTTGGGATGGTTTTACTATGTTAAAGGCGATATATAAATGCAAGATGTTGTTGTTGCACTGGGAGTAATTCACAGATTACTACACTGGAGGTTCTGCTCCTTAATCTACAATTTAACTCATTAAAATCCCTTTGCAGAATCTCAAACCTACTACTATCTGTGTCATTGGTTCCCACATAAACCACGACCTCTGGCTACTTGCCATCCCATTCCAGAGACTTTTGTATTCATTCCATGATATCTCGAACTCTGGCACCTGAGAAGCGGCATACCATTCGGGACTCTGGATCACATCTACAAAAGGACCTATCTACCCCCCTGACAACAGAATCCCCCACAATCACCACTCGCTTATTCTTACTGCCTGTACTGTTTCGCCCATGAATAAACTCTTGCTCATCAGTGCCTTGTAGTCACTCATGAGGAAAAAACTTCAACTACTCATCAATGCTCGGGTGCTGCTGAGGTTACTTTCCAGGTTTTGTTGGTAATCAAATTTTCCAACATTAGAGAAGTTCTGTCTTATATTTTGATGTAATGTTACACCAGTATAACAATATTCTGTCAACACTTCAAAACACCAGTGCAGAAGAGGTTACAACAGAAAGTTACAACTGTTACAATGGGAGGAATTTTAACCCTAAGAACAGGTGGGTAGTTAAAATAATTGATTTATCCAGGGCGACTGCAACCCGGCTCCAACACGCCCACTTCTGGGTTTAATGGAGACGGGTTTGGATGTGTGCGAGTAACCTATTCGCCCTAATGAGTGCAGGTGGGCAGGTAGATAGCGGAACAATTAACGTCATTATGAGATGTTAATTAGGTCTTTTCAAATTTTAACAGGCCTTTAAATTTAACACCTGCAGCACGGGTTTCCCCAGGCTCGTCAATCTCGCCAGTGAAACGGAGGCGGGAAGGGCCAGATCCATGAGGTAAGTGCCTTAATTGAACTACTTGTGGGCCAGGAGGAGCAGGAGTGTTCCTCCAGGCCCAACAAGCTTACCTGCCACGAACGGAGCCCCGCGATCAGTCCCCCCCACAAAGATGTCCAACCCCCTCCCCAATGTCTGAGACCCACCTCCACCTTCCACTCCTCCAGTATCTCCTTGTAGCGATCTCCCTCCTGGCATCTGCCCACTGGCTGCTTTCCCCACCCCCACCTCCCCCCGACAGGCAGCCAGCCTGTCAATCAAGCTGGCTATCGGGCAGGAAACCTTTTGAAAAATTTTAAAACAGGTCCTACCGTTAAATTCAGTAGGACCTGCGAGAAACCCTTACTTCCGGGTTTCCCGTCCGCAAACCCACCCCCTTCTCAGCTCCAGGTTAATATCGGCATCCATGTTGTATTCTGCCCAAGAAGTGCTTTGTTCCCATGACAACAGTGTATTGTTGAAAGGTATGGTACAGCCAAAGCATTCACTTGTGATTCAAAGTAACAATAGTTTCCTCCAACAAATGGTTCATTATCTTAAGATGAGTGTAAAGTTTTATATGCTCTTTCCACCAGTAGAACCAGATTGAAGATGCAGGGCTTGATTTCTATGGTTTTGCCAGTGTTTGCATTCATGGTTGATGACTATATACTAGCAATGAGTCACTCCATATTTATTTTTCAAAAGCTTTGAGAGAAACATGGGGCTGATAATATGAGGCCCACACATATTATCAGGTGCAGAAGCCTGAGGACTGCTCAGTGTCCAATGCACTGAGCACAAGGGAATATGGACAGGCAGCACCGAGGGCTATAGGACCCTGTGTACAAGTGTGCACAATGCCCCAACAATTAGGGAGTTCGGAGACCTCCCTATAATGCAACTGGATTGCCTGAGCAACAGGTCCTTCAGTAGAGGCCAACTTCAAAAATTTAAAATTCAGTCTCGGGAGCCTCTCTCCTCGTTATAGGATCACACTTACTTTGCTGCCCATCTCTGAGGAAGCCTTCAAAAGCAAATACTTTAATAGGGACATACTGCCTCACAGCTGGACAAGAAAGAAAGCAGTATTTCATCAGCAGGCAGCAACCCTCCACTGGCTGCTGGTCCCTGACGCACTCCCAGTGTTTGCTATGCGTCAGGAATGGATGTGCTAATAAGTTGACCTCACAATATTGCGAAATGTGAGCTGATTGGGGTACAGGTGTGGCCAGTGGCTAAGGAACAATGGTCCTGACATCTCTGCATAAGGGCACACAGATTTTGTATTCTCTCCTTAAAGGAGCAGGATAAGTGGAAACATTTATTTAACAAGAATAGTATAGCTATTACTGTTTGACCTTGAAATAAATTAACTTTCTATTGTCTTGTTACACAGGACTTGTGATACTTCCAAATATTTACCACCGAACCAAAGTCCAACTTGAGCAGGATGTAAGATCGTGATACAAAGTAATTAAACATTAAAAGGGATAATAGATATATCCCCACATAATGAGGGCAACAACAAAGCTATGGATTCTACACAATTACAGGAAGATATTGCAGTGCTTCATCAAATCCACCTTTGAATCAACCCCAACTGAAACTGCATCACCTTTTACAACCGGAAAAAGATATTGGGGGTGATTTTAAACTGGGTGGGTTGGGGGCGGGTGGGAGTTGAAAATAGTTGTTTTTCGGATCACAACCGCAAAATTTTCTGACTTTGCATTCCCAGTGAGAAGCCTGTACTTTTCCGCGCCGACGTTAAACCCGGAAATAAAGCCGGGTTGAGGTCGTGACCCAAAAAACAACTATTTTCAACTTCCATCCGCCCCCAACCCACCCGTTCTTGGGGTTTAAAATCACCCCCATTGACTCTGTGGCGTCGCAAGGCACAGTATTGCTCGTAACAAAAAATAAATACATTTATGACTGAATAAAACACAGATTTTGATACATGGTAAAAAATAATATAATAACAGTGGCAAAGTTGTAAACCCTAAATAAATAAAAATTATTTTTCATAAGTGAGGCTGAATACCCCAGAACACCCCTTTGTATATGTTTGCAATACCTTATTAAAACTTGTTCAACCCCAACAGTATCTGTATCACTGCATAGAGGAGGAGGAGAAGGAGGAATTGACTCTGCAATGTCACTATTCACAGTATTGCTGGAAAAAAAAAGGTTAAACGTGAGTAAAGTCTCATCTGCTGTGCCACGGATTCACAGGTTTAAATATGCAGGTCCAGTTCTTTACGCATAGCTTATGAACTAGCTCATACTATTATCAATAAACAAAAGCAAAACATAATGTTGTTCAAAACATCTGACTTGTTTTAAGTTGTAAAATGTATAATAGATGGAAAATCATGGGCAGTGTGCCAATTTCCCAATACATGTTACCGGCTGGCAAGGATCCTATCAGTAACATGCATTGATAAAATTATCCCTCTGGTGCGATGGAAAGCTTGAGTAAAAGCTATTATACTTTCATTTCTCTCCAGTCAGATAGATGGAATCCATGTATCTTGGATCTGCTAAGGGTCACCAGTGAAATGAGCTTCTTCGCAAAGAGTTCAGTTTCCAGGGCCACTTATTAGGCCTTGGGGATGGAGAGCTTAGAGAATAGAAATGTTACATGGATTTAGTGTACCCTGTTCTTTAGGCTGCAGCTGAGGTGCATTATTAGGTTCCTGCATTCTAACAATACTCTGACCGCATTGCCTGAGGTGCCTGGTACTGGAAAGGCAAAGGAAAATGTTCCACTTGATAGGACTGTCAGCTCTCACAGAAAGAAAAGCAAACAAAACAAACGCAGTCTGTAAATTTATCAAACTCTTCAGGATCATGATAACATTTGCCTCCTTCTGAGATCTTCACATAGATACTCAATGAAAGCTTTTACATGCAGATACTGTGGAAGGCTGAAAAGAGTATCTCTGAACCATCACAAGATGTACGTCAGTGAGATGCTGCTCCCAGTACAGTGAAATGTGACTGTGCATGTCTAAACTTGATCGTATTCAGTTTCAGGTTGTTAAATTCTAGAAACATGACAATAAAAAGATTGCTTCGTGTCACATAAATCAAATGATCTCCAGAGTGTCTCTTCCAGGAGCTGTGCCATTTGTCTCAGCTGCCCCATATGTGTAACAAATGGTTCCTGTATTCTTGTAGTTTTTAATCTTTTCCCCATTAAAAACACAAAAGCAAACAACAATCCTCATTCAGAATAATAAAATTGTTGATAAGAATTTTGCACCACGTACTTTAGCTCGTTCTGAAGCTGTGTTGTATCAGTGGGTAGCTCATCTATATCATCAAATTGCAAGGGTGAAAAAGAAAGAGGTGCAGATGGGAGAAGAGGATCGACGAGCTCTCCACAATCACAAGGCACAGAAACACTGAAAAATAAAAAAACATGATCAACAATATATCTCAAAATATGCTTTAACTTCCTAAAAACCTGTTGGTTACAATTTACAACAGTTATTCAATACAGCAAACAAAAATAGTTAAAAACTTAAAAAGGCACCAATGTACCATTAAAATGAACAACAAATAATTTCACCAAATTTGTGAGCTAGAGAGACCTAATTGTATGATGATGCCTTTATATCCTGGTGAATGCTAAAAGCTACCCATAGACCTAACCAGGTGTAGCATACTTGTGACTTGTGTACTGTGCAGGTGGGTCAACTTGTTATTTAAATATTAAATTGCAGGACGACCCATGTTGTAACCTGTTTTGTATAAAATATCATTGAGGATGTCTATCCATGGCTATTTTGTATTAATAACTTTCCTTATCCAATTTCCTTCCCTCTCCTGAAGGTGCTTACTCTCAGACACATCCGATTCCTCAGTCGCCAGCAGTCTTCTGGTATCCCAACCAAATGCCTCTTCTTCATGTGTGAACTGAGACAGTGAATTTCGACCAGCTTTTCAACTGTGAAGGCAATCCCCGCTCAGCTGAATCCAGCTCTCATCTGACATCCATAGACACAGGGGTAGAGTCTCATCTTCACTGCCTGGGCAGTAGTTGGGCTGAGCAGATTTCATCCCCTTTTCAGAACCCACCTGATTTTCATTCTATTATTTCAATGGAATGAAAATCAAGCAGGACCCAGCCAGATTACCACCAGTGAAGACACAAATCTTCCCAGGGACTTTCCAGCAGGGAATACAGGAAAGTGTTCACAAGCAGGAACTATGGCTAAATTTTTCCCTTTCTCGTTTCAGGTCAGTGTCCAATGCACTGAGCACAAGGGAATATGGGCGGGAAGCACCTAGGGTACCAAGTATGCACAAAGAGAGTGATGCAGTGTATGAGGACCATGGATCCTTGAAGATGTTATCCCCCTATAGAACTTACAGGCCATACAGATCCTACGAAGAACTTAGTGAGTAGCTCGGTATTAGAAGTGCACCCCACTTAAGAGACAATAGGGGAGCTGTGCTGCTTACTGCATGAACACTTGAGGCCAAGGTTACCTGCCTGGACAGTTCTGCTTGTGGCTGTTAAGGTCATGAATGCACTCAACATTTATGCCATTCGCTCTTTTCAGGCAGCCATGAGGTATCCTTGTAATCTCAGCCAAATTAGTATCCAGGTATGTATTCATCAGGTAACTGACACACTTTTCCAGAAAATTAGGGAATTGAACCAGTTTGATATCGTAGCAAGACAGCGGCATGATACAGCCATCGGATTGTATGGTTTCCTGTCGATGCAATGGATGATACCCACATTTCTTTACAAAATCCTAAAGTTAACCCTCTAAACTTTCTCAACAGAAAGTTCTACCACTCGCTCAACATCCAGATTGTGTGTCACAACAGGCATAATCAACACGAGATTTGGTGGAAGTTGCCATGATGCGTTCATCCTTTGGAATTCAGCACACGTTGAGCTATCCAAGGAAGAAAATTACATGAATGGGTGGTTTGAGAGTGACAAGCTGTACCCCTTGATGTGATGGGTAATGACCCCTGTAAGAGTTGCAAGAAAAGGAGCAGAGGAACATTATATGCCTCTAGAATAGTCATTGGGAAGATTATCAGGGTCTTTAAAAGTGCTTTAGCTGCCTTGATAGGTTAGAAGAGGCTCTGCAGCATACTCCAGATTGTGTGCCCTACACAGTTGCATCCTGCTTTGCCCTGCACACCTTTATAATCCAAAACAGTTTGGACATTGACATTCCTGGGGAGGTTGCCCTAGCTACTTTGGAGGCAGAACAACATGGAGGAGAGCATCACCATGACCATCTCTCAGAGGACTCCTCAGTGACTGCTGCAAGATGCATTAGAACACAACTTACCAATGAAATGTTCTGATCTGTTTAACATCGCCTACAATTGCCTTGACTTACATAACTCCTTCACCTTCAAATAAAAGACAAATCCTTCGATGCAGTAATGCTATGATGTCACATTATACCAAATGTCTTTGGTCCAGTTAACCATGCAAGTCTTAATCATCTAATTAAATAAGTCAGCATAAAAAAAATGCACCCTTTCCTGTACGACTATAATCGTCATGAATAACAAAGAACGACATGTGCACATTATTCTTTAACACAACAAAGCCCAAAGTGAACAAAAGTTAACTTTCTGCTTCCCCCGGGTAGCTAAATATGCCTTTCTTTCTCCTATTCCAGTGCTTCTCCTAGGTGCAACCTGAAGCCCAGTATCACGAGAGCTGATTTGTAGAACATAAGCAGCCAAAGAGTCACAGGACTGAAGTAGCCTTCCTCTCATGGCAGCTTGCTCCTGGCAGGAAGCCACTGCTGCTACATCTCTGGAGTCTGTGCTTGGGTAGCCTGGTGTCGCTTTGATGCATTTAAGGGGAAGCTAGACAAACACATGAGGGAGGAAGGAATAGAAGGATATGCTCATTGGGTTCGATGAAGAGGAATGGGTGGAGGCTCATGTAGAGCATAAATGCCAGCATCGACCAGTTGGGCTGAATGGACTGTTTCTTAGCTGTAGACTATATGTAATTCGACATGCGGCTTGCATAGTCCACTAAAGGGAAATGCTGGATGCCTGGCATGTTCACCATTCCACTGGGCACTGGAAGTCAATAGAAAGGAAAATCAGGCAGAGTGTGTAACAGCTATTGTCCACTTTCCACCACCACCAGAAGTGAAAATCCACCGCTTGACCTAACCAACACCAGCCATCTGCTCAATGAATACCTGGAACCCTCTCACCTTCACACAATAGTACTACCAATTGCAATGTAATAGAACAGACTCCTTCCTATCACCAGGAGATTTTTGTAGCATTGCCCAATTAATAAAATCTAATTATATCAATGAGGTGACATTCTATTATTGAGCAAAGGGATACATATCCACTTCACCAATCACCACATTAAAAAGGACATAAATTTTATAGATTAGCTCAATGGATGGCAAAATACATCACCCCTCAAAATGAAGGTAATTTCAAATGCAAACACAAAATCCTGAAAGTGACTGCAAAACTCCCTGACAGAAATAAGGAGAACACATTGGAGTCTCAAGCAGGAAATTCCACCTGAAAAGCATACAAAAAATTCCCAAAACCCTACAACATGAAGTTTGTTAAGCACTGGTTATATCAATGACCCCAACATTATAATCAGATAACCATGCAGGATAGAACACTAGAGCCTAGTCTTTGCCTTTATTCATAGAGATTCCCCTTACACACACACCACACCCTAGCTATGCTCTCCTATAATAAGGATACAAGAGAGTTCCCAATTGATACCCACCACCTGAATACAATTAACAATCATTGATATAAATCATACAATTAACACCCAACCTGTGAACATATATGGCATAACAGCAGGAATCCTTATAATAACAGAAGACTTCACTGCATTATAAATCCTTATCAGTACTAAAAGCCAACTTACAACACCAACAAGATAACCTTTGAAAGCTTTGAAGTTTCTTCAGTTTGTATAACCACAGTGAAGCCAGTATATGTTATGTCTTTTATGTTCTTGGTATAAATTGGTACAAATCAATGACAATCAGACACAATAATATTAAATCAAGTATGTTTATTTCACAAAAATGGATGCATGTGCTGAACTATACTTGATTTATTTATGTATCTACCTTATCTCGCCTGTGTGCTCTCCATCCTCATGTGTGCTCAGTTAGTTGTCTTTGTAACCTTTGAGTGTTTCCAGTGGAGGTGTTCCAGGGGAGGCAGTAGACATTTCCAATTCCACGGTGAGAGAATGAGATCCAGATGGGACAATGCCATAAACTGCTGTTTCTACCTCAGGGATACTGAAACCTTTTGTCATCCCAATAGAGAACTCCCAAAATCCTGCTGTCACTCCAAAGGATGTTAAGCTTGCATTTAACAACACCAAAGTCATAGTGCCAACCAAAGAACCGAAATGATGGGAGTCCCCTGACTGGCTCAGTGGATAATTCTACAAATGGAGCCCAGTCTCTCGATATTTTGCTGCACTGACAATTGAAGGTCTCCAATGCCTATTTCCACACTAAATAACAGACTTCCTTCCTTAACCTTCGTTATTCTGTGGACAGCCTCATTTTCTTTTGAATTTGGCAAGAGAAGCAACAGATGCTTCCTCTTGTGGAATGACACCTTCTTCAGCACTCTTACTGTAAAAAGTGCTTGTGCTGATGTTGATGCTGGTGCTATTGATGAGTGCTGATCCATTTATAGATGCTGTTTGAGGCTAGTGCTAGTGGATCTTCAGAGTTACTTCACTGAAAATGGTGCCCTTGGAATCTCTAATGGACCATCATTGTCTTTATAAAGAGAATTCAAGATATTTACAGAGTATATTAAAAAGGAAAAACAAGATACTGCATATTTCTAATACGCATCGAATTACATCGAAACTACAGCACAGAAACAGGCCATTTGGCCCAACTGATCCATGCTGGCATTTATGCCCCACAGGAGCCTCCACCCTCCCTATTTCATCTAACCCTATCAGGATACCCTTCTATTGCTATCCTCATGTATATCTAGCTTCCCCTTAAATGCATCTATGTAATTTGCCTCAGCTATTCCTTGTGATAGTGTGTTCCACATTCTTATCACTCTTTCTCCTGAATTCCGTATTGGATTTCTCAGCAACTATTCTATATTTATGACCTCTAGTTTTGGACTCCCCCACAAGTGGAAACATTTTCTCCACATCTACCCTATCAAACCCTCGTCATTATCTTAAAGACCTCTATCAGGTAACCCCTCAGCCTTCACTTTTCTCTACTCATATCACATGAGATGTGCATTCATTATTTAGAAATAAATATATTTTTTAAACTCATTTTGTGAATATTTTATACATTACACATAGTCATTTATCAGGTTCAGTAGTGCCCCCTCCAAACACATGATTGAAAAGAATGCAGACACTGTGACCTCAGTAGATGTCTTTTTTCAGATGAGGTTGAATATGACCTTCTCCTTGGCTGTCTTATTTCCGTCACTTGCTCTTTGACATCCATCCAGATTCTTTTGATCCAGAAACTGCATTTAACTGCTCGGTAACCCCATTCCATCACTCGCGATTGGGGGAATTGTTACTTGTGTCATATATGGCTGAACTCCCCTTCATCCACAATAAGATCATGCTGCGACTCTGTGAATCAAGGCTTTATTTGTCTTTTATGTCAGAATGCTGTTTTTGTGTTTGTTTGGTAGTGATTGTTTTCTGACTGTTTTCTTTTGACTTATTCTAAAGTACCTGCAGTACATTGTCAAGCAGGATTACACACTACATTGTTCTTTTGGATCAATTGCAGCCAAAAATCAATTGGAATGTGTAGAGGATGAGTTTCCTATAATCTGTAAGAACACACTGTACCCTTTATCTGGCTGAAGGAGTTTGAGCAGAGCTACAATATTTCAGTCAGACTTACAGCAGTTATTCAAGTTATAGTGAAAGTCTCCAATAAGCTGTTTGGCAGCTGTTCCAGTAAAGTTAATTTTAGAATGCAGCATTGAAATACAAGGCATTTAGAAACACAAGGCATTCCCTTGATATGATGGCATCTGTAGTAAAAGACTTTTGGACTGACAACGTTATTTGTAGTCCTGAAAATATAGCCAATGGAATAAACACTGCATAGCTCAGGCATGACTCATCTCTCTTGTCTTTCTGGTCTTTATGTTATATATGGCTTTTATCATAACCACATTTGTATGCTTGATGCGATCTTTACAAGCATCCAAGCATTTATATTAGAAGCAAAAGTTTGGGTTTCTTTTTGAATTGAAGTTGGAATCGCTTTCAGAAGTGTTAAACTTCTACTGATTTAATAAGCTGATTCCAAATATCCAACCCTGCCAAGTGTCCTAGTCAGTGAATATGGACATCTATCGTACTGTTAGGGAAGAGGAGCTAATTCTCAGCTCTACACAACCAGAAGTTGAATCCTGTAACCCTCTACTTCTCCTTAAATAAACTAAAAGGGAAAATGGATTTTCCAACTGTTTTGGGAATCAAACACCATATTTGACTGCCAGGAATCTACATATACATATACTAGATGGCAAGCATAAATTAAAAATAAATATAAATATACAAGAAAAGTACTGACCTTTGTTTCTTGAGCTTCAGTGACTGATCACAGCTGCTCAGCTACTAAAAAAGGAAAATGTCCCTGCCCATGCCTGCTGCTAATGATTTAAAGTGACAAGCCAAAACAAATTCAAAATGATCCAAATTAGATTATCCATCAATTAATCCATAATGGCCAAATTCTGACGACGTGGCATTTTCAATTTGGTTCAGATTTCACCCTTAATTCATAGCAGTGCTCCTTCAAATTGTTGCTGGAAGCTGGGGGTATCGCCGTGTCCCTGTATCAGTTTGCCTAGAAGGGTTGAAGTTGGTTTGTAGTGAAAAGTACTCAGCCTTTTGGGTGGAATTGAATGGAAAGCCATCTGTCATCTGACTGACAGGAAGTAGCTATTTGTCTAACACTAATGTGTTTTACATCAAGCAGCCACCCAGCTGAGAGCTTTGAAAAATGTAGCACATATTAAGCCAAGCCACTGATACAATTATAGATGAACAAGTTGCTTTTTCAAAAATATTAATATTGTACCATTACATATAAATTGTACCTTAAAACAAACTGTTCAGCATCATCCTGGAGAACTATAGCATCTTTCTGCAGAGAAGAGGTAAGAGGAAGATCCGACAGCAGAGTAGGACAGACCGTATCCTTGATGTCACAAGGCACAGAAGTACTGGCAACACAGAAGAAACAATAAAAACAATAATTGTCTTTTAAAGTGATGTAAAAGAAATAAAAGATATTTTCATTCCTGTAAACAAATATCCATGCTCTACAACACGTCAGACGGGAAATCTCCAATAGATGGACTGACTCAAAGTGGAAAGGACTACTGGTGGGTTCAAACGGCCGGGTTTCTGGAACCTCAATTCTTGTAAGAAGTAAGTCTATTATTGTGTTACAATAATCTCAAAATGTGCTGTTTCTATTGGTAACTGAAAGCAAGAAAGAAAAATTGGTTCATAATGGTGGTAAGATTGTTCATTTCAGAATGAAGAGTTCCAGGTTTAAGGTTCAAGTTGTACAGTTACCATGTACACAAAATGACTGACCTCAACTGTAATGGATTTCATCAGTTGTCGCTTGGCTTCCAACTGGAGGAAATAACAGTACGGTTACTTGGTAACAGTCAAATCTAACACTGGAAAGGAAATCCTGACCTTGTCCATCTCAGCCAACTGCAGGTAGAGATCAACCAATTAATGTCCCAATTTTCAAAATCCTTTAAATGCTAGTGACAGAGTTTAATATATTTTATTAAATGTAATTCTAAGTGGGTCCACAACCAAACCCAATTCACTGTGTATTTTACTGCATTGACATCATCAAAGCACTATTCAACAGCACAAAGCTCGATTGGAATGAACTTGTTTGGATTAGTTTTAGAAGTGCTTTTGCATCAACATGCCGGAATTTTGTTTGGATGTCAAGAACCATGGTGCATTAAAATACGAGGTAATTCTCCCCTGAGGTTTGAGAAACAGCATTATTGAAAACAAAGAAGAAACACCATGAAATCTATTGGACAAATCACACCCACTGAGATAAATAATGGTTTTACCCCAGTAAATTATAATTTTGTTGAAACATTGTGTGGCGAAGCGGTATTATGCTCCACTCAGAGGTAACCCACTGCACGTTACCGTGCTCACGGCTGACATCTTACCGAAAATGCTACGGAATGGTGCAGTTGACACCTTAGGTACAATGTCCCTGCCGGGTCTGCCATCTTCTATGTAAACTTAATGCATAGTGTAAAATAAAATGCCATCTGTGAGGTGATATTTGAAGCAAACACGTTTTGCAAATACGAGTCTTGAAAGTCTGCACACGATTCCATCCATCGGGCCACTCTACCGCTGGCCTAGCTAAAGTATCCACGGTCTGGGGGACGTTCCCTATCTTAAATATTCCTGTGTCACTGTGGTGCATCTTAGGTTCCCACCATAGCAGGGGACATGGGAGAAGTGGCCCATGACAGCGCTAGTGGTAACCTCAGCTGCTCTGGCACTGAGAAAAAGTTTCAAGGGCCCAACAAACTGCTGGCAGAATTTTCAAAGTTTCTTCGGGAGTCCAGGCCAAGATCCAGCCTGGTCCATCAGTTGGGTCTGTCTTCCACCAGCCGGGAGGTCGGTATACCAGCTTTCACCCAGTGTACCAATTATCCAGGGAATCCCAGGTTGGTTCAGAGGAAAGCCCTGGCTTGCAAGTCCCTTCTGCCCGGTTATGCTCCCCCTGACGCAGTGAACGATATTTGGGGTTGACAGAAGTTTTGCCCCAACAAGACCCCATGGACAATAACAGCACAGACCTAGACCCAGAGTATCCAGGTTCCAGCCTAATTTGCAAAGCTTCTGCCCAACATACAGTGGTAGTGCTCCGGAAGGCCCACAGATATTTGGGGCTTGTATTTTATCTGTATTAACACTTAGACTGCTGCAAGGTCCAGGGAATGTCTGTCTTCTGGAGCTAGCTGGTTTTATAAGCTCAAGTACTGTGACACTGAAATAAACTTTGGTTACTGTCATGAGTAGTTTTATCACTGTGATATTAACCCGATAGAAATAAAATCAACACTCAAAATAAAATTTCTAACCAAAAAATAAACTTTCAACACTATTTCTGCTTGCTTGTCCCCGTTATTCTCTTTTCCATTCTCTTTTACTTTTACTTGTTTTCTGTTAATTTAAGCTAATGTATCTTTTCTGTACCTTTTAAAATGTTGTACCCTTTACTTACCTGGTTCCTGTTTCCTTCATACTCCCACTGATCAGCACAGAGATGAGAACAATTTAAATATAAATTTGGTTTTCAATGCCTGAAAACGAGCTCCAAAGGCTGTTTGTTTGGCAATTGAAAGCCCACACACTGATGCTTTGTCACGTCATCAATATGTATAAAAATGTGTAGACAGGAAGAGGTTGCTGATAAACAGCAACCCCAAGAGGCCACAAGGCCACACCCAGGAGAGTAAACGTATCTGAGACACATTAAAAGTTAACTAAAATGCTGAAGTATTTTGAGGTGGAATCAATTATATATAGGTGCAGATTGAGGAAAACAAAGGCTGTTTAGATTTAAACAAAGTACCTAGAAACAGCATAAAAAGACTTTTACATAAATGCATCGTCTGGAGACATTGGCCTGGATTTTTTTCCAAGGCGGTATTGCCACTAGATGCAGGCCGGGGCAGGATTCTGCACCTATCAGCCTGACTCTGCCAAGAAGCCAACCAATTTTGCTGGGCAGAAATGCCAAGTAGGAAAAAGATGGTGGTACTGCAGCACAGCATTCACTCAGCGCCTCAAAATGGTGCAAAAACAGTACTGCAGCAGGAAGACAGGGAGAGCAGCCGGTTTCCCAAACCGCACCACCTTACTGTCATTTAAATTTTGTTGGGCAGTCAATGGCCGGCCAGCTGACCAGCATCCCTGCTCATGAGGGGTGGGAGGGGGGAGCGGGGAGGTTGTTTGGCTGATTTAGGGGCAAGGATTCAGCAGGAGCACTATCTCCCAAATTTTCCATGCTGCACCATTCCGCGACTGCCCAAGAGCAGGTGGTTTGAAAAAGGAAAATCCAGGCCAATTTATCCATTATGTCATTGATAGGAGGGAGTTGTAATATGTCCCTGAAAGACGTTTCATCCTGGATTTGGTTTTTGCTTTGGTCAATGTGTGTTTGCTATTGACACTTAAAGGACGTTGGTCGGTTTAATGTGGTTCATGTATTTTCAGAGTTACTTATTAAATATAGTGAAAGTACCGGTAGGGATGGTCATATCAGCAGAAATAAGTTGTGCAAAGATGAGTGGAGTCTGAGCACCCTGAGGTAAATTTTTCTCCACGTTCTTCCCAGACTGTGCACCAACTATGGGCTGGTTACCAGGCTTCCAACAATGCTGCTCTTACCCAACTACCAAGAAGAGCATAAAAGCAGCCCAGGTGGTGATTCTCCTTTTGGTTTTCTTTTCTTCCCTGTGAGAAAGTAGCTGCTTCAACTCAAATTTCCCTACAATGCCAGGGATGAGGAGCTCAGCTGCATGGGGGACTGAACCTGTAGGATAGATTTTAGGATTTTGCAGTGCTAGCTCGGAGGTTCATGAGCCAGGAGAACATGTCGGGAATTTGGCGCAGAGGTCAAGGAGTCCCGCAAGATCTTCTGTCTGTAAAATTAATGGTGATGAGGCTTGACCTGACTATGGAATGAAGAGGCCTGAGATTCCCTCCTCCAGGGAGTCCCATTCCAATATGTTCTGGTGTTGGACCGAGCCCTCACTCTGGATTCAAACTGCATTTATACTATAACTGTAGCACTGGTGTGAGGTAAAACCACTTTACACCAGCACTATAGTTGTAGTGTAAATACACCCAAAGTCTTTAAAAGTTACAGTAAAAAAATGCAAATTGATTCAGTTCTAAAAAAAATTAAACAATAATTAGATATCAAGTCATGATTCAAAAATAGTGATGATGTTATTTGAGGAGTTATGGCTGTTCAACATTATGGCTAATGTCATAAATCCCTAGACAGCACTATAATGATTAGCAAACACTCTAAGTAGTAGATTATCAGTTTTGATAATTAGGTTCAATATGTGTGAGTCTTGATAGTGCTTGACCTTCATTGAAGCTCTTGGGTCACATTGTCCAGCAGCAAACTGAAATGTGCAAAAGTATACACAATGTTGAAAGATTCATCGATGTAGCTTTAAACCTTATCGTTTTCAATGGTTATGTCAGCATTGGTGTGTTCTAATATGTAACACTGAAAAAAAGCACATTTCTGTTTTTCTTGTGACGAGCACACTGTTTTTAGTCATCAGTCTCTGACAGGGCTACTGACAAAAACCAGTTTCACTGCAGACATGTGCAGATATGAGATCACAGCTGGAACTAGAAAGATTTAAAGTATTTTAGAACAGTTGTTACAATAGGTTAGACCGTGCAATTCAAATTCCTCACTTTAGACCTTCTGCACTTAACCCTTTCTAGGATAATGCATTCACTTTTTTTCCAGTTGCAAATGTGTTTAATTTTTAACTCAATTGTCATTTTACTTTTTTCTTTTTTAGCATAATTACAAAACAGGCACTTACAATTCATGCACAAAATGTAACTTAAATACAATGCAACTTTTTAAAGACAAATAGAAAGTAATATATACTTTTGCATAAAATATAAAATTATTCTAGCATCAGGAGTGGATAACTTGCAAAAAATAATGCAAGTAGGTTATCCACCTGCATGTTTAGGATTAAATCCTGTATTCTAAGCAAGACTACATGGTATTCCTTCTGTATTACAATGTTCCTAAAGGATATGTGGACTCCCAGCAAAAGCAGATAATGTTGGGTTGCCAATCCTCCCAGATTGTTCGGGATTCTCCCGGAATTGCTGATTGATCTCCCGTGCGCCGCTGCTGGCAACCCGGGAGAAAAGTACTTTGAAAGCACAATTCGTGCCTGCGTGCCTCGGCTGCCTCCGTGAGTAAAAGTTTTAAATTATTGCCTTCGATGGCAGTCAATGGCTCCCTCAGCAAAGCACAGGTATCAAGCCATTAAGTAGAATCACAGAATCATAGAATGGTTACAGCACAGGAGGAGGCCATTCAGCCCATCGAACCCGTGCCGGCTCTTGGTAAGAGCAATCCAGTTAGTCCCATTCCCCGTAGCCCTGCAAATTTTTTCCCTTCAAGTATTTATCCAATTCCTCTTAGAAAGCCACGATTGAATCTGCTTCCACCACCCTTTCAGGCAGCGCATTCCAGATCATAACTACTCGCTGCGTAAAAAAGTTTTTCCTCATGTTGCCTTTGGCTCTTTTGCCAATCACCTTAAGTCTGTGTCCTCTGGTTCTCGACCCTTTGCCAATGGGAACAGTTTCTCTTTATTTACTTTATCTAAACCCTTCATGATTTAATCAATGATCAAATAAATGCAATAACATTTGCAAACTGAAGCAAATGTCATGTGACCAAATCTCCAGGAGTAAGTCCAACCAAAGTTGGCAACCCTAAATTAATGCCAAGTTATTAACCTCTTGAATGCAAGATAAATATATGTTTCAGAATGAAATTGAAGATAATAAGGCAGGTATAGACATAAATAATCAAAGTCAACTTTTTAAACAGTATGGGCCCGATTTAGTGTTAGGAGGGCCACTGTTCTCATCCGTTCTCTCATATTAAAAATGATCCCCAAGGGATTGGCATTCAGTGCAATGCACAGCTAGGAGCATAACTGGGGTCTGCTGACTGCACATTATACTACAAAGGTACTTGTAACTGCTGTCTGAAGTATAATGGTACCCAGCAGATACTGGACTATTGGGAAAAAGCAGGGCCGTGTGATTAGTTTTGGATTGCTGTTGCAAAGATGCAGAACAGACATAATGGGCCAAGTGGCCTCCATCTGTGCTGTAAATTTCTATGGTAATCAAATATTGAATCTCTTTTGTGTTCTATAGCCTCAAACATATTCCTCATTTTTAAATTTTGAAAATATAAATGTTTTTTAAAAATGTACATGAGACAGAGATAAAATCACAGATTGTTCCAGCACCGAAACAGATCATTCAATCCATCAAATCTGCACCAATATTTATCCAGATGAGCCACTTCATCTAATCCCACTCTCCTTGCTCCCCAAATCCTTTTGTTCAAGCAAATATCTAATTCCCTTTTTTAAAAACATGTGGACTCTGCTTCAACAAAAGTTTGAGACAGAGAATTCCATATTCTAACCACTATCCGTGAAGGAGTGCTGCACTATTAAATGTACTCTCTTTCAGATGTTTGATGTTAAACTGAGGCCCTGTCTGCCCTCTCAGGTGGGTGCAAAAGATCCCATGGCACCATTTGAAGAAGAGCAGAGGAGTTTGCCTGGCATCCCTCAACCAACATCACTAAAATGGATTATCTGGTCATTTATTTCATTGCTGTTTGTGGGACTTTGCTATGTGCAAATTGGCTGCTGTGTTTTCCTACACTGCAACAGTGACTGCACTTCAGAAGCATGTCACTAGCTGGGAAGGACTTTGAAACATCATTAAAGGCTCTACGTAAACGCAAGTTCTTTCTTTAAATTTGCACCTCCTTGTTACTCTGCCACCAACCAGTGGAAACAGTATGAAGGCACTGCACACTGGAAAAACATATAGCAACACAGCATGCGAAAAAGCAAAAGTAATTATCTGCTCCACTCAGTTCTCAATCTGAGCTGTGTTTTACAGGGAAGCATCAAGCAGAGGCATGTCAGCTTTCGTTAAGGAGTAAAGGGGAAATCAGATGGGAATCAACTTGTTGGGCAACTGTTACACACCTCCAAGCAGCTGGCTGAGAAACACAACAGTAGAGCTCTTAAAGCAGGCCAACCATCTGTACCCTTAGAGTTATGTGACCTGCTGGGACCTAGACGTACTAATTGAGAAAATTAGGGCTAGATTAGGGTTGTGCACTTTTTGTTGGAGAGTAAATGCATTCAGTATTCCATTACAGCTGTTCAGCTTTATCACATGGTTGCCTTCAGAACACCTGACAGGAAGTGTTGAAGTTTACAACACTATGTGGCAACGTCAGGGCATGATGAGGTCAGCTGACAGGAAAAGATGCTTTTACAGAGTGACATATAGATTTATGCTGCTCACAAGACATTTTGTTAAAAGTATTTCGGCTGAAATTCCATGGGGGTTCCATAACTGTAGCAGGAGACCAGTGGAATTCCTGTGGAATTTCAGCCCCTTAATATGAATTTAAATGGGCACTGGTTTCATGATGAAGTGTTTGGCAAGTTGTGTTTCTATTTGGGAAATCAACAATGATATGTTTCAATGCAATTTATAGCATTGCATTGTTAGAAGATGAAAAAAGAATGGCAAACACTTTATCTTGAAGGCAATGTCCTTTTAAGGAACATTGGAACAGGAGTAGGCCATTGAGCCCCTCGAGCCTGTCCTGCCATTCAATTAGGTCATGGCTGACCTGTATCTACCCGCCTTGGTTCCGCAACCTTTAATACCCTAGCCTAACAAAAGTCTATCAATCTCAGTTTTGACATTTTCAATTGACCCCCAGCCTCAACAGCTTTTTGGGAGAGAATTCCAGATTTCAACTACCCTTTGTGTGAAGAAGTGCTTCCTGACATCACCTCTGAACGGCCGAGCTCTAATTTTAAGGTTATGCCCCCTTGTTCTGGACTCCCCCACCAGAGGAAATAGTTTCTCTCTATCTACCGATCAAATCCTTTAATCATTTTAAACACTTCAATTAGATCACCCCTTAATCTTCTATGCTCAAGGGAACACAAGCCTTGTCTATGTCCTCATAATTTAACCCTTTTAGCCCCGGTATCATTCTGGTGAATCTGCGCTGCATCCCCTCCAAGGCCAATATATCCTTCCTGAGGTGCGGTGCCCAGAACTGAACACATTACTCTAAATGGGGTCTAACCAGAGCTTTATATAACTGTGAGGTAACTTCCGCCTCTTTGCGTTTCAACCCCCTTGAGATAAAGGCCGACATTTCATTAGTCTTTTTAATTATTTTTTGTACCTGTCCACTAGCATTTAGTCATTTCTGTACTTGGACCCCTAAATCTCTCTGCTCCTCCACAGCTTCTCGCCATTTAGAAAATACTCTGATCTATCTTAGGTCCAAAATGGATGACCTCACATTTCCCCACATTGAGCTCCATCTGCCACAGTTTTGCCCCCTCACTTAATCTATCAATGCTCCTTTGCAACTTTCTGCTCCCATCTATACTATTTACTGTGCCACCTAACTTGGTGTCATCAGCAAACTTGGAGATATAGCTCTCTATTCATTCATCTAAGTAATTTACAAATACAATGAAAAGCTGAGGCCCCAGTACAGATCCTCAGGGGACACCAATAGTCACATCCACACAGTCAGAAATACTGTCACAAGGCAGTTGATGGCTCAGATGGCACAGAGAAAAAAAATACAGTGACAATTGCAAAAAACAACAAAAAGATCTAAATTGGGGCTGAGCACTGAAAAAAAAATTAAAATCCAAAAACTGGAGGCGACAACATTGAAAGCTGGTGCTGGAATCTAAACTGAAGATTAAGAAAGAACAAGGTCCAGATGTATGCCCAAAGCAAAGGTTTGGATTGTCCCAATGTGCTCAAGCCTAGTGTGATTCCACTGAATCATTTGTACGTCCAGTTGGTTACACAGATAGTAAAGTAGATGACAATCACAATGAAAGAGTATAGTTATGAGTTCAGTACCTGTTAATAGTTTGCTCAGAGGACTCTTGCACAGCCTCAGCAGGAACACTCTGAGGAGTAACTGAAAACAGAGGATGTGGGAAATCTTCTTGTTCTTCACAAGATGACGACGCACTGGTAGAGAAAGAAAAACAGAAATATTTTGTGATTTTACAGAACTAACAATCATGTAAACTGCAGACATATGCCCAAAAGGCAGTGGGAGGCAGTGGGGGACGAAGTCAATGCCAGGCACACAGCACCATGAACATGGATGCAGTGCAGGAAGAAGGTCAATACTTTGACACAAGTGGTCAAGGGTGAGTGAGGTCAAGTGGCGTCTCCTACCAACTGCACCACTAATCACATCCACTGCTCTACGCGCTACACCCCCCATCACCCGCATACCAACAAAGTCTTTCCATCAGTACTCAACTCTTCCAATCAGATGCTTCCTCTCACCCTCACACATTACCACTGTTGCAAGCCACCCACCTACAACTCATAGGCCACACACATTGGCAGCTATTCAACCATGACAGGCACATCATCCATACACACATCCCACTTTCTTGCAGGAGAAGGTGGCACATATCAGGAGGCAGCAAGTGGCAGTGGCATTTAGCCCCTCGAGCCTGTTCAGCCATTCAATGAGATCATGGCGGACCTGTGACCTAACTCGATATACCCGCCTTAGCCCCATATCCCTTAATACCCTTGGTTCACAGAAATCTATCAATCTCAGATTTAGAATTCACATTTGAACTAGCATCAACTGCCGTTTGCAGAAGAGTGTTCCAAACTTCTCCCACCCTTTGCATGTAGCAACTTTTCTAACTTTACTCCTGCACGTCCTGGCTCTAAATGTTAGGCTATGTCCCCACATCCTTGTAGTCAAGTATAGGAGACCTCCAAAAACAGGTACAAATGTATCGGCAGCAATAATCCAGCCACTAATCTGTAAATCCTGTATGGTCCCTTTAAATAGCACTGGTGGGGGTCCTCCTGGCACTCTAAGACATGTTCAGATGATCGTGGTTAAGACTGTGCATTGAGTTGAACGATAAATCCCAAAATGGTGTTTATCACTTTAAATCAGCGTTGCACACTGATTGTATCTATTTTCTCATTACTTTACATGCTTCCGGCGTTCGGTACTTGCGCACGCGCTAATACCTATACCAAGATGGCGTCCGGCACACGTCATGCTGGAAACATGCATGCGCAGCTAAGATGCCATCTTAGATGTTCGAGAGGCCGTGTAGCACTGAAACAATGGGCACTACAAGGCCCAATTTCTAGCCCAGTGTGTTTATCACTAAGAGACGTCGGAAAAAAAATTGTTCAGAATCTAATTTATTTACAGTGAGCTGAATATACAAGAAATTCAAGAAAACAAATGGGTCCACTCTGTAGTTTAAAAAAGCCATTTTTTGTTGAGATATTGAATTGAAGAATTTGGAATTACAAGCTAAAGGAATTGATAATTAAACAACAAAGCTCCTACTTTTGGAGAAATAAACAATAACTGACTTCTAAGTAAGCAAACGAAGGCGCCAATTGCACCTCCCTCCAGCCGGGGTAAGCAGGGCTGTCGTGGCCTGAAAATGGCATCAGATCACTTATCTCCCTGTTTACACTGGCAATCCGGCCACCGCCATCCTGTGTAGGGTCCTGAGAAGGGCAGCTGGAGTGTCCGTCTGATTCAGATGGGAGGCTCCATGTAAAATGCAAATTAGTGACTTATGATGTACATATACAAGAGCAAGGGTGAAAAGCTGACACATGGGCTGATATGCTATTTGTAAGCTACAAAAGCTGACTATTGGGATGTATGTATAAGTAATATTGTGAGGTTTATGTTTTCACAAGAGAGTTAATGTTTAAATTAATTACAGCTACAGTTGAACCAGGGACAGGGGCATATTAAGTATTCGTAAAATCCACAGCCTGGGAAAGAGTCTGAGATCTACAGCAACTCCACATTCCAACATCATTACTGAAGCAGCTATTAATGAGTTTCTTAAGTACAATATAAAAATGAAAACATATTTTAAGAACAATTTGTAAATGTTTCCTGGCACTTGAGAATGTATGAACTAAATTGAGCGTAGAAGTAAATGGAAATTGTGAAATTAAGCCAAACCCAGGTTTTATTTTTTAGAGCATATCTTTTGAATTCTGCGACAAAAAAATGGTAGTTCAGATTTGGATCTTAACTAAGACTCCTATGCCCATGCATGAGGTAGAGAATATTTGCGAATTTATATTAAAAAAACTACATTAACATAATAAATCACAGATGGAATCTTTGACTCATCATCAAACCATTCAACAGCACAAACTTACATAAGCTTTTCAACAACAATGCTTCTTAATTGCATGGACCCATTTACAGATGTGAGAATTATTTTTTACTCCTATTAGGAGCATATTAGTCTATTTAAAATATTTAACATCTGACCTGAAAGCCTGTCATCAATTTTTACAACCAAAATCTTAATACATATTTGTTAATATTACCCAACAGGTTGTCTTTCTTCACCAAATTGTTAAAAGGATTGTAATTCTTTAGGGCAAAAATTCCTGGGTCTAGTCACAGTGAATATCAAAATCTCTGGTAGGTTGTAATACACGCCTGTAAAGAATCCTGCCCCATGGGGAGGGAAGAGAGGCAAGTCTTCTGCCTACTCTCCCTACATCAAAGGGGCCTTTTTGGGAGAATTCCTGGGCTAAACAGGGAAATCTGTCCAGTACTCCCTCATAGTTTGGCTTGCTGGGGAAGGGGAATGGTGAACAGCAATAGAGGCAGCTATGGCTTTTCCAGTTCTGGAGTCCCCACTGTAGTGTGGTGGCTTTAGCTGCTCTTGGTGCTGCGCTAGTGCTGTCAGCTGCCAACACACGGAGGTTGTCACCCATAATTCAGCATTATACGAATCTCCCAATCTGAGTTGCATTACTATAAGCACTTTTACATTGATAGAGCTGTGTTGATAGCAATTGAACAGTACTCTTGCTACTGATGCAAGTCCCTAATACAAGTTATGCACACCTTATATCCAACTTTTCATGGGTCTTGAACGTCAAGAACTGAGACATGAGAAATAAGCACCATCTTTCCAGCAGCCCTTCGACAGGGGATTAATACCAACAGGGGGCAGTTAAAAGGGACGAGCACATTCTGTAGTTACAGGTCTCCAACTGACCACTGTTGTCCTGACCCAGCAGCAATGTAAAAGTGGTCCATGAGAAGGTGCTGAGTGGTGACTAGGCATCAATGAGCAACTCTGGCCTGGTGAGATAAGGCAGAACTGCTCCACTTCTTACATTCTTCTCAGCATGCATGACAAATTCAAGGCTGGTATTGGACTTGATTTGTTATATTGGCAGCAGGACAAATGTATTGCAAAGAAACTTCGTTGGCCAATGTCTCAGGTAACATCTATCACTGTTTCCTATCAGTTTGATTATGTCAGTTAACGACATTGCCTTAAGAATTAGCATCTGGCAATGTATCAAGTTTGATCCAGTCTGCCCTCCCAGAAGTCTGAAGGTAAGACTTCACGAGGTGCTGCATAGGAGGCTTGTTGATAAAATTAAAGCAAATGGTGAGGGCCGGGGGGGTAAAATTCAACTTTGGTGGGGGTGCAAATTGAGTGGCAGTAGATCGGTCACCTGACTTCCCTTTCCATTGACTTTAATCGGGCAGTGTGTGTACAATGGGCAGCCAATCCACTGCTGCCCATTTTGCGTCCCGTCGAAGTTGAATTTTACCCCCATGGTGTTAAAGGGAGAGTGGCAGCATGGATAGAAAGTTGGTTAAATGACAGAAAACAGAGTTGTGGTTGACATGTTTTTTGGATTGGAGGGATTTAAAAAATGGTGTCCTCCAGGAGTCAATGTTGGGGCCGTTGCTCTTCTCAACATATATATATATATATATATAAATAAATGATTTAACCTTGGGAATAGGGGGCATAATATCAAAATATGCAGATGGCACAAAAACAGGAAGGGTGGTTAACTGTGAAGAAGACTTCAGGAGGACATAGACAGAATAGTTAATCAGGCAGATGGATGTCAAATGAAACTTAATGCAGAGAAATGTGAGTTGATACACCTTGGCAAGAAAACTAAGGAGAGGATATACACACTAAATGGTAAAACTTCAAACAAAGAAGAAGATCAGAAACATTTAAAAGTTCAGATACACAAATCTTTAAAAGTGAGAGGCCAAGCTGATAAAACTGTAAAAAATATAAATAAGGACATAGAGCTTCAAAGTAAAAATCCTGTCAATCACCAACACTGCTGACTCCATTTGTGCAACATCAACCACCTACATCCCTAACTCACCTCCATGGCCACCGAAATCCTTATCCATGCCGTTGTTACCTACTGGCTTGAAATTGCCTACACTCCCTTCACTGGCTTCCCAAGCTTTGCTCTCCATGTACTTCAACTCATCCAGAAATCTGCCCTCCATATCTTATCCCATGTTAAATCCACACTCTTATCACCCCATCCTTGCAGAGTTTCCCGTCCCCCAGTACATTAACT
The DNA here is from genome assembly GCF_035084215.1 of Heptranchias perlo. Classification (NCBI taxonomy): domain Eukaryota; kingdom Metazoa; phylum Chordata; class Chondrichthyes; order Hexanchiformes; family Hexanchidae; genus Heptranchias; species Heptranchias perlo. The sequence goes on along the minus strand of NC_090345.1, from coordinate 22,554,413 downwards.
TTAAAACTTCATCTTCACTTTAAGATCCCTCCATGATCTCCCTCCTCCCTACATATGCAATTCTCACAGCCTTATGTCCCAGAATGCATCCTCTGCACTTCTGACTCTGGCTCACTGTGCGTAGATTCTCCCTCCACTTCAGCATCCTTGGCAGAGCCTTCAACCATCACTCCCTGATACGCTGGAGTTCTCTTCTTAAACCCATTGTGACAAAAATTAGATTTTTTGTCTCATTTTAGTTTGTCTCTGTCCCTTTTAAATCCAGTCACCGTACATAACCATTTTTTTAAGAACCCTGATTACAGATTCCCGTACCAAACTTATTTTGATACATTGATGCTGTAAGTTTCATCAGTTACAAACTAAAAAGAAACAATTCAAACCATGTAATTGGTCCAGTTTGTGCATGACTGACAGTTCCTTTTGTCAATCTGAGTGGGTGATTGAAGTAACGGTATTGCTTTTCCGGGATATAAAAGGAGCATTTTTTTTGTTCAAATCAAAGGAGTTAGTTTGAGAATAACCCGATTTGAAATTCCTGAAAGAGCAAAACATTGGTTTGAATTACCAAGAAACAACGTAGCTTAATCAAGCTTCCACTGAGGTAAGAAAATCAAGGAAAAGAAACACTGTATATTATTTAAAAGTTATTTAAAAAGAATTAGTTTTGTTCTAGAGTTGTGATCCTTTTATTATTTTGTCCATTCAAGGATTTAGGTGGAAGGATTTCTGCTGTAAATATGTAATTATATTATATCACGTTACTCTTGTGCTTGTTCGTTTTTTATTTAATAAATTTGCTAAATGTTTTTAACCTAAAACGAAATTTGAGGTAATGTTCTACTACTTTCAAAGACTGGAGGTAGGTCTTATGGAGGCATAAGATAAGTCTAGTAGCTAAAAGCTGGGTATGGACAGGGTTTGTTCTTTGTTTTCCTGGACAAGTTACTGAAAGTTTACCTAGATCTTAAGGCAAGGATAGACACTCTCGAAAGTATGGGAGTTAGGACTCGCCCATGAGAGTGAGCTAAGAAAGAAGAACTGAAATAATAAATGATAAGAAGGTTAGAAAAGAACTAAAGAAACCTAACACCCCTCCTCCACACTGCTATCTTAATCCTGACCTTGAAAAGCCTCCTCAACACCTAATTCTTTGACCGTGCTTTTGTGCATTTCTCTTAATTCTTTCCATCTTCCTGCTCCTGTTTCCCGATTCTGTAAAAAGATGTTGAGCATGCTTTCTAGTGCTTTTTCTTTACATTCTATTTATGCTGTCTGAAATAGTTAGCTGATTTGAACTTTGTAAAATTAAACAAGATCTTGAACATGTAACAAGAGATATGGGGATAGTGCAGGAAAATGAGGTGGAAGATCAGCCATGATCTTGTTGAATGGCGGAGCAGGCTCGAGGGGCCGGATGGCCTACTCCTGCTCCTATTTCTTATGTTCTTATTGCACTCGTATTAGGGACTATACATTCTAAAATGTATAGTCCCTAATCTCCCGCTGTGGTTTAACAGATATCTTAGCTTCAACTTTAAATTTTCAAAATCTTGCACATTGGTACCTTAATGGAATCTGCTCAAGGTGATTCTGGACGACTTCAGCTTCATACAATAGCTTGGTGTACTCAGAGTGTTGTGGAGGATGAGGAGTAACAGGTGCAAGTAGATGAGATGGAACTGACTCTTCCTTTTCAGAAGCCAAGGAAACACTGGTAAACACAGATACAGAGATGTGTCAGGATAAACATCCATGTGGCTTAGCTATGAAAACAAATCTACTGTAATGTCAAACTACATCTCTTAAGAAACAGTCACTTTAACAATCATTTTCAAATCAACTTTTACAGTAAGCTTTAAAAAAAGCAGAAAATGCTGGAAATGCACAGCAGTTTGAACAGCATTTGAAAGACAAACACATGTCAATGTTTCTGCTGGATGGATCTCATCCAAAATATTAACCTCTTTCACCTTCAAATTCTGATCAGCCTGCTGCTCATTTCGAACATTTTATTTCAGGTACATTACTTGCAGATTTTTTTCATCTCTCGATATATCCTGAGATCATTTTTGACCACAATATATTGTTACATTTCTGGTACACTCTGTAATCCAACCATTTTGTAAATCTTCCAACCTGAGGAACATTTTAATGCCAAGTGCTCAAACTGCAAGGCGAGGCATTGTTCCAGCTAAACAGGCTGGGGATTCAGACTACTTTTAAGCCTCGAGAAGTTTTGGGGTCTAGATGAGGTGAGATATAATCCAAGGAATACAGGAGACTATGAAATGTCACTTTCCCCAAGTATCAGACCTGGCTCAGTGGTAGCATTCTTGCCTCTGAGTCAGATGGGGTGTTGGTTCCAAGCCCCACTCCTGACACCTAAGCACATAATCTAGGCTGGCACTTCAGCTTGGAAGCCGGCTGATTTCCTGCCCTCCCAGAACTGAAGAGCTGCAGCAAGATGACTGCTTGGTGCCCATAGCTTGCTGGTGGCATGTTAATAAAGCCCGGGCCTCACAATGGGTGAGAGGAGCCACTCCACTGACTTTGTGCCTGTTTCAGGTGCTACTTTAAAATCACCCCTTCTGTCTTTAGGATGAGATATTAAATCAAAGCCCTGTTTGCTCTCTCAGATGGATGTAAAAGATCCAATGGCACTATTCAAAGAAGAGCTGGGTAGTTCTTCCAGTGTCCTGGCCAATATTTATCTCTTAACCAACATCATTAAAACAGACTATATGGTCACTTATTCCATTGCTGTTTGTGGAACCTTGCCCTGTGTAAATTGGCTGCTGCGTTTCCCTACATTACAACAGAAAGTACACTTTAAAAGTACTTCATGGACTGTAAAGTGCTTTGGGATGCCCTGAGGATGTGAAAGGTGCTATATAAATGCAAGTTCTTTCTTTCTTCTTTCCCTTTCATCTCTTTAGATTAATGTTTTATGCAGTAGCTTCTAATCCAGGCTAACACTCCTATGAGGTACTGCGTGGTTGGAGGTGGCGTCTTTGTTTGAGATGTTAAACTGAAATTCCGTCTACTTGATCAGGTGGTTTGGGTAAACGCTGAAGATCCCTTGGGAGTGTTCAAAGAAATTCTAGCCAGCACTCCTCAATCAAACAATACCGTCAGAAGCAAGTTAACTGGTCATTCATCTCATTCCTGTTTGTGGGATCTTGCTGTTTGCAAAATGCTGAGTTTGCCTATATAACAAGTCATAGCAATCCAAAGTAATTCATTATTTTGAGGCACTTTGAAACATTTCCAAGGGATGGAATAAAATACCATATAAATGAGTTTTTTTCCTTTTTCTTCACTCAAAAACTGCCATTAGTAGCCAAACTTGGCACATCATCCACAACCTTTCTCACATACAGATTGGTGAATTGATTCCCTGTGTTCTCTCAGTACTGTTGAGACAGGCATGTTTTTGAAAGGTCCCTTCTCCAATCTCCTTGGAGCACTGCCCTTGGTTGGCTGATAAGGTAGCTTGGAGCAAGGCAAGGCAGGGTGGGAGAAATGTGCACATGGCTCGCACATGAGCGGGCAATCATTCATACTCTTAGCTTTACCAGCAGTAAAGGAGCCGAAGGCCATCACAATCCATTTATTCTGCATTTTACAAACTAAAACAGTAAAGTAAGTAATGAGGTAAGTGTACTGAATGCATCTTAAAAGTATGTGGGTGAAACTGGTGTTCACGTAATTCCCCTCCCTTCAATCTACCAGCAGCAGCAGAGCCTTCAGCTGCCTCCACTCTGCACCTTGGAACTCACTCCCTAACCCCCTCTGCCACTCCCCTTTCTCTTTACCTGTAGAAACCTTATCAAAACCCATCTTTTTAACCAAGCTTTTGGCCACCCCTCCTAATAGCTCTCTCAATGAGTCAGCACCATTCCCTTATTTCTGCCCCCTCGGAAAAGTGTTATGGGATGTTTTCTATGTTAAAAGTACTATATAAACACAAATTGTGGTGGATGATTGTTCAGAAAGGAGGGCGTTACCCTTGAAATGGTGGCATCGTGTTCACGATAAGGGTGAATTGGAAAGTCTGATCTTGGTGAAGAAAAATTTGAAACTCATTTCATCCACTTCATTGGATCCAGGGCAGAAGTACTTATGGACAATTAACCCTAAAGCAGCTTCGTTCTCTGAGTGAAACAGTCAAAGAATACTATGAGTAGATTACGAGCCACAAACCGTTCAGATTCTTTGTGTCAATGAATGTCTGTTATAATTGTGCAGTGCGAGTCGATTAGTTGTCCAGAAGAGTCTCCCTATTCATTTTTTTCACCCAGCTTCGAAGCTGATCGCTGGAGCTTTTTCATCACAAAAAAACATTTTTAACCTGGAGAGGATCAGCCAAATTGCTTTTGAGACTCTCGGGAACCTCTGCTATTTTCCTTGAGAAGAGCCCTGATAAGTTTCGGTCAGATCCATTGGGAAGGAGAGAGAAATGAGAGGCCGGGGTATTTCTGGCGCTGTAACAAACAATGTTTGGTTTCAACACTTTTTTTTTCCAAGAGTCATCTGACACTCACAACGAGATAATTTATGCAGTCACAACAAGAAACAGCAGATCACCATTCAATCCAGAAATTCCTGTTTTTGGAACAATCCAACTATGTACTGTAATTATCTAAAATTCAGAACCAAAACAGCCAACTAACACTGAAGCTGCAGCCAACTTTATTTGTAGCTTCTCTGGTATCAATATCATTCCAAAACTATGGATCTATAATTAATTAGAAAATCACTTCCATCTAACAGCATGTGGTTTTTGAAAACTTCATGTGATCAAACATCAGGTTGCAAGACAGTTTTCTCACCGATCTTATTTATTGGTACCAATGCACGACAGGAGAAATCATTCTTAAGTCAATGTATTTTGTGAAATGCTTCTTATACTTTAACTTGATCATCCCAAAACCAATATCAGAATTGTAACAACCAGCCCTTTACCCTTGTGTTGAGACCTTTACTTTATATATCGGTTGTAAAATAGCAAGGTCAAATGATCTCTATATACTATTCTCTTGTGGTTATATTATCATTTGCTTCTACTCCCTCATAAGCCTATTTGAAGCTGTCTCGGAAGATGGATACCCATCTGCATATCTATATCAACTGCCTGCGTCATGTCACTATTTTGACCCATGAATCAATTCAATGTATTTATCAGGCCACGGGGTTCTAGGTGTTCCAACAGCAGAATGCAAGATCCATGAAAATCAATGATGGAAAATCGTGGAGCATGCGCCTGTAATTTCCAATTTGCATTCCATATGGGTGGGGCGCCCTGCTGGATGTGCACATTTGTGAAATTAGCCATCATAAATAAGGTGCTGTCAGAGCGACAGAGTTCGAGCCATTTACCTTCAGTAAATGGCATCAATGGCAGGAAAACTACATCAGCCATCAATCGTACGCGTATAAAATAAAATCACCTCTCCAAGCTCTCCGCAGACATGAGTTTGGAAGTACAAAATCTCTTGTCTTATTGTACTGCCCGATGTTTTCAGTTCAAGTAAGCTTACAGTCTACTTTTAACCAACATCACTAAAACATATTATCTGGTCATTTATCTCATTGCTGTATGTAGAATCTTGTTGTGCACAAATTGACTGCCGTGTTTCCCCACTCTACAACAGTGACTACACTTCAAAAGTACTTCACTGGCTGTGAAGCATTTGGGATGTCCTTAGGTTGTGAAAGGTGCTATATAAATGCAAGTTATTTCTTCTTAAATTCAAAGTTGTTTAATTCTAATGGTCTGATAATTCATATTTTTAGCACTAAATTCCCTCTTTGCTGTGTTATCTACATTGACTAATACAAGTTATGGATAATCCATTTTTTTGCAGCAAAAGACAACTGAATTATCAGGAGTAGACTGCAGTAAAAGACATTCACACATCCACTGTTACGCTCTATTGAAAGCCTAGTGGTGATACTGCAAGAGAAATATATTAGAGCAGATTTCATTCATTCACTTGGTTCCTTCTATACAGAGGTAGCAGGGAGCCTCATTGCTAAAATCTTTCGGTCATGTAAAGCCTGCTACTTTTACTGTTTAGACAAGAACAATGGGGAGAGGGGTTAGCGTTCCAAAACACCCATAGATCTTTCAATTAAACTCTGCAGTAGTTTCCTATTCATTCAGAAAACAAGAAATATAAACAAAACAAATCTTTGCCAGGTTTGTTCCTTTCCAAAAATCCTACTGTGCCACCAACTCTCAATCTGCCTCCCTTTAGGAATGTTTACATAAACGCTGTGATTTTCCCCTCGTGTACGATCAGATATGTGTCCTACTTGCAGGCTGACATAAAGGCTGCAGAATTTACAAGTCTGTTGCTCATGCTATTATCACCAATAAAGGCAGAACTCCTCACAGAGTAAAAGAAAAGCACATTGTACTGTGTCTCTAAAGAGTTATCCATTCTGGTAACTCTTTATTGCAGGTTTATTGACCCAGGCAACCTAAAGTGACCAATTCTTGAGTCTCCATGAAATGTATGCAAGACCTAATATCTGTCTGCAGTTACTACTTCATGCTTAACTGCACAGCAAGACTTTTCCCCATAACATGATCTGCCACATTGCACCACTGGGACTAACTTACTGAAGAGTGCTGAAGTATAACAAATCTTTTTATATAGTATCATGCTGTAATTCTGTTTTGCCAGTTTAAATGTTCATTATAGACATGCAGAAAATCCCATTCTACTTACCTAAAGACAAGTAAGCCAGATACGTTGTATTTGAAGTTAAGTCTTTTCACAACGGACACATATTTAGGATGCTGAACTGTGGATCTCACAGCATATTGCCCACAAACTGTAATAAATGCCAACAGCTAATACTGTAACAATCTGTAAGTGTATCACTGCTATAAATGACGGAGAGAAACACTTAAAGTCAGCCAATTAACAGTTAGTGGAGTCCACATTTGAAGCCACAATTCTTAATGACGGGCATTGAAGAGTGACTCACACAAAAGGCCACTGGCTATAAAACTGTAGCCGTCCTATGGAGGCTCCTCCCCTGTTGCATTGTCATGAAAGGTCAGCATCTGACTGACAACCAACAAGTGCACTTCAGACATTTGAAACTGCTGGGGGTCAGCTGGATACAAGTCCATATAGTACTCATACAGTGGACCCACCCATTTCAATTTACAATTCACAGCTGAAGCTTCAGATGAAAAGCCTGCATTTACAGTGTGATGTAAGCCTCTAAATAGAGTCAAAGTATTTACTGTTCTACATGTTTATATCTTTCACCCTCTTAGTACTCAACAGAAATTATTTTGCTTTTGTCTAAATGTGCCCAAAAGCCAAGTCGCCTACTTGATTTAATTCAGTACTGTGATACATGACATTTATAAATTGTTTTCATTTAATTTTTTATTTTAATACCCTCTAAAATAAAAATCTCACTGCTTAAAATGAACAATGCCAGGAAGTGTGATGATGTATTATGTTGGATCAGCAATGTACCGTGCTGCAGTAATGGTGGGGCTCAGGTTCAGTCCCCATGACACTGAAATTTAGGCCTAAATTTTAACAATGAGGCGGGATCTCAGCAGGGGGGGTGAATAAGCAGGTGGGAAACCTGGAAAAAATGCTGAACCCCGGGGGTCATCCTTGAAAAGGAGAATGATGGAGGTACAGATGCACCTTTATGATGTACTGGAAGACCTGCCACGCTCAGTCTCCACATTGATGCAGAGGATGGAGGAGTCCACCTCCTGTATTAGTGGACTGGTGAAGCAGGTAAGTGTAGGAATGTCTGCGATGGAGGGAATAGCAGCCACCATTGTGCTTCATGCACGGCTCACAAATGAGTCCATTCAGGCCCTGGCAATAGCCATGCGGACTCAGGGTGAACAAGTGCCGGCGAGACTTCCAGGTTTCTGAATCGCCCACGCACCCAGATACATCTGGATGAAACGTGGAAGTCGGTGGGTTGGAGCTGGGATTCGTTCCCGCTCCACACTTTAAAAATTTTTACTGCCCCTCTCCCCCCGTCCCCATCCCACCCGTTCTTTGGGGTTAAAATTTATCCCCAGATCTCAGCTGCGTTTTATTGAGTAGGGGATAAGTGGAGACCAGACATCTCCCCACTAGAAGAGAGGGGTGGGAAAATTGGAGGGTGAGTTATCACTGAACTCCTCTCAAGATTGCAACTGGAGTTGTTTATTCCAAGAATGGCTTGATTTTAAGAAATATTTCTTGGCTCTAAATCTGTTTCATAGCTTTCGTTGGACCAAACAAAACTGCAGATGTTTTATGATAGAAAAGATGTGCTGATATTGAAAGCTGGAAAGGGTTAAATTAATTTCAGGTTTACAGTAGAAGTGAACAAAGTGCAGCTTGAGAGATTACAAAAAGAATCGCATTGTAGCAGAAAGATGAAAAACACAAGACATTCTGGTACTGCTTAATTCAGACCTTTTTCATGACTAACAAAATTCTGCGCAGCAACTTTAAGAAATGCAAGGTGGGGAGCATGTTTTGCTGTTTTCAGTAAGCAGTTATTCTGCCAGTTTTTAGAAGGCCAATTTACTCTCAGAAGCTTTTTGAAATCTGCTCATTGTAGAAAAGAAGGATCAAGTTTTTGAATTATTAAGACTCTGAACTCTGAGTCAAATTCATGACTGAACTGTTTCTTAAAGCAAGTGAGGAAAACATCCTTTTTTATCTGTGGGTGTCAGTACAGCAGAATAATGGGCAGCAGTTCATTTCTAAAACACTGTTGAATTATTTCATTCTGAGGTTATATGATGGATAGCAATACAGATTAATCTGTTGCAATGTACATTTTTCAGGCAACATATATGAGCATATTGTAATATTTAACTGACTATTCAATCCAATTCAAGGCTTTATCATTAATCCAGTTTCTTCATTCTCTGCTAAGCACATTTTCACATTAACTCTCAAGTGAACATTTCTGGAGACCTTAACCCATTATCCTTATTCTGACAAAGACATTTGGCTTTAAAGCGACTTTGAGCACAAACAAGAGTGTTTCTTTTTGAAATTCAGAATTAAAATAGAATATTCACTGGACCTTCTGACAATAATTCTTTTGCTCCGACAGATTGAATGAGTTGAAATTAGGGTTTTTGAATATTAGTGAACAAATGCTTAACGTGTTCATGTGAAATTTCTTAGTCCATTATTTTAACAGAGGCACTACTAACCCAAATAGATTACAGCCTCATTTAAGATAGAAGTCAGAGGAACTTCATACGAATACGTTAAGTGTTTAGATGTTACTGTTCAAAGGATCTAATTTCAAGATAAAAGAATCTTGGACAGAAACCTTGGCTTTTCCTTCAAAATTGTTGGCTGTCAAAATATTTGCCTCCCTTGCCCCATGTGTCCTGAGGAACTGCGTTGTTCACTCAGGAACAAACTAAAAGACCAAATTGACTAGAATCTCATATTATGGACTTTAAAGACCCAACAGCAAAGTCAATTTAATAACTGAAACAAAAAATTAAAAGATGTGAGCATTTCGTTTAAAGGACATTCTCGCCAATTCGCTCCAGTAATTTTCTCCCCTTCCCAACTCCTACCTGGTGTATGGTTTCACTGGTACTGGGCAACCTTCAGTACTTCATGTAGGTGGCAATTATTCACATGTGAACCTCGATAGTGAATGATAGTAGGCTAGTTGACTGCATAGGGCATCACAACTAAACCCAATCCTGTCCTCACAACTGTCTATTCACAGTTATTTCATGCAGGGGTCACTGACTAACAATCAGGATGGGAATCCTCACTAACTCTGGCACTGAAGCCAATTATAGTGATCACTGACCAGACTGGGATAATTCAGCACAGGCTTCAGTGGGCTTTCCTGATCTGAGTGAGTCAGCTATTTGCTGGATAAAATCATTGCATCATTGGGGTGCAGTTGTGATCACTTTAGAATTAATTATTCATCAGACATGTTTGCTCAGATGTTCATTAAAAAAACTCTGTATCTATTTATCACCTTTATGGGGAAGTGCTGTAGTGCAAGTGTCTTGCACTTAAACCCGCAGCAATAGCCAAGATGTCATTTTCAGTAAGATGTAAATTAGGTTACAGAATAGAAACAGAATTTCTGGTCCACCTGAGCCACCATGTTCAGTGTGAATCAACGGAAAGATTGGATGTAAATGCAGCTCTGAGATCTGTACCATTCTCTGGTTTTCATAGATTTGTTTTCTTTAATTTGTTTAATTATGTCTCTACCTTTCATCTAAGAAGAGTCTAAAACATTAATATACCAGGCAGACTGCTTTAAAATATGTAGTGGCCTGAACATCTTGATAAGATTTGGGTTCTTTCAAGAGAGTGAAATGGCCTTGGGCACAGCTATTGATGCTAACCCTCCATCTGCAGTAGCAATAACAGCTACAAAGCTGTTAACACTATTAAACCACGTTGAAATTGTTAACCATTGTTTAATGATATATATCAATCTTACTGAGTTCTGATAACAGTTGAATGTCACTGACTTCTTGCAGTATCTTGAGAGTAATATAAAATTTGCTAGTCTGTAAACCAGTAAATTCAACTTCTATATTACTGTACCAGTAAAAAAACTCAATGTGCAATCTACCATAAGCAATATGATTTATTCTCTCTTTGCATCTTTTCTATTGTATGTTTTGCACCTTTAAAATGCCAGTAAAATGAATCAATTTATTTGAAAGTTTTGGGAGTATCCATCACACTCCAGATGTCACACTTTGTATAAAAACACCAACAAATTATAGCTGAACAATCTTAAAAAAACACGAAAGGGGAAAGAAAGCTATTTATTTCCAACTGTTTTTCTGACCTCGAAACAAGCTGCAAAGTTTGTTGAGATAACAAGGAGAGGAGCTAAGCATCTGCCAATACAGAGAAACTTCCAACCACAAATGATTTACATTGGGGAGCCAATACAGATATGCGAGACAGGGGTGATGGATAAGTAGGGCTTAGTGTAGGACAGCATACGTGCAGCAGAGTTTTGCACAAGGTGGAGTTTATGCAGGGTAGAGGATGGGAGGCCAGCAAGGAAAACATTAGTGCAGTCAAGTCTGGAGATAGGTGACAAAAGCATGTGGAAAGGTTTCACCAGCAGAAGGGCCTAGCTTTGGAGAGAGGCAGTGTATGGTGAGCATCCTAATTTAATTTTCTTTTTATAGAGAACATTATATATATACGACTCTCGCTACATATATCTTGTATAGAGTGACAGTTGCATTCTGCTTACACAGTATGACACTGGTCAGAGAGATTGCAGAGTCTTCTCCGGTCCTAATTTCCTGTGCTCCTATCTATCCGTAAATGTAAAAGTTTTGTATGCAGCGTGCATTTTGTCCATCATATATGTCACAAGTTTCTGTGTCAACCCGATTTCAATAAATCACACCTGCAAAAAGGTAGCGAAAGTACCAATCAAAAGCAGGTGCAAAAGCGACCAATAAAGCATTACTTAAGGATGTATGAAAAGTAACGGTCTAAATCAGCAGTAAACAAATATTTAACAATAAAACAACAGCAAGAAGGAGAACAGGATTAATGAAATCTCTCAAAATACTTCGTGAAAATCTTTTCATCTGGTATTTTGCTTCCTCACTAAGCTAAGGATTTAGCATCATAAATAAGGGCACTGAAATTCCAGAGTCCCTGTTTTACTCGCAGAAGTGTGGCAGATCCGGAACATCTGTCCACCTGCAACCAAGAACATGGACCTCATCTCAAATCATGGGGATGGGTCATTTAAATAGTCCTAGTAGGTGGCCCACCCCATCCAGGCTGGAAAAATGGAGCAGCTTTTTTGTGTTGCTCAGAGAGACTGATCTTTATGCCAGGACATAAGAGGGGGATGTTTATGAGGCATTTTGATCTTGACGTTGGACAACGAGGCTGGAGTCAGTTACTCTGCCAGACCTGGTCAGATGTTGGTCACTAGACACTTGACTGGGAAAACCTCTCTATGACAATACGAGGAAGTAAGGGGAGAAATATCTTTGAAAATCATGTGAATAACCCAAAAAAAGAGGAATATTTTAAGGAGGGAAGAATAAACAAACAAAAAAAGTACTTAAATCTTAAGCGAATACTGCAAATCCAGAATGGGAGATAGAGCAAAAGAAATTATAACAAATAACTGGGAAGAAGAGGAACTAAGGAGGAATCAAAGTTAATTCCATTTTGTAAAATGGCCAGTAAATATGGACTACAAATCTTAAACCTGTATCTTTCAGTATCCCTAAAGTAAACAATATTTTAGCTCGTCAGTTGTGTGATATGTTGCTATATTGCAGCAACGGGTGAACTACTGTTGTGTTTAGGCTGCAGCAGGAATACAGTAAGCATCAAAAACCACTCTCTAGATCATGAACTACCACGGGAGATCAAATATTTACAAAATTTTTATGCTCATCTAGGTGAGCAATGTTAATGTTTGCGAATAGAACATTTTTCATTCTGGCACTCATTGTCAGCTATATTGCTGCCAATACAGAGAAACATCCAACCAAAAAAAAATTACTTTGGGGAGCCAATGTAGATCTTCAAGGACAGGGGTGATGGATTAGTAGGACTTAATGCAGGACAGGATACATGCGGCAGAACTCCCAGGTCGGGTACAGAACAAAGAGATTCAAAGTTAGCTCTCTTAACTCTGCACAAATAATGGGGTGGAAACAGGTTATTCGCCCCTTACAGCCAGCTAAAGGAAGAGATTTTCATCCCAGCTGGCGGGGCTAGATTTGAACTCAGGTCCCAGAGGTGAAAGATGGGCTAACTCATGAGGCAAAACAACTTTAAACACTAGATAATGTAGTATGGACGAGTAATACCTTCCCCTCACACTGCCATCAGTGGTGGCATTGTCCAGTCACTTCATACACCTGTGCCCAGATTATCTTACTTCTCCAGGTAAGGTCAGAAATTTACATAATTTTCAGGACCTCTGGGCCCACCGTTCATGACGTGCTGGAAGTGGTACGGCTGGAACGTCAGTGAGCTGCCTGTTTTGCGCTGAGCTATTTTCCGTTATGGTGGGGAGGGCTTAAAATAAAGAAGCACTGGGCATAGGGCAGGGAAGGGATGGGGGTGCATTGGGTCGACTTGCTAGGACTTTTTTTAGAATGCGGGCTTCCCTTTAGTGCCCATTCCAAATGGGCTCTGTGCAGCTGGATTGCTGGTTTGGGGCTTCAACCACATTAAGAGGCGGCTGCTTAATTTGGATCAAAGTTGGGACCTAAAAAACTTGCACACAACTTGTGCACTGGCTCCCCTTTGTGCTGGCTATCCACAGAGTTGCACCGAGCACCTCATAAGCCCCAACCTCCACACCTGTTAATAGGAGGAACAAGCGCCCAATATGGTTCGAACCATTAGGCGTCACCATTACATTATCGTCCCATATATGTGCCCTAAACTTATAGCATTCCTATATTATTCCTTTCATACATTTATCAATAAATACAAGTTTTTTGTACCAGCTACTTTTAAAAAGATACAAACACCAATGAGAACTTTCTGCATATGATAAAATATTAAATTTTGCATTCATGCAAACATCAAATAAATTAGGTACTTGTATATGCAAAGGGAAGAGAAGAATAAGTCTTGCTCCATCAGCTCCAATCTTGGATCTCTCAAAAGAAAACACATATTTTGATATTTTTTCAAAATTTCTTGCCTTATTTTGATATCCTGTGCACATTACTGTAGTGAGGAACAATCGTGGACAGGATATGAGTATATTGTTAAGTGGTTAACAGCAAATTTTACAATGGAAGTTTTATATGGTTTCAAATTATCAAAAACTGGCTATAATTATATGTAAAATTATGATTAAAGCTGATGATTTTCAATGAGCTGAAAATCTCTTTAACTACTATGAGCCTGGCCCAATATCTATTGAATATGTGCATGTACTTAACAGTTAGTTACATGCTTTACAACATCTGTACTTAACAAAATTAATGAAGGGTTTTGATAGTATTAATCGGATACGACTATTTCCTCTGGTTGGGGCGACAGTGATTATGAATCACCCATTTAAGAGAGTTAGGGGAGATGTTAAGAGAAATTTGGTGGAGCATGGAATGCTTTGTCACAGAGAGTAGTTGAGGCAAAGACCATTGCACCATTTAAGGGAAAAATGGATAAATTTAGAAACAGAGAAAGATACAGGGTTATGGGGAGAGAGCCGGGCAGTGGGATGAGAATTTGATTGTTCCAGCCAAGAGCAGGCACAGACACAATGGGCCAAATGGCCTCTTTCTGTGCTGTAAACATCTAGGTTCTAACTATGTACAAAGATTCATTAATTTAGACTGGATGTCAGTTTGTTAAACTATTACTGTCTGTTTCTACCTTGTGGTTATGATGCCTTCATCCAGTGCACCTGTTGTTATTGTGCAAATTACACCCACAGCATCCTTTCCAAGTGCAGAAGGTGAAGAAGAGGCAGATTCAGGAGAAGGACTACAGTCAACAGAGAGCAGGAAAAAGAACAGTTAGAAAATGGAATGTCTATACTCTTATTACAACTGTTTGATAATATAAACACATTCATGTGGTAAAGTATAGAAGCAAGGACCTATGTACCTTTTGGTCTTTAATCCTTCTTTAAGTTCTTTTTCAATTATTCTGACTTCAGTGTTTTCACATGCAGCCAGCAGAAACTCCTCTTCCTTTACATCTGCAAATGAGTGTGGGGATCTGCCTTTTGGTCTGGCTGTTTGTTCTATTGCAAATAAGAACTCATTTCCAAATTCAGTATCAGACATGCAGGACTGTTTTTCAATGGAAGTTTGATCTATTTCAGCAAAATTCCCTGTTGGTAGAACACCCATAGTGTTTTCCTGTTTCTTGACATCAATTTCTAAGCAACTTTCTGTTGCATCTCTTGTGTGCAACAAGAGCAGGTGTTCAGTTGCACTGCTGGGTTCCTTGCTTTTAGTGGTCATAGATTTTGTAAGTTGAGTTTCTGACACTGCATGGATTTTATAGTCTGTGCCTCTTACTGAGATGGTCTCTTTCCCTGCTGCCTCTGGGAGTTTATCACTTTGTAAAGCAAAATCCATCTCCAAACTTACTTTCTCTTCACAAATACTATGTGAAATTAGATTGTCATATGTCTGTTGTTGTTCACTATCTGAAGTTGTAGCCAATTGGTTTATTTCCACAGCTTCAGGAACAGACAGACAGCAAAGAGCAAACTCTACCTCGGGATCTATTCCAAAAGTCATGCCTTTTTTCAAGCTGCCAACACCATTTGCGTAAACACTTTCTTCTCCACTCATATTCAAGGTCTGTTGTTTCTCATTGTCATATATTCGACTTAAAATATCCTCTTTTATTATTGCATCAGAATGCAAGGAACTAGAAGTTAACCCATTGGATTCTGGGATTATATTTTCAAGGCTATGTATATTTTCAACACAGAAGTTTTCTTTTGTTTCAGCAGTGGATATTTGCTGAGCTTCACTACTAGAACTGTTTGTAGTCTCTTGTAGTTCAGTAGCAATGTCAGAGCTAGATAACAATTTCGTAGTTTCTGGGAGAACAGAATTTGCTATATCCATCTTCTCGATGCAAGCATTTTCTTTGAAGAACTTTTCTTTGCTTTCATCATTACATGTTTGTTGTTGTTCAGTGTCATGGCTGAAATCCAATAATTTATCTTCATCTTTCTCAGTATCAAATTTCTGGGAGCTAGCTGGCAGTTCCATAGTTTCTTCGGCTGAAATATTCTCAGTGTCAGACAGGAGGTTTCTTGTTTCTTTGCTTTCACTGTTGCAGGTTTGCTGTTGTTCTTTCTCGAAGTCCAATGCTGTTCCCTTCAGCTCTACTGCTTCAGGGTCCTGAAGCCTGGGTGTCAGTTTAGAGGCTTCTAGGATTATACCTTCTCCACCTAACTTAAGGCTGTTCGCATTTTCTTCAACGACTTTTTCTTTTGGTTCTATGCTGGAGATTTGACTCTTGTCAGCATCTCGACTGGAAGCCAATAAATAATCTTTTCCATTCTCCAGCTCATGAATCTGCAAGTTGGATGGGAATTTTATTGCTTCTAAGGGTGTAGTAATTTCTGTATTGGTCTTTAATTTAAACATATTCTTTTCTGAGATGTTGTCTTGCACTTCAATGTTCCAATTTTGCTGTTCAGTGTTCCAACTGACATCTGATAGCTTCTCCCTAAAGTCCACTTTATCCTCTTTCAGAGGACTAAATGGTAATATCATGGTAGTGTCTGGATATAAGTTATTTTCTATGTAATCATCTTCTTTAGAGGTTTCTGTTTTCATTCCGCTGCTACATGTCTGCTGTTGTTCATTACTGAAAGCCATCAGTTCAGAGTTGTCAGAATCTTGAGGTGTTGATGCCAATTTCATACTCTCAGGGATTGTAATATTTTCCACAGTACTCTGCAAGATATGTGCAGTTTTTCCATAAGCTTCTTCCTTTTTAATTACACTGTTGCACATCTGCTGCTGATGTTCACTACTTAAAACCAATATCTCCTTCACATCCTTCGTGTCAGGGATCTGAGTGCCAGGTATTAGTTTGATGGCCTCGGGAAATAAATTATTTTCACTGCTAACTTGGAGGCTGTCCATGCTTTCTGCTTGTTGTTTACCACTGAAACCCATTGTGTTCTCTGGCAGGCCAGCAATATTACAGTCCTGTGTGCAAGCTGTCAATTCCTCGTTCACTGAGAGCTTAACGTCTTCTGTACTTGTTTTTGATACCTGCATATTGTCTTCATGAAGATTTTCTTTTGATTCATTTTTGAGTATGAGTTCTTGTTCTAGATCCCCACTAATACCCAGTAATGTCTCTTTTCCTTTCTCTTCGTCATGATTCTGAAGGTTAGCTGTCAGTTCCATGGTTCCTACAGGTACAATATGCTCATTACCTGTCTGAAGGCTCCACATATTGTCTTCAGAAATGTTGTCTTTCATTACACTGATACCTGTTTTCAGCTGTTCACTAACAACTGCCAATAAAGTTTCTTTTGATGTTTCAGGACTCTGCGAGCCAGGTGTCAGTTCAATGACTTCTGGAAGTACAATACTGTCATTACCCATCTGAAGCCTACAAAGGTTTTCTTCACAGACATTTGCATTTGCCTCATTGATACACATTTGTTGTTCACTAATAAAACCAGGTAATGCTTCTTTCACTTCTGCTGTACAATGACTCACAGTGGCGGGAATCAGTTCTATAGTTTCTGGGAGGGTGTCTGCTGTATCCAGTTGGAAGCTGTGTACATTTTCTTCACAAATTTTCTCTTTCATTTCATCACTGCATGTTTCCTGCTGGTCATTTTCACAGCTGAACCCCAGTGTGTTTTCCTTTGCCTCCTCTATGTGGTGATTCCCTGAGCCAGCTAATAATTCTGCTGTTACATTTTCAATAACAGTCAGAAGACTGCACACATTGTCCACATAGATTTTTTCTTCTGTTAGACTACTGCAGATTTGCTGTTGTTGATCACTGACTCCCAGTAATGTACCATTATCTTCAAGTGCTTGAGAAATGGGAGCACTCTGTATCAATGTAATGGATTCTGGAAGGGTGGTTTTCATACCCACCTGAAAACTGCTCATACTTTCAGCACAAGTATTTGCTTTTGTTGCATTTCCACATGTTTTCTGATGTTCCACATCATGATTGAAATTCATCAATCTTTCTTTCAGTGTCTCAGTATTCGGATACTGAGCAGTGCATTCTGTGGCTGCGGGTTCTGGAATATTTTTTTCACCATGTTGAAGACAACCTACGTTTTCTTCATAGTAGTTGTCTTCTATTCTTCTTGTGGCCATTTGTTGCTGTTTTCTATCAATACCAAAGCCCAAAAGTTCCTCTTTCATTTCATTCGTACTGGGATCCTGAAGGACTTTTGCCATTTCCATAACTTTCGGGGTTAAAATATTTTCCGTACTTTCTGTAGCAGTGTGAAAGCAGCACAGATTTACTTCAGTCACTTCTTGTTTCCCATTGTTATCTATTTGCTGATGTTCTCTACTGAATCCAATTATTGTTTCTTTCAGTTTTGTAGTAGCAGGATCTTGGCAGCTGGCTGGTGATTTCAATACTTCTGAGGTCGACATGGTTCCAGCCTCATTCTGAAGGTTTTGCTCATTTGCTTCACAGACTTTTTCTTTTATCTCACTGTCTGCCCGCTGTCTGTTGAACCCCAGCAATATATGGCTTTGTTCCTCTACATCAGGCTTCTCTGTGCCGAGTGACAATTTTGTGGCTTCTGGAGGAAAAATGTTTTCCACAGATATTTGAGAATTGTTCAAATTCTTTTTACAGAGTCCATGTGTCAATTCACTGTCACACATTTGCTGCTTCTCCGTAGAAGAACTAAAACCCTCTGATGTCTCTTCTTTAGTTGTAGCATCCTGAGGGTTCAGTGCTAATTCTGTGCTTGTTGAGAGGACAGTGTCTTCAGGACCTTCCTGGAGACGGCACACATAATCCTTTTGCTGTTCTTTACTGCCAGATGTTTGTAGATGTTCACCACTGAAGGTCAGTAATGCCTCTTTCATTCCAGTGTCAGCAGTCTGCTGAGAGGCAGGCAGCAATTCTGCTCTTTCTGGGATCATGCCTTCTCGATCAGTCTGAAAGCTGCACACTTCTTCTTTAGAGAGATTTTCTTCTATTTCTCCATGTGCTGTTTCCAGTTCAGTATCATAACTCAACGGCAACTGTTCATTTTCTGTAGCTATTGAACCAATATTCTGAGTGGTTGGAGATAATTCCTTGGTATGTTGGAACAAACTAGTTTCTGTACCAATTGGGAAGTTGTAAAGATTATCTTCAGACAACTTTTCTTGCTTTTCGCTGGCACATTTTTGCAGTTCTCTGTGGCTAAACAATGTTTCTGTCAGTTCATCAATACTTGGAATCTCTGAGCTGGGTGGCAAATCCATGCTTGTGGCAATAATCTTCTCAGTGTCAGTCTGAGGTTTCTGTATGTTTTCCTCACAGTCTTTTTCTTTAGCTATCTTACTGCCTGCTTGCTGCTGTTTGTTGCTAAGTCTCATCAATAAGTCTCTGTGTTCCACTGCATCAGGATTCTGCATGCAAAGTGTTAATTTAGTGGCTTCTGGAATTAAAATATTTTCCACCGGCATCTGGGAGCTGTCTGAATCCTCTTTATATACTCCTTCTTTGGACTCAGTGTCACACATTTGCTGTTGCTCATGAGTAAAACCCTCTGATGTCTCTTCTTTAGTTGTAGCATCCTGAGGGTTCAGTGCTAATTCTGTGCTTGTTGATAGTACAGTATCTTCAGGACCTTCCTGGAGGCGGCACACATTCCCCTCATAATCCTTTTGCTGTTCTTTACTGCCAGATGTTTGTAGATGTTCACCACTGAAGGTCAGTAATGCCTCTTTCATTCCAGTGTCAGCAGTCTGCTGAGAGGCAGGCAGCAATTCTGCTCTTTCTGGGATCATATCTTCTCGATCAGTCTGAAAGCTGCACACTTCTTCTTTAGAGAGATTTTCTTCTATTTCCTCATGTGCTGTTTCCTGTTCATAACTCAAAGGCAACTGTTCATTTTCTGTAGCTATTGAACCAATATTCTGAGTGATTGGAGATAATTCCTTCGTGTGTTGGAACAAACTAGTTTCTGTACCAATTGGGAAGTTGTAAAGATTATCTTCAGACAACTTTTCTTGCTTTTCGCTGGCACATTTTTGCAGTTCTCTGTGGCTAAACAATGTATCTGTCAGTTCATCAATACTTGGAATCTCTGAGCTGGGTGGCAAATCCATGCTTGTGGCAATAATCTTCTCAGTGTCAGTCTGAGGTTTCTGTATGTTTTCCTCACAGTCTTTTTCTTTAGCTATCTCACTGCCTGCCTGCTGCTGTTTGTTGCTAAGTCTCATCAATAAGTCTCTGTGTTCCACTGCATCAGGATTCTGCATGCAAAGTGTTAATTTAGTGGCTTCTAGAATTAAAATATTTTCCACCGGCATCTGGGGGCTGTCTGAATCCTCTTTATAGACTCCTTCTTTGGACTCAGTGTCACACATTTGCTGTTGCTCATGAGTAAAACCCTCTGATGTCTCTTCTTTAGTTGTAGCATCCTGAGGGTTCAGTGCTAATTCTGTGCTTGTTGATAGTACAGTATCTTCAGGACCTTTCTGGAGACGGCACACATTCCCCTCATAATCCTTTTGCTGTTCTTTACTGCCAGATGTTTGTAGTTGTTCACCACTGAAGGTCAGTAATGCCTCTTTCATTCCAGTGTCAGCAGTCTGCTGAGAGGCAGGCAGCAATTCTGCTCTTTCTGGGATCATGTCTTCTCGATCAGTCTGAAAGCTGCACACTTCTTCTTTAGAGAGATTTTCTTCTATTTCTCCATGTGCTGTTTCCAGTTCAGTATCATAACTCAAAGGCAACTGTTCATTTTCTGTAGCTATTGAACCAATATTCTGAGTGATTGGAGATAATTCCTTCGTGTGTTGGAACAAACTAGTTTCTGTACCAATTGGGAAGTTGTAAAGATTATCTTCAGACAACTTTTCTTGCTTTTCTCTGTCACACTTTTGCAGTTCTCTGTGGCTAAATAATGTTTCTGTCAGTTCATCAATACTTGGAATCTCTGAGCTGGGTGGCAAATCCATGCTTGTGGCAATAATCTTCTCAGTGTCAGTCTGAGGTTTCTGTATGTTTTCCTCACAGTCTTTTTCTTTCGCTATTTCACTGCCTGCCTGCTGCTGTTTGTTGCTAAGTCTCATCAATAAGTCTCTGTGTTCCACTGCATCAGGATTCTGCATGCAAAGTGTTAATTTAGTGGCTTCTGGAATTAAAATATTTTCCACTGGCATCTGAAGGCTGTCTGAATCCTCTTTATAGACTCCTTCTTTGGACTCAGTGTCACACATTTGCTGTTGCTCATGAGTAAAACCCTCTGATGTCTCTTCGTTAGTTGTAGCATCCTGAGGGTTCAGTGCTAATTCTGTGCTTGTTGAGAGGACAGTATCTTCAGGACCTTCCTGGAGGCGGCACACATTCCCCTCATAATCCTTTTGCTGTTCTTTACTGCCAGATGTTTGTAGATGTTCACCACTGAAGGTCAGTAATGCCTCTTTCATTCCAGTGTCAGCAGTCTGCTGAGAGGCAGGCAGCAATTCTGCTCTTTCTGGGATCATATCTTCTCGATCAGTCTGAAAGCTGCACACTTCTTCTTTAGAGAGATTTTCTTCTATTTCCTCATGTGCTGTTTCCTGTTCATAACTCAAAGGCAACTGTTCATTTTCTGTAGCTATTGAACCAATATTCTGAGTGATTGGAGATAATTCCTTCGTGTGTTGGAACAAACTAGTTTCTGTACCAATTGGGAAGTTGTAAAGATTATCTTCAGACAACTTTTCTTGCTTTTCGCTGGCACATTTTTGCAGTTCTCTGTGGCTAAACAATGTTTCTGTCAGTTCATCAATACTTGGAATCTCTGAGCTGGGTGGCAAATCCATGCTTGTGGCAATAATCTTCTCAGTGTCAGTCTGAGGTTTCTGTATGTTTTCCTCACAGTCTTTTTCTTTAGCTATCTCACTGCCTGCCTGCTGCTGTTTGTTGCTAAGTCTCATCAATAAGTCTCTGTGTTCCACTGCATCAGGATTCTGCATGCAAAGTGTTAATTTAGTGGCTTCTAGAATTAAAATATTTTCCACCGGCATCTGGGGGCTGTCTGAATCCTCTTTATAGACTCCTTCTTTGGACTCTGTGTCACACATTTGCTGTTGCTCATGAGTAAAACCCTCTGATGTCTCTTCTTTAGTAGATGCATCCTGAGGGTTCAGTGCTAATTCTGTGCTTGTTGATAGTACAGTATCTTCAGGACCTTCCTGGAGACGGCACACATTCCCCTCATAATCCTTTTGCTGTTCTTTACTGCCAGATGTTTCTAGATGTTCACCACTGAAGGTCAGTAATGCCTCTTTCATTCCAATGTCAACAGTCTGCTGAGAGGCAGGCAGCAATTCTGCTCTTTCTGGGATCATGTCTTCTCGATCAGTCTGAAAGCTGTACACTTCTTCTTTAGAGAGATTTTCTTCTATTTCTCCATGTGCTGTTTCCAGTTCAGTATCATAACTCAACGGCAACTGTTCATTTTCTGTAGCTATTGAACCAATATTCTGAGTCGTAGGAGATAATTCCTTCGTGTGTTGGAACAAACTAGTTTCTGTACCAATTGGGAAGTTGTAAAGATTATCTTCAGACAACTTTTCTTGCTTTTCTCTGTCACACTTTTGCAGTTCTCTGTGGCTAAATAATGTTTCTGTCAGTTCATCAATACTTGGAATCTCTGAGCTGGGTGGCAAATCCATGCTTGTGGCAATAATCTTCTCAGTGTCAGTCTGAGGTTTCTGTATGTTTTCCTCACAGTCTTTTTCTTTCGCTATTTCACTGCCTGCCTGCTGCTGTTTGTTGCTAAGTCTCATCAATAAGTCTCTGTGTTCCACTGCATCAGGATTCTGCATGCAAAGTGTTAATTTAGTGGCTTCTGGAATTAAAATATTTTCCACTGGCATCTGAAGGCTGTCTGAATCCTCTTTATAGACTCCTTCTTTGGACTCAGTGTCACACATTTGCTGTTGCTCATGAGTCAAACCCTCTGATGTCTCTTCTTTAGTTGTAGCATCCTGAGGGTTCAGTGCTAATTCTGTGCTTGTCGACAGTACAGTATCTTCAGGACCTTCCTGGAGACGGCACACATTCCCCTCATAATCCTTTTGCTGTTCTTCACTGCCGGATGTTTGTAGTTGTTCACCACTGAAGGTCAATAATGCCTCTTTCATTTCAGTGCCAGCAGTCTGCTGAGAGGCCAGCAATGATTCCACTCTTTCTGAAATCGTATCTTGCTGATCAGACTGAAAGCTGCACACTTCTTCTTTACCAAGATTTTCTTTCATTTCTCCCTGTGCTGTTTGCTGTACACTGCTGTGACTCAAACATGACTGTTCATTTTCTGTGCCTGTTGAGCCAATATTCTGAGGAACAAGTGGTAAGTCCACAGTTTCTGAGAACAAAGTACTTTCCATAGTAGCTGGAGAGTTGCACACATTTTCTTCAGACACTTTCTCTTGCTTTTCACTGCTGCATATCTGTTCACTATTGACAGACATTAATGACTCTTTCACTTCAGCTGTACCAGGAAAGTCCAAGATAGCTGGCAGCTGCATGGCTGCTGGTATTATAATATTTTTTATCATCTGAATGTTGCTCAGATTGTCTTGACAGAGCGTTTCTGTGGTGCATGTTGATATTTGTCCCATGTAATGGCTGAAATCTGATAGTTTCTCTTTTGTTGCTTCTTTTGAATCACAGTTTTGAAGGTTAAGCAATAATTCCCTGCTCTCTGGGAATATGGAACTTTCCAACCTAGTCTGCAAGTCACACTGGTTTTCTTTCGAAGCCATCTCTTTCTTTTCACTGCTGCATGCTTGCCATTTATTAGTGACAGATAATAGTGCCTCTTTCGGTTTAACTGTTCCAGGAATCTGTGAGCTAGGTGACAATTCCACATGTACTGTGTGAAGGCTACACACATTTCCTTCGCAAACATTTTCTTTTGTCATACTGTTACCTGACTGCTGTTGCTCAGTACTGAGAACTGATATCTCTTTTACAACCATTGTGTCAGGAGTCTGAGAGCTTGGGGTCAACTCAAACGTCTCTAGAAATATCTTATTTTCTATACCCACGTCTTTCTGCAGGCAGGACAGCCCCTCCTCAGACAACCCCTCCTCACAGACTTCATTTTGTATCTCACTGGTGTCTTCTTGCTGCTCGTTAGGAACGTTTAAATTCAGCTGTTCTCCTTTCATTTCCATTGAATCAGGATCCTGGGAGCTAGAAGACAATCCCATTCGATCTGACAACAGCCCATTTTCCAGACCAGTTTGAAGGGTGCACCCAATTTTCTCAGATCTGCTATCTTGTTTTTCAGTGCTGCACACTTGCTGGTCATTTTGGAAACCCAGTAACATTTCTTTCATTTGCAATAAGTTTAAGTTCTGGCAGAGTGTCAGGTCTGAAGTTTCTTGAAAAGAACAGTTTTCCGAGTCAATCTGCACACTGGATAAATTTCCTTCAGAAACTTTAGCTTGCTCCTCACCGCTACTTGCTTGCTGGTTACTGTCACAGCAGAAACCCAGTGGCTCATTTCGTGCTTTCTCTGCATAAGTGTTCTGATAACTAGGCGCTGGCTTGGTGGTTTCCTGGCTATCAATGTTGGTCTGAAGATTCCACACATTTTCTTCACAAACCTTTCCTTTTGATTCACTGGTACACATCTGCTGCTCGCTTTTGAAAACAAATGCTGTCTCTTTCGGCTCCAATGCATCAAGGTTTTGAGGGTTGACTGGAAATACAATATTTTCCATGTGCATTTCAAGGCTGCCCAAATCTCCTTCACAAACATTATTTTTTGTTTCCTGATTGCACATTTGACCCTGTTCATAATCGCAACTGAAACCCATTAGATTTTCTTTTGTTCTCCCAGTACTGGGATTCTGATGGATTGAGGTCAGCACTGCGGTTTCTGGAATATTCTCCATCCTAGTTACAAGGCTGCAGACATTTTCTTTGGAGATATTTTCTTGTTCGTTAGTGTTGTGTGTTTTCTGTTGCTCATCGCTGACTGCTAACAGTGTCACATTCAATTTAGCAGTGTCAAGATCTGATGCGCCGATGGGCAGTAACTCCATTTTTGCAGGGCACCTCTGATTTTCTGTGCCCATCAGAAGACTGCACTCATTTTCTTCACAGCCCTTAGTTTTATTTTCACTGTGAGATGTTTGGTGTTGATCAATATTACAACTCAAACTCAACTCATTCCCTTCCAATACCACTCCCTCAGACAAATTTCGTGCATATTCTGTCACTGAAATAAAACCTTCTATTTCTTTAAGGTCGACCTTCGGTAAAATACAATTTTCTTCTTGATCAGTGACCACTTCTTCACTGAACTGCTCATTTTCAAGTTTGACTTGAGAATGACTGACAACATCGTGACTTGCAATTGCCACATACTCAGCATGTTTTTCTAAACTCACTGGTGTCAGATACTTTAGGTCTTGGATTTCTACCATTAACAGATCGCTTGTACCATCTGTGCTTTTTGCAGGATTTTCCTCTATGATGGATTCTTTACATCCTGGTACTGGCAACACTCGGCCGCACTTAGTCTCTTGGGCAGGTAACTGATCTCCCCCATCTGTGCCCTGGAGTGAAGGGTTTGAGCCCTGCTCATCTGTTTCATCCAGCTGCTCACCATGATGCAATAGATCTGACAACCGTTCCTCGGCTGCACTCGTTGCAGTATTTCCTTGTACTGCTAAGGAACTGGCTTTCAGGCTGTGACCAGTATCTTCTGCCGCGGTAGTTTTTGTCTCATCGAATATGTTATTCACTTTCAAGGCATCTCCTTCAAATGCAGCATCTTCTAGTAAAGACCATAAGCTATTTTTATTTTCAGCTAAAAAAGGGGACTTTGAATCTGCCGTGATTTGAAGATTCTCTTTTTCTTTGCATTCTGGTGATGCGTCCTTTTGTCCGACCAGGATTTCTTGAGACGTTGAATTCAGGTTGTTTTCAGTAATAGTTTCAGGAGACTGGACATTGTTGTCTCCTGTTTTGGGGCTGTTAATAGTGGAAAAGTTTGAAAATTACACACCAAAATACCAATATTAACTTTGTCACACAAACGGGTGGTAGTTCATTCAGTCCACATGCAGCAGAATTAACGTGCCGAAGCCAAGCACTGCATGCATTGAGACAGTGGTCAGTTTGATATTATCTGTTTTTAATACAACTGGAAATTCTCTCTCTCTCTCTCTCTCTCTGCCTTTCGGGTCTCTTTCTCTCTGTCTGTGTAATTTGACACATTGTGTATTCAGTATACTGGGACCTACTGTTTTCCGTGGCTAACCTGTCTGAACACCAACGACACCTTTGATTGGTGTGATGGTGTCCCAGCCTAATATAAGATATGCGATTTGAGAACCTCTCATTCACTACTCACCTGACGAAGGAGATAATCTCCGAAAGCTTGTGATTTTAAAATAAAATTGTTGGACTATAACCTGGTGTTGTAAGATTCCTTACATTTGTCCACCCCAGTCCATCACCGGCATCTCCACATCAAGTTTAATATTAAGTTAACAACCCCCTCTATATCATAATCAGCATCACAGGACAGTCCTGCTATCTCATGGCAATCAGTACTAGACAATGAATGTCAATGGTCTTATTCCCTGGAAAATTATCACAGCAAAGTATCACACGGATTTTGGTTCAACACTAAAATGAAACCAAAAATATGTTTTTGCCACATGCAATATGTAAGCTGCTACTCCATCACTCTCTTTTCTTCCAGTAGAAGAGAATGGGAGTGAAAGAGGAAAAGCCTAAACATTTGATATGCTGCAATAAAAACAGAAAATACTGGAAAGTAGGGTTATGTCCGAACCCAGGTCATCGACCTGAAACGTTAACCCTACCTTCCTCTCTCACAGATGTTGCCTGACCTGCGGACTGTTTCCAGCATTTTCTGTTTTCACTTCAGATTTCCAGCATCTGCAGTATTTGCTACTTGATATTCTGTCTTCTTCATAACATACCCATCAAAGAAAGAGAATGGGAAGAAAAAGCCTCTTCTAACCATGAAAATCGCACAGGTGCTTTACTAATTCTGAACAGTTTATCATGTAACTAGTGCTGTCTGTCACATCACTATTTCATATTTCAATGGAACGCAAAAACGTCCTACGTCATGTTTTGCAGTGGTTTTTGCTTTCATGATTCGAGTGTAACATATACAATACTAACTACATAATTATACTGGATGACCACCAGATACAATTGAGGTGAAATTTGTCTTGGGCACGAGTGCAAAACGGGCAATCGCGAGTCAGCAGCCCGTTTTACATTCCGCCCATGGAAAAGAAAATCGGGTGGTGTGTAGAACAGGTTGCCGATTCGCTATCACCTGTTTTGGCGAATTTCACCCCAATTTGCTCATCTAGAATCAAATCTGGATCATTTCGGATTTAGGGACTGAATAAAATGTTACTATGTGCAACAGTAAATTCACATACACAAGTCAATGTCCGCTGTACATCTGGAGTTGATATTGTTTAGATTTATTCGGGGCCAAGCTCTGTGGCTGAAGCCACAAAGGTATCAAATTTCCACAGAAAAATTCCCAGTGATCTACTGTTCACAAACAGCCAGAGGTCGTGGTCCATATCGGTACCAACGACATCGGTAGAAAAATGAATGAGGTCCTGCAGGCAGATTTTAAGGAGTTAGGAAAGAGATTATGAAGCAGGACCTCAAAGGTAGTAATCTCCGGATTACTCCTGGTGCCACGCACTAGTGAGTATAGAAATAGGAGGATAGAGCAGATGAATGTGTGGCTGGAGAGATGGTGCAGGAGGGAGGGCTTAAGATTCTTGGGGCATTGGGACCAGTTCTGGGGAAGGTGGGACCTGTACAGGCCAGACGGCTTGCACCTCAACAGAGTTGGGACCAATTCCCTAGCGGGAAGATTCATTCGTGCAGTGGGGGGGGTTTAAACAAATTTGGCAGGGGATGGGCACCAGGATGTAGCAGTGGAAAGGAGAAACAAGGAGCACAAAGGATCGGGGGAGAAAGAGTGCACTAGAGCAAGTAATAGTACAGTATTAGGTGGGATCAGACTAGGAGAGAGTACCAGAAAGTTTAAGACTGGTTTGCAGTGCATGTGTGTAAATGCACGAAGCATGGTAAACAAGGTTGGTGAGCTGGAGGCGCAAATAGTCACATGGGAATACAATGTCGTGGCGATAACGGAGACCTGGCTCAAAAAAGGGCAGGATTGGGTACTAAATATTCCTTGATACAAGTTGTTCAGGAAAGATAGGGAAGGAAAGAAAAGAGGGTGGGGTGGCGGTATTGATTAAAGAGAATATTGCAGTACTGGAGAGAGAGGATGTCCTGGAAAGGTCAAGGACAGAATCTATTTGGTTAGAGTTAAGAAATAAAAGAGGTGCCATTAACTTCTGGGTGTATTCTATAGGCCACCAACTAGTGGGAAGGATATAGAGGAGCAAATTTACAGAGAGGTGCAAAAGCTATAGAGTTATGATAACTGGGGAATTTAACTATCCTAATATAGACTGGGATAACAATAATAATATAAGGGGCAAAGAAGGGGAGGAATTTTAGAACAGAGTTCAGGATAACTTTCTTAACCAGTATGTTTCCGGCCCAATGAGGAAGGAGGCATTGCTGGACTTGGTTCTAGGGAATGAGGTGGGCCAAGAGGAGCAAGTGTCAGTGAGGGAGCATTTCGGGAGCAGCAATCATATCATCATAAAGTTTAGAATAGCTATGGAAAAGAACATGGACCATTCTAAAGTAAAAATACTCAATTGGAGGAGGGCCAATTTCAATGGGATGAGAACAGATCTGACCTGGGTAAACTGGAATCAAAAATTGGCAGGCAAAACTGTAATTGAACAGTGGGCGGCCTTTAAAGAGGAGATGGTTCGGGTTCAGTCCAGGCACATTTCCACAAGGGAGAAAGGTAGGGCAACTAAAGCCATAGCTCCCTGAATGACAAAAGAGATAGTGAGTAAGATGAAACGGAAAAAAGGGATGTATGACAGATGTCAGGTTGATAACACAAGTGAGAACCAGGCAGAATATAGAATGTTCAGAGGGGAAGTGAAAAAGGAAATAAGAGGGACAAAGAGAGAGTATGAGAATAGACTGGCGGCCATCATAAAAGGGAATCCAAAAGTCTTCTATCCTTACACCCAAAAAACGGTGTAAGGATAAACCCAACAATCATCGGCCAGTCAGTTTAACCTCAGTGGTGGGGAAACTTTTAGAAACGATAATCCAGGACAGAATTAACAGTCATTTGGATGAGTGTGGATTGATTAGGGAAAGCCAGCACAGGTTTGATAAAGGCAAATCGTGTTTAACTAATTTGATAAGAGTTTTTTGATGAGGTAACAGAGAGGGTAGATGACGGCAATGCAGCTGATGTGGTGTATATGGATTTTCAAATGGCATTTAATAAAGTGCCACATGGTAGGCTTATCATCAAGATTGCGGCCCATGGAATAAAGGGGGCAGTAGCAACATGGATACAGAATTAGCAAAGGGACAGGAAACAGAGAGTAGTGGTGAATGGTCGTTCTTAGGACTGGAGGGAGGTATACAGTGGTGTTCCCCAGGGGTCAGGGACCACTCCCTTTTCTTGATATATATTAATGACTTGGACTTGGGTGTACAGGGCACAATTTCCAAATTTGCAGATGACACAAAACTTGGAAGGGTAGTGAACAGTGAGGAGGATAGTGATAGACTTCAAGAGGATATAGGCAGGCTGGTGGCCTGGGTGGACACGTGACAGATGAAATTTAATGCAGAAAAATGCGAAGTGATACATTTTGGTAGGAAGAACGAGGAGAGGCAATATAAACTAGAGGGCACAATTCTAAAAGGGGTACAGGAACAAAGAGATCTGGGGGATATGTGCACAAATCGTTGAAGGTGGCAGGGCAGGTTGAGAAAGCAGTTAAAAAAGCAGATGGGACCCTGGGCTTTATAAATAGAGGCAGAGAGTACAAAAGCAAGGAAGTCATGGTGAACCTTTATAAAACACTGGTTTGGCCACAGCTGGACTATTGTATCCAGTTCAAGGCACCAGAAGGGTACGGTAGCATAGTGGTTATGTTACTGGGCTAGTAATCCAGAAGCCTGGACTAAAATCCAGAGTCATGAGTTCAAATCCCACCACAGCAACTGGTGAATTTAAATTCAATTAATTAAATTCAATTAATTAAATAAAAATCTGGAATTAAAATACTCGTATCAGGAATGGTGGCCATGAAACTACCGGATTGTCGTAAAAACCCATCTGGTTCACTAATGTCCTTTAGGGAAGGAAACCTGCTGTCCTTACCCGGTCTGGCCTAAATGTGACTCCAGACCCACAGCAATGTGGTTGATTCTTAATTGCCCTCTGAAATGGCCGAGCAAGCCACTCAGTTGTAAAATCTCGCTACGAAAAGTCATAATAAGAATAAAACCGGACGGACCACTAGGCACCGGACACGACAACGGCAAAAAAACACCAAACCCAGTCGACCCTGCAAGGTCCTCCTTACGAACATCTGGGGAGTCCCAGATTCTTCCATCACCATCCCTGGGTATGTCCTGTCCCACCGGCAGGACAGACCCACCAGAGGTGGTGGTACAGTGATATACAGTCAGGAGGGAGTGGCCCTGGGAGTCCTCAACATTGACTCTGGACCCCATGAAATCTCATGGCATCAGGTCAAACATGGGCAAGGAAACCTCCTGCTGATTACCACCTACCGTCCTCCCTCAGCTGATGAATCAGTCCTCCTCCATGTTGAGCACCACTTGGAGGAAGCACTGAGGGTGGCAAGGGCACAAAATTTACTCTGGGTGGGGGACTTCAATGTCCATCACCAAGAGTGGTTCGGTAGCACCACTACTGACCGAGCTGGCCGAGTCCTGAAGGACATAGCTGCCAGACTGGGCCTGCGGCAGGTGGTGAGCAAACCAACACGAGGGAAAAACTTACTTGACCTCGTCCTCACCAATTCTACCTGTCGCAAATGCATCTGTCCATGACAGTATTGATAGGAGTGACCACCGCACAGTCCTCGTGGAGACGAAGTCCCGTCTTCACACTGAGGACACCATCCAACGTGTTGTGTGGCGCTACCACCGTGCTAAATGGGATAGATTCAGAATGGATCCAGCAGCTCAAAATTGGGCATCCATGAGGCGCTGTGGGCCATCAGCAGCAGAATTGTATTCCTCGCACAATCTGTAACCTCATGGCCCAGCAGATTCCTCACTACCATTACCAACAAGCCAGGGGATCAACCCTGGTTCAATGAGGAGTGTAGAAGAGCATGCCAGGAGCAGCACCAGGCGTACCTAAAAATGAGGTGCCAACCTGGTGAAGCTACAACTCAGGACTACATGCATGCTAAACAGCGGAAGCAACATGCTATAGACAGAGCTAAGCGATTCCACAACCAACGGATCAGATCAAAGCTCTGCAGTCCTGCCACATCCAGTCGTGAATGGTGGTGGACAATTAAACAACTAACGGGAGGAGGAGGCTCTGCAAACATCCCCATTCTCAATGATGGCGGAGTCCAGCACGTGAGTGCAAAAGACAAGGCTGAAGCGTTTGCAACCATCTTCAGCCAGAAATGCCGAGTGGATGATCCATCTCAGCCTCCTCCCGATATCCCCACCATCACGGAAGCCAGTCTTCGGCCAATTCGATTCACTCCACGTGATATCAAGAAACGGCTGAGTGCACTGGATACAGCAAAGGCTATGGGCCCCGACAACATCCCAGCTGTAGTGCTGAAGACTTGTGCTCCAGAACTAGCTGCGCCTCTAGCCAAGCTGTTCCAGTACAGCTACAACACTGGCATCCACCCGACAATGTGGAAAATTGCCCAGGTATGTCCTGTCCACAAAAAGCAGGACAAATCCAATCCGGCCAATTACCGCCCCGTCAGTCTACTCTCAATCATCAGCAAAGTGATGGAAGGTGTCGTCGACAGTGCTATCAAGCGGCACTTACTCACCAATAACCTGCTCACCGATGCTCAGTTTGGGTTCCGCCAGGACCACTCGGCTCCAGACCTCATTACAGCCTTGGTCCAAACATGGACAAAAGAGCTGAATTCCAGAGGTGAGGTGAGAGTGACTGCCCTTGACATCAAGGCAGCATTTGACCGAGTGTGGCACCAAGGAGCCCTAGTAAAATTGAAGTCCATGGGAATCAGGGGGAAAACTCTCCAGTGGCTGGAGTCATACCTAGCACAAAGGAAGATGGTAGTGGTTGTTGGAGGCCAATCATCTCAGCCCCAGGGCATTGCTGCAGGAGTTCCTCAGGGCAGTGTCCTAGGCCCAACCATCTTCAGCTGCTTCATCAATGACCTTCCCTCCATCATAAGGTCAGAAATGGGGATGTTCGCTGATGACTGCACAGTGTTCAGTTCCATTCGCAACCCCTCAGAGAATGAAGCAGTCCGAGCCCGCATGCAGCAAGACCTGGACAACATCCAGGCTTGGGCTCATAAGTGGCAAGTAACATTCGTGCCAGATAAGTGCCAGGCAATGACCATCTCCAACAAGAGAGAGTCTAACCACCTCCCCTTGACATTCAACGGCATTACCATCGCCGAATCCCCCACCATCAACATCCTGGGGGTCACCATTGACCAGAAACTGAACTGGACCAGCCATATAAATACTGTGGCTACGAGAGCAGGTCAGAGACTGGGTATTCTGCGGCGAGTGACTCACCTCCTGACTCCCCAAAGCCTTTCCACCATCTACAAGGCACAAGTCAGGAGTGTGATGGAATACTCTCCACTTGCCTGGATGAGTGCAGCTCCAACAACACTCAAGAAGCTCGACACCATCCAAGATAAAGCAGCCCGCTTGATTGGCACCCCATCCACCACCCTAAACATTCACTCCCTTCACCACCGGCGCACTGTGGCTGCAGTGTGTACCATCCACAGGATGCACTGCAGCAACTCGCCAAGGCTTCTTCGACAGCACCTCCCAAACCCGCGACCTCTACCACCTAGAAGGACAAGAGCAGCAGGCGCATGGGAACAACACCACCTGCACGTTCCCCTCCAAGTCACACACCATCCCGACTTGGAAATATATCGCCGTTCCTTCATTGTCGCTGGGTCAAAATCCTGGAACTCCCTTCCTAACAGCACTGTGGGAGAACCGTCACCACACGGACTGCAGCGGTTCAAGAAGGCGGCTCACCACCACCTTCTCGAGGGCAATTAGGGATGGGCAATAAATGCTGGCCTCGCCAGCGACGCCCACATCCCGTGAACAAATTTTAAAAAAACCTTAGAGAAGGTGCAGAAGGGATTTACTGGAATGATTCCAGGGATGAGGGACTTTTGTAACATGGATAGACTGGAGAAGTTGGGATTGTTCTCCTTGGGACATCTCTGGTTGCAAGGAGATTTGATAGATGTATACAAAATCATGAAGGGTCTAGACAGAGTAGATCGAGAGAAACTGTTCCCATTGGCAGAAGGGTCAAGAACCAGAGGACATAGATTTAAGGTGATTGGCAAAAGAGCCAAAGGTGACATGAGGAAAAACTTTTTTACGCAGCGAGTGGTTAGGATCTGGAACGCACTGCCCGAGGAGGTGGTGGAGGCAGATTCAATTATGGCCTTCAAAAGGGAACTGGATATGTACTTGAAAGGAAAACATTTGCAGGGCTACGGGGAAAGGGCGGGGGAGTGGGACTTGCTGGATTGCTCTTGCATAGAGCTGGCGCGGATAATTGAGGTGGATTGTATGTCAGATTCAGGGTTCCCAAAATTCCAGGGAAGGCGGGCCTGGATGGAGCCTGCCCCTGGCAATGTCTCTGGCCCCATCTGAAATCTTGCAATCAGGCCAATTTGGATATCTTGGGTGGGCGCCCACACCATTTTGAACACAATTGCTGAGTGGGGGAAGAGAAATAGTGCTGTGGCACTTTGTCGCATTGTTAGCAGATCTGCAGGTTTCCATTAGGGCAGTAAAAATAGCCTGTAGTTCCTTCTTGTGCCAGTTTCAGCAATCACTCTGCAATCAATGCCATTGCAAAACCAGCCTTTAAATTTTCAAACTCCTTCCCCATTTCCCCAACCTATGGCCCTAGCAATGCTGGGACTCACAGGCATTTGCTGCCAGTACACCATTAACCCACCATCCCCGGCCCCAGGAATTTCAGGTCCTAGGTATCTCGGAGCAATACGAATCTGGGTTCCTACTGACATGGCTTGGTACATGAATATGTCTTAATTCTCTGGCAATGCAGCTGGATGACTGATGGGCTATATGTGTTCTATACCCAAGTGATCTAATGGCATTCCAAATTAAATATATACTCATCCAATTCTTTGCTCTCTAATGTTGAGCTCCCTGTGGAGACCCTCACTTTTGTATATTGGATCTTTTTCAATTCAGGATTTAGATTTAGAAGATTTGATATTCATGACACTTCACTAGCCAAACATATACACCCAATACACCCCAATGTCCTTCCCCTCAGGAATTTGTCAATTCCTTTCTAAAAGGACTGTATCAAATCCCATTCCAGGATTTCAGCATATAATCTATTCTGGCAGATGAGTGCACTACCGAGGGAGTATTGCACTGTCAGAAGTGCCATCCTTCAGTTGAAAAGTGAAACCATTCAGGTGGATACTAAAGAACTCATGGCACTGCTGAAGTGTCCTGGCCAACATTGTTCCCTTGTCCAACACCACCAAACACAGATTAAGTAATCATTTGTCTCATTGCTGTTTGTGGCTCCTTGTTGTACCCAAATTGCCTGCCACGTTTGCCTCCATAACAACAGACAACAGTGAATGCATTTCAAAAATAACTTGTGTGAAGCACTTTGAGACGGTTCTCAAAGATGTGGTAACGGCACTTTATAAATGCATATTTTTCTTTTATACTTACCACATCCAATAGAATAAGGCACAAGTGTGAAAGATTCCAGTGTTATGTGAGAGAAGAGAGGTGTACTTTGAAATAAAAACAGAAAATGCTGAAAACACTCAACAGGTCAGGCAGAATCTGTGGCGAGAGAAACAGAGTTAACGTTTCAGGTCGATGACCAGAACTGGAAGAAGTTAGAGATTTAACGTACAATTCTACGTAAGAGAGTTAAATGTCTAACTTCTTCCAGTTCTGATGAAAGGTCATTAACCAGAAAGATTAACTCTGTTTCTCTCTCTGCAGATGGCGCCTGACCTGCTGAGTGTTTCCAGTATTTTCTGTTTTTATTTCAGATCTCCAGCATCTGCAGTATTTTTCTTTTGTTTGAGAGGTGTACATTGCTTTGAAGGATGTTGTTGTCTTTCAATGCCCAAGTGGTTAAAGAAAACAATTTTTAAGGCCAGTCATTTTGAGCAGGTCAGTCAGATGGTCCAGTACATATGTACTATAAAGCCAAAAAACTAATAAGTGTAGCCTCAGGGGTACATTAAACTAGAGGGTACGTGTGTTATTACACTAAAGAACTGTAGTGCTCCTTGTGATTATGTTCATGAATCAATATTCAGTGATGTGCAGACACTAATGATGTTTGCTATTGCAGGGCAATGGTGAATGCTGTATTCTGTTCAGCAGGTGTGAGCATTGCTGCTATGGAAAATTCAAATGCTCGGTCACGAAATTAGATTTTAAAGACTAAGCACCACATTAGTGTGCTGTATAATTTTATCAGAATGGTAATTATAATGTACCTTAATTGATCTAACTCATTTTGTACATGAAAATAATTAACAAATTAGCGACATTATATCAACCTACAGATTATGCATCCGAATGGTATGTAAAGAACAACCTACTTAACGTTGCTGAATGTGACTATATGATATTCAAACAGATATTAGAAAATGAGGAAAAAAGGAAAGGATTGAAGAAAGGAACTTGCTTTAATATATTACTTTCACATGCTCAGGACGTCCCAAAGTGCTTCACAACCAATGAATTGCAATGAAAGCAAGAAGAAAGATTTGAAAAAATAGTGAGACAAATATAAATTAATTATAAATTATATGATGTGGAGATGCCGGTGATGGACTGGGGTGGACAAATGTAAGGAATCTTACAACACCAGGTTATAGTCCAACAAATTTATTTTAAAATCACAAGCTTTCGGAGATTATCTCCTTCGTCAGATGATTGAATGAAAAGGTTCTCAAATCGCATATCTTATACGATGTTGGGACAGCATCACACCAATCAAAAGGTGTCGTTGTTATTCAAACAGGCCAGTCACGGAGAACAGAACGTCCCAGTACACTCGATATACATTGTGTCTTTTACACAGGCAAGCAGAAAGAAACTTAAAATGGCAGAGAGAGAGAGAGAATTTTAAAAAACATATAAATTTTTTCCCCCTTTTTGCTGGTGGGGTTACGTGTAGCGTGACATGAACCCAAGATCCCGGTTGAGGCCGTCCTCATGGGTGCGGAACTTGGCTATCAACTTCTGCTCGACGATTTTGCGTTGTCGTGTGTCTCGAAGGCCGCCTTGGAGAACGCTTACCCGAAGATCGGTGGCTGAATGTCCTTGACTGCTAAAGTGTTCCCCGACTGGGAGGGAACCCTCCTGTTTGGCGATTGTTGCGCGGTGTCCGTTCATCCGTTGTCGCAGTGTCTGCACGGTCTCGCCAATGTACCATGCTCCGGGGCATCCTTTCCTGCAACGTATGAGGTAAACAACGTTGGCCGAGTCACAGGAGTATGAACCATGTACCTGGTGGGTGGTGTCCTCTCGTGTGATGGTGGTATCCGTGTCGATGATCTGGCATGTCTTGCAGAGGTTGCCGTGACAGGGTTGTGTGGTGTCGTGGACGCTGTTCTCATGAAAACTGGGTAACTTGCTGCGAACGATGGTCTGTTTGAGGTTGGGTGGCTGTTTAAAGGCGTTCTCCAAGGCGGCCTTCGAGACACACGACAACGCAAAATCGTCGAGCAGAAGTTGATAGCCAAGTTCCGCACCCATGAGGACGGCCTCAACCGGGATCTTGGGTTCATGTCACGCTACACGTAACCCCACCAGCAAAAAGGGGGAAAAAATTTATATGTTTTTTAAAATTCTCTCTCTCTCTCTGCCATTTTAAGTTTCTTTCTGCTTGCCTGTGTAAAAGACACAATGTATATCGAGTGTACTGGGACGTTCTGTTCTCCGTGACTGGCCTGTTTGAATAACAACGACACCTTTTGATTGGTGTGATGCTGTCCCAACATCGTATAAGATATGCGATTTGAGAACCTTTTCATTCAATCATCTG
This sequence comes from Heptranchias perlo, assembly GCF_035084215.1. Taxonomy (NCBI): domain Eukaryota; kingdom Metazoa; phylum Chordata; class Chondrichthyes; order Hexanchiformes; family Hexanchidae; genus Heptranchias; species Heptranchias perlo. The sequence continues at coordinate 22,517,471 of NC_090345.1, read as the reverse complement.
ACGAAGGAGATAATCTCCGAAAGCTTGTGATTTTAAAATAAATTTGTTGGACTATAACCTGGTGTTGTAAGATTCCTTACATTTATAAATTATATGACCAAGCTTTACACATATCACAATGCGTGCAGGACACCTTGGGAGTAATTTTGACTTTGTGCAGCCCGCTTTATATCTCTCCCGATTTTTATTTCCAATGAAGTCACATACAGAGAAAAGGATGGGCAAGTTCATGGAGTGACTTAAACACGAGGATGAGAATTTTAAGGTGTTGGGAGACCACGGGCCAACGTGGGCCAATAGAGACAGGAGTGATGAGTGAGTAGGACTTAGTGCAAGATAGGTAAGGGGGCTGAATTTTGGATGAATTGAAGTTTATAGAGGGTGAACGATGGGAGGCCAGCCAGGAAAGTACTGGAGTAATTGAGTCTGGAGGTGACAAAGGCATGGATGAGAGGTTCAGTGGCAGATTAGCTGTTGTCACCTCACAGATCCGTACCCAACTTTCCTGCAATTTGCTGTTTGAATCTTTCAATCAGGTTGCTCCCCACCCTTGGCACTGAAATGGCCCCAACCAAAATCATGATTGACATTCTCTCTGACTGTAATTGTGGCCCATTATCCCTCCTCCAACTCTCTACAGCCTTTGACACAGTCGAGCACACCATCCTCCTTCAATACCTCTCCTCCTTTGTCCTCAGTGGTTATGGCCTCACTTGATACTGTATGTACAACAGAAGCATTCAGACTTGGCCATGTTGACACTCTAAATCTGAAAAAGGGCTTGAAGCCTACAAAATAACAACATGATTGCAATTGTTTTTTTAATAAATTACATGTATGATCCAGAGAATTATGTGCCCCGAAGCTTGACATCTCTATTGATAAATATCTCGAGAGTCTTTTATAAAGAAAGCAGTTAAAGGCCATCTAGTGAGACTACAGACAATACAGCCAATGCAACATGGGTTTATGAAATACAGATTTATTGGAACTTTTCAGGATGTAACTTCATCACTGGATGAAAGCAGTTGAGATTAAAGGGACAATATTAACTGGGGGCAGGAGTCATGCGGGCGGAGGTCAAGGCAGATAGCAAACCTCCTCAGCGTGGAGCCTAGGAGATTTTAATTCCCAGGCCTCATCTGTATAGGCCACGTGAGTCTCCTGTCCAAACCCGACGGGAAATGGCAGCTGGCCGGCGGGCGAGAGTGGAGTATCAGGTGGCAAGAGGCCACCACTGGGGACCCGAAGGAACGGTCCCTGGCACTCTGATAAGTGGTTGGGAGGGGATTCGGGAAGGTCTCACGGTCGGGGGAGGAGGGGAAGCCCAAGGTAGGGGAGGCCTTAGGTGTTCTTTTGGGGATCGGAGGACACACCTGCTCCTCCTGGCACATAAGAAAAAATAAATAAAACTGCTACCTTTCTCGGCCTCGTCTAGCCCCGGCAACTCTTCCCACTGGGTTGGTCTGGCAGGGAAGCAACAACGGCTTCCCCATGTAGGCCTCCGGTTAAAATGGCAGTCAGGCCCCAATGACATCATCGAAGCCTGATCTGCATATTTAAAGGAGCCAGTTTCTGTCGTGTGTCCCTTTTGCCTGCTCAGAAGAGCAGGTTGAAGCGGAACCCATGGGAAGGCAGTGGGATCAACCAGCAGGTAAGTTCCACGGGCCATTTTAACTATCCGCCCATCTGGTAATGTAAGTAATGTAGAGCAGGGTACGTTGTGATATGTTTCTTAATTAGAGCTATGCTTCTGTAATAAAATGTGAGACCAATTCAAGGTCAGTGTCTAAGACAGAAATGTTGTTTGCAACTAATTTGGTTTGTGGCTCTAACCTCCCAAAAACATAGCATAATTGTCCTGGGTCACATGTCAACTAAGTTGGATAGTGTCAATATTGTTAGTAGGGAGGGCATTCCAGTATCTGTGAATTGGCTGGTGGAGCCATACAACTATTTTTACAAATAAAATAATTCACAGAAACAAAACTATAGACAAGCTACATACAATAAGTAATTTATGCTAAATACAACGGTACTGACTGTTTGAAAGATGTTATGGTCCTTTCAGCTTCTTTCAGCAGACTCTTGAAAAAAGTCTCTGGCAGTACGCAGCTCTATCCACCTCTATCCATAATAATGCAATGAGCAGAAACTAAAGAGCCCCAGAAGCTTTCGAATTAGCTGAGCAAATGGAGCCACCTTATAAATTGGGGTTGAAGATTCGTGTCACTGTAATGGGGTAAACTTCATTGTTGCTTTGATGCCCAATTTAATCAAACTTCAAAGCAATTGCTTGAACTTCAAAGAAAATATAACCCATCTACCCTTTAGTGTACTCTAGTTTCTATTCACCATGTTAATACAGATGGAGCTGCATAAGTAGCTCTTATGTATGTACCACTATCTTTGTAAGAGTTTGCTGAGAGAAGTTGGACGAACTACCTCTTTCAGTCAACACAGTTATATATAGTGTAATTTACTGATTGTATAACATCTTACCTATCAATCATTTTATTTGTAAACAAATCTTGACAGTAAATTAGCCTCTGCACAGTAGTCCAACAGTGTGATCTTTTTGATCTTCCACATTGATTTGAGACATATGTGTATCCCATGCACTTGCTGCCCATGTCCTTCTAGGTGGTGGAGGTCACGGGTTTGGGAGATGGCTTTTGGGAGAAGGTAGGGAAGTGGCAAGGTGGACCAATTTAGGGAGGAAATTCCAGAACACTGGGCATTGTGGCTGAAGGGGCAGCGGGTGATGGAGGAGCAGAAGGAGTGGAGAACAAGATGTAAACCAGCATTAGAAGTGCAGAGGGTGCGAGAGGAAATGTGCAGCAGAAGGAGGTTAGTAGGGAGTCAGAGGTGTCAGTGGCTGAGTGATATTCAATTCCATTGTTTATAAGAGCCTGTGCCTCCTAACTTCAATTTCCTCCAGTAGGGCTTGGAGGTCTGAGTCGGTAACGTTCTGGGTTCTTCTTCTCCTGCTTGGTGTCATGCCCTGCTGCCTTGTCTGACTGCTTATTGCAAGTACTCTTGCTGAAGACATAATTCTTGAAACGTATGATGATAAGATTGATGAGCCATGCATTGAAGTTACCTAAGAGTGAGCCAAACACTGTTCCTTCCTTACCTTGTCATCCCCCGGTCTGATACTGAAGTATGCAGCTGAACTGCATTTTTAAAGAACTCACTCCAATTTCCATGCACTCCAGCTAATTACGGCCATTCTACACGGGATTTGTGCCAATGACTCCTCCAATGTATATTCAAATAAGCTGACCCAGGAAATTCTCGTGCAGCTACCTCTCCAAACCACTGGTTGGCGCAAATCTTTTTTTTGGCGTAACAGCAGCGCAACTCACTGCGAGGAAATTTGCTTCCAGTGTTTCTTGAAATAAGTAGCTGAAATGCCTCTTGTGTGTTGATAAAAGGTCACTGTACAGTAACAATTGTACACTGTACACTTTGACAGCATTATTTTAACTTACACTTTTGACATATAATGAGTTAATATTTACTAAAGACCTTTTCAAGTTCAATTAAATGCTAAACCATTCCTATGGCAAGAACAAGTTAAAAAATAATAGCTATAAAAACTGTATAAAGCACTGTAAAGAACAAATTAGGTAGCATCTGTCAAAAGTACTTTACTTTAACAAGCCTGTAATTAAATTGCAGGCCCAGGGTATTTGCTGACATCATTTGGCCTCTGATATGCCAAATGCGAATCAGTCCACATCGACCTCAAACACCTGCCTCAACATGTTACTGATGTTTAGAGAAATGCCAAAGTTTCTGTTAAGCTGCAGCTGCAAAAAAGAATCCCCTTCTTGTGTTCATTGCTCCAGATACACAAAAAAGTAGACTTTATTCCCATTAACTGTAGATGTAAGTTATTGGAAGTATAAAGTGCTTGGCTCCAAACTTGCTTTGTTTAGAGGCCCTACTGACTCAGACAGGTGTGAGACCCACAGAAAACTGACAATTCACCTTTTTAAACAAAAAAGAAATTTGATCCCTGAGCTGCTGTACACATTACTGAAACGTAATGATTTAATGTTTTATCCTATTGAGGTGATTTACGTCTGCCTTGCCACCCGTTCACATGGAAAACGGTACACTACACAGGTAAAATAAAATCTCCCTCCCACTGGCCACCTGAGGCCTGTATGACTCGATTTTGAGCGGGTCTTGAAATGGGCAGCCAGGCCTTCCACCTGAAACAGGCAGGAGCCTTATTTCAATGTTTAAATTGGGGTCCTATGCCAGTTGCAGGACCCCCGCACAATCTTCAGGTACCAATGGGCAGAGTAGTCTTCCCATTGGTAGTGGATGTGGAGCAGCTTAAACAGTGGGCCACTCTGGAAACAGCACAGGTAAATTTGTCTGCGTGATTTTTGCGGGCCAAGGAGCAGCATGGATACCCCGCCCCTTCAAAGGCCTGAGCATGAAAATGTTTCTGGCCTCCTGCCGGTGCCGTCAGGCAGGCGTAGGACTGCCCACCGCAAGCTCGATTTGCACCAGAGTTGAAAATTGCCCCCATTGTGTCTACCCGTACAAACTCAAAAACAATGAAAAATGCTGCTGGTCCCTTTATGGCAATAAAAGTGGCTATTAAAACACTGAACTAAGAAATTTAAGGATTATAATCTTCAGTTATTTCCATCTCAACTTTTCTGCTGCTTTTTTATTGAGTGAGACTAATGCTGGTGGTGGCACCTTGCAATGCATGGACATTGTGCAATTTGGATCCATTTAGAATTTTTCCAAATTTCTCCAGCTCAGACAGGTAAACCACACATGACATGGTCTATTGAGCCACTTGTGTAGATAAGAAATCTGAATACAGATTCTGATGACTGGAACACTTACACCTTAGCATATAAGCTGTTTGGAAATCTGTACCAAGGGATTACTAACCAATCAAATGCAATAATTTCAATAATCAAGCAATTGACAGTATGTCCCAAATAGCTGAATTAATAAAAGCTGTAGTTTTGGGGCTCAGTTGTAATCTGTCATACACTCTATGTATGTTAATGTTGACACAAAAACTTTGCTCAAAATTTGCTATGCACACAACAACAACAACTTGCATTTATATAGCGCCTTTAATGTAGTAAAACATCCCAAGGCGTTTCACAGGAGCGTTTATCAAACAAAATTTCACCGAGCCATGAGCTATTAGGACAGATGACCAAAAACTTGGTCAAAGAGGTAGGTTTTAAGGGGCCTCTTAAAGGAGGTGAGAGAGGTAGAGAGGCGGAGAGGTTTAGGGAGGGAATTCCAGAGCTTAGGGCCTAGGCAGCTGAAGGCGCGGACACCAATGGTGGAGCGATTAAAATCGGGGATATGCAAGAGGCAAGAATTGGAGGAGTGCAGAGATCTCAGAGGGTTGTAAGGCTGGAGGAGGTTTCAGAGATAAGGAGGGGCGAGGCCAGGGAGGGATTTGAAATCAAGGATGAGAATTTTAAAATCAAAGGTGTTCCCGGACTGGGAGCCAATGTAGGTGAGCGAGCACAGGGGTGATGGATGAACGGGTCTTGGTGCGATTTAGGATACAGGCAGCAGAGTTTTGGATGAGCTCAAGTATATGGAGGATGGAAGATGGGAGGCCAGCCAGGAGAGTATTGGAATGACCATGCAAATATCGAACTTGCATTGACCCCAGGCATCATGTGTGCATATGGGAACAAAGGTCGCTGTACAAGAGCTTTCCACCACACAAAACGAAGGCTGACAGACACCACACTTTATCTTGCCCATGGATGTGCACTCTAATATGGAACTGAGACCTTCAGTACAGCAGCCTGTCCTCTATTCCATCACACAGTTCATGGTTAGGGTTAATGTAGCTGTTCATTCCATACCACCAGTCCCTGATGCAACAACGAATTTTCAAAATGATCATGCATTCTGTAGTCCCTGTAGATTAAGTCAGCAAACCTCAACTTTATTGAAACCACACATTTTCACTTCCAAAATTAAGTTACGTTTTGGTCTTTCAGGGGAAATTATTTTCAATCTTTATATTTTTTATAACATGTACACAAAACTGCACTCAATAATATTCATGCAACCAAAGTGACATTCCAGCAATGAGGATCAATCACAGATTTCGATACGCCAATGGACCACTCCATTTATCAATCTTAAACTTACAGTCACAAAGTAAATTCTATTGAAGGTTCATGCATTACTTATTTTGTTAAACCACACACTCAGGCAACTAGCTGCATACTTGTTTAAATAGGTTGTTAGTGGGCTTACATACCCAGGAACAACAGGTCCAGCTGCAGCCTGAATAAAGTCGCACTGCTTTACCTGAAGATCTGCCGGGATGCTTTCACTGTCAAGACTATCAATAAAAAAAACCAACAAAGAAACAATGGTTTGAATAATTAATAATCATATATAGTGTATGTATATATAAACCAGTACATTCATCATAAATAAAGAAAATTAAATTGATGCTGCATTCTGTATATTCAATTGCAATTACATAAATGTATTTTAATATTAATAGGCATAATTAAATCATTTTAAGTGGAGTATCTCAAAAGGAGCAGAATCTGAGGAAGCCTGACCACTAGTTGCTAATAACAACTTGCATTTATATAGCGCCGTAATGTGGTAAAACATCCCAAGGCACATCACAGGAGCATAATCAGACAAATTTTGACACTGAGCCATGTAAGGAGATATTCGGACAGCTGGCCAAAAGCTTGGTCAAAGAGGTGGGTTTTAAGGAGCATCTTAAAGGAGGAGAGAGATGTGGAGAGGTTTAGGGTGGTCAACCATGTCAAAGGCTGTGTTCCGATGCTATTTAGCAGTTCATGGTACAACTGGAATTCTGAAAGTCTATTTTCACTTATTTGTGGTTGGAATATCTGAAGGAGAGAGATGGACTGGAGGACTGGAGACAGAGGGAAAGACAATAAAACAAGGATAGATTTCGATCGGGCTTTGTTTCGTGGTGTACAGAGGAAGCATGTTTAACATTTAAGGCACAGCGTGTACCATTTTTGATACATCTGGTACAAGATACCTAGAGTAAGGGGAGGGGTGATTAAATACACTTCAGCGATAGTTTAAACTTCAACTGTCATTGTGGGAATGACTTCACCACTGTGTATAGTTAGAGCTCGGATTGGATTTCTAAAAATTTACTTTTTTACATAAAGTTCAGCTTCTCCTCCAGACAGGCCCTCGAGGATGTTTGTAATTATTTGGCTGTGCACTGTAAGTTTAAGTTTTATGTATTTATTGTTATATCTGAAGACATACCACCGAGCAAGATTTTGAGTATGAGAAGTAATTTTCTTGTTGTTCAAAGAATGCAGGAGGAGTACACGTGCATGAAGTGCTCACTAATTTAATGCCTCAAAAAAAGAATTGTCAAGCTTGAGGACCAAAAGGCCACACTTTGCGCGAGGAGGAGAAGTATCTGGAAGATACTTTCCATGAGGTTCTCGCCACTGAGACAACGGGAGACAGTGTGGCAAACGGTAACATCCAGGCAGCACCCTGGGCATGTACACAGAGTGGGCAGAAACAGAGGGAGCCTGTGAAATGAGAGTTGTCCAACAGATTTTCAGCACTGCAGTGGGACAAGGATGGAATCACAGAGGATGGCAACCACACACAAGATAATGGCACAAAACAGCAAGTAGTAGTTGCTCAAGGGAAACAGGGAACAGATAAGATTAACGGTATCACCGTTGTAAGAGGAATTTTTGCAAGTGTAACTGGGAGTTCCAAATATTATGTTGTTTTCCAGGTTCAGAATTTGATTGAATAAGATCCTGTTAAAGGATAGTAGATGTAAAATGGAGGTCCTACAAAGCGGCTTTCAGAATCTGAGTGAAAGATTGAAGAAAAGGATTTCCAGGGTAGTAATCTTTAGGTAATAATCCCAAATAAGGGCCCAGATGAAGTTCTACTCCTGGATCTATCGGATAGAGACAGATCATTGTGTGGGTCAATACACAGAGAAGGAGAGAGGGTTTCAAATTTTGTCATCAGGAAATGCATGTGTGTGTTCTTCTTCCACTCCAGCAAAAAATGGTTGAGGACAACAATACACAATGGTAAATTGAACCCATTAAGCATTGAACAAATTCCACAGTCTCCAAGTTCTGAACATATGTCATTCAAATATTGCTGCACTGCATGAATAGAGGGCATCTTGCAAAAAAGCTTCAGTCCTAGTCCAGGGGCCCGATATTAGGAGGACGGCGGGTTGGCAGCGGGGGGTTGACAGGGCGCAGTGAAATCGGGGTGCTCCGCACGGAATCGCAGGCTAATTGGAGCCATTTACCTTGGCTTCCAGGTTTCGCTCTGGAAAGCTGCGCAGTGGGCAGACATAGGCTGCCAGCTGAAGGAGCCCTATTTAAAGGGGCAGTCCTCCACTGACTGATGCTGCAGGAAATAGGAAAAATTACAGCATGGAGCTGCCCAGGGGGGAGGCTGCTCCCAGGTTTAATGATGCCTTACTCCAGGTATTATTGGATGGGATGAGGAGGAGGGGGAGGACAGAGATCTTCCCCCCAGCAGGCAGGAGGAAGCGGCCTGCCTCTGCCACCAAGAAGGCCTGGCTCGAGGTGGCAGAGGAGGTCACCTGCACCACCAACATATCGCCCACCTGCATACAGTGCAGGCGCTTCAATGACCTAAGTAGGTCAGCCGAAGTGAGTACACTTACTCATTCCCCTACACTCCGTCTGCCACATCACCGCCCCCACCCCACATCTCCTTCTGCACTGCCAACACTACTCTATCACATCACTCCTCACACCCACTCAAAGCTCATCCTCATTTTACCTGCACTTACTCACCTCGCCAGTACTCATCCCGCCACTACCACTCAACCCAATCCTCATACAATCTCATGGCTCTATCTCACACTCACCCTCTCATGCATCTCTTTCACGGTCAGCCTCACTCAACCTGCCACTACCTGTGCTGCAGCCACAGGGCATGCATCACATATGTGCAGTAGGAAGCGTAAGGCAAACGTGTCGTGAGCATGAAGGAGATGCACAAGGGTGTTTGAGGGTTTGTCATGGTTTTTACTTATATTTGATTTCTGATCAACTTACATAACATATTATATTGTCACCACTACTGCCACGTCTTTGCGAATCTTGTCTGGTTTGTGCAATAATGCTCTTTACTGAGGATCACAGTGAAGACCCACAACTGATGCCACCCATTGTGTCACTGCAGAGTGGGTGTTGGTGTATTTGCAGGGCTCTTTTGTGCAGACGACTGAGAGACGTCGGCGATGTCCCCGATGGCACCCTGGAAGGATGCGGAGGAGAAGTTGTTGAGGGCAGTGGTGACTTTGACAGCGACAGGTAAGAAGATGGTGCTCGGGCCAGCCGGGACCAGCTCGGTATGAAGGAGGCTGCAGATGTCCACGACTACATGTCAAGTGACTCTGAGCCTCCATGTGCACTGCTGCTCAGAGAGGTCCAGGAAGCTGAGCCTCGGTCTATAGACCCTGGCGAGGGTAGTGCCTTCTGCGACGCATCGCTCTCTGTCATTGCCCTCCCTCCTACTGTGCAGGTGGATGTGTCACAGCACTGTGTTGTGGAGCTCCACGTGTCAGAGGTGGACAGCGTGGCCGGTGAGGCTGGTGATGCTGTTCGTATTCCGAGGAGGTCATGACTGCAGCTACGGCGGCCCCCATCCGGAAGATGTACATTTGAGGGGGTCCGCAAGGTAGGTACATGTGTCTGGACACCGGGGTAAGTGTGCAAGTTGGTGAATTTTATTGTTAGGAGGAGGGTGGTGGAGGCCAAACTTTGTCCAAAGTGACAGAGTGGCCTCCTGCAATGAGTGAGGGTCTCCCCCCTCCACCTGTCAAATGGACCTTTGCAGCTGCCACAGGCTGATGGCTGCGACACGTCCATTTAAACTGGGAGTGTTTCCTCCAGTACGGGAAATAGTCCCAGTTGTTTGCAAAATCCCACCCCTCTTAAAATGTCATGTTAATCAGGTCTCTAAACGACCTGAAATACCTTAATAATTACTTTGAGTGGCACCCCACCTGCTTTAATTGCCAGTGGGAGTCCCACGTGCAGGGGCTGCGTGCGCACGTCAGCATGTCACTGGGGAACCCGGAAGTGGGCGGGTTGGAGCCGGGCTCCGGACCCACCCCGGAATCCCCAATTTTCGCAGCCCCCCCCGCCACGAACGCACCGCTCGAGGGTGCGAAAATCGAGCCCCAGATATTTAAGACTATTATTCCATTTTATTTGCACTTCCTGTTAAAAATTAACATCTTGACAACACTGTCCGTGAAAATTTTAAAATAATTGTTTCACACCCCTAAACTACTGTTAGATGTCTGTTAATTTGAATATATTATGGTTGCACATCTATTTTTCTTAACTTTCCTTTCTTTGTTTGGTAACATCATGCAGGCTTACTGGAGTGAAACATCAACGCACTGCCAAATGGATAACTATCTTATCATTCCCTGGAGATGCATTGTGATTTGAGGAAGAATGTATTTCTAAAGGCATCAACAATACTATAATCTTTGAACCTTTATTGTGTATTGCACAATTTCACACAATAAGGTTGATAAAACATTAAAAAATTGTAATGTTTATTATTAAATTCAGTGTAACAAACTAGCGGAAACATCAGAGATTAAATACATGTGCAAATTTATTGCTCAGCCATTTTCAGTAACTCTATGCAGCTTTCAATCAAACAAACATTTCAATAAAACAATTAGGGAACTTCCCGTATCTGACAATGAATACAAAGTTTCACCAATATCAATACATCTCCCTCCTCAAAAGAAAGTAAATTTTTAAATAAGAACATTTTATAAACAGCAATGATAAAATATGTAGCAACCATAAAATTCAACATTTCCAGTTCAAACAAAGTCACTGATAAATAAAAACGTTATGCAGCTTTCACATGACCTCTTCTTATGGTCGTGTGGATGGGAGCCTTTTCCAGCAGAGGATCCAGTTGCTGTGCTGACTGACTCGCTGTTTAGTTGAAAATCGCCCATGATCTTTTCTTCTCTTGTGCTCTGTTGTTGTGGCTGTGATTTGTTTGCAGTGAATTGGCTGGGTAGCTTCACACATGTAACGGAGTGTATAACTGGATAATCTACTCTCTCCACAAATAATGGTTCTGTTTTCTGCAGGTGTGTCTGGCTCCTCCGAAAGATCCTTCCATTTTCAGTTCTTACATCTGATATAAACTTGCTGCTGCACTTCAGCTGACAACCATTTCCCTGTTTCTATTGGCTGAATTCTGACCAACTTCTCTAAATTTATCAAGCTTTTTGGTCCCTTTATTGTATAATCAGACCTCTTTGGCATTCTGAGGTGTACCTTCTCTTTCACATCACTTACTAGCCACACTTTCAGAAGTCAGCTCACTGCAGAGAGGAGTATCTTGGTACGTCTGCTCTTTGACCTGATGAATTGTCCAGTATCTCACTGGATTAGCTATGCCGGTTGAAAGGATGATGCTTCTGACACCGTGGGCTCGATTTTTGGACGTCCGAGCGGGTGGGTTCGTGGCGGGGGGGCTCCGAAAATCGGGGATTCCCGGGGCGGGTCCAGAGCCCGGCTCCAACCCGCCCACTTCCGGGTTCCCCAATGACGCGCTTAGATGCGCGCACAGCCCCCGCATGTGGGACTCCCGCCGGCAATTAAAGCCAGCGGGATCCCACTTAAATCAATTAATGCGATAGTTCAGGTCGTTAGCAGACCTGATTTGTAGGATATTTTAGGAGAGGTGGGATTTTCAACTAAACTGAGAGTGTTTACCCTACTGGGGGAAACACTCCCAGTTGAAATGGACATGTTGCAGCCACCAGCCTGTGGGAGCTGCAAAGGTCCATTTGACAGGTGGGTGGGGGAGACCCTCACTCATTGCAGGAGGCCACTCTGTCACTTTGGACAAAGTTTGGCCTCCACCACCCTCCGCCTAACAATAAAATTCACAAACTTGCATCCTCAACCCCAGTGTCCAGACACATGTACCTACCTTGTGGACCCCCTCAAACGTACATCTTCCGGATGGGGGCCGCCATAGCTGCAGTCATGCCCTCATCGGAGGACGAACAGCATCACCAGCCTCGCCGGCCACGCCATCCACCTCTGACACGAGGAGCTCCACAACACAGTGCTGTGACACATCCACCTGCACAGCAGGAGGGAGGGCAACCACAGAGAGAGATGCGTCGCAGAAGGCACTACCCTCGCCACAGGGTCCACAGACCGAGGCTCAGCTTCCTGGACCTCTCTGAGCAGCAGTGCACACGGAGGCTCAGAGTCACTCGACATGTAGTCGTGGACATCTGCAGCCTCCTTCATGCCAAGCTGCTCCCGGCTGGCCCGAGCACCATCTTCTTACCTGTCGCTGTCAAAGTCACCACTGCCCTCAACAACTTCTCCTCCGCATCCTTCCAGGTTGCCACAGGGGACATCGCTGACGTCTCTCAGTCGTCTGCACAAAAGAGCCCTGCAAATACACCTGCACCCACTCTGCAGTGACACAATGGGTGGCATCAGTTGTGGGTCTTCATTGTGATCCTCAGGAAAGGGCATTATTGCACAAACCAGACAAGATTCGCAAAGTAGTGACAATATAATATGTAATGTGAGTTGATCAGAAATCAAATATAAATAAAAACCATGACAAACCCTCAAACACCCTTGTGCATCCCCTTCATGCTCACGACACGTTTGCCTTACACTTCCTACTACATATATGTGATGCATGCACTTTGGCTGCAGCACAGGTAGTGGCAGGTTGGGTGAGGCTGATCGTGAAAGAGATGCATCAGAGGGTGAGTATGAGATGGAGCCATGAGATTGTATGAGGATTGGGTTGAGCGGTAGTGGCGGGATGAGTACTGGCAAGGTGAGTAAGTGCAGGTAAGATGAGGATGAGCTTTGAATGGGTGTGAGGAGTGATGTGATAAGAGTAGTGTTGGCAGTGCAGAAGAAGATGTGGGGTGGGGCAGTGATGTGGAAGACAGAGTGTAGGGGAATGAGTAAGTGTACTCACTTCGGCTGACCTACTTAGGTCATTGAAGCGCCTCCTGCACTGTATGCAGGTGTGTGGTATGTTGGTGGTGCAGGTGACCTCCTCTGCCACCTCGAGCCAGGCCTTCATGGTGGCAGAGGCAGACCACTTCCTCCCGTCCACCGGCTGGTAGATCTTCCTCCTCCACCTCCTCCTCCTCCTCCACACCCCATCCAGTAAGACCTGGAGTGAGGCATCATTAAACCTGGGAGCAGCCTTCCCGCTGGGATGCTCCATGCTGTAATTTTGCCTATTTTCTGCAGCATCAGTCAGTGGAGGACTGCCCCTTTAAATCGGGCTCCTCCAGCTGACAGCCTATGATGCGGGTGCGCAGTCCGCCCGCTGCGCAGCTTTCCAGCGCAAAACCCGGAAGCCAAGGTAAGTGGCTCCAATTAGGCTGCGATCGCGTGCAGAGCACCCCGAATTCACTGGGCGCGTTACCCACGCGCCTAGTCGACCCCCCGTTGCCAACCCGCCGCCCTCCTAATATCGAGCCCCATGTCACGTTTGTTGTTAAGTTTCTTCAGTAACAAACAAGAAAAGACTTCAGAACTTAATAATATATGTTCTTCATTGTTCAGCCATTTTAATGAACTGTCAATCACATAAACACCTCCCAGTCAGAAAGAATAGTTAGGTCACTTCCTTTAGCTTTGACTCAGTGGTATCACTCTCAGTTCTATAAGAATTCTGGGAATTCCACCTTTTCTCTGAGTATGTAAACTTTGGCCATTGACCAAAATCCTAAGATGGAAGGATAGGTGAGAGGTCACCAGACGAATCAACAACACACACAGTGGAATGTGGGAGAATTACTGCTTCAGACATGACTCTGTTTTAATGCAAAACCTACAGCAGGTGGTCAACGATCAGCACTAATTCGAGAGGCAACTGCTCCAGACATGGCGGAGCCATTCCTCGGTTCTGATGCAAAACCAATCGACACCTAGGACGTGGGATGAAAAGGGAGCCTTGTGCGGCATGCTCGACGATCGGAATGAATTCGAAGAACAATGGCCCATCAAGAGAAGCAATTGCAACATGATGAGAGACCATCAAAAGCCATCAAGGACTCTTAAGGACTTTGTAAGAACTGTTTAAACAGACATGGAAGTGCCTCATTTAACGACGAAAACTATTGTAAGAGAGGGGTATATAAGTGAAAGCTCGAAATCCCTCTTGCTTCGCTTTCTTTTTTTTTTGCTCTCTTGCTTTTGGTCTCTTGTTTTTTGCTCTTGTTTGCTTTCTCTGGTTCTTGCTCTCTTGCTTCTTAGCTCTTATCTCTTTTCCAGCTCTCCCTCTCTCTCTCTCTCTCTCTTTCTCTCTCTTCCTCTTAGTTCCTGCTCGCTCTTTTTTTTCCACCCGAGCTCTCCAGGGAGGAGAGCAGCTTCCAGCGAAACCAACGAACCCTACCTGAGAGAACCGGTCAGCCAGACCTGCAAGTGCCTCGACCATACGTGTGTGTGTGTGTGTGATAGGTGTCTCCAGGGTCCCCACCAACCTCTTAGTTTAGCGGGATAAAGTACTGTAGTGGGTGTGTGTAACTCAATGTACTGTGTCGGGCCATTTTTATTGTTATTTTCTTCGTGTTGACGGTATAATAAAACCAACATTCCAATTCAATTCAAACACCGTGTTTGTGTGGTCTCTGTGCTATTCGGCTACGTGATCCATCACCGGGTGCGTTAGCGTAAGTCCCGTCTTCCTGAACCCCCGATCCGTGAGGTACAAGTGTTACCTGGCTAGACCGGGGACCAGATATCTGCACCGATCAATAGGATGAGAACAACCCCAAAACATCCTACAGTTCTAAGTCAGAAGGTTGTGAGCTCAAGCTCCATTCTCGGACTTAGGCACGTGACCGAGGTTGACACTTCAGTGCAGTATTGAGGGAGTAATGCATTGACAGAGGTGCTGTCTCTCAGATAAGATATTAAACTGAGAACCTCTCTGCCCTATTGGATGGACAAAGACTATTTGAAGAAGAGCTATCTAACATTTATACATCAACCAACACCACCAAAATCAGAATAACTGCTCACTCATCTCATTACTGTTTGTGGGAACTTGCTGTGTACAAACTGACTGCCACGTTTCCCTACAAGATAGCAGTGACTACATTTCAAAAGTAATTCATTGCTGTAAAGCGCTTTGAGACGTTCCGAGGTGAAAAGTGTTATATGAATGCAAGTTTTTTCTTTATTTGACTGTGGACACAAAGTTAAATCAATATTGATACAAAAATAAGAGTTTGAAAGGTTTTGTTATTGTTGATGCCTTTTAAAATAAGATGTTCTTCAGACCGCAGTCATTGATAGATACTAAAACAATCCCTTGGCCAGTAATCACATTTGTATGATTCTACAATTCACTTGTGATGAGTCACTATTTAAACTGAAGGTGTGACAGATTTTATAGGTTTTACAGAATTCCACTAATTACACTGTTCTGGAAGATTCGACAGATTTTCTTTCCTGTAACCTTGTTGTTATGATAGTGAGTCAGAATAAACTGAGCCAAAGCTGCTGGAATGTTAAAGGAGTGTTGTGACCATTGACAAGTTGTTACACAAGAACATAAGAACATAAGAAATAGGAGCAGAAGTAGGCCCCTACGGCCCCTCGAGCCTGCTTTGCCATTCAATAAGATCATGGCTGATCTTCGATTTCAACTCCACTTTCCTGCCCAAGCCCCATATCCCTTGATTCCCTTAGAATCCAAAAATCTATCGATCTCAGCCTTGAATATACTCAATGACTGAGCATCCACAGCCCTCTGGGGTGGAGAATTCCAAATGTTCACAACCCTCTGAGTGAAGAAATTCCTCCTCATCTCAGGCCTAAATGGCCGACCCCTTATTCTGAGATCATGGCCCCTAGTTCTAGACTCTCGAACCAAGCGAAACAGCCTGACAGATCTACCCTGTCAAGCCCTCTCAGAATCTTATATGTTTCAATGAGATTAACTCTCATTCTTCTAAACTCCAGAGAGTATAGGCCCATTCTACTCAATCTCTCCTCACAAGACTACCCTCTCATCCTAGTGAACCTTTGTTGCACCTCCTCTAAGGCAAAGTGTATCCTTCCTTAGGTAAGGAGACCAGAACTGCACTCAGTACTCCAGGTGTGGTCTCACCAAAGCCCCGTACAATTGTCGCAAGACTTCCTTACTCTTGTACTCCAACCCCCTTGCAATAAAGGCCAACATACCATTTACTTCCTAATTGCTTGCTGTACCTGCATGTTAACTTTCTGTGATTCATGTACAAGAACACCCAAATTTCTCTGAACACCAACATTTAATAGTTTCTCACCATTTAAATAATATTCTGTTTTTCTATTCTTCCTACCAAAGTGAATAACCTCACATTTCCCCACATTATACTCCATCTACCACCTTCTTGCCCACTCATTTAACCTGTCTATATCCCTTTGCAGACTCTTTGTGTCCTCCTCACAGCTTACTTTCCCATCTAGCTTTGTATCGTCAGCAAACTTGGATACATTACACTCGGTCCCTTCATCCAAGTCATTAATAGAGATTGTAATTAGCTGAGGCCCAAGCACCAACCCTTGCAGCACTCCACTAGTTACAACCTGCCAACCTGAAAATGACCTGTTTATTCCTACTCTCTGTTTTCTGTCCGTTAACCTATCCTCAATCCATGCTGATATATTACCCCCAATCCCATGAGCCCCAATCTTGTGTAACAACCTCTTGTGTGGCACCTTATTGAATGCCTTTCAAAAATCCAAATATACTACATCTATTAGTTCCCCTTTATCTACCCTGCTAGTTACACCCTCAAAAAACTCTAATAGATTTGCCAAATATGATTTACCTTTCATAAAACCGTGTTGACTTTGCCTAATCATATTATGATTTGCTAAGTGCCCTGTTACTACTTCCTTAATAATGGATTCTAGCATTTTCCCTACCATTGATGTCAGGCTAACTGGCCTGTACTTCCCTGTTTTCTCTCTCCCTCCTTTCTTGAATAGCAGTGTTACATTTGCTACCTTCCAATCCATTGGGACTGTTCTAGAATCTAGGGAATTTTGGAAGATCACAACCAATGCATCCACTATCTCCACAGCCACCACTTTTAGAACTCTAGGCTGTAGGCCATCAGGTCCAGGGGATTTGTCGGCTTTTAGTCCCATTAATTTCTCCAGTACTTTTTCTTTACTAATAATAATTACTTTAAGTTCCTCACTCTCATAGGCTCTTGGTTCCCCACTGTTTCTGGTATGTTTTTTGTGTCTTCTACTGTGAAGACAGATACAAAATATTTGTTTAACATCTCTGCCATTTCCTTATTCCCCATTATAATGTCTCCTGTCTCTGCCTCTAAGGGACCCACGTTTACTTTTGCTACTTTCTTCCTTTTTAGATACTTGCAGAAGCTCTTACAGATCAGTTTTTATATTTCTTGCTAGTTTACGCTCATATTCTATTTTTTTCCCTCTTTACTAATTTTTTTGTCAATCTTTGCTGGTTTTTAAAACCCTCCCAATCCTCAGGCTTACCACTCTTCTTGGCAACATTATAAGCCACTTCTTTTAATCTAATACTAGCCTTAACTTCTTAAATGAGACATGGTTGGATCACTTTTCCCCTGGAGTTTTTATTTCTCAATGGAATGTATATTGGTTGAGAATTATGAAATATTTCTTTAAATGTTCACCATTGCTTATCTACCGCCATATCTTTTAATCTAATTTCCCAATCTACCTTAGCCAACACATCCCTCATGCCTATGTAATCGGCTTCATTTAAGTTTCAGACTTAAGTACGCCAATCTCGAACTCAATGTGAAATTCTATCATATTATGATCACTCTTCCCCAGCGGATCCCTTACTATGAGATTACTAATTAACCCTGTCTCATTTCACGAGATAGCCTGTTTTTCAGTTGGTTCCTCAACATATTGTTCTTGGAAACTGTCTCAAATGCATTCCATGAACTCGTCCTCCAAATTACCTTTGCCTATTTTATTTGTCCAGTCTATATGAGGATTAAAGCCTCCCACGATTGTTGCATTACCTTTGTTACAAGCTCCTATTATTTCTTGATTAATACTCTGTCCAACAGTATATCTACTGTTAGGGGGCCAATAGACTACTCCCACCAGTGTTTTCTGCCCCTTGTTATTTCTTATCTCCACCCATACTGATTCTACTTCCTGATCTTCCGAGCCAAGATCCTTTCTCACTACTAGTCTTTATGTCATCCTTTATTATCAAGGCTACCTCCCCCACTTAAGGCTACCCCCAACCCCCCCCCCTCCCACTTTTCCATCTTGTCTGTCTTTTCAAAATGTCAAGTACCCTGGAATATTTAGTTCCCAACCTTGGTCACCCTGCAACCACGTCTCTGTGATGGCTACTAGATCAAACCCTTTTATCTCTATTTGTGCCATTAATTCTCCATCTTGTTATGAATGCTCCGTGCATTCAGAGAAAGCGTCTTTAATTTTAACTTTTTACCATTTTTCCCTGATTTGACCTTATTCACTGATGCACTATTACCGTTAAGCTCTCTGTCCCTTCCTGTCACACTCTGCATATCTTTACCCAAATCGCTATACTGCTCTATTGCCTTGACTTTTCTCTTTAGATTTTTAAATTTCCCCTCACCTGAATCCTCCCCTCGCACCCCCCCCCCCACCTTTTTAGTTTAAACCTCTATCTACAGCCCTAGTTATTTGATTCACCAGGACACTGGTCCCAGCCCGGTTTAAGTGAAGCCCGCCCCAACGGAACAACTCCCTCTTTCCCCAGTAATGGTGCCAGTACCCCATGAATCGAAACCCCTGTCTCCCAAGCTTTTCAGTGTTTTCTATATGCACATGAAATTATTAAGTCATCATGATATGTTGATGCCATAGCCATCACGATGTGTGTTTGCACAAAAAAATTGTATTATTTTTAAAAACTACATTAACAAAATGAATACCACCCACAAACCGCATCAACAAGCTTGTGCTGTAGTAGATTTTGCATCTCCTAGTCCGCAAGTTTACCCAAAGACAACACAAGAGCTCCAAAAAACTGAGGTTACTCCCTCAAAGGTCACTGAGGGTGTCATTAATGGATGTGTGGAGAATTGGAGAGTACCTGATTCTTCACAACATCCTTAACTTTGCCTTATGTCTGTCGCTCTACAGCTAATCTAACTTTCAGTTATCATGTGAATAGGGTTCCGTAAAGTATCTGAAGGAGAACATTTGGGAGGATAATCAGATCTCATGTTTTATAATTTAGTAACATTTGTTGAGGGAGCTTCCTGCCATTTATCAGTGTGGTTTTGAGACACTGGGGGTAATTTTCAACTTTACCACCTGGGCAATTACCTGGAGGAGTGGATCACTCGCCCATTGACTTCAGTGGGATTAAGAGCGGGCAGGTTCTAATACGGGCGGGCGATGGGCTCTGCCAGGTAACCGCCCCGGTGGCAAAGTTGAAAACTACCCCCGCTAACAGTAACCCTGACATTTAAAGCACAAGTCGAGTCGTTCTTAACGTATGATCAAGTTGGGAGACTACAATCTCAAACTGCAGGAGGCATTCATTAAAAGTTGTAACATTTTTATCCATTTTCTTGTTTGCATAAGGTAAACGCCCTCCCAGCTCAGTAATTTAAACTTTTTTTTAAAATCCCTGCCCCACAAATCTTGAAGGTGGCAATTATTGGCACTCAAATTGATGCTAAAGCTGTAATAAAAATCTGGAGTAACAAAACAACCCGACTCCAGAGTGAAGCAGTGTGAGACTCTGTGGATGGGGTCGTCTCACTGCACTTTGGCATGTCCTTGCACGGAGTGTGATTCCAGTGCAGTGTGTGCACTGGGTGTAAAAGTGCCCTTGGACTTGCAATGAACTGAGGTGTGGACACTGCTGCCTGCATTGTGGTAGCACTTAAAATTTAACTGCCGGAAGCAGACATGTGCAGGGCCCTGGCCTGAGAAGTAAAATTGGTCTTCAGACAGATAGTGTAAACAGGGTATCCTCTAGTTGGAACTGACACTTCCAGCCAGTGTATAAATACAGCATGAGTAATATTGACACTGCTTTCTAAGTGTTAAGACCCAAACTGATTCTAAAGCGAAGTGGGATGACACTTCCTCCCTCAGGTGTCCCACAGCCTCTTGGCTGTGGTGTCAAGTTGGGCTCTGACTCTGGATTCAGGCTGCAGTTACACAATGGGGTAGAAATTCATTCATCTGGGCCCGTTTTTGGCAGCGCACGCCCCAATCGAGAGGCCATCGGAAGGCCCAAATTTGAACCTCGGGCCTCATTGACATTTTATGCGCGAGCTGTCAGTGCCTGTTTTGCCTCCACAGGCAGCTCACACATTTAAGGAGCATGAATGTCATGCGGCTCGCCTCACTGGCAGCGGCCCGAATGTAAGTCCCAAGCGGGAGATTCGAGCAGGCAACGGTGAGGGGGTGGTGGGCAGAAGTGGGTGATCACGGGACTGTGGAATCGGGGAGCAGTCCTACTCCTCCTGGCTCCACAGGAAGGTTTTTTTAAAAAAAAATGTAACCTTACCTTTAGTTGGCAGACGATGTTTAGCCCGCAGCGGCTACTTAAGAATCCTGAGTGACGCCTGCCCCGCTCATCCCAATTCAATTTCTGTGAGGAGACCTAAAACAGGCATCAGGCCCCTCACTTACATATTTAAGGGGTCTAAACCCTCTGGCAACCGCCAGGGACTCCTGAAAATGGCCTGACCCAGTTTCAGGTCGGATGTTTTTCAAGCACAGTGTTGGTTCCCGAAATTGAGCCTCTTTGCACCTGTTTTACATCCGTAAAATGGGCACAACGAGATCCAATTTCTACCCCTATAACTGAAGCCGAGGTGCAAAAGCAAAACCTCTTCACAGCGACACCACTGTTATAGTGTCCAAGCACCCTGAGAACCCAGTTCATTTAGCTGAGATCTATGCCTGGTTTAGCCAAATGCCACTGATTCATCACGAGTACTGACAATGTGTTACAGCATGTGTTAAAAAGTGAAAATAGTTTCAAAAATCTTTCATTTTATAAGATTGTTTCAGATTAAACATGATCACTCACTATCAGGATGAAAATAGGCAATAAAAGCAAAATGAACAACCAGTACTTTTTGCATTAAATCAGCAGTTCAAAGTGTGTGCATCATTCATCATGATCTCTGAAAAATGATCAATTCATGCATTGTGCTATTAAAAAGATTTCCACATTTCCATTTCCTACCTTACACTCTGTGCAGTCGGTGCAGCGATATTATCCCCCTGAAGGCCGGGAGCAGGATGTGTGTGGGACGTTTGGGCCTGATCACTGGCCGTTCCTGTACTCTTCAAACCTGGCAGCTCCTCATTCACATTCTGCTCATTTTTACCATATTTACTTGAACGAGCTCCACTTAGGGAGCCTTTCTTCTTTTTATGCACCTTTGAAGTATCCTATAGTTGAACAGAAAGAAAGCCAAATGCAGTTATGTCATTAGAATAAAATTACATACTTTTCCAAGACTTCACAATCATACTTTCAGTATTAAAACCACAATCGCCCCACTTTGGAAGCTACCAGCATGACAGCCATTTAAATGGACCTTTTGAAGCAGTAACAGTGTTACTGTAGTGAGAATGAATTTGTATTTGATCCCAGCAAAGTACATTCCTTTCCTTATAGCAGACATGTCAGATGTAATCACTTCAGTTAATCTCTATAAATTGGCATAAAATTGTCAGTGAGCTGAGATACATCTCAATAATTTATTAACATTGGCAATGCACATAGCAGGTATGTCATTAATATAAATACAGAGCTGTCCAGTAGGGGAACTTAGATGTGGGGATGTTTTCATTTCCTTAATTCAATGATTCCATTATGCGGAATGCATCACTAATTTTATAGTTAATTCTCCAGAACCTGCTCACTTACGTTCCTCATATAAAGCAGCAGGTTCTGGGATGAAAAAGATTGTTGGAAAGACTGTGCAGCCCAGAGTCAGTGGAGACCAAGGAGTGAAGGGACAGAAATGACAACTTGCATTTATATAGCGCCTTTAACATAGAAAAACGTCTCAAGACATTTCAAAGAGGCATAAGGAAAAAGTAGATGCTGAGCCAAAGGAGATGTTAGGACAGGTGACCAAAAGCTTGGGCAAAGAGGCTGGTTTTGAGGAAAGAGTTAAAGGAGGAAAGGCAGGAGTAGAGGCAGTGGGGTTTAGGGAGGGAATTCCAAAGGCGAGGCCGCCAATGATGGGACAAAGTGGGAGGGGATGCACAAATGGTCACATTGGAGGAGCAGATAGCTCAGGGGAGGGCTCCCGCTCGACTCAAGGCCAAGCGGACCCCAATGGCATTTTAATTCCTGGGGACCTCAGAAGACAAGTCGCGGCCTCCGCTGCCTGGACTCCCATCTCTTCCTTCCCACGAGACTCTCCCGAGACCGCTGCCCGCCACTTACCTGCAAGCGAGTTAAAATACCACGGCCCCGAAACATAGGCCAGCAAGTGCGTTTTGCATTGGCCCTGCCCACTGACTGCCCAAAAACCGCTCGGGGTTAAAATGCCCCCCCACAGTATTAATTTCTTGCACTTAGTTGGCCATGTAGTTTCAAAAATATAAAATGCAGTCTGCAGCACACGAAAATATGACTGAACTTCAAACACCTTATGGTTTTGATGAAGGGTCCCACCCGAACCATTAACTCCCCTGTTTTCTCCACAGATGCTGCCTGACCTGCTGAGTGTTTCCCATATAATAGGTTTTTATTTCAGAGTTCCAGCATCTGCAGTTTTTTGCTTAGTGTGCAGATTTTTACTGGTTTGTACGATCTGTTTCTGCAGTTGATTTAATGTGAACAAGAGCCAGTTTTATCCTTGTGTTGTCACATGCAGTGGTGCATTTTGACATTATGGTATGCTCGCAAATAAATTAGAAAAAGTGTTTCCCAAACATTTTTTTCAAGAAGTTGAGACAGGGAAGTAAGTTCCCTACTTCATTTTAACGACCCCTTCGAAAAATGGCTGTTTGAGTACATGTTCTTTTTGCCTCAGGTCCAGTGCAACAGTTACACCCAACAATGTGAATGAACTCCAGTCAACCTAGATGTTAATGTGACCAACCGTCATCTCCTCCATCACCCGCCTCCCCACTTAGGCTCCAGTAGCTAAACGGATGAAATGTGCATCAGTGTAATGTGGGCTGTCCACACAGTGTGCTCCAGTTTCATCTAAAACTCAGAGCACCATGACACACGTGAAACTTGGGCAGCTACACACAGTGTTTTATGTACTGCAGCAGCCTGAGTTGCAGATGAAACATTGGCACCAGACAGTATATTATGAGTGAGGTAGCAATTTACCAGCAGCGTTAGAGGCAGGTTACCTGGCCCGAACATTATCAAATATTAAATGTTCCAGATAAGGTAAACCTAGAATATCACTTGAAGGTAATCCAAGAGAGTAGGAAGAGAGGAAACAAATCAAAATGAGTGAAAAGTAAATTTAAAACAGATAACGGAAAAAAAAATTAAGAATGACAAACATTTAAAATAACCATCATTAGTTAGTCCAGGACAAAATGGAGGAGGAGTGGTTGATTGGGTGGTGGCCGCAGTGAGGGGTGATGATAAAGAGCAGTGGCTGGAGTGGCACTTTCACCCTGGCTTGTGGATGTTCTCCACTTTGGCCGCATTTTATTGCAGCTCAGGAAAAGCTTTTAAGGAATCTTGTGTAAGTATTTTTTTAGTAAAATATTTTTTTACAGATTTTGTTTTAGTAAGACTTTTTTGGGTTTTTTTTATATATAAAGTCTTTTTGGTTCTGAATTACTAGGACTGGAGAAGGCAGGGCAGCCACCAGTTGTAACAAGTTAATAAACTTCAATCACAGAGATCAAGGTAGCTTACATTGGGTAACCACATAAAGCATGCATGGAATTCTTTGAAATGTTTTATTAGAAAGAAAATGCTAGAATTACAGACATGCTTCCATGGGGAATTTAGATGTAATTGGTATCTCTATACTTTGATGCAACCCCTTCCCCACCCTGCTTTATAGGAATAATTTTTTTGTACTCTATGCATCTCATATTTGAAAATGTCCTATTGCTGACCTGTTTGCTAACTTTTCTAACCAGTTGTAACATTCTCTTCATTATACATCCATTAATATGGAAAGTTCAAAACAGATAATGGGTATTAAAGCTTTAAAACCAGAAATGTTTAACAAACATTTCCTTACTTGCAGAATAATTTTAACATTGATAGTTCCCATAGTGACGAGGCTTCAGGATCTGTCCTGACATTAATGCTCCTTTGTTGCAACATACACAGAGAGTTATTCAACTTTGAGGAGTCCTTTGGCTGCAGTTATCAGGTGGTTGGCAGTACTGGATTATTTCTGATTGTTAATTTTTAACAGTCTTGTTTTTTTAAGATTACGCTCAATGAATGGATTAACTGAAGAGATCCTGATGGACATTTTTAAGACGACATCTTCACGGAAGTCATAAATTGATCTGGAAAGTGCTCATCATGGAATGGTGGGGTAGAAAACAGACCTAGACTGGGCGCTGCGGGGGCAGCGTGCATCCAAAGCAAGAGGCCCGAGGATTGATGGAAATGGGTCATGGGGCCTCATCTGAACAATTGGGGAGAGCTGCCGGCGCTCGTCGCACCTCCACAGGCAGCTCACCTGAGGGAAGACGTCAATTTCAGGCTACCTACCTCGTCAGTATCTGCTCTCAAATAAATTCCGGAAGGATGGATTAGAACGGGCCACGAGTAGGGGGGCTATCGCGACCCCTGCGGAGTCAGGGCAACAATCCCGCGCCACCTGGTTCTACAGGAAGCTGTTCCTTAAAAAAAAATTAAAACACTTATCTTTGTTTGGCAGCCGTGGAGGCCACTGAAGAATTCTAAGTGAGGCAGGTCCGACGCCTGACCCACTCATCGGTGACAAATTTGTCAATGGGGTCCTTCAGCAGGTGTTAGGCCCCTAATTTACATATGCGTTTGTCTAAAAAATGGGCCCAACGAGTTTGGCTGTGGAACCAATACCTGCACAGATTGGGCGCAGGACATCTCACTGCTAAATGGGTATGATATGCGCCCGTTTTAGGCCCGAGAGATGGGCGCATCGCATATTAATTTCTACCCCAGTGTGTTTAAAGGTCCCAGTGTAGCAACGTTGAGCAAAGTGATGATGGAAACTGGGCCATATTTTCATAAATGTATCTAATAATTTCACAATGGCAAAATATAATTGGGAGTTAACAGCAACGGTGTACAATAAAAGGCACAGGTTTCACTGAAAACAATGATCAGGCTTCAAATGATATTAACCTGAATGGTATGACTCCATAGAACTGAAATATATCTCCTTTTCTGTTGTTTGTTCTTTCCTTTGCCATAAGATACCGACTATTTATTCTAAACAAAAAGTTCTTCATTATGAAGACATTTGGGTAGTTGAGCAACAGATGCTTGCTGTCCACAGTAACAAATGGCATCAACCCTTAGCAACAACAAAGCCGCAGCACTTTAGTGCATTCCAACATTGCTTACATAATGACATGACCCACATAGGAACTATGTGTCTTTTGAGCAAGAGTTAGCCGATCATGATTACACTCTAAGCCGTATTTATCAAATCTCTGTGCGTAGAATGTAGACAAAAAGCATTTCATAAAGAAAATTTTACCGTGCATTTTCCCAGCTTGATAAAGTTCAGGTTAATCATAGATACCACTCCTTCGTTAGACACACACATATTCCTGTATGGTGGTTGTTACAACATGTCACACCGCTCAGTCAGACTGAACACACACTGCTTCCAATCTGCCTTCAGTAAAAACTGGCACTTTCTGATTTCATAGAATACTGCAGATTTTTTCCCCTCATTTTCAATGATTGGCTTCAGTTCACTTACCTTTTCTTCTTGTTCCCTTCCACACTACTTTTAAAACAAGCTCACTTGCTTGCCACCTACAGTTCATACACTTTAAGAGAACTTCCTGAATCAGAAGATTAAGAACAATCTGTGGCAGGTGAATGCTGGGAAGCAGGCCAAAGGTCATCTCTTCAGCGTCAGGGATCAAATTACAGATTGAAAAGCACTGCCAGCCTAACCAAATACAGCAATGTTTTGGGATAAGCAAAAACAGCCCTGCCTTAGAGATCAGTTAGCGTTTGTTTTGCTTTTTTTTACTCTTTTCTCCCCTCCCCTTAATGATTTGGATGCTTCTGTCATTCTAGCACCAATGAACCTGATAAAATTGACAACTAACTGACAGTGGTTCACCATTAGAGGTACTTTTCAACAAAATCCAAAATTGAACATTTCCACAATCCCTGCTACATTCTCACTTTAAATGCACCCTTCAAGGTGGCCATCAAGATGATACAAAATGCACCAAAGCCTGTGAATTTCAAATCTGTGACAGTCAATCACAGGCCAACATCCATAGGAAGTCAGGAGACTGGGAGCAGCTTTATTCTCTCCGAGATTATGTGACAGCAAGATGACACCGTTGGACAACACCTGTGGTGATTCCACAGAAATGAGAAAATATTACATCCACATTCAAAATGGGCCTTTTATCCAGTTTATATTCCAGACAGCTTGTTTAAAAACCATAGTTCTGATGAAAGGTCTTCGACCTGAAATGTTAACCCTATGTTTTTCTCTCCCCACAGATGCTGCCTGACCTGCTGAGTGTTTCCAGCATTTTCTGTTTTTATTTTAAAAGCCATAGTATCTGGTCCAAAACCAGAATCGAGGCAAAGCTAAGCATGGATTAGATGTTGGTTTTCACACTGCCTATTTTCAACCACTATTTGAAGAGATTAATCTTTAGTGTTATTGGGTAAAGGGTTAATTTATGAAGAAAACACATTCGCTCTTTGTGTGCACAAAATTACAATTATCTGAAATGAGCCGTGACATTTTCAAAACGCGTCATCCCAGCTTAGCACAGTTGTTAACAGATGAAACATGATCGAAGCTCCATTCCCAGCAGGCTTTCTTCCACAAGCACACCAGCACCATGCAGAATACATTAGTTCAGTCCTCCTGGCTCCCTAACTCTTGAGGGTAAAATTCCTTCTTGAACCAAAAACAGGAGACAGCCTGGTTGTCTCTGTAATTAAAAACCTACCAACCAAATTGTATCCTCAGAAATCCAATGTTTCAAAGCTACACACTAACGTAAATTTCATTAGTTATTAATTATGGAAAAGTAGGCATTCTCCCAATTCCTAGCTCTGGATTCTGGTCTTCGGATTATCGAATTGGTGTCCTGACTCCACTCCTAATTCCTGACCCTGTAAGGATGATCTTTTCTACTGACTGCGTGCAGTGACATCATAAATGTATTAAATGCATTTCACTTGAAATACTAACTGAAGGAAGTCTTCCCACATGTGCTTACGATATTGCTACACATAAAAACCATCCTCACAGATTCCTGACTCTCAGCTACTGACTTCTGACTCTAAAGGGGTAATTTTTCACCTTGTTTACCAGCAGTGTGTATTGGAAATTTGGGCATGTGCTTCACATGATTTTCCCACTATTTCATTCTAAAGTTCAAATATTGATGTGATGGCAGTGACAACGGAAACAGCCTAACTTCCTTCACCAAGTACTCTTGGCAGATAATCCCCACTACACCAGACTCAGACTCCTATCTATCCCATTTCCCCACTAAACCCTTTTCCTTCTGAGCATCTGCATGGCCATTTAATTCAAGGTACAAGCGCATCCAAATACAAACTGATCCGAACCCAGCCAAATCTGCATTTTTCCAAATATCCTTATTTCAAACCAATTTGAGCCAATTCAAATTCATACTTCTGGTTTGGAACTCATTGTTAAAACATAAATAAGTCAATCAGAATAGATTCTTGCCAAATGCAAAGCATCTTTTAATTCTGCTGAGAAAAGTGCAAATTTAATGACTGTTATGGTTCAAGGCCCAGGCATAGCAGATTAAAAGAAACATTTTTGTATTGGAGTGCCCTCTAGTGATGAATTCATAATATGTTTTTATGCCTTGAACTGCATTGTACAGCCCATGAACGCAAATCTACAATCATCTGGATCCTCCGAGCATTGTTGAGTTTATCCATTGCACACACAGGTTGCCAGAATTTTTTTTTATACACTGGCTGTAAGTCCAGTGAATTCCATGGTAGTTGTCAACCTTCCGTCTATAAGCCACATGCCATAAGTCTTTTCTCAGTTCTTTTTCACAGTTTGACACAGTACTCCCTCATTATTTTTTCCAAATGTTTACCCCACTCCTGCAGATAATTACTGATACTGACTGGGCATTCTGTCATAAGTGCTGACCACCCTTTGATAGCTTATCCAAGTGACAATTCTTCCTGTGTGAGTCCAGGCAGTAATTGGCAGCAAGCTATTTGACTGGAGAGTGCATCACAACTGACCTGATCCTGTCTTCATGAATGTCCACACAGCACACTTTCCAGCAGGGTCACTGAACAGTATGCAGAATTAAGAACATTGGCCTAGAAATTGGTCCATGCAGCACCCGTTTTTCAGGTGCTATTCAGACCACCAAGACCCCAATATGACGAGCAGAAAGCGTGCACACATTTCTGGGCAGAAGTGCGCCGCCCGACATATTGGGTCAGGACAAACAAGAGGCGTTCTTTGCCCATGCCTGAAGCAGGCGTTAGGCCCATAGCATATGCAAATAAGCAACCTAACGCCTGTTTGAGGTCCCCTCCCCGAGATTGGTTTGCCCTGAGGCAGCCTGCACCGTTGCAGGCTTCACTCAGGGAAACCAGCCCTAGGGATCGCCTACAACAAAGAAGGTAAGTAACTGACCTGAATATAAGCCTGCTCCTCCCGACCCCACATATAACACCTCTCCCGATCGCTGCCGCTCCCGACGCCCAATCGGCCCCCTATCCTCCTCTCCCGAGCCCCTATCCTCCCCAAACCCCAGCCTCAGCCCAACCCAGGCCATAATCCCTCACCCAGGCCCAGATCCCTGACCCCGTCAGCACAGACCAGATCAAACCTGCAACCTTCCAGATCTGGATAGCTAAGTACCATCTCTCATCATGGTAGATTTCTAACTCATATCTATCCAAAAGCATGAATCTCACTGCAGTGTTTACAGAACTGGTTGTGCCTCTGCAGAACTGAACTGCTCAGATCAAATAGTTTTTGTTTTGTTTTTTAAAAGGACATAGAACAGGAATATCCTATTTTAAAACAAAAGTCCTCTCGGTATTTAGTTGAATGCCATGACATGTACTGTTAACACAAACGTGTACACACACAAACACACAAGCTCATCACTAAACTCCACTCTCCTGATATATTCGTTTTATTTTGCCTTAACTCCCAACAACGTTACTGCCATGAGGCTTTACGATCCCCCCTCAAAATTGCTGTAAACATCAGCTGGAACACAAATCAGTGTGTGATTAGTGAAAGCTGATACACAACATGTGCCGCTCACAATAGAAGACAATTTTAAAGTGCAATTGTACATTTGGTACATGCATTGCATCACCACACAACTCTGCAGGTGACGTGAGCAGTGAAAATTTGTTTTTAGTCTGTGTTACTGATATTATCAGCTGATGCTTGTAGTTTTGCACTGCTGCTACTATAAGTAAGTAAATCGGAAAAATACTACACTCTGTCCAACTAACATCAACTGTCCCTTTACAGCTTCTTTAGGTTAGGTTGCATGCAATTACTAAACTTTTGAAATACAAGAAGTCTGGATGATATTCACTGTAAAAAATGATTTGCACAAGAGAAACAGCAAGCCATGCAAAGTTCCAGTCCAGCACATGAGGTTACAGCAAGCAACTATTTTTAGCCAAACAACATATAACAGTACCTGTGCAGTGTCCCGATTTGGAGGTAATGAGGTGATTGTGTCTGTGTCAGTAGCCTTTGGCTAAAAAAATGAATCAAAATGTAAATGAACTACCAGTCATACCTGCTGTAGCATTGGTACCACACAAACTTGGTTACATAAATTCTGTCATATTTGTTAACTGTAGAATTTCAAAAGTTGTAATGGGGTTGGAGTACAAGAGTGAGGAAGTCTTACTACAATTGTACAGGGCTTTGGTGAGACCTCATCTGGAGTACTGCATACAATTTTGGTCTTCCTATCTAAGGAAGGATATAATTGCCTTAGAGGCGGTGCAACAAAGGTTCACTAGATTAATTCCTGGGATGAGAGGGTTGTCCTATGAGGAAAGATTGAGTAGAATGAGCCTATACTCCCTGGAGTTTAGAAGAATTGAAACATATAAGATTCTGAGGAGGCTTGACAGGGTAGAGGCTGAGAGGTTGTTTCCCATGGCTGGAGAGTCCAGAACTAGAGGGCATAGGCACAGGATAAGGGGTCGGCCATTTAAGACTGAGATGAGGAGGAATTTCTTCACTCAGAGGGTTGTGAATTTTGGAATTCTCCACCCCGGAGGGCTGTGGATGCTGAGTCGTTGAGTATGTTCAAGGCTGAGATAGATAGATTTTTGGACTCTAGGGGAATCAAGAGATATGGAGATTGGGCAGGAAAGTGGAGTTGAGGTTGAAGATCAGCCATGATCTGACTGAACGGCAGAGCAGGCTCGAGGGGCCGTATGGCCTACTCCTGCTCCTATTTCTTATGTTCTTATGTAATCACCATTTTCATTCAATAGGCCACACCAAAAATTTAAAAGACACATAACTTCATGAAAAGATGTCTGACAAGCTTTTCTTTTTGATTGTTTATAAATACAAACAGATAAATCCCATTGATGTGCATGATTACATCATTTACCCATGGTGTCGTTGTAACAAAAGTGACTAATGCTTTTTTAGCTCTTCACCCTCCCCAAGCAAACAATGAAGATCTGCAAAACACAATTAAATCAGCAAACGAGAGAGATGTGTGTCCCAGGTAGTCCTGTACAAAGTGCACTTATGTACCAGCGTTCTGTGCCAAGATGTGGAAGGGCCCAGACTGGATCACAATCTCAGTTTGTCTGTTGATGTTAAGTGAAAGTAAAGTGGGTCAGCAACATTGGGTTTAGGGAAAATGGTGGGCAACTTATCTCAGGCTGTTTTCACAAGTTTCCTACCAAATAGCTTCAGGCTGCATTGACTGGCCCTACATCATCTGTTGATCATTTTAATGCAGTAGAGGGGAAACTGATAATGAGAAGAAATAACTGAAAAATAAGGAAAGTCAAAACAGTGACCGACATCCCTTTCAGATAACTTCTATTCTTTCATTCATCTGACGAAGGAGATAATCTCCGAAAGCTTGTGATTTTAAAATAAATTTGTTGGACTATAACCTGGTGTTGTAAGATTCCTTACATTTGTCCACCCCAGTCCATCACCGGCATCTCCACATCAAGATAACTTCTAAGTTACGTAATGATTAATTTACAGACCATTAAACATTAAGAGATAAATTAATAAAAAGAAGCTCTCCGATTTATGAAGAGAATGGGCATTCATGTATGTTAAAGTCCTGCGTTCTATAAACTGACTTATTTGAATTGAATTTAAAACTTAAAGGGGGTCAGTTTATCTGAAAAAGGCTTTAATGAACAGCCTGTTAGCTCCTGGAATAAGGGCCTAGAGCTGATTAAACCAGTCAGCCTCACCACACATCTTGATGAGCTGTTTGGGGGTAATTTTCTGAGAGGATGCTGACGGTGAGGAAACTTGCCTGTTCATTACCGAATATCAGAAAGTCACTAGTATGTGGCAGCAGTGGGGAAACTTGCCTATATATAGAAACCATCATATATCAGAAAGTCGGCAGTATGTGCCAGTGACAGGTGAAGTTCCCAACCACCAATGTCTACTTGGAAAATTACACCTCGGTCTCTTATTTTAACATAAAACACAATAGAACCTTCATTATAATAACTCTTTCTACTTTCTCCAATTGGGCACATCATGCAATACCTCTGACTTTGAAGCTATAACTACATTGAAAACTAAAAAAGGAATAAGATTAGAATTCTATAACAATTAATATTTGCGATGTATTCTATGTTAATATTCTGGATGCAAGCATTATAATACAGTGGTAAGTAATGTGACAGGCCATATACATAATAACCACAACATAAAAGGATTAGCTCATGTAAATCTACATCCTGGACACATAATGTAAAGGCTCAGAGCTCTCTAAATTATCTTAAACCCTGTTCACACAGTAATTGTTTCTCCCAATAAAAGCACAAAGGTTCAGTAAAATTTGCAAAGACAGAACATTTGTGCTGCAGTTATTTAACAAAGGTCACATTTTACTGACACTTTAGATAAGTATTTAACCTGGCAAAATCTATTCATTTTCTCCCCCGACTTGCTCCAAACAATTTATTTTCAGACATGTAAATCATTTTACTATGGTCCAGCAGTAAAAGCTGTGTTGTTCCCCACAGTCTTACTAAAATAGTCACTGTGTGAATAGGGTTCTTTCGTTGAAGATCTCTTCATATTGAAGTCAGGAAGTCCTCACAGAAATATGAGAACTCCGAAATATGCTTATTCAAAAATCACACGTAACATCTGACTGGATATTAAGTGAAACATTTAAGGCTGACTCTGATTGCTGAGTGTTAAACACATTTTCCTGCTTCGAGCGCAGGAACACTGCCTGAGAGCTCAAAGTCTTTTGACATTACGTACTGATTACTATACATTTTACTTCCAGATACACGTCCTGTGTTCGGAATAAATGCCAGCACAGACCCACCTGGTCACCCATAGAACTGCTTTCATTTCCCATTGTGATTCAACTTCAGCGCCACAGAGGAAACGGGAAAGAGGGAAGAAAGGAAACTGAAAAAAATAAAACACGAATGAACAACTCATATGACAATTGTATGTAAATGAGTGGACGTTGTACAATTTAGAAGTGCAAACCGATACACTGGGGCTACTAAAGAAAGGAACAAAACAATACACGAGAACTGTGAAGAATTTCTAAGCTTTCACCTAGTGGGATTCCTCAGAAGGGAAGGTGAAGAAAGACAGTTTGAAAGAGATTATTTATGAAATAAAAAGGATTCTATGGATGGAATGCTATTATCAGGAGAAAAAGACAATGTCAAATAGTGATGTGCTTAAATTCTAAAACAGAATATTGACATTTTAATTACATCGTAACAGGATGCTAGTGCGGCCTCTGAGGTACAATTGTAATGGAATACCAAAGGAGTCATGAATAGAGTCAGGTGCTCCATTCATTACACAGTCTAAACCTCTTCACCTTTAACCCTGCGAGGGTGTTCTAACTTCTCAGCAGCCTGTTGAGCTTGTTGAGGGAGTACTTTCTCTGAGTCCAGCAGAACTCTGAGACATAAACTAATGACATTGACTACCACAAGTTAGGCTGTTGGGTGTATCCTCTCAACTTCGAGAGAACTCCCTCTGTGTTTCATTTCTTATGAACATACAGATCAGTCAAATTAATTCAAAACAGAAGCACTAAAAGGAACACCTTAATTTAACAAACCAGAATTAGAGATACTGGAGAAGGTTACTAGTTTACACTTTTTATAAATTGTTTGATGTTTCCCTCCTTTAAGCTCTGATTCTTTTAATCCTTAAGCGATGTGACAGTCTTTCACCATTCTCCAGAGAATCCCTTTAGCTAGTTCTTAGGGCAGCTTTAATAAAAAGTTGGCATGAATGTTTCTGATGACGACAGTCTGTGCTGTTTTAATTATTGGTTCATGTGATCCCCTGTGCTATCTGATTGTCCAGGCGATTAGGTCAGATCCCTCAAGGACATATTCTTAAGTCTTTCCCTCCCCATACACATGCCAATAAAGTATTTTATTTATCACATAATTACAAGTAATTTCCAAGTATTTGAAAATGATTTTCACTGTTGTATTTCTTTTTGTCTTTCATGCCCAATGGATCCTCTGTCATGATGGTTTCAGTTTCTCATATCACAATTGTGATAAATATGAAAATCTATATAAAATATTTATTAATCTGTCCGTTACCTCTGTGGGCTCTTTGGTAATGATAGTGCAAGAAACTCTGTTATGTAACATTGCCACAAGCCTTAATGACCTAGCAATTATATTGCACAACAGATTTACAAGCACAAGCTCTGATACAGTTAAAGAGAGGGGTAAACAAAAGAAAGAAGAATAAATTTGCATTTTTTTTTATTCGTTCACGGGATGTGGGCATCGCTGGCAAGGCCGGCATTTATTGCCCATCCCTAATTGCCCTCGAGAAGGTGGTGGTGAGCCGCCTTCTTGAACCGCTGCAGTCCGTGTGGTGACGGTTCTCCCACAGTGCTGTTAGGAAGGGAGTTCCAGGATTTTGACCCAGCGACAATGAAGGAACGGCGATATATTTCCAAGTCGGGATGGTGTGTGACTTGGAGGGGAACGTGCAGGTGGTGTTGTTCCCATGCGCCTGCTGCCCTTGTCCTTCTAGGTGGTAGAGGTCGCGGGTTTGGGAGGTGCTGTCGAAGAAGCCTTGGCGAGTTGCTGCAGTGCATCCTGTGGATGGTACACACTGCAGCCACAGTGCGCCGGTGGTGAAGGGAGTGAATGTTTAGGGTGGTGGATGGGGTGCCAATCAAGCGGGCTGCTTTATCTTGGATGGTGTCGAGCTTCTTGAGTGTTGTTGGAGCTGCACTCATCCAGGCAAGTGGAGAGTATTCCATCACACTCCTGACTTGTGCCTTGTAGATGGTGGAAAGGCTTTGGAGAGTCAGGAGGTGAGTCACTCGCCGCAGAATACCCAGCCTCTGACCTGCTCTCGTAGCCACAGTATTTATATGGCTGGTCCAGTTAAGTTTCTGGTCAATGGTGACCCCCAGGATGTTGATGGTGGGGGATTCGGCGATGGTAATGCCGTTGAATGTCAAGGGGAGGTGGTTAGACTCTCTCTTGTTGGAGATGGTCATTGCCTGGCACTTATCTGGCGCGAATGTTACTTGCCACTTATCAGCCCAAGCCTGGATGTTGTCCAGGTCTTGCTGCATGCAGGCTCGGACTGCTTCATTATCAGAGGGGTTGCGAATGGAACTGAACACTGTGCAGTCATCAGCGAACATCCCCATTTCTGACCTTATGATGGAGGGAAGGTCATTGATGAAGCAGCTGAAGATGGTTGGGCCTAGGACACTGCCCTGAGGAACTCCTGCAGCAATGCCCTGGGGCTGAGATGATTGGCCTCCAACAACCACTACCATCTTCCTTTGTGCTAGGTATGACTCCAGCCACTGGAGAGTTTTCCCCCTGATTCCCATGGACTTCAATTTTACTAGGGCTCCTTGGTGCCACACTCGGTCAAATGCTGCCTTGATGTCAAGGGCAGTCACTCTCACCTCACCTCTGGAATTCAGCTCTTTTGTCCATGTTTGGACCAAGGCTGTAATGAGGTCTGGAGCCGAGTGGTCCTGGCGGAACCCAAACTGAGCATCGGTGAGCAGGTTATTGGTGAGTAAGTGCCGCTTGATAGCACTGTCGACGACACCTTCCATCACTTTGCTGATGATTTGTGTCATGCCTTTCGCGTCCTCAAGACGTCTCTAAGCACTTCCTAGCCAATGAAGTATTTTCAAATGAAATCACTATTGTCAGCAAATTCAGAAAACTATTTTAAATTTTACTGAAAAAGCTTTTTCTGTAATTTAATCTATCACCCACATTCCCAATCATTTACCTGAAGTGTTTTTTATACATTATTTGAATAAATGCTGCCACTAGATCATCTTTAATTATAATGGATAATTTAGAGTATTAGTTACAACATTACAACATTTGTCACAAAGCAAAGTGAGCCTCCTCATTGTCAGGTTAGTTTGTGTGAATGTTGTGTAATTCAGACAATTTCTTTGCCATTCAGCAGACACTTTGGCCCCAAATTTCCTCAGAGCCAGCAATTTGCCTGTGACACTTCTCCAGCATTCCAGAACTGGCAGAGGCGGGAAATAAGGTGGGACCCAATAATGCTGGGTGTACACTCTGAAGATCACTGAGAGGGAATTCCCACCGAGGGTGGGGTCAGGCCGAAGTTCCGTCTGGTCCCTGGAAGCACAACGAGAAAAAAGGTGGAGTTAGCAGGATGGTGTCATCTGCAGGATTTTCATTTGCTCCAAACGAACTGGACATTGGCAAGATACTGGCGTTCATTTCAATGGGACGGTGTAAGTGATGCCCGCAGAGATTGCAAGCTGGGGCCATTAATAAATGCTTAGCTGTGTTTTCTTTGCAAATAACCGGTAATTACCATAGCTATCAACGCCACAGTAGTGAATTTGTTTCACTTTGATGTTTGTGACTTTAAACCAGCAATAAGCCATCATAAATATGATACTCTTTTTATCACTTGATCCTCATTATTGTTGCCACTTGTGTGGTTCCATAGTTGCCTTGATAATTCAGTTTCTTAAATTTTAATTGTTCTTTGGTTACAGACCACGGATCA
The DNA here is from genome assembly GCF_035084215.1 of Heptranchias perlo. Lineage (NCBI taxonomy): Eukaryota > Metazoa > Chordata > Chondrichthyes > Hexanchiformes > Hexanchidae > Heptranchias > Heptranchias perlo. The sequence goes on along the minus strand of NC_090345.1, from coordinate 22,480,927 downwards.
ATATTTCATTCATTGGATACTGTGTACATTATGATACATAATGGTAACGAGAGAGCTTTCCTGAAGGCTTGCGTTCTGATCAGCCATAGGGATTGATTCCAGGAAATGAGATTCTGGTTGCTTTGTCCACCGGTTGTGTCCGTGCCTGTTGGATTTTAGGTATGCCACTAGCTCTTTGACAGTTACCATGATCAGGTGGAGTGCAGTGTACTTCAGGTGCTTGGTGTATAATTTACATGGGGACTTCTGCTGATCAGCCAGCCAGCTGATCAGCAGAAGTCCCCATGTAAATTATACAAGAATGGATTTTGAAGATTTTCTCCCAGTTCAATCTCAGGGAGCGCATGATCTTGTCAGATTGGGCTGTCTTTCATGGTGTCTCAATCCATATTAGCTGGGTAAGTGTGGGCTGCCACCTCAGTGGGATGTCACAATGGTTGCAGTTTGGAGGAAACCCAATAGCTTATACCTATTAGGATCCAAGAAGGTGTGGGGAGGAAGAAGAATGTGTCGGACTGCATATTTACAGCTTAAAAAAATCTTCAGATCAGCACCTAATACAGTAGTATAGAAGTTATGGTGAGAGTGGTATTGTCCATCAGATGACAAACTTTCTCTTGTATTCTGTCCAGAAGTATGAGAGATATTAGAAGAGTTTCAGTGCATATGGGAGTCTTGAGTAGACCAGGGCTTTTTTCTTATCTTGGTTTATCTTTTTTTTGGGGTTGTGGGGGGGGCGGTGGGAGACGGAAAAATTTTGCAAAATCTTTCCTCAGGAGGTGAAATTGGTTGGGTAGAGTTCACAATAGAACAAATTGTATGTAGTTTGTAGAAGAAATGGTCTTGAACAACTGATTTTTAAAAAATTGTCCTCAAGGGATATGGGCAATGCTGGCAAGACCGTATTTATTGACTTTCTCTAATTGCCATGGAGGCATTTAATCAATTACAGTGTGGAGTGGGGTCACATGTAGGCCAGACAGATAGGAGTGGTAGGTTCCCTTCCCTGCAGGACATTAGTGAACCAGTTGGCTTTGATAACAATTGGCAGCTTTTTCAGGTGTTAGCCTACAAATGACCAGGTTTGTTGAGTCTTCTTTCATTTTTCCTGAGTGTAGTTCAAACCTGTATTTTCAGCATTTAGAGACAGTACCCGAGACTCACCTCTGTAATGACAGGAGCAGCTCCCTTCCACTTCACCCTTTCTTTCAATCAAGCACTTTGTTGTACTTTAGTTTGACACCTTGAATTGACAGCTAATTTGTTGGTTAATGGTAGCTTTAAGGTCTGTAAATATTCAACCAGTCTGCTGACAGATTGATCAGAGGTATGCATGAACGATTCATCTGGAGGAGTGAGTGGGCTGTGCTCTAAAATGCGTTATCAGTTTACAGATAAATAAAAAGAATGAGTCAGCCCATGGTGTTGCTATATATCGTGTGTCAAGGAAAATCTCTCCAGGCCAGCACTATGAAGCATGTATCTGGTAATGGAGACTCCACACTGATAATATGAGAAGGTGATTAAAGGGTACATGTTGCTATGCATGCATAGATTTGCATGTAACTAATTTTTTTTATGAACTAGGTTCAGAATTGTTTTTCAAGACTAGTGCTGTAGAAGGCAAACAGAAGTGAAGTTTGTGCATGGCAAACAATATTGCAGAGGGTGCAGCTCAAATTTTTAAAGTATTTCATTGTAACTATATCTTCTTACCCTCTTATCATCCTAGTGAATTTTTTGAACCTTTTTCATTGCTCTGATATCCTTTCTACAATGGAATGCACAGTACTCCAACTGTGGCCTAATCAATATCTTGTTCAGATTCATTACCACCTCCTTGACTTTTGTACTCAATGCCTCTACGTGTAAAACCCAGAATCCCCTTTGCCCTTTCTATGACTTTTTCCATCTTCAGTCTCACTTTTAAAAATCTTTGCAGCTGCTCCCTTCTCTCTATTCCTTCACTCCATTGAGTACTTTTCCACTTAAGGTATACTACCATTTTCAGTTCTTCTTCCCAAATTGTACTACTTCATATTTATCTCCATTGAACTGCATTTGCTACAGATCTGCTCACTGCCCAAGCCTGTTTACATCCTCCTGTAGTCTTACTTACAGTTGCCATACGTCTTAATTGGTTTCATCAGCAAATTTTGATATTAGAGGTGATTCCACAAGCCGACGCTCTCGGGTAGGGAATGGCACTCACAGGGCATGCATATGGGCAAATCGAGGGCACGCAGCCCATGATTTTCTGTCCATTAAAATTAGTGAATGGAAACGCATGAGATGCATGCCTGAGATTTCCTAAGATGCAATCATTGTGAGTGCTGTTCCCTCCTAGCAGTGCCGGGCCGCAAAGTCCCATATTATTCCCTCTATGCCCATTTTCAAATCACTTAGAATTACATAGAAATTACAACTTGGAAAAGGCCATTCAGCCCAACCAGTCCATATTGGTGTTTATCCTCAACACAAGCAATGGTCCTAATCCCATGTGCCCACCCTGTTCCCACATCCCTTTATCTCCCTTTCCTTCAACCACTTTTCCTGCTTCAATCATTAACACTGGTAGTGCATTCCACAGCCTCACAACACTGTGTAAAAAGTTTCTCCTGCTCTTTATCCTAAATCACTAAAATTTAATCTTATATCAATGTCCCTTCATTCTAGATATAGGATTTTAAACTTTCCCCAAAATATGAGAAACATTCTGGCCACAATTTTGTTTTATTTTATTGCAGCAATTATAAGAAATTATTTATTTGGTATCAATCTCTTTCAGTTCTGATTGAAGCCAATATTATGATATTACTACCTTACTACTTGGGAAGGTGAAATCACAATTGCTTCATTTCATTCAGCTGCACTGTTACATCAAGTAAACTTCAGTTACTAAGTAAAAGGTGTATTCCATAATGTGATTGATATACCTGCTGATATCTGTGTTATGCTGTTGAAGTCGTCATGCCATAAACATTTGATAAATGGACACGTGATATTGAGCTATAAATCAAAGAATGGAAGTTAATAAACAAGGACATCTATTGAACAATCTGTAAGATTCTCTCAGCAGATTGTTTGGCATAAAGTTCTGCCTGTGCCTTTGGCTCAATGTTTGTTTGGTTTCCTATTAGACCCTGAGTTTTATATAGTTGTGTTGTCGTGCCAACATATTTCAATTTTTTTATTCATTTTCTCATGAGAGAGGAATTCAATGCCATTCCATATATGGTTTTAAAATCTCTTAACAATTTGATAGGTCTGCAATGGTGCTGGAAGTGAAGCAAGTAGTCACATTTGCTAATGATACAATTGTCTCTGTTTCTTCATAGAACCTCATCATTACATCAAACCAAACTAGCAACTTAAAAATAGAGGGAGGCGGAATGAACATCATTGTGAGAAAACTGAAAATGACGACAGCTGTTAGTTCAAATGAAAGTCCACGTCCTCAAAATCCCACACTACCTCAAGAAATGATAGCGCTTTATTGGTCACTTACCTCTGCTAACTCCAATGTACTGTAATATAGAGTGTTAGGATTTGAGGTTGTCCCCATAGTTCTCACATAGAATTAGTTAGAATTTTACAGCACTGAAACAACCCATTCGGCCCAACAGGTCTATACCAGTGTTTATGCTCCACGTGAGCCTCCACTCACCCTACTTCATCTCACCATATCAACATATCCTTCTATTCCTTGCTCCCTCATGTACTTACCTAGCTTCCCCTTAAATGCATCTATGCTATTTGCCTCAACCACTGGTAGCAAGTTCCACATATTCACCACTTTCTGAGTAAAGAAATTACTTCTGAATTCCTTATTGGATTTATTCGTGACTATCTTATGTTAATGGCCTTTAGTTTTGGACTCACACATAAGTGGAAACATCCTTTCTACGTCTACCCTAACAAACCCCTTCATAATTTTAAATACCTCTATCAGGTCACCTCTCAGTCTTCTCTTTTCTAAAGAAAAGAGACCCAGCCTGTTCAGTCTTTCCTGATAGTTGTACTCTCATAGTTCTGGTATTCTCCTTGTAAATCTTTTTTGTACTTTCTCCAGTGCTTCTGTATCATTTTTGTAATATGGAGACCAGAACTGTGTACTAAGTATGGTCTAACCAAGGTATTGTGGTCTAACCAAGGTAGTGTGGTCTAACCAAGATCATAATAGATTTATATCCTATAACCATAACTATAGTGAATAACAGATTTGAAAGCAGTGTAGAGAAAAGGCTGGGCACATATCTACAGGGAGGGAAAGAGGAATGGGAAATTAACAACCCGAGTGGCCCAAGCTACTCTCACATATTTCAAAGTGGCATTGGTGATGGCCTAGGAGCAGGTTACCTGTGGAGCTCTCACAACTGGTGTGTGGTACGTTAGAAAGAGAGGGAGAAAATTAATTTAAAATGGAGAGAGTGTTGCAATATATTGCAAAGTGGATCTTTTAAGCTCTGCCTTAATATTATTATTAATTTGAAGAAAATATAGCAGATTATCTCATATTCTTCTTAGAAAATAAAGTTTTCAAACTCTGTGCTCTCTGAGATGGTGTCACCAAGTTAATGATTGGTTCTAAATCTTGCCTAAATAACATTTAGGATTTTAAACTTTCCCCAAAATACAAAACTCTGTTCACTAATTTTAGTGACTATAAAATAAAAAAACCCTTTGAAACATGCAATTTCTTTAGGGAATCATTAATGTGGAGGAAAAACAGGTATTGTCCCATTTTTCCTTGAAAGAATTTAATCGTCTCTGTCAGGTGAGATCTTCTGTTTGTTTTATGGGAGGAAATAATCCCTGGGATCATAGACAGCCTTTACGTCACATAATGCTGGACACAGCTTCCAAACAGATAATTCACACCTGAGTTTTATTACTTTTATTTTTTGTGCACGTGAGTTATTGCTCTCCTGAGTAGTGAAATAATTGTTCAATTTCATCGAAAAATACTTTGACAGAACTAGCTGTGAGCAGAATTTATCATCAAATAGAACTGAAAATTGCAATGTCAGAACAGGCTGTGTCAAAGCCCCGTTTAAATCAATACAGACTAATGCATGATCACGGTTGAAGTGCAGACTTGTGTACAGTTTATAATTGCTTTTGACCCAGAATTTGCCCAGCTCCTGCATAAGCCTCCAAACACATTTGTGATTCATACACTGACTATACATTAATTTATATAATTATCTGGCACAATTTGTTCTCTGTACCATTGATGAAATATGGCTGCCATCTTGTCAGAGTAAATTAAGTGTTAGGGGACTCTGGTAATGAACGTCTAACATGGAAAAAATAGCAAAACAGGAATATTTATGTTTTTAAGAAAGTATAAGAGATAAAGTACTAGGGACACTATACCTACTGCACTGCAGATTTTACTTGAAAGTCCTGACAGGGGTGTCTACACTACAATGAATTGTGTAACAGCAATTGGAACAATTCACTATTATGCATGGATGGAAAATTCCAATTGACCATTTTGTATATTTTTATGATTTTCTTATTATTTACTAATATGAAAAACTGTTATGTTCTCTGAAAAGTTAGAAATATGTAATATTAAATATAGATAACTGGAATTGTGCCTTACCCATTTAAGTGAATCACACATTTGTAGAAATCCAAATTGGCACTAGCTTGGTCTGTAGTGGTTATTTTTATTCAAAGCAACCCAAATTTGCAGTACCAAAAGCAAGCTAAAAAATGCAAAATTTATCTGATCGAAATAATAAATGTTAATAAATGAGACTATTAAAAAGAATATTTGTCACATTCTTAAGATGTAATTTCTTACACTTTTGAAATATTGCTGTAATAGCTAAGTTTGGCACTTAATACTGCTACCATTCATTGTGATCCGAACAGATTCCAGGGAAAGATTATAGCGCTCATGCCCCATTGCACCATTATCTGTTTTGTACCACTGATGGTGCTGCACTGTATTATATTGAATCATTTATTTTGAAAGTGAAATGCCTGTAATATAATCAAATATCAATATGCCAGTTTCCCTGACTCTCACACTGTTACAACCATCTCACCAGATGAGGTGTGACAGCAGAGATGTACCTAATGACCGGCTGTTTGGTAATATACTGTGTTGAGACATCAGATTTGTGCTGATTGTTGATGTACTCATGGGGCATGATTTTTACTTGGAGCCGGGAACTCATCAGGTGGGTTGATTTTTGCGTGGGAAACCCAGAAGTGAAGTGAGTGCATCAGAATCTGCGATCACAAATCAATTGAAGGTAATTATTTTTGTTTCCAGGTTTTCCCACATGATAGGCAGACAGATTAACAGGCTGGCTGTCTGTCGGGAGGGAAAGGAGTCGGGAATCAGGGAGGAGGGAGGGAGGGAGAGATCGCGGGCCGTAGATGACATGGTGGGTGGGGTGGGTGCCGTGGAGAACATCACTGGAGGAGAGGGCCCTTGGAGAAGATCGTGGGCAGGGAGATGATCAGGTCAGCAGTTGGGGGTCGGACATCAGATGAAGATTCGGAGGGGGGATTTGGGGGGTCTCCGCCATTGGGGTGGGTCTCCCATCGACGGAGACTCCCATTGGAGGGGCCACCCATCGGGAGGAGGTCTCGCACCGGTGGAGTCCGTTCACGATAGGTAAGCTTGTTGGGCCTGGAGGGAACACTCTTGCTCCTCCTAGCCCACCAGCAGTGCAATAAAGGCACTTACCTCATGGATTGGCCATTCTCACCACCTTTCACCCAACGAGATTCAGAGCCATGGGAAACCCATGCAGGTGAGGTTAAATTCACTTCAGCCTTAGAAAAATTAAGTTCCTCAACTATTTCAATGAGGTAAACTGCCCCTTTAACAATCCGCCCGCCAACATTAAGTGGGGACTGGACTTCAGGGTTTCGGGTGTGCACACACATCCAAATGCACCTCGGTTAAACCCGGAAGTGGGCGCGTTGGAGCAAGGTTGCGGTTGCGCTTCAACAAGCTGCTACTTTAACCTTCCACACAACCCAAACCCACCCGTTCTTTGGGGTTAAAATTACCCCCATGGTGTTTGTTCACTTTCCAGATGCCAATGTGGAGTTCTGGCTTAATACTCCAGTATCAAATCTCCAAAGTCCAACAAAAATACAATATAGCCAAGCTCATAGTGTGGTAATCAAGCACACAGTAAATATCTAAAAATGTGTTTGCTGTTAGATTTCTTGGGGAGTAAATAACAGTATAATCTAAAATAAATTTGCCACTTCATTGTTATCTGGAATGTTATATGTATCTTGGTGTTCTGTATACACCTGTGGGATAATGGTGTGCCTTTCCAGAGCAAAAATTACATGTGATGCAGATGAGAAAAGATAGCCACCAAAAGATCATACAGGTGCCCATTATTGCTGATGGCCTCATTCAAAATTATCTGTTATCTTGGGTGCATGTGAATATATGTTTTTTTTAATCATTCATGGGATGTGGGCGTCACTGGCAAGGCCAGCATTTATTGCCCATCCCTAATTGCCCTTGAGAAGGTGGTGGTGAGCTGCCTTCTTGAACTGCTACAGTCCGTGTGGTGAAGGTTCTCCCACAGCGCTGTTAGGTAGGGGTTCCTGGATTTTGACCCAACGACGGTGAAGGAACGGCAATATATTTCCAAGTCAGGATGTTGTGTGACTTGGAGGGGAACGTGCAGATGGAGGTGTTCCCATGTGCCTGCTGTCCTTGTCCTTTTAGGTGGTAGAGGTCGTGGGTTTGGGAGGTGCTGTCGAAGAAGCCTTGGCAAGTTGCTGCAGTGCATCTTGTAGATGGTACACCCTTCAGCCACAGTGCACCGGTGGTGGAGGGCGTGAATGTTTAAGGTGGTGGATGGGGTGCCAGTCAAGCAGGCTGCTTTATCCTGGATGGTATCGAGCTTCTTGAGTGTTGTTGGAGCTGCACTCATCCAGGCAAGTGGAGAGTATTCCATCACACCCCTGGCTTGTGCCTGTAGATGGTGGAAAGGCTTTGGGGAGTCAGGAGGTAAGTCACTCGCTGCAGAATACCCAGCTTCTGACCTGCTCTTGTAGCCACAGTATTTATGTGGATGGTCCAATTAAGTTTCTGATCAATGGTGACCCCCAGGATGTTGATGGTGGGGATTTGGCGATGGTAATGCCGTTGAATGTCAAGGGAGGTGGTCAGACTCTCTCTTGTTGGAGATGGTCATTGCCTGGCACTTGTCTGGTGCGAATGTTACTTGCCACTTATCAGCCCAAGCCTGGATGTTGTCCAGGTCTTACTACATGCGGGCACAGACTGCTTCATTATTTGAGGGGTTGCGAATGGAACTGAACACTGCAATCATTAGCGAACATCCCCACTTCTGACCTTATGATGGAGGGAAGGTCACTGATGAAGCAGCTGAAGATGGTTGGGCCTAGGACACTGCCTTGAGGAACTCCTGCAGCGATTTCCTGGGGCCGAGGTGATTGGCCTCCAACAACCACTACCATCTTCCTTTCTGCTAGGTATGACTCCAGCCACTGGAGAGTTTTCCCCCCTGATTCCCATTGACTTCAATTTTACTAGGGCTCCTTGATGCCACACTGGGTCAAATGCTGCCTTGATGTTAAGAGCAATCACTCTCACCTCATCTCTGGAAGTCTGCTCTTTTGTCCATGTTTGGACCAAGGTTGTAGTGAGGTCTGGAGCCAAATAGTCCTGGTGGAACCCAAACTGAGCATCGGTGAGCAGGTTATTGGTGAATAAGTGCCGCTTGATAGCACTGTCGACGACACCTTCCATCACTTTGCTGATGATTGAGAGCAGACTGATTACCATCGGGTAATTGGCCGGATTGGATTTGTCCTGCTTTTTGTGGACGGCACATACCTGGGCAATTTTCCACTTTGTTGGGTAGATGCCAGTGTTGTAGTTTTACTGGAACAGCTTAGCTGGAGGTGCAGCTGGTTCTGGAGCACAAGTCTTCAGCACTACAACCGGGATGTTGTCGGGGCCTTTGCTGTATCCAGTGCACTCAGCCATTTCTTGATATTACGTGGAGTGAATTGAATTGGCTGAAAACTGCCTTCTGTGATGATGGGGATCTCAGGAGGAGGCCAAGATGGATCATCCACTCGGCACTTCTGGCTGAAGATGGTTGAAAACGTTGTAACTGTAACTGTTGGGTGATGGTCATAAGGGATGAAGGAATTCAAATTAATTGTAGCAATAATTTTGTGGGTGATTTCTACCAAGGTTTTTAAGGACTCTTTTACGCAACGGTTTCACTCATTTTTTGCTTTGTTTTTCCCTATATCCTAGTTGATAAAGTCCATCCTTACAGTTTTCTTCATACAGTCTACTTTTGTCCTGTACTTTGATGTTGCGATCACTTGCTTCACTGAGTGATGATGTTTTCCATGAATATTGAATGAGATTTGAATGTTTCATATGATTAGCAAGCATTCCAGCACATCATCACAAGTAAGAAAGTCTCATATCTAAGTTTGCCGATGACACAAAGATTGGTGGCATTGTAAGCAGTGTAGATGAAAACATAAAATTACAATGATGTGGAGATGCCGGTGATGGACTAGGGTGGACAAATGTAAGGAGTCTTACAACACCAGGTTATAGTCCAACAGCTTTATTTGGAATCACAAGCTTTCGGAGCTTTCCTCCTTCGTCAGGTGAGGAAGGAGGAAAGCTCCGAAAGCTTCACCTGACGAAGGAGGAAAGCTCCGAAAGCTTGTGATTCCAAATAAAGCTGTTGGACTATAACCTGGTGTTGTAAGACTCCTTACATAAAATTACAAAGGGATAATGATAGATTAGGTGAATGGGAAAAACTGTGGCAAATGGAATTCAATGTAGACAAATGTGAGGTTATCCACTTTGGATCAAAAAAGGATAGAACAGGGTACTTTCTAAATGGTAAAAAGTTAAAAACAGAGGATGTCCAAAGGGACTTAGGGGTTCAGGTACATAGATCATTAAAGTGTCATGAACAGGTGCAGAAAATAATCAATAAGGCTAATGGAATGCTGGCCTTTATATCTAGAGGACTAGAGTACAAGGGGGCAGAAGTTATGCTGCAGCTATACAAAACCCTGGTTAGACCGCACCTGCAGTACTGTGAGCAGTTCTGGGCACCGCACCTTCGGAAGGACGTATTGGCCTTGGAGGGAGTGCAGCGTAGGTTTACTAGAATGATACCCGGACTTCAAGGGTTAAGTTACGAGGAGAGATTACACAAATTGGGGTTGTATTCTCTACAGTTTAGAAGGTTGAGGGGTGATCTGATCGAAGTTTATAAGATATTAAGAGGAACAGAAAGGTTGAAAGAGAGAAACTATTTCTGCTGGTTGGGGATTCTAGGAGTAGGGGGCAGAGTCTAAAAATTAGAGCCAGACCTTTCAGGAGTGAGATTAGAAAACATTTCTACACACAAAGGGTGGTAGAAGTTTGGAACTCTCTTCCGCAAACAGCAATTGATACTAGCTCAATTGCTAAATTTAAATGTGAGATAGATAGCTTTTTGGCAACCAAAGGTATTAAGGGATATGGGCCAAAGTCAGGTATATGGAGTTAGATCACAGATCAGCCATGATCTTATCAAATGGCGGAGCAGGCAGGAGGGGCTGAATGGCCTACTCCTGTTCCTATGTTCCTATGTTCCCAATAGAAATAATAATAGGCTGATCCCCAATGTTAGAGGAATCAGCTAAGAGGAACAAGCTGATAAATTAGGGCCTTTGACCTTGACAAGTGATGTCTCAGAGAGGAACTTTAGAGAGGTATACGAGCAGGATAGAAAAAGTAAACCCAGAATAGTAATTTCCAGGGCAGTAGAACAAGACATCAACAATCTATTTAGGCACTCTCTACCTCGGAGTCAGAAGGCTCACACATGAAGAATGGCCAGTTGGGTGAGGCACCAGAGAGCTGGTTGCAAATGTCAGACTGCACCCTAGTATGAAGTTTAACTACCTATTAATACCCAAGCTATTACAAATTTAACATTCATCATTATAAGTATACTGTGCGTTGTATGGATGATTACATATTTGTGCAGTTTTCTTAATTCTCTTAAAGATTTCCCCCCCCCCATTTCATACTTTTAGCATAAAAGTAGCAATTAGTATAAAATGGGTATTGCCATTATATATTCACATCTACTCTTCTGCTAAAATTAGTGAACAGATGAAAATATACCTATTACTGTTCCACTATCAAATTCTTAAAATAAATATTATTAAACAACATCAATATTTCAGCGGTCACAGAATATACAGGCTCAAATCATTGCTTATGGCTAGGACATCACAGCCATCACCATGGATACCATATGATCTGTTTTAATTACCACTCTAAGTTCTTCTTTAATAATCCAAACAGCTGACTAAATCTAACAACTCTGGCCAACTCTGATGTGGCCTGACTGAATTTATGTTATTGTTAGTTGGCTTCATTTTACATTTCAAAGTGAAAGCAAAGTAGATTAAAATTACAGGACTGACCTTACAGGGAAATATCTGTCCAGTGATGTGTAGTCTAAACTGAACAAATGAAATAATGCCTGCAGAGCTATGCTTCCTTCGAAGGAAACTTAGCTCAAGGGATGATGTCAGTCTTTAATTGCTATTCATTTTCTCCTTGTATGTTTTCTTGGCTCTTTCTTATTTCTCTGACCACAGCACTCTGTATGAAAAAATTGGAATGATCCTCTTCTACCCCAAACATGTGCACCTTCTGTTAACCGATCACGGAACAGCAATGTTGGCAGCTGTGGAGTGACCCCCCACCCCACACCACCACCCCCCTCCCCCTCCCCCACCCCCGCCCCCGCCTCCATACTCCTCCACATTGAAACCTTTTCTTTGGCCTTCCAGCTGAGGGAGTAAGTGTGGTGACAAGTTGTAATGGTTAGGACCTAAAGGGCAAAAATGGAGGAGAGCAAATGCTATGTGAATCAATGTCACGGTCTCCTCATGTTTGAGATTCCTTTTCAAAGGCAATGGTGAACCTATCAATCTACACAGACAAATTCCACGCAGGTTTCATGTTTTGAAATCTAAGTATAATGCTCCACTGCTAATAATGTGACTTTTCACCTCAGCTTATTTCGTGGCAGGTTGAACGTTTTTTGTTGACTGCCAAGTTTCTACTGGAATCAATCCAATGTTTACAGCCATAACAGACTCAGCAGTGTAAATCTTTCCAAACTGCCCAATCCAAACTCACATTGGCATCAAAAAAATCACTTCAAAATATTACCCAAAAAAGGCTTTCTCATTCTGAATTGCATCTCTTCTGTGGCTTTTCCTCCTAGAGACGCTTACCCTTTCGAACTTCTCCAACAAGAGAGAGTCTAACCACCTCCCCTTGACATTCAATGGCATTACCATCGCCGAATCCCCCACCATCAACTTCCTGGGGGTCACCATTGACCAGAAATTTAACTGCACCAGCCACATAAATACTGGCTACAAGAGCAGGTCAGAGGCTGGGTATTCTGCCACACCACACCACAAGGCCACTTCCGACCTGACTACCCCTGCATGACCTTACTCGTCTAAGTATTATCACACAAGAAAGTCTGCTACAACTATTTAACAAGGGTTTTTCCATGATTGTCTTTATTTTCCTGGTGCTGGCTCCAATGCCTTTAATTGCCATTGATATTATTGTTCCCCTCATTCAGCTAGCTGCTCTAGCTGCTGCACTCAGAATTGAGAAGGGTTAGGCAGAGAGCTGGTCACTTCAGGGTTGGGTTCAAAAGTACATTGTCTGCTGTAAACTTCCTCTCATGCAAGTGACCTCTGTAAGAATATAGATATGTTTTTACAATTTTTAATATGGAACGAAGACAGAACAGCTAATGTAGCAATTATGGTTAAACCACATGAGTAAATCAGAATTGGTTGAAACAGTATGCAGGCAGATCTTATCTTTTGATCACAATGGCATTCCAGGACAAAAGCCATGGTTTAGGAAGAGCAAAGATAGGAAGCAAAGGTCGCTGAGATAACATTGGAGAAGGATGAAACTTTATACAATGGAACAGGACGTTGACCAGGTTATGTCCCTATGATTGTGTATGTCCAGCAATCTGTTTGATGACCTAAGGGTCATAAAATACCCAACAAAGTTAAACTCAGCAAGAATTAGATAATGAATGCTTGTTTTTAAAATTGTAAATAATTTTACAACACCAAGTTATAGTCCAGCAATTTTATTTTAAATTCACAAGCTTTCGGAGACTTCCTCCTTCCTCAGGTAAATGTTTACCTGAGGAAGGAGGAAGTCTCCGAAAGCTTGTGAATTTAAAATAAAATTGCTGGACTATAACTTGGTGTTGTAAAATTATTTACAATTGTCAACCCCAGTCCATCACCGGCATCTCCACATCATGTTTTTAAAATGGTATAAAAGAGAGTTACAAAGCTGCACTCAGTTGGGAACTTTAGCTACCTTCAAGGAGAGGTACCGTGAACAGCCTGGACAGGCAATTGGTCATGATTCCCCGGAAGATATTTACATGTAAGTTTCGGGATGTGAGACTGGCCTGTACTGTTCTGTATGCAGTCTTGAAAGGAATGTTTTGAAACAGTAATAAATTAAGTTGATTGTCAGACATAAAGGGGTCGATTTTAGCACCCACGATCAGGTGCGTTCCTGGCGGGGGGCTCCGAAAATCGGAGATTCCCGGGGCGGGTCCAGAGCTCGGCTCCAACCCACCCACTTCCGGGTTTCCCACAGACGCGCTGACATGCGCGCGCAGCCCCCGCATGTGGGACTCCCGCCAGCAATTAAAGCCGGCGGGGTGCCACTTAAAGTATTTATTTTGGTATTTCAGGTTGTTTACAGATCTGATTAACAAGATATTTTAGGAGGGTTGGGATTTTACAATCAACTGGGACTGTTTCCCGTACTGGGGGAAACACTCCCAGTTCAAATGGACCTGTTGCAGCTGTCAGCCTATGGCAGCTGCAAAGGTCCATTTGACAGGTGGAGGAGGGAGACCCTCGCTCATAGCAGGGGGGCACTCTGTCACCTTGGACAAAGTTTGGCCTCCACCACCCTCCGCCTAACAATAAAATTCACCAACGTGCACATTTACCCCAGTGTGCAGACACATGTACCTACCTTGCGGACACCCTAAGATGTACATATTCCGGATGAGGGTCGCCTTAGCTGCAGTCATGACCTCCTCAGAGGACGAACAGCATCACCAGCCTCGTCGGCCATGCCGTCCACCTCTGACACGTAGAGCTCCACAACACAGTGCTGTGACACATCTACCTGCACAGCAGGAGGGAGGGCAACGGCAGAGAGAGATGCGTCGCAGAGGGCACTACCCTCGACACAGGGTCCACAGACCGAGGCTCAGCTTCCTGGACCTCTCTGAGCAGCGGTGCACACGAAGGCTCAGAGTCACTCGACATGTAGTCGTGGTCATCTGCAGCCTCCTTCATGCCGAGCTGCTCCCGGCTGGCCCGAGCACCATCTTCTTACCTGTCGCTCTCAAAGTCACCACTGCCCTCAACAACTTCTCCTCCGCATCCTTCCAGGGTGCCACCGGGGACATCGCCGACGTTTCTCAGTCGTCTGCACAAAAGAGCCCTGCAAATACGCCTACACCCACTCTGCAGTGACACAATGGGTGGCATCAGTTGTGGGTCTTCATTGTGATCCTCAGGAAAGAGCATTATTGCACAAACCAGACAAGATTCGCAAAGACGTGGCAGTAGTGGTGCCAATATAATATGTAATGTGAGTTGGTCAGAAATTAAGTACAAGTAAAAACCATGACAAACCCTCAAACACCCTTGTGCATCCCCTTCATGCTCACGACACGTTTGCCTTACGCTGCCTAGTGCACATATATGATGCATGCCCTGTGGCTGCAGCACAGGTAGTGGCAGGTTGAGTGAGGTTGACCGTGAAAGAGATGCATGAGAGGGTGAGTATGAGATAGAGCCATGAGATTGTATGAGGATTGGGTTGAGTGGTACTGGCGAGGTGAGTAAGTGCAGGTAAGATGAGGATGAGGTTTGAGTGGGTGTGAGGGGTGATGTGACAGAGTAGTGTTGGCAGTGCAGAAGGAGATATGGGGTGGGGGCGGTGATGTGGCAGACGGAGTGAAGGGGAATGAGTAAGTGTACTCACTTTGGCTGACCTACTTAGGTCATTGCAGCGCCTCCTGCACTATATGCAGGTGGGCGATATGTTGGTGGTGCAGGTGACCTCCTCTGCCACCTCGAGCCAGGCCTTCTTGGTGGCAGAGGCAGGCCGCTTCCTCCTGCCTGCCGGGGGGAAGATCTCTGTCCTCCCCCTCCTCCTCATCCCATCCAATGGTACCTGGAGTGGGGCATCATTAAACCTGGGAGCAGCCTTCCCCCTGGGCTGCTCCATGCTGTAATTTTTCCTATTTCTTGCAGCATCAGTCAGTGGAGGACTGCCCCTTTAAATAGAGCTCCTCCAGCTGACAGACCTTACTGCGCATGCGCAGTCCGCCCGCCGCGCAGCTCAGCAGCGGGGAACCCGGAACAAGAGGTAAGTGGCTCCAATTAGCCTGCGATTGCGTTCGGGGCAGACTGATTTCACCAGGTGCGTTACCCACGCGCCCAATCGCACCCCCCCCCCCGCCGCGAACCCGCCGCCCTGTTAATATCGGGCCCAAAGTCTCTAGCTTTCACAAAAAGGACAAGGATTATCCTAACAACTTCCACCAGTCAAAAACTCAGAGAAATACAAGAAAAGTCAGAGAGCCAGAGCTCGTATCAAATATAGAAAGTTGGCATCTCTGAAGTTAAGATCAGCAGTTCCATGAAATTAAGGGCACAAACACATATCCTGTCACTCCACACTGGAGCTCTACAATTGTGCAACCAAAGGGATGTAAGAAGTTTGTTAAAAACATCAAGAGAATTGCAGTTAGGTAAGAAACCAGAAATGTGGTGTTTCAAAAAGGGACAGGCTTGCTGGCTTAAAGGCCTTTTCCTTTTTTGAAAATTCTATGTTCTTACTTGGTGTTGATTAAGTAGGCGCTGATTATGTTTTTCAAAAACTAATGACATTTAGCTAGAATAATTGTTAAACAGATTTTGTATAGCTCCCTGTTGGTACTACATAACAGGCACAGTAATATTGATATTAATGGGCTAATGTTAACCTTTGTTATTATCCAATGAAAGCTTGCTGCTGGAGATGATTTATTACTTTGGTTTGTTTGGTGCTTACTGGACATCTTGTTTTTAACTGGAATCAGTACATGTGCTGTTAATGGTGTTTGTTTAAAAGTCAATGGAAAAGTAAATCGGACGGGGTGTAAAATGCGCTGCTGATTCGCTATCTCCAATTGTAGCGCTACTGCCACCCTCGAATTTCATCTCCTCTACTTTATTGCTTCACATGTGCATACAAAGATCATGATTAACACACTTTAGTCATTAGTGGCCAACATGAACCAAGTACCTTAGCAACTCTCTGTCAAGGGCAGCAGTAACTATAGACCAGAGGCCATGAACCAGAAATTTTCCTGACAAGAGTCCTAGATAAAAAGCCTTTTGCAAACTATAGAGAAATTTCACTTGATGTGCTAAGTATCTTAAATGTGGAACCTGTCTTTCCTTTAACCTAGAGTTAAGGTACGAACTCAATTACTCATTTCATGCCTTGGTCTGTTTGTTTGTTATGCTGTTCGTTATCCAGTATAGTTAAAGCGATATGTTGTTCCATTTGTTTCAGTGCACTTTAGGAAAGGACTAAGTCTAAACCAAAGAGAAGTCGCCAAGAATTTATCTACAGATCACTGCAAAAGTGCATGGATTCCACATTGCCAGTTACAGAAATCAATAACAATTGGCTGACCAAAGCAGATCAACAATCAAAACATGTTAGGTTAAACATGACATGACTGCTTGCCTTTACAAAGTTTTATTTAGTTCTTACCTAAAGACTTTGTTATTTTGTACTTGGACTCCAGGACAACATTGGAGGCCAGCAAGTCATGTGAAAATGAATACGCAGTTTGCCCGAGAGAAGAAAGCTAATACTCTATTCCAACTGTAATCATTTGCTTTAAATAGCATCATTGCATAATAGATCAGCAGTAACAGCAACAATTAGCATTTATATAGCACCTTTAACATAGAAAACTGTCCAAAGGCGCTTCACAGAATCGTAATCAGACAAAAATGAATGCCAAGCCAAAGAAGGAGATACTAGGAGGGGTGACTAAAATCTTGGTCAAAGAGATAGGTTTTAAGGAGGATGTTAAAGGAGGATAGAAATGTGGAGAGGCAGTGAGGTTTAGGGAGTGAATTCCAGAATGTAGGGCCTAGACAGCCGAAGACAGGACCGCTAATGGTGGGGCACAGAGAATGAGGGATGCACAAGAGGCCAAAGTTAGAAGAACGCAGAGTTCTTGTTGGGTTGTAGGGCTGAGAAGGTTATAGAGATAGGGAGGGATGAGGCCATGAAGGGATTTGAACACAAGGTTGAGAATTGGAAATTTGAGGCGTTAGGGAACCAGAAGCCAATGAGGTCAGCAAGCACACATGTGATGGGTGAGCAGGACTTGGTGTTAGTTAGGATACGGGCAGCAGAGTTTTGGATGAGATGACGTTTAATGGGGATTGAAGGATGGGAGGCTGGCCAGAAGAGCATTGGAACAGTATGACGGTGACAAAGGCATGGATAAGGGTTTTGGCAGCAGATGGGCTGAGGCATGGGCAGGGATAGGCAATGTTACAAATGTGGAAATAGGCGATCTTTGGGATGGAGAGGGTATGGAGTCAAAAGCTCAGATTAGGGTTAAATAGGATACTGAGATTACAAACAGTCGGCATCAAACTGTCTATACTCTTTAGTCATGAGAGAGCAAAGATGGGGGCCATACAAGGGAATGAATATGGTGGGAAGAGAGTAAGGGATTTACTGGGGATAAGGGCATCAAAGGTCGAGGTGAGTGAGTGATTGAGCAGATCGACAGCCGCAGAAGCATCATGGCGAACAGAGGGCCAGAGTTTAGGCAGTTGGGAGTGTGAAAGTGTAGTTGTTAGTGACTTGGCTGATGCAGAAGGAAGTAAGTGGTGAAGGATACAAGGAAGTGATCGGAGATGGCCTTGTTTGTGATCGAGATGATGGGAGTGGAGAAACCCTGTGAGATGGCACGGTCGAGGGGGTGACCATGTCTATGGGTAGGAGAGTTTATATGGAGGGAGATGTTAAGGGAGGGCAGGTGGGCAGTCAGAGAAAAGAGGGATGGATGAATTGAGAAGCAAATTGAAATCACTGAGGATGAGGAGTCGCTCAGTGCAGAGGCTGAAGGAGGGAAGGAGTTTGGATATCTCAGGAAGAAACTCTGGGTGGGGCTTGGGGTGATGGTAGTGAATGACAATTTTAAAGGAGAGGCAAGAGGGCTGCATCAAGGTGAGATGCTTGAAGGATGAGAAGGTGGCTGAGGAGTAGGGGGAGAGACCAAGGTGTGATTTGGTGATAAGGACTACACTGCCACCGCGGCAGTTTGGGCGGGGCAGATGGTGGGAAATATAGCCAGGCGGGGAGACTTCAGTAAGGGGCAAGGGGTCGCCACCCATGAGCTGAGTTTTCATCAAAGCCATGATGTTAATGCAATCATTCACAATAAGGTTGTGGATGGCAAGGAACGGGAACGGAATGGGCAGGTGGTTAAAGTAGTGGTAGACTACTTACCACAGCATTCACGATGCGGCCCATTGCCATTTTAACTGTGAAGTTTTTAGAATCAGCTAAGGCGCCCACCAAAGACAGAAGGGTGCCTCATGATTTCATGCAAATCAAGGACCTATGATGCAATTAGGACCCTGACCCGATTCTAATTCAAAATCACGGAATTCCCACACAGTGCCCAACCTGCCAGTAAAACCTAGCAGAATTGGTCTCTCGAGCCAGTGGAGCAGTATTTAAAGGGGCACTCACCTGCATGTAATTAGATCACAGGATCTATGTGTTATTTGGATTGCCAGGAGAATTTCCAGCTTCCAGATTGCTTATTTTGCACATTTTTTGTCTTATCCCCCTCAGTAAGCTTTATCTGCTTACAATGAGTGCTATTGTTGCTAGTTTCATATGAATGGAGCAAAAGGAGCAGCAGCAGCCTCAGTAACCAGCACCAGCAGCAACTGCAATGATCAGGACAGCAGTTGAGGGTGGCTGCTCACAGGAGGCCATGGCCAGCATGTAGGGGATACAGGCAAATAATCCATGTTTTGGAACTATCTGAGGAGCAGTGCATCAGGAGGCTGCACTTCTCCAGACAGGCTGTTGCAGGCCTCTGCAGCCTCCTGCAACAGGACCTGCTGCCTGCTGGACCAAAAGGTCATGCATTGTCAGTGGCTGTCAAAGGTACCACAGCTCTTAATTTCTTTGTCACTGGCTCCTTCTGGTCTATTACAGGGGACATCAGACACATCTCCCAGTCTACAGTACACAGCTGCATTAAGCAGGTCATAGATGCCCTTTTTACCAAAGCTGACCAGTACATCACCTTCCCCATTGACTTCAGCAGGTAACAGGAGAATAACTGGAGATTTGCTGCAGTAGCTGGCTTCCCTCATGTCCGGGGTGTCATTGGCTGCACACATTTTGCCATCAGGGCTCCAGAATACCAGCCAGCAGCATCAATTTATGGAAAGGCCTACCTCCATTAATCTCCGAGTCGTTACTGATCAATGAAACAGAATCATGCAAGTATATGCAAGGCAGCTGTCACAGTGCATTTATCCTGCAACAGTCTAACCAATATTCAACCCTTTCAGGAATGTGACAGGATGGCTGCCGGGGACAAGGGAAACGGCCTACACACGTGGTTCATGACATCGCTCCGCAACCCCACCACACCTGAGCAATGCAGGTATAATCAAAGCCAAGGACTACTAGGATCTTTATTGAGCACACCATAGGGATGCTGAAGCAGCGGTTCAGTTGTCTCCGGGTCTGCAGTCCTTACTATATGCCCCACAAAGAGTCTCCTGCATCGTAGTGATGCACTGCATATTACACAATCTCACCGTACAAAGAGGCCTGCATTTGGAGGAGGCACAGCAGCAGCAGAAGTACTCAATGGACAAAGAAGACCAGGGGGAAGGTGAGGAAGCAGCAGAAGAAGAGCCACTTCAATACTTTGCAGCAAGCGGTGCGAGGAATGAATTAATTGCTCAGTTAATTGGCGATCTGCTCATTCTCCTGCCCTTAAAATTTACACAGCGTTCCTTTGCAGTAACGGTCCTTCTTACATCCTTCACCACTCCCTTAATCCTGCATTAAAGAACATTGAAACCATTCAGCCAACTTCTGTATCAATGCCACGCTGACAATGTAGAATCAGAAGCTGCAATGAAACCACAGCAGGCCAAAATGTCAAATGTGATATAAAGGTAACAAAAATTAATGGCAAACATAATAATTGCCTTCCATTCATTTCTCACCCAAGCGTCAACCCATTGTGCCTTTCTTATAATGCTTCCTAACTCTACTACTCCTATGAGGTGCTCCTCAAGTAGCCTCCGTAAAGTTAGTGGAAGTCTGCTGTTGCTCATGTTGGGGCCCTTGAGATGCTCATGGCCGGTGACATCTGGGTGCTTGAGCCTGTGAGCACTCGGCTGCAGACTGCTGCACCTCGGCTGCTGCCAGGACAGTCCGTCCCAGCTGACCTGCTGGTATCATGGCGGGTACTGGTTGAGGGGGTGACAAAGGAGCAGGTGTGCTGACAAAGCTGAGAGAAGACCGCTGCCACTCCCATGGGGCTGGGGCTCATCACTTCCACTGTTCTGTGGGAGAGAAAACTGCAGGAGATGAATGACTCTTTGAAAACCTGTATCTATTTGGTCCACCAATCTGTCCAAGGTGGACACCTGTCTCTCCAAGATGGAGCCCAGAGCCTGCATAGCAGCCGTTTGAGCCTCCACCAAAGCTGCAAAGGCTGGTGACACTGATTCCCTTTGTGAGGGCCTGGATGTAGCATCCCTGGAGCTAACCATATTCTCCAGGGTAGACTGCAGAGTGCTGACGCCATGTGAGATGACACTGTACAAGCTGGAAGTGGACTCCTCCGCACTTTCAGCAATAGACCTGAAAATCCAGGCCATCCAATACCTTGCATAACTCCTTGTGAGAGGCAAGCAGTTTTCTTTTCATGGCTGAGCCCTTGAAGTCCTCATCTCCCTGTTCAGGGAGACAACCTTGCCCTCCAGTAAGCTATCTCCTGGGCTTCCCGGCCACCAGTACCTGCTGTTGCTCACTAAGCTGGGTGTTTCACCACTGTGCAGACCCATCTGCCTCACTATCTAAACCACGTGGAGTGCCAATGTCTGTGCTGGTTCTTGGGAGGGATGGAACGCATGACTGTGCATCCTCAGGAGGATTGACCTCCTCTGAGGTGTTTTCTTCAAGATGCTCTTGCTACTGAGAAGGACCTAGATTTTTAAAAAATAGACGAGTTAGGATGGCACTGAGGAGCTAGACATTAGCAGATGACAGTCTTGAGAATACAGCTTGAAGAGCAATTGAAAAGGTAAGTGGACATGTGT
The DNA here is from genome assembly GCF_035084215.1 of Heptranchias perlo. Lineage (NCBI taxonomy): Eukaryota > Metazoa > Chordata > Chondrichthyes > Hexanchiformes > Hexanchidae > Heptranchias > Heptranchias perlo. Next base: position 22,459,381 of record NC_090345.1, on the reverse strand, counting down.
AGGGTTTGTTTATATATTGCACGTGTTGAGAAGTGGAGAAAAAGCAAGATGGAATGAGGATGGGGAGGTGATGAATGTAAAGCCAAGTGTTTGGCATGTGTAGTGAGGAAGGAGTCCTGGGAGGAGTAGCTGGTTGTACAAGTGTTAGGCTGTGAGGAGAGAATGCTGTTAGTGTGTGGTGTGAAGAGAGGAAAGAAAGAATTTGATTGGAATGAGAAATAGAGGTGTTGCTGTGTGCCATTATTATTGTATCGTGAAGGATGTGATAGAGGGGAGGGAAATGATGAGCGTGGTGGAGAGGGGTGAAAGGCATGTTATCAGATGTTGTTGAGAGAGACGGAAGGAGAAATAATGAGCTGTACTCACCATTGCTGCTCTTGTTCGGTTATTGAACCTCTTCCTACAGTGAAGACAGTTTCTGGGGTGATGCTGCTGGCACTGACTATGTCAGCCACCTCTGCCCAGGGTTGCACAAAAGTGGACCTGGGGGTGCTCCAGCAGGTACTGGGGAACAGTAACTCTCTATTTGCCCTGACCTTCTCCATGTGGATTTCCAGGGAGGCATCAGGAAAACTGAGGGCTGCCCTCCAACTCATTTCTAGTGCAACATTTGTTTCCAGGGCTGTTACAATGAAATTCAAAGCAGGAAATGCAACCCTACTTTAAATAGGCCTCGGGAGCCCTGCAGTAAATTGCATGCACCTAGTGGGCAGGCTACCCAACCCAATTAGGTGAGCAGACCATCAATCACATTGAAATGAGGCCCGGGAGTAAAAATCACCTCACCCTGGTGACATCATATGAGTTCCCTGCTCGATCCGTCCCCTCCCCCCGCCCCCACTGCCAGCTCAATTCACGCCTTGAGTTAAAAGTGGGGTTCTAGTCTAAGCCATGGTCTAGTGAAGTATATTTTGTATTGCTTTCCGAAGGTCATGTGAGGACGTGATGTTACCAGTAAGTTGAAATACAGGAACAAGGGTTTTCTGTTTGACCCCTGGGCTCACTACATAGAATTACATAGAATTTAGAGCACAGAAACAGGCCATTCGGCCCAACTAGGCTAAGTCGATGTTTATGCTCCACACAAGCCTTCTCCCACCCTTCTTTATCTCACTTCACCAGCATATCCTTCTATGTCTTTCTCCCTTACGTACTTATCGAGCTTCCCCTTAAATGCATCTATGCTATTCACCTCAACTATTCCATGTGGTAGCAAGTTCCACATTCTAACCACTCTCTGGGTAAAGAAGTTTCTTCTGAATTCCTGATTGGATTTACTAGTGACTATCCTATATTTATGACCTCTAGTTTTGGACTCCACCACAAGTGGAAACATCTTCTCTACGTCTACCCTATCAAACCCCTTCATAATTTAAAGACCTCGATTAGACCAGCCTTCAGCCTTCTCTTTTCGAGAGAAAAGATCCCCAGCCTGTTCAGTCTTTCCTGACAGTTATAACCTTTCAGTTCTGGTATCATCCTTGTAAATCTCTTTTGCAACACCTCCAGTGCCTTTATATCCTTTTTGTAATATGGAGACCAGAACTGTGCACAGTACTCCAAATGTGGTTACATTACCTAGATATTAGGCAGGTAAAGGTACATTCCAGGCTATGAAGAGCCAGAAAGCATGAGGGATCACCTACGGGAGTGGACTGAAATACCAAGTCTAATTAAACTATCAGGAGTAAAAACCAAAAATGTTACAATATTCCCTAAAGCAATGGATGACTAAATATATGTTCTATGTACTTACTAGCCATTGACAGTAAAAAGTGTAAACAGACATCACGGCATAGAGTCATTATTTATCACTGAGAGTAATGTAAAAATAATGTTTTAACAGCTATTTCAATTAAAATTGTGATAGCTGTACCAGCAGTAGAATTGTTTTATAATTCCAGACTGTTACCATTCAAACGTATTGCTTCTGTATCTTTAGGACCTCATCTTATTACCATTCTAAATATTAGATTATGTTGATCATTGTAGCACAACAAAGGATCTCTGAATGAAAATACACTATTTTTTGACTTACCAGTTCAATCAGTTCTTGAGTACGAATTACATATTCTTAGTATTCCACTCTTGCTGTTGAAAATCCGTGCTTTACTTTACAAAATCCCTGTTTTGTGACCTAGCATACAGAGTATCACATGAAAGTGTGCTATTAATGTGAGCTGGCTCATGCTTCAGAACACTAGCTGATCAGTTGAAGTGTAAAGAATCTGACCCTGAAGCTTCAGTGCTATGGCATGTCAGCTTTCTACGGGAATTTGATGCTGACAGATTAGAACAGCAGAGTGTCAGCTGATAAGTATATACGTATCACTGAAATAGGTAACAGAGTAAACAAACTGTATTGCAGATTTAGGAAAGGTATTTTTCTGTGTAAAGAAAAACAAGATCAGCTATATTTTAATTCTAGCACAGTGGCCTAATATCTTATTCAATTTATATCACATTGAATTATACAATGTCCTGTCATTTCAAACTGCCTTTAAGAGGCCCTTTCTATTGCTTTTTGGCTGCCATTTAAAAAGAAAATCTCCTTAGTGGTGATAAAGAAAGAAATTCAGGCATCTTGGGTCTAAATAGAATGTATTGCAGCATTGAATCTCACCGAAAGGTTAAGACTTTAGCATCATGACTCACAAGAACAATAGAAATTAAGGAATAAGAAAAGGCCATTTAGCGCATTAAGGTCCACAGACCACAGACGATTGACCATCATGGAGTTTCTCCCACTTATTTAATCTCATGAGAGGAAGTTCTGCAGGGATTCTCTTGAACCTCATCGGTAAACAAGTGAATTCTAGAATTTTTCTCCATTCTCTCATCAGTGTGGCTGATTAGGAAAGTTTAGAAAGACACTGAGGAAAAGGGGAAAGTGGTCAAGGGCTTAAGAAATGAACAAAATAAGGAGCTCCATAAAGATAGGCTATAAAATGTCAAGAAAACAATAAAGGCTACAAAGAGGGAGTATGGAAAAAACATTGCAACAAACATAAAGGCAAACAGTGAAGCATTCTTCAAATATGTTAGACTCAAAAGGGGTAAAGGAAGGAGTTGGGACACTTAAATGATTGTGTGCGGATAGAGGTAGGGGAAGATTGCATCTGCGTGCAGAGAAGCTGCAGAAATGCTTGTCCAGTTTTTGATACAGTGTTTACTAATGAAATATGAGGTGAAATGCCAGAAGTGGGAGTATGTTTTCACATGGGTGCAAACATGATAATTTTATAATCATAAAAGAGCAGAAATTAAGAAGAATATAGAATACTGAAGGCAATTGAGGCACCTGACCCTTTTAATCTTCAACCCAGGTTTTTAAAGGAATTAGGATGGCTAATTATTGGATATCTTCCAGAGTTCAGTGGACTAGGTCAGATCCCAGAGTATTGGAAAATAAGAGCTCTCTAATTATAGACCTGCAAACCTCATGCTAGTTGTGGGAAAATTGCTTGTTACATAACTGACAAACGGTGTAAGAGATCACACTTCAGGGGTATAGATTAATGCAAGACAGTCAGTATGGTTTTAGGAGTGGAAGGTTATTTTGACAAATCTATTGGATTTCCTTGATGAAGATGCTGACGTTGTGGATGAGAGTGACGGTGAATGTTATTTACTTGGATTTTAAAAGGTATTTAATACTGTTACACATAATAATAGTAATACTAAGTACTCTGCCAGAGATATTTGATAAATTAAGCTATTGCACAAGGTTAAAGTTATGGAATAGAAATATATTGAATTGGATAAGAAGAATGACTAGTTGAAAGAAAGCAATGAGTAAATGGGAAGATATCTAGTTGGAGGTTAGTGGTCGGCAACAGATATCAGTGTTGAGACTACTACTGCTTATCATTTTTATAAATGACTTATAGCCTGAAACAGTTCAAATGTTTAATTTGCAGATGATGCCAAAATAGGAGCAGTGGTAAATTATGATAATCAGTGTGCATAAATTCTGAAGGGTCGGTGATGTTTTTTTGTCCAGAAATGTAGCGGATAGAGTTTAATGCAGATAAGTGTACAGTGATGAGATTTGGCAGAAGAAAAGGGAACATGGAATATTACTCAACGGGAACATACGGGTGTATCGGAGCAGAATATATTCCTCGGAATATTGTTGGATAGGCCTTCAGCCCACTCTTCTTGGAATGTAAAGAAAGCAAATAAAATGTTGGACTGGACAGCAAGGAGTACAAAATATAAACTGAAAGAGGTGATTTTAAATTTGTACATGGTTATAATTGGACCACATCTGGAATATAATTTGGTCCCCCTGCTTCAAAAGGAATATCATCTATCTATTTATATTTGGATCGACAGCATGACAACGTGCATCCACTGTCTGTCATATTACACTTCCTGTGTCATACTCCAGGAGCACACTTTGGTGTTACACTTTAACATCATACCTCCTAATTGACACAAATTTGGTATTTGTAATTCAGCAATAAATCAGAGTTCAGCAGTGGGAACATGTCAATCAACATGCAGCAACATGAAATGAAGACTGACATACAGCAATTGCAAAAGAATTCCAATCAAAAATCAGCAGTCAGCAATAGCTACCAATAGCAAGGAGCAGAATTGGAGTCAAACAAATCACTCCCAATTTTCCTTAAAAATCCGTTCGACCATTTTAGATTTCCCACAAAGTCAAGCACTTACTTCTGGAAATAAGGTTTGTAACATAATAAAGACATTAAAAAATTACAATAATTCCAAGAGAATGATTAAACTTAGCTATAGAATCATATTTTCTCTGTATAAAGTATGTCTAAGAATGTTTTCATCAAGGCCTGTGCCTCTCTGGGAGCTTAGGTCTTGAGTTCATAGCTTTCCCAGAGCCACCACTGGCTGATAAAGAAAGAAAGAGCTTGCATTTATACCGTGCCTTTCACAACCTCAGGACATCCCAAAGCGATTTACAGCCAATTAAGTACTTTTTTTTAAGTACAGTCACTGCTGTTATGTACGAAACGTGGCAGCCAATGTGCACACAGCAAGATCCCACAAACAGCAATGAGATAATGACCAGATAATCTGTTTTAGTGATGTTGGTTGAGGGATAAGTATTGGCCAGGACACTGGGGAGAACTCCCCTGCTCTTCTTTGAATGGTGCCATGGGATCTTTTACGTCCAACTGAGAGGGCAAATGGGACCTCAGTTTAACGTTTCATCCAAAAGACGGCACCTCCAACAGTGCAGCACCCCCTCAGTACTGCACTGAAGTATCAGCCTGGATTATGTGCTCAAGTCTCTGAAGTGGGGCTTGAACGCACATCCTTCTGATACAGAGGTGACAGTGCTACCACTGATTCATGGCTGACACGGTATCAAATTACAGCTCCCAGCACAGATCTATGACTACAACTCAGAGCAAGTTTAAGTTTTGACAGTAAGACTAGCCATTTACAGAGAATATCAAGGCTTGTGGTTTATAAGGCCTGCTCTCTTCTCTCCTGTTGTTCTTTGATGTACTGAGGACTTAAACCCCAGAGGAACCATTATTCAAAGTAGTCAAAGTAATTGGAAAAATTTTTTGTGCAAAAAAGGCAAAACAACTTTAAGCTTTGGAATTTCATCTCAGGTAACTTTAATAGGAAATTGATATATGTTATTCTACTCAAATGGTTATATGTAAAATATATATATCCCACGCTACCCTGGGAGTTCCACCCAACTTGCCCCCGATAGGCCCAGTGGATCCCATGCCAGCTGAGAGCTGGTGTGGATTCTGTCATGGGCCTCCTGGGGTGTGGCTCTGAGTTTCCAGCAGCAGAATAGCAGAGTGGGCAACTTTGATATGCCCCTACAATCCTACAACACCCACCCAGAATACTTAACTAACCGGGGATTTGGGATGGGACATGGGGAGGCCAAAGTGGTGAAACAGAAGTCCTGCCTTGCTGCAATTCCACCCCCTCACCAGGTTAAAGGTTAATTTCTTTAATAAAAGGATAAACATACTGCCAGTGCAAACAGTTGAACAGGAAACTTTAATGGGTTTTTAAAAAGAACTAGAGCTTGAGCACAGAGGTTGGGAAAGATAGAGAATGAACCTCTAACGGAGTGAATTGTTAACAGAGTGAGGACATTCAGCTTGGAATTTGGTGAGTGTGGGAATTAGGTGCAGAGGGGGAAGGAGCTGCTCAGTGATTTAAACTAAAGAACTATAGTCTAAGACTGAGCAGATCATAAAGGGAGCCGCAGGAGGAATCAAAACAAGGTAAGGAGGAACGCAGAGGGTAAGTCAGGAAGTATTTAGTTCATTGGTCAGTGTTTTTTAGCAGTTAGTGTTTTAGTGTCAGATAAAGTGTCAGTTTAGTGTCAGCTGGAGAGATGGTGCAGGAGGGAGGGCTTTAGATTCCTGGGGCATGTGGGACCAATTCTGGGGAAGGTGGGACCTGTACAGGCCTGACGGGTTGCACCTCAACGGAGCTGGGACGAATGTCCTCGTGGGGAGGTTGACTAGTGCTGTGTTGGGGGGGGATTAAACTAATTTGGCAGGGGGATGGGCACCAGGATGTAGCAATGGAAAGGAGAAACAAGGGGCACAAATGATAGGGGGAGAAAGATAGCGCTAGAGCAAATAATAGTACGGTATAAGATGAGATCAGACTAGGAGAGAGTACAAGAAAGTCTAAGACTGGCTTGCAGTGCATGTGTGTAAATGCACGAAGCATGGTAAACAAGGTTGGTGAGCTGTAGGCCCAAATAGCCACATGGAAATACAATGTCGTGGCGATAACGGAGACCTGGCTCAAAAAAGGGCAGGATTGGGTACTAAATATTCCTGGATACAGGGTGTTCAGGAAAGATGTGGAGATGCCGGTGATGGACTGGGGTTGACAATTGTAAACAATTTTACAACACCAAGTTATAGTCCAACAAATTTATTTTAAATTCCACAAGCTTTCGGAGGCTTCCTCCTTCGTCAGGTGAACGGTATGGAAATGACATTTGCGAAGGATTCGAAAATGTCATTTCCATACCGTTCACCTGACGAAGGAGGAAGCCTCCGAAAGCTTGTGGAATTTAAAATAAATTTGTTGGACTATAACATGGTGTTGTAAAATTGTTCAGGAAAGATAGGGAAGGAGAGAAGTGGAGGGGGAGTGGCAATATTGATTAAGGAGAATGTTGCAGAACTGGAGGGAAAGGATGTCCTGGAGGGGTCAAGGACAGAATCTATTTGGTTAGAGTTAAGAAATAAAAGAGGTGCCATTAACTACTGGGTGTATTCTATAGGCCACCAACTAGTGAGAAGGATACAGAGGAGCAAATTTGCAGGGAAATTACAGTGAGGTGCAAAAGCTATAGAGTAGTGATAACTGGGGACTTCAACTATCCTAATATGGACTGGGATAACAATAATAATATAAGGGGCAGAGAGGGGGACGAATTTTTGAAATGTGTTCAGGATAACTTTCTTAACCAGTACGTTTCCGGCCCAACAAGGGAGGAGGCACTGCTGGACTTGGTTCTAGGGAATGAGGTGGGTGAAGTGGAACAAGTGTCAGTGAGGGAGCATTTAGGGAGCAATGATCGTAGCATCATAAAGTTCAGAATAGCTATAGAAAAGGACATGGACCATTCTAAATTAAAAATACTCAATGAGAGGAGAACCAATTTCAATGGGATGAGAACAGATCTGACCCGGGTAAATTGGAATCAAAGATTGGCAGGCAGAACTGTAATTGAACAGTGGACAGCCTTTAAGGAGGAGATGGTTCGGGTACAGGCTAGGTACATTCCCACAAGGGAGAAAGGTAGAGCAACTAAAGCCAGAGCTCCCTGGATGACAAAAGAGATAATGAGTAAGATGAAACGGGAAAAAAGGGCATATGACAGAAGTCAGGTTGATAACACAAGTGAGATCCAGGCAGAATATAGAAAGTTCAGAGGGAAAGTGAAAAAAGAAATACGAGGGGCAAAGAGAGAGTTTGAGAATAGACTGGCGGCCAACATAAAAGGGAATCCAAAAGTCTTCTATAGGCATATAAATAGTAAACGGGTAGTAAGAGGAGGGGTGGGGCCGATTAGGGACCATAAAGGAGATCTACTCATGGAGGCAGAGGGAATGGCCGAGGTACTAAATGAGTACTTTGCATCTGTCTTTATCAAGGAAGAAGATGCTGCCAGAGACTCAGTAAAGGAAGATGTAGTTGAGATACTGGATGGGCTAAAAATTGATAAAGAAGAGGTACTTGAAAGGCTAGCTGTACTTAAAGTAGATAAGTCACCTGGTCCAGATGGGATGCATCCTAGGTTGCTGAGGGAAGTAAGGGTGGAAATTGTGGAGGTACTGGCCATAATCTTCCAAACATCCGTAGATATGGGGGTGGTGTCAGATGACTGGAGAATTGCAAATGTTACACCCTTGTTCAAAAAAGGGTGTAAGGATAAACCCAGCAACTATAGGCCAGTTAGTTTAACCTCAGTGGTGGGGAAACTTTTAGAAACAGTAATCCGGGACAGGATTAGCAGTCACTTGGACGAGGGTGGATTGATTAGGGAAAGCCAGCATGGATTTGCTAAAGGCAAATCATGTTTAACTAACCTGATAGAGTTTTTTGATGAGGTAACAGAGAGGATAGATGAGGGCAATGCAGCTGATGTGGTGTATATGGACTTTCAAAAGGTGTTTGATAAAGTGCCACACCGTAGGCTTATCATCAAGATTGCGGCCCATGGAATAAAGGGGGCAGTAGCAACATGGATACAAAATTGGCTAAGGGACAGGAAACAGAGAGTGATGGTGAACGGTTGTTTTTCGGACTATAGGGAGGTGTACAGTGGTGTTCCCCAGAGGTCGGTACTAGGACTACTGCTTTTCTTGATATATATTAGTAACTTGGACTTGGACACAATTTCAAAATTTGCAGATGACACAAAGCTTGGAAGGGTAGTAAACAGTGAGGATGATAGTGATAGACTTCAAGAGGATATAGACAGGCTGATGGCATGGGCGGACATGTGGCAGATGAAATTTAACGCAGAAAAATGCGAAGTGATACATTTTGGTAGGAAGAACGAGGAGAGGCAATATAAACTAGAGGGCACAACTCTAAAAGGGGTATAGGAACAGAGAGATTTGGAGTTTTATGTGTACAAATCGTTGAAGGTGGCAGGGCAGACTGAGAAAGCAGTTAAAAAAGCATTCGGGATCCTGAGCTTTATAAATAGAGGCATGGAGTACAAAAGTATGGAAGTCATGATGAACCTTTATAAAACACTGGTTTGGCCACGACTGGAGTATTGTGTCCAGTTCTGGGCACCACACTTCAGGAAAGATGTGAAGGCCTTAGAGAGGGTGCAGAAGAGATTTACTAGAATGAGTCCAAGGATGACGGACTTTAGTTACATGGATAGACTGGAGAAGCTGGGGTTGTTCTCCTTGGAACAGAGACGGTTGCGAGGAAATTTGATAGAGGTATTCAAAATCATGAAGTGTCTAGACAGAGTAGATAGAGAGAAACTGTTCCCATTGGCGGAAGGGTCAAGAACCAGAGGACATAGATTTAAGGTGATTGGCAAAAAAACCTAAGGTGACATGAGGAAAAACTATTTTACACAGCGAGTGGTTAGGATCTGGAATGCACTGCCCGAGGGAGTGGTGGAGGCAGATTCAACCATGGCCTTCAAAAGGGAACAGGATAAGTACTTGAAAGGAAAAAATTTGCATGGCTACGGGGAAAGGACGGGGGACTAGCTGAATTGCTCTTGCTTAGAGCCGGCGCGGACTCGATGGGCCGAATGGCCTCCTTCTGTGCTGTAACCTTTCTATGATTCTATGATTCTATAAACAGCAAAGCTAAACAAACAGTTTAAATAACTGTTAGCTAACATGGCAGGACAGCTGGGGCCTGTCACATGCACATCCTATGACATGTGGGTACTCCAGAACACTTTTTGTGTCCTGGAAAACCACATGTGCAGGAAGTGTCATCAACTGATCGAGCTCGAGCTCAAGGGTTTCTGAACTTGAGTGGCGGTGGGCGTCACTACAGTGCATACGGGAAGCTGAGAGTTTCGTGGCTAGCATGTTTCAGGAGGCGGTCACCCCATAGCTACAGTTCAGGCGGAGAGGGAATGGGTGATCATCAGACCGACTAGGAGGAACAGGCAGGCAGTGCAAGAGTTCCCTGAGAGTGTGGCACTCACAAACAGGTATTCAGTGTTAAATACCAGTGAGGATGTTGACACCTCGAGGGAGCGCAGTCAGGAGCAAATTCACGGCACCATGGGAGACTCAGCTGCACGGGGTGTGGGGCAAAAGAACTGCAGTTGTTACAGGGGATTCAATAGTCAGGTGGCTAGACAGTCATTTCTGCAACTGCCAACGTGAGTCCCGCATGGTGTGTTGCCTCCTTGGTGCCAGGGTAAAGGACATCACTCAGAGGGTGCAGAACATTTTGAGGGGGGAAGGGGAACAGCCAGAAGTCATGGTCCATGTGGGAACCAAGGACATAGGAAGGAAAAGGGTCGAGGTCCTGCAGTCAGAGTTTCAGGAGCTAGGGAGGAAGTTAAAAAGCAGGATCTCAAAGGAAGTAATGTCTGGCATACTCCCAGTGCCACACACTAATGAGTATAGGAATAATAGGATAAGACAGGTTAATGCATGGCTGGAGCAATGGTGCAGGAAGGAGGGCATTGGGACCAGTTCTGGGGCAGGAGGGATCTGTTCAAGATGGACGGGCTGCACCTCAACGGAGCTGGAACCAATTCCCTCATGGGGAAATTAACTAGTACTGTGGGGAAGAGTTTAAACTAATTTGGCTGGGGGATGAACACCAGGATGAAACATTAGAGAGGAGAAACAAGGTGCACAGAGAACTGGGAGGGATAAGTAGGACTAGAGTAAAGAATAGTTCAGGAATAGGAGGGATCAAACAGGGGGCAAATGCGAGGCAGTCTAAGATGAGATTGGAGTGCATGTGTGTAAATGCACGAAGCGTGGTAAATAAGGTTGGTGAGCTGCAGGCTCAAGTTGCCACATGGGACTATTATTAGTGGCAATAACAGAGATCTGGCTCAAAGAAGGCAAGGATTGGGTACTTAATATTCCTGGCTACAAGGTATTCAGGAAAGATGGGGAAGGAAAGAAAGAGTGGGGGGAGGAGGGCTGTATTGATCAAAGAAACTATTGCAGCACTGGAAATGGATGATGTAGTTAAGGGGTCAAAGACAGAATCTATTTGTTTAGAATTAATGAACAATAGAGGAGCTATTACGCCACTGGGTGTATACTATAGGCCACCAAATAGTGGGAAGGAGATAAAGCAGAACATTTGCAGGCAAATTACAGAAAGATGCAAGAACTATAGAGTAGTGATAATGGGGGACTTCAATTATCCCAAAATAAACTGGGACAGTAACAGTGTAAAGGGCAAAGACAGGGAGAGGAATTCCTGAAATGTGTTCAAGAGAAGTTTCTGGAACAATGAGTTTCCAGCCCAATAAGGAAGGAAACAGTGCTGGATCTAGTTCTGGGGAATGAAGTGGGGCAGATGGAGTATGTTTCAGTGGGGGAGCATTTGGGGAACAGTGATCATATCATTAGGTTTAGGATAGTTATGGAAAAGGACAAGGAACAATCAAAAGTGAAAAAGCTTAACTGGAGGAAGGCAAATTTCAATGAGTTAAAGAAGGATCTTGCCCAGGTGGATTGGAATCAAAAATTAGTTGGCAAAACAGCAATTGAACAATGGGAGGCCTTCAAGGAGGAATGCAAATGTTACACCCCTGTTCAAAAAAGGGGAGAGGGATAAACCCGGCAATTACAGGCCAGTCAACCTAATGTCAGTGGTGGGGAAACTTATAGAGACAATAATCCGGGACAAAATAAATTGGTAGTTTCAAAGTCTGCTGATGACACGAAACTCAGAAATGTAGGAAACAATGTGAAGGATAGTAACGGACATAGACAGACTGGTGAAATGGGCAGACATTTGGCAGATGAAATTTAACGCAGTGAGTGTGAATTGATGCATTTTGGTAGCAAGAATGAGAAGAGGCAATGTAAACAAAATGGTACAATTTTAAAGGGGGTGCAGGAACAGAGAGCCCCTGGGGGTGCACATACACAAATCTTTGAAGGTGTCAGGACAAGTTGAGAAGGCTGTTAAAAAAGCATATGGGATCCTGGGCTTTATTCATAGAGCTATAGAGTACAAAAGCAAGGAAGTTATGCTAAACCTTTATAAAACACTGGTTAGGCCTCAGCTGGCATATTATGTTCAATTCTGGGCACCACACATTAGGAAGGATGTCAAGGCTTTAGAGAGGGTGCAGAAGAGATTTACTAGAATCATGCCGGGGATGAGGGACTTCAGTTATGTGGAGAGACTGGAGAAGCTGGGGTTGTTCTCCTTAGAACAGAGAAGGTTAACGGGAGATTTGAGAGAGGTGTTCAAAATCATGAACGGTTTTGACAGAGTAAATAAGGAGAAACTGTTTCCAATGGCAGAAGGGTCGGTAACCAAAGGACACAGATTAAAGGTGATCGACAAACGAGACAGAGACGACATGAAGAAACATTTTTTATGCAACGAGTTGTAATGATCTGGAATGATCTGCCTGAAAGGGTGGTGGAAGCAGATTCAATAGTAACTTTCAAAAGGAAATTGGAGAAAAACTTGAAGGGAAAATAATTACAGGGCCATGGGGAAAGAGCAGGGGAATGGGACTAATTGAATAGCTCTTTCGAAGACCTGGAACAGGCACAGGTAAGATGGGCTGAATGGCCTCCTCCTGTGCTGTACCTACTATGATAAGTTTCTGATTCATGGTTATTAAAATTTATAAATGATATAGAGATATCTTACAAGAAAGAAATTGAATAGGGAGGCTGGGTGGACTAATAGTTATGTTATTATATGCACGATTCATCCTGGCTAGTTGCTTTCTTTGCAAATGGCATCGCCTGGGTTTCAGCAACACAGGAGCCAGTACATCCCCTGGAACAGGATTGTCCTTATATGTACAATAAATTACTAGTCAGATATCTCGCTCTTCTGAAGAAGATAATTGACATAATATTAACTACTTTTGTTGGAAACTTGCTCCAAGTATAAATTCTGGTCTCACTTGATTAATGATCACTTGTCTTGAAACAGTTTGTAAGATCTTTTAACCATGTTTTTGCAACATTTAAATCAGATTAATTTTGTGTCTTGTAGATCTGTCCTCATAGTCCAAATTACATAACTTAAGTGTGTCTATATTATTTATGTCTCCTAACACATGATCATGTCCCCTCAATCTCACTTTTCTCCATTAAGAAACAATTAAATTCTGAGAGTCTCTGTTCATAACTCAGAGCCCCAAGTCCCAGAATCATTCTTATTGCCACTCTGTGAACCATCTCCAAGATATCAATTTCCTTTGAAAGTGGGGTGATTGCATTATGTTAAACTGCTAAAATTCCTTTCGTGAATGTTAATCACAGAGCAGGCTTACCTCTGCTTTTTATGATTTTTAATTGAATATTTTGACACATCTCTGCACTGTGTAACTTTGCACTTAAGGATCAGTATTAATCTAAGCAGCCAATAACTCCGGGAAAATAATAGTTGTTATCTTACATGCAGAGGATTAACTTACTGCAGGTCGGTGATAAAATAATCAAACCAGACATACATTTTTGTGAGCCATTGGAAAAATAATTCAACTAGCAATGCTGCTGCATTCAGCAGTATGGAGATCCAGCTGTAACAATGGTGACTATTACTCAACTTTCTGTAGCCTCAGTACCACAAAGAAAGCACACTAGTATAATGCAACTGACTGAACCTAACAATCAGTAGTTTCATGTTGACCCTGACTGCATATTTCTGTTATCATTGCCACCAGAGCATTACTTCATAATATTTCACTTCACACAAGACCACCATCGTATGCTGAACAAAACTTTACCACTAAATGGTAACTTGATTGAAAAATGTACTCACATGAAGCTGGAATTTACACATCATATAAACAGAATACTGAACTAGAGATTAGAACCATAGAACCATAGAAAAGATACAGCACAGAAGGGGGCCATTTGGCCCATCGTGTCCACGCCGGCTCGAAGAACAACCAGGTGCCCATTCTAATCCTACCTTCCAGTACCCAGTCCATAGCCCTGCAGCTTACAGCACTTTAGGTGCAGGTCCAGGTACTTTTTAAAAGAGTTGAGGGTCCCTGCCTCTACCACCAATTCAGGCAGCGAATTCCATACACCCACCACCCTCTGGGTAAAAAAGCTTTTCCTCATGTCCCCTCTAATCCTTCCGCCAATCAGCTTAAATCTATGTCCTCTAGTTCTTGAACTCTCCGCTAGGGGAAACAGGTACTCCCTGTCTACTCTATCTAGGCCCCTCATAATTTTGTACACCTCAATCAAGTCTCCCCTCAGCCTCCTTTGCTCCAAGGAAAACAACCGCAGCCTATCCAATCTCTCCTCGTAGCTGCAATTTTCAAGCCCTGGCAACATTCTTGTAAATCTTCTCTGCACTCTCTCCAAAGCAATTACGTCCTTCCTGTAACGTGGTGACCAGAACTGCGCACTATACTCCAGCTGTGGCCTTACCAGCGTTTTACACGGTTCCATCATTACATCCCTGCTTTTGTATTCTATACCTTGGCTAATAAAGGAGAGCATTCCGTATGCCTTCTTCACAACCTTATCTACCTATACTGCCACCTTCAGGGACCTATGCACATGCACTCCAAGGTCTCTCACTTCCTCTACTCCTCTCAATATATTTCTGTTTACTGCGTATTCCATTTTACTCTTTGCCCACCCTAAGTGCATTACCTCACACTTCTCCGGGTTGAACTCCATTTGTCACTTTTCCACCCACTCCACCAACCCATCGATATTTTCTTGGAGTCTACAGCTATCCTCTTCACTATCAACTACATGGCCAATTTTTGTATCGTCTGCAAATTTGCCAATCATGCCCCCTACATTCAAGTCCAAATCATTAATATATACCACAAACAGCAAGGGACCCAACACTGAGTCCTGTGGCACACCACTGGAAATGGATTTCCATTCGCAAAGACATCCATCGACTTTTACCCTTTGTTTCCTGTTACTGAACCAATTTTGGATCCAATTCGCCACATTTCTCTGTATCCCATGGGCTTTTACCTTTCTGACCAGTCTGCCATGTGGGACCTTGTCAAATGCCTTAGTAAAATCCATGTAGACAACATCCACTGCACTACCCTCATCAATCCTCCTTGTCACTTCCCCAAACAATTCAATCAGATTTGTAAGGCATGACCTTCCCTGAATTATCCCTGATTAAACCATGCCTTTCCAAGTGTTAGTTTATCCTATCTCTCAGGATTGATTCTAATACTTTGCCCACCATCAAGGTAAGACTGACCGGCCTATAATTGTTTGGCCTTTCCCTCGTACCCTTTTTAAACAATGGTATTACCTTTGCAGTCTTCCAGTCCTCCGGTACCTCCCCTGTATCTAGTGAGGATTGGAAAACGATCCTCAGAGCGTCCGTTATTTCCTCCCTGGCTTCCTTCAATAGCCGAGGAAACAATCCATCCGGCCCTGGTGACTGATCAACTTTCAATGATTCCAGTCCCTCTAGTACTTCCTCTCTCGTTATGTTAACCTTATCCAAAATTTCACACCTCTCCTCTTTAACTACTACGTCCAGATCATCCCTTTCCTTTGTGAATACAGAGACAAAATATTCATTTAAAATCTGACCCACATCCTCTGCTTCTACACACAAGTTACCCTTATCATCCCTAATGGGTCCCACCTTTTCCTTAGCTATCCTCTTATTCTTAATGTACTGCCAAAACTCCTTTGGGTTTTCTTTAATCTTACTAGCTAATATTTTTTCATGCTCTCTCTTTGCTTTCCTTATTTCCTTTTTTACATCATCCCTGTACTTTCTATACTCCTCTAGGCTTTCTGCAGTATTTAGTTTTCTGTGACAGTCATAATTGTTAATTGATATTTGATTTCTCTCCTAAGGATACACGTGTAAGTTGCTCACACCTTCGTTACTCATGCCATGTGATCTCTTTTACACACATCATATTCAACAACTTCCTGTACAGAATCCTCTATCGAATCATTAACCTTCTTGTTCAAGGGTAAGTTCACTACCAATTAAACCAACTGATATCAGTTAATGTCTTAACTTACCAATATTACCGTTTTGTTTTAATGAGAACTGAAGTTTTGATGTAAAGGCTGTTGTCAAGTACAATCAAAATGCAACATAAATTCTTCCAAAAGGATAGATAGATACCAGATATACTAATAAAGGAAGAAAATTAAGCAGTAAAATAAAACATTCAAAAATGAACTAATAATTTTTAGAATGGCCAGCACTTTCACACTAACATTATATTGGAAATAACTTTTTATGAAGATAAGAACCTTAAAAAAACTGTGAGATAAAGTAAACTAATTGTGTGATAGTTTTAAAAAACAAATTTTTCCAGAAAAAAGAGATTACTTTGTTGTGCAATGGAGTACTTCAATAAAATGATTAGCACTTACAACTTTCCATCTTTGTAATCAGTAAACTATTAAATTAAACTTGAATTATGCACTGACAATTCAAAATTATATAGTCATTTAAAATCTTTGCTCTATTTGACCACAATTTTGATCTAATCTGTACATAATGGTAGAAGTTCAGAGAAAAATGAATACATTTATTTGAATGCAAAAATGCAGCATTTGTTTGTTTAAGCTGATTGCACAAAACAATGAATGGAACATATTTTGTCCAATTAAAACTTACTCCAAGGTGTTGTTCTAATCATAATTTATTGACTACAGTTCTCATTTATGATGTACAAGGAGTTACATGTGGCAGTAATAAACACCTTATACACATCTCTTAAAGAGTTGAATGCCAACAGCAAATAAAAATTAAACAAAGTACAGCCATAAACTGTACTCTCACAATACACGACAAATAATAAACAAAACTGTTGAATTGGAGACTGCTTAACAAACAGTGCCACAGCTCTGAGCCAAAAGAAGCTTTTTATTCAATGCCATTGCAAATTAAACTGAAGCAGTCACCAACAAACCAGTTCAACGTAGATGCAAACCGTTTCTGTCTGAAAACAACAGTGTATTTTCAGTATTTCTATGTCTTCAAGGAACTACATACCTTTATTTTCACATCCTTTTTTGTAAGCAGTTGAGCGGCTGCATATTTCTCTTCTCCTTAAGTCTTTATTCAGTGTTTAATGCTGTGCTGCAGCAGTTAAAGCAAACTGTGAGTGCATGAGAATCTCATGCACAGAAACCTTATTGGACAATATTATTATAATGTAGATTAACATGAGGCTAGCCTTGTCTGGCATCATGTGTCATCAGGATAAAATGAACAGGCTCTAATCCTGGATTTTATTGTCAACACACAGATGACTTTCTTTTGTAAACATTCAGCACTGCACAAAGTATTATTGTATTCATGAAAGGGAAACTGGAAAGGAATTTATGGCATGTTGAATTGTAGTGTGCCAACTTTATTTTAAAACTGTATTTAAACAAGTGCCTCAAAAAAGGATCGAATGAATCCAGCACTAGGGAAACCAAATAACTATTTATCCACAGATATATATCCTGAAAATCCACACAGTGGCACATCTTGGTACAAGTACAAAGAGGTGACCACCCCTGATCTCTGCCACTGATCTTGCCAAAGTTTGCAGGCTCAGGAGAAGGTCACACTATTTGAATGCCTTCGGCAGGCTGTGGAGCAAATCTGGGGCAGTCCCTGCTCCCACCAAAGCAGCCAGAAAGTCTCCTAGGCTGGTGGGGAGAGGGGGAGTAAGGTACCAGATTCTCCATGGAGGAAATATTCAGCTGCCCTCCAGGTCCCATACAAAGAGGGTGGCTATAAAACTGGGGGAAAAAAAGAAATTGGTGTAAATCTTCGGGGACCCAGGCCAGGAAGGTCCTGGCCACAGTCGTGGCCTGGTCCCCCTGAGGAGCCACACAACTGCAGTTAGTCAGCTGTTACATCGGGCGGGGGAGGAGGGGGTAGATTTTTGGCTTCACCATAATCTAGCGGAGCGGATCACCTGCCCGTTGTAGAACTCACCCGATTTTCATTCCATTAATTTCACTTTTAGCCATTTATACTGTTTCTCCGGGGCTTCTGCCGATCTTCCGCCAAAGTTACAGCAGTAGATCAGAAGAAACCACCCGTGGAAGTTACAGGTAAAGATCTTTATTATAGGTTAATAATCAAGCGCCTTCCATCTGTGCTGATAGCAAATGGGGCAGGAAAAATTTTGAGGCCAAAAAATCAATGCAAACATTTTATCACACTTATATTGAACCAATGGGAAATAAAGACATAAATACAACTACAGGATAGGGGGAACATAAATTAAAACTGAGGAAAGGAAATATATATTACAGTCTTACATAACTAGAATGATCCAAAATTCACTGCTGTTAATGTAAACTAGCATGCCTCCTTGGCATTGCTCATAGTAAACAAGAGGATAACCTGTTTTATAACATGTAAGGCATAATGTCAGGGTCACTGGTTTACAGTGGCTGAATGAATCAAAATCTGTTTTTGTTACATGATATTCTGGGATTTTTGCTAGTGCTTTGGGAATCAATTTTTTTTATCCTGTCTATTATCCTGTAAAAACTGTATATGAATAATGGTAAATAATCCTTTCCTATGCATGTAGGTTGTTGCATTTTATAATGGAGCACAGAATTCTCATTAACATTCCATGGGATCTTCTACATGTGATTTGATGCTGTGAATGTCTGAGTGATTGTTCCTTTAGCAACAACAATTTGAATTTATATAGCACCTTTAATGTAGTAAAACGTCCCAAGGCGCTTATCATGATTGACTGAGTGATTTCAAAAAATCAAATGGTATAACACATGAAAGATTTTCACTATTCAGCAGTTTTGGTGTAGAGGTGGAACTAAGATGTCCAGAATGCATGGAGCTACATATATATTTTGGGCTCAAGTATTCCATGTATAACATTTCATCCTGAAAGATAAATCTTGAAACCACATATTGTTTACCTGGAGTGATCGCTTTGCTGAATATCTCCATTCTGTTCACAATGCGACCCTGAGCTTCTGGTCGCTTGACACTTTAATTCTCCGTCCTACTCCCACTCTGACCTCTCTGAACTTGACCTCCTACACTGTTGCAATGAACCTCAATGCAAGCACCTCATTTTCTGTTGGGCATTTTACAGCCCTCTAACCTTAACATTGACTTTAACAACTTCAGATCTTAACCACAGGTCCCATTTTCTCTAAGAGAACAGGTGCTGATAACATAAAATGGGTGCACCAGTGCTTCCGGGAATGGGGGAGGTTGTGGCCAAATTCTTGGAATAGGCATCCCCTATGGCCAGCAGGGTGGTCTGCACGCCTGATGTCAACCTGCCTTTTTCTTCCACCACACTCTGGGCCACTGGAACCTTATCCATTTTCCATGCTTCCACCCCCCTCTGTTATTCTGCTGTAACCATTTACACATCCTCTGGGTCTCAGATACATCTTTTGTTTCTATAATTTCTCTCATTATTGCCTCCTTTTGTCTTACACCATTATCACTTCTTTCATTTAATCATCTCCTGACCTCCACTTCATCACAGACCTCTTTTTTCTCTCTCGTCTCCTTTTGTCTGGATCTGTTCCTCCTTATAAGCTTTTCATCTGCAACATCTTCTGGTCTGACAAAAGGTCATAGACCTGAAACATTAACCCTACCTTCCTTTCTCCATAGATGCTACCTGACCTGCTTAGTGTTTCCAGTATCAGTTTGTTTTAATGTTTACCTGGGGCTTTTTTCATTAGACCAATGCAGATTATGGGCCTATGTGATTAAAGTGTTTAAAATCATGAAAGGATGGGACAGGGTAGATGGAAGCAGACTGTTTCCAATAGTTATGGGGACAAGAACGATGGGCCATAGGTACAAGATTAAATGTAAGAGATTTAGAATGGAGAGCAAGGAAAACTTCTTTACACAGAAAGTTATAAGTCTATGGAATTCACTTCCAGGTTTAGTGATTGAGACAGAAAATATGTCAACATTCAAGATTAGATTGGATAGGTGGATGAAGGAAAAGGGGATAAAGGGATATGGGAGCAGGATGGGTAAATGTGATTTGGACTATTTTCTCACCTGGGGGGTAAATGCTGGCATGGATTGGTTGGGCAGAGTGGTCTGTATCCATGTTGTAATTTCTATGTACTTCTAAGAACTAGAGAAGGTTCATCTGATTCATTGATGAACCTTCATTCCAAGAAACTATAAGAAAAGCTTAAAGTAGCTGTTACAAATTTTGGGTCTGCTTTAGACATTCGCTTGAGTAAAGTGATGGTCTAAGTGGTCTGAGCATCATGCATTCAGGAATATGCTTTTACTGCCTAATAACTATATGATATTCCATTCAAACACAATGTGTTTACATTTTAATTAGATATATCAAAATAGGTTGCATTTTTAAACCTAAATGAGTGACCCGTAGACCAAGCATGTGTGAAAATTACAAGTAAACAATGCAGATGCTAGAAATCTGAAACAAAATCTGAAAATACTGGAAACACTCAGCAGGTCAATCAGCATCTGTAGAGTCTGCTTCTCTTCCACAGCTTTGTCCACACCCAGGTGGCACTGGAGAAGGAGCATGCATTGTTCACTTGTACGCTTGAGGCCTTCCATGAATGGTGGGCGTTGCAGGGAATGGAGGGCATAGTGGACATGGGTGACAATATTATTACTTAATTTGATAAGTTTCCTTTGGTTCTTTATTAGTTGTGCCTGTCTTAAAAGGGCACACTTTTGTTAGGTTTTTTGTTTGATGACACTGGGGGGCAACCAGTGATTTTATTAAGAAAAGGCATCTGTCGAAAAAGAACAGACAGGTCAACAATTCAAACATGGATCTTTCATCATCAAATGACAGCAGCTCATCACCACCTCCTCTGGGCTGAATTGGAGATGACGACAAGTGCAATAATGAAGTGGAAAAGCTCACACTTCCGGTGCGCGTTAATGACGTCAGCGCGTCTAAGTTAAGAGACGACGTAAAACAAAGGGCGGTGCGCGCTCGGGCGGCTGGGGAAGGCGATGTCGGAGAGTAAAGGTCGGGTTCGAGTCTCATACCCGAGCGTTGGCTCTCACCGCTCGGCCCCGAGCACCTCGAACGGGATGGCGGCGGGAGCGGCGGCACAGATGCCGCGCGGTAGGAGAAACTCGGCCGTTTCGGATTGTACCATGACTGAGGACGAGGACCTGGGCGACGGCATTATTGCATATGGGGCCCGGGATGATGACCCGAACAGTCGGAGGTTGCTGAGGCACCAGTACCGGGAGCTTATCAACAGTGTCCAGCGTGAGTGAGCGGGGCCGGAGCGGTTGTATATAAGAGCGGGACTCACTCCTGCCTTTATCCAACTCACCAATAAAGAGACCCTGGGTTGGTCCAGTGTCATCAAACAAAAGTGCCCCTTTTTTTTAAAAGAGTGGCACAACTAATAAGGATATAAACCATAAAACAAAGGAAACATAAAATTAAATCATAATATTACCTATGTCCACTATGAGTAGTGAGACTCAAGACCGAAATTTAAATATTACAGGCCAATTTGGTGACCATGGCAACTAACTTCCCAGTCTCCCACATTTCCGCAAATGTTGGGCAACGTTGTAGGCTGTCTGCTAATTTTGTGGTGAAGGGGTGGGCAGACCCTTAAGATGGTGCTTTGTAAATAACTTCTAGTAGGAGACTTAATAATGGGTAAGGCTGCTGGTTTATAAATTTTGTGAAAAAATAGATGCAATTGGGTAGAAGCTGAGAGGATGTTTCCCTTGGCTGGAGAGCCTAGAACTAGGGGACATAGTCTTAGGATAAGGGGTCGGACATTTAGAACTGAGATGAGGAGGAATTTCTTCACTCAAAGGGTTGTGAATATTTGGAATTCTCTACCCTAGAGGGCTGTGGATGCTCAGTCGTTGAGTATATTCAAGACTGAGATCAATAGATTTTTGGACTCTAAGGGAACAAGGGATATGGGTATCAGGTGAGAAAGTGGAGTTGAGGTTGAAGATAAGCTGTGATCTTATTATAGAATGTGATCCTGAAAACCAGTAAAATTCTCTACCACACTATTTTAAGTCCTCCTCCCACTACCCTTTTACCCTGCTGCGGATACCAGTTTGGTTTGTGTGAAGCCTGTTTTGTCTGCAGAGTTTCCTTGCTCCAGAACTTTGCCCAATGTTGTAGGAATCTAAAATCCTCTTTTTTATATAACTGTATCTATGTATTGATGCATCTAATCTGTTTCTGCCTGTGACACTGGGAGTAATCCTGTGATTACTGGCTTTGAGATGCTCAATTTAGAGCCCAACTCCTTAAACTCCCACTGCAAGATGTCTGTCCTATTCTTTCCTATTACATACATGAACCAGGACTCCTGGCTTGTTTCATTCCCCTTCCAAAGGTTTTTCCACCTGCTCTGTTATGATTCTTACCCTGGTGCCAAGGGGATAATATTCAGGACTCTGTCACAGTTGCAAATTAGGCTGTCATTCCACCACTACTAACACAAACCTCATTGATTGTGGCTTTGTTCCCATGGGCAACCCATTGCTCCACAATGTCAATTTGTTGCTTGCATTTCTGTGCTTATTCTGTGTGTCATGAATTGTATACCTATTGAATGCATCCAGACCTGTCGGGTCCCCCAATGCCTTAAATTTCATATTCTCGTTCTCATGTTTGCATCCTTCCATGGTGTCATTCCCTCCCTATCTTCATAACCTCCTTTAGTGTTGCAATCACAAGTAGACCTCAACATTCAATTTTTAAGTGGTTCCCTGATTTTTGTTTTTCCCCCCCCTCAATGTTTCAGAGAATCGGGAGGACATGATCAGACCCAACAGTAATAAGTTAACAGAAGCACTCGAGGAAGCTAACAAACTGTTTTCCAATGGTGAGTGCCCTTTATTAATACTCAAATATATCTTCTAAAGATAAGGTTACAGTGCAGTGAAATCCTAGAATAATCACAAGGATGACATTTTTGATGTATCTCAAACCAAGTAAACCGGCTAATATAACTTTAGCTAGTTTTTCCTGTTTAGCCAATAGTTAAAACTGTAGGCCATAACTAAAGGATGTCTGGTTTTTACCTTGGTTATACTGATGAAGGCTATGCCCAGCGGTGTACACTTTTTCTTCCACCCCTGATTTCCTTGGTGGTCATTTTGGTATTTGTCACACACCGCCTTAGATTCATGGTGACATTGTTCAGTAGCTGATTTATATTGCACAGTAGCTGATTTATATTGCACAGGAACCCTATGTGAGTTGAAGACTTAAAACGACCTAAGAAAACTGAAATTATACCTTACTATGTACCTTTCAGTCAGACAGACACGTGAGGCAGCCCTGGATGCCCAGTTTCTAGTGCTTGCAACAAACCTGGGTCAAGAGAAAGCTAATCAGTTACACACAGATATGATGGTTTTTGACCCATCAGTCTTTGCAGAGGAACTGGTAAGATTTCATTGCATACAAAAGTTTATGATATAAGGAATACTATGGAATGAGTTACATCCAAAGGCTTGTTTACTATCAAACTGGAAAAAGAAATTGGAGAGTTTTCAAATTCATTCTGAACTTCCAAGATGGAATTATGTTTAACTCTGCTTTATTTCATTTTGTACAAGACTGTTTAGCAGCTTGCTTAATACCATGATTAGAGCCACTGATGATTGTAGCTGTGATCATCATATCCATACAACAGCTTTGACAGTTGTGCGGTTTGGTAGTTAAGAGGTGGACTTTGGCT
Organism: Heptranchias perlo; assembly: GCF_035084215.1. NCBI lineage: Eukaryota > Metazoa > Chordata > Chondrichthyes > Hexanchiformes > Hexanchidae > Heptranchias > Heptranchias perlo. The sequence continues at coordinate 22,435,514 of NC_090345.1, read as the reverse complement.
TTTATGAGCAAATATTGGATTGATTGAATGAAATCGAGAAGTATTGGTTTCTAATAATTTCCAGTATTTTATTCTTAATTTTTTTTTAAAAATAGTAACTTTGCCTATTGTTTCTCAAAGATAAAGGTCATATGGTAATGATGCTTTAGAATCCTAGAAGTTCACAGCATAGAAAGAGTCTGTGCTGACTTTTTGCCAGAGCATACATAAGGTTATAGCATTGCGTTATGTTTAAATTGAAGAGCAATGTTATCACCTGCTTTAGTATGCATTTCATCTCTAGATTATGGAGGAGAAATATTAGATTCTGGATTGTGTTCTCCAGAAGTTTGTTCATAAAAGTTGGAATGAGACTTAATGCATAAATCACAATGCTCCAAATTCTTTTCATATTTAAATAGCCAAAAATGGATTAGTTTATAATTTTTCGACTGCCACACAAAGATTAAATGCAAGCAAAATATTTTTAAGTGGGTGTGGCATGTTGATCATAATACTGAAGTGGTGGATGGATTGCATTATGTATTAATACAAATAGATGTTAAAATATATTTTAATTTCTTAGCAATGCTCGTTAATCAGTTGTCTGAATTTTTCAAGCTCCACGGATTCTGATAGAGATCCCATTGTATGAACTTTTGGCAGTTTTTAATGACAGTACTGTTGGTTGTAAATTATTTCTGTACAGTTAACATTCATGGGTTTGAACCGACTGGAAACTGAAGGGAGTGATGATGATGAAGAATCAGCAGGGTGGCTTCCTAAAGATGCCTGGACCAAACTTGGAAATGAAACTGAAAAATATTTTAAAAGAGCTCAAGCTTTTCATTATATGTAAGTTGAACACATTTTTCTCCTGTTATCTGCAGCAATGTTAAACTTCTAGTGCTGCAATCCAAATACTTTACAACAGTGACTACACTTCAGAAGTACTTCATTGGCTGTAAAGTGCTTTGGGATGCCCTGAGGTTGTGAAAGATGCTATATAAATGCAAGTCGTCTTTTTCCAAAGTTGACCATGTCTATCTTATGGTGTAGGCTGGGATCTTTCAAGAGTGAGCCTCCAGCTCCACGACAGAGAATTGAGAGACAGAAGAGAGTCCCAACTAAGGAAGAACGAAGAATAATGCCTACACAGGTTTATTGATTTAATGCCAACTTTATAGGAGTTCTGCATTTCATTACTTCAAGCGTGAGTTCAGGCTGTTAATTCTACACCAAAAAAACTTGGATTTCATGCTGACCAGCACAAATATGGAAATACTGTGTAGTGCAATCACATTTGTACACTTTGGTTCTCTGTTGTCTGGCTTTTGTTATAACAGTAATGTTTTGGACATGAAAAAACACTAATCCATTAAGCCTACAACCCAAACCTCCCATCAGTTTCCTTACTGTGATTCTGGAACCAAGAGTCTTGTATAGAAACCATCTAGGTTATGATAGTGTAGTAGTTATGTTACTGGTCTAGCAACTCAAGAGGCCCCGAGTTGAGAAATTTAATTTCATTACATTTAGTAATCAGTGGACTATCACCAGAGGAAAAAACAATCACTGACCCTGAAAGCTGCTAGATTTTTCATTTTTAATAACCCAACTGGTTCGCTAATATCCTTTTAGGGAAGGGAACCTGTCATTCCCACCTGGTCTGGCCTACATGTGACTCCAATCCCATATTACAGATTCACTCTGAAATGCCCTCTGAAGTAATGTAGCAACATCCTCTGTTCAGAGCAACCAGGGATGGACAATAAATGTAGCTTTGCTTGCATTGCCAACGTCCCAAGAACAAATTGTAAAAAAAAATGCCTGATTTCCTAATAGGAATTCATCATTCATTGTTTTTTAAATGCCATGGTTTTCTACTTCACAGCTCTATCACCTTTTCTAATTAAAAAAAAAAGCTACCTCATCTTTCTGTTTTCTTTTTGATACCCTTAACTTCAAACTCTGTCCCCCAATCCTCATCCTGTATCTGACAGACAGACTTCCTGGATCTAAATTTTCTATCTGTGAAAACCTTAAGACCTCTTAAGTTCCCCCACATTCTCCTTCTCTCCAAAGATTCCCAGGATAGACTGTCTTTCCTTATAACGCAGCCCTCCGTTCAGGAATCGGCTTTATAGCCCTTCTCTCTGCTCTCAAAATTCTGTATTTCTTGTAAAACTGCAATCAAAACTTTTGTTCTCATGATTTAACAGGGGCAAAATTGTGAGCTCTCATGTAATTGGTGTTTTTAAAAAAAAAATTTGACTAGCTTTAAGGACTTTTTTTTTGCATGTGCAAGATCGCAGTGTGTGTGACTGCACATAAAGATTTATTCTGTGGGCCAACTGTGAATTGGCCAGGATGGGGGGCGAATTGAAATTAGCAGAAAAGCAGTTTCTAAATAAGTGATTTTAAATCATGATGAGACACACACTCTACTTAAGTGCTGCAGACTTGATTCCTTTGTGAGTCAAGCCAGTGATGTACAGACAGTGACTAACTTTTTATTTTACATTTTCAGTTTTTTTAAAAATTGTTTTTGTCTTTTTAAATCCTTTTCTGTAGAAAGCGGACATGCTTTCATTAGGGAAATATGAGTGCTTTTTTTTCTACCCCTGCACTGTTGGTCCATGTTTTGCCCAATTTCCCTGGCTTAGGCTGGCAACTTACCTGTCTGTGGGACCCTGACAACGCTACGTTACTTGTTTGAGACAGCTGGTAGATGTTTTGCTTTCAATGCTAATTTTGATTTGGTTTCTTCATCCTCCTCTCCAAAAAATGACTGCTTGAAGTAAGAAATTTGCCATTGAAGGAAATGGCAAAAGAGAATCTGTGTCCCACTGCTCTGTACAGCTTCTTTGGAAAATACATAGCAGATATTTTTACTTGTTAATTGGGATTTTGGTAACTGTTTTCCAGATAAATGCTGAGCTCATGGAATAAGTCTGAACTGTTACAATTATAATTTTTTTTTTCTTGGCTTAAGGACCTGCCATGCGTCCACTTGCCCATCATTCATTTTCCATATTTTACTTACTTCCCTCCACTCACTGTGCAGAAGCACCCAATTTGTTTGATACTGCCTCTTCATATACAACCACAATTGCAGTTGTGAGGTTGGGTCCTACCACTCTATGGCAGTGTGTTGGAGTACCAATGTACAGGAAGCTTTGTATTTTTAATATGTTACTAATTCACTCTGAAGTAATAACTAAAAACTGGGAATTATTCAGACTTTCACAATCAGTGCTTTGAGCAGGGGAGTCTAACTTTTTATTTGTACTCTGGATGTGGGCGATACTGGTATGACCACATTGTGAGGCTTCCAGATTATGAGTAAGGTCCTTCAGTGAAAGAAACCTACCATCCCCATCTGGCCAATACGTGACTGCAGTCCACAGTGGGGATAAGCCACGCTGTTGTAAATACGATTACTGAAGAAGATGGCCCGCAACCACTACCTCAGGGCAACTAGGGTTGGGCTTTAAAAGCTGTCAGTCTTGGCTCAGAGGTAGCACTCTTTCCCCGGAGTCAGAAGGTTGTGGTTTCAAGCCCCACTCGAGACTTCAGCACCTATTCGAGGCTGACACTTCAGTGCAGTAATAAGGGGGTGTTGCATGATGTGCTGCCTTGCAGATGAGATGTTAAACTGTGACCTCGTCCGATCTCTCAGTTTGATGTTAAAGATCCTAAGGCACTATTTGAAGAGGAGCAGATAATTTCTCCTGGTGACCTAGCCAACGGTTTATCTCTCAATCAATGTCACTAAAACAGATTGCATAGAATTACATAGAATGTACAGCACAGAAACAGGCCATTCGGCCCAACAGGTCGATGCTGGTGTTTATGCTCCCTCCCTACTTCATCTAACCCTATCAGCATATCCTTCTATTCCTTTCTCCCTAATCTGTATCTAGCTTCCCCTAACATGCATCAATGCTACTCGCCTCAACTACTTCTTGTGGTAGCGAGTTTCACATTCTAACCACTCTGGGTTTTAAAAAAAAAAAAAATTTTCTGAATTCTCTATTGGATTTATTAGTGACTATCTTATATTTATGACCCCTAGTTCTGGTCTCCCCACAAGTGGAAACATCTTCTCAACATCTACCCGATCAAACCTTTTCATAATCTTAAAGACCTCTATCAGGTTATCCCGCACTCAGTCTTTTTTCCAGAGAAAAGAGCCCCAGCCTGCTCAATCTTTCCTGATAGGTATAACCTCTTAGTTCTGGTATCATCCTAGTAAATATTTTTTACACTTTCTACAGCACCTCTATATCCTTTCCATAATATGGAGACCAGAACTGTTCACAGTACTCCAAATGTGGTCTAACCAAGGTTCTATACAAGCTTAACATAGCTTCTCTGCTTTTCAATTCTATCCCTCCAGAAATGAAACCTGGTGCTTGGTTTGCTTTTTAATGGGCTTATTAACCTGCGTCACTACTTTGTGATTTGTGTATCTGTACCCCGAGATCCCTCTGCTCCTCTGCCCCATTGAGACTCTTACTATCCAAGCACTATGTGGCCCCCTTATTCTTCCTGCCAAAATGTAATACCTCACACTTATCTGTATTGAAATTCATTTGCCAATTACACGCCTATTTTGCAAGTTTATTAATGTCTTCCTGTATTTTGTCGCAGTCCTCCTCGGTATTAACCATACCTCCCGATTTGGTGTCATCTGCAAATTTTGAAATTGTGCTTTCGATTCTCTATTCCAAATTGTTTATGTAAATGGTGAACAACAGTGGCCCCAGCACCGATCCTTGTGGAACCACACTTCCCACCTTTTGCCAGTCCGAGTAACTGCCTATAACCACTAGTCTCTTTCCTGTTTTGTAACCAGCTTGCTATCCATTCTGCTACTTGTCCCCTGACTCCGCATGCTCTGACCTTAGTCATGAGTCTTCCATGTGATACCTTATCGAAGGCCTTTTGAAAATCCAAATATATTATCCATATCTATCCAAATGCATTACCCTTGTCTACCCTTTCTGTTACTTCTTCAAAGAATTCAATAATGTTGGTCAAGCATGACTTTCCCTTTTGAAATCCATGCTGACTATTCTTTATTATATTTTAAGTTTCCAGATGTTTTTCTATTACATCTTTGAGTAAGAATTCCATTATCTTTTCTACTACCGACGTTAAGCTAATTGGTCTATAGTTCCCTGGACTAGTTCTATCTCCCTTTTTAAATATAGGAATCGCAGCTGTCTGCCAGTCCTCTGGCACTATTCCCTTTTCTAATGAATTTAAATGTATGTGTATGTATGTATATATATATGTATGTAATATTGCCTCTGTTATCTTTTCCATAACTTTTAATATATGCGGATGCAATCCATCTGGACCAGGGGTTTTGTCCCCTCTAAATTTGATTAGTTTATCAATTATCTCCCCTTTCTATCTTAAATGCCTTGCATCTTTTTTGATCTCTTCTTCTAATATCATGCCCACCTTGTTCGTCTCCCTGGTAAATATCTGGTCTTTTATATTGTTGCTGTTTGTGGGATCTTGTGTGCAAATTGCTGCATTTCCCGACATTACAACAGTGATCACACTTCAAGAAGTAATGTATTAGCCGTGAAGCAGTTTAGGACATTCTGAGGATGTGAAAAATGCTATATAACCAAGTTCTTTTCCTTTCTGAGAACTTTAAAAAAAAATTGGTCAAGTGATCGACTAAATTTAGCACTGATCTGGAAACAGAATTAAGGTGATGGTTTGGTCTTGTATAAATGCAAGTTCTTTTGTTCTTTCTTGGAGACAATTTTTTTTGACTACATCTGTATAAACATTCATTAGATTTGTCATCAATTTGCTATTGATTGGTTTAATGGGTTTAGCAGACTACTTTTACCTCCGGGACCTGGTTTCAATCTGGGCCAGATTGACTGGATCAAAGCCTCCTGTCTGCCTTTTGGGATTCAAGATGAAATGAGTCAGGCAGTCTCATGTTCTTGGCACAGAACTGCCCACAGGTTGACACTATAGTTGGCAATTTCACCCAATGAGTGCACTGCTGAGAACTGTCATGCCTGTCAAATGAAAACAGGGGAACACAGTGGCATTAAAAAAAAGCTAGAAATAAAAATGGGAGTAGCAAATTAAAGCTGTGTTGCCTGGGGGTGTTTGCCTTTAGGTATGTGTAATTAGCCACATTTTTTAATTTAGCAAGTGGTAAGTTGATTTTTGAACAACCTACTTCTGTAATTCTTTACTTTTTTAAAAAAAATAGCTGAAGAAAATGGATGAATCTCACCAAGAAGCCACTGAAAAGGAAGTAGAGAGGATCTTGGGACTATTGCAGGGGTACTTCAAAGCTGACCGTGAGTATGGTACATGCAGCATGGACCTATGATGCTATTCTTTAAAATTAATACTAAAGATATACTTCTGAAGTGATCTTTGCCAATACGTTTCAAAAAAACTAGTTAAATTTAGGATGTTTTTTCAATGCAGAGTTTCAAGTTGTTGGGTGATGTAAAGTGAATTGTATTTTTCAGTGTCATCAGTAACAATAAATAGTCTTTAAATGACCTTAAAGCTTTAGTGAAAGGACTTAACCATTTCCATAGTTAGTCAAAATCTAAGACTTGCATACAGAACTTGCTTCCTGTAACTGTTGCACTTTGTCACTCTTTTCCATTGACTCCTCTTAATCAGTCATTTATTCCAATCTAATTGGCTCATTTTTTGCCACATGGCCACTCTTCCCACCTGATTCCGACTAGCTTAACAAGAATGACTCTCCATCTCTCCTTCCTGCCAGCAGTCTGATTCCCCTGATGTTACACACAGCTCCATTCTTCTCCCACCACCACCAGAATAACCATGAGCCAACACAACATTGCATCCCAACCACAATCATCAAGAAGCCCACTCTGACTCTGTGAGCAACCTTTTGCCTTTGGTACTTTATGGTGGGAACCAGTTGCTGCAGCCATCATCTTTATCCCAATTTCTTCGGTATTTCTCTCAACTACTTTGAGCAGTCTGATCTCTGACCCACATACCCATTTTCACACATGGGTACAGCATATCAAACTTGTAGCACATCAATACTACTTGTACCACCTTTCACACATCAACACAAAACTTTTATCGAATCATGTATAATTCACTCATCTTCCTCATCATTCACTCCTACCCACGTCACATCCCTCATTCCCACTTTTTTATCAGTAGCTCATCCATTTTGTTGTGAGCAATGCCACAAGATATCAAGTAGCACATGTAATATATAATAGCGATCAAGGCACTTTTGCAGCTTTTCTTTTTAGCTGATTTCCATTGCAATCTGATGGCATTAGCTCAACCAGGAAGGGCATTAAAAAAAAAATTATAGGTTTAGGATTTGATGAGATAATGGCACTATTTTTGAAGATATTTATTTCCCTGAATGTATCATCTTTCACAGCTGAAACGCCAATCAATTTCTTTGACTTTGTAATTGATCCACATTCTTACTCACGGACGGTGGAGAACATATTCCATGTCTCCTTCATTGTGAGGGTAAGTGTTACATAAAGTCATTGACTTGAAGGGCAACCATTTGCACTAAAGTGCCGCTTCCCCAAATTATATATCAAAACATTGTGTGTAAGAGGGAAGAATCTACTTTGCAACGGGGATGCTTTTTTCCCTCCTTTCTCCTGATGTGTAAACTTCTTGCTGGGGTGCAGACCCATGGATGTTGGTCATCCTTTAGTACCTCACTTGATGGTATTGACAGGCTATATATTCGTGGAGGTGTCAAGGCTGGGCCTAGACCTGCCTTTATTAGATAGCTTCACATTGGCACTTTCAACAGAGGTCACTGGCTTTTGCTTCAATCACTATCCCTTGCATTTTTTTTTGTTTCCCTCTAACCGAGAAGTGCTGAAGCCGATTGTAGCGTTTCTACTGCCGCCGCCGCAGCTGAGATCAGCTAACTCAGTACAGACTGGGGAATTGTCTGTCTCCCTCTATCTCTCATCAAAACATTAAAAATAGGATGTTTTCCAGTGCTGTAGTTCCTAAGGGATCCATATTTATATTAAAAAATATTTTAAGTTAATTGAGAAACTTCCTGCCTGGACCTAATGCTGTATTTGCATTCTTTCCAGCTAGGCAGTCCTTTGTGCATGCATTTAGATGTGGTTACATGTATGCTTAAAGCTCTCTTCCACCATGGTTAAATGTTTAGAGAGCATGGGTGGGATCATTGACACTCAAAGTAAATTTTTAAAAATGCCTAGTGGGTTCAAAGGACTTTGTGTACACTTACTAAATCTGATCTGATGACCCCTAGAGTTGCACTTTGTGATGTGAAACTCTCTGTTCCAAAGAGCCTATCGTCTTTTATGTTTGGAGTCAGATCAGGCCCCAACTCCTAAGTTATTAGCTACTGTTTAAAATGACCCTGTGTCTTTTCAGGATGGTTTTGCTGCCATTGGGCTTGACCAAGACAAACTACCGATCATTGGTAAGCTGCTCCAGAGATTTATCTACTTTCTTTTATGCGTGTTCTCTACCTTAATGGGTACTAATGTATGGCCTATGAATATCATGACTTTTGTCTTGCTTTTATTTAAAAAAAAAAAAAATTCCCATGGCACTAATTGAAGAAGAGCAAGGGCGTTCTCCCAGTATCCTGACCAATATTTATCTGTCAACCAACATTACTAAAACAGATTATCTAGTCATGAATCTATAATTTCTGTTTGTGGGACCTGGCTGTGCACAAATTGTCTGCTGCAAGTGCTTTGGGATTCCTGGGGCTGTGAGCTGCGCTATATAAATGTAAGCCCCTTCCTTTTTCCTTTGCTTTATACTTCAAAGCCATTACAAGAGTTTCAACATCAATCATTAACTGTGACTTGAACATCATAGTATGTAACACTGGGTAGCAGTTCTCCAGTGGTCAAGCTGCCTTTGACACATGAAGCATAAGTTGTAATAAGGAGAGGCTGAAATATCAGTAAATGCTCAAATCTTCCTTTTTGCAAACACAGTGGACCAATTTATTGAATAGACTTTAATGATTAGATTTATATATTATGTATATTTTAGAGTACAGTTGCAGTCTTCATGTCTTCACCATCTCGCCGCCCCCCCTTTCCCCTTCCCAAATCAGTGTTTGGTTGTTCAGCTTGTGGATAACTCCCATTTTGTCAAATATGTTCCTTCTGTCCCCATGAATAATCTTGGACAAGATTAGAATTGTAGCTTCCTTTATGATTTATTGGGTAAAAGTATCACCAGCTGTATCATTAAGCCCCATAGACATGGAAGCCCCTAATTTGGTTCTTGGTCTTCGTTGTATTAGCTGATCTCAGGGGAGGCAACAGTTGGAGTGCTACATCTGGGTTATGGAGGAGAAAATTGGCTGAGACTCTTGCTCCTGGTGACCAGTAATCTTGATATCGTTACACATTTTCCAGCTTGGTTCTGATATCCTTGATAGTAAAATAGCCTACTGACGTTAACTATCCAGGCTCGCACGTGAAGAATAGCCACTAGGCAAGGTACTGGAGAGCTGTCAGTGTTTCTAGAACCACACTCTGGCAAGACACTGTGCCTTCAGCAGCGGGGAGGAAAATGACTGGGTTTCTGACTCCAGTTAGAAAGTTGTTTCTGGCTGCCCATATTTGTGTGTACCATTTCTCCTTTTCTATGAGATGTATGTAGCTCATAGGTGAGGAACATATTTTGTTTTGTGTTAAGCCATTTGATGTAATTGTGCAGTTTCACTGAAATATTTTGGAACTTCAATACACAGTGCTGCAGAGTTGTAGACTGTTGGTTTGAGCCTGTGGTCCTGATTTTCGTACTATCCTGTGAACCACTGAGTGGAGACTGTCATTGTTCACAGCGAAGAATCGAAAATTGGACAGTAAGTTGCATTTGGCCCATTGTACAGAAGCATTAGCTGGGGGCTGGTTCCCTGCCTGCCTTTTTGCTCAGATTTATATATTTTTGCTCAGACTGTTTCTTAATTTTTGAGCCAGTTTTCACTCTCAAAATAATTTTAAGAACATAAGAAATAGGAGCAGGAGTAGGCCAATCGGCCCCTCGAGCCTGCTCCGCCATTCAATAAGATCATGGCTGATCTGATCCTAACCTCAAATCTAAAGAACACAAGAAGGAGGAGCAGGACCCGACCACTCAGCCCCTGGGCCCACTCCGCCACCCACAGGGCCTTGACCGATCCGAACTCAGCTTCATGTCCAATTTCCTGCCTGCTCCCCGTAACCCCAAATTCCCTTTACTTCTAGGAAACTGTCTATTTCTGTTTTAAATTTATTTAATGATGTAGCTTCCACAGCATCCTGGGGCAGCAAATTCCACAGACCTACTACCCTCAGAGTGAAGAAGTTTCTCCTCATCTCAGTTTTGAAAGAGCAGCCCCTTATTCTAAGATTATGCCCCCTAGTTTTAGTTTCACCCATCCTTGGGAACATCCTTACCGCATCCACCCGATCAAGCCCCTTCACAATCTTACATGTTTCAATAAGATTGCCTCTCATTCTTCTGAACTCCAATGAGTAGAGTCCCAATCTACTCAACCTCTCCTCATATGTCTGCCCGGGATTAACCGAGTGAACCTTTGTACTGCCTCGAGAGCAAGTATGTCTTTTCTTAAGTATGGACACCAAAACTGTATGCAGTATTCCAGGTGCGGTCTCACCAATACCTTTATATAACTGCAGCAATACCTCCCTGTTTTTATATTCTATCCCCCGAGCAATAAAAGCCAACATTCCGTTGGCCGCCTTGATCATCTGCTGCACCTGCATACTAACTTTTTGATTTTCTTGCACTAGGTCCCCCAGATCCCTTTGTACTGCAGTACTTTCCAGTTTCTCGCTATTAAGATAATAACTTGCTCTCTGATTTTTCCTGCCAAAGTGCATAACCTCATATTTTCCAATATTGTATTGCATCTGCCAAATCTCCGCCCACTCACTCACCCAGCCTGTCTGTATCCCCTTGTAGGTTTTTTATGTCCTCCACACTCTCTACTTTCCCTCCCATCTTTGTATCATCTGCAAACTTTGCTATGTTACACTCGGTCCCTTCCTCCAAATCGTTAATATAGATTGTAAAGAGTTGGGGACCCAGCACCGACCCCTGCGGAACACCACTGGCTACTGGTTGCCAGTCAGAGAATGAACCATTTATCCCAACTCTCTGCTTCCTGTTAGATAACCAATCCTCCACCCATGCCAGAATATTACCCCCAATCCAGTGATTCTTTATCTTGAGCAATAATCTTTTATGTGGCACCTTGTCGAATGCCTTCTGGAAGTCTAAATACACTACGTCCACTGGTTCCCCCTTTATCCACCCTGTACGTTATGTCCTCAAAGAACTCAAGCAAATTTGTCAGAAATGACTTCCCCTTCGTAAAGCCATGCTGACTTTGTCCTATTAAATTATGTTTATCCAAATGTTCCGCTACTGTCTCCTTAATCATAGACTCCAAAATTTTACCCACCACAGATGTTAAGCTAACTGGTCTATAATTTCCAGCCTTCTGCCTACTACCCTTTTTAAATAACGGTGTTACATTAGCAGTTTTCCAATCTGCCGGGACCTTTGCCGAGTCCAGAGAATTTTGGAAAATGATTACCAAAGCATCCACAATCCCGACTGCCACTTCGCCCAAGACCCTAGGATGGAAGCCATCAGGTCTAGGGGATTTATCCGCCTTGAGTCCCATTAATTTACTGAGTACCAATTCCTTAGTGATTTTAATCGTATTTAGCTCCTCCTCCCCCCCACCCCCCCTGCCCCCAGAGCCCCCTGTTTGTCCAGTGTTGGGATATTCTTAGTGTCGTCTACCGTAAAGACTGAAACAAAATATTTGTTCAGCATTTTTGCCATCCATGTTTCCCACCATTAATTTCCCGGTCTCATCCTCTAAGGGACCTACGTTTGCCTTAGCCACCCTTTTTCTTTTTATATAACTGTAGAAACTCTTGCTATCTGTTTTTATATTTTTTGCTAATTTATTTTCATAATCTATCTTCCCTTTCTTAATCAATCCTTTAGTTACTTTTTGCTGTCTTTTGAAGACTTCCCAATCTTCTATCCTCCCACTAAGTTTGGCTACCTTATATGTCCTTGTTTTTAGTCATCTAATGTTAACGTTCTCAATTTGGGTATGGTGCGCGGGAGTGGGCATTTGAGGGGTCTAAGTTGTTGGACCAGATTAACAACTGATCCAGTCCTCTTATTTTCCTATGTTCCAGCAGAATGGGCAAATTTCAGAGTAGAGTTGTCATTCAGCACGTGCCTCAATACAAACCTTAGCCTCAACCTAATCATAACAGTGTAATCTTTTCTTGCTTCTCACATGACCTGTACTTTTGGCCTCCAATTGAGATAGTTCATTACTAATTGTCTATGAGCAGTTTTGTTCTGTGGGCTTGCAGCCATTGAGATTTTATGGATTATCTTGCTCTGACTGAGTTGAGACTGCTTCCTAAGCATTTAACACATTATGTTGGCAGACAGTATATCGGCAGTAGACTTCAATCCAATCGGTCTGAACAGATTCAAACCTAAGTCACAGACATAATCACTGTGCTGTCTAGTAGCCAGTATTTGTCAATGCATATAAAATGCAAAAAAAACTTTGTGGGTATCCATGTATTATCAAAGGAAATTTGTACTTTTGTGCAATCTTATTTTTAGAGCCAGTAAATGAAGGTGTGGATAACGAAAGGCCACAACAACAAAGGCAACAGACAGTTATTTCTTTGAGTCAACAGGAATGGAAGGTATGTATAGTAACTAAAATCATGTTGCTAGAAGCTTTAAACCAAATTATGTTCAGGGAACCTTTATTCTAAATTATCCTGTTATAATCTAATGGTTTTGCTCAGTTTTTCAAAGCAGTCCATATGCCAGCATACAATGACAAGTGAATGTCTTAAGTGAGTACGTTATCCAACAACTTATTTTAACTGATTCTGCTGCCTACTGCTGCTTTGAATATGTGAAATACTATCCCCAAACCGCCCATGTGCTTGGGAGCAGCAGGAGAAAAATAACGATGTTGAAAAAGTGGTATTGAAATGAGAGTAGGATTCTTTAGCACATTGCAGTGAATGTTAATCATTCCAGGCACATTTTGTTGTGCCTGGAAACCAGAAATTCTGCTATGTCCAGTTCATAAAGCTATTTGAACAAGTTGGATATGTCCATGATTTGGTTTAGGTGCCTATTTCACCCCAAATTGGATTTACATACATGTTTTACCAATAATAGTTTTAAAACTTATTCTCCTACTCTGTGACTGATTAATATTAGCTGTTAAATTGTATTTTTAACAAACATGCAATTTTTTATTTTATAGGAAATAATTGAGACATTTGAAATAACAGATGCCATGATAAAAGCATCCACTGAAGGAGAATGACGACATTACTTGATACATCTAATGTATGTAGCCTTTTAAAATCTTCACTTTTTATTGAAAAAAAGTGTACAATTCAGACTACTTCCTAATATTTGTTATCTCTGCAAAAGTTAGATTCCATAGGCAGGTCTGTGCTTCCTATGGATCGAAGCTGGACCATGCATTTGGGATAGTGGGCTGTACAATGAACCTTTTTACAATTTGATTATGCACTGGAAATAGTACAGGATTACACCATACATTCCTGATTTAATTGAACGGGTGCAAAAGCATGACCCCAACAGATCACATAGCTCATGCTAAACTAATTTGTTATTGAGAAGTGAAATACTACAGAAGCAAGAATAAATTAGTAGACTAAATAACTGTAGTTACTTTAGAGCTGTCTGTTCTTGAACCAGAATATCTTTTGAGGTGCTTTTTTTTTTACTTCAGCACATGGTGTTCTCATGGAGTCGACTCACTGCAGCGCCTTGTGATGGAACTATTTGAACTGAACAATTGCGGAAAGCTTGCCTATTTATCCCCAGTTTCTGGTTAAGGAACTGTTAATCGAGAATCAAATAAAAGACACAAGGGGATAGCCCTCATACCATTTTGATTGGTAGGAACACCCTGCATCTGTTTTAAATGGGAGATGATAATTCTGACCAGATGTGCAGCTATCTCGCAAACAAAACTTATTTTTGATGGTTCTGCCAATAGAGATATCACAAACCTGAAGTGTCTGGCCAACCAACCTGGACCTGATGGGGGATTGCTAACAGACAGATGTGAAGAAAAGGCAAACCACCCCCAGACAAGTTGTGCATTCTCTCCTTGACAAAGATAACAGTAGAATCTCCCAGAAAGAAATAACAGCAGCCATTTTAAATTATTTCAGTAATAGGCTACCAATTTCTGTTTTTAAAAAGAAATTTAATAAATTCTGATGAACTGAAGTTGAACAGATGCTTGGTTCTGTCATGAGCACAACTACATTGTTGCTAAGGTGATTTTGTCTCAGTGATTTGTTTCAGAACTCACAGTAACTTCCCTGGGCTATATGTGATCAAATGGACAAAATGCAATCTATAATCGTAATGGGCTTTGTTTGCATTGTTACATTGAGCAAAAATGTGCCAAAGGTTAACCAAGCTACATCAAGTTAGGTGCAAGAGTAATAGCTTTAGCTGCTAAGGATTTGAAGGATTTGTGCTGCAGCAATTTCATACCTTGCTTGGTACAGCCTTCTCCCAGGGGAGATATGTGTTTTTATGAGGCAACCCTGCAGGCTTCTTAGTTTTTGCGCAAAAAGCCCTGATTTCTCAAGTTTTTCTTTCTAACTGTAACCCCTAAACATTGTAATCTATATTGCACCTTTTCTGTTGCTTTTATTCTTCCCTATTATGGGTGCCCAAAACTCTACACAAGGCCCTGTACAGTTTAATATTATATCCTTGCTTTTGTATTTGATGCCTCTGAATTAGAGGTGTCAATTACTCAGTTAACTTCTGCGATTAACATACTCATTTTTTTGGAGAATAATTTATTTTTAATGCGCATTAATCGTGGAAGTTAGAGTACTAGTCTTATGAATCTTGATGATTTTACTTTTGGGTTGCAACCAACTGCACAAGACCACACGTTGCCAGTTGGCACCACCAACATGGGTCTTGGCACAAGATTAACATTAAGGCGTTTCTCCGTGATCTCAGTCACTACGCAACGCTTGGAGGAACAGGAGTCTTTCTATAGCCCAGGGGAGGCATCAGTCAGACTCTTCAACTTCACTGCTTTATTTTTGTCATAAACTTTCCTGCCCTGCACCAAGTTTGAATGGAGTGGAGGACACTAGAACAAATGACAAAAGGTCCATTTAAATTGAGTCACAGGCTTTTCAGTTGGGGACGTTCTTGTTGAGAATTTTAGTGCAGAAGCAAAAACACTGGACGCTTCTCCTGTCCTTTAGGATCATATTTTTCATTTGTAGACAAGCCAGTTTATTACCAAAGGAAAATGTTGCTATTTTTATATTGTGCACCAGATTCTAGATTTATAAATGCGAGGTCATGTACTGTAGACAGGGATCACTCTGGTGGGAAATTGACCCAAAATCATCAGTTCCCAAGCACTTGTACACTGACTGCCCCCCCCCCCCCCCATTATCTGACCACCTCCGTGCTCTCCATTAGCGCTTACCACCATCGCACTGCCAGCAAGATCAGCTGACACTGCAACCATTGTACAATCTGAGCTAACCAACAGTTAACTAATGGATCCTCTGTGGTATTGGCCATGGAAACTAAGGACAAGTGAGTCTACCTTGGTGCACTAGTGATGTTGTAGGTATAGGTATCTTTATAAAAGCATCAGTAATAAAACAAACTTAATGAGATGGATGCAGTAATTAATTATGTGATTAAAATTTTTAATCAATTAATTTTTTAATTACGACAGCCCTACTCTGAATACAGAACTAAGTATCCTGTTTATCTTTTTTATGGCCTTATCTATTTGTGCCGCCATCTTTTAATGACATGTATACCTGCACACCAAGGTCCCTATGCTCTGTTTAAAATCTTAAATTTATAGTATACTTCCCTTCCCCATACGTACTTTACATTGTTTTATGTCCATCTGCCTGTCAGCCTATCTATGTCCTGCAGCCTTCCACAATCCTCATAATTTTTCATACCCCAATTTGATGTCAATGTATTTCAATATTCTGTAATTTGCATTTATTTTTATGAAAACTTGTAACAATTTCTTTTACTTTTGCAGGTGCCTTATACAAAATCCCGAAAACAAGTGGAAGATATGATCTTGCAGAAATGAGAATTATTTTGTACATATGGCTTATGAAGTTCATACAGCAATGTAATAGCTGCTAATGTCTTCATTTGTGTATTTTTTCAGTTCTATTTTTGAAAATTGAAAATCACAGCTACTTTTTGTCTGGAAGTAGTTGTGCAATTGCTTTATATTTTTTGGAAATAAATGGTTCAAATTTTTTATTGCTGATTGTTGTTATTTTATAAAAAGACTCCATGAGCCAGGTTAAGCAGAGATACAGGGTTAGAATTAAATGTTTTGGCAATAATTTTGTATATACGAGATACTTGCTACCTGTGTGGATGAGAACAAAGACTGCAGGGAGGATGGGCAAATTAACCATTGCACCATGGTACAGGAAGCCATTCAAATGGGAGCAAAAAGGAATGTGGTAGTGTTAGGGGATAGTATAGTCAGGGGGATAGACACTGTTCTCTGCAGCTGTGACAGAGTCCCGAAGGCTGCGTTGCCTGCCCGGTGCCAGGGTTAAGGACATCTCCTCGTGGCTGGATAAAAGAACTTGGAGGGGGAGGATCTAGTTGTCATGGTCCATGTAGGAACCAACGACATAAGTAGAACTAGGAATGAGATTCTGCTGAGGGAGTTTGAGTAGCTCGGGTCCAAATTAAAAAGCAGAACCTCAAAGATGATCTCTGGATTACTTCCTGAGCCATGTGCAAATTGGCACAGGGACAAACAAATTAGATGGTTAAATGTGTGGTTGAAGAGTGGTGTGGGAAGTATGGGTTTCAATTCATGGGGCACTGGCACCAGTACGAGGGAAAGAGGGAGCTGTTCCTTTTGGACAGGTTCCACTTAAACCAGGCTGGGAGCTGTGTCCTGGTGAATTGAAAACTAGGGCGGTAGATAGGGCTTTAAACTGATAAGAGGGGGAGGGTTCAGGTAAGGGAAAAGTCAAGGCTGTAGAGCAGAGTAGTGATTTGGGTAAAAACAAGCAGTGTGTGTCAGCAAGGGACAGTTTGACAAAGGTAACAGAGTATTAGTGACTAAGGTCACATCAGGGAAAAATAGTAAAAAAGTTAAAATTAAAGGCGCTATATCTGATTGCATGAAGCATTCGTAACAAGATGGATGAATTAATGGCATAAATAAAGATAAATGGGGTTTGATCTAGGAGCCATCACTGAGACGTTGTTGCAGGGTGACCAAGGTTGGGAACTAAATATTCCAGGGTACTTGACTTTTAGAAAAGACAGACAAAATGAAAAAGGAGGTGGGGGGGGGAGGTACTATCCCTGAAAATAAAGAATGAGATAAAGGCAGTAGTGAGAAAGGATCTTAGCTCCACCCAAACTGATTCTACATCCTGATTTTTCTGAGCTAATATATAACAAGGGGCAGAAAGCAGTGATGGGAGTAGTTTATAAGTCCCCCTAACAGTAATTATAGTGTTGGACAGAGTATGAATCAGGAAATTCAAGGTGCATGTAGCAAGGGTAGTGCAATAATCGTAGGGGACTTTAATCTTCATATAGACTGAGCAAACCAAATTGGCAAAAGCAGTTTGGAGGACGAGTTCATAGAATGCATTCGACACAGTTTCCTGGAACAGTATGTCGAGGAACCAACTTAATAAAACAGGCTATTTTAGATCTAGTAATCTGTAATGAGACAGGGTTAGTTAGTAATCTTATAGTAAAGGATCCCCTGGGAGAGAGTGATCACAATATGATAGAATTTCATATAGTTTGAGAGTTATGCAGTTAAGTCTGAAACTAGGGTCTTAAATTTAAACGAAGCCAATTGGGTAGGTATGAGGGGCGAGTTGGCTAAGGTAGATTGGGAAATTAGATTAAAAGATATGATGGTAGATAAGTAATGGTGAACATTTAAAGAAATATTTTATAATTCTCAACGAATGTACATTTCCTTGAGGAATAAAAACTCCACGGGAAAAGTGATATAACTTTGGCTAACTAGAGAAGGATACTATTAGATTAAAAGAAGAGGCTTACAAAGTTGCCAAAAAGAGCAAGTCTGAGGATTGGGAGGGTTTTAGAAATCAGCAAAGGATGACCAAGAAATTGATAGAATAAACTAGCAAGAAATATAAAAACAGATTGTAAGATCTTCTACAGTATGTAAACAGGAAGAGATTAGCAAAAGTAAACATGGGTCCCTTAGAGGCAGAGACAGGAGAAATTATAATGGGGGAATAAGGAAATAGCAGACGTTAAACAAATATTTTTTATCTGTCTTCACAGTAGAAGAAACAAAAAACATACCGGAAATAGTGGGGAATTAAGGGTCCAATGAGAGTGAGGAACTTAAAGTAATTAAGATTAGTCAAGAAAAAGTGCTGGAGAAATTAATGGGACTAAAAGCTGACAAATCCCATGAACCTGATGGCCTACATCCTAGGGTTTTAAAAGAGGTGGGTGCGGAGATAGTGGTTGCATTGGTTTTGACCTTCCAGAATTCCCTACGTTCTAGAACGGTCCCTGTGGATTGGAAGGTAGTAAATGTAACTCTGCTATTCAAGAAAGGAGGGAGAGGGAGAAAACAGAATTATAGGCCAGTTAGCCTGACATCAGTAGTAGGGAAAATGCTAGAATCTATTATTAAGGATGCAGTAAAAGAGCACTTAGAAAATCATATGATTAGGCAGAGTTAACACAGTTTTATGAAAGGGAAATTATGTTTGACAAATCTATTAGAATTTTTGAGGGTGTAACGAGCAGGGTAGTTAAGGGGGAACCAGTGGATGTAGTATATGATTTTCAAGAGGCATTCGATAAGGTGTTACACAAGATTGGGGCTCATGGGATTGGGGGTAATATGTTAGCATGGATTGAGGATTGGTTAACAGACAGAAAACAGGAATAAATGGGTAATTTTTGGGTTGGCAGGTTGTAACTAGCGGGGTGCCACAAGGATCGGTGCTTGGGCCTCAGCTGTTTACAATCTATATTAATGACTTAGGCGAGGGGACTGAGTGTAATGTATCCAACTTTGCTGATGATACAAAGCTGTGGGAAAGTAAGCTGTGAGGAGTTTGCAAAGAGACTGCAAAGGGATATGGACAGGTTAAGTGAGTGGATGAGAAAGTGGCAGATGGAGTATAATGTGGGGAAATGTGAAATTATCTGCTTTGGTGGGAAGAATAGAAAAGCAGAACATTTTTGAAAAGGTGTGAGACTAAGAAATGTTGGTATACGGATTTGGATGTCCTTGTACACAAATCACAGAAATTTAACATGCAGGTACAGCAAGTGATTAGGAAGGCAAATGGTAGTCAGCCTTTATTGCAAGGGGGGGTTGGAGTATAAGAGTAATGAGATCTTGCTGCAATTATATAGGGCTCTGGTGAGACCACACCTGGAGTACTGTGTACAGTTTTGGTCTCCTGACCTAAGGAAGGATATATTTGCCTCAGAGGGGATGCAACAAAGGTTCACTAGATTGATTCCTGGCATGAGAAGGTTGTCCTATAAGGAGAGATTGAGTAGAATGAGCCTATATTCTCTGGAGTTTAGAAGAATGAGAGGTGATCTCATTGAAACGTATAAAATTCTCAGGGCTGGACAGAGTAGATGCTGAGAGGCTGTTTCCCTTGGCTGGAAAGTCTAGATCTAGGGGGTCATAGTCTCAAGATAAGGGGTCGGCCATTTCGGACCTTGTTGAGGAAAATATTCTTCACTCAGATTTTTATGAATCTTTGGAATTCTCTAACCCAGAGGGCTGTGGGTGCTCAGTTGTTGAGTATATTCAAGACTGAGATTGCTAGATTTTTGGACACTAAGGGAATCAAGAGATATGGGGATAAGGCAGGAAAGTGGAGTTGAGGTCGAAGATCAGCCATGATCTTATTGAATGGCGGAGCAGGCTCGAGGTGCCGTTTGGACTACTACTGCTCCTATTTATGTTTCTTATACATTTGACTGGAAACATGGATGGTACTCCCTGTTCTTGGTGAGTAAATGCTTGAATTAATTACTAAATTCACAAACTAAATGTATAGAATCATAGAATCATAGAAGTTTACAACATGGAAACAGGCCCTTCAGCCCAACATGTCCATGTCGCCCAGTTTATACCACTAAGCTAGTCCCAATTGCCTGCACTTGGCCCATATCCCTCTATACCCATCTTACCCATGTAACTGTCCAAATGCTTTTTAAAAGACAAAATTGTACCCGCCTCTACTACTGCCTCTGGCAGCTCGTTCCAGACACTCACCACCCTTTGAGTGAAAAAATTGCCCCTCTGGACCCTTTTGTATCTCTCCCCTCTCACCTTAAATCTATGCCCCCTCGTTATAGACTCCCCTACCTTTGGGAAAAGATTTTGACTATCTACCTTATCTATGCCCCTCATTATTTTATAGACTTCTATAAGATCACCCCTAAACCTCCTACTCTCCAGGGAAAAAAGTCTCAGTCTATCCAACCTTTCCCTATAAGTCAAACCATCAAGTCCAAGTAGCATCCTAGTAAATCTTTTCTGCACTCTTTCTAGTTTAATAATATCCTTTCTATAATAGGGTGACCAGAACTGTACACAGTATTCCAAGTGTGGCCTTACTAATGTCTTGTACAACTTCAACAAGACATCCCAACTCCTGTATTCAATGTTCTGACCAATGAAACCAAGCATGCTGAATGCCTTCTTCACCACCCTATCCACCTGTGACTCCACTTTCAAGGAGCTATGAACCTGTACTCCTAGATCTCTTTGTTCCATAACTCTCCCCAACACCCTACCATTAACGGAGTAGGTCCTGGCCCGATTCGATCTACCAAAATGCATCACCTCACATTTATCTAAATTAAACTCCATCTGCCATTCATCGGCCCACTGGCCCAATTTATCAAGATCCCGTTGCAATCCTAGATAACCTTCTTCACTGTCCACAATGCCACCAATCTTGGTGTCATCTGCAAACTTACTAACCATGCCTCCTAAATTCTCATCCAAATCATTAATATAAATAACAAATAACAGCGGACCCAGCACCGATCCCTGAGGCACACCGCAGGTCACAGGCCTCCAGTTTGAAAAACAACTCTCTACAACCACCCTCTGTCTTCTGTCGTCAATCCAATTTTGTATCCAATTGGCTACCTCACCTTGGATCCCGTGAGTTTTAACCTTATGTAACAACCTACCATGTGGTACCTTGTCAAAGGCTTTCCTAAAGTCCATGTAGACCACGTCTACTGCACAGCCCTCATTTATCTTCTTGGTTACCCCTTCAAAAAACTCAATCAAATTTGTGAGACATGATTTTCCTCTCACAAAACCATGCTGACTGTTCCTAATCAGTCCCTGCCTCTCCAAATGCCTGTAGATCCTGTCTCTCAGAATACCCTCTAACAACTTACCCACTACAGATATCAGGCTCACCGGTCTGTAGTTCCCAGGCTTTTCCCTGCCGCCCTTCTTAAACAAAGGCACAACATTTGCTACCCTCCAATCTTCAGGCACCTTACCTGTAGTTGTCGATGATTCAAATATCTCTGCTAGGGGACCCGCAATTTCCTCCCTACCCTCCCATAACGTCCTGGGATACATTTCATCAGGTCCCGGAGATTTATCTACTTTGATGCGCGTTAAGACTTCCAGCACCTCCCTCTCTGTAATATGTACACTCCTCAAGACATCACTATTTATTTACCCAAGTTCCCTAACATCCATGGCTTTCTCAACCGTAAATACCGATGTGAAATATTCATTTAGGATCTCACCCATCTCTTGTGGTTCCGCACATAGATGACCTTGTTGATCCTTAAGAGGCCCTACTCTCTCCCTAGTTACTCTTTTGCCCTTTATGTATTTGTAGAAGCTCTTTGGATTCTCCTTTGCCTTATCTGCCAAAGCAATCTCATGTCCCCTTTTTGCCCTCCTGATTTCTCTCTTAACTCTACTCCGGCAGTCTCTATACTCTTCAAGGGATCCACTTGATCCCAGCTGCCTATGCATGTCATATGCCTCCTTCTTCTTTTTGACTTGGGCCTCAATCTCCTGAGTCATCCAAGGTTCCCTACTTCTACCAGCCTTGCCCTTCACTTCATAAGGAATGTGCTTACCCTGAACCCTGGTTAACACACTTTTGAAAGCCTCCCACTTACCAGACGTCCCTTTGCCTGCCAACAGACTCTCCCAATCAACTTCTGAAAGTTCCTGTCTAATACCATCAAAATTGGCCTTTCCCCAATTTAGAATTTTAACTTTTGGGCCAGACCTATCCTTCTCCATAGCTATCTTAAAACTAATGAAATTATGATCACTGGTCCCAAAGTGATCCCTCACTAACACTTCTGTCACCTGCCCTTCCTTATTTCCCAAGAGGAGGTCAGGTTTTGCCCCCTCTCTAGTCGGGCCATCCACATACTGAATGAGAAATTCCTCCTGAATGCACTCAACAAATTTCTCTCCATCCAAGCCCCTAATGCTATGGCTGTCCCAGTCAATGTTGGGAAAGTTAAAGTCCCCTACTATTACCACCCTATTTTTCTTGCAGCTGTCTGTAATCTCCTTACATATTTGCTCCTCAATTTCCCATTGACTATTTGGGGGTCTGTAGTACAATCCTATCAAAGTGATCTCTCCCTTCTTATTTTCAATTGTAAACAATTTTACAACACCAAGTTATAGTCCAGCAATTTTATTTTAAATTCACAAGCTTTCGGAGATTTTCTCCTTCCTCAGGCAAACGTTTGCCTGAGGAAGGAGAAAATCTCCGAAAGCTTGTGAATTTAAAATAAAATTGCTGGACTATAACTTGGTGTTGTAAAATTGTTTACAATTGTCAACCCCAGTCCATCACCGGCATCTCCACATCATTCTTATTTTCAGTTCTACCCATATAGACTCAGTGGGCGAACCCTCGGATATATCCCCTCTCACTACTGCCGTGATGTTCTCCCTAATCAAGAACGCAACTCCCCCTCCTCTCTTACCTCCTGCTCTATCTTTCCTATAGTATCTGTACCCTGGAACATTGAGCTGCCAGTCCTGCCCCTCCCTTAGCCATGTTTCAGTAATAGCTATAACATCCCAGTCCCATGTACCCATCCATGCCCTGAATTTAATCTAGACTTCCCTTGGTCTTTGCCCTGATTTCTCAGACCATCTGTCCGGTCATGTTTTGTACACTCTCCCTTACTGCCTTTTGTTTCTGTCACCACTTTACTTCCCACTGACTTCCTGCATCGGTTCCCATCCCCCTGCCACATTAGTTTAAACCCTCCCCAACAGCACTAGCAAACACTCCCCCTAGGACATTGGTTCCAGTCCTGCCCAGATGCAGACCATCCAATTTGTACTGGTCCCACCTCCCCTAGAACCGGTTCCAATGGCCCAGGAATTTGAATCCCTCCCTCTTGCACCATCTCTCAAGCCACGTATTCATCCTAGCTATCCTGTCATTCCTACTCTGACTAGCCCGTGGCACTGGTAGCAATCCTGAGATTACTACCTTTGAGGTCCTACTTTTTAGTTTAACTCCTAACTCCCTAAATTCAGCTTGTAGGACCTCATCGTTGGTACCTATATGCACGACAACTGGCTGTTCACCCTCCCCCTCCAGAATGTCCTACAGCCGCTCCAAGACATCCCTGACCCTTGCACCAGGGAGGCAACATACCATCCTGGAGTCTCGGTTGAGTCTGCAGAAACGCCTGTCTATTCCCATTACAATCGAGTCCCCTATCACTATAGCTCTGCCACTCTTTTTCTTGCCCTCCTGTGCAGCAGAGCCAGCCACGGTGCCATGAACCTGGCCGCTGTCACCTTCCCCTGGTGAGCCATCTCCCCCAACAGTATCCAAAATGGTATACCTGTTTTGGAGGGAGATGACCGCAGGGGACCCCTGCACTGCCTTCCTACTCTTCCTCTGTCTGTTGGTCACCCATTCACTATCTCCCTCAGTAATTTTTATCTGTGGTGTGACCAACTCACTGAACGTGCTATCCACGGCTTCCTCAGCATCGCGGATGCTCCAAAGTGAGTCCATCCGCAGCTCCAGAGCCGTCAAGCGGTCAAACAGTAGATGAAGCTGGACACACTTCCCGCAGGTGAAGGAACCAGGGACATAGGAAGGATCCCTGAATTCCCACATCCCACAAGAGGAACATGACACGGGTCTGGGATCTCCTGCCATGACTTAACCCTTAAATTAGCTTAACAACAACTACAATGTCAAGAAAAAAAAGGAAAGAAAAACTACTTACCAGTCACCAGTCAAATATGATTGAAAAAAATGTATATAAAATTGTATAGAACTCACAGCACAGAATTATATAGAATTTACAGCATATTTGTGCTGGTGCTAGTTCTTCAACGGGAGCTGCCTCCTCTTCCATTTTCCTGGCCTTTCCCATATTCTTAATTTTCAATTACTTATCCAATTCCCCTTTTACATAGTCTGTCCTCATAGCCACTTGTGATAAACCATTCTATGATCTAATAATCCCCTGTGAAAACTTCCCATTTTGTTCTCCTAGTGATAATCCTGAGCTCTGCCCCCTTTAACACGTGCCTCGTCATAACTGGTATTTCTTGATATACCTTATAAAATGTTTTAAGAAAATCTGTATGTAGAATATCCATTGTATGCCATGTATCTGTACACTGATTTTCCTCAAAAGACTTAAATTGGTCAAGAATGTCTGATTAGTCCAAAACTATCTAACTATTCACTAATTTCATCTGTTATTATGAACCGAATATTTGCCCACAATGGAGCTGAAACTTTTAATTTCCTGTTTTTGTTGATGGATACTACTATATAACCATTGTTCCTCAGTAAATTGATAAATTTGTTTTTTATTGATGTACCAAGACTGTCTGTCACACACTTGCTCAATGGCAGATTGTTTGCTTTGTTCTACATGGAAGTTGATATTTTCTTCCATGATCAAAGTTGGAATCGCAGGCTGCTTTTTACAGTCTGCAAGAAAAATGAAGTCTGACTCCAAACTGTTCCTCTGCTAATTTTCCAATGTACCAATTTCTCACCAAATACTGGAGAGTCAGGGATATGGATACATTGGTATTCTGATTGGCTGAAACATAGTGATTTTGTTTCTGACTCTCAAAAGTTTTTTCAAGTATGACCGTACTGCATTGCCAGTGGCAGCTACGGTGACTTGTTTGTCATATAAAAATAGCACATTAACTAGTGAGGGATTTTGCATCATTTGAGTTTTTCTTTTCTGACAATTTTCTTTCCTGCCTCCCTGAAGGCATTGACTCCTTGTTGGAAACATAGAAAATAGGAGCAAGAGTAGGCCATTCGACCCTTCGGGCCTGCTCCACCATTCAAAATGATCATGGCTGATCGTCTAACTCAGTACCCTGTTCCTGCTTATTCCCCATATCCCTTGATCCCTTTAGCACTAAGAAATATATCTATCTCCTTCTTGAATACATCTAATGACTTGGCCTCCACTGCCTTCTGTGGTAGAGAATTCCACAGGTTCACCACCCTCTGAGTGAAGAAATTTCTCCTCATCTCGGTTCTAAATGGCACATCCCGTATTCTGAGACTGTGACCCCTGGTTCTGGACTCCCCAGCCATCGGGAACATCCTCTCTGCATCTAGTCTGTCTAGTCCTGTTAGAATTTTATATGTTTCGATGAGATCACCTCTCATTCTTCTAAACTCTAGTGAATATAGGCCTAGTCGACCCAATCTCTCCTCATACGTCAGTCCTGCCGTCCCAGGAATCAGTCTGGGAAACCTTCGTTGCACTCCCTCCATGGCAAGAACATCCTTCCTCAGATGAGGAGACCAAAACTGCACACAATACTCCAGATGTGGTCTCACCAAGGCCCTGTATAACTGCAGTAAGACACCCCTGCTCCTGTACTCAAATCCTCTTGCAATGAAGGCCAACATATCATTCGCCTTCCTAACTGCTTGCTGCACCTGAATGCTCGCTTTCAGCGACTGGTGTACAAGGACACCCAGGTCTCGTTGCACCTCCCCTTTTCCCAATCTATCGCCATTGAGATAATAATCTGCCTTTCTGTTTTTACAACCAAAGTGGATAACCTCACTCTTATCCACGTTATACTGCATCTGCCATGTTCTTGCCCACTCACCCAACTTGTCTAAATCACATTGGAGCCTCTTTGCATCCTCCTCTCAGCTCAAATTCCACCCCAGCTTTGTGTCGTCTGCAAACTTGGAAATGTTACATTTAGTTCCCTCATCCAAATCATTGATATATATTGTGAATAGCTGGGGCCCAAGCACTGATCCCTGCGGTACCCCACTAGTCACTGCCTGCCACCCGGAAAAAGACCCGTTTATTCCTACTCTCTGTTTCCTGTCCGTCAACCAATTCTCAATCCATGCCAGTATATTCCCCCCATCCCATGTACTTTAATTTTGCACACTAACCTCTTGTGTGGGACCTTATCAAAGGCATTCTGAAAATCCAAATACAGCACATCCACTGGTTCTCCCCTATCTATTCTACTAGTTACATCCTCAAAAAACTCCAGTAGATTTGTTAAGCATGATTTCCATTTCATAAACCCATGCTGACTTTGTCCAATCCCGTTAATGCCCTCCAAGTGTTCTGTTATCACATCTTTTATAATTTTCCCCACTACTGATGTTAGGCTAACTGGTCTGTAATTCCCTGTTTTTTTCTCTCCCTCCTTTTTTAAATAGTGGGGTTACATTTGCCACCCTCCAATCTGTAGGAACTGTTCCAGAGTCTATAGAATTTTGGAAGATGATTACCAATGCATCCACTATTTCCAGGGCCACTTCCTTTAGTACTCTGGGATGTAGGTTATCAGGCCCTGAGGATTTGTCAGCCTTTAGCCCCATTAATTTCCCTAGCACTATTTTTTTACCAATACTGGTTTCCTTCAGTTCCTCCCTCTCTCTTGACCCTTGGTTCCCTAACATTTCTGGCAGGTTATTTGTGTCCTCCTTTGTGAAGACAGAACCAAAGTATGTGTTTAATTGTTCTGCCATTTCTTTGTTCCCCATTATAATTTCCCCCATTTCTGACTGCGAGGGGCCTACATTTGTCTTCACTAATTTTTTTCTCTTGACATATTTATAGAAGCTTTTATAGTCAGTTTTTCTGTTCCCTGCTAGTTTACTCTCATACTCTATTTTCCCCCTCTTAATCAATCTCTTTGTCCTCCTTTGCTGAATTCTGAACTGCTCCCAATCCTCAGGCTTGCCGCTTTTTCTGGCAATTTTATATGTCTCCTCTTTGGATCTAATACTATCCCTAATTTCTTTTGTAAGCCACGGTTGAGCCACCTTTCCTGTTTTATTTTTGCGCCAGACTGGAATGAATAACTGTTGTAATTCCTGCACACGTTCTTTAAATATTAGCCATTGCCTATCCACCGTCATCCCTTTTAGTAAAGTTCCCCAATCTATCATAGCCAACTCACACCTCATACTTTCGTAATTTCCTTTATTTAGTTTCAGGACCCTAGTTTCGGATTCAACTACTTCACAATTCATCTCAATGAGGAATTCTATCATGTTATGGTCGCTTTTCCCGAAGGGACCCTGCACAACAAGATTGTTAATTAATCCTTTCCCATTGCATAACACCCAGTCTAGGATCACCTGTTCTCTAGTTGGTTCCTCAACGTATTGGTCTAGAAAACCATCACCTACACACTCCAGGAATTCCTTTCCCACAGTATTATTGCTAATTTGGTTTGACCAATCTATATGTATGTTAAAGTCACCCATGATTATAGTTGTACCCTTCTTGCATGCGTCTCTAATTTCCTGTTTAATGCCTTCTCCTACATCTCCACACTGTTTGGGGTATGGTTTCACAGGCACAAGTTCAGATGGAAGTTATCCATACAAGCCTCAGCAGTGAGCATCTGCAAGCTATTTTTTTGGGGAAGGGTGAAAATTGCAGAATCCTTAACTGCTGTTATTGCTGCAATCTGCTAACTCAACAGATAGAAGTCAAACCCAGGATCATCAGTTCTGTATGGCTCAGTAATATACTGGATGGTGACTTTACCCACTAGCCCTTTAAGGAAACCACCCCAGTGAATTATCTTTTTTGTGACGTAATGAGGATTAAATAATTTAACGATTTTTGGAAGTGTAATTGAATACAATTGATAAGTGTAAACAATTTTACAACACCAAGTTATAGTCCAGCAATTTTATTTTAAATTCACAAGCTTTCGGAGGCTTCCTCCTTCCTCAGGTAAATGTTCAGGAGCTCCTCGAAGCCTACGCATTTATACATATAGAACAATACATGGTGTTTACAGAATGCCCCTGACAACGGGCAGTTGCAGGGGCATTCTGTAAACACCATGTATTGTTCTATATGTATAAATGCGTAGGCTTCGAGGAGCTCCTGAACATTTACCTGAGGAAGGAGGAAGCCTCCGAAAGCTTGTGAATTTAAAATAAAATTGCTGGACTATAACTTGGTGTTGTAAAATTGTTTACAATTGTCAACCCCAGTCCATCACCGGCATCTCCACAACACAATTGATAAGAGTTGGGAGACATCTGTGATATTAGTGGAACCTGTCTTCATGCTGCACATCAATATGTTTGTATTTAATATTTCTGTTAAAATTACTTGTCTAATGTATCGTAGAAACAGAATACAGTATATAATTGAAGATGTGGGACATGATGCCATATCTCACCCAATCTGAGCAATTAGTTAAGAATCTCGAAAGGATGATTTCCCACTCTGATTTTCATATCATTTTTTTATTTTGTACTTTATTGTAGATCTCATACTAGATTATTTTAATGTATTGATTTGTAACAACTAATGTGGGTAAGAAATAACCACTACATAATGCTAAACAGTATATTTGATATTTAGAACAATTACAATAATTTTAAAACTTTCTTTGGTTGCATTTAGCTTTTGACAGAACAAGTACATAGGAAAATGTTTAATGCTGATGAGATCACAGATGCATTTTGATAAAAGATCACTCCAGAGCTAGTTGTCAGGTAGAAGAGGATCATTAAATTTGAATCATTGCCAGTGCACATGCTGTTCTAATAGCAGCCTTCCTATTTGATTTAGAAAGGCCTCAGTGATAATTCTGGAGGTTTCTGTATAGGAAAATCTTAAGTGACGTTTGTTCTGCACAGGGTTAACTTCCTCCCACAACTCCTTGCCAACTGACTCAATGATCACATTTTGCCTAGTCTAAAGTAGGTTAGTTAGTACACATCTGCAATATTGATCCAGTCGACAAGATTGTCTTGATTGTAAATGACTAACGATAAAAGACAAAATAGCACAATTGTCATGTTTACATACTTTTATAGGCTGAGTTTTGTTATTGGCAGTGTGCAGTGTGCAAGAAGAAAATTAAAATTACTTGTACCTTCAAAAACATTTTGAAAAAGATGAATAGGGAACTGGCAACTTTGCAATTTAGTCAGTAAAAACGAGCTATCTCTTTCTGGTTCTTCAGCCACTTTTCTGGTCTGGTTGCTAGAGTTTTTTAAAATAATGTTTTGAAAAGTGCTCAAGAAGCACATCAGCTTCACAAAGGAACATTCTTGCTCTTTTAATGAAACGGAATCGGCATGTGACTCGGTGTTACCGCAGCTTTTGTCCGGTAAAGCCTTGTGTCGGTTGCACATGTAATAAAGAATTGGATTGAACGTGGCCAAACAAATGACACGGGATGTATTCAATCGTGGAATATAAAGGTTTAAAGTCCGATTATCGTTGTGGGTATTGTGGCTCGGCCGATGGTAAAGTGTCCACGGGTAAGTCAGAATCATCTAAATACGTTGGGGGAAAGATGATTAACACGGCCATGTACTGAAGAGTCTTTCATATTGCAAGCTTCCGCGTCGCACAACAAATAACTTTGTGACCGAGGCCTTGGAATAAGTGCAGGCCTCTGTGTATCGAAGCACTTTTGCAAGATCACTCCGATAGAGCATCTTTTTGCTCCAAAAACAGAATATCAAAAATGTAAAAATTCAATCTCATGTAGTTAATGTCCTTTTAATTAAAAATTTTAAAAAAAAACAGCCACCAGCTCGACACAGGAGCTTGACCACAAAAGCAGGGATTCTGGCTGCGTCAGCGTGAGAAGGGTGGGTGTTACTCCAGGAACATCTTCATTTTATTAAAGACACACACACACACATAAAATAATAAAACATCACAGATTTTAAATATATCACAGGATTTAAACACCTGATAGACTATTGCTTCCTGGACTGTAACGTGCCCCCCCGTAAAAATAACGATCACAAAACTGGGAGCTAAATGCAGCAACTCGAAGTGACGTCTGACCATATTGTACAAAGTCTTGGAACAAACTGGCCGGGACTTATTGCAAAGTATATTTTTGAACAGCTGTGCTCTGCTGTCTTCCACTATTTAGAAGATCTTTATATGCAACACGAGCAAAATAACTTTAATAACCAGCACAGCTGGCACCGCCCCCCCCCACGTGCTCGCGCCCCCGCGGGCGCACAGGCTCGTGCTCGTGTCCGCGCCGCTGTCTCATTGGCTGGTGGGCTCGAGAGAGCGCGCGCGCGCTGTGGGCCCGGTAACAACTGTTGAGAATCATGGCCGCCAGAGGCGGGGGCGCTGTCAGTATTGTCGAGTATTTCACCGAGGATGAGGGTGGCAAGTGCGGCTACTGCAAGGGGACTTCCAGCAACTACTCTAACGGTGAGAGAAACCGCAGTGTGTAAAAGATCCGGGTTAATGTTTGGAATGTATTTAAAAGGATGAGTGATAAAAGAGGAGGGTGTTTCTCCACAGAGGCTGGACCAGGCCCCCTTTCCTCCTCCTCCTCCTCCTCTTCTTGCGCTTCAGATTGATCAGACCAGACATGCATCGGAGAAAGGAGTGGGGCTGGTTCAAAAGAGGTTCACACCCACCTCCCCGCTACCTATGATACTCAAGCATTGAAGGAGCGGGCTGTGATTCCAGGGTGACTCAGGCACACATCCTTGGAAATTTCATTATTATTATTACTATTATTCAGGTAAAATAGTATGCTCTAGTGCATTTACCTATCTTATTTAATACATTTTGTTCTGGGGAACAATAACATATGGTGGGGGTTCCAAATAATATTCAGTCACTTATCTCATTCAAAAGCAAAATACTGCGGATGCTGGAAACCTGAAATAAAAACAGGAAATACTCAGAAAATCAGAGAGCATCTGTGGAGAAAGAAACTGAGTTAACGTTTCAGGTCGATGACCTTTTGTTAGAACTGGAAGAAGTTGAAGATTTAACAGTTTTTCAGTAAGTACAGAGCCAGGGGAGGAAAAAACAGAAGAGAAGGTCTCTGATAGGGTGGAGGGCATGAGTGATTAAATGACAAAAGTGATGATGGTGCAAGGTGAGGAGGGTGGCAATGGGACAAGTAAAGAAACAAAAGATGGGTCTTGAGGAGCTGTAAATGGCAACAGCAGAATCATTACCGGCACCTGCTGTCTGAAAAAATGGGAGCAGTGGTTATGATCTGAAGTTATTGAAATCAGTGTTGAGTCCAGAAGGTTGTAACTTATCTCATTCATTGATGGAGGATGCAACCTCAATTGTCGTTTTTATGAGCTCAGTACATAGTAGGGTTGCCAACTCTGATTGAACGTAGTCTTGGAGCACGTGACAGTTGCCTGCAGTTTGCATATACTCGCTTTAAGCGGTAGCTTATAGCAAACTAACATATTCGTGCGAACATGATTTGCCTGATATACACGATGGCCGGTATAACAGGGTAGCGCTATACATTACTGTAGATAAGTTGGATGGTTTTGCTGTTGATATGAATGTGTTTTTTTGCGATAATGTTAGAGGTTAAAACTCCACAGTGTTCACACAGAATGATTTTGTCAGAATTGTTAGCTGAGAAAAGGATTATATCCCTGATGTGATCAAGGGAACCACGTGTACTCTTGATGAATGAATACGGTCCTTGAGAATATAAATTTGGACATTAACACTAACCGTTGCTCTAACCTTAATGAATCTGATCGATGCCAACAGCTGACTGAACCCTTGTCATTATTGGAAACCACATCGCTAATCGGTACTTCGATAATAATTCAACACTTTCTAATTTTTGCTCTTAACTTGTGTAATTCACAAGAATGTTGTAGATCAAGGTTGCATTAACCGTACTTAGGTGTGAGCTAGTGAGCAAGCACAGCTATTTCTGCCTGAAATAAACGGAACACTTAAAATGCTATAACTAGCAACTTCGAAATTGATGTTACTGCAAACAGCTAATGGTAATCGCTTTAAATATGGCCTTTTTAAGTGAGCACCTGAACCATGCTGGGACCAGTGTTCTGGTAAACCGAATAACTAGGACGGTAAAGAAGGCTTTGAACTAAATAGAGGGGGGAGGGCTCAGGTGGGGCGAAGTTTAGATTGATAAAGAGAAAAGACAAGGAAGTAGTACAGGAAAATGATGGGGGTAATGATAAACAGAGTGTGTCAGGAAGAGACAGAGCGTACAAACATGAGTGCACTAGCAAATGGGGCTGGGGTAGGAAAGAATGGTAAAAAGACAAAATTAAAGGTTCTTTATCTGAATGCAAGCAGCATTCGTAATAAGATAGATGAATTGACGGCACAAATAGAAACATAGGTATGATCTCGTGGCCTTTACAGTGATGTGGTTGGGAGCTAAATATTCAGGGTTATTTAACATTTCGGAAGGATAGGAAAAAAGGTAAAGGTGGTGGGGTAGCTCTGTTAATAAAGGATGAAATTGGTATAATAGTGAGAAATGATCTTGGCTCAGAAGATCAAGATGTCGAATCAATTTGGGTGGAGGTAAGAAATAGCAAAGGAAAGAAATCACTGGTGGGAGTAGTATATAGGTCCCCTAACAGTAGCTACCCTGTAGGGAAAAATATAAATCAGGAAATAAGGGGGGCTTGTAAAAAAGGTAATGCAATAATCATGGGCGATTTTAACTTTCACATAGATTGGATAAATCAAATTGGCAAAAATAGCCCTGAGGAGGAGTTCATAGAGTGTATAAGGGACTGTTTCTTAGACCAATATGTCGGGGAACCAACCAGGGAACAGGCCATTTTGGATCTGGTAATGGGTAACGAAACAGGATTAATTAATGCTCTCAATGTAAAGGATCCCTTGGGAAGCAGTGATCATAACATGATAGAATTTCACACCCAGTTTGAGAGCGAGGATCTTGAGTCTGAAACTACTGTATTAAATTTAAATAAGGGCAATTATAAAGGAATGAGAGCGGAACTGGCTAAAGTGGACTGGGTAAACAGATTAGATCGTATGATGGTGGATAATCAGTGGCAAACATTTAAAAAGATATTTTATGACTTGCAACAAAAATATATCCCTGTGAGGAGGAAAGACTCCACAAAAAGGGTAAACCAACCATGGCTAACCAAGGAAGTCAAGGATGGTATCAGGTTAAAAGAAAAAGCATACAACATGGCAAAGATTACTGGTAAGCCTGAAGATTGGGAAAACTTTAAAAACCAGCAAAGGATGTCTAAAAGAATAATAAAGAGGGAGAAAATAAATTATGAGAGTAAACTCGCAAGAAATAAAAAGACACACGGTAAAAGCTTCTACAAGTACATAAAAAGGAAGAGGGCAGCTAAAGTAAACATTGGTCCCTTAGAGGATGAGACTGGGAAATAATGGAAAACAAGGAAATGGCAGAGGAATTGAACAGATATTTTGTATCTGTCTTCACAGTGGAAGACACTAATAACATTCCAATAATAGTAGAAAATCAAGGGGCAAAGGGGAGGGAGGAACTAAAAATAATCACTATCACGAGAGAAAAAGTACTAGGTAAACTAATGGGTCCAAAGGCTGACAAGTCCCCTGGACCTGATGGCTTGCATCCAAGGGTCTTAAAGGAAGTGGCTACAGAGATAGTGGATGCATTGGTTGTAATCGTCCAGAATTCACTGGAAAGGTCCTCCTGGAAAGGTCCCAGCGGATTGGAAAACTGCAAATGTAACACCCCTATTCAAGAAGGGAGTGAGACAAAAAGCAGGTAACTATAGACCAGTTAGCCTAACATCTGTCATTGGGAAAATGCTAGAATCCATTATTAAGGAAGTAGTAGCAGGACATTTAGAGACTCATAATACAATCAAGGAGAGCCAACATGTTTTTATGAAGGGGAAATCATGTCTGACAAATTTATTAGAGTTCTTTGAGGAAGTAATGGGCAGGGTGGATAAAGGGGAATCAATGGATGCAGTATATTTGGATTTCCAAAAGGCATCTATGAGGTGCCACATAAAAGATTACTGCACAAGATAAGAGCTCATGGTGTTGGGGGTAATATACTGGCATGGATAGAGGATTGGCTAACTAACAGAAAACAAAGAGTTGGGATAAAAGGGTCATTTTCAAAATGGCAATCTGGAACTAGTGGGGTGCTGCAGGGATCAGTGCTGGGCCCTCAACTATTTACAATATATATCAATGACTTGGATGAAGGAACAGAGTGTCTTGTGGCCAAATTTGCTGATGGTACAAAGATAGGTGGAAAAGCAAGTTGCGATGAGGACACAAAGTGTCTGCAAAGGGATATTGACAGGTTAAGCAAATGGGCAAAAGTTTGGCAGAAGGAATATAATGTGGGAAATTGTGAAGTCATCCACTTTGGGAGGAAAAATTTTAAAAAAATATTATTTGAAAGGAGAAATACTACAAAATGCTGCGGTGCAGAGGAATCGGGGTGTCCTCGTACATGAAACACAAAAAGTCAACATACAGATGCAGCAGGTAATCGGGAAGGCAAACGGAATATTGGCCTTTATTTCTCGGAGGACGGAGTATAAAAGCAGGGAAGTCAAGCTGGTGAGACCACACCTGGAGTGCTGCGTACAGTTCTGGTGCCCTTATTTAAGGAAGGACATACTTGCATTGGAGGCAGTTCAGAGAAGGTTCAATAGGTTGATTCCGGGTATGGAAGGGTTGTCTTATGAAGAAAGATTGAACAGGTTGGGTCTATACTCATTGGAGTTTAGAAGAATGAGAGGAGATCTTATTGAAACATACAAGATTCTGAGGGGACTCAATAGGGTAGATGCTGAGAGGATGTTACCCCTCATGGGGGAATCTAAAACTCGGGGGCATAGTCTCCGAATAAGGGATTGTCCGTTTAAGACGGAAACGAGGAGGAATTTCTTCTCCCAGAGGGTCGTGAATCTTTGGAATTCTTTACCCCAAAAAGCTGTGGAGGCTGAGTCACTGAATACATTTAAGGCTGAGTTCGACAAATTTTTGATCAAGGGAGTCAAAGGATATGGGGAAAGGGCGGGAAAGTGGAGTTGAGGTAAAAATCAGATCAGCCATGATCTCATTAAATGGTGGAGCTGGCTCGAGGGGCTGAATGGCTTACTCCTGCTCCTATCTCTTATGGTCTTATCATGTGCACTGTATTGCATTTGTTCTATGTAGTTGAGTATCTTTGCTCATAGTTCTGTGGCAGCAAAATGCTGCGGTACAGAGGGATCGTGTGAGAAGTTCTGAGAGCCGGGAGGTCGCCTGCGCGAAGGTGAAGAAAGTTCACAGACGCAAACCTCAGGCGTCAAATGTACATGCACCCATTGGATACATTGCAACTGAAAATGATTGATTTCAGATGAATGCAATGTCAACAAAGCAGATAAGAATTCACTTCAAATTAATTGCTACAATCCAAAGGAAACCGTTAGTGTAAAAATTATAATCGTACATAAATTGCTACCCTCCGGCTAGAATGTTCTGTGCTGCACACTGTAAACCTGAAATCCTGATGTCATTTTGTGCAGCCATTAGACCTCTACACCTTAAGTGCCAACACAAATGTCCACTGAACTTGTGTCCATTTTGTATTTGCTGCAGATTGATGGTTGTTAATTACTTTATGAAATGAATATGATATATGTTTCTCAGTTACTTCAGAAAATATTCATAGTTTCGGTAAATGCAGAGCACAAGATAAGGTTTAAATGATTAATCTCCTTTTCCATTCATTTTTGTTATTCCACTGATAACCTGCCAAACATACACACTCTTCAGCCAAGGTTCATCTTTACACTGTTAATGGATCCGGCTGCCAGGAGATATGAAACAGCGGCCCCAATTTACTGCGATTTCCCCAAAACATGATGCAGTATGGAATTGCAGAAGTAACCCAGTGATCTTCTGCTCAGGGCATTCCAAAGCACATTGCCACCTTGCTTCCATTCATTAAACACCTTGAAATTATTATTTTAGTAATAGGAAGTTTGAGCTCTAGAGGTAATACATTGCTTCAGCCAGTGGAGGCTGTGTTGCAAATATGGAACTTTAGCTTTCACCCTTCGGTCAGTTTTAAAGGGAACCGCTTATGTCGACAAACCAATCATGTCGAAAAAATGTCTCTGCATAAAATGCTGAAGCAGCCTTCGTGGAATAGGTAGTTCTTTTCCTAGCATTCATACCGGCAGAGAAACCTCTCAATTCTCAGGGTTGAATGTCATACATGTGCATTCGGGTGCAATGTTGAAAGTGACAGGCCTGAGAGAATTTGGCGTCGGGAAGGAAGGGGACTGTAAGGGGAAGTGTTGCTGATCCCAGCTCAGTTTAACTGAATGAAAGCAGAGCTACTTTAAGAATACTTGGGTCCCAGGCTCCAAGAACAGTCGGGCCCTCCTCCCCTCGGCATCCCTCACAACCCCCCCACCCCCCCCCCGATCCATTAAAATTATTAAAATGTTTGTGTTCCTAGACAGTTAAAAACATAAGAAAAACCAGGGATTAAGAAAGGCATTATTTGAACACTGATGCACATTGCTCACACACAGGGTTGCCAGAAATTAAAATATGTTTGTAGCTCAAAGTCAATCAAATAGTAGCCCAGAAATAGCTCAATATTATGTTGCCTAAAGATAAATGTGTATGAAATGACATAAAAATTAACATTTTGTGTTTCATCTTAATCTATATTTTAATACAAAAACCAAATTGGCAGAATGGTTCCATTTTTTTCCTAAAATAACCCTTTAAAATGATTAAATGTGACAATAATACTACAGTCAACACCTTTTGCAGTCCGTTCTCTCAAGCAATCCTGTCATTTCTGGCAAATTTGCAATAAAAAATAACTGAAGATGTGCAACTCAGGATTTTAAAAAATATTTAACTTTGCCATTTGCATCACTGCAATTTTAGCTGATAAACAGGCTCTTAGAACTGAAACATTCATTCTTAAATTAAGTTAAATGCCCAAGTGCAAAATTCCCACAGCTGCTCTTGGATTTTGGAAGCAGAAGAATGGCTTTCCTTGATTGAACATCTAAACCTTGTTTTAAAAATCATTAAATTAAAAAACTTATTAAAAAAATGTTGAAAAAGCAGAAGTCTAAGAAATGCACTTGGGGAGGGGGGGAAGTATTGACACAATTTAATTACATGCCAGTCTTTTTAGAAGAAATTATACAAGCAACCTAGATTGTTATTTTAAGTTTCTAGTCAATAACAAGGTATATACAACAAGGTTTTGTGAGGAGAGGCTTTCACTGAATGATAAAGGTTTGCTTACACTCAACCTGCCCCCAAATAATTTCTCCATCGTACATTTGCTTTCTAAAACTTTTATAACACTGTCTTTGTATTACTGCAAACTAACAGCAGCCTGTGCTTTGATAATTAAACTGAATAATTTTTTTTAAATCACCAGAGGTGGTGCTTTTGTCAGTTATTACCTGAGCCCCAGGTACTGCATGATCTAGGCCAGCACCGTTGACAATAATGCAAAGCACGCAGCACACCAATGAAACTGTCATTAACTGTTTAAACACTCATGCTTGGGACTCTTTCCCCTCCCCTTCACGTTGCAAGTTCATGACCTCGCTCTCCCTTCTCTAACCATAGGCAGCAGTGTGGAGATGTTAACAACTGCCGAGTGAACATGGTGGCAGCAGCTGCGCTCACCTGGCAAGCTCTGCTGACTTCGCAGATTTTTTCTCCCAGGTTGCTCGCAGCAGTATCGGGA
Source organism: Heptranchias perlo (assembly GCF_035084215.1). Classification (NCBI taxonomy): domain Eukaryota; kingdom Metazoa; phylum Chordata; class Chondrichthyes; order Hexanchiformes; family Hexanchidae; genus Heptranchias; species Heptranchias perlo. Next base: position 22,397,317 of record NC_090345.1, on the reverse strand, counting down.
GATCAGTCTCAGTTTTGGGAGCCTCCCGGACCATCTGGGAAGGTTGGCAACCCTAATAGATAGGAATATAGGAAAGTACAGGATTGGGAAAAACTGTAATGCTTCTGATTGGCTGCAAAAGGTAGTACCTTTTAAGTTGCCCACTTCCTCAAATAAGTACCTCTGTTACTCGTCCTCTTTGTTTCTCTCCCGAAGGCTAAAATTCCTGTTTTTCTTGAATTTCCAAAAAATGTAGACGATAAAGCATTGTTTCCTCCGGAAAGGTCATGAAATTTTAGCACACGGTGTTAATTTCTCTTCCCCCTTTCTCAGTGTTTACTAGTTGCTTTTTCCCTGTTGTCTGCTACTCTCCTTTTTCTTTTTCTCTATTACACGCCCTTTGCACTGTTGCACTGACTTTTCCTGATGCTTCCTCTGTTGCTCAAGTGATCTTTAGACAGTGTCTTGTTCCTTCAATGACTTCTCATTGCTGCCTTTTCCTCCAGTGATTTCTTCCACCAGTTCACCCCCATCCATGTACATACTTCATAAGGCACAGGTGCTTCTCTGTTCTTTGGACTCCTGAATAGCTGATTGGCATGTTGCGTAAGTTGCTTTGCCAATCCCAGGTCCCTAAATAGCTGATTAGTGGGCATTTAACAACTTGGCAATACAGAAAGATAAAATGGAGCTGCATAAAATTTATAAAATGAGTACAGGAATTGCAGATGACTTGAGTGGATTCTGCATAAGGGTGGAGTTGTGCTCATGTTAAAAGACCAAGATATGGCGTACTTTGTACAGAAAGCTTCTTTCCTCTTTAAAATGGTTGTTTTGTTGCTGAAAGCTTTTCTGTAATATTTGTATACATGTGATGTAAATATTATCAGTGTCACTGTGTGCTTGTGCAAACAAAGAAAGTGCATTTAAAAATTAGTTTGGCGACAAGATGATGAAACGTGGTGAAGTCTGCTTCAAGTCTCTGCTTGGGGTCATAGTGTTATAACTAGCTTGTACCTTTAAATGTGGCATTTTATTGATCTACGGTATGTTAGAATATGTTTTTCTCTGCATTGCATTGCTTTTGTTTTTCCTGTGCTTTGCTGTAATTGGCATTTTAGAGCTTGTTTACCAGCTAACTCTTTTTGCCTCATTTTTGCTGTTCCTCTCTGAGTCTGTCCAGTTGTTTGTGAGTCAGTTGGCTCCATCATAGAATCATAGAAAATTTACGGCACTGAAGGAGGCTGTTCGACCCATCGTGTCTGTGCCGGCCGAAAATGAGCCACCCAGCCGAATCTCACTTTCCAGCACTTGGTCCGTAGCCTTGAAGGTCACGGCACTTCAGGTGCACATCCATGTGCTTTTTAAATGAGTTGAGGGTTTCTGCCTCCACCATCCTTTCAGGCAGTGAGTTCCGGATCCCTACCACCCTCTGGGTGAAAACAGTTTTCCTCAGCTCCCCTCTAATCCTTCTACCAGTCACTTTAAATATATGCCCCCTGTTTATTGACCTATCTGCTAAGGGAAATAGGTCCTTCCTATCCACTTACTCTAGGCCCCTCATAATTTTGTGCACCTCATTTAAATCATCCCTTAGCCTCCACTGTTCCAAAGAGAACAACCCCATTCTATCTAATCTTTCCTCATAGCTAAAATTCTCCAGTCCTAGCAACATCCTCACAAATCTTCTCTGTACCCTCTCTAGTGCAATTACATCCTTCCTGTAATGTGACCAGAACTGTACACAGCACTAACCAGTTTTATACAGTTCCAGCATAACCTCCCTGCTCTTATCATAGAATCATAGAATTTACAACATGGCAACAGGCCCTTCGGCCCAACATGTCCATGTCGCCCAGTTTATACCACTAAGCTAGTCCCAATTTCCTGCACTTGGCCCATATCCCTCTATACCCATCTTACCCATGTAACTGTCCAAATGCTTTTTAAAAGACAAAATTGTACCCGCCTCTACTACTGCCTCTGGCAGCTCGTTCCAGACACTCACCACCCTTTGAGTGAAAAAATTGCCCCTCTGGACCCTTTTGTATCTCTCCCCTCTCACCTTAAATCTATGCCCCCTCGTTATAGACTCCCCTACCTTTGGGAAAAGATTTTGACTATCTACCTTATCTATGCCCCTCATTATTTTATAGACTTCTATAAGATCACCCCGAAACCTCCTACTCTCCAGGGAAAAAAGTCCCAGTCTGTCTAACCTCTCCCTATAAGTCAAACCATCAAGTCCCGGTAGCATCCTAGTAAATCTTTTCTGCACTCTTTCTAGTTTAATAATATCCTTTCTATAATAGGGTGACCAGAACTGTACACAGTATTCCAAGTGTGGCCTCACCAATGCCCTGTACAACTTCAACAAGACATCCCAACTCCTGCATTCAATGTTCTGACCAATGAAACCAAGCATGCTGAATGCCTTCTTCACCACCCTATCCACCTGTGACTCCACTTTCAAGGAGCTATGAACCTGTACTCCTAGATCTCTTTGTTCTATAACTCTCCCCAACGCCCTACCATTAACGGAGTAGGTCCTGGCCCGATTCGATCCACCAAAATGCATCACCTCACATTTATCTAAATTAAACTCCATCTGCCATTCATCGGCCCACTGGCCCAGTTTATCAAGATCCCATTGCAATCCTAGATAACCTTCTTCACTGTCCACAATGCCACCAATCTTGGTGTCATCTGCAAACTTACTAACCATGCCTCCTAAATTCTCATCCAAATCATTAATATAAATAACAAATAACAGCGGACCCAGCACCGATCCCTGAGGCACACCGCTAATAAAGGAAAGTATTCCATATGCCTTCTTAACCACCTTATCTACCTGTCCTGCTAACTTCAGGGATCTGTGGACATGCACTCCTAGGTCCCTCACTTCCTCCGTACCTTCAGTATCCTTCCATTTATTGTGTACTCCTTTGCCCTGTTTGCCCTCCCCAAATGCATTACCTCACACTTCTCCGGATTGAATTCCATTTGCCACTTTTCTGCCCACCTGACCAGTCCACTGATATCTTCCTGCAGTCTACAGCTTTCCTTCTCACTATCAACCACGTGGCCAATTTTTGTATCATCTGCAAACTTCTTAATCATGCCCCCTACATTTAAGTCCAAATCATTAATATATATCACAAAAAGCAAGGGGCCTAGTACTGAGCCCTGCGGAACCCTACTGGAAACAGCCTTCCGGTCACACAAACACCCGTCGACCATTACCCTTTGCTTCCTGCCTCTGAGCCAATTTTGGAACCAAGTTGCCACCCTCCCTTGGATCCCATAGGCTTGTACGTTTTTTGACCAGCCTGCCATGTGGGACCTTGTCAAAAGCCTTGCTAAAATCCATGTAGACTACATCAAATGCACTACCCTCATTGACCCTCCTTGTTACCTCCTCAAAAAATTCAATCAAGTTAGTTAGACATGACCTTCCCTTAACGAAACCATGCAGACTGTCCTTGATTACTCCATGGCTTTCTAAGTGACCGTTTATCCTATCCCTTCAGAATTGATTCCAATAATTTGCCCGCCACCGAGGTTAGATTGACTGCTGTAATTACTCGGTCTATCCCTCGCTCCCATTTTAAACAATGGTACAACGTTAGCAGTCCTCCAATCCTCCGGCATCACGCCTGTATCCAGTGAGGATTGGAAAATGATGGTCAGAGTCTCCGCTATTTCCTCCCTTGCTTCTTTGAACAGCCTAGGATACATTTCACCCGGCCCTGGTGATTTATCTACTTTTAAAGATGCTAATTCCCTTAATACTTCCTCTCTCACACATCGCAGTTTGTATGTTTCCAGCCTGCTTTTTTTCTGGCATGTTTTGCTTTTCCTCTTTTTGAACATTTACTTTTGGTGCAGCACAAACAAAAATGTCATGTTCCACAGAGCTATGCTGGACAATGCCGCTAATCTTTAAAGCAAGAGTTGTTGCTCCTCTCTTTGGGGTTGCGAAGGGAAAATCCTGTAACCACCAGGCGAAAGTCCGTCAAGGAGATTACGAAATGGGTGGAAAGCCATGTGTAAGATGTCAATTTGGTAAGACTTGGAGAAACTGGGATGACCCGAGTTTATTTAAACTCTTGCATCTCTATACTAAATATGGCAAATTGCCATCACTGAGAGTTTTTACATTTATGCAGATATCTTGCTATTGTAGAACTGTTTTGTATAGTAGTCTGAGGAGCTGTAAAGTTTTAATGTATTTATATTGTAGGTATGTGGGCTCATGGTATGACAGTCCAGGACTATCAAGATCTAATTGACCGAGGATGGAGGAGGCAAGTACCATTCTTAGATTAAGCGATATTGTACATTAATGTCCTGATTGTGATCCAATACAGAAGAAAGAAAAGAAAGAACTTGCATTTGAATTTATATAGATCTTTCACATCCTCAGGACATCCCAAAGCATTTTACAGAGAAGCACTTTTTAAGTTTTTAGTAGGGAAATGTGGCAGCCAAGTTGCACACAACAAGGTCCCATAAACAGCAGTTGGATAAATGGTCAGATCATCTGTTTTAGTGATATTGGTTGAGGGATAAATGTTGCCCAGGACCCGAGGAGAACTTCCCTTTTCTTTGAATGGTACCATAAGATCTTTTGCGTCCACCTGAGAGAGCAGTCTCCGACAGTGCAGCACTCCCTCAGTACTACACTGAAGTGTCAATATAGATAATGTGCTCAAGTGTTTGGAGTGTGGCTTGAACATACAACCTTCTGATTCAGAGGCAAGAGTGCCACTGCTGAGCCAAATTCACACTTAAAATGAAGGAAATGTTGCATCCTAATTTACATTCACTAGTCGAAGTGATTGCGTTTTCATGTCACATGATTTTAGTTACATTTGTTGGTCTCTGTAGCTCTCCACACTTCGACTAATATCAAAATTGTTATTACAAGTCCTCTTCTCAGCTGTTGGAGATTATGCTGTTTAAAATCCTGCGTATAATGCAGGAAACAAACTGTCATGATGACATTATCAATGAGAGGTTAATCTTATATCTCTAGTTACATTATTTTTTCAATTTTTTTCCAACAGCCCATGGAAATTTAGTGCACAAACCTTAAAACCTTAATGTTGCGTATGTTTATAAAATGCTAGCCTGCTTTCAGGATATTCCCAAGGTGCAAGATGTTCCATTTATGATTCTTAACATTTCCAGGTGTTTTTTCTGTCAATTTCAGTGGTATATGGACCTTAAATGATTTGATAAAATTTTGTCTGCGAAATTTAAAAAGTGATAGATTAGTTGTGATGCTGTGGATTGTAGCCCCAACCCATCTCATTAAAGAGAAAAAGGATAGACATTCACAAACCATATACTCCCAACGGGAAGAGCGGGGAATTCAAGGCTCTTATGGGAACCCTGGGCTCTTCTTGGCACAACTCCTAGTGCCCATTTTTACAGCAGCATTGAAGGAGGCATTGGAGCTGGTTGCCTGCCCTTTGCATGTGTGTGGTGCTGGAAACCCAAGAAAGGACATTTTTTTAGAACCTTGCTGAAGGATCAAAGGCCATAGTGCAGAATATAATCAAGGCTGAAAAGAATAAGAGATGAAATTATGTAGTGGTGATTAGGTGATACCAAACCTGGGTTTGTAGGAAGAAGGAAAGAATTAAGTAGTTCCAAAATTTTGAAGTTTTGGGAAAGACTTAGTTAAAATAGGAGAACTCCATGTTCGACAACATGTTTGGAATTTAGAAGGAACAAGAGAGCAAAGGGCAGAAGGGTGTGGTGAGAAAGAGAGAGAGAGAGAGGTTGAAGGTTAGAGAGGGATTGCCTTTCAGACAAACATCACCTTGCCCAGGAATGAGAGAGAAGTTGGTAGAGCTCCAGATACCAGAGTTTTTTAAAATAAAAATATATTATCTGGATAGCTTGATGTTGGGTCGATGCAACTTCTTAATCTAGGTTACGGTTGATGGAGAGAGACTAAGTCAAGTGAGTTCATCACAAGAAAGGGAAAATCCTCATATTGATTTGTGTTAACCTTATGCATCTCCTAACAGTGGGCAAAACAGAAGCCTGGCAACTGATCATTTGCCTTTCTCTTGATGTGTGGTGCAGGATACCAAGTCAATTCAAAACAAAATCAGACTGACTTGTTTGGATTTGATTTACACTATAGCTGTAATATTCTAATGTCAACTCTTAATCATTTTCAGGAGTGGTATGTACGTTTATAAGCCCACAATGAATCGAACATGTTGCCCTCAGTACACAATAAGGTAAGAATTATGTCTGTCTTCAGGTAGCTGTCAGTAAATCCACTTCCTTACAAAATTTTTTTATGTGGAATTCTTAGAGGTAGTGTTTAGAAAAATACCTTAATACTAACTGGCCAAGAACCACCCAGTGATGATGTCAAAGAACAATTTACTTATTTCAGGCAGCCTGTGAGCAGGTATGGATCACCTTGTAGTACATAACAGTTACAAGTTGAGCTCAGCATATGACTGTATGCTTCACTTCATAAAATATCCATACTCTTTTACTTTGCAAAGTTACATACAGTTCAGTAACTTCTAATATCTTATTTCCAGGCCTGGACTAACCCTCCTTTGTTACTTGCTAGTTTCAAATAACTGACTGTACTTGTTGTTTAATGATACAGTGATGGGACTTCAAGAAAGAGAAAATTGGCCCACCATATTACACAATTCTGTAACCACTTCTGATCTCTGTGGAATGAGCAGATTATTTTGAAAAACAAGAAACTAACTCAACCTTTAGAAAAAAACATTGATGAATCAGCCAGGAAACATTAAAATCCCAGATCTTTGAAGACTCGAATGAAATATCTATTTTATTTGTTACACTGTTTATGGTCAATTAAAAAGCTTTTAAAGGTTTTGGTTATATTTGTTTCAATTGCTTTATCTCCCACTTGTGCGGTAAAGAAAATTAGAATTCAGAAAACGGGGCTTTTTAAATTTCACTGATACACGTCTAGTGCTAAAAGATGTAAAGGCGCAAGGGATTTGTGTATCCATGTGCACAGATCACTAAAAGCTAAGCCAAGTTAATGCAACCTGGCCTCATAATTTAATCCTTTAAGCCCTGGCATCATTGTGATTAATCTGCACTTCCCATTCCAAAGCCTCTTTTGTTGGGCTTTTTGATTACTTTTGGTACCTGTGATTTAGGTTTCCATATGCACAGATTACTAAAAGCTAGTGCACAGGTACCAAAAGTAATCTCAAAGGTTAACGAAATGTTAGCCTTTATCTCAAGGGGTTGGCATACAAAAATGAGGAAGTGATGCTTCAGTTGTACAGTGCCTTGATTAAACCCTATCTGGAGTGCTGGAGTTCAGTTTTGGGCATTGAACCTCAGGGAAGAGGCCTTGGAATGGGTACAGTGCAGATTCATCACAATGATACCAGGCTTAAATTATGAGGACAGGTTGTATAAACTTGACTTGTGTTCTCTTGAGCTTGGAAGGTTGAAGGGTGATCTAATTGAGGTCGTTGAAATGATAAAATAATTAGATGGGGAAGATGCAGAGAAACAATTTTATGGGATATGGAGCAAAGGCAGGTAAATGGAATTGAGATACAGATCAGCCATGATCTAACTGAATGGCAGAACAGTTTTGAGGGGCTGAATGACCTACTCTTGTTCCTATGTTCCTATGAACCCACGATCTTACTTCCAAAAGACCAAGTCAGCTACCCAAAGGAAAGGGTTGTTAGCAATACAGATAATTTTTAATGGAATACAGCAGTGAAAAATGTCAAACTTTTACCTTTTCCTTACCTCAGAGCTTTTCATGCACTGTAGAACACTTTGTATTGATTAGACTGGTCCCTGCCTCACCCCTTGGCTTGGAAGTTTAAAAAATACTGTACATCTTATGCATTAGGTATCATGATGTATGTAATTTGTGAATATTTTGATTTATGGCTGTACTTGAACAGTTTCATAAAAGCATGCAGTTAGATAAGGCCTCTGAACTGGTCTAACAAGTTATTGCCACAAATTCTGTTATGCTGTTGAAGTCATGCCACAGGGTACATATTTATATTTTCCAAGGTAAATTGCCATCTCATTGTCTTATTTTGGGATTGATGCAAGCAACAGTCTGACCATTGATCCTTTCTAAAGTCTGACTTTTGGTTGACTACAAATTTCAGTACGATACACTGTGCCTGACTGAAGCTGTGGTATTCTTCCTTGTTATGGAATTTCTGATGGTCTTGAATTATTTAAGGAATCTTACAACACCAGGTTATAGTCCAACAATTTTATTTTAAAATCACAAGCTTTCGGAGATTATCTCCTTCGTCGGGTGAGTAGTGAATGAGAGGTTCTCAAATCGCATATCTTATTTTAGGCTGGGACACCATCACACCAATCAAAGGTGTCGTTGGTGTTCAGACAGGTTAGCCACGGAAAACGGTAGGTCCCAGTATGCTGAATACACAATGTGTCAAATTACACAGAGAGAAAGAGACCCGAAAGGCAGAGAGAGAGATAGAATTTCCAGTTGTATTAAAAACAGATAACTTTTTTTTCCTTGCTGGTGGGGTTACGGGTAGCATGACATGAACCCAAGATCCCGGTTGAGGCCGTCCTCATGGGTGCGGAACTTGGCTATCAATTTCTGCTCGACGATTTTGCGTTGTCGTGTGTCTCGAAGGCCGCCTTGGAGAACGCTTACCCGAAGATCGGTGGCTGAATGTCCTTGACTGCTAAAGTGTTCCCCGACTGGGAGGGAACCCTCCTGTCTGGCGATTGTTGCGCGGTGTCCGTTCATCCGTTGTCGCAGTGTCTGCCTGGTCTCGCCAATGTACCATGCTCCGGGGCATCCTTTCCTGCAACGTATGAGGTAGACAACGTTGGCCGAGTCACAGGAGTATGAACCACGTACCTGGTGGGTGGTGTCCTCTCGTGTGATGGTGGTATCTGTGTCGATGATCTGGCATGTCTTGCAGAGGTTACCGTGGCAGGGTTGTGTGGTGTCGTGGACGCTGTTCTCCTGAAAGCTGGGTAATTTGCTGCGAACGATGGTCTGTTTGAGGTTGGGTGGCTGTTTGAAGGCGAGTAGTGGAGGCGTGGGGGTGGCCTTAGCGAGGTGTTCGTCGTCATCGATGACATGTTGAAGGCTGCGGAGAACACGGCGTAGTTTCTCCGCTCCGGGAAAGTACTGGACGACGAAGGGTACTCTGTTGGTTGCGTCCCGTGTTTGTCTTCTGAGGAGGTCTATGCGATTCTTCAAGTTCCGACGGGCTAACCTGTCTGAACACCAACGACACTTTTGATTGGTGTGATGGTGTCCCAGCCTAAAATAAGATATGCGATTTGAGAACCTCTCATTCACTACTCACCTGACGAAGGAGATAATCTCCGAAAGCTTGTGATTTTAAAATAAAATTGTTGGACTATAACCTGGTGTTGTAAGATTCCTTACATTTGTCCACCCCAGTCCATCACCGGCATCTCCACATCTTGAATTATTTAGGCTTTGGTTAAACTTTCAAAAGTTGTTTTGATGTGAGACTTTCATTTTCTTGCTGATGTCTCTTGGCCTATGTGTCCTTTTGTTTCTTTCTTGTGTTCTCTCTCTCTCTCTCTCTCTCTCTCTCCTCTTCTCTTCCCCCACACATGTGCATGCGCACGCACACACACACACCTGCAGACATGAATCAGTAACTTAACAAATTGGAAGCAATTGTACCTTTGTCTGGCATGATGCTTCCTTGTATGCAGAGCTTGTGTGGTTGTTTATCACTCAATTATTCCAAATCATTGTTGAGAAGTGTAAAAGTCAAGTGATTGTAACCAGAATCTGGTTGGAAGGTATAGGTGAAGTAAGTGTCTCTTGTGGGGAAAGAGGCCTAGGATTGGGCTGTTGATGACTGTGATTCCTTGCAGAGGTGTGTCAACCTGCAAGTCTCTATCTGCAAGGAAGGACATTAAATTCAAACTTACACACAATTCCATACTGTATACAATTTGTGTCTTAAGTATGGGGCATATTGGAAAAATGACTTGATAATTTCCCAGTTACTCAGTTTCGAAATGCTCAACAGTTCTATTTTGTAGCTCTGTTTTAAGCAATATTTTTCTGTTCCCTCGTAATCCATCATTTATTGTTCTTGGGTTGCATGCAGGCACCTCATCCCTGTAAGCCAAAGTAGTTCCAAGTTTGTTTAAATTACTGGATTTTGCGACTTGCAAATGTGCCCCATAATACTGTGGCAATCTGAAACTGAAACTCTGTCATTCGTGGTGTGTCAACACGCTTTGTGAATAATGTTCTGGAGCTGTTGTACATTAATAAGCTAGTGCCTGTCAAGTTGAAACCCATTTGGTTGACTGGTTAAATTTAGTGGCTATTTTATCCTAATGCAACATGTGGTCAGGATCTTTATTAAAATTTTGAAATTGTGGTATGGGTGTCTTTTTAATTATTAAAGACGTTCTCTGCATGTCTGGGGCAGTCTTCATTTCAATCATCTGACAATTAACATCAAGAAAAAGTGGTGTGAGCGTAGGCAAGAATTTTTAGTCGAAATCCATGGGGTAACCTTCTGAGCTCACTTCCACAGAAACTGTGACTTGAAGCAACTTCCTCCAGGTTTGTGGGATGAAAATAAGTATCCAATCTCTAGTGAACGTGATCAAATCTAACAGTTAAGTATAGTAACATTACCACTATGTATGTATGTGTGTGTATGTACATAGATAGATATATATATATATCTATCCACCAAAAAATTCAAATTTGCGTTAGTCAATCGGGATCAAATTATGTGCTTCGGTTATAACCTTAATATAATGGTTTTGATGAGGTCATCTCTGAGGCTGTGATATATAAAAACAACTAGAATGTGAGAGTCAAATTGCTTCTGATTATTTTTGATTTGTAATTCACTGCAATATCATCAAAATGTTGTTGTGCTGTTATCTTCCCAGATGTCATGTTTTGGACTTTAAACTTGCCAAGTCCTCTAAGAAAGTATTAAAGAAAATGACACGGTTTCTTTCCAAAGGAGAAGTAGCAAAAGGAGGTGGTGGTGAGTATATGCTATTGTTTTAGTGACTGTTGTGACTTGAATAAATACAGTTCTGGTACGTTAAGTGGTCTATATCTTTGCTATCCTCTGGTTGACATTGTGTTATTTCTCCCTCACCCCCCTAAATTTCTCCGTTTCACATGGCAGTGATTCATTTTGAGGCACAATTCATCGTGCTGGCGGCGCTCGTAAATCTCTTCCACTAACCATTCTTCTTGAGTGAGCCAAACTATTCAATAAGGTCCGTCAAACTAAGCGTGATCTTGCCTTCACTAAGCGCCCCCCAAGAGCATTTTCCAGCAGGGGTCATCAGTGAGTGTCTTGAGTGTTTTTTTTGCTCTTGCCACATACCCTCCTAGCACCAAACTCGGGCAAGTGAGACCGATTGCTTTTTCATGATTTTGCCCTAGTTGAGATCAATTAGGGGTTCAGGTACATGGATCATTGAAGTGTCATGAACAGGTGCAGAAAATAATCAATAAGGCTAATGGAATGCTGGCCTTTATATCTAGAGGACTAGAGTACAAGGGGGCAGAAGTTATGCTGCAGCTATACAAAACCCTGGTTAGACCGCACCTGGAGTACTGTGAGCAATTCTGGGCACCGCACCTTCGGAAGGACATATTGGCCTTGGAGGGAGTGCAGCGTAGGTTTACTAGAATGATACCCGGACTTCAAGGGTTAAGTTACGAGGAGAGATTACACAAATTGGGGTTGTATTCTCTCGAGTTTAGAAGGTTAATGGGTGATCTGATCGAAGTTTATAAGATATTAAGAGGAACGGATAGGGTGGATAGAGATTAACTATTTCCACTGGTTGGGGATTCTAGGAGTAGGGGGCACAGTCTAAAAATTAGAGCCAGACCTTTCAGGAGTGAGATTAGAAAACATTTCTACACACAAAGGGTTGTAGAAGGTTTGGAACTCTCTTCCGCAAACGGCAATTGATACTAGCTCAATTGCTAAATTTAAATGTGAGATAGATAGCTTTTTGGCAACCAAAGGTATTAAGGGATATGGGCCAAAGGCAGGTATATGGAGTTAGATCACAGATCAGCCATGATCTTATCAAATGGCGGAGCAGGCACGCGGGGCTGAATGGCCTACTCCTATTCCTATGTTCCTAATTAACTCTGCTCAGACTATAGATCGAAGCTGGGAGATTCCTGATCTGTATGTTTCAATAAAATACCATGACATCAAGTAGACATTAAGTGCTGTCATTTTTATTGTGCCTTTTTTCAGTATATGGCAATTTGCTTTCATTCCCGTGTAAACGGGGGCTGAATGCCCAATGTGCAGCCCAAGTTACCACTACAATATTCAGCAGTGGGCATCTCGCATCTGAAAATAAGGTATTTCTTCAGAAACTAAAACTAACCAAACTAATATTTACTTCATTCTAAACTGGAATGATAACTATATCAAAAACTTATTACATTTTTAAATAAATGCAAATTAAGACAGAGTTTGCTGTTGCTGAATATATTGGTGGGTTACTATTCCAGGGTCAGTTTGTACTGAATGCTTGGAGATAACTTTCCATATTTTTATATTTCAAAGCAGTGCAGGAATTTTTCAGTGGTACTTTCAGATTTCAAAGAGTGATAAAAATCAAAGAAATAATATAAAGGTAGAAACTCGGTGCAAATTTGGAGGTTGGGGATCAAACTTGCGGTTTTCAATACTGTCTCTGTGTAACCAATAGCAAAATATTTTTATAAATCACCCTTCACATTGGAAGGATGCCTGAGTGCTATCTATCAATCTCAGTTTTGAAATTTTCAATTAACCTCTCCTCAACAGCTTTTTAGGGGAGAGAATTCCAGATTTTCACTACCCTTTGTGTGAAGAAGTGCTTCCTGACATCACCCTGAATGGCCCAGCTCTAATTTTACGGTTATGCCCTCTTGTTCTGGACTCTCTCTCAGAAATAGTTTCTCTCAATCTACCAGATCAAATCCTTTAATCATCTTGAGAACTTCAATTAGATCACCTCTTATTTCCCTACATGTAATAAAATCCTATTGTTAAAGTGTATCGTCAGACTTATTGTGAGCAACAGCATGCAAGATCTGCTAGTTACAAGTATATGTCCTTCGTAGAGAGCGCGAACTGGTTGTCAGTATTCGCTTTTGTGTACACAAGAATCAGTTTTTGCAACGTCTTAACTCTATCCAACTGTCCTGAAAATGGATCACGTTTAAGAATGTATTTTTAACATCAGCAGAACCAGAAAGAAAAAATGGTAAATATCAAAAACTTTAAGATTGTGCCCTCTTGTTCTGAATACCTTCACCAAAGGAAATAGCTTATCTGCATCTATCCTATCGAATCCTTTTATCATTTTAAACACGTCAATTAAATCACCCCTTAACCTTATAAACTCAAAGAAATACAAGCCAAGTTTATGCAACCTGTCCTCATAACTTAACCCTTTAAGCCCTGATATCATTACTGGTGAATCTGCGGTAACCCCTCCAAGGCCAATGTATTCTTTCTGAACTTTGGTGCCCAAAATTGAACGCAGTACTCCAGATGGGATCTGACCAAGGTTCTATACAACTGAAGCATCACTTCCTCCCCTTTTGGACTCCAGCCATCTTAAGATAAAGGCCAACATTCCATTAGTGTTTTTGATTACTTTTTGTACCTGTGTACTAGCTTTTAGTGATTGTGTACCTGAACACCCAAATCCCCTTTGCTGCTCCACAGCTCCTTAAGAAAATATTCCGGTGTGTCTTTCTTGGATCCAATTTCCCTTTGATTTTCAAATCACACTTCCCCTCATTCAACTCCATCTGCCACGGTTTTGCTCACTCATTTAATCTGTCTATGTTCCTTTGTAACTTCCTGCTCCCATCTACACAACTTACTGTCATACCCTAACTTGTCACATCCCGTTAATCAGAGTATATTCCCTTTATCCGTACTCTGTGACTCCTACTTCCCAACCAATTACCGACCCATATCACAAAATTTCCTCCAATTCTGTGCACTTTTATTTTTGATACTCTATTGTGTGGAACCTTATTAAATGCGTTCTGGCATCTATCTAGATAACCTCCATAGACACTCCCCTGTCGACTATGTTAGTGAACTTCTTAACAAATTTTAACTGTATTGTTTAGACATAACCTACCTTTTACAGATCCATGCTAAATACGCATGGTATGCTAATCAAAGTGGCAGTTTTACTGCACCATGCTCTTTTGTGTAAGTGAAAATGGTTTAATGTTGCTGGGATTTTCTCTCTCATAAAGGAAGATGAGTAAACCGTGTCAACATTTTGTCTAGTGTACCATGCAAGAAGAAAGGTGGGGACAACTCATTAACTTAAGTCAAAATTCTGACTGTGTTTACCCCTGCTACATAATGTAGGTAAAACTATCTATTCCCTTTGTAGATTGTAGTGGATTTTCACCACTGCTCATGAGTAATGAGGTGATTATTACTGCTGTATTGGAAAGTACAGTTAAATCTGCTTTTAAGTAAGGTTTTTCTCTTTTTTTAATGAGGAAGATTGGATTGTTAGAGTCAAAGACAAAAAGCTTAAAATATTATAAATGTAATTTAATGGAAATTATAAAACTTGAACCATAGAAAATACTTTCCTCCACAACCCATAGAGATCCATCCTGTAATTATATTTTTTTTGTGTGTTATGAAGTTGAACCAATGGATTCTCACAGTGAAGACACTGGATTTGGTCATCTACCCGTTGCATGTACCTCAGAAGTTAATATAGATATAGAGAAACCTTTGAAGATTGTGAGCCTTGAAGAAGAAATACCTGAGTCTTCTAAAATACAGGAGAAACCTCAACCAGATGGTGCTGGTGAAAAAGGGGTCCCAGGACAAAAACATCCATTTGCAGAGGCAAATGATATTACTGAGTCATTTAAAAGTATTCCTAAACCAGGTAGGTTTTAAGAATTTGAATTACTTCACACTTCCACTTTAAGTATGATTCTTGAAGCAGTCTATGAGCTATTGACATTTGCAGCAGTTTGACCTGTCACATTTAGTGTTTTCACCAACTGTCACTGAACAGAGACTAGTGAATTGGATTGTAGTAGATATCCCTTTATTTGTTCCCTTGCTAGTTAGGAACTACGAAGGAAAGCTAGACTTGTTTTGTTAATGCTGTGACCATGCACTAATATGTCCAGGGTTTCACTTGATAGTATCTGAAAGCAGCCATACGGCGCAACCTGCATGTATTTTTTTTTAGTCGTGTTAACTTGACCAGTTCATTCAAGCTCGCCTTAACGTCAGGCTATAAGCAGGGTCACTAGTTAACAGTCATATTCTGTTTTTGTAGAAGTGTTTCAGGAATCTCATTCTGTCTGTTTATATTTAGGGCTGCTGAACCATGGTGACTGAATAAGTCAAATTTTCCTTTTATTACGTATGATTGAGCTTATCCAGGGATTTTATTGATACTTTGGGAATTGCATTCTGTGAATCTGCAAATCATGGCCACCTCCCAGAATTTGTGCTACTTTTGTGCAATTCAACTGAATGTCTGATGAATGTTAGATTATCCACAGTAGCTACAGTCTTGCTCATTCTTTGAATGTAGTTCAACCTTATTAAAAGTTGTCCCATTTCCTGCCATTTGGTTCTCTTTCTGACCTGGTGCACCTGAGGATGGGATCTGGCCCAGCTCAAATCATTAGAGGACAACTTGAGCAGCCTTTCATGTGACATACAGCCACCTAAAGGAGATACAAAGGGTCCCTGAAATTATATTCCTGCATGGGTTACCAACTTCAGAAGTGGAGAGCTGAGGGGAGAAAATCCGAGGGAAATTGGATGAAAAATGTCAATGTATTTTTTTTAATATAATAACTTTGAAACCTCAAACTTTGAAGCACATCTCAGTAGCTGAGACACGCCATGAAAGATTGAGCAAGGGGACAATTGGATCGTTTGGCTGATCATTTTAGCTCTGGGTGCTCCAGCAT
This sequence comes from Heptranchias perlo, assembly GCF_035084215.1. Taxonomy (NCBI): domain Eukaryota; kingdom Metazoa; phylum Chordata; class Chondrichthyes; order Hexanchiformes; family Hexanchidae; genus Heptranchias; species Heptranchias perlo. The sequence continues at coordinate 22,381,314 of NC_090345.1, read as the reverse complement.
CTTTGGAAACAGAAAACTGCTGATATTATGGAATTATGATTTTCATAAGTAATCTTAAGAATATAATTTATAGAGCTTTATCCTAGAGTATGAGATCTGGTTATGTTAACCATAAAAAGTGCATAACTTTTCATTGGAATATTAAAATAGGAAAAATATTGCATTTTAACTGCCAAAATAACCAGCTGAGCAATATTTCCTCTTGTACCCAGAGAGAGTGTGGGAAACACCAATTATTTCTGTTAAACTCATGAGATTCAAGATTTTAATAAACTGAAATCATCAGCAGGTGGCAGTGCAGTATAGCAATTTTGCCTAAAGTTGGAATATGAGAAAATATAGATCAGCACTATGTATGTTTTTAGTAGGCTATTGGACAGCTGCCTTTGCTTAAAAAAAATGTTGGCATCAAAAATAAATGCTGATGGATTTCATGGCTTTTGCAAATTTTGGGTCTGCCGTAGATATTCTCACGGGTTCAGTCGCACAGCGTACTCCTGTAAGCAGACCTCTCATCTCTTGCTAGCACTGCCCCATATCTACTTGTACAATAGCTTGACATAGAGGTCCCTATTGCTATATGAACTAGCAATTCCAGACTTTTTTCAGACTTCGACAACACAAAGCAACAAAAACACACAATGCTATCCCAAGTAGTGGATGGAATATTTACGTTTTGTTTTATTCCCAACCTGCTATACCTTAGTTGCCAGCTCCTGCCAAGATCTGCTTTCTGGCAGCCTTTGTTAGGCTTGACTGTCACTGAACATGGGTTTTCCTGTCCTTATTGTTAATTCTACCCCAGGAATGGAATCTCATCGGACTACCCTGGCAACTACCCCTGTTGTGCTCAAATCAATTGCATCATCTCAACCAGAATAGATATGAATGATCATTGAAATGTCCAAACTAACTTTCATTGTTTGAACCATGCTGATTCAGACACCCCGTCTGAATCTCAATCTACAATTCCAGGCTATGCTGTCGTGTAAGAGCTAAGTTTAACTCAATAGTAGCGTTTTTAACTCGTACTACACCAAGGTCCCTCTGTGGCAGCAAAATCAGAAATTCCAAAATGACAGTGGCCTTATGAATTTGTAATTTTTGTTTTATTTTGGCTCGATCAAGTTTTAGTTTACAATCTGTTAAGTTTTTAAAAAATCCTTACGGTGCCTTGAAGAGTGAGGCATTGCTCTGATTTTTTTTTTTAGGTCAATTTTAGCTTAACAGCCTTTGAGCTAAAAGATGTTTAGGTTGCCTGGAGGAATTGGCCTTTCTCTGATAAAATTATTTAAACAAGAACTTCCGTGTTGCATTCCGAGTGGAAAGCCATTTTAAATAAACAGGTCATTACTCTCTTACAGCTATTATTTTTACAGCACATATAGTATAAATGTTTGAACTTCTGCTCATTTTCACATAAATCCTTTATTTTAGAAAAGGAATTGATAATGTATTTAACAATGTAGAAGTCCAGTTCACTCAATCATGAGTCTTATATAGAATCATGAGAGACATATATATATAACACACACACACACACACACACACACACACTTGAAACCAGTAATTCTAACCTTGTATAAATCATTAGTGATGCATGTTTGCAATATTGTGTACAGTGATGAGCACTTTTCATGAGGGCACGGATGCATAGGAGAGGATTCAGAGAAGAGCAGAAGGATGTTTCTGGGACTTTGGGGCGTTGAGGTAAGAAGGGATACTTGCAGAATTGAAACTTACTTTAATTGGAGAAAAGTTTGAAGGGGCTGATATGTATTTCAAAACTAGATTGTGTAGATGTCAGAAGGCTTGGACTTTGAGCATTGAACTAGTGGAGACAAATATAAAATGAACAAATCTCTGCTAAGATTACAGATAGTCAAGAAAGTATATCTTGTGCACATCCACTTAGAGACACGTACCCCCACACAGCAATAGTGGATATGTAGATTGGCGTCCCAGCTAAAGTAGCTAATGGTGTGTTACTAATTTCCTCGGTGAGCTGCATAAATATCTGGTTAGGAATGAAATTGGAAGTGTAGACAAGGGTAATCATGGAATATATTTCCTGCGTTGCTGTGAAATGTCATCTGTGTAAGCAGTAGTCCAGGTTGAATAGTGGTACTTTGAGTACAGCTTGATATTCTGTAGTATTGCTGGGTTATCTTTGGATGTCAGAGAGAAAAGCCCAGAACTTGCACTGAGGAGATTGAAGAAATTGGAAATTGCCCAAGTTAATGTACAACAACAACTTGCATTTATATAGTGTCTTTAATGTAAGGCGCTTCACAGGAGCGTTATCAAACAAAATTTGACACCGAGCCATATAAGGAGATATTAGGACAGGTTTGGTCAAAGAGGTAGGTTTTAAGGAGAATCTTAAAGGAGGAGAGAGGGATTTAGGGAAGGAATTCTGGAGCTTAGGGCCCAGGCAGCCGAAAGCACAGTGGTGGAGCGATGAAGGTCCGGGATGTGCAAGAGGTCGTTATTGGAGGAGCGCAGAGATCTCGGAGGGTTGTACGGCTGGAGGAGGTGACAGAGATGGGGGGGCGAGCCCATGGAGGGGATTTGAAAACAAGGATTAGAATTTTAAAATTGAGGTGTTGCCAGACCAGGAGCCAACGTAGGTCAGTGAGCACAAGGGTGATGGGTGAACAGGACTTGGTGCGAGTTAGGACATGAGCAGCAGAGTTTTGGATGAGCTGAAGTTTACGGATGGAGCAAGGTAGGAGGCCGGCCAGGAGAACATTGGAATAGTTGAATCTCGAGGTAACCAAGGCATGGATGAGGGTTTAAGCAGCAGATGAGTTGAGGCAGGGGCAGAGACAGGCGATGTTAGAGGTGGAAGTAGGCGGTCTTGGGAATGGAGTGGATATGGGGCTGGAAGCTCATCTTGGGGTCAGATAGGATACCAAGGTTGTGAACAGTCTGGTTCAGCCTCAGTCAGTGGTCGGGGAGAGGGATGGAGTCGGTGGCCGTGGAACGAAGTTTGTGGCGGGGACCGGCGACAATGACTTTGGTTTTCCCATTATTTAGTTGGAGGAAATTTCTGCTCATCCAGCACTGGATCTCGGACAAGCAGCATGACAAATGAGAGACAGTGGAGGGGTCGAGGGGTAGCGATGAGGTAAAGCCGGGTGTCGTCAGCGTACATGTGGAATCTGAAATGTTTTCGGATGATGTCGTCGAGGAGCAGCAAGTAAATGAGAAATAGAAGGAGGCCAAGGATAGATCCTTGGAGGACTCCAGAGGTAACTATGTGGGAGTGGGAAAAGAAACCATTGTAGATGATTCTCTGGCTACGACTGGATAGGTAGGAATGGAACCAGGCGAGGGCATTCACACCGAGCTGGATAACTGAGTAGGATGGTGTGGTCAACTGTGTCAAAGGCTGCAGACACATTGAGAAGGATGCGGAGGGATAGTTCACCACTGTCACAGTCACATAGGATGTCATTTTTGACTTTGATAAGGGCAGTTTTAGTGCTGTGGCAGAGGTGGTTGGAGGGGTTCAAATATGGAGTTGCTGGAAAGATGGACATAGATTTGGGAGGCTACAACACGTTCAAGGATTTTGGTGAGGAATGGGAGATTGGAGATGGAGTTTGCAAGGTCAGAGATTGTACCTGGCATGTGGAAGGAGCAGACTAAGTGGTCTTTTCTCATTCCATGCTTTATGTTAAAGTAAAAGTCATCTTGACTTTTTTTTTTAATTGTTTTTTAAATCTAAGTGTCTGACTTTTCCCCTCTCTCACCTAGTTTGGAATGCAACCCAAACTAATGGAATGAAAGGCTGATTGATTTTTCTGGTATTTGTAACAGACCCATCCAAAGTAATTTTTTCCATAGTTTTAGCCTAGTTCCTAGTGAATGAGAGTCCAAAGCACAAACCAACACATAATTAGGCACAAACAAACATTAATTTACACTACAACAGTGACTACACTTCAGAAGTACTTAATTGGCTGTAAAGTGCTTTGGGACGCCCTGAGGTCATGAACGACATAAATGCAAGTTCTTTCTTTCTCTCTCTAATTTGATAATCTCATTTTGTGACCTCAAGGGTGTTTGATGTAGGGGATGTGAAAATTCACATTGGTGCAATAAGCAGAGCTATTTCAGAGGCTGAAATTAAGGTGCATTCGTGAGATAGAATTTTCAATCTGCATCCAGTCATGCTAATTACTATGAAAAATATGACTTGAGCCAATGGGCTTCAGTGTTGTGCCAATATATTTCTTGTGTGGCATTCTTAATTCATAGTATTAAGTTGCAACCATTTAGATTGCCAGTTACTTCACCCTCATGCTAAAATTCAAAATGCTCTCCAGACAAATTGCTGGATGTTAGAGGACTTAACACAATTTTTTTCACATGCCCATCGTTGCTCTTCACTGAAATTCTGATTTTTAAAAAATTTATAGTTGCATAAAAAGATAAGCAGGACAGCAGAAAGAACTTTATACCAATAAAAGTTGGGGGGGGGGGGGGGAGAGAGGATCAGGTGGAAATAATAGTAAAATTAATAACCTAAAGATAAGAAAAAGAAGTGATGAGAGCGAAGGTCAGACCACAAAATGTGATAAAGATAATATGAATACTCCATGTTCAGGAAAAAGGTATAGGAAGTACCCGATATAAATAAAGCAGAAGTGATGAAAAATAAGGTGTGATAAGTCGAAAAATGACAGAAAAACACCAACTATGGGCAGGGTGGGTACTGTTACCCAAACACGAGTTCTGTACACAAATGCATGTACCAAAAGGAATAAAACAAGCAAATAAGAAGCACACATTCAGCTTAAAGTGTATGATGTCATAGCCATTACAGAGACCTGGATACAAGCTGAGCATGACTGGGAGCTAATTATTCCAGGTTATAAGATCTTTAGAAAGTATTGGGAAAGGAGGAGGGGTGGCATAGGAACAGGAGTAGGCCATTCAGCCCCTCGTGCCTGCTCCGCCATTTGATAAGATCATGGCTGATCTATGATCTAACTCCATATACCTGCCTTTGGCCCATATCCCTTAGTACCTCTGGTTGCCAAAAAGCTATCTATCTCATTTAAATTTAGCAATTGAGCTGGCATCAATTGCCATTTGCGGAAGGGAGTTCCAAACTTCTACCACCCTTTGTGTGTAGAAATGTTTTCTAATCTCACTCCTGAAAAATCTGGCTCTAATTTTTAGACTGTGCCCCTACTAGAATCCCCAACCAGCGGAAATAGTTTCTCTCTATCCACCCTATCTGTTCCTCTTAATATCTTATAAACTTCGATCAGATCACCCATTAACCTTTGAAACTCGAGAGAATACAACCCCAATTTGTGTAATCTCTCCTCGTAACTTAACCCTTGAAGTCCGGGTATCATTCTAGTAAACCTACGCTGCACTCCCTCCAAGGCCAATATGTCCTTCCGAAGGTGCGGTGCCCAGAACTGCTCACAGTACTCCAGGTGCGGTCTAACCAGGGTTTTGTATAGCTGCAGCATAACTTCTGCCCCCTTGTACTCTAGTCCTCTGGATATAAAGGCCAGCATTCCATTAGCCCTATTGATTATTTTCTGCACCTGTTCATGACACTTTAATGATCTATGTACCTGAACCCCTAAGTCCCTTTGGACATCCACTGTTTTTAACTTTTTACCATTTAGAAAGTACCCTGTTCTATTCTTTTTTGATCCAAAGTGGATAACCTCACATTTGTCTACATTGAATTCCATTTGCCACAGTTTTGCCCATTCATCTCATCTATCAATATCCCTTTGTAATTTTATGTTTTCATCTACACTGCTTACAATGCCACCAATCTTTGTGTCATCAGCAAACTTGGATTATGATCTTATCAAACTTAGATTAGATTAGGAATGCTGGCAATATTGATAAAAGACACTATTGAAAGAGGGATATCAATAAGGGTGAGTAGGCAGTGGAAACACTTTTGGTCGAATTAAGAAACAGCAAAGGATCCAAGACTTTGGTAGGAGTTGTCTATGGACCTACTGACAGTCGTGATGATGTAGTGGGGTGCAGAAGTAAGGGAATCAGAGAAGCATGTAGCAAAAACAAAGCGGTTGTAATGGGAGATTTTAATTTTCACATAGACTGGGAGAAGTAGAACAGCTCAAGTCGTAAAGGCAGGATCTTTGGGGCGATTTTCTGGAACAACATGCTTTAGAACTGACAAGGGAACAGGCCATACTAGATTGAGTGATGAGTTACGGGCCAGAATTAGTTAACAATCTGATGGTAAGGGAACATCTTGCGAACAGTGAGCATAACATGATAGAAATTAGTATTAAGTTTGAGAGGGAGAAAAGAGTAACAAATCAAGAGTTTAAACTTAAGGCTGACTTTGAATGGATGAGACACAAACTGACCACATAACACAAGTTATTGAATCTCTTCTATTGCCATATCAGAGTTTGGAACTGTTCCAAAGCTGTTGTAGTTACTTCTCTTTTGATGCTAGATTTTGGTTGTTTTAAGTGCATCTCAGGTGGTTAAATGAAGTATGATGGGGAATATACCAGTCACCATTAGAAGTAACTTCAAGTGTTCCAGTACAGATATGAGTCTACTTTGAATATTGGTGTGTGAAGAATGGACATTCTGGAGTGGTTGCCTTCTAAGTTGGACTTAATAGTATTATTTGGTATGTTTTAGATGAGTGTTGCAGTGGAATATTTTAAAAGGTTAATGCAATGAATTTGATTTTTTTTATTCGTTCACGGGATGTGGGCGTCGCTGGCGAGGCCAGCATTTATTGCCCATCCCTAATTGCCCTCGAGAAGGTGGTGGTGAGCCGCCTTCTTGAATCGCTGCAGTCCGTGTGGTGACGGTTCTCCCACAGTGCTGTTAGGAAGGGAGTTCCAGGATTTTTAATTAGTAAAAATACATGTACCTTCTTCTTTGTTTTATTTTGTCAAAATCTACCCTTTGTTGGGACTTGAACCAAATTTTTTTTTACTAAAGGCAGAGGAGCAGATCCAAATAAACCACCATGTCGCAAAGCAAAGGATGTTCGAAGGGAGAGAAAATTGGAAAAACTGCTCCAGAAACAGCAGCAAATAGAAGTGGTTGACGTATCCCTCCACCAAGAACCCTCTTGTGCCAACCCTTGTACTCTCCCTTTGCAGCACCAAGCTACCCAAGCAAATCAGCCAAAATTATTGGAAGAATTAATTTCTGAGTCTCTATCTCCAGATGCAGTACATCAACTAGAGGTACTTTTTCCAATTTCAGTGCAATTTGTCATGCTGGGCCTTTCATCCTTTAATATTCTTGTTATATTAATTTCACAGAAGTATTTGTCAGATACCTTAGCTTTAATATTATTAACCATTTTCCAAATTGGTTTTGATCACAACACCAATTTGGAAAATTGCTTAGATAGATAGCAGTCCGTGCCCGCATGCAGCAAGACCTGGACCACATCCAGGCTTGAGCTGATAAGTGGCAAGTAACATTCGCGCCAGACAAGTGGCAGGCAATGACCGTCTTCAACACTTTTTTGGTTAGGAGCCACAGATAGTAAAATTGCTTTATTTGCAATTTAACTCTTTTTATGGCCTTCTAGTAATAGGTGAATTCCTCTTCAAAATTGCCCTTTTGGATCATTACAGTGTATCTTGCAATGAATATCAGTTTGTCATCCTTGCAGTTTAAATATTTGAACAGATTTTCACCAGATATGATCACATTTCTGTATCAGTATTAATACAAAAAAAATGTAGATGTATCCATTGCTAATGTTTTGCTTCCTACCACAATATATTCTATTTATGCACTTACGCCTTTTGCGTCACTGCCTTTCCCCACATGTTTTAATGGACTCACAAGCTTTGTAGTAGGAGGGTTCAGTTGTGTATATCAAAAAAAATTAAAGAAATTTACTTTTCAATCTTGTATTTTTAAACTATTTTGCTGGCAAAGACTTTCTAAAATTTAGTAAGATATAATAGGTAATATTCATGAACATCTCAAATGAATCATCATAAAATCAACACAAACTGGACAAAATGCATTTTTGCTGCCTGAACTTGATTTTGCCACTAAAAATGTTAAAAAGTGTCTTCTAATTTTTGCAAACGTTGATTATCATTTCAAGCTTATTTGTTAGTAAAAATAGTTGGTTGTTGGCCAAATTTGTCTATGAACTTGACACCATAGACCAAAAAAATTAAATTAACCAAGCATACAGTTATAAATAACCTACATTTCCTAAATAAATCGATCAAGGGCAGTGTTAGTGTGCCAGCACTTAACACCAACTGAAAGTAGCTAGACAATCAACCAGCCTCCTTGTAATCTGTTCCTTGTGTAGACGAGAATACTCGGTCCATAGATCACCATAAAGGGTTGCCAACTAAACGAAGTATTCTTCCATTCGGTATCACGGAGTGCTTCCATAATTGTATTTAAAACATAAACGAGGAAATTGGATGCATATATTTATCATCGAATCATGGAAAGTTACAGCACAGAAGGAGGCCATTTGGGCCACTGTGTCCATACCAGCCGAAAAAGAGCTATCCAGCTTAATCCCACTTTCCAGCACTTGGTCCGTAGCCCTGTAGGTTACAGCACTTCATGTGCTCATCCAAGTACTTTTAAAATGAGTTGAGAGTTTCTGCCTTTACCACCCTTTCAGGCAGTGAGTTCCAGACCCCCTCTAGGTGGAAAAAATTCTCCTCAGTTCCCCTCTATTCCTTCTACCAATTACATTAAATCTATGCCCCCTGGTTACTGACCCCTTTGCTAAGGGAAATAGGTCCTCCCTATCCACTCTATCTAGTCCCATCATAATTTTATATACCTCAATTAAATCTCCCCTCAGCCTCCTTTGTTCCAAAGAAAACAACCCCAGCATATTCAATCTTTTCTCATAGCTAAAATTCTCCAGCTCTGGCAACATCCATGTAAATCTCCTCCGTACCTTCTCTAGTGCAATCACATCTTTCCTGTAATGTGGTGACCAGAACTGTATGCAGTACTCAAGGTGTGGCCTAACCAATGTTTTTAATACAGTTCTAGCATAACCTCCCAGCTCTTATATTCTATGCCTCGGCTAATAAAGGAAGGTAACCAGTATGCTTTTTCTAACCATCTGATCTACCTGTCCTGCTACCTTCAGGGATCTGTGGACATGCACTCCAAGGTCCCTTTGTTCCTCTACACCTCTTAGTATCCTCCCATTTATTGTGTACTCCCTTGCCTTGTTTGCCTTTCCCAAATGCATTACCTCACACTTCTCTGGATTGAATTCCGTTTGCCACTTTTCTGCCCACCTGACCAGTCCATTGATATCTTCCTGCAGTCTACAACTTTCCTCCTCACTATCGACCACACGGCCAATTTTTGCATCACCTGCAAACTTCTTGATCAAGCCCCCCACACTCAAGTCCAAATCATTAATATATACCACAAAAAGCAAGGGACCGAGTACTGAGCCTTGCGGGACCCCACTGGAAACAACCTTCCAGTGGCAAAAAAACCATCAACCACTATCCTCTGCTTACTGCCACTGAGCCAATTTGAATCCAACTAGCCACTTTCCCTAGGACCCCATGGGCTTTTACTTTTTTGACCAGTCTGCCTTGTGGGACCTTGCTAAAATCCGTGTACAGTACATAAAACGCTTTACCCTCATCGACCCTCCTTGTTACCTGCTCAAAAAATTCATTCAAGTTACTCAGACACATCAATATTCATAGTGCCTCAAAACATATTTTTGTTAAAGTTAAAAGCATATTTGTCTATTTTTCCATTATGTATAATTCCCAATGATCCTGGCAAGCAAAAGATATTAATAAAAGTTGACAAGAATATTAAGGAAGAACAGATGGCTTATGCTTTGTCGTATTGCTTAATGGTTCCTTGCATTCTGTTTATTTCTTCAAAATCTTAATTTTATGTGTTTTCTAAATATGATCATTTTTCAACTAACTGCTTAGTTGTGGGCAACTGTACATCAACATTTTGAAATGCACTTTTTAACAAGAAGATTTTTGGAAACAAAAAAAAGTAATCTGCCAAGCACACCTGTCTCTTGAGGAGAAATTATTTAATGACTTTTTGTGAATCTTTTGCCAGCAATATTGATGATTCTGAATCTCAGATTAGATTGCAAATGAGCAGTTTTAGGATTTTACATGTTATAGTTTTTGTTTTGAGGCAATTAATATGGGGGTGAGCGGAGACAACATGGTTCCTGCCAATTCTGGACTGCAATTGACTGAAAAAATTGTCTTAGTTGTTTGAGTTTCACTCTTTACAAGGAATCACCTGGCCTTTGTTCTGACCATCCCTATGATTACAAATTTATGTTGTGGTGAATCATGTCAGGCTAACCGGCCTAAATGTTATCAGTAGTAGGGAAAATGCTAGAATCTATTATTAAGGATGTAGCAACAGGGCACTTAGAAAATTATAATATCATTAGGCAGAGTCAACACGGTTTTAGGGAAAGGGAAATCATGTTTGACCAATCAAGGAATAAATGGGTAATTTTTGGGAAACTAGTGGGATGCCGTGAGGATCAGTGCTTGGGCCTCAGCTGTTTACAATCTTTATCAATGACTTAGATGAGAGGATCGAGTGTGATATATCCAAGTTTGCTGACAATACAAAGCCAGGTGGGAAAGTAAGCTGTGAGGAGGACGCAAAGTGGCTGCAAAGGGATATAGACAGGTTAAGTGAGTGGCCAAGAAGGTGGCAAATGGAGTATAATGTGGGGAAATGTGAAATTATCCACTTTGATGGGAAGAATAGAAAAGCAGACTTTTTTTTTAAAAAGGTGAGAGACTAAGAAATGTTAGTAGTCAGAGGGATTTGGGTGAAGGTACAGCAAGCAGTTAGGAAGGCAGATTGTATGTTAGCCTTTATTGCAAGGGGGTTGGAATACAAGAGTAAGGAGGTCTTGCTGCAATTATATAGGGCTCTGATGAAACCATGTCTGGAGTACTCTCTATAATTTTGGTCTCCTTACCTAAGGAAGAATATACTTGCCTTAGAAGGGGTGCAGTGAAGGCTCACTAGATTGATTCCTGGGACGAGATAGCTGTCTTATGAGGAGAGATTGAGTAGAATTGGCCTATATTCTCTGGAGTTTAGAAGAATGAAAGGTGATCTCATTGAAATGTATAAAATTCTGAGGGGGCTTTACAGGGTAGATCGTGAGAGGCTGTTTCCCCTGGCTGGAGAGTGTCATAGTCTCAAGATAAAGGAGTCAGCCGTTTAGGACCGAGTCAAGGAAAAATTTCTTCACTTGGAGGGTTGTGAATCTTTGGAATTCTCTATCCCAGAGAGCTGTGGATGCTGAGTCATTGAGTATATTCAAGACTGAGATCGATTGATTTTTGGACACTAAAGGAATCAAGGTTTCTGGGGATCGGGCGGGAAAGTAGAGTTGAGGTAGGTGATCAGCCATGATCTTATTGAATGGTGGAGCAGGTTCAAGGGGTTGTATGGCCTACTCCTGCTCCTATTTCTTATGTTGTTATGTTACCACTTCATGGCGCCTAAGTGTTGAAGCTCCAATGCACTGCCTGTTGTGGGCTTTAATTAACGGCTGCTGTTATTTAGCTAACTTCTGTATTTTCTCCCCTTCTTCAATTTGCCCTGCACCATGCATCATTTGTTGAGTGAGAGGATGGTTGCTCTCATATATTCTGTAACCAACCATGCTAAGTATTTTGTAAGAGCTAATGTGAGGTGCAATAGCACTGATTTTTAAAAAATGAATCATTTTATTTGTTTTGAACATTTCTCTTTTTCCCACATTAAATCTTTCCAAATATTCCCACCTTTTTGGAAAAGTAAGAACGTTCTAAGAAAGCAGTCTTTGGCAGTTTCTGATTGTTTTATTGACATGTAAAAAGAAGTAGGCACATAACGTTGGGCAAGTAACTTTAAAATCTACGTATTTAAATATACAAGATTTATTTTTAAAAATTTCACTTCTATGAACTGTGGCATTGACTTGATAAATTGTCTCCACTGAAAAAATCATTTTTACAGATTTTTCCAACAATGTTTACAATATGCAATTTTATGAACTGGTTATTCATGTGTGTATATCTTATGTGTATATATCTAATATAAAATGATGTAGAAGCTATAAGACTTCAAATGATTGTGAGCCATTTTCCATAGTAAGTAAATATATATAAAATGATGTTGAATTGAAGGAATAAACTTAATAACTCCTCCCAATAGAAAGCCATGAGGTGTGGAGCATGTTATGACAGCTTAAAGTGTTGGGATAATGGAATTCTGAAAAAGGTATCTTATTACAATGACACAGAACTGAATAATATCACACGATTCATCAAAGGGCGCAACAATGAATATTTATTTTTACAGTAGTCTTTGAAATAGTTATGTAATTTATATGTATTTTATGGTAAGTACAGAGTTAAATGCGTAAATACATTATTGGATAATATTGCTGCACTTTGTAATCATGCTGAAACTGACATTTTTGTCACCAAAGATCTTTTTTTCCCTTAAGTCTTAGAAATTTGAATAAATAAATGGTTTTGTTGCTATTCACAATCCTTGCTTTTATAATCAATTGCTTTTCTTTTTGCCTCCTGAAGGTGAGGCTAGTGAGGTCATCTCCACCAAACTCCCAGTTCAAAGCAACTTTTCAGGAGTCTTACCAGGTCTATAAACGGTACCAGATGGCCATCCACAAGGACCCCCCTGATAAAGCAACTGAACAGCAGGTCAGAATGAGATGCACATAATTCATAAAATTTTGAGGAAAAGCAACCAGCCCAGTGAAAGGATTATCACTTAGATTCATGAAGAATAAAATTCATGGTTTCTGTCCCATTACCATTACAGTGGGTAATATATAAATGGTTGAGAATACTAAATAAAAACACTAAATCAGTAAGAATGAATACTCTGAAAAGAAGGTAATGCCTTAAAATACAACCTTTTTTTGGATAATCCCTATGATATCTTGTCCTCGTCCACATTAGTGAAATTTGATGAAATGTTAAATTCACTTCAAGGATTCAGTGAAAAAAAAATCTTCTCAAATGTCAGGTAACCGATTTCATAACTATTCAAAATTGAACCTGAAAATCTTTTAGTCTCTACGTGCATTTTTAGTTGTACACTTTTTTAAAACCGATTTTGTGATCTAATCCAGACAAAAGCTAAAACCATTTTAAAAATGGAGATATGTAATTTTGTTTTGTAAGATTGGATGACTGATTATAGTACTAACTTAACAACATTGAGTTATTTTATGTCAGAATGGATAACTGACTGAAACTCCGATTGTCCTGGGGAAGAGCTCTGCACATATATGGTTACATGCATGCACAGACCTCAACCACCAGTTAGAATTTAAATGCTGAGGGAACACAGAGGGGAGAAGTCGCACAATTTAAACCATTAAATTAACATCAAGTAAGACCCATTGAGCACTTTGTAAACTAGGTTGATTGCAAACTGGATTTACACTCCAGGTGGATATCAACCTGAAGACATGTACAGAACATCGTGTGAGCCACAGTTGGAGTACTATGTGCAGTTTTGGGCACTCCCATTGTAGAAAGGACATTAACACCATGTGTAGTGTGCAGTGTATTTTCACCAGCATGATGCCAAGGATGGAGAAACTGTAGTTATTTTCACTGAAATAGAGAAGGCTAAGAGGAGATTGAACAGAGTTTTTTAAAATTATGAAGCGTTTTGATAGGGTGAATAGGGAAAGACTATTTCCTTGTTAGGGATTTGGTGATAAGGCATGATAAATTTAAATCTGTCATGTAGGGAATCTCCTCACATGGCTCCTCTCCAGAGTCAGACCAGAAGCCACTGTAGACCGATGCTAAACTTGCAGTATAAATATGCCCTAAAATACACAATAGAACTAATGGATGTTTATGATCCCTTGTTCAGGTTAGTTTTGTCACTTTGTCAACTAGCAGTTACTTGCACACAAGCACACAGACTGTGTAGACCAAGGGAAAAGCCAAGCAGATTATAGTGCCCCACCTAGCAACTTGACTTGGAGCCAATGTGAAAGTGCAAACATATGGGTTTGTTCGTAGCTTGGGACACTGCCCTGTGCCAGAGGTGAAGCCTACGAATCAAGTGCACGTTAATTGTTTATTGCCAGCAGCTGGGCACGGAAAATAAAAAAAATAATTTATTAGTACATTTCAATTTGTTCAGATTAATTTGACCTTTGGTTGTAGGAATAAATTGGATAATTTTAAATAGGCTTTTGAACTGGATATGGAGGAGAACCTGCACTACTCTTACCTTCAGTGGTAAAACTATATGATAAATCTTCAAGTTTGCTTTAGCTTTCTATTGTAAAAATGTTTTCAATTATTTACTTATTTTGCAAACTTACATGGATCTCCTGCTCTGAAGGTGAAACTAGTGCCAGTTTCCTCCGATGATCCAGATTTCACTGAATCCTTTAACCAATCAGCAGCTTTGTATGCCAAGTATCAGATGGCTGTTCACCAGGATTCACCTGATGAATGTAGTGAATCAGAGGTAAAACTCTTCGCATTTGTTATTTTACTGGCTTTTATTAAAGTGTACTCATTTAAATGGCACTGCTTGTAAAAACTGTTGCTCTGTTACAAAGTCGATTCAGCTGCATCAAATTGCTATTTAAAGAAACATTTTCTCTTCACTGTATTGTTTAAATCTGTATGTCAGTCATCAGGGAGAGTACTAGGTCTTTGCTGCTTATGAAATTTTTGGTAAGCAGGGCATGATGGCAAGCACAATGGTCCTGCATAGGAAAGAAAAATGAAGGAAATGGAGTATTGTGGTCATATCCATGTGATAAAATAATTTGTTTTCTCCCTATCTCTATATACATAGTCTCTGTAAAGAGGAAAATGTTTCTCTCAAATTGCACTCTTCTTTAACACATGATGAAAGTTAAATTATTAGGAAAAGACACATCCGGACCTTTTGTTACCATGGTAACTGGTCGTCTGCCTCTGTATCATTTACCACTTAAACGATTTTCTGGTGCACAGGAATGTTAGATTTGTTGGAATTTGTAATCATGCCAAGTCCTGTTTTTAATATTATTGCATAAATGGCTGAAGCAGTTCTACTTGATTCAGTGAATATATACTTCTAGTAGACATTGAAAGCTTGTTATATTTGAAATCTCTCCAACTTCCAGTCCTCTGTTTTCAAGCTCAGAAACCGAATGTAGTTGCTGCTAATGCTATATTGACACATCGCAACCTCTGATGCACATTTCACTTTGAAGGTTCCATGATATTAGAGTAATCATATAAATACTGTCACTAGGATGCTTTTATGAGATAACAAACCTTATAAAAGGGGGGGAGTAAAAAGGAATGTGGTAGTGGTAGGGGTTAGTATAGTCAGGGGGATAGATACTGTTCTTTGCAGCTGTGATCGGGAGTGCCGAAGGCTCGCTTGCCTGCCCGGTGCCAAGGTTAAGGACATTGTCTTGTGGCTGGAAAGGAATTTGGAGGATGAGGGGGAGGATCCAGTTGTCGTGGTCCACATAGGAACCAATGACATAGGTAGATCTAGGAATGAGGTTCTGCTGAGCGAGTTTGAGAAGCTAGGGACCAAATTAAAAAGCAGAACCTCAAAGGTAATAATCTCTGAATTACTACCTGAGCCATATGCAAATTAACATAGGGACAAACAGAAAGCGGTGGTGGGAATACTTTACAGGCCCCCTAACAGTAGTTATAGTGTTAGAGTTTAAATCAGGAAATTAGAGGAGCATGTAATCAGGGTAATGTAATAATCATGGGGGTCGTCAATCTTCATATAGACTGCCCAAACTAAATTGGCAGGCTGTAACTAGTGGGGTTCCGCCGGGATCGGTGCTTGGGCCTCAGCTATTTACAATCTATATTAATGACTTAGATGAAAGGACCGAGTGTAATGTATCCAAGTTTGCTGACGGTACAAAGCTAGGTGGGAAAGTCAGCTGTGTGGAGGACACAAAAAGTCTGCAAAGGGATAGTGAGTGAGTGTGCTTGAAAGTGGCAGATGGAGTATAATGTGGGGAAATGTGAGCATATTCATTTTGGTAGGAAAAATAGAAAAATTGAATATTTTTTAAATGGTGAGAATCTATTAAATGTTGGTGTTCAGAGGTATTTGGGTGTCCTTGTACATGAAACACAAAGTTAACACACAGGTACAGCAAGCAATTAGGAAGGCAAATGGTATGTTGGCCTTTATTGCAAGGAGGTCAGAGTACAAGAGTAAGGATGTCTTGGTGCAATTGTACAGGACTTTGGTGAGACCGCACCTGGACTACTGTGTGCAGTTTTGGTCTCCTTACCTAAAGAGGGATATACTTGCTTTAGAGGTGGTGCACCAAAGGTTCACTAGATTGATTCCTGGGATGAGAGGGTTGTCTTATGAGGAAAGATTGAGTAGAATGGGCCTATACTGTCTGGAGTTTAGAAGAATGAGAGGTGATTTCATTGAAACATATAAGATTTTAAGAGGGCTTGACAGGATGCTTACCCTGGCTGGAGAGTCTTGAACCAGGGGACATAGTCTCAGGATAAGGGGTCGGACATTTAGGACAGATGAGGAGGAATTTCTTCACTCAGAGGTCGTGAATATTTGGAATTTTCTATCCCCGAGGGCTGTGGATGCTGAGTCATTGAGTATATTCAAGACTGAGATCGATAGATTTTTGGACTCTAAGGGCTATGGGGATTGGGCGGGAAAGTGGAGTTGAGGTCGAAGATCAGCCATGATCTTATTGAATGGCGGAGCAGGCTTGATTGGCCGTATGGCCTAATCCTGCTCTTATTTCTTATGTTCAAACTAGGTCTATTATGCATTTTGGGAGATGTGGGCAATTTTGGAAACTGTGAGATATAAATAAGCAATTTACATTTTTCTTTGTAGAGATACACTATTAAAAATGATGAATTTATATACTGCCAGATAAATGATTTTTCATCTATTTTATAATTGGTCAGGATACTCCATTTTCTTTTTTTAAAAACTTTTTTTTATCATGCAGTGAGACAGAGGAAGTCCTTCTCTTCTCCCCCCCCCCCCCCCTCCCCCACCCCCACCAATACAATCTTCTCCCTCTTGTGTTGGGATCATTCACTGATTCTGTTATCGACTATATAAAAAGAACGGAACAGACATACTGTAATGCTATGAGTTAGTGTCCCTTTTAAAACTGGAGTTAATGCACCCTTGTGTTTCACTTCAAACTTTGCAGCAGCTATTAAAAAGCAATAAAAATTAATCAAGATTCATTAAAGCATTCACTTTTATCATGGGTTAAGGCAATAATTTCACCAATATGCCAGCTGTCAGGGTAAAGCAGAGTCTTCCACCAGAGGGGACAGTAAGCATGGAATCTTATTTTGCATAATTCATTAAATGCTAATGAATGGCATGATGATTTATGTTAAAGGGGGCAGATTATGCACTCATTCCTCCTATACACCAAAATGGCAACTTGCCTTTTTTTTAACATAAGGTTCATTGGAAGATTAATGTTTAGGTCATGGATACAAATTGAACCAGTTTGTATTTGACTTTGTAATTGTTCTTGTGATTTCAGTGTTCTGTCAAGCCCTAAATCTTTTTTCTTAACTAAGACAGCCTTCAAGTTGCAGTATCTTATTTTCTATTTTCACACCAATTTGTATTTCCTCAAATCTTTCAGCACTTAATTCTGTTGCCTAGTTGCTAAGTTGAGAAACATTTGAATTTCATCCCTTCAAACGTCCTGTTTTTCCACAGTTTGGTGGTATTTGTAATTATAAACATTTTATGTTTAATAATCATCAAAGGAATTTCTATGTTTTTTTCAATAACAGCTAAACCCTGAGTTACTCTGCTGTTCGCAACTAGCCATTGAGAACTTTTACTATTTTTCCCATTATTTGGCCAATCTGTTAAATAATTTACTGCTTATTCCTATATTTGAAGAGCTTTGACTTTCAGCACAGATCTGTAACATCCATTGTTTCCACCAATTATATTACTTCTTTAAAGAATCTCAAGTTAGTTAGTCATGACCTGCCAAATTAATTGTAATTCTATTACACACTATTACTTCCAAATAATCAACTGTTGATCATTTAATATTTCAGTATGGCTGTTGCCTAGTCAACAGTGGAAGCATGCGTTTTATTGTTGGTGTAGGAAAAGAGGCCACAAAAGGAAGAAAACCACCATCATGAACACAATATATATTAGTGTTTTTTTAAAAAATGGAAGGGAGTGATGTCAGGACTATACTTTCTCTTTTAAGGTTCAGGTGAGTATGTTATTGAGCTTGGAAGGTTTGGTGAGCGTGGTGGGTTAGCAAACTGTCTTGAACCTATGGCACTAAGGTTTGACTCAAGTCTTCTGTCTTTGCTGCAAGTAAGTGTCTGAAGTTAAACGATTTTCAGTCTCAAACTAATTGCCTGCGAATTGAGTGTGCGCTTGACGGTTCTGTACAATTTGGTGTTTGTGATCAGAAATGCCATAAAAATGATATGGGAAATTAAATATTCATGCTTAAAGTAATAGCTTGCCCCGTCTGAGGTTGGACTAGAGTGAAGGGAACTTTACTGTCCATTCATCCTCAGCAGTGCATATCCTGATGGTGCTTGTTGCTCATATTGCTGTTATGTGTTCGATTTCCCAACACTAATGTCCCCCATAAACAAAAATTCATGCAAAATTTAAATTATATTATAATTATGAGAATTTAACAGGACCGAAGGAGTTCATTCAACCCATTGCGTCCGTGCCAGCTCTCTGAACGAGCTATCCACTTATTTCTATTCCCCTGTCCTTTCCTGATCCCCTTTAAATTTTTATTTTGCAAATATTGAACCACTTCCCTTTTCAAGGCCATTATTAATTCTGCTACTACCACTGTTTTTGGTGGTATATTTAATGTCCTGACCACCCTCAGCGTAAATTAAAAATAATAATTCTCCTATATCTCCCTTTGTTCTTTTGGTTTTGATCTTAAATTTTTGAGCTCTCATTACAGACCAGTAGATGTAATTTTTCCCAATTTACCTTCACTGTCATTGTTGTTGAGATTACTACCTTGTAAAATCGCTCCCATTTATCCATTATTCTCTAATATGTGCTGTATATATAACTTCTCAGCCCTTTATGGCAGGTTATTTCTCACTCCGCCTGAAGTATTGAAGTTACAGTGGTTGATCCCTATGTCTGAATTTCATCATCGCATCATTGATCCAGGCCATGTTGACATTTGGCATCTGCATTAACAACTCCTGCCAATACCAAAATGAACCCAAAATAAAACCCTAACATAGAATTGAAGCATAACATATGCTAACTAATGTTTGTGAATGATTTCAATGCTATAATTTAACCCCAGAATTTGAATGATTTCTAAACTTTTCAAATGTTTACAATGTGAACCCCTTCATTTGGATTACTGCAGTTTAGTCACTCTCGGGTATCTATCCTCTTAATAAAATCTTACATACTGAGTGGTGTGGTGCAATGGAACAAGAAGGTTTGTTGGCAACAAATCTCGTTGCAAATTATGTTGAGACATAATTAAATCAACATTAGTATTAATCTTTCAATACTATTACGCTTATTATTGTTAGCCTTTTGGCTGCCAAACATCTGAAAACATGCAAATATAGCAGATATCCACATTGAGTGAGCTAATGATTACAGAACAGAAATGGACCATTTGGCCTTTCAGGTCTGCATTGGTGTTTTGCTGTAGCATGTGAGCCATGTAGTATAATCCCATTATGCTGCTTGCTCCGCATACCCTATAATAATCCTCTTTGTCAAGGAACTATCTAACTTCCTTTGGCAGAAGATGTTTCAAAGAGACAATTGTCCATCAGTCAAGGAGGAGAAAATGTTTTAAAGGCAGGAAAGACCATGCAAGATTATTTGCAGAGACTTTTTTTATTCGTTCATGGGATGTGGGCTGGCGAGGCCAGCATTTATTGCCCATCCCTAATTGCCCTTGAGAAGGTGGTGGTGGTGAGCCGCCGCCTTGAACCGCTGCCGTCCGTGTGGTGAAGGTTCTCCCACAGTGCTGTTAGGAAGGGAGTTCCAGGATTTTGACCCAGCGACGATGAAGGAACGGCGATATATTTCCAAGTTGGGATGGTGTGTGACTTGGAGGGGAAGGTGCAGGTGGTGTTGTTCCCATGTTCCTGCTGCTCTTGTCAGAATACCCAGCCTCTGACTTGCTCTTGTAGCAGTATGCTGCTTTTTTGTTTTAAAAAAGTTATCGTGCCTGTACCTTAGATACTGGATTAATGCTGCCTTTTTTCCTTCCAAATTTGTGCACCATAAATAAAGGTAGTAGAGGTCGTGGGATTGGGAGGTGCTGTCGAAGAAGCCTTGGCGAGTTGCTGCAGTGCATCCTGTGGATGGTACACACTGCAGCCACCATGCGCCGGTGGTGAAGGGAGTGAATGTTTAGGGTGGTGGATGGGGTGCCAATCAAGTGGAGAGTATTCCATCACACTCCTGACTTGTGCTTTGTAGATGGTGGAAAGGCTTTGGGGAGTCAGGAGATAAGAACATAAGAAATAGGAGCAGGAGTAGGCCAATCGGCCCCTCGAGCCTGCTCCGCCATTCAGTAAGATCATGGCTGATCTGAGATGAGTCACTCGCCGCAGAATACCCAGCCTCTGACCTGCTTTTGTAGCAGTATGCTGCTTTTTTGTTTTAAAAAATAGTTATCGTGCCTGTACCTTAGATACTGGATTAATGCTGCCTTTTTTCCTTCTAAATTTGTGCACCATAAATAATGCACCACTACTAATGGAAAGGGAAAATAGTAAAAGTTTGCATGCAACAAAATGTTCACACTGCAGACAGAAGTTTAAATACTTTTTAAACCTTGAAAATGAACTATTTTCTTATGAAATTGCTAACATCTGTGCCATGTAATAGATTAACCAGCTACAAGTTTGAATTTCTGATTTATCTGCAGTAGCTGAAGGCAGAATCTCAATCTTAGGGGAGGGCATTATAAAAATAAAGAACATTTGCTGTCACATCAACGTACTGTAAGTGTAAGAATGCTGACTAGGTAAATCTGTAAATCATGTAAGGAAAGTTAATCAAATGGTACCAGTTGAATCTTCAAGTCCTTTCACATCAGAGAATTAGCTAGAAATTTACTATCCACATTTAAGGCTAGTAAGATGCTGAAAATTCCGCTTGCCTTTTGAACAGTATTGCATTACCTAGTTAAAAATATATTGGCAGTTACACAATCCAAACCAAACCAATCACACCAGGGGTGCAGTCCACTACTGAGTGAATTAGTTAACTTCCTCTTACCAGAGCCATTAAAGATGAAGTCAGGTATAGAAATCCCTCAACTAAATTATTAACACGTCAACAATAACACGATTAATACCATTGTAAGGGTAAGCATTGAAGTGTACATGAAGTACTTTGGTAGTTATTATTAATTAAGAGTCTTAGAAACATTACAGACGTAAATGTAGATTAAGAATATCACAG
This sequence comes from Heptranchias perlo, assembly GCF_035084215.1. Classification (NCBI taxonomy): domain Eukaryota; kingdom Metazoa; phylum Chordata; class Chondrichthyes; order Hexanchiformes; family Hexanchidae; genus Heptranchias; species Heptranchias perlo. The sequence goes on along the minus strand of NC_090345.1, from coordinate 22,359,795 downwards.
TATCTCATCGTTAGCTGGGTGTGCTTTATAACACCCTAACTTATTTTCCTGATTATTGTACAGTTAGCAAGGTTACATTTACTGTTGGATCCCTTGTATCATTGGCAAGTTATCAGCTTTGACCAACAATAGCAGACGTAGGACCTTGTCCTCCTGGGGTTGGTTGTGCTAGAGCTGGTCTTTCTAACTTCCTCTGGAAGACTTCGATTCATCTCTGGAGATGGCTGCAGGGTTCATCTGTCTGTACCCATCATATAACTTTTTTCCTTCAGTAAATGCAGGCTTGATGGACCAGATGTTTTTTTCCTGCCTGTCATTTTTGTATGTTCATAGTGTAGACAACCTTGCATATACATCTTTACTTCCTATCTCTCTGTGCTTAGAGACTTGAACTGTTAGACAATGGTATTATATATTTTTTATTTTCTTTTGTCAGACCAACACTCAACTTTTCTTGTTCTTTGCTTGGTTTAGAGAGTGTTGTTAAGCCCTTTATAATGTCCTAAGCTTACTGAAACCTTCTCCCTTGCTTTGGAACTTCATGAAAAACTTCTCCTAATTTCCCAAACCTTTTAATTTGGATTTCAAAAATGCAATGTTTTATGCACAAAACTATGTCCCTGTTCATCTATTTTACTTTTTGACCAATCAAGATGGTCCATTTTATCACATGGATTCACTTTTAGGTATCATTCACTTTTTAAACAGATGCACATCAGGGACCTAAAGTGATCAGATTTTCATTGGTCGACAAAGGCCTGGATGCTCGTTGATGCTAAACTCCTTTCTCCTCTCTCCTTTAAATTACTCTAATAAGACCTGTTACTCTAATAAACCAGATAAAAATGGCTGCCTTTGGAGACACTCTGAGCTATTTCTAGCATCTTCACAGTGTGAATCTATTTATTCTGATGGCTGTGAAAACCTGTGTTTGCATGGAACCAGCCAAAAATTTTGTTCTGAGAATAGCCATTATTTCCAGAATTGTGGTACTAATTTAGTATCCTTTGGATTTTCCCAGAATTCAGGAGTGTGGTTTAAAACATCACTCTTTAGGCTACTTTTCATATCGACAATTTTTTTTTGTTTAAGCTTAATAAACCTGAAACGAGGACACTGCATGAATTCTGTCAGTGGCCCATATGGATGGGCTGGAACACACAAATTATCAGGACTAGGGCTCTATCATTGGTTCATATCTATCCAACATGATATGATTTTAGGTTCTCTTTTCTAATGTTTTTAATTACATCTAGACGGGCTGCTCTCAATGAACAGCAATTATTTTAAAATTATCAATACTGGCACAGCTACAAATCTCCCTATGCAAAAATGTGTAACATAGAGATTCCTATGTAACATTATGTGATATTATGACTTGTTCTAGACTGCATAATGAGGTAGATTGTACATTGTCTGTGGAAAGTGCAGGCTTAATGGATTGAATGGCCTTTTCTTTTGCTCTGTTTTGTTACAAAATTGCTTCAATATTGGATTACTTACTGGCATAGATCCTGTATGTATTTTAGGATTCATAGTTGACTTGGTAAAAGCTACAATCATGTTCTTTCCTCACTCCCCCCACCCCCCCAACCCAAAAAACAAAAAAAAATAGGATTGCATTAGTTGTGTATTTTTAAAACTTGAGACTTTTCCTTTATAATAGGGGATACTTAAATATGGGCAATAGAAAATTTAGAGATGCATCTTATTACCTAGCCTGGCATGCTTTATTAGTCTTGAGATCAGTGTTTTAGGTTAAAGTTTAAGGTCACAGGAGACATCTGTGCAAACATTGGAGAATCAAGCAATGAATGTGACCCAAACGTCTTGTGTAACAGTATATGAGTATGTCTAGAGGTGATTTATATCGGGAGGGAAATATCACTGTTAAGTGGAAGTTGTGTCTGGATAATTTGTCGGTGTTACCAGTCATTGTTCTTACTTTTTAAATTAATCTTTATCCCCCTTCCATTTATTGTTTTCTTACTATATTTGTTCCAGTTTAATGCCTGGGCGTTTATAAAGAGGATTGAAGCTATACTTCCCACAAACCAGGGAGAAGTTTGAAATTGGGATCTGTTTCTTGTTCAGTTGAGATTTGTGCATGTAAATTAAAATGGTAAATTTCACCTCTTATTGCAATTGCTACTCCATCAAACTGCAAGCAGTGTTGCAACTATTAATTACAATGGTGTTCAGCTAGTGGAGCATTTATTTTCAGGATTTAAGCAGTTATTACATAAAGGGATTAATTAGGTTTTAGTGTGGTCAGTACCAGTTTCTAAACATTTACAGGCTTCTGTTCTGGGGATAATGTGGGCTCTAGAGACATGTGTGTTGAGTTTGTCCAAATACATAAAGCTGGGAGTAGGAGGTTGTTGGCAGTCCACTCTGTTTTTAAAAATTGCTGGTCTCCACCTTTGTATTAGATGATCTTGTAGAGCAACAATGAAAGATATTCATGTTCAGTTTGAATTTGTTCAGTTCGACATTTCTTGTACTACCAGATAATTAGGGGCGTGTCAATAAGGCATCTCTTCTAAAATCCTGTTCAGAGGTTTAGTTATAATGTTTTGGGTCAAAGAGTGTCGACAGTTTGTTACTGTTCGGGTCCCATACTGGAGTAAAATGTGAGGATTAAGGAAAGGATCTTCTTGAAAATAATAACTTGTAATATGAAAATACAGTCTTGCGTAACATACTGTGCCGCCTTTAAGATTCTTAATGTGCATTTACACTAAGTTTAGCATTGATGCAAAGCTCTGGAGTGAATCGGGATGAGACTCCCTGCTCCAGGAAAACCATCTTGTACTAAAACGATAATTGTGGGGTGAATGCTCCTTTTGGGTCTTTTCCAGGTAACCTCTGGACTAGTTGGTTGAACTATTTTTGTTGTTGCCTCCAATGTTTCAAACAGAATGTGTATGTGAGTGAAAGTGTTACTTTTGCAGTGTTGGAATAATTTGTTACAAATACATTAAATTTGATACTCTTGTGTTAAGATAAAGCTTTTGCAATTTATTATGGGTATAGCTTTTGTATAGAGGGACAAAGTGATGAGGTCATCACAGACTACAGCCGTATTGTGTATGTGCAGTCTTTTTTATATCTTACTTTATTTCCTGCATTATTTCTTTGGATTTTTCTTGCCCTGCTATCAAGATAAGTAAAGGCAAAACTGCTGTGTGTAAGGGCAGGGACATTTCTGATTATTTCTTCCCCCTGCCATCCTCAACTGCTCGTTCATGAAATTGGTGCTAAAGGGTACTTTAGTGAGCCAGCATTGACGTAAACACAATAAATTTAATCTTTTCCACATTAAACAAAGTATTACAAAATAATATAGTGGTATGAATCACTGAGAAGCATTCAACTGTAGTTGAATTCAGATTGATAAAGCTTGGACTAAAAGTGACTAAACTGTAAGAGCCTATTTGAAGTTGATTAATATGTGAACAGATTCAGTTGCTGGTAATTTAGATTAAGCATGTAATCCCTTTATATTTAGGTAGTTGGAAGTCTGGAAAATTATTTCCACTGCCAAACATTACAGTTTGGACAAACAAACTCCTGGAATGAATTGTAATGAGATTGAAGTAATTGGCCAATAGACTATCTGCTTTTTGTTCAACATTCTTGACCTGCAGGTTGTGATAACCTGTTGCTTTTTGACATTGTGAAATCATGGATGACAGGATTAAATATAAAAATCTGGCAAATAAGTTTGTTGTGAAGCTAATGAAGTCTAGATCTTTAATGTTTTACTTAATACTTCATCAGTGATTTAGTGGCTACTATTCATTTTCTTAGTGCTCATACTGTGTATATGAAAAAAATTCTTTGCATACATACCCAAAAGAGGAAAAAAGTAAATAAGTTGTATTGTGGCACAGTACATTGAAATAGTCACTTCTAAACATTTGGCTATAAGAGCATATAAAAAGATCACAGTTCCACAAATGTATTTTTGTTACTATTTACCCTTAATTTACAACTTAGGAATTTTTACCAAACTATTAATATTTGAAGCAAAACAGTTTAATATAAAGTGCATAAAATTTATAGGTAAAATTTTCATAACACCATGAAGCTTTGAACTTTTCAACGGGAACTAGAATTAACAGCTGTAACTGCTTTAGCTTAGCAGAATGGGTTAGAAAGTTTTTTGACTAGCTTTATATTTACATTGACAGCTCCATCAAACATAAATGTCTCCCACAGCTTCTAATGTAAAGGTAGCTATACAACCTTCTGACCTGTGTCTGACTAAATATTGGCTTTGGCACTTATTAATCCTGGAGGAAAACAGATCATTTGGTTATGAAGCTAAAATAGAAATACATGTTAATGTAGTAATAAATAGTAGCATTGAGAAATGTATGCAGGTTTTGAAATGTGGTCAGGCACACTGGTTTAATTGGGGATATTGGGACATGCGGCTGTAAATAAGAACATTTGAGTCCAAGTTGTCAGTGACCCTTACCAGTAATGTGATACTCCCCAAACAATGATTGAACACAAAAAAGTCCACATGATGTGCTTCTGAATAGTTCTATATTGAAGGAATAACATATAATAGTGTTGTATTATACTACAATAAATGGATGAAGATTGAACTGGGCATTAACCATGATCACAGTGCCCCATTCTAAGATGGCAGTAAATTTTCCTTCCTGTTATAATAACTTCAAATCATATTGGAAGATAATTTAGCAAAACGTGCTTCTCAGTCTGTTCTCAATTTGCCTGAGGAAGGAGGAAATCTCCGAAAGCTTGTGAATTTAAAATAAAATTGCTGGACTATAACTTGGTGTTGTAAAATTGTTTACAATTGTCAACCCCAGTCCATCACCGGCATCTCCACATCATGTTCTCAATGAGAAATCACTGTCCTTTTTCTGCCCCTCCTTGCACCCCTTCCCCCCCCCCCCCCCCCCCCCCCCCAATTTTCTTCTCTCTTATCCTGAAGATGCTGACGCATACAGAGTGTGGTTTCATCTTGCCCAAGTAATCTTTTATGTACGAGCCTCGGAGTATCAGTGGGCAACTCAACCGTAGAGGGTTCACAGCTGAGGCTGATTCTTTCCTCACTTGTGCTTCTGAACAGAAACTGTTCATCAATAACACTGGCCGTGCTGCCTCTTAATTAGTCTTGTGTTGCTAAAGTCTGTTTTCTCAGTGCAGACCAAAGATTGAACCTGGAACCTTCCTGATTTGTATAACTCAGTATCATGCTGGGCAGTACATTTGTTCATTGAGATAACACTGAATTTGATCATTATTTTTCTAACAACGACATTAGAATGGGCATGTCCTGTCACCTATAAACAATCCTTTAAACATTGCCGTGAATCTTTCCTGGCACGATCTGATAAGATGACAGTTTCTTGGTTGAGGGAAGTTTGGTCCAGTGCTTCAGCTGCTTAGAAAGCCCCTTTTAAGGATATACCCAGAACAGCCTTATAGATGCTTATACTTTATTTGACTTCATCCATGAAATGCAAGTTCCTAAAAAAAAAAGTGCTGCTTATAAACAGCCTTTTCTGTGAGTCAAGGACAATGCAAAGTTTGTGGGAAAGGTAAAGCAGCCTAAACGAACACCCTAGTCAGCCAATCAGGCTTTTGCATCAAATGGCTGTGCTCAAGTTCACTTTCTGAGCTATTTTGTCTATTATATTGTTCCAGATCTTTCAGTACATCTCCATGGTTTTCCCTTATCACATGTCTTTTTGGTGTATGAAGCCTACAAGAGGCTTCGTACAAAGACTCCATATGATTGGTTCATTCAGCGGAAAGCAATTTTATTCATAGTGTCAAAGCTCAATTATCCTCTTGTCGGGGATTGATTATGAGAAAGGAGTGTGCGCCAGTCCATCTCTTAAAATGTTTTTTTATTTTGTAGATGGCATTGGATCTCCGTATCTCATGCAGCCTTTTCCATTATTGGTTCGAAATTAGCCCTCCCTACAGGTTCAACCTCCAGTTTGTCAGTTGACACTGATTCCATTCGAATGAGCAATAACTGTTGCATTTGGTTTTGCCCAGGTCCGTGCTGACATTGAGTGCCAGCTGGGCTGTTGTATGCTTTGGCGCTGTGCCATTAACACCAATAGTTATCTTGTAGGAGAGCAGAATGTTAGTTGATTGAGAGCTTCATGGATTATTTCAATAAAATATTGTCGGCTGGCTGTGTTAAGATAGCTGCTATTCCTCCCCCAATCAGTCACAGCACCAGACCAACCAGATGGGATCTTGCTCAAGCCCAGTATTAATGTTGTTAGACACAAGTGTAACTTCAGAATTGCCAGGGAAGGAATCACAGCTCTAACTGAAGTAAGTGGCTTTCTGACAGAAGGACAAATTCACTTCACAAAGATAAGTGTAGATTGGGGGGGGAAGACATTTAGACCATCTCGTCCATTTCCTATAGTAACCTACAGATCCACCATCACTTATCTAAATGCCTCTTGATTGACTCCATCTGAGCACTGTTCTGGCTGGGGGAGGTCCTGTGCCTTTGGTGTTGGATTATTTTCTCTCTTTTGGGGACTGACTTTTTGGTACTGTATTTCCAACACTTACATCATTTCATCTGCAGGCTTTTCTTTTTTCCCCTAATTTCTCCCATTTTGTTGCCTTTTTCCTTTTGTTAACCTCTCATCATCTTAATTATTTGCACTTTCTTTTTAATTTCTTTCCATTATCTCACTGAGATAACATCATCGAATTTCCTGCTTTCCTTTTGAGCAGGTTTCAGGTCATTCAACCCATTTGATTAGGGTATCTGCTGTTTCTACTCTTTTCTTTCCCCCCCCCCCCCCCAAATCTCATTGTTTTCCAGTTTTCCAGTTCAGCATTAGTTTTAACAAAATTATAGTAGGATTGACTAGGCCCAACATGCAACAGATTTGTTGCATAATCACAAAAGTACTAAAATTAAAATAGGGAAACAGGAATAAATGTAACAAATTATGAACACACCAAATATGACACATCTTCCAAGTCTAATATTCTCTTAACAGCAGTACTGAAGCGATGTATCTATTTCCCTCTTGTGCTAATGAGTTAGGTCATTGTCATACTTATCTCTCAAAAGATTCATAAGTTCCTGTGCATGTTTGGCTAATACCATTCTTGCTTTGATTTTTGAAGTATTGATAAAGAAGTTTTAGATGACCATACAGGAATTCCATACAGGAATTTGGAAATGGTACAAGTCTGAGCTATTTACTGAGAAGTTGTAACGTTCCCAGCCCCGAACAGTCAATTTATCTACAATAATATATTTTCCAAACGCAGCCTGTATTCCCTACTGGATAAAGTTTATGCAACCTATTTGGACCTGCATCATTGTCTTGATGTGAACCAGTTAAAACGTGCTTCTAGAGTCTCCAATGACAATGTTTGAGGAACAATTGGCTTGTGTATTCTTATAATTAAGAGCAGGCCAGGTCCTTTCATTATTGAACCTGCGGTTTTAGGGAGCCCTAACTAGAAATATGTTTCTAATTGTCGAGCTGTGTGAAGGTGCTCTGACAACACTTCAACTATCATGTTTATAGCCCACTATAGGCAAGCAGAAAAACTGCAAATTGGCCAGCAAAAAAAAGGAGAAATAGACAATTATGCTTTTTAAAACTTCTCCATATTATCAACTAGCTGAGTTCTAAAGGCCAAATAGTACATCATTAGGAGGCATTTACTAATATTTTAGGTTGTTTTTAGTATTCGTGTCATCGGTCAATGTAACTTGTATAAATGAGAGGAGGGTGTGTTGAAGAAAATGAACAGTGGTGAATATTTGCAGTGTTACTTGGATTTGTAGAAACCAGACCAGTTAACTACCAGAAGCTGCTGAGAGATTTTTTGCTTGAATGAAATTTGGTTATTTTAATACATTTAAGTCTGCCCGAAGATATTAAAAGTTTTGACTTGAATTCATCTTATCTGTTTAATTGGAAAAAATCCAAAACAATAAAACTTTTTGACTGGCTAAGAAAATAATTGTTATTCAAAGTTCAAGCCATATTCTCTGTTTTAGCATTCTCTGTGGGTTCTAGTAGTAAATAAAAATCATTAAGTGCTGTTGAATTTCTAACTATAATATAAAGGACAGAGTTGATTTCCTTTTTATGACTTGTATGAAATGTTTCTACTCCTCATCATGAGAAATGTTTGTGATGGGAAATGAAATCTCTGATACTCTGTCATCATCAAGTAATTTCAGTCAGGTACAAGTGAGATGTACGCAGAGTAATGCTGCATCTTCTCTGCCCAAACAACATACCTCAGTCCTAGTTCCAGAAGAATACTTCCTATTGCACCAGTGTCCTATAGCCTCTGAGCGACATTGCCAATTTCTTCCAGAAGAGGTAGTTTTGTACCCTATGTCACGAGGAACTCTGTAGTTGGCGACCGAACTAATTTCACATAGAGCCTTTATGGCCATCAGACAGAGGAAACTATAATCTAATGAGTCTGGGCTGGATTTGAACCAAGAAAAAGAATTGCCAGTCTAGTGCCTTTGAGGTTGTGCTCAGCTTGGTTATTTGTCCGCATTCTTGCCTCTGTGAGTCAGAAGGTTGTACGTTCAAGTCCCATAAAGTACTTGAGCCCATAACACTAGTCTGATATTCCAACATAGTACTGAGGAAGGTGCTGTCCTTCAGATGAGACATTAAACTAAATCCCTATCTGCCTGTACTAGTAGTTCAGGTGGATGTAAATGATTCCATAGCACTACTTGAAGATGAGCAGGGAATTCTTTGGCTAACATTTTCTCCCTCAGCCAATATTACCAAAATAAAATGAGCGATTCATTTGTGGAATCCTACTACATGAAAAATGGCTGCCATGTTCGAAGCTAGTAGTTCAAAGCAATTTATTGTGAAGCACTTTGCATAAATGCAACTTTTATTTTTCTTTCAGGCTCTCAAACCAAAAAGAACCTGGAATGCTGCTCATTGTTTTGGTTTGAGAGTCTTCAAATCACTTGACATTCTTGCTTGAATCTTGTGAATGTAGGATTTTCAAATTAAGTTGTAAAGTATTGCTAAACTTGACCTTTGTGCTCTCTGTTTCATCAAACTGTCAGTTATGTTCAAGAAGCCTGCTCCTGACAGTGACGTTTTCTTGTGGCAAACAAGGTTTCATTATAAAAAAGTTCCATTATATTAGCAGTTGTTAAATTGGCGGGTGACCAGCTTTGCCACTGTTATGCCATTGAGTTAAGGTGCAGCACTAAAGTGACTACACATGGGCCTTGTTGTGTATTACGTGCAGCAGTACAATCTTAGATTATTCCAGACACCAGCCAGATGAACCTTATGTCAACCTAATTATGTGCATCATACAACATGGTGGCTGGTAAAGTAAATTTGTCTGTGCACTTCAAAATAAACCTGTGCACAATTGTCAAGAGAGGAGCAATGCACTTCTTTATAGGTATAGCATTATCAAACAAAATTTGACACTGAGCCACGAGAGATAATTGGACATGTAACCAAAAGCTTGGTCAAAGAAGTAGGTTTTAAGGCTCTCCAAGGTGGAGAGGTTTAGAGAGGGAATTCCAGAGCTTAGGCCCAGGCAGCTGAAAGCTCAGCCGCTAGTGGTGGAGCGATGAAAATCGGAGAAACGTAAATGTCCAGAATTGGTGGAGCTCAGAGGGTTGTAGTGCTGGAGGAGATTACAGAGATAGAGAGGGGTGAGGCCATGAAGAGATTTGAAAGCAAGGATGAGAATTTAAAAATCGAGGCATTGCCAGACTGGGAGCCAATGTTGGTCAATGAGCACGGGGTGATGTAAGAAAAGCACTATACCAGCTTTCTTCTGTTACTTGTTACAGCTTCTTAATAAAGCCATTATACTTTGGAACAAATCACCTTGTGACCTTTTGATTAAGGACTCGAACAGTAAAAGTATAATTACTTACAGGTGAATGGGACTTGCTGTGAGTTAGAATATGGGCATCAGAGTTTTGGACGACAGCAAAATGCCCCAAGTTCAGCTACTACTTTACTAGAGCTAGCTGCTAGAGTTATGCCAACCTACTCTTAAATGTGTGCTACCTGACATACTGTATCATGTTTGCTGTATACTTTGAAACTGTATGAAAACCCATTGTAAATGAAGAGCAATTATAAATGGGGGTGGGGGGGGGAAGCCAAAAGACACAGTAAGCAGAGTTCAGGGTGGGCTATCCACAAGAGTGCCTGCAATGATGCAAAGAAGCAGAGTCCAAACCAAATAGTCACTAACTTACAAGTGTAGGATCTGGTTAAGGTTTTCCGAGACTTTCCAAAGTCCGGCAGCCACTTGGCAAGCGATATGCTAAGTCATGCATCATACTCCGATAATGGTGCCTTTACTAAAACTACCTGGGCAAAGATTCCTTTGAAATTATTTTACCAAATTAAAGTGAAGAAGGTGCAATAAATTACTAGTGAAATGTGAGCTGGGATATATTTTATATTGATGTTGTAATCTTTCTGTCCCACTACAGTGTATGGGTCAGTAACCTCTGTGTCATTAGTGAAATTATTTGCAACAGATGTTGAGTTATACTCGCATCTTTGAAGGAATGTGTTTGTAACTCCTGTGCCTTTTTAAAATAGAGCAGGCTTTTCTTTATACAGACAAAATTCAGAGAAATCACATCAGGCAATCATGGGAAATTTTTTTTTAGAAATGTCTTTGGCACAGTTTAATGACTTGAAAGGTTATATGCACTGACTGCCAAGTAAGGAGTACGGATTGTAAACTTCTGGGTGTATGCTGACGTCAGATTTAATGACAGACTTGAACTCCACTGGCGCCAGGATTTGCTTAAATAGATTATTGGGCAAATGATAGATTCCAAGATCTTAAATGTGACAGTTTTTAGAGTCAATATACAATATAAATCTCCCTTGCTTACATTGGATAAAGGTAACTTGTTTGAAGTTTAAATCCCTAAGCTGTGGAAAATTGCAACCATTGGTGGTTTATTGTAAAAAAAAGATGTGACACCTTTCTAATTTCAGCAGCATTTATAATGGAATCTGACATTTAACTGATCACCTCTCCATCTTGAGCCTAACCTTGTTGAATGCCTGCTTTTCTTTACAACTTTGATACGCTGTACATTTCCTATCCCTGGACAGCTGGAGAGTGATATCCTCAAGTCTTAAAGCTGAATACTGTAGCAGGGTTCCACTGTCAATGAGCCAATTTAGACAAATTCCTAAATCTGAGATAAATATTTTGAGACTTGGTTAATATAATAGGCCTGAATTTGCTGCAAACTTGCACTATAGTAATGATGTATTAACAGTGTGCGCCATCGTTAATACGTAAAAGGTCTGGGAAGTAATGGAATAAGTGAGTTACACCATGAGTTGCGCTAAGCCATAGTTTGCTGGCACATTTGTTACCGTTGGGCTCACCAAAGCTGATAAAAGACCGTTCTCGCCACTCAGCCCTCCATTATAGTCAATGGCAATTGTAAATTTGCTGGATTTATGCCATTACTCACAGCCAGTTAGTCTGAAAAATAATGGTGTGGGTGACCTAGTAATGATTGAGGATTCTGCGTCTGGAGCACTCACGATGCCTTAGTTCTTCACCACGCCAACGTCTATGACTTATTCAGCAGAACGGACAAGAAGGTAGATGGATACTGAGGGACAAGGCCTACCTACTGAAGCCATGGCTGATGACACATTTCCACATCACCAACAACGCAGCACAGGAAAGGTACAACCATGCACGTGCAGTGACCCGGCAAGTGGTAGAGAGGACCTTCAGGGTGCTTAAAGCACACTTCTGGTACTTGGACAGGTCGGAAGGTGTCCTACAGTATGCGAAGATTGTAGTAGTCTGCTGCGCACTTCATAATTTTGCTCTGCAGAAAGGTCTTGCCTTTGACTTGGCAGACGAGATGCCCATGGAACCAGATTGATCGTGACCTGCATGCCCCTGGGCCCATGGGTGGTGGCCTCCTGGAGGAAGGCATGGTGACAGCAACCAAGGACGCCAGAGATCAGCTCGTGGCTCTGGCATTTGGACACTGATTACCTCCATCCGTACTCGCCACGCAACCTTCACCACCTCTTCCTCCCCCCGCCCCCCTCCTTCAGGAAATTCCACCAGCGGAATGGAGGTGATTCAGGGAGCATGGAATGATCCCCATGGTAACACGAGCACAAAGAAGGAAATGCATGATTTTAACTTTTATTAACTATAATGTTGAAAGAACAAAATTTCAATTAAAAAAACAGAAAACTGTCATCCAGAAAACTGAACTAGAGATAATTCACCTGGAAATTAACGTATATATCAAAAGGTGGGAAAAAAAGGCAAAGTCCATAACCTCTGCATTCTGTGGAAAAGGAGATTACTTTTTATGGTGTTTAAATATTTTTTTAAAAATTAATTAACTCTTTAAAGTTGATTTAGGTTGATTTCAGAAGTTGCAGCTCACTTACTTCCCACACCTCAATCTGCCTGATGGCATCTGTTCCCAGCTATTTCTAGTGCCATGTGGTTTATCTGTGGAGTAAACCATTGGCTGCGCTGTCCACGTGGTCCCTGATTCGCCATTGACCTCATCATGCTGTAGATGGAGCAACATTCCAGCAAATTACAGTGTAAATATAGATCGATATGAATGGGGAGCTAAAAAGTCCAATAATGGTGCCGTTCCAGCAAATTCAAACCCTATAATAGTTTAAAAAGTTACCCACAACCAACTTTTTCCATTTTCTTTTTTTATATTCTTGAAGTTGTTTGAGTTGGTAGAACTTAATATTTTGGTGCAAAATACTGTAGTTGTCTTCCAAAGTTAAACATCATAAGGGAAGATAGTCATAAATGCAATAAAACTTAGGCCTAAAATGATTGAAGGAAAAGTAGATCTATTCATTCTGAAAGTGCAAAGATTCTTGATGATTGAACAGTCTCAAAGAATCTTTAGTGGCAACATCACGCAGTTCTTGTGAGTAGGTTGCATTTGGAAGAAAACATCCTCACTATGGAAATATCTTTTGTGCCATTATAAATTTAAATAGCTTTTTAAAAGAATTGTGCTTTCAGATTATTTTGTAAGCTCATTTTGCTTTAGTGCATAGGAATTGTAAAAAAAAAGGTTGCATAGGTCATAAAATTCCTGCCAAAACAGGGCAATTCTACTGAAAGTGTATGTTCCAGTCAATTTCTGTGCCCATTCATACTATCGTGTTTTGGGATTTTTTTTCTGACCATTCTTCCATGGAAAAGTTCTGGGAATGAGTGATACTGAAGTGCTTGCATTTGAATTGAAGTGAGTCCAAAAGGGTGAAAGTTGGGATTGCAGCTACTTTTGGAAAAAGAATGTAATCAGGCCACATGACTCAATCATTGAAGCTACAATCTGGGACAATCGGGGAGGGGTGTTATCTCAGAGCTCCGAGTAAACGTCTACATCTATTATTGTTTGGATGACCCTATTCATTTGACTTAGCAGGTGTCAGTTGTAAGGGTAGTTTAGTGAGAACCTGCTCTTTAGAGGGGGTAGTAAGCTCAATTGGAAGTTCTACTGACTATTCCTTGGAAGGGGGGAGGATCAGGAGCCAAGCCCCATCTTCTGTGTTCAGAAGCAACAAAAAGTAAAACACATCATCAGTCAGTTCCAAGAAAGGTTGTGAGAGGCAGGCATGTGCTGGAAATTAAGATATAGCCACTCGGTTGTGCCAGCTAGAGGCTGACCAGGAAAAAAGGAAAATGCAAAGGTGAGCATTTTGCCCTCCATTTGAGATAGCACAGCCCATTTTTGTTCTCTTGTATGTCACAAGAAGCATTATAGAAAATGTGAAAGTCTGGAAGGACTATCCTGTTCCGTCATATATTTTATGCAAAATACACCAGCTTCTTGATTTTTGCATTGGCCTCGTCTGAACAGAATGTTCATTGGTTTTGTCTACTGGAAGATTGGAAAATTGCAAATGACATGCATGCAAAAGACACAATATCTGGTTCCGATCACAAGGGGGTTCTATTGCTGCACTCCTGGGTTATGTTACTATATGATTAAATACTGGGCATTATGGGCAAAGTCCTGAATGTAATGGTGAGCAGCACCAAGAGAATATCTAAGGCAGACCCAAAATTTGTAACACATCCAGTGATGTAATAGTGAGTTATCATGATCAATCACCACTCTCTTACATTTGGCAGGTTAAAGGTGATTAGGGGTTCTTAAAAATGTTTCCTTACCCCCACAAAAAAAATTATTGTTTGAGTAACCCTATGTGAGAATTATTAGCCCTGAAAATGTATTTCAGTGTGCATAATTTGAATCTAGTCTAGCAGCAAAAGGAACAATAGGAAATGGTATAAAGGTTGCCCATTTTGGTTTCTGATGTCATTTTCAAAGTTGTCTGTCACATAAAATCTCTAAAATTTACCAATTTACTTGAAGGTGGGATATAAATAAAATGCATAGCTTGTAAATTTAGTTTTTTTTTTGTCGGGGAGGAAATTTGGCGAAAACAGAAATTCTACTGGCTCAGAACACATTTGCACTGTCTGACAGTCTGCAATCTGTTACCATTAATTATCATTGATTTCTTCTGTCTGGAGGGAAAAGATGATGTACCCATTTGAGGCCTGTAACTGAAATGATGCATTTCCAGTACAATTTTTATTTTGCTTTTGGCCTTGGTATTGTAACCTTTTGACTCAACACAGAATTGATCTCCCTTCTGTCAATCTTAATTGTTATTTCCTCACTAAGTTATTAGGTAGTCATCATCAACCTTTAAATAATAATTGACCAACAAAGTTCCAAGTGTCAGTTGTATCCTTAAATGATGCAGACTATACAGCACAAACCGTTATGCCACAGTAATTTTTGACTTGGTTGCCACCTAATCAGTCTGTATTCGTTCTTTTATATCCATGTTTGGAACAAACAGGATTCCAATCAATTTCATATAGATATTTTGTTTATTTGATGTCCTTGCAGAATATAGCACACTTTACGTTTACAATTGTTTTCCAATCTCAGCAGTTCTGTAGAGAAAATACAGATTCCTTTGATCGTGGTGTTTTGTGTTATTTCTACAAAATGGTATTTCCTAATGTGACCAACAGTGAAACCTCAATTATCCACTCTACTGAAAGGGGGAACATCTGGTGGATAATTAAAATTGGTAGATAATGGGGAATCACACAAAATTAAACTGCAATGGAATATGAATTCTTTAACCTAACAATGCAATGCAACCTGCACATTTGGTCATTTGCAAAACGCAGTTCGACTTGACTCTCCATCACTCGTGACACTATCCCAATTTGCTGCAACGCACTGATAAAACAGTTCTTTTTGTAAAACAACATCTGGATATAACTGAGATGTTCTTTCCTCTAAATGACCCAATATCGTTTTGTTACACCTTTTAATCTCTGAAGTGCTAAAGTCTGTACTGAAAAGTTTAGGGAGAGCCAGACTCTTCAGTGAGATGTTGGTGGTGCTCAACATTAGAATAAATAAGCAATTCAAATTTCTCACGCCCCATAAATCACTGCAGGAGCCCCTGCTAGTTTGGGAAGTTTGCATTGCTCGCTTACAATAATTTTGCATGTTACCTATGAAAAGTCATTGCACTGTCACACTTTCCCAGAACTTTTTCAGTTGATAGATTCTGTACTGACAAAACATTTTGTTTAGATTTGCATGACACTTCAAAGACCAAAGGTGTAACAAAGTGCCACTGGGTCATTTAAAGTCAAGAACTAACTTTACTGTTGCTCTCCTGACCCAGTCCCAAAGCTCGTGAAAATTTTGGATGATTATGGAAATGTGGATATTCAAGGCCATAGTTTAAAAAAACACTATAATAGAAGGTGCCTCTTCAGATGAATGGAGGATTTTTTTTTAAGTTTAATGAAGCTGTTTCTCTCCCTGCCCCCTTTTTAAAAAAAATACACTCACTGGTTCAGGACCTGAGTCATATTTTCTGGCGCTGGGATAATTGGGCAGAAATTGTGAAGTTTCACCACTGGTGCAAGCCTTGCTAGATGAAAGTGAGAGTCTGAGTTGGGCTACAACATTGTAGCCCCGATTCTGTGTTTCCCTTCCCCTCCCCCTCCCCCTCCTAATTGGACCTAATGACGTTCTGCACCGGCAGCACTCTTGCAGTTTCAGCCTTGAAGTGTACAGGTCAGTTCAGCGTTGTTCTGTTCAAGTATTTGATTTCTCCTACTTGATGTAGTGAGCATACAGTTTGACCTCACAACTTACGTCAGTGATGGAAGTCAAATGTTGCAACCGTACAGCATAGTACATTTTCTCCACTGCTCTACTCCTATAGTGGAATGCTTTTTTTTTGCTGTTATGGGCCCAAAGAAAGGTTGAAAATCTCAGAACAATGCAACATTCAACTTTGCTGTGCTTGTATAAAATCCACTGAGTCTTCTAATAAGTTTAATGGTTGTAATATGACACTGCAAAAAAAAATTCCCTTTCGAGCATATGCTTCATTGGTTGTCAAAACATGTTAAATCACTCTGTGTGTTTAGGATATTGGTTTTTAAAAGGGCATTGTCTTTATGAAAAACTGTTTGTAAACAGACTTTAAAAAGTTTGGTTGAAAACATGATGTTACTATGTAAATTGTCTTGAAATGGAACATTACATCATCATGACAAACTACAGATCATCTGGCTGTTTTACTCTCTGAACAGAAGTAGTTTACCAAACCACTATTGCGGGGGAGGGGGTGGCATGGGGAGCTGGGAAGAGGGGAAACAGTGCTTAATTGAAAGGTTTAATGTAAATGGTGAACAGTTTGTATAAAATATAAACTTTCAGATTTTTGAACAAAATATTCAGAACATAATGCACAGCTGTATTGTTGTAATAGTGTACTTTGCATAATAAATTATAAAACCAGGGGAATTAAATTATGACCATTCAAGTTGCACACATTTGTTATACATATTGTTAACATCATGATCTACATTATTACTAAGTGTAATTTTATATTATTGCAAGAATTAACTAGATTTTTTTTCTTTTTTTCCATTCTGCTAATGCCAAATTGTCTGAACGCAGTATACACGATTCCTTTGTCAGTCTCCACTCCAGGTAAGTCCTACATTACATTCACTGGTATGTTTTTGTATCCTTTATTGGAATATGAGATACAGGAGCAAAGCCAAAAGTATCAAGTCAGACTGTTTTGAGCAATCAAATACAATTTTAATATGCTGCTTCAGGTTCTAAAGATGTTTTGCTATTGAAGCCTTAAGCTGTGAGTTCAGTGTTTTTGTAACAGAATTGATGTGGACTTGTCAGCATAAGGGAAGTGAACTAGCATCAAAGGTTATATCAGTATTCGTGCAATACAATATCATACATTTGTGAGTCAATATACAAAACTGCATTAGTTCTTGTAGAATTTAATACAGAATTTGTGGGAGATCATGTCCCTAGATATTGCCCTTATCCTCCTTCACACACTGTCTAAAATCTTGTGTACACAATTGCATCTTTGGGATCATCCCAGTTGTTCTGCCCTCTGTCTCAAGATAGTCCATTTTTACCCTTGATTTGATTGTAATAAAAGAAATACAGCAGTCTTTCACAAAAACAAAATTTGATCCTGATTTAATGCTGCTGTGGTGGATAGTGCTCCATGCCTATGTGGACACACCTTGACTATGTACAAGTGTTGAGCACTGTTAGCACCAGCAGGTAAAATGGTGACAAAGGTGATGTGTCTGAATTCTAAAAGTTGAGATATCTCTAACTGATTCTGCGTGTCTTCTCCCTTTCTTTCCTTCCTCTTTTTTTTCCTCTCTCTTTCCCTCTCCCTAGTTGTGCTTCCCTAGTACTTCAGTTTGGTTTAATTCATCAATTACTCTGGTTAAATATCGAGATCTATCTCATTAAGGAGCTGCAATGAAAATTATTTGGTACTTGTCAATATTTCAGTTTCAACTGTTAATATTTCCCTTTGCTTTGCTGAAGGAGGCTAGGAACCTGCATTTCCTTGTTAGATGCAGTAAACAGTTTATGATTTAAGCAAGATCATGAGAAAAATGCACTGAAGCCAGAAGTTATAATTTTAATGGCTCTGTAGCTGTGCACTGGAGAAATGTTGGTATTGTATGCAATCCTACACGCAGTCATAAGTTCAGAATTTGAAGTTCCTTGTCATGTATTTTGAGTTTTATTAGTTCTGACTTAGTCCTGATATAGTTGTTTCCTTTGTGGATGTATGTTATTTACACAGTAGTTGATGTTTCAGGATTGAATCGTGTTAATGATTCTGCACAAACTTGATTACATCAGCTGCTATATTACATTTGAAACCCCAAAGCATGGTACTAAACAACAGTACTTCGTTGGATTACTTGTGGATTGTCCTGTTGAGCTTTTTTTTCTAGCAGTTTATATTATGGCTTTGAATATTTACAAATTACCATCAATTTATTGTTGTCCTGAGTTATCAAAGATTTTGTTTAATCTAAAATTATTGACATCCATAGTGTCTTGACAATTTTGCTGTTACCCAATAAAATTCAGTCTCAATACAATATTCTTTACAAGCAGAGTAAATGGCACATTCTTTCAGTCTTGATGGACTTAGTGAGAAATCCCTCTTTCATGTCAGTGTCTTTGCTTTTTCCCCCATTCTTCAATTTTATTTGTGTCCCTCTCTTTTTCTATTTGCTCACAATTTTCCTCTCTACTTTCACCCCACCCTTTCCATCTTCACCCTCTCTAGCTTCACCCTCTCTCTACCTCCACCCTCCCCCAACCTTTAGTATAAGACTATGTGCTGAAATGAACACTGTGGTAAAGCTTTAATGTTGTCATTAGGTCCCGTACCCAAAGCCAGTGATTTGCAGTAATCACAGAAAAATTGACACAGTCGTGGTATAGGATCCCAGAAGCATAAGTGAAAATCCTGTGCTCCATGTATTAAAATGGCTTTTGAGTTATACATTCGCAGCAAATAAGTGGCCCTGCCCATAATTGGCTTCCTGATACGCAAACAAAGGTCAATTAGTTTTAAAAGGCATGTGAGGCATGACTAAAAATTCCAAAATCAACATTCAGATAGGGATTTTATAAAATTGTGATGAACGGTCACAGTGTTCATATAGATTCAGAAATTATATAATAAATTATTATTTTGTAGAGAATTGAAGATGGTTGAGAATATTAATAAGACTAATTGTAGTTTAATTTGACATCCTAAACACTGAGGAAGTTATTGATTGTTGTATGCATCACATCTTTGATCAATGTTTCTGCCAGAGAGGTGAAAATTTGCAGGAATTTCTACTCCTGATTGTTATCCAGCAACCTGCTGGAGGGGTCTGTGTGTGTGGATTGGGTGTGGACAGGATTTGATTATGGTGTCCCCTATATTCACATGGAACTTTACCCAAATAAGGAATCAACATAATCAGGAGAGAGGGAAAATTTAGCTAGCGAGTTAATAAATCTAGTGTATAATATGCTAATTTTTCACTTCCAAAGAAAATATTTTAATAAAGTAGGTAGTAGATGTATTTTTTAAAAATTTCTCTGCCATAAAATCTGACCATTAATCGTACTTTTGGGCAATTTTCCCCATTTTCCCATGAAAAAGTCATACTGTTTATGTGGTTGCCATCAATACCTTTCGCAGTTTAAAAGTTTCTTTTTCTGTATTTTTCCCAATCTTACCTATCCAGTCGTAGCCAGAGAATCTCCTGCAATGGCTTCTCTTTTCGCCCTCGCACCATTACCTCTGGAGTCCTCCGAGGATCTGTACTTGACCCTCTCCTATTTCTTATCTACATGCTGCCCCTCAGCGACATCATCCGAAAGCACAATGTCAGGTTCCACATGTACGCTGATGACACCCAGCTCGGCCTCACCACCAACTCTCTCGACACCTCCACCGCCTCTGTGATGAGCTGAAATTTCCTCCGATTAAACATTGGGAAGACCGAAGCCGTTGTCTTCGGCCCCCGCCACAAACTCCGTTCCCTAGCCACCGATCACATCCCCCTCCCTGGCCACTGTCTTAAACTGAACCAGACTGTTTGCAACCTCGGCGTCCTAGTTTACCTTGAGCTGAGCTTCCAGCCTCATATCCTTTCCGTGACCAAGACCGCCTACTTCCACCTCCATAATATCGCCTGTCTCTGCCCCGTCTCAGCCCTTCTGCTGCTGAAACCCTCATTCATGCTTTTCTTATCCAGACTGGACTATTCTAATGCTTACTTGGCTGGCCTCCCCTCATCCATCCTCCATAAACTTAAGCTCATCCAAAACTCTGCTGCCCATATCCTAACTTGCACCAAGTCCCATTCACCCATCACCACTGTACGCGCTAACCTACTTTGGCTCCTGGTGCCCGAATGCCTCAATTTTAAAGTTCTCATCCTGGTGTTCAAATCCTTCCATGGCCTCGTCCCTCCCTATCTGTGTGACCACCTACAACCCATGAGAACTCTGCATTCCTGCAACTCTGGCCTCTTGTCCATTCCCCACCTCCTTCACCCACCATTGGCAGCTGTGCCCTAAGCTCTTAAATTCACTCCCTAAATCTCTGCCTCTCCACCTCTACTCCTTTAAGACGCTCCTTAAAACCTATCTCTTTGGCCAAGCTTTTGTTCACCTGTGCTAATGTCGTCGTCTTCGGCTTGGTGTCAATTTTTGTCTGATTAAGCTCCTGTGAAGCGGACATTTTACTCCGTTAAAGGCGCTATATAAATACAAGTTATTGTTGTTATTTTCCTGTGTTGTCTCTAGTTTTCTATTGCTCAACGTGCTTGAGTAGTTATTTTCCTGTGTTGTCTCTAGTTTTCTATTGCTCAACGTGCTTGAGTAGTTTTTTTTAAGTGTTCTTTAATTCTACAATAACTTCTCTTCTTTAATGCTTCCCTACTGCTGTCTAGCCTTTTCTTAATGCAATCCATCTCACTAGTACAATTTCCAAAAAGTTATATGCCAATATATTTTGTTGTAATGAGTAATTTCAGATTCTCCTACCTTTTGATTATTATGGGAGTTTCATGGGCATTTAGCTTAATAGCTTCTGCCTTACACACAGGACAATTTGGCCACAGAGATTGGATAGTCCAAATATGATTGAATTTCATGTGGTATACTGCGAGTGTGTCTCTAGGAATAGCAGAACATCTTGAAATAATCGAGTACAGGATTTTGGTTAGCCATATTCTCTAGCTGACATAGTAAATTTCTCATTGTCCACTGCAAACCACACAGGTGTTCAAATCATTCCCTTATATTTACCAGGAACAAATTGTATGTGTAGGAGGAAATAGTTTGAATAGAAAAGTGATTTTTCCATTTCCCTTCCCCTCCAAAACAAATCTAGATAATGTGGACATTATTTCTCTCTTTCTTATAAGATACCAGCGATTTTTTTTTTAAGAGATCATTTTTATCTTGTTGGAGAGATTAATAATTATAAGCGTTGTTTCCCCTCTGTTCATGCCTAATCTGGGCTTCCCCTCTCAGAGCAAAGAGTTACTCAATTGACTTCATCTAGCGATAATTGGGCTGCATAGGAAATTACATTGATATTCTTTCAGGCCCTCAATACCAATTGATAGGTGTTGAAGTTGCAAAAATATAGCACCTGCTGAGTATATAGCAGTACCTAGCAAAGGTTGAATTTTGACCATTTAAGGGTTGGATGCCTCTTGATTAACTTCTGGGGTCAGAAAGATTGTAGACCTGCAGAATTGTCTACATAACTGCTTACTGATGCTCCTAGCTAATGGGAGATCCAACATTGTGGGGCTGTACAGAAAATATTGGAACTACATGTGGCAGTCCAGGTACTATCTAATTTCAAGTTCTAAATGTCTAAGTTTTATCTTTTACATGAATTTGTAGCTGGACCCAGTGTGGTAACAATTTCCTATGGTTTATGTTTCTTGCTTACAGAAATGTCTGCTTGAGTGTGTGAGACTTTAATTACATAGGGGAGAATACACAAGCATCACTCTGGGGTCCAAATTCAATTAAGTTCAATTATTTGATTAGATGTTGTTTGTTGTAGTGGTTTACATGTATGCATTATTTTTGTCTTCTGACTGCCACTGCAGGCAAATTTTCATTGTGTATCAGTTTCGATAAATTGGGAAGAATACCTTTTTTTAAACCTTTGTTACCTTGGACATGAAAGTAAACATGGAAGTAATATGACTAATGTCATATGTTCATTTTTCCCCCTATATTGCTGTGCTGCTATAGGGTAGTAGGAGCTCTGTGAGGTTCACTTTTCATCATGGTCAGTGTTTAACTATTCCTCCTGTTTTTCTCAATTTTTGCTCCCGTCCCTCTTCCAAGACCTCTAACCACTGCATACCTTCCAAGGCGAGACAGCACCGTGACCTTCTCTATGGCTACCATCAGAGCTGATCATCTAGCAGGTTTTACCATTCAAGTCAGATGCAGGATGAAACTGTGAATGCTCTTTCTCCTCTTCCCCCAACACCCTCTCCACCCCCCCCCCCCACCCCCAGGGAAAAAATGCCATGCAAAAACCTGGTTTTGTATTCAAGTCGCTGTCAAAACACATCACTAAGGCAAACACGTTGAAGTTTTAAGCAGCCTCTGTGATCCAATCTGGTGATGTGTGGTGAGAGTTGCTGTTCAGCTGCTTGAGCTGCAATGCTTCTCCGTGGTGGTTTAGCTTTAATAAAAAGTTATTTTGCATCTAATAACTGGCCCAAATTACTCTGGCTTTGCATTACACATCTCTGAAATTCTTAATGGTTTATTCCACAAAATTGTGAGTACTTGCATAGGAGTCACTTACAAAATCAATTTTTAGCCCACTGTGCTGTTGAAGAGTTGAACTTTTAAGTTCCACTTGACATTGCTGTTAATAGCTGGTTTCTTTAAGTAATGGTTTAAGTAGTGATGTATATAGAAGGCTGCTTCAAATCAAATGTATCTCTTATGGATTAGTACCTTTCTGGATCAGGATCTCCTCAATAAGTCATGTCTATTTACAAAGAATTCTTAAGGTAAACTTTTAAAGGGGTGGCCAATTGAAATAGGGCTGATGGGTTAGAGTATTCGCACTAGAAACATGATATTGAACTTCGTTTCAGTGGAGCCATCTGTAGAGAGTTATTACCTTCCGCAGTAAACTGGGAACCTTTAGGTTTCTGCACGTTGAAGGCTAATAGAGCTCATTATAATTTATAGGAAATGGGCTTTTATCACCTCATCAATGCAGTCTGCAGGTTTATATTATTTACCTAATTCTGTGTGGGTTTATTAATGTTCATGGAAGCATTCCTGCTGGGATTGTGCCAGTATAGTTTCTTAAAGCTATTTTTTATTGACATTTGCAAGTCTGAAGTAAATTTTGTATGGCACCATGTACATATGTCTTTAATTAAAAACAGTTATGTAAGACAAATTTCATATTGTGGGTCATTGAAATCTTTGATTCCTCTCTTTCTAAATATATATTTCTTGTGGTTTCCTTTATTAATCAAATCTTTAGAATATCCCCTTGGTTGATGTGCTGTAGAGAAGGTTTCTATGCTAACTATTACTTGCATCTGGTCAGTTCCTGTTGAAATTTTACGATTGTGTTTAATCACGCTTAATAGTACTAAGCAATGCAGCTACTTACAGGTGCAAATGAAGATGAGAAGTACTTGCTTCACAAAATACATATGCATTCTAAAGTTCAAATAAAATACTTTTAAATCATGAACTGCTGAGATATGGAGCTGGACCTGAATATAAAATGTAAACCCATTGTTAGATTTCCCTGTGCCATGCAGGAACCAAGATGGTCAGTTGCATTGTTCTCTCGGATACTACCAGTGCCAGTACAACTAATTGTAAGAGATGCAGAAGAACAAGATGAGTTTGCTAAAAGTTATGAGTTTTGTTTCTCCTCCCATGTTTTTTTCCTTTCAGTCTCTCTAGCTGTGCACCTTGAGATAATGAGTCGATGCCCTCATTCATATCATAGAATAACAGAATGATACAGCACAGAAGGAGGCCATTCGGCCCATCGTGCCTGTGCCTGCTCTTTGAAAGAGCTATCCAATTAGTCCCACTCCCCTGCTCTTTCCCGATAGCCCTACAAATTTTTTCTCCAAGTATTTATCCAATTCCCTTTTGAAAGTTATTATTGAATCTGATTCCATCACCCTTTCAGGCAATGCATTCCAGATCACAACAACTCGCTGTCTAAACATTTTTCCTCATGTCGTCTCCATTTTTTTTTTGCCAGTTACCTTAAATCTGTGTCCTCTGATTACTGATCCTTCTGCCACTGGAACAGATTTTGAACACCTCTATCAAATCTCCCCTTAATTTTCTATGCTCTAGGGAGAACAACCCCAGTTTCTCTAGTCTCTCCACTTAACTGAAGTCCTTTATCCCTGGTACCATTCTAGTAAATCTCCTCTGCACCCTCTCTAAGGCCTTGACATTCTTCTGAAAGCATGGTGCCCAGAATTGGCCACAATACTCTAGCTGGGGCCTAACCAGTGTTTTATAAAGGTTTAGCATAATTTCCTTGCTTTTGTACTCTATGCCTCTATTAATAAAGCCAACGCGCCTGTATGCCT
The DNA here is from genome assembly GCF_035084215.1 of Heptranchias perlo. NCBI lineage: Eukaryota > Metazoa > Chordata > Chondrichthyes > Hexanchiformes > Hexanchidae > Heptranchias > Heptranchias perlo. The sequence goes on along the minus strand of NC_090345.1, from coordinate 22,335,195 downwards.
TTTTAACAGCCATCTCAACTTGTCCTGCCACCTTCAAAGACTTGTGTACGCACACCCCTAGGTCTCTCTGTTCCTGCACCCCCTTTAAAATTGCACCATTTAATTTATATTGTCTCACTATATTCTTCCTACCAAAATGAACTACTTCACACTTTTCTCTTAAATTTCATCTGCTATGTGTCTGCCCATTTCATCAGTCTGCCTACATCCTCCTCACTGTTTACTACATTTGGGAGTTTTGTGTCATCTCCAAGTTCAAAATTATGCCCTGTATACCCAAGTATATTCTTCAACTTGGCCAGTCTTTCTCTGTTGTCAGCTGGTAGAGGTTCTGAAGTGTACACCAAAGATCAAACCTTGCCTGTGCTCACTCCTGTGCTTGACTGGGATAAAATGCAGTGTTCTGGAGTAAACTCAAGTGGAAATGTCTGCAGAGCCTGAGATTCAAACTCTTGGTTTTCCTCAGTACCAAATGTATTAGTAATTAGTGACAATTCATCCCAAATTATATGGGGAGCATATCAACTTAATATTATTACCAGTGTTGGTCTTAAGTGAAGCATCCAGCTATTTTGTCATCTGCTTAATTATGGGATGCTTCGCTTCTTAAATGAGGTCATGGGGTAAGTTGACAAGACTAGTTTTTGAACTCATTGAAATATTGTGTTGTACAGTTGAAAGGAAATTGGGAAGTATAAAATATAGAATTTGATTTCACAGTGCACATGCATTGAATGTGATGTGTTGATGTGAAACTATTTTTGTTAGAGGTCATTATCCATCAAAAAGTCTAGCATCTAGCATGCATGTGTCACATTTGCGTCATTGGCTTAAATGTCAATTTTTTTTTAAAAGAGTCAGGATCACTATTAATTGAACAATGCTGATTGGTTGAAATATTAGCGATTTCAATTTTTTAAGCATTTTATACAGTTTAAATAAAAATTGAGTTAATGGTGTTTGGAATGAGCTCATTTTTGCATTAAGTGAGTCTAACATTTGCACTTGGTCATAGAGGGGAATGTTTGAGTACTTTGATGCTGAGCTCAGACATTTAGACCAGAATACGTCTGTTGGACCCAGAGAATGGCACATGGCCACTTGTTCAAGACGTTGGGCATTGAAGACATCAACATCCTGGGGGTCACCATTGACCAGAAACTTAACTGGACCAGCCATATAAATACTGTGGCTACAAGATCAGGTCAGAGACTGGGTATTCTGTGGTGAGTGACTCACCTCCTGACTCCCCAAAGCCTTTCCACCATCTACAAGCGTAAGTCAGGAGTGTGATAGAATACTCTCCACTTGCCTGGATAAGTGCAGCTCCAACAACATTCAAGAAGCTCGACACCATCCAGGACAAAGCAGCCCGCTTGATTGGCACCCCATCCACCACCCTAAATATTCACCACCGGCACACAGTGGCTGCAGTGTGTACCATCTACAGGATGCACTGCAGCAGCTCACCAAGGCTTCTTCGATAGCACCTCCCAAACCCGGGACCTCTACCACCTAGAAGGACAAGGGCAGCAGGCACGTGGGAACAACACCACCTGCACGTTCCCCTCCAAGTCATACACCATCCCGACTTGGAAATATATCGCCGTTCCTTCACAGTCGCTGGGTCAAAATCCTGGAACTCCCTACCTAACAGCACTGTGGGAGAACCTTCACCACACGGACTGCAGCGGTTCAAGAAGGCGGCTCACCACCACCTTCTCGAGGACAATTAGGGATGGGCAATAAATACTGGCCTTGCCAGCGACACCCATATCCCATGAACGAATTTTAAAAAAGACACCAGTGGGGAAAACTTCCCTGGCACAATGCTACGCCAATGACTACTTCGCTGGAGTGCAAACACAACTTTCAACAGGCTCCCTAGGGACATGGTGGAAGCAGTTGGTATTGGTTAATTCAAATGCAAATTAGATTTATTTCATAGTAATATTTTGGGAAACAGTATATGAGTAATTTGAGACATGACATGGTTAAGCGTAGCATGCTTGAGAGGGACAGGCGATTATGGACCTATGGTTCCCAAAACTCTTCACCAGTGGAGTTTTCCTCATGTCATTTCTGGGTCTGTTGTAGACTAATTGATAAGAGATTGATTGCTGTGATTAGTCAACAACTGCATTATTGTATCGTGTGACTACCAGGGTGTTGGAAGACGAACGAGATGGACCTTGGTCTTTTCTCGGCTAGCAATTCCTATGCTCCTATCAAGGTTAGCATCTTCTGGGCTGTATAGAGGAATCATCATTTTAAAAATGAAGGCATTTCCAAGCAACAGCATTAAACTAAAAATTTAAATCAAATTCAGTGGATAGGCATTTTACATTTGAAGTACTTAATCTGGAGTTACCTTCACTTTCAAAGTTGGATCCTTTTGTTTTACAAGACTATTTGCATATCCTTAATTTTTGTCTGCATTTATATAACTTTATCCTAGTCTGATATGTTTTGGGAATGTGTTGAATAGTTTGAGTGTGGCTCATGTTTCTAGCAGTTTTATTGCAAAATTTATTTATATAAAACAAGTTCATGTGTTGCAAACACAAATAAGAACAAGTTAATATAATGAGTGATTTCTGTATTGTTTATAAAAATTACTTGGATACCACATTCTCTTCATGATCTCGAACCTTGGCAACAGATCATTATTGAGAACACTGCACTCACTATTTACTATTGGCTGCAATCCTGATCAATGACTTGCTTGAGGGCTATTCTCACAAGCTTGCCATTAAGCATCTCCATATTTCTTTTAACAACAATAATAGATGATCTGTAATATTGCTCCAGGGTAGTCTAGGATCTGTGGAGCAGCTTGGTTTCTGATGTTTACTCTGTACCCTGCAGCCTAAACACAATAGTGGTTGCAGCAAATTTATTCAAGCAATATATGACTAGACTGACTCACAGTAAAAATGTTACATCAGAACCTAGCCTGGCCCTGCCCTTACTTAACATCCATACACGTGGAATTTTTTGCTGATGTGATTGGATAGCGATAAAGAGTAGGATTCCTGTCTGCCTGTCACCCTCCTGCAAAAGCTTGAAGCTTGCCTTGTGGCACTGACACCAATTGTCATTCCGCTGTTGCTACCCAAGCTGATAGCTAGTTTCGCAGAGATTGAGAATCCGACTTCTGAACTGTTTGGCTCAATACTGGCTTCCTTTGCCAGCTGCCTGAACATCCCATTCACCGTAGGATGTGAAGATTGTGTCTTGCAAAAATTCACCTCGCCTATAATGTTGAGCAATTAACCGTTCTACTAATCAGTAAGATTGAAAAGTGGAATGAACCTAATCATTTAAAAACTGATGCAACTAAATTCAAAACTTATACATATTAAATTTTGAGTTTTATAAGAGTAATGATTTAAAGCTATGAATGCAGTTGTTTTTAAAAAAGGGCAAAATAAATTATGAAAGAATGGAGAAAAAAAAAAGGTCTCTCAGCCTGTCCTCCCCACTACGTGGAGGCTGGGAGAGAGTAGCAACAGCTTCAGAGGTCCGAAAGCAGAGAGGAAAGAATTTAAAAGTTTGAAAATCTTTTATATTAAAAAAAAGATTGGGAAAAAGAGTTTTTAAAAAAAAAGGCCAAACAATGGGTGTTAAATCGACACACAACAGGAGATGGTAGGAGTACTGGGGCTTTCTGTGGATAGAGGCAGAGAGTCAAGAGGGCAAGTGGGCCTCTTGTACACAAATCACAGAAAGTTGACATGCAGGTACAGCAAGCAGTTAGGAAGGCACATGGTATGTTGGCTTTTATTGCAAGGGGTTGGAGTACACGAGCAAGGAAGTCTTACTGCAATTGTACAGGGCTTTGTTGAGATCACACCTGGAGTATTGTGTGCAGTTTTGGTCTCCTTACCCAAGGAAGCATATACTTGCCTTAGAGGCGATGCAATGAAGGTTCACTAGATTGATTGCTGAAATGTGAGGGTTGTCCTATGTGGAAAGATGGAGTGGAATGGGCCTATACTCTCTGGAGTTTAGAAGATGTAAAGAATCTTACAACACCAGGTTATAGTCCAACAATTTTATTTAAATAAAATTAAATTTTGAGTTTTATAAGAGTAATTATTTAACGCTATGAATGCAGTTGTTTTTAAAAAAGGGCAAAATAAATTATGAAAGAATGGAGAAAAAAAAAAGTCTCTCAGCCTGTCCTCCCCACTACATGGAGGCTGGGAGAGAGTAGCAACAGCTTCAGAGGCCCGAAAGCAGAGAGGAAAGAATTTAAAAGTTTGAAAATCTTTTATATTAAAAAAAAGATTGGGAAAAAGAGTTTTAAAAAAAAAAGTTTTAAAATAAAATTTTATCTAAATAAAATCGTTGGACGATAACCTGGTGTTGTAAGATTCTTTACATTTGTCAACCGCAGTCCATCACCGGCATCTCCACATCACGAGCTTAGAAGAATGAGAGGTGATCTCATTGAAACATGAAAGATTCTGAGAGGGCTTGACAAGGTAGATGCTGAGAGGATGTTTCCCCTGGCTGGAGCATCGAGAACTAGGGGGCATAGTCTCAGGATAAGGGGTCGGACATTTAGGACTGAGATGAGGAGGAATTTCTTCACTCAGAGGGTGGTGAATCTTTGGAATTCTCTACCCCAGCGGGGAGATACTCAGTTGTATTTTCAAGACTGAGATCGATAGATTTTTGGACTCTAAAGGAATCAAGGGAAATGGGGATCGGACGGCAGTGGAGTTGAGGTCGAAGATCAGCCCTGATCTTATTGAATGGTGGAGCAGGCTTGAGGAGCCGTATGGCCTACTCCTGCTCCTATTTCTTGTGTTCTTATAAAGAGCCCAACTGGAGGACAGCATTGAGAAACAGAGAGACAGTCAGAAGCAGAGTCAGTGGGGAAACAAAAGTCATCTTTTGGCAGCAAAACAGCGGTACAGGAGTCCCACGAGGACAATTTTTTCCAATTAAATTGAGTTGCAAGGGCAGGGGAGTTAATTTTTTTTATATAACTGAAGTTAGGCTGGCCAGATGAAGGGAGGGAGCTGAGTGGATGATAAATAATGCCAGCAGGGAAGTCAGGGGGAATTTTAAAAAATACTAGTTGATCTCCAGTGGCGTTGTACACGGGAGTGAAGACCAAGTATAGTCTTCAGGTGAACTTCAGTCTTCAGTCTTCAGATGGGGAATAATGGGATTAGGGTGCATCAATGTAATTCAGTCCCTATTTTAAAATCATGCATTGTGTCCTTATTTTTATATTTCCATTTTAAATTCCAAGTACACATTTATAATGGGCACTGCCTTTGTAAATTTGTCACATTGCAATGACACCCTTCCGGCAAATAGGAAAAGCTAATGGTATGTAACAGTGACCACATGTCATCCTTGTCATTGTTTTACTGCTTGAAGTTCAGCAAATTAGTAGAGGTGTGCCATTTCTGGAGGCTCTAATCAGATGCAGTGGCTTTAGCTTCTTAATCTGTTAGTTTCCCCAATAAATGATTGAGTTTATGTAGCCATATATTAACATCTGGAGAGTTTTATTTTTGTGGCTTCTGCAAGATTCCATTGGATTCTGCACCTCCCTGACTTCAATGCGAAAAGTGCAAAACTGGTTCCATGCACCTGTGACGTACATTAACATCATGACACCTGGATTCCCAGGTTTGCCCTGACTGTACGTCATTGTTATGACATAACACCCCCCCCCCCCCACCACCCCCCGTTTACCCATATAAATTCAAAACAAATCATGGGCGTCTACAATTTAGAAACTGGTCTTGAGGGTCCAGTGGTGGAAGATAGTCAGGTAATGTGGGAAGAGTATAGTGCCCAGGGTTTGTAGGTCTCTTGAGTACTGTTCTCCAAACAGCAACATAAAATTGTCTAAATGATTCTGTATAGTTTAGGATTCTGTATAGTTTAGCACCTGTAGCCCTAGTTCTGCAAGTGGAACAATACGGAAATGTGAGATCGCTGATTAACAGCGTTTTACTTATCATACCTTTTTCCATTCATACTTGCATACTTTTATGGCGTAAGCTTTGAGTTGCATTTGCCGTGCCTTTACTGATCCCTCAAAGGCCTTCGATACTGGAGCAGAGAGGGCCTCTGGAAACTACTGGCCAAAGTCACAAAAGGTTTATCCAGATGCTCAGCCAGTTCCATGATGGCATGATGGTCAAAGTCATGGAAGATAATAACAGTTCCAACCCCTTCTCTGTCTCCAATGAAGTCAAAGAAGGTTGTCTTCTAGCTCCCACCTCGTTTAGTACCTTTGTTTGCTTCTATGCTTATGCCTTCAGGAGCTTGGATAAGGGAGTGCATATTTGCTTCAGGACAGATAGCAAATTGTCCACTGCCTGCAGTCCAAAACTAAGATCTCTGAAGATCTTGTTCGGGAACTCTTGTTTGCTGTTGACTGTGCCCTTGTTGTCCACGCAGAAGAGGACCTCCAAGTCATCATGGACCATTTCTCAGATACTTGAACGAAATTTGGCTCACTATCATTCCGAAGAAAGTGGAAGCTGTACCTCAGCCTGCCCCTGGAAAACCTTATGCGCCACCCAATATTACCATTGAAGGGCATACGCTATCTGCAATGGATAGGTTCACCTACCGAGGAACATGATATGCTCCTAGATGATGAAGTGAACCACAGATTGCTTAAAGCTAATACTGCTTTTGGAAGACTTCGTGTGAGGTTTTGGGATAAAAGGGGCGTCAAACTAGCAACAAAACTTAAGGCCCACATGGCAGTAGTTAAAACAGTCTTACTCTGTGTGCGATAGGTACTCTGTGGTGAGCTAAAGCTTGGTAAACGCTGTCATGGTGGACAGTTCAAAGTTATAAGGATTGCTTAAAGACCAATCAAAAAAAAATGTTGTGTATCAACTGACACACGGGAGCACAATGCTTGACTCGGGAACCATTGGAAGGTTGGGGAAATGATCCAAGAGTTGTGGTAGAATTGTAAACAATTTTACAACACCAAGTTATAGTCCAGCAATTTTATTTTAAATTCACAAGCTTTCGGAGACTTCCTCCTTCCTCAGGTAAATGTTCAGGAGCTCCTCGAAGCCTACGCATTTATACATATAGAACAATACATGGTGTTTACAGAATGCCCCTGCAACTGCCCGTTGCCAAGGCAATCACCGTGTTCAGACAGAGAGGTGTCACCTGCAGAACCCCCGAATACACATTCAACAAAAAAACAAACAGGAAAAAAAACAGAGAGAGGCAGAAACATCCGGAAGGCAGAGAAAGCCAGCAAATGACCCATTATATTAACACATTGAATATTACATTGAATATGACCCATTATATTAACACATCCTTCCTCAATTCTACCACATCATGTGGTAGAATTGAGGAAGGATGCAGTAGCTGTTAGAGGAGCAAAGTATGCTCCAGGAGCCAGAAGATTTGGTTCAGGATACATGCGGAGGAGCAGAGTCCAGCCCAAGATACCAGTTTTAGTTAACTGTTTCTGTCAAATGACAGGGAAATTTCTTTTGAAAAATGGCCTGTGGAACACTGCTTACAGCTTTGAAGAAATAGACCTTTTCCTGTTTTGACCCTTTTCATGCTAATTTTGCTTACTTTGATTTAAAAGCTTGGAGTGAAGTCCAATTATTGTATGATTGCTAATTAAAAGGTCATGGATGGAATCTAAAGATTTTTTTACTAAGTGTCTCTTAAAATCTTTTCTATGATTCCACAAAATATGTGTAGAGACCATCTTTCTAAGGGAATTCTATTAAGTTACTCCCCAATTTTTAAACTTTACACTTAAAAAATTTTGTACAACTTTCCTACCTGGTTAAATAAATTCCTTTTTAATTTCTTCCATTTGGCCTCCTGCAAATCCTGATATTTGAGGTTGGAAAATTTCCGAAGACATGCTTACTTTACTTTAGCCATAGGCACTGTCAGCGAGAAACTGCTAAATTGGCAGGGCACTGTTTTTTTTTGGTCCTGGATGCTAATCTGGAAATATCAGTTGTTTTGAAATTCAGTACCATTGAAGTAATGTTTTGTCCTCTGCTGGTACTGGATTTCAAAATGATATAACTTCAGGACTGAAAAAGTTGCTGATGCCTTCGATTTGGTGTTGTCACTTTCTGACAGAACCCACGGCTCACGTCAGTTGAGCAGCTGTCTGGCGACCTGACTAGAAATAAATGAGCAATGTTGTTGGCAGGGAATTAAAATGAATAGATTGGAGTGAAAAAAAACTTTGAAGTGGAATAACTAAAAGTGGTTATGATTTTAATTTTATTCAGGCTATAGTTTACATAATCCAGTGTAAGCCTCACTGGTGCTCAGCTGATGAAAAGACAAAGGTTACTAATGACGGGGAGAGGAAGAGAAAAAAATCTGTTTTGGTAACCTGAGCAGCTTTATTTCAGCCTATACTGCATCGGTTGAATAATAATTTTTCCTAAGTTTAGCAAGTGTGGAAGAGATTGAATTTCATATCAAGTGTAAAATGCCACCCGTGTTTTGCTTACTCAGCCCTGCTTATTAGGAGAGTACTTGACCATTAATATCTCATTAAAGACTAAAATAAAAAAACAGCAGGATCAGGGAATTGCTGACCTTGAGTGTTTTTTAACCCCTTAGCCCTAAGCCAATCCAGCACCTCCATAGATGGTGCCTAAGTCAACACAATCAAGGAACAAACCAGGTCTTAATGACCTATTGCCAAACCACACAAGCATTTACCCACAGAGCCGTTGAGGCGGTATAACTATGATAACATATTGTGTATATGCCTTATGTGTGAACACACTTGCTTGAACAGTGTATGTGATAAATTCTATTACAAAAACAAAGAAAACATTTACATTTTAAAAAAAGGAAGTTTATTGAATAACTAAAGGGAAAATATTTATTTTAAGTTATTGCAGGTATATCTGGGGCATTCCTGAGCACGAAGATCTCAATGTTTGTGTTGAGTAGTTCATGGATATTTCATTTATTAATGGGAACACTTAGAAGGTTTACAGACAAAATTTGATTAATTAAATAATTATTGTGTTAACGGCATTTACTTTAAACACTTGGGGATGAATTTTCAGCTCTTCCACCCAGTGAAAACGGGGTAGTGCCCAATAAATGTTGGGCAATGACCGACAGCCCTGTTGCTGCCGTCACTGTGGAAATGTTTACCAGGGCCTACTAAGAAATTCTTCTTGCTCTTTATTTTAAATTTAATTTTACCTAATTGAAATTGATCCTTTGGTCCTACTTTTCTGGCTTCCTTGCCAATAGTCTTCTGGATGTATCTTACTGACACCATTTTTTTTTGTATACATTGAGGACCCCTTAGACAGTATAAATTGAGAATTGAACACATAATCTAGGCTGACACTTCAGTAAAGTACTGAAGGAGTACTGCACTGTTGGAGGTGCCGTCTTTCGGATGAAACGTTAATCTGAGGTTTGTCTGCCCTCTCAGGTTGATGTAAAAGTTCCCATGGCACTATTTCGAATAAGAGCAGGGGAATTCTCCTGGTGTCTTGACCAACTTTTATCCCAATACCAATCTCAACCAATACCATCAACTACCTGATCATTTAACTCATTGTTGTTTGTGGGACCTTGCTGTGTTCTCATTGGTTGCCATGTTTTCTACAATACAACAGTGATTGAATTTCATAAATAATTTATTGGCTGTGAAGTACTTCAGGATGCCCTGAGGTCATGAAAAGCACAATTTGTTCACTCGTTCTTTCAGTACTGTAAAGCTGTAGTCGCATTACACCTGCTGTCCAGTCCAAGCAGGTTGAAACTACCTACATATTTGCTTTAATGTACTTGGGGGTCAAATTGCTGACTTGATTTTCGGGCTATACTGCTACTTTCAGATGTGTGCACACATAAAATGATTTGTATTGATGGCCTAATTTAAATGTGAGTCTCCTGGCCCCACCACTTTGACTTTACCACGTTGTCTTCACACTAAAGGTGGCCCACCTCCAATACTGCCAGCTCTCTTTCTATTTTCTTTGTGTCCATGTAACAAGATTAATCATAAATGTATGCCATATATTTTTGATGAGGACATCTACCAGCCAAAAGTCCATGTCTGCACATCTTTGAAGAAGGCCGAAGAGGTCCATGGAGGTTGCAGGAGCCCATTGCATTCTACACGATGAGACAAAATACATTAATTACAACCAAGTAATAGTTTTTTTTTAAAAATGACTCAACTGACTCAATTACAGTTCACCTTTTATGGTTGCACGGGACCTTTCCATTTACAAAGATAACCTTCTTTTACTGTTGTACAATTAACTACACATAGTTCAACTACCTGGGCAGCTAGAAAGGGGGAGAGACTGACAGTAAGCGGAGAAAAGAGTTACAGACATAGGGAGAGAGGCAGAACACAGCTATCCAGTAAAGAATTGGTTCAAAAAGTTGTCATGGATTAATCCAAAAAAAAGACCAACTTTGGGGCTTTATCTTAAATCCTGTTTCCCACGTTAAATTCTGGAAATATTTATGTTGGCATCTCCACATTCCAGGAGATGCAAACATTACTGACAGAATTTTCCCAGTTGAAAATAAAAAATGTTTGTCAAAACAGCCATCTTTACTGTTGATGTGGAGATGCCGGTGATGGACTGGGGTTGACAATTGTAAACAATTTTACAACACCAAGTTATAGTCCAACAATTTTATTTTAAAATCCACAAGCTTTCAGAGGCTTCCTCCTTCCTCAGGTGAATGTGGAAATGAAATCCTCGAACCTATCGCATTTATAAATCACAGAACAATGCCTGGTGATTGCAGATAGTCTTTTCAACTGCCCGTTGCCAAGGCAACCAAAGTGTTCAGACAGATAGGTATTACCTACAAGGCCACCGAAAAAACAAACGACCAGAACTAAAAAAAACGGATGATGTGGAGATGCCAATTAAAAAAAACAGAGCGAGAGGGGCAGAAACATAGAAACATCCGGAAGGAAAAGACAGCAATTGACCCGTTATATTAAAAACAGATAACATTTGTTCGCTGGTGGGGTAACGTGTAGTGTGACATGAACCCAAGATCCCGGTTGAGGCCGTCCTCATGGGTGCGGAACTTGGCTATTAATTTCTGCTCGACTATTTTGCGTTGTCGAGTGTCTCGAAGGCCACCTTGGAGTACGCTTACCCGAAGGTCGGTGGCTGAATGTCCTTGACTGCTGAAGTGTTCCCCGACTGGGAGGGAACCCTCCTGTCTGGCGATTGTTGCGCGGTGTCCGTTCATCCGTTGTCGCAGAGTTTGCATGGTGTCACCAATGTACCATGCTCTGGGGCATTCTTTCCTGCAACGTATGAGGTAGACAACGTTGGCCGAGTCACAGGAGTATGAACCATGCACCTGGTGGGTGGTGTCCTCTTGTGTGATGGTGGTATCTGTGTCGATGATCTGGCATGTCTTGCAGAGGTTACCGTGGCAGGGTTGTGTGGTGTCGTGGACGCTGTTCTCCTGAAAGCTGGGTAATTTGCTGCGAACGATGGTCTGTTTGAGGTTGGGTGGCTGTTTAAAGGCGAGTAGTGGAAGCTGGAAAAGTGGAGCATCGTGAGGTTGTCCGTGGGCTTGCGGTAGAGTGAGGTGCTGAGGTGCCCGTCTTTGATGGAGATTCGTGTGTCCAAGAAAGAAACTGATTCTGAGGAGTAGTCCATGGTGAGCTTGATGGTGGGATGGAACTTGTTAAAGTTATCGTGTAGTCTCTTTAGTGATTCTTCGCCGTGGGTCCATAGGAAGAAAATGTCGTTGATGTATCTGGTGTATAGCATTGGTTGGAGGTCCTGTGCAGTGATGAAGTTGTGCTCGAACTTGTGCATGAAAATGTTGGCGTATTGGGGTGCAAATTTGGTCCCCATGGCTGTTCGGTGTGTTTGGGTAAAGAACTGGTTATCGAAGGTGAAGACATTGTGATCCAGGATGAAGTGGATGAGTTGTAGGATGGCGTCTGGAGATTGGCTGTTGGTGTTGAGTATTGATGCTGTCGCAGCGATGCCATCATCGTGGGGGATACTGGTGTAGAGTGCCGAGACGTCCGTCGTGGTGAGAAGTGTTCCTGGTTCAACTGGTCCGTGGGTACTGAGTTTTTGTAGGAAGTCTGTAGTGTCGCGACAGAAGCTGGGGGTTCCCTGTACGATGGGTTTCAGGATGCCCTCGATGTATCCAGAGAGGTTCTCACACAGGGTCCCGTTGCCCTCGGCACCTCAGCACCTCACTCTACCGCAAGCCCACGGACAACCTCACGATGCTCCACTTTTCCAGCTTCCACCCTAACCACGTCAAAGAGGCCATCCCCTATGGACAGGCCCTGCGAATACACAGGGTCTGCTCAGACGACGAGGAACGCGATAGACACCTACAGATGCTGAAAGACGCCCTAGTAAGAACGGGATATGACGCTCGACTCATCGATCGACAGTTCCGACGGGCCACAGCGAAAAATCGCATCGACCTCCTCAGAAGACGAATACGGGACGCAACCAACAGAGTACCCTTCGTCGTCCAGTACTTCCCCGGAGCGGAGAAACTACGCCATGCTCTCCGCAGCCTTCAACATGTCATCAATGACGATGAACACCTCGCTAAGGCCATTCCCACGCCTCCACTGCTCGCCTTTAAACAGCCGCCCAACCTCAAACAGACCATCGTTCGCAGCAAATTACCCAGCTTTCAGGAGAACAGCGTCCACGACACCACACAACCCTGCCACGGTAACCTCTGCAAGACATGCCAGATCATCGACACAGATACCACCATCACACGAGAGGACACCACCCACCAGGTGCATGGTTCATACTCCTGTGACTCGGCCAACGTTGTCTACCTCATACTTTGCAGGAAAGGATGCCCCAGAGCATGGGACATTGGCGAGACCATGCAAACGCTGCGACAACGGATGAACGGACACCGCGCAACAATCGCCAGACAGGAGGGTTCCCTCCCAGTCAGGGAACACTTCAGCAGTCAAGGACATTCAGCCACCGACTTTCGGGTAAGCGTACTCCAAGGCGGCCTTCGAGACACTCGACAACGCAAAATCGTCGAGCAGAAATTGATAGCCAAGTTCCGCACCCATGAGGACGGCCTCAACCGGGATCTTGGGTTCATTTCACGCTACACGTTACCCCACCAGCGAACAAATGTTATCTGTTTTTAATATAACTGGTCAATTGCTGTCTTTTCCTTCCGGATGTTTCTATGTTTCTGCCCCTCTCGCTCCGTTTTTTTAATTGGCATCTCCACATCATCTTTTTTTAGTTCTGGCCGTTTGTATATTCGGTGGCCCTGTAGGTAACACCTATCTGCCTGAACACTTTGGTTGCCTTGGCAACGGGCAGTTGAAAAGACTATCTGTAATCACCAGACATTGTTCTGTGATTTATAAATGCGATAGGTTCGAGGATTTCATTTCCACATTCACCTGAGGAAGGAGGAAGCCTCCGAAAGCTTGTGGATTTTAAAATAAAATTGTTGGACTATAACTTGGTGTTGTAAAATTGTTTACAAATATTTACTGTTGCAGAGAGAGAGGCCAAGAGTGGAAATTTTGGGCTCGATATTAGCACCCGCTATCGGGTGCGTTCCTGACGGGGGGGCTTCGAAAATCGAGGAATCTCGGAGCGGGTCGGGAGCCCGGCTCCAACCCGCCCACTTCCGGGTTCCCCACAGACGCGCTGACGTGCGCGCGCAGCCCCCGCATGTGGGACTCCTACAGGCAATTAAAGCCGGCGGGGTGCCACTTAACAGTACTTATTCTGGTATTTCAGGTCGTTAACAGACCTGATTAAGGGACTATTTCAGGAGGGGTGGGATTTTACAAACAACTGGGACTGTTTCCCGTACTGGGGGAAACACTCCCAGTTGAAATGGACGTGTCGCAGCTTTCAGCCTGTGGCAGTGGCAAAGTTCCATTTGACAGGTGGAGGGGGGGAGACCCTCACTCATTGCAGGAGGCCACTCTGTCACCTTGGACAAAGTTTGGCCTCCACCACCCTCCTCCTAACAATAAAATTCACCAACTTGCACACTTATTACAGTGTCCAGACACATGTACCTACCTTGCGCACCCCCTCAGATGTACATCTTCCGGATGGGGGCCACCGTAGCTGCAGTCATGACCTCCTCGGAGGGCAAACAGCATCACCAGCCTCGCCGGTCACGCCGCCCACCTCTGACACGTGGAGCCCCACAACACAGTGCTGTGACACATCCACCTGCACAGCAGGAGGGAGGGCAACCGCAGAGAGAGATGCGTTGCAGAAGGCACTACCCTCGCCACAGGGTCCACAGACCGAGGCTCAGCTTCCTGGACCCCTCTGAGCAGCAGTGCACACGGAGGCATAGTCACTCGACATGTAGTCGTGGACATCTGCAGCCTCCTTCGTGCCGAGCTGCTCCCGGCTGGCCCGAGCACCATCTTCCTACCTGTCGCTGTCAAAGTCACCACTGCCCTCAACAACTTCTCCTCCGCATCCTTCCAGGGTGCCATCGAGGACGTCGCCGACGTCTCTCAGTCGTCTGCACAAAAGAGCCCTGCAAATACACCTACACCCACTCTGCAGTGACACAATGGGTGGCATCAGGTGTAGGTCTCCATAGTGATCCTCAGGAAAGGGCATTATTGCACAAACCAGACAAGATTTGCAAAGACGTGGCAGTAGTGGTGCCAATATATGTGATGTGAGTTGGTCAGAAATTAAATATAAGTAAAAACCATGACAAACCCTCAAACACGCTTGTGCATCCCCTTCATGCTCACAACACGTTTGCCTTACGCTGCCTACTGCACATATGTGATGCATGCCCTGTGGCTGCAGCACAGGTAGTGGCAGGTTGAAGTGTGGGATCCCACACTTCACCTGACGAAGGAGAAAGCCTCCGAAAGCTTGTGATTTTCAAATAAAACTGTTGGACTATAACCTGGTGTTGTAAGATTCCTTGCTTTAATAAGCAGGAAAGGTATCCAGCAGGCACACTTTCTGGCAGTATTTGAAGCAATGTGTGCCTATACATTTATATTAAAAGCGTCCTTTTATCTGATCAGATCATCTTCATATGGATTAAAATACCCCAGAGGGCTGTGAATGCGGAGTCATTGAATATGTTTAAGGCTGAGCTAGATAGATTTTTGGACTCTGGGGGAATCAAGGGATATGGGGATCGGGCGGGAAAGTGGAGTTGAGGTCGAAGATCAGCCCTGATCTGATTGAATGGCGGAGCAGGCTCGAGGGGCCGGATGGCCGACTACTGCTCCTATTTCTTATGTTCTTACGTTCAGCAAATTTGAAATGGTTTTATGTGGCGACAGTTAAGAGTTACTTGAATATACCTTTAAAGGGGCGATGGAGGTGAATTTAATTCACTAAATATTCAGTTGGTGACACGCTATCCAAAAGTCAATGAGGCTTAATTGTGGCTATGAACATTTTTTAGGTTGAATTTAACGCTATAAAAATATATACTAATTACTGTGTACCATATAATATCTACAAAGCTAGCATTCTGTTGATTTGGAATATTGAATGCTATGAATTTAAATTGATATGGGAAGCTTTTTAATTTCACAGCATTTGTGAATAAAATCAAAAATGTATTGCATTTGTATATTTGCTGCCACAGTCCTCAAGGGGCTAATCAGGTTTCTGAGGCTGAATTCCAAACATAATGTAAAATATATTTTGAAGGAGGGTCTATTTATATCTATTGAAATTTTTACAAACTCCATGAACTTTATAAATTTTAGATCACTATAGGATAGTTCATAATTTTCAATACAGTACAAAACGTATAGAGGGAGGATACCTTTTTTTAAAAAAGAAAACTGCTTTCAGAAGTCCTTTTTGGGGAGGGGAATTTCAGTAAAAAATATGTATTCCACATGTACGCTGACGACACCCAGCTCATTCTCACCACCACCGCCTCTCTCGAACCCTCCGCTGTCTCATTTGTCACACTGCTTGTCCGACTGGATGAGCAGAAATTTCCTCCAACTAAATATTGGGAAGACCGAAGCCATAGTCTTTGGTCCCCGCCGCAAACTCCATTCCCTAGCCATCGACTCCATCCCTCTCCCTGGCCACTGTCTAAGGCTGAACCAGACCGTTCGCAACCTTGGCGTCCTTTTTGACCCAGAGATGAGCTTCATACCACATATCAGCTCCATCACCAAGGCCACTTACTTCCACCTCCGTAACATCACCCGTCTCCACTCCTACCTCAGCTCAGCTGCTGCCGACCCTCATCCACGCCTTTGTTACCTCTAGACTCGTCTATTCCAATGCTCTCCTGGCTGGCTTCCCATCTTCCACCCTCCATAAACTTGAGCACATCCAAAACTCGCACCAAGTCCCGTTCACCCATCACTCCTGTGCTCACTGACCAACATTGGCCCCGGTCCGGGAATGCCTCGATTTTAAAATTCTCATCCTTGTTTTCAAATCCCTCCATGGCCTCGTCCCTCCCTATCTCTGTAACCTCTTCCAGCCCTACAACCCTCCAAGATCTATGCGCTCCTCCAAATCTTGCCTTTTGTGCATCCCCAATTTTAATCACTCCACCACTGGCGGCCGTGCCTTCAGTTGCCTAGACCCTAAGCTCTGGAATTTGCTCCCTAAACCTCTCCGCCTCTCTACCTCTCTCTCCTTTAAGACGTTCCTTAAAACTTACCTCTTTGACCAAGCTTTTGGTCATCTGTCCTAATATCTCCTTATGTGGCTCATTGTCAAATTCTGTTTGATAACGCTCCTGTGAAGCACCTTAGGACGTTTTACAACGTTAAAGATGCTATATAAATGCAAGTTGTTGTTATTGTGGAAAGTGAAATGCTTGTTACCAATTTGCCATCCAGTGTCAACATTAAGTACTCTCAGACCAAGTATGGGAGAGCCAGCAGCAGATTAAAGCTCCCTTTGTTTGGCTCCAATAAATTGCCAGGGCACCCTCCACTGCTCCAATTTCTTTCCACTTCCCACACCAGCCACCTTGGTATTTTCAAGGGTAAATTAATAAAGAAATACTACTCGTCTTATACAGATTTTGCTAGTTTCAAACTCCCTTTATATTTGTAGTGAGTTATTGCTAATTGTTCCTCAATATTAATATTTATATGCAAGTAGATTGAGTAGTGTTGCCTGCTTTTTGCATATGTAAAAAGCAAGTTAAATATTTTGGACTGTTTTCAATTAAACTCTTGTGAAGTAGGGATGTTCCTGGAAGAAAACACTTATTTATTTATATATAGATATAGATAGATATATATATATATATATATATATATATATTTATGTGTATATATATATAATAGAGAGAGAGAGTGAGTTTGTGCCTGTTAATGACTCTGGTTGCATTATAGACCAGAAAATTTAGCAGCAACCTTTGGCTTTATGGTTGACTGATTTTAATAAGACAAGTTTGAATGCAAACACTTCAACACGAGAAAATGTGATCTCAATAAATGTAATGAAGTAAACCTGACTTTAAAATTGTATCACTGTCCAAGAATTTTAAGTTATCACAGCAGGAGTTTTTTTTTAAAAATTGTAAATAAAGCACTATCACAGTTGGCTTTAAGATAAAGTAGAAGTAAACTTTTTATTCTTGCAGCAATGCTGAAGTTTTTCCATTGTGTCCAAACAGATTTCTGCCCAATATCTCAATAATGTATTGATTTCATTACGGCTATAGTAATGTAGTGTTAAAAATGAGCTTCATACTGACTGAATGGAAAAGTCAGAGGGTGTAATTTACACTACATGGCAGGACAAACCCATTTTCTTTGTGCTGTGAAGCCAAAATAAATGATCAAAACCTGAAGTCTCTGATAAACTTATTTATGCATTAGGAATATGAATCTTGTTAGTCTTGCTAGCCAAATGCTTGCTGTACCCTTGCTCATCTCTTATATGTGACCAGCTTTATTATTCTTTGGAGCAACAAAATAATACATTTGTATCCGTAACAAAATATAACTGGACAATTTAGCAAGTTTACCATCAAGCCTTTGGATATCTGTGGAGAATTCATTTTAAATTAGCATTTCCATGGAATTGGAGAAGGAGAAATCACCTCTGCGGATGCACACTATGAACATTGCTAATGGCAATCAATCACTGCATAACTAAAAGTGGAGTCATAATGAAAATTAATTAAAATAATGTCCTGACTCCTGCTGTAGCATAGAGAGTTTATCCAGTGAATTATACATGATGTGGAGATGCTGGTGATGGACTGGGGTGGACAAATGTAAGGAATCTTACAACACCAGGTTATAGTCCAACAATTTTATTTTAAAATCACAAGCTTTCGGAGATTATCTCCTTCGTCAGGTGAGTCGTGAATGAGAGGTTCTCAAATCGCATATCTTAAATTAGGCTGGGACACCATCACACCAATCAAAGGTGCAGTTGGTGTTCAGACAGGTTAGCCACGGAAAACAGTAGGTCCCAGTATACTGAATACACAATGTGTCAAATTACACAGACAGAGAGAAGGAGACCCGAAAGGCAGAGAGAGAGAGAGAGAATTTCCAGTTGTATTAAAAACAGATAACTTTTTTTCCCCTGCTGGTGGGGTTACGTGTAGCGTGACATGAACCCAAGATCCCGGTTGAGGCCGTCCTCATGGGTGCGGAACTTGGCTATCAATTTCTGCTCGACGATTTTGCGTTGTCGTGTGTCTCGAAGGCAGCCTTCGAGAACGCTTACCCGAAAATCGGTGGCTGAATGTCCTTGACTGCTAAAGTGTTCCCCGACTGGGAGGGAACCCTCCTGTCTGGCGATTGTTGCGCGGTGTCCGTTCATCCGTTGTCGCAGTGTCTGCATGGTCTCGCCATTGTACCATGTTCCGGGGCATCCTTTCCTGCAACGTATGAGGTAGACAATGTTGGCCGAGTCACAGGAGTATGAACCACGTACCTGGTGGGTGGTGTCCTCTCGTGTGATGGTGGTATCTGTGTCGATGATCTGGCATGTCTTGCAGAGGTTGCCGTGGCAGGGTTGTGTGGTGTCGTGGACGCTGTTCTCCTGAAAGCTGGGTAATTTGCTGCGAACAATGGTCTGTTTGAGGTTGGGTGGCTGTTTGAAGGCGAGTAGTGGAGGTGTGGGGACGGCCTTAGCGAGGTGTTCGTCGTCATCGATGACATGTTGAAGGCTGCGGAGAACATGGCGTAGTTTCTCCGCTCCGGGGAAGTACTGGACGACGAAGGGTGCTCTGTTGGTTGCGTCCCGTGTTTGTCTTCCGAGGAGGTCAATGCAATTCTTCGCTGTGGCCCGTCGGAACTGTCGATCGACAAGTCGAGCGTCATATCCCGTTCTTACGAGGGCGTCTTTCAGCGTTTGTAGGTGTCCATCGCGTTCCTCCTCGTCTGAGCAGATCCTGTGTATTCGTAGGGCCTGTCCATAGGGGAATGGCCTCTTTGACGTGGTTAGGGTGGAAGCTGGAAAAGTGGAGCATCATGAGGTTGTCCGTGGGCTTGCGGTAGAGTGAGGTGCTGAGGTGCCCGTCTTTGATGGAGATTTGTGTGTCCAAGAAAGAAACCGATTCTGAGGAGTCATCCGTGATGAGTTTGATGGTGGGATGGAACTTGTTGATGTTATCGTGTAGTCTCTTTAGTGATTCTTCGCCGTGGGTCCATAGGAAGAAAATGTCGTCGATGTATCTGGTGTATAGCGTTCGTTGGAGGTCCTGTGCAGTGATGAAGTTGTGCTCGAACTTGTGCATGAAAATGTTGGTGTATTGGGGTGCAAATTTGGTCCCCATGGCTGTTCGGTGTGTTTGGGTAAAGAACTGGTTATCGAAGGTGAAGACATTGTGATCCAGGATGAAGTGGATGAGTTGTAGGACGGCGTCTGGAGATTGGCTGTTGTTGGTGTTGAGTACTGAGGCTGTTGCAGCGGTGCCGTCATCGTGGGGGATACTGGTGTAGAGTGCCGAGACGTCCATTGTGGTGAGGAGTGTTCCTGGTTCAACTGGTCCGTGGGTGCTGAGTTTTTGTAGGAAGTCTGTAGTGTCGCGACAGAAGCTGGGGGTTCCCTGTACGATGGGTTTCAGGATGCCCTCGACGTATCCAGAAAGGTTCTCACACAGGGTTCCGTTGCCTGATACGATAGGACGTCCGGGTGTGTTGGCTTTGTGCATCTTTGGGAGGCAGTAGAAGTCTCCCACGCGGGGAGTACGTGGGATGAGAGCACGTAGGGTGCTTTGAAGGTCTGGATCGAAGGTCTTGATCAGTTTGTTGAGCTGATGGGTGTGTTCTTTGGTCGGATCTGCGGGTGACCGTCTGTAGTGTTCCTGGTTGTCCAGTTGTCAGTATGCTTCTTTGCAATAGTCCGTTCTGTTCTGTATGACAATGGCTCCTCCTTTGTCCGCTGGCTTGATGACGATGTTGCGGTTGGTCTTGAGAGCGTTGATGGCGTTGCGTTGTGCTCGGGTGACATTCTGGACTGTCTTGTGAGGGCGGCTGATGAATCTGGCATTGACGCATCTCCTGACCGCTTGAGCATACATGTCAAGCTTAGGGCAGCGACCCTCCGGAGGAGTCCAGTTTGACTCTTTCTTCTTCGGTTGCTGTACCGCGGATCCCTCTGTCTGCTGTTCCGGATCGTTGATTGTCTCATTGGGGTTCGCTGCTGAAATCTTGGGATTTGTGCAAGAATTCCCGGAGTCTCATTCTCCTGATGACTTCCTCTGTGTCCGCCGCGAGACCGATGGGGTCCATTTTTGTGGTGGGGTAGAAATTGAGCCCTCGGCTGAGAACTTCGATTTCGTCTGGTTGAAGGGTGTGGTCGGACAAATTGACGATAGACTTCCCTGTGGTTGCAACCGTGGTACCAGGGGAAGCTTGGTCGATGCTGGTGGTGATGCCGAGTTTCTCAAGCTTCCTGCTCTTGGTTTTCATGTAGGCAGCGTAGTTCCGTTGCCTCGCCTGTTTGGCGGTGTCTCGTAGCTGGTCTGCTGTGTCCTGAGTACAGGTTGAGAGTATGGACTCTTATCTTGGTTTCGAGGTTGCGGCGTCTGCTGTAGAGTTGGTGTATGAGATGGTTGCGGAGTGTGCGAGAGGTACGACAGTAGAGTCTCTCAGCGTAATCTGAGTTGTATGTCGACTTGAGTGGGTTCGTGATCTGTAGTCCTTTCGGGATCTTGTCTGCTTTCTTGCAGCTCTGTAAAAAGTCGATGTCTGTGTCGATATGCGCGATCTTCATGGAGATCCTCTCCACTGTGAGCCGGCAGTTTGTGGTGTCGATAGTAGCCATGATGTGGAGATGTCGGTGATGGACTGGGGTGGACAAATGTAAGGAATCTTACAACACCAGGTTATAGTCCAACAATTTTATTTTAAAATCACAAGCTTTCGGAGATTATCTCCTTCATCAGGTGAGTAGTGAATGAGAGGTTCTCAAATCGCATATCTTATATTAGGCTGGGACATCATCACACCAATCAAAGGTGTCGTTGGTGCTCAGACAGGTTAGCCACGGAAAACAGTAGGTCCCAGTATACTGAATACACAATGGGTCAAATTACACAGAGAGAGAGAGAGAAAGAGACCCGGAAGATCTCAGATTTATTCTCCATTCTGTGTTGTTAACTGGTTGCAGATAGAAGAACAGTAATGGTGCCATAATTGGCCTCAGCTAAAAAGAATGCACATGTGGATGTTGCTCAATAATAGGATCAGGCTCAAGTGTGATGGCTGGCATAGCCAACACTTTAAGGCTCTTGCATGAATAATAACTACATGAATAAGCACCATGGGGAGACCAGCACCTGTGGAACCATGCCCTCGCAAGGAGACAGCCTTTTGAAGGAAGTGGGAGAAGGGAAACTGACAAAAGTAAAGAACTTGTGTATCTCCTCAAAATAATATTTGTAAGAAAACTTGTAAAAAAAAAACGAAGCGTCCAGCCGTAAAAATGTGAAATCAAGAATCTATTAAGTGGCCTACAAGCTACAGTGCTCAAGAAATAGTTTTCCAAATGTCCACCAACTATGGTTGGTTTCATTGGTCAGAACATTGAATACAGGAGTTGGGATGTTTTGTTGAAGTTGTACAAGACACTAGTAAGGCCACACTTGGAATACTGTGTACAGTTCTGGTCACCCTATTATAGAAAGGATATTATTAAACTAGAAAGAGTGCAGAAAAGATTTACTAGGATGCTACCGGGACTTGATGGTTTGACTTATAGGTTAGATAGACTGGGACTTTTTTCCCTGGAGAGTAGGAGGTTTAGGGGTGATCTTATAGAAGTCTATAAAATAATGAGGGCCATAGATAAGATAGATAGACAAAATCTTTTCCCAAAGGTAGGGGAGTCTATAACGAGGGGACATAGATTTAAGGTGAGAGGGGAGAGATACAAAAGGGTCCAGAGGGGCAATTTTTTCACTCAAAGGGTGGTAAGTGTCTGGAACGAGCTGCCAGAGGCAGTAGTAGAGGTGGGTACAATTTTGTCTTTTAAAAAGCATTTGGACAGTTACATGGGTAAGATGGGTATAGAGGGATATGGGCCAAGTGCAGGCAATTGGGACTAGCTTAGTGGTATAAACTGGGCGACATGGACATGTTGGGCCGAAGGGCCTGTTTCCATGTTGTAACTTCTATGATTCTATCTCACCTAGGCCTTAGTTATTCTGCAGCTACTGTTTTCAGACCAGTATCTGTGGAGAACAGTGCACAGTTGGCAGACCTGATTTATGGTGCACAATCAACAAGAACATACAATTGTATAAAATTCCTCACATACTGCAATACACCTGTGGTTTACGAGGCAGAGAAACAGTGGACACCGAGTAGGAAGGAGAAAGGGAAATAGAAAGTCAAAAGGGAAAGCCCGAAAGCACAGTTAAAGATGAGTGTTTTTAAGGAGTGTTTTGAAAGCAGGGAGGGAAGTGACCAGGTTAAAGGATTTAGGAGGGAGTTGCAGAGTGTGTAGTTGCTTAGAGTGGTAACAGATGGCAGAGCTGGAAACAGTGGGTGTATGTGGGGACATATGGATGGAGGAGAGTACTGAGTTGAAGTGAAATTAAATAAGGCCCTGGAGGGATTTGAATGCAAGGTTCGGTGTTTTAAAATCTCTTCGCTGGGGCAGGGGGGACCAAGGAGCTGAGCAAGGACTGGTCAGATGCACCATTCTAATTTGTGAAGAGTGGAGACCTGCAAAGAGTGCATTAAGCAGGTTGAACCTCCCATGATAAAAATGTGGATTAAGGTTTTGGTATCCTTGGGGGAGAAGTTGGGTGGCGACAACTGTGGGTAAGAGGTAGGGGCGATGGTTTGGAAGTGAAAGAAAGCAGTTTTGGTAATGGTTTGGATATGGAGAAGGAAGCTCAGCTTGGGGTTGAGTAGCATACCAAGGTGCCTAAACTCTCTGATTTGGCTTGAGATGGTAACCAGGTGGTTGATGGAGCCACCTTGGGCACTACATGCACATATTTGAATGCAAGCACAGAACTCCATCCTCTAATGGCTATTTTTAATGTTAGGAGACAGAATGGGCCCGATTTTAGCACCCGCTATCGGGTGCGTTCTCGGCGGGGGGGGCCTCGAAAATGGTGAAATGCAGGATCCCGACTGGATCCCGCCACGATCCCGCCCACTTCCGGGTTCCCCGCTGACGCGCCGGCGTGCGCGCGCAGCCCCCGCTGGTGGGAATCCCGCAGGCAATTAAAGCCAGCAGATGCCACTTGAGAGTATTTATTTAGCTATTTCAGGTCATTAACTGACCTGATTAAGGGACTGTGTGTGATTTTGGATCAACATGGGACTGTTTCCCACACTGGGGGAAACACTCCCAGATCAAATGGACGTGTTGCAGCTGTCAGCCTGTGGCAGCTGCAAAGGTCCATTTGACAGGTGGGGGGGGGGGGAAGACCCTCACCCATTGCAGGAGGCCACTCTGTCACTTGGGACAAAGTTTGGCCTCCACCACCCTCCTCCTGACGGTCAAAGTCACCAACCTGCACACTTACCCCGGGGTCCGGAGACATGTACCTACCTTGCGGACCCCCTCAGATGTACATCTTGCGGATGGGGGCCGCCGTAGCTGCAGTCATGACCTCCTCGGAGGGGGAACAGCATCACCAGCCTCACCAGTCTCGCCATCCACGCCGTCCACCTCTGACACTTGGAGCTCCACAACAGAGTGCTGTGACACATCCACCTGTACAGCAGGAGGGAGGGCTACCGCAGGGAGAGATGCGTCGCAGAGGGCACTACCCTCGCCACAGGTTCCACAGACCGAGGCTCAGCCTCCTGGACCTCTCTGAGCAGCAGTGCACACAGAGGCTCAGAGTCACTCGACATGTAGCCATGGACATCTGCAGCCTCTTTCATGCCAAGCTGCTCCTGGCTGGCCCGTGCACCATCTTCCTACCTGTCGCTGTCAAAGTCACCACTGCCCTCCCGAACTTCTCCGCAGCCTTCCAGGGTGCAACCGGGGACATCGCCGATGTCTCTCAGTCGTCTGCGCAGAAGAGCCCTGCAAATACACCTACACCCACTCTGCAGTGACACAATGTGTGGCATCAGTGGTGGGTCCTCATAGTGATACCCAGGAGTGGGCATTATTGCACAAACCGGACAGGATTCGCGAAGACATGGCAGTAGTGGTGCCAATATAATGTGTGATGTGAGTTGTTCTGAAATTCAATAGAAATAACAACCATGACAAACCCTCAAACACCCTTGTGCATCCCCTTCATGCTCACGACACATTTGCCTTACGCTGCCTACTGCACATATGTGATTCATGCCCTGTGGCTGCAGCACAGGTGGTGGCAGGTTGAGTGAGGCTGGCCGTGAGAGAGATGCACGAGAGGGTGAGTATGGGATAGAGCCATGAGATTGTATGAGGATTGGGTTGCGTGATAGTGGCGGGATGAGTACTGGCGAGGTGAGTAAGTGCAGGTAAGATGAGGATGAGGTTTGAGTGGGTATGAGGAGTGATGTGACAGAGTTGTGTTGGCAGTGCCGAAGGAGATGTGGAGTGGGGGCAGTGATGTGGCAGACGGAGTGTAGGGGAAAGACTCCGTGTACTCACTGTGGCTGACCTACTGAGGTCATTGTACCGCCTCCTGCACTATGTGCAGGTGGGCGATATGTTGGTGGCGCAGGTGACCTCCTCTGCCACCTCGAGCCAGGCCTTCCTGGTGGCGGAGGCGGGCCGCTTCCTCCCGCCCGCTGGGTGGAAGATCTCTGTCCTCCCCCTCCTCCTCACCCCATGTATTGATATCTGGGGTGAGGCATCATTAAACTGGGAGCAGCCTTCCCCCTGGGCTGCTCCATGCAGTCATCTTTGCTATTGGTTGCAGCATCAGTCAGTGGAGGACTGCCCCTTTAAATAGAGCGCCTCCAGCTAACATATCTTATTGCGCATGCGCAGCCCGCCCGACGCGCAGATCAGCAGCGGGGAACCCGGAGGAGCAGGTAAGTGGCTCCAATTAGTGCGTTGCTTGCTACGATCGCGCGGGAAACCCACTAATTTCACCGGGGCGCGTTACCCACGTGCCCGCTTGCCCACCAGCCGAGAACCCGCACCCCTGCTAAAATCAGGCCCAATGTGTCCACTTTCTATCAACATTAGAATGTTTGAAAAATAAACAAAGTTGTGGAGGATAAAGAGAATTTTAAAATGCACTTCGCAGTGGGCTGGTGTTGTAATACATACAGTGTGAACTCAGACTATTGTGAGACAACTTCCTGTCGGGGTCTCACACCTCCAAGCTTTAGTACATTAAGACGCTCAATGGAGACCTAACTCTCCAGCTATACTGCAGCTTTTCCATTGACGTGCATCCAAAAATACTTCAATTATATGCAAGTGCAAGTGTAACTATACATTTAGTCTTCCCCAAATGGTCAGTTTTGCCAGTCATCTTTGGGACAAATACAAAATGATCAACAGAATCTTATCTCACACTGGTCAAGCGTGCTTCCTGGGAGGGCAACCAGGGAGTAGCATAGAACAGATCTGTGGGATGTATATGATCCAGCTAACCAAGATTGGGAGGGACATAGTATCGGGAAACACAGATGAGGTGATTTGATTTTTTTTTGGATATAAAATGGTCAGTAAGCAATACAAATATTTTTCATGCTTTATAAAATAGTATTTCTATGCAGTTCATCACTTTTCTTGATTTTTAATTTCTGAGGTCAGTTAGCTCTTTGGTATGAGTTTGCTTTCTGCACTGCTTTGATTAATATACAAAGAACAAATGCCACACTTCTGTCTATAATAGCTTCAGTGTGATCAATCTGGGAGGATGAAATAAGGTACCTTGTGTTTTGTAATGTGTGAAGCTTGAGATGTTGGTCCTGAAACACATTTTCCAAACTAGCGGGTAAATTGAGGGTCACTCAGATGAAATCATACTCCTACTTAAAAGAAATAAATGTTGGAGAAGACAGCTTGTGTGTATTGTACTCTGCTTCTCTTGTTAAATGCAAGGAGCAAGCTGATATCTGCTACAAATTCCTCTTGACTGAATAGTTTTAGCACATGTGCTAACAATTAATGGAAGTTCCAGCTCACTTTGAGCTTTGAACTGGCTACTGTATTTATTACTTTTTTCCATATTGTTATTAAAATTGTAATGGAAAACAGTTGCAACATACCACAACTCTTCTTGAGTAGGATTGTTACTTTTTAAAGAAGTTGATGCCTAATGATCAGAGGCAATAATTTATGGTGACTGAATAAGTCAAGTTCTGCTTTTATTAGATTAGATTCCGGCATTTATACTGGTGTTCTAGGAATTACGTTTCTGGTTGTACTGGAGAGAGAAAGAGACTCTGAAAATGAATGTTACACTGTTTAGGAACAGCTAAAAAGCTGCTTTTGTTACCATAGCCTGTGTGGGACTGGTTTACTATTGTAATGATCCTAAAACACTGACAAAGAAATAATGTTGGGATAAATGGTGGCTTGGAACAGGTTAAAACAAGTACAGTACCACAGAACACTGCCAAACAAACCACAAGGACCCAAGTAACTAGGAATAGCATTCTAATTTTCTTAAGCTGCTCTTAGTCACTGTACCCCATGGCATTGTAACATTCCTAAAACGTTGCCAAACAAACACGACAAAACTGCTTGCTGGTCACTAGGAACGGCTGCAAAATTTATTTATTTAAATGATCATTTTCGGTTGAACAGTTTTTGTCCTTAGAGTAATTAGTCAGGAAAAGAGAGATGAGATGTGAGCAGCAATCTGGACCTGGCAGCAACAAACGTGATGCCCGAATCACACAAATATCACTGGAGCGGGAGCAATAATGCCAGATTTCCTTATCAACTAAGCTTACAGTAAATGCTGATTATTATTTATGTTTAACTGAGCAGAATCGATACAGTTGAAATTTACAGAAAAAAATTAGTGATAGACCAAGTCGCCTTGTTGCGAAATTTCCGTGATTCTGGGGCCAAATTCAAAATCCTGCATGAGCAATTCTATCTTTTTCTGTGCAAATGGGAAACCAGTCGTCTTGCTAATGCTGCTTTTTAATGGAATTCTGGAAGAAAATGTTTCAACTGGTGGTACAAATCTGTTTTTGTAGCTGCACTTTGGTGATTGCAGAATTGGAAACATAGCAATTAGAAGTTTATTTTAACTTTCATTTACTCTATAATTTAGTGTATGCTTTTTAATTTTTAGCTTGCATCTATAAACATTCTTAACTATTCCTAAAAGTATTTGATAAAACAACTGATTTCTTGAGGAATTGTGTCTACTACTTTGTACTTCAATCTTCAAAGCAGCGTTAAGGAAAAATGCACCTAAAGGGGAGCTGAGCCTTATTTTACAAAATATTAATTTGTAGAAAAATGCACAGAACATGCAGGTGCATGATTCAGAAAATATGTATACAGTGTGCCAGACATATAGGGTGGTCTTAAAATCCCAAATATTTTAGCACCATAGAATATACTTTTTTCCATCTCATGCAATGGCCAATTCAGAGTTTGTGTCCCCAATGCAGTCTGGTCGAAAATACTTCTTTATATTTCTGTTTGATCACCCATTACATTGTGAATCCAACAAAAATGATCTGTCTTCCTCCAACTGCATGCCTGCTTGTCTCCAATTATTTCTATTTTCTTTTCTTTCTGTTCTCCATTATTTTCCTCCATCCCTTTCTTTTTCTCTCTCTTGCACATGTGCTCTCTCTCTAGGCTGTTCATTCTAATTTATAGTGTATTTTAGCCAGAAACCTCTGGCAGTAGGACATCATCTAGTAACAAAATGCTGGTTTCTGTTCAAAGTAGTTGAAGGCAACTGTCAAATAACTGGAAAATATTTACGTTGACATTTGTTTAAACTGTGTACTTGAAATGATATTGAATTTATGTGAGAAACTTGCTATTGAAATAGTTTTTTGCGTCTTAAAGGCATGGTCTTTGCAGACTAGAGCTTTCTGTCAAATCTTGGGTAGCTTCATACGTCTGGATTTTTGCTAAGTAAAACCACTTATCAGAATATGCACATACACAAGCCCTTTGCAAGTAAAAAGTAAAGAAATGGGGATGCAACTCCATAACATTAGAGAAATCAGCTGGTATAGAGATTCTCAAGATTGATAAACTTTTTCGGAGCTGCCCTTGTCTAATCAATGTCTTGTGTAAATTCTGCGGTCTACATTCTAAAGCGTTGGGCTGCAAGAAATGACAACGCTGAGGATACATGGCAGATATCATTAGGTTTCCCTGATTGGATAAATGTTGCCTATAGTTCCCCTAATGGTTTAGTAGCTGCTTGGTGTGTTTCTGTACCATATAGAACGGGAAAGTCCAAGGTTTGATCCCTATGCTGAGTTAGGATAACTCTGCCAGGGCAATGATAGGCATGCAACAGTTGACCTTAGCACCCGTGCGGTGGGAGGGAGAGAAAATCAGCTTGTTTCCGATTCTAGATCGCTATCCAGTAACCCCTGATGGACATTATGAGCATTGTATAGGTGAGGCAGGATCAAGTTTATCTGCAATGCTATCCACAGTTGAATAGCCTGCCAGCATTGATCATGCTTACATGTGAAGAATGTTGTGTGGGTGAGGCATCTGTGCTGGCAGCACCGTGGCATGATAGTCCAGCACTAGTACCTTCAGGAAGGCAACAGAGGGAAATAAATTGAGGACAAGAGTGATAGAAACTACATATAAATTAATCCAGTTGGACATCTGCCCTGTCTTTAAAATTAAATTACTAAGTGATGTTGTACAAAGCTTAATGAGCTGGTAGAAAATTTCTTATGGCGTTAAATGGAATATGCCACATTAGACTACTGTCCAGTGCAACATTTTTATTTGCTGATGCAAAGCAGTGTTGGTGGATGGTCATGTGCACTTCCAGTAAGGGTTCCTGGGTAACAATCAGTAGTAGGAAACTCCCAAGTCTCTCCCTTCTTAGTCTGGGACACTGAGGACATTTGCATCTCAGCCAATCTCAGCGAGGATGAATAACTGTAAATGGACTGATCGGCACCTGAGACCTTTGTGCCTCAGCATCATACCACATTGTGCAGTTATTCACTGAGCTATTAGAGGAGTTCTTTATTTCAAAATAAAATTTCCAATAAGACTGAAGTGAGTTAGTTTTAGTCCGGTAGAAGCAGATTAAATCAATCAATCTTAACAGCAGAATTCATGCTTTTTAAAAATTCTTTCATGGGATGTGGGCGTCGCTGGCGAGGCCGGCATTTATTGCCCATCCCTAATTGCCCTTGAGAAGGTGGTGGTGAGCTGCCTTCTTGAACTGCTGCAGTCCGTCTGGTGAAGGTTCTCTCACAGTGCTGTTAGGAAGGGAGTTCCAGGATTTCGACCCAGCGATGATGAAGGAACGGCGATATAGTTCCAAGTCGGGATGGTGTGTGACTTCGAGGGGAACGTGCAGGTGGTGGTGTGCCCATGTACCTGCTGCTCTTGTTCTTCTAGGTGGTAGAGATCGCGGGTTTGGGAGGTGCTGTCAAAGAAGCCTTGGCGAGTTGCTGCATTGCATCCTGTGGATGGTACACACTGCAGCCACTGTGCGCTGGTGGTGAAGGGAGTGAATGCTTAGGATGGTGGATGGGGTGCCAATCAAGCGGGCTGCTTTGTCCTGGATGGTGTTGAGCTTCTTGAGTGTTGTTGGAGCTGCACTCATCCAGGCAAGTGGAGATTATTCCATCACACTCTTGACTTGTGCCTTGTAGATGGTGGAAAGGCTTTGGGGAGTCAGGAGGTGAGTCACTTGCCGCAATATACCCAGCCTCTGACCTGCTTTTGTAGCCACAGTATTTATATGGCTGGTCCAGTTAAGTTTCTGGTCAATGGTGACCCCCAGGATGTTGATGGTGGGGGATTCGGCAATGGTAATGCCGTTAAATGTCATGGGGAGGTGGTTAGACTCTCTCTTGTTGGAGATGGTTATCACCTGGCACTTGTCTGGCGCGAATGTTACTTGCCATTTATGAGCCCAAGCTTGGATGTTGTCCAGGTCTTGCTGCATGCGGGCTTGGACTGCTTCATTATTTGAGGGGTTGCGAATGGAATGAACACTGTGCAATCATCAGCGAACATCCTCATTTCTGACCTTATGATGGAGGGAAGGTCATTGATAAAGCAGCTGAAGATGGTTGGGCCTAGGACACTGCCCTGAGGAACTTCTGCGGCAATGCCGTGGGGCTGAGATGATTGGCCGAAAACAACCCCTACCATCTTCCTTTGTGCTAGGCATGACTCCAGCCACTGTGAGAGTTTTCCTCACTGATTCCCATTGACTTCAATTTTACTAGGGCTCCTTGGTGCCACACTTGGTCAAATGCTGCCTTGATGTCAAGGGCAGTCACTCTCACCTCACCTCTGGAATTCAGCTCTTTTGTCCATGTTTGGACCAAGGCTGTAATGAGGTCAGGAGCCGAGTGGTCCTGGCGGAACCCAAACTGAGAATCGGTGAGCAGGTTATTGGTGAGTAAGTGCCGCTTGACAGCACTGTCGACGACACCTTCCATCACTTTGCTGATGATTGAGAGTAGACTGATGGGGTGGTAATTGGCCGGATTGGATTTGTCCTGCTTTTTGTGGACAGGACATACCTGGGCAATTTTCCACATTGTCGGGTAGATGCCAGTGTTGTAGCTGTACTGGAACAGCTTGGCTAGAGGCGCATAAGTGGTGTTTTGTGCTTCATTATTTTCTGCACATGGCCGGACATTATTTCTTAAATCAGAAAAGGCCATTTAGCCCATCAATCTAGTGGATCGATGCAAGCAGCATATATCTGGTGCCATGTTACTTTTCAGTCCAAGTTTATTTTTTTCAAATTTTACGTTTGCTCATGTGAGCATGTGCATCTAGTCTGCAAATGAACTAGCTTTTTCAGGAATTCTGAGAATTTAATTATTGTTTAGATCAAGACTATAGCAAATGATGGTCACACTCTGAATTATTTAAACACTTGTGTGAAAGACTCACTTTAGCACATCTAATGCTTGATGTATGCAGTGCCCTGCAAATGTACGTGGTCTATTTTCTAAGCAATTGTTAATAAAGAATAAATGTTCTGCTGACTGAATCACCTTCAGATCTAAAAGAAAAGGAAAATGTACATTTCATTTGCTCTGGCTTCAGCTCATATCCCACCAATTTATTGCCTACTTCCTTCCCCCTTCCACTTCAGGCTAAAGTAGGTCCCTAGTATCATTTTTTCAGCATGCAGAAGGGAGACACGCAATGCACACTCTCACTACATCTTTCTTAATTAATTGTCTTGCATTTGAGACTAAACAATGTTCTTATGCTGCCCAAGAGTGTCAAACTGAAATTATTGATTAAGTTTAATTGAGGAAATGTTGTCCAATAATGCACCTTCACTATTTTACATTTCAGTAGTAGGTTGTGTAAAATAATTTTAGTTACCAGTCTGAAGCATGCAACATTCATTAAAATTTCCAACTGAAGTACTGCAGTTTCTCAGGGCTTAAACTCAATAATTAAATATACGTTAAATAGTTTCTTGGTTTACATTATTCAAATAGTCTTAAGCATGTGATAAACAGATGTTTAAAATAAACATGTTTCTTGTTGAGAGCAGTTCGTGTTTCTAAGATTTTTGTTTAAAGAAAGGTTTTAACGTCTAAAAACAAAATTGCTCAAATTTTAACTCTTAATTAGGTTGTTAAGTACTTTTATCCTCCTTGTCCTGCTCGACTCTTAACTGAGCTTCAACCTCCACGTGTAGTATGTTGCCAAGATTACCTGTTTCTCCCTCTAAAACATGCCCCTATTTCACCCCCACTAACACTGAAACTCTCATCCCACACCTTTATTACATCCAGACTACTTTTCCAACAATATAACAAAAAGCAAAACTCTGCAGATGCTGGAAATCAAACAAAAACAGTAAATGCAGGTAACATTCAGCATCGGTGGAGAAAACAGACAAATCAACATTTTGTGTCCTCTTCCATCACTTGTGGACCTCTCGTCCACATTGACGAGATATTGGAGAGCTGTATGGTGCCCATGAATAGCACAAGAGTATGAGTTGCCAGCTTGAGAAAAGATTGGATGAGGGAGAAGAGAGAAGCAAAACCAGGTAGTTGTGGATCAAGTCTCAAAGTTGACTTGTTGCAAGAATCCACCTACCACTGTTTGGGAGTGAGTTTTGACTTTTGTGAGGCTGGTTGCAGATTACTCCATCTTGAGAGAGAGAAAAGTTTTATGTTTGATATATTGATTGAAAGCCTTTTATTTATTTTTAGAAAGTTTTTAAAAATCTATTTTTCAGCAAATTGACATTAAGAACATGAAATAGGAGCAGGGATAGGCCATATGGCCCCTCGAGTCGGCGGAGCAGGCTGATCTTCGACCTCAACTCCACTTTCCCGCTTGACCCCCATATCCCCTGATTCCCTTGTCGATATCCCTTTGCAGCCACTTTGCGTCCTCCTCACAGCTTACTTTCCCACCTAGCTTTGTAATGTCAGCAAACTTGGATACATTACACTCGGTCCCTTCACCTAAGTCATTAATATAGATTGTAAATAGCTGAAGCCCAAGCACGATCCCTGCGGCACCCTACTAGTTACAACCTGCCAACCTGAAAATGACCCATTTATTCCTACTCTCTATTTTCTGTCCGTCAACCAATCCTCATTCCGTGCTAATATATTACCCCGCATCCCATGAGCCCTAATCTTGTGTAACAGGACTCTGGAAAAGAATGGTATGTGGGGTTCCAATTTTGTAAATACCACTGTTAGTGTTATAATTATGTCAATTTTTAATTTTACTTAACTAATGTCTTGTGCAGACTTAGTAACTTAGAATTAGAATTCAAGGCTGCTTAATTTACAGGGTTAAGTCTAAGGAAATATTACTGCAGCACTATTAACAAGATGGCCCATGCTTTCAACTTTTATATATGTTTAAATTTTATATATGTTTAAATTTTATGTATCATTGATTTATGTTAAATTGCTTAGATATGTTCTCATGAGATTCCTTCTCCCTCTCCCAGGCAGAGAATCCACCAGATGGACCTGATTCAGGTTATGGATCATTTCACCATCAGTACTGGTTGGATGGAAAGATTGTTGCAGTCGGAGTAATTGACATTCTTCCTCAGTGCGTCTCCTCTGTGTACCTTTATTATGATCCTGATTATGCATTCTTGTCATTGGGTGTTTATTCTGCACTCAGGTATGGTGAGATTTTATTTTTGCTTTTAAATATGTTTTGGTATGTATATTTTGTGTTACTAATTTGTATTGCATCCTCATGCTAGGTATTTTATTGACGTTAAAATGATAGTGAATTGTTTCCAAATTTGCCTGCTGTTTTATATAAAAGGAGAAACAGAGTAAATGTATATTCTCTAATATTGCGCACACAGACCTGCAAACATGATTTTCCAAATCATAATTTTCCAAAGCTTTCTAGATTCAGGAATTGTGCCCTTGGATTGGAAAAGTGCAAATTTCACTCCATTATTTAAGAAGGGAGGGAGGGAGAAATAGGTAACCATAGCCCTATCCGTTTAACTTCAATTGTGGGGAAGTTACTAGAATCTATCATCAGAGACGGAGTGAATTAGCACTTGGACAAGTATCAGCTGATCAAAGAGAGTCAGCATGGATTTGAGATGGGTAGGTCATGTCTGACTAATCTAGTTGAAATTTTTAAGGAGGTCACTTGCAAGGTGGATAGGGGAGTATCTATGGATGTTGTCTATATGTAGTAGGGATAAAGGATTTGTTCTTTGATTGGTAGAATGGGAGAAGTGTTGTTCCCTCAGGGTTCTGTACTGGAGCCTCAGCTTTTCATCATGTATATTAATAACTTGGACGAAGGAATAGAGAGTTGTATATCCAAGTTTTCAGATGGCAAAGTTAGGAGGCACAGTAAGTTACAAAGGGACATAGCCAAAAGACTAAGTGAGTTAGCACAACTATGGGCTTAAAGGGTTAAATTATGAGGAAAGGTTGCAGAAACTTATGTTTTATTCCCTTGCGTGTACAAAATTTGAGGGGTGAACTAATCAAGGTGTGCAGAATGATAAAGGGATTCGATAGGATAGGTACACAGAAACTATTTTCTCTAGTGGGGGAATCCAGAACAAGAGGGCATGACCTTAAAATTAGAGCTAGACCATTTAGGAGTGAAATCAGGAAACACTTTTTCACACACAGTAGTGAAAATCTGGAACTCGCTCATCCAGAAAGCTGTGGATGCTGGGTCAATTGAAATTTTCAAGACTCTGATCAATAGATTTTTGTTGGGTAAGGGTATCAAGGGATAGGGACCAAAGGCTGGTGAATGGAGTTGAGGTACAGATCTAAATGAATGGTGATCAGGCTCGAGGGGCTGAATGGCCTACTCCTGGTCCTATGTTGTGGAGCTGGAGGATTTACAGAGATAGGGAGGAGCGAGGCCATGGAGGGATTTGAATATGAAAATGAGAATTTTAAATCTGAGGAGTTGGTAGACCAAGAGCCAGTGTAGGTCAGTGAGCACGGGTGATGGGTGAGTCAGACTTGGGAGTTAGAACACAGATGTAGAGTATTGGAAGAGCTCAATTTTATGGATGATGGGAAGCCGGCCAGGAGAGCATTTAAGTAGACGAGTCTGGAGGGAACAAAAGCGTGGATGAGAGTTTCAGCAGCAAATGGGCTGAGGCAGGGGTGGAGACAACCGATGTTACAGAGGTGGCAGTAGGTGGTCTTGACGGAGAAAATATGGGGTTGGAAGCTCAGCTCAGGGTCAGATGGGACACAGATTGCAAACGGTCTAGTTTCAGCCGGAGACAATGGCCGGGTGCAGAATGGAATCGGTGGAGAGGGAATGGAGTTTGTGGTGGGGGGCGAATATAATGGCTTCAGTCTTCCCAATGTTTGGAGGGAATTGCAGTTCATTCAGGACTGGATGTTGGACAGTTAGGCTGACCATGTAGAGATAGAGAAGGGGTCAAGAGAGGTTGTGAAGTAGAGCTGGGTGTCATCACCATTCATGTGGAACCTGATGGTGTGTCTTCGGATGATGTCGCCGAGGGGCAGCATGCAAATAGGAAATCGGAGGGGGCCAAGGATTGAACCTTGGGGGACTTTAGAGGTAATAGTGCGGGGGCGAGAAGAGAAGCTGTTGCCAGAGATTCTCTGGCTGCAACTTTATAGGTAAGAGTGGAACCAGGCGAGGGCAGTCCTTCTCAGCTGGGCAATGGAGGAGGATGATGTGTTCGACCATGACAAAGGCTGCAGATAGTTGAGAAGGATGAGGAGGTACAGTGTACCACGGTCATAGTCACGGAGGCTGTCATTTGTGACTTTGATTAAGGCGTTTTCAGAACCTGATTGGAAAGATTCAAACATGTTGGGGGAAAGATGGGCACAGAGTTGGGAGGCGACAAAATGTTCAAGGACTTTGGAGAGGAAAAGGAGGTTGGAGATGGGGCGGTAGTTTCCAAGGTCAGAGGGGTCAAGGGATTTTTTGAGGATGGGGGGCGGGGGGCGATGACGGCAGATTTGAAAGGGAGGGGGACAGTACTTGAGCAGAAGCAACCGTTCACAATGTCAGGTATCATGGGGGCCAGGAAGGGAAGTTGGGTGGTCAGCAGTTTAGTGCGAATAGTGTCATGAGGGCAGGAGGTGGGTCTCATGGACAAGATGAGCTTGGAGCGCATGAGGAGACATACGGGAGAAACTGAGAAAAATGTGGCAATTTAATGAGCAAAATTGCCCAAATAATACAACAGCAATCAAGTCACCCCATTGCATGTGCTTGTTGGATAAATAATAAGTTTGCAATTGAATGTCATTTAATCTAGAACTAATTAGCCTTCTGTTCCTTTTTCCACTTGCATAATTTTATAGATCCTTATTTTCAATCTGCTTTATTCCAAAATGCAGAGTAGTCAGAACAGAAAAATACAGCCAAGAATTATATTACTAACAATGTAGTGTCTGTCTGTACTGTTCATATTCTGATTTTAAAATGAACAAGAAAAATAAATTTATCTTGTTCATTCCAGTTCAGTAGAATGCACAATCTCTGCATTCCAAAAAGAAAGTGCAGGTAAATATTAAACAAAAAGAACACTTGGGAAAGATTAAATATTGGAGGTTAAATTGG
The DNA here is from genome assembly GCF_035084215.1 of Heptranchias perlo. Taxonomy (NCBI): domain Eukaryota; kingdom Metazoa; phylum Chordata; class Chondrichthyes; order Hexanchiformes; family Hexanchidae; genus Heptranchias; species Heptranchias perlo. The sequence continues at coordinate 22,298,578 of NC_090345.1, read as the reverse complement.
ATAACCCCAAAAACTGGGCGCGGGTAGCGCGATCCACTATTAACCCACGCCTGGTGCTTCCTGTGCAGGCAGGACGAGACTTTCGTCTGGCCTGTGGACTTACCTTCAAGCAGCATTGGAAATCAGCGTTGACATGAGGATTCAATGCAATTTGCACTTTCCACCAGCAGGGGAAGCACCAAGCTCTTAAAGGCAGACAATCTCTTAAAGGTAGCCAGTACCTCTTATTTGCTGAAAATAACAGTCTGCTGACCCACGGAGTCTGAATGGAGATCAGACATCGCACACGTAAAACATAGATGCAGGTCCCGTCACTGATGAGTTATGTTAAAACATCGAAGAAAGGTTGCACTCTACTAAATCCCACATCCTCCAATCTGCATTCTAGACCTCACCAAGGTTCTCTGCTGATGCATTAGAGGCCTTGGTTCAAGAGGTGGACAGAAGGAGGGACATCTTGGTATCGTTGGGGGGGCCAAGAGACCTTCCAGACATGTGCCCAAAAGGTAGTGGGAGGCAGCAGGGGACGAAGTCAGTGCCAGGCGCACAGCACCATAAACATGGATGCAGTGCAGGAAGAAGTTCAATGCTTTGACACGAGTGAGGTCAAGTGGTGTCTCCTACCAACTGCGCCACTAGCTGCATCCACTGCTCCACGCATTACACCCCCCGTCACCCATGTACCAACAACCTCTTTCCATCAGTACTCAACTCTTCCAACCAGATGCTTCCTCTCTCCCTCACACATTACCACCATTGCAAGCCTCCCACACACACTGGCAGCTAGTCAACCATGACAGGCACATCACCCATACACACGTCCCACTTGCTTGCAGGAGAAGGTGGCACATTACAGGAGGCAGCAAGCGGCAGTGGCATTTATCCCCTCGAGCCTGTTCTGCCATTCACTGAGATCATGGTGGACCTGTGACCTAACTCAATATACCTGCCGTAGCCCCATATCCCTTAATACCCTTGGTTCACAGAAATCTATCAATCTCAGATTTAGAATTCATAATTGAGCTAGCATCAGTTGCCGTTTGCAGAAGAGCGTTCCAAACATCTACCACCCTTTGCGTGTAGCAGCATTTCCTAACTTCACTCCTGCACGTCCTGGCTCTAAATGTTAGACTATATCCCCTAGTCCTAGTATTCAAGTATAGGAGACCTCCAAAAACAGTTACAAATGTATCGGCAGCCAGAAGCAATAATCCAGCAACTAACCTGTAAATCCTGCATGGTCCCTTTAAATAGCACTGGTGGGGGTCCGCCTGGCACTCTTAAGATATGTTCAGATGGTCGTGGTTAAGACTGTATGTTGAGTTGAGCATTAAGCCCCAAAATGGTGTCCATCACTTTAAACCAGCGTTGCACATTGATTGTATCCATTTTCTCCTTAATTTACATGCTTCCGGCGTTTGGTATTTGCGCATGTGCTAATACCTACACCAAGATGGTGTTCAGCGCACGTCACGCTGGAAATATGCGTGCACAGCCAAGATGCCATCTTGGCACTTCGGGAGGCCGCATAGTGCCGAAACAACGGGCGCTAGGAGGCCGAATTTCTAGCCCATTGCGTAACCTGATGTAATGAATAACTTGTGAACTCCCAAGATTCATCTTTCATGGTGCACAATGACTGCTTTTCTCATGACCCTTACTATGTTTTATATTTGGAAATTTAATGTGGAATTCAATGTTAATTGTGGGTTTGATGCAAGTCCTGTTGCTTTCCTTATGGGCTTTTATTTGTGGTGGAAATGGTGATATTGTTGTTGTCAGAAGCTGCTTTCAGAGAACACCTTTTTCACTTGAGAATTTTCTACTGCAAATACTTCCTGAAGAAAAGAATGCCCTCTTGCAATGAATGTTTTGGATTAACAAATCAGTACTGGAGAGCAAGTCCAATACCATGGCTCATTTCTATTGCCTCAACATATGGCCTTGCAATAATAAAAGAAAGAAAATGCTGGAAATAATCAGCAAGTCAGGCCGCATCTGTGGAGAAAGAAACAGAGTTAACTTTTCAGGTCGCTGACCGTTCGTTAGAACTGGAAGAAGTTGAAGATTAAACAGTTTTTAAGTACGTACAGAGCCAGGGAAAGGGGGGGGGTGGTGGGGAAAGAACAAAAGGGAAGGTCTCTGATAGGTTGGAGGGCAGGAGTGATTTAATGACAAAAGGGATGATGATGCAAGGCAAGAAGGGTGGTAATGGAACAAGTAAAGAAACAAAAGATGGGTCTAGAAGAGCTCTAAATGGCAACAGCAGAACCATTACTAGCACCTGCTGTTGGAAAAAATGGGAGCGGTGGTTATGATCTGAAGTTATTGAGATCAATGTTGAGTCCAGAAGGTTGTAAAGTGTCTAATCAAAAGAAGAGATGCTGTTACTTGAGCTTCCGTTGAGCTTCATTGGGACAGTGTAAGAGGCCGAAGACACAGTTGTCAGAGTGGGAGTGGGATGGGGAATTAAAATAGCAAGTGAGCAGAAGCTGAGGATCATGTTTGCGGACTGATCACAGGTGCTTGAAAACTGTTTAATCTTCAACTTCTTCCAGTTCTGATGAAGGGTCATCAACCTGAAACGTTAACTGTTTGTTTCTCCACAGATGCTGCCTGATTTGCTGAGTATTTCCAGCATTTTATATTTTTATTTCAGATTTCCAGCATCAGCAGTATTTTACTTTTGGTACAGCCTTGCAGAACTGAGACTCAAATTAGGTGCCAAATTCAAGGATATTTGTGGTGTAGACACTTGTTTTCTGGAGAGTTTGAGGAGCCAGCCTAAACTCAATATTCATTTGATCCTTACCAACCATTGGTTAAAAGAAACCCTGTGTTTTTCCTGGGCTCCATCTGAACTTGGTCATGGTTAAAAGCAGATAACTAAACGACTATCTTTGTAAGCTGTGCTATCCAGCTCTTCAAAATTGCTTAGATAGGAAATTTGACCTGAAACTCACTTAACCATACGTAATCAGTCGATAATTAAGCAGGCTATTACCACATGTTTTTTTGCAGTATAATTTCACTGTGATGAAAGGCCTGCTGCAGTAATTGTTATCAGTGGCACTCATTATGTGTACCTGGTCTTTAGAATTCCAAAGCTGAAGAACAGTTATGGAACACGTTGTCATTATACAATTACATCAATTTTTAATGTAATTTTATTTGGTGTTTGAACTATGTTTTTCCAGATAGATGTTTACACACACTCATTTATTATTTTAGTCTTTATTTTTTCTATTTTCAGTTTTTGATATCCAGCTAACAAAAGAAACAATTTCTTGGTGTCAATATTTTATGCATTGCATAATACAATTTTGTGTTTCTTGTGTAGCCTTAATTATTATTCACTATTGCTTTTACTACGGTGAATATGCTTTTAAAAGGAAGTGAGTTAGTGATACCAACACTGTGGAGTCATGATCTGTTCAGCCTGAATAAGCAAGAGCCTGTTTACTGTACCAGTACTGCTTAACTCATCAAAACTGTATTCAGGTGACAGATCATAATCCAAAATCAACAGTAACAAAACTTTCATCGTAGTATGAAACCCAGTTCATACAGAAGTACTGAGGGCTACTTGCTAAAGTACAATATTGCCTCTGTTAGCTGAGCCCTGACTATAATTGAGAAATGGAATGTGATACAGCAGTAACTATCAATTATCTCAATCATTTTAATACGTGATGTGGAGATGCCGGTGATGGACTGGGGTTGACAATTGTAAACAATTTTACAACACCAAGTTATAGTCCAACAATTTTATTTTAAAATTCACAAGCTTTCGGAGGCTTCCTCCTTCCTCAGGTGAATGTCAAGAAATCCTTGAACCTCTCGAATTTATAAATCACAGAACAATACCTGGTGATTACAGATAGTCTTTTCAACTGCCCGTTGCCAAGGCAACCAAAGTGTTCAGACAGATAGGTGTTACCTACAGGGCCACCGAATATACAAACGGCCAGAACCAAAAAAAACAGAGAGAGGCAGAAACATAGAAACATCCGGAAGGAAAAGACAGCAATTGACCCGTTATATTAAAACCAGAAAATTTTTGTTCGCTGATGGGATTACGTGTAGCGTGACATGAACCCAAGATCCCGGTTGAGGCCGTCCTCATGGGTGCGGAACTTGGCTATCAATTTCTGCTCGACGATTTTTCGTTGTCGTGTGTCTCGAAGGCCGCCTTGGAGTACACTTACCCGAAGGTCGGTGGCTGAATGTCCTTGACTGCTGAAGTGTTCCCTGACTGGGAGGGAACCCTTCAGCAGTCAAGGACATTGCGCGGTGTCCGTTCATCCGTTGTCGCAGCATCTGCATGGTCTCGCCAATGTACCATGCTTTGGGGCATCCTTTCCTGCAACGTATGAGGTAGACAACGTTGGCCGAGTCACAGGAGTATGAACCATGCACCTGGTGGGTGGTGTCCTCTCGTGTGATGGTGGTATCTGTGTCGATGATCTGGCATGTCTTGCAGAGATTACCGTGGCAGGGTTGTGTGGTGTCGTGGACGCTGTTCTCCTGAAAGCTGGGTAATTTGCTGCTAACGATGGTCTGTTTGAGGTTGGGTGGCTGTTTAAAGGCGAGTAGTGGAGGTGTGGGGATGGCCATAGCGAGGTGTTCGTCGTCATTGATGACATGTTGAAGGCTGCGGAGAACATGGCGTAGTTTCTCCGCTCCGCTCTCATTTTAATACTGCTGTGTCATAAATTCAGTCCTGATGGAGGATTCAGCCAGCACCAAAAAGGAGAGAAGCAGTGAGCTCAGCCAGCGGAAGAGAAGCAGCATTTTCGAGGCCACTGATGTTGTAAAAAAGGAGCAGGAGTGCTCCTCCAGGCCCTAAAAGGAAACCTTGCCTCAGCCCTGCGCTCTACCCGCACCCCCCTCCCCCCTGTTTCCCCCGACCTGGGTTCCCCACCTGGAATAGTTACCTTGTGCCAGGGATGGCTCCCAGCGACGTCCCAGCCCTTTTGTTCGGGAATTTGGCAGGCAGCACAATTGGCCGAGCCGGCCTGCTGCCATGCCCGGACGGGTATGTGGCTCACTTTCCCGCTTTCCCGCCCAGGAGTTAATATCGAGCCTATGATCTCTGCTTCAGTTACAAATTCTGCTTGTGGATTCCACAACCTCACAGCACCTTGTGTAAAAGTTTATCCTGCTCTTTGTCCTAAATCTCTTTGATTTAATCTTATATGTGTGTGTGTTTTTTTATTCGTTCTTGTGATGTAGGCGTCACTGGCGAGGCCGGCATTTATTGCCCATCCCTAATTGCCCTTGAGAAGGTGGTGGTGAGCCGCCTTCTTGAACCGCTGCAGTCCATGTGGTGAAGGTTCTCCCACAGTGCTGTTAGGAAGAGAGTTCCAGGATTTTGACCCAGCGACGATGAAGGAACGGCGATATATTTCCAAGTCGGGATGGTGTATGACTTGGAGGGGAACGTGCAGGTGGTGTTGTTCCCATGTGCCTGCTGCTCTTGTCCTTCTAGGTGGTAGAGGTCGTGGGTTTGGGAGGTGCTGTCGAAGTAGCCTTGGCGAGTTGCTGCAGTGCATCCTGTGGATGGTACACACTGCAGCCACTGTGCGCTGGTGGTGAAGGGAGTGAATGCTTAGGATGGTGGATGGGGTGCCAGTCAAGCGGGCTGCTTTGTCCTGGATGGTGTCGAGCTTCTTGAGTGTTGTTGGAGCTGCACTCATCCAGGCAAGTGGAGATTATTCCATCACACTATTGACTTGTGCCATGTAGATGGTGGAAAGGCTTTGGGGAGTCGGGAGGTGAGTCACTCGCCACAGAATATCCAGCCTCTGACCTGCTCTTGTAGCCACAATATTTATATGGCTGGTCCAGTTAAGTTTCTGGTCAATGGTGACCCCCAGGATGTTGATGGTGGGGGATTCGGCGATGGTAATGCCGTTGAATGACAAGGGGAGGTGGTTAGACTCTCTCTTGTTGGAGATGGTCATTGCTTGGCACTTGTCTGGTGCGAATGTTACTTGCCACTTATCAGCCCAAGCCTGAATGCTGTCCAAGTCTTGCTGCATGTGGGCTTGGACTGCTTCATTATTTGAGGGGTTGCGAATGGAACTGAACACTGTGCAATCATCAGCGAACATCCCCATTTCTGACCTTATGATGGAGGGAAGGTCATTGATGAAGCAGCTGAAGATGGTTAGGCCTAGGACACTGCTCTGAGGAACTCCTGCAGCAATGCCCTGGGGCTGAGATGATTGGCCTCCAACAACCGCTACCATCTTCCTTTGTGCTAGGTATGACTCCAGCCACTGGAGAGTTTTCCCCCTGATTCCCATTGACTTCAATTTTACTAGGGCTCCTTGGTGCCACACTCGGTCAAATGCTGCCTTGATGTCAAGGGCAGTCACTCTCTCACTTCACTTCTGGAATTCAGCTCTTTTGTCCATGTTTGGACCAAGGCTGTAATGAGGTCAGGAGCCGAGTGGTCCTGGCGGAACCCAAACTGAGCATCGGTGAGCCGGTTAGTAGTGAGTAAATGCCGCTTGATAGCACTGTCGACGACACTTTCCATCACTTTGCTGATGATTGAGAGTAGACTGATGGGGTGGTAATTGGCTGGATTGGATTTGTCCTGCTTTTTGTGGACAGGGCATACCTGGGCAATTTTCCACATTGTCAGGTAGATGCCAGTGTTGTAGCTGTACTGGAACAATTTGGCTGGAGGCGCAGCTAGTTCTGGAGCACAAGTCTTCAGCACTACAGCTGGGATGTTGTCGGGGCCCATAGCCTTTGCTGTATCCAGTGCATTCAGCCGTTTCTTGATATCACGTGGAGTGAATTGAATTGGTTGAAGACTGGCTTCTGTGATGGTGGAGATATCAGGTGGAGATATCAGGAGGAGGCCGAGATGGATCATCTACTCTGTACTTCTGGCTGAAGATGGTTGCAAACGCTTCAGCCTTGTCTTTTGCACTCACATGCTGGACTCTGCCATCATTGAGGATGGGGATATTTGCAGTAAATATATATATAATATATAGAAATATGTACATGTGTGTGCATATATGTATATACATATGTGTGTACGTGTGTGCGCATATGTATGTACGTGCGTACGTGTGTGTGTGTGTATATATGCATGTGTGTCTATGTATTGACCTCATTCTAGACTATTCAAACATTTTCATGGACGGAGATGTTGGGGGGCAGGTGGTAGGAGGGGAAGAGAGATGAACAGGGAGAAATAGAGGTATAGAGGGAGAGACACAACACAGAGAGAAGCACAGAACCATAGGAAGAGGGAGAAAAGCATGGCCACATTGGGGTGGGGTTACAAAAGAGTAACATACAGAAGAAGAAACAGAAGCACAGGGGGAAAGGAATACATTAAAGCACAAATGTGTAGTAGGGAAAGAAACAATAGAAACACAATGAAGAAGCAGAAGAAGCAAAAGGAGAGAGAAATTTTTAGAAAGACAATGATGAAGAGGGAGAAAAACAGATCTGCCAGGGATGGAGAGAGAGAAAAAAAATCCACATTAGAGATACATGTGAGAGAAGAGAACCAAGATACACATGGACAGGGGTGGTGTTTTCTTTGTCATGGATGGACTTGTTGCTTGAGTAAGATGCCCAGAGCGTGCTTACAAAATAAGAAAATAAAAGAATTTTGCACTAACAAGATTAGGTGTGTCCAAATCATAGAACCATAGAAAATTTACGGCATAGAAGGAGGCCATTCGGCCCATCGTGTCCATGTCGGCTGAGAAACGAGCCACCCAGCCTAATCCTGCGTTGGTCCGTCGCCCTGCAGGTCACGGCTTTTCAGGTGCACATCCAGTATTTTTAAAATGAATTGAGGGTTTCTGCCTCTACCACCCTCTCAGGCAGTGAGTTCCAGACGCCCACCACCTACTGGGTGGAAAAAAAATTCTAATTTCCGCTCTAATCCTTCTACCAATCATTTAAAATCTATTCCTCCTGGTTATTGACCCCTCCGCTAAGGGAAATAGGTCCTTCCTAACCACTTTATCTAGGCCCCTCATAATTTTGTACACCTCAATCAAATCACCCTTCAGCCTCCTCTGTTCCAAGGAAAACAACCCCAGCCTATCCAATCTGTCATCATAGCTAAAACTATCAGTAACTTGAGCATTAATTTCTTATGTGCTAATTTTATGTCCTCCTTTCTTAATGTTTTATGTAATTTGTACATCAGATATGCTGATGGATAGACAGTTTCTGTTCCAGTTCTTCTCCCCTTCTCATTGTTTTAGTCAGAATAAAAATGCAAGTTTGTTTTGTTAATGAATTGAGTTTGTGTTAATTGCGTGCACTTTTCAGAGCTGTGATTGTCCAGAAGGAATTGTGGCACAATAGCATGAACATTTGCTTGAAGTCTGAGTTTTGTGGATACTGAAGTTCCTTGGATTTTATCAGAATTCCAGCTATGTTCTAACTCAGAATTCACAATGCAGTCTCATCTCCTTAATTTCAAATCACTAATTCAAATTATCATATTATTCAAAGCAATTTTATCACTGCATTCCCACTTTGTTTTTTATTTGGTTTAATTCAAAAAATTATTTTAGCACAAGACAACTTTGAATTATTAAGAATGCACTGTATTCTATTGGTTTATGATGTCAAGTTGTGTAGTGAATGGACTCCTAACAGGCTGCAGCAAAATGAAATGTTAGAACATTATATGTAATGTAATTTGTCTTTATCTCTATGTACTACTTCAATTGTCCTTGATTAATACTGTTTTTCATTCTTTTCCTCCAATCAGTACAACTGCATACATAATCTAAATTCAAAGACTCAGTTAAAACAGGCAAGCTTATACTTTTATTTGTGCAGATGGTGTATTTGCATATGAATTGGTTCTGCAGCCTGAGAAGTCTTCTCTCTTACTTATTGAAAACCAAAGCAGGAAATGCTCTCATTCTTGCTTGTTCTGTTGTCTTCTGCCCAGCTGGGGATGATGGCAGGCCCTGATCTCTGTAAAAATGTTCAGGATACATGAATATTAACTAGAAACTGCTAAATAGGGCCTTTAATCACAGGCTGTTTGAATTTCAGATCAGCCACTTGAAGAGAAGAGATGCTGGTAGAATAGAGGTTTCAAGTGTTAGCCCGAGGAGATTTTCTGAATGTTGTGCCCTTTCTAAACTTACACATTCTTGTTGTTTTCCATTCTCCTTGTACGGTAGGGGTGGGTGAGAGAGAGATTTAGAATGCTGAAGCTAGAAGAAATACACCTCATGGTTGAGCCTAATGCTGTTTTTAGCTAATTTAAACACCCTATTGATTTTAGTATTGTATGTTGTGGTTTATTCTAGGGAAATTGCTTTTACAACTCAGCTACAGAAGACAGCCCCTAATATACGTTACTACTACATGGGCTTCTACATCCATTCATGTCCTAAAATGAGTTACAAGGTAATTAATATTTTGTTTGGTTTCACATTCACACCTTGCACATTGTTAGAAAAGAAATTTGCATCTTTTATTTAAATTCTAACACAATCTTACACAATTCAGGCTGAAATATAATTTAGTGGATTGTGTATTTCCACTGTACATTGGCATATGAGACTTCAACTATTCACAATACAAAGTCACTAAATATTGGATTCTTCACATGGCTGAGAAATTTAAGTATAATTTGGAGCCAAGGCTCTTTGATATTTTGCAGAAAAATGATCATATGACGTAGAATCATAGAATGGTTACAGCAGAGAAGGTCCGTGCCAGCTCTCTCCAAGAGCAATCCAGCTCTCTCCAAGAGCAATCCAGCTAGTCCCACTCCCCCGCCCTAACTGGCCCTGCAAATTTTTTCCCTCGAGTACTTATCCAATCCCCTTTTGAAAGCCGCGATTGAATTTGCCTCCACCACCCCCATGGGCAGTGCATTCCAGATCACAACCACTCGCTGTGTAAAAAAGTTTTTTTCTCATGTCACCTTTGGTTCTTTTGCCAATCATCTTAAATTTATATCCTCTGGTTCTTGACTTCTCCACCAATGGGAACAGTTTCTCTCTATCTACTCTGTCCAGACCCTTCATGATTTTGAATATCTTTATCAAATCTCCTCTCAACCTTCTCTGCTCTATGGAGAACAATCCCATCTTCCCCAGTCTATGCATGTAACTGAAGACCCTGATCCCTGGAATCATTCTGGTAACTCTCTTCTGCACCCTCTCTAAGGCCTTCACATCCTTCCTAAAGTGCGGTGCCCAGAACTGGGCACAATACTCCAGTTGTGGCCAAACCAGTGTTTTATAAAGGTTCATCATAAACCTCCTTGCTTTTGTACTCTATGCTTCTGTTTATAAAGTCCAAGATCCTGTATGCTTTTTTAACCACTTTCTCAACGTGCCCTGCCACCTTCAACGATTTGTGCACATTTACCCCCAGATCTCTCTGTTCCTGTACCCTTTTTTAGAATTGTACCTTTTAGTTAATATTGCCTCTCCTCATTCTTCCTACCGAAATGTATCACTTCACACTTTTCTGCGTTGAATTTCATCTACCACGTGTCCGCCCATTCCACCAGCCTGTCCATGTCCTCTTGAAGTCTATTACTATCCTCCTCACTGTTCACTACCTTTCCAAGTTTTGTGTCATCTGCAGATTTTGAAATTGTGCCCTGTACAACCAAGTCCAAGTCATTAACATATATATCAAAAAAAGCAATGGTCCTGTTACTGACCCCTTAGGAACACCACTGTATACCTCCCTCCAGTTTGAAAAACAACCGTTCACCATGTTACGAGACATTGTGTTCAGGAAAAAGCAAAACTGCATTGGTGCAGTGGCTGCAGTGTGTACCATCCACAGGATGCACTGCAGCAACTCGCCAAGGCTTCTTCGACAGCACCTCCCAAACCCGCGACCTCTACCACCTAGAAGGACAAGAGCAGCAGGCACATGGGAACAACACCACCTGCATGTTCCCCTCCAAGTCACACGCCATCCCGACTTGGAAATATATCGCCGTTCCTTCATCGTCGCTGGGTCCCTTCCTAACAGCACTGTGGGAGAACCGTCACCACACGGACTGCAGCGGTTCAAGAAGGCGGCTCACCACCACCTTCTCAAGGGCAATTAGGGATGGGCAATAAATGCCGGCCTCGCGAGCAACACCCACATCCCATGAACGAATAAAAAAAAACACTGTATACCTCCCTCCAGTCTGAAAAACAACCGTTCACCATGTTACGAGACATAGTGTTGAGGAAAAAGCAAAGCTGCATTGGTGCAAGAAGAGTCAGAAAAGTAAGGTTTATCAACCACTTATAAAGATGATGCCCAGTAAACTCTTCCAGTAGCCAGTTGTGATCATGCATATGTTCTGAGACGAGCAATGAGCTCCAGTTGTGCAGTTATCTCTGAATCTTGCTTTTTTCTGTTAATTATTGATGATTTTTCATTTTGCTAGAATGATTGGATTGCGAACAATTTGACATTATTGTTTAGGGATACAAATCAAGACTGTACAAACAGAAATCAAGATATTTCCTTTTGGATGAAGTTTATTGAAACCTAAATATGTTTTTGTGCCAAATGGTTAATTTCAAAGTGTCATCACGTGACACAAATTTGACTTGACCATTTGTCCATTTTAAAAATGGAACTTTTCAAATCCAGTGTGAAGAAAGGAACAACGGGGCAGAAATTCTTTGCAAAATAATGGACATGTTGGGCCGAAGGGCCTGTTTCCATGTTGCAAACTTCTATGATTCTAAGCTCCACAGCGCTCACCATTGTTAGTGGCAAAATGGAGGAGCAAATTCCGGCATTCACATGCGCAGTGAAACGTGGAAATCCAGAAGTTGCTCCTACTAGTTTGCCGGCGATATGACAGCTTTGAATTAAAGGTACATCGCCAGCTACAATCAGGGAAATCATTGAAAAAGCAGCAATGTGCTTATCTACCCAGCTGGAAAGTAACCAATATTGCCACAAAACAGATACACTTAAATATACCAGGTCTAAACTAAGTTTAAGCACCGTGGTAAGTCTTAATGACTGCCAAATAATTAAAAATTAACTTTTAAAAATGTGGAGTCGATTAATTCCTTATTTTAATAGTTTTTGGTCATCAAAAAATTTCTTTTTTTTACTTTTCCCTTCTGTCTCTTTTATTTCATTCAATTATTTTTCACCCTATTTTTTTCGCTATCTATAACTGTTTTGACTGATTTTAATGTTGTCCTTTTCACTTCCTGGTATTTACATTGGAAGCCTGCAGAGACAGTTAACGCAGCTGGTCCAAAATGCTGCAATCTGATTGGTCGAGGGGAGAGTGTAATCCGCTCACTTCTCCTACAGTTCCTAGCTTTGTCTGAACTCACGCTGGGCTCTTCTCCACTTCCTATTCGAGGAAGTGTCAGAAGTAAATCTGTGGAGCGGCAACCACTGTTGGTTCGCCATTCTGAGCAATTTCTGCCCCAATTTGTGTTGTATGTTATCTAGCATCACCTCTACAGCCGTGTCTGTGATACACTAAGTAATTTTAACGTTTAGTTTTGTTTGGGTTTGAACGAAAAAGTTTGTATTTCTGCAATTTATTTCTAAAAATCGCATCAAAGTAGTTATATACAATAATGGATTTATTACCCCCTGCTTCTATTAGTTTATCTTTTGGAGAAAATAAAAGCTGATGGCAAATCTAGGTAAATTCGATCTTTGGTCAGATTTTCAATGGTAAGTATGGTGTCATCTGCACCAGCATTAAGATTCATGCTGTTATTAGGGACACAAAAGCACTCTATAGATTATACTGGGAATGTGTTGGCAGCAAATGTAGGTTGTTGGTTTTCAATTTTTTTAACTTTTTAGTTGCAAAGAATAAAACTGAAAACTAACGCAAGATGAAATGAGCTACTGGATCCTTATGCTTCTGGGCTTTTAAGTGAAAATTTGAACAGTTCCAAAATTGTATTCTAATTTTGAATAATGTGCTAAGAATAGCAATATCATTACCCAAGGGATCATGTATTTCACACCAGCAAAAGACCCTTCATGTTTTCATCGCATCATCTTGTTGGGAATGATCACTACTGCCATCATTTTGAGTTTTATATTAAAAATGGTGCAATCTGGTTAATCTTAGAACACTTTGATAAATTTTATAATTGATTGGAATTTTTGGAAAATTTGAATGAATTTATGTGACATTGGACACTACAGTACATTGCATCAGACATTCAGGATTTTTAAAGCAGAGGGCAGTTAGCCCAATAGGGTGAAAATGAGCAGCAACAAAAAAAAAGTCATAATAAATTCTAGTGACACCTACACATATTTTCACTAGTAATTATTTCAATCCAACTGCTTCACACCTACATTATGAACATCAAGTAGACTAACAATGCATCAAAGCAGTTAAGCACCTACAACAGGAATCAATTTGATTGTCAGGCCAGTCAGCTTCCACCAATTTACAGAGACAGTTTGTTTTTGCTACAGAAGATGCATTTTATCTCGATTTAATGTTTGCCTTGTAGGCTTTGATTAATTGAGATATCAGATGCTGAAAAATGCCTCTGTATTAACAAGCTGACTTATTCATTGCAGAATCAAAATATGCATTTTCTGTGATTTATGGCTAAGCATTGATGTTCAGAATGAGAATACTGAATGTAAAGTGAGCCTTTTAAATGCTAATATGTTCTTGGGTGACCTATGTAAATTACCTGGCATGACTTTATCAAAATATTGAGGATGTGATCCATTGACTCAATCAATAAGTCAGTACTCTCAATGAAAGGTAAATGCTCATTCTAGCAATTTGTTTTTGAAAATTTTGTTAAATTAATGTGTATTTAAGGTAATAGAGATTTAAAACAAATTAAATTTAAATCCACATATAAATTGTGTACTTAACTAACTTGCAGGGAAGTCCATTATCCTACTTAAAATGTCTTGCTACAAGTTGCATGCCTTAGCCTGTGAATTAGGCCAGAAGTAATAATTTCAAACTCAGGGCCCCTCTTCACCCTTAGCCACGCTATCCAATCAGAACAGCAAGCCGAGGACTCAGTGGCAGTGGTCAGTTGGATTGCTGGGAAAAAAAAATTCAGCTTGTGGTCTGGGAGATCAAGGAATTGTCAACAAGCCTACTTGTGCACAATGATTTACCCTCCAATTGGGGAAAAATGTATGCATTTTTGTATGCCTACACTGGTCTTTAAATAAATTAGCACAGGAAAAAATTGTTGGAAGCCATATTTAACTACAGCAAAATCCTTGTGCCTGCAGAAATCAATTGAACAGTGCCTGACTTTTGGTACTCTTAAAGATCATGATAGTACACATCATAGCAGTATCCACTGCAATATTGTCAGTTGTGTCAAGGTATATTGTTACGTTCTCCCAAACTTAATGTTCTTGTGTTCTTGATTTGGAAAATAAGGTATAGGAGCAAGAGTAAGCCATACGGCCCCTCGAGCCTGCTCTGCCATTCGATAGGATGATGGCTAAGAACTGCTATAAAGCATTGGTTTGTTTAGATATACAAAGTGCTGGATGATGACCTATTGTTCACGCTAAAGGAGGTGAATTTTTTTTTAACTGAGAAAATTACCTGTAAATTTCACGACCTGAGTATTCTGCTTTTGTGGCGTCAGTAATAAAGAATATCAAACGAGTTATGACATTTGATTTATATCTCGCAAGTGGGTTGACCTGATAACTCCCTTCTGATGTCAGTTCAAACATTCCATAACAAACATTGATATCTGTAGAGATGTATTTGGAGAGATAGGATAAGAGAAAATGGAAAAAACTTTAAAAAGTGAATCACAATGTTGCATTATAATATGGAGAAATCAGAAAAACAAACTTGTCAGGAACACACACATATAAACAGTTAAGTAAATTATGTGACTGTCTGATACTAGAAAATCAATTCCAGTTTTAAATTTCCCTCTGGAAGGGAAGTGCAAAAAGATAAAGCCCAAATAAATACTGAAGCACATCAAAAAGAAAAAGAAAAATGCACCTGAATATGGATTAGTAAAAGCGCTAAGGCATTGGCTAGTGAGAGATCCTTTCTTAATGATCTGGAGGATTAATGTAACGAAGGTAGGCTGTATTCAGACTTTGTAGAGTTCATTCTAAGGTAATAGAAAAATTGCAGACACTCAGACTGGTAGTGTTGTGGGCCTGAGGTATGGTCAGCTTAATCACTTTATTGCTAACCTAGTTTTCATGTTGACATGGTTCCTTTTAGAGCTGAACAACTAGTACACAATGGTACAGTATTTCACATGTCTCTAGTATATTACTTTGGTTCATGAAAACAAGTATTTCTTTAGGCAGGTGTTTTAACTGTAGTCATGATCCAGACTAAAATTTTTGCCAAAGTAAATGAAATCATTACAGCCAATGTACTTAGTATGGCTTTCAGTAATAAGACCTAGCCAAATGTCAGCTATCTGAAAATTAAACAGAGTTGTGGCAACAGATTCTAAACAAAGATTTATTTAGCTTAGATTACTACAAAGAATCACTAAAGGTTTAGCCTAATTTAAGATACTAAAAGGTAGACATGTCTGGTTTATAGATAGCAAAAAGGGATGAGTTATAAATTTCAAACTGATGCACTGAGTGGAAAATTGGATCACTTACATGTAGTATGTTATACTTTAAGTTCATTTAAAGAAGTAATGTTTTTTTTTAGGGCCCATGTAAACTCTGAGCACAATCATGTTGTCTTTTTACATCAATGGTTTATGTTCCATATTATTTTCTCTTCCCTCCCCTACCCCCAAATGTTCTTCACTTTCTTTTCTCCCTTGATGGTAGTGACTTAGGGCAACAGCCCTCCAGATGGATATTCCACACATGTGAGCCCAGATATTGGGTGTTTCCAGACTAATTGACCATGGGGTTAGTTAACCACAGCTGAGCATGACCCTATCCTCACCCAACATTCAACAGGGACCAATGGACAGTGACTAGAAGCTGGAACTTTGGCTGATTTTTTCTTTCTCCTCTCTTGTTCAAGAGCATTTACTTCTGAGCCATTGACAGAATGCATGCCTTAGTTTCACTTTTTTTAGAGCTGTACTTAAAAGACAAGGAAAGCAGAAGAGTCATTTCTGTTCAGATCTAACACAAGTTCACTTTTTCTCTCTCTCTTGGGTATGTTATGCACTTCCTGTCTGCAAACATTAGCCCCCTTAATACAATTTATGTCAGCATTTGTAATGGGAAATTTCATGTGAACATCTCCCTATCACTCTTCGTTGAAGCATTTGAATTATTCAAAATGCTTTTTGGAAAAATATTCACCATTTTTTTTTCTCCACACAATACAAAAATTTCAAAATGAGGTTTTAAACAAAATTCTAAATTATTAAATTTGAAATTTGGATTTTCTTTCTAAGCTAAAGAGTTAATAGTGATGATGTGAAATGTTAACTGAAAAATTCATTCCACAGTTTGTTTTCAAATAATTTGAAAAAACTCACTCAAAAATTCTTTGTACCATGAGGAGATATCCCCTTTGCATTTGTGAGTCCGTTTGCCACTCTAACCAAGTGATAGCTCTGGGCCAAAGTATCAACTTCAACTCTAGAATATGAGATACTGGGCGTGTTTCAAATACAGATATTAATGAAACTACTCAAACACACAAAAGACAATTTTACAGGTAATTTTAATGAAATTGTGAAATATGTTTATTTTATAAACTTTACTCCATACTCACCAGGCTAAGGCCAAAAAAAGATGGAGATGGTGTTTTTTGAAGAAGTGTTGGTTCACCACATAATTTGGAAGAAATTTGCATTGACTTTAAATAATTTAACTAGAATAATTTAAATATCAGCCAATTACTACAAGAATGTCAATAATTTGAGTATAAGAAATTTACATACAAGAAGCATGTCACTGAAGGGTTACAGCCAAGCCTCACCCAAATCTTTCCCCAAGATTTCCAACCTCAATCTCTGC
The DNA here is from genome assembly GCF_035084215.1 of Heptranchias perlo. Lineage (NCBI taxonomy): Eukaryota > Metazoa > Chordata > Chondrichthyes > Hexanchiformes > Hexanchidae > Heptranchias > Heptranchias perlo. The sequence goes on along the minus strand of NC_090345.1, from coordinate 22,281,631 downwards.
ACTACGCCTCCTCTCATCCTCAGTGTTTTCAATCTCCATCTCAGCTCCTCTTGCCCTATCTCCTCTGCATTAATTGCCCGCCTGTCCTCTCTGAACCTCCATATAAATTCTCCAACCCATATTTATACCCAAAATGTTAATTGTATCCATGTGATTTCTATCAATTAGTGTTAATTGTATTCTAGTGGTGGGTATCAATTGGGGACTCTCTATCCATTTATTTAAGGGAGCTTATCTAGGGGTGCTCGGTGTGTAATGGGGATCTCTGAGAATAAAAGCTTGGAAGCAACTGAAGACTAGGCTCTAGTATTCTTTCCTTCATCACCTGGCTATCCAATTTATTACACATGCCTTCAACCTCACTATCTCCCATGGTCTTGATCACTCCATCTCCCACCAGTTCCTTGTAAACCCACATCCACCCTTGGAGAAAACTTTCACCCAAGTTAATTACAAATGGACTTTCAAACTTCTAACTGCCTAGATTTTGGCCTGCCATTCACCACAATACTTCTGCAGCTCTTGATTAGCTCAACCACTCCCTTCATTTCCACTTGCAGAAATTTATAACACTGGAGGCAATTTTGTGAGGCAGTATTTAATTTTTTTTCTGGGTTTTTATTATAAATGTTTTCAAAGGGGGATAATTCAAGGTGGCAGATAAATTTTTTTCAGCATTTGGTTTTGCTTCTGTTTAATTTTTTCTCACTGTTTGTTTATCCTCGATTTGGTGCTTTCATACTAACTAGTACTTCCTGATTGGTAGATGATGTTTGGGCTGCACTATGTATTTCTCTTGCGCCCAGTCCTTAAGACCACTCCTATTAGTGAGCCTTTCGCTCACTAATAGGAGTGGTCTTAAGCTACCCAAGGGGTAATTCACAGATAGCTTTGTTGAATTGTCTTTGCTATCTAATTAAAGTGATGGTTACCTTTACCTTTCGCTCCTTACAAATTGAACTGTGTCCTCATATAATATGTGATAAAATAACATTGTCTTGCATTGAGAAAAACACTCTTGTTGTAGTTTGCTAACTGCAAATGACACAAGCCTTTGGATAACAGAAAAATAGCCTCTGCCATAACAGTATTGAGTTTATTAAATGAGTAATACTGAAACAGTGGCAAGAAATTGGAACAGGAGATTTCAATATCTTATACCATAAAGCTCAACTCGATTCACAAAATAATACAAGATGCAACGCTTCACTTGCTGTCTTAATAAAATGAACCTGGACCTGCTCCTGGAGCACAGAATATATTTTTTTATATAGAGTTGTGTCCACCCTACGGAGCCTTGACCCATTCATTTCCATTTTGATAGAACAAGAAGAACCAGCATGCACAGGTTCCCCTCAGAGTTATAACTCTGCTGCCCTTTAGATCTCAAGACCAAGGGGTAATTCACAGATAGCTTTGTTGAATTGTCTTTGCTATCTAATTAAAGTGATGGTTACCTTTACCTCATAACAGATGCTAGAAACAAATCCATTCATATGTGGTTCTAAGCACATTTACCTTAATTGATTATCAGGATAAAGAAAACAGCCTGTCCCCTGAAACTCATTGTTTGATATCCCAGTAGAGTACCTTCCTAACCGCACTGTTGCAATTTGAAGACATTAGTAAATATCTTGTTCCTTCAGAGTTACTGTGGCTGCATTCCTGCCAGGGATGAATGTGTATTTTGTTTGCAATAAACAAGTTAAAGCAGCCTAAGCACAGATTATGTCTCCAAAACCTTGATATTAAAAAAAAATTAAGTTTCTTGACATTAAATAGAGCTGATTTCTAATTTGTCAAACTGTTTCTGCTCACTTTTGATGCATAAATTCCATACATAAACTGTTTGCTAAATTATGACCTGATGAATAGGAAATGTGTGCTATCAAACCATTTTTATTAAATTATATGTATCTTATAAAGCTGCTTGAAGTAGGCCAGTGGGTACTTGGCTATCCAAGCTCAAGAGCACCTTAATGTGTCATGCACGTGGCATGTGTTATTCTGCTGCCACAATGTAAATATGTGCAGCTTGAGTATGTCTCTTCAAGGCTGCATGGTGCAATTGCTCTGCATTCTGGAAATCAATTGGATGCTGATTGCGTTTAGCCGATCTCCAGGATAATTAGAGGTCAGACTGGCTTTTTTAAACTCCTGAAATCAATTAGAAGGTATTTTCCTCACCTTTTCAGATCAGTGAGAGGCTCATTGGACTTAGCAAATGCTTAGGTCCATTAGAAGTCAGATTGACTTTTTTTGTAGACACACAAATCTGCATGCATGACATCCAAATTGTGAAAGAGACACACGTTAGATGCAACGTTTCTATAAATGTGTAGCTATCCATCTCTTGTAGTGTTGCTCACAGTGAGTCAGAGGTTACGCTGATTTGGAGAGGAGGCTCAAATGGAGAATTTTTTCTTTATTCATGGGATGTGGGCGTCACTGGCAAGGCCAGCATTTATTGCCTATCCCTAATAGCCCTTGAGAAGATGGTGGTGAGCCGCCTTCTTGAACCGCTGCAGTCCTTGTGGTGAAGGTGCTCCCACAGTGCTGTTAGGTAGGGAGTTCCAGGATTTTGACCAGTGGCGATGAAGGAACGACAATATATTTCCAAGTCAGGGTGGTGTGTGACTTGGAGGGGAACGTGCAGGTGATGGTGTTCCCATGCGCCTGCTGCTCTTGTCTTTCTAGGTGGTAGAGGTCGCGGGTTTGGGAGGTGCTGTCGAAGAAGCCCTGGCGAGTTGTTGCAGTGCATCCTGTAGATGGTACACACTGCAGCCACAGTGCGCCGGTGGTGAAGGGAGTGAATGTTTAAGGTGGTGGATAGGGTACCAATCAAGCGGGCTGCTTTGTCCTGGATGGTGTCGAGCTTCAAGTGTTGTATTATCAGCACTCATCCAGGCAAGTGGAGAGTATTCCATCACACTCCTGACTTATGCCTTGTAGATGGGGGCTGGAAAGGCTTTGGGGAGTCAGGAAGTGAGTCACTCGTCACAGAATACCCAGCCTCTGACCTGCTCTTGTAGCCACAGTATCTATATGGCTGGCCCAGTTAAGTTTCTGGTCAATGGTGACCCCCAGGATATTGATGATGGGGGATTTGGCGATGGTAATGCCGTTGAATGTCAAGGGGAGATGGTCAGACTCTCTCTTGTTTGAGATGGTCACTGCCTGACACTTGTGTGGGGGGAATGTTACTTGCCATTTATCAGCCCAAGCCTGGGTGTTGTCCAGGTCTTGCTGCATGTGGGCACGTACTGCTTCGTTATCTGAGGGGTTGCGAATGGAACTGAACACTGTGCAATCATCAGTGAACATCCGCACTTCTGACCTTATGATGAAGGGAAGGTCAATGATGAAGCAGCTGAAGATTGTTCGGCCTCTGAACAATCTGCCCTGAGGAACTCGTACAGCGATGTCCTGGTGCTGAGGTGATTGGCTTCCAACAACCACTACCATCTTCCTTTGTGCTAGGTATGACTGTAGCCACTGGAGAGTTTTCCCCCTGATTCCCATTGACTTCAATTTTACTAGGGCTCCTTGGTGCCACACTGGGTGAAATGCTGCCTTGATGTCAAGGACAGTCACCCTCACCTCACCTCTGGAATTCAGCTCTTTTGTCCATGTTAGGACCAAGGCTGTAATGTAGTCTGGAGCCGAGTGGTCCTGGCAGAACCCAAACTGAGAATCGCTGAGCAGGTTATTGGTGAGTAAGTGCTGCTTGATAGCATTGTCGACGACACCTTCCATCACTTTGCTGATGGTTGAGTGTAGACTGATGGGGTGGTAATTGGCCAGATTGGATTTGTCCTCCTTTTTGTGGACAGGACATACCTGGCCAATTTTTCACATTTTGATTGAAATCTTTATTGGAAGTTTCAAAATTTTAAGTGGTATAGATAAATAAGCTTCAGTAGATAAATCAAACTCTAATAGATTATTTAGCAAATCCACAAACTGTCGTGAATGGTGGTGGACAATTAAACAACTAATTGGAGGAGGAGGCTCTGTGATTTGTCCTGCTTTTTGTGGACAGGACATACCTGGGCAATTTTCCACATTTTGGTGTAGATGCTAGTGTTGGAGCTGTACTGGAACAGCTTGGTTAGAGGCACGGCTCGTTCTGGGGCACAATTCTTCAGCACTACAGCCGGGATGTTGTTGGGGCCCAGAGCCTTTGCTGTATCCAGTGCACTCATCCATTTCTTGTTATCATATGGAGTGAATCAAATTGGCAGAAGACTGGCTTCTGTGATGGTGGGGATATCGGGAGGAGGCCAAGATGGATCATTCACTCGGCACTTGTGGCTGAAGATCGTTGCAAACGCTTCAGCCTTGTCTTTTGCACTCATGTGCTGGACTGTGTCATCAATGAGATTGGGGATGTTCACGGAGCCTCCTCCTTCAGTTGGTTGTTTGCCTACCACCATTCACGAGTTTGTGGATTTGCTAAATAACCTATTAGAATTGGATTTTTCTACTAAAGCTTATTTATCTATACCACTTAAAATTTTGAAACTTTCAATAAAGATTTCTCTGAGCCACCTTTTCACCAGTGTAATTGTTTCCAGCTTCCTCAGTCTGTTCTCGTATCTCAGATTTTTGCCACCCATACCTTCTCTAAAGCCAGAATGCACCCACTGTAGTATGCTAATCGGAATAGTATATAGCACTTAAGGTGGGGCTGAACCAGTGCTGTGTACATCTCTCAATTATCCCCTCAGATTTATGTTCTATACCTTTTGCTGCATACACTATGATCTTGTTTATCACTTTTCTGCTGTTGCATATTACACTAATGGGTTTAACATGCTACCCAGCGGTGCCCCCAGATCCTTATCCCTTGTTCTGAGCTGTAAATGACTACTCTTCATGTTATAATCCCCTTACAAAGTCTCATCGCCGTGCTTATTTCCCTTACAAGGTCTCATCATCTTGCAGTTATCATCAATAAACTTTCTAGATCCCTCTATGTTTGCTCCTCTTGCTTCCTGTTATTTGCTGTACCCCTGCTGTGTTTGTATTTACAGTTTTGTTTGTATATAAATGATTTGAAAATGGAGAAACAATGTAGACAATAATGATACTCTGCTAATTATTTTCTTACGTTCTGGTGCAGCTTTTAATACGGCACCCCTTTACTTCCTCTGATTGAGCCAATTTTTGATTTACTCCAGAAGCCTCCCCACTACCAACTAGTTTAGTGCCTTCCAGCCTTTGGGGCCAATAACATATATGGCACTGTGTCAACAGGTTTGCCAAAATATAAATATATAGTGCCTACTAATTACCCCTTATCCACTGGGTTTGTTTTCTCCTCAGAGTTCCAGGAGACGTGAAGCCAATGCTGACTCTCTCAGCTCCATGTTTCTCTCTGTGCTTCATTTGTCCCTCCGTTAAATTCTCTTTACTTTTTTGGGGTCATTAATGTATGCATTTATACATTTTTAATTGGGAATTATTTTTGAGCAGGTTCATGTTGGAAAAACTGATTATTTGATTTTAATCCAAGATTTTTTTTTACGCTTTAAGATAAATAGATAAGCTATGCCAAATTAAATTGCATGATATGATTTGGCATGATTTTCCCTACAAACCTACACAGACAATTGGCATAATTACTGTTTATTTTTCTGAACAATGCAGTGATATAAAAATGTACAAATACTATATTGTTTTAACGTTGGTAGGACTGTAGAAGAACACAATAAGCTGAACACAATAATCAGTCTGTCATATATACAACAAAACTGTAGTCAATCTTTAAATTGGATTGGGATTATTTCCACTGGAGCAGAGAAGGCTGAGGGTTTTGATATAGTGAATAATGTAAGACTATTTCCTTTGGTTGGGGAGTAAATGATGATGGATCATTAGTTTAAAATTGTCACTAAGAGATTGAGAGCCGTTAAGAGACTTTTTTATACAGTGGGTCGTTGGAACATGGAAATCTTAGCAACGGGATTGGTTGGAAGCAGAGACCATTACATCTTTTAAAGGAAAATTGCATAAATATTTGAAACGGAGGAAGATTTCGGGCAATGGAGAGTGTGCAGGACAGTTGGATTAGTTTTGGATTGCTCTAGCAAAGAGCTGGCACAAACTGGTGGCCTCCTGTGCTGTAAATATCAATGATTTCTATGTGAGACCTCTATGGGTGGCTTTACACCTCTTTCCTTTAATCGGCATGAAAATCAGATTGGGACTGAACTCCTAAAATTGCCGCTTTTGCGTTTGTGCGCACCCAAATTTTTTAAAAATTTGTTCATGGGATGTGGGTGTCGCCAGCAAGGCCAGCATTTATTGCCCATCCCTAATTGCCCTTGAGAAGGTGGTGGTGAGGCGCCTGCTGATATATTTCCAAGTCAGGATGGTGTGTGACTTGGAAGGGAACGTGCAGGTGGTATTGTGCCCATGTGCCTGCTGCCCTTGTCCTTCTAGGTGGTAGAGGTCGCGGGTTTGGGAGGTGCTGTGGAAGAAGCCTTGGCGAGTTGCTGCAGTGCATCCTGTGGATGGTACACACTGCAGCCACGTTGTGCCGGTGGTGAAGGGAGTGAATGTTTAGGGTGGTGGATAGAGTGCCAATCAAGTGGGCTGCTTTGTCCTGGATGGTGTCGAGCTTCTTGAGTGTTGTTGGAGCTGCACTCATCCAGGCAAGTGGAGATTATTCCATCACACTCTTGACTTGTGCCTTGTTGATGGTGGAAAGGCTTTGGGGAGTGAGGAGGTGAGTCACTCGCCGCAGAATACCCAGCCTCTGACCTGCTTTTGTAGCCACGGTATTTATGTGGCTGGTCCAGTTAAGTTTCTGGTCAATGGTGACCCCCAGGATGTTGATGGTGGGGGATTCGGTGATGGTAATGCCATTGAATGTCAAGGGGTTTTGCAGTGATGTGAAAGTTGTGCTATAATGATGAACAAAGAGAGCCTTCAGATTGTGAAACATAGAGGTATTGATGCACTACATGCAGGCATGTACATACATACATTTGCATGAAATCACGCCATTGAGGCAGGTGCTATTGGCATCCACTATACCTAATATCTTTGTTTAAATTGAGGCTTCCAATTTTCTTTTAATGTTGATTCCAATTATAAGAATGTAAGTTCTTCAGCCATTTAGTTAGGGATTCTCTGTTGGTCTTCACATACAGTATGATATAATGAATAATACTGCCCTATTTAGCCACTATGTAGAAAAGTTTTTTTCTTCAGTGACTTGATAAAATAATAATGCTCAGTGTGTCAACTATTATACTTGAAAAGTTATTTTTTCTAGAAATAGTGTTTTAGACTGAATTCAGAAACCTTTTTATGCAACTTAAACTAAGTTAACTAGCAGCAGCTAGTATCACTCAATTTTGAAAAGTAGACTGCATCTAACCAAAACCCACTGTGGACCCCTAAAAGAGGCTTAAGGAAAATTAAGTGTATCTTTTGAGGACTTGTTGCTTGAGGCTTCTATTATTTCTTTTGCAGCAACAGCATCAGCCTGAAGACCCATAGGGCTTGGCAGACTTTCACTCTAACTGTTATTGTTTGTAGGTTTGTATTTTGTCGTTTTCTGCTGTGTTCAAAAGATTTTAATGATTTGTTTGGCCAGTGGTTGTGGAATGGTGCCCACATGGATTTGTAGGCAGAGAGTCTCCATCTCCACAGGCTAGTTTTCATTGCCTTGTACATAGACGTGTCTGGATAACATATTCACTCTCACCTCTGCACATTTTCTCAACATTTATCTCCTTTGAAAGATGAGTAAGTGGCAGTCTTCATAAAGACAATGGCTCCATATAAAATATTGTTCTGTGTTCTCACCAAGCTTTTCAAACAAGCCCACGTCCTTTAAACATCTTTAATAAAATGTATAAATTAAACCAGTGTTTAATGTGGTTCAACATATAACTGTCAACATTTTCACAAGACTGCTCTCGGAAGGATTATGCTCTGTGCACTGTGTAATCAGTTGGCGCTTTTTTTTCCTGATATTCTTTACAGAAATAATAAGAAATAAAAGATTACTTTTTGTAAAAATGTTGATGATTACAGATGGCCCCTTTCTGATCTGCTAACCTTTGGAATTCCAAGATTGTTTGCAACTTCAGAAATGAGCATGTCTTGGGCTATAAGATTTTCATTGAAATTTTAGTACAATATTAGTTGGAGAATTTCTGAAACCACTTGGGGTTTCAGTGCTTTCTGAAAGAAAGTGTACATATCAATGTATTTGTTGTGAATTAGTAATTGGTGCAAGAAATATTTACCAAAGGACTGAATGTGATGGTCTAAATTTACTTTATTAGAAGAATGGAATTGTTCCTGTGTCGAAAACCCCCCTCACCACCTCCACACAAAATCACAAGATAATTATAGATGAGGAAGTCCATTCAGCCCATCCATCCAGAGTGCTCTTCAAGGGACCTCTTTTGAGCTTCCAAACTTGAGGGTGTTTGCTTCCACTATTCTTGCAGGACGTCTGTTCCATGTGTTGTTCACTCTTTATGTGAAGAATTTCCTGACATCAATCATAAACTTAGTTTTCACTAGCTTGACTCTGTGTTCCTTTGTCCTACTCTCACAATTTAATTTAAGGTAGTATTCTGGATTTACCTTTTCCATTCGCCTAGCTTTACATACCTCTATAAGATTATTTCTGACGCCCCGATTTGAAGCTGAAAAGTCCATTTCGCTCCAGTCTTTCCTCATAACTCAGCCCTTTGACACAAGGGATCAACCTTGTAGCTCTTATCGGCACTGCCTCTGGAGATTGAACGTTACCCTGGTGTTTCAGTCACCAGAACTGTACACTCCTGAAGGTGTGGTCTGATCAGAGCACTATACAGTTGGTTATGACTTTCTCTGACTTGTATTTCACTGTTCAACATTCTGTTGGCTTTGTTGATTGCTACTCTGCATTGGTTTGACATAGTTAGCTTTGAGTCTATTAAGATTCCTAGGTCTCTTTCAGCTTCTTCCTTGGCTATTTCAACACCATTCATGGAGTCAGTGTGTTGCTTATTTATTTTTCCTGTGTGTAGTACTTTATACTTGTCTGCATTAAATTTCATCTGCCATTTTTCTATCCACTTACATATTTTATCCAACCCATTCAGTAGTTTCTGAACAGCCCTTTCTGAATCCACTGTCCCATCTAATTTGGTATCATTAGCATATTTGACCACTTTGGATTCAGTTTCTGAATCCAAGTCTATTACGTAAATTAGAAACTGTAGTGGACCCACTATCAAACCCTAGAGCATCTACTCAGTACTTCCCTCCACCCTGATATAAATCCTGTAATGAGTACTTGTCAATTTCTTATCCATTCACAGGGTTTACAAAGAATGCCTACAGCTTTAGTTTATCTAATAGCCTTTCATGTGGAACTTTGTCAGTTGTCTTTTGGAAGTCTAGGTTCATAGGGCCTACTACAGTCCACTTGGGTTCTCACTTCCTCAATAAGTCAAGGCAGTTGATCTGGAAGGATTTTTCCTTTCTCAATCTACATTAGCTGCTGTTTACTAATTGTTATTGAACAGATAAGTAAGTTTACTCCAGATAATTCCATTATTTTACACAGAATGAAAGTAAGACTGATAAATCTGCAGTTGCATTTGTCTGTTTTGTCCCCCTTTTAGAATATGGGCACCATAATATCCTGTTTCCAATCTGATAGCTCCCGAGTCTGCAGTGACACCCTCATAATGATTGCCTGAGCCTCACAAATCTCCTTGTTAATCTCTCTCAGCACTCTGGGTTAAATACCATCTATCCTGGGGATTTATTTATTTTGAACTCTTTCAACCTGTCTAGGACTTCTATCTCGTTTATATCAGTCATTGATTTTAGTAAGATTCTCTCTGGAGAGGGCATGTTGCTGATATCTTCCCTTGTGAGTACTTGGAAAAAGTAATCATTCAGACTGTTTACTATCTTGTGCTCACCCTAATTTTTGATTATGTTTGCACCTTTTCTCTTACTGCCGTCTTACTGTTATAGAACTGAAAGGATTTTATGCTGTTTAGCCTCTGCTGCTATGCTTTCTTTGTAGGCCTCTCTTCATCTGTCTGATCATCCTTTTAATATGTTTCTACATTTTCTTATATGTATCCCAACTTGAGACTTTCCAGGTCTGTATGGCTCAGTAGTACACCAGAAAAGAAAGACTTGCCTTTATGTTGCACCTTATTATATGACTCAGTGGTTTGCAAATCCCTTGACATACAATGAATTACTTTGAAGTGCAGTGACTGTTTTATTGGTAGATATGGCAGCCATTTTGTACAAGCAAGATCCCATAAACAACAATGAGATGAATAACTAGTTAATCTATTTTTAGTGTTAGTTGAGGGAGGGGTGTTAGCCAGGGTATCAATAGAATCCCCAGCTCTTCAAATAGTTCCATGAGATCTTTAACATCTTCCTGAACTACTTAAAATGTAGGTCTTTTTTTCAGATGTGGTAGATGAGACCTCACTAACATCTCAATCAAAAGTTGACACCTCCAACAATGTAGCACTCCCTTAGTACTCCAGTGGAGTACCACCTTAGACTATGCTCCTTCTGGAGTGGCCCAGCTTTCCAACTGAGGCAAAAGCTCATCATACATTCAACACCGAAACGTTGGGGCAGCTGTTTGACTATGTTTGACACAACCTGCCCCCACGTGACCTTGCTTCAGTATATCTGTCTTCATTTTTTATTTATTTTTATTTGTTTTAAATTTTTCCTCCAAGCTACGACTGGTAAGATGATTGATTTTCGGTCCTAATACTACTTGAATGTTGTGTTGTTAACATAAGCTTGCACTCCTGAAGTCAGTATGTATCATTCTAATTCATTACCTTAACTTAAAAATGGAAAAATGTTTAAGGAAAATAAATCCAAATGCTGAATGGTGTCTGAAAATTCACTGGTAAGGGTCAACCTAACTCATTTATCCTATGGAATAATATGTTGGGACTGGAAATGCTTATTTTTAAACTAAGCTGTAGAGATGGGAGTATGATTTTGTTTGGGTTTTTGATTCAGATGTGCTAAGATTCAGCTATTCATGATTGATTTGTGATATCATCTGCAGAGAATGCTAGAGGAAACCTTTGACCTCTTCCTCACTGGGCTGCTGGAAATCAGGGACAGCTTATTTTTCTATTCAGTCATTGTCATTGTGCTGTGCCTTTTAACTAATAGGTGATATTAACTGAAGACCAATCGTTTAAAAATTCCATGGATGGCGGACTCCCTGCAAATATTGTCCCCATCCAAATTTCCAAAAAGACAGTGTCTGCCTCTAATAGACAGGCAAAGCTAAACTCTAAAGCAACATATAAGTCAAGAAATCAGATTAGTGAATGGTTTAATCTCTCCATGGTACCATTGAATACTGATGGTATTGGATGACAAATTTTTCTATAAATTGAAATGAGATGGATTTCTTTTGATCTACACTATGGTTTTTATTAATCTCCTTGGCAATATTATTTCTGTCTCAAAACTGCAAACATTAGTTACTTTGGCCTGATAGTTGGAGCAAAACCAAACTAAATATTATAACAACTATCTTGTTGAACAGTTTGCAGTCTCAGTTTATCATTTTTGCACATCTTTTGTGTTTGGATTAACTTTTCTTTGTTTTATTTTGGTTTGACTGTGATACCTGTCTCTATCGAATAGTCTTATAAACAATACCTGTCTGACAACTCTCACCCATCAAACTATCTCAGCAAGGAAATGACACCTGATGGAAGGGAGAAAATTGGTGGTAAAGGTCAACTTTAAAACATCTCTTGGATATATTTACCCAGATTGTGAATTTCTAAAGGAAAAACTGATTTTAAAAATCTCTTTCAATAATAAGCACATATTCTAACCCTATTTGTTGCTATAAGGAAAGAAAAGCAGCTGTGACTGCAAGTGATGTACTTGACATTGTAGTTCCATTTTATCAGGAAGGTTTTGTCAACAACAACAACAACTTGTATTTATATAGCGCTTTTAACATAGTAAAACGTCCCAAAGGGCTTCACAGGAGCGTTATCAAACAAAATTTGACACCGAGCCACATGAAGAGATCTTAGGACAGGTGACTAAAAGCTTGGTCAAAGAGGTAGATTTTAAGGAGCGTCTTAAAGGAAGAGAGTGAGGTAGAGGTTTCCGGAGGGAATTCCAGAGCTTAAGGCCTAGGCAGTTAAGTAATATACAATAGAAATTAATCTGAATTATGGTGGCTGGTGAGTTTAAAACATATTTGTTTTGTTTTGTGTGTAAATGCTAGCTTCCATCATCTAGCTACATTTCAAAGAAAAAGTAAATGTAGTAGAAACTTCACGATAAAGGATGGATAATCAAAACTGGCAGATAATTGAGTCCTGATCGTCTAACTGGTTCAATAATCCCACTCCACCTCATCTGCCCCACCAATCTTGAAGTTGCCGTCAGGTATAGTTAAAAGATCCAACCTGATCGGAGTTGCAGCCCATTGCACATAAAAATTGAAATGAAGTTTACTTAAAAGATGCACCCAAGGTAGCAACCCAGCAGTTAAAAGACATGAGCCAAATTAACCAAACTTCAACCAAAGTTGCAGTTGTGTGCATAGAAGTTGCAGCAAAGTGAATATAAAAATTTCAAGCTGCTTTACATCTTGGCAGTTAAGATCCCACCCGAAGCACTGATTCCCACTGGTGCAATCCTTGGATAATCGTAAACAAGGGTAATTGGAGCAAAGATGATCCAGTGTAGGGCTTTTTTAAGGTCAATACTAAAAAAATGTGCATAAATATTTGAAGATACTTAGCAAAGGTACAACAATGCAGTTGTACAGTTCATTTACATTGGAACCTGGAGAAAGGGTTTTTCAAGGAAATGTTGACCAAAATGCACAGACTTTCCTCTCCTGTTTGTCGTTAATGAAACAAGATACTAATTGTCCACTGGTGCCCCTATCACCATTCCAACTGAAATTGGATAACTCAGCATTGATCAAGTATCTGGAATCTTCATGATGTGTATGGGCCAGCATCAATCACTGAACTCTTAAGTGATACTGATACAAAGGTTTTTAAGATTTTGTTGAATGTGGTATGTTAGCAGAGCAGATTGTTCTCTTAAATCTGTTTTTGGCACCAAAGGTCTTTGTCAAATTTGTGCCTACAGTGCAAAGTCTACTTGTGTCTGAGGTGATGATGAGTATTGTCATGACCTGAGCAACTGGCAAGCTGATAGAGCACCTGAGAGAAGGGGGAAGAACAATCGCAGTAAATGTAAATGTGGATTAGGATTTTTTTTTAGTTCTGCTACCTTAGTGTCATTAGCCCCGATATTTACAGGGAGGTGGGGGCAGAGGTTTAGCAGCCAGGAAACCCGGAAGTACGGCATGACCTGATTACCATTTTTTAAAATCTGTTTCCCGCCTGCAGCCAGCCAGATTGAGTGGCTGTTGGGCGGGTAGGCCTGCTGCACCAGGCCGCAGCCTCGGAGCGGAGCAGAGAGGAGGTAGGGACAGATCGGGGAAGGCACCGGAGAGATTTTTCATAGTGGGGGAGGGGTGTTAATTGTATCTGTGATTTATATCAGTTGGAGGTAATTGTATTCACGTGGTGGGTATCAATTGGGAACTCCCTTGTATCCTTTTATAGGAGGATGTGTAATGTTGAGCTGTGTGAATAAAGGCTTGGAAGCAACTGAAGTCCAAGCTCTAGTATTCTATCTTTCACCACCTGGCTATCTAATTTGTAACAAGGGGGTCTGATCGAGGGGAGATTAACAAGTTTGCTTGATGGGCAGGGGGAAACACTCCTGCTCCTCCTGGCTCACGAGCAGTGCTGGAAAGGCACCTACCTGTTTGATCTAGCAGTTCTCGCCTCCCTTCAGCTGTCGGGTTTCCCGAGGCCTGGGAAACCCGGCCAGCCAGCGTTAAACCTGAAACACGGATAAAATCTTAGGTACACAGCCCCATTAAAATATTTAAATGAGGGACTTGCCTCTGGAGAGCAGACTCGTCACCTGCCCCCCTCTTCCCCCCCCCCCCCCCCCCCCCCCCCCAACCCACCTCCATTAAAACCGGTTGGAGGTGGGTTGGGTTCGGGTTTGCCATTTTTAAAATGTTAGCCTCCTCCTTCTGCTGCTACCCCCCACCCCCCCCCTCCTGGGGGGTTAAAATTATCCCCTCAGAATCATAGAATGATTCAGCATAGAAGGAGGCCATTCGGCCCATCGTGCTTGTGCCCTTTCAATATAAATTATTTAAACAGCTTTTCCAAATTTAATTTTTACTACTTAGTATTTTACTAACTAATTGAATTGTAAACTTAAATTATAGGGCGAGAATTTGTACTGTGCCTCCAAGTGCAAAAATAAGTTTTGGCACATGACTAATAGTTGAGAATGAATTGCACAGATTACTTGATGTAAATCCCCTTTTATAATGCCACAAAATTGGAGTCTAAAGAACAACTTGACAAAACTGTCATTCTTCATTCATTCTCCACACACCATTGGAATATGGCCAATGTTGATAGGTTCTGGGCAAAACGCATGCTGAGAACGCACATGAAAATCTCGTCATGGTGCTGCAGATTGATGGTGTTATGTTTAGTTGTCTACACCTGCATTGTATAAAGCCTAACTCCCACACCATTATGCCAGTTAACTTTTTCCTAGCTGAAGATTTGTTACCCCTCGCATGGGAAGCCACTTTGCCAAAGTTTGGGACAAAGTCTCCAGCCTCTCTACAGGTAGTTGATTGGATAGAGTATCAATCTTTTTGTTATCTAAATCAACTTGTCTGGGTTTTTATTTTCTTTTTCAGTTTTCCGAGGACCCTAAGAAATCAGTACTGTGGCAAATCCCCAGAAAATACTAACATATAATCATAGAATGGTTACAGCACAGAAGGAGGCCATTCGGCCCATCGAGCCCGTGCCGGCTCTCTGCAAGAGCAATCCAGCTGGTCCCACCCCCCCACCCTTTCCCCGTAGCCCTGCAAATTTTTTATCTTCAAGTACTTATCCAATTCCCTTTTGAAGGCCATGATTGAATCTGCCTCCACCACCCTTTCAGGCAGTGCACTCCAGATCATAACCACTCGCTGCATAAAAAGGTTTTTCCTCATCTCACCTTTGGTTCTTTTGCCAATTATCTTCAATCTGTGTCCTCTGGTTCTCGATCCTTCTGCCAATGGGAACAACTTCTCTCTATCTACTCTGCCTAGACCCCTCATGATTTTGAACACCTCTATCAAATCTCCTCTGAACCTTCTCTGCTCTAAGAAGAACAACCCCAGCTTCTCCAGTCTATCCATGTAACTGAAGTCCCTCATCCCTGGGACCATTCTATTAAATCTTATCTGCACCCTCTCTAAGGCTTTCACATCCTCCCTAACCTATCCCTTTCAGCACAAACACATAGAAGAAAAGAAAGCTATGCTGTTTAGGTCATATGGTAATACCAGTAACCAATCCAATAACCTCTTGCTACCTATATAGACAGCAAATAAAGAGGCAAAACAAACATGCACAAGTTGCAAAAGCACAAATTGAAATTTTACTCAAGCACAGAATGCGTCCCCCAGCTGGGCTGTGGTCGTACGCTATGCCTTTTGGCATTGAGTTGTGCAGTACATTGAATAAAAAATAAACTTAATATGCCCCCAGTTGGGTCTGCATGTCGAGACAGTCATCTACCAGTGGGTTTATATATTGTATGAAATGCAGTCGTCAAGTCACAGTTACTGATTCTCCCAATTGCTGTATAAGGTACTTGTCAACCAAACATGATACTGGAATGGCTGGAACACATATACTACGTAGTTAGGAACAAGTACAATAAGCCTCAGAAATCCAGCCACTCCAGTCAGATATCACCAAACATACATCTGCACCAATTGGTCTGGAGGCCCTTTTCCTGGTCATGAAGGATTCTTTTGTGTGTGTTTCCTCCATTTGCTGTAACCTTGTAGGTAATTTAAAATGTATGAGCAGACAGAGCAAAACATCTCCTGGTAATTCCTTATTGGCCCTGTAAACTGAGCTTATGATTGAGGAAGTACCCGCCAATGAGATAACAACATCCCTTTCCAAACCTTGCCCACAAAATACCATCAACAAGCCAGCAGATAAGAAATAAGCACAAGTAGAACTAAGTTACCACTGAAGGCCAGTTTCCAGGATTCTGTGGCCCATGGGCAGCAGTTTTCACTCCCCTGCACGATGTAGAGTTCTAAGTATTTATAAACATCCTTAGATACCGGGGTGGTGCCAGAGGACTGGAAAATTGCAAATGTTACATCCTTGTTCAAAAAAGGGTGTAAGGATAAACCCAGCAACTATGTGCCAGTCAGTTTAACCTCAGTGATGGGGAAACTTTTCGAAACGATAATCCGGGACAGAATTAACAGTCACTTGGATGAGTGTGGATTGATTAGGGAAAGCCAGCATGGATTTGTTAAAGGCAAATCGTGTTTAACTAACCTGAGTTTTTTGATGAGGTAACAGAAGGTAGATGAGGGCAATGCAGTTGATGTGTATATGGACTTTCAAAAGGCTTTTGATAAAGTACCGCATGGTAGGCTTGTCATCAAGAGTGCGGCACATGGAATAAAGAGGGCAGTAGCAACATGGATACAGAATTGGCTAAGTGACAGGAAACAGAGAGTAGTGGTGAACGGTTGTTTTTCGGACTGGAGGGAGGTGTACAGTGGTGTTTCCCAGGGTTCAGTGCTGGGACCACTGCTTTTCTTGATATATATTAATGACTTGGACTTGGGTGCACAGGGCAGAATTTCAAAATTTGCAGATGACACGAAACTTGGAAGGGTAGTGAACAGTGAGGAGGATAATGATAGACTTCAAGAGGATATAGACAGGCTGGTGGCATGGGCACACACAAATTTAACGCAGAAAAATGCAAAGTGATACATTTTGGTAGGAAGAACTAGAGAGCACAATTCTAAAAGGAGTACAGGAACAGAGGGATCTGGGGGGGTGGATATATGTGCACAAATCGTTGAAGGTGGCAAGGCAGGTTGAGAAAGTGGCCAAAAAAGCATATGGCTTTATAAATAGAGGCATAGAGTACAAAAGTATGGAAGTCATGATGAACTTTTATAAAACACTGGTTTGGCCACAACTGGAGTATTGTGTCCCGTTCGGGGCACCGCATTTTAGGAAAGATGTGAAGGCCTTAGAGAGGGCGCAGAAGAGATTTACTAGAATGATTCCATGGAGGAGGGACTTTGTTACATGGATAGACTGGAGAAGTTGGGGTTGATCTTCTTGGAACAGGGAGGGTTGCGAGGAGATTTGATAGAGGTATTCAAAATCATGAAGGTGTTCTTGACAGAGTAGATAGAGAGAATCTGTTCCCATTGGCAGAAGGGTCAAGAACCAGAGGACATAGATTTAAGGTGATTGGCAAAAGAACCAAAGGTAACATGAGAAAAAACTTTTTTTACACAGCGAGTGGTTATGATCTGGAATGCACTGCCCGTGGGGGTGGTGGAGGTAGATTCAATCATGGCCTTCAAAAGGGAACTGGATAAGTACTTGAAAGGAAAAAATTTTGCAGGGCTACGGGAATAGGGCGGGGGAGTGGGCCTAGCTGGATTGCTCTTGCATAGAGCCGGCGTGGACTCGATGGGCCGAATGGCATCCTTCTGTGCTGTAATCTTTCTATGATTCTATATCTATTGGCTAGAGCAAGGCTGCCAGATGAAACAATACTCACATTTACTAAACATTACTCGGCACATGACAATTCATTTGGAAGATCAATCCTGTTAGCTGGTGTTATGGCTATCATTGCAGGGACCTACAGCCTCTAAAACCTGTATGATTTTACCATAGTCCTATTAGTAATGAATGATTTGGAATGAAATAGATAGGTAGATAGACAGGCAGACAGATTACTTACTTACCTGGTAAAGTCGTCTTCATTTTTCAAATGATATGCAACCCCATATACCACAATCACACCCACCTGTTCTCCCGTTAGGGTTGTAAGTGTCAAATGATTAGTTTCAGTTTAGCTTCAGGCCAAAAAAAACTGCTGCAAAGACGCTTTTGGGCTTTACATGATCCTGGAGTAGGAGATCATTCGTGAAATCCCTTATCTACAATGGCATTGTCATGTATGTGCTCAGTTCATGGTTTTCCTAGAGCCTATCGAACTAAGCTAAACTCCAACTGTGATTATAGAGTATGCACATCATTTAAAGATTGAAGAAGTCCATACCTGGTAGATAATCAATTTTCCTTCAGTGATGGTTAATACTGTCATTACCACATAAAGGTTTCTAAGTGAGTTACATTCTGTGCTGAGATTAAACGTGGTGCAGTCATAAGAGAGTTAGATTTATGCCCCGAGATCTACTCTTTTGTTGACCTCGAATACTGGCCTTGGTCTCATCTTATCATATCGTCATTGAAGCATAAACGTCACAGTATTTTGAATTTCTGTTATGCTGGCATATTATCCATTGGTGATGAACTGTTTTAAGGTTAGAGTGAGAACAACCAACCCCTGAGGTTTGTTGTATTAATAATCTGATTTAAACCACTCAAGCACTTGTATTAAAGCTGCTGTCAGCAATGTTGCTGGAACAAACAGTACTTTCAGCAAAGCGTGGCTGGGAATCTGTTGCTAGAGTTTGCAAGGTGAGTTTATATCACAGACAGTCTTCTGCAAATACCTAATTATTTGTAAGCTGCACCTATAAAGTAATAATTGATGGTAAAAAATAAAACCTACTGGATTAGAAGAGATTTGCTGTTAAATTGAATGGATGATTCCTCCAGATTGTTTCTCCAAGAACCTTAAACTGTTTTTTTTTAAAGTGATGTTGCTCTCTATCAAATAAAACAAGAAAATTCCCATTTATTCTTCATGTGGTTAGAGTTCATTAGATAATAAACACTCAGTAAAGCCCTCTCTGAACAAAGTCATCAGAGTGTAAACTGTTGATCCCAGTAGTATGAAGAGAACTAGATGATGAATGGCTTTTGTATTAATTAATTGTTCAAAATAATGTTATAGTAGGGATTGAATATATTATTTATTCTCCTTTTTCCACATGTGCTCTCATCATTTTAAAACTAAGGTACTAAACAAGAAACTTTAAAAAGTGCACTTGGACTTATCCATGCCTATTTATACTTAGTCTCACTTCAGCTTTCAATGAGTCAGTCTGTTTTCGGTATGCTGATTGGGACATTGAGGGGAAAAAAATCACTTCCTTGAGTTAAGACAGACTTCATCAGAATTGAAGTTGTACACATTAAGGCATTATCTAATACTTAACTCCAAGGTATGTATCAGTTGATAATTGTATCATTTGAGGTGGTACCCATTATGGGTTATGGGTTAGGCCTGGGAATAGTGACCCTTTGGTGGCTTTATTTAGGGACAGCAGTAGGCCATTCAGCCCCTTGAGCATGTTCTGCCACTCAGTTTGATCATGGCTGATCTCTACCTCAACTCTATTTACCCATCTTTCCATATCCCTTGATACCTTTGCCCAACAAAAATCAATCGATCTCATTCTTGAAAATTTCAATTCACCCATCATCCACAATCTTTTGGGGGACGAGTTCCAGATTTCCACTATCCTTTGTGTGGAAATGTGCCTCCTGATTTCACTCTTTTATATGGTCTAGTTCTAATATTAAGATTATGCCCTCTTGTTCTGGATTTTACCCACCAGAGGAAATAGTTTCACTGTATCTATCCCATTGAGTCCCTTGCTCATTTTAAACACCAATTAGGTCACCCCTCAACCTTTTAAACTCAACAAATTACAAGCCAAGTTTATACAATCCTCGGAATTTAAGCCCTGGTATAATTCTGGTGAATCTACGCTGTACCCTTTCCAAGGCGATTGGGCCAGATTTTGCTGTAACAGGGCATCTAATGGCATCTGCCATTAGTTAGACTTGCCGCTGCACCCATCAACTCAAAGCTTTTTTGCCCACTACGTTGCTGAAAGTGCGAGTTGATAACAGCGCAGCGAGGGAAACAGGGCATCTGGGACCTGAGTGAACAAAGCAACCAACAGGGTATCTCCTTAACCAATAAGATTTACGAATTGGGAAATAAACAGCAGAAGGACTGAGAAGGAGGGTGAATTAAATGTCAAATCAGGTACATAAAGAGAGGGAAAGAAAGATTGAATTAAGAGTGAGACAAAGAAGAGACAGAAAGGAAAAATAAACAAAATTTAATATTTGACATTTTTAAAATCCCTGAAAAATTCAAAACCTGAACGAGCAGGGTGGATAAAGGGGAATCAATGGATGCAGTATATTTGGATTTCCAAAAGGCATTCGATAAGGTGCCACATAAAAGATTACTGCACAAGATAAGAGCTCATGATGTTGGGGGTAATGTACTGGCATGGATAGAGGATTGGCTAACTAATAGAAAACAAAGAGTCAGGATAAAAGGGTCATTTTCAAAATGGCAATCTGTAAGTAGCGGGGTGCCGCAGGGCTCAGTACTGGGCCCTCAACTATTTACAATATATATCAATGACTTGGAGGAAGGAACAGTGTGTCTTGTGGCCAAATTTGCTGATGATACAAAGATAGGTGGAAAAGCAAGTTGCGATGAGGACACAAAGTGTCTGCAAAGGAATATTGACAGGTTAAGCGAATGGGCAAAAGTTTGGCAGATGGAATATAATGTGGGAAAATGTGAAGTCATCCACTTTGGGAGGAAAAATAAAAAAACAAAATATTATTTGAATGGAGAAATACTACAAAATGCTGTGGTACAGAGGGATCTGGGTGTCCTCGTACATGAAACACAAAAAGTCAACATACAGGTGCAGCAGGTAATCAGGAAGGCAAACGGAATATTGGCCTTTATTTCTACGGGGAAGGAGTATAAAAGCAGGGAAGTCATCCTACAACTGTACAGGGTGCTGGTGAGACCACACCTGGAGTACTTCATACAGTTCTGGTGCCCTTATTTAAGGAGGCACATACTTGCATTGGAGGCAGTTCAGAGAAGGTTCATTAGGTTGATTCCGGGTATGGAAGGGTTGTCTTATGAGGAAAGATTGAACAGGTTGGGTCTATACTCATTGGAGTTTAGAAGAATGAGAGGAGATCTTATTGAATCATACAAGATTCAGAGGGGATTTGATAGGGTAGATGCTGAGAGGATGTTACCCCTCATGGGGGAATCTAAAACTAGGGGGCATAGTCTCAGAATAAGGGATTGTCCGTTTAAGACAGAATTGAGGAGGAATTTCTTCTCCCAAAGGGTCGTGAATCTTTGGAATTCTTTACCTCAAAAAGCTGTGGAGGCTGAGTCATTGAATACATTCAAGGCTAAGTTAGACAAATTTTTGATCAGCAAGGGAGTCAAAGGATATGGGGAAAGGGCGGGAAAGTGGAGTTGAGGTAAAAATCAGATCAGCCATGATCTCATTAAATGGTGGAGCAGGCTCGAGGGGCCGAATGACCTACTCCTGCTCCTATCTCTTATGGTCTTATGGAATGAGACACCACACTTGTAAGAGTTAATTTTCAGTGTCAGAGAGGTTGATTGGCAGTAACTAACAATTATCACGTCATTAGAAGGGTACTTGCGCTTCTAAATATCTGCAGTGGGTTTAGTTCGTATCTACCGTGCAATTACAGCAACTTCGTGACATTCACTACCTGACAATGAAATGACGTTTTCGTGAAGCTAACGGCAGAGCACGCAACTCGGACAGCAACTTTTAGATATTTGCATTTAACTGCATTTGCTCCTCGCCTGATGTTGCTGTACCATTTACGCATAAGTAATGGTGAGTGCCATTAGCCTCACCGTTATTTTAACAGCAAATTCTGGCCCAGTGTATCTTGCCTGAGATTTGATGCCCAAATCTGAACACAGTACTCCAGATGGGGTCTGACCAAGGCTCCATACAACTGAAACATCAGTTCCTCACTTATAAATTCCAACCCCCTTAAGATTCTATTTGTACCTGTGCACTAGCTTTTAGTGATATGTGTACATGGACACCTAAATCTCTTTGCTCCTCCACAGGTCCTAGTCTCTCATCATAAAGAAAATATTCTGATTCATCTTTTTCAGATCCAAAGTGGATAACATCACACTTCCCCACATTGAACTCCATTTGTCATTGTTTTGCCCACTGATTTAGTCTGTCTGTTGCTTCATGTCCATCTAACTGTGCCTCCTAACTTAGTGTCATCTGCAAACATGGATATACAACTCTCTTCCTTCATCGAAGTCATTAATATACATGATGAAAAGCTGAGGCCCTAGTACAGATCCCTGGGGAACACCACTTACGACATCCTGTCAATCAGAGAACGTTCCCTTTATCGCTGCTCTGTGTCTCCTACCTCCCAAACAAGTACCGATCCATGTCACAAGGTTACCTCCAATTCCATGCGCTCTCATGTTTGCTAATAATCCCTTGTGTGGAACTTTATCAAATGCTTTCTGAAAGTCCATAGACAACATCCATTGACACTCCCCTATCCACCACACTACTGACCTCAAAAAAAATTCAACTAGATTAGTCAGATATGACCTACCCTTTACAAATTCATGCTGACTCTGTTTGATCAGCTGATACATCTCCAAGTGCTCAGAAACTGTCTCTGATAAATTCCAGTAACCTCCCCACAATTGATGTTAAATGGAGAGGTCTGCAGTTACCTGGTTTTTCCCTTTCCTTAAATAATGGAATGACAATTACAATTTTTGAATCCAACGGCACAATTCCTAAATCTAGAGAGCTTTGGAAAATTAGGACTATGCATCTGCAATTTCCTCACCAAGTTCTTTAAATACCTTGGGGTGGAAGCCCATCAAGTCCTGAAGATTTGTCTATCTTAAGTCCCATTAGTTCCTCCGTTACCATTTTTTTTTTACTTGTATTAAATCCACTGAGTCCTTCCCTTAACTTATTTTTAGGTTCCCTTGTAGTGGTTGTATTTTATCCTCTTCCGCTATGAAAACAGATACAAAATATTCATTTAACATTTCTGCCATTTCCTTATTGTCCATTATAGCTCTCCTGCATTTATCTTTAATTGTCCCACATTCCCCTTTCCCACTCTCTTTTTCTCTTAATATTTATAAAAATCATTTGCTGTTAGCTTTGGTAACCCTTAAACTTCTTTTCATATTCATTTTTTGCATCTCTTACTTTCTTTATATCCCTTAGTTGCTTTTTATAGTTCTCCCAGTCTGCTGGATTTCCACTTTTCTTTGCATTTGTGTAAACCTTTTCTTTTAGCCTGATACTGTCTCTTACCTTATTTGTTGACCATGGTTGCTTAACTGCATAAGTTGAGCCGTTGCCTATTAGGGGTGTATAATGGCCTTGGATCATACCGAATACTTCCCACAGCTTGTCTATAGGTTGACTTGGGTATTTTATGACTCGTAAAATCTTAATTACCACGTAATTTTACTGTATGTGGGTATAATACACAAGTGCTTAATTTTTAAGTTTTTGTAGTCTATCTCAATTTTTAGTAATTTTGAATGCATGTTTTAATTGCATTTTCTTTTTCCTTTTTGTTTCTGGACTTCAGAGAACAAAGTGCACAGAATATGTTAAACTCTGCGCACAGCTGTAAAGGTAATGGGAGCATCTGACAGCCTACACTATGCATTAGAACTTGTATTCTTACCAATATAGAATGAAGTGGAAATGTCTGGATTACTGTGTATATAAGCAACCAGAAAGTAGAGCAATATGAGAAGACCTTTTTGACTCTTGTTTATTGCATGCAATATACTCTGTTCATTAAAGCTCCCTGTAGTTTCCTCTTTTTTTTCTTTAGGGATAAATGAAATTTCACTAAATAAGTGCCAAAATCACTAGTTTTTTAAAAAAAGGTAACCTGCTCGCTACCTTCTGTTTGCGCACTTTTCTGCTTGAGGGGATGAATATGCGTGGATGATGCATTTAAGGGGAAGCTGGATAAACACATGAGGGAGAAAGGAATAGAACGATAGGGTTAGATGAAGTCGGGAGTAGGCTCTTGTGGAGCATAAACACCGGCATGGACCTGTTGGGCCGAATGGCCTGTTTCTGTGCTGTACATTCTATGTAATATTTATAGTATCTGGCCATGAACCTCAAGGGTTATTTTTCTTTAGTGCATGGTTATCCATACCAGTGGACTGTGCCTCACAGTATTATAAGCTTCTGTTTTATTAGATGCTCTTTTTCAGTGTCAAATAGATATTAATGAGGATATTTATGGGAATTACCTTTATGCTTTGACCAGGTCTGAAGGGAACCATTTGCCAGAACTCAAAATATTTCTTAACTGCAAAGGCTTTACAGAATCTGTCTAAATTCATCCAAAATTCTGAATTTTAGCCTAAGGTTGGAAACTCATCATAAACTTTTATTTTTATATTAGTTATGTTGACTCATTCTACTGTATTTGATACTAATTTAAAAACAGAATGATTGTAGTGTCCTTTCAGTTAAATTCTTTTGTATGGCTAATATATCCATTTCAGTATTGCTAGAGGAAGTGGAGAAAACTGAGTGAAATAGAATTGCAGATTTTCATTGTAATTTTTAGTTTGAAATGTTTCTTGGGCAAAGATTCAACAGCAGGGTAGAGCCTGTAATTAAACGTGCAGCCATTTAAAATTAGATAGGAAGTGTGAGCAGACAGAACTCAGAGGGACAAGTGATTTCTTGTTGAAAATGTTAGTTGCTACACATGTGGGGAAAAATTAAACTAAATAAAAATGATTTGATTTAAAGCTTTTTAAGTATAGAACTGTTAATGTTCCTAGTGCTTGTCAGTTATTTGACAAAGATTTTGTCTGTGTTCCCACTGTGTGAGGTCTGACTATGCTATAGAGCAGAATTTTTCATTTTTTATCTGGTGTAACTTCTCAGGGAACTTCAGCGACCAGCAGTAGCACTTAATATGTTATATTGTCATTTACAGCAGTTTGTTCTTTCTGTTGTCAATACTCTGGACATTATACAATTGAAATCACTGGGTTGATTTACTGAAGGTTTGTCTTAAGACTGCCACAAGTCATTTCATTTGTTACACTTCATTGTCAATAGATGTGCCATCCTGCCACTTAACAATATTTCTCAAAATGTTAAAATGCCTCCAGTAACTGCAGTTAAGCATAATTTCCTCCAGATTCTATGATGGTATTTAGTTTAGAAAACTTTGAATAAGCTATGTATAGTGTTCAGAGTGTGCCGTAATAGGAGAATATGAGCAGAGTGAGAGTTTCATTGTTTTTTACATAGTCAGCAAATGTATTGTTCTTGGCTGAACTTGGCAGTTGTGAATTTTCTCTCCTGATTTAAATAAAAGAAAAACTATGATCTGGCTGACAAACACTGAATACATTCAAAGTTCAAGGCATTGGACTGTGAACCTTACTAAACAAAAAGTGG
The DNA here is from genome assembly GCF_035084215.1 of Heptranchias perlo. Classification (NCBI taxonomy): domain Eukaryota; kingdom Metazoa; phylum Chordata; class Chondrichthyes; order Hexanchiformes; family Hexanchidae; genus Heptranchias; species Heptranchias perlo. The sequence goes on along the minus strand of NC_090345.1, from coordinate 22,256,211 downwards.
CCATACTATTGTTGTAATTGCGAGCATAACAATGGATGAAGAGGTTTAAACATTAAGAAGGTAAATGGGATTTTGTAGTTTATATCTAGAGGGATTAAATACAGAAGGAAAGAGGTCACAATGATTTTGTAAAAGAATGACGATTAGGCTACATTTGGATACTGCGCACAGTTTTGAGTTCCTCATTTTGGAAGTACCTAATACCTTTGGATAAAGTGCAACAAAGATTTATCAGGAGGGTACTGGGGATGAAGAGTCTGGGTTGTGAGGAAAAGCTCCAGCAACTAAGGTTGTATTCTCTCAACTGAGAAGATTGGGGATTTGAAAGAGGTTCAAAATGCTAACAAGGTAAACATAGATTAATTGCATTGGTTGGCAAATAAAGACAAGAGACCATGATATCAAGATAAACACAAGATACATAAAGGAAGAAATCAGAGGAAACCTTTTCAGAGTTTCGCCATATGGAATGTTTGCCACAAGAGGAAATCGGTGCTGAATTGATTACAGCATTCAAAAGGTGATTACTTGAAGAATATAAAAAGGATATGGGAGAAAGCAACAAAATGGGATTAGTGTGAAGGAAAGCAGGAAATGGAACTGTGCAAACTGAATGCCCTCCTCCTCAGCTAAAATCTCTGTCACAATTATTTTGTTTTGCACTACAATTAAATTTAACCTCTGTTTGTAGTTATGTGTCAGTTGGAAGTTCTATCCATAGGTATAATTGAAAATTCCTTTTTTTAAATTAAAAATGAAATTCACCTAATAGAGCAGTGCTTTTTTTGAAAAAAAATCATTGCCCTATTTCACAGAACAAGGCGATTGTAGAATCACCAAGTTTGTATTTGTTTTTTTTATATAGCTTTGTTTAAGAGGATTGCCAAATTTTGTTTTCAAGATCAATTCTGATGTTGGAAGAGTCCCTAAAACAAGTACAAATGTAAATTTATTCATATTTAGCAATTTTTGCCTGGAGGTGCATGATACATATTGGTTGAACCTTCAAAACTCTTATTCTTTCTACTGCGAGACATTTTTTTTTTAAAGTGCAACTTGACATAATCGAGCAGTCTTTATTGTTGGTAGTCTGATGTTGCAGAAGATTACATTAAAAGTTTATAATTTTACTAATAAATATAAGTGTTTAGATCATTAATTAAAACAGAAATTAGACCGAAGTATCAGGTCACACATACTCTTAGCAGGAATATTCTGTTGTTTTGTTATAGAATCATAGAAGTTTACAACATGGAAACAGGCCCTTCGGCCCAACATGTCCATGTCGCCCAGTTTATACCACTAAGCTAGTCCCAGTTGCCTGCACTTGGCCCATATCCCTCTTTTCCTATCTTACACATGTAACTGTCCAAATGCTTTTTAAAAGACAAAATTGTACCCGCCTCTACTACTGCCTCTGGCAGCTCGTTCCAGACACTCACCACCCTTTGAGTGAAAAAAATTGCCCCTCTGGACCCTTTTGTATCTCTCCCCTCTCACCTTAAATCTATGCCCCCTCGTTATAGACTCCCCTACCTTTGGGAAAAGATTTTGACTATCGACCTTATCTATGCCCCTCATTATTTTATAGACTTCTATAAGATCACCCCTAAACCTCCTACTCTCCAGGGAAAAAAGTCTCAGTCTATCCAACCTCTCCCTATAAGTCAAACTATCAAGTCCCGGTAGCATCCTAGTAAATCTTTTCTGCACTCTTTCTAGTTTAATAATATCCTTTCTATAATAGGGTGACCAGAACTGTACACAATATTCCAAGTGTGGCCTAACCATTGTCTTGTACAACTTCAACAAGACATCCCAACTCCTGTATTCAATGTTCTGACCAATGAAACCAAGCATGCTGAATGCCTTCTTCACCACCCTATCCACCTGTGACTCCACTTTCAAGGAGCTATGAACCTGTACTCCTAGATCTCTTTGTTCCATAACTCTCCCCAACACCCTACCATTAACGGAGTAGGTCCTGGCCCGATTCGATCTACCAAAATGCATCACCTCACATTTATCTAAATTAAACTCCATCTGCCATTCATCGGCCCACTGGCCCAATTTATCAAGATCCCGTTGCAATCCTAGATAACCTTCTTCACTGTCCACAATGCCACCAATCTTGGTGTCATCTGCAAACTTACTAACCATGCCTCCTAAATTCTCATCCAAATCATTAATATAAATAACAAATAACAGCGGACCCAGCACCGATCCCTGAGGCACACCGCTGGTCACAGGCCTCCAATTTGAAAAACAACCCTCTACAACCACCTTCTGTCTTCTGTCGTCAATCCAATTTTGTATCCAATTGGCTATCTCACCTTGGATCCCGTGAGTTTTAACCTTATGTAACAACCTACCATGCGGTACCTTATCAAAGGCTTTGCTAAAGTCCATGTAGACCACGTCTACTGCACAGCCCTCATCTATCTTCTTGGTTACCCCTTCAAAAAACTCAATCAAATTTGTGAGACATGATTTTCCTCTCACAAAACCGTGCTGACTGTTCCTAATCAGTCCCTGCCTCTCCAAATGCCTGTAGATCCTGTCTCTCAGAATACCCTCTAACAACTTACCCACTACAGATATCAGGCTCACCGGTCTGTAGTTCCCAGGCTTTTCCCTGCCGCCCTTCTTAAACAAAGGCACAACATTTGCTACCCTCCAATCTTCAGGCACCTCACCTGTAGCTGTCGATGATTCAAATACCTCTGCTAGGGGACCCGCAATTTCCTCCCTGACCTCCCATAACGTCCTGGGATACATTTCATCAGGTCCCGGAGATTTATCTACCTTGATGCGCGTTAAGACTTCCAGCACTTCCCTCTCTGTAATATGAACACTCCTCAAGACATCACTATTTATTTCCCCAAGTTCCCTAACATCCATGCCTTTCTCAACCGTAAATACCGATGCGAAATATTCATTTAGGATCTCACCCATCTCTTGTGGTTCCGCACATAGATGACCTTGTTGATCCTTAAGAGGCCCTACTCTCTCCCTAGTTACTCTTTTGCCCTATGAATTATACAAACAATGCCATTCCAAGTGCTCACCTGTAAATAAGGAAAAAGATTGCTGTGATTGAACAATATGCCAAGGCTCATGTCAGTTAAAGTAACTGTTGCAGGCATGGTCATGAATTCATGATGAGTGTTTGTTTAATTCATTGTGCTTGCAGTGTACCTAGGAGCAGATGTTTGTTCAGGTAGATGCAGACAGTCACACTGATTTAGTGCTCATAAGCTTAAATAGGAAATGCACCAGAAGTTTGTTGTAGATCTATTGATCGTCACAACTGACTATATTAACAACTGCACATAATAAAAACTCAGAGAAAGATTGTTATAGGAAAGGCAGAGCTCAAATGACTGTCCAACTGCGGTTATAAATGACTTAATTAAGCAATGTCTGCGAACAAAAACGGTCTTCTCGTCCTCTACTATTTCAGTTAAATGGAAACAGTTGTGAGTCATTAATCAAATACAGAACAATAAGTGATTTGAACTATACATTTTATCATTGAAGTGACTAGCTGATTTTGATGTGGCCAGCTAGCATCATTATTAAAGAATTCAGTAAAGGAATCACTTTAGCTGTATGTGTTTATACGTGTGGTGGACAATAATTTTTCTCCTCAATGGGGGTGAAATGTTACAATATCCCCAAATTTTACTAGATATGGACTGAAAAAACATCAACAATAGAAAGTAAAAAGTTGTGCTGCTGAATAATCACATAGTTGATTCACTGGGTAAAATTGAAGTACACAGACATATGTGGAAACAGTGTTTACACAACACATGTTCTTGAGCTGTACCCACAGCACAAGAAACCATGACAGCACCTGAGAGGCTACATTATACTCTGGCACAAGTCCAGCTTGTCAGTTGGTATATACCTCCCACCCATACTGTATGAAATCCATGTGTTTTGATGCTTTGGTGAGCAAAACAGCGATGTGCTTCAGGAATTTAAAAAAAAAATCTGTTGGATTCACTATTGTTTTCCTGTTAGTTTGTGTCACTTCTTTTAAGTTCACATTGTTTGATGGATTGACAATTATGTACTTTTTCAATGGGCTTACCAATAGATTTGATGTTATGTTCTGCAGTGAAGAATCACTCTGGTTAATGCCAAAGAATACATAACATGTAGCACTGCCCATTATTTTGGTGGAGGTACGAGAGCAAAACCATAAACTACTATGCTTTTAGGGAGTTTTCAGAAGCATCAATGAAAGCTTAACTTATAACCAGATTTAAGTTCCAGGACTAAATTAATTGTGTTGAGTTTTTTTAGCCAAGCAGCTAAGTGGAGAATCCCAAGATGGAGCTATTAAACTCAAGAGAGAAAGAAACAAGTGACATGCCATCCTGTCTTACTGGTAGTGCACCATTCAAGCAGGCTGATAGTGGACTGACATTGGCAGCGGTCAGAAAGCAATCTGCAGAATGAGCTTCATTAATACTCTAGCTAAAGCAATCTGCATAGAGATGAGCAGTGTTGTGTAGGAAACTAATTAATCATTTTTATGCCACAAAAGAGGCCTACTGCACTAAGAGGTCTAGTGAATCATCAAATAACATCAGTTTAATACAAGCCTTCTTGCATCCTAATGACATGTTACAGCTATGTATGTCTCACCCAGGTCATTTTGGGGCTGGAGCAATACCAAGGATCTGATTCAATTACTGGCATTCAATTTCATGGGACTAAGTAGCCATATAAAATTTTATAACTGTTATGTTCATGTATATAGAGAATTTATACAAGCAGTCCAAAGTGCCCGTATTGCTATAAATAGGGACACAGCATGTTTGTGGAATTATTTTTTAAAAATTCGTTCAGGGATGTGGGCGTCGCTGGCGAGGCCAGCATTTATTGCCCATCTCTAATTGTCCTTGAGAAGGTGGTGGTGAGCTGCCTTCTTGCACAGTCCGTGTGGTGAGGTTTCTCCCACAGTGCTGTTAGGAAGAGAGTTCCAGGATTTTGACCCAGCGACGATGAAGGAACAACGATATATTTCCAAGTTGGGATGGTGTGTGACTTGGAGGGCAATGTGTAGGTGGTGTTGTTCCCATGTGCCTGCTGCCTTTATCCTTCTAGGTGGTAGAGGTTGCAGGTTTGGGAGGTGCTGCAGTGCATCCTGTGGATGGTACACACTGCAGCCACTGTGCGCCGGTGGTGAATGTTTAGGGAGATGGATGGGCTGCCAATCAGGCGGGCTGCTTTGTCCTGGATGGTGTCGAGCTTCTTGAGTGTTGTTGGAGCTGCACTCATCCAGGCAAGTGGAGAGTATTCCATCACACTCCTGACTTGTGCCTTGTAGATGGTGGAAAGGCTTTGGGGAGTCAGGAGGTGAGTCACTCGCCACAGAATATCCAGCCTCTGACCTGATCTTCTAGCCACAGTATTTATATGGCTGGTCCAGTTAAGTTTCTGGTCAATGGTGAGCCCCAGGATGTTGATGGTAGGGGATTCGGCATGTTGAAACTGTTCTCACTTGTGCCATACATAGCTTTGGCCACCTTGTTTGAATACTGAGTGGAATACTTTTCATATGTCAAAAACTAACCATAGTAGGATGGGCCAGTGATTTGACATTGTTGATTTGTTTGGTGGATTAGACCAGCCACAATTGATTCCTGTTGCAGCAAGGTTTTTATTCCTGATCTAAGGCTCAATACCAAACCATATGATGCATTTAACTGCTGAGCCCTGATATTTCAGCAGGTAAGTGAAGCATATTAGAGTCATAGAGTTATACAGCACGGATAGAGGCCCTTCGGCCCATCGTGTCCGCGCCGGCCATCAAGCCCAGTCTAATCTAATCCCATATTCCAGCATTTGGTCCGTAGCCTTGTATGCTATGGCATTTCAAGTGCTCATCCAAATGCTTCTTGAATGTTGTGAGGGTTCCTGCCTCCACAACCCTCTCAGGCAGTGAGTTCCAGACTCCAACCACCCTCTGGGTGAAAAAGTTCTTTCTCAAATCCCCTCTAAACCTCCCGCCTTTTACCTTGAATCTATGCCCCAAACAATCTATATTGTTTTATACTGGCCATGAAGTTCCCACTTTTGTTCCCTAGTTGGTGACGTTAGCCAATTTTAGCAAAACTAGGGGATGAAAATTCAGCAGGTCTGTGCTCTTTATCACTATTGGTGTGTGTGTGTGTGTGTGTGTGTGTGTGTGTGTGTATATATACGCACACACGCACATAACTCTGTTGTGTTTGGTTTTGTGGCCTCCACAGACAAGTACACCATCACCATTCATTGTCCAAACTGACATGTAGCATGACCAATTGGGGAAGTTACTGAAGACTTGTGGAACCCGATCCCACCAGCAGTTTTCATTCAGGGGCGAAAAAATAGGAAAAAATTGGAGGAGTACATGCCTGATCTGAACAGGAAGTGGGTTTTCTACAAGTTAACCTTTGGGTGGTGAATTTCACTGGTAGTTATCAACATATAATGTGTAGTGTTTGTAATATATCTATAAACGTCTAAACTTTACTGAAATATTGTTAGCTAGAATTAAAGAAACAAACATTCCCATGTTTAAACTATTCTCTGAATAAAATAAGAGCTTTGTTTAATTTTTATGTTGTAATTTGTCCATAATCCTCAAAGGGTTGGTACTGATCCAGAGCTTTGTACATAACAGTACATTTCTCTACTTTCTGTGCTCCACGTTGTCCTCCGGTCAAAGCAGTACTGCCTAGCCATAACTGTCACCAAGACTATTTTCCCCTGGCTCCACAGAATGGTGACTTTCATACCTTACAGTCTGTTGCCTGTTATTCTTTAAATTTCAGGGTAAACAAATAGTGAAGTCTAATGCATTTCAGCTTCTATAAACCTGTCACTGCTTTTCATCACTTGTCTGAGTTGCAGGTCTTAAAAAGTAACTGAGAATGCAAGTAGACTAAATAATTGTGTTATTTATAATTCCTTGTGGGCTGAGTTTGTGTTTCTAACTCCATCAGAGTTAAACCTCTTTTAGGTTCATTTGTGACCAGATCAAGTGGATTTTAGAATGAGCTCATTATGTAGAAAGAAGTTAGATCTTAAGTGTTAAAATGTGACGACATGCATAATATTGCTATTTCTTTCAGTTTGTTTTTAAAGTCAGTCAGTAAAATGTAAATGATTTTCATGACATTTAAAATACAACAGTTGATCTATGGCATTGCTCACAGACAAAAATATTAAACATAAAATGTTAAAATATTTACCGAATATTAGTAATGTTATCCCCATTTATTTATAGTTTGTATTCTTCATTCCAAATTATTATTACATTTCTTCTGAGATAGCATAATGAGTTGTGATTAAATATCTTTGGCCTTGAAATTATACTGCAGGAAACTAATATCATGACTCATTCATTTGAGATTCTTCTCTCTGCTATTCTAACGAAGGAATTTACTCAAAGTAAATGGATCAACTTTTCCACTAAAATAGCAGAGGGGAATTTTAAATAAATGTCTTAAGCACATACACTAGTATCCCACAGTGTAAATTCAGGGCATTTTGAATTTTCTTAAAGTATTACATAATTTTTTTGATAAAAGGGAGAGAAGTCAGTGATGTGTGTGGAGCTAGAAGGAAGGGAAGAGAGCAAACAGCAAAGGAACTGAGGCAGGGATATTTGAGCGTCTTAAAGGAGAGTAGGATGAGAAGGGAGAATGGCAGCAATTGGAATTAAATAGGAAGTGAAAGAGTATTGAGAAATTTCTGTAAATCGAGAATCATGGTTGAGGCAAGACCGGGAAAGTCGGGCACGAGGCCGCATAATTGCATTTGAGAGTTGCAGTCTAGTTGCTTGATTATGCTGCCTCAGCTTCACAGTACAATTGAGCTCTTTGCACATACACTGTGATACAGGCTGCACCATGCAGAGACTTGTGGGAGTTGTCATGCAATTGTTCCGCTCAAACATTAGGCCCCAGATTTGCCAGCTGGGCCGTGGAGTATTGGGACACACTATTCATGACACCTCGTAAATGGAAGGGAGGGAGGGGGAGGGAATAGAGAAATGGGGATTTTTTATTGTGTAATAAATTGAATCTTTATGATTTATATAGTGGAGTGGGTGGAGAATTGTTTTGACAGCTGTATCTGAGAAATGTTTGTTATCTGCTCACTCTGTTGAAGTCTCCTGGATCAGCTCCATGCCTTTGCAAATGCCAATTTCCCTATCAATTTTTTTCAATCTGCAGATGATGCCACGATTAAGATGCAGCAAAATAATCCCTTAATGCATAAAAATCAACACAGTAGTCATTAATGTTTCAAAAAAAAAGTTATATGGACAGAATAAAGTTGTGAAAAATAAACCACTGATGACATTGGATCCAAGTTTGTTCACTACTTTGGGTCTTGCAAAAAGTAAGCAGTACTCAGGTTGCCTACTGTTGTTACAATACAGTTGTTACCACCTCCACTGGAAGTATATATAATGTGTACTTTGCGGTCATAACTAAAACATCAGCACATCATTCTTCAAAAAAAGTTTAATCTGCATTTAAAGCCCTTCAAAATGTGCATAAACAGAAGATATAATGGATACATTCAAGAACTGAAAATGCTGATTGGGCAAGTCCTAACTTTCCCTAGCCTAAACTCTGCCACTGTTTTTGGACGAAGAAAGATGCACATAAGTTGGAAACTTGCTGACTGCTGCTAATTGTAGTCTTACTAAGGAATTCATGCCATAACCCAACGTGATTCAGTTAGCATTGGGAGACCTTTGAAATTGGTGAGTCAGCTTGCCTGGTGGGCATCATGAAGCATACGAGTGTGTGTACCAAGGATTCAGTACGGTTGGAAGGCTGCTAAGGTGTATCATGCTATTTGGAAAAGAGGGGAAAGTTGTTGGAGCCAACTTCATAGGCAAATCTGTGATTTGTAAAGAAAAATAGATTTTGTGTTTGCTCTATAACTTATTTTTAGAGGGTATATAGTGGAGTGGTGAGAAACGGTTGTGACTATATCTCAGAATTCTTTTGGTGGAATGTGAGTTGTGGAATATGATTGGGGTGAAAGATTTTGCATAATATGATTGGTGAACAACGAAAGGAAATAACCAATTAGAAAGATTTAAATAGTTAACCAGTGAGGATGAAGAAAATTGACTGACTTAATGTAGGTGACAGACTTAATGTACATAAGACACACACATTTATTACAAAGGTGTATGCATTAATGTGTGTATAATTAGTTGATCTATCATGCCACTGCACGTGGGGAGTCAGGATCAAATGTAATCTTTCGGTGAAGCAGGATTTGAGGTCAGAGGATAATTGGACCTAGGCATGCAGATCCAATAAGTCCCCATTTTAAAATCAAACATTTAGTCCTCATTTTTATGCTTCCATTATAAATTCCCATGTCATTTCTAATGGAAACAGTTTATGTAAACTTGTTATGCTGTAATTATACCCTCTGGTCAGTGGTGGTGCTGCAGTACCTTCACTGGGGGAGGCGAGGATGTAATTACAGTTTACATAAGCAGTTTCCATTATAAATGTGGACATATGATTTTATAATGGAAATAGTTTGTGCAGAGGTAAGATTTTTAATATGTTGATGGTGGATATATAATATAATCGATCTATTTCCAGTTCTGTATTATTTATCCAGAATGGAGGGACAGTCTGGATTCTAGATTTGTCCCCAAAGGCCAACAGGAAAAATGGAATTGTACAGTGATTTTATTCCCTCTGCCTAAACGTTGCAAGTAGCTCCATTTAATGAGGCTAGAACTGCTAAAACTCACTGAAAGAGGGTGTTCTGATTTGAACACCTTTTGAAACCAGTCTTAAAGCTTGATCCTCTGAAGGGATCCATTGCTGAATTGCCAGGGGTAACAGTACAGATCTTGTATTCAAATCATCATTAACACTTTCCCTGGTCCTTTGTGTAGTTGTTTTGAAGGTGTACTTTTGATGCATTTGTTTAATTCAGAATCTAACAGGTTTTTGTTTTTGTCATAAATTGGAGAGAACAGTGCATCTCAAATGTGTAGCCTTTTCTGTCTTCAAAATTTGATTTATGTTTAAGCATTCATAAGCATTGCCTATGAAACACAATCAAGCTCTGTGTTTATGTTTCTGTGTTAGGTGTTGTAAAATTATATCAGAAGTTGGTCTAGTCATGTCTGTGGTATAATTTTTCAGACTTTTAGGCTTCACTTGCTGAAAAGCTGGCCTTTGGAACCAGTTTTCAATCGTCATCATCCACCACTAGATTGTCCTACTTCCACCCTGACTGGTACTACTCTCTTACTTTTAATATGTTTCTATAAGTCCTTACTATTTCTGCCTCTTAGCCAATTCTGCTGCACACCTTCCTGATACGAGCCCCCGTATAGCTGCTGTCTCTCCAGACGCTCTCCTTCAACTTCAGGTATCTTTTTATCGCTGCTTCAACATCCCTGCAGGCTTGGGCCCTTCCGCAGCCCAGACTTCACCGGTCGCTTCCTTGTCACCCCTCCCCCCCCCCCCCCCCCTTTTCTTTTTGGAAAAAGATATCCAGTGGACACATTGGTTGCTTTAATAAAAAAAACAATTGAGGCTTAATCACTGTTGATGCTGTCAAGTGTTGAGGATGTAATTTGAAACATATTCATAATTTGTTTTTAAAAGGTGATTTTCAGACATATTTTAAAGCAATAGAAGGAATCATGAAGTACAAAAGTTAACTGGGATGCAAGCCACATATTATAAAAGAAAATACATTTTAAAAGTAAAATAATTGCTCTCCTGTAGTATTGGTCACAAGCAAAGAGGAGAGGAGGTTGAGTGGAGGAAATAAAGCTAAAAAAAATTAATTGTAAGAGTTGTGAGGATCTGATTTGTCCATATGTCATGTGGTTAGCATGGCTCACTCAGCATTACAGGCTCACTTCAGTATTAGACAAATTAACATAAATATTACAGGTCCAAGTTTTTTTTAATTTGGAAACCAAGCATGATAATATAGTAGACTTTTTAATGCTCTGAGTAATATATTGAAATTGTTTAATTTATCTATGAGCAACACCACAATTTCTTCAGCAGAAATTGTTGCTTCAGGTAGTTTTTTCTACATTGCTTAGTGACTTCAAGGCTGTGAAAACCATCTAAAAACAGCAGAAATCTTCACAAAACAAACAACCAATCTAGACTAAAAGCAATTAAAAATTACACAACTGTCTCCTGAACACACTGCTCTTTAAACTGAACCAACTCCTTTCACGTGATTTTACGGTGGCTAGCTTTAAAAAAAAGCTCTTTATTCTCACACTAGTGAGCACAGATTGGATTTAGTAGTCTATACTGTTTACCCTTTGCTGTCATTGTGTCCTGGCTCCTAACTGCCCAACAGTGTTAGTCAAAATAGGCAGGCTTGGGTTACTTGCCAAAGGAGGCAAAGCATTCGTCTAGAATATAATTCAGTCAATCTATGTTAGTGTAATGAAATCAGTGAGTGGGGCCACAAAGTCCTTGACTAAGTTTATTGAAGAGAATCTACCGGTGTCATCTTTCACAGAAAAGACAGAATTTAATAAATTGAAGCACTGCCTTCCTTCCAGATGAATTCTGCTAGAGTTTAATGAAATTCTGCTTTATATTGCAATGTATTCAGGTCAATGGAAACCACATTGAGACAGTATTATTTATAATTTTAATAAGACAAATGAATTTGTTTCAAAAATAACAAAAGTAGAGTCTGGCTGGAGACAAGAGCGTTACACAATGTAGCCCAGTTATACTAGCTCTTTTATTGCCACCTCTTATTTTCACATCTTTGTTTTCGTAACAGCCCTATTTTTCAGTAGGTTTATGTTCATTTTTGGTCTGATATTGCCATTTTTATTGTTAATTCTCACATTGAACAGGCTGCCTGGAAAATGTCTAAATTTCTGTTAATACAGATGCATTTCTCACTTCTCATTGTAGGTTATCTAGACAAGAATCATGAAGAGATTCTAGAATCTGAGGAGCAGTTTTTGCTTTTTGTTGTCTTTGCTCCCTCCCACCTGAAAAGATATTCTGGTTCTATTAGCTGTGCTTAATGATTATCGCAACCAGACTTTCAAGATTTGTTAGGGAAACAAATGACACATAGATTGCAATGAAAACTATACAACTGATTTGAAAAAATTAATAACCTTACTAAAATTATTTTGTATTGTTGTCAGCCTCTTGCCCACCATCCACTCTTGAATGAGCCACAATTTCCTCTAGTTAAACATTGATAAAACAAAAGCCATTGTCTTCAACACCCATCAAAACTATATCCCTGCCACCAATTTCCATCCCCTCGCCAGCCACTATCTCAAGCTCAACCAGACTGTTCGCAACCTCGGTGTCCTATTCGCTCTGAGCTGAGTTTCTAACCCACGTCCTCGCCATCATAAAGACTATATACTTCCCCGCCGTAACTTCTCCTGTCTCCAACCCTGTCTCAGACTATCTGCTGCTGAAACTCTTATCTATGCCTTTGTCACCTTCAGGCTTGATTATTCCAATGCTCTCCTGGCCGGCCTACCATCCTCCACAGTCTCTAAACTTCAGTTCATTCAAAACTCTGTAGTCCGTATGTTCGGTTCACCCCTGCCCCTGTCCTTGCTGGCCTACATTGGCACCTGGTCCCCGAAAGCCTCAAATTTAAAAATCTTGCCTATTCCTTTCTCTGTAACCCCTCCTCCAGCTGTTTTCCTCCTTTCCAGCCCCCCACCCCCACCCCAAACTCTCCATTCCTCTGACTTCTTCCTTTTGTGCATCCCCACACTCTTCGGCCATCTAGGCCCCACACTTTGGAATTCCCTCACTGAACTCCTCTGCCTCCACCTCTCTGACCTCCTTTAAGACCCTCCTCAAAACCCATCTCTTCAACCAAGCTTTTGGCCACTCCTCCTTTGGCTTGCGTTCATTTTTTCTTTACGCCTCTGCGATATGCCTTGAGACTTTTTTCTGTGTTAAAGGTGCTATCTAAATGCAAGTTGTTGTTGTATTAGTCATTATTAAAGTGATACACATCTCACATTGTTCTGCCCAGACAAGTCAACTTTTTCGCAGCTCTCCTCAAAGTGGGCATTTCGGTCAAAATGCGACCATGTTGTAGTAGGGTTAACTTTTTAAAAACTGAGTTTTATCATAAAGCAGTCCATTTTGAAAGTGTGCCTGAGGAAAACTGTATTTTTTTAAATTCAGTCATGGGATGTGGGCATCGCTGGCAAGGCCAGCATTTATTGATCATCCTTAATTGCTCTTGAGAAGGTGGTGGTGAGCCGCCGCCTTCAACCGCTGCAGTCCGTGTGGTGAAGGTTCTCCCACAGTCCTGTTAGGAAGAGAGTTCCAGGATTTTGACCCAGCGACGATGAAGGAACAGCGATATATTTCCAAGTCGGGATGGTCTGTGACTTGGAGGGTAACGTGCAGGTGGTGTTGTTCCCATGTGCCTGCTGCTCTTTCCTTCTAGATGGTAGAGGTCGCGGGTTTGGGAGGTGCTGTTGAAGAAGCCTTGGCGAGTTGCTGCAGTGCATCCTGTGGATGGTACACACTGCAGCCACTGTGCGTCGGTGGTGGATGGGGTGCCAATCAAGCAGGCTGCTTTGTCCTGGATGGTGTCGAGCTTCTTGAATGTTGTTGGAGCTGCACTCATCCAAGCAAGTGGAGAGTATTCCATCACACTCCTGACTTGTGCCTTGTAGATGGTGGAGAGGCTTTATGGAGTCAGGAGGTGAGTCACTCGCCACAGAATACCCAGCCTCTGACCTGCTCTTGTAGCCACAGTATTAATATGGTTGGTCCAATTAAGTTTCTGGTCAATGGTGACCCCCAGGATGTTGATGGTGGAGGATTCGGTGATGGTAATGCTGTTAAATGTCAAGGAGAGGTGGTTAGACTCTCTTGTTTGAGATGGTCATTGCCTGGCACTTGTCTGGTGCAAATGTTACTTGCCACTTATCAGCCCAAGCCTGGATGTTGTCCAGGTCTTGCTGCATCCGGGCTCAGACTGCTTCATTATCTGAGGGGTTGTGAATAGAACTGAACACTGTGCAATCATCAGCAGACATCCCCATTTCTGACCTTATGATGGAGGGAAGGTCATTGATGAAGCAGCTGAAGATGGTTGGGCCTGGGACACTGCCCTGAGGAACTCCTGCAGCAATGTCCTGGGGCTGAGAAGATTGACCTCCAACAACCACTACCACCTTCCTTTGTGCTAGGTATGACTCCAGCCACTGGAGAGTTTTCCCCCTGATTCCCATTGACTTCATTTTTACTAGGGCTCCTTGGTGCCACATTTGGTCAAATGCTGCCTTGATGTCAAGGGCAGTCACTCTCACCTCACCTCTGGAATTCAGCTCTTTTGTCCATGTTTGGACCAAGGCTGTAATGAGGCCTGGAGCCGAGTGGTCCTGGCGAAACCTAAACTGAGCATCGGTGAGCAGGTTATTGGTGAGTAAGTGCCGCTTGATAGCACTATCATGTTGGAATAAAGCTTGCAAAAAAAATTTAAAGCAAAATAAAATGGCTCTATTGTACAAGATTTATTTGTAACTGCTACTGAGGAGTAACCAGCTTTTAAGGGCCACCTTCGTACTTGAGCCTTGCTCTGTTTTCAGAGGATTACACTAATTCCCGTAAAAGAGTTTAAGCATGAATACAGTTATTGAACCTGAAAACTGAACACTGGTTCTGCTGTAATTTTTAGGCAGTATGCCACTTTCACCTAACTATAAACTTTCAGGCGCCAAGGAGATAAAGTGCCCTTTTCCCCCCTCTCAAAATGCGAGTAACCTAAATTGCAGATCCATGAAAAAGAATTTCAACATCAAAGCACACCTCCAAAAACTGAATAAAACTATTTTATTGAGTTTGATGGCGAAAAGTAAAAAGTTGCATTACTTTCCTTTAATACAGAAACTGGAGACAAAACATAAAATGTCCTCTAACTGAAAACAGGTTTAGTTATTTGTAGTGAAATATAATTTTCATGAAATTAAATTGTAAATCAATATATATAATTTAATTTTGTTATACTTGGAATAAGCACTTTGTTAGTACATTCAGGATTCAAATTCTTAAATGTCCTGCTGCAAAATTTACCTGTTGAGTATACAGAACATTAGATACCAAGCCAGTAATTTAATCAGTCAGCAGAAACCACTATATATGACCCCCGCCCCCCAGGGAAATTGCTGCCTTGAAGCCACTTCTATCTATCCACTATTTTTTGTAGCACAATTTTGGCCAGTATTTGTTATCATAGCAGACACTGACCTGTGTGAAATGGATAATTGATGCTGTACAATTGCAAAATTCAGAGTTTACAAAATGATAATTCTCAATTGGTTATTAATAAATAACATTCAGGATATATTGTTTTAATTGCACTCAAGTAATTTATTTTAAACTCAAAGTTCATTTCAGTTTGTTATTGCTTTGATAGGATTAGACACAGGTCTACAAGACTAATATGAGAATCTTGTATGCCTAGATGCATTAAATCCACAGCCCCTTCACAAATAACATTAAGGCCCCTGAAAATGAAATGGTTATCGTTGTACAGATGAAGCACCCCAAGGCTCTTGGGCATCTCCATGGCCACTGCTCCATAGTGAAAGATTGAGAGGGAGCATGAGCCATTATTTAAAAGTGCTGAGAGGGTTAGATGTGAAATGGTCATTTTAAGAAGTATGGCTGAACAAAGAATTAAAAACATGACCTGCATTATAATGTGGAACTTCCATTATCAACACTCCAATTTTTGCAGAACAAACCCTTGTTCAAAATGCTAACACTAGTTTCATCCTGCCGAACATGAATCGACCGTTAAAGCCCAATTTCCATCCAGGAGAAGGGAGGCCTCCATTATGGTGGATAATGGACGTTCCACGATGTATTTTTAAAAAATTGTATACAACATATCATTATTTTATTGCACTTTTGGGCATTAATCTCTGAAGCTGCAAAGTACTGAATTGAAATTTCCCACGTGAAGGTATTTATTTGGAACGCTGGTCCCATTTGACTGAGCAATGTAGGGCATTGCCAATAGTTATTCTAAGCCTTATGTTTCAGATATACCTGTTGATTTGAGCTGTGTAGTATTTTCAAATTACTAAGGAAACTATCCCTATATGTGCTTACTCTTATTTATCCAGCTTCATAGGTACTTTGATTTGGTCAAATGAATTTTATTAGAAATGAGAGAGAAACATTCTATCATTTGACCATCTTAAATGCTACTGATGCATCTTGGGAAATTGTGTGCACTGCACGTTTTCAGACTCCAGGACCTACCTTCGGGTAACCACATTGTCACTCTTGACAAAAATATCAATTGCAAAACCAGCCTTTTGGGAGTGGTTGAGACCTTCAAGTAACTTTAATGAAGTATTAAAAAGGGCAAATATTCAATAGATAACTTTAATCAGTATTATGAAATATGTCACATTTTCAAGATTTATTTTGTTTATAGCCTTATTTTGGGCATTAGAAATTTCAGCTACCAACAACAACGTCAACAACAACTTGCATTTATATAGCACCTTTAACGTAGTAAAACATCTCACAGGAGCATTATCAAACAAAATTTGACACCGAGCCACATAAGGAGATAGTAGGACAGATGACTAAAAGAGGTAGGTTTTAAGGAGCGTCTTAAAGAAAGAAAGACTTGCATTTACCTAGCTCCTTTCATGAGCTCAGGACATCCCAAAGTGCTCTACAGCCATTGAAGGAGGAGAGAGGGGTGGAGAGGTTTAGGGAAGGCAATCCAGAGCTTAGAGCCTAGATAGCTGAAGGCATGGCCGCCAATGGTGGAGCAATTAAAATTGGGGATGCGCAAGAGGTCAGAATTGGAGAATCGCAGAGGTCAAGGAAAAGAAATGGTGGGCAAAAATGTTTCCAAAGAGGATATTGAGTGCTTTAATTGGTTCATGACTGTGAAATGTTGACCTGGTTAGATAGGCTTTTCTATTGTGACTTGTTGACATATGGGTTTTCCATTATAAAAGTGTAACACTGGCTGTGTACAGGAAGTACATGCCATACAGCAACATCTTTAATTATATATAGAAATGTATATATTTCAAACATATTGGCTCGAAAATTGCACTGAGCGGCGAATCAATGTTGCCCGCCGCTCACTAGTTATAAACTCACCCACTAACTATTCACGGGCTTCTGGGTGCCAACTTGCTTCAGTGATGGGCTGCAAAAAGTACAGCGGTCTTTCCCGGGCTTCTGTGAGCTGTGAGAGCGGGGAAAGGATCGCTCGCTCTCCCTTCAATCAGCTTGAAACATTCTTGACAAGCCGCACAGTCAGAACCAGGAAGTGAAAGCTACAACGGTGAATTCAAATGTAAAATCAGTTGGAGAAAGCGAAATAAAGAGAGCGTAAGATTAAAAGACAGGGATAAAAGAGACAAAGAAAATTTTAAAATAAATAAATAAAAATTTTACATTTAAAATATATGTCCAATAACAGTTAGTATTGGAAGGAATGAGACTCCACATTTTTAAAAGTTAATTTTCAGTGCCAAAAAGGTTGTTTGGCAGTCTTTAATACTTACCATGCTGTTAAAATTTAGTTTAGTCCTGATATAACTCAGCATACCTTTTTTCTGGAGAGATTAGTTAGTTTCCAGCTGGGCAGGAGAGCAAGTTCGCACTGGTCCACTCATTCCAGCTGACTAAATCTCTTTATCGCGAAGCTTTCGGAGAAGCTGGGAATGAGGCAGAGCAATTTCCGGATTTCTGCATTTGACTGTGCATGTGCGCTCTCCGGAACTTGCTCTTCCGTTTTCCCTGAAATAACGGTGAGCACTGTCCGGCTCTCCGTTATTTTACGAGCAAATTCTAGGCCATTAAATTTCATGAATCCACATAAGGTACTTGATTTAATCAACTTAATGGTAGTCACAACAGAAAAGACTACTGTTTTTGATGGTGTGTTTTCCTAACAGTTTATATTATAAAACATTCATGTTTTTTTTCTCTTTCTTGTCTTTTGTTTGGTTGCAGTATTTATATTTTCCCTTCCCTTTCTCCTCCCTTGCACCAATCATGTGCTATATTCTGCCAAACATGGCAGGCAGGGAAATTTCTCCTAATCCTTTATTAATGCTGTTGTTGATGTGTATACTACAAGGTTTAAGAGAGAGCCTGGTGAGACTCTTCTTCATATTTTTCTTTTTTCCTTGGGAGGGTGCCTAACCTCATAGAGCTCTACTTAGATTGGGAATCTGGGGAATCATGAACCTTGTGTATATAAATATATACTTGTAGTGTCAAGTACATCTACAGCAACAACTACATGCATTTTTATAGCGCCTTTAACGTAGTAAACCGTCCCAAGGTGCTTCACAGGAGCGATTATGAAACAATATTTGACACTGCACCACATAAGGAGATACTAGGACAGGTGCTTGGTGTTTGGTCAAAGAGGTAGGTTTTAAGGAGTGCCTTAAAGGAGGAGAGAGAGGTGAAGAGGTTTAGGGAGGGAATTCCAGAGCTTGGGACCCAGACAGCTGAAGGCATAGCCACCAATGGTGGAGCAATTAAAATCGGGGATGCGTAAGAGGCCAGAATTGGAGGAGCGCAGAGATCTCGAAGGGTTTTGTAGGGCTGGAGGAGCTTACAGAGATGGGGAGGGGTGAGGCCATGGAGCGATTTGAAAACAAGGATGAGAATTTTAAAATCAAGGCGTTCCTGGACCAGGAACCAATATTGGTCAACGAGCACAGGGGTGGTGGGAGAACGGGACTTGGTGCGAGTTAGGCTACAGACAGCAGAGTTTTGGAGGGTGGAGGATAGGAGGCTGGCCAGGAGAACATTGGAATAATCAAGTCTAGAGGTAACAAAGGCATGGATGAGGGTTTCAGCAACAGATGAGCTGAGGTATGGGCGGAGACGGGCGATGTTACGAAAGTGGAAGTAGGCTGTCTTGGTGATAGAGCGGATATGTGATTGGAATGTCATTTGATGGATATGTCATTTCAGGGTCAAATAGGGCACCAAGGCTGCAAACTATCAGGTTCAGCCTCACAGTGGCCAGGGAGAGGGATGGAGCTGGTGGCTAGGGTGTGGAGTTTGTGGCGGGGACTGAAATCAATGGCTTCGGACTTTCCAATATTTAGTTGGAGGAAATTTTTGCTCGTTGGACAAGCAATGTGACAAATCAGAGACAGCGACGGGGTCAAGGGAGGTGGTGGTGAGGTAGAGCTTAGTGACGTCAGCGTACATATGGGACCTGGCATTGTGTTTTCGGATGATGGTGCCGAGGGGCAGCATGTAGATGAGAAATCGGAGGGGGCCAAGGATAGATCCTTGGGGGACTCCAGAGGCAACAGTGCGGGAGCAGGAAGAGAAACCATTGCAGGTGATTCTCTGGCTATGACTGGATAGATAAGAATGGAACCAGGGGAGCACTGTCCCACCCAGCTGGACAACAGAGGAGAGGCGTTGGAGGAGGATGGTGTGGTCAACTGGGCCAAAGGCTGCAGACAGGTCGAGAAGGATATTTACCACGTTCACAGTCACGTAGGATGTCATTTGTGACTTTGATAAGGATTGTTTTTAGTACTGTGGCAGGGGAGGAAACCTGTTTGGAGAGATTCAGACACGGAGCTGCGGGAAAAATGGGCACGGATTTGGGAGGCGACAAAATGTTCAAGGACTTTAGAGAAGAAAGGGAGGTTGAAGATGGAGCGGTAGTTTACAAGCACAGAGGGGTCAAAGGTGTTTTTTTTGAGGAGGGGGTGATGGCAGATTTGAAGGGGAGAGGAACATTGGAACAGGAGTCGGCCATTCAGCCCCTCGTGCCTGCTCCGCCATTTGATAAGATCATGGCTGATCTGTGATCTAACTCCATATACCTGCCTTTGGCCCATATCCCTTAATACCTTTGGTTGCCAAAAAGCTATCTTTCTCATATTTAAATTTAGCAATTGAGCTAGTATCAGTTGCCATGTGCAGAAGAGAGTTCCAAACTTCTACCACCCTTTGTGTGTAGAAATGTTTTCTAATCTCGCTCCTGAAAGGTCTGGCTCTAATTTTTAGACTCTGCCCCCTACTCCTAGAATCCCCAACCAGCGGAAATAGTTTCTCTCTATCCACCCTATCCGTTCCCCTTAATATCTTATAAACTTCAATCAGATCACCCCTTAACCTTCGAAACTGTAGAGAATACAACCCCAATTTGTGTAATCTCTCCTTGTAACTTAACCCTTGAAGCCCAGGTATCATTCTAGTAAACCTACGCTGCACTCCCTCCAAGGCCAATATGTCCTTCTGAAGGTGCGGTGCCCAGAACTGCTCACAGTACTCCAGGTGCGGTCTAACCAGGGGGAACCATTAACAATATCAGCTAACATGTAGGCCAGAAAGGGAAGTTGGGTGGTTCGCAATTTGGTGGCATTAGGGTCAAGGGAGCAGGAGATGGGTTTCATGGTCAAGAAGAGCTCGGAGAGGGCATGAGGGGAGATAGAGAAACTAGAGAAAGATGCGGGTTCAGGGCTAAGGCAGGTGGGAACCGTGGGGGAAGTTTGGCTTGTCAGGCTCGGGGAAGGGAGGGAAATGGCAGATGCAGCTAAATGGATGGTAAATTAACCACTTTTTCCTTAACATAAAAGCATCATGCACAACAGCCCTGCTCTAATAAAAATGTTCCCACTTATTTAATGATGCTTTTCTTTCACCCTCTTGTGTTGTCTAAGGTATTAAGTAGATTATGTATATTTTAGCACTTTTTCTATTGTTTGTTTTTTAAAAATTATTCAGATATTTCCTAATTTTTCTTCCACTACATTTGTTTTCATACATTGGAATAATTAGATCATTCAGAATGTCACTGTGTAACTTATAGCCAATGTCTTTTTGCTTTTGTTTCTTAGGGTCAGTACCATCCATCTGACTTGCTGTGTCCAGAGACATATGTTTGGGTACCCATTGAGAAGTGTAGGACAAAGTTAGACCAGTCTAAATATAACCGGCTAAACGAAGACCCAAATGCAGGTAGGTTTACAGCTACAGCTACAGAATCAAGCTGCCGTTGCTTATCAGCTTCACAATGACTCTTCTTACTAATTCCATTCCTCGTATACCTTATAAATGCTTAGTTCAATGTAAACACTTATGAAGGAATTTGGTCCTATGTTCTGTTTGTCTGTGTGCATATAAATATTTTTCCTGTAAAGAACTTTACAGTCAGTCTGTTTTATTTAAATGCTTTTAGTCTATCCTTCGTTTATCCTTAATTCAGTTCTCCGCCATCTATCCAGTTTTAAGTCAAGCAATTCAGTGGGAGATATTACAAGTCATAGCGGTTAACTTAAGATTTTTCATCTGGTATTATACAGCATCATTTAACTGGTTAATTTACTTTTATTAAAAAAAAATGTTCCCTATTTTAAAAAGGATTTTTTTTCTCCCTTTTACGTTGATAGAGTTGCGTGACAAGTAACTTATTCACAATAAGTGCTATTCTGTAAGCTACTAGAAGGCTCATAAGAGATTGATTTTTTTCCCACCTTCCCATATCCTTGTCAAGCTTGTAATATGAGGGTACCACTGTCTTACCACACCAGTGCAACACTAGACCATAACCTCCAGTAAATTTCTCTTTTGCAGTCCGTATTAATTTGTGTGCACTTTTGTCTTATGTGCAATTTTGTCTTATGTGCTCAAATAATTTTCAGTACTATTCAACAAATTTAGCAAAAAAAAATACAGATTTAAGATAAGACCTGGATTCAGAATCTACAGGAAGACTTTGGTGAACAGTTATGACATTGCTTTCTCATGGGATATCTAGGATTTTGCCCTATCCATAAAGCTGCACAAACATTTGAAACCCAGTGCAATTAGAGCACATGTAGAAACTATATTTGTGTTCAAAGAGGTTTAGCTTTTTATATTCAGAATTATGAAAGGGCCATGGAAAACTATCGGTCGGTATCTTTAGCCTAGAATTTGAATGTGTTTTGTACAAGCTAATGTTTCCTTCCTTTGATCCTATGGCTTGATGCTACATGGAAATGCTGACATGGGAAGCTGCTATTTTGTTGAATTTATTGTTGGTCAGAATTTCTCAGCTCTTCTCATTTGGCTTCAGATCAAAGTAGTAATCAGATCTCAAGCAAAATCTGTGCCTACCTGTTTTCTGTTTTGTGGTATGACTATGTAGTATGTAATCAAAATATTATTTCAAGTTTACTTCAGCGTCTCAGTCTTTTATTTGTTTATTTCAAGTAAAAAGGAGATTTTGGTTTCATTGCCCTACAGTTCATTGGTTAGGCTGAAGTTAAAATGTTGTATCCAGTTTTGGGCATTCTGATAATGATGCCAAGGCCACGGAGTGGGTACATGAGAGCTTTGGTAAGAAGATTGAGATGAGAGGCTTTAGTTATAGGGAGTAACTAGGGGTTCTTTTCATTAGTACAGAGAAGGTTAAGAGCAGATCTGATAGAGCTATTCAAAATTATGAAGGGTTTAGATGAGGTAAATGGGGGGAAATTATTCTCACTGGTCTGTAAATCACTAACTAGAAGGAATAAATTTATCATCATCACCAAAAAAGAAAGGGACAAAATTCATTTTTTTTAATGCAGAGAATTTAGAACATGAAATGCCCTGCCAGAAAAAGTGGTGAAAAAGGGTGGTGAATAAATAATTGAAAAGGAAAAAATTAAAAGGCCTGGGGAAATGGACAGGGAAATGGCATTAAATAGATGGCTCTTTCAGAGAGCCAGCAAAGAGACCTCAGCGGAATGGCCTCCTATGGTGCTATAAAATTCTGCTTTCCTTGATGTTAGTGATGTGTTTTATTGATTTATTTTTTTGTTTCCCCACCCCCCCCCCCCCCCGGCCCAAGTTGGATCGCCTGACTTGTTTATGGTATGTGGGAAATTAAGTAAGTCGAGAGTCAGAATTGCTACATCTAAAGTTGAGCATAAAACTCTTCTGTCTTGACAGCGAAGAGTGTAGTAGTCCATATGAAATACTGTGGCACTTTGTGTGGCCTAACACTAATTGATGTTTTTCTAAAGGACTTCTTTTCAAAAAGCACTTTGTCATTATTGATAGGGTGTAAAGTCCAATAGAAATAATGTTTGGGTTAGAAATATATCTCTGCACACTACATTTGAAAAGTAACATGTATGCTGATAATAAATTGCATCTTGTGAAGGAAAAGAATAAAGTCCTTTTAAATATGACCACTAACATTAGGTGTAAAAATTCACAGCTGCTAACTCATTTTGTGAATGCGGGAAAGCAACTAATAACATTGTGCAGTGTTATTGAGACAGGAACTGTAGTTGTGAATTAGAATCATAGAATCATACAGCACAGAAGGAGGTCATTCGGCCCATCGTGCCTGTGCCGGCTCTTTGAAAGAGCTATCCAATTCATCCCACTTCCCTGCTCCTTTCCCAATGTGGATGGATTTCTATGCTCCCAGCTGACCAAAAAACAGGTTTTGTGAAGCAGTCCACATATTGCACAGAAAGTTCACTTTGTCTCCTCATGATACATTGACATTGAATGCTCCACATCACCAGCAGTCAAAAATGTTGCTTTCAGAGTTAAACCCATACCCTTTTATTTCTAAAATTTACATTAAGAAAGGCAAACGCTCGATGTTTCAACACTTTAAACCACAAAAACATTACACGCTGCGCTCACGTGCTACACCCCTGTTACTCTAGATCGTTAAAAGGTATGCAATGTGTACCTATCCTTTTTTTTCATATGGACCGACAGGTATAACGTCTTGCTAATTGAGAGGTTTTTTGAACAGTTCATAAACACAGACTCAGAGCATCAAATAGTACAGCCCAAGTTGCAGTTACATTAATACGTCTGAGTTTACTGCAAAATGGTTTCTGCTTTGCAGCCATGCAAAAGTAACCATATAATCCAGTGTCAGGCTACGGAGTGAAGCATTGCGAGACCCCCTTGAGAAAGCCTTCTCTTCGCTCATGGGTCTCTCAAGTTCTTTCAAATCATATAAAGTTATATGCAAATTTTTGTAATGTTCTGAGACTCTGGATGTTGTTGCTTATTGCTCAAAGCACCTAAAATATAATGGCCAGGAGCAGAGCTCTCCTGCCCCCAAGAGTTCAATCCGATTCAAGTGCTGCTGACTATAAATCAATTCTATCCTTACTAGTCTCAGACTGGTAACTGCACTATAAATGGAACCTCAATCTATCTTTACATCATGAGCCCCATCACTAAACTCTCTGTACCAAGTAATTCTCACCAGTTAACCCAATCAAATCTTTTTTAAAGCATTAAAATAAACATAATATATTTAATAGTGGACAATAGCATTTATTTGAGAGTAACCAGGATATAGCACCTATGTTTGCTTTTTTTTAAAAAAAATCATTTTTAACATAACTATTTACCAATAGTGGAATGACCTGAATTTATTTTCAGTCTTCACTTGGTGTAGATCATCTTATTTGTCATCTTTTTCATCAAAACAAATATCACAATGTTAATTTTTCAGAGCCACATGTCCAGACTCCCCTGAGTTATGAAGTCTTTTTCTGTCAAGTCCCTCTTATTTACCCTGTATGGTTTTCAATTCGTCAAATTGATAGGGTTATTTGCTTTCCCCACCTGAAGACAAGTATTTCAGCTGAGAAAACAGACTTGAAATAATGCTTAAATGGGCTGCAGTGATGCCCTAGATGACGGATAAGTACACTGAACTGAATGTTTTATTGGATGTAAATTATTTATTGTTACCAGGAACTTGAAACTTTCTAAAAGGATATTTTGTCTTTTCCTTTGGAATCTGTAAACAGTGAAGACAGCAGATTATATAAAAGGAACTGTGAGCTTTACTCAGCCATTCTGCAAACAAATCACATTTTTCTACCTATTGAGTAATATTCCTATTCTGTTTTGCAGAGGGATAGCACTGTAAAAATTGATTTGCCCGTCACAAGTTTGGAATATATGCAAATAGTCTTATATCATTTAATAGAAAATATAAATTTAAAGGCTGTTAGAAAAGCAGTCAACAAACAACAGAATAACTTCAACATGTTGCAAAATGTGTAACCCTTTGAAGAGTGAACACTGATTCAGTTTTCAGAATTTGTACATGTCTTTTCTTCCCTTTCATTACTTCATATTCCACTGATTTTCGTGGCGTTGCCCAAAGTTCCTGAAAATCATGCCTTTGGGCTTTCCTTCACTTTCATATCCAGATGTTTCTGCCAATGATTCTTCCACGGATCCAGCATTGACGAGGCCTCATATTAATGACTCCCTCTGAGATTCCATGGAATAATTGGATTGAACCGCCTATGAAACTCCATTGTTGTCAGCTGAGGTAGATAATAAATCAACATCAAATTATTTCATAGTCTCCAAAAAGACAGGGGACTCCATCCTATTAGACCTCAGGGTCCCAAATCTTCCTAACAGAAGAGAAATTCATGACCATGTTACTACAGTGTTTCTAGCAGCTTAAAGGATTATTTTTTCCGTATCACCATTTGGGAGTGCTGCCGGCTGTTTCTCAGGTTCATTTTCAAGGGGAAAAATAATCGGTGTAAGGCACCCCCTTTTAGTCTCTCCTCAGCACCCAGGGTGCCTCTGTAGTCAGTGTGTCTCAGGATTCAGCATCTCCACGTACATATTTACCTGGATGAGTGGCTCTTCACAGCACCATGCCTAAGATCTATCACCAGTGCAAGTACTTGGAATGTGATTGATAGTCAATTATGAAAAGTTCAAGCTACAAATCAAATTCAGGTCTGCCTGGCGTATAAATTAATTGGAACTAAGGGCAATAAGGTCATGTGGTCACAACACTACAGTGGTCTGTTACATTAATAAGTGGTGGGGGGGGGGTGGTGATGGTGGTGAGGAGAAGAAACTCATTTCCCTTCCCTTTGTGAAGATGCAGTCCTACTTGTATACTGTTGTCCGAGTCATCATTTATTCTGTTTGGCTCAGAATTTAGCCAAGGTAGACAGTATAGTGGTAAATTTTCTCAGTTGTTTCACAGTTCGCTCTCATGACCGGAAGATTAATCCCGGATACTTAAGAACATTTTCAAGAATTGTAGACAGAGAGAGAAAGGCCTGCGTGCCTCTCCACATAACTATCAGCTCTTGTATTTCTGCTCAAAAACAGAGTCTATGCCAGTCTGGAGATTGGGCAGTCTCCTTTTCCTGAAGACAAAGGATTCTGCATGTGCTTCCTCCAGTCCCCTGGATCCCACAGGTAGTTCAAAAGATATTAATATTCTTGTTAGGGTGGTCCTTAAGATTAGTCCAGAGTTCTTACCTATGCAAATAACCATTTTCACCTGGTTGAAGAAATTGTCCCACTGTTTTATCTGTTGCCACACAAGCAGCCACAGTACTGGAATGTTGCTTCCACTGTGTGGGTGCTTGTCGAACCCTAAGTTATTGTGTGCTTTTCACAAATAAATATAAGCAGTCTCAATGGTCATTTGTTTTCTACAGTGCAAGCCAGTGAGGAAGCAATGCATAACCAAATAGATGGTTGAGCGCATCTTATTATGCAGTTACCATCTTGCAGGGAAGAAGCTCAGGAACCAGATTTAAGGTGATGCTACCTATTTCACAACTACTGTTCCAGTTGATTGCTTATGCAAGGCTGCCACAAGATGAAAAGAACTTGATTTATGGATGTAGTGATGCAAAGGATGTCCTTCTGGGACAATGGAGAGCATTTGAAAGTAGCCCCAGATAAAATGTGCACGTTTAGTGAAAGAGTGACCTTAGTAGTCAGTAATATTTTCCAATTGGCACCAGCACTGATGCCTGTTTCAGATGAGTCTTATGATCACAACTACGTAAAAGCAAATAGATTTGCTTACGTGGGAAGTGTTCACAACAGCACGAGAGCTGAATATCAAACTGGAATGCAGAATTTGAATGCAGTGCAGCAAGATGTTGAAACTGGACCATCTTCCCACCCCTGAAATAGGTTAAATCATCTGATGGTCATGTTGATGCTTATATTCCAGTAAGACCCTGATAAGAGCAATGGAGAATCAAAAATTACTTTTCATTACTATTGTTCAAATGGATATGTATGTAGTCGTAGAAGTCAGAACAAAATAACAATGCTGCAAATAGTTCAAGTTGTTCCCTCTTAAATCGGCAATTCAAAAGAGCAAGGATACCTACTGTCTAGAGTGGGCACTAGAAATACACCAGAAACTTGACAATAGAAGTGTAGATTAAAAGCTGCGCGAGCACAGCGAGCACAGCGAGCACAGCGAGAGCGGCGGGATGTAAAACGCGGCAGCGGTGCAGGCCCGAGATTAAAAGTAGCAAGAGGTCATGGAGAGCGGCAGGGATATAAAGCCCGGCGGCTCGGGACCCGGGTATAAAGGAGCAGAGGAGAAGGCTCAGCGAGAGCATCAGGGATATAAAACCTGGTTTCCCGGGGACTGTGGTATAAAGGAGCAGTAGAGAGGGAGAGAGAGCAAAAAGTAATCAAGGAGTGTTGTCACAGGACAGCAGGTAGGTGATCGGTTGGTGAGTATTACCAGTTTTTTTGCTCTCTAAGCTAGGACAGTGGTTTAAACTAAGAGCTGGGAAACTATAACTATTACTTTATTAAATTAATAACTTAAACTAGATAAACTAATTAGTTAATAAAACTAAAAATATCGAGCAAATAAAAACTTCAACTAATTAAATATGTAAAACAAGATTAGATACGGCTGGCAGGGCAGATGTTGTGTCGTAACTGCAGCATTTGGGAGTTTGAGGAGACCAGTGAGATCCCGAGCAATCACATCTGCAGTAAGTGTCTGCAACTCAAGGAACTTTGGTTCAGAGATGTTGAGCTGGAGTCTGAGACATTGTGATGCATTAGGGAGGGGGAGAGTTATCTGGACACTTTGATCCCAGAGGCAGTCACACCCCTTAGGTTAGGTAATAGTTTAGATTTAGTCAGTGGTCAGGGACAGAATGATGTGACTGTGAGTCAGGCAGGTATGGGGACCCAGGATGCAGTGATAGAGGAGCTTCAGCCTTTGACCTTGTCCAACAGGTACAAGGTATTTGCTACCTGTGTGGATGAGAACAAAGACTGCAGGGAGGATGGGCAAACTGACCACGGCACTGTGGTAGAGGAGGCCATTCAAGTGGGGGGAGCAAAAAGGAATGTGGTAGGGGATAGTATAGTCGGGAGATAGATACTGGCCACGACCAGGAGTCCCGAAGGCTGTGTT
Organism: Heptranchias perlo; assembly: GCF_035084215.1. Lineage (NCBI taxonomy): Eukaryota > Metazoa > Chordata > Chondrichthyes > Hexanchiformes > Hexanchidae > Heptranchias > Heptranchias perlo. Next base: position 22,227,951 of record NC_090345.1, on the reverse strand, counting down.
GCCTGCCCAGTGCCAGGGTTAAGGATATCTCCTCGTAGCTGAATAGGAATTTGGAGCATGAGGGGGAGGATCCAGTTGTTGTTTATGTAGGAACCAACAACATAGGTAGAACTAGGAATTAGGTTCTGTTGAGGGAGTTTGAGGAGCTACAGCCCAAATTAATAAGCAGAACTTCAAAGGTAATAATCTCTGGATTACCACCTGAGCCACGTGCAAATTGGCATAGGGTCAAACAGATCAGTGAGTTAAATGTGTGGCTCAAAGAATGGTGTGAGAGACAGGGATTTTGATTGGGAAAAGAGGGAGCTGTTCCGTTGGGACAGGCTCCACTTAAACCGGACTGGGACCAATGTCCTGGCGAATCGAATAACTAGGGCTGTAAATAGGGCTTTAAACTAAAAAGTGAGGCGGGGGGAGGGTTCAGGTAAGGGTAAATTTATAAATCTAAAGAGAAAAGTCAAAGGCATAGAGCAGTGTAGCGATTTGGGTCAAGATAAGCGTGTCAGGAAGGGATAGTGCATCAGTGAATAAGGTTAAATCAGGGAAAAATAGTAAACTATTAAAATTAAAGGTGCTTTATCTGAATACACAAAACATTCGTAACAAGATAGATGAATTAATGGCACAATTAGAGATAAATTAGCCATTATTGAGACATGGTTGCAAAGTGACCAAGATTGGGAACTAAGTATTCTAGGGTACTTGACTTTTTGAAAAGACAGACAAAATGGAAAAGGAGCTGGGGTAGCCCTGATAATAAAGGATGACAAAGACAGTAGTGTGAAAGGATCTTGGCTCAGAAGATCAGGAAGTAGAATCAGTATGGATGGAGATAAGAAATAACAAGAGGCAGAAAACACTGGTGGGAGTAGTTTATAGGCCCCCTAACAGTAGTTATACTGTTGGACAGAGTATTAATCAAGAAATAAGAGGAGCTTGTACCAAAGGTAATGCAATAATGGTGGAGGACTTCAATCTTAATCTAGATTGGGCAAACCAAATTGGCAAAAGTAGTTTGGAGGATGAGTTCAGGGAATGCATTTGAGACAGTTTCCTAGAACAATACGGCGTAAAACCAACCAGGAAACAGGCTATTTTAGATCTTGTCTTGTGTAATGAGACAGAGTTAATGAGTAATTTCATAGTAATGGATCCTCTGGGGCAGTGATCATAACATGATAGAATTTCACATTGAGTTCAAGGGTGATGTACTTAAGACCAAAACTAGTCTTAAACTTAAACAAAATCAATTACATAGGTATGAGAGGCGAATTGGCTAAGGTTGATTGGGAAATTCGATTAAAAGGTATGATGGTAGATAAGCAATAGTGGACATTTAAAGAAATATTTCATTATTCTCAACGAATATACATTCCATTGAGAAGTAAAAACTTCATGGGAAAAGTGATCCATCCATGGCTAACTAAAGAAGTTAAGGATAGTATTAGATTAAAAGAAGAGACTTATAATGTTGCCAAGAAGAGTAGTAAGCCTGAGGATTGGGAGAGTTTTAGAAACAAGCAAAGGATGACCAAAAAATGGATAAAGAGGGAGAAAATAGAATATGAGAGTAAACTAGTAAGAAATATAAAAACGGATTGTAAGAGCTGCTACAAAGGAAGAGAGTAACAAAAGTAAACGTAGGTCCCTTAGAGGCCGTGACAGGAGAAATTATAATAGGGAATAAGGAAATGGCAGAGATGTTAAACAAATATTTCACAGTGGAAGACACAAAAAACATACCAGAAATAGTGGGGAACCAAGGGTCTAATGAGAGTGAGGAACTTAAAGTAATTAGTGTTAGAAAAGAAAAAGTTCTGGAGAAATTAATGGGACTAAAAGCTGACAAATCCCATGGACCTGATGGCCTATATCCTAGTGTTCTAAAAGAGGTGACTGCAGAAATAGTGGATGCATTGGTTGTGATCTTCCAAAATTCCCTAGATTCTAGAACGGTCCCCGTGGATTGGAAGGTAGCCAATGTAACGCCGCTATTCAAGAAAGGAGGGAGAGAGAAAACAGGGAACTACAGGCCAGTTAGCCTGACATCAGTCGTCTGGAAAATGCTGGAATCCATTATTTCTTATGTTCTTAGATGGAATTCACAGCTTCACAGGGTAATTACGGATGAAGAAGGCCATTTGGCCCAACTTAGCTCATCCGTTCAGAAATAACCTACTGTCCTCTCATTGAGGCACCAAATTGTTAAATAATTCTAGGGTTTTTGCCTCCATCTTCTATCCAGATTCGTTAAGGCGTTTTGTGTAACCTTTTTATATCTGGAAACAAATATGGTACAAGAGCGATGATGCATTTGGATTTGTTGGGGCATTTAGGTACTGTACGAGGGAAGTTCGCTCACTTTGCAGTTTTTTAAGCACGGTTCTGTCTTGTTTGATTTGGATCATGCTAGATGAGGTGGAATTTCCTGGTAGTTTTTGAAAGGACATAATCTGGCCTCTGTTGAGAAGTTAATGTGGTCTGCTGATACCTTTATGGCAACAGATTCATCACCCGATTGTGGTAAATGCATCTTGGAGTTCCTCACTGTTAGATTGGGGAAAGGATTGGTAATCCCTGTGGGATTTTCAGAAAAATGCAGACCTCTTCCCAGAAAGATAATGTTGGCCCACATCCACCATGTGTCACTGACCTCAGTTTCCCAATATTCACCCACCCAAGGTTGCCACCTATCTTTCCACCTCCCTTACGCTAGCCATAGAGGCAAACATTATAGCAAGCTTGAGCTCCATGGGGAATTACAACCAAGAACCAGGCCTGTTCCCACAATCGTTGGCTGGGCATGTAGGCCCAGGCCTTTGAGTCAACTCCACCCATGCCAGCTATGGATGATAAAGCACTCATTTGTTAGGTGTGTGGTCATCCTAATAATGGCACAGTTGATATCATAAAGGCACCAGAGCTGTTGGATATAGCCTGTTCTTTTTCAGGTAACATGCTAATGCTCGAATGCAGGCAAGGGCTATGTGGCCGGTGCTTCAGAGAGATAGCAACATTTAAATAGGGTGAAAAGAGTGGTTTTCAACCTTCTATTGTTCAGAAACTTAATAGCAAATTTGATACTAGCTTTCCCTTTGCTACATCAAACCTCAGAGAATTTGATTTGTAGTACAATGGGCTCTTAAATTTGGAAAGGTATTTGTGACCAATTCAAGTAGTTGTTTATGGTGAAATCTTTTAACATCACAGTCAACTATATTCATTCAAGGCAGTCACTTCATTATGTAACAGGGGCCAATTGTGTTTTTTTGTGGGGATAGTAGCCAAAACCTGTTTAAAAATAGGCATTATTAAATTGATTAATTCTGTAAATTAATGGCACTCATCATGGTAGTTCTTTTCTGAGTAGTTTTTTAGTTGGCAAAAACTAGATACAGTACAATAATTTGTAACCATTGTCACACACTTCTTTTTGTTCGCACTTTAATTCTCTTCAGTATCTAGTGATAGGAGTAGGGTTCCCAGTTCTCCTGGACACTGCTGTGAGCAACTCAGAAGAATAATTACTCCAGCTGGACTCTCAACAAACAGCAGGGTGACAACGCACCCAGGATGCAATGTGGCCCTGGCACATGCGTGCTCTAACTGGTAAAACTACACTATGGAAAGAGCAGTTCTGGAGCGCAAAGGATTGTCGGAATTGTGGTTACCATTATTGACCAATTGCAGCAAGGATTGATGTGTTGGACGACCAATGGCATGAACTTAGGTTGGGGTGGTTGGAGACGAGAGGTCACATGCTGTAACCTCCTGGAATACAATCCAACCAGCGTTGGTAATCCTAGATATGAAGGATCTTTCTCAAATGTGTGCATTCTGAAAAGGCTGCTGCATGTGATAGGTTTTGTCAAGCAGCAAACTGTAAACAAGGACCAAATATAGAGTAGACATTATGGCTCTTGTAGTTGCAAAATATGGAGAGAAGTGCTATCATGTGGAGGTAGTCTTAAGGAATCCTGGCAGAGAAAATACTCGTTGTTTAGTAACCATAGTATGTTTGTTACAAGCTGTTATGTTCACTCGTGCACGGTTTTGATCAACATCTTTATAAAATAGACCACAAGCATCAGCACACCTTGGAGAATTGAACAGATTAAACATATGGAATTTAAAGCAAGAAATTAATTCCTCCAAATGAATGCTTAGTTTTAAGCTGTATATTTGTAACGATTTCTCAAACAAAGTTCAATCTAGTTGACAAAGGTGGCCTAGGATAGATGAGCATTAGTGTGGTAGAATGCTAGGGTTTGAGCTTGACTGTATCAGTAATATTAATTAGACTGATTGATCTTGGTGAATCAGCTCATAATGAGGTCCCTGCTGAATACGCCACTAAAATAAGTAATGGTATATATACTGCAATGGGAAAATACTTTGAGCAACATCAAGTATAATGGATCACAAACACCTTAGGAACTGTCCGGAGGCTACACCTTGTTAGTTGTTTTCACATTTGAAAGCTGGTTAGCTCCATTGTTGCAGAGAAATATTTTTGAGATGTTCAGAAACTGGGTCACTTGATGGTGTATTAACACCCTTTCATGAAGTTTGAAGCTAATTTCATTCATGGAACAGCTAGAACAGCATGCTCCGAACACACTGGGGTGAAATTAAACTTTGGTGGGGGCGCAAAACGGGCAGTAGCAGATTGGCCAGCAGTTATGCACTCCGCTCAATTTTCCTCTCCATTGGAATCCAATTTTTTTACTTTCCATCTAATTTTCTTCTCATCTCTCCCAAAAGGAAGATTTGCATTTATATAGCACCTTATCACATCATTTAAGAATGTCTCAAAGTATTTCACATAACAATTTGCATTAATTAGTGCCTTCAATGCAATAAAATATCTAGGAGACTTCACAGAGGTGGAAAAAGGGTATCAAAGAGTCGCAAGGAAAATTTGGGGGAGGTGACTGAAGGCATGATCAAAGTAGATTTTGAGGAGCCTTTTGAAATCGAGCTGAGAGTTTACAGCAATGACATGTATTTATAAGTGCTTGTATTGTAGAACAAAGTCCCAAAGCGTTTCACAGGCTTAATCAAAAAATAGACAGAGGCAAAAAAGGAGATATTAGAGGGGGGACCAAAGATTTGATCAAAGAGATGGGTTTTAAGAAGGGTCTTAAGGGAGCATAGGAAGTGAATTCCAGAGCATGAGGCCTAGGCAGCTGATCCCCAATAGTAGGGAGAAGGGAGGTACAAGAGGCCAGAGTCAGAGGGATGGAAAGTTTGGGGGTGTTGTACGGTTGCAGGAGGTTATAGAGATAGGGAGGGCATGACCATTAAGGGATTTAAACATTAGGATGAGAATTTTAAATTTGAGGTGTTGAAGAACTGGGAGTCAACATAGACCACCAAAGACAGCAGTGAGAGCTGAGCAGACTTGGTGCGAGATAGGATACAGACAGCAGAATTTTGGATGAGCTGAAGTTCAGGGAGGGTAAAGGATGGGAGGCCGGCCAGGAGAGCATTGAAATAGTTGAGTCTGCATGTGACTAATTTGTGGATGAGGGTTTTAGTGGCAGAGGCAGGTGATATTAGGGAGGTGGAAGTAAGGGTCTTTGTGATGGAGAGGAAATTGGATTGGAAGCTCAGCTTGGAGTTGAATAGGATGCTGGGGTTACGAACAGTCTGGCTAAGCCTGAGTTTGGGTGATGAGGGCAAGGGAGTCTGTGGTGGGGGCCCAAGATGATAGCTTCGGTATTCCCAGTGTTTAGCTGGAGGAAATTGGGATTCGTTCAAGATGGAATGTCTGACAAGCAGTCTGACAACACAAAGACAGTGGAGGCGTCGAGAGGCAGAGCTGGATGTCATCAACGTACTTGGGGAAGCTGACCCTGTGTTTGAGGATGATGTTGCCAAGGGGCAGCGTGTACATGAGGAAGAGGAGGGCGCCATGGATAGATCCTGAGGGAATATATTGTAGAACGTAGGGTTAAAGAGGCTGGAGTGCCTGTCACCAAAGGAGAAGATGAGGTTGTAAAGGAAGCCAGAATTGCAAGATCAAAGGTCATGTGCTGGAATGCAGAGGTGGAGGAAGTGGCAGGAGCAAGGCCACGGAGAGATTTGAAAATTATGAAAATTTTGCATTCAGTGGTTTGGGAGACTGGGAGTCGGTGGATAGCAAGAATAGGGACAGTGAAGATGGGGACTTTGTTTTAGTGGTGTTAGTGGAAGAATGGATGTTGGCCATCACACAGAGAGTTCTGTGCTCTTCAAACCGTCCATGGAATCTTTTAACATCCACCTGTACCATTGGAACAGGCAGGCGGAGGTTCAGTTTAATGCATCAAAAAAAGCTGCATTTCCTGTTACAGCATAGTTTCATAGGTTCTGGCAACCCTCCAGTACCTCACCCAAGTGGCAATCCAGACAATGCATGTCAGTGAGCTATTTGACTATGAGGCCATCATAGTGAAGGTCAACTTGATCATTTCAACTAATTTTGGAAGAAAGAATGGAACAGTTCAACTTAAAAACATATGTCAGTTGTGCTCCATGGTTGGCCTTGTGGAAGCATAAATGAGCAAAGCACAAATGGGCCCTCCCAACCCGTTTTCTATGCCTTCCCATGTTTCTCTGTCAAGACTGGCAAACTCATAAGTCGATCAACAAGAACTCTGGTCTCCTGGTTTGGATGAAAAATCTTTTTAAACATTTATTATTTTAAATGATGTCAGAACATGTTTTATATACACATTACTGTAATTGCTTGGCATCAGCTCAATTGAAATCTTAACCCTTTCCTACCTACTTGTCCAATGTTACTTTCCTGGTCTCTAGAATATAGCCTACTCTAAACAAATCAAATTCACAAAATGTCTAATTTTAATAGTAATGCTTTCGTTAAAATTAAGACCTGCGTGACAGCTAATAAATGCCTATAGCTGCCTTGGGGAAACTGAAAGAGGCTCTCCTCAGATTTTTTTTATGAAGGGTTCAACCCTTTTTAAAACCTATAATTTTCCAAAGGAATGCATTTTTATTCCATTCCTAATCCTATAATTAGCTTCAACTGATGAGAGGTTAGAAAACATTTAATGTTAATTATGTTTAATCCATTTACATGAAATTTGTGTTTACCCATACCACTGTATCCAGTTCTGATTCAGAAAGCTTTTTTTCGCACATTATGCCCAGAAGAGGTGTTAGAATTAGGGCTTATTTTTAGAATTAAAATATTTTAGGGAATTGTGATCAATGCAACATTCTTGTTCAGTCTTGTGAACGCTTTATTTTAAATGTTAGATACCGATAACAATCGGGGATAAGGAGGGAATAACAGAATTGGAGGAATTACAGAACTGAAGTATGAGGAAGTCAAATTAATATTGGTAGAAATATTGGGAAACAGCCACAACTTGCATTCATATAACACCTGTAACATAAAGAAACATCCTAAGGTGCTTCACAAATAAGTGAAAGGAAACAAAACACTGGCAGGAGGGTGACCAAAAGCTTGATTGAAGAGATTGATTTTGAGATTTTGTTACAGTGGAGAGAAAGAAGTAGAGATGTTTCAGGAGGGAAGTAAAGAGAATAGGATCAAGCAGCTGAAAATTCTGCAACCAATGGTGGGAAAAGGGAGTCAAAGGAATGCAGCCACCTGGAGGGGACGTAAGGCTGAAGGAGAATGCAGAGAGTGGGGGTGAAACAATAAAGGGATTTATAGACTAGGATGAGGATTTTAAATTGAATGCATTAGCAGGCCATGGAGCCAATGTAGGTCAATGAGGGTGAGCTGATGGGTCAATGGGACGTAGTTTGGGGCAGGATGCTGATGGTTGTATTTTGCACCAGTTGAAGTTTGTGGAGGTGAAGGATGGGAGGCCAACAAGGAGACTGTCTGGGGGTGACCAAAGCAGGGCAGCGGAGCGAGTTGAGGTACAGGTTGAGGTGAGCAATGTTGTGGAGGAGAAAATAAGTAGTCTTGGTGATGGATAGGATATGGGGTTTAAAACTTCAGTACATGGTCAAACAGGACACCAAGGTGGCGAATAAACTGCTTCAGCCTGAGAGTGTTTCCTGAGAGGGGCATGGAGTCAAGGGAGCAAAGTTTGTGGCAAGAACCGAAGACTATGTGTGTGATCTTCCCAATGTCAAGTTTAAGGAAGTCGTGGCTCATCCAAGAATTGTTGTCGGGCAAGCAATCTGACATTAAGGAGGCAGTCAAGGGTTGAGAGAGGTGGTGGAATCGTAGAGCTGAGTGCCATCAGCTTACAAGTGAAAATTGCCCCCATACCTGACTGGTGGTGTCGCTGACTGGTAGCATATGGATGAAGAAGAGGAGCGTGCCCACTGGCAAACTCTGGAAGTGATGGAGAGGGAAGAGAAGCCATTGTTGGAGATGTACTGACTGGTTTCATTCCTACCTAACAGAATGCATTCAATGGCAGTCCATTTGACCTGGACAGTAGAAGGGAAGCATTGGAGGTGGGTGGTGTAGTCACTAATATCAGACGCTGCGGATAGGTTGAAGACGACGAGTAGGGAAAATGTACCAAAGTCGCTTGTGATTTTAGCTTGGGCTGTTTCAGTGCCATGAGAAGGTCTGGAAATTGAACAGAGTTTTGGGAGAAGTGGGCACAGAGCTGGGAGGTGACAACATGTTCAAGGACTTTATAGTGAGGAGGGAGATTGGAAACAGTGCAGTACCTGGACAGGACAAATCAGTCGAGAGTGAAACTTTTGAGGAGGGGTTGATGACTGTAATTTTTAAGAAGGGAGGGACATTGCCTGAGGGATGGAAAGTGGATTTAAGTGGTCAGGAGTTATGTGGGGAGGGGATTGCAGGAGCAAGAGATGAGCTTGGAGGGGGCAGGTTAGAGATGAAACTGAAAAAATACAAGGGCTCAAGACTGTAGTGGGTAGAAGGCTGGGGGGGTGGTTTGAAATAGTTGGATGCTTTAGCAATCTTATTCCTAACTGTATATTAATTTCTCTTGTACATATGGGCAGACTAACTCCTCCAAATGTATTAATGTATTATATGCACTGACATCATCCATATTTCACTGTCCAAAGTAAAATATTCAGAACAACTATAATAGAAAAATAACATTATCAACAATACCTTGCATCTCTGTAGGGTTCTTTATATGTTCGAAGTGCTTCATATTGATACAAAACTGCTTTGTGTATATACGCTATTTTCTGAAAAATTCTGTAATCTTTATTTTCTTGTGTCAAACATGAAAATTTGGTTTTGCATCTGTGCTATGCATTCATTACAATACAGCATCTGCTACAGATTCATTGCTCTTCATTACAGATGATCTGTTTACTTGAACAGTCAACTAGTCCAGGAAAATGCAGGGTTTTCTTCTGATATTATACAAAATTGATGGTCATACATAGAATTTGAGCTGGATGCAGTTCTTTGTTGATTTTAATTGTTTGTATATGAATGCTACAGCCAATTTTGTACATACTGGCCCAAAACAACTCCACTTTGTAGAAATTTCTAATTGACCCCTTTCTGTTGTGTTTAATTGTAGACGGTTGTATTCATAGTCTTCCTCTCTGATGTCTTCATGTCCAAGAGATCAGGCAGATGACCTGCTCTTTGTCAATTCTCTTATCACGGGTGTGAGTGTGGCCCGGAATGGCTCACCTTTCAGATTTCCAATAATAAATAAAAATTTCTTCATTCAGTATTCTCCACACACTGCAGGATGTGTCCCTTATCCAGTTGGTCCTGGACATTACAGAAGTTGATGTCATAGGTGTGCTTGTCAAGATAAAATTGGCTGTTTCCACCTTCTGTAAAAGGCAGCCTGATTGTAGTTCATTTCAACCTGTAACAACAATTTCTAACGTGGTGGAACAGCCTAACCTGGAGATGGAAACCCCCAAATAGAGCTTGTCGAAATGGATTGGAGGGAGCACAATGTGTGGAGAATGTCCATCTGACGAATGAAGATAGGTATTCTATCTTTCTAATGTTTCCCTTATTCTTATTGAAATATAAAAGTCAAGGATGGAAAAAGCCATTTGGTCCTTTGGAGCTCATCCTCTGGTACTTTAACTCTCCCATTATCGCATCTGTCTGTATTTTGAATAACCACAATGTTTTTGTCTCTACTACCTTGCCTGGTAGATTCTTCCAAATATATCACTGACTGAAGAAATTTTCTTGATGAGTGTTCTCAATTTACTTTCTTTCATTTCCATTTATGTGTCGTGGTCTTGGCAGACTGAGATAATCTGGGTTTATCATAGCTATTTGCCATACATTTATATTCTGCGTTATCAAGTTGAAACATCTCAATGCACGTTCACAGAATTTATTTTTTGAAGCTCATTGACTGTTATATAGACTGACATGGCAGTCATTCTGCACTTGCAACATCCATCAAACAGCAGTAAGATAAATAATTTATTATTTTTTGATGTTGGTGGTTCAGGATGTACTCCTTGCTCTTCTAATAGTGCCATTGGATTATGTAAGGAATGGAACCACATGCTCAAAGGAATTCAAAATAATAAAACAAAGACTTTATTTTTGTTTCATGTGTTGCTATTCAATCATGAAGCTGTGGCACATTTTAAGGTGCTTCTGTCGGTCGCCGCTGACTTATTTTAATTATTTGTAAATTACACAAAATTGAGTATCCTGGATTTATGTAAGATAATTGCTTTCATATTTCAACAGATACTTCATTTAAAATTATAATATCTTGCACTTCTCTGCATTTGCTGTGCTACTTTCTGTTTCATTAAAGTAGGAGAAATTGGGCTCAATGCTTCTATGGGTGGTGTTTCCTGATCAAACCTCAAAAAAAAATGTAGGTTGAAAAACTGAATTAAATGTGCTTTTACTGTTTAAACAGAATTGCCCTGTTACAATGCCAGTTGCTAACCAGATGGTTATTACACAGCATACTCTATTGAAAAGACAGTAATGCACAATCGCAATTTATTTTTCTTAAACTATGTATGAGCACTACCTAGTCACAAATATAGGGCAACAAAGTTTTTTTTCTTGGATATCTGAGACCTTCGGCAGTGAACACATTAGCAAGATATTTATTCACCATGTGCATGACATTAGTAAGTTTGGTGTCTGGAGCAGCAGTGTCACTCAGACATCTTCGTTTAAGTTTTTCAAAGTCTCATAGAATTCTATACTGTCCATATCAGTTGTTTGAAGCATGTTCTCCAGTAGGGTACGGGCTACCCTAAATCTGTGGAGTAAAGACTCTCTGAATAATACTCAGTTCTTAGAGCAGCATAATTAGCCAAATCTTGCTTGAACAGGGCAACTCGTGGCATGTGCCATTAGTTAGACTTTTTCCTGCACCCTTCAGCTCGAAATATTTCTGCGCCATTACTTGCTTTAATTTTGAGCTGATAATGGGGGCAACAGGGCTTCTGGGACCTTAGTGAACGACAGGACCGACAATGTATCTCCTTAACAAATGAGATTTAAGGATTGAGAAAGAAACAGAAGAATGACGGAGAAGGAGGGTGAATTAGCGTGGATGAATTAGAGTCAAATCAGGTACAGAAAAATTAATAAAGAAAGGATTAGACTAAGTGTGAGGGAAAAAAGAGACAAAGGAAAAGAAAAACATTTAAAATTTAACATTTTTAAAATTGCTAAACAATTTACTACATGCAGGAATGAGACGTAACAGTTTAAATTGTTCTCTTCTGGGCCAGAGAGGTTGATTGGCATTGCAATAACAATTATCACATTATTAAAAGGGTACTTGCCCTATTAATTATGAGCCCTAACTTACTGCAGCAAGTTTAATGGGGCATTAATCTGCAAATTCTCAAGGATTCTCAGGATGAGATGCCATTTATACGAGGCAAATGGTGGAGCAGTGTAAATCGACCAGCAAGTTCTGGAGATTCACAACTCACGGCGTATCTCTTCATCCCCTGAACTTGCTGGCCGATTTGCAGATTAATAACGGCATGCGTTATTTTTCCAGGAAGATTTGGCCCAATGTTTACTTACATTGAATTGAACCCAGACATTAGCCTAAAGTGTGTAAATTATGCAGTGTCTGATTCATATTCGAACACTTCATCTGTATGATTTTGTTGCATTTATCTTGCATTTCATGCTTGTTATCTAATTTAAAGATGGGCTTGTTTTTTCCTGGGTAGCAGAATGTGTTTCACCTGACTCTAAACGTAAATGCTGGTGTTAATTGAACAGCAGTGGTATACAAAATTGCTAATCTGACACAACCTCTCCTGGTATGTGATTTCTACAGCTATCCTGTTGGATTTAACTGGGATGAACAGTTATACTTGATTGTATTTGAGGATCCTTTATAGTCTGGTTCTGTTCAGCAAGCCATACTTCTGCATAATCCCTTATGAAGCTTCAAAATAAAAATACAATTTCAGTCGCACATAACAGAAACAAATGAGTTAGATAATGTTGAGTCTGTCAGAAAACTGTGCTACAAACTGCATGCTTTGAATGCTAGATGTTGCTGCATAACATGCTAACATTCAGAAAAAATATTTGCATTTATATAGTACCATATCGCATGTCTCAAATGTCTTAAAGTACTTCACATAAGGCACTTCAAAGTAATCGATTGTGACAATACATAACAGTTATGTAGCCAATTGCACATGCCAAGATTCCACAAAAGCAATGAGATGAATGACAGTTAATCATTTTTTGGTGATGTTAGTTGAGGCTGTAATGTTAGCCAGGACATTGGGTGAACTCCCTATTTTTCATTTAGTGCCCACCTAAACATGCAGCCAGGGCCTTGACTTACTGTCTCATCTATAAGTCCGCATATCTGATGATGTAGCATGCCTCAGTTTAAAAAAGAACGAGCTTGTATAATGCCTCAGGATGTTTGAAAATGCATCCAAAAAATTACTTTTGAAGTATGTATACATTAGGTGCTTTTGCATTAGCACTTGTTTATTTTGGATCATTGGACAGCAGCATCTGTTCACTGTCTCCCCATGTTAACGCTATTAAAACTGGGTCCCTTATCCCAGCGATAGAATTGTAAACCCACTAAATAGATAATCTGACTACTGTGCCTGTAAGCAAGCTTCTCCTCAACCTGAAAGGTATGGAATGGTTCAGGGGAGAAAAGGACAACTTAAAACAGGAGGATGTATTGAATATAAAGGGGTAGAAATTCTGGCAGCAGGGTTGTGCTTCTGCAAATGCTTTGTTCTAACTGTGACCCCATCTCAAATCTCTGGGATGGGGTCACTGACCTATTAGATAGATTGCCAGTAACAGCAGTGCAGGGGCACCCAGTGGCGGGATGTCAGAGTGACATCTTGACGCTCCATTGGAGGAGTCCACAAGCTGGTCTGGCCAAAGATTCTTTACATTTACCTGATCCTGAATGGTAGTCCCCAGATTCAAATCCTCTTACCTGGTCCTCATGGTAGAAACCAGATTCAAATGGGATCAGTTGCCATTTGATTTCTTCTGAAGAGGAGCCCACATGTGACAAAGTATGGCACCTGCTTCCTGCAGACATACATTCGACAGCCTGCTTTTCTGGCGTACCTGGGATTTCTGGGGTATCCTGAGAACCCCCAACACACTCAAGCAAACATTGGAATGGGGGGCTGGGATGACAACCTGGTGGAAATGGATCCTGCTCCATTTTCCAGTCCCTCCGTTACCACAACATGTGAATTCCATCCCATTTAAGTGCAGAATTTCTGGGCTAAAATCTCCATTTAGGGGCACAAAAGTGTCTGGTGGGAAAAATAGGATTAGTCATTACAAGTGTTAGCTTGCTTCAGTGGTAGCACTTTGAGTCAGAGGTTGTATGATCAAGCCGCACTCCAGCACTTAAGCACACAATCTAAGCTGACACTTCAATGTAGTATGGAGGCAGTGTCTCAGTGTCAAAAGTGCTGTCTTCCAGATGAGATGTTAAACAGTCACCCAGTCTGCCAGTTCAGGTGGACAATAAAGATTCCAGGGTACTCTGCCAACATTCTTTCCTCGAGCAACACCACCAAAAAATATTGGTCATTCATCTCATTCTTCTTTGTGGAACCTCGCTGTGAGAGCAGTTGGCTGCTACGTTTGCCTATAAAACAGGTGACTACACTTCAAAGATAATTAATTGGCTGTACAGTCCTTTCTGGCATCCTCAGGATGTGAAAAGTGTTATTCAAATGTAAATTCATTCATTCTTTCATCATTCTGGAATGATGAACAGGCATGATCTATCCATCTTAAACTTACTTGGTCAAATCTCTCAAAAATAGAAAATTAAATCAATATTTTGCTTAAATACTAAGTTAAAGCCTTTTTAAGAATTATTGATTGAATGGACAGAGATTAAATTGGACCGTAAACAAATATTCACTTCCTCCTTCTCTTTCATCAGATTGAAAAATAGCACATCTAAGATAATTTTTATAATTTTATAAATTGGAAAATATTTACTAACAACTCACATTTATATAGCATTTTTAACATAGAGAAACATCCCAAGGTGCTTCACAAAGGCTTAATCAAAATAAGAAATGGACAGTAGGGGAAGGGGCATGGGGACAGTTTGGCCTAGACAAGTATTACCCAATGTGTTTTACTTCTGTTAAAACCTGACTGATGTGGAGGGGCTGAAAGGAAGAGATATGCAAATTCTAGTTGAAAACTATAACCCTTCAGAAATGATGAGTTTATTGAATATTTGTCTAGAAGATACAAATTAAGAGAATCAACGTAGTTTAAAATCAAAGTGAACACTCTTCAAACATTAAATCCTATTTTATTTCCTGACATCTGTCTCCATGTGATTGATTTTTTTTTCAAAAACTTACACCTATTGAAAAAATTCATTTATAAATCTAAAATACTTACAATTCTGTGTACTCGCACTTTTTAAAAATGCTCAATCTTGTACCTTAAATTTATTTGAAACTGTTTGTACGTTGCCTGACCGTACATCACTGCTTACTGAGTGTCTAAACAACAACATGAATGTCTACTGTGTACAGTCTTTATTAAGCAATTATTGCTGTTTTTGTTTTCAGAAGATGAACAGAGTTTCCGAGACCTGGGTAAAGTTCTGGTGCTGTACAGGAGTACAGCTATGCCTTATAGCATCTATCAGAGACGACAGAAGAGAGCCAACGATGAAGCAGCGGTACGACAATATGCAAGCCTGGTTGGACAGACCTGTGCAGAGCGGATACTGCTTTATCGAAGCTAAATACATTGTTTTTATGTTAAGTACGTAGAGATGAGATAGCACTGTATGCTAAATTAATGCTGTGTAACAAGATCAGAATACAAAGCTCCTATTTTAAACATTACAGCTCAGACCAACCACCTAATATAGTGTGTGTGCAAATTTGTTTTTTTTTTGTAGCCTACACAACATTTAACTTTAAATTATATCAGTGATTCTCAAACTTTTCCCAGCAAGGACGCATCGTTTCAATTTTCCTTCGGCTGAACCTCACCAAAAATGTCTTAGTCTCAGTGTTCTAGTTTAGGATACTCTGTTTTCCTCTCTTCCTCGTAATTCCTTCCATGTTCCTTTTTTCTTCTCACTCCTCTCAATCTTACGTTCTTTTCCTCTCTGTTCCTTTACTTTTTTTTAATTTCATTTTTCCTTTTCCTCCTCAGCGAGTAGGCAGCTGAGCAACAACATTAGAGAGCTGGACATGGTGCCACATGTTGACTGCTGGAAATTGTAGTCTTTTACATGCATGCATGCATATTTTGTTTGCTTATGTCACAGCCTTTACATTGAAGATGGGGAATGAGTTAGCTGGGTGGGAATATTGAAGTTTTGGAAGGGGTGAGAGGATGTATCCAGACTCCAGGATATATCCAGACTCCAGGATATTCAGAGGCCCAGCAAGCGTTGTGGTAAGAGGGAAAGTTGTTGCAGCCAAGTTTATGGTTAAATTTGTGATTTAAAAAAAAATTATTGGTGATCAATTGTTTCTCTAGATTGGCAGCTGCACATAAATCCATGATTGACTCAAATTTTATTACAGAAATACTGTATTCAGATAACAGCAAAATAAATGTAAATGCTTCTCTGTAAGACTTATCTATTTTAAATACAGTTTTTTAAAATTTTTGTATATAAAATTATGGTTGATAGACCATTACCTTAGTTAGGCACATTATATGAGCACATTTTCCATTTCATAAAACACCCAGATCTAGCATCCTGATCCAAAGATTCATTGATGAAATGCTCCAGTGGCAGTGTGAGCTCATTTCATACTTGGCTACAGCATAGACATAACAAGTTATCATGAAGTACACTGAGAAGAAAAGCTATTGATCATGGATATACAGGTGATGACAGAAACTGCATGGATAGAAAGCATATGTTGTTAGACAAAGAACAGCACTTTTCTCAGAGCCTGCCAAGCAATACATATAATTTTTTTTGAGATGGCACATGCATTATACTGGTACCTATTTCCAGCCATGTCCTTTTATGTTGGGGCCAAACAGAGAATAAGCATCTCCCCACCAGGCCATGTGACACAGTGTGCTTAAGAGTGGCATAGTTACATAGACTAGGGAGACGAAAGGGGAAGAAATATACACAGTGGAGAGCACATTGTAATGCATAGACACTCAGGTAAAAAAAAACAAGTGCTTCAGGATGTTTTGCCAAATATGTTCAGTCTCCAGTTCAAATCCAACCAAGTTGTTTTACTGCATTAACAGATAATGCCTTGTCTTTCACATATCTGATTGCTAGGCTGTGAGAGCAATTGTTGTTGGCCATGAAGAGCAGCAAGGCAGCTGGTAGTGATTTAGATGAGAGATTTCCTATTTTATTTCACAAGTGAGTTGTGAAGAACCTCCCCCAAGAGCAAAATAAATGGAGTGCCTATTATACTGTTCACAGTAATGTATTCTGTTTATCCAATGCACTGACTGCATAAAATATAAACTGTGAAGTTGACATTTAAATTTGTTTTTCTGTCACAATGGAACACAGATTAATGTTTTCCAAATCATGCAAATCATATTTCTTTTCCTTCTTTCTCTTCCCACCAACAGCCCCCAAGAAAAAATTGGGTTACTTCTGATAGCAATGGAGAAAAAGAAATAACTTATATTGATATAGAACCATATCATATCTTTCAGGACGCCTCAAAGCACATCACCTCTAATTAATTGCTTTGGAGTGCACTGACTGTTATTATGTAGGCAAATGTGGCAGCCATTTTGCTCACAGCAAGATCTCACAAAAGAGAAGAGTCACCAGTTAACCTGTTTTTTTGTTGGTTGTGAATATTGACCAGGACACTGGGAAAATTGTGCTGTTCATCATATAGTACCATACGATCCTGAACATCCATCTGAACTACCAGAATAGGCATCTCCAACAATGTAACTCTTCCCTCAGTACTGCACTGAAATGTTAGCCTATATTATGTGCTCAAGACCTGGAGGGGAGCTTAAATTCACAAATCTCTGACTCCCAGGGTTGGATTCCTACAACCTCAGCAAAGCTGACAGGGACAAAATGGTTGCCTAAATTGTAACAGATTTTTTTTTCTGATTGAGAGAAAATTCAGTGATGCAGGAGTAGACAGCCTGGCAACAATAAGCAACTAGTAATAGAGAGTGGATTAGGAAGGGGAAAGTTTACCAAGATTGTTACTCCTGATCATTTCCAGTGACTCCTTCAGAAAAGTGCATATGTGTGAACATTGTGTGTAGATGGGATCAGCTGTGGTGCCTTCCACAGTAGAATACACTGCTAGCACATAGCCTATTGAGCCCCAAACATGAAGAATAGCCGCTTGGATGGGTAGCAGAGGGTGACCCATAGAACTTACCCAGCCAAGAGTTGGCACCTGATTATTTCGATTAACCTTTGAAATATGGAACGACTATGTATACAAAATATTACTGGGACTTTTTATCCAATCACAACGAAGAAAAAAATTGCATTCATATAGCACCTTGATGGCCTCAGGATATCCCAAAGAGCTTCACTGCCAATTAAGTACCTTTTTTTGAAGTGTATTCACTGCTGTAGTGTGGTCAAGTCCTGGAGTGGGGCTTTTGACTTATAGGCAAAATGTTACCACTGAGCCAAAGCTGAAACCTAGTTAAATATTACAATATTCCTTTGTGGCTTAAAGGGCCTGTGAGGCTCCATATGAGCTGTGTAAACTATCTAGTGTACAAGCTGACTATTTTTAAATTAACCATTCTAGTATACTGACCATATAAAGCCTCACTTACATAGACAGTACCAGTTATGATTAAATCTGTTATCTGCTGATCTGAATTAAGCTACTATTTAATGGGCACAACACAGAATTAATTTGGCTTTGAAGTGCCACATTATCAGCTGATTTCTGCCATTTTTGACTCCACAGTTCAAGTTACATTTGTTGAAATGGTCACGTGTTAATGATGCACGTGATGCACAGCTGTGCAAAGTACCATGTGCAATATTTATATGTTGTCCTTCAAATCTGATTGAAAATAGGTGCACATCTCCATCTAAATTGCACTGTGGCAATGTAAATGAAAGAAAATGGAAATAAAGGAATAATTTTCAAACTGTTTTAAAATAATTTCCCCTTTTATTGTTCCAGTTCAAAAATAAAATTAAAGTGGGCATAAATACTAACTATTTGCTGTACTCCTTTTTATATATTTTTAACCCTCTTAAAGAAACATTAAGGGAATGGGTGATGCAGTAGATTAGAGCACTGTTTTTTTTATTTCTGTGTATGTAGTTTTCAGTCCAGTCAACTCTGATGGCCAAAAGTCTTCCCACTTTGCTGACTGCGTGTCCTAGGTTAAGCGGTAGTCTGAACTTAGATCCCACGTTGCCATAATCATTCAGACCACAAGATTGATTAGTATAGGGAAAGAGGTTGTGGCAGAGTGAAGCTTTCCCCTAGGATTTAAAATAAATTATACCTCCTCTATTGGGAGATGCATAGGGTTGTCCCATGATGAGAGATTGAGTAGAATGGGCCTATATTCTCTGGAGTTTAGAAGAATGAGAGGTGATCTTATTGAAACATATAAGATTCTGTGGGGGCTTGACGGAGTAGATGTTGAGAGGCTGTTTCCCCTGGCTGGAGAGTCTAGAACTAGAGGTCATAGGTCGGCCATTTAGGACCGAGATGAGGAAAAATTTCTTCACTCAGAGGGTTGTGAATCTTTGGAATTCTCTATCCCAGAGGGCTGTAGATGCTTAGTTGTTGAGTATATTCAAGACTGAGATCGATGGATATTTGGATATTAAGGGAATCAAGGGATATGGGGATAGGGCGGGAAAGTGGAGTTGAAGTAGAAGATCAGCCATGATATTGAATGGCAGAGCAGGCTCGAGGGGCTCTATGGCCTACTTCTGCTCCTATTTCTTATGTTCTTATACTTCACCGTAACAACATTGCCTCTCTGAGATGCAGTAACCTCATAAATTAGTCTTGGTCAGGAGTATGGATAGAATAGAGCCCTGAAGGTCTCTGTAACTATCACTGCCAATGTCAACCAATGCCATGTTTGCTACAAAGCAGGGAAAACACTATTGTTTTCTCTCAGTGGTACAGATGATGGATTTACATTTCTGGCAAACAGATTCATAGTCATAATGACAAGGATGTGAAGCAAGTATCTGAGCTACTGTACTGTCAGGCGACCTCCATAATTTTGCACACCTAAGGTGTGAAGAGCTCAGTACTGGGGCGGGGGGGAAATTTGATAGGGCCTATTATTGGGCGTAGGTAGCGCGATCCGCTATTACCCCGCACCCAATGGCCCCTGCACAGGCAGGATGTGACTTTTGTGAGGCCTGAGGACTTGCCTTTAAGCAGCATTCCTAATCAACGTTGACACGAGGGTTCAATGCAATTTGTACTTTCCACCAGCAAGGGGATCCCCAATCTCTTAAAGGCAGGCTGTCTCTTAGAAATCTCTTAAAGGTAGCCAGTACCTGTTATTTGCTGAAAATAACAGTCTGCTTTCTGCACGGAGTCTGAACAGAGATCAGACATCGCACGTGCAAAACACAGATGCAGCTCCCGATCCTATGTTTACAAACTGATGAGTTATGTTAAAACATTGAATAAAGGTTGCGCGCTACTAAAACCCTCATCCTCCTATCTGCATGCCAGACCTCACCAATCTGCCGATCTGAGTTTATACCAGGCCTGCGAGAGTGCGTGCACCAAGGTTCTCTGCTGATGCACTAGAGACGTTGTGCAAGAGGTGTACAGAAGGAGGGCATCCTATTATCCGAAGAGGTTGGGGGGGAGGGGCAAGTGGCCCTCCAGACATATACCCAAAAGGCAGTGGGAGGCAGCGGGGGACAAAGTCAATGCCAGGCGAATAACATCATGAACGTGGATGCAGTGCAGGAAGAAGTTCAATGCTTTGACATGAGCGGTCAAGGTGAGTGAGGTCAACTGTCAACTACACCACGAGCCGTATCCACTGCTCCACGCACTACACCCCCATCACCCATATACCAACAAACTCCATCAGTACTTAATTCTTCCAATCATATGCTTCCTCTCACCCTTACACGTTACCACTGTTGCAAGCCGTCCACTCACAGGCCACACACACTGGCAGCTATTCAACAGTGACAGGCACATCACCCAGACACACGTCCCGCTTTCTTGCAGGAGAAGGTGGTGCATATCAGGAGACAGCACATGGCAGTGGCATTTAGCCCCGCGAGCCTGTTTCGCCATTCAATGAGATCATGGTGGACCTGTGACCTAACTCCATATACCCGCCTTAGCCCCATATCCCTTAATACCCTTGGTTCGCAGAAATCTATCAATCTCAGATTTAGAATTCACAATTGAGTTAGCACCAGCTGCCATTTGCAGAAGAGTGTTCCAAACTTCTCCCACCCTTTGCGTGTAGAAGCATTTCCTAACTTCAATGTTAGGCTATGTCCCCTAGTCCCAGTATTCAAGTATAGGGGACTTCCAAAAACAGTTACAAATGTCTCGGCAGCCAGAAGCAATAATCCAGCCACTAACCTGTAAATCCTGCCTGGTCCCTTTAAATAGCGCTGGTGGGGGTCCTCCAGCCATTCTAAGACACGTTCAGATGGTCAGGGTTAAGACTGTGCGTTGAGTTGAGCGTTAAGTCCCAAAATGGTGTCTATCACTTTTAAATCAGCGTTGCACATTGATTGTATCCATTTTCTCCTTGCTTTATATGCTTCTGGCGTTTGTATTTGTGCCTGCACTACCTCCTATACCAAGATGGCATCCAGCGCATGTCACGCTGGAAACGTGCGTGCGCAGCCAAGACGCCATTTTGGATGTTGGAGAGGCCGGGTAGTACCGAAATAATGGGCGCTACAAGGCCCAATTTAGCGCCCCAAGTATTTTTTTTAAGAGTTCTAGGTTTGCTTATGGTATGGGCTTGAAGGCAATAAAATAAATCTTCATATGCAGTCACATATTGCTGCCTGGTCATATTGCTACTGCAGCAAACCAAATGTGGAAAATTAAAATAGTATGTGATAAATGGACGGTGAGATATGTTCAAATACTGAGATGTAGCATTACATTCAAATAGTTGCAGATTTCTAAGATATTATGGTGTTTATGAAGCATTTATGCTACTGGTTTGGTCTGTGATTCTCTGGGAGATTCAAGCATTTTATTTATTCCAGTCCTTAAAGGAATAGAAGTTTGAATTCAGAAAAAAAAAGTCAGCCCAGAACGATTTGATTCTTTATTTAAATGCAGTGATCATTCTTTCTCTGTTGGCTTGCTCTTTATGAATAAAAAAAGTTGCAATTTCTTCCACAGAGACAGATCAGCAGTCGCTAGTCTCTGGTGGTCCATATGCATGTGGTTTTCATTAATAACCAGCTGGTCAGATGAGAGTATTTTTGTAAGATTCTTCGTACAATCAGGGTTTGCAAAGTTGATATGGTGCCTAAAAATCAGCAATTTATAATCCTCCATCTACTTGCACTTTTTAAATGGTAGGCATGTTGTTATCCTACATTTCTGGGGTTTGGCATTGAGTAAACAACGATAAAAGGGATATACTGTATATCATACAAAGTAACATTTCTTCTATTTCCATATGTTTAGACTGCTGTACAAGTGCCTCTTACAAACGGTTACTTTTAAAGTATTTCTTTTATGAAACAAGAAATATGCAATGTCTTTACCTAAAATTGATGCAATGTCTTTACCTAAAATGGTACTCTGCTTCAAGAGAAACATATTTCTGGTGACACCTTAAATCCAGGTGATTTATCTTTGCATTGCACTTGTGACATTATGTTGATTTTATTGTGAATGGTATATCCAAACCAAGTACTATTATCAGTCCATATATTTATTAGTGTTTAAAATTCATTTACTGCTGTGTTTCAGTCACTTGATATTATTCATTTGAATGTTTGCAGTATGTTAAAATAAAGCACTTAATGTAACGGTCATCTTTCATTCATCACTTGGCGTTCTTCAGAACGTGCATTACTGTACAAGATCGCCATTGTGTTTAAAAGTAATGCTGAGTTCAATTATTTGTTAAGTGACATCTGCAACAATTGATTATTAAAAGCTTACACCCTCTGACCGCAGCTTGAGAAGTAAATGTGCTTCACTTATAAAGTCAATTGTTGAAATCCCAGAACTCTTTCTTTCGCTTGAATTTGGTTACTTGGATAAATTCAGTGGTTTCTTATTAGTCTGTTTAAATGCTGTACACAGGCAATCAGTTCTATCTCAATTGGGTTGTGAAAAAAGATGCGCTGTTTCATCCCATTTGAATAATGCCTGCTGGTGGATGATTACACAACTGGACTGACAGTAATTATGGACACAATTGGTAGGCCAGACTATTCTGCTTTCCCAGCTGAGGAATGATGTTGTGGTGAGTAGTATAGTCAAGTGAGAAAATGAAGGTTTTTCTTTTAAACACCTATTTTTTTTCCATGGGAGCCAATTTTCGGGGTGGGCACTGAGCAAAGTGATTGTACCACCTGCCCGATGGCACAAGTGAGAAGGCCAAAACATGTTCATGTTTGGACCTCATCTGTATCATTTCGTCAAGCTGCCAGCGCTCAATAGTCGCTGATTTGTGGTGGTGGTGGGGGGGGGGGGGGGTGGTGGAAATCCAGCGGTTCCTCTATGGAGCCAAGCTGGAAATCAAAACTTAAAGGGGGAGGGAGGCAGTCCCGGGGTTGGGGGGGGGGTCACTGAGCAGTCACCAACTAGTGGGAAGATTTTTGTGGGGCCAGGAGGACTGTTTAAGGACCGCTGGTTAGGCCCGGTGTAAGTCTTCATTTTAAATATTTTAATAAGGCTCTTGCCTGTTTTGGGCGGAAACTCTAGCTGCCCATTTCGAGGCCTACTCAAAAATGAAGTTGAGAGGACGGGGTGGTAAGTTTTTTTTTACATTTCAGTGCTAATGGTGTGGTTGGCAGATGAGAATTGCCCCACTTGTATCTCAATCTTCCTTCGTTATCCTCTAAATACTATGGGTCTCAGATTATAAAATAGGGAAAATCAAAAGGAATGTTTAGGCTGCACTTAATCCACCTTTAGCTCTTTTTCTTTTGTTATCAATATCAGCCACATTTTCAGTGTTCTTGCCATTGAGAAATTTTTTGACAGTGGAACATCTTTTTGTGCCTGTCTCACCAGTCTTTTTCTAGAAAAAGTGTTAAGTTCCAATTTGATAGCACAAATATATTTGATATCTAAGTTCTGATTTCAGAATCTATGTCAACTGTAGGGACACCTTTTCTGGACCATTTGGTCATGAACCTTCTTTCTGGTATCTTCTCAGCGATTCCAACTCAATGATTCTGAGATTCAAAAATGAGAGGATTCATAGGTAGGTTATCCCACAGGCGTTTCCTTTATTACACCCATAAAAGATCGTAGACAAAGAAACATTAACAATGCCATGGATCAGGTTTGACACATCTGCAAAGATTTTCTTCCTGAGACTCTAGGGCCTCGATTTTAAACCCCCCACCCCAATCCCAGGACAGGCAACAGAGGTGGGGGGGGTGGGTGGATAAAATATCAGGATCGGGCAATCCAAACCCATTCCAGCCCTTTAAATTTAAAAATGCAGGAATCAGGCCATGGATGAGGCTCCTGTAAAAGGCAGGCAGGGGCCTAATGAATAAACCAAACTCACGGCCTGATGACATCATCTGCCCCCATTACTTAAATTTAACAGAAAGTGAGGGGGAGCTCCGAGCTGTAGGATTCCCGGCAGTTGAACCGAGGCGGGAGCGGCTGACTCCTGAAGTGGCTCCTTTAGCACTCCTTACGGGCCAGGAGGAGCAGACGTGCTCCCCCCATAGCCCTCTCAAGGAAGCCTTTGCCTTTGCCCCTCCCCCCTCCCCGATTGCTTCCTAGTGTTGGAGATGGTCCCCAGCTGCAGCCTTCTGTCGCTAGTGTCCTGTCCCACCCCCCACCCCAGCCAGGCTGTCCACTTGACCAGCTGCGGAAGGGAGGTGGTGCTACAATATGTTAATAAGGCCCTGCCATTAAGATCGGCAGGCCAGCCTTGTCGGGCTCTTCGGCTGATTTATTCCCCCCTCACCCACCCCGCTTCCCCATTAATATCGAGGCCTAAGCCTCAATTAATGTTCACTTCAGTGACAATAATGATATGCAAAGATCCAAACACCACAAGAACAATCTGTCCTTTATCTGAGTCAAACTAATCTAGCTGATCAGATCATATAGAAATGACTCATCCCAAAAACAGTGATGCAAATTTCAAATCCTTGCTGATACACTAGCATTCATTTGCCAAATGAAGCCCAGTATCTCGAGTTTGGGCTTGTAAAGAGAGTATTTAATTATACCTTATAATTTAACCTGGTACTGAGCATTGACCATTAATATCCAATCAAATAGTAAACTGAAAATACATATAGTTTATAGTGGCTGTTTCACAGTTGGGAGTAATTAGAAAGTATCACAGTTTCCCTCTCCAAAGGTGATCATGGACAATCACAAACGGATCACACTAGCAGTCAGGTTCCACCAATCCAAGGTAGGTGCATGTGATCTAGACTCAGACTCGAGTAACTTCCTGAAACCATTAACAGTATACAATAATTACACTTAGACCTTGGAGGGCTATGTGTGAAACCTCACCGAAACTACTGGTCGGTGATTTTCAGAAAAAGGCTACCTAGTAATCTTTGCCTTCAGCCAGGTGAGTAAAGATTAAGGAATCTCAATGAAATCCATCTTCAAAGAAATAAGGTTTCAAACTATCAACTATAGCTTCACTACCTAAGGGAATATTTTATGGATATTCTTCAGCTCAGGCCAACAAAAACTTTAGTTTGCCTCTCATTGTAGATACCAAATTTTCATGAAACTCCCTGCACCTCTATGTCTTGGTATCAAGTGGTGTTTTCAGATTATTTATGTTCTATTCATATGTTCTAACTGAATGCATCGTTAGGGTGAGACATAAAAACCTAGTGGTAACAAATAGGTCTATTTACAAACTAGTTAACATTGAGGTAATGCATTTACAAAAAACATTTAAATGGTTTGATATCGATGCTCTGCCAATACTATTACAAAACATTTGCAATGTTATTACATAAAATATAACTTCACATTATATATTAAAATTTAATTATATTTTTTCTTGACTTCTGATTAGTTACACGTCAGTTGAAACTGAATAAAGTTTCTAGCTAATTGAGATTACTCAACAGGGCTATCTTTCTCTGGAGTGCTATCTGAGCAAACTCTGCAGGATCACAGGCAACTACGGAAAAATGTGTCTATTAGTGTTTATATCCCTGCTGTTAGACTATTTCTAATCTGTTGGATTTTCTTAATGCAAGAGCAGGATTATAGACAGCAATGATGAAGCTGCAATGTTACACTGCTGCTTTCAACTCCACTGAACTACCACCAGAACCTACAGACAAGAAGCAAAAGTAATGAAGAAGCAGATTTTAATGGAGTGCAAGAATCTTTATTGAAGAATTTAATCTGCAATCTCGACCTTGAAATCAACCTTACAGGTCTCAGCCTACTGTGTTCCTTGTTCGCTTTTGCTTAATTAATTCCTTCTGCATGCTACGATTGTTTAAAATGAGTCATAAGTTTATTCAAGGTTTAGTTTCACGTGTAAACCCTCTCACAACTAGATTTTCTCATAGCTTTTAAAGCAAGCTTTAATTTAACTATACTTTAATAATGAAATGAATGAGAATGAAAGAAAAAGCATTGTTTTGATTGCTATTTTTTCTAGTTTACAAATTCACACTGGTAATTTTTTTCTTTTTCAACTGACTTGAAGCTATAATTATTCTGGTTTCATATGTTTGCAGTTAGTTCAATAGTGTGTCTCTTCTATACAGGCAGTCTCAAAATGTAGAATGTGTATTTGTTGGAATTGAACATCTAATGTGCATAAAATGCATAGAACCAAATGTAAATGCAGGATTGTTAGCTTTCAGGTTAAAGCTGTTGAATACCGAATTTGTTCACATTTTCATCCTATCATCTGTAAGTGTACTTTTAGGTCTGTTTGACTTTTATGCATCAGTGCCAGAACAGTGAAATTTTTCTAATACGAGCACATTTTATACTGATTTCAGATGATGTTTTAAGATGCAGTGTATTCTAATATGAATTCAGTTCAGAATTTTAGGTTATTGCTGAACCTGACATCGGATGGTTATTGCAGTCAAACAGACTTTAGGATGAGCGTCTTATTTTCTTAATCTCTCCTTTATCATCCAAGAAGCAAGATTTATGTTGTCTATTTGCAAACTTTAACTTGACACCTATATAACTTAAGTACAATACCAACATGTCATTTCTCGGAACAATGGAGTTCAGTATCTTTTCTGTTTGCCCAACTCCATTGTTCCCTACTGGGATAATGTCAAATGGATACATCTGCGCTTGCAAATTATCAGCCCATTACTGTGTTCGTACAGATGGATCGGAAGTCCTGATTTGTATCGTAAACCTGTGTCACACAAGATTTGCTGTGCTCTGATCTATTTTGCAGTGGGAACTTAATTTCAACTTGGCATGTACAAGTAAAAAAAGATGCCAAGCTCAATTGTTCTCATGGAGAAACTGCTTAATGGTATTCAGCACTGACATAAATTGAAGGCATTCAGTCTTGTTAAAGGTCAGTCTGCCAGTGGCTGTTGAGTAGCTATTTAATGCAAGATTATTATTTACAGTCAGGAGTTTGGAAAAAGGGGTTGAGTACTGTACAATGAAAGTACTTCACTTCAGCAATGTTCTCTTTTAAGCAAGCTTCATATGAGTCTTCACCTCATCACACAGCAAGTCTTTTCTAAAATGACCAGGTTGGGAATGGTGCATATGACCCGCTATGAGTCTA
Organism: Heptranchias perlo; assembly: GCF_035084215.1. Lineage (NCBI taxonomy): Eukaryota > Metazoa > Chordata > Chondrichthyes > Hexanchiformes > Hexanchidae > Heptranchias > Heptranchias perlo. Next base: position 22,200,605 of record NC_090345.1, on the reverse strand, counting down.
GAAACAATTGAAATATCATCTCAATAACACAAAAATTCTCCTAGATTTTCTTTTCCATGATAGTTTTTCCTACTTCTCCTTCTGCTCTTTTCCAGAAACTGGCAACTCATGCTGAGGTGCAGGACCATAAGTGTCAGTGGCCTGCCTATATTTCACCCAAATGGCCAATCTTCACTTAAGTGGCCATTGAGCCTGAACAGTGACTGCTGTGGAAGGGCATATTTAACCATGGGGCATCACAGCCAGGTCTGGCCTTATTAAATGTCCACATTCATGTGCTTCCAGTATCAAAGGATGACGATCATGGACAGAATACTTACTGATTTTCTTTCTCCTCCCTAGCTCAGGGCCACAGAGGCTTTGACCTAGACATTCGTTTGCGCAAGCGGGGAAAGTTCCCTCTGCCGGAAACATAGGACCAAGGCCCACCCGTTATTGGGCCTCGGGCCTCATTGACCCACACCAGACCGGTGAGCTGCAGACATCTGATATGCATCCCCAGGCAGCTTGCCGGTGAAGACTTCCGGAATTTTAGGCAGCAGCCCACGGTTAGGTCTTAAAGGGGGTGGGAGAGGAATCAGGAAAGGGTCAATGGGGACAGGGGTCGATTGAGGGGGGGGGGGCGGGGAATGTGAGCGGTGACTGGCAGCAGTGGTCTTAAGGAGGAGCACTCTTGCTCCTCCCAGCTCCACATTCAGGTAAGTATTTTCTGACACACTTACCTTTTTGGATGCGACCTGCAGAGGTCCTTTTAAGGACTGCTGATTAGGCCGCATGTACATCTGGATTTCCTGAACGCAGCCAGCCCGGCGTGGCTGTGTTCAGGGTAACACAAATTTGCACAGGGAGCCTCAGGCAGGCATTAGACCCCTTATTTGCATATGCAAAGGAACTTAATACCAAGATTAGGAACACACCAATTGAAGAATTGTGGATCGAAGCCCACATCCTGCTATTCCCTGGTAGAGGACATTTGAGATTGAACACTGCACTATCACACTGCCAACATATTCACATCTGCATTTTTATTATCACATTTGATTGTACTTGAATTGCTTCCAAGTCCTACTCCATCAACACTCTCTGCAGGGGGATTCCTTTCTGAATGCTCTTCACTTGTCTAGACATGTACCTAACTATTCACAATATTCAACCTTCTTCATTTTAATTTAACAAAAATGTATTTTCATAGCAACTATTTTAATTATAAATTATCAGCTTTTCTTCTCTGAATTTCAAGAATTTCATACTTGAACTTTGGCAGCTTAAAATGTGTCTTCAAAAAAGAGATAAACTGTTTACTTCAATAAAAGAAACTTTTGAGAAGATTGTTCTACCTTTTGAGCAGATATTACTCACACATTAATATGCAATGACTCAAACAGAGTTAAATTTTAATTTACACACAGAATACGTTTTGTTGATTTTACCAGGAATAAGAATTTATTTTAAACTGAACTGTTTTTGTTATTTTACAGTTTTATGATTGATTCTTAAATATTTGCTGTTTTCTATCTTCCTTTTTTCTGTGTAATTTTCACTCATTTTAATCACCAATATTCTTAATTCTGAATGAGTTTTTGTGTGTGCGTGGTGCAGGTAAGACTTAAAACAGCTATTGCAAGTACTATACAAGAGTATGAGAAAGAAAAGTTTGTTTGTTTGTTGCACATCTTTACAGAAGAACTGAGACATAATGATGTGCTTGTAACAAGATGCAGGAACAGACAGGACACATTTATCAATATCACCATAGCCTGATGTTCATCTGTTAGACCAGATGGACAACCTGGCAGTGTAGCTCAGTGCATGTACCAATATATTATGATAAATCCCTCATGCTGAGTTCCTGATCTCAGTTGGGCTGAAGAGGAGAAACTGCATGAAAGGAGAGAAAATTGGAGGTAGAGTTAAACCTGTGCTGACTTCAAGTACAAATGTAAACAATTTTACAACACCAAGTTATAGTCCAGCAATTTTATTTTAAATTCACAAGCTTTCGGAGGCTTCCTCCTTCGTCAGGTCAAGTACCTCCTAGCAATCAGATAAATGGCAACAGTGACAGGAGAGCAAGATGTTGGTCCTTCTCAGTTGAAGAACATCGTGTGGTGCGGGGAGGGGAAGAAGATTTTGAAAACAGTAAGCTAACTAACCAAAATAACACACTTAACAGCTGTATGTATGCTTGTCTATTGAAAGTGTTAAGTAGCTCATCTTTAAAAGTATTTTTAATTTCAAGTGGGATTAAGCTTCAATTCTGAGTTCCAAAACATTTCCTAGCAACGACTCAGTATTGTTCTCTGTTTATAAACAGAGATATTGGGGGTAATTTCAGCCCCCAAGAATGGGTGGGTTGAGGGCGGGTGGGAGTTGAAAACAGTTTTTTTTTGGGGTCAAAATTTTCGGACTTTGCATTCCCAGTGGGAAGCCTGTACTTTTCCACGCCGACGTTAAACCCGGAAATAAAGCCGGGTTGAGGTTGCAACCCATAAAAACAAGTATTTTCAACTCCCACCCGTCCCCAACCCACCCGTTCTTGGGGGTTAAAATCACCCCCATTATGTCATGCACCTACTTCTCCCTTCTGCTGTACTTAAATACTTTTATGATTTGATGAGAACTGATAAACCCATTTGAAGTGAAATTCTTTGATGCAGTTAGTGAAAGTGGACCAAATCCTATTGAAAAATTTCTTTACTTTAAAACCCTAAGGATAGAATATTAGATGGTTACGAAAGCTTCGTGTATCATTTTCAAAACATTTGCAAATTGTGGTGCCAATGCATCTGCAAAGTGTTATCAATGGGTAATTACAATGAAGTTTTCTCTAAATACATCCTTTTCCAAACTCTACAATAAAACCACATGCAAACAGTATTCAAACCGCCAGAGAGTGTTTTCATCTTAACCTGGTCCATCTCCATCTCTGCTTGCTAATTCCTAACTTAATTTTCAAAACTTTTCCTTCATTTTGTTTTTACAGACTGGCTGGCAGCCTGCTCCTACCTTACCCAAGCAGCCATTCATTAATGTGTCAACTTCTGGACAGTGAAAACCAACAGGCTTTTTGGCGTAGATATATCACAGCTCGGCCTGATCCAGTTCTTAATCATCATTCAGACGTGCGCATTTTCCAGCAGGGATCATTAAGGGATCCTGGATAGTAATTGGGAGTGGAAAATCTGGCTGATATCCTCTTCAAACCCTACCAGCTCAAAGCAATGAAGTAAACTACAGCATCCCTACTGTTGCCCAACTGAGATCAGCTAGCCCAGTTGTTCATTTTTTTGTTGTGAAATTAGAGAGCTATACTGAATTTTGATTGCTCTGAATGATTATGAAAAATTGCACTTCATTGTACAAGTTCCAGGTCATGATGTCTCTCATTCTAGCTTTTTTAAAAAATTACCTTCACAATGGCATAGTTTGAACTGTTCCTGTCATTTTGTCAGAATCTGGCAATTTGTCCCACTGTGTCCTAGGATTTGTATCTGCTGAAATGGAATAGTAGCAAGACTAATCAAATGCAGGTTTATAATTCAGGTATCTGCTGATCACTGGCTGTAAGACATTGTTAATAACGAGTCTCAAAAGCAGACACAACAACATGACTGTAAGGGAGTTGAAAAATGTGACTTTGTGTGTGTGTATCTGCAAAACTTCTTCCTACCAACACTTTCATCAGAATAATTTCATAACCATGAAATTATCAAATTATTCAAAGTTTATGGTAATTTTTCTTTATTTTTCCCTTAATGTTTTAAAATATATTTTATTTTCTTCTCTCTTTACATCTGTTGTGCCATGCCCCATTCTTCTGCCTGGACAGGCAAACAGCGCTTCTTAGAGGAATGCCACTATTGACTGACATTATAAAGAAGAATGTCCTGTGTTGAGTTTTCTCTCCTTACCCTATGGAGGAGTAATTGTTCTTAGCTCTGTGCTTCTCCCTGACAGCCTGTCCAAGACAATAATTTGGCATGCCAGTAATCATGAGTACAAACCCATAATTCATTATTCTGTTATGGCAGAGAATTTTGGGCAGCAATAAAAACACAAAATGCTGAAAATACTCAGCAAGTCAGGCAGCATCTGTGGAGAAAGAAAGAGAGTTAACGTTTCAGATCGATGACCCTTCGTCAGAGCGTTTCAAATTGATGACCTTTCTGTTTCTCAACAGATGCTGCCTGACCTGCTGACTATTTCCAGCATTTTCTGTTTTTATTTCAGATTTCCAGCATCTGCAGTATTTTGCTTTTGAGTTAATGTTGGACAGCAACACCAGCCTTTCTATCTGCTGTGATTATTAAATGGGTATGTTTGTGACATTTTACTGCCCGCTGTTGTAACTTTTCATCCTTTTACAAGTATTTTTGACTCTCTCTGTGATGCTCTTGCCACAGTTTGGGAGTTTTTGATTTTTTTTTACCTTCATAGAAAGGATTTTGGGATTGACTTATGTTTAAGGATTGTGTTTTAAAGCAAAGTGTATTCACACAAATTTTTTTTAAAAACAGATGCATGGTGGTTAAAATGCTAATGGGTTAGGTTTGAAGTTGTTTCTTTAAAAACGGAGAAGAATAAGCAACTTGTTAACCTGTCTTGGTAATTGATAACCACCTCACACCCAATGCATCGTGAAGTTCCTGGTCCCAGGTGCTTGGCAGGGGTATTCATTCCCCCCTCCCCCCCAGTCTGGCTGCAAACACTGGGAGATAAAAATGAAGATTGAAATACACACTCACACTGGTTTTTAATCAGAAAGCTGCTAGGGCAGGCTTTAACCAAACTCAGAAGGTTAGAATGCAGGAGTGTAGTTAGCAGTTATTTTGCTTAAACCAAGCAAGACAACCCACTGATGTGGGGAAGCATAGTTCATTATTTTGTAGTATTATACAAAGGCACATTGTACGGATTGAATTAAGTGAATCCAACCATAACTATTTCTCTGTATGTTCACTTGCTTCTGTGAAATTATGCACTTAACGATTCCTATCCAGCCTCATCTCACTGAGTATTTTCTCGTCCACCTTCAAAAAGATTGGAGAGTCACATATGCAGGCATGTGCAAAAGACTCGAATATTCATTTCACAAGGAATTCTACTGTCAGAGTCGTGGCTTACACTATTGTGCTGTTAGTTATTGGGCACTATAAGCACACGTCTGAACATAAGCTCATACTTATGGAAGTGACCAGCACTGCTACACCCAAGAGGATATCTAAGATAAGATGCAAATTTATAATAGCTGGTTTTGTAGGCCAATCAGGAAACCTCTTGTAATAAACAGCAGGTTTATAAAGATAAACCTTTCCAGCATCCCCCTCCCCCCAAGATGCCCCTTGGCCCTGCCAATGTTTATGTATTTGATGTATTTACTCAGGGTATATATCTGAAGGAGCTGTATGCCGTGATTTAACATGCAATAAAATTGTTCAAATTTCAACTGTACAATTTACAATATAACAAATAACTTTCATTGTATTTTGAAGTATCGCAATTTATTTATGCAGAATAATCTTTTAACAAAGTCTAAAAGAGAAAGAAAGCCAGTGATTTCCTGCTGTTGCCAAAATACATAGGAACAATCACTGTCTAATTCCTCTTTGGTTGTGCTTATTTACACCAATTAGACTTTGAGCCACAGGTCAAATTACATTTTTGCTGCATCTTAGCAGCAGAATAATACTTCAAAATATAATTCTAATAATTAGTTTGCAAAGTATAATGCTACTGTCCTTCTAAAACAGCATATCCTCTGACACAATGAACAATGCCACAGAACAACTGCTAGAAAAAGTGCAATTTAAAAAATTTACATTTACACTTTTAAAAATGTAATTTCAGATCAAGTAACACTCTTCTTACCCTTACCAGGGTGCTATTTTGTATGGGCAGGCTGTGCAGGCTACAGCTTGACCTTTGTTTCCCTGGCAATGTAACATGTAATAGTGACGTCTTGTTCCAACTGACCTGGAAAAAGGACTGGCTACATTATTCAATGAATTCTCTATTAAACTATAAATGCAGAAATACTCTGCATTGGGTGTCTCTAGTGTTGGGAGGGATTCCCATTCTTGCTTACTGTCCAGTGACATCTATTGGTTGTGCAGTAGATGGATATTAGATGAAGACAGAAATTGTTTTGTCTTGGACGCTCATAATGAAATAGCAAGCCAACCTTGACTGCACTGGCTCACATGTTGAAAGTGACTACTTGAGTGAGGCTTTTGCTGCCATTGAAACAATACCCCAGTATGAGTCACCAGCTTCAGTTGAGGAGAAGTAAAGCAAGAGAATCAAATTGAAAAGTAAATTTAAATAAATAGGAAAGGAGGGTATTTTCAAAATTTGTAAGATTACATAAATAAAACATGCATCTTTTAAAAGGAATACAGAAAATATGCTTCAGTGCAACACCAAATTTATTTATTAAAATGCTATTTACAATTTGATGTATAAGGTAGATTAAGGTACTCTGAAGTGTGTAACTCATGGTTAGTCTTGTAGTTACTGAATAAGAGGATAAGCATAAACAATAAACAGATTCATATTTTACCAAGGTGAAACTGGCCTCCAGCATTTGTCACTGAAAGAAGGATTTTCACCTTCAGCATCCCTTTTCGAAAACAAATGTTTAAAAAGAACATAGTTACTGTTTCTCTTTTTCTATTGAGTTTGGGGAATATTTTGCTTTAAATGTTAGTGTATTCATGAGTATTGCTTCACTCAGGTAATCTGGCTGGGATGGGTTATTGAATCTAGCATTGTGAATTGACAGGATATTTTACATTTAGATTCCTTGAACCCTAAAATGTAAAATTAAAACTACTGTTGCGGAAATCCTCAAGATTACAGAATAATGCTCTAGAGAACAAATGTCCGTGCATTCTGGCTTGTATTCAACTCTTTCTCAAGGGCATGTGTTTGAAATTAACTGAAGAAGGTTTTGTAAGTTTTCCATTCCTATGGAAACAGTTGTTTGTTTTGATGTGAGTGTGTTCCTTTGAACACTAGCTTGGATTTTTTTAAATTTACGTATTATATTATGACTGACCTGCTAGTTTAGCAGCCACCATCCTCCACACACGCCTCAATGCAAGGTTGTAACATGATTAATATTACTAATGAACTTTGTCAGTGCGCTGTCAGACTGCTCTGCAGGCCAAGAGGTTTTGACTTTTTCTCAGACTTGCTAGGTCCAGTACTTTGCCTTCAGATGTGTACCTCCTGTCAGCTGACCACAGAGGTTCACGAACTACAATTTTGCGGAAGTCGTCTGTGGGCCATACTCTGCTGCTTTCCTAGATAAAGAAGTAAGTGTGATGATGGATGGAGGAGGAGTATGTGTGGGGAACCCAAAAGGAGAAAAGGCAGGAAAACATGAAAAAAAATTTGGTTATGCCCTCGGGCGCGTAACCGAGTGCGTGCCCCAACCAGGAGGACTGAGGCCTGCCTGAAATTGGACGGCAGGCTTTATTTTAATAATTTGGGCAAGTATCTGGTGCCTGTCGGTCTCCAGAGGTAGCTCGTCCATTGCCAACATTCCAATTTTGGGCCTCCTGCCCCACCGACAGCAGCCCTCATGTAAATCCCAGGAGGGTGGAGGACAACTGGAGAGGCGCCGATCGGGGCCGACAGTCCTGCTCCTCTTGGCTCCACAGGAACATTTTACAGTTTAAGAAATCTTACTTTGTGTTGGCGTTTGCTGCTTAGCCCACAGCGACCGCTGAAGAATTCTAAGCTAAGCGGGCCTGGAGCCTATTCTGTTCATCGTTCACCAATTTAGTGCAGGGGCCCTAAAACAGAGCTTAGGCTCCTCATTTACATGTGTAAGGCCCTTAACGCTGGTTTTGGGTGGGCACCTGGGCAGCCGCCAGTGCCAATATGCAGCACCCGTGCCCCTGGCACTGATTGTGTGCGGGATATTGCTCCCCGAAATTGGCCCTTGTGGTGCCCATTTACACCCATATAGTGGATGCAATGAAGTCCAATTTCTACCCCATTATACCCAAATACCACATTGCACCATCTTACTAATTGCACACTGGCACTAGACGATTTTACAAATAATCCCTCTTATAATATTATTAATCCTAAGCATGTATTGGTTGTTACGTACATAGCAATTTTATTTCTGATTCAACAGACTCAGTTCTTTATAATCGCCAATTAATTTTTACAATGAAATTATTAATGATACGGCAGTTGTGTTACATAGGGTCATGTACCAGAAAAGAGCAGCTTGGAACTACATAATTAAAGAGCAGCTTTTACATGCACATGTTTAAACATTTTCTACCATATCTACAGTGGAAAAATACAGGTATCCAATAAACTTTATGAAACTGATCATTCTGTGCACACTGAATAATAATTGCTACCATTTGGAAAATGTCAATTTGTTACTTGGGATTATGTTAAGTAGACTTGCTAATACTAAACCTACTTTGCTTTCTAATGAACATATATGAACGCAGAGGGGAAATGAGGAGAATTTTTTTCATGCAGCGAGTTGTTATGATCTGGAATGCACTGCCTGAAAGGGCGGTGAAAGCAGATTCAATAGTAACTTTCAAAAGGGAATTAGATGTACACTTGATAGGGAAATATTTGCAGGACATGGAGAAAGAGCGGGGAGTGGGACTAATTGGATAGCTCTTTCAAAGAGCCGGCACAGACACGATGGGCTGAATGGCCTCCTTCTAACCTGTAAGATTCTACGATTCACCTAGAAAATTATTACTTAGAAAGCAGTATTAGTTTTGTTGTAATTTGTAATGTTATTTTATCAGCAAAATCTCAAGGAATTACTCAGCAGAGCTTGTAGACAGCCTAAGAAGCACTTTCTCCATTAAATATTCAGATAGGAATACAGCACCTGACAAAAGATTTTGTATTAGCATATGATGCTCAGGACTCCATCACATCATCATGCAAATATTCTCTGACACTGAAGTAAATTTAAAAATAGACAACTAATATTTGGTAGTCATGCAAGTAATAATGATAAGGGGGTACATGTTGGAATGACATTCAGCAACAGTACAGATGGAGCGAAAGTTAGCACAACTGGATGAATTGCTCTGTTGAATTATCTACAACAATGGAAAAAGTTGTTAATCAGAGCCTGATGAACTCATCCAAACCTATATCCTAGCATCTCTGCTCGGTGTCTCCTGTACATCTTCAATGTGATGCTGCTGCTTCTTTTGAAAGTTGGTATTGAGGCCTTTTTCAATCGCAATGTTTATGCAGCATGTGTGTTCTAGGGACTGCAAGGCCCTATGACCCTTGAGCAGTCTGAGCGTCAGAAATGTTACTTCAAGATCCCAAAGGTTCACTTCCAGCTTTTGTCTTGTTGTACTTGTTCAAGCCGGGAGTTGGGGATTGTGCATGAGTGTCAGAACTCGAGGTTATAGCGGATAAGCATGGTCCCTGAGGAATCAGCCTTCCAACTTGTTGTCTTCAAAATAGAATTGTGCCACAGTGCTTTGCCTCAAAAGGTAGGTGTAATGAGGTCTATCGGGGAAGGGTGTATCTATGTGCAATTTTTGAAATGGTAGAAACAGTGAGTGCAAACCTATTCTATTGAATAATGGCATTGCACAGTGTGCTGGTGCTCATATGCATGCAGTCTCTTATGTCTTGCACTCTGACAAAACCACTACAGCCACAAAATTGAGTCTGTTTCCTTTGTTGCTACTAACACTCCTTGCTGAGTTGAATAAAGGTGTTGTGGTATTAGAGGTGGGCATCTATGGCCTCTTTGATGTTGTGATCGACAGCATACTGGCTCACACCAGCTATATCCCCTATAGTTGGCTGGGAGGAACCGGAGATGTAGAAGTTCAGTGTGATTGTCACTTCCATTGCCATGGTTAAAGCAGTTCTGGAGGTTGATTACATCTCTAGGTCTGGCTAAAGGAGATGGTATACATCAGTGACTCCCTCCTTAGTGGTCACTTGATTCAGTTGGTAGAACTCTGAGCCAGAAGCTATGGGTTAATGTTTCACTCCAGGACTTGAGCACATAATCTAGGCTGCTACTCCACTGCAGTACGGAAGGAGTAGTATGTTGTCAGAAGTGCCATTCTTCAGATGAGATGTTAAACCAAGGCCCAATCTGATTGCTCTGGTGAGTCAGATGGATGTTAACGATCCCTTGGCACTGGTAAAAGAGCAAGGTTTTTTTTCCCCCCAGTGTCCTGGCCAACATTCCTCTCTCAACCAAGACTACATAAACAGATTAACTGACTGTTCATCTCATTGCTGTTTGTGGGATCTTAATCTGTGCAAAATGGCTCCAAATTTGCCTACAAAACAAGAGTCAGTGCACTCAGAATAATGAAATGTAGGTTTCTGAAATATGTGGTAAGTCTTTATATAAATGCAAGTGTTTGTTTCTGAGCTTGAGTCATTTTTGATGCAGTTCCTCATGGAGGCCCATTTAGGTCGGGCATGACTGATAGAATCTGTGCAGGGTGAAATGGATGGGTCCTGTACTGCTCTTCTTCATTCAGAAACATCAAATTGAGACTTAATGTGATACTGCTACTGTAGAGTAAGCTGAAACAAATCTCTTGCTGCAACTGCATTGCTGCTTCCCTTCCCTGGTTGCATTGCAAAGATTGCGGCTGCTTCTCTAATCCTCGTTTTTATTTAGCATAAAGCAGAAGAAAAGGAGTCAAGTCAAAAGGTTCACAAATTGCAGTGTCTGAACCTTAATAGACTTTTCAAAGCCACTTAACTACATGAGGTTCAGTGGTAAGAAAGAAAAAAATAATTTTTAATCAATTGATCCATATCTCTCTCTCATTAACCTCACCGGTTATGAGAATATTATTTATGTGCCGAATGATAATCTGTGCATAATGGTATGGATAAACAGCTAGTTAACTATTAACACGTACTTTGAAGTTCACCCAATGAAAATCTTCAGTAAGATTACTCATTTGTGTAAACCTTTTTTCTTAATTATCCTGAAATGGATTATTAATGATTATATATGAGATTATTATAACATTATGAAAATTATATGAAACATTCATTAAGTTGTGAGACCCTTACTAACATCCATGTGGGATTTCTGGAGAGGCACTGGGAACAAAAGAAAAAAAAACTTCACATCAAACTCCACGAGCTATACAGCAATACCACTAGAAATAATAACTTAGTACCGCTAATGTACTTGTAGATCTCAAAATCTATGAATTGGTAGTTGATCAGATCATTATCTAAATTTGAGAACATTTAATAAATCAATTCATGATTTGCACAAAAAAACCTTCCATGTTTAAAAGTTGTTGATGAATATTTGACATAGATTTTAATGGCATTCATTTTAATAGTAATTTATTACTGTATATAAATATTGCTGCAATATGAAAAAAGAATAACCATATCTAACTGCCTTTACTTTAAAAGGCCAAATGTATTTAATATATTCACTTGTATTTTCATTTGTATTGTATTCACTTGTATTGTAACCAAAGTGGAAGTACTATCATGCATCATATTGTGCACATGGTACAGTGTGGTCGAATGCATGCTTGATAGTCGTACTTCACTAAATTCCCAAACACCATTGTTCTTCCAGGGGAGAAAAAGGGTGAAGCAGAGCCAGGTGCCTCATGGTGAGAGGAAAATAGGGTGGAGAGTCATCAGCTGAACCGTTTGATGCAGCTCCTAGCATCTGGCTAAATACCAGCAACAGTAAAGACCTAGGTTCAGGTGGTGCCTGGCCAGAAGTGGAGAATAAAATGGATAGGTTGGGGCAGGTAAATTAGAGGGTAGTATATCAAAAAAAATTGTTTAATTTCTCCTGAACTTTTAAAAAATAATATGTGTACATTTATCAGCAAGGGAAAACAGAAGTACTTTGAGGTTCAGTGGTAAGAAAGAAAAAAATAATTTTTAATCAATTGATCCATATCTCTCTCTCATTAACCTCACCGGTTATGAGAATATTATTTATGTGCCGAATGATAATCTGTGCATAATGGTATGGATAAACAGCTAGTTAACTATTAACACGTACTTTGAAGTTCACCCAATGAAAATCTTCAGTAAGATTACTAATTTGTGTAAACCTTTCTTCTTAATTATCCTGAAATGGATTATTAATGATTATATATGAGATTATTATAACATTATGAAAATTATAACCAAATGTTCATAGTCTTTGGGACAATTTATGGGTAAACACAGGAACTGGGAAAAAGAAACAGATAAATCTGCAGATATGGAACTGCTCTGTGTGTTGCAGTCCAAACATTTCCTGTAAGTCACTCCACAAGCTTCCTGTCACTCAGGACCCCTGGAGAAGCAGTCTAGATGTTCAGGTCTGATGGGGAATAAGGCATACCATGAAAGCATGATTAAAGGCTGCCCTGCCATTTATTAACTATACTGGATTAATTTTGTCATTCACCAATTGTGGCAATTGCAAAATGCAATATAAGCACTAACCTCCCCAGCTCAGGAGACAAGCAATGCCTCATACAGGAAGTATTCTGCAGGTGTCTCAACTATAATTCCATCAGGTCTGCCATCGAGGCAATCTCCACAATGCAAAATGTTTGGCTGTGCAATTTTGGACTGCCTGGACAAAGACAGACTTTGATGTAAAATTTACTCTTTGATGCTAAACACATATTTGGAATCAAAGTAGAAAAACAACTTAGAATTTAAACAAAACAGACAACCATGGAAAGCTATTTCTGATCTAATTTCCAAGAGAAAGCCCCCAAGGAAGCCTCAAAGCTGCCAGCAGGGTTTTCACAAATCAGTTCTTCAAGGTAAAAGTTTATTTTCACCAAGGGTAAAATGAAATGTTCTGATCCATGTGCATGTGGCTTGCAAAGAAGGATCCTACACCACAAGCCCCAGTGCCTCTGTTCAGTAACTCAGGACCCTGACCTTGCCAGAGCTTATTCCCCAGACCAAGACAGAATTTGACTCAGTATGCCATCAAACTGAAGTCAATGAGGGTCAAAGGGAAAACCTTATAGTGGCTGGAGTCATACCTGATGCAATGGAAAATGGTTACATTTGTCGGAGGCCAATCATCGCAGTCCCAGGACATCACTGCAGGAGTTTCTCAGGGAAGCATCCTTGGCCCAATCACCTTCATCTGCTTTTTCCAATGATCTTCCCTCCACCATAAAGTCATGACTGGGGCTGTTCGTTGATGATTCCACAGGTCTTCAACATTCACAGCTCCCCCGATAATGAAGCAACCCATGCTGACCTACAGCAGACAAGCCTGGGATGACAAGTGGTAGGTAGCATTTGCGCCACATCAGCACCAGGTAATGACCATCTCTAACAAGAGAGAGTCTAGCTATCTCCTCTTAATCTTCAATGCTACCACCATCACCAAGTCCACCACCATCAACATTTTGACCACAAGCTTAATTTGATTAGAACAGGACAAAGGCTGGGTACTCTGAAATGAGTGGCTCACATCCTGACCCGTCAAAGCCTCTCCACCATCGACAAGGCTCAGTCGGAAGTGAACAATGGGATTAGATATAATTGGTGCCTGGTTACAAACTCACTCTGCTTAAGTGATTTCAATTAGATACTTATCCAACCAAATAAGTGGTCTTTAATCTTATGAGATCTAATGTTTGCTACTGCTTGTCTATGCAGTACTTTATCAAATGCACTTTGGAAGTCAAGGTATATAACATCGGCTTGACCATCTGCATCCAATATTCTGGTCATTTTTTCAAAGAACTCAGTGAAATTATTGAGGCAGAACTTCTATTTCTGAAGTTTTTTTTATTTGTTCATGGGATGTTGGCGTCGTTGGCAAGGCCAGCATTTATTGCCCATCCCTAATTGTCCTTGAGAAGGTGGTGGTGAGCCGCCTTCTTGAATTGCTGCGGTCTGTGTGGTGAAGGTTCTCCCACAGTGCTGTTAAATAGGGAGTACCAGGATTTTGACCCAGCGACGATGAAGGAACCAAGATTTCCAAGATATGTTGAGTATCCCTAACAACTGCCTAGTTGTCCAAGTTGTCATGTATCACTACTGAAGTCAAACTCATGTACTTATATTTTCCAGGGCTTGATTTCTTCTCTTTCTTACATAGTGAGATCAAATGATTACTCTCCAATTATTGAGAAGCAACCCACATCTTATTGGGCTACTGAAGATATGAGTCAGAAGTGCACACATGACTCCCCATTTCCTTGAGCATTCTGGATCCTGTTGGACTATCAATCTTAATCACATTATTTTTAACCAAAATCAACTCCAGTTACTTATAATGAAGCAATTTTAGCTACACATCTATCCTGTAATACTGGGACTGTAACATTCTCCTCAGAAATGAAAACTGATGCAAAATAACATCAACCGTATCTTTATTTTTGTACATAACCTGCTACGACAAATCCCCCAAAGGGCCATTGCAGTTCTTTATTATTCTCTAGCTTTCAACATAACTGGGAAAAGCCTTGATATCACTAACTGCAATTGTCCATTATTCTATTTTTTCCTAATGCCATCTCAGAATTTATTGGATTTCAGCTTTTTTTATATTTGGTGTCAGCTGTGGTTCAGTGGTAGCACTCTTGCCTCTAAGTCAGAAAGTTGTGGTTTCAAGTCCCACTTCAGAGAGTTGAGCACATAATCTAGGCTGACACTGCAGTACAGTACTGAGGGAGTGCTGCACTGTCAGAGATGCCAACTTTTGGATGAGATGTCTGCCCTCTCAGGTGGATGTAAAAGATCCCATGGCACTATTTTGAAGAAGAGCAGGGGAGTTCTCCCGGTGTCCTGGCCAATATGTATCCCTCAACCAACATCACTAAAACAGATTATCTGGTCATTATCACATTGCTGTTTGTGGGACCTTGCTGTGTGCAAATTGGCTACTGCGTTTCCTACAATGACTGGACTTCAGAAGTACTTCATTGTAAAGCACTTTGGGACTTCCTGAGGTCATGAAAGACACTATATAAATGGAAGTCTTTTTCTTTTTACTCGCCTGTAGTTTTTTGACAATTGAACCTTTTATACTTTGTAAAAAAAATGTTAGCTTAATTTCTCTACTAATAGCCTTATTAAGCCACATTCGCTACAATTTACGCTGAATCCTCCTTTTTTCCTAAGTATATACAAGGCTTCATTGTCCTTTAGCAATGATTTTTTTAAAATCAATTTTTCTTCTATATTACAGTTATGTTAAAAACGTCATTTATCCCAAAGTTCCTCCCTCTATCTCTTCTATTGTGAAGTTACCAAGTTTTGCATGAATTATTTGCTAACTTTATTCAAATAGCATGCGGCTCTCGTATAATGCAGGAAATTGCCCAGTTCCACAAAAGTCTTTTTCAAAATTGTAATTAAAATATTTATTGTTCTTTTCCATAAAATTCAAACATTAACATGTAGAATAACTTGGAAAAAATATTAATATCAACTAAAGTGATCGACATTACAACAGAGAAAACAAGTCCTGCAATTAGCTATCAAACAACTGATTCCTCGACTACCTCGAAGGAAACGTGGAGAGGGAGGTCGGCAATGAAAATGTTGAAGATAACAAATCACATTTATTTAGGGGCAAAAATAGCACCAGCAGTGGAAATATTGTAACAACTACTCCTCCTGAGAGTGGAGTTCACAAGATGAGAAAGGAAAGACATCTCCTGATTATTAGATTTTATATCTGCCTAGATGTGAGAAAATGTCTTTCATACTTGTTCACGGAGTAGGACCTACCACTTCACTGTTTACACTTGGCAAGTGATTGAATCAATAAAAAAAGGAAATCAATTCAAAAGGGCATTGACTGGTACTCCAACACTTTCCTTGGGCATTCTGGGGTAAACTATTTCCGATTGTACCTATGGAGGAGAGAAAACCAGCAGATATTACATGTTTTTTTAAAGGGAGAGACGAAAATCTGCATGCCAATTAACCTGAACCACTGCCACAGATCTTTAATAGTTTGCTCAGGTGTGGCATTAGTGTAGTTCTGAAAGCAAGTTTTCTACCAGCTCTCTCAGATGAGTAGTAAGGTATGAAATGAAGAGGAGTCAAAGGAAATAGGGAGAGAATAAAAAGAGAAAAACAACTAATATTTTAAAAGGGACAGCTTCCCATTTAACATGAAGACTTGGAATGATATGTTGAGAAAGTTCTTTAAGGAGCTCATAACTTCCTCGTAGCGCCTGTCGACAGCCCAGTTTGCTGGATCTGTGATGTGTGGGTTGTAGGGTTAGATCACGTGAGGAGAGCAGCGTTGGAATTCAGCTCAAGAGTTGTAAACTGAAAGTTTAGGAACTGTTCAACGCAGGCAAGAGACACTGTCAGTGTTTGTTTTAACACTTGGGTGAGTGTAAATAATCTTTGGCCAATCTGCACGTTTCTGATTTAATGCAAGGTGAAAAAGGTGG
This sequence comes from Heptranchias perlo, assembly GCF_035084215.1. Classification (NCBI taxonomy): domain Eukaryota; kingdom Metazoa; phylum Chordata; class Chondrichthyes; order Hexanchiformes; family Hexanchidae; genus Heptranchias; species Heptranchias perlo. The sequence continues at coordinate 22,184,190 of NC_090345.1, read as the reverse complement.
CTGAGTCTTACAGATGTCAAGTAGAAAACTTCTGAGCATGTTGTAAAAGGTTGTTGCCAATACACTCGGGACTGCAAAGGGCAGATATATCGGAAAGCAGCTGAAGATGGCGACTCGATCACCTTTTAGCTGCCCTAGGTACACGTGAAGTGTTCAGATGCAATAACAGCATGTTCCGAGGGCTTTCTGCAAATTGTTTTGATGCAGCTCTCTTGTGCCGTCGGTAAGTTTGGCGTGAAATGAATGAGCCAAGCTCCGGGGGCGGTGGGGGGGGTCCTGAGTTTCACGGTTAACATCATTGCTTATGAAAGTAAATCCAGGAGCATGTACCATAACCGCAACTTATTAAAAAAAAGTTCTTTAAAACACTTTAAAGATTTTTTTAATTGAAAAATTATACCAGCGATAACTCACGTTCCATCCACCGTATCTGTTGATATGTGAGAATCTTGATGGAGTTAAATCAGATTGAATTAGAAAAAATGTTTTGCATTTTGAGTATTTATTTACGAAATGACGCCTGAATCCAACGAAGAGTCCCCAATTTGAGCAGGAGGCGGTGAGAGGTCAGTAAACGCACACACTCCTGGTGCTCAGTCCTGATGGAGACATCATGACCATTGCAGCGAATTATTTCTCGTCCCGCCAACTTTGCGGTGAAACTGCGGCAAGGGGAGGGAAGGGGGATTTGGGAGAAGAGACCACCGCAGGTTCTGGTGAGGAGGTCAACATGTTTACTGTTTTTGTTTTCTCTTTTTGTGAGCAAGACACATCTGCTAGAAGAGGTAGGGTGGGCCGAATGGCCTGGTTTCTGTGCTAATAAATTCTGTGTAAACGCGGATCCCAACCCGCGGGCCAAATATCTGTCGAATTTATTTTCAGCAAATGGTAAAACACAATAAAATAAAACCTGCCAGACGAGTATTAAATTAAACCGCATCGAAACTCTGCCTCACTTTCCGCCAGCACTTTGTTGCCATTCAGTACCCTGCTCCTTCGGATCTGTTTACTTCATGAATTCGAGACATTTTCTGTGGTAGAAATACTGTCTCTTCCCCCCCCCCCCCCACCCACCTTTTATTTAAAATACACTCGGGTTGACGGCTTCTATCCCTAGATTTTAACGGAAGAATAATTTTTAAAAAATAAATACCAGAAATACATATCAGATTTCGGGGTGAAATTATTCCATCGAGGGGGTCACTTTGAATTTTACTTTGCTGCGGATGAAGTCCCTTATCCCTGATACTCAGGCTGAACTCCCTATTAAATTAAAGGGGAGGGGGGGGGGAAGCTGCTGTGCTGTAAATGTCGGCATGGTTGCTAAATATAAAAGGGCAGCGGGAGGGAGAATTTATTTTTTTTTGCTGGCCGCCCCGCCGAGCTGCGTGCGAGGGAGGGGGAAGCTGGAGCGGGCGGTCGCTGCCATGGTGACGGGGCCTGGCGCCCTGTCAGCCCTACTCTGCCGCTGACAGCTGGAAGACTGACAGCGTTGCTATTGTTTTGGAGGCTGTCTCATTGTTGGCAGTGATGAAGCTCTTCGACACGATTGAAATGTTAATGAAACAGATGTAGAACTGCAACAGTGTTGGTTGGCGTCTTCTGTGGCGTGGAATACTTTATTTTACTTTAAAAGATTAAATGTTTGGGGGGGGGGGGAGCTGCAACTTAATTGTCTGCATAGTTGTTTTTGGAAACTCTTTGACATTTTGCATCTTAAATTAGCTCTATTATTGAAATATAATATTTTCCTCATTCTGAAGTCAATCATCTTGTGTAGATTTGTTGGAGGAGAAGGGTGGGAAGCTGAGATTTTGTTACAGAACCATCACATGAGGTCCTTAAAGGAACTGGAAACATATTTAATATAATTTTTGTTACCTTCGTTTCTCTTAAGGGTACCTTTATTGGAAAAAGATTAGAATGTTATGTTTAAAGAAATACTTAATGAAATGCTCATAAAAATGGTTTCTGTGAGCTTTTCCTTATTGTCAGTTGGAAAAAAAACTATGAAACTAACATGCACTAGTTTCTTCCATGTCTTAGTTATTGAATTCTTAGTTCTATAATGACCATACCCTGTTCCCACATTCATTTTTGTAAGAACGATGCAGGAGTGCTGATGCCCAGCCCATTACTCCTCTGACTTTAGTGCTGAGGTGAATGCTGACTGCAAGTAAAACCTTAGACAAATATACTGCCCTCCCAGTGGGCATTCCAGAGATGAAAGGTGTAGAAGGACTGCCAGCTGGGAGGACAGTATATTTATGTAAGATTTTATTTGCAGACAGCGCTCAGCTCAGCATTAAACGAAATTTTTAAGGACTATCATGTTGACCTGTGTTATTTTAGACTGTTGCAGCAATCTGAAAATTAATGTAGGTATGGGTTAATGACTGTGAGTTACATGGAATTGGCATTTAGTAACTGAGTTCGAAAATGAACCAGTGTAGGTAAGTTTTTTGTTTTAAGAAAAACTAAAGATAGATCTCTAATTCACTGCAGTGTTTCTTCCCTTCATCCTGTCTTCAGGTTAGACAGAATGGCAAGAAATAATAGTGAGCTTATCAGGCCTAAATGCTTAAGAAGCATGTCCTGGATGCTGGTGGCAGGTACATACAGCTGCAGTCTGCTCAATCCAGTAACACTGAAGATAGTGTCAGGCCAGGATAGCAGTATTGCTTTGTTCATAATACATTTCTCTCTTTCTATTTGGTAAATTAATGGCATAATCACAATAGATTCTTTCTCAGTACATCAAAACTTACTCAATGCCATCTCTCATTGCATTGTTTATGTTTTTTTAAATAAATGCCCAATAGAAATCTCAGGAATATTTTCTTGGTTGCAGTTGAGATGTTCCGATTTGTAAAAAGCATTGAACATGACCACAAGTGTGTGAATTTTTGAAGAGTTTAAAGTTCAATCTTTATAATAGATTTTCTGTTAGCACCTCTCAAAACCTCCATGAATATGTCAATACCAAAGATCACAGTAGACTTCTTTAACTGCTTCGGCCTTTAAGGACACTGGGGTGACCTCTAAAACAAGGATAACCTTACTTTGTGTTTTCACCCCACTCTTATCTTTCAACTGTCTTCAATTTTGTGAGACCATTCTGAAACAGCAGATCATGTCATCTTCTTTATTGAATCACAGACTCCTTTGCATCCGGCCTACATTTCTTACCATTGCACTCAGTTCTTCCAGTTTTCTTCTTTGTGCCAAAGCATAATTAGATAGCCTGTCTCCCGTCATCTCACTCTTGGGTCTCTACGTCTCTCCCTTGACTCCCCTTTTGCTTTGAAATGCATTGGAATCACAATCCTGGTTATTTGGATATCTCTATGTTAAACATTTCTGATTCATCCCTGAGGTGTGGCTATCCTAGCGTCTCTTCCAGCGTGAAACTACTCTATTAACTAGAGTGAGATAGTTTGGTTTCCGTCCTGGTTCTCACTGTGAAATCAAGGAGGAAATGGTGGTGTTGAATACAGAGATAGATAGATGGATAGCTGAGATGTGGATGCAAAGGTGCCTCAGTCAGGCACATGTTGGGGTGGTCGTAAAGGGATTTGAATATAACTTTTTAAAAACAGGAATTTAAACTTAACAAAAAATTACATTATCCAGTTTTTGTTATACATTTATTAGAATAATTACAAACTTTTTTATTTCTGTTAGATATGAGTGATTGTAAAATCACAACATTTAAGAGGAATTAGATTAACACTTGAAGATAAAGACTTAAATCAACTGCTGGCTAAAATTTAGTGCATTTTGCAAGTGAAATTAGAAAATATAGTAATCAGTCTGTACCCAGAGCTCAGCAAGTGGGAGCCAAACACATCAATGCCAGTACAATGGCAAATATAGTGCAAAAAATATTTTTTTATCTTTTAACAAATTGCCTGTTGTTTCAAGGCAAGCATTTCTGAAAAAGAGAAGGTAAAGCTACCTCAGGTTGTGCTTTCTGTACAAATTACTCCCTGCCTGTAAGTACAGAAGAATATTTTATTCCACACTCTGCAATGCTGGTCTCCTGCTCCACTCTGCAGCATATTTAATCAAATTTTCCGCACTGAAGGGAGTATGGTGACTGATGGGCTGGGTCCCCAGAGTGTGGGAAATTTGAATCTTGTTTGAAGTTAAGGCAGCCTTTGCTGTGGAAAAATATCATTGACTTGGGTAGAAATAGGGGAGGTCATGTTATATGCAACCTTCGTACATTTAATGAATAACTGTTTAAAAAGTAATGTTGAAATTTTATTAATTGAAGACTGAGAAATATGTTCCGTCACTGCATAATAATTATGTCACAATAGTTATTAACAGGAGGGTATAATTGGGAATTATTTTGCAGCTGAGAACTATCATTTCTTAGGTCTGTGAAACCATATACATATTCTAGTTTTCCTAATTGGTTTCTCAATTTCATCAGAATTGCTATCAGTATTAATTGAATTCAGGAAATCTGCAAGCTGTTGATCCAGCTTTAGTTAATATGTGATAATGTACAGATGATCTCTACATGTACAAGAAGGATTTATCATGAAGGAGAGACTTAATGCTTTGATGTGTCAAGTTGTTACAAAATACTGGAAGAAATCATGGCCTAGAAATTAGTTTTACAGGTGTAAAACAGATGCCTAAGTGTGCAATATGGCAGGCGGTGTGCGCGTGCACATTATGCGCGGAAGTGTGCTGCCCACCATATTGGTAAGGACTAAAGTATATGCGTCCAGGGCTCGTGCCCGAACTAGGCATTAGGCCCTTTGCATAAGCAAATTGGAGGTCTAACGCCTGTTTCAGGAGACCTACCTGAAATTGGGCTGCCATGAACGGAGCGGGTACTAGGGCTGCTGCATTCAGGATAACCAAATCTACATCCGGCCTAACCAGCGGACCTTATAGGATTTCATTTCCACACATTCATCTGTTTATTTTTAAAAGGTTTGTGCTGCCTAATTCCATCACTTAAGATGTTTTTTTTTCAGGCTTTGTTAAGAAACCAGGTCATTAGTTTCTAAACTCATTGCAGGTTTTGGAAGAGCTGAAAGTGGATTTTGCCATGGGTAGTCTGTGTGTAAACATTTGGGGAATGGTTGAGTCAAGGGGGTTTTCTGACACATTCAGTGTTTATTTGTATGATAAAATAAATCTGTTTGGATTACTTGACAGGAAATCACCTCATAAATTATTTTGGGAGGTGGACTGCAGAGCCGCAAAGACCCCTGTCTGTGATTTATTGAAATATTTAAACAAGTCGTTGCGTTCTTTTCCAGGAAAGTTTATTCAATCAATATTCAGTCGTTATGAGTGCTGCTAAGGCTTCCAGCACATAGGCTTCTTGCACTATTGGAAGGACCTTGCGCATGAAAGCTTCAAACCCCATTCATGATAAACCTTATTATACATGTAAAGAGCATCTGCACGTCATTACATGTTAAGTGAAGTAGAATCAACAGCTTGCAGATTTCCTGAGTAGCTTTTAATAGAGCTAGGAAACATCTACAACCACTTTTTAAGTGTAGAGATTGTGACTGCAACATAACTTGCTTAGTTTTCCTTTTATCATACTTCCATCAACTATAACAGGTTAGCATCATTGTGGCTGTGATTTTAATAAAAGGAAGCAAATCTTCTATCACAAAAAATCATACTCTATACTGACAGCAGTGGATATCACCACAGTTGTAAAAAAAAGAAAAAACTAATCACTTCAATTTTTATTTTCACAGCACCATTTTGAACAGACCCCTTCACACCAAGGGCTTTTGCTGATCATTTTAGATCAAAATAATGATTTCCCATGAAGTATCTTGAATGAGGAGGAGGAGGAAACTAAAGGTGAGTTGTAAAATGAATTTTCAGGAGAAATTTTGATTATTTTAAATTCTTAATAGCCTCATATCCAAATGACTGCAATTGAGTTTTGTTAGTTCAGTATTACCTTTTAGTATAACAACAATGATTTAAATTTTACACAGAAGTGAGTATTTGTTGTAATACTTTTTTTTAGATGAAAATATATGACTGGGCTCAGATGAAAGACCCCGTAGAATTTTTAGGTGTGGTAAATCCTGAAGCACGATCAGAATTCTTGAAATCATTGATAATTGTTTCAAATTTTAGATATTAATCTTCCTTCCTAGTACTCAGTGTAGCGCAATGATATAATTAGGCTATAAGTTGCAAGGGTCAGAGGAGCAATGAAAAGACCTTTTAGAATAACAAACAAGTTGACTCGCTCATAAACCGTGGAGATCATATGAAAAAGGAAAGAAAAAAGCAAATGAGAGGCTGCCTTTTCCAACAGAATGGGTAAAATAAAACTGAAATTGCAAATTAAATTATTGATGCTCAGAGTACAAGAGATACAATTAGCAGAATCATCCCCTCCTTCCTGAAGATGCCAGGTTGTGATGGGCTGCAGGTAGCATTAATAGTCTAGTAGTTTGCCATAAAGATAATTTGACATGCTTGAATCGAGCCAGTGATAGTCAGCAGCCTGTTTGACTGTCGGATCCTAGCCCAACCCTGCTCTCATCCATCATTGACATGCAGGGTTCCAACAGGGAGCATTGGAATGCAGTCAAGAACAAAAATCCTGGCCAATTTTCCGCTCCCTAGCCCAGGGGCACTGATACCAATTGTAATGCCCCATTGCCACCCAGTTTGAGATCAATTAACACTACACTGAGCAGGGATCAAATCTGAGACATTCCTAGTCTATATAGTTAAGTACCAACTCTATATCCACTGAATCATCAGGGAAAGCATGGTTGTGCAGTATTTTCTTTCAAATTCTAACATTAGGAGAACACAGAGTGCAAAGGTTCAGATTAAACCTTGTTTAATTGGTTGGCTTGAATCCAGCAGAAGTATGGTCTTCATTAATGGTTGCATTCATTAAAAATCTATTGCACGTCTAAGAAAAACTCGAGAACCATTTGCATTCAATTTGTTTGTAAAGACTTATTTATTTAAAAATTTCAACTGATGGTCCGATTTCATCATGTGTTTCAAGCAACTGTTCTAACTAAAGCGCTCTTTGTCTGTTGATCTACAACCATAAGAGAACAGCAGGGACAATGCAGCTCCTCTATTTGATAAATTGAAATTGTGCGTCCCCCAGCAAGAATCCACCATCAAAGATAGAGCTAGTCGGAGAATTGATGGTAGAGTGTTGTAACATCTGACCCGCATTTTCTTTGAATGCGGCTCCTGCTGGAAGCGTAGATCTTGTAAAAAGTGATGGAATTTGGGTAGAAACTTTTTATTGATTAACCAAGGTGAAAGTCCACAGTGCAACACACCACTAGGGTTGAAAATAATAAAAGAAAAAGTGAGGTAAAACAGGAAGTAGTAATTAGGTGATGCTAAGTTTGGGTTGAAGATTGTAGATGGAGAGAAAGACACAAGGAGGTAAGAGTTCCATAGTTTTGAGGTCCTGGGGGATAAAGAAATTAGAGTAAAATATTGTGTGATTAGTCTTAATTTCAAACAATGGGATATAATAAGGAAGACCATGTAGGGTGGCATCTTTGCATATTAGAATGAACAAGAAAGGAAAGTTAAGGGTGGCACCAACAACAGAGGACCACTGAAATAATAGCGTTGCTAAAATTGAGAAGCAGCAAAAAGTTTACAATAGAGAATGAGGTTAGAGCTGAGAGACGAATTGGCTATCAGATTTTTTTTTGTATCATGTCCAAGAGCATGAGCGAGGTTCTACAAAAGCCCCATCCCTCTTCACCATGGATGTGGGAGCAGTACTCAAATTTTGAATGGACTTGGGCTTTGTAGAGATTTAAGAGTTGTTGAGGGGGAAAGAAGTGTTTGGCATGAAAGAGGAAACAGCTTCTTGGAGGCAGCTTTAGCAATGGAAGAGATTCGGGAATATGAGGTAGGAGGACGTAACAAGGTTAAGAATGCCAACAGATGACGAAGGACTAAGGGTGGACTCATCAGAGCTGAAGCTGGTAACTGCTTAGACTTATGCCATACGTGAAGGAACTTTCACCCTCCCTGTGGATGCGCTGCAACCCCATCCCTGGACCCAGGGGCATTAGCATATTGCAAATGGGCATCAGTGCCATTTTTGGCATAACTGGGGCTCACACCTGAACATGGTTTGGGGAGGGATTTCGCTGCGGCACTTTGCTGTAGTGTAAATGGGCCAGCTGAAGATTCTTAATGTTCAAAACTGGTCAGGTTTTGAATTTCTCACTTCAGCAATCTATTGCTTTAGGGAAGAAGCCTTTTACAATCTCTACCAGGAACAAGTCCTGGTAAACAAGTATGCTTGTTTCACGCAAGTACATTGTGGTGAGGTCAAATGAGCCAGAACTGGTGAGGAATTTGATGGATGATACCATCCTGCCAGTCATGCCTCTTTTAGTGATGTTGCATGGAAGGGGACGGACACAGGAATATGCATCCCTACTTCCGGCGGAGATTTCCATGCAGAAAAATGAGCAGAGACCTACTGTAACTTAGCCTGTTCAGTAAATTAGCCCGCCCCTCGTTCGTATACCTAGGTTAGGCAGATTCGGTGCCCCTAAAAGGTAGGAAATTTGGGGCTACTATGTCTTTGAACAATTGAAAGAGATAAGATTTTCATTGCCCCATTGAAGGCATGAAGAAGATCACAATGTAAATGCAGGACATTGACCAATGTAGAATCACCAGCAAAGGAGTGGATAAATACTGTTAATGAGTGGAAGACATTATTGAAATGAATAAAGATCAGAATGGGAATCGGAATACTGTCCTGGGAATCGCTGAGTTAATGAAGTTGAAGGATAAGCCTCTCTGTTCAGCACTTCTGTAACGATCACTGCCACTTCAAAGATGGATTAAAAGACCTTAAGCAAAAAGTTTGGAGAAAAGCCTTTTGTGTTTCTTCTGTTAAAGGCCAGTTGAGGAAAATTTGTGTAAAATTATGCAGTGTTTTGAGGTATTTTGAAAGTGAGTGTTTAGAGCAAGGTCAGACATATCAAAATTAACATTTTTATTAGACATAACAAAATTAACATTTTTATCTGTGCATTTTTATTTTGTTTGAAAGTGAATTATGCAACTTAAAATATCAAATTTTTTTTAAAAATGTAGTGCATCAAAGTAGTGTTCAGGCTGTTAAGTAGAAATTGGTACTAGTGTCAAAATGAATACCTGCACTTCAAGGCATTGTTGAGAAAAGTAGGATTTCTATGAGAGCCCGAGTACATGCAGTCTCTCGTGAGTAAATCAGCATTTTCTTCGCTGGCACTCAGCCATTTCCTACTACTATTGTGCACTCCACAACTGGATGAATGAAGTTGGGGAGATAATACTGTTAAGTGGTTCGTTAACTGCTGGAGCAGAGTTAAAGGATCAGTGTTGCAGGGGGCATTGCAATTGCCTGTTTTTTCTTTTGTTCGTTACAGCTAAAATTGTGCATTCCAACATTGTTAGTAGTTTGGGAATATACTTTTGAAGCTTTTTTGTTGCAATTTTTGGGAAAAGAAGAATTTTACAAAAGCTGTTCTTTTAATGTCTGGAATAAACTAGATCCACTAAGTTTTTGGAAACTAAATATGAGATGAAGGTTGCTCAGTGGTAAACATAAAGGCCTAGAGTTTCCGCTTGTTCCCGTTAGTTATACCAGCGCAATCGGCCGAACCAGTGAAAAAGATCGCGACATTTTAAGTGCAAGTGAGCTACGCCCAAAACTCACTCGTGCTCGAGTTTCTGCGATTTTTTTACGCTGGTTTAAAAATCATTGCGCCCGAAGCTGGCCCGTCCACAAAACTGGCCATGCCCAGGTGGAAATAATGAGGATGGCGAGTTTCCGCCAATTGTGTCCTTAAATTGCTCTTGTTTCCTTTGATGCGCACGCACCCATGGCCATGTGATTGCAACCTTCCTGCAGTGACTAGCAATCATTTCAACAAGGTACAGGCTTATGGCAAATACTTCAGTTAAATTAAGCCATTGTAACCTCATTGTGTTAGAGAAATAGTCTTTTTACTGAAGTAAATGGGAAAAAATTGCTCGATCTAGTTTCAGAAAATAATTGTTCAGTTTTCTGAATTGTGTAACATATGTTTGGTTCCTTATTCCTTCCGTGACCAGAGCACAGTGACCGAAGCACATGCAGAGGTCCAAAAAGGGATAATATTCAACAGCTCTGGCGGAGTGGATAGCCTACCCGTTGTAGAGCCTGCCCGACGGGTTCTGTAATGGGCAGGCGATCTGCTTCGTTAGGTTACCACCCAGGCGGTAACATTGAAAATTAACCCGTATGCCTCTGTTGCTTGACCTAGGCATGTGGGCTAAATTTTGCTCAGTGATTGAATGAAGGAAGGTTTTGCTCCAGTCTTATTTATGGAGTGGTTTAAAGTATCTTTCATTTTGTTGGCTTGGTTAGTTCTTGTTATTTTTTACTTGTAGATGTATTTATATTTTTTAAAAAAGAGAAATAATTAGTTTGAATAAATGTTTACATCAATGCTATAAATAACTAGGTATATATAAATTGGTTAGTAGACTTGAATTGCTTGCAATTTTATTTGAATTTTTAAGAGTAATGCTTGAGTGCTATAGAATAGGATTGGCAGTGAGACAGTATAAGTTTGTATATGTTGGATGCTCTTTGCTAGTTTGTTTGGATAAATGATGTTGGTGCGGTATTAGTGAGGTTGTCAAAGAGTTCTTGCAGTGACCTGGGGGTAAATTTTAACCCCAAAGAATGGGTGGGTTGGGGGCGGGTGAGCAGTGAAAATTGTTGATTTTGGGAATCTGGGCTTAAACCCGCCAACTTCCGAGTTTGACCCAGACGCATCTGGGTGGGTGTGCGCGCGCTTCTGAAACCCAGAAGTCCCGCTGGCACTTAAAGCTAGCGGGCTGATATTGAAAGGTCCAGTTAACGCCGTTGGAGCAGTTAAGGGGATTAAATATTTGTGTATTCAACCAGACAAACGATTTTAACTTTCCCTTAACACGTCTCCCGTGGCCCCTGAAAGATGCCATGAAAACGGAGGCAAGTTGCAACTGGCACCCATTTGGACTTTTAAATAATGATTGACACATGTAAAGAAAAGGTGCTTGCAGCAGGGCACTCAGTTCTCTCAGACAAACCTTTGGCTGGGAGCTCTTAGTGATTAGACTGAGATTTTTTTGTTCACACTCAATTCTTGTATTCACCCATTTACCTACATTTTGGACCCCCTCAAACTGACACCATCAGGATGGGGGATGCAATGGATTTATTCAGCAGTACATCTGAGGAGGAGGACATCACCATCTGCGGCAGGCATGTGTGCAGTTCTGGGAGTTGCAGCTCCACAAAACATAAGTGTGCCACAGGGACCTGCAGCAAGGGGACCAACGGAGGGGCTGAGGTTGAAGAAGGCACTACCCACGTGAGAGGGTCTACAGACAGAGGCTAAACTACCGGGACCTCTTTGAGGACCAGTGCCTACGAAAGCTCAGATTGAGTCGCCAGGTGGTCGCAGACATCTGTAGGCTCCTTCATGCAGAGCTGCTTCCAACTAGGCCTGGTTGCCACGCATTGCCCGTCACAGTTAAAGTCACCACTGCCCTCAATTTCTTTGCCTCCAGATCCTTCCAGGGCGCCACCGGTGACATCACCAGGATCTCTGTCGTTTACGCATAAATGTAGACTACAGGTCACAGATGGCTTGTTTGGCAGGGCATCCGACTATGTCAACTTCCCATCGAAGACATCAGCCAGACTGAGAGGGCAGTGGGTTTCCACACTCTGGCTGGCTTCCCATGAGTACAGGGGGTAATTGATTGTACGCACGTAGCAATCCGAGGACCTGCACGTGAGCCAGGACTGTTCATCAACCGAAAGGGATATCTCTCCATCAATGCGCAGCTAGTTTGCGACCACTGGAAGAGGTTTCTGCAAGAGTGTGCCAAATTCCCTGGCAGCTGCCATATTTCCTTCATTTTGTGCGAATCCAACATCCCAGCCCTCTTCCACGCACAAAAAAGATTTAAGGGCTGGCTCCTTGGAGACAAGGGATACCCCCTACAGACATGGCTCATGACACCTCGGAGAAACCTCACCAGCGAGGCACAGCAGCGGTACAATGACAGTCACGTCACCACCAGGTCTGTCATTGAACAAGCCATGGGAATGCTGAAGATGCGCTTCAGGTGCCTGGATCGATCTGGGGGATCCCTTCAGTACTCATTGGTGAGGGTGTGTAGAATAATAGTTGTGTGTTACGTCCTGCACAACATTGCTCAACAGAGAGGGTTACAGTTGGATGTGATCCCATGCGCTCATGAAGCATCCGCACCTGCCATCAACAATGAAGAAGATGAGGGTGAGGAAGAGGACGATGGGCAACCCATCGGCAGAGCAATGGCACACCTGGCTGCTCTTGATGCCAGGGAGTCACTCATATTTGATAGGTTCTCATAATGAGATCTGCAAAGTGAAGTTAGTCAAGTACTCAAACCACTTGGAATGACCACTACCACTACCAATAGCCCCCAACCCCCCCATCCCCCCACCCTCCCATCCATCCGTTTGCACAAAACAGTCCTTCAACCGCACATACACCCATTGTAAACGCGCCTTACAGGTGGCATCAAGCTCCCTATTCGTGATGATGGACATGCAAGGGCACTTTCACAAAAGGGACTCAACAATGGTCAAGATGTGGCAGTGATGGTGAAAATTATAACATTTAATGTGCAGTTAAGAAAAAACAATTCTAAATGAAAAACATGACATTGCGTCAGACACACTTGTGCATACCCTTGGTGATCACAAAATTTTCGCCTTCCTCTTCCTACTACTCCTACGGGGTGCATTCCTTGTGGCTTCAGCAGTTTGCTCAGGTCCCTGCTCTGACTGCTGAGATGTCTGGGCCTACACTCTTTGGGTTTTGAAGCCCATGAGGGCCCGCCAAAGATTGCTCCACCTGTGCTAGGGCAGACTCTCCCATCTGGAGAGGAGTCAGCAATGTGGGTACCAGTTTGGGGGGAGGGGTGGCAACGGGTGAGACGTGGGAGCGCTTTTAGTGGAGTCCCCACTTCCATGTCCCCTTTCGCCATCATCTCTCTCCTGGGCCAGGGCCACACCACTCCTACCACTCTGTTGGACAACAGCTTGGAGGACATGGGTGATGTCTTGTAAGGCCAGTGCTAATGTATTGGTCCACCTGTTTAAAGCGGCAGAATGTTGTTCACCCTGAGTCCACACAGCCATTGTCAGGGCTTGAATGGACTCATTTGTGAGCTGTGCTTGAAACACCATGGAGGCTGCCATTCTCTCCGTTGCAGACATTCCCACACACACCTGCGCTACCAGTCCACTAATGCTGTAGGTGGACTCCTCCAGCCTCTCCGCTAATGTGGAAACTGAGTGTGGCAAATCTTCCAGTACATCGCAAAGGTGCGTCTGCATCTCAATCGTTCTCCTTTTCAAGGATGGCCACCGGGGTTCAGCATCTGTGTCCAACTGAGCAGAGGTTGGAGAGGAGTGTGCCCACTGGCGCGGACTCTCCACAACTACCCCTGCTACCAGTGTCTGCTTCTGCTCACTTGTGTGTGGTGACTCACCAGGTGACAACCCAACTAACTCTCTAACAGTACCCACCGAGGTGTGAGTATCCGCATTGATGTGTGGCTCACTATAATGTGACGGTGCGTCCTCAGAGGTATGAAGCTCCTCTGAGGAATCGCCCTTGTCCACATTGCCTGTTCAGCACTCTTTGAAGGCCCTGGAAGAGACCATACAGCAATATTAAGAATCATCGCAGAAGTGTTGTCGTGATGAGCATCCTGAGCTCAGTTATTGGTAACATCAATTCAAGTTGTGTGTGAGGGATGTTAAAGTTCTGTTACCAGACATTTGCGGGATGCCAGTCTCTGCATCTCTGGCCAGGCATTCCTGCGTCTGGCTTAGTTCCAACGCCGCCTCCTCCGCCTCTGTCAGGGCCACTATTTGTGGGGGGCCCCCCTCCAGTCCTCCTACTCGCCTGTGCATTTTGCACACTCTTTTCCTATAAGGGGAGAAAGAACAGACGTATGAGTGAGTGAGGGTGATGGGGTCACCCAATGGATGCATTGCTTTGGGTGAAGCTGCCCATGAAAGTGATGCATCAGAGGGTGAATGTCAAACTGATTCATGGCATTGCATCAGGATTGAGGTGAATGGGAGTGGTGGGTTCACATATGGGTAAGTGAGAAAGTATACAGAGTGAAGGTAAGTTGATAATGAGACTAGTTGAAAATGAGACTTAAGTGGGTGTGAGGAGTGATGTGATGGAGTAGGCTTGGCAAGACAGAGTGGGGAGGGGGTTGGTGATGTGCACCATAGGATGTAGGTGAATCAGTAACTGTACTTGCTTTTCCTGACCTGGTTAGGTCATTAAATCGCTTCCTGCACTGCACCCAAGACCTGGGCACCGTGCTCCTGCTGCTGACCTATTCTGCCACCTCCAGCCACGACTTCTTGGTGGCAGAAGCAGGTTTCTTCCTCGTCACCTGGGTATAACAACTCCCTCCTGCTTCTCACAGCAGCCAGTAGTATCTCAAGGGAGGTGTCTGAGAACCTGGGTGCTGTCTTTCCTCTGTTCTTCCATTCTGCTTTTTACTCCTTTCTCCTTCAAAATCCATTGTTGCATTGGCCCTTTAAATAGTGGGCTTTAAATCGCATCATGCGGCTGTGCGGTTCTCCCGCTGTGCAGCTTGGGGACATGAAACCCGGAAGTAGAATTAACTGCCTTCAATTGAGTCGCGATCGCTCGAGAACATGATCGAAAATTGTCTTCCACTCACTTATTGACCTCTTTCCCCCCCCCCCCCTGCCCGAGCTGAGATCCCACCTCTTTGTTAAAATTTACCCCCTGGTGTTTGTACCTCTGCCAGTAAAAACAAGAAACTAAAAGACTAATGTATGGACGTTGGCAGCTAGCTGCCTGCTTGATGGTTTCAATGTCATAAGAGCACATGGCCAAAGGCGGAAGAAGCGACTCTTCTAAGCAATAGTAACAGTTTCATGGAATGCAAGATTTTGTGCTTTTTAAAAAAATTGCAATGCAGATTCAGAAGAGGCAACCAAGATCTTACAAAGAAATCTTGATAGGGTTTGCACTGGGACTGATCAATGGTGAATGAAGTTCAACAGGGACAAATGCAATTTGTAAAAATAAGATGCACATACACTCCATGGGTGGGATAGAGCTTTCCAAGGGGGAAGTTGACAAAACTACTAACATCCTTGGGTCTTTTTCACTCACCATGTCTAAACATGTGAGTTGGCAAGAAGGAAAGCAATAGGATGCTAGCCTTGTATTAGAAAATTAACTGAATTCAAATCCCCAGGTCATGCTGAATTTATACAATGTTGTGGTTAGGCCGGACCTAGGGTACTATGTACAATTCTGGTCGCCATGACATAAGGGAGCATGACCTAGAGGCGGTGCAGAGAAGAGCAATGAGGATGACACCTTAGTTTCAGAGGGAAGAATTGTAAGGAACAACCTAATGAACTAGAGCTTTTCAGTCTCAAAGAGACCTCTCAGGAGATCTTATGGCGTTGTACAAGCCACTTGACATGATAGATAAAGTAAACCCAAAACAGTACTTCCAGATATGCTATGGTAACAGGATAAGATTGCACAATTGTGAACGGCAAATTTAGGAAGATGTTGGGCAGTTTTTTTTTTACACGGGGTGGTCAATGGTAGCAAAAAGTTATTTAAAAAAGGTGGTTCAAGCCAGGACATGGTCTCATTTAATAAACGGCTAGATCCTGTAATGGGAAAATGGTAGGATTGGCATTCAGGATGGATGAAAATTGGCTGAAGGACCTTTTCATCAGAACCAATCTTGTGGTCTTGTCAGAATATGCTCTTCTCTATCAATGTCAAGGTAAGTCAAAATTTATGTTAGACTATCTGATTGTTTATAGAGTTGAGCCAATGAGGCCATGATTATTACCCAGGATAATAATAACACCTAACTTGCTTGTACAGCAGATGTCATTTGTATTCATGAATGATATGGTAGCTCAAGCTTTGTCTAAACATGGCTACCAGATTGATGCAACCCATCTTGATGTAGATGTGCCCATATCATTCTGTTACCAAGCTTTTTCGTTCCTTCGTCCAGGGGTAATGAAAATTTCTGCTGTCAGAACATGAATTGTCCTATTGGTGAGCTGAAAGTTGGGTTACTGTTGAACAGCTGAATTCTGCATGGTACCTAGTACAAATCACTCACTAGTAACAACTATTGCAAGAGAAAAAAACAAAATTATCTTAAGAACTGGGCATGATTATTTTTCTGAGGCTAAAACTTTAATTGCATATTGCATTCTGGTTAGGAAAGTACAAAATACATGGTTAGTCAGGACAGGTTTTGAAGCTACGTTTCTGGTATTTTAGAAGTCACATACACTGGCTAGATAATCCCATTAGTATTGCACTTTGTTGTATGTCAGCTATGGCTCAGCTCTTGATCTCTGAAAACAAGGGTTTCTACATACTGTAGATTGCAGAGTGCAGTACAATCAAATCATTAAACCAACTAACATTTCCAAGACCTCCACTAATGCATAGCACAGTGCTTACATTTAAGTGTGAAAAATATGAAAGGTGGAATTGTTTTCAGTAACACAATAGCAGTCTTGGTCCAATAAAATATCAAATTGAAGCCCTGTGTTTTGATAATAAGAATCCAAATGGAAGAAATGAATGTAATTATTTTCAAGGCCTATAGAAGTTTCTACCTCAGTGGCTCAGTTTTTCTAAACATCATGAAACAGTAAACATTGGAACTTAATTTGTATCTGTTGTTTCTTTGAGTGAATTAGTTGCAGCTATAAAAATCAATTTTGCCTGAGAAACAGCCATTCATACTGCACAACAATTCACTGCTTGTGTTTCACATTAGGTCATTCACGGTTGAAATTTTGATAGTATTATGGAGATGTCCTAGAGGGTGAGGGGAAAACGGAACGGATGCGATGGCCTGGGATGATGGCAGCTGGTACCATGCAGGTTTATGCAGTGACACTTTGTTGTTATAGCAACTGATCTGGACAAAATGACAAGCAAGGTAATTGAAGAAAAAAGGCTTTCTGTGGGAATGAGTAGGCAACAGCTAGTGCAGGGATGACCCTCCTTCATGCTGTGATTTTGTGGCCACGGACTGCTCTTTTAGTATTTTATAGGCTTAAATGTTCATCAAGAGCTGATACATTGTCTTGAGAAGCTTTTGCAAGTTGCATCAATGAGCTGTGGAAGAAGCCGGCAGTGAATGTCGGCTTCACTGTATGAATACCGATCGAGTAATGTGGGTAGGAATATGAAACTAGTACAGGATATTGATCAATGTGGTTTGCAGCGCCCCAATTGTGATTTAAAAATTGTTTGTTTAATTAAGATTGATTAAGACATCCTTGTTTTTCAAGGTGGGGCTGGGGGGAATGCACCAGTATCTTAACACTGGCACTGTGCTGCATATTTACTGAAAGCATACATATCAGCTCAGATATTGAGAGTTTGATTGTAACTGAGAAACATTATAAAAGGAAGTGACGCGCTCATGTTATTCTAAAGAGATTTTCCCCCATTTTTAAATTTTAAGGAAGATGTTTTAAAATGCTAATTGAAATCAGATCATCAGAAAATCATTAGAATACTTTGGTAAAATGTCTCTAATTCACATTAAATGAATAATTTGAACACATTTTGTAACATCCTTGATTTCATCCTTTTTTCTGAAATTTTATAAACTACATAAGAATATTAAAGAACATAAGCATATAGGATTTTAAAATTCACTTTTTTATTTGTAACAAACCCTTTTGTGAAACTACTTTTTCCAGTTTTTTTTGCAACATATAATAGTATTGATTTAATTTATCATTGTGGTGAAATTTTCATCTCACGACCTGCCTAATTACGGGTCTAATTGAGAAAGCTAATAGTATCTTTTTAATTTTTCATTAACTTTGTAGCATTTGTAAACATTTTAAACTGGTTGAGGTCACAGATGGAAGGAAAGTCAGACAGGCTTCATTAACAGATGTGTGATCCTCCCCAGCCAATTTTCCTCTTCGCGCTCCAACAGGCA
This sequence comes from Heptranchias perlo, assembly GCF_035084215.1. NCBI lineage: Eukaryota > Metazoa > Chordata > Chondrichthyes > Hexanchiformes > Hexanchidae > Heptranchias > Heptranchias perlo. Next base: position 22,166,079 of record NC_090345.1, on the reverse strand, counting down.
ATAAAGACAATAATCTACCCTGATATGTATAGTTAGATTAATAAGAAATACAATTGAAACAGAAACATTTTTATCAAATTCTTTTTTTTACTAACTAATTACAATAAAATTTCAGGATTTTTTTTTTGTTTTTCCCCCTCTCAATACTAATTAATAAATAAGATGATTAAATATTCTTTCAATATGTTAAATGTAGATATATGACTAGAATTTGCCCTTGGTCAGATGCCAAGAACTTTTAATTATCCTTGCTATTTTTCTTCCTGTTCATTGTGGGCTCCTGCTGTAAAGATGTGCAGTACTGTTCTATCACAGTATCTCATAGTGTTTGAAGAATAAACGCCTAGCGGTCATACTTTGCCATACGTAACTTTGGGAATTGAGGGATCTGCCTGTGGTTCCAATTCAGTGATAGAGTGTGGTGATTTGACTCGCAATGTCTGGGGTGTAGACAGCAAAGCTTGTGGTTGTCTTGATGGTTGCCAGTGAGAAGGAAAAGTATTACCAGCAGTGAATAGGGATTTCTTTGGGAGGCCTAGACTGTATAGTTTTTACTTAATTTGTAGTTTTTGATGTCACTTTAGCTGGTTAAAAGATGGTGAAATCTCTAGCTGTGAAACATAAATTTGCTGGAACTGCAGTTTTAACTGAAAACTGGTATATGACAGACTCAGTCTCTTCTACATATGTTTGGTATCTGTAGGATGGACAGCTGAAAAACATTTGCATCAAAGATATTGTGTGACTTAATTAAAAGTCTTGACAGTGGGGTGATTCTGCCTTTAAGAAGTGCTTGAAGAGACAGGGCTTTGAACTTCGAGAATTTTAAAATAAATTTGTTTGTTTATTCCTCTCCATTTATTTTAGCTTTGATTGACATTCTAACTGCTGGGTAATACTTAAAAATTATAGTTTAAGCCAATTTGTCAGAGATGAACTAACCACAATTAAACAAGAAAATGCTCAAAATGCACATCCCTTGGACTAGAATCTGAAAGAGAAAGAAAAGTTAACCTTTCAGGAAAGACCCTTTGCTGTAATGAAGGGCACATTTGAAATAGTCATATTTCTCTCTCTTTCAGAGATGCTGAATTTCCAGCAGTATCTGGTTTGATTTTTGATTTCAGATTTCTGGCACTTATGACTTTTTTTAATCTTGGCAAAAGATGGATACTTGTATGTTTAAGTAAATGTAAGCACTGCATATTCAAACCTGCGAGTTTTTAATGTTGGTTGGTTTATGTATTTTTGAATTGATTAGATTTTTAAATGAAGAAAACATTATCAGACCTTAAGTTTTGCATCGTTATACTGTTAATTTTCAGTGGAAAAAGTGAATATTCGTACATACCATTTATGATTTTTAAAACAAAAGGTTGACTTCCTGTGGTAATGCACACTGAATTTATTAAAATAAATTGTAATTGATAACTCCTCAGCAGCTGATGCCTTTGACTGGTCGTGCTCATAATATGAGTCTGAGACTTGTCTGGGGCCCAAGGCTTGATCAAGTCCAGGCCTTAACTCTGTTAACATTTCAGTTAGAACTTGTGAAATGTTTACAGTTACTTTATCTTACTGAAATAAACTTTCAGGTATAACCTGCATACTCATTTTTTAATAGAGTGGCTTTTCATTCAGCTAAAGAACTGTTACAATAAGTATAAAAAGTTTGATTGTAACTAAGGAATATTGTGAAAGGAAGTGAAAAGCTCATATGTTATTTTGAAAGGATTTTCCCCCAGTTTCAAATTATAGGGAAGATGGTTTGAAGTGCTAATTGAAATCAGATTGTCAGAAAGCCATTAGAATACTTTGTTAAAATGTCTCTAATTCATTTTGTAACATCCTTTGATTTCATCTTTTTTCCTTAAGTTACATATTCAGTTAGAATTTGTGAAATGTTTTCAGCTACTTCAACCTATAGGTAAACTTTCAGGTACAACTTTAAAATGGTTAAACGGTTGCTAACTCTGTATGGACGTAATCCTGGTGGTTTCATCACATGACATCCCGCCTCCAACTGCCCCGCCCAGTCAAACAGTCTTTTATCACATGTCCAATAGCTTTATAACTGATAAATGAAAGTGTTCAAAGAAAATGAAAAAAAAACAAATTTTATATAATGCCCCTATGATTTTTCTGCTGGATTGCTTGCAGCAATGTCCAAGAGATTAATCTTTATTTCCTGGAGATCCCACGGCAATCCTGGAGGGTTGGCAACCCTAAATGGTTAATTTTTTTCAACTTGCTTAAACTTTCAGTTTTTAGTGTGGGAGTGTAATGGCTGCCTTGAGTGTTTATTGGGGATGTGATTCTCTGATTCGATTGGCCCATGCCAATCATGTGACCAATAATATCATAAACCAATGGAAATTAGAACTCTACATTTATACATTGAGATATTCATGCATACAGACTTAAAAAATATAGATAACATTCAGGTCTGACTGTTCATTTCAGTAATGCTTTTTATTTTGTTTGGTCAGCTGACCCAAATAAAACCAACTACTATGGTTTCTTTATAATGTGAGGCAGGTGCACAATGGAACTTTCAAGCAGTCATCCTGTTGCTGATTTAATAAAATAGCCTTACAAGATGTAGTAGAGTTATGCATTTAAGTAGCAATGTTTTTATTTCCTTCCCCTTTTTTTTTCTTCCTTTATCCCTTCTGTCTTTAGGTTGGAGTGCAGGTCTACAAGTGCCAGGAGTCCTTTAGTAGTTTGGCTTGGTGCCTATATTTCTTCATTTATAAGCCCGATCAGCTACTAGAAGTGCTCATTAGATTTTTTTTTCTCGTTCATTGCTCTCTAGAGATGCTGAGGCCAATTGTAGTGCCAACATTGTTGGCCTATCTGAAATCAGCTAACTTAGCACAAACTAAAGACTGAACCTGAGATCTTCCTGGCCTATAACACAAGAAGCATTTATTTACCCACTGAGCTATGGGGGGTGGGGAGGAAACAAAAATGTTTTTATAGTATTGTATAATATCAATCAAATAGCTCACGTTATTAAATCATACTGTGCCTCAGGTAAGGTTACTTGTCCAGACACAGACAGGCACTGGAGGCTTTCGATGAGTTTGCTTGACTGGTAGCAGCAATCTCTGTTTTCACATGTTTTTGCACGTCTGTGTTCAGAATTTAAGCTTTTGATTTTGCTTTCAATGAAAGCCCAATTTTTCGAAGTTGCTCCCACCTCCAAATTAGAGAAAGGGAAGGCAGAGAATCCAGGGTCTCGTTTCTGTTACGAGACAAGCAGCTGAATCATTCCTTCCAACATCACAGTGAAGTATGTACAAGAGTTCAGCAGAGCAGAAAGATCCTTAAAGAAGGGGGGATTTCTCCATATCAAATTCCACTCCACCTCAGGAAGCACCAGGGCATCTGACCGCAAACTACATAGTGCTGTTTGGCAAGTCAATGTGAAATAAATGCTGGGTGTTGTCTCGAAAGTGCCCAATCACAGTATTTTACGCTTGAAGTGATACAAGAGAAAATACGGCATTTGCTGGCACCCAGGAATGGCCAAATGTGATATCACCCTGTGTGCCAGCAGCCTCATTCATGCCCACTCCATCCATGCCCCTGCTGCTGGGCACTTCCTCAGCATGTCTGATGATTTGAATGGACAGTGAGTACATTGAAGCTCTTCTCAGGTGGGTGCAACACCCACACTGCATCATTCCCGTCACCTCCATGCTCATATCAGAAAGTCTACCTCCAAGTGTTTCAATTCTTCTTTTAATTTTTATTTAAGTTTATTGTTAAAACAATTTTAGGTTAGTCTTTTTGTTAGGTAAGGATACCAAGGGAGAAAAGGTAGGTAAATGGAGTTGAGGTACAGATCAAACATGATCTGAGTGAATGGCTTGAGGAGCTGAATGGCCTACTCCTGTTCCTATTACAAGAATAAAACTGCTTCTGATACATGAGTAGTTTAATTATTGTAACATTAGTGCTTATTTCAGCATCATGTAGTATGTGAGCTGGAAACTTAAGAAACGACTGCTGAGCGAGTGTTTCATTTACCTGAACTTCCTGTCAATCTTAAGGCAGTGGTTTTCAACCTTTTCTGTGTTGGGGACCCCCTGAAAATAGTGACACACTTTCAGGGGCCCGCTGTCCACATATCTGAAAGAAATTGTCAGTTATCCGAAAAAAAAGTGCTATTGTTTGGAGGAAACATTTTAATTAGTTTACAGCAAAAGAATAATCTTCTAGTAAGTTAATAATTGCATACAAATAGAGATCTAATGACCTTGTGGACCCTAGGATCCCCTCACGAACCCCATAGGGTCTTGGGACCCCAATTGGAAAACCTATTACGTAAGGGTTAATAGCATTCTTCTAGTTCGTCTTGTTTCTCTATCACTCATATGCTGTTGAAAGTCTAAAAGTTTATATTTTCAGTTTGTGTCCAATATTAACCTGTTGAATGTGCAGTATTTCAAAAGAAATAATGAAGCTGGCCAAACACTAGACAGCTCAGCGGCTTTCAGTGAATAAACTGAGTGCATTTGCTTTTAAAAGCTTAAAACAATTTTGGATCCAAACATACCTACTGATTAATGTATAAACACAAATCCTGAATAACGTCCAAAACAAACATCAGTTGAGCAGAGCTCAGGAAGACGTGGCAGTGGTTCACTTCTTGTAAGGGTTGTTCAGTGCCTACAGTACCTGTTTTCCAGATCTCTCTCTCTCTCTCTCTCTCTCTCTCGCGCCTCTGCTTCCATGCACACTTCCTCCTCTCCTTTGTTGACATTTTGTCCATTGAAACTTGGCCCTTTCCCATAGACTACCTGTTTTGAGAATATCAAATGACCCCTGAGCAGCAAAATTAAGGCTTCATCATCCATTTTCCAATAAAATATTTCTTCATTGTTAAAATGGGCTAGTACTTAAGCTGGTCTGTAGCTGTACGAGCTGTAAAAAGTATCTCAATACAAAAGAGAGGTTAGGATGAAATGAAATTAGAAATTAAACAAAGCAATGGGGGTAATTTTAACTTAAGTGAAAAATGGGTGATCGCGCATTGGCAGCCTGTTTTGCACCTTGCCCAATTTTCTTTTCCAGTGGAGATTTTTCAAGCATTGCTCAAATGTCTCTCTTTTGTTATTTGTCTCTCACTATTTGGAGAGCCTATCATACCAATTATTTGAAGTCACAGTAACGACATTTAAAATCCAATTGCTGTGTTTCATATTGAAATAAATAAAAAATTGAGTAATTCTCAAATTTACTGCCTTTGTCACAGTGGCCAATAAGTGATAGTCTGGCTTTAGGTTGAGGGAATTGTTCCAGGAACTATTAAGGTGATACAGTTCTTGTTGCATACCGTAGAGAAATAATGTGAGAAGTAATTCCATATTTGTGCTTTTCTAGCACATGAAAACATTTAAGCATTTAAATATTTCCTGATAATGTTCCCAACTTGTATTATTTGGCTCTGAAAGTAAGAACAAACAGTCTTTATCTCGATGAAAGAATTAAATACTTCAACAAATTGACTTTGTTTTCCACAAGCAGAGATTGATGATTACTTAGGTATTTCCTGAAAAACAGTGCTGTAAATTCAAATTGCCTTGACATATAATTTCTATTTTGCAATAGTTCCTGAATTCACTGTGGAATAAAACTTGTAAAACAAAAAAGGCAGCAGTAATCAAAAGGTCCTGCTTATTTTAGTGCTATTGTGAATAGTTATAATCAGTGACACCTTTATTGCTGAGGCATTTTTTACAAATATGAGGAGATAAATATTTGATATGTGATGAAAGTAAGCCCAGTACTTTGCTAACTACCAATTGTTCCTTATTGTAGTGCCTAGGATAATGCAGTTGTTTAAAGTAAGTGCAAACTCATCACATTTCTCATACCATCCTACCTTCTGTCCACCTCTCTCTCATTCTTTAAGACCCTCTTGAACAAGCTAATATCTCCTCCTTTGGCTCAGCGTCCATTTTTGTCTGATTATGCCTCTGTGAAGCACTTTGGGCCGTTTTTCTGTGTTAAAGATGCTATTTAAATGCAAGTTGTTGTTGTTGTCGTATCCTGACTGAAAACAGTTTTAATATGTTTTAAAAATTGATTAACAGGCTCTGGTGGCATAACACAGTCATTTACTACACCAAATCTTGGCTGGATAGGAGTTTGCTCCTGTTATTGCCCACATACTGAATTTTCAGTCCCATTTAGCATCTACCTGAGTTGAGGTTCACAGAGCAGCACTGGCAAAAGGATATGAGTAGGCTGTTGAAGAGAAGGGAAAAATAACTTAATTTTTAAAAAAGGGTTCAAATCAATCTTTTTAAAATTGCATCAAAAGTTGTCAAAGTATTTTTTTTTAAAAAAATCTTCTCAACTTTACCTGTGGTTCTCATGATCGCAATATCAACCAACACAGGCTGCTAGGTAATCCACTCTACTTGACAAATGTACCTCACATAAATTTATTGATGATCAGTAACAGTTAATGGGAAGATAGGTCATCGACCTGAAACGTTAACTTTTTTTCTCCACAGATGCTGCCTGACTTGCTGAGTATTTCCAGCATTTTCTGTTTTTATTTCAGATTTCCAGTATTTTGCTTTTGAATGGGAAGATAGTAGTGAATGAGACTGAATGCGAACACACAAAACAGAAGGACTGCATTATAAGTCCAGCGGGTCCCATAATGTCTACTTTCAACTTATGCACACTGATACCCATCCTCTTTCCCCACCCCACCCTCCCCCCGCCCCCCGCCTCCCCACCAACTAACAACACAATTTTTTGGACAAAGCAGAAAATTAGAGGGAAAAAATAATTAACTAATTCATGAAAGAAAAACTCTCGGAAATTTCTCTCTGATCCTGGAAGGCGAACAAACAGGTTCCAGGAGACCATGGTGACGAGACACATCCTCACTCTCCTTACCCTTCCCCCCTCTCCAAAATGCCCATCTATCTTCTATACGTTGTTATTTAAGACGCACTTAGGAACTCGTGTAGCTTCCTTTTGAATAGTTGCAGCAAATCCGCATTCATTGCACCAACCGGCAACTTGTTCCATAGTCTCACAACTCTGTGAAAAGAAGTACCTTCTGATATCTAACCGAGTTCTATGCTTACATAACTTACATGCCTGTATTTTTATTGAAGTCAAAAAACTTAATTTTTGGTATGTTATGCATGTGTTGCCTTTACATCTATTTCTACCGAGGCTTAGCCTTCTCTGCCTTCCTAGTGTCTCGTTTATAGAAACCAAAAAAGCACCATTTGTACAGCAATCAGTTGTTTCGATAATATTTATTGATTTTTTTTAAAGTGTGGCAGAAGTGTTTACATTGTACTCTTTGTATATTTTCTCTCCCATTTTAATATGCAGGTGTCCCTCATGCTGCAAGGGGTGAAGGGTGCTTATTTTCATTAAAATATTAACCTTTAATGAGTTAAGATTATAAATGTTCTACTAAAGATTTAATAAGTTATTCAAAAGAGAGCTTCCTTTAAAAGCAAAAGAAAGACTTGCATTTATAAAGCACCTTTCACGACCTCAGAACATCCCAAAGCGCTTTACAGCCAATTGAAGTACTTTTGAATTATAGTCACTCTTGTAATATGGAAATATGTTATTGGTCACAACGGATATGAATGCCAGGCAACAGTAGTAAAAGGAGAGGCAGCATGTCAAAAAAAAAGTTTTCCTCAGTACATATATTTAAACTCTGGTTGGGGTGAGGGAGGGAAGTAGGGTGGGGTGGGTTTCAGATGATCTGCTCTGGATTGTGGGGGGAGAAGGAGGGGGGGAAGACCAAGCATTAATACAAGGATGAGAGACAGCAACAGCACTTTTGCATAAAAAACACGGGGCTGAAACGGTGTAGTGGATTCCCACCGTTGCTTCTGGGGGATTCTGCTGGCCCTGGGTGGCCTTGTGGAGACCGAACCTGTGCCTGCCCCTACAAGGCAATCAACTTATGAGGGGCAGGGCTGCAAACAGGGACTCCCGAAGTCAGGAGTTCCCAGGCTCCAACCCTTAGTCGGATCCAGAATTGGACGTGGGGACCACCTTGAAGTCCAAGTTGCGATTGGAGTCTGGACCCCCGAAGATAAGAGACAACAGATTATTAAAAAAAAATTATTAGCAGCCCTCCAATTTAGAGTTGGCCTCTTTCCCTTTGCAGTGGCGACCTGTCACCGTTCTCCCCTTGTGCAAGGATGTACCTCTCTTTTCTCACCCCCTTGGAGTTTCTAGGCCCACATACCCATGTATGTGGGAAAGAGAGAGGAAGAAACATGCGGTTGCACTGAAGGAATGGAAAAATGGAGGCATATGACTGCATTTACTCATATTTTGTGTTCAAAGATATTCGCATATTGCACTTTGTTTTTTGATCCGATTGGAATGAATTTAGTGTATTTAAAAATAATTTTCACTGGTGCTCAGATTGTGGTTTGGTATTTAAAAAGCATGCTGTGTTGAAGAAAATTATTAGTGTAATATTTTGACCATTTAGTACTCTTTTAGCAAAAAATGTTGGGATACTGTAAATATTTAATTGTCCGTCTCATTGTTTCTGTATGTGAACTGTCAATGTATCATACTGCGGGGACACGAAGTATGAAATCCTACAGTAGTGTGAAAATGAAAGGGGTTATGGTCACTGTAAAGAGATGTGCTTTAATGGAGAAAGCTGGAGTTTTTTTTTCTGACCATTTTAAGCACTGTATAAACAGTATTTGCAGCGTTTACTATTAAGTGTCACAAAACTCCATCTTATGATCTTGCCTTTTACAACCCACTTGACATCCCTTCTTAAATATTTATAGTACTTAGTACTCAGTAACGAGATACTGAATAGCCCCCACTTAGCTTGGTGCAAGACAGTGGTTGATAATTAATCTTAAAACTCTGGGAACTTTATGTACCCCAAATATTGACTGGCATCATATGGGTATGTGTGGTGTGATTATTCTACTTATTTTTTCAATGAGGCTCACCACTGCTGCTTTTCACTGAAACACTTCTTCCTTTGGTCTGTATGGTGGCACACCACTATTGTTTTGCAATCAGATAATCTGAAGTGTATGTCTGTGGGAAATCCAGCAGCTCCTATGCAGAGCAGATCAGGAGGTAATGCTTTAAAAGGGGGGAAGGCAATCACGGCACAGTGGGTAGAAATTTTTTTGTGGAGGCCGGGAGGAGCATTTATGTGTTCTGTCCCAGTGTTCTGAATGGCCTGTAATGGTCCCTATTAAGGTGTGCTGAGCAGACCCCTTTACGCTTAGCGCACCCATCGCCCTTTGGTACCTCAAAATTGCATCATTACAGGGCCCCTTTTTGCATATTACAAGTAGACCCCTCCCTGAAACAGGTGTGCACTTGAGCCGCCTTTGTGAAGCTCCCACAGAAAATTGTGACAGGTCGATCAGGATCAGGAATGGGTTGGTAAGTTGAGCCTCATGATTTTTTGAACAATACCGCCCTGTTCCCACCCAATGGACTCAGTGAAAACCAGCCCTTCCGACTTTTCAGCCTAGGAATTGAAGTGTCTGAGAGGTGACCTTATAGTAATAATCTTATTAGTTTAACGATCTTAAACTAATAAGAGGCAAATTTAGGACTGATGACAGGAGATTCTTCTTCGTGCAAAGAATAATCAATATATGGAATGGACTCCTGGAAAGAGTAGTGGAAACAAAAACCCTGGAATCATTTAAGAAACAATTGGATGCTGCAGTGAGGGAACTGTGGACTGTTTCTGCTTCGATGAATTAAGATGAGTTGAATGATCTTCTCATCTGCGATTTAAGAACAGTTTTCAGAGCAGACTTACTCCAGGAATTGAGGTTGAACCTGAACATTTTTCAATATGTTGACAATCCTCTAATGATTTGCACTTTACTGAACTGCAATTAGCTCAATCAACCAGAAAGATCCTTTTGTAGTAGCTTTGAAAATGGTGTTTGGAGCTAGCCTGTTGGTTAATCTGTCAGTAATATATTAGAACATAAGAAATAGGAGCAGGAGTAAGCCATACGGCCACCTCGAGCCTGCTCCACCATTCATTAAGATCGTGGCTGATCTTCGACCTCAACTCCACCTTTCCTGCCCGATTCCCATAATCCCTTGATTCCCTTGGAGTCCAAAAATCTATCAATCTCAGTCAACAACTGAGCATCCACAGCCCTCTAGGCTAGAGAATTCCAAAGATTCACCACCCTCTGAAGAAATTCCTCCTCATCTCAGTCCTTAAGTCCCCTTATCCTGAGACTATGCCCCCTAGTTCTAGACTCTCCAGCCAGGGGAAATGGCCCCTCCACATCTACCCTGTCAAACCCTCTTAGAATCGTATATGTTTCAATGAGATCACCTCATTCTTCTAAACTCCAGAGAATATAGACCAATTCTACTTAATCTCTTCTCAAAGGGCAACCCTCTCATCCCAGGAATCAATCTAGTGAACCTTTGTTGCACTGCCTCTAAAGCAAGTATATCCTTCCTGCATTGGTCAAAAGTTGCATTTTAACCAACTGGCTGCTATTATCTTTAGGGGCCACATTACTGTGGTTGTCCTTCCGACCTGAAAGCAAGTCCCATATTGATTTGGAGCCTTGTGGAGCTTCTCCCTCCTGTTTTTTGCTATGGTAGTTGATTGCGTTTTCAGTGCTACTTATGTACCTTTTTTTAAAAAAAAATCTCACCGAGTGATATTGGGGTCGATTTTAGGATGGCTGAGCGGGTGCATTCGTGGTGGGGGGGCTCCGAAAATTTGGGATTCCCGGGGCGGGTCCAGAGCCCGGCTCCACCCTGCCCACGTCCAGGTTCCCCAATGACGCACTTAGACGCCCCCGCATGCGGGACTCCCACCGGCAATTAAAGCCGGTGGGATCCCACTTAAGGCAATTATTTTGATAGTTCAGGTCGTTGGCAGACCTGATTGGGAGGATATTTTAGGAGGGGTGGGATTTTCATGTCAACTGAGCGTGTTTCCTGTACTGGAGGAAACACTCCCAGTTGAAACAGACGTGTTGCAGCCACCAGCCTGTGGGAGCTGCAAAGGTCCATTTGACAGGTGTTGGGGGGAGACCCTCACTCATTGCAGGAGGCCACTCTGTCACTTTGGACAAAGTTTGGCCTGCACCATCCTCCTCCTAACACTAAAATTCACCATCTTGGAACCTCAACCCCGGTGTGCAGACAAGTTTACCTACCTTGCGGACCCCCTCAAACGTACATCTTGTGGATGGGGACCGCCATAGCTGCAGTCATGACCTCCTCGGAGGACGAACAGCATCACCAGCCTTGCTGGCCACGCCGTCCACCTCTGACACGAGGAGCTCCACAACACAATGCTGTGACACATCCACCTGCACAGCAGGAGGGAGGGCAACCGCAGAAAGAGATGCGTCGCAGAAGGCACTACCCTCGCCACAGGGTCTACAGACCGAGACTTAGCTTCCCGGACCTCTCTGAGGAGCAGTGCACACGGAGGCTCAGAGTCACTCGACATGTAGTCGTGGACATCTGCGGCCTCCTTGATGCCGAGTTGCTCCCGGCTGGCCCGAGCACCATCTTCTTACCAGTCGCTGTCAAAGTCACCACAGCCCTCAACAACTTCTCCTCCGGATCCTTTCAGGGTGCCATCGAGGACATCGCCGGCGTGTCTCAGTTGTCTGCACAAAAGAGCCCTGCAAATACACCTACACCCACTCTGCAGTGACACAATGGGTGGCATCAGATGTGGGTCTTCATGGTGATCCTCAGGAAAGGGAATTATTGCACAAACCAGACAAGATTTGCAAAGACGTGGCAGTAGTGGTGATAACAAATTTTAATGTGCTTTGCAAAATAAACGCAACAAAATCAAAAACATGACAATCTATCATACACCCTTGTGCATCCCCTTTATGCTCACAAAACCTTAGCCTTATGTTTACGGGAACCCCTACGTGGTGCTACCCCTGTGGCTTCAGCAGAGGTAGTGGCAGGTTGCTCTTGTCCATGCCCTGACCACTGAGATGCTTTGCGCGGACGCCCTCTGGGTTTCAGTGCCCGTGAGGGCCCCTCCAAAGACTGCTCCACCTGCACCTGTGCAGGGGCAGACTCGGCCACCTGGAGAGGAGGCAGCATTGCGGGTACTGGTTGAGAGGGGGGCAACGGGTGAGACGTGGAAGTGCTTTGAGAGCCCACTTCCAAGTCCCCTTTCACCATCATCCCTCTCCTGGCCCAGGTCCACATCACTCCTTCCACCCTGCTGGACGACAGTTTGGAGGACTTGTGTGAAGGCTTGGAAAGCCAGTTGTAATGTATCTGTCAGCCTGTTTAAGATCATTCGCTATCATGAGTGCTGAGTGTTAGATTTCTGTCACCAGCCGTTTGTGTGCTCCTAGTCTTGGCGTCCGCCACGGACAGGCACTCCAGCGTCCAGCTTTGTTCCAATGCCTGCTGCTCCGCGTCCGTTAGGACCACCTGGTGTGGCGGGCCCCCTCCGGTCCTTGCCCTCTCTCGGGCATTCTGGCATCTCTTCTCCTATCAAGGCAAAACACAGAGAGGCGTGATTGAGTGATGGTTGCATAGTGACCCGCTGCATGCATTGGTGTGGGTGGGGGTGACTGTGAGGGAGATGCATGGGAGGGTGCATTTGAGACATAGCCATGAGATTGTATGAGGATTGGGTTGCGTGGTAGTGTTCAAATGGGAACTGGGGCGGTGAATAAGTGCAGGCAAGGTGAGGATGATGGTTGAGTGGATGTGAGGAGTGATGCGAGAGCGTTGTGGTGGCAGTGCAGAAGGAGTTGTGTGGTGGTGGAGGTGATGTGGAAGACGGAATGTGGGAGAATGCGTAAGTATACTCACTTTGGCTGACCTGGTTCGGTCATTAAAGCGCTTCCTACACTGGACCCAGGTTCGGCCAACATTGCTGCTGCTGCTGACCTCCTCGGCACCTCGAGCCAGGCCTTCTTGGTGGCAGAGTGAGGCCACCTCCTCCCATCAGATGTGAAAAAAATTTCCCTCCTACTCCTCACCCTATCGAGCAGCACCTGGTGAGGAGTCAGAGAACCTTGGAGCAGCCTTGCCTCTGGCCTGCACCATGCTCCCAAAATGGTTCTTTGCTGCAGGAGGAGCATTGGAGTGCCCCTTTAAATAGGACTCCTCCTGCTGACAGCCTGTGATGTGGGTGCGCAGTGCGCCCGCTGCGCAGGTCTGGAACGGGAAACCCGGAAGCACGCGTAAGTACCTTCAATTAGGCTGCGATTGCGTGCAGAGCACCCCGATTTCACTGGGCGCGTTACTCACGTGCCCAGTCTACCCCCCGCTGCCAACCCGTCTCCCTCCTAATATCGGGCCCATTGTGTCTGTGCGATTTGTGTTGGATTTGCATCCTGTCACATGATAGCAACCAAACTGACCATGGCAACTACTGCTGCATTAAAGCCAACGATTGGACACTTTATAAAAAAACATTTTTTTTGCCTTTGTTTGAACGGTTCCATAGTTCGGGTGGTTTTCAGAGCAGAAATCCTAATTGCGTTAAAATAGTGCCTGTGCCTAATTCAGATATTCTTTTGAGCAACAGGGTGTGCAATACTTGAAGACTATGGCAACAGATAGCATCCACTTAATTAACATAATTTTCTTAGTTATTAACTATGCCTTATTTCTTCTGTGTGCTGAAATACTCCTGTTCCAAGTTTAAATTACTCAAATGTATACTACATCTTAAATATTTGTGGGGTAGATTTAGCACTACCATCGAGAGCTTTGCGTGGCGGGAATTTGAATGTGCAGGTCAGTACACCCTATATATTTTCTGTCCATTAAATTATCCATCTGCACCCAAATTCCTGATGTGTGGTCCTCCCACCTGAAGCTCTGCATTGGGAATGCTAATTTGGTCAAGCTACACCAAAGTATGTATGCTACTTCAGGGAATGGTCAGTGATGCTGCTTTTTTGTTCCTTTACATGCATTAAAAAAAACGGATTAAGTTACCGCCCCGATCCAGGCAAATAAATCTAGGATTCTGAACTGACGAGCTTCATATGTGAAGGAAATAATTGCCTTAACCAGCCTCTGCAGGGTGTTCAGTTGTAAATATGCTTTTGTAGAATTGTTAATCGCTTTTGTCAAGGTTATTTTTGCAGGCAAACACTCATCACAAATGTAAAGAAGGTGCCTGTTAGATTTGTGCTAATATCAATGAGACCAACTATAGCCAATGTTTTCATTTCCCCAGGCCAACACCATTAACTTCCTGTTCAGAGTGACTACAATATAGCTCACACTGGATGCAGCTGAGATGAAGAGGGGGGTTGGTGTATTTACCACAAGTAAATCTGTATGTTTGGCAAACCACAGGCCTTCAGAATCCCACCACATGGGAAGGAAAGTGCTGCCACATTACCAGCCTGGTGGCTGTTGCAAATCAAAGGAGTATCTCCGTAACATTCGAGCATAGTGTTTAAATACAGACACCGGAGCGACAGTAATCCCAATCTCACTGCTGGAGAGGTGATTGACCATACTAGTATAAATCTGAGTTAAGTGTTTATACTACAGGTTGTATAATGGTTCTGAATTAATGTTATATTCACTCCCAAGGCAAAAAGTATAATGCAAATACTGTTTTAGAGTAAGAATATAATATAGTTTTCATTACTTTGTCAGTCTCTTGAAATGCATTAAAATTGTCTGCAAGCTAATGGTTATAAATAAGATAATGGACCTATTCTCTCTGGAGTTTAGAAGAATGAGAGGTGATCTCATTGAAACATGGAAGATTAATAGGGGGCTTGACAGGATAGATGCTGAGAGATTGTTTCCCCTGGCTAGAGAGTCTAGAAGTGGGGGGCATAGTCGCAGGATAAGGGGCCGGCCATTCGAGACTGAGATGAGGAGGAATTTCTTCACGCAGAGGGTTGTGAATCTTTGGAATTCTCTACCCCAGAGTGCTGTGGATGCTGAGTCATTGAGTATATTCAAGGCTGAGATGGATAGATTTTTGGACACTCTGGGAATCAAGGGATATGGGGATCGGGCGGGAAAGTGGAGTTGCGGTCGAAGATCAACCATGATCTGATTGAATGGTGGAGCAGGCTCGAGGGGTCGTATGGCCTACTTCTGGTCCTGTTTCTTATTAATTTACTTGAAGGTTCTGCCACACTCCTGCTGTCCAGAGAAACACGCGGAAGAAAGGAAGGGACCTGGTTGTGTCGACTCAGGAGTTCCCAATCAGCTTTGTGAGGGGTAGAACCTCCACCAAGTTTTACCAGGCCAGTGACACAAGGTAGTGGGAGCAGGGGTTTCCAAAGTCGGAGGATCCTGCTACCGCAGCTAAACAGGGACTCGGAGTATTACTAGTGGCTGGTACGCCAAAAGAAAGGAGGCATACTGGCCTTCTGATGGGCACAAGTAGGCCACACCGCGGAGAGGAGGGGTATCTAGCAGACGGCAGCGCCCAGACCCCTAAAGAAAGAAGAATTTTGTTTTTTTTTTAAAAAACTGTGGGCCCCCTATGTTAAGGGAATCAGTCCGCTGGTCCCTTGTAAATGAGGAACCAAGATGTGACCTCACAAATTATGGCGGCCTCAGTGCTGGAAGGTACGTAATCAGAGTGTAACTGCCAAGATCACTACATGCGGATTTTCTGGGCCAACACTTATCTCGTGGTAATTTTATCAAGCAAGAATCTAGTTGAGATGCTAAATATGAGAGTAGGGGTCACCATACTGTCCTAAATTCATCATTGCAGGTGGTGAATTTTCTTTAAAAAAATGTTTTTATTGTTACAATGATATTACTGTTTGAAAATAATGTAGGCTGAAAGGTAGTAATTTATTTGATAACATAGGGCCTGAAGGTATTTTGGATTTATAATGGAGAAGCTGCATTCTAACCAGGCTTTTTTTATACTGAGTGACAGGAAGATTTACTGACTACTATATATAACTAAGCCAATTCACAAGTTTTTGATATGTTTGCAGTCTGTAAGAAAAATTTATAACTTGAAGACCTATGTGATTTTCTTTCTCCCCTCACCCCCATGCTCCAATACCCCAGCACCATTTTCGTCTCTAATTCGAGAAATTAGCACCCTTACCCGGTACTCTGAGACTCTGGATCCACCCTCCCAGCACTGTCCCTCCCGCCATTGTTAAGTGCCAAGGCACCATCTCACTACTCAAGACCCCAGTCTAACGCTCCCATATCCCGGAAGTACCTTCCGCACTGCTCTCAGACCTAGAAACCTCAATCTCAAATGCTCATACACCCTAAAATCTTCTCCCCATTGCATCCAACCCTTAAGATCTCCCTTCTCCAGGATATTTTAAGTTTCCTTTTTTGTTTTCTTAGCTTTCTGTCCTTCAAAGCTTCCCAAACTCTCTCTTTCCTGCTCACAGCTTATCCCACCACCCTCCTTGCCGCTCACTGCTCTTTGAAGCCCCGATCTTTCCTGCTTCTTACTCTTTTAATTTTACTGCAACCCGCAGCTAAACCCAAACTCCTGTTTTACCATTTTCTCACCGCCACCATCAATTTTACCATGGCCCTGTGTTTTCCTTTTCCTTCCCTAATGCTTTACAGCTCCCTACCACTCAGTCCAATTGCCCACCTCCCCCTTCATCCCTCCACCATCTTCACAATCATGACTGATTCCAACACAAACATCCATTCCCATTGAAAACATCAAAACTAGCACTTTAACACAATGCTCTGACTTCCAAAATGATAGGAATCTTACAACACCAGGTTATAGTCCAACGATTTTATTTTAAAATCACAAGCTTTCGGAGATTATCCCCTTCGTCAGGTGATTCACCGAAAGCTTGTGATTTTAAAATAAAATCGTTGGACTATAACCTGGTGTTGTAAGATTCCTTACATTTGTCCACCCCAGTCCATCACCGGCATCTCCACATCATTCCAAAATGATGTAAGAGAAGCATTTAGGATACTAGACTTGATGATCCTATTTATAAAGTATGTGAGCAAAGAGGTAAGGCTAAATCTATACAAATCGTTGGCTAGGTCGCAGTTACAACATTGTGTCCAGTTTTGGCGTCTTGAAGTATGTGGCGGCCAAAGAAAGAACTCAAAAGAGATTCACAAAGATAGTACCAGGGATATGAGACTTTAGTTATGAGGAGAGTCTAGAGAAACTGGGTCTGTTTTCATTGGAGCAATTATGGGTAAGTGGCGAACTGATAGAGGTGCTCAAGATTATGAGGAATTTTGCTATAACTATAAATAATATCAAATCAAATATAAAACTAAGCACAGAATCTATCGTTTTAAAATGGGGACTGGATTATATCCCAATATTACCCCTTTCTGTCTACGCCCACTTCCCGATGGCCTTTACTCACCATTTGCAACGCCATGGGAGGGTGACTAATTTTTCATTAAAATATTAATGATCAAAACCTAGAAATCGGGAGTAATATCAGCGGACCAACGCTGTTTCCACTATTCAGTCAGTCAGTAACTAGAAGGTATAAATTTAAGATCAGAAGAATGAAGGGAGAGGTTATATATAAAAACATTCTTTATACAGAGGATTGTTAAGACTTGGAGTGCCCTATCAAAAACTGTGGTGGAAGCAGAATTTATGGTAGCTTTTGAAAGAGAAGTGGATAAATATTTGAAAAAGAAAACCGTAAAAAGGTAAAGGGCAAAGGAGTGCGACTGAGTTGATGGGTCTTTCAGATAACTGGCACATATGGATATGCTGAATGGCCTCCTGTGCTGCAAAATTCAATGATGACATACCCAATTATCAAACACTCAACAACATAAAGAACACAACCATCCCCCACCACACACACATATACAAAATGCTCCTTACAAATTATATAAAGATATTTACTCTATACAAATTAAGTTGTATCATATAACTACATTACACATGTATACTTTATATATTTGACACTAATTTATTTGAGTTCACATTGCCTTTATTCCTAAAGTTCTAGAATTATATAAAAAACTTCCAATATACAATTTCTTCCAATTTTTCAATTAAGTAATTTAATTTCAATTTCTATGTAATTTCTCTCTACCATTTAATATACCTCCATACTAATAATATATTCTAAATTGCACTATGTAATCCTTTTATCAAACAACACAGCCTCTAACTTCCTGTGAGCATTGTCTTGGGAGATCCTTTAGTATATATTACATTTATTATCCAGTACAGTATTTATACAACATTAACCATTGTAGTTGTTCTGAAGAATGTACCCTGTGATTAAGCGCAGTTTGTGTAGCTTTCATTATTCCAATAGTTGAAGGCTAGGGTACTGGTTTAAGGATCTGTGTACCTTGGCTTGTAATTAATGTTGTACGGTTTTATTCTGTTATGGGCAGTATAATGGATAGATTAAAAAGTCTTGACTGTACCATTCACTGTAAAACGTTCATCATCTCAAACATCATGCCTTTGCTGATGTCCTGCAGGCAAGTACTTTTCTCCCAGAAATATTTGTTGTCAGACAAAGCAAGCTGTCCCGACACCATGTCGTAACCCTGATAAGATGCTAGTGTATGTTTGCTGTGAATTATTAGTAGGCTGATTGAAGATAACCACATCTGGTTTGGTTTGGCCAGTTATTTGTCGTCAGAGTAAATTATTTTGCCTGTGTGGAATCTGACACTATTGTGCTATCAGTTTCTGAAAAAACCGTAATGCTGCAGTTCAGGTAGTCTCTGGAGAGCTGTGTATTTGTTCACATTAAGCATAGTCCTGTGATTAAAACCTTCTGCCCAGTGTGGTATGGATTACTTACATCTTCACTGGGATATTCCAGTGGAAGTTAACTAGTCATTAACATAATTGTGGGTTTAATTTGCCATGATTTTAATGACCATCAAAATTTGCAACTTTCATAGTGTATTAACATTTTAAGATGTTTTGTTTTGTTTTGTTTGAGGATGACCTGAAAGCTGGGAAAATGATCCAATAAAAGTGTTCATTTGCAGCAGCCAATCAAGAAAGGACATGGATTTATTTGAGAGGCTAGGGCAGGAAAAATTCAGATTCCTTGAGACTAAACCAAGAGAAATTCTCCAAAACTTTGTTTCTATTCCTATGCTAGTGCCAGCAACAGGCGTATCAACAGCATCCCCACCTATGGCCAAGTTTGCTATTGTAAAAGCACACTGTGATCTAACTAGTTGGTAACAAATCACAAAAGGATAGCTTTGTAACTCTCAATAAAAACATGCTATAGCACCCATTGCTGAGTAAGCCTTCCTCGGTAGCCACTGTAGTATTGTTTAAGCTGAGTTTTCGGAGAATGTTGATGCTGACATTTTCAATGTAACAATGTCCCTTTAAGGATTTTGCCTAAGTGGAAATAATTTAACATCTCAAACTTTGAATTTAGGGAACACTCTTACCACTGCATAAGAGAAATAGAAAACAAATATGTAAGACTGCAATATACTAATGATAAATTTTCAGTTGACAAATGTTAGACTCTACCTTTGACTGGCAGCAGCAGCTAATAGTTTTATGATTCCTTACAATGCTGTGATAATTCAGTGTCCCATGTGACCCAGCTTCCTGCTTTCAAACATTTCTCAACATTTTTAAAATTCAAACATAATTGTCTGCAGAAAATGAATGTGTCCATTTGTAAAAATTGGAGAAGAATACAGTTTGTAATATGCATGAAGAATGTACTACAGCAATGAAAACTCTTCCAGTTGTCTGTTATAACTTTGGATTCTGGTGTATGTTAGTCACAGAGCCTGTACTCAGTTTAATCTAATGCTATGTGGTGCTCTTGGCAAACAACTGTGGGAGGTTGATTTGAGAAACATAATACATTAGTTTTGCTTGCTTTATTTTTAGTGAGGCCTACAGGGATTCACTACAGTGCTAAACTGCTCCTGTTTGCCAGTTTGAGAGAGTTGGGAACACAACAGCATTTATTTCATAACTGTTTGTAATATCAACAAATCACAAAACTTATGAGCCAAATTGGTAGTTCATCATCCGGCCTGCTGCTGTGACAATCGGACTTTGAATGAAACCAGCATTAGCAGTTAACTTGTTGATTCTCCCTATTAAAACTGAAAAGAAATAATTTAAGTACACTGATGAAATTTGGTAGCTTAGTGTAAGAGAAATGGAAAAATCCCCATTGAATGCACAAGTTTAGTAGCTCCCCCCACCCAAAAAAAAGTGAGATATGGGTTTGCAGAAGATTCAAGATTTTATAAATTGTTCTGTTGTTCATGACCAATCAGGAGTGAATTTTATTGGTCTAAGATAAAGATCTCAAATTATGGAGTCCTGTTTTGAACCTAGATCTCTAAATTCCAAATGTGCAGTGCACTGAAAGTGGCAGCACCTTTTGTAACCTGGTAAACACAGATGCTATCTCAATATCATTATATTTCTCCACTAGGCCTGGGGGTAATTGTTCAAGTGAGCAGAGTTCTGTGCACAGAATGAAGATTACAACAGGAGAGGGAAAGAAAAGGAAGAGTTAATCATTTATCAGGTTTACTTTAATGTTTACTCACAACATACTGATTTGAGCTTAAGAGCTTTACACAGTATTCACTGTGCTCTCCCATGATAAACATGTAGTAGAAGCAATGTTTTAAATTGTTTAAACTGAAATATAACCTGCCAAACATGTTATTTCTCTCTAAGTCTTTGAAGAGAATATATTTTCTTTCCTCTGAAACTATAGAACAACATGATAATATTGCATATTTTGTAATATTATAGCCTTGGTCACGCATAACTAGATCCTTTTAGAAGGTTCACTGAAGAAGCCATGATGGATCTTGCAATATTGAAGATTTCTAATGCTGTACGAAACCTCAGCTAATTTTATCAACTGTTTTTAACCTTTATCCTGTATTGATTCATGTCTCTCAAAATCATGAAGCTCCGATTTTAACTCTGGGCAGGAATCGGGAGGGTGGGGGAGGGGTTTAGTGGCAAACCGTTTTTGCATAACTGAAAAATATTTTCAGGTCATCAGTGATCATAACTAAGACTATATAATAGGAAATAATAAGTGTTGGCTGGAAAAATGGCCGTTCCCAACCAATTTCTAATTAGGTGCAACAAAGCCTGGGTTTCTCATTTTATATAATCTGACAAAATTGGTGTTTCTTTTTCATTCATTCATTTATTTATTTGTCTAGATTGTATGTTTAGCAATAATCACATTTTATAAAGCTCTTGGGGAACTCAATATTTGTATTATTTTGGGGGGAAAAACTTTAAAAATGCAATCTGTTCATAACCATGTTATTATATGTCTAGCCAACTTTATGTAGTTGGTAAAGTAGTCATGAAGGCATCTCTGGATATTTCAGCTGCAATATTCTCTCTAAACCCATGCCAGAATTTTAATATTAATATTTGAATTGTTGGGGAGCCGGAGTTGGCATCTTGTATATTGCATTCACTGTAAACAGAGCACTATTGCCATGGTGTGTAAAATTGTAATAATTTTTGCAACGCAACTTATGGCCTTATCTGCTTTGTATTGAATTTTATTAGCATATTCCTGTGTTTCATGATATGGCGCATTGCAGTACATAGATACGTTGCCCAAACCATTGTTAATGCTTGACTGATGTTATGAGAACTTGTGCAACTCACCAAGTAAAGGATAGGACCCTTTCTAACAGCTGAAGGTGCTCGTGCATTAGGTGCTTCTGGAGTTTGGATTGCAGGAGAATGGCATCTTTGCACTGGCTCGTTGTCTTCCCTTTGTTAAAACTGGCTCCCTTTGACCTATGGGAGAATTGCAAACTCATGTTTTTGTGCTAATGGAGCCAATTTTAACAATGTAAATGTGGGAACCGGCGCGTGGCCATCACCCTCTTTTTGATCCAAACTAGAGGAGAGCCAGATGTAAAAGTGCTTTGAGGTGGGCAAAATTAGGAAGTCCAGATGTGACTGTCATTTGAGACCAGGACCTGGTGCTTTATATAAGTGACCTTCTCATTGTCTTCTAGTTAGGAATTTTGTAATTACTAGGCTGCATTCATGTTTAGCATGGCTACTACAATTGTAGTAGCGACCTCAAAACATTTTTTAAAAGTTTATAAACAATGAGATATTGTCTGCTCCATTTTTTCTTATTGAGATGATTTCAGTATTTTATGAATTGCTCAGATCTCATAATCCATTGTGAAGTATGGTTTCTTTCAAACTTGATATCAAATTTGTGGGAAAAAATCATTACAGTACTCCTCAGTTGGGAAGTTTCATTAAACTTGGCATCAAAAAAATCCCTCTTTACTTAAACACCCTAAGGGTGAAACATTAGATGGACGCTTGGAATTTAATGTCTAATTAAATTATCTGCCTCTTTCGATTAAGCTAAAACGTGACTAAACTTTGTCATTGCTTTTTTAAAAATCAGATTAGTTTTTGAGTTCTTGTACTCCTCTCTAATTTGCATAATTGTACTTCAATTAATTACAGTGGGAGTGCAGGCATTACAAGTTACAGTAATGATGCTATTTGGGCAGGATCAAGATATAATACACCAGGTAAATAAGATGTATGCCTTGTTTAGGATTTTAAATATCAGAATTTTGTTGTCAGAATTTTCCTCTTGGTGAAGAAGTTTCCTGTTTATCATGCACATACTTCAGCTATCTTAGAATCCCTCCTAGGCCATATAATAGACTGGAGAAACTCCAGGTTTCTCTCTCACTGCAAGATAGTTTATTGTGGTGTACTTATTTTAATCGACTGTACTTTTCGTAATAGCACAGCAGTTTTTTGTTTATGTACTCATGCCATTGGAAAATTGTTAGTAATTATTTGACCTCCAGAGAGAGTACAATGCTCCAAGGGAATAATTCTGCTACAATCCCTGCATGTGGGAACCAGAGGTTGAACAGCAAAAGACCACTTACTGTCAGCCATGTGTGTCGAAAGGAGAATGGAATGCAGCCCTTTCTCCAGCTCAGATTCAAAAATATTGCAAGTACAGTATTGGCTAAATCACTCAGTACATGACACATCTGGGCATGTATTTGTATAGTACAGTATGACCCACGCATGTGGATATATAGTACGTTACCACCCAGGCACCTGGATATGTAGTACACTATGACCCAGGCATGCATATGTTTAGTGCAGTATAGACTTCAGTGCATGGATTTATAGTACAGTACTAACTCAGTCATTTGACTATATAGAATACTGTAGACTCGGGCATGTGGACATACCGTACAGATTGAAGCATGTGGATATGCGGTGGAGACCCAGATGTGTACAGTACAGACCCAGGCCCATGAATATATAGTACTGTATGACCCAGGGACATGGATATATAGTACATTACAAACCCAGGCAAATGGATGTACACAGACCCAGTCAAGTGGATATATTGTACAGCACAGATCCGGGGGCATGGATGTATGATACAGTACTGGCCAAGGTGTATGAATACATAGCACTGTACAGACCAAGGCACATGGATATATTTAGTAAAATACAGAACAGACCAAGGCATTGTACAGACCAACAACTTATATTTATATAGCACTCCTCATGTAAAAACATCTCTGAATGCCTCGCGAGGAGGAAAGGTGGATCAGAGGCAGATAGTTGCTGCTGAGGCACATGGATACACAGCTCAGCATAGCACAGACCAAGGCATGTGGATATATACTGGATAACTCACATGGATACACTGCCCAGTCTAACTCACGTGGATACACAATATGGCCTAACTCATATGGATACACAATACAGTCCAAGTCATATGGATGCATGCCACAGCTTTTCTTTTCTGCCCCTTCCTTTCAACTAGCTGTGTCATGGAAAATGGGAATCCATTCAATAGAAAAATAGCTGGATGATTGAAATCCAGTTTTTGCTATAAATGTAAATTTTAACTTTAGAATAAGCATTTAGTGAGTTTTGTTTATTCTAAATTTTGATTTTGATTTTCCTTCTGAGTTTGGTGGTGCAGTCCTCATGTGAGATTGTAGTGATTAAGTTAATATAACAGTAAGTTGTTTTTTCAACCTGCCCCAATGTTTTTCTCCCTGTAATATAAATGGATGATTCCACCAGCAGAAGAAAAAATCTTTGAATTCCACAGCATAAATGTACAAGTACACTTTTCAGTTTTCATTCTTGGTGCTGATTTATTGGTCCGTATGTACACTAAAGTACTTTGTATGGAAATTTCCTTTCATTTAATTTTTTTGATTTACATTAAGTTCTGTTACCCACTTACTAACCATATTGTTTTGAAATCCATGTGTCTATTTCAGTGTCATTAATTGATTTCAGAATTATGAAAATTGACATTAATCGAGTTGTTGGGAAGGCACACAGCAGTTTGAAATACCACAAGCCATGTTGAAGCCTATTATCTCACTTCAGTACAGAGGTTCGGATAAGTAATCCTTAATCATATCGAAGATCAAGCAGAATGGGAAATGATAACACCAGTGTTCTCTGTTAGACATTTTGTAAATCGTACAAAAAATATTTTCTGTTTTCATGACCGAAGCTGTGTAATGCTGTAAATATCATGAAATAATTGGCCCAAAAATCATATCCTGCTGTTGTAAAAGGCACTGCAGTTGAGTTTACGTTGTCTGTAATAATTAGGGATTACTCCATCATTAGGTTTGGTTCGCATTTAGGTTTGAATCCATGTCTGTGTATATTATTTGTGTTTTACCTTTTAATAACTGGGGAAAAAGTACATGCAGCTTTGAATTCCTGATGGGGTCACATGAGCAGCCTTTAAAATTACTAATCTGTTATCACTGCAAATATTGCATATAGCTGCCTGAACACAGGAATGCATTCAAAAATCTTCTTCCCCTTTCCAAAAGTGTTCCTGGAAATGCAAGTACTTTATTTTCACCAAATTTGACCGCAAAAGAAACCGTGTAATATGCATGCACCAAAGATTTCTCTTATATAAAATAGAGAATACATCTCTCTGTCTAGATGTGAGCAGGTGATTATGAAATGTTTGTGCAGTCTGTTGTCTGACAAGGTACTGCTGCTTTTAATTTGACTCATTTTGCAAGTCTTTGTCACTTTATAAGATGCTGTGCATCAAGGGACTGGTGAGTGTGCTTGAATGATACTGCAATTTAGTTTTTTAATTTAGGTTTCCCAGATGTATGGAATGAATACTCTGCTAATCACTGCACTATTCCAGTTTTATACTACTGTTGGATTGTTAATATGAACTGGAATAATAAAGAAGTGGGGCAATATTTTCCACTGTGTGTGGAAATGCACATGGAATGTCAGCAGTTTAACAGTCTGCCCTTGTATTTGCAGCTGACATTTGTCCAGGTGTGTGGGCGCAATGCATGCCTGAATTTTTTCAGACTAGTGTGTTATTCACATAGGCAATAGGCACAGATCACATGAAATGTGGAAGGGGGTTGCATTTACTGCCTGTTTTCAAATATTTCAGCTTAAATATTCAAGTTGCACCATTTCAAAGCCACCTGACGCACTGGCTTGTGGCAACATTAGGCACTTCAGAGCGGGTGCACTTGTGTTTTCCTTGGCTCAGTGGTCGCGCTCTTGCCTCTGAGTCAGAAGGCTGGGGTTCAAGTCCCACTCCAGAAATTTGAGCACAAAATTTAGGCTGGAATTTCAGTGCAGTACTGAGGGAGTGCTGCGCTGTCAGAAGTGCTGTCTTCTGGATAAGCCATCAAACTGAGGCCCTGTCTGCACCCTCAATATTTATCCCATAACCAACCCCTAAAACAGATTATCTGGTCATTTATCTCATTGCTGTTTGTGGGACCTTGCTGTGTGTAAATTGGCTGCCACATTTCTTACATTACAACAGTGACTACACTTCAAAAGTATTTAATTGGCTGTAAAGTCCTGAGGTTGTGACACGCGCTATATAAATGCAAGTCTTATTTTTTTCTTTCACATAGGGAGTTCTCAGACCTCACTCGGTTGCCATGGGTGTTAAGCACAGGCTAGATGTGTCCCCATACTTGTGGCCATCAGGTGATCAATTGCAGAAGTCAGCCCCTCCCCGCCCCTCAACTAGGTCTAGGTTATGGTGTATGATGGGAGGGGAAATTATAGCGCAATGGGAAGAATTCATTGTCTAAAGACGAGGAAGCACATAAAGGCAAAAGTTCATTCTGGAAACAGGTACAATTTTTTGAGTTTATAGCTGTGTCTATCAAGATCCATATGTGGCTTTGACCACAGAGAGAAAAATATAAAACCACTCGTAAAGGCATTGCTTGTATAAGACATAATAGTGGTTATAATTTAATTCACTAAGACTTACAAATAGTCATAGCTACTACTCACAATTTGGGTAGTAGACAGGTTATTTCAAAAATATAAAATGGGTCTGGGTGACAGTGTGCTTAATGATGAGTAAATTTAAATTAATCTATTCTTACCGTTACATCAGAGGAATTCAGTTTAATTCAAGTGAATTGCATCCAGCAAACGTCACTTTCTTTTCTTCAAATGTATAATACCAGACTGAGAAAATGTCTTCAGCATCCTACCCAAAGATTTTAGGAGATAAGAGGATGGGCTGGACTGATCTCTGTTTGTGGATCCAGATGGCAGCCAGCTATTTTCGTAGCTGTCTATAGATACTGCCCAGAGTTGGCACTAGACGGCCAGCATTATGATATAAATTTGCCAATTAGTTACATTTCCTTTTAAAATAGGTCATCATTCTTAATGATATGAACAGTGCTATTAAGCCGTACTTCCTCACCAATAACCTGCTCACCGATGCTCAGTTTGGGTTCCACCAGGACCACTCGGCTCCAGACCTCATTACAGCCTTGGTCCAAACATGGACAAAAGAGCTGAATTCCAGAGGTGAGGTGAGAGCGACTGCCCTTAACATCAAGGCAGCATTTGACCCGATGCGGCACCAAGGAGCCCTAGTAAAATTGAAGTCAATGGGAATCAGGGGGAAAACTCTCCAGTGGCTGGAGTCATACCTAGCACAAAGGAAGATGGTAGTGGTTGTTGGAGGCCAATCATCTCAGCCCCAGGACATTGCTGCAGGAGTTCCTCAGGGCAGTGTCCTAGGCCCAACCATCTTCAGCTGCATCATCATTGACCCCCCCCCCCATCATAAGGTCAGAATTGGGGATGTTCGCTGATGATTGCACAGTGTTCAGTTCCATTCGCAACCCGTCAGATAATGAAGCAGTCCGTGCCCGCATGCAGCAAGACCTGAACAACATCCAGACTTGGGCTGATAAGTGGCAAGTAACATTCGCGCCAGACAAGTGCAAGGTAATGACCATCTCCAACAAGAGAGAGTCTAACCACCTCCCCTTGACATTCAATGGCATTACCATCGCCGAATCCCCCACCATCAACATCCTGGGGGTCACCATTGACCAGAAACTTAACTGGACCAGCCATATAAATACTGTGGCTACAAGAGCAGGTCAAAGGCTGGGTATTCTGCGGCGAGTGACTCACCTCCTGACTCCCCAAAGCCTTTCCACCATCTATAAGGCACAAGTCAGGAGTGTGATGGAATACTCTCCACTTGCCTGGATGAGTGCAGCTCCAACAACACTCAAGAAGCTCGACACCATCCAGGACAAAGCAGCCCACTTGATTGGTACCCCATCCACCATCCTAAACATTCACTCTCTTCATCACCGGCGCACAGTGGCTGCAGTGTGTACCATCCACAGGATGCATTGCAGCAACTCGCCAAGGCTTCTTCGACAGCACCTCCCAAACCCGCGACCTCTACCACCTAGAAGGACAAGGGCAACAGGCGCATGGGAACAACACCACCTGCACGTTCCCCTCCAAGTCATACACCATCCCGACTTGGAAATATATCGCCGTTCCTTCATTGTCGCTGGGTGAAAATCCTGGAACTCCCTACCTAACAGCACTGTGGGAGAACCTTAACCACACGGTTCAAGAAGGCGGCTCACCACCACCTTCTCGAGGACAATTAGGGATGGGCAATAAATGCTGGCCCAGCCAGCGACGCCCACATCCCATGAACGAATAAAAAAAACACAAATGTTTTGCCCTATGCTCTGTTTTCTCAATCATTTTCGAGTAGATTTAATTTTCTTATTTTGCTGGAAAAACATCAAAATAATGCAGTAAACCATTTTGTAATGCTTTGAAAACCATGTAAAAAAAAATAGAGAGAGAGTTGCAAACAGGGTGTAATAGGGTTTCTATACTGATGAGAGATCCATAAATAATGCATATTAGAGCATACTAGAAGCTGTGGTATGTTGTAGTAAAAGGCTATGGTACTTATAGTTTGAATTTATATTCAGTGCATTCAGACATGTTGGGATTGGCTTCCCTGAAAATTTTAATTTTTTTTAAGAAGGGAACCAATTATAATTGGGCTTTTGAGTTTTTGCTGCACCTAAGCCCACCTGATAGCTCAACAGTGAGGGTTTGGACATCATTTAAGAGTCTTGAGTTTGCATATCAAAGTTAGCTGTTATTCTTGGCCAGGCCACTGGATGGAGCACTCCAGTAAATGGTGGTAAGAACCGGCCTCAGAATGATGCTTCCTATTGGTTGATTGTGGAACAGTGTTGGTGACAGCAGATGAAAAGGCTGTAGTCCCAAACTTCACAACATTTTGACTGAACAGTGTTCTCACATCTACAGTTTGTTTTGTTGCTAAATTGAGAGGAGTCCTACATAGTGATGAGTAATCAGACCAGTTGCATAGAAATCCAGACAGGTTGAGACATTGAGCAAAAATTGGGAGATATCTTTTAATGTAGGGAAAGTCATGAAGCTGGGAAGGGAAACAAACAGCAAAAGTATAAAATAAATGGGAACAGTCTATAGGAGAGGGATCTGGGGCTTTAGTGGAAAAAAAATCTTTACACCATCAGCACAGTGTGCAAAAGCAACAGGAACTCGGGATGTACAGCTCGAGGAATGGGGCATAAGTCCCAGGAAATGATAAATAGTTTCTACAAAGCAGTAGTTTATCCAACATTGTGTACAGACATGGGCAAAGTACCACTGGGGGCAATCTGGCCTTGGAGGGAGTGCAAGGAATCGCAGCTAAGTTGATAAATGGGATTAGGCCATGCAGAAAGACTGCTGGTTGTGAGGATGTTTACACTGGAAAAGAGGACATTCCGAAGTGATCTTATTCAGGTATTAAGATCTTAAAGGAGATAGATAAATTGGATCCTGGAGCCGTGTTCAGTATCAATACAAGTTCTAGAAAGAGGACATGAACTCATTGAGAAATAAATTGGTCTAGTTGAGAAAGAGCATATATGTAAAGGATAGTGAATATGTTGGATATTATACCCAGGGAAACGGTGTAAGTGGAGAATGTTATAGATTTGAAGAGGGTGATCGATCCGTTTTTCCAGACCATGCTGTTAAAGCGTATGAGAGATAAAGTCCAGTAGGAAGTCTGCGACCTTTGGAACTGGCCTGATGGATTAAAAATAGTATTTTCCAGTCATGTATAGTCCTTTGCTCCTAAGGACAATGGGATGTACTGTATGGGGGGAATGGGGTATTTTTGAGGTGCTTCATGGATAACCATTGTCTCATGGAACTTGGAATCATAGAAAGGTTACAGCACGGAAGAAGGCGATTCAGCCTTAAGGAGTCAGGTAAGAATATCTGAGTTTTTCTTGAAATTAGCCACAGTGTTTTTTTCCCCTCTGCATTTTATTTTGTCTCCTCCAGGAGTTAGCATTACTAGCAATTGGGGAGGGTGATGCACCAGATTGCACCATCTAAAGGATAGTGTAACAGATTTGGAGGTGACACCAATTGGTAATCAATGTTTAATTTACTAACAGTCAAATCAAAGATGTAGAGGTATCAAATATTTAGACAACAAAGATCAAAACGATATTATCCAGTTTGATCTCTGGGCAGAGGTCGTAATTAAGTTGGCGATGTGGTCATTTCGAGTTTTCCCACAGTGAGGTCGTGTTCTTCTGAGTGCGGTGTCGTCTTCGGACAGCCAAGCATCCCTTCCACAGCTTGTAGTCTTCGCTGATTCCTCTGCCCTGAGCTCAAAAGACATTGGGTTTTTATTCCCACCCACACCCCGGGCCCGGGCAGGAAACTCCCATATATACGGAACAACACTCATAAGACCCTTATAGATTAACAAAGTTCATTTTCAAAGAATACCAGATAGTCAGCATGTTTTACCATTACTCATTTAGCCATGATACCCTTTTGCAAGGTTGTTTTTCAAAGAATTCAAGATGGTCCGTTTGCTCTAATGTTACTCAATTAACCATTAGATTCTTTTCCAGGTAAAACTGTCTAACTATCTCGTCAAGGCCCTGGTCTTATTGCTATCTTTGGGTTATTGCTCTGCTTTTTGGGTCATTGTTCCTCTTTTATCATATAGCTGATCTGTCTAGCAAGGAGAGTGACACGGGTCAGTTACTAGTCAAAGGTTAACAGTTTACAATGCAGCAAAATAAGCCACAGACTCAGCAAAATTGGCAGCACAGCCTGCAGAGCATGATGGTTCGTAGCTTTAAGAAAAAGATGTCAATTTCTCCCTATTTCCAATATTCTTACAATAGGGTGAGCATTGAAGGGTCTTTTCTCCCTTTTGTATGTCGTGTGTATGGATATTCTTGTACTTTACAAGAAAGTGTGCCCAAATTAGACATAGGGAGTAAATTGAAAAAAGCATTGTATCAGTTGAGTTTTTGTCTTCGGGTGTTTCTTTGTTTGATTCTGACTGATTGTAAAATGGCTGCCTTGTATACCCAACATTAAAAATGACAGAGATGGATGCACTAGTCCAGTGACATCATGCATTTTCTAAAGTTCAGGATGTAGTTTTCAGATTCTGTTTAGCAAAACATTATAGGAACTTTGTTACCGCCATACTTTTTCTGATGGGGATATGTTCAAGGTCTTAGTGCAAAAATACAGGGAAACCCCGAGTAGTATATAGGCAAAATCTGATCATGGCACTGACTGGAGGATGAAATGTTGTTTGAAAGGTAACAATCTAAAGGGGAAGGGGAAGAAGTATTGTGGTTACCAAAAACAGTGCTTATGAACATGGAGTAAATAACTGCCAGCAATACAGAACTGAATGCAGCATCCATGTATCATGACTTCATGAAACAGATGTGTGTTAATGTAATGCAGCATCAGCTTCCTTCCTAGTATACGAAGTAGCATACCAACTTGGGGTCAGTAATGTGAGAGATCCCAGTGCCGAAGCCTTCGGTTATATGTGTAAATTGGTTCCAAAGCACAAAGGATTAGACTTGAGTGGCCTGTCTGCAGCCTCATGTAGTCCACCAGAAGCTGACAATGTTCCTGAATTGGACTGTTCACTTCTGTCAGTGTGAATGATCCTTAATATCCTTCAGGATATTTCAGATCATTAGGAGAATAATAAATCCCGGAGCTTGTTTGCAGGGTCACAGTGAACGGTACCTGAAAACTATATTTGTGAGGTAAATAACTCCACTGCTGGTTTTGTCAGTCAGCCAACTCAACTGCATGAATTGAAGTTTTACAATTAACTTTGAAGACTTCTTTTACATGTTTAAAGTATGGTAGTGCAGTAAAATGAGCACAACAATTGTGCATATTGTTCCCAATTCTGAAAACTGCAGAAGAATTTGTGGAATTGCAGTTTGCATGAAGCTATTTCTTTATCAACTGTAAATTAGGCGCCTCTTGAAGTGTGGTGATCTTAAATGAGGATTACATCAAGATAACCAGATAATCTAGCTCCTCCTTCAGAAATCTGCAGAGTGAACTATCATTTTAATATGCAAGGACAGAGTGAACATTTTTGTGGTTTTAGTGCTGGTTTTGTAGGTGTATATGGTATTGTTTCATAGCTGCACAGGAGAAAAAAAAACCTCCATTCCATTCCGCCTGGTTTATCAGTCAAAAAGATGGATGAGTTTTGAGAGCGAGAGATAAATCAAGCAGAACAACCACTGAGCAGCTGGTTACAAACCAGTAATGAATTTTGGGACAGCTCCAGTGTGGTCATTTCTGGCTCATGTGATTTTTTTTCAAAAAAGAAAATGTGTCAAATGTAAATGAATGGAATTAAAAAGTATTGTATTCTCTTTCCAGTGTTGTGTGTGACTTAATCTATAAAATACTTTACTGTATCTAGATATTCAGTACATTTAGACTTGAGGGATAATTCTCCAAATTTGTGCTTCTGATGGGGAGCCATGCTCACCGGAAGCACATATTTGAAATTCAGGCACATATACTGCATGCAATTTTCTGACATAAGTGTCAGAAAATCCTGCGCAGCCCAAGCCTGAATTTGCACTAAGTTCTACCAGTGGGCAAGGTTCAAAGTCAGAAAATTACCCTGGGCATTTTTCAGGTAAATGGTGAGACCCTGGTTGGAAACTATTGTGGAATTGCTGATTCAGGGACTGAGCATATCCAGGTCCCAAGGCAAAGCCCGCAGATCTGTTCAATATTGCTCTGTTTTCCCGTGCAGTGAATTGCCTTGAGTTATAATTGAGCAATGACGAAGCAGCCTCTAATGGCAGAAGTTGAGTATAGCAGCAGGACAATTTACATTATTCCATTGGTTTGTAATAGCTTATAAAGACAGACAGATTCTTCAAGCCTGGGCAGCCCCTACTCCAGCCCAGAAAAAAATAATGTGACGACCAATCATTTTATATCAGCCTGTCAGCCTGCAAAATGTGTTATGTGTCTGCTCTTCTTGTGTTTGTGTGTGTGTGTGTGTGTGTGTGTGTGTGTCCCCTCCTTGTGTAACTGTGTGTGTGTGCATTAGCAGATTGCATATGTAACTCCTATGCAAGCTCATGATCTTATTCATGCTGTTGGGGAAATAGTGAGCAGAAGCTAACTGCTTCTAAGCAGAGATGAAAGGAAGGAAAATAGGCTGGCAGTTCACCTTAACCTCTTCTCCTTCATCCCTCAGTCTGAGTCTGAACAGAGCACATCCCAAGTTCCACCCCCTGAAGTAGAAGTTGTTACTGATGTACAACATATTTTATGTGCTGCTTTATTAAAAATAACTAATGTTTACTGTATGAGGCTGGAATGTGCTATCTTATAAACCTATAACTTACATCCTGTAATTTACTTCTTTTTAAGTTATAAGCACTCTCAATGCTAACTTGTGTAGTCAGTTTATTATGACAGTTACACTGCATTTCAGTAACTCTTAGAATTGTTTCAAATATATATAGCTGCTGATTGGTTTTGGACTAGGAAAGCTCCAAAGGATCTTGAGACCACAGACTCCCTTTGTAACAGGTCCAAAACCACACAGTGCTCAATACAAACTAGCAATTTTAAGAAATAGTTTACATTTTGAAGGCTCCTCCCATTTCACTCCTCCTCACACTCCCATACTGTCAAAATGTACTTTGAAGTAATTAATTGCAGTTTAAAATGCACAACATTTATTCTGTGTGAGAACAGGCACCAGCTCAGACGTTCTGGCACCATTGGCTGAATGGGGATTTTAAAGTAACTTGACTGTTTGGATAATGCAGTGGCAGATTCTGCCACTGTGGGCCTGAAGCTGAGGAAAAGTGAACTCTGTCATTTACAGCCTGCTAAAGCCTGACTAAATTAACCCTTCTGAGAGTAATATAAGGTACTATGTAATACCATTATGCTTCTTAAAGCACTTTTTAACCTGAATTTTTGGTTCATACAATTTAAAAATCTGTGTTTTATGATATTACATTAGAAATTAGAGATTTTGACTTGAAAGTGAGTGTTTTTGCTTTAAATGCAGAACAAACATTTTAATAATTTCATTGTAAAATGATCCAGAAGGGTTCTAGGCGATCTGTGTTGAGCTAACTGACTGTAGCCAGGTGGTGATGGGGACTGTTCCAATTGGCCTCCATGTCTCTGGGCTATGGAGGGGAAAGTAATCAGCTAATGTTCATGTTCCTAATCGGTATTCAGTGACTCCTGCCAGATAGCCACACATACGGATGTTTGATGAGGATAGAATCAGGTTCAACTGCGTTGCTTCTGATGATTGAATAGTCTGCCTATGTTCACGGATGAAGAATGTCACATTGGGCAAAATAATAAAGGAGGAGGGGCAATGCTGTTTGAAGCATCACCCAGGGTGCTCCAGAGTTTTCAGTAGAGGAGGTGAGAAAATTGGAGGGTAAAATCATTGTGTTTCTGGGTAAATGTGAGGGATATGTGGATGTGGCGGGAAAGTGGAGTTGAGGTCAAAGATCAGCCATGATCTTAATGGCGGAGCAGGCTCTGCTAATGGTCTACTAATGCTTCTATTTCTTATGTTATGTTTCTTATATGATGGCATCAGCAGTCATGCATACATGTCTTTGTGTCTTGATAGGTTTGCATTTACAAATGCCCTTTAACAGGAGGTGAAAGATGAATCGAGTTCTCCTGTCTCATTAAAAGAGATGTTGGCGTGTTAAAGAATCAGGGTAACTAATATAACATTTTTCTTGTATTGAGACACTAGTTATGCTTCCCAATAGTAGGACAAATGCACTTGCATCCCAATTAAATGGTAAAATGATAGTCTGCACTGCCAGAATTTCTCTGCACTTTATCTATCATTGGAGAACATTGTTCAAACTACCACCTCTCCTTAATGTCCTAGCTGCTTATTGATGTTTCAGTACAAAATTTAGAACGGCATATTTTTAAAAAAGGAAGTCTCTGGGGTCTTTCAAGAGTTTAGGCTACTTGAGATATTTTGTTGGAGAAAGACAAAATAAAATGGATCCCTGTAGGGGGTGAAAATATACTGAATGGGGTCCTTGTCAGTCCCTGTTCTTGGTTAAGACTTAAAGCTATTGTTCTCTTTGCAGGCTGAACTGTCACCTTGAGCCTCTGATGGCTTTACTGCCCTTCGTCCCAAGTCTGCTGAGTAGTGTCTATTTGTCCATTCACACTCCACTGGGGGGCTCAATAATAGGCTTATTAGCTATACCATTCACATTCAATAGGACCTTGAAGGAGTTCCAAAGCAGCCAATCACTTTACAAAATCAGTGAATAGATTATGGTTCTATTCAAAAACATAACTGGTGTGAAAGATTCCTCAAGCTTGCTGTGATGAGCTTTTTTCCCCAAAATATCTCATGATGGAATTGTTTACTGTGATCGTTATTGTTTTTATTCTTTTCTTTATTCTGAACACTCTCTTTGCTTTTTCACATTGTACAATTCCTATCGCTTTAAGAATTGCTAGGCTTTACTTTAATGGCAAGTCATTTAGCCAAATGAGCTGCTGTTGATTGATTGCTGTCCTTTCAGTCTAAACGAGTAAACTCCCTGAATTGCTGTTAAAGAAAAAAATGCTGTCTGTCTTTTCATTGTGTACCCGAAATGCTGCTTTCTGAAGTACTAATAGGTAGATGTTAGTGAATACCCCAGTGTCTCATTGCTTCCTGTTTCTGCATTCATTTTACTATATGAATGCAGCAGCTACTAGTCTTGCAAATGTTTGTTCATGTGTTGGAACTAAACTGAGTTGGGGAGACACGCCAGCAAACTATGTGCCAAGTTCTACATGCTGTGAAGTAAAGGAGTTACAGCCTGGCCCACAGAGTTAAACATTACTGAAAACTGATTTGATTGGCAGAGGCAGTTTGCTTTGCTTGTTTGATGATGAAGCTCAGTTCAGGAACAGGTTCAGATTACAAACAGGGGGAGTGACCAAAGAGGGGAGAGAGGGGAAGAAAAGATTTACAGACACCACAAGGCTTTTGAGATTACAACGAGCTTGTGAATGAAGTGAATCCAGAACTAGGGCTGCAGTATCTGCTTTTATTCTGTATTGTTGCCGTCTTTGTTTTCTCACAGAGATACCATCAGGACGATTGTAATCCCTTGTGATTTAGTTTTCCTCTTTTTAATAAGAAAAAGTTATTTAGAGAAATGGACACCCTTTTCATTCTGCGAGAGCCGCATGTTGGATATATGTGTTTGGGTCATGTTTTCACTGATCCCGAATAGTAGAGTTTTCCTCAGAGACCTATGGCAGTTGGATCTAAGTAGTCCAGGCACAACTCTGTTTCTAGAAGACTACCCAAGGGAGCCCACATTCCTTACTTTAATTCATCCTGTGCACACGCCTGCTGCGGGGAGCGTGGGTCATATTCTTGCTGTGGTAGTAAAGGTAATTCTACCAAGCAGTGTTGGATTGCAGAAAATTATTGCATGCCAAAAAATTGCACTTGAATGTAATCTCTGTGAAATCAAAAATGTGGTATCTTTTTATTTCATGTTTTGTTTGTATGTTACATTGTGATGGCCTTAAGGGACAGAAAAGAAAAATTTGCTGAGGCTGAAAAATAACACACTGACAGTATTTGCTAACCTTTTTGAAGTTAAATTATATTAGTCGCTGCAGAACAAGTGCTCGCTTGCAAACTGTACATGGAGGGATTTTTTTTTGGCTTAAAGGAATGCAGTGCTTCTCAACCTAGCCGCCTTTCCCATGTTTAGAATAATTTGGGCAGGTATGTGATGAGGTGAAAATGGCTTGAAGAGCGGGTGGCATTGAGGCCATCAATCAGATTAGTTTGACAGCTCCTCCCCAATGTAGTCTGTGGAGGGAGACAAAGTTCCCTTTCAAAAAAAGTCTAGCTTTCACTGTGTCAAGAACTCCGTAAAGGATTGCTGTGTGTTTCTGTATTACTGCAAGGAGCCAATATGTGAACATTCTGGAGAAAAATTGCATGTCCAATGCTGTAATCAACTTGAGGTACTTTTTTAACACTCATCCAGTGTTCTTTTTTTTAAAATGTATTTTTTTACTTGCTACATTGTGTAGCATCTTTATAAGATTATTCCATATATTTATATTAATCTATTTAAGAAAAAGAAGAAAACATTTTTATAGCTTAAAGTAGTTTTTGAAATATTTATAAAATTGTGAATTTGAGTTGAGATATAGTATTGTTATCACCACATATTTATGTTACCTTGAAAGGAAAGGCAATAAACAAAATAGAAATAAGCTGTTACTCCTA
The DNA here is from genome assembly GCF_035084215.1 of Heptranchias perlo. Taxonomy (NCBI): domain Eukaryota; kingdom Metazoa; phylum Chordata; class Chondrichthyes; order Hexanchiformes; family Hexanchidae; genus Heptranchias; species Heptranchias perlo. The sequence continues at coordinate 22,129,090 of NC_090345.1, read as the reverse complement.
AGATGAGGAAAGCAGGATCTATAGTTAGCCATGGTTCAAAGTCTGGTGACGGTGCTTTTGAAAAGTTAGATAGATCAGTGTGAAATGAATTCTAGGTTGCAGGAAAGACTTAAGTGTCAAACTATCAAACTGAACTTACTCTGCAGCAAATATCACTGGGCTTAAATGCAAGGGTTAGAATTCCTGTTGCAAACATTTCTTTCACCCAAATTATGCCTTTTACACGGTTTACAACTTAATTACGTGGAGACGTTCTATATCCTACCTGTGAAGCATTTTGGTTTTGTACTTAAAATACATTAAATGCAAAGTGAACAGGGATATTTGAGAAAACATTTTCAAAAAATTGATAGCATTTTGCATGATATACATGTATAGTAGAACATCTCTTTTCACGTTGTTTTTCTGGCAGGAATACAAAACTTGTGTTATAGAGAGAAATTGTTTGAAATGTTTTCTCTTGTTAAGATTGTGTGATCCATTAGCGATGTGTGTTCCATCCACGATCGTGGAATATGAAAAGTGTTATGGTCAGGTGCTACTTTATTAGTATATTGATTTTGAATTCTGGATCGACTGCTCAGTAGTCATCACTCATGCAAGTGTGTTTAAGGATATTCCACGGAAGTGGAAGACATTGCATTAGAACTGAGAGTAACTTATCCTGATCACTAACAGAACTTTCATGAACAGAATTGTGCAGTATGAATAAATTTAACTTTTCACTCATATAAGCTGATACTGTCAGGTCACTTTAGAGAATGGCCAGCATGGGAATTGTGTTTTATCCAAACTCTGTAATCAAACATAGATAATATTTTGTGCCAGTGAAAGGGTTAAACTGGGTTCAAGTAGAGCATTTTTTAACGGTAAAGATTGGAGCCAGATATCTGGGATTAGAGGCGTTTATTCTCAAACATTGATTTTATTTTCATCAGTTGTTTTTCCTATTATGTAGGGCTGCTGTGTTGATGTATTTTGACCCGTGTGTTGACTCAGGTCAGAATGTGTATTCCTCAGGTTGTGCAGCTTTGTTTGCTGTTGCAATCCCACATGCCTTGTGCTTGTACTGGAGGACAGTCCTGCTCTTTGACTGAAACTGGGTCCCCTTTGCACTCGTATTTGTAATACCAAATGGAAAACACAGGAAATGTATGCATTCATTTACCAGTATAATTCCTAAAACATTTTTTGTGTTTAGTGCATCAGTAATAAGCTTGCTTTCCAGTAAGATTTTTTTAAAAATCCCCATTGCAGAAAGAACGAGAGAAAACTGAATGAAGAAAACATAAGTACTGCTTATGAACTCTATACTTTAATCTTCTGCGATTGATTTCACTGTCTTATATGTTATGTGCGTTCATGCTTTCTAAGTGTGATACTATGGAAAAATTAGAAACTAAAGGTTTTATTGAATAGTTTCCCCAATATTTAAAGTAATATTTTAAAAAGTGTACAGGGCTGTTTGAAGTTACTTTTTTTGAAGGTAGATCCTTTTAAGTTCCTTTTCTGCAAACTTTCACAGAAATAACTGTTAATTCTCCACTTAATTATCTTGTGCCACAGCATCAGAGATGATATTTGTTCTAATGAGCAGTTGCTGTCACAGTTGAAAAATAACATGATTTTCACATTTGGAACTGCGAGTATTCCCCTCTGGATTGAACTAAGCTTTCACAATCGTTCCACTGACAGGCTAATTCTTCTCTCTGCAGCCTTTCAAGTGAGGAGCCACACAGTAAGGAAGAGGACACTGGTCTTTCATGCCTATACACACAAATTCAGATGGGATTAGAGTCCAGATGGAGTTCCAGCAGCGGTCTAAGGATCTTCACTAACAGGATGCCTAGTTGTTGTTACTTAGTCTGCTGGGCCATGTTAACCATGGCGGCACTAACTGTAGCAAGGCCACAGTTTAAGTCTGCTGATAATGGTGCATCAGAATCAGAAGGTAAGTTAAATTGCATTGATTGCTGAGTTAAATGGCAATTATCATTATATCAAGGAAAAATAAAAGCAGCTGGTATCTAATTGAACATTCAAGTGCTTCTAACATTTCTTATGCAAAGTTTTGTTTAACTGGCCTGACAAATAATTAAACTTTGGTAGCTTGCATACTTTACAATGGGACAACTGCAGTTATTTGCAAAGATTTTTACCAGAACGACAGATTTTTCGACCCTGTCATTTGTACCTGTTTAGTGTGCACACTGTGACACTGGTTTATTTTTGTACGGCCCATATCTTAAAAAGTTTTTAAAACGTTACTTTTGCTTGCTTTTTCTAAGCTCTTATTTAGCTTCTAATGTCCCCACAAGTCAGAAACCAGAAACAAGTATTTAAATACTTAAAAAGGGAGATTGCATTCTTTCTTCAAAACCTGCACCAAGCAATGCATTTAATTGTAATTCACATTCAGTAGTTTTGCTGGGTGGCTTCCAGTGAACGAGGACCCACTCTGATGTAGCATCTCTTGGACCGGTGCATCATCTACAAGTTTTACTTGAATTGCTAAAGTTACTTTGCCAGTGATCCAGAGAATCCATATGGCAGTTCCAGGAAGTCCGAGTCAGTGGCAGATACTATTATCTGGAGAGGCTGAATCAAAGCAGGACTCCGGTGTGATGTCGTACAGTGACATGCATTGTTGTCAATATGGCGCAATAGCTGAATTTGATTGACTCCATCAGATTTTTTTTTGGTTTTAAGTGACAGTGTAAAGGTTCACCATCTGTTAAGTAGATGTCATTATTCCCTAAATTACAGCAAAGCCTCTTTTAAAAATTGTAAAGGAATGTCGAGACTTCTGTCATTAGTCTGACTTTTAATTCATTGATGATCTTGGTGGGTTTTGTAATTCATTACTATCTGCAGTTTCAAAGCAGCCTCCCATTCTTTAATAGTGGTAATTACCAAGGATGCAGGTTGAACTTAAAATCGCTATATGGTTTGCCTAAATGAGGTTTTCTTAACTGATGGAAATAATAATTGAATGGAGGCTTGTGTCTGTGGGTCTGTCGACAGTCAAGGGAAATTGCAGTCAGTATTTTCACTTGAAGGTAATCTGAGAATATAGAGAGAGCAGTTAGGTTCTCATCACCATTTAATGAGTCTTATATTATTTTCCTCCCGCTGGTGACACAAGCTTTTTTAGGGACATTTTAAAGTGCAGCCTAGTACTGGATACAACTGGGCTGGGAAACTGTCATAGTCATTTGGTTTAGATAAGCAGGAATGCAAGGGACATGGCAAGGCAGGTGAGGAGAGGGAAAGTTTGTTCAGTGCAGAATAGCATCTCCAGTTTTAGTGCTTTCAGTCTTGATGTGATTCCGAGCGTAAGATGAGTTTTACAAATTGTTCGAATCTTTTAACTCATTAAATAAGCCCCTTTTTTAAATAAAAGGGATGAAGGAATCTTTTGATTTGTTAAAATGCCTGCATTTTCATTTTGCATTTGTTTCATCTATACATCGTAATGAATTGTGAAATATTGAAAGCTGAAACCCTAAAAGCTTATGTGTATGTAGTGCTGGCCCTGCTCTGCTGTCTAGTGAGAGAAAGGAAAGGAATGCTATTGAGAAGTCTTCATACAGCAAATTAAAAGACCTGGTGAAAACAATGAGAGCTATAGTTATTAGTCTTGTAGTTTGATCGCCACACACACACACACACACACTTTTCCTTTGGGTATGTATGTGCCTGGCCTCCACTTGGCAGCTGCCCAAATTGAAACATTTGAAATCACAAGCTCACCACGTGGGGAACTGTGGGTGTAAGCCCATGTCTTATGACTGCTTGGTGTAGCATGTTGGCACATTCCTCCTGAGAGTGGCCCCAGAGCAAGACACTGTTTGGGGTTGTGGCCCTTAACAGAAAAGTTTGTGAAAGCACTGACCTTTACAGTTGTCCTGTTTAGCCCATACGAAATCATGTCGTGCTGTCTTGTGCTTTCAAAATTTGCCATGTAAAAGTGCACAATACACATGCAAAACGAGCTTAGTTGTTGGTGGCTTTTAATCCTTTAACATTTCTGAAGTTGAAAAAAAATATATATTGAGATTCCAAGTGTTAGTTTGGTCAGAGAACGCTGCAAATTCTCCCTGCCCCAATCTCCCTAGGCTGTACATACTCTGGCTGAGAGGGCAGTCGAGCAGTCCACAGCACCCATGTTTCTCTGAGTCAGTTGCTAGGAGGTTTGAGTGAGTGATCTGGGGATGATTTTTCCCTCTTCTCCAACAACGACATCTGCTTGATGCCTCGCTCCCAAAAGCGATCCACAATGGAGATCAGAAACGCAGTGACGTGGGGGTGAAAGCCGTGTCCTCCCGCTGGTGTGGTCTCTTCATTTTTTTAATGTTCAGCTGTATAACCCTCATTAGAAATATCAGGGACATAATTTTTGAATTTTTGTGATGTGTCTGAAATCAGGTGCTTATTTCAAAGGAGATTCAGTGCTCAAAAGTGGTAATGTTTCCTCTTTTTCAGAGTCAGACCCTAATACACAAATTAGTCTATTAATATCATTCTTTAATTTGTGTGCAGCATGTTTAAAACACACAAATATCGGTTTATGTGCTCCTTTCTACTTAGCCTGCTAAAAGCCTGGGCTTTGGTATTTTCCCCCTCTACAGTTGTCAAAATTATACCCTGGATATACTGCACAGCAGAGGTTTGGATTTTTTCTGATATTGACTGCAACCTGGCCCACGTTATGCAGTATAACTCACCTGAACCACGAGTGCTGAATTGATATGCAATGTGAATCAGACTCATTTTGAGACTCAGCATCACTCCAGCATTCAATTAGGTGTTGAGCACAAGTGTAATTCCCCTGCACTAACCTGCCCTTTCATTTCCATAAACTGAGCCTGGAGCACAGAACCAGGTCTTTGTATAAATGAAATTAAAAACCAGAGTCAGCCTAGTCTTTCAGGAGTCAGGAGTTTTTGACTCCCAGGACCTATGGGTTATGCTCCTGTCCAAGGGGATTGAAACAGGCATCTGACTGACATGTACTCAACCCCTGAGGTTTTTCCAAGGTAAGGGCAGAGCTTTAGCAAAAGACCTGTTTAGATTGTGAAATAGGGAACCATCAATTGATTTTTTAAAAATTGCTTTTTAGATGTTGTATTACAACGCTTTTTGTAACCAAGAACAAAAAGGACAGCTGATTGCTCCCTCTGTTCCTATGATACTACTTGGGAACTCTGACTACAAAAGTGAATTATGCAGAGAGCTGTGAAATGTTCAAAGTTCAGCAGATAAAACAGATGTGGAGATATCTTATTTATAATAATACTCCAAACCATAAGTATCTTTTCTTCCATTATAACTTTTTCATCCTTTAAATTTATTAAAGGAGAATTTATAAATCTTGGCATAAAGCTTTACTGCCAAACATTAGACGTTTTCTGAAAAACTAGATATGATTGAGCCATCTGACATTTGCTCTGGGCAGTGCCTGCTCGGCAACGAGTTAGTTGAGTTAATCTATGTCCAATTATCAAGGTCACAGATATACAAACCCTGCTGACTTCTTCAAATAGTTTTTCGCATTAAGCAGGTTAAAAATTTGGAGTTTTCTCTAGTTTTTTTTGCTTTCAAGGTATGTTAGTACCGAATACAGGAATATGATACATTTATGATAGTGGATGCTGAACACAGCTACTAAAAATGTCAAGCAGATTGTTTAAAATATAAACCAAGTGGGTAAAAGCCTCTCTGGACTTAATTTTGGCAGCTGTGAAGTTGATAATGTCAAATCAGTGATGTGTAAAAGAAGAGCAGCCAAGTGGATTTTGCAGTTCATTAGTTTATGAACATGGTAGCTAAGTCTCACATTGTAAATACTGAGATAATTCTGTGGTCTGTCTGCAGATTCCAGCACGATAATGGGATTTGGGCATAAAGCAAATGTAAACTAATATTTACATTAAAGCATACAAGGGATGGGGCAACTGGTACAGCACTTGGTAGATTGTATACATCACAAATCAAATTGTTCCAGGATTGCCCATCATTCACTCCTGGTTGTTTCCAGTGAGCTGCCAAAGGATGGAGTGGTTACTCCATCCGTTGAGAGAAGAGGAAGGAATTGGCATTGGCAGTACGGGCTCTTAAAAGTGCAATATTTATCAGCCCATCACAGAGTATAATTGACGGGTGTTAAGAGAATGTCCTGAAGAAGTCAACTTTGGGGCAAGTGGTTCCCATTGGGGTTGTGTTGAAAGGGACTAAAAATAGCTTTAAAAAGTCTGATGAAGTGAAAAGAAAACTGTTCACACTTTCAAATACTGTGCTGCAGTGTGATGTAAAAGTGTTTCAGTTATTAAAGATGAAAAGAAATTAAGGCAATCAAGATCACTCATGATTATCAATTATATATTCAAAGAAACTGAAGTAATTTTTCAGTTTTTAACAGCATAAGAACCAAAGCCTTATTAATTACATGTATTAATCATGTCAAGAAGGATTTACAGAAAAAGAACACTATTGCAATATGTTTTCAATGCTGTGTAGTTGAATTGGTCAAACCTACACTGAGAAAACACGTGAGATCCTCTGTTACTGCACTATCTCCAAACAATAAATCCAATGGATTCTTTTAAACTAGTGCTGTTCTGTCACTGAGATGATATGTGACCATAATATTTGACGCAAATAATTGTTTTGCTTGCTCTCCACTCTACTGGCACATGTTGAATTGTTAGAATTCCCTCTTGATCAGGTTCTTTTGTTTGAGAGTGGCATATTAAATTACATCAGTTTGGTTGGCATGGCACCTGTGGTGGAACAGTTCATTTTTTTGCTGTATTTCCAAAACATTATAAATTTTGCATACACAACTGTGAATCCTCGAGGTGTGATTAATAGTGCAAGATTATTACTCATGTGAAATGACAGGTTAGGAGCATTTGATTGTCCAGGATATGGTACAGAGACATTAAAAGAGCACTCCCAGCAGAAGGGAATGAAATTTGGATAGAAATGATCTAGTAGTTTATTCACACTTGCCTCCTGGTGGTTGGCTAAGAATGATATTGGCCGTGAATTTGGAGCATGAATTTGCACCTTCCTCTTGGTGGTGGGAATTGCTTGGCCTGGGAATGATGGGCAAGAGGAGAAAACAAGGTAGAAAGAGGGTGACGTATCCTCAAAAAGCACAACCTTAAGTCTGAGTTGCGAAGAACCTGGGAACCCACAGTAGGTCGTAGCATCTGATAAGGGGAAAAAAAGGTTCTGGCATTTTGGATGTGCCCCCTTCGTCGGAATGAGGGGCTGTTGGATGGTGACTAGGAACACAAGCCCTGACTTTTTTTCCCTTTGTTAGTCCAGGGGCAATGCAGCCAATTAAAGTGAGATCTGTTAACAGCACAGACCTGCAATAAAACCTGGGACTGTTTCGATCTGTATTGCTGATGTAGCTAGCAGTTAAAGAAGTCTAGTGAAAGACAAACATTGCATTTATATAGTGCCTTTTATATCCTCAGGGCACCCCAAAGCGCATCACAACCAATAAATTATTTTTGAAGTGTGGTCACTATTGTTTTGTAGGTAACTGCAGCAGCCAATTTGTGCTCAGCAAGGTCCCATAAACAGCAATGAGATGAATGACCAGTTAATCAGTTCTTGTTGATGTTGATTGAGGGATAAATGTTTGCAAGGACCTGGGAGAACTTCCCTGCTGTTCTTTGAGTAGTGTTATATGTTTTATTCAATTCTGAGATCAACTTCAGGAATGTGTGCTTTGTAAATCTGCCCGCCTGAACAATGCACTTCATCGGGGTTTCAGAATGAGGACTGGAGAGAGGGGTCAGCAGAGCAGCTACACATGCCTCTGCTATGAAGATTTGATTATCTTTATAATAGTAAACAATTTTACAACACCAAGTTATAGTCCAGCAATTTTATTTTAAATTCACAAGCTTTCGGAGGCTACCTCCTTCCTCAGGTGAACGATGTGGGAGGAAGGAGGTAGCCTCCGAAAGCTTGTGAATTTAAAATAAAATTGCTGGACTATAACTTGGTGTTGTAAAATTGTTTACAATTGTCAACCCCAGTCCATCACCGGCATCTCCACATCATCTTTATAATAGACAGTGTCAAAGAAGATGCTTTAGTAGATTGGCATCTTTGGCTGCACTTGTACATGGAGGTAATGTGGGGTGTGCAGCTTTAAATATATAGTTCAAATAACATAGTATCGATCTCAGTATTTACTATTATTGATCTGGATCATTTCTGGGAGACCCATTCATGTGTGTCTATAGAATAAACAGATTACCTCACTAGTGGGGAATCTGGTATTCTTTCACCCCTACGAAGGACTGTTGTAATTCCAAGGCGCCAGGACAATTTCTGAATGATGACTCCTTCACACTCTTGGACTCACTGTCACTGACAGATCCTTATTTACTGGGATGTTGAAGAATGAGTTTTTGTAAAACCATGGCAACACCTGGCTGTGGATTTTGAGGTGCGTTACTGATCAATCATCAGACCTCAACTGGTGGCATCACATTAGAAGCACCTGCCATGGTGGTTAGAAGTACAGATGAGACTTACGGTGCTTATTTATTTGTGGTTAGATCATTTATCAGTTTCTCTATGGTAGCTGGAGGATAAATTAGTGGCATGTCATCCTTCATAGTGCAGTGGTATAGACAGCTGGAGCAAAGAAAAGAGTGTTTATTCTGATTTAAAAATGTTCTACCAGTGATTGTCACCATTAGGACCCCTTTTAAGAAAACCAAACAATTACAAAGACTTTCACAACTCTTTGTTTCTATTTTCCTGTTATTTTTGTTCAAATGAATGCTGGTGTCTTCATAGGAGAAATTGGATTGGAGGAGTTTCTGAGCCTGGCAGTACAAGGAGCTGTGTAGAAATCCAATCAACTGTGTGTGTTAATCCCGCTCCCTCACACTATCAGTATTGTCAGAATTCATTATTTAAACAAATATTGTAAAAACAACAGCCACATGAAAATCGAGCAAAGTTATAATTTTTTGTAACATTTGGTTTTACAAATGAGAACAAATACCTATAACAACGTTTATTGAAACCTGTTGTATTCAACCTTCAGGTTTGAATGAATTAAGCTTTAGTCCTGTTTGAACACAATCTGAGCCAAATTCATGTTTTGAATCAGTTAAGAAACAGTGACCTGGTCCAATGTCTAATGCAGAAGACAGGTGTTCCAAGCTTCCTTAAGTATATGGTAAAGTCATTGTATAGCATGTTAATGCTGGGCTTGTTTTTCTCATTTCCTTATTTGTATCTTTCCCTGGCAATTTCACAAATAGTGCTTACAGATGAAATGTGTAGATAGTGTTTTGAAAGGCCAGGTTACTTTACGTAGAATTAGCATTTTCTGTTAATTAGAATGATCAAAGTCAATAAGAACAGTAACTGTCTTACCACTCATTGTTTTTTTTAGACATTTGAATTCCGTTGGTGTCCCTGTCCAAAGATAATAAATGGTGACATAGCTTTAGTTTACTCAGTGTGGGCTGTAAATAGAAATGTTCCATTTCCCGTTGCAGTTTACAATTTGCAGCTTTAAGTGTGAAGTAAATTCATCAGGAAAAATAGATGATGGAAAAATGTCCATTTTGGAAAATTGGAAATAAAGTCTTCCAATTTCCTCAAAGCGTCTAGTAAATGAAGGACGGGACAGCGATTCCTGACTTTTAAAAGTGTATTTATCCTTCTACAAATACCTGTTCTGGTATGGATGTTGCTAATAAACACTATGTACATTTGAAAAAGATCAAAAAAACTTTTATTTTCTAAATTGAGAAAATAAACTCCGTTCTGTATCCATGAACAACAGGAAAGGGGAATTGTGTACTGTGGGAAACATATGCCTGTTTGCTTTGAGACCTGACCTATTGTAGTCTTGGTGCTTTACACTGTTGTGAAGTATTTACAACCTCTGCTGATGGTCATAAGGAGCTAGTAAGGGAATGCATTTTTTCCTGAATGTCCATTGACACTAGTTTAGGAGGTCACCTGTTCAGCATACAAAAAAAACTATCTGATATGGAGATTCCTTGCATAAAGTTTGCTTGCTATCAGACTGCTCGGTCCAACCGCCCATTGTGTTCTGCCCCTAGGGCAAGTCCTAACTCAAGTCTCATATATGAGATTCTTGAGCCATTTACTGGGAAGAGTAGCTGAGGTGGTTTCCCATTGCCATCTTCACGACTTTTATCTTCAGAGTACCTTTTCTTGGTTTTGGGGGGGGGGGCACGGGTGAAGGGGGCTATAATCAAGGCTAAAGAACCCCCCTCCATTTACCCTTTAAGATGGGGGAGTTCTTTACCTGCCCTAGACATCAATCCACTATTCCGAGCCGGTGCTCCGGCCTCCGCTTGCCGGGGCTGTGTGGAGTGAGGCCCGAACCATATCCTTCTGACTTGGAGAATCTTATGGAGAATCTTATTCAGAGGTTGCCATTGAGATTTTATAATGTGTCTTTTGAGAGGGACAGTGAAGTTTAGCATTTTTATATAAATTTCTGTTGCATGTTTCAAAATATGCACTTGCTTTACTACGCATGTTTTCAAAACAAAGTCATTTAATTCTGTGGATAGAAAGCTAGAATTCAAAGATCGTAGGGATTCAGTATAGAAATATCAAGAACAAAATCAGAAACGTAAACTGGATATGCTTGTATTTTTTAATACAAATACAAAAGTCCACCGAGGTCTGCTGATCTCCTGCTGTAACTCCAAAGGGAGACAGCGGAATACACCGGAGAACAGCAGGGACCTGGTTGCACCAGCCTTGTAAGGGGCAGAACCTTGCCCACCCCTTACAAGGCAGACGTCATCAGCAGTGGGACCTGGGGCGGGAGCAACCAGTGCTGGGAGCCTGAGGCTGATGGGGAACCTGGTTGGTGTCGGGGAGGGTGTAAGGGGCCTGGGCAAACTCCAATCGGCCTCCAATGCCGGGCATGCGCTGGATTTTTTTGGCCACTTGAGGCAGGCGGGTGTCAGATATGTGCCTGTACTGGCGTCTGTTCCTGCAGTCCTGTGAGCATTATCTGCCCTCCTTCTGACCCCACAAACACATGGGGTTGGCACTGGCGAGAACAATCCTGGCGTGACTGCCGGGATCACATCTTGAGGATTGTCAGGGACCGCTGTGTTTTGGGGCAGTTGCCTCCGTGCACATATAGCGTGGTGGAAAGCAAAGTAGTCAATCTCTACATGCTACAACTCATTGCAAAGATTACGTCAGACATTTTTTTTCTTTTTAATGTGGTTACATTTTGGACCTGTTTTAACAAGTGTTGTTTGCAGTCTGCTGCTTTTCAGAATATTTCACATTATTGCTATTTCAGTGAGTGGTTAACAGCAATGAGAAAAATGTTTTTTCTTTTTATATATTTAGTTGATTGTTTTAAGGATTTCTATCTAAACAGACTAAGGGTGTGTAATAGTTATGCTGTGCCTCAATGGCACAGTGCTGTACCAGCTTCATCTTCAAGGTGCAGAAGTTGAACTAGGGGCTTACAGTGGGCTGAACTGGGTTCGATTGAAGTTCGTACATGCGACTATAATGATTTTAGCAGCTCATTGCGGTTGCTGTAAGCTGATAGTGTATCATTGGGTTTGGGCACTGTTTTATCATTGATCGTTCACTGATTCTGCAATTTATTTAGCTGTAGGGATGATTTAAGGCAATGATCAACACGATAAAGCACTTTCTCCCCTTTGACACCCTGCATTAAGCACTTGCATATCAGGTAGGATATGGCAAGTCAAGCTAGCCTGGCCAGGTGCCCAGCAATATGTCCTAGCCTCAGTGTCGGAAGAGCGTACCCTGCTACAACAGCACGATGCTTAATTTCCTAAATATGCCATAAGATTGCCAAATTAGTTACAAAATAATCTTTTGTGTATTTCATTAATAGAATGTAATATATATGTTTTCAATTTCACAGTAAAATTAAAATAGTTGAAACCTAAATGCTGTGTGTACCAGGCTGAAATGCTCCCTCCCTCCTTGCCACCCCCAGTGGAGGCCTTGAATGAGTCATGGTTGCGAACCTTCCACCCACTTGTTGGATTCAGAGGTCATAACCTATAATTTAAACTCTTTCAGAGTTTTGTGTGCCTATTTCATAGTTTAAAATTGTTAACTTCAGTTTGAACAGTACAAAGGGCAGCTTCAGAAGATGTTGGTTTATTCTGCCCTCAGTAAGGCTTTTGTATCATTTAGGACAGCCTTCAATTGACGTTAACTTGGTTTTACTGAGGCAAAACTATGAAGTGTAGGTGTAAGTAAAGTGTAAATGAAAGAAAAGAAGATAGGCAATTAAATTATTCTGCTGCAGGGAATAAAATGAAATGTAAAACTTTGTTAACTCTATTACCCCTAGCTTTGAAGGGTGCTAAGATTACCACATTGACTGCAGTACAACCTGTTCTTCCGAAAGGGTGTCCTGGCCATTTATACAGACCATTATCCTACAGAATGTCACTTGGCCAGCTTATCCAAAAAGCAATCCTCAATTCTTCAGTTTTAGAGCATCAATGGGATAGTCTTAACATATGGAAGAGTTAGAAAGTTAACAACATTATATAACCCCATTTAAAGAAAAAAAAGCTGAAAATGCTGCTTGTACACAGCGGACCTGTGGTGTAGTGTTTGGCACTTGCCTCCTGTCTCTGTGGTTGTAGGTTGTTTGAGTTAGGTTGGAGAGTTTGCTCCTTCCTGTCTATAGTAAGTGTGACTGGTTGCGCCAGCTGCTTGATGGTAGAAGTCCTGCCAAGGAGGAAATCTTTTAAGAGCCTGTCATCCTATTTCCCTTTAGTGGCATGTAGAACTTCTACAAGCAGAATCACAGAATGCTTTACAGTTCTTCCAAACTTTCAGTTAAGAGCAGTGTAGATTATACTTACTGTCCTTTGATTGTTTGCAGTTCTTTTGAATAGATTAATTTATTTGTGCAATTATATTTTTTTACTGATTATGCCTGCCCCATCCCTCTGTGCTTCGTGCTTCTCCTGGACAGTCTGGCCAAGATTGAAAACTCACAAGGGAAAGTTGGAGGGAAGCTGTCTCTTACCAGTCTGTGACATCTTGTTGCCTTTCTGTACACCTACGCAAATGCCAATGACCACCTCTTGATTATAATTTTTCAAGTCCCAGTCAAATACTGCAGGAACTCAAAACAATGTAATAATAAATTTCCACAAAATGCAGTGATCAAAGCAACTGACATAATGTATATTGATTTCTGGTGCAAAATATCAATGTTTTTCTGTAAAAGTTATACCATAATTATAGTGAATTCCTTATTTTTTCATCGTAAACTTATTGCCATTTTTAGTTTGCTGGTCACAAAGTGACAACAAAAATCCACCGTATTTTACTTTACATAGAATAAATTTTGAAGTTTGGGGCTTCAAGTTATCAGTAAAGTAGTCTGAAACTTCAATCCCTATTCAGAAGAAAGAAAGCAATAGTTTCCCATGTAGAATTAAGAATGTAGCAGATAATGGAGTTGAACCACAGTACATTAAAACTAAAAGACAACCATGCTAAAGGAAGAATGCACAAAGGGTCAAATCACTAATGACACTAGGTTAAGTTACCCAGGACTATCATCTATGAAGATATGAATGTATGATGGTTGGGCCAAAAAAACAATGGGCAGTATTTTTGTAAAGTACACAGTTTCAGAAAGATATTAAGAAAAAGTGCTTGAAGCTCTTTCGAAGTCTAAAATAATACAGTAAGGAATGTAGATAGCTGTACTCAAAAGAAAAAAATGAAAAATAAAAAAATTTCAAAATGAGTTTTTAGTATATGAGCAATTATAAAAAATCTTTAGTCAGAAACTGAAATACTAATTTGGGTGGAATTTAATAATTGAAAGTGTGTTTCCTGAAGAATCTAATCTTTTTTCTAAGTATACATACTCAACAACAATTTGCATTTGTATAGTGCCTTTTAACATAGAAAAATGTCCCAGGATGCTTCAGAGGCATAAGGAAAAAATGGACACTGAGCTAAAGAAGGAGCTATTAGGAAGGTGACCTAAAGCTTGATCAAAGAGGTAGATGAGGAGAAGGGGTTTAGGGAGAAGTTTCCCAGGGGCAGACTAATGTAAGGGTCTATGGGGCTGATGCACAGGCCCCAGCCATATATGGGGCCCATGCCAGGGGGCAGTTTCATTTAAGAATAGTATATTGTGATGTGATTTACTTTTAGTAATGCAAGTGTAAACATTCTACGGCTTGTTGCTTCATGCATTTTACCACCTGTTTGTGTTTTAATGGCCTGAGGGGTCCCAAATGTTCTTGGTGCCAGGCCTCCAAGATTTCTTAATCTGGCTCTGAGGCTTTCAGACCATTGGCGTTTGATGACCTTAGATCATTAAGGGAGTAGATAAGGCATGTGCATAATAAAAAAAAGCAGGAAAATAATTCTTTCCCTAATTTTATGATTTCTTCAATAAATACAGCACATCACCCAGGTAAGGTGTTACTGTTTAGAAATATTGCACAGATGAGAAATAATTTGAATGTGAGGTAATTCAGTTCTTTCTCCTGTGTGATACAACCCAATTAATGCTTCACTGCCTATGCTATACTCCATTCTATAGACAATACCTGGCTTTTATGATGATTTTATTGTTTCTGACAAATATTGTTTGTTTTTTTCATGTGTAGAAGGTAGGCAGCATGTATATGATTCTTGTGGCGAGAATAATTGCCTTTTCACTATGTAGAACACCATGAACGCATTTGAAATGAATGTGTCTACAAATTTGCTTTGCAATCTGAGCAGTTCTTCCCCCTGTAATGTCATTGGAGTGTGCTGCATGTGGTTCATAGTCTTTTATTGTAAAAAGTGGTTTTTATTTCCTATTAGTGCAAAATATTAGCATAGGACTTATGAACAAAGGATTTGTGTCCTTAATATAGAAGTTTTGCTGTATTTTATAGTTCTGATGAAACTTTAATCCAGAGTGGAATGAGGGAAGGTGAGGTTGAGTGGATCCCAGGGAAGTTCCAAATACATAATTGATAGTGTTTCTTTGTATGTGTGGGGTGGGGGGAGGGGAAGAAAAATACCCCAATTAAAGCATGAATGGTTCTATATAGAACCAGTCAGAAAGCGCAGCTTACTAATTTGCAACAAAGAATTTACAGTAGGGAGATGGAGCTCATTGCTTAGGGAGTCTGCAAATGAGTAATTATTGTTTTTATGTCTCTGTAGAGCCTCGCCTTATGAAATGTTGTTCCTTCAAGATTTTTTTCACCCAGAGCACAATTAAAAGTAATTTTGCAGTCACTTTGTCATCTGGGAATGTAGACGTCAGTCATTTTAAATTGCCTCACGCAGTCTTGATGGAGTGTAGTGTAAGAAATACTTGGTGATTCATTATAGCAGTTCCTTGTTGAAACAAGAAAGCCCAGGAGTAATTTTCTTAACATAATTACAGCTTAATTAAAGAGACCTGTCTAAGACAGGTTTCTCTTAACAGACGTCATTCTGTTGGAAAATAACTTCTGTCTGTTAGTAAGATAGAAAAGACTGAACTTAAAAAAAAACACTCAACATCAGTATATTGCATGGCCTGGTATATTAATTTAATCTTTTTGTTTATTTCCATATTGTGGTTTCCCCATGCACCTCCTATGTCAGAAAGAACAGACAAGGAGTCTGATCCCAAGCATCTGTCCTTGCTGTTCTTGAGCCAGTAACTAAGAGGAACTTGACATTGGCTCAGTAACATTTATCTATCTGATTTTTCCCTCCCACTCATCATCCCACCCCATATTGAACGGTATGTGCTCTGTACCCAGCCTCTTCTCACCATTCCTTTCTGATACATTATGACCCAGATCAGGAACTTAATGGTTGTGCAGGACAGGACCTGTGGCTCCCACCGTGTGATTGTTGGCGCTACAACATGTTGCACTATCTAACTGCTCCATAAAAATTTTTGTGAAAAAAACACAATTAGCACAGAAATTGATGGATTGGCCAGAAAATTCCTGCAGCTTCATTTAGCTGGCCCAAGTGCAGAACCCCCGCACAAGGCCGGAGACCCTGTCCCACATTCCTGGGCCATTTGCACAGCCGAAGCATACCGCTGGTGCCTGCAAGGATGCATCAGGAGTGGCTGCCTCAATTCAAGCTAATCTGCCCTTCCGAGGTGAATGAGCCCAAATGGGTTCTATGTTTCTATGTTAAAGAATTCTTTTTTTTAATTGCTCGCATGCCACTGGAGCCACTCTGATAAGGGACGGTAATCAATTCCGCCCCCCCCCCCCCCAGGAAGATCTTAAAGAGACAGGTATGAGTTCCGCTGAAGCCTTTCAAGGGCATAGCCCTAACCCTCCCCCCACCCACCTCCCAACTCACCACTTAGAAGTGAGAGAGGCGGGTGGAAGATCCACCCATAGCTCCCACATCTGGAAATTCTAGGTCCAGTTGAAAAATGGTGGAATTATAGTCAGGATGCGGCCCATTTTCCATTTCTCCCCCCCCCGCACCCCATGTTTATCCCCATCTTGCACCCCTTCCTTCCCCAGGAATTTCAGGGCAATTGTTTTTATTCTACTCAACATAACAGTTTTATATCCTTGGAGGCATTTTGCTACGTTGTGCGGAACTACTGGCTGTGCAAAATAATGCATGAAATAATGCGGTTAATGCCTTTGTCTTGAGATTATCTTCACGTTCTGTAAACTATGTATAATAGAATTTTTAATGTTTTTGTATAATCTGCAATATCACCTTGATTTAATATCACTGTTTTAAAAGAAAAAGCATCTTTTATTGCTGCAAAAAATGGAAACTATTCAGACGAATATGAAAAACCATATGTGTTGCATATTAAGGTGAAGTTGGTAGATGTATTTCAATGGACTACCATATAATTACATGTAATTATGCTTTCAATTTGCTGGGAGCACTCGACAAATAATGCTTTGCTGGGAACTTTTAATTGATTTTGTTTTAAATTTTGCTGTGGTTTGGGGATTTTATTTCTAAATAGATGTACTGTATATCTGCATGCTGCTCCTTACTAGTCTAAGTAAGCAAAGTCAATGAGGGTAATGTTATCTTTTGGTGATGGTGTAAAATGGATGATACCGGATCGGTCGCCCGTTACACGCTTCTCCCGATTTTCCCTTTCATTGACTTCCAATATCACCCGTTGCACACTATTGCCAAAAGTTAAAATTACCCCCAATGAGCCTAGTGGCAGATATGATTTAATTTTTAATGTTTAACTTTGGCTTACCACTGCTTATTTTTATGGCAAAATTGGGGCATCAACTGAAGTCAGATTTTCTGACCTGTATTGCAACTTTCCTTTTCCTTCCCATCCCTTCCTTCCTTTTCTTGCTTTGCAGAGCCTCCATCAAACTACCAAATCTCTCAGCCTGAAGTGCACACAGCTCATCCAGGAGATTTGCTTCAGTTGCTATGTCCATTGAAAGAGGATGTACAGAGCATCAGTTGGACTAAAGATGGGGAACAGTTGGGGTACAGCAATAAGACTTACATAATCAGAGAGTACTTGCAGATTAGTGATGCCACTCATGAGGATTCGGGCCTCTATGCTTGTACTGCAATTAGACCAATAGGCAGTGATACAGTGTACTTCTTTGTAAACATTACAGGTGAGTAACATTTGAACTGAATCCTAGAAATTCAATAAAGCTTAACATTTATACTGACCCAGTTCCTCTCCAGACAAAATTTAATTAAGTCTTGGGGGCAAATAACTAATTAACTTTACTTGGCATTGTGGACAAATCGAAACAGAAACCCAAATGACAGACTGTGTGGCAGGGTTGGCTGTCAGGAGTGACAGTTTTCAAGAAGGGTGATGCAGGTTGTCCTTGAACTTAAGAGTTATTCTTTCCATAACCTGTACACTTTCTGCAATGATATATGC
This sequence comes from Heptranchias perlo, assembly GCF_035084215.1. Lineage (NCBI taxonomy): Eukaryota > Metazoa > Chordata > Chondrichthyes > Hexanchiformes > Hexanchidae > Heptranchias > Heptranchias perlo. The sequence goes on along the minus strand of NC_090345.1, from coordinate 22,111,152 downwards.
TGCAGTAATAACAAATGTAGGGCTTGCCACCTATCAGATCATTCTATTTGGATGCATTTTAATTAGTCTCATTTATCAGTTTTTAGAGAAAAATACATATTTTGAGACCTTGATCTTTTAGTTTGCATCTGGAAGGGCTACTCAAATTTGAGCAATTATCTTAAGTGTTTTGTAAGTATATTTTCAGTGTAGTGATTGTTGATTTCAGTACACTTCCTGATTAAAATTTAAGACAACACTGTAGCCAGGATTGCCCCACAAAATGAGTTACTTATTTTGGCTGAGTCATCAAAGGGAGGAGTTGAACTGTGGGTAAGTCATGCCAAGCATCTCCCATGATCCTTCCAGTAGGCCATGATGGAGCTGCTTAGGTCCTGGAATGGTGTTTGGCCTGGGAGGGACCAACTTAAACTACCAAAGCTGAAAAAGACTAATACTATGTACTTATGCCAATCATGGATATTGTGATATTTTAATTATTTTACATGATAACTGTTTAAAAATTAATTGGGAATGGGGATAATGCCCTCTGGATATATTAAGGGGGGGGGGGAAATGCTTTGCAAATATCCATTTTTCTAATTTTCATGATCTTGGAGCGATTTCAGATTATGGTTTTCTTCCAGATGCCATTTCCTCAGGGGATGATGAAGAGGAGAGTGATGGGTCAGAAGAGACTACGAATGATGGTAACAAGATAAGTAAGTACAGGGCGAGGAGACAGTCTGGTGGTTGATGTAATAAGATCAACAAGAACATCAGGTCCTATAAGAGGATCTAATTGTGTATTCGCAAAATTTTTAAGAGTTTGTAAACTCTAAAGGATGGGGAAATAAAAAATTCCAACAGAAAAAATTCTGTTGGAAAGTAATTGACTTATTTTCTTTCATCTGCACACAGTGTTTCTTTGTGTAGCTATTATTACACCTGGTCTGTGTATGCTTAATTTCAAGTATGGTAATGATGATTATTTTATTCTCTGAGGAGTCATCTTTTTATTAAGCTGATTTTAGGAAATACCCTCTGGAGATTGCATTACAAATCTCATTTATGACGATCATTTCAAAATAAATTACTCCAGAATGCACTTGTTCTGTCCAGTAATTGCATACTCTGTGGAGCACCTTTATCTTATCCAATTTGTCAGCCATACTCTTGATACACGGCTGACTCTGACATTAAGTGAGCTTACAGAAGCCGTTTAATGTAGACGCAGATATGAAAAAGAACTGAAAGAAAATGAGAACGGGCCGAGCACAGTAAGCTTTGCTCACTTAGTAGCAATCTCACTTCTGGGTCAGCATCGTGGATTTGAGCCTTGCACCAGATTATGAACACATAATTTGAGATGACATTGCAATGTAATATGGGGAAAACACTGTTTTATGGGAGATGCTGTCCTTGGGATGCGATGTTGAACAATGGTCCCATTTGTCTGTTAAAGTGGTTCAGGTGGATGCTAAAGATCCATCGTACAATTGGAAGAAGAGCAGGGAATTCTTCCACTGTCTGGACGAGCATTCCTCCTTCAACCAATACCACCGTCATCCAATACCATTTTAAAAATAGATTGTCCACCTCATGGCTGTTGTTGGCCAAAAGTGGCTGCTGTATTTGCCTGTATAAAAACAGTTCAAAAATAATTCCTTGTGTGAGGTGCTTTTCTCTAATTAATAAATAAATATTATAGAATAAATAATTGCAATCTATTAAAATAAGGTAAAATGCTTTGTACTCCAGGGAATGACAATTTCTTCACTCTGCTGCACTCCACTCCCCATCCACATTGCTGTGGGCAAGTACTGAGTTCAGGCCAGGCAGCTCAACATGGGGAACAGGGCAAAAAAAGTCAGAGGAGGGTCCACCCCAGGTTACTTCACAGACCTCCTTGTGGTTAACTCAGCATTGTTCGAAGTCTGGGAACAGATTGCCTACCTGTTATCTTGGCCACAGAGGATACTTGGCCAATGAAGATTAGGGGCTGGGGAGGAAATCTGGGGATTTGTATCATCAAAGTTGCTGAGTGGATGTAAGGGATTAAAATATTGACTGGATGTGATGCCCTCTTCTTCATGTACTAATATTTTTAATTGACTTATGGTGAAGTAGTCATAATGGTACTGCGGCAATAGGTATCTTTGTATTCTAAGTTCAAGTTGGTTATGGCTAACAGATACTTTCATCTTTATTGAACCATTTTGACATGATAGAGCAACTCGATTGAAAGGATAGGGAAATGGTTTGCTGTTTTTGGATGTGATATAGATAGTTTAGAATATAAATGTGTGAAGTTTGTTGGGTATAGGTATAATAAACTGATGTCTTGTGCTAAGGTAAAGAAAAGCCATTGTAGAGTCCTATTTTAGTTTTGTAGTTATCCATACAAGACTTTTTTTTAGTGTTTATAGAATTAATGCGGTACCATGGATCTGGTCTGCATGAATGGTGACATTGTTTAAGTAAAAAGCAATTTAAACCTGTCTCTGGGTTTCCATAATATAATGCTATAACAAGCAATGACAGGAAACAGTAACCAAGCTCAGCATACATATAATGCAGAGGGACATGGTCTAACCTGGCAGTTGAACTGGTTTTGTAGAAGGGAAGTGAAGTCTCTGAACAATAACTCTACATATGTACCTAAAGATTTGAATTTATTAAAAGCTATTTTAAAATAAAATTGCAACAATGTTAAACTCAAATTATCACTCTCTGCGGTTTATTTCTGTTGAGTACATTTGTGGCATGTTCTGTTTTACATTACAGCACCTACGTTTATCCTTAACAAAGGAACATTTTTAATTGTCTTAAAACAGGAGCAACATGTCAGTACCAACGAGAAATGTCAGTCACACATAACTGCCTGGAAACTGATAATCAATTGATTTTATGTCTAAGAAAAGATGTGAACATGTTTTAATGTTCCTGCAGCTCAGTGAAAAATTGTAGCTCATAACTGCAACCCATAGGAGCTGTAATATTGCATTTTCTTTTGTTGCTTACTGCAGCAAAAAAAAGTGTACATTAATGATGCAGTACACTAAGTTACTTTGCTCTATCTGAATCATTTTTCCTAGTCCTATTTTATGGAAACTTTTCGCGATAAATCTTTGTTGTGTCCTTAATTTTTATAGTTGTTTAGTAACTATAAATTCCTTGAAATTTGTTTTTTTACATTATACATTTAATAGAATCATTTTGCACTGTCCCTAGTGAAACCTGATTCAGAGGCTGTAGAAATTATATGCATACAGTAAATCAAAGTGAAAATGCACCCAAAGTCAGTTTAATGTTAACTGGTGTTCCCAAGGAGATGAATTCAACCAATTGCATTTTAATATAGTTAAATATTGCAAACATATCAAATGGTAACTTGCGTAGCCATTTGAGGTGATTATGCTATTGATATTGAGTGAAAGGGAGCTTAAAACATGGTGGTGATAAACGTAAAAAGAGACTGTACTAATATTGACATTATTTAGCATTGGTATCAACCACAAACTGTGTTTGTTTTACTTTTACTACATTGTCACAAGAACTAATGTGCAGACAGTGTAACATGGTACTGTACAACCATATTTATTACATTAGGCAGTGGCCTTCAGCACTTAAAGGGAGTCATTGTCTCTGATTTAAAGTAGTTCATGAGACAAGAGCCCAGTGTGTGCCCTGACTCACGTTTGAAGCAACATAAAGAAAGAATTTACTATTCTTTAAGGAATAAAGAAATCTTTAAACTTTTAAGAAGTTAATGTTTTCCATCACAGATCTTGCCTTTAATGATATTTTGAAGATGAAAGCTGGTGCTAAACAGTAAAGAACTTATTGAGAATGAAGTATAGGCCGATAGAACATGCTTTTTATAGTTCAGGGTTAACACACCGTTATTCCCACATAATCACTATCTGGTTTCAACTACTTTGCCTTCCTTGTAAGGATGGAATGGACATTGAAGGATGGGTCCCCCTCAAGCCACCATAACCCTAATCTAGAGGCTGGTTTAAAAGCAGCAGTGGCACAGCTGAGTGTAGATTATCTACATATTTTCAGCAACGAATTATGTGTACCATGGGATAACCTAAGGGCACAGAGAACAAGTGTATGTGTTTGGAGGCGTATGTACATGTGTGTGTTGGGAAAGGGGAGGACTGAGAAGAAAAATAGTTAAGTGTTAAGAAAGACTAAGTAATATTTTGGGGTGTGGTACAGAAGCACTAACCAAGTCTTTGCCCCTAAATCTTAAAACTTCAATATTAATTGATGTTATTCACCAAAACTCACAATTAAAACAGCATCCCTTTTTGAAATATCTTAAAATTTTGGCAGTTAAGATGATGGTTCTGTTAGCCGGTTAGTCACAAATTGATCTCTGCTATATGCAGTGGCAAAGGATTATGTTTAAAATTTGAGTTTTGATGAATAACTTTAAGTGCTAAAGCTTCAAACTTACTTTGCAAGGAAATGGTTCTCTTAGAGTACAGTGTGCTAGTAACAGCTATGTAACAAAAAACACCTGAAAACAGTATGGTATTGAAGATATGTAGATTATAATATTGCTTAAAGGAGACAGTGTATATTAATCACCCACCGAGACCGTATCTGGGAACCGTCAACAATAAAGCTGACCACCATTTCACTGTACATATCCCTGCCTTACCTTCACCTTTAGATTTTGTAAATAAATATAATATTCCTTCTGTTGTCCGTACTTCTATTTGCCTAGACAACTGATGAAATTTAAGATTAAACCCAGTACAGTGTCCATCTTCAAAAAATTGGTTGACCTATGGGGACCAGAATTCAAACATACCACTCAACTTGGCAGTGCAAGTTACTACCATCACGGCTGCTTTAAGTTTTCTGTAAAGTAAGTAAATTCTATAGGTAATTTATCACTTTGAGCTAATATTTTTAGACATATAATTTTTCTCATATCCTAATTTTTTTTAAAAAATGATACAAAGTCCTTCTATTCCTCACCCCTCTCTTTTTCTCCCAAGCAGGCCTTGCCAGGCCACAGATCTTCGGGGGATGGGCTGCTGCGCTCCTTGCTTAGCCATCCAGCTGCTATGTGATATGCACGTTCAGCCCAGTGTCCTTTAAATTTTCCCCCTCTCCTTATGTGTTAAGGTGCCTAGCTCCCATTCAATGGTACAGTGCATTGGTGCTTCAACATAATGCATTGCCGCGCATCTTCTGCTACTCATTTTAATAGGACAAATATCTAAGTTTAACCTAAAATGATATTAAGCAATAATTTCCAGAAGCACAATAATTGGAATACGAATGTCATTAGCTGTACTGTTGCAACTGTGGTAGACTCACCTAACCTCCACATTGGTTTATTCCTTTTTGAAAGGAAAGAATATGCAGTGCATTTAAATCCAAATTCTTGAAGGAAGTTGGTTGTCCTCAAATTGTGAGATCAAGCATGAGGTTGTGATTGCTGAATACACCTAGTATCATTATATTAGTCATACAGGTTTAAACAGACTGGTTTGACAGAGAATTAAATTGTAAGCCGCCAGTGTCACTTTTGTACTAAAGGAATTTATTGATGACATACAAAGTGCAAAGAGCAGGCTGGTGACACAGTGGGTTAGAACTCTGACCTTTGATAGATATTCCATTTCATGCCAGTGATTCCCAACACCACCAGTTTGTCTAAGGGAAGAGGGGAAATCCAAGAGAGCCAACTGGTGTTGTCCATGGATATTCCACCAACACCAGAAAGGCAGATCAGTGGTAATAAACACTATTGGTAACCATACTATTCTTCAAAGGCACTACTTTCAGAATTCTAGCGAGAACAAACTTCTGTAAAATTGATTTAATTTAATTTAGTCTAACTAAGAATTTTGGAGCAGTTTACTGCTATAGATTCCATGCATTGGGAACTGGATTACCCCAACCCATTTAATCTCTTCTGTTTGAGCTAGATCCAAAATTGGATACCCAAAGTAAAAATGCAATGTTTTATCCAGTCTCTGGAATACAAGTTTGTCTAATTTAATTTAACCATTAAGTACGAGTAGTCATTTACATTGCAAGGGCGTACACATACTTTAGGTACTGTACCCAGTAAGATATAATTTGAAACAAATTCATGGCACATCTTTACCTAAAAATGTATCTTCAGATTTCAATTGAAGGAATGCAGTGGGGTTCCACTTTCCATGGTTTGTTGAATGTGCACCCTTCTGTAGTTAACCCTTGAGTCTCAAATAGGTAGCCACCGAATGGAAAAAAATTCAGGTCCAGCACTGTTGTCAAATACAGCGTTTTAGGAGGTAATCAAATTAAAATGGTGAAAAACAATATGTAACACTAAAAGGATCCTACTGTCGAACAATAGTTTGTCTGTTCCATCCGTTGATGTAATTAGTGCAGCTAAACGGCACCTGACAGTCAGCAGCTGGTGGCTGCAAAGAATGAAAAGGGACACTTGCATGGTTTCAAATGGACCAGTGGTATGTTTAATCTTCAAAGTTGTCTTGCAGAGATTTTCCAATTAACTTAAATATATGTCCGGTAGCTACAGAACAGCTTGCCTTTATTCATCTAGATATCTATTGCCAGTAGTCTTGGAGAGGATAATTAAGGCTCGATGCTCCAGTGTTATTGTGCTCTGTCCTGATGATTTAATATTCAGTCATATAACATCATTTCATATTTGGAAAAATCGTTTGCAAGTTTGGTGTTCAGGCTCCATATTGGTGAACTGTCATTATTGAGTATTAAATGATAGTTCCGATATGGCCTGTAAAGAGTTGTTAATTTTAAGACAAAGAAATCTGGAGCTTTGGTGAGCTCTAAATGACCCAGCCTATTTGTTGTGCTTACTCATCAGCAAACACCCATTTCTCATGTAGGAGAGTTCCACTGAAGTTCTTCAATTAAAAATGTCTTTACATTAGTTTTGTCCTGAAAATAATTTTTTTTATGTATACAAAGCTGCTATGAGCTTTTAAGAGGCTATTTAATTTCAGTTTATGTTCCTAATTCTTTAACATAAATTGTAAATAATAATTTCCTTTTAATAACCATTACTTTTTTTTAGGTGGATGGGACTTCATGGTATTGGTCTGGTTATGAAAATGCTGCACCATTGTGCGGGATAACATGGGCTTACCCCCACACTTCTCCACTCGTGGAATCTCCAGTTCCAACTGGAGAGGCACTGAGTGGAGGCAAGATACTCCTCCTCCTCCCTCTTCCCCTCCCCCCCCCCATAAGGATGGAGGGAAAATCCGAGAGCCAATCACTGCATGTTCTTTCACAACTTGTGCAGTTCTGGTTGTTACATCTATGGTATTGGCAGTCACATGGGAATGTGTTGCTGACCTGCCACTCGGGCTTGCACAGGAGGAGGCAAGGTGGAGGAAAGACCTAAAGAAAAAGGTGGGGGGAATCAAGTATTAGATGGGGGAGCAGGAACTAACTTGAATCTTTCATCTTTCTTTTTAAATGAATACATTCCTTTTTCCATAATTCAGTTTTAACAGTGTTATTTAGGGAAGCCTATAATAATTATCAAATAGATATGGCAAAATGTTACAAGGAGAAGGCTAAAATAGAAAAATGTAGAAGGAATGTCAAGTAGTTTTGGATGAATTATTCACCAGTTAACAATTAAAAATTAGATATTTATAGTTACACTTACTAGCTTTGTTGAGCATTTTATTATTCAAGAGTGTCATTAAACATTCATTTTCCCAAAACTAATATGAACAAAGCATTTGAATGATAAACCTGTGCCTGTGAGGAAAGGAGAACAAAAATTAATATTTAATATGTGTACAATAGTTGTATTCAGCACAGTTTTGAAAGCTTGTGTACATTCACTTAGTCCAGAAGTGTATAATGTAACCTGGTTTTAGTTTGTGTAAAGTAAACACCATGAGTCACTCAAGGTAGAAAACTATTTATTGCTTGAGGATAGTATTAGTACAGAAATGCTGTTGAGCTGTGCTGAAGTTGGAAAGTCAAAATGGTCGTACACAATTCAATATAGAATTAAACATTCCAATCTGTATGCAAACAAAAGTAAGTTTCTCAAGTGCAGCCATTCAAGTTATTTCCTACAGTGAGAGATTCAACATCTGTCTTACTAACCTATTACAGGAACATGAGTACTGATACAGTTACCATTTTCCCCATTAGCCTCAATTGAAACTGGATGGCCTGTAATCTCGTTGGTTTAGATTGTTTGTCAGCTTTTCTGTACTTCAAACAATTACAAGAATAATTAGGAGAGATTGGTGTTTGAGTTGCCTTCAAAATGAATAGCTGTAATTTTGCCTTGCATTAGTGCTGTGTTTGTAGCCTTTTTGCTGTATTCCCCCAGAGTAAAACAAAAGCCATGGAAAGTATAAATCAGAAGTAGTCAAAATTTGGGCCATTTATGATGACGGTCTAGTCTGGATTCATTGCCAATGCTGAAAATACTGTAGAATGGAAACCTTCATTATTGTAAGGGAGTGTAGGAAGAGGCCCAAAAAGGAAATGGAATAAGGTCAAGTTTAAGCCAATTATTTTTTTTTAATTCCACATTAGTTTGATTTATTTCAGGAAGTTCAGGTTGCAGTTAGAAATGGAATGTCATATAAATTAAAACAAATGTACAAACCAACTACATTTTCCATTTATAAGGGTAAGGACATATTTGAGTTCTCTTTTGATTCTTTACTTAGTAATACAGCTTTGCAAATCATGAATGATTTTTTTTATTGTGAGGGGTTAGAGATGGAGAGTTCCACTGTAGTTCTTGAATAAAAAATAGATTCGTTGGCTGTGATATATATAATATATATAAACAAAAGATTACTAAAGCCCAGAAATTTACTGGAGTTCAAAAGGTAAAGCGAGTAAAAGTTAAAATGTGACTTGCATTACTTTTCAAAGATGTCTAGATGTGTAAGGCCTTTCAGTGTTAGGTGTTCATTCGTTTGTATGTTTGGAGGTATTGAATTTGCAGCCAGTTTCCAGGTCTGTATTTTGAATGCATTCCTCATTACTCTGGAGCATGTGCAGTCCTGGCACATCTGTAGAATCTCGCTTCAAGCTGATTGAAATGTGCACAAAAATGGAAAATAGTTTTCTTCCAACAGAACATTAATACAGTTCTATACCTTGAGGTTTGCTTCTCCCAGTAAAACCTGAAGTATCTTTTTTATATCCTTTATTCCCACAGATGTAAAGGGAAAAATAGGCTTGAAAAGAGGAGCAAGCCACTGCTTCCTTTCTGGGAGAGGGAAAAATACTTTCCTGACCTTAGCTTAAATCTAATATCAGTAAATGACTACTTCATTAATTCTTCTTTAGCTCTACCACATTGCTCCTTATTGCAATATGCTAAACAAAGAGGTATTGTGCTTTTACTTGCAAAATTTACATCAGGAATATCAGCTGTTTTAGTTTTAAGTTGATTTCAGCAAACTTTGTAATACCCAAAGTGTGTTAAAGTGACACCCTGTTGATTCTGATATCTTGGAAGAGGGAAGATTTTTCAACTTTCAACTGCCGACTGCCCCTTTCTCGCCAGAAAAACAGGCAACCGGCAGAGGAAATTCTGGCGGAGACCTTGGACACCCATTTGCCCACCTGATACAGTTTTCAAGCAGACCTTTAAATGGGTGTCCAGCACCCCTATCCAAAACAGGCAAATTGGAGGTCCTTTCTGGGTTGTAGTACTCCAATTGCAATTTTACGGTACAAATAGGCAAAGTGCATGCTCGTCCCAGTTTTTCCAGGCATTAAGCGACCTAACCAGCAGTCCTTTTTTTTTATCTTCAAGATTTCTGTGGGAACACAATGATCAGTCATGCTCTTCCTGGCCTCACACAAATCTTCGGCCCGCTGCCAACCCATTCTCGACCCCTCCCCCCTACCTGCCAGCCAGGTCTGGGTGGAGGCCGGACGATTTCCTGCCGCATCAAATTGGCGAGCTGCAGCAGGACACTGATTTGGTGCCTGCAGCTCGCTAATAAAACTTAAAGTGAGGCTCGAACCTAAAAATGGTTCGAGCTTCCCGATTCTAGTCTCAGGCGGATGCTTGTGGCGCCTGCCAATATCGCACTCTTTTTGGACCCAATGTGAATATTCTCTTGCCCCCCCCCCCCCACCTTGTGTTTGAATTAAGTATTATTAGCTGCAAAAAGATTTGGTTTAAATTCTATTAAAGATACATTGGTGCTTGTTTGAAACAGGTCCCCCATACTGGACTCAACCTAATAAGATGGAAAAGCAGTTGCATGCTGTCCCAGCAGCCAACACTGTAAAGTTCCGCTGTCCAGCAGCAGGGAACCCAAAGCCAACTATGCGATGGTTAAAAAATGGCCGTGAGTTCAAACCGGAATATCGAATGGGTTCATATAAGGTAATTGCTTATTTCTTCATTTCTCTGATTATAATAACACAACCTGTATAAATGTACAGCAAGCAACAAATTGAAAAATGAGTACCAGCCCTCAATTTCCCTGAAGGATCCTCGTAGCTTGGCATCTAATGCAGTTCAGTGGGCAAAAGAAAATCTTGAAAGTTACTACAACAACTAATCACACTGTCACAAACCATCTGGGATGTTGGTGGCAGTTTGCGGTGTGCATGACTTGGCTGACTCAGTGGTTGTTGCACTTGGAAGAAGCAGTGGACAGTGCAGGGTTACATTTGTAGTCACAGATCTTTGCCATTTAATTAAAGTAGACAATTGTGTTGGTATTTTGCCCATGTACAACAACAACTTGAATTATAAAGCGCCTTTAACGTGTGAAAAACATCCCGAGGTACTTTACCGAGAATAACAAAAATGGCCGCTGGGCCAAAGGAGAAATTAGGATGGGTGACCGAAAGCTTGGTCAAAGAGATTGGTTTCAAGGAGAACCTTAAAGGAGGAGAGGGAGATGGATTGGCAGAGGGTTCTGGAGAGGATGTTTCAGAGAGTGTGAGACCTAGGCGGCTGAAAGCATGGCAACTAATGATGTGGTGAAAGGAGAGAGGATGCAAAAGTGGCCTGAGTCAGAGGAATGGAGAAGTTGGTGGGGGTTGAATTGCTGGAGGAGGTTGCAGTGGTAGGGAGGGGCAAGGCCACTGAGGGATTAGAACACAAGGATGAAAATGTTAAATTTGAGGTCTTGGGGGAACCAGGAGCCAAACACAAGAGTGATGGGCGAGTGTGATGGGGCGGGATAGGATATGGACAGCAGAATTTTGGATGAGCTGAAGTTTATGGAGGTGGAGATTGGGAACCATTGTTAACAGCTGGCCGCCCGTTTCTCACCTGAAAAATTGGTGGCGGCAAATGAAAATCGGAATGCTCCAACTGTTGCCACAAAAGAAGTCCAGATCTATGTCGACCCATCTGAGGTATTTAAGTGAAGCTGGCAAGAATTGGCAGGTGGCACAGCTGCTTTGCCGACTTCGCGCCTATTTCGGGCAGAAGCCGAAGATCATCCCCATCGAGTCTGATTTTGTTTTTTACTCTCCGAGGTGTCAGGCTACTGAAACCAAATGTAAGGTTCCCACAGCTACCCTGGGCTGAAATACGCCAGCAGGTTTGCTCGCTGCACGTCACACTCTACAGATACCATTTTGCAACCAGCAGCTGAGTATAACTGGCCTCTAAGTAACGCTTTGACTGCAAGATAGTGGAGGTATAATTTTCAACGGCGGCGGGGGCAGAGAACTGTCAGTAGCAGATCAGCTGCCTGTTATACACCCTGCCTGATTTTCCATTGACGTCAGAGGAAAGGAAAGTCAGGCGGAGAGTTTACAATGGGCAGTCGATGTGCTACCGTCTGTTTTCTGCCCCTGCCAAAGTGGAAATTGTCCCCAATGTTTCTAAGTATAGCAATCCTCAATTATGAGAATCACAGGCGATATTTTATATCGTATTCTTGTGATGCAATAAACAATATGAAAAGTCATTGTTTAATTGAGAGACTTATAAAGTGGGCTTTGCTGTATTTACAATACTACCAGTACCTTTTTAGTGAAGTATCCAGACTACACTGTTTGTATGATGTGGATGTGTTAGCATTAGAATTCATGATCTATGCCATATTTGTATGAGTGCCAGAACTGTTTGGATTAAGATGGATTCCTGGAAACAATACTGCACTTGAGATTTTCACATGTCACCAATGTACTGTAAACACTACAAAATAAAAAAATGTATTTACAAAACCAGTTGGAGGTTATTTGTATTTCAGTACATCAAGTTTTAAATTGCTGGAGTACACGGCATAGCATCTGCCGAGTATTCTCTGTGCAAGAAGGAGTCAGTCACTCAACAACCAGTATCAAGTCAGTCGTAAATCAAATAAAGGAGGGCACTAGGTGTCAAACTACTATACGTGAGACAACCACAGAAGATGTTTAGTCTGGTCTGTACAAGTTAAAATTGGTGTGTTTTGTTAGAAGAGAACAGTGGTGTGAAGTATTTCTTGTACAAACTGTGTGTGAAGGGTGTTTAGTTCTTAACGTCCCTATGGATTTGAATCTAAATTGGAATTTGGTATCTAAAACTCACACATAGTAAATCATTCAAGATGAAAAGGAATCTTTCATTTCTGGGGATATCGCAGTGCAGTTGTGGCAGTTTGGTCCCTATCCCTCAACACTTTGAAAATTGTTTTCACATAATGAGAAGCTGACAGAATGGACCTCACACTATGAATGAGACATTGTGCGGAAAACACAAGTTCAGCCTTTTCTCCTCCTCCTGATGTTCTTACCATAAAGTTTATCAACAGAATGTGAAATGTCAGAGAAAAAAGGTGCAGTTGTTGAGGTTGCCATGTGGTTGTGAACTTAAAGTCTGATACAGGATTCAGAACAATTGATCGATTTTAATTTTACTGAGGCTGACACAATATCTGAAATGAGCAAAACTACATATTCTATGTGCTATATCATACTAGATTTCTAGTTTATTCATGCCCCAATTCATTCCTTCCCCATAGTGCTCACATGTCTCATTTGCTGAGAGGGTGGTTTATTGTGCAAAGATCACTCTGCAATGCGTTACAGTTCAGGCTTTTCCCAACACTTTGCTCTTGTGAAGGGGGAATTTCAACCCACCATGCCCAGTGGAAAAGCGTGGGCGCGCAGTTAAAATAGCTGTGCAATGACTTACTGCCCCGTTCCTGCTCAATTTCCTCCCAGCACCATCTTGACTGGTTCCTTTTTTTTTACGTGGCAGAGGGGGCACCTGGCTGAATAAACCTGGCGGGGAAGAAGAGGAGGTCCTCTAAGATAAGCAAAAACTGTCCTTAGTAGGGCCAGGAGAAGTGGGAATGCTCCTCTGGGCCATACAATGTGTAAGTCTGGGCCTCTGTTGCCCGGGGCTCCCCCCTTTTCACTTGCAAACACAATTTACCTGGGTGCTGGTGGGCCCACAATTTTGACGAAGCCAGCCAGCTGCATTTTTCCGCCCGTTTCAGGCAGGCAGCGGGCTGGTGGAATGTAAATGCAGCCCAGCCATTTAGATTGGCTGAGTGGTTGGGAAGGCTGTCTGCTCCCCACAGCTTCCTGCCCGGGAGTTAAAATCCACCCTGTGACTTTCATAATCAGACTGAATCATTTATATGTACTGTAATACCGTTGACCCATACATGTGTGATATAGTTCACTGGGGATCTCATGGGATGATCATCATATTCTCCTGTCTCTCCTAAGAGGTAAAATTGTATGAAGTGGTCAGACCACACTGTGGTCTACTGGTCAATTAATAAACAAAAGCCAAATAATAAAGCAAGATCCTGAATCACAAGATAGTAATTTGGCCTATCCAAATTCATCCATCAAGAAAGATCTCAGAGTTCCCCCATTGTAGCAATCAGTTGTTTCTTAAATGATTCCAGGGTTTGCACCTCCACTGCTCTATCTGTAAATCTATTCCATACATTGATCACTCTTTGTGTGAAGCATAATCAGAACAATTTTTAAAAACAAAATTGGAATCAATCCATAAGAGGTTAAAATACTCATTTTAGAATGTATTTCTTAAGAGTCTGATAAGTGATGAGGCTTTTAGGTGAAACAGTCAGGTCTGTCCCATGGTAGATCAGGTGCAAAGTTCCACGTGGCTGATGTGAATCTCAGTTGATCAATGGAGATCCATATTACCTGCCAGAACTAAAGACTGTCGGAGAATTCTCCAGTACTTTTCCAGTCTAAAGGCGTCTAAAGTCAGAGCTGTCAGTCATCCATGATTAAAGATGTAATAGTAAGAAATATTGCATAGAATGGTAATGTGCAGAACACAATCTGAGTTCTGAGTACCTATTAATAATTTGACTGTGTGCAATTCAATCTGCATCTAGAACCAAGCCCCCATATCCTTACTAATTTCCAGATGAATCAACTGGCCTGGTCCCGTTGACAACTCATCTCCCATCTTTCATTTTGAAAATTGGGAAGAAAAGATGGCTTCCATTTTAACTGCATTTATTTGAAAACTTTATGATATAAAACACAGACATCTGCCTATTTTGTCTCATTTCCGTCCTCTTTTGAGTGCATGAACACACTATGTGCTGCTTTAGCATGGAGTATTCTACCCACATATATAATGCTCTGCTCTACAATGAGGCATTCTACCCATTCATAGGTGCACTGCTCTGTCACAGTGCTTTCTACCCACACACATGATGTGCTTTGCTACTATAAGATATTCTACTCACACTCATTTCAATTCCAGATCCTGAGTCTGTGCACTTGAAACTGATTGAAGTATACACCCATTATAGCAGAAAAGCAAGTGCCTGTTTTGCTTTATAAACTGTGAATGTGTTTACATCAGGCACTCCAGCCATTCTCCCAGCTTGCACCAGTACTGTACTGACCGTTAGTATTAGGTAGAAATTACCTCTATTCTGCCCAGTCACATCTTCATAGTACAGGACCTTTTATAAGAATAAATGCACTCACAATATTTCCAAAATATTTTGCATGTGGCCAAAAATTTGGCTGTTGGTGGTAATCTTTGATTGTTGATCCAAAATCTTAATAACATGCCAAAATATTCACCAAATTACACATTAACAATTTCTATATTGACCATTGTGCAACTTTGGGTACAACGGTGAGAATAATTTAAATTGTGTGCATTGTACTTGAGTCACACACAGGAGATATATATTCCATTTGTATGGGGAGGTGTCAAGTTTATATAGCTCCTATACCCATTCTAAAATTTTAAAAAAAGTAGTCCTGGTCTTCTCTGCTATGATAGGTTTGTATTTCAGTCAGTTTAAAGCAAAAAGAAGGAAGTAGGATGAGGGTGATAATATCTAACCATACTGAATTATTACCTATCATTGAGTTTATATACTAAGAGACCCTATAAGAAGGACTAATGAATACTGAAGTATAGCAACCCGGTACATGATGGGTACCCTGCTGTATTGCATCATCTTCTGTATTGACCCATTGGGCTCAAAATTACTTGCTATTGGAAAAATACATTCTAGTGATATCCATGCATCCAAAGCCTCCAACAATTATACTCCTGGAGGAACAATCATACCACTAAAGTATAAATTGTGGCAAGAGCGCACTTGGATAACTTCTGAAATTTAGTTTACAGCTACTGAATAAAATGCAGACATTTTGTTGGGTTAAAATTCGATGTGGTTAAAGCTCTCTGAGACAAAAATCATTCTGTTTTCCAACAGATTCGGCTTCCCCATTGGAGCCTCATTCTGGAAAGTGCTGTTCCATCAGATAAGGGGAACTATACATGTGTGATAGAAAATCCCTATGGGTCCATAAATCATACATATCACCTAGATGTAGTAGGTAAGTTGACATTTAATCATCAGACATGGAGATGATGTCGAACATAAGAATCTGTGCCGGTTTTGATGCAAAGTAAATTTGTTTTGTCAATATAGCATATGAAAGAATTATTCATCACAAGGTTCAATGTTAGAACATGACAGCAGAATGCCTGTTAACTCTACTGCTTCTGATTATACAGGAACCTAATAAACTATTAAAAAATTGTTTGCAACAAGTACTGTCTGCACAATGCCAGATTTGTTTTTGATTGTTGTGATGGGTAGAAAATTTTGAATTTTATTTTGTGTGCAGGTTCTCTTTACAAGAAACTGTAAAGGCCTGACTAACCACTAATTGCTATTGAATCCACATTACAGCTGTTTTCCTCTAAACAAAAAAAAATCACCAGAGCTAAGCTTTTTTAGTCATTCAGTCAGTTGCCATGTTTTCAGCTGTGTTTTTCCATGTTGTATATGGTCCATTTAGAGGGGAAAAAAGAACGCATCACTCAACAGAAAAGGCAGCGAAGTGCAAAGGCAGTTACATAGTGCTGGAAAATTGCATGGTAAAAAAAAAATGATTATCACAAGCACAGATTTATAGTGTCTTTGTACAAAGCAACCATACAATAACTTTTTACTTTTTTTCCAAAGCATAATTCAAGGGTTCAACAATTACTGTTATGAGACACCTTTGTGAGATATGTAAACAATTGTCGCTCTGCCAAATAATGACTTCACAACGTGCATTCATCCATGGTAGAGAAACCATAAATAGAATAGTTCTGAGCTGAAATAAGTCATATTTTCAAAGGCACTGTTTGATGCAGTTTGCCTTTGGCCAGCTTATTCAGTAGTACAGCAACATGAAACCCACACAATCAGATCCTTTATCATGATCAGGATTTCATTGCAAAGAAATTAAATTTGATTGCTTCTTTTTATGTATACATTTTTTATACATTTATGAGTCAGTAAAATTCTTAACTTTTAAATAAAATGAAATGTTCCTACTTAGAATGGGATGTTATGGGTGTCTCTTAAAATCTGCATGAAAAGGAGTTCCAATGAGAATGCAAAGGTACATGAAGCATATTTTGTGGACCGTTATTTCAAATTTGGTTTTTTTTGGAAGTATTTTTGATTAGGTGGCCTTCTCTAATGTAAAGGTTTCAGTCAGCTATCCTATCTAAAGTTCGCATTCATCTCCTAACTCCTTTTATGGTTTGTGCCTGTTCTTTAAAATAACAAAAGTAACTTAATCTAACATATTACGTTAAGTATTTTTCTTCAGTGTAGGAACCATGTTCAGTAGATTGCAAGTGCTCAACACTATTCAACTAGGTACGAATCACTTTGATTCGCAAAAACAGAGAAGTGTGTGACATTGTGGAAGTTCTCAGAATTAACACGGCAGCTGTGAAATTGCTAAATCAGTAGTCTGGAGATATCAATTGAATCTGTCCAGATTTGTTTCTGCCTGATTGGCTACTGAGCATTTGCCAGTTGAATATTACTGTAAAACAAGGTGTTGGCATTCTGAACTAGTGCGCATCCATCATTCAAGTGTCAGGCAAAACAATACACGTGCAACAGCATTATTGGCGTTCAAGTAAACTTTTATTCATTTGGTTTTTTTACGTGCACTCGTTCTTAGGTCCTTAGAAGCTGATCTAGTTGTGGTCCAGTGTATTTGTGATTAGAAGTTAAATTTGCTTCAAATAGATCTACAATCTTGGTGATATTTTAATGTGTGACATACCACCAAAACAATAATATAAATGTTTAACTAAAACTCACATCTGTGTAACAGTTTAGATAAGTGGAACAATTAACCAGAAATGACAATTAACTCTGGTACAGCCAGCCTTCCCGTACCATGAAGGCTCTTGGATGACTGATCTGGTAGTTACATGTTGATCCAGGCAACTGTTGTAACCATACTTCAATGTAATGGAGATGGACTGAATATTTAAATTCCTCTGTCTGTCTGTGTGTGTCTCTCTCTCTTATACACACACACATATGTATGTGTGTGTGTATGTATATGTGTGTGTATATATATATATATATATATATATATATACATACATATTCACACACTCATTGTACAAAGTTGCAGAACAAGCCTGCCCAGTAGCTTAAGAGGGAGATGATTTCAGCTCCCAAGCTAGGTTACAAGTTCACCATTACTCCCAACAATTTCTTTGCTTGGGTGAATTCTGGTAGTTCTTATCCAGGCTGCTAATAGAATGCCAATCTGGAGGAAGGCCACTCTTAACCTGAGAAAGCGGTGGCTGGGGTGAAGGGGGTGGGAATGTGAGTGCTGGGATGAGGAGCATTGTAGTTTTGGTGCAGGTTAACTTGCTGAATTGCAATTTGCATTGCTCACAAAGTGGTATTGGTAACAGCCTGGGAGAAGTCTACAGATTGGAAACAGGCTGAAAACTGACTGCCTTTGGTGAAAGACTTATGTGTTTAATGAGCAGCAAAGTTGGAGAGCAAATCCATGGAACATTAAAAGTAGGAATAAGAGAAATTTATTGAGATTCTAATAGTTCTGGCATCTGGTCACAGAAGTTTGATCTCATTTCACTCCCTCCCTTGAAGCGTTTTGGCTGCCTTGTCATTTTTGATTTAATGTTTGCTGTTGGCATAATTATTAGAATTCCAAATTTTAAGTTGTCTTTGGCAGCAAATCAAGTACTGATCAAACCTTGATTAGGTGATGTAATACTCAATGAGCAATGATTCTTCATACACACACCATCTTTGAACTGCTAGCTACAAGCTCAGAAAATTCAATTATGTTTTTTATTCTAATTGTGTTAAAATTTGAATTTACCAATTTGGTTGTTTTGATAGAGATTTTAATTTGATGGTCAATTGTTTTACATGAAAAATTTTAAATAATAAGATTCTGGGCACAATGCTAAGAGTACAGCAAATTGTTTACAATCACTTGGCATAAAAAGTGTATAGGCCAAGTATTTATTGGGATTAAGATGTCAAATGTAGGTTTAAAATCTAGATTCCAAAGCAAACCTCAAAGTCTCAGCCAAATGAAATGTAGAGATCACATGCTCCTAGTTATTATAGTTATTAATGAGTTCTTCAGTTTGATGTGAGTTTTATAACTTAAGTTTTTAATTAGAAAGTGATACAATGTATAGCTGTATAACTAATACTTCCTCAATGACATTTCAGGTTGTGTTGAAGGGAGGGGTGAGCTAATTGTTTAACAAGCAGCAATGTTTGAATACATTTCAGATATTAGCAGTTTAGGAATTTTCAGAACACCCTCTTGATCAGTTTCTGTATCTAGTAACCTTGGCGTGAACTGGTATAATCTGCCCAATTAGAGCTGATGATTTCATAGGTCATTGGAGGCTGGGATTTAAACATCTGCTCCAGTTCTCTACCACAAAAGCTGCTGGGCCATTGTACCATTAACACTTTTTAAAATGGAGGAATTACATAAACATAAGAAAAGTCAAGGATGTTAATAGGCCATTCGGCTATCAAAACTCATCCCTGTAACACCCTAATTCTCCTATTACAGCATCCATTCACATTTTGAACATCTCTCGTGTTTATTGAGAATATTCTAAACTTTTGCTCTTTGTGTAAGATGTTTCCTAATATCTATTTTTAAGCATATTTCTCTCTAATTTCATTTAAATTCTTTGGTCCTACTTATCTGTCTTAATTTGAAGTAAAATTCTGAGTTTACTTAATCTGAGCTATTTAATATTTTGTATAATTTGAAGCCCTCCCTTAACTATATTCTGTCTTTATGGACAAATTTGAGTTTCTCTAATGTTTCCCCATAACTCGTTCTCTCTACACGTGAGATCAGTCTTGTTGCTATTCTCTTCCCCTCCCCCTCCAATGTTTGTATATATTTCCTTTATGGGGACCAGGTTTGAGTACTGCAAGTGTGAGCTGACCAGTGCTTTGTAAAACAGCAGCGTAACCTCTGGCGGCATCTGCTCTGATTTCTCTCTAAATATCGCAGCATTCTGCTTGCTTTCATAATTGCTTGGTTATATTTTCCAGATATTGTAAGCGATGAGTCTGTCACTCCCTTCAAAGTCTTTGTCCTCCATTTATTGTATACTTATGATGTACAATGTTTTCACTAAATACGCTTATCCAAAATGTAAGATAGCTTGGCAGAATGAACAGGGTAGTGCAGAAATCTAGGTTTTCTGTTTTCACAGAGAATAATTGTAAGCATCCAATGTCAACCAAGAAATTGCATAGCAGGTCTGACATATGAGATATGCAGGTATCAACTATTTTCTTAACCTGTTGGATGAGATTCCAGAGCGATGTGTATTGTTTGGTGAAAAAAATGACTGCATAATTAAAATAAAAATAAAAATAATTATCCTAATACCTAAGATTGTAATATAGCTCTCAGTAGGCCCCTGGCGTTAAAGCGCCATGAAAACAACAGAGATTGTATTTCTGACCTTGTTCTCCATAATGTGATGAGTCATTTGGAGGCCATTAGAGTGAGGAAGCTGAAGGACTGCTGTCGACTGTCTCACTAACAGGTTTTCAGATTGGCTTCACCTCTGGAGGAAATGGATAATTTAGCTCTTGGTGAACAGGAAATTTAGCCATGAGCAGTTAATGGGATGGTAGATTGAGAAATTTTGATGAGGGAAAATAATTTGTTTTTTAGCCACCATTCCAAGACCAGACAATATACTTTGCTTTGAGAAGCATTATCAGTCCAGCGTCTTTATGCTTTGCCATTGCTATTTGCAATTTAATGCTGAAGCCCGTAAAACTTTAATCCTGTGTTCAACAGATCTGATTTAACAGATCTGATTTTCCTTTTAAGTAAAAAAAACAGTAAAACATTTTTGCTTTTTCATTAAAATGTTACATTGTCACATTTATTGGGTGAATTCAAAAAACAACATGCATCTGCCATAGCGTGAAGCAGAGTTTATATTCACAAAGACCTTTTTAATTAAAGGCTGATGTATATGAGTAGTCAGGGCAATACATGTTGCATAGGCTTTTGTGTAAAACCACTTTCGGGTCAGCTCTGTTTTACTTCACCCTGTTATATAGTTAATCCCAAAAAGCAAAGTTTGGCTTTTAAACTGAGTTTGCTCTTCTAGATAGCTGGTTCACCTTTTTCCACTAAAAATGTGTATCAGTCCCATTTGAGCTTAGTCCTGACAGGAATTGATTTAACATTACCATAACTTTGTCATGAGAATGCTTAAAACTTAGCCCTTGGGGTTTGGGGAAAAAGGGTACTCTGTTAGGCAAATGTACATACCTGTACTTATACGTTGCTAGTGTCTGGGAATTTCTAAATGGCGCACTGCTGAGTGGCTCCAACATGCACTTTTGACAGGCCAATATATAGTTGTTGACTAAATCCTGACAGTAATGAGACTGAGTTTGACGTATTTACCTCAGAGCATGAGGCCTAAAACAAGAAGAGACTAGGACTAAAGCACAAAGGAATCTACACCACAACTTGCTCTCAGGCAGTTTGTTGGGAGGTGAATAAAGAGTCTTTATTAAATCCACTGACAACTGAAGGTATGTGATTCACACCTGGCACTGGCTGTGGTTGCATAGCTATAAGCAATAATTATGCAAATCGTCTTGGAGAGAGCTCTTCCATTTTGATGTTATCTGACAAGGGCCTTGCTCTAATATCTAAATAATAATTTGAAGATATAGGCAGGAGAGTTGACACATTGATTAAAATTCAGTATTATTTCTAACTTCTATACTATATGTAACCTCATCTTCTGCTGCTTTCCTTATACGTGTTTTTAAGCCTTAGGCCTTACACTGTGATGGTAAACATTTGCCTTTGTGAATTTACCCTGAAGTCACATTGATTATTTGCATTCAGCTTGGTTTAATTCTTTGGAATGGTTTTGCTGTGCAGTGCACTTTTCCATGAAAATTAGAAATGTACATTAGCACATAGCTGGTCAAGAGTGCAGATTGTTTGGCTATAGGGGAGACTTTTTTATACTTCATTTTAAAACATCAATTTAAATCGGTCATTTTGCCAAGATTGAGTTTGTTTGCCGTAACATTACTATTGTGATTTAATCTTAGGGTGAATAAAATGAAGGTTTTGTTTTTTGTGCTTTTATTTATATATATTTTTAAAAATATAATGGCAAGCTGCTACTCTACCAGGTCCACCATTTTGATCTGTAACACGTCAGCAAGCTGCACTCTCCTAATTCTGAGGCTGAACTTTTTTGCGACATGTGGAACAAGGACAGACATAGTAATGGCTCCATTTCAGTCGTTTGCTTCGCCTAGCCTCGGATGCTGGAAAGAGGAACAAAACTGACTAAGTTGTTGGTATCCTGCCCTAAAATCTTTATTAAATTTATTAACAAAAAACGTTATACTGCAGAGAAATTAAGATGTCAGAGGTTAGAAAGTTAATTACATTACAAAAGTAAAATTTATTGCATGTTGTTTAACCAGTTACAGTTATACAGGCTGAAACCACTTGAGAATGGTGGTTAAGATGCAGGATTGTATTTTTATTTATGACTAAAATGACCACGAATATTAGTAATGTACAGGTTAGTGTGACCACAGACATTCCAGACTCTCTAATGATGTCTGAATGTAATGTTAGTCAGGTCAGCGTGACCTTGATGGTGTCTCAAAATGATCATCTAGCTGACATGAATCTCTCAAATGTGGTTTCCATCATTTTTTTTTATTGAATCCCTTTTTACACTTCCTCCCTCAGCACTGGGATTGGGTCATTAACTTCTCCCTGCCTGCCACCTGCTCAAAGATTAGCCATTAAGAGGTGTACTTCCTTCATGTCAGACAGATTGTACCAGACCAGCGCTGTGCATTGCAAGCCAGCCTAAAACAGGCGAAAGTCAACCAATGACAGCATTTGAACGCCAAACTCTACTAATCGTTATATTATGCGTTTAAGTTTCCAAATTTTTAGGTTAAAATGAGTAATCCTTCCCCACCCCCAACCCATAAAAATGTTTAGAAGTCTATGGGGTATAAATCCGTCTTTAGTGGTAGTAGTAAATAGGTAAAAGTGAATTAGCAGCCCGTTTCTCCAATGGAAAAGAAAATCGGGCGGAGAGCAAAACATGCTTCCGATTTGCTATCGCTCGTTTTGCAGCACCATCCAAGACTAATTTATACTTCAATGTTTCTTCATTAACATTAAAAGAATAATTCAAATATTCCATGCAATTCTTGATTAATGTATTGTCATATATTTTTAATTCTGATATGAAGGATGAGCATAATAAAGCTGATTCAGCAAATAAAAGCCAAGTCAACTTAAAAATACAATTCTATTTCCAGTCCATGGGATTCCTGACTCCTCCACAGACCTCTTTGTTTTAAGGCCCTGCTCCTCAAGGATGTACAATGTATGGCTTATAAATAGGGCTGTGGTTTTCATTTCATTTTACTCTATACTTTTATAATGATGCAAAAAATAAAGCATTGATTTTGGTGCAAATGAAAAATAAATGATGACACCTGGGGATGTAATTTTAACCAAACCCACCCAGCGGGAAACTGGTGCGATAAGATCGGCTGTCCGTTTTATACATCGCCCGGTTTTACTTTCCATTGACTCCCCTGAGAAAATAAACACCACAAACCACAACCCTAGATATATCTAGGGAATGAGGAAGAATTACCCACTGCTGCTTGTTCACGTCCCTTCACCTGCCAGCTCAAAAGCAGAATTGACAGGCATCTGGATGTAGGTGCCTTGGCCAAGAAATAGTACAAAATGTGGAGAAACCATAAAAATGAAAAGTAATTTTTTTTAAAATTTAAAACTTAGGTTCTAAAATTAAAATTGTTGGTGCAAAATGAAAAAAATGAAGTCTGACAGTTTTTTGTTGTTAAGGTCTCAATTTATTATTTTTTGGCAGCTCCTTTTTTTGGCATCCAGTTTTGAACTACCTAAACATTTTAATTCTAAATCATTCCTAGATTTGGAGGGAGGTCCAGATTTTTTTTCTTTTGCACCAGAATCCCAGATTTTTACTGGAACTGTGGAAACACATAAGTTCTTGGACAGTTTTTCTGCTTCCTTGCCATTTTATTTCTAGAAAGAAAGAGATTGAACTGACTTTTTATTTTGCTGAGAAGAGCCTAAACTTGTTGCTTAAGCATGTGCCTTATCCTGGATAAACTGGTAAGATTATTACTGCAGTAGATTTTTATTGCACATTGTTTAGTAAAATTCACCTGCTATTTTTGCAGAAGGTGATGCAATGTACAACATGACAGGAAAGCCAAAGGGGTTTAAATGGTGAAGAGGCCTGAGCTGGTAGCCTAACACACCTCTTAAAGGGATAATGTCCGTATTGTTGGCCTAGATAGTTAGATTAAAAAAAACTTTAGAAATACTTTGATTAACATTTTAATAAAATAAAATATTGTTGCAATCAATATATCTACATATGGTTAAATATATATGGATTTAACATGATACAGTAATATTTTTCACCGGTTAACATGAAGGTAGTGCCAACATGATGTTGAAGACATTTTATCTTTTTGATAGTTCTAAAATGTAGTGTAGTTAGAACATGTTTGCTATAGTCTAATACTTTTCACCCTCAAATCTCTATTAACCCTAATCATCTTTGGAGAACTAACAGACCAACAGCTTTATGATACATTTCCATGAATTATTAAATAATATATATTTCTTAGGTTGACATTTGGTACATTCTATGAATTGTTTTGTGAATATGATATGCAGTCCATTTTGAAAAAGTAGGATTGCCTGAGTTTACCAGAACCTGGACTCAAAATGTAAAATCTTATATTGTTCTCAAATCTGTCAAATAGTTATGGATTTTTCTACATTGGATTATCAACTTGCATTGTGGGTGTTGTAATATTACAAAACACAGATTTCTGGCTGTCAGTATTTTGAGGGATATGGTGTGTCAAGTTTTGAATTATGATTGTAGAAGAAAAGCAAAAGTGACATGAAGCTGGCAAGAGTTTTTTTTAATATTTGGCTGCAGCTCTATGACATTAATTAGTGGCAGCCCCAGTGCCAACCAGCTGCCTCATTTATCCATTGCCCTTCCTCCTACACCAGTCACTCTCAACTTCACCTCATCACATCATTGAACAAACACAATGGAATTAGTTTAGTTGTTCCCTGAGGTTTTTTTTCAGGGACTGATGGCCTTGGTCAGCAGCAGGCATGTTTAATTGTAGAAAGTGGAATGAAGAATGCTCTATCTCTATATCTCATATCCTTAGGAAAACAATTATAGCCTTTGTTTCATAAATGAAATACTTTCCCGGGGAGATCTATCCCCACTGGAGCTCTGGCGCATGAAGTTATGGCACCAGGAATTGCTGTAAAAATGTTCATTTTTTTTTATTGTGTAAACATTATTTTTTGTAAATTGGATTATCATTTTTTTACATTGGCCTGTTTGAACTGGAAGTAAAATTTCCAAATGAGGAACAGATACAATGTGTTATGTTGCACATCTTTTTAACTTTTTATGTGAATTTATTTGAATTGTGCTAACTGTACTCTGCATAAAGTTTTTTTTAAAAAGCTTTATTTTTGTGATACTTTAAAGTCCAAAATCTCAGGAGCAACAAATAGAATAGTCACTCTGAGTCCATGGTGTAAATTACACAGTAGTATAGTTGAACTGAGACGAGAAGTCTCCTAAGGGGTAAAGCAGGCTTTAGTAGGTCTGTTTCAAATACATTTTAAACACCCAAGCATTAACTTATAAATCTGTGCATATTTGCTAAGGTTTTAAATAAAATTGAGCTGTATTAAGACTGAAATTATTTCGGCACAGATATGATGGTGGTGCTCGTCCCTTGTGGATTATTAATGTGTTTAGTGACATGCAGCACTTGAATATTGGCCGAAAATAAAAATCAACCTGAAAATTAATGACTGTCAAATGCTCATGTCTACAGGATCATCTTCATATTTGGGCCAATGATTGACAATTAGACGTCCGATACAGTAATGTAACTGATAGTTGTCCAATCACAATACTCGGCTTTAACTGTTACATGTCAATTTTTTGTTTTTGAGATGGGAAGCAGCATCTGAGGCATTCTCATTTCCCAATTAATCTTCATGATGTGGAGATGCCGGTGATGGACTGGGGTTGACAGTTGTAAACAATTTTACAACACCAAGTTATAATTAATCTTCAGACAGATTCAGACAGGAGTCATTCGTCTCTTTGAAAATCTTGGTTAATGTCATTGTTAATGGGCATTTCAGAACTATTCCTGGAAACATAAACTTCTTAGTCTCTCATACTATTCAAGTAATCATCTTTAGTCTGTTAATATTCAATAATATTAACAAAAATACTTTGATTTCAGATAAAAAGCTCGTATGTCCGGATGATTGGGCACAGTATGTTTAAAGGCCTTTAAATAAGCACAAGATACATTTATATGGAAAGCTAAATTCTCTTGTTAAGAACCAATTTGCGACCTTATATTTTGCTCTGAAAATTGAGAAAAGTGAAAATGCTTTTTAATATTAACCTGAAGGCAACTGCAAGCTACTTTTAGTTGATTGTTCAGAGCAGTAGCAGAAATCCTTGGCTTGAGGTTAGGTGGACCTCTAACATATGAATGTAGGAATGAGAACATTTCAGTGATTGTACCACACTTCAAATGAGCTAACTGTGGCCTTATAACAGGGCAAGGTTGCCCCATGAATTAATTCCCAGTAGATGTCTGCAGCTAGCCAAATATGTTTGACTATATCAAAGGTCTTATTGTTAACCAGGGACACCATTTCTTTGCAATGCAATCAAAATGTTTGCTTGTGAAAGAATCTGTTGGCAAATTCAAAACACCCATTTAGAAATGCTGGCAAGCTAATAAAAGTAACATAGATAGTGGTGTTGATTATCATTTGTGTTTCTGAGCTTGTTCTTTGTACATGTTTAAAAGTGCTCTGCTAGTACCTCCATTGTTTTCTTTGGGGGTCTGTAGGTGCTCTATGGTCTCTTTTTCCAAAGTTTAAAGGAGTTTCAGTGCTTTTTAAACTAGATACTTTTTACAAGCCTCATAGCTATTAAAGCAGGATGTTGCTTCACATGTAATGGAAAAACAAAAAGGAATAGCTTCATTAACCAGGCACGCACTTGAGTACTACCTATATATTTAAAATTATATTTCTGTGTGGCATAATTTTATACTGAACTTCTCAATAGCTGAAGTAGCATATCTCTTGTTCTCAACATAGCTTTTATATTCATTTACACCACAAAGCAGCTAAATTGGTGTAAAATTTTATTTTTGTAATTATTTTAATTTAGCTGATTTTTCTCTGATTTAAAATATCCTCATCAATCATTCTCAGTCAATTTACCAGTCACGCTATGCAACTTAAATTAAAATCCAATGAAAACAACAAAGATTAAATCTGATTTTAAAAAGTGCAAAACTTCTCTACAAAAACATACTTGGCCCCTCTGAAGGGGAGAGTAGGGTCAAAGCAGAAACTCAAACAAGCTCCATTTTATCAAACATACAATTGTTTCCTTTTAAATGTATTAATGGAATGTAAAGATCTGAGCAATAACAAAATATGCTGCATTTCGTTGCATTCATGTATGTACCAATGCAAATTTAAAAAATTTTTTCAAATTTATTTCAGAGCGGTCACCCCACAGGCCTATCCTTCAAGCAGGATTACCAGCTAACAAGACTGTGGTGGTGGGGAGTGATGTGGAATTTGTGTGTAAAGTTTTCAGTGATGCCCAGCCCCATATACAATGGCTGAAGCATGTTGAAAAGAATGGCAGTAGATATGGTCCAGACGGGTCCCCTTACGTCCATATCTTAAAGGTTCGAGAATTCAACAAGAATTTATGAATATTTGTAATGAAAATTGTGAGAGAGTGATGGCTCATTAGCAGTAAGGGCAAGGAATATCCATATTTAAGTTACATTTTTAAATGCAAATGTTTGCAAATATCCAATTTATTTTATATTACACTAATTATGATTACTATCTCAAGTCTTTTTTTTAATTGTATTGCTTTTGTTCAAAAGTGATATCTTATATTCTACATCAGTTACAATGCATTTTAAGTTTAAATTGTGTTAAAATATGCTGAAGAAAACTGGTATGAACTGTTCAAACCTTTTAGTTTTTGATATTACTTGCTCTTCTATTCCTTCATACCACAAGATTGTCGAACATTTTGGTAGAGAAAATAGTTTTTTATTTATTTTTTGAAGCCATTTCTTATAAACAACTGATGCTGGTGGTGGGATATTAGCTCCGTCCATACTAGAACAGCGGTTATATTGTTACCTTCTGTTATTGGTTTGTTCTAGCATTCGGGGATAAATAGTTCCAATGCAGAAGTGCTGAATCTGTACAATGTGACTGAGGCGGACAGTGGAGAATATATTTGTAAGGTCTCCAATTATATTGGAGTTGTCAATCAGTCTGGTTGGCTCACTGTTGCTCAATTCTCCCTAAAAGGTAACACTTTTCAGGAAACAAATTACAAAGCTCTGCCCATGGTAAATGAATTTGGGAAACGGCTGATTCATGCTGGGAGATGCTTGGAAGATTGCAAGCAACTTACGGGATCTTTGGGCTTTGGGTTATTAATGGTCCCTTAACCTCCTTTCCATGATGCAACTTGATGCACGCTAGACATGGAAAAATACCCACAATATGTAGCCAAACTATCCCTTGCTATACCTAATGGTTGAATTTTTCATCTGTTAAACTTATTCTGTCTTGTTCATCTCTGTGCAGTTTTCTCTTCCTCCTGTTAATATTTAAATGTATCTGTTTAACTCCGTGCCTCTTAAGCTGATAGTACATTTCCATTTCCCCATTTTATTTGCTTTACCTCCTACTTCACCTCGTGCTTCCTTTATTCTAAGCAAAATAGGATAAAGAAAACAAATTATTATGGGCCTATTTTTCCATGAATTAAATTGCATGCCTAGAAGGGTGAGTTAAAGATGGTGACGGGTATCTGTGATTATTCCATAAAACAAGCTTGGAGTTGGGAGCAAGCTTTGGATGAAGGGTTGTGGATAGGGAGTACATAACTCCATCAGGTTGCTGCACCTCTGCTGTAAAGCAGTGGTAGTGGTTTGTTATCCCTGTCCACAAATATTTCATGTTGTCTTGCTTGTATATTTTTTTGTTTTTGCTTCCCTTTTTCTTCTAGACTGCCGGTGTTAACACTACGGACAAAGAAATTGAGGTTCTCTATGTACGGAATGTAACTTTTGAGGATGCTGGGCAATATACATGCTTGGCGGGTAATTCTATTGGGATTTCACATCACTCTGCATGGTTGACAGTTGAGTCAGGTACATATGGCTTTCTTTCAATGGTTCATCTTTCACCTAATGCAAAATTGACACTGCTTTCTGTTGTGGAACTGGCAGTAGAATTGTAATGCAAAAAACCCAAGATCCCAGTTGTGTATCATCATTATAGTTAGATAATTGTATATAATTATATGTATATATAAAATATTTGAAAATAAATTAAGAGGTGAGTCACACTGACAGTTGCTCCTTTTGCCATTGTAATGCCAGTTCCCCTTCTGTAACGGAGCAGTGTTACTTCTTGGGAATTCACTCAATGAATCAACTTTATTTCTTCAGTGATTGCATGCGTTCAAAATGAGGTTCTGATTCATTTGCAGCCGAGGGCATGCAAAGTCTTACTGAGCATGTTGAATCTGATGCTGTTTCTCTTCCTTAAGAAATGGTCATCAGTGGTGTTTTAACTGATTGATAATTGGCAGGGGAAGAAAGTTAACACTACACAAGCCGACTCAGATGAAACTTTCTCAATTATCGGTCCTCAACGCACTGCACCTGCTCGGTAATTCCCTTGTGAAACTTCAATTCTATTGAACAATGGTGGTTATCAGATTTGCGGGTTGCAATGACAGTTAATCCTTTCTCCCTGGAGAAAGTGACCTGCAACCACAGTGTTTGATTTGAATGAAGAGTTGAGGTTTTTC
Source organism: Heptranchias perlo (assembly GCF_035084215.1). Lineage (NCBI taxonomy): Eukaryota > Metazoa > Chordata > Chondrichthyes > Hexanchiformes > Hexanchidae > Heptranchias > Heptranchias perlo. Next base: position 22,081,328 of record NC_090345.1, on the reverse strand, counting down.
ACCACGTAACATGATTGTCTCTTTAAAACTGCTACAAACCTTTCCTGTAGTCTCTAATTTCACACAGACAATCAGGCGAAAACCTTTTGCGCAGCTTTGCTTTCACTAGGAATCTGGGATTGTTTCTGGTTTTGTTTGCTTCTTGTTTCACCTTAAAGCCTTCAGAGGGCATTTTATGCTTGGTAGCTTTTGGCAATACTACTTGTTATGGATGGCAGAAGCTTGAACAGCATTCATTATGTTAAATATGTTATGCCGTAGATGTAAGATAATGATAAAATTTGAGGCACCGTCTAACATGTTGAAGTGTACTGCTTGTGTGAAATACATGAAACTTTGTAACAGAATGTTTATCATTTTAACAAAACAAGCTGATTCAGTTTTAACCTTTGGCTATAAATGTCTTGTACTTTGCACCAGAGCATGTAAAGTTTTAAATTTAATATCAATATTCATAATGCAATTGTAGTAGTAGACAAAAATATTTGCAATATGTTCAGGCTGAAGAAATCACTAATGTACTATTTATTTATCTATTTATTTTGTTTGTGTTTCCTCTTTTGTTTGTTATTTACTGCCATTATAGGTTTTCCCCTCTAACAATCGAGAGAATTGGAAGATGTTCCTCTGAAAGGACTCTACCAGTTTCTCTAACTAGATGCTAAGAGGTGCAAGAACATGACTAAGTTACCTTGCTTTCCCCCCACCCCACCCTACCCCACCCTTCTCTCTTTTGGTAAGTGCCCTCGCCTCCTATTAAGTTCCCCCAGATGGCCCAGCCAAGATCAGGAACTCACCATGTGGGGAGTCGTAATTCTTTGCACATTCTATCATTTCAGAATGTGGTGCACATATCATTACCACAATTGTACTCTTGGTTCTTCCTCAACCCTTGGTTTCTTCCTTCTTCTCAAGTCATGTAATTCCATAGATATCAGCAGCCCTCCCGATACCTCAGCTGTTAATGTGAGAGCTTGGATGATGTTTCTCACCTGGTATCTACAGGCACATACTTTTTAGTAGGAGCCACTAGATAGTGAACAGGAGAGGGAACTTTTCCCTCGCTAGCCTGGGAATGCTGAGGCCAGTTGTAACACCACTGGTTCTGTACTAGCTGAGGTCAGCTAGCTCAGCGTGCAGCAGGAATTTTCCAGTTTAGTTAAGGCTGAGTATCGCAGTGGAAGCATCTTTTACCCATGAAGCCATCCGTGGAGCATTTACTCTTCTTTTAGCGAAAATGTTATGAAGAGTAGTATTGGTACTGTTAATAATGTTTCACTTCTTTTTCAGTTACAATATCGTGTGTGAATCTGTATGTTAATGTTTGACGCAATTGTTTCTTCACGTGTAATCCAGTTCCTGAAGACAAACCAAAAGGGTTGACCTCTCCTGACTATCTGGAAATAGCTATCTATTGCATTGGTGTTTTTGTTATCGCTTGTATGGTGGTGACGGTTATTATTTGCCGAATGAAGACCACAGCAAAGAAGCCAGATTTTAACGCCCAGCCAACGGTGCACAAGCTGACCAAACGCATCCCTCTGCGCAGACAGGTAACAGAAAGTAGATAAAGAGTTCAAAAACCTTTACTTGACTTAGTTAGATGATCATTTTATCGTAGATTATTGCCAGACTTCCAAGTCAATTTTCAGATGTGAGCATACAATATGATAAATTTCCCTCCTTTCCCAATGTTAACCAAAAGATTGTCTATCCTTTTAAACAGACCTCTGGCTTTGCCCATATTTCTAATGTCAAGCTGCTTCCCCCTCCTTAAGGCCTTTATCAAATAATTAGGCATTTTAATAGTACTCGGTAAAATGATGTTTGCCAACAAAAATAGATGTTTCATTTAAATGAGAAAATACAAAATAATGTTTTTATTTTTGTTCTGGAGTTCTTTCTGCTGATGGACAGGAATTTTTTTTTTTATGATGAACTTTATTTTTAATCTTTATACTCCTGTAATTATAACTCAAAGAAGGAAAGCTGAAGAATCTTCACTTTATTGTCATCCAGGTAGTGGTTTTGGATGTTATCATTCAGTACCAAGTGCTGACTTGCAGTGATGCTCCCTCCGGTGCCTGCCCTGCATGGGAAAAGAATCCTGACCTTGGAAAATGGTCTGGGATTATGGCAGGGTTGGAAGGATGGGTGGCAGTCTGCCCCACTATTACTGCACCCCAAAGAAGGACATCCCACCCCATTTCTGATCTATGACTATTAGCACTTGATCTGCAAAAACTATCTGTGGAAACAGGTCCTCCCACATCTCCATCCCCTACAGCATTAGCTGAGTGAGTTCCTAGATTTGCTTTGCCCCCCCTCCTCCTGTACCCTGTCCTTCTCAGGAATTGTGCACAATCTTTTCCTGCGTGACAAAAGAATGCTTGTTGTCAATCACAGACTGTTGAATTTGACAACTAATTAAGAATTCTCATCACTTTTCTTAAGGATTTCCCACTGAAATAATGAAGCTTCTACGGGCATGCGTGCATTGCAGGATGCTGCATCCATTTAATTGAAGTCTTGCGTGTGCAGATCACTCTAGGTCACTATAGATCATTTAGTGCACAGTGCATCCTTAGATTTCTGAATGTACTTTTAGGATAAATACAGGTCTACTGTATGACGTGTATAAAATATACATTAACAGCAGCCTACAGCAATCACATTTAACTTTGCTGACCTTGTGAGGTCATTAAACCTTGTCCATCATTAGAGAAGGGTCCTGGGGTTTAGTTGCCACTCACTACTGGTGCAACTTCCACATAGTCCTGGCTGCTATATGGGCAGATCTCTTGCCTCCCACTATTCCCATCCCCCACCGCCCCTGAGCCTAATTTCAGTCAGAATCATATTTACTCCTCTCTCAGACATTTCAGGTTCTCTTCCTGGTTCCTTTTAGATCCATGGTTCGAAATTACTGCATGTTGGAATGGCATTACGGCGTTCTGCCTTTAGCAGGGCTTGCTCCATCACCTCCCCACACACCCTGCATTGGGTCTGATTGGGTAGGTGGGAGTTCTGCTTCACCAGACTTATGGCAAGACATTGGATTTTGGGACCTTTGTGTATAAATAAGCTAATAGTTAGAAGTGCAGCGCACAGGATAAAATCGACCAAAGTGTTAGCTTGGCTCAGTTGGTAGTACTGTCTCACCTCTAAGTCAGGGATTGTGGATTGAATCCCCACTCCTGGATTTGATATGTAACCTAGACCAGTACTCCAGCACAATACTGAAAGTACTCCATTGTTGGAGGTGCTATTCTTTGAATGAGATGTTAAACAAGAGACTACATCTGGCTGTTTACATTGCTCAGGTTGATCTGAACCATCCCATGATACTATTCAAAGAAAGTGGAGTTCTGGCCAAGATTTCTCCCTCAACCAACATCAAAAGCAGATTAGCTGGTTATTTGTTTCCTTCCTTTGGTGGGATCTATGTGAAGGATAACTTTTTTGTATAAAAAGCACACTGGCAATTTGAACCCTACTCGCCCTGTGGAAATTGAGAGGGTGGGCAGTTAAAATCGCCCAGGTTACTTATCTTCCCAAAAATTGCAAGGACCCACCATCCAGGATTTTAACTTGCTCTTCTGAGCAGGTGGCAGGGACGCTGGCCCAAAGCCGACGGGGTCCATCTTTACATATGCATGTCCGCTCCCGATGACCCCATCGAGAACCGACTTCTATTTTAATTGAAATTTGAGTGGGGAAGCCACTGCAGCTTCCCCGCCAGGTGAAGGTCAGACAGGACCTGCTGAGAAGAAGTGGAGGCAGAAAAAGGTACCTTTTTTTCTTTCCTTTGTAGAAAGCTTAGGCCTCCCCTGCCTTGGACTATTTCTCTTCCCACCCCCCTCCTTTCCGGAACACGAGGCACCCGTGGAACCTGATCCTGTCACCTACCCTGTGTCAGTGAGTGGGCTCCGGGCTGCACAATTTTCCGCCACTTCCCGCCAGCAGGGTTTAAATGAGACCTGGGAGCTAAAATAGCCTTCATTTTTTGCAGCAGTGGATGAGTTTCACACTCACCCGTTAAAATCAGGGCCATTACTCTAGAAGGTTCAAATGAAAGTGATCACAGTGTTTTCATGCAAACCAATTGGGTGCAGTCTGTAAGATGCCAACATCCTGTTCAAAAGGACTAATTATCAGGTAAATAGAAGTGGAGTTGCAGAAATCTGGTGAGGATTGAAATGCTAAGTGGTAAGGGACAGTCCTTAAAAGTAAAACCTTGATGTATTTTTCCCCCTTTTTCAAGTTTCATTAGAGTCCACATCCTGTAACTAAGATGCAACACAGTCATCCTGGACATCTCCATGGTCTTCACCAATGCTGCTCTTTGGAAAGCTGGTGTAAGGCTTTGCTGAAATGTGACCAAAAATGGAACCTATGTCAGTTTCCCATCCTATTGTGTCAGCTAGGTACCTCTCTTGCAAAAGGTGCTTTTTTAAACACCGTGGCCGAAAGCAGCAACTCCAGGGAGGGAAGAGAAGGAAGGTAGTCAGGAGTGTAATTGTAAACATTAGCTAGACTAGAATTCAAATCCAGCTCTGTCATTTTGCACCAAAACTAACAATTGTGCCTGTGGGTTGCCTCAGACTGCCTCTTTCCCGAATGATAAAACTGTAATGATCTCGTGGGCCTGTTTTTAAGATGGTATTTTATAAATAAAACTTCTAAATAAGCTCCATACTCATGAACGTGAGAGTACTGAATTTCTTTAGCATTTTTCATAATACATACTTTAAAATCCCATAATAATTTTCTTCAGCTTCATGTTAAACATTAAAATTAATCATTGGAAAATGTAATTATTGAAAATTCGCTCTGAGGATATATATTTCATTTTTGATGCTGATGTGGTTCTGTAGTCCATAAATAGTTAAAGACTTAAACCCTATTTGCTGCACATGGAATGCAACCCTAGTGACAGGATGTGATAATACCAAAGGAATTCTATGTATGCACGCATGACCCCATTCTGTCACCTCCAACTGCCAGATGTCACCCCAAATTACATATCTTCAGCCTTTCATCCAGTTTTAACAGCGTAAATTAATTGCTGTTTTTAATGTAGGCATCATTAAGGGTGCATATTAGAATAATTTTTTTGTGAAAAGTGATTCTATTTTCTTAAGTTGGCTTTAGTTTTTTCGGTGGTATTTGAGGGAGAGTGCCTGTTGTCAGCAGCAGCATTCATTAGTGGAAGCAATTTACACTCGAGGGTAACATTTGCTATTTTTCCTTGTCCATTTTTCGTTGCAGTGCTGTTATCTGTATCAAGCAAGGAATGTGCTGGCATTGTTTATAGGCTTTATATGCAAGAATTACTCCAATCAAACAATGCTCTTGTTAGATTAGTCAAAGCATTTGCTTTGGAGCAATTTACTTGAAAATTGATTTGTCAACTGTTCCATTCATCAGTATGAGTCTTCAACTTGTTCCAGTGATGTGCAGTTTTGGAGACATTTGCATTGTTTTTTTAAAAATGTAATATTTGATTAGCTGTAGCACATGAAATGGAAATATACTGACAGAAGTTTGTAGACATTTATCTAGGCTCTCTAGATTTTGGTGCTTTTTTTTAAAACAGTCTTGTGATATCACCAAATTTGGTGTTTTCCTGATGCTTTTTGTTTTTAAAAAAAGTGAAAATTGAGTCAAAAAAGTTTCAGTCATAGAAGCAGTTGATTCACAGTCAACCCAGAAAAGGAACTCTGAACCTCTTGGGCACGAGTTCTTTGACGACATGGTGTAGCTGAGAGTTAATTTTCAATTTTTAAAATCAGACTGATGGACTTGCAGGGAGCTGCTGGTGAAAATATTTTGATAGCATTTAGCTTTATAATTTTCATGTTTTCTTGGTGCCCTGAAAATATTCACTGACTTCAATACTTTGCATTCATTGGGACTTTATTGGTTAAAACTAGGGACCTTACACACAATGCATGATAATTACTTTGTAATTTTATATCTATCTATAAAAAAATGTGATTCACACTGCACATTCAGAGAAAAAAAACCTTCATGGGAGGTGAAGTTGTGGAAAAATCTCTGCCTGGACGACCTCCAGGAGTTTCAAGTGCCCTATTACAAACATTCATAGCATGTGTGCTCCAAGAGCTGCAGTCCATGGTTTGGGCAAAAGCACGTAATAGAAATTACAACCAAATGTGCCATAGCTGGTTGTAGCACTGCCAACAGACTGGTGTAATAGACTAAAAAGAAAAATAACCAAAAATGACACACATGTGGATTCAAAATACCCTTCTCTCCCAACAAAAGTTATTTACCATTTGTAAAGCTGCATTCAGTATGCCAGGGAATTAAATTATAAAATGGTGACACCAATTAAATGAAACTTGTTTGCTAAAAGAATATATCTCTATGCCACTAGCAGACATATAACACCATCAGTACAGAATGAGGCAGTTCGGCCCATTGTGCCAGTGGTGATGATCGCTTCCCCCATATCTCTGTTGGGCTATCTACTATAATGCCAGTTCCCTGTTCCTCTGTGTCCTTTAATATCTATAAACTAGTTAATTTCGTCAAGTGGCTGTATAATTCCCTCTTAAATGTTGTGATTGACTTGACTTCAATAACTACTTGTGGCAAAGTTTTCAAAATCCTAATAACCCTTTAGCTTAAAATATTCCTTTCTACTTTAAGTACTAATCCTAAATTTATGCCTTGAATTTATGATATAATATCATCCAACTAAAAGATTGAAGCTAATGCCCTTCAGGCATGATAGTTTCAGGCATGCGGTAATCACCGTAGAAAATTTGGTGTTACTTTGGAGATCTCGCCTGGTTTAATGGATGCATTTTTTATAAGTGTGCTGGCTACGTCAGTGCAGCTGTGCGATGGCCTGGCAGGATGAGCTCTTCTGCTGGCAGGACTATTCCTGACAGACTTTCCTTCTCCAGAGATATAATGCTTCACATTCACCCAGTATTTCATTTAGCAGCCTAGGCGAGAACTGGCAAAACACACCCAGATAAAGCAAGCAGATTTGAGTGTTGGTCGAGGCTGGGATTCAAATTCACAGTCTTTTGTTTAGGGGCAAAGCATTAACTGGTACAACAGTAGATCTTCCCCCTTTTGGTTTACTCCATTCCTGAGTCTTTCCTGGCAGTAAATTTAACAGTTTAAATGTACCCTCAGCTGAATTGTCAGTTGCACCTGTAAACACCTAAATTAAGGCTGCAGCTTTCTATAACTTCCCAAACTCTTCAAAAACTTAAAATTCAAAATGTATTTTTCCTTACTCAACAAACAAGATGTATAATAAACCTACCTAATTGTTAACTGGCTGATTTTATACTTCAAGGAATCCATTTTAACTCCCGGGCGGGAACGCGGCCTAGCGAGCGGCCAGCCGTACGGGGGCGGCAGCGGGGAGGCCCAGCCGATTTTACCGGCCAGGCCTCGTTAACATGCTGCTGGCCGCGTTCTGACCAAAACGGCAGGGAAGCCGGCGGTAAGCGGCTACCTGCCTGGCCGTTAAAAACTTGCGGCAGGAGGCCGCCACCGGGGACCAGAAGGAACGGTCCCCGGCACTAAGGTAGGTGGTAAATGGGGGGATCCAGAGGCGATCGCAATCGGGGAGGGCCAAAGTTTTCTTGTGGTGCCAAGAGGACCACTCTTGCTCCTCCTGGCCCACAAAGAAAGCACAAAATGTTTTTAAATGCCTACCGTGTTGGGCCTCTACTGGCCCCAGCTCCTGTACCCTGCAGGTTTGGCCTGCCAGAGATGTCATGAAGGCTTCTCTGCACAGGCCTGGGCTTAATATTGCAGTCTGGTTGTACTTGGCGCCTGAAATTTAAAATTGCAGTTGGCAGGATTGTGCAGAATGCCAGTGGGTATGTCTCCTGCTCCATTTTAACTGCCCCCCTTCCCCCCCGCCCCAAGCTCAGTTTCCACCTGAAAGGGGTGGGTAAAATTCCCCTATAAGCGTATTCATGTAATAAACCCAGACACTTTATTGAGATAGCCTAGAATACAAATGTAGTTAACTGCACTGTATTGTGACAGTGGGGATCATCAATATCTTGTTTCTTCACTGTTGCTGGAAACAGGTTTCTTCCGACTCCAGCTCCTCCATGAGTTCGAATACTCCTCTGGTGCGGATTACTACACGCCTCTCATCCACGGATGGACCAATGCTGGCTGGAGTTTCGGAATATGAACTGCCCGAAGATCCAAAATGGGAGTTTTCACGGGACAAGTAAGTACCCACCGTGACATTTTAGAATCATAGAAAATTTACAGCACAGAAGGAGGCCATTCGGCCCATCGTGTCTGCGCTGGCTGAGAAACGAGCCACCCAGCCTAATCCCACTTTCCCGCATTTGGTCCGTAGCCCTGCATGTCACGGCTCTTCGGGTGCACATCCAGGAACTTTTTTAATGAGTTGAGGGTTTTGCCTCTACCACCCTCTCAGGCAGTGAGTTCCAGACCTCCACCACCTTATGGGTGAAAAAAAATTTCCTCATTTCCGCTCTAATTCTTCTACCATTCACTTTAAATCTATGTCCCCTGGTTATTGACCCCTCCGCCAAGGGAAATAGGTCCTATCCACTCTATCTAGGCCCATCATTATTTTGTATACCTCAATCAAATCACCCCTCAGCCTCCTCTGTTCCAAGGAAAACAACCCCAGCCTATCCAATCTGTCATCATAGCTAAAATTCTCCAGTCCTGGCAACATCCTCATAAATCTCCTCTGCAACCTCTCTAGTGCAATTACATCCTTCCTGTAATGTGGTGACCAGAACTGTGCGCAGTACTCAAGCTGTGGCCTAACTAGTGTTTTATACAGTTCCAGCATAACAACCCTGCTTTTATATTCTATGCCTCAGCTAATAAAGGAAAGCATTCCATAATACTTCTTAACCACCTTATCTACCTGACCTGCTACCTTCAGGGATCTGTGGACATGCACGCCAAGGTCCCTCACTTCCTCTACACCTCTCAGTATCCTCCCATTTATTGTGTATTCCCTTGCCTTGTTTGCTCTCCGCAAATGCATTACCTCACACTTCTCCGGATTGAACTCCATTTGCCACTTTTCTGCCCATCTGACCAGTCCATTGATATCTTCCTTCAGTCTACAGCTTTCCTCCTCACAACCTATCTTTGTGTCATTCGCAAATTTCTTAATCATGCCCCCTACGTTTAAGTCCAAATCGTTAATGTATACCACATAAAGCAAAGGACCTAGTACCGAGCCCTGCGGCACCCCACTGGAAACAGCCTTTTCTCTGAGTGTTTCCCCATGCCATCAAATTTATCAAAATTTAAACTTAATAGTGCTAGATTGTTTAAGATTCAGGTCATTTTATTCAGTCACTGTTTGCTCACATAAAAATTTATATCAAGACGACTGCTAGTAACATTGGGAGCTTGCTAAGGATGGCCCAGGTTTTATTACCCTTTTCACATCCATTTTATCTATCAAGAAGAAAGAAAGAACTTGCATTAATGTAGCCCCTTTCATGTCCTCAGGACACCCCAAAGCTTTTCACAGCTAATGAATTAAATTTGAAGAGTAGTCACTGTTATGTTGACAAACATGGTAGCTGATTTACACACAGAAAAGTCCCACAAACAGCAATGAGACAAGTGATCAATTAATCTATTCTTGGTGATGTTTGTTGAGGGATAAATATTGGTCATGACACCAAGAGAACTCCCCTGCTTTTCTTTGAATAGTGCCGTAGGATCTTCTACATCCATTGAGAGGGTAGACGAGCCTTGGTTTAACGTCACATGCAAAAAATGGCATCTCCGACTGTGCAGCACTCCCATGGTACATCATTTAAAGTGTCAACCTAGATTATGTATTCAAGTCCTGGAGTGATGCTTGAACCCACAACCTTCTGACTCAAATTGCAAATATCTATTTTTAATTCTTCTAAATATTTCCATTTTTATGCTCGTCACAGTGAGGGTAGACTGCTGAAAAATGAAATATGTTTCTTTTTGCACTCCGAAACCAGTCCGATTGCTCACATACTAGATATAGCAGCAATTAGACACAGCTCCTCCCATGTTGTATCGTGTGCCTGTGCCTGAGGCCCAGCCTCAGAAGAGCCCCCAGCCACCAATTTGACATTTGGTTTCCCATATCAGTGTATCTTATGGCCTTTCTGAGGGAGATTGCCTAATTGGCACAGAATGAGAATTTTTTTTGCTGTGAACTCCTGCCCACTGGGAACTGCACTGATTGTTCAAGCTAATTTTACTTAAAATAGCCAAGTAGTAAGTAAAGATAGGAAGCTTTAAACTCCTCTGTCTGGATCAGATTGGAATCGAACTGCTTGATCCAGTCTTAGGTTTAATAAATAGTACAGTAATCTTGTAGAACTGGTATGCTCACTGCAGATGCCAAAGGTTTTCAGTGAAACTTAATTTTAGTACAGTGCTAAAATTGGTGCCTAAAGCACAATGAAAAGAAGGAAACAAATATAATATGCAAATAACATGTTAATGAGATACATACACACATGAGCGTGCTTAGGAGCCATATGTTCCAAATCGGAGGAATAAATGGTGGGGTGGAGCGTATTTTGATACGTTGTCTTCCTTCCATTGCTGTTTCTACAAAACCTTGTTTTTAAATTTTATTTTGTTTACAATAAAACAGACTGATACTTTTTGGTGGGCTAATGTTCTGACAGAGACAGAATTCAAAATCCCCATTCCTTCATTTTACAAAGGAGAATATTCTGGAATTTTGCTTGTTTGCTTTTGAATTAGAGTATTTATTCAAAATATATTCAGATATTAGTATGTCTATACCAGGATAGTTTGCATACGACCTGTGAAAGCAGCGGACTTGATGGACTGAATGGCATTTTCTTGAGCAATACCTTCTCATCCTCTTGTATCTTAACCACTATACATAAAACATAAGGCCCAGATAAAATCAGAATCTTACCTATTTAGCCATGCAACTTAATTTTACTGTGGGCAAACAAGAGGTGACACACCCCTTTCTACATGCGTGCAGCATCAGTGTGCACAAGTCAAGTGTATAGAAGGAAATTGAGTGAAAATATATGCAAATATAGAAGGAGGTAATTTCTGAAAGGCAATTTTCACAACAACAAGTTAATTCAGAGTAACAGTTATAATCTACATACTGAGTGATTTACCAAAAAATAATTGATCTGCAATCTATATTGGCATGTAGGCTGTTACGGCAGGTGCCAAATTGTCACTCACAGTGTATAGCTCACCTTTTCTTCCTCTCCCCCCCCCCCCCCCCCTCAAACCATCACTTCATACAAACCTGTGAGAAAGTGCAAGTCACATAGCAGGTCTTATGATGTAATTTTTTTTATGCAAACTTCAAAATATTGTGTGTGATTTATGTTCAATGCAACATATTTATTTTTATTTGTTTATCCCCAAGTATCTCTTCTGTAGTAACGTGGCTGAACAGTCTGCTTCCGGATCTCTGCCAGTGGTAACCTTTTGGCTGTCCACCAGGAGACACTGGCCAGGAATTTCCACCCTCCCTCTGCCAATTTTTCAATGGAATTGGGGTGGGTGGGTAATAGATCAGAGACACAGTCTATTGCATTCATACCCATTTTCATAACCATCCCATGACTGGTCATGGGAAACTGGATGGTTATGAAAATGGATATAATTATAACAATGTGCTAATGACAGAAACATCAAGTATTTTTTTTGTCATTTGCACTGTAGTAGCACTGGATGTCAGAGATGCCTATTTGTTCCTGAAATCCAACATTGTTATGGTGGCAAAAGTGTGATTTGAGTTTTAAAACTCAGAGAATGTGTAGTCAGTCACAAGGTGATCATTTGTAGTTGCTTTGGAGCACTTTTTTGCATCAAAATTTATTTCCACAATTTTCTCCCAACAGCGCAGAGGTCACTGGCAACAGTATATTGCAGCAGGCTTCAAAGGCCGGCAGCATTAATCTCTGTGCTCCACCCTGAGGCCAGAAAATTGGAAGGGGTCAGGGGTGCATCTCCTGTGTCAGGTGGAAGTCATGCCCCAATTCAGCAAAAGCAGAATATTTGAGCTACTAAGTACTGTTGAGGCAGGAGATTTGTATCCAATTTTTTCCATGTCCAGTGAATCCTAGCCTCAGCACTGAGCAGAGTGGGGAATGAAACCTGGGTCTTCTGCCCTGTGGCATGAAGGATTAGGACACTAACTTCACTACATGACCCTCAACCTATATACACTTCTCTGCTAAAGGAGAGTAGCACTGTTGATCTCACTGGGGTCGACATTTTGAACATTGATGGATTGAGTGAACTGCATCCGTGCATTGCTGAATCATTATTTTCTAGGCAGCACCCAGGACAATGACAGATACAGTAGGTATTTTCACTGTATGGATCTAAAGATGAAATGGAGGGAGGTAGAACTATATAGGTTAGGGGACTAACCCCTAAAAAGTATTTGTAAAACAATATGCTTCAAGGAATTAGATGAAAATGGCATTTATTTGTTTAAAAGTTGGAACTGTTGGTGTGAGAAAAATCTCCTCTGGAAACAAAGTATGTAATCTTCTTGGTCTATTTGTTCCTAGCAAGTATTTCAATTAAATTAGATGCCTGTAAAAAGCAATGTACTATAATTAATGCCTGCATTATTCTGGTCAGTGTTGCAGTCTGTGAACCTCCTTGTTGCTTAGAAGCCTCAGGGGACATACTAAATGTGGAAAATTCTAGTGCATCAACATTTAAGAAAACAGTGGTTAACACTAATGTAGGTGGAGCAGATTTGCAATGAAAGAGAGCTTTGAGAGTCAGCTATTAGATCTTGGACACATTTCTAGCACAATGAAAGGATTGTAGAACTCTAGTAAATACACTATCTAGTGGAACTTAAATTGACCACCTGCAAATGTCAATGTTTGTATAACATCACTGTTTAAAAATGCAATATAAGTCTGATCGAGATCTTAAGTGATATTACCTCAGTAAAATTTAGATGTTCAATAATGTAAAAATATACATGCTTTATAAGAACGTGATTGTTTTATAGAGAACTGCTATTACTGAAAATATCTTTTAAAAACAGAAGTTAAACTGAGCCTCCAATTGTACTTAATATTTAATCTAAATGATATAGCCATAAATCACTAAGATGGTAGATATTACTCTATTTTCAGTGGATATTATGACTTACAAAGTCGGCCTTGTCAGTTGTTACTTGACCTGCATTGGTTTCCTGGAACGTTCTAGCAACATACTATGGTGCTGTGTAAATCACCTAATTGATGGCGAGGACAGTGTTCTTTTTGGCTACAGAGAACATTATAGTTTCCATTTCTGCAAAAATGAAAAGCAAAACAAGGTTTGAAGGCCGACTGTGTGTTAATCTTCTGTTTTCACTTACAGGCTGACGCTTGGTAAACCCCTTGGGGAAGGCTGCTTTGGACAAGTTGTGATGGCAGAAGCTGTAGGAGTTGACAAAGATAAGCCAAAAGAACCACTTACTGTGGCTGTGAAGATGCTGAAAGGTAAAGAGGAAATTTAGGATTTATTTCTTTTTGGGGAGTGAAGGCTGACATTGGAAAGGTCAGAAACTCAGTACTTGGCCACTGCATTTATTTGGTCATGTGAAAATGTTTTGGCTAATTAGTGAATCCTTATAAGAAATTCCAAGGAATCAAATCTAATAAACTTCAGTATTTCTCCACTAATTAAATGATGATGATATGAAATCTTGTTTTTGAAAGGATTGTTTCACATTTTGAAGGTTATTGAACCAATGAAAGAATAACACAGTCCATTAAATGTCTCTTCACTCCAATGCTAATTTGAGAAGTAGAGTTATGTTTGTATGCGTTTCCAAATTAATAATGATGTAGCTGTTCTAGTAACAGTTTTAACTAAGGTGAAATATTAAATTCAATCTTCTCAGATGATGCCACGGAAAAAGATCTCTCCGACCTTGTTTCTGAGATGGAAATGATGAAAATGATTGGAAAGCACAAGAATATCATAAATCTGCTAGGAGCCTGCACGCAAGATGGTAAGAGAGCCTGGCCGAGCACAGTCTGCCTCAAAGTAGAAAAGTTATGATTTTTGCGAACTGTAGCACAAACGGATACAACAGGAGTTCATGCCTATGACTCTTGGGCCCTGATAATTCTGGGATGTGGGGGAAACCCGGAAAGGCCGGGGACGTGGCGGTCCTGCCGAATTTAACAGCAGGACCTCTTCATAATTTTTTTGTCCATTTCCTGCCCGGCGGCCAGCCAAATTGACAGGCTAGCCAGCTGCTGGGCGGGAAAACCAACGGCAGGGCGACTCTTGGGGATGATCCCTGGCAATCGGGAGGGTTTTGCAGGCTGCAGATCGGGGCTTGGGGAGTGGGCATGGGGGCAGTGATCCTGGAGTAGGCTGCAGATTGGAGCGGTGGGGGGGGGGGGGGTCGCCAATTGCAGCAGGGGCTAGAGAGAGGTCGCAATTGGCAGAAGGGAGGACGAAGGCTTGCTTGAGAGGCTGGGGGAGCCATTGGCTCACAAGGAGTGCTGTAAAAGGCACTTACCTCCTGGAGCCAGCAGCTCCTGCCTCCCTTTCACTACAGGGTTTTCTGGGCCCTGGGGAACCCGTGCGGAAGCAGTTAAATTTAAATCAGGCACTCAATTGCACTCTGGGAGCCTGATGTTAATGAAGTGTCCCGCCTCTTCAAGACGGGACACTCGCATGGCACGCTACCTGCTGCTGTAAAAATGGCGGCAGGTGCTTATGTGTCTGGTTGGGGTTCTATTTTTAAGCATTTAACCCCCCCCCCCCCCAAAACCCTCCTCCCGCCTGTCGTGGTGGTGGGAGGTGGGGGGGTTAATATCGAGGCCATTGGTTTCTGCCAGTCTGTCAGTAGAGTTACCAAATGGAGGTTAGATCCTTCCCTTAAAGGGAGGGAGAGAATAACAGTGTGTGAAACACCCTGCCCAGCAATTGCACTTTCTAGGAGCTGGATAAAGACTGACATTGGCACAGACCAGAGAGTGGCTCATCTGCCTGCTCTCTCAAATCATTATGTCGTACAACATGGAGGGAGAAAGAAAGAGAGGACCATTCATTTTAAAAAGGCAGGTAGAAAATAAAATGAGGCACTTAAACATGGTCTTCAGTTGCTTTCATCTACTGCGCAGAAGCCTCAATTTTCTACGGCTACAGAGTAAAATGAGACGAGCTACGACTTGTGATACTTATAACTGAAAGAGTGACTAAGAAGCAGGACCAGATTGAAAGACTGAATTTTGTACTGGAACTTGGTTTCTTTCAAACTTGAAAATTTTTCTGTTGACAAGAGATTTGTATCCAACCCCACCAAAGTGCAAATGATATGATTCAGTACAGATAAAGAGAAAAAAAACAGTAGAAGTTGGAAATCTGAAATAAAAACAGACTTTTGGAAGATGAGTATTTCCAGCATTTTCCATTTTTATTTTGGGTATGAAGCAGTGGTTGAAAGTGTCTTTCACTGAATTGAGATCAAATTTTATTTAAACTACACTAGCAGGAGGACCTACTTATTGTACAGTTTTTTTCAAACATGTTTTGATATTTTTGTGGATTCATTGCTTTGAGCACTTTGGGTCTCATCATGCACTCAGTAACAAGCAGTAGAAAGTACTGGAAAATGTACCTATAATCCTCAGCATTAACAAGAAAGAAGGAAATGTTCATCTTCTAACCATCCATAGAGAATTTTGTCTGGTTAAGCAAAAAGTAATGCTTTGATTAGATAGAATGAGACAGCACAGAAGGAGGCCAATCGGCCCATTGTGCCTGTGCCAGCTCTTTGAAAGAACTATCCAATTAGTCCCAATCGCCTGCCCTTTCACCATAATCCTGAAAAATTTTCCCCTTCAAGTATTTATCCAATTCCCTTTTGAAGGTTATTATTGAAACTGCATCCACCACTCTTTCAGGCAGTGCATTCCAGATCATAACAACTCCCTGCGTAAAGAATTTCTTCTCAGCTTGCCTCTGGTTCTTTTGCCAATTACCTTAAATCTGTGTCCTCTGTTACTGACCCTTCTGCCACTGGTAACAGTTTCTCCTTATTTACTCTACCAAAACCCTTCATGATTTTGAACACCTCTTTAACTGTCCCCTTAACTTTCTCTGCTCTAAGGAGAACAGCCCCAGCTTCTCTAGTCTTTCTAGGTAACTGAAGTCCAGCATCCCTGGTACCATTCTAGTAAATCTCCTCTGTACCCTCTCTAAGGTCTTGACATCCTTCCTAAATTGTGGTGCCCAAAATTGGGCACAATACTCCAGCTGGGGCCTAACTAGTGATTTCTAAAGGTTTAGCATAACTTCCTTGTTTTTGTACTCTGTTTCTGTTTATAAAGCCAAGGATCCCGTATGCTTTTTTTAACAGCCTTCTCAACTTGTCTTGCCAGATGGGGGAAAAATTTCACTTGTATCCTAGTACATTGTTTGATCTCAGTCAACTTAACTTGTAAATCATTTTTATACACTTTTAATAAGCTAATGTTAACACAGTAGTGTGTTCGGATCTTTTTTCAAGTGGAAAATGAGATCTCATATATTGAGCATGTATATGCATGTATTGTCTGTGTGCTTATTTATCCCAATTTTTGTCTTTATGCAGGCCCATTGTATGTAATTGTAGAATTCACAGCCAAAGGCAACTTGCGAGAGTACCTGCGTGCAAGGCGTCCCCCTGGTATGGAATATACATTTGATATAAACCGTGTACCTGATGAACAGTTAACATTCAAAGACCTGGTATCCTGCACTTATCAAGTGGCAAGGGGCATGGAATACTTGGCTTCACAAAAGGTATGCAGCCTTGGAGAGGACAAAGTCCATTGAAATGTATTGTAAATATTAGATCTACTAATACAAATTTACAAAGGTAGTTTTTCAGGTGTAATCTAGATCCTCACCTGATTATCACTGCTATTAAGACAGCAAACATATGCTTATCAAATTACTCAATACTGTTGATAGAAAGTTAAATATTTATACAAAAGTGTTGACCTTCGAAGATTATGGCAGCATTATTACACCATTCAGAATCACCCACAGTTCTTGCTAAAGTTTGTATCCAGTGGAAAAAATAAAGAAAAATAGGCTATTTTTAACTTTTGCACTAATATCTTTAAGGATCTGCTCAGTGCAAGACTAGATGGTACATGTGTTTATGGGCACAGCCCCAGTCATTACTCTTGATCTATGAGATTAGGATTTGAATCCAGTCTGGCAAAAAAAAAGCACAATATTGTGAGCCTGGAGAACGGAATCATTAATCCAGGAAAAGGAGCTGTTCATCCTGAGGTTGTTACTTTTAAGGCGTTTTGTTGAGGAACAATACAGCTTTCACTTGCTCAGTTCCCACCACTAAAATAAGCAACTCTATATTATTGAAAAAAGTTGTTTCCGAGGATCTTCATCCCATACCATCCTACAAACACTGCACCACACTTCACTCCATCTCTTTCTCCTCATACTCACCACTATTCTAACCCTCACTTCCCCACATCTCGCATCTTTGCGCCTAAAAAACTTTGCGCGGCGACAGCGAATTTCTAGGTCTTACTTTCTTATGTAAATGAAACATTTAATTTTCTTTTTGTTTCAGTGTATTCATCGAGACTTGGCAGCTAGGAATGTTCTCGTTACAGAAAATAATGTAATGAAAATAGCAGATTTTGGGCTGGCTAGAGATGTCCACAATATTGACTACTACAAAAAGACAACAAATGTAAGTTTTCATGTCTGTTTATACATTGAATGCTAAATATTGTCCTCTATACTTTTTGCTGCTTATTAAAGCCTTGTTCCTTTTAGTAGCAAGCAAACCAGGACATAGGTATATTCCCTGCAGTTTTCTGCACGTTAACTTCCTCATCTGAGTCATGCCACCATGGAGGCACTGAATAGAGGTTGGAGGTGAAATTCTCCTGCTGAGTTTTCCACTAAAAGTATTGACAGGAAGAATTTCACCCCCTAGGTTTCTGTACATGGAGGGAGTGAGTTGGTCTCGGCCAGTCTGACATATCTCCTGGCAGCTGCCTATGAAGCAGCATTAGCAACGTCCCCGAAAACAGGGTTCTGGCTTGTCCAGGAAGAATATATTGTGTGAGGAGACTAAGGGAAAAGAGTTAAATTGCTAATTTCCCTGTTTCTTTTCAATGGATCATTACGGATAGTGTTTATTCTTAATTCCTTCCTGTTTCTGACTTTTTCTGCTGCACATTTTCAAGCATGGATGCACTCCTGCAATATTGCTAACAGCAGTCAGAAACGAGCACTTGGAGTATTCTATTCAAATGTAGCCAAAACGTCTGCCAAATTACAGTCAAGGTCATTGATATAGTGACTGCCATATTTATAGTGATTTTATTACTATGTAGTTCCACTTGACCAGTTATCCGTGAAAAATCTACAGACTGTTGAACTAAAACTGCCTTTATTGTTACGTTGCATTACTTGAGCTGTTTTGGCCACTACATAGTAAATGGCCAGACTGTGCTGTTACACTCCTTTTCTATGGTTGATTTGTAATATTTCTTTTAATTAGACTGCCAATTTAATGCTGAATTGGAACAACCACCTGTTGATATTAAGCACACATTAAACAGCGTGCAATCCCGTTCAATTGGAAATCACCCCCGTCAGGGTTGGGTTCATGGCTGTATGAGGAGTTTGGAGGTGCATAGGTATAGTCAGCAGCTGCAAAATACTGTGCATGTATTTGTGCAATCAGCATGGAGGCTAACGGTACTGCCTATTTCTCCCGCACCCCACCCCCCCAACCCCATGGAGAGTTTGGAGTGCAAACAACGTGATCCATTTAAATCTTCACTGAGAATCTTAAATTCAAAGACCAGATTCTAGTGCAGGTCACAAGTCACCTAAAATTCCACAGTGGGTCCGACAGTCTCCTGCCGCGACTCCTGAGGAGAAAGGCCGAACCCTTGGGAAAGTGGACATATTCACGATTTTCTTCACTGGCTTGAACCTCCAACCGCCATTTACATGGAAAATGATGGGTAGGGGCGATGCCAGGGGCAGAGATTCCCAAAGCCGAAAGTTCCCATACCTGAGGTTCATTCAGGACTTGGTGATTGCTATGGCAAGTGAGTGGCATTTGTGAGCTCCAGTGGGTTCTATGCCTGAAGAATTAAATTTTTGTTCAAAAGATTTATCCAAATCTGCTGCCTTGTCAGGGTCATGGGGAGTCCAGAGTTTCTGGCAGTCATAGGCAAACAGGTGCTGAAAATTTGCACGAATTGGCAATTGCTCCGACCTGGCCATTGCAAATGAGGTGCCCTCCCGCTGACACTGTAAACTCCAGTGCAGTTAGCGTCAAAGGGCGCAGTCTGGCTTGATCTCGCACCCGAGAAATTTCAGGACCAGTATAACTAAGGCAGAAACTAGTGGCACGACCCACAGATAGCATTCCATTTTATTACACCATAGTATGTTCCTGTTCTTGGTCATTTTTAAGAGACAGGAAGTGGTGGCAAAGCACTTCCTCACAGTTTGTAGGTGGAGGGAAAGAGAAATGTAAGTTAAATCACCTAAGATGTCAGCTGTCAGCCTGGCTCAGTCGAAGCGCACTCCCTTCTGAGCCAGAAGGTTGTGGGTTCAAGTCCCACCCCAGAGACTTGAGCACAGGCTGAAACTTCAGTGCAGTACTTAGGGAGTGCTGCACTGTCGGAGGTACCATCTTTCGGATGAGACATCAAATCAATGACCCGTCTGCCCTCTCAAGTAGATGTAAAAGATCCCACAACACTATTTGAAGAAGACAAGGAAGTTCTAGCAGTGTCCTGGCCAATATTTATCCAACATCTCTAAAACCTATTACCTTGCTGTGTACAAAGTGGCTCCTGCATTCCCCTACATTACAGTGTAGTACAGTACATAACAGTGATTACGCTATTAGATGTGTCACTGCAAAGGATACCTTAGAGCGAGTGACAGGCCTTCTCTTATCCAGGAAATTACATGTGACGTAAGGAGAAATGGGAAAAAAAATATTAAAAATATGACTAAAGGTTTAAGTTCTGGACATTTAAAAGCTGAAATTAGTTTATAATTGCTGATATGAGCGATTGTGTGGACTACGGCAAGCTGCTTTGGCCTTGCCATGACCCTGTCCCAAACTGCAGGGATAGTGTCATTGGAATAATTGGGGCAGGTGACCCATATCTACTAAGGCACAACAGAGGCACCCAGCCCACTGTGCTGCCGGAATCTGCGGCTGAGTCTTTTAGTGCGCCGAAGATCAAAGTAGGAAAATAAAATTTTCTCTGCAAGGAACTTTAACCGGCATTTTGGGATTGATCAACTGTGTACATTTTCATCTTCGGGCCTTTTGTAGACCCACAATGGACCCCATGTCTGCACTCTGTTGAACATTCACCACAACTCTGCCTGAATGCCGCCCCTCAGAGGGCTGTAATTTGTAGGTTATAACCTGTTGAATGAACTACCTGTAAGATAGGAACAAGAGTAGACTATTCCGCCTGAGCCTGTTCCACCATTCAGTTAGATCATGACTGATCTGTACCTCTACTCCATTTAGCCTCCATTGCTCCATATCCTTCAATACTCTTACCTAACAAAAATCTATCGATCTCAGTCTTGAAAATTTCAATTGACCCAGTGTCCATAGGCCTTTGGGGGAGAGATTTCCAGATTTCCACTACCCTTTGAGTGAAAAAGTGCTTCCTAATTTCATTCCTAAATGGCCTAGCTCTAATTTTAAGATTATTCAGATTTGACATTATTGCTTAAACGTTTTCATACAACAAAGTTTTTGTTTATAAAATTGTTTGTGTTTTAGGGTCGACTGCCAGTTAAATGGATGGCTCCTGAAGCTCTTTTTGACAGAGTTTACACGCACCAGAGTGATGTGTAAGTACTGATGACTCCGCCAAATAGAAATACACATTCTTGCTTTTAATAATCCATTTAATGAAGCAGGTTTGTCAGTGCTGCCAGGCTGTACTGTATTATGTGTCATTCCACAAGTTGTGTAGCATGTGCAACAAGAAACATTTTTGAAAGTCTTAGTGCAACACAAATGCTGCAGATTTATTGCCACCCAGTTTTGTAAATACTGGAAAACAAGAATATTTTCATATTGGTAAATTTTCACTTTACCTCCCCAGAGATATGTGTGCAATTAAATAACTAAAAATTATTTTTGCATGACAATTCTGTTTTACTGTACTTTGAAATCTAAAATAGGAGCAGGACAGTTTATTGGGTCTCTAAACTTGGATAGATTTGCCATTTTTGTGCAGATCTGAGAGGAAGTAAAAGTTGGTCCTAAAGCATAATTCTTATACTGGTACTCGTTTAGTTTGATTTCTTGGAGACCAACATTCATGAGCTGTCTCCTCACATTTACACCCTGAATCCCTTATCTTGGAGCAGAACCATAGACCCAGTTCTCCCTGGATCTATGCTTCTGCCATTGGGATAAGGGAGATGGATTAGGTAGTTTAAGTAACAGGAGTCGACTCACTAACATTGGCTCGGAATCCTACCTAAACAAGTGTCAGTGCAAAAACAACTTTAATATATCAGGTATCCAGCAACTAGATTTATGTATATGGTGGGGTGGAGAGTGAAAGCAGCAATTTTTAAATCATTAATTGTTTTAACCCAGGAGGGAGAATTCCGTTTTAATGTAGGGTTAGAAGCATCAAAAAAGGCATTTCTGAAATGAGTCCAAATATAAGTATTGCATACTGAAAAATGGTCAATTCAGATCTGTAAAAGACTGCTCCTCTTGTGTATAATGCTAAAAAAAAAGCTGCTTTTTATACTGAAAAATTCCTTCATCGTATTAGTGATGTCTGCAATACTCAACAGCGAAATAAATCTCATTTTTCTGCTTTTGTCAACCGGCAACTAATTCTCAATTGCTTGCATCATGATCAATCCTTTGTATGGATTAAGCCATTAGGTTAAAGGACATGCATGCATCAAAAGTAAAGATTTCATGGTAGACTGATGATCAACACAGTTACTAATCTATCTGACTTCAAAGCACATAGGGAAATTAAACTGTTAGCTACCTCTGTTATTGTAGAATGTTTTATTGAAGTTTACAGACGTAGAGCTAAAGAATGATTTCACTTTTGCCTGTCCAGCTCATACTTCATCCTATCAAAAACCTAAACTTGCTAATCTTTGACTTTCACATCGAGGAGCTCATTAACTCGTCGTCTGATCTGCACTGTCAGCAAGTCCTGTAGTTTTAATAACATGGGATCTGCACAACTCACTGAGGAAGTGGGCTATCCGGTTGAGTCTTCCCAAAAAATTTTCAGAATATTAAGACAAGTACCTGATTTAAAGCAAATAACATTCCTGGCTATGGTTTAAAACTCCGGTGAGACTCATTTACCGTTTAATGAAAATACAAGTGCTGAATTCTGTTTGTGTTCATTTAATGAAGGAAGGAAATGTAACTGGAGACCAAATTTCCTAAAATAAAATTATGGGATTTGGCATTCTTAGCAAAAATATGAGCAAATGGAGTCATTTAATAATCTAGCCTGGTGCTCAAATCATGAAACCTACAAAAAAAAACAGAAACTGGGTTCCTTTGGTGTCGTCAGTACATAAAAGCCCTGTGATGTGGTACTGAACGATACGGATCATGGAGGTCCAAGCTTCAATCCCTGATCTTTGCTGCATTAAGCATTGTCAGCTGAGGTAACTGTATGGATGTTACAAATGGCCTCAGCATCCCTGAGCTAGGGAATGGAGACATCTAATGATTTCTGTTCAGTTGCCCTTGTTATAAAATGTTTATGGATGGACGTCGGGCGAAGACAAAATTGGGCTCAGCCGTGATGCCCCATAACAAAGTAAGCCATAGACACTTGCTGTCTGGCTTTGCACATGCAAAACACCTAGATGAGGTGCTAATAGACTACCAGAACCCATAGAATTGTACCGTTGCATGAGTCATTGTCTTCCGTTGAGGTAAGATTGAAGATTCTGGAAACTCTTACCAATTCTGATTAATGTTACAGATGGTCATTCGGTGTGTTGATGTGGGAAATCTTTACCTTGGGAGGATCTCCATATCCGGGCATTCCTGTCGAAGAACTTTTCAAACTCCTTAAGGAAGGCCACAGGATGGACAAACCAGCCAACTGTACCAATGACCTGTAAGCTTCATAACTCTGTGATACTGTGTTTTAATGTTTTTGTATGACAGAACCATAGAACATAATGGATGTAGATGGCCCAAAGATTGCATGCCACACAGTGTTGTCTATTTCACATGTACTTCTCATCCATGGCTGCATTCCCAGCATATTTTGGGCACTCGGCCTCTGGCCCTGATCTTCTGTGTTTGCGTCACCAGTGCATGAGAATGGAAAATCTCTGCACAAATTAGCAATCTCACTTAGAGGTGCCATTGAGCCCATTTTTCTGATATTTGCCCACAGGGAATACCGATTTTCCCCAGATGCGAAAATCAGGATAAAGGGGTGGAGACTGATTTTACAGGGACTGCACTCCCTTTATATTGTCCTGGGATTTCTGAAGTTTCCCTGGAGATGGTGAGCTGGGCCTGTGCCTGCATTGATGCTAATGAGATAGGAGTGGATGTTCTCAGCCTCCTTCCCCAATTTCTTCAGACAAAGCTCACCAGGCAGCTTGCCAAAGGGGCAAACAGTGAAACATGGCCCAGTGGCCTGCTCCTAGACCCCTGCTGCTGGCCGAAGGATCCATGGTGGAAAGTTGAAATTTCCCCCCCCCCCTCCCCAGAATGTTTGCGTCTCGCTCCGTCAACAGCAAAAAGACTCCACTCTCAGAGGCCTGACACATATTTGCTCAAATTTCCTTCCCCCTTCTGGCAGCACTAGGCCCTGCTAGGGGGTGGGCCAGCGCTGGGGTGCCTCCAAATCATGCTAATGACCTGAGACAGGAAATACCTTCACTCTCGGACCTAGACAAGAGTAATGCACTTTGGGTGTGCTGCTCTTGCCCAGCGCATGGGAAGAAGGGAGCCAGAAAAATCTGCCTTCATCAGAATGGCTATTGTGGGAATGGAAAATATCTCATTTGTGAAAGTAGGGAAAGCCATTCTGAAATTGGAATTAAAGACGAGTAGAAGGAGCTTTACTCTGCATCTGGCTATGATACACCTGACCTTGGAATAGTTAAAGGTAACAGTGCCAAAGCTGGAAAAGCATTCCATTCCCCAGCACTAACACCCCTTACGTAAACTCAAAGTTCACCTAAAACACATTTGGAAAGCTTAAAAAAAAATTGCTGTTATGTACAGAGGTTTCATATTCTACTGCACGACAGTTGTGTTCGCAAATGATCAGTGACTGGCAGGACAATTCCAGAATATCATTTGAAATGGGCTATCCATTAGCAATAGGTAAAGACTGTCACTTTAAGGCTCCGTATTGTATTAAGAACAGAATGTGTATTTAGGTGGTGATTAGTGAAGCGTCGGCCACTCCTAATGGTGACCCACTTAAATGATTACTCTTGGCATGGGTGCCCAACCTACACCCATGGATCATTGTGGTGAATCAGACATACAAACTGTTACAGCATTCAGCAGGGAGAAACAACCCTCATTTTTTATTCATGGCAATTAACCTGCCAAAAAACTGAGCACATTTGGCTGGGCTCACCCCAGGTCTTGGTGATCTTGGTTTACATACTAGATAACAATGTTATTATATGTCTAATCAATGACTTCATTACATCATTATTTACTAGTGGTACTTATTTATTTACAGACAGTCATTTTTAAAAATGATGTTTTTGAAAACTGCAAAATAAAAATTGATGGGATTTTTGAGAATTAAATTTCAGGTCCGCCCAAGCATTTTTCTACAGAGCTTTCAGGCTATCTGCCAATAATACACTTGTCTGAAGTTTTCCCTGGACACTGGCATTTAGGTTTGAAGTCTTGGAACTATGGACATTTTTGATTGCTGAAAGTTGTTAATCGATTAGAAATGAGAAGGAAATATAGCCATTAATCTTTACACTCTGATTTGGCCCAGATAACCTGTGGCAGCATCACGGAAAGTTGCTAAACAATGCAGAGAAAACTTTTACTGTTTGCATTAAGAGTTTGTGCCATTTTAACTGCAAAGTGGTATGATGCAAGCAAAATCCATTTCTTATCTATGTTGTAGGTACATGATGATGCGCGATTGCTGGCATGCTGTCCCTTCACAGCGACCAACTTTCAAACAGTTGGTTGAAGATTTGGACCGAATTCTCACTTTAACATCCAATGCGGTAAGCTTAGAATAATACTTAATTGTACATGTTTAACACACATTTAGTGCCCCTTGCACGTATTTTGTTCATAAATATTATAAAATAAGCTAAAGCAGCTCCTTTTTGCCTAATGGAGTAAGCTGTGGATGGTTATGCATTGTAAACTATATTTATTTGATGCAATATAGACTGTTAGACAAATTATAATCTTGATTGACTGAAGACTTGTTGCTTGAAGAAAACCATTTTTACCATTGCCAACCAATTGGCACCAACAGTCAGTAATCTTCCATGAGTGACATCAAAGGACAATAAAAAGAGATGGTTTCCAGCTGATAGTCACAATCCACAATACTTATAGTGTGTCTAGGATCGATGAAAGAGTTTACAGTGACATTTGGCACTGAATACTGAAAGTGCGTATACTTTGATTTTGAAGAACATCCGCTACCATTGTTTGTTGCCGAAGAATGCAAAAGTACAGAATCTATGTTCTTTCAGTCTTTGATGTCAGATTTTCTTCAATAAATATGAGTCCGAAGCTAATTACAAATATTAACTGTAATTTTCAGGCTGTAAAGTTAACCATTGCCTCTTGGGTCACAAAGTCGACCATGAGTGAACATTAATACTTTTAGTATTAACATCGGGTGTGCAGGTTATTACTGTACCCGTCAACTAGAAACTATTTACATGTTTATAGTAGTCTGCATTTCTGCCACGCATTATGTTAATGGGGTTTATGTTTACAGCATGACCTATCGAAACTTGTGGCAAATATATCAGGTAGGAGATTTTGGATTGAAATGAACATTTACTGGATATTTAAATTTGCAATCCTGTTTTCTGATGCTGTACTGTATTATATTACATTTTGGAATATTGTGCAGTTTGGGCAGATAACAAGATGTACATGAAATCTCTGATCTAGTTTAATATTGCATTTTCAATACTTTGAACAAATCTATTTGATGACAATAGCATTTCAAAATCAAAATGAAGCAGGTAAGAAAGACTGTAATAGGATGCTTTTTCTACATTGTTTTAACATATTTATCTCTTAACTAGGTAGAGTTATAGGTTTAATGTAACATACATGTTAATTTTTCTGTTGCTATGCTAATGCATTATGGTTCTCAAACACATTTGCGTTGACTTAACAATTAACCCATAAAAAATTTGCTTCTTTCATATAGTATAGTGTAGTATATTAGCAAGAATATAAACGGTAGGAATGGCATCACTTGCTATTTTTAATATCTCGGCACCTCTCTGTTGGCAGGAATATTTGGACCTCTCTGCACCTCTAGAACAGTATTCACCCAGTTATCCTGATACAAGGAGTTCCTGCTCATCGGGAGATGACTCTGTCTTCTCTGACCCTATGCCCAATGAGCCATGTCTTTCAAAGTATCAACAACACATGAATGGTACTGTTAAAACATGAATGAAAAAGCCATCACTTGCCAAACTGACTTTAAATGTGGCCTTCCCTGTTTCACATATATCTTCAAGGAACTTGGGCTCCAGAATGGAATGTTGGTTCGGTACGGTTATTATGGAAACGATGCAATACAAGGATTGGAAGAGGCTGTTCATGAAGAAATGTGCAGCCGAAAAACCCTTAACTGTATTTTGTTGCAAAAGAAGACAGAATAAGTCTTATGGACAAAATTTTGCTTTGGTGACCAGGCCTTTTTTCATTCCATCAAAAGCTGACTAGTTGGACTTTGGGCAAGACTTGAAGTGGAAAGTTCTGCCTAGATTGTTAATTTTGTAATATTGGAAAATTTATCCAGCATGGAACTTCAGAGTCAAAATATGTGCTGGCTGTATTTGTAAATATACCCAAATATGTATAAATATATATTATATATATTTACAGTGAATTATTTTTTGTATGGATAAAAAGATGATCCTATACCAACCAGAAAATGAAAGCAACTTTTGTTAAATAGCTAAATGCTTTTGAAAACTGCTTCTACAGCAATTCCTAGCACTTCAGTTACGAAACATTTTCAAGACACTTAAAATATTCTTTGTTTTCAGGGAATAATAATTTATTTAACTGATTGGTATTTAACAGCAACAATTAAAAAATTAATCTTTGATGTTTCTTATATTTTGCATGGCTTTTGCTAGACAGGAAATGGACTGACCTTTTAAAGCACAATAGAATTGGTGTTTTCATGGCTCTGTTTAAGTAGTTGACTGTCCAGAAAAAAATTATGTTAGAAAGCAGCAAATAGATTTTCAGTTAAGGTTTTGCACAGGCTTAACGTGTTACACTGATGCTCCCAAATCTGGCCATCTACTGGGTTTGAACGCAAGCTGATGTACAAATGTAGTGGTCCATCGAGGACAATTTAGCGTGGCACTGTTTTGGACACAATAGCTTGGTTTTTCTCCACTATGATAGTAGTGAAAAAGGGAGTAAAATCGGGTGGTAAGACTGACCTCTGCCTTGTTCCCCGATACAGATGATCTAACCTCTGCAAAAGTCTTCATTTGCT
The DNA here is from genome assembly GCF_035084215.1 of Heptranchias perlo. Classification (NCBI taxonomy): domain Eukaryota; kingdom Metazoa; phylum Chordata; class Chondrichthyes; order Hexanchiformes; family Hexanchidae; genus Heptranchias; species Heptranchias perlo. The sequence continues at coordinate 22,053,531 of NC_090345.1, read as the reverse complement.
ATTTTACATTTCCAAACATGTGGAACATTAACTGAATGTTAATGTGGTTCTGGTTTTAAAAGATGAGATGCAAGCTTGTCCAACCTAGATGATCACAAAAATTACCATCATTTTATTAACTGAAATAATAAGGCCTAAAACTGTTCCCTTTTGAAACTCCAACCATATTAATATCATTGGCTGTTAGATATTAACACAAATATTGTTTAAAATTTAGAATCAGTTGTGAAATAAAAAACAAAATCAGTTTGACCTGATAAAATTATAAACATTAAAGAATACTGAATTTTCCTGCCTGACAGCAAGACTGAGACGGTTTCTGCAGCTGGTATTGCTTTGGCATTATATTGTAATAAGTTTTGAGCATGACTGTTAACTGGCTAAACAGGGCACATTCTGTTGTGTTATTTTAAAATAAGGTACAGTATCATAGATATGAATGTTAGGGGGTCATATCAAGTGTCCTGAACAATTACCTCCATTGTTTTATGTTCAGTATTATAATTTCCCAGGAAACCTTTTATCCCATCAGAAATATGTGCTCATTTTATTACCTCCAGCAGTGAGCTTTCCTGTCAGTGCCAAAATGATCAGTGAAGTAAGAATATCTTTGCAGGTCATCAGCAGATTTCATAGAACAACTTATGTGACCTCAGAGGCCAGAACGTACCCTCCTCAGTGTACTGAGGACCAAATATACAACATGCCCTATTCAATCTCTTACATAATATCTAAAAATTACATTTTTGATATTCATTTATTAAAATAACATATACTCAAGTAAGGATATTCTGCTAATTATGGGGGACTAATGGTGGCCAGATTTTCGGAGTAGGAAAGTGATTTATGGTCCAAAGCAGACCTGATTCATTAGATGTTTTATACCCCTGCTATAGAAAATATACCTCTTCCTGTCTGACATTGAACTAAGTTTGAAGACAATGGAAAATAATTCAGTACTGTTTTAACTAGCTTGTTCAGTTTCCTTTTGTGTTTTTCTATGCTCTAAATAATGTGGTATTCAGTTTGAGTAACCCTCACTTGTTGTGATTGCTGTATGTGTGACCTATTTCTAGATCAATGATTTAAAAGTGCACTTTAGCAAAAAAAAAGCAAACAGTTACCCCAAATTAGATCACCTTAGCCAGAAGGGGTAACTATGTTGCTGCAAATTGTAGGTGTAGTTGTTTAGATTAAAGGTGAGCCAGTTGAGAAAATATTCATACATCACAGAGCATGAAACTTGTTTAGTTCAGCAATAAAAGCTCGTCACTTCAGTTCAAGCAGAAACATTACCAACTCAAAAGAACGATCAATATTATCCAGCATTTCCTTTGAAATTCAGTGTGTCGGAGTGGAATAAATAAAAGAAACAAAAATGTACAGATTTGTTTGCCCAAATTAAGATACATGAAGTAATTAGATGATGTAATAAGTTGTGATGGGCAGGAAAACCAGCAAGACCAAACTGTAGTATAGCTGCTTTGCTTTGGTGAGAAAGCGCTTGGTTCACTCTTTATCTACATTCCAGTACTTTGTATATTTTTATAAAGCATTTGTGATCCTCTGTGTCATAATGTCCAGATTTGTGCATGAATTTCATAATGCAATGTACATCTAATTTATTGAAATTTTTTTTTACAAAAAAATGTCTATTTTGTTGTTACAGTTTTTCAAATAGTTAAGAGCCTAGTTCAGGCTGTAAATGATTTGTTTATATGAAAGATTTGCTTCTATATTATACTGTTTTTTCCTAAATATTGCTGGACACATTTCTATTAAGCAAAAAGAAAATGTAACCAAAAACTTTACCTACTTTAATTTGCCTTTAAAAGCCAAAGGTCATCCCCATTTAATTTAAATGTTTATAATTTTTCCCCCTGAAGTGTTCTTATAAAATTGTTGACAGACACGAAGGTATTTAAATGTTTTGTATTTTGTTGATGTTGATTATTTGAGAGATCTTAAAGGAGACAACAAAATATTCTAAGCCCACTATGAAAATGGCAGCTTTTGTATTAAGTGTTTTGCCACCAGTAAAAGCAATAAATCGTGACTTTAGCTATCAGTCATACAGCTGTTGGTGTTGTGTTTTGAAATGGGTAGTTGCTTAGGAATATAAATTCACCTTTGTTTGAATATGGGTGTTAACCTCATCTTTTGTACTTGGAAAGATAAGCGATTAGTGGTGTTGGACATGAGAAGAATGTGTCCGTTTAAGTACAGGAGCACATAACACACTGTTCAGGTATTTTCTAGCATATATTTACAAAATGTTTTACACCTATAGATGTTGGATTGACCAGTAGTGCCAACACACATTCAGAAAGTTCAGAGGATGATTATATACTGGAGGTCACTGCAGTAATTTAAAAGCAAATGTTAGCACAGCTAAAAAGAGATTGTGATCGCTTTTTGTTTTGATACACCTTTGTGCTCTCACTACTTACCTGTTACATTGGAAAGTTTCAGATGCACGTGTTAGAATTTATGACATCAGTTTGTTTGTTCACCAGGCCAATTATAAAATGCACCATGGGTATGGCTACACCCACAGCCTGAAATACAATGTGTACATGAGAACATAAATAGGAGCAGGATTAGGCCATACGGCCCCTTGAGCCCGCTCTGCCATTCAGTAAGATCATCGCAGATCTTCTACCTCAACTCCACTTTCCCGCCCTATCCTCATATGCCTTGATTCCCTCAGTGTCCAAATATCCATCAATCTCAGTCTTGAATATTCTCGATGTTGAGATGCCAGTGATGGACTGGGGTTGACAAATGTAAGGAATCTTACAACACCAGGTTATAGTCCAACTGTTTTAGTCCACCAGGTGACGAAGGAGAAAGCCTCCGAAAGCTTGTGATTTTCAAATAAAACAATTGGACTATAACCTGGTGTTGTAAGATTCCTTACATTTGAATATTCTCAATGACTGAGCATCCACAGCCCTCTGGGGTAGAGAATTCCAAAGATTCACAACCCTCTGAGTGAAGAAATTTTTCCTCGTCTCTGTCCTAAATGGCAGACCCCTTATCTTGAGACTATGACCCCTATTTCTAGACTCACTAGCCAGGGGAAACAGCCTGTCAAGCCCTCTAAGAATTTTATATGTTTCAATGAGATCACCTCATTCTTTTAAACTCCAGAGAATATACGCCCTCAAAGGACAACCCTCTCATTCCAGGAATCAATCTAGTGAACCTTTGTTACACCCCTTCTAAGGCAATTGTACCCTTCCTTAGGTAAGGAGACCAAAACTGTACACAATACTCCAGGTGTGGTCTCACCAGAGCCCAATATAACTGCAGCATGACCTCCTTGCTCTTACACCCCAACCCCCTTGCAATAAAGGTTAACGTGCTATTTACCTTCCTAATTGCTTGCTGTACCTGTATGTTAACTTTGTGATTCATGTACAAGGACACCCAAATCCCTCTGAATACCAACATTTCTCAGTGTCTCACCTTTTAAAAAATATTCTGCTTTTCTATTCTTCCTACCAAAGTGGGTAATTTCACATTTCCCTACATTATACTCCATCTGCCACCATCTGGCCCACTCACTTAACCTGTCTATATCCCTTTGCAGTCACTTTGCGTCCACCTCACAACTTACTTTCCCACCTAGCTTTGCATCGTCAGCAAACTTGGATACATTATACTCTGTCCCCGCATCTAAATCATTGATATATATTGTAAACAACTGAGGCCCAAGCATTGATCCTTATGGCACTCCACTAGTTATAACCTGCCAACCCGAAAATGACCCACTTATTCCTACTCTGTTTTCTGTCCATTAACGAATCCTCAATCCATGCTAATTTATAACCCGAACCCATAAGCCCTAATCTTAGAATCATAGAAAATTTACGGCACAGAAGGAGGCCATTCGGCCCATCATGTCGCGCCGGCCAAAATGAGCCACCCGGCCTAATCCCACTTTCCAGCACTTGGTCCGTAGCCTTGTAGGTTATGGCACTTCAGGTGCATATCCAGGTACTTTTTAAATGAGTTGAAGGTTTCTGTTTCTACCACCCTTTCAGGCAGCGAGTTCCAGACCCCGATCACTCGGTGAAAAATTTTTTCCTCAGCTCCCCTCTAATCCTTCTACCAATTACTTTAAATCTATGCCCCCTCGTTATTGACCCCTCTGCTAAGAGAAATAGGTCCTTCCTATCCATTCTATCTAGGCTCCTCATAATTTTGTACACCTCAATTAAATCACCCCTCAGCCTCCTCTGTTGCAAAGAAAACAACCCAGCCTATCCAATCTTTCCTTGTAGCTTTAATTCTCCAGTCCTGGCAACATCCTCGTAAATCTCCTCTGTACCCACTCAATTACATCCTTCCTGTAATATGGTGACCAGAACTGTATGCAGTACTCAAGCTGTGGCCTAACTAATGTTTTATACAGTGCTAGCATAACCTCCTTGCTCTTATATTCTATGCCTCGGCTAATAAAGGAAAGTATTCCATATGCCTTCTTAACCACCTTATCTACCCGTCCTGCTACCTTCAGGGATCTGTGGACATGCATTCCAAGGTGCCTCACTTCCTCTACACCTCTCAGTATCCACCCATTTATTGTGTACTCCCTTGCCTTGTTTGCCCTCCCCAAATGCATTGCCTCACACTTCTCTGGATTGAATTCCATTTGCCCACCTGACCAGTCCATTGATACCTTCCTGCAGTCTATAGCTTTCCTCCTCACTATCAACCACATTTTTGTATCATCTGCAAACTTCTTAATCATGCCCCCTACATTTAAGTCCAAATCATTAATAAATACCACAAAAAGCAAGGGACCTAGCACTGAGTCCTGCGGAACCCTACTGGAAACAGCCTTCCAGTCACAAAAAACATGTGTCGATCATCCCCTTTGCTTCCTGCCACTGAGCCAATTTTGGATCCAACTTGCCACTTTCCTTTGGATTCCATGGGCTTGTATTTTTTTGACCAGTCTGCCATGTGGGACCTTGTCAAAAGCCTTGCTAAAATCCATGTAGACTACATCAAATGCACTACCCTCATCGACCCTCCTTGTTACATCCTCAAAAAATTCAATCAAGTTAGTCAGACTTTCCTTTAATAAATCTATGCTGACTGTCCTTTATTACTCCGTGCCTTTCTAAGTGACGGATAATCCTGTCCCTCAGAAATGATTCCAATAATTTGCCCACCACCGAGGTTAGACTGGCCTGTGATTACTCAGTCTATCCCTCGCTCCCTTTTTAAACAATGGTACAACGTTAGCAATTCTCCTTCGGCACCATGCCTGTAGTCAGGGAGGATTGGAAAATGGTCGTCATTTTGTGTAACAACCTCTTGTGTGGCACCTTATCAAGTACCTTTTAAAAATCCAAATACACTGGTTCCCCCTTATCTACCCTGCTAGTTACACCCCCAAAAAATTCTAATAGATTTGTCAAACATGATTTCCCGTCCATAAAACCGTGTTGACTCTAACCATACTATGATTTTCTAAGTGTCCTGTTACTACATTGTTAATAATAGATTCTAGCATTTTCTCTACTACTGATGTCAGGCTAACTGGCCTATAGTTCCCTGTTTTCTCTCTCCCTCCTTTCTTTAATAGCGGGGTCACATTTGCTATCTTCCAATCCATGGGGACTGTTCTAGAATCTAGGGAATTCTGGAAGATCAAAACCAATGCATCCGACCTACTTGCAGCCTACAGATTGCCAATACTTTGACAGCAAGAATTAAAACTCTTTGTTAACAACTTTGTCAACTGTGGTAGTGTCAGGATGTCAACAGGCTATGCTTTGGAATGGGCTAAACCTAAATTGGACCAATTGTCCAGCAGCAATCAGGTTCTAGTTTTGTCTGTTACTTTGATTGCTGCAGTCTTATGTCAGCTATATCAGAGGGCAATAATGTAGAAACTTTTCTGTGCTGTCACACAGCAGAGACTTGTTAGTCACTATTGCCACACATTATTATTACCACCACCAGTCCGGTCTACCTTTACCTCTGGCTGTTGCTAATGCTGCTGCTCAAGTCTCGCATTCCCCACAATGGCGACAATAGGTAAGAGAAAGATAATATTTTTTTCATAAGCTGAGTGGCAAAACCCATTAAGAGGTGGAGAATTGTGATCCCACCTCTCTAAACCATGCAACAAATATTGGACAGATTTATGGACCTCAATTTTAGAATGGAAGTGCGGGTGCATTGGGGGCGGGGGGGGGGGGGGGCAATGAAAATCGGGAAAATCCGGAGCGGGAAATGAACCTGGCTCCAACCCGCCAACTTCCGCGTCTCACATGGACACATCTGTGTGCGCCGTTCCTGAACCCGGAAGTCCCGCCGGCACGATATTTAAACAAACAAACGTACCTCATTGAGGTACTTAAGGTCGTTTTTTTCTCACATATTAACCAGTTAAAACAATTTTCAACTTATCTGGATGGCTCTCCCATGGCTTCTTATTCATGCCTGGTTTCACCCTGAAGTTGGAAAAAATACACTACTCAAAGAAATGTCATAACTTGCATTTATATAGTACCTTTTATGTAGAAAAACATCTGGAGGTGCTTCACGGAGGTAGGAGAAAAAGGGACAATGCGCCAAAGGAGAGATTTGGAGGAGTGTCCTAAAAGCTTTGACAAAGATGTATCTTAGGCCCAAGGATGAAGGTCATTATACCTTTGGCACATCATTTACTTTTAGAATTTAATAGATTAATGATACCTCACAAACTAAGCATTTTTTAGTTTCACCAGGCATGAAGGGCCGGATCAGGCAAAAATAAACTACATAAATGAAATAAAATAACATTTCACAATGTAAAAAAATAAATAAACCTACCTTTCAAACGATGTCACCTGCACCCCCCTGCTCCGATGTCCGATGTCTCTCCAAGGCTCCCCCCCATGTCTCTCCGAGGTCTGCCCCCCATGTCTCGCTGAGGTCCCCCCCAGGTTCGTCTCTCCGAGGTCTAACCCCCCCCCACCCCGGATGTCTCTCCAATGTCCCTCCACCTCCCGATGTCCGATGCCCCTCCCCCACCCCCAGATGTGCAGCTTCTGTGGCAGCTGGCCTGTCAATCAGGCTGGTGTTCGGACGGCAAACCTGGAAGCCACATTAAGGGTCACAGTTAACTCACGATCGCGTGGGAAACGGTACGTTTTTATTATTCGGGTTTGCCGCTGCCATCCCGCCACCCTTTCAAAATTGAGCCCATGATTTCAAAGTTGTTCTTCTCTTTGGTGTTGAGATGTGGTTACTTCAAGACATTGGTCTGTTATCTGGGAATTTAGAATACAGCCTAAAATACGAGGATGATTCAAACACTTCACAAGAAAGGCAACACACCATCAACAAACAGATTAACACCTCACCTTTTTATTCTACGGTTTTATTTATATTTCTCAGTGATACAACTGTACTACAGGGGAAAATAAAAAGCAATCCTAGTACATAATATATTATTCTGGTAAATGGATATACAACCTAATGAAACAATGCATGCTGCGGAAGTGGTGATTAATAACCCTGAAGTTGGGAAAAATACACTACTCAAGGAAATGTCATAACTTGCATTTATATAGTACCTTTTATGTAGAAAAACATCTGGAGGTGCTTCACGGAGGTAGGAGAAAAAGGGACAATGCGCCAAAGGAGAGATTTGGAGGAGTGTCCTAAAAGCTTTGACAAAGATATATCTTAGGCCCAAGAATGAAGGTCATTATACCTTTGGCACATCATTTACTTTTAGAATTTAATAGATTAGCGATACCTCACAAACTGAATACTGGAAATCTGGAATAAAAACAAAATGCACAGCTGCTTGCTCACTGAAAAAGGCTAACGTTTTGGGTGAAATACTTCATCAGAACTTACCATTCTTCATTCCACATCTCCTACACTAGCTTGGTAGGTTTTAGGGAAGCCATGCAATACCCAAGCATGTAAAAATATTATAACCGTGCAGATAGGCTGTGCCACACATGATATTCTATTCCAATTTCATATAAAGCCCTAGATTTGCACCACTGCACATTGTCCAATTAAAGGTTCTTTGCTTCTTGCTACAGATGTCTTGCCTCCAAAGGTTTGGGACAAAGATCCCAGTCTCTCTACAGGAGTACTTACAAATTAACAAGTCAGTCATTCTGCTAACATCCTTCCTGTGGAGTTTTTATGTTTCTTTCAGATGAGACGTCAAACCGAGGTCCTGTCTGCCGTCTCGACTGGACGTAAAAGATCCCGTGGCCAACGTTTATTCTTTAACCAACGTCACTTAAACAGTTTAATTGGTCATTTATTTTGTTGCTATTTGTGGGACCTTGCTGTATGCAAATTGGCTGCTGCGTTTCCCCACATTATAACAGTGACTACACTTCCAAATTAATTCATTGGCTGTAAAGCGCTTTGGGACGTCCTGAGGTTGTGAAAGATGCTATATAAGGGAAAGGAGTATTTATTTAGCATAGGGTATGCGGGAAAAGGTACTGTGATCTGTGGCAGTAATATAGTCCCATGCTACTGCTGGGTAGGTGTAGCAACATGTCACTGAGTGAGTAAAGCTTGAAGAGCTATAAAGAATTTTCATTTACAACCTCATGACATCCCAAAGCACTTCAAAGTCGATGAAGTAACCTTTGAAGTGTAGTCACTGTTGCAATGTAGCCAATTTGCACACAGGAATGTCCTACAAACAGCAATGAGATAAATGACCAGATAAGGTGTTTTAGTGGCATTGGTTGAGGGATAAATGTGGGCTAGAACAATAGAGGAACTCCCCTGCTCTTTGAATAATTCCATTGGATATTTTACATCCACCTGAGAGGGTGGACATGGTTTCAGTTTAATGTTTCATCCAAGAGACAGCACCTCTGATAGTGCAGCACTCTCTCAGTACCGAATTGTCAGTCTCGATTATGTGCTCAAGGCTCAAGTCTCTAGAGCAGGGCTTGATTCCGAAACCTCTGACTCCGAGGGAAGAGCAGTACCATTGAGCCAAGGCTGACCCCCCAGGTAGAAAGAGGAAGTTGAAGAAAACACTGACTTGGCTGGAAGAACATGAAGCTACCAATTTCTCCCTTCATACACCATGGCATCCACCCCTACAATTTGTACGGCTGACCGCTTGTTAGCAGGTGTGGCAGCACAGGTTGGCAGGGCCACCACCATTGCGGGTTCTCCCTTGGTGGTAGTGGGTAACTTTCTCTTTTACAAACTAACGCTTTCAGTGCTTTGATGTAACATGAGGTTCTACCCAATGCACAGCCTGCGTTTCACCTTTTGTGAAGGAATAACTTCACAGAATGCAAGGTGCCACATGGAATCGGTGCCAAAACAGTCATGTGAGCCAATGGAAGACTTTCCCTATGGCTGCCACCAAATTGCTGTTTTGCAGATGTGGTAGTTTGGAGTGCAAATGTGAGGAATTATATCAGTGATTTCTAAGCTGCATTGCTAATCCCACACTGCATTTCTGGCTCAGTGCTTGGTGTATATATACTACAGACATTCATCTTATTTGAGTTGGCAAACTATAGTCAACAGTACTTTGGCACTCTTCCACAGGCCACAGAACTTCTTCCTGATCTATTCCCTTGACCTATGGACGTGGGAGACTGCATTGTCTATGTGAGTTACCTCCTGTCAGATTGCATATTAGCTCTAAGAAGGTTCCCCTCTGCCACAAACCTTCTTTATTGCACCTCCTCAAGCAACATACTTAGAGTCTCCTCATCAAATGGGACAGTTCTCACACTTGGCCCATGGCAATACTCCATCTTCTTCACAGAAGTCAGGCACAATAGTTACTTGCAAATGAAAGGAGTAGCAGTCCTTTAAAAGCAGCAATCCTTTTGAGCTGCTCCATTCACTATTCCCTGCCCACTTGCAGCCATAGCACTCCCTGTACATGTGGGAAATGTGCAGGGAGCATGTTACAATTGAGTTAATCAGCTGGCCTTGCCGAATCTGGCACGGTCGCCCCCCTCCTCCAGCGGTGAGATTGCTGACCTGTACCACAATCCCAGAACCACTTTCTTGAGATCATGGAATCAGCCTTATACACTCAGAATCAAAACAATTTGGATGAAGTATTTTAACTTCTGGATATAAATTTCTATAATTCCAGCCTCCTTATTATTCTTTAATCAGTAACGTTTTCAAAGGATGAACCCATTTGTAGCTCATTCGACAAAATTACTAAACCACTTACAAACTCGGAAATGGACTCAAATTTGTGTTGTTCAGGCATGAGAATATCTGAAGATGCTGGAGCTGTTGGCAGTCATAAGCCTTACGCTTTAGCATTGCACATCGATAAAGTGTATTACAACATGTTGGAACATTAATCCCCAAAGCAAGGATTCTTCTGGTCTTTGATACATTCCATCAAAACCTCAAATGGTGGCTAAATATCTTCTTTCCTGAAAGGAGGTTTTGTCCAAAAGTTGACTCCTGGTGCTTTATGCCTTCAAACTACAGTGTATGTATTCATTGAGTTACTTGGGATACCCCTTCTCTCCACCCACACGCAAACACATGACACACGAACACATACTGAGCGGCTAGAAGATAAATTAGTATTTCTTTGCCATAAAATACTTTGACAGGCTTTGACACAAAATACAAAGCTTTTTTGAGTAAATGCACATGACTAGAACAAATACAAGAAGAGACTCAGAGGAATAAGTATGCGATGAAAAGCTTGTTGAAGCAGGAATATCCTGGAGTTAGTCCGAATGATCTTTATGTTCCCCTCAGAAACATTACAGATCTCATTTACAGACACTTCTCCTAAAGCACTTTCAGATATTTGCAAACATCATAGAATACTGTCGAGAAATAAATGTCGAACTACCTTGTAATTCATTCATTTTACAGATTTGTACCTCTCTAACTGAGTTTTTGGTTATTTTACTTTCACTTTCAATAATTATGGGCTTGAAATTGTACCATGGGTTAGCAGTGTACAGATGCTTAACATGTTCTTATGCTATTCTGATGGAGGAATTAACATGTTTTTTTAATATTTTGCTTTCTACTAAAATAGCATGCAAAGGAATTTTATAGGCATAGTAAGTGCTTTTACATAGTATAAGCATAATTTCAAGGTCCACTTTTCACAAACTGCATGGATGAAATGGCATTTTCATACCTGCTAACTGTCAGTGTTTTAATCTGACAGCAAATGTTTTAATTTCTGACAGCTTGTTAGCATTCCACAAGGAAATGTAGCTTTTTCATTTGGATTGAAGGTTATCAGTGTCAACCCAAGCATCTCAGTTCAAGAGTGGGACTGAAGGTTGCCTGTACCAATCAGATCTGTTGGAGGTTGGGTCTGGAGGTTTAGGTCCCTCATTAGCATATTCAAGGGGCCTAATACCTGTTTAAGGTGGCTGCCCAGGATGGTGCCGGACTGATTTCAGCCGTCTTTGAGGCACGGGTCATTTTTGCCCCCATTTTCCTCCTGGAAAACGGATGCGACAAGGACCACTTTCCGCCCCAAGATATCAGAGGAAGCCAGAGTCACAGGACCAAACGATGTATGGCTGGAGGAAGGTACACGATAGGGAGGTGCAAGGCCATGTAAGGATTTGAAGTTGAGCACAAGGATTTTAATTTAGATAACCTTGAGGGACAGGAAGCCAATATAGAAACATTATTTTAACTATCGTGGGAAGAGAAGGAAAAACCATACTTTTTATTTAAGTTGGGGATGTAATGAAAACATTTCATTATTCCTCCTTTAGAACTCTCAATAAAGAGTCTAGACAAAGTGCCATTTCCAGCTTTCTTATTATTTATTATTGCTTTGAAAATATTAACAATCAGCATTCATGCTGACTCCAGTACTAAAAGAAGATATAAAGGCAATAGGATTATTTTATTTTTATTATTTTCTCTAATTGCATAGAAAACATAAAACATCTACTCATTGATATGTTTAGTAATTTTGAAATTATCTTTTTTATCCATCAATTTTCTCCTCTCACCTCCTCTCCTGAAGCATTAACCCCTGGTTGGGGTAGAGTCCCATGAAGAATGTGGCAGTCTTCAGTAATTCTCCCATTATTTGTGTGTGAGACCTAACAGTGAATCTTAGTAGGCCTGTCAGTCACAGGTGGAATCACAGCCAAACCTGATCCTGTCCTTGCCCACCACCCAACCGCACTGAACAGCATGGGTCAATGGAAAGTGATCAGGACTGGCCAATTTTCCCTTCTGTAAACCAGAGGCCCTGAGGACAATTTTTGCCCCCTTGCTACTGTCTTGGGTGAGATCAGCTAATTCAGCAAAGACTTGGCGATCGATTTCAACCTGGAGCAGGTAGCAGGCGGGCGGGAGTGGGGTAAGCACGAAACACACTCACTGGCCTAACTTTCAGGAAGTGGACTGGCAGCATTTAAACGAGATCCAGGAGTTAAAATACTTTGGGTCTAAAATGGGCCCAAAGAGGGCATGAAGTGGCTGCTGGGAGGCAAAGATCAGGTAGTCCTTGGCTGCTCACTGGTTTTCAGGTAAGTGGCAGGGTGGGGAGGGTTTCAGGAGGGTCTCATGGGAGGGTTTGTGGTTGGGGGGGGGTGGGGGGGAGTCTGGGTCAGGAAGGCCACACCTTTCCTTGTGGGCCCCGAGGAGCACTTCACTCCGGGCCTCACAAAGGAGATTATTTGAATTACCTGGAGGGCCTCTTCATCCTTCCCACCAGCTACTGACCTGAATCAGCCTGGTGAGGAAGTCGTGGCTGCTTCCCTGCTCAGGACCCGGTTCAAATGCTATTTGCATAAATTCACGAGTCTCCTGCCTGCTTTAGGCGGGTCCCTCATCTTCCTGCGGAACCCTGCAGGTTAAATCGGAGGGGCGGAAAAGGATCAATCGGGCTTGTTTTTAACTACCCGCCTGCTCGGTTTCTGCCAGGCAGGTAGGGCTAAAAGCGACCGCTTGGAATCAAATCTGGGACTTTCCTGGTCAGTGTGGTTCAACTACTCACTGCATAAACTAACTGAGCAATTGTAATTTGTTTAGGCTCAAAATCAACTGGACAAAGTCCAAATGCCTAACCCATTCTAAAATTTTCATATGACTGGCCCATTACTTTTTGATGGCCGACAATGGCCTGCTCCCCAGTGACCCCACTCGGACTACGTACTAGACCTCTGCAATATTTTTGGTCAGAAAGCACATCTTTCTAGATTGAGTCATGGCAAGTAATTTTATACCGCTGGGGAGTAAAATGGGCGGCTGATCCGATCCTACCAGTTTCCCGCTGGGCGGGTTAGGTTAAAATGGCCCCTATCGTTGTTTTGATGAAAAGTAGTGATTTGGGAACACCCCTAATGGTTCGACCAAACAAACTACTAAGGTCCCAAGTTTGATCCCTGGTATGTGTTGAGTTAGTTGATCTCAGCTGGTGACAGTAAGGATGTTACAATTGGCGTCAGCAATGGGGGTGAGAGAGAGGAAAGTCCGCTAGGGTTGCTGCATTTAATCACTATCCAGCAATCCTGCTGGAAGTAAATGCGCATATGATAGGTGAGGGTAGTATTGGGTTTGTCTGTGATACCCACAAGGTCACATAGCCTGCAACATTTACACATGAAGAATGGGCAATGTACTGTAGGGTAACAGAGGCCCATGGAACCATGCCCCAGCAAGGAGTTGACCTCTTCCAGAGAGGAGGAGGCAAGGGTAGAAAGTTGACATGAAGAAGAGATAAATATTGATAGTGTTATCTAGAATAAATCATGACACACTCGTGATGGAATTTCAGAAATGTCAATTCCCTATGACTGATTCGATAATCTGATATGTGAACCAGTCAGGTCCATGTTACTCCAGGGCACTGCTGATGATTTATTGGCTCAGTAACAGCATTTGGAGGGGTAGACCTGTCACTGGAGCTGAGAACTTTTCTACTCAGCTCCAGATAACCCTTCAAGGCAAAACCTTAATGGATAGGGTGGCCCCAGCTGGACAAGCAACAAGGAGCTTACCAATGCTCTGTACTAGTAAACTACATGGTTTCAGCTGGTCAAACTCCAGCAGTACTGCTGCGCACACTCTTGTGATTCCTAAACACTGGCTGTGCTAATCTGTGCCTAAGGTTTTTGGTTATTGTAAACAATTTTACAACACCAAGTTATAGTCCAGCAATTTTATTTTAAATTCACAAGCTTTCGGAGGCTACCTCCTTCCTCAGGTGAACGATGTGGAAAAATGAGGAAGGAGGTAGCCTCCGAAAGCTTGTGAATTTAAAATAAAATTGCTGGACTATAACTTGGTGTTGTAAAATTGTTTACAATTGTCAACCCCAGTCCATCACCGGCATCTCCACATTAAGGTTTTTGGCTTCAGTTAATTGTGGTATTTCCCTACGGGGAGCGAGTGTGTACTCCATATCGTGGAAACAGAAATTTTCACAGGTATTGATTTTTCAGTAGTGTGGATCAGAGACTCATTGCTGGATGTCCTCATGTCAGAAACCCAGCTGACCAAAGCAAAACCCCACTTTTCGCTATTGTTCATGAATCCATTTTTGAAGGGGTAGCTTAAACACACTAATTATGGGTGAATACTATTTGCACCAGCTACCTACACTTTTTAACTAACTAAAATTAGTAGTTAGGAACTTGGGCCTCCTGCTTAATTTAATCTCACTGAAATACACGATGCTCAGTTTTCCAGAGGAAAGCAACTTCTTTGAAGGACAATACCTGATTCCAATTTGGAATAACCCAACCTATTAATTGGGCAGAAGACAAATAAAATGGGCAACATTTGCTCAATTAGAAAACAATTCTCTTTCAGTTTATTTTTGTCAACCTTGCTCTTCTTCAAAATGAGTGGGACTATCCATATAGTTGTGTTTTTCAATAGCTCCATTTGCTACTCCCTTTTAAAATCAATTTTGGGCCAAGCTCTCAGAAGACCACAATGTTCCGGGTGACCCAATTAACTAACAATAATAGGATCATATGCGATGAGGAAAAGCTGACTAGCAGGAAAGGAAGGAACCTGCTGATTTCAGGACTATGTGGGTGTCACAGCCAAACCAAAGGACACTGAATGGAGTACAGTTCCATGGGCACTAGCCGTCCTCTGGTACCCCACCCATTTACTCATGCATTGGGTGGGAATCTAGACAGTGAATGTCAGCAGGTTATTCAATCATGGGGACATCTTGGTTGAACCCATCCAACTCTCAAGACATCAATACTTGTAGACTTTGCAACAGTGGCCAATGAATAGCAACCAAAAGCAAGAATCCTGGCTGAGTTTGTCTTTCTCAAGCCCAGGGGTGTTGAGAGCAATTGTAACAGCCTAATTGCTTTCCTGGTTGAGATCAGCTAACAGAGCAGGGATCAAACCTGGGACCTTCTGATCTCTGTGCCTTATTAAACTACCAAGTTTAAAGCCTAATGGAGATAATTTTCTTTGTCATTATGTAATTATGATGTGACTTTTAGCACAGGTGGGTGCAATGAACTGCAAAATAGGGCAAAAATGAATTCTGCCTAATTTCTGTCCAGTTTGCACTTTGTCTTTTTCTCCAAACAGGCCTTGGGGAGGGCTGCAGCATATGGGAGCTTCATTAACTTATTAAAAAGAGGCAGAGAAGTTCCCCACTGCATTCTGCAGCCAGCAGGTGTGTTGGATACCAAGCATCTAGGATACCTGGTGTCCAGGGTTTCCTGGGGTGGGGTTCTCAAGCAACAGCATATTTAAAGGACAAGATTATCAAGCTAAGTGTTTTGGGGGCCTTTTTTTCCCCCCCTTTCTTGTTGGCACTTCGGCTTTCATGAGCCTTTGTGCCAATTGTCATTAATAAGATTAGAAAAACTAGGTCTGTTTTTGCTAGAATAGAAGCAATTAATGAGTGATTTGATAGAGGTGTTTATAATTATGAATGGATGGGACACAGTAGATAAAAATGGGATTTCCAATGATTGATGGGTCTAGAACAAAGATACAAGATTACACGTAAGAGATTTAGGATAGTGAGCAGTATAAAACTTTTTTTTTTAAACACAGAGTTGTGAGGCTGTGGAATGCACTACCAGATTTCATGATCTTAGTAGAGACCATGTTAACATTTAATGATAAGTTTGATAGGTGGTTGAAGGAAAGGAGAATACAGGATATGGGAACAGGGATTAGGCCTACTACTCATGTAGAGGATAAACACCAACTTGGGCCAAATGGCCTATTTCCATGTTGTAGTTCTATGTAATTATTTTATTGCCGTCCAGCTTCCTTCCCTGACACCGGTGGGTTTGCCAATGAGAATCTTTTGACCTGATATGTTCAGACGAAAGGAGGACCGCTGAAGGGATGCCAGGCAGATCAGGGGATCCAAAATGTGCTCCTTGTTCTCCCACCGGCACCTGCATTCACATATCTGTAGAGAAGGGTGTTTTACTTCACTTTGGCACACATTGTGGAAGTTCCTTTTCTCAGAGGACGCTGTGCTAGCAGATCCCCAATGGCTTCGCTATGAATACCTGACTAACTGCTATACCAGATAGTTCTTCAAAAGCACCTCAATCACAGCATGTTATGTTGTATTGCACAAAAGAAGGCATCCCAGGATGATGAACCTGATTGGTCACAGCCACCAATCTGCCTCCAAACATTTCTGCAGGTACTGGCAAACTTACCTGCCAATTATCTTGGGGGCTTGTTTTCATAGGATCTGGGTCAGCAGAGAGGCAGATGCAGAGCTGTGCCAACTGCTGCAAGAACACCTGCAACTACCATGCATCAGAGGGCTGGTATAATACAGGAACTTTGATGGTCAGCTGTGACCAGAAACTTGGCTGCATGTCCTTGTAGGCATGCTGCAATGGTGGTGCCATGGAGTAACACAGAAGCTAACCCCCAGTGCAAGCATCTGACGGAGCAGAACCTCAGCATCAGCAGCAATCAAACAAGGGAGCAGATGCTGAGCCACTTCTGTTACTTGTCTATTGGCTGATGCCTGCACCTGGGATCCCTTTGCCTATCACTTCTTATTCTTGGCCCTTCAGCCTTGGCAAAGGCTGCTGATGGGTTGAGAAGCCTTTCAAGAGTCTTTGAAAGCTTTCTAAATGTTTATCCTACATTGTGATACTCCCTTTTGACTTAAATGCAATTTTCCTCTCCTACCACCCCTATCATACCCATCTGAGTGTGCACCTGGTGTTGTGAATAATGGGGTAGATTTTACCCCTCCTGCCCAGAATTTTTTTGGTGGGGGGGAGGTCACACAGCATTCCTACCTTAACTTACTTGAAAACAGGCACAGGAAGGCCACCCATCTCTGGCAGGTGGGGACCTACTTTAAATTAGAAAGTCATGGTCTGATGATGTCATCAGTGCCACAATGACATTGCAACTTCTGGATCTGAGAGGTCCACAAGGAGCCAATCCCAACAGCAGATACATGGGGGGAGTCTGGGCGTGGCCAGAAGATGCTACGGTAAGTTTAAAAATGTAACTTTTCTGTGGAATGCTTGTGGGCCAGGAGGAGCAAATAATAGTGCATTTAGTGATGTATAAGTGTTTTTCTTGACAATAAGCCTGTGTAATGAAATCCAACATTAATTTATGAATCTGGAAGAGTAAGTTTAAGTTGTAGATTGAGCCTGGCAATAAAAATAAAAAGTGACAATTCCAATATTGGATGCAAATTGAAGTTTGGTGGGGATTGTTTCCAGTTGCTGAGGTTTGGGTGAGAGGCATTGAGCTAGCATTTAAGATTTCTATCATTATAAACGGTTAATTTCTGCTACACACTCAATAAAATTTATCTTTTTTTATAGTGAACCAGAAGGAAAATGTCTCAGCCTTTAGGAGTCGCAGTGAGAGCTGGGTATTGGAAGTGTGGAGAGAGAGGTAATACTCCTAGATTAGAATTATACAGCACAGAAGAAGGCCATTCAGCCCATCGTGCCTGGGCCAGCACTTTGAAAGAGTTATCCAATTAGTTCCATTCCCCTGCTCTTACCCCTTTAAGTATGTATCCAATTCTCTTTTGAAAGTTACTATTGAATCTGCTTCGACCATCCTTCTAGGCAGTGCATTCCAGATCATAATAACAAGCTATGTAAAAAGATTTCTCCTCATCTCCCCTCTGGGTTAGCAGCAAATAATTTTAGAATAGTAAGGCACTTACCATTTTACCAATGGTATACATCTCTACTTTATATCTGGGAGACCAAATGCTCCCTCCCTCAACATGGCCCTGAGATCTCTCCTGGAGAAACTGTAGCACAAAGGATCTGCCTATCAACCTTCAAGAAGTCTACACTTCAAAGAGAGGGCTCCACATTTGCTTGACAGAGATGTACCCTTTTGTTATGAAAAGCAACTGTCTCATATCTAGTGTTATGTTATGCTACTTGGTGAATGGTGACAAAATCTGGCTTTTTGCTGCCTGACTTTACAGTGTACTGTTACATTAAACATTAATATGTAAAACAAATCTAGGAAGTCCTACACTTGGAAGTCTCAGAAGTCAGAACTTTAAGCATAACTCTCCTCAAAATTTCTAAACTTTGTGGGCAGGGGGCGAGGACAAGAGGGACTTTAAAAGTTCTTAAAGCTACAAATGTGGTCACATATTGTTTAATTATGTTGAGAGCTATACATTGTATACTAAATTATTTCAACCACTTCAAAGTATAATTTAAACCTTAAATGTTTATACTGTAGGGAACCCTTTATCTGACTGTCTGTCTGCTTTTTGACCCATGCTAACTGCATAAGCATTTTGATCATAGTGCTGAAAGAATTCTCCCAAAAATATTTAGGGCATAACTACAGCTGAAGTCCTCAAAGGGTCAATGCCTTGTGTTTTTCCTGTTTATTCTAAGCTATGGTTGGTGCACCATTTCTATATCATTGCACCAATATTTTAATGTCCCCTGGCTTTTTTTCTCAGATTTAGTGTGCTCATTTTTTTGTTTTCACACATCAGGCAGTACTTTGAGCAGACTGGTAATAGTTCAATTTTGAAAGGAGCTTTGTGCTGGAGTTGCAGTGCTATCCATCAGATGTGTCATTTCAGGAATGTGGCCAGATGTATTGACTTTCTGGCAATTGCATTGGTGCCATCTGGCCTGCTGGAGGCTGAATTTGAAAGAAATGAAAGCTGGAGACAAAGTTATGGGATTGTGTCGCATATTGGCTCTTAAATTTAACATTGTCTGTGCAATGTTTATTTTAACAGTTCCTTAAACTTTTCAGCAAATTTAGAAAGGATTGCCAAGTTTACTTAAGATAATTGTAGCTAGGGTATCCTTTTATGATTGCATTCTATTAATTTTTGCCCATGCAGGATTATTCCAGTAATAATACAATATGGCCAGGTTTAAAAATATAGACCACACAGGAAACTTGTTTAGCAAAAGTGTGGCCCATAATTAACAGAAATGATAAGAAACAAGTAAACTGTGCATGAAGGAGCACATAAGGATGTGACAGCCCAGTAGCTTGAGTGAAGGAACTTGACTGCTAACTGGAAGGTCAGGAGTTCAAGTCCAAGGGCTGCCTCTCTCTTGAACCTGCTTACCTCCAACTTCCTCAGTTGTAAACAAATGTAAGGAATCTTACAACACCAGCTTTCGGAGGCTTTCTCCTTCGTCAGGTGAGCTCACCTGACGAAGGAGAAAGCCTCCGAAAGCTTGTGATTTTCAAATAAAACAGTTGGACTATAACCTGGTGTTGTAAGATTCCTTACATTTGTCAACCCCAGTCCATCACCGGCATCGCCACATCACAGTTGTAAACGAGGCTGCTAGATGGAGTGTCTTATGACTGTGCAGTGCTCCATCTGAGGAAAGAGAACACTGGGAGTGTCCAATTTATCCTACTTAAATTACCTTGATGCTTCTGGACTATGGAGCATCGTTGATGGTGGCATGAACAAAATATGTCTGTCCTCCTGGCTGTAGAAGGAAATGTGGAACTGGGCCTTCAACTTGGGAAAAGGAAACAGGAAATAAAATATATTATAAACAAAACCCCCAAAAACACATTCATTATTTTGTCTACACATTAAGTAGTTTCTGAACTCAACATTACATTGTTCAAATAAGAAAACAACAGTTTGTGAAACTTCGTAAATTCAAGACATATAAATAGTAAAAGGGTAATCAAAGGAAGGGTGGGGCCGATTAGGGACCAAAAAGGAGATCATCTTGTGGAGGCAGAGGGCAGAGCTGAGTTATTAAATGAATACTTTGCATCTGTCTTCACGAAAGAAGAGGGTGCTGCCGATGTTACAGTAAAGGAGGAGGTAGTAGAGATATTGGATAGGGTAAAAATAGATAAAGAGGAGGAACTTAAAAGGTTCGCAGCGCTCAAAGTAGAAAAGTCACCCGGTCCGGATGCATCCTAGGTTTTTTTATTTGTTCATGGGTTGTGGGCATCGCTGGCGAGGCCAGCATTTATTGCCCATCCCTAATTGCCCTTGAAAAGCTGGTGGTGAGCCACCTTCTTGAACAACTGAGTGGCTTGCTAGGCCATTTCAGAGGGCGATTATGAATCAACCACATTGCTGTGGGTCTGGAGTCACATATCGGCCAGACCGGGTAAGGACAGCAGGTTTCCTTCCCTAAAGGGCATTAGCGAACCAGATGATTTTTTTATGGCAATCCGGTAGTTTCAAGGCCACCATTACCGATACTAGTTTTTTTTATTCCAGATTTTATTTAATTAATTGAATTTAAATTCCCTAGCTGCCATGGTGGGATTTGAACTCATGACTCCGGAATATTAGCCCAGGCCTCTGGATTGCTAGTCCAGTAATATAACCACTATGCTACCGTATCCAGTTGCTGAGGGAAGTAAGGATGGAAATTGTGGAAGCTCTAGCCACAATTTTCCAATCCTCCTTTAGATATGGGAGTGGTGCCAGAGGACTGGAGGATTGCAAATGTTACACCCCTGTTCAAAAACGGGGAGAGGGATAAACCTGTTAATTACAGGCAGTCAGCCTAATGTCGGTGGTGATGAAACTTTTAGAGATATTAATCCGGGACAAAATTAATTGGCTCTTGGAAAAATATGGATTAATAAATGAAAACCAGAATGGATTTGTTGACTGCAAATCGTGTTTGGTTAACCTGATTGAGTTCTGTGATGAAGTAACGGTGAGGGTTG
The DNA here is from genome assembly GCF_035084215.1 of Heptranchias perlo. NCBI lineage: Eukaryota > Metazoa > Chordata > Chondrichthyes > Hexanchiformes > Hexanchidae > Heptranchias > Heptranchias perlo. The sequence goes on along the minus strand of NC_090345.1, from coordinate 22,032,396 downwards.
TGTGGTTGATGTGTATATGGACTTTCAAAAGGCGTTTGATAAAGTACCACGTAATAGACTTAATAGCAAAATTGAAGCCCATGGGATTAAAGGGGCCGTGGATATGTAATTGTCTAAGGGACAGAAAGCAGAGAGTAGTGGTGAACAGTTGTTTTTCAAACTGGATGGAAGTGTGCAGTGGTGTCCCTCAGGGGTCGGTATTGGGAGTACTGCTCCTTTTGATCTATATTAATAGAAACGTAGAAAATAGGAGCAAGAGTCGGCCCTTCGGGCCTGCTCCACCATTCTAAATGATCATGGCTGATCATCTAACTCAGTACCCTGTTCCCGCTTTTTCCCCATATCCCTTGATCCCTTTAGCATTAAGAAATATATCTATCTCCTTCTTGAATACATCTAATGACTTGGCCTCCACTGCCTTCTGCGGTAGAGAATTCCACAGGTTCATCACCCTCTGAGTGAAGAAATTTCTCCTCATCTCTGTTCTAAATGGCATACCCCATATCCTGAGACTGTGACCCCTGGTTCTGGACCCCCCAGCCATCGGGAACATCCTCCCTGCATCTAGTCTGTCTAGTCCTGTTAGAATTTTATATGTTTCGATGAGATCACCTCTCATTCTTCTAAACTCTAGTGAATATAGGCCGGGTCGACCCAATCTCTCCTCATACTTCAGTCCTGCCATCCCAGGAATCAGTCTGGTAAACCTTCGTTGCACTCCCTCCATGGCAAGGACATCCTACCTCAGATAAGGAGACCAAAACTGCACACAATACTCCAGATGTGGTCTCACCAAGGCTCTGTACAACTGCAGTAAGACATCCCTGTTCCTGTACTCAAATCCTCTTGCAATGAACGCCAAAATACCATTCGCCTTCCTAACTGCTTGCTGCACCTGAATGCTCGCTTTCAGCGACTGGTGTACAAGGACACCCAGGTCTCGTTGCACCTCCCTTTTTCCCAATCTATCACCATTCAGATAATAATCTGTTTTTCTGTTTTTATAACCAAAGTGGATAACCTCACATTTATCCATGTTCTACTGCATCTGCCATGTTCTTGCCCACTCACCCAACTTGTCCAAATCACATTGGAGCCTCTTTGCATCCTCCTCACAGCTCATATTCCACCCCAGCTTTGTGTCGTCTGCAAACTTGGAAATGTTACATTCCGTTCCCTCATCCAAATCATTAATATATATTGTGAATAGCTGGGGCCCAAGCACTGATCCCTGCGGTACCCCACTAGTCACTGCCTGCCGCCCGGAAAAAGACCCATTTATTCCTACTCTCTGTTTCCTGTCTGTCAACCAATTCTCAATCCATGCCAGTATATTCCCCCCAATCTCATGTGCTTTAATTTTGCACACTAACCTCTTGTGTGGGACCTTATCAAAAGCCTTCTGAAAATCCAAGTTCACCACATCCACTGGTTCGCCCCTATCTATTCTACAAATTACCTCCTCAAAAAACTCCAGTAGATTTGTTAAGCATGATTTCCCTTTCATAAACCCATGCTGACTTTGTCCAATCCCATTAATGCTTTCCAAGTGTTCTGTTATCACATCCTTTATAATAGACTCTAGGATTTTCCCCACTACTGATGTTAGGCTAACTGGTCTGTAATTCCCTGTGTTTTCTCTCCCTCCTTTTTTAAATAGTGGGGTTACATTTGCCACCCTCCAATCTGCAGGAACTGTTCCAGAGTCTATAGAATTTTGGAAGATGACCACCAATACGTCCACTATTTCCAGGGCCACTTCCTTTAGTACTCTGGGATGTAGATGACCTGGACTTAGGTATAGACGGTACAATTTCAAAGTTTGCAGATGATATGAAACTCGGAAATGTAGTAACAGCGTGGAGGGTAGTAACAGACTTCAGGAGGACATAAATAGGCTGGTGAAATGGGCAGACACATGGCAGATGAAATTTAACAGATGTGTGAAGTGATTCATTTTGGTATGAAAAATGAGGAGAGGCAATATAAACTAAATGGTACAATTTTAAAGGGGGTGCAGAATCAGAGACCTGGGGATGTATATACACAAGTCTTTGAAGGTGGCAGGACAAGTTGAGAAGGCTGTTAAAAATGCACACGGGATCCTTGCCTTTATAAATAGAGGCATAGAGTTCAAAAGCAAGGAAGTTATGCTAAACCTTTAGAAAACACTGGTTAGGCCCAAGCTGGAGTATTGTGTCCAATTCTGGGCATTACACTTTAGGAAGGATGGCAAGGCCTTAGAGAGGATGCAGAGGAGATTTACTAGAATGGTACCAGGGATGAAAGACTTCAGTTAGGTAGGGAGACTGGAGAATCTGCAGTCGTTCTCCTTACAGCAGAGAAGGTTAAGGGGGGATTTGACAGAGTAAAGAAGGAGAAACTGTTTCCAGTGGCAGAAGGGTCAGTAACCAGAGGTCACAGATTTAAGGTAGTTGGTAAAAGAACCAGAAGAGACATGAGGGGAAAAAAAAATTTACACAGCGAGTTATGATCTGGAACGCACTGCCTGAAAGGGTGGTGGAAGCAAATTCAGTAACAACTTTCAAAAGGGAATTGGATAAATTGAATTGAAGGAGGGAAATTTGCAGGTCTATGGGAAAAGAGCAGGGGAGTGGGACTAATTGGACAGCTCTTTCAAAGAGCTGGCACAGGATCGATGGGCTGAATGGCCACCTTCTGTGTTGTATGATTCTATTCTAGGAGTATTACCTCTCTCTGCACACATGTAGTGGATATCATGAACCGCACAGAACACAAGCCTCTGAAGACCACCAGTAAACATAATGCACCACCCCACACACATTGATGTTAGTGTCAACAAACACAGACCCACCGGCATACATGCTGACCTTGGGAAATGTAAAATCTGACCAGCTTCAAGAGAGTTGACAACTGAAAAACAGCTCGGGATATAGGCCTATAACATGTAGAGGTCAAAAATTGATGGATCTGAATTCTGGTGATTGTGCCAGGAGTGTGCTGGCTGGTGCCCCCCAGGGCCTTCATCATCAGAATTTATGGGGTCAGTGTGAAGGCACCTCATAAGAACATAAGAAATAGGAGCAGGAGTAGGCCATACGGCCCCACGAGCCTGCTCCGCCATTCAATCAGATCAGGGCTGATCTTCAACCTCAACTTCACTTTCCTGCCCGATCCCCATATCCCTTGATTCCCCTAGAGTCCAAAAATCTATCTATCTCAGCCTTGAACATACTCAACGACTCAGTATCCACAGCCCTCTGGGGTAAAGAATTTCAAAGATTCACCACCCTCTGAGTGAAGAAATTCCTCCTCATCTCAGTCCTAAATGGCCGACCCCTTATCCTGTGACTATGTCTCCTAGTTCTAGATTCTCCAGCCATGGGAAACAACCTCTCAGCCTCTACCCTGTCAAGTTCCCTCAAAATCTTATATGTTTCAATGAGATCATCTGTCATTCTTCTAAACTCCAGAGAGTATAGGCCCATTCTACTCAATCTTTCCTCATAGGAAAACCTTTCATCCCAGGAATTAATCTAGTGAACCTTTGTTGCACCGCCTCTAAGGCAAGTATATCGTTCCCTAAATAAGGAGACCAAAACTGTACGCAGTACTCCAGGTGAGGTCTCACCAAAGCCCTGTACAATTGTAGTAAGACTTCCTCACTCTTGTACTCCAACCCCCTTGCAATAAAGGCCAACATGCCATTTGTTTTCCTAATTGCCTGCTGTACCTGCATGCTAACTTTGTGTTTCTTGTACCAGGACACCCAAGTCTCTCTGGACACCAACATTTAATAGTTTCCCACAGTTTAAAAAATATTCTGTTTTTCTATTCTTCTTACCAAAGTGAATAACCTCACATTTCCCCACATTATACTTCATCTGCCACCTTCTTGCCCACTCAATTAACCTTTGTAGACTCTTTATGTCCTCCCCACTGCTTACTTTCCCACCTAGCTTTGTATCATCAGAAAACTTGGATACGTTGCACTCAGTCCCTTCATCCAAGTCATTAATACAGATTGTAAACAGTTGAGGCCCAAGCACTGATTCTTGCATACCCCATTAGTTGTCAACCTGAAAATGACCTGTTTATCTCTACTCTGTTTTCTGTCCGTTAACCACTCTTCCATCAATGCTAATATGTTACCCCGAACTCCATGATCCCTTATCTTGCTTGTGTGGTACCTTATCGAATGCCTTTTGAAAATCCAAATATACTACACCCACTGGTTCCCCTTTATTTACCCTGCTAGTCAGCTCATTAGCATGGAGCAGGCAGGTGTGCCTCTATGGTGCTGCCAGTCCATAGCAGCTGGAAACTCTGACACTTGCCTGCCATTGGGTGGGTTGAGATGGGGTTGTCCAGGCCCATCCCCACCCTGGTCATGTCTTCCTTGGCTCCCTGTGTTAGTGGGACGATCGTCCTTTTGGGGGAAGAAAACCCATTGGGGCTGTTTCTTCAGGGTTCTAGGCCACATCTATGGCCTGGGCCCCCTTCCTGAGGAACTTCAGCCCTGTAGTTACACCGAAAATGAAGTGGGTCACAAGCATGAACTAAGCTGCTGGTATATCCAACATTCTCTTAATTAGTGGAATATTGTGGCTAAAATGTTAGGGATTTTCTCTCATTTCTTTTGTATTTCCTACCATCCAGTACATGCTGGCATTCTTCTCCCCCAGTCCACATTGGCACTGTTTTCCACCCAAGTTTTTTCTCTCCCCTAAGATCATGTTGGCAGTCCTCTCCCCTTCTCCAGTGTTGGCACTCGTCTTCCTTCCCCACTCCCCCAGTTCATGGTGGCACTCGTCGCCCTCCCAGTTAACATTGGCACTCGCCCTTCTTCCCTCTCAGTTCATATTAGCAGTAGATTCCTGCCCTCTTTCCCCCCAGGGTTCGCACTGGCTGCTTCCCCTTTAGCTCATGTCGGCACTCTCCTCTCCATCTCTCTCACTGGCGCACATGGTTTCTCTGATATTGCTGTTCCCCGAGTTGGAAATCTGCTGCATGATATGAGCAGCAATTCCTGATCTCGCGATACTATTGTGAGAATTCTCATCCGGAGTGCAGCAGAGTTCTATTCTGCAGGGCGGCAACGGCATCAGATAGGAGTCAGGAGCGGTGTTCAATGGTAGAGTTGGAAGCTGCACTGTAAGCCTGGACAAGTGAACACTCCAAAATGCTATTGTCTGTGTGAAACACAAGTGATTGTCATGTATGTATGAGTATGCCAGGGAATCAAACACAATTTCCACTATACTGCTAGGAAATGTGGACACAGCAGATGCTACAAATAAGGAATTGGACACCAACCAAGCGAATTGAAAACTGACTAGAGAATTTGGAAATCAGTCATTTTAGATTTTAAAGTAGAATTGCTGCCCATACTTGCCATTTATTCCCCATCTAGAAATGGCAGCTACTTGCCCAACAACCTTCATGGTGATAGAGAAACTTATGATAGGCAAAATGGCAGTGGATGATAGTAAGTTTTCTGTGATGGCCATAAGCATTTTTTAAATACACATGCATTGGGAAGTGGATGGTGCAAAGGAACATCTCAAATGCCTAATACTTATATCAGGATTTGAGTTTACTCCAGACTCTCCTCTCTATACAAGCAGTGGTGATCATAGCCAACTTCTCCGACAACACAAAACAACGAAAGCACGTCACACTATCCTGAATAGTGGATGGAATATTCACTTTTTGTTTTATTTCCTTTTGAGTCAGCTAGCTGGGTAAACCAGTCTGCTACATCTTAATTCCCAGCTCAGGATATGATCTGCCTTCTTGCAGTCTTTGTTAACATAAGAACATAAGAACATAAGAAATTGGAGCAGGAGTAGGCCAATCGGCCCCTCGAGCCTGCTCCGCCATTCAATAAGATCATGGCTGATCTGATCCCAACCACAAATCTAAAGAACACAAGAAGTCGGAGCAGGACCCGGCCACATAGCCCCTGGGCCCTCTCCGCCACCCACAGGGCATTGACCGATCCGAACTCAGCTTCATGTCCAATTTCCTGCCCGCTCCCCATAACCCCTAATTCCCTTTACTTCTAGGAAACTGTCTATTTCTGTTTTAAATTTATCTAATGATGTAGCTTCCACAGCTTCCTGGGGCAGCAAATTCCACAGACCTACCACCCTCTGAGTGAAGAAGTTTCTCCTCATCTCAGTTTTGAAAGAGCAGCCCCTTATTCTAAGATTATGCCCCCTAGTTCTAGTTTCACCCATCTTTGGGAACATCCTTACTGCATCCACCCGATCAAGACCCTTCACAATCTTATATGTTTCAATAAGATCGCCTCTCATTCTTCTGAACTCCAATGAGTAGAGTCCCAATCTACTCAACCTCTCCTCATATGTCCGCCCCCTCATCCCCGGGATTAACCGAGTGAACCTTCTTTGTACTGCCTCGAGAGCAAGTATGTCTTTTCTTAAGTATGGAGACCAAAACTGTATGCAGTATTCCAGGTGCGGTCTCACCAATACCTTATATAACTGCAGCAATACCTCCTTGTTTTTATATTCTATCCCCCTAGCAATAAAAGCCAACATTCCGTTGGCTTTCTTGATCACCTGCTGCACCTGCATACCAACTTTTTGATTTTCTTGCACTAGGACCCCCAGATCCCTTTGTACTGCAGTACTTTCCAGTCTCTCGCCATTAAGAAAATAACTTGCTCTCTGATTTTTCCTGCCAAAGTGCATAACCTCACATTTTCCAATATTATATTGCATCTGCCAAATCTCCGCCCACTCACCCAGCCTGTCTATATCCCCTTGCAGGTTTTTTATGTCCTCCTCACTCTCTACTTTCCCTCCCATCTTTGTATCATCTGCAAATTTTGATATGTTGCACTCGGTCCCCTCCTCCAAATCGTTAATATAGATTGTAAAGAGTTGGGGACCCAGCACCGACCCCTGTGGAACACCACTGGTTACTGGTTGCCAGTCCGAAAATGAACCATTTATCCCAACTCTCTGCTTCCTGTTCGATAACCAATCCTCCACCCATGCCAGAATATTACCCCCAATCCCGTGATTTTTTATCTTAAGTAATAATCTTTTATGTGGCACCTTGTCGAATGCCTTCTGGAAGTCTAAATACACTACGTCCACTGGTTCCCCTTTATCCACCCTATACGTTATATCCTCGAAGAACTCAAGCAAATTTGTCAGACATGACTTCCCCTTCATAAAGCCATGCTGACTTTGTCCTATTAAATTATGCTTATCTAAATGTTCCGTTACTGTCTCCTTAATAATAGACTCCAAAATTTTACCCACCACAGATGTTAAGCTAACTGGCCTATAATTTCCAGCCTTCTGCCTACTACCCTTTTTAAATAACGGTGTTACATTAGCAGTTTTCCAATCTGCCGGGACCTCTCCTGAGTCCAGGGAATTTTGGAAAACTATCACCAAAGCATCCACAATCCCTACTGCCACTTCCCTCAAGACCCTAGGATGGAAGCCATCAGGTCCAGGGGATTTATCCGCCTTGAGTCCCATTATTTTACTGAGTACCATCTCTTGAGTGATTTTAATCGTATTTAGCTCCTCCCCCCCCCGAGAGTCCCCTGTTTGTCCAGTGTTGGGATATTCTTAGTGTCCTCTACTGTAAAGACTGAAACAAAATATTTGTTCAGCATTTTTGCCATCTCCATGTTTCCCACCATTAATTTCCCGGTCTCATCCTCTAAGGGACCTATGTTTGCCTGAGCCACCCTTTTTCTTTTTATATAACTATAGAAACTCTTGCTATCTGTTTTTATATTTTTTGCTAATTTCTTTTCATAATCTAACTTCCCTTTCTTAATCAATCCTTTAGTTACTTTAGTTACCCATGCTGAGGGTCAGTTGGGTCCTTCTCCCATTTTTGTTAATTCTAGAGAGGTACAGAGAAGATTTTTGAGGATTTTGCCAGGACTGGAGAATTTTAGCTATGAGGAAAGATTGGACAGACTGGAGTTGTTTTCTTTGGAACAGAGGAGGCTGAGGGGAGATTTAATTGAGGTGTATAAAATTATGATGGACCTAGATAGAGTGGATAGGAAGGACCTATTTCCCTTAGCAGAGAGGTCAATAATCAGGGGGCATAAATTTAAAGTAATTGGTAGAAGGATTAGAGGAGAGTTGAGGAGAAATTTTTTCACCCAGAGGGTGGTGGGGATCTGGAGCTCACTGCCTGAAAGGATGGTAAAGGAAGAAACCCTCAACTCTTTTTAAAAAGTACTTGGATATGCACTTGACCTGCCATAACCTACAAGGCGACTGACCAAGTGCTGGAAAGTGGGATTAGGCTCGCTAGCTCTTTTTCGGCCAGCACAGACACAATTGGCTGAACAGTCTCCTTCTGTGCTGTAAATTTCTATGATTCTACGATGATTCTGATTATAGGAGATGGAATCTCACCAGACCACCCTGGCAACCCTGTTGAGCTCAAATCAATTGAATCAATTTATTATTTGATGCGCAATTATTCAAATGCCTCATTTGCATCCTAATCTACACTTCCAGCCCTGCTGCCCTGTGAATTTACCCCCTTGAGCACTAAGTTTTACTAAATAATAGCATTTTTAACCTCTATTACATCAAGGTCCCCCCCCATAGCAGCTTAGTTAGAAATTCCAAAACATAACAGTGCTTCTGCTATGTCCTCTGCAGGCCCTTCACTGTTCTGGGACTTTCTTCTTTTTACTCCTATTAACTTATTCATTCAGTGTCCTTTTTGAATATTTATCTCCAATAGTGGCTCCTCCACACCGTCCTCAGGTACTTCTACAGTCCCACTTTCCCTTTCCTCGATTAACACACAGGAAATACTTAGTAAAAACCTCTGCCCTTTCCTCAGTCTCAGGTACAAGATTGTCCCTATTGTCTCTAAGTGGCCTCACCTCTTCTTTGACTGTTCTCTGTCAGATCATCACATGAGGAAATATTGCATGTATTGTGCTTTGCTTCCCGTTGGCCACATTGATGTAATTGGCTCATTACTGAATATGATAGACTGACTTTTACATTTAACATTAAATCTAACTCTGGATGACATGTAAGCTCAGTCCATTATTTTGCTTCAACTACAGTAACTGATTATGAGAAGGTCCATTATATGCAGGTTTTTCTCATTAAAATATTGAATGGATAAAATAGGAAATTAAATACAGAAAGGGTCAAATTTATTTTCTTTTCTCTGCCAATTTTCTCCTCTCCTCTATTGCAGGTATTGACTCCAGGAGCTCAATTTTCAAAGTAAAAAACGGGTGGGTTGGGGGCGGGGGGAGGGGGCATTAAAAATTGCCACCATTTCAGACCAGCTCCAAGCCACAATTTCCGGTTTTCACCGGGGTGGGCGACCAACCCGCTTCCAGGAGGTGAGACGGGTCCTCAAAACTTTTCAAGGAGACTTCAGGCTTCTATTTTTCTCGAATTCCCGATTCCAACTCCAGGGGCCGGGGGTTCCCGGGCCTTCTGTTATACACATCGTGAAAGGAGGCGAGAAGGCTCGAGACAAACAGGTAGGTGCCTAGAAAGGCACAGGTTGTGGACCTGGAGGAGGAGGAGTGCTTCCTCCAGGCCCAAAAAGCCGACCTGCACCAACTCCACGCCCACCGCCCCCCCCCCCCCCCCCCCCCCCAGTGCCGCGGCCCCCAACCCCCCCCCCCCCGGTGCCGCGGCCCCCCTGTATAAATCGAGGGAATTGTCTAGAGCATAACCAGCTTTAATTTCCATTTTGATAAAGGAGGTATCATTTTCTGATGAATGAAAACAAAAATTATGTTTCCCTGCCCATGACAGCTTTTTCTGTTTATAATATTAAGGACGTTTTATAATGAAGTCATTTTCCGTTGTTAGGTTTTATGTTTGCTGTATTTCATTTTGATGAGGTATAATGTAAGCATTGAAAGTTCTTTATTACTACCCATATTATCATTTAAGGTACGTTTTATCTTGCTGCATTTTGAAATTCTCCATGAGGGGATTTTCAAGGCAGTTTCTCGCCTGAAAAACAGGTGATTGGCAGAGGAAATGTGCTAGCTTGATTCAATTTTCAGGTAGGCCTTTAAATGGGCACCCAAAACTGGAGGGAGGCTTTTCAAATATGCAAATATAGAAGTCTAAGGATTAAATATTAAATTCACTGATGGCTTTGAAACCCAAATAATACTTAATTCATCATTGAGTTGCAAAGCTCGGGCATATTTTACTTTTGTGACTAAATAAAAACAAAAGATCAAAAAGACTGTGACCAAGTTATCTGCCATCGTGTAGAGAGCCCATTTAAAGTCAGTTATTTACACACATCTTCAGTTACTGGACAGAATCTCTTGTTGGTATGTTGGACGATGATGTATTGCAAGCCACATGAGCATTACAAAGGGTTTGAAAGTGACTGTGTTCCTCAACGAAAACTTAGATTTTTAAAAATTCAACCTACATGGGAAATTCAAAGGCTGCTTTGTAGAAAAAAAAACACAAGTAGCTGGTGGAACATTACCTGGTATGACAGTGAGCATGAAAGGTGATCTCAGACTTGAATTATTCAGTCGCATTAAGGTTTTCAAATTTCTATGAGAAACATCATTCAATAGTTTTGATAAATCATATCAAGAGTAAGCACAAAGCACTAAATGCAATCAGCTTGTTTCATAGTCAATAGTAACATGTACTGAATGCCTCAGCCTATAGACTAAACCTTCATCTGGTATTTTTCTTGCAGTACATTCTTTACCTAGAAATCCATTCTAGCTTTGTAATTCAATAGTGGCATTTCTTCACCTGTTACTTATTTTCACATCACTAAAATTAATATTTGCCACCACAACTTTTGCACCTCAATAGAAATTGTTTATCTGATTCAGACTAAAATGCATTGTTTTTTTTAAAGTAGGAGCTATTATAGTGTAATGGTGGGATTCCAACAGCTGCTTTTATTTTATTTTGCATTCACAGATCCTTTGTGTCGAATCCCATGACCTAACCTATAGTGTTCATTTTCCTTGGCATGTTGATTGATTGCAATGTTGATAAAATCATATTAAAAACTTGATTAAAGCAACATTTCATTTGGCATGGTAGAATATTCCCAACTTTTGTTTTCTGTTTTACAAAGCTCATTGGCCTTATTCAAAAAATCAATCCATTTTTTTTTAATCTTGGATTTAATAGGTAAAACAGAGTGAATTAACTCGAAACATATTATTACCTAGAAACACACTGTAACTCATTGACGTTAAACTGCTGATGCACCACTAAAGTGACCAAATTCATTTTTTACATCATAAAGTAAATGCAATAGCAATAAAACAAAATGTAAGAGTAAGGGGGGATTTGGAAGAAAATCACAAATGTGGGAATTTTGAAATAAAAACTGAAAACACTGGAAGGCATAGGGGGTCAGTGACGACTGACCTGAAGGTGAGGGAAGATTTACTGTTCCAAGTTTTCAAAGAACCAAAAAGCGAAATCTTTCTAGATATTAACAATTATGACAAAAATGGTAATGAAGAATAGTGGAATTATAGAATTCACACAGTAGTAATAGTAGTGGTCGGTCAAAATGCACTTTGAGGAAAATCCAAATGGACTATGGAAAATATTTGTTCATCCTGATAAAATTCAGTAATAACATATAATTACTAACATAACATTGGATGCTGCACAGCATTTTGCTGACAATATGTTACAGCAATTAATTAATCAATCTAGAAATTTTTATTCCTACATTATATCCTGGTTGCAAAAAATATTTTGGAGGTGGGGTAGGTTTGATTTTTCCAGATGTTGGCAGTTAGGACCTTTTTAATGGAGGAATTGTTTATGCAATGCACACACTTTATAAACATGTAAAATACTGTCATTTCCTTTAAGCAAACCTGTCATACCTGCTGCTCATAAGGTTGAGCAAAATAATCGTAGGAAGACCATACATTTTATGGAAGTATTGTGTTATTGAGGTGAAAGTGCAGGCATATTAATCTGATGTATAAATCTGTGGATCTGGGATTTTGCTTACGAGGTATTACCTCATGCAGAATTTAGTGACTAATGATTAAATTGAGCTGAAACACACAGCAGATGAGTTTCTTCTCAGGGATTTTTTGTACTTTTTGGTTCCCACTTTCTATCTTGATAACTTTAGGGAAAGTTCAACTCCTATGAGATCCTAACTTAACGACAGGAAGTAGTCGCTGTAAGCACCTTCCATTTCCTTTATCATAACAACAAACTTAAAACTAACCATGTTTTTCAACTGCTGTGGTGTGGATAGGAGATTTTTCAGTCAAGTTAATTTCTTTATCAAAAGTCAGCCCATTTCTATAAGTGAAATAAAATTATCCCAATTTGTACCCTTTATCCTTCCTTATAGCACAAATAAACTGCAGTTCACGACACAGAATTGCACCAACTTTGGATTTCACCTTCCTTCCATCAAGCAAGTAACACAGAGGATCTCGAGGGCAATTAGGGATGGGCAATAAATGCTGGCCTTGCCAGCGACGCCCACATTCCATGAACAAATTTTTAAAAAAACCTACAACACTGCTCTACAATGAGTCTTCCCCAGTTTTGGATCCTGAAATTCAGACTAAGTCAAGCTTAAAAAAAAGAAACTTGTCATCACTCTGAGAGTAGCCTGGCCCATCTTGAAATACAGGAATGTTATGTGGAACAACATAATTAGTGTAATTTTCGAACTTTATACTACTGGTGGTGTGCACAGGAAGAAGAGAAGAGGCAGCAGCAGCTTGAGGCTGATGAAATCAAACAGTATCAGAGGCAAACCACCCACACTAGCAACATATAAATAGGAGTAGGCCATTCAGCCCTCTAACCTTTTCCAGCATTCACCATTCAATCATGGTTGATCTGTACCTCAACTCTGTTTACCTGCCTTTGATCCATATCTCTTAATACCTTTACCTAACAAAAATCTATCGATCTCAGTCTTGAAAATTTCAGTTGACCGGAATCCACAGCCTTTTGGCGGAGAGTGTTCCAGATTTTCACTACTCTTTGTGTGGAAAAAGTGCTTCCTGATTTCACTCCTAAATGTCCTAGCTCTAATTTTAAGATTATGTCCCCTTTTTCTGGATTCACACACCAGAGGAAATAGTTTCTCTGGATCTACCCTATGGAATCCTTTAATCGTTTTAAATACCTCAATTAGATCACCCCTCAACCATCTTAACTCCAGGGACAACAAGCCAAATTTATGCAACCTGTCATAATTTAACCCTTTAAGCCCTGGTATCATTCTAGTGAATCTGCACTGTACCCTTTCCAAGGCCGATATGTCTTTCCTGAGATAAAAACAGAAAATGCTGGAAATACTCAGCAAGTCAGGCAGCATCTGTGCAGAAAAACAGCGATAATATTTCAGGTCGAAGACCTTTCATCAGAACTGGAAGAAGTTAGAGTTAACAGTTTTTAAGCAAGTACAGAGCCAAGGAAAGAGGGGGAGGGAGGGGAGGGGAGGGGAGGAAAGAACAAAAGGGAAGGTTTGTGATAGGGTGGAAGGCAAGAGTGATTAAATGACAAAAGGGATGATGGTGCAAGGCAAGGAGAGTGGTAATAGGACAAGTATAGAAACAAAAGATGGGTCTAGAGGAGCTGTAAATGGCAACAGCAGAACCTGCAGTTTCACAAAAAAAAATGGGAGCAGTGGTTATGGTTTGAAGTTATTGAAATCAGTGTTGAGTCTGTATGGTTGTAAAGTGCCTAATCGAAAGATGAGGTGCTGTTTCTCGAGCTTCCGTTGCAGGAAGACCTGAAGCCACATTTCACTGTCTGTACAGCAGTGCCAGCAGTAGTTAAGGTAACACCTACCCTTACCTATTGCCACCTTCCAGTGCTCCCCAACAGCAAAATCTGCAACATTTGTCAGTTGCTGTCCAATACTGTGTCATGGAAATTACTGACACCCTATTGCATCAGGCAGAGAAGTATATCAACATTGTCCTGGAGTCATAGCAGCAGCAGAGGTAGACTGGCTTTTGTCAATGTCAGGCTCTCTTGAGGGTGTAGGGAATTACTGATTGCATCCATGAGGCCATTAGAAACCCACCAACAATCTGGGGACTTGCATCAACCACAAGGGATTGTGCTCCCTGAGAAGCTGATCATTCATGGCAAGGCCAGAATTCCTGACCGTTCTATTGGGAATAGATATACAGTCTATAAACGCTACTCACTTCCCTGTTCCAAAAGATTCAAGTCGACCCCAATTGGTTGCGGTGGCACGTGCTTTATTATGAAGAACAGCTTAATACACTCAGTGAGCAGCCGTTCACAGAATGGAAACTGGAGATATATTAACCACTTCCACTCTGGGTAGAGCTCTCGCCTCTCACGGTCCTCACGGCCCCCACCCTCGTGGATCCTGTGGATCCAGCCTTCTGCAAACTTTATTCCTTCTCCCGAGATGAGCACTGGGCTCCTGTCAGCACGTCCGCCTTAACAAATCTAGTCTGCTGCTCCTGAGGGCCATGATGTGGAGATGCCGGTGATGGACTGGGGTGGACAAATGTAAGGAATCTTACAACACCAGGTTATAGTCCAACAGTGGGAGAAGGTGGCCTGCCCTTTCCCAGTCATCTCAAACAAAGAGGGAGCTGTGTCTTTAGAATACACATCTCCCCAGCTAATCACCGTAACACACTGAGTGTCTGTGGCTATCCCTAGTAAAAGTCCCTGATACAGACTTATAATTTGTACAATATGTGTTGTTACTTACTAAAGGTATTTCAAAATACATACATTGTGTAAAAACAATTCTTTGATATTTGTTACACTTTAGGCACATGCCCATATAGTCTAACAGTTCCCATGACTCCTTCATTTTGTGACAATCCTGTGTGCTCTTTCTTTTCCATGATGTGGAGATGCCGGTGATGGACTGGGGTTAACAATTGTAAACAATTTTACAACACCAAGTTATAGTCCAACGATTTTATTTTTAATCCCACAAGCTTTCGGGGGCTTTCCCCTTCCTCAGGCGGTGTGGAAGTGACAATTTCGAATCCTTCGCATTTTAAGATCACATAACAAAGCCTGGTGATTACTGCCCGTTGCCAAGGCAATCACAGTGAGCAGACAGAAAGGTGTCATCTAAAAGGCCACTGAATATACAACCCCCCAAAAAAAGGAAAAAAAAGAAAAAAAAAGGAAAAAAAAAAGAGAGAGAGACAGAACGAAGACAGTCAATGACCCGTTATATTAAAAACAGATAACATTTGTTCGCTGGTGGGGTTACGTGTAGTGTGACATGAACCCAAGATCCCGGTTCATGGGTGCGGAACTTGGCTATCAATTTCTGCTCGACGATTTTGCGTTGTCTTGTGTCTCGAAGGCCGCCTTGGAGTATGTTTACCCGAAGGTCGGTGGCTGAATGTCCATGACTGCTGAAGTGTTCCCCGACAGGGAGAGAACCCTCCTGTTTGGCGATTGTTGCGCGGTGTCCGTTCATCCGTTGTCGCAGCGTCTGCATGGTCTCGCCAATGTACCATGCTCTGGGGCATCCTTTCCTGCAACGTATGAGGTAGACAACGTTGGCCGAGTCACAGGAGTATGAACCGTGCACCTGGTGGGTGGTGTCCTCTCGTGTGATGGTGGTATCTGTGTCGATGATCTGGCATGTCTTGCAGAGGTTACCGTGGCAGGGTTGTGTGGTGTCGTGGACGCTGTTCTCCTGAAGGCTGGGTAATTTGCTGCGAACGATGGTTTGTTTGAGGTTGGGTGGCTGTTTAAAGGCGAGTAGTGGAGGTGTGGGGATGGCCATAGCGAGGTGTTCGTCATCATTGATGACATGTTGAAGGCTGCGGAGAACATGACGTAGTTTCTCCACTCCGGGGAAGTACTGGACGACGAAGGGTACTCTGTTGGTTGCGTCCCGTGTTAGTCTTCTGAGGAGGTCTACGCGATTTTTCGCTGTGGCCCGTCGGAACTGTCGATCAATGAGTCGAGCGTCATATCCCGTTCTTACTGGGGCGTCTTTCAGCGTCTGTAGGTGTCCATCGCGTTCCTCCTCGTCTGAGCAGACCCTGTGTATTCGCAGGGCCTGTCCATAGGGGATGGCCTCTTTGACGTGGTTAGGGTGGAAGCTGGAAAAGTGGAGCATTGTGAGATTGTCCGTGGGCTTGCGGTAGAGTGAGGTGCTGAGGTGCCCGTCTTTGATGGAGATTCGTGTGTCCAAGAAAGAAACTGATTCTGAGGAGTAGTCCATGGTGAGCTTGATGGTGGGATGGAACTTGTTGATGTTATCGTGTAGTCTCTTTAGTGATTCCTCACCGTGGGTCCATAGAAAGAAAATGTCGTCGATGTATCTGGTGTATAGTGTTGGTTGGAGGTCCTGTGCAGTGAAGAAGTCCTGCTCGAACTTGTGCATGAAAATGTTGGCGTATTGGGGTGCGAATTTGGTCCCCATGGCTGTTCCTTGTGTTTGGGTAAAGAACTGGTTATTGAAGGTGAAGACATTGTGATCCAGGATGAAGCGGATGAGTTGTAGGATGGCGTCTGGAGATTGGCTGTTGTTGGTATTGATGCTGTCGCAGCGATGCCGTCATCGTGGGGGATACTGGTGTATAGTGCCGAGACGTCCATCGTGGTGAGAAGTGTTCCTGGTTCAACAGGTCCGTGGGTACTGAGTTTTTGTAGAAAGTCTGTAGTGTCGCGACAGAAGCTGGGGGTTCCCTGCACAATGGGTTTCAGGATGCCCTCGATGTATCCAGAGAGGTTCTCACACAGGGTTCCATTGCCTGATACGATAGGACGTCCGGGTGTGTTGGCTTTGTGTATCTTTGGGAGGCAGTAGAAGTCTCCCACGCGGGGAGTACGTGGGATGAGAGTGCGTAGGATGTTTTGAAGGTCTGGATCGAAGGTCTTGATCAGTTTGTTGAGCTGATGGGTGTGTTCTTTGGTCGGATCTGCGGGTAACCGTCTGTAGTGTTCCTGGTTGTCCAGTTGTCGGTATGCTTCTTTGCAATAGTCCGTTCTGTTCTGTATGACGATGGCTCCTCCTTTGTCCGCTGGTTTGATGACGATGTTGCGGTTGGTCTTGAGAGCTTTGATGGCGTTGCGTTGTGCTCTGTCTTCCGAGTGCGGCTGATGAATCTGGCATAGACGCATTTCCTGACCGCTTGAGCATACATGTCAAGCTGAGGGCAGCGACCCTCTGGAGGAGTCCAGTGAGACTCTTTCCTCTTCGGTTGCTGTACCGCGGATCCCTCTGTCTGCTGTTCCGGATCGTTGATTGTCTCATTGGGTTCGCTGCTGAAATTTTGTGGTTTGTGGTAGAATTCCCGGAGCCTCATTCTCCTGATGAATTCCTCTGTGTCTGCCGCGAGACTAATGGGGTCCATTTTGGTAGTGGGGCAGAAATTGAGCCCTCGGCTGAGAACTTCGATTTCGTCTGGTTGAAGGGTGTGGTCGGACAAATTGACGATAGACTTCCCTGTGGTTGCAACCGTGGTACCAGGGGAAGCTTGGTCGATGCTGGTGGTGATGCCGAGTTTCTCAAGCTTCCTGCTCTTGGTTTTCATGTAGGCAGCGTAGTTCCGTTGCCTCGTCTGTCTGGCGGTATCTCGTAGCTGGTCTGCTGTGTCCTGAGTACAGGTTAAGAGTATGGACTCTCTTTTCAGTGGAGTTAATAGGACACAAGGATGGTTGCGGGGGGGGTGGGTGCGACGGGGGGAGTGGGGCGGGAGGGAGAGGGACACAAGGTTTATGCTGTGTTAATGTTGCACGTGGCTCAGTGACCCTCATTTTGAGAACAGGAACAATGAGGCATGTGTTAGAATGAGGGTTGATATATAGCTGACTTTTGGGTTCTTGTGGTAAAGTTTCCACAGCCTGAATCAGTCAGGGTGCTTTAAAATACACCCTTGAATATATCTGTAAAGTCATGACAACCTGCTGTGTGCTGCACAACATTGCAAAGGAGAGGCACTCCCCTTTGTGAAGCACCACAGCTGGTATTGGATACAGATGAGAAAGATTATGAAGATGATGAAGAGCAAGCAGCTGCAGGTGGTGGTTTGGCACAGGGAAAATATATCGCCAACTCTTGATCAATCAATTCTTTTCACATTGCATTATATGCCCTGTATAGTACAACCCAACTAAGAAGCAACGAGTTACTCACCAACTATTTATAGGAACACACTACAGGGAAGATTTCATAAACTCATGTTCCTGCTGTAGAGCTTTGTGCACCGGGACCACACCTCGGGAATTTAGATGTGGAGGTCATTGAAACCTAAAGGATCTTCCATTAAAATAACAATAAAATTAATAGAATAAAAATCCTGTGGGACCTGTTATCCTCTGTTCCTGAATTCCCAATACATACCCCTGACATGTGGAGCTCTGTGATTGTGACCTACATTGATAAAACCTCTCCTTATAATACTTCCCCTTGTACTTTTCACCAGTGTCAAATATCCCAAAATGTTCTAATATCTGATTGGGTTTTCAGATTCTGTCTGAGCTCCCAGTTTCATGAAAATGCTCCTATTTTTCACACAAAAAAACCCATAAAATAACTTTCAACACCCCAGCATGCCTTCTGGCAGCCACAACTGTCCTTTTTGCAACCACTAACAGATTACATAGAATTACATAGAATGTACAGCACAGAAACAGGCCATTTAGTCCATACTGGTGTTTATGCTCCACATGAGCCTCTTTTATCTAACCCCATCAACATATCCTTCTATTCCTTTCTCCCTCATGTATTTAGCTACTCACCTCAACTACTCCTTATGGTAGTGAGTTCCACATTCTAACCACTCTGGGTAAAGAGCTTTCTCCTGAATTCCCTATCGGATTTATTAGCCCCTAGTTCTGGCCTTCCCCGCAAGTGGAAACATATTCTCTACCATAATCTTAAAGTCCTCTGTAAGGTCACCCATTCAGTCTTTTCTAGAGAAAAGAGCCCCAGCCTGTTCAGTCTTTCCTGATCGGTATAACCTCTCAGTTCTGGCATCATCCTAGTAAATCTTTTTTGCACGTTCCCCAGTGCTTCTACATCCTTTTTATAACATGGAGACCAGAACTGTTCACAGCACTCCACAAGTGTGGTCTAACCAAACTTCTATACAAGTTTAACATAGCTTCCCTGCTTTTCAAGTTTATTAATGTCGACTTGTATTTTGTCGCAATCATCCTCAGTATTAACTACACCCCCCAATTTAGAGTCATCTGCTAATTTTGAAATTATACTTCCGATTCCTAAGTCCAAATTGTTTATGTAAATGGGGAACAACAGTGGTCCCAGCACCTCTCCTTGTGGAACACCACTTCCCACCTTTTGCCAGTCTGAGTAACTACCTTTTAACTCCAATCTCTGTTTTCTGTTTTGTAGCCAGCTTGCTATCCATTCTGCTACTTGTCCCCTGACTTCACATGCTCTGATCTTAGTCATGAGTCTACTATGTGGTACCCCATCAAACACCTTTTGAAAATCCAAATATATTACATCTACTACATTACTCTTGTCTACCCTTTCTGTTACGACTTCAAAGAATTCAGTAAGGTTGTTCAAGCATGACCTTCCCTTTTGAAATCTGTGCTGACTATTCTTTATTATATTTTCAGTTTCTAGATGTTTTTCTATTACATCTTTGAATAAGGATTCCATTACCCTTCCTACCACTGACATTAAGCTAATTGGTCTATAGTTCCCTGGACTTGTTCTATCTCCCTTTTTGAATATAGGAATCACATTAGCTGGCTGCCAGACCTCTGGCACTAATTTCCTTTTCTAATGAATTTTTATATATATCCAACAGTGTCTTTGCTATCTCTTCCCTAACTTCTTTTAATATGCGCGGATGCAATCCATCCAGACCAGAGGTTTTATCCTCCCTAAGTTTGATTAGTTTATCAATTATCTCCCCCCTTTCTATCTTCAATGTCTTTATATCTTTTTTGACCTCTTCCCCTAATGTCAAGCCCACCTTGTTAGTCTCCATGGTAAATACTGGGGCAAAGTAATTATTTAATATTTCTGCCATTTCACTGTCATTACCTGTGAGTTTATCTTGTGTATCCCTTGATAGCCCTATCCTTAACCTGATTATTCTTTTGTTATTTATATGTCTGTAGAATATTTTACTATTTCTTTTTATATTCCTTGATAATTTAATTTTGTGGTTTCTCTTTGCCTTCCTACTTGTTTTATTGACTTCTTTCCTTTTTTTGAGGATGTAACTGGTAGAATAGATAAGGGAGAACAAGTGGATGTGATTTATTTGGATTTTCAGAAGGCCTTTGATAAAGTCCCACATAAGAGGTTAGTGTGCAAAATTAAAGCACATGGTAATATACAGGCATGGATTTTTTTTTTTTATTCGTTCACGGGATGTGGGCGTCGCTGGCGAGGCCAGCATTTATTGCCCATCCCTAATTGCCCTCGAGAAGGTGGTGGTGAGCCGCCGCCTTGAACCGCTGCAGTCCGTGTGGTGACGGTTCTCCCACAGTTAGGAAGGGAGTTCCAGGATTTTGACCCAGCGACAATGAAGGAACGGCAAGTCGGGATGGTGTGTGACTTGGAGGGGAACGTGCAGGTGGTGTTGTTCCCATGCGCCTGCTGCTCTTGTCCTTCTAGGTGGTAGAGGTCGCGGGTTTGGGAGGTGCTGTCGAAGAAGCCTGGGCGAGTTGCTGCAGTGCATCCTGTGGATGGTGCACACTGCAGCCACAGTGCGCCGGTGGTGAAGGGAGTGAATGTTTAGGGTGGCGGATGGGGTGCCAATCAAGCGGGCTGCTTTATCTTGGATGGTGTCGAGCTTCTTGAGTGTTGTTGGAGCTGCACTCATCCAGGCAAGTGGAGAGTATTCCATCACACTCCTGACTTGTGCCTTGTAGATGGTGGAAAGGCTTTGGGGAGTCAGGAGGTGAGTCACTCGCCGCAGAATACCCAGCCTCTGACCTGCTCTCGTAGCCACAGTATTTATATGGCTGGTCCAGTTAAGTTTCTGGTCAATGGTGACCCCCAGGATGTTGATGGTGGGGGATTCGGCGATGGTAATGCCGTTGAATGTCAAGGGGAGGTGGTTAGACTCTCTCTTGTTGGAGATGGTCATTGCCTGGCACTTGTCTGACGCGAATGTTACTTGCCACTTATGAGCCCAAGCCTGGATGTTGTCCAGGTCTTGCTGCATGCGGGCTCGGACTGCTTCATTATCTGAGGGGTTGCGAATGGAACTGAACACTGTGCAGTCATCAGCGAACATCCCCATTTCTGACCTTATGATGGAGGGAAGATCATTGATGAAGCAGCTGAAGATGGTTGGGCCTAGGACACTGCCCTGAGGAACTCCTGCAGCAATGCCCTGGGGCTGAGATGAGTGGCCTCCAACAACCACTACCATCTTCCTTTGTGCTAGGTATGACTCCAGCCACTGGAGAGTTTTCCCCCTGATTCCCATTGACTTCAATTTTACTAGGGCTCCTTGGTGCCACACTCGGTCAAATGCTGCCTTGATGTCAAGGGCAGTCACTCTCGCCTCACCTCTGGAATTCAGCTCTTTTGTCCATGTTTGGACCAAGGCTGTAATGAGGTCTGGAGCCGAGTGGTCCTGGCGGAACCCAAACTGAGCATCGGTGAGCAGGTTATTGGTGAGTAAGTGCCGCTTGATAGCACTGTCGACGACACCTTCCATCATTTTGCTGATGATTGAGAGTAGGCTGATGGGGCGGTAATTGGCCGGATTGGATTTGTCCTGCTTTTTGTGGACAGGACATACCTGGGCAATTTTCCACATTGTCGGGTAGATGCCAGTGTTGTAGCTGTACTGGAACAGCTTGGCTAGAGGCGCAGCTAGTTCTGGAGCACAAGTCTTCAGCACTACAGCTGGGATGTTGTCGGGGCCTATAGCCTTTGCTGTATCCAGTGCACTCAGCCGTTTCTTGATATCACGTGGAGTGAATCGAATTGGTCGAAGACTGGCTTCCGTGATGGTGGGGATATCGGGAGGAGGCTGAGATGGATCATCCACTCGGCACTTCTGGCTGAAGATGGTTGCAAACGCTTCAGCCTTGTCTTTTGCACTCACGTGCTGGACTCCGCCATCATTGAGAATGGGGATGTTTGCAGAGCCTCCTCCTCCCGTTAGTTGTTTAATTGTCCACCACCATTCACGACTGGATGCGGCAGGACTGCAGAGCTTTGATCTGATCCGTTGGTTGTGGAATCGCTTAGCTCTGTCTATAGCATGTTGCTTCCGCTGTTTAGCATGCATGTAGTCCTGAGTTGTAGCTTCACCAGGTTGGCACCTCATTTTTAGGTACGCCTGGTGCTGCTCCTGGCATGCTCTTCTACACTCCTCATTGAACCAGGGTTGATCCCCTGGCTTGTTTGTAATGGTAGAGTGAGGAATATGCCGGGCCATGAGGTTACAGATTGTGCTGGAATACAATTCTGCTGCTGATGGCCCACAGCGCCTCATGGATGCCCAGTTTTGAGCTGCTAGATCCATTCTGAATCTATCCCATTTAGCACGGTGGTCGTGCCACACAACACGTTGGATGGTGTCCTCAGTGCGAAGACGGGACTTCATCTCCAAGAGGACTGTGCGGTGGTCACTCCTACCAATACTGTCATGGACAGATGCATTTGCGACAGGTAGATTGGTGAGGACGAGGTCAAGTGAGTTTTTCCCTCGTGTTGGTTCGCTCACCACCTGCTGCAGGCCCAGTCTGGCAGCTATGTCCTTCAGGACTTGGCCAGCTCGGTCAGTAGTGGTGCTACCGAGCCACTCTTGGTGGTGGACATTGAAGTCCCCCACCCAGAGTACATTTTGTGCCCTTGCTACCCTCAGTGCTTCCTCCAAGTGGTGCTCAACATGGAGGAGGATTGATTCATCAGCTGAGGGAGGACGGTAGGTGGTAATCAGCAGGAGGTTTCCTTGCCCATGTTTGACCTGATGCCATGAGATTTCATGGGGTCCAGAGTCAATGTTGAGTACTCCCAGGGCCACTCCCTCCTGAAAATTGGTTAACAGACAGGAAACAGAGAGTAGGAATAAATGGGTCTTTTTTGGGGTGGCAGGCAGTGACTAGTGGGGTACCGCAGGGATCAGTGCTTGGGCCCCAGCTATTCACAATATGTATCAATGATTTGGATGAGGGAACCAAATGTAATATTTCCAAGTTTGCTGACGACACAAAACTAGGTGGGATCATGAGTTGTGAGGAGGATGCAAAGAGGCTTCAAGGCGATTTAGACAAGTTGAGCGAGTGGGCAAATACATGGCAGATGCAGTATAATGTGGATAAATGTGAAGTTATCCACTTCGGAAGGAAAAGCAGAAAGGCAGAGTATTATTTAAATGGTGATAGATTGGGAAATGTTGATGTACAAAGGGACCTGGGTGTCCTTGTACACCAATCACTGAAAGCAAACATGCAGGTACGGCAAGCAGTTAGGAAGGGCAAATGGTATGTTGGCCTTCATTGCAAGAGGATTTGAGTACAGGAGCAAGGATGTCTTACTGCAGTTATACAGGGCTTTGGTGAGACCACACCCTGGAGTATTGTGTGCAGTTTTGGTCTCCTTACCTAAGAAAGGATATACTTGCCACAGAGGAAGAGCAGCGAAGGTTCACCAGACTGATTCCTGGGATGGCAGGACTGTCGTATGAGGAGAGATTGGGTCGACTCAGCCTTTATTCACTCGAGTTTAGAAGAATGAGAGGGGATCTAATTGAAACACATAAAATTCTGACCGGGCTAGACAGACTGGATGCAGGGAGGATGTTTCCCCTGGCTGGGGGTCCAGAACGAGGGGTCACAGTCTCAGGATATGGGGTAGGACATTTAGGACTGAATTTTCTACCACAGAAGGCTGTGGAGGCCAAGTCACTGAATATATTTAAGAAGGAGCTGGATAGACTTCTAGACACAAAAGGCATCAAGGGTATGGGGAGAGAGCAGAAATATGGCATTGAGATAGAGGATCAGCCATGATCATAAGAACATAAGAACATAAGAAATTGGAGCAGGAGTAGGCCAATCGGCCCCTCGAGCCTGCTCCGCCATTCAATAAGATCATGGCTGATCTGATCCCAACCACAAATCTAAAGAACACAAGAAGTCGGAGCAGGACCCGGCCACATAGCCCCTGGGCCCTCTCCGCCACCCACAGGGCATTGACCGATCCGAACTCAGCTTCATGTCCAATTTCCTGCCCGCTCCCCATAACCCCTAATTCCCTTTACTTCTAGGAAACTGTCTATTTCTGTTTTAAATTTATCTAATGATGTAGCTTCCACAGCTTCCTGGGGCAGCAAATTCCACAGACCTACCACCCTCTGAGTGAAGAAGTTTCTCCTCATCTCAGTTTTGAAAGAGCAGCCCCTTATTCTAAGATTATGCCCCCTAGTTCTAGTTTCACCCATCTTTGGGAACATCCTTACTGCATCCACCCGATCAAGACCCTTCACAATCTTATATGTTTCAATAAGATCGCCTCTCATTCTTCTGAACTCCAATGAGTAGAGTCCCAATCTACTCAACCTCTCCTCATATGTCCGCCCCCTCATCCCCGGGATTAACCGAGTGAACCTTCTTTGTACTGCCTCGAGAGCAAGTATGTCTTTTCTTAAGTATGGAGACCAAAACTGTATGCAGTATTCCAGGTGCGGTCTCACCAATACCTTATATAACTGCAGCAATACCTCCTTGTTTTTATATTCTATCCCCCTAGCAATAAAAGCCAACATTCCGTTGGCTTTCTTGATCACCTGCTGCACCTGCATACCAACTTTTTGATTTTCTTGCACTAGGACCCCCAGATCCCTTTGTACTGCAGTACTTTCCAGTCTCTCGCCATTAAGAAAATAACTTGCTCTCTGATTTTTCCTGCCAAAGTGCATAACCTCACATTTTCCAATATTATATTGCATCTGCCAAATCTCCGCCCACTCACCCAGCCTGTCTATATCCCCTTGCAGGTTTTTTATGTCCTCCTCACTCTCTACTTTCCCTCCCATCTTTGTATCATCTGCAAATTTTGATATGTTGCACTCGGTCCCCTCCTCCAAATCGTTAATATAGATTGTAAAGAGTTGGGGACCCAGCACCGACCCCTGTGGAACACCACTGGTTACTGGTTGCCAGTCCGAAAATGAACCATTTATCCCAACTCTCTGCTTCCTGTTCGATAACCAATCCTCCACCCATGCCAGAATATTACCCCCAATCCCGTGATTTTTTATCTTAAGTAATAATCTTTTATGTGGCACCTTGTCGAATGCCTTCTGGAAGTCTAAATACACTACGTCCACTGGTTCCCCTTTATCCACCCTATACGTTATATCCTCGAAGAACTCAAGCAAATTTGTCAGACATGACTTCCCCCTCATAAAGCCATGCTGACTTTGTCCTATTAAATTATGCTTATCTAAATGTTCCGTTACTGTCTCCTTAATAATAGACTCCAAAATTTTACCCACCACAGATGTTAAGCTAACTGGCCTATAATTTCCAGCCTTCTGCCTACTACCCTTTTTAAATAACGGTGTTACATTAGCAGTTTTCCAATCTGTCGGGACCTCTCCTGAGTCCAGGGAATTTTGGAAAACTATCACCAAAGCATCCACAATCCCTACTGCCACTTCCCTCAAGACCCTAGGATGGAAGCCATCAGGTCCAGGGGATTTATCCGCCTTGAGTCCCATTATTTTACTGAGTACCATCTCCTGAGTGATTTTAATCGTATTTAGCTCCTCCCCCCCGAGAGTCCCCTGTTTGTCCAGTGTTGGGATATTCTTAGTGTCCTCTACTGTAAAGACTGAAACAAAATATTTGTTCAGCATTTTTGCCATCTCCATGTTTCCCACCATTAATTTCCCGGTCTCATCCTCTAAGGGACCTATGTTTGCCTTAGCCACCCTTTTTCTTTTTATATAACTATAGAAACTCTTGCTATCTGTTTTTATATTTTTTGCTAATTTCTTTTCATAATCTAACTTCCCTTTCTTAATCAATCCTTTAGTTACTTTTTGCTGTCTTTTGAAGAATTCCCAATCTTCTATCATCCCACTAAGTTTGGCTACCTTATATGTCCTTGTTTTTAGTCGGATACTATCCTTGATTTCTTTACTTAGCCACGGGTGGCTGTCATTTCTTTTACACCCTTTTTTCCTCAGTGGAATATATTTATTTTGAAAGTTGTAAAATAACTCCCTAAATGAACACCACTGCTCATGTACCGTCTTACCCTTTAATCTATTTTCCCAGTCCACTTTAATCAATTCCGCTCTCATACCATCATAGTCTCCTTTATTCAAGCTCAGTACGCTTGTTTGAGAATCAACCTTCTCACCCTCTAATTGGATATGGAATTCAACCATGTTGTGGTCGCTCGTTCCAAGGGGATCCTTAACTAGGACATTATTAATTAATCCTGACTCATTACACAGGACCAGGTCCAAGGTTGCCTGCCCCCTTGTAGGATCAGTTACATACTGCTCAAGAAATCCATCCCTGATGCACTCAATGAACTCGTCCTCAAGGCTGCTCTGCCCAATTTGATTTGTCCAGTTAATATGATAATTAAAATCCCCCATAATTATGGCTGTTCCCTTATTACATGCCCCGACTATCTCCTGATTAATACTTCTTCCAGCAGAGTTGCAACTATTAGGAGGCCTATATACTACGCCCACTAATGTTTTTTTTCCCTTATTATTCCTTATCTCCACCCAAACTGTTTCATTATCTTGATGCTTTGTCCCAATATCATTTCTCTGTATTACAGTGATTCCTTCCTTTATTAACATAGCCACCCCACCTCCCCTTCCTTCCTGCCTGTCCTTCCTGATTGTTAAATACCCTGGCATATTTAATTCCCAGTCGTTGTCACCCTGCAGCCATGTTTCTGTAATGGCCACAAGATCATACCCATACGTAGTTATTTGTGCCGTTAACTCGTCCATTTTATTACGAATGCTACGTGCATTCAGATAAAGAACTTTCAAATCTGTTTTGTGACGCTTAGTTCCTGCTTTTTCCTTTTTTAACACTTTACCTATTACTCCATACCTTCTGTCCCTTCCTGTTACGCTTTCCTCTCTCTCCCTGCTCAGGTTCCCAACCCCCTGCCGTTTTACAAGTGTAAAACAAGTGCAATGTGGTCCAATTTCTACCAAGTGTAGAGACATCTGATTAGGGGTATACTATAGACCACCTAATAGTGAAAAGGAGGTGGAGGAAGATATATATATACAAATATGTGAAATGAATAAAGGACATAGAATAATAATCATGGGAGATTTTAGCTGCCCCCAAATAAACTAGCAAGAAGAGGTAGGTAAAGGGGTACAGGGAATGGCGTTTTTACACTCCTTTCTTATTCAGTATGTAAAAAGCCCAACAAGGACAGGAATCACTGTTGGATCCAATAATGGGAAATGAACCAGAACAGAATGGCGGAGCAGGCTTGAAGGGCTGATTGGCCTACTCCTGCTCCTATTTTCTATGCTATGTTAACCTTTTCATATTCCCTTTTGTCATCCTTTCCTTTGTTGTCTATGTACTTAGTGTATGCCTTTTTTGTTAGTTTCAATTTTGCCCTTATCTCTTTATTCATCCATGGGTGTCATTACTGGCAAGTTTGTTCTTGCTTTTTAATGGGATATATTTCTCCTGGACTCTATTGATCACTGTTTTAAATATTTCTTTGTTTGTCAGTAAATTTTTCCGTTTATTTTCCCTAGTTCCACTCTCATCTTCTTAAAAACTATTTTCCAATTTATTACTTTTGTCTTTGTCTTATTTATGTCCTTCTCAATCTTTACTTAAACCTTATTATGTTGTGATCACTATTGCCTAAATGTTTCCCCTATGTTTACTTCTTTTATCTGTTCTGGTTCATTTCCCATTATTGGATCCAACAGTGATTCCTGTCCTTGTTGGGCTTTTTACATACTGAATAAGAAAGGAGTGTAAAAACGCCATTCCCTGTACCCCTTTACCTACCTCTTCTTGCTAGTTTATTTGGGGGCAGCTAAAATCTCCCATGATTATTATTCTATGTCCTTTATTCATTTCACATATTTGTATATATATATCTTCCTCCACCTCCTTTTCACTATTAGGTGGTCTATAGTATACCCCTAATCAGATGTCTCTACACTTGGTAGAAATTGGACCACATTGCACTTGTTTTACACTTGTAAAACGGGCATGAGGTCCAGTTTTGGGGACTGACATTCTCTGCCCCATGGACAGTGGAAATTCCTCCGACCCAATATTGGGTCAGGCTATTTTTCAGGTGTCCCTGGTGGCCGCCTAAAACAGGCATTAGGGCCCTTACATATGTAACAGAGAGGCCTAACTCATGTTTTAGGCCCCCTCTGTGAAATTGGATAAGGCTGTGGTCGCAAACAAGTTGGACTTTGAGGGAGTGGAATCCCTTTCAGTTCAGAAAGATGCCAGGCTGGTGTTGGGGAGCACGCAAGGCAATGTCGTTGCAGTCAATGGCACCTTGCACCCTGGGGATGCCTGCAACGTGGGTGAAGCCTAGGGCTTTCTCATCCTGCTTCGCTTGGTGCATTGGGAAAGTAATATAGTGAGCCTTGGTGACCTCCCTGATGCAATGGTGAACAGAAAATGAGTGGATGTGGCTGAGGTCACCTGCTACAGCCTGGAACGACCCTGTGGCATAGAAGTTCAGGGCCACGGTGACCTTGATAGCCGCAGGCAGTGCTGGTTTGCGGCTCACGTTGTGTATACAGCAGGTGACATAGCTCGGTGACAGCCTCCATGGTGAAGCGAAGGCGCGTGACACATTGTTCCTCGGTGAAGTTAAGGTAAGAGGAAGTGCTCCTTGAAGCCCCACTGTGGGTATGGCCTCCTGCTCAGTCCCCTCCTTGCTGCTCCTGCTCTCTCCTGTGTTCTTGGCAGCTCCCCCTCGTCCTCCAGCCCAAAAGACAGACCTACCAGATCACCCATGACTGAAGTAAAACTGTTGTGAAGGCAGAAAAAAACAGTCCAGCACCAGCAAAAACATCTTAGCAGAAGTCAGAACTTAGTTGTAGAAGGCAGAAAATAGGCAAAAAAAAAGCCCAGAAGTTAACCAGCAGCCCAAAGAGACAAACCAGCAACTAATCTGTACGTAGTGAATGAGTCCTTTAACTAATGCTACTGAAGGGTTCTTGCTGCCTGTCAGCGCCACGAGTTGCTGAGTGAGTTTATCACATGGCGAGTCAGGCACTGAGGCAGTCCAATTTCACAAAAGAGTCTTGAAACAAATGTAGGATCCTTCTTTAAATCTGATAATCAAACTTTTAAATGGTTCCAGCGTGCGCCCTGGAGACCTATGGAGGAGTCCGAACCAATATGGCGGGCAGCACACTTGCGGCATGGAATGAGCGTCCGTGTGCTGCCCATGTTGGATCCTTGGGCTTCTGTTTTACGCCTGTAAAACGGGCGTGGCACGATTGAATTTCGAGTTGAGTGAGTCTCAAACTACTGGGTCCCCGGGAATTCAAATGTAAATAGAGCATTTAAAAAAGACATTGCTTGCTATCATTTGTTTTCAGCTACTTTAACCCAAAGGAAAGCTCACATCTAACTCATTTATTAAAGAGGTGCTCTGTATTCAATGTTTGATTTAAACTGTTTATAGTCAAAGGAGTCTGAAGTTTATTTAAACTGTGCCTGGTTTGAGTTTACATGGTGCTCATTGTTGTAACTGCAGAATGTACTTGTGTCACTTCAACTAGCAATCTTTTTTGTTGTCTTGCCAAGCTACTTTTTACTTTTTCACCGCCGTGTTCTGGACAGTGTTAATATTTTAGGTTCTTCCTGTTTTTTTAAAAAAAAGTTCTTAACATTTTCCAGGACCCACCAAGCTCTAGTGGAAGTCAGTCTGCATTACCTGAAATGGCAAAAAAATGAAGCTGTTTATAGTACACTTTTATTAAGGAGACAGTAGTTATTTTTCTCTGCTCTGCATAGGCTGTTGTACAAAGGTCTCAAAAGTTGTCTGAATGATCAAAGCTTATTTCTTGAAATGATTCATTATTTGTAAAGTTTCAAATGTTCGTTCTTTCAAAAATTGAATTTTAGCGTAGCAATATCATTTTTATTGGTCTCTGAACAAAGCTGACTGCTGATGTATGTCATATTGCTGTCATTGTTGATTTAATTTACTCAAACTACGTTGAATTTTATGACAGGTCTGGGATATGTTAAACAACCAGTTTGTAGATCTGAAATTTGAGAGATTTAATCCCTGCCATTGCAAGTCTAAAAACTCCACTAAAGTATTGCAATTTAACATTACACTTTCTTTTATAATTCCAGCATTCACAGAAACCCAATGCTATAAGAACACGGAGATATTTTTAAAAGTTCCACACAAGTATTTTTACCAAGTGTATGGGCTTTCTGAAAGTAATACAATGAATTTAGAAATGGACACTCCTGAATGTTGTCAAAGCACCAGCTGATTCAATAGCTTGTGTTACACAGCATAAAAAGTGTCCAACAGACCCAGCATGAACATTTGTGACGGAATTAATAATTGTTACATTATTTTGCTCTAAGTGCAATTTGTGACTGTTTTAGTATAAAAACCAACACTACATAAAACAAAATGTAACGAATTCACCAAGATCAAAGCAAAGTAAAAAAAGATTCAAAACAGTTTTTCTGTCCTGAGACAATGAAAGAGATGTCATTGTCTGAAAAGAGTCTGGCCATGTGGCACAGTCTACACCAGATCAGGAGGAAATATAATAAAATATCTGCAGGTCGCCCAAAGCTGTGAAGAAGCTGCTGTAGAAAGTACAGAGCAACCTGTAGATCCTCTCCTTGGATTCTGAAGCATCTCTAAACTAAAGAAGAAAAGTTGGACAACACAGAATATCTTAAACCAGAATTAAATGGTTGGGGGACATTCTTGTATCAAGAAGTGCTTGGGACAGAAAAAGAAGGCAAACTGAAATCAAAACCGAAATCTACAAGGTCTACCTCTGTTTGAAATGAGGAAAGACAGGTTAATGCGCCAAGTGGAGACCCTTTTCAGAAGAAGCAAGCTAAGAAAGCCCCTTTTGTAGTACTAACCAAAACCAACAGTGCAGAACAACAAGTAAAGGGCAAGAGTCAAATTTAATAAACAGTATCACAACGAGGCAGCTAATTGGTTTAATAATCAGATGGAAAAAGGTAAAATGTTCTAGATAGGCAAAGACTATTTCAGTCAGGCTGTGTTCAGACATTAGAAAAAGAAAAGGGAGTTAATTTGCTCTTAGTGCACTAATTATGCATTAAATGTGAGATTTTTCTTGCTTTTTTAGCACACTCCAAAATTTCACAGGTCTACTCATACAAGTTTAAATTTTCTGAGCATGCAGGAACATCACCCGCTCCCAGATCATATTAGAAAATCATGGAAAATGACTCCCATTTGGTGCTTTTATATTTGGGGACGCTGTGGTTTGGGTCATGAGAGAGTGCCATCTGTGCACCAGTGTTCACGTTGATAAGACCTAGAGCTGTGAAAGACAAATACCATTGTGCAGCCTGGCTTCTCTCTACAAAATTAGATCTCAAGTAATGAATACTGCAGTAGAAGATGGTCTTCAACAGACACCACTGTGCTGGGTGTGATGATGGTACACATCAAAGAGAATCCTTTACCAATCATAGAGTCTATTATGTTTATCAATTGTAAACAATTTTACAACACCAAGTTATAGTCCAGCAATTTTATTTTAAATTCACAAGCTTGTGAATTTAAAATAAAATTGCTGGACTATAACTTGGTGTTGTAAAATTGTTTACAATTGTCAACCCCAGTCCATCACCGGCATCTCCACATCATGTTTATCAATGACTAGGTGGCTACACAGGGCTAGGGATGCTGAAGTTTGTGGAGATGACAATGTTCCTAGTTTGTGCAATGATAATTGCATATCTTCTGTATGGTAATGTTTTTCACTCCTATCAGGTAAAAAGACGTGTACGTGCTTGACCATGAAACATCTCACACACTGTAACTCTAAGAACAACTTGCATACTAGTAACACCATCAGTGTTTACAGAAAGGCCACAAGCTTAGGAGGAGGAAACAGTCCTGCAAGACTATCAGACTTAATTCAGTATTCTGCACCAGCCATGCCACTTGAAGGTGCCAGCACAATTATGTATACTGTTGGAGGGTATTAGTGAGTTTGATTAGGCAACGTAGAGTGAGTCGTTGATCACTAGGTTGTGCAGAGGTACTTCATAACCATCAACCCTGCTGAGTTGCTTTGTGATTCTGACCCCAGGGGCCACCAATAATATGGAGGATACGTCATAAGCAAGTTACTTGCCCTAATGCACAAGACAATACAAGTTTGTGTGGACAGAGTTGTGGATTCTACCACCCAGTTGTGAAGTAAGAGTTCTCTGCTTTGAAAACTCATGATGAACACTGTGATTGCCTTGGCAACGGGCATTTGCAAAGACTGTCTGTAATCACCATGTATTGTTCTGTGATTTATAAATGCGTAGGCTTCGAGGAGTTCCTGACATTTACCTGAGGAAGGAGGAAGCCTCCGAAAGCTTGTAAATTTCAAATAAAATCGTTGGACTATAACTTGGTGTTGTAAAATTGTTTACAATTGAAAACTCATTGCGCAGCAATGAACATCAGCGATACAAGAGAACAGTAGTTCATTGTGTTGATAAAAAGGGAGGTACTGCTTCCAAATGGATGAACAGTGATGTAATGTGATCAATAGTGCTTTTACTGGAAAAACTGGCTCTTCAGATGGTACAGCTTGCTGATGTTGTACACATGATCAGAGGGAGAATGTATTGCATCAGCAACCTAGTGGTGAACAACATACTGGTCGATCCAATCCTACTGGTGCTTGGAAGCATCCAATGAGATAGTTTAGTGATGTGGTCACTTTCAATTCCATGATGGCCATCCAGATGTTGCTCTTTGGCTGCGGGTCTGGATCCATGATGTGGAGATGCCGGTGATGGACTGGGGTTGACAATTGTAAACAATTTTACAACACCAAGTTATAGTCCAGCAATTTTATTTTAAATTCACAAGCTTTCGGAGATTTTCTCCTTCCTCAGGCAAATGTTTCAAGATCTCCTTGAAGCCTACGCATTTATACATATTGAACAATAATACATGGTGTTTACAGACTGCCCCTGCAACTGCCCGTTGCCAAGGCAATCACCGTGTTCAGACAGAGAGGTGTTACCTGCAGAACCTCCGAATACACATTCAACAAAAAAACAAACAGGGAAAAAAAAAACAGAGAAAAAAAAACACAGAGAGAGGCAGAAACATCCGGAAGGCAGAGAGAGCCAGCAAATGACCCATTATATTAAAAACAGATAACATTTGTTCGCTGGTGGGGTAACGTGTAGCGTGACATGAACCCAAGATCCCGGTTGAGGCCGTCCTCATGGGTGCGGAACTTGGCTATCAATTTCTGCTCGACGATTTTGCGTTGTCGTGTGTCTCGAAGGCCGCCTTGGAGTACGCTTACCCGAAGGTCGGTGGATGAATGTCCATGACTGCTGAAGTGTTCCCCGACTGGGAGGGAACCCTCCTGTTTGGCGATTGTTGCGCGGTGTCCGTTCATCCGTTGTCGCAGCGTCTGCATGGTCTCGCCAATGTACCATGCTCTGGGGCATCCTTTCCTGCAACGTATGAGGTAGACAACGTTGGCTGAGTCACAGGAGTATGAACCATGCACCTGGTGGGTGGTGTCATCTCGTGTGATGGTGGTATCTGTGTCGATGATCTGGCATGTCTTGCAGAGGTTACCGTGGCAGGGTTGTGTGGCGTCGTGGACGCTGTTCTCTTGAAAGCTAGGTAGTTTGCTGCGAACGATGGTCTGTTTGAGGTTGGGTGGCTGTTTAAAGGCGAGTAGTGGAGGTGTGGGGATGGCCATAGCGAGGTGTTTGTCCTCATTGATGACATGTTGAAGGCTGCGGAGAACATGTGCATTCCTTTCAATGCACCACCTCCTTACACACTGTTCCCTGCTGAGGTACAGATAGGTCACTCTTTGGCAGTACTCAAACTGTATTGAGTATTAGTGATTCCTAAAAGTTCAGCATCTATGGCTTCAAACCTCCTGGGCCATGGTCTTCTGCCTTTCCTGCTTCTTCTGCTCCAAAACATCTGGCATTGAGATGCTTGATGCAAAACTTGCTGCACAGTTCACCAAAAGACTGTCTTTGACTAATTCCACAAGCTATCTCTTGCTCTGCTCACTGCTTGAACCCTGTCTGCTCCCCTGGTGCTTTAATTCCAGCTTCACTTGTTTGAAATTACATAACGTGTGAATCAAATAGACCCTGAATAAACTTGCATGCTTCCTCTTTATTGATGCTTAACCACTTTGAAAACTAGGATCAGGCTTGGGAACAGAACAAAGACATTCTGCAAAGCTGGTTAGTCTCAAAAGCGGAAATATCTTGCAGATGATTTCTAAAAGGTTCAATACATGAATGAGGAACTCACCAATGGAAATGTCACACTTATACAGTAGAATGTCATTTCCGGAGATTATGCTAGGGTATATTGCTGGGGCAGAATAAACACATTCACCTAACGTGCAGTAACTGCTGATGTTATAAGGTGGAAACATTGCAGAAAGTTCCCAATAAATGACAGCCCTCATCTTGAACTCAAAAAATAAAATCACAATTCTATTTTGTTTTACTGTTTTTGCAACTAACCCATAAACAGCATTTTAAAACTGAGCCCAATGCATTGTGTGGTCAACTGTTTAACTTTTAAAATGAATAATATTTAAAACTGTTGTGGAATTACTCCCGTGTGAAACAAGTAGAGCAATTGAAAATTAATGGGGAGAAACTCGTTATGGCCCATTTGCGCAGCCCAAGCTCCGACTGATCTTAACGAATTTCACAATCAGGTCCTAAAACAGGTGCAGAACTCATTTCAATCTTTAGAGGCCTGTGCTTGTTTCAGGTGGCTGCGAGGGCCACCTAAAGAAGGCGATGACTAATTTAGCAGTGGCCCGAGCACACTCAGATCAGGCATAGGCCGGCTGATGCATTGCTAAATTTGTCATCGTTGCGCCCATTTTACGACTAAAACAGATGCAACGATGTTGAATCTCTCCCACAATTACCTCAGAATGCTGAATTTGGTTAACTTAGCACAGTAACACACCATAACATTCCTGACACCCTCAAAATTAATTTTCATTAACACAATATAATCACAATTTTATTAATAAGAAGTCAATGAGAATAATAGATTTTAATCTTATTTTAAAACTGTACACCTAAGAAATAACTTGTATGGCTACAGATTCCTATTCCCTCGGCTTTGCTAGTTCCTTGACTACCCAGTAATGTTTATTCTGAGCTCAATGTTATACTCATGCTGGGGTACTGGTCTGTTGGTGCTGGCAGCCCTCCAGTACCTTAAATAAATGGTAATTCTTCATATGGTGAATGTAGACTTTGAGTGTTAGCAGGTTATTTGCCTGTGGGAAGGCATCACAGCCGAGTTCAACTATCCTCAAGCAAAAAACATAGGCAAGATATTATACAACACAAGCAAATTATACTACACACAAATAGAGTTGTTTAGAAGAGTCAGTAATTCTTATCAATGTCCATTGGAAAACACTTGATAAAACACATGGATCGTGATTTTCCTCTGCTTAACTGTGTTAGAGAGGAAATAGGGGACAACACCAGTATCTTGGGAAAGATGGGGGCAGAAAATTGGTTCCTGCAGTCCCTGGTAATAAGTATGTAAACATTACTCATGGACTCTATCCAATCCTGTTCTTAATGGTACGATGAATAGAAAGTGAAGAGTATAATGAGGTTCTTGAGTTATAAGAATATTTGAAGTTTAAGCAGGTTCTTTTGAAAATGGCATCACTCATCAAACTTGATTAAACCAAAGATGCTGTCTTGCCCTTGTCAATACCATTTTCCTCAGCAACTACGGGAACCAAGGAATTGCATGCTTTCAACTGTCCATTTACAGAATTAAACCATCCCTATTAATATTGGAAAGTTGCAAACATGAGGTAACGGGGGATTGATGAGGGCAATGAGGCTGATGTGGTGCATATGGACTTGCAAAAAGTGTTTGATAAAGTGCCACATAATAGGCTTGTCAGCAAAGTTGAAGCCCATGGAATAAAAGGGCCAGTGGCAGCATGGATACGAAATTGGCTAAGTGACAGGAAACAGAGTAGTGGTGAACTGTTGTTTTTCGGACTGGAGGGAGGTATACAGTGGTGATCCCCAGGGGTCAGTACTCGGACCACTGCTTTTCTTGATATATACTAATGACTTGGATTTGGGTGTACAGGGTACAATTTCAAAATTTGCAGATGACACAAAACTTGGAAGTGTAGTGAACAGTGAGGAGGATAGTGACAGCCTTCAAAAGACATTACAGCCTTCAAAAGCCATAGACAGGCTGGTGGAATGGCAGATGAAATTTAATGCAGAGAAGTGCGAAGTGATACATTTTGGCAGGAAGAATGAGGAAAGGCAATATAAACAAAAGGGTACAATTCCAAGGGGGGAGTAGGAACAGAGAGACCTGGGGGACATGTGCACAGGTCATTGAAGGTGACAGGGCAGATTGAGAAAGCAGTTAAAAAAGCACATGGGATCCTGGACTTTATAAATAGAGGCGTAGAGTACAAAAGCAAGGAGGTTGTGATGAACCTTTATAAAACACTGGTTCGGCTACAACTGGAGTATTGTGTCCAATTTTGGGCACCACACTTTAGGAAGGATGTGAAGGCCTTGGAGAGGGTGCAGAAAAGATTTACTATCATGGTCCCAGGGAATAGGGACTTCAGTTAGACTGGAGAAGTGGGGTTGTTCTCCTTAGAGCAGAGAAGGTTGAAAGGAGATTTGATAGAGGTGTTCAAAATCATGAGGGGTCTAGACAGAGTAGATAGAGAGAAACTGTTCCCATTGGCAGATGGCTCGAGAACCAGAGGTCACAGGTTTAAGGTGATTGGCAAAAGAACCAAAGGCGACATGAGGACAAACTTTTTTATGTAGCAAGTGGTTATGATCTGGAATGCACTGCCTGAAATGATGGTGGAGGCCGATTCAATTGTGGCTTTCAAAGGGGAATTGGATAAGTACTTAAAAGAAAAAAAATTGCAGGGTTACGGAGAAAGGGTTGGGGAGTGGGCCAAGCTGGATGCTCTTGCAGAGAGCTGGCACTGACTCGACGGGCTGAATAGCCTCCACCTGTGCTGTAACCATTCTATGATTCTAACATTCCTGTCTTCAATTAGCATTTAAAATATCCCTTATACTTCAAAGATAACTTTTGGATTTCACTAATTCTTGCTCAAAGCTCTTTGGAGCTTTGATGCAGAGAAACCATTTTTGAGAAGTCATTTATAATATTCAAAATAGTACTTGGAAATCATTTGAGAAGGTTGTTTCCATCACTTTTAGAAACATATGTGTATCCAAGATATACACAATTAACAAGACAAGAATTCTATTTTTGTCACAACCTAGCTTCCTGTTAGATTCCATTAATACTATAGGTCACATCCCTTTGAGAGACTCACTTGTCTTGTGCTTTTGTTTTGAATCCACTACTTACTCTCCCGCATAATTGAGACCATGTTCTGTAAATGACATTATCTTTTCTACTAGAGTTTTTCTATTTGAGCACTTCAAATTTGTTTGCTACTCTAGTTTTAACTGGATTTGTTTCCATTCTCATGGGGATAAATTTTCAGCTTCACTGCATGGGCTGTAATCTGAAATTAAGTGAATGAAAATCGGGCGGGTTCCATAATAGGCGGGTGATCTGCTCTGCCAGATTACCACCCATGCAGTTAAGATGAAAATTTACCCTGTGATTTGAATCTCAAGGCTGTTTTGGCACGTTTCCGCCTATACATATTAACACCAATTTGCGAATTTTTATTTTTCCCGGTAGTATATTGTTCTCTCCAACAACCTTTAACATACTTCAAGTCCACATGTGTCCTGTGTTGTTCATACTCATGCTGTCAGACTTTGACTCCTTTTTTTCCTACTTAATCTGCTCATTGTGATATCCTCGATAGGAAAGGGTAGATCCACCTTTACTCTATCTCCACAATTATTTGCCCTGATTGATAAGTGGAGTATCATGTACTTTAACATGTGTAAACCACGAACAGGACAATACACAAGCCTAAAAAATCTTTATCTATGATAGCGATTTGTCACTACATCTAAGACTATAAGTCTTTCCAATATTAGCTAATTAATTGTAATAGTTATCCAATGTTACTGAGCTTATGAGTGATTGCTTCAATATATTGCTCTAACATCTGGAAAGACCAGAATCAGTTCCTTAACATGTCCTGTGCATCACCAGTGATAGTGCTTGCAGACTTACTCAGTTACGCCACATAATCCTGTCTGGCAATGCTTACTTCAGATGTTCTCCAGTATGTTATTGTAATGGTTTTAGATTACATTAAACTGCTCTTAAAATGAGATTTAAACAGTATTTAGAATAACATACAGTTGGACTATGAAATACATTGATCGTCAGTTTTTAGTGATTTTTATATGAAAAACATTTTCCTAAATTTTTTCATAAAGTCACCCTGCATTCCGTTTTAATATAAAACATTTGTCAGATTAAAGTTTTCTTGTATTCAGGAACCCATATATCTTTGACATTTGACTCTGTAATTGTAGTGGAGATTTATGTGTGCTCATATTTCATCTTTTGAGGGATGTGCTAACAATTATGTATCATTTTAAAAATTAGAAACTTAGGGTTTTGAAGGAGAAATTACTGACAAAGAAATGTCCTTTGTTGGCTGATGTGATGGCATAGCATATTGTTTCTCTAATGCTTTGTGCCACAGAGCAATGGAATACAGATTTCTACCCACCATTTCTAAAATTGGGAGTTGAGATTCCCTTAGGCCCTATTTTCAGTCACAACAAATTCTTCCCTGTGTTATTTTAAAAATATTGTTAATGACTCTTTTAAAACAGTGCAGACAGGAATTTCAACCCATCATGAGTTCTCATTTCAGTTGTGCTATCAGAGAGATGTGACATTCAAAAAAGTTGTTTTCTAAAATGGGCGAAGGGAAAATTAGAAATCAAGTTAAGCCTGTTTGTTGTTAAGCATTTTCTAGCACCTGTCTACTCTTTAGATTGGGTAATGGTGCACTGCATGAATAGACCTGAGCTGCAAAGCAAAACATTATAAGACATTGTGTCCTTACAGTAGCACAATGCAGTCTTGTTAACTGTTTAGCTGAATTTTTCTAATTATTATATGCTTCTTAGGGAGTCTTTCTTGTTTTGCAAGTTATTTTCTCTCTCTCTTTAGGTCCTTCTTCAGTTATGCACCATTCCAAGATGAAATTTTTATTTATATTTTTAATAGTAACCGCTTTTTGACTTTATGAAGACATTAGGATATAATACTTGCACTGGTTAGACTTTAGCAAATGGTGGTGGGTGGCCTGATTAAATGACCAGTTCCCAAATTAGCTTTCGCAATGATGAAAATGGCACATTCGTGAAAAAATTATCTTTCTTATTATCTACTTAATGAGTTTCTATTATAAACAAATGAGGGAAAGTTGTCTTTAGAAAAAAGAAAACTCTGGCTCTGAAATCGTACAGTGGTATTCTAGCTTGTGAATGCTTACTGCAATCAGAATTGTAGAGAGAGGTACATTTTTTGGAATGTTTCGCTCTGCACATATTACCACTAATTTCAGACGAACATGTTAAATGTTTACACATTGGTATTCCATATGTGAATTCATAGCCTATATACTTAAGTGGATATAATTTGAAAGGGTACGTGATTAATTAGTATCGATAGTATATGCAATACAATATTGGAAAATGTGAGGTTATGCACTTTGGCAGGAAAAATCAGAGAGCAAGTTATTATCTTAATGGCAAGAAACGGGAAAGTACTGCAGTACAAAGGGATCTGGGGGTCCTAGTGCAAGAAAATCAAAAAGTTAGTATGCAGGTGCAGCAGGTGATCAAGAAGGCCAATGGAATGTTGGCTTTTATTGCTAGGGGGATAGAATATAAAAACAGGGAGGTATTGCTGCAGTTATATAAGGTATTGGTGAGACCGCACCTGGAATACTGCATACAGTTTTGGTGTCCATACTTAAGAAAAGACATACTTGCTCTCGAGGCAGTACAAAGAAGGTTCACTCGGTTAATCCCGGGGATGAGGGGGCGGACATATGAGGAGAGGTTGAGTAGATTGGGACTCTACTCATTGGAGTTCAGAAGAATGAGAGGCGATCTTATTGAAACATGTAAGATTGTGACGGGGCTTGATCGGGTGGATGCGGTAAGGATGTTCCCAAGGATGGGTGAAACTAGAACTAGGGGGCATAATCTTAGAATAAGGGGCTGCTCTTTCAAAACTGAGATGAGGAGAAACTTCTTCACTCAGAGGGTAGTAGGTCTGTGGAATTTGCTGCCCCAGGAAGCTGTGGAAGCTACATCATTAAATAAATTTAAAACAGAAATAGACAGTTTCCTAGAAGTAAAGGGAATTAGGGGTTACGGGGAGCGGGCAGGAAATTGGACATGAATTTAGATTTGAGGTTAGGATCAGATCAGCCATGATCTTATTGAATGGCGGAGCAGGCTCGAGGGGCCGATTAGCCTACTCCTGCTCCTATTTCTTATGTTCTTATGTAGTATAAAATTCTGAAAATAGAAAAGCAAATAATGTTGCATCGATAGACAGAGTAGCACTTTAGAACATTTATGATGAATGATTCAGGTGCAGATATATTGCACTTATTTGGGTGGCGATTGCTCATTTAAGTTCCAGCCCCTCTCGTTATTCAGCCTGCACTGAATTATTCATTAACTTGGCCCTAATTAGATCTTTTCCACAAGTTTAGGCAGCAGTGCAACGTGTCTTAATTAATAAGTCACTGCCAGCCATTTATTGCAGAGGAAATGGAACAGATTTAAAATTCTGTGTGTGCATGCTTGTGGGTTGGTGGTTATTATTGTATTAATTCAGAGAAATTTATACAGATATAAAAATAAGTAACATGTTCATTCAGGTATTCTTCCTTTAGAGCTGAAACAGGGTGGAATGTTCTGCTGGCTCCTGGCCAGCTTTGAATTTTGGGGTTAGCAACACACATTTCTGTGTGTGTTGTGTGTGTGTGTGTGTGGACAGCACCACTCCAACAAACAATTGGTCAAGGAATTCCTAAATCAAATAATACCTGATTACATTCAAGGTATATCTAACTGCAATCCACTAAGTACAATCTACCTGTCTGAGAGCCAGAACTGCATAGCTGGCCACACCTAAGTTACATTGTGGAACACAAGTATTCTACCCATCAACAGAAAGCTCTGTGCCTGGATGCTTACTCCCTCCCTGTTGTGCGTGAGCAGTACTGAACAGTACTTTTTTTCCATAATATTAAAAGGATGAGATACAAAGTTTAAAAAGTGGCCAGGAGATCCATCCTAAACACTTTCTAAACCTAACTTCATCATGCAATGGAGTTATACTTCATGTAGTGCAAAGTTCAAGTGCAGCAAGACAGTCGCTGGAGAATCATAGAAGTTTACAGCATGGAAGGGGGCCATTCGGCCCATCGAGTCAGTGCCGTCACACCATGTCATTTTTGCTCGATTCTGGAATCGGATTGGGAGCTGACTTTGGAATAATCCTGTTACGTTTGCGCCGATGAACATCCAAAACTGCTTTGCTTTGAGAGGAAAGTGGCAGCCTAGAGCACTTGATCAAATTAAAGCTTCTGCTATCAATGATTCAGTTGTTAGAGATCTCCCAGTCTCACCACCTGGCTCCCTCAGGGCACATCAGTCATCATTTGTGTTAGCAAGTTCAGAAAGAGTGCTGGTCTTTTGTTGAGTGGGACAAAAGCATTTTATTAAAACAGCAACAGATTTTTATAAAAAAACAATACTGTGGCTTCCCTCTGCATATAGCAGCAGAGCAATAGTTGAATCGACTGAATTCAAATACTCAGTTCATCTACAGTAATATTTCAGTATAAATCAAATAAGCAGCAGTGCTTTGCACATACTCAGGTGCTTTGGAAAAGTTTTAGTTCTGATTATTTCCCCAGTGGCTGTGAAAATTCCATACAGGTGAGGGGCAGTGAAATCACTTTACTACCTGTACAAATGGGAGGAAGAGCCCTTCAGGTGATTAAGCATTTCAGCTGCAGCTGCCATGTTTGTTGGCCACTTTAGCCTCCAGGATCAACACTGTTTCAGAGTTGTAATATAAATGGGGTCTCTGTCTGCACAGGGATATGAACTAATCAAAAGACACAGGATACATTTTTGCTAAACCTTACTACCTCTCTTCCCACCTGCAAAAGCCACTTCGAATCCTACCTCTTTGGCTTACCACTCCTAATCCTCTCTTGCTGCCTGGGCCCCCCA
Organism: Heptranchias perlo; assembly: GCF_035084215.1. Classification (NCBI taxonomy): domain Eukaryota; kingdom Metazoa; phylum Chordata; class Chondrichthyes; order Hexanchiformes; family Hexanchidae; genus Heptranchias; species Heptranchias perlo. The sequence goes on along the minus strand of NC_090345.1, from coordinate 21,989,956 downwards.
ACCCTCTTGTAAAATACTCTGGCATGTGAAAGGCACAATGAAAGTGTACAAGGCTGTTGATACAACTGTTGAGGTGTGATTTTGATTTGCAGATGTGCAAGTGAGCGCAATGGATAAAAGGAGTCATACTTTCCTCCCCTCCCTTCAATGGCGTCTACCTCCATCCATGCTTCCCCTACTCCAGTCCAAGAGTATTCTTAGTCTCTTCCTGTATTTTTGTCGCCCTATCTTTGCAGACGTTATAGGGGTAATTTTGCAAAATTGAAATCCTATTGCAGAGCCTTGCCCACCATGAGTGCACAACGGGAATTTGTCTGTCGAGGGAACATCGTGGGGAGCGCTCACACAAATTTCCAAAATGCTCTCCTAGCAGGTGTGGCTATGTTTTGGGAACACCTTGCTTTTGCTGCTGTAGGTAATATCTGCCACACAGAGATTGTCCAAGTTCTCTGGTAAGTTCAACGAGGTGAAAACTGATGGCAGTAAGATTTTAAATAGGCAGCTAGTTGTCCTAAAAGTGTGTTTCGTCATATAGGAGCAATTCGGACTGACCCCTTATCAATACTATGAGTTACCAAAGTTAACAAGATCACAACATTTTTTAACATATAGGACAGCTATTTGACCCATCTTAGTTTATCCATCCTGCAAAGCCCTACAGTCCCACCAACAAAGCACTCAAATGTTTTTTTAGTGATTGCAGAGGTGTTTTTATATTTCAAAATTTGGTGAAATTGACACCAGTCAGGAGATAATTAGATAGTTTGCCCATGGGATAGACTGACTGGTACAGAGCAAAGCTCCCTTGGGTATGGTTTGTATTTTTAGGGTTTCCATTGGATCAAATGCTGGACTGGATCAGGTTGTTGGAATGGTGGATTCTATAGCAATCTACAGCCTAATTCCAATTCTATCTCAGCACTTGGGATAAGGACAAATCTGAAAACAAAGTCACGCTTCAAAGGAGGTGTGCATTCCATTGTCTGATTTTGTTTTGTCCATTCTTTTCTTACTTTGTGATTTAATTTCTTCATCTTACTCTTTTTTTTGTCTTTCTTCCTTTGTTTTAATCCTAGTTTTTATTTTTTTTCTTGTTTTGCTTTACTTGTCTTTTTATCTATTCTTTTCCAATTGTTCCCTTATTTTTCTATTTCTCTTCCTCATTTCTTCTTCATCTTTCCTGTTAACTATATTCTTCTGCTTGTCTTTTTCTTTTGATCCCCTAGTGTTTCACATTTTCTTTTTTTTTTAACTTTCATTTATTTGTCACTGTTTACTATTTCTATTTTCCTATTTTAATTCTGTAATCCTTATTTCTTATTTTCTCTTTGCAGCTTCTACTGTTTTTTTGGCCTCCTTTCACTCTCCTCCCTGGTTCCTGTTGTCTTGCTGATTTTGTGAGCTCTGAGAGCCTTAACATGCCTTATTCCTGACCAACCATGACTAATCACAGATACAGTTAATATAAATTTTTTTCATTGCCAACTGGCAATCATTCTACATTAGACTTGATCAGTGCATATCTGTCTCAAATGCTGAACGATAATAAACCTCATAAACCTATGGTCCAAAGAGCCATGTCTGCTTCCAATTCAAAACAATGGGAAGCACACATCAAGCTGGCAGCACGATAGCACTCGTAGGATATTAAGGTAGTTCCAAGTCGTGCAATCATTGTCTAAACATGTAGACAATTGGCTAGGAAAACAGAACATCATCACTGCAGATCAAAACCATGGAGATTGACGGAACTTATTTATTTTCTATTGGAAAAGGTAGTTTTGAGATGTTGTTTAAACAGTGTAAACTTGCTGCATATTTTCGGTTTGCAGTTGGAAGTTGACTACATGCAATGAGGGTTACCAAACAAGTAGTTAGGATTAAGAAGAAGGGCAGTCTTAATACCACCTAGCTATAAATTTGCATCAGTTTTTAACCACTTTTATACTGGTGGTTTCTGGCATAAGGAAGATGGATTTAGCAGTTTAAATGCTGAGAACTGGCTCATGGCTGCCTGTCTACTGGAATCTGAACTAAAACTGTGCCAGTAAAAAGGAGGCTTTTGAGTGCTGAATATGGTGAATATTGAAACTAGAGATTAACACCTTTCCTTCAAAAAAAATGTTTGCGGTGAAGCGACTTAGACCCGATGTGTCCAACCTGTGGCTCCAGTGCTACTTGCCGACTCTGAAGCCATCAAAGCCCAGTACTCGGTCTTATTTGAACTTTTATTTCTTACTCATTGGTTCATCCTGTTTGAAGTTTGTAGACCTGGAGGTTTCGAGTAGGCTGGTTTTAGCACTGTGCGTTGTTGGTGGATTAACCTAAATCAGAACACCAAGATGTGTTAGTAACAGCAACTTGATATGCAAATTTTGGTCTCTCTACCTTTAGGTATACTAAGGTATCATCACTTTAACACTGTAGAAATTTTGTTAAAATCAGAAAATGTCAGAACATTGCTTAGTCATTCCCGATAATCATTTGGAATGGTTTCCAGTAAAAAGTTATGTACAACTACAGGAAAATGAAGGCTCCGTGGTATGCATCTATGGAGCTCACAAAGACAAAAAACTTGGAACATCCTTATTTTAGACAACTGTAGTTGTACATAAGTTTTTTTTACCTTAGTAAACCTAAAGGTAGAGAGACCAAAATTTGATATCAATATTTGATAATATTAATGCCAACTTCTACACAGATACACTAATGTTACTAAGGAAGAGGCACATGTAACCATCTGTACCAAAAAGTGTAATGTTTGGATACAGGTCAAGCTCACAACAGAGCCTCTACAATCTGGATTGTTAGATCATTTTCAAATGCTATCTGGTTTTCTGGAAAAATAAATTTGACTGGATGTGATTTAAAAAGTATTTTATTTAACAAATCTGCATTATAGAGGGCAGTCATTAACATGAGTTTCAGACTACATGCATTGGAGGTTTGGGACGAGGCATCACAATTAAAAGGCTCCATTGGGGTGGTGCTCAGAGTGCTTCAACAGTCCTGATAGTTTTGGGTATCAATGAACTTGAAGGAAGTTTGACTGGTGTCATATCTGAGTGCATGGAGGAAGGTGAAGATATAACATTTAGTGTAGTCAGTGGGCTGACAGTAGTAGGAACTTTCTCAGCTCACTGTTAGGAACATAGGTTTCTACTAGGTTTGCTCTCTGTGATGCAAGGAAGTTAGGTTGCTATTCAATGAACTAAAACCAGACTGGGAAATGCCCATTTTACTGAGGGGCTGCAATCAGGGAAAAACCACCTTGGGCAGAATGTAAAATTCAAATTGATGTAATGTACCCGTAATAAATCTGCAATGTATCTGAAATGAATCACCTGTATTGATTGTGATGCAATGAGGCACCCCAGAGTGTCATGAACTGTAATTATGTCCAATGTACTTGATGTAACCTGCAAATTGAATAATCTATATTGTGTACGTTTGGAATGTGAGATGACAACTGTACTGTATGGATTGCTGCAAATTTTATGAATAAAGTATATTTTTAAAAAAAAATTTTTTACTTTCTGTAACCTGAGTTCCACTGCTTGTCTCCTTTTTGCCCCAAGGTGTGTTTATGGAGACAGGGGTTGAGGAAGCAACATTTGGCCCCTCTGTGTGTTCTTTATGGATCAAATGAAGGCATTTTCCTTTCTGAGGTAACGTGTAAATGAGCTGTTATCCATCAGACCTGCATATCTTTGGCCTGTATTGGGCCCCTCACACAGTGACTGACCAAGTTTTCTACTGGATTTCTCTCCCCTGTTCCTCCTTTGGCAGAGCAATGGTGTTTTATCAAGCTCCTCAAAGTGAATTCAGAAGTTGATGAGCCAGTCATCTGTATGGGTGTGAACTGTGTATCATTTGTGGAAAATATATTTTAAAAGACTTCAGCATGAAATTGAAAAGTACTGTATACTCCCTAAACATAATGTGAGTGGAGATTGTTTAATATACAATGTGTTACTGTAATACTTCTAAAATTATTTCAGTCCATAATTACATTTAGCTAATATGTAAATTTACTGTTTTACAGATATGGCATCATGATGCAGAACATAGTTTAATGCACTTTGCAACACTTTCTCAGTTTGCATTATATAATGAAAGTCCAAGTGGAATAACAGTAACAGGTATGTATAGATCACCACGGCAGCTTGTGCTGGTGTTCGTCAGGAAGAGGAGGAAAGGGTGGAGAGGGTGACATAATTGTTATAGTAGTTGGTTAGGCTCAACATAAGGAAAGTCAGAGGTGAGAAAGGGGATTCAACCCATCAGACCTCACCCTGCTAATGCGCTCTCCCTATCACGCCATTAATTGTATTTTGAGTAACTCCAGTGTTTTTACCACTACTTAAATCCTAGTGGAACATTAAGGTGAAGGAGGCCCGGCATCATGGGTCTCCACCTCTATTTCCTGTACTTAGTGCCTGGAAAATAAGCATTCCCTGGGTGCTAATCACAGGAAAAGCAGCCCCACAATCTTCAGTTTGCTGTTGGTAGCTATTTTCTCACCAATCACTTGCCTTAAATCATTGGTAATTCTCAGCAATCGTTACTGTTTGTAAGATTTTAAATTTAGGTAATTATTTCTATGATTAGTGATGGTGTTTTCTCATCTCAATAGTAAAGTTCTGCTTTTCTGAAAGGTGCTTTCTTTAATAGTAGTTTTTCACCATTTTCCTCAGTTTACCACCAGCAATATTTTAGGATTATTGATCAAAGTCAAACAGCTATTTCTAGTTGTTAACCTGATTCATTTTCATAATTTAATTTCGGTTGGGTGATTTGACTTACAGCTAAAAGCATTACAATACTAATGAAAGTGGGAAAGCTATGATGTTAAGCAGTTGGTATAACACTTAGTCTACTGCCTGAATAGTCTTAACACTTGACATTGCATAATCCAGTACTTGAAGTAACCACTACATTGATAAGGAGAACATGTCCTCCCATATGTTTCTGATATGGGTAATGTCCCCCTCTCCACCAGCTCTAAATTCTGGAATTCCCCCTGATCTCCGTCCACTTTACAAGTGATTGTGTTTCTGCTTTGCTTATTTAAAAAATACCTTGAATGTTATATTGCTTAGTAATTCATGTTAGTTGGGGTCATATTATTCAATCCTTTATGAGGTAACAGTTTGAATGATTCGACCCCAACTAACCTGAATTACGAAGTAAACAATACATATGGCTAAATTCATACGTACACAGTCAGTATTTAGGTTATATTGTGAATAAATGATTGTGAGCCGACTGACAAGAATGTGTGATGTAGCAGGGGCCAAAGAAGGGAGAAAATATCTTTAAAGTGAAGAAAAATTAATCAAATAAAATTGATATTAACATTTAGATTTTAAAAAAACTTGGAAGAAAGGATTCTATTTAAATTGTTATTTCATTAGAAAAAGGTTCCTGGTGAAGTTAATAGGTTATATAGCTTGAAAATGACCCGAGAGTTTAGTGGTTCTTGTCACCTTTTCTTTGGATGCAGGTTACACATCAAGCCCTGTAGGAGCTGACAGTCTGACCTATCTGCCATTTCAATGATTAGGGTCCCAAAGCTTTGAACAGGGCTGCAAGCTAAGATATTCCACCTGTGAAGAAAGGGAAAATGATAGTAGTAAGGACTTTGATGTATTTGTCTATACTTCATATTTGTACATAGAATGCAGCTTTCTCACTTTCACTTAGCATAAAGGCAACAGTGCATCACTGGAATCAGAGTCCCAGTCCATTCAAATGTTCCCACGAGGATATCACCTCACTGGTCGTTGCTGTAATTTATTTATTTTTTAACTTAACAGGAGGTAATTAAAAGATAACACAATAGTAATTAAAATATCTATGCATATAAAAATGCCTTGCATCTAGCAAGCCTGTCACCACTGCATCTAGCAAGTCTGTCACCAAGTACTGTATCATTTTTACAAATGTCACTCATGCAAGGTATGTGTCAAACTTGCACTTGATTGGCTCAAATTGTTATAGTCAAAGAACAGTAACAAACGACATCTACCAATAAGCAAGTAGCATTTTTTAAAAAAAAGAAAACAATGAAAGCCAGTCATTTGCTACAGTTTCTTCTGACTTTGATATGTCAGTTTTCACTCAACTCGAAGAAGTTATACTAAACCTTTATAAATCACTGGTTAGGCCCCAGCTGGAGTTTTGTGTTCAATTCTGGGCACCACATTTTAGGAAGGATGTCAAGGCCTTAGAGAGGGTGCAAAGGAGATTTACTAGAATGGAGTACCAGTGATTCGGGACTTCAGTTATGTGGAGAGATTAGAGAATCTGGGGTAGTTCTCCTTAGAGCAGAGAAGGTTAAGGGAAGATTTAATAGAGGCATTCAAAATCATGAAGCATTTTGATAGAGTAAATAGCCCTGCAAATGTTTCCCCTTCAAATATTTATCCAATTCCCTTTTGAAAGCTATTATTGAATTTGCTTCCAACACCCTTTCAGGCAGTGCATTCCAAATCATAACAACTCGGCGTGTTAAAAAAAAAATTCTCCTCATCTCGCCTCTGGTTCTTTTGCGAATTACCTTAAATCTCTGTCCTCTGGTTACCAACCCTTCTCCCACTGGAAACAGTTTCTCCTTATTTACTCTATCAAAACGCTTCATGATTTTGAATGCCTCTATTAAATCTTCCCTTAACCTTCTCTGCTTTAAGGAGAACTACCCCAGATTCTCTTGTCTCTCCACTTAACTGAAGTCCCGAATCACTGGTACTCCAGTCTAGTAAATCTCCTCTGCACCCTCTCTAAGGCCCTGACATCCTTCCTAAAGTGTGGTGCCCAGAATTGAACACACTACTCCAGCTGGGGTCTAACCAGTGATTTATAAAGATTTGGCTTAACTTCTTCGCTTTTGTACTCTATGCCTTTGTTTATAGACCTGCATAGCCCTCAGTGACAGACAATGGGGTAGATTTTCAACTTGCCGCCAGGCATAAAACTGGCATTGCAGATGGCTGGCGATTATAGAAATCACCCAATATGCATTACCATTGGATATGAAAATCAGGCAGTTTCTATAATAAGTGGCTGACTAGAGTGCTAGTTTTACTCCCAGTTGGCACATTGAAATTCTTCCCCAAGATATTTAAATACTATTATGATGTTTATAGTCACCAATGCTGCTGAAGGTGAACAGTTATTTTAAGTTGTTGACCTGTGTCCAGGATTAAGGACCAAATGAGCATTATTTTCTAGATGCCGCAGAAATTTTGTTTTACTGCAATGTGATATATTGAAGTTACATCAATGACAGAGCCAATATTGAAACAACTACACACATTGCTCTGTACGAGGCCCTTGCAGATCCTGTTCTGTGCATTATTGCACCTATTAAAAGGGTTTTACTAGAATACAAGGAAATTGAAATCAGATGCTTCTGAGTGCACCATTATTGGTATCAGTTTTCAAATTAAATGCCATTAAAATGCAATCGCTTCCTGTTTATTTATTGGGCCGTTAAGGACAGTTTAACTCTAGTTCCATCCATTAGTTCCATCTACTTTCATGATATGGTTTTATCTGGTGTGAAACACAGGCAGCATTGTAGAAAGTTCATGGCACATGTTACAGATTTTACTGGCATTTATGTATTGGACATAAGTTTATTTTAGTTTATCAGTCTCAATCACTACTGAGGAAGCTTAACAGTGACCTGAAAGGAGACTTTTTAATACTGCATTCCACTTTAATCATATATGCTTTAGTACTACAGTTTTTGACTAAAGTCATTTATAAAGTTCATAAATCATTTTTGTGGTACACAACAGGGAAAGCCAAGTTTTGACACTAAATGAGTTAAATATTGTTTCTAACTATTTGAAGCTTTGTTTTCTAAAAATGGAATAGTATGATTATCTGACTTGCGCCTGTTTAAAGTTATACCAAGGTAGCTGAATTTGGCTGTCAGGATGTTCTCACAGTTTATGTGAACTGTTTACATTGATTTATAGCCATGTAATTCCTTCTATATATCTATTTTTATCATTCACATTCAATGGATTTAGATGTCATTAACCACATATTTATTTCATTACAAAAATATATTTTATATTTTTCCTTTCTTCCTCTTTTAACCCTTCATGTCTGCACCTCTTTATCTGTGTCCAACTGGCAGTCATTTTCATGGATAACATAAATGCTCTTTGTTAACCAACTCACCATCAGGCATCCTTGATTGGAATGGGAAATCATATCCACCATAAACCCCTTCCCTATTCTCCCACCTCCCCCCATCATCTTCTGCCCTTTCACCTGGATAAGAGAGAGTTGTGGAAATCTCCCACAAAAAAAATCTAGTAAGTTCTAACTCAAGCTTACTACTCAGACATCCAGTGCTCTTGGAGTATCGTAACTGAACTGAATTGCCGAACTAATTTATTTTATTAGAATTTTGATTATACCTATATAGAATGCAATGTTCTTATTGGTTGAGCAAAGTCATTGTAAAATTGACTGTCATGCAACAAGTCCCAGCACAAGAGTAAATTTAGAAAGTGCTGAGCCTTGTGGATTAGAGAAATGTAAAAACTAGGCAGTTAAGCACTCTTGGAAATAGAATTATTATATTTTGAATATGTGGTTAATCATCTCTTTTAAAAAAAAATTCTCATTGGGGTCAAGGGTCACTGAGTTCCACAATCCTTAAAAAGTAAAAATACATATATTTAAAATATATTTTCTAGAAATGATAGTGTTTTCCCAATGCAAAATATAGACATTACAGTCATAATAGTACTTCTGATGCTACATTCATAGCAATTCTGCGTCGTCTCCCTCCAAAGCAATATGCACAATCAGACCACCACTAATGATTTGTACCACACAATTGCATTGCACAGTGCAAATACAATGCCTGAAGGGCAATATAATTTAGCCCTTGAAGTTTAGAATGTGTCACACTTTTTATAGAAAACAATGAACCACACATGACCTAGGCTGGAAATTGTGAGACATTCCTGCTCTTTGTCACATTGTGGTACTTGAATCATCTGAGTTTATATTCACAGACAGTCTGCTAAATAAACCTTCAGCAAACTGGTATTAATCAAAGTACAGACGGCAGCAAAGCTCAAATACAGTAAAATGTTTAGGTGTAGGGATATTAAATTACTTTTTTACAGCAGGTTTGTCTCTCGAATCCCATTTTATTAATACAGTTGTTGATAAATATTATAAATTTATAAATGGTCTGTACTTGCACTGCTGACACATTTTCTATCTTTAATTCATTTTCAGCTCTTTTTTTAACCTTTCCAATTCTCTGGAATTCCCTCTCAAACCTCTTGCCCTCTTCCTCCCTCCATTCCTTTAAAAGTCTCCTCAAGCCACATCTTTTTGACTCAGTCACACCTCTCTTCCTGACTCAATGTCTATTTTTCTTGTATCAATCTGTGAAGCACCTTGGGACATTAAAGGCATTAAATAAATGCAAATTGTGGTTGTTGTAATGCTGCAGCTTTGTAATTAAACAAGATTTATATTTTTACCCTGCTTAAGTGTCCACAGCTCACATGAATCTGTGTTTTGACAGATTATTTGACTATGGGGGAGATCCAAGCTGGCCTGAGCCCGACTGCTCACAAAACAAAAGTTTTTATTCCTACTGTTCCGTGGCACGTCGTGCTGACGCAACAAAGTGTCATGACACCATGCTACCAATTTGACAGGATTTCTCACAAATTTTCAATCCTTTCCCCCTCTCCCCATTAAACTTCGATTTTTCTAATCCCATTTTGGTTTTGTTGCATCCACACGCATTATTCCATAGCTGAGCACCGCGGGATCATTTACTACATTAAAGCTGCTATATAAATGCAAGTTTTTGTTGTCGTTGAGCAGGTAGCCAGACAACATGCTCCCAGACACTCTTATTACTGCTCTTCACCATCTGTTGTGTGGTAGACAAGAATGGCCCAGGATGACTCTTTACTCTGTGAGGAGATGCTCCTCTTCTGCTCCCTGCTTCCATCAATGGCAAGGTAAAGGATTCACAGTATGTGGAGTTACAGGACCAAACAGCAAGATTTTAAACACAGTCTAATTCAACTAATTTAAATGGGTGCATCATTCACTCTACCACTGACAAACTCGCACTACGTTTTTTGGTTATCCAGATTTCAAACACTGAAGTAGAAATTGTCATTTAACTTATTTACCCTAGTCTGACAGCTAATTTAACCCCATAAACCAACATCCCTCTTGTTTCTATGGAATATCATTCAGTTGTATAGGCAAGATTTGGGCTCTATTAATACAGGACCTCAGAGTGGACTGTAATAATTAGTTTAATTTAATAACTCAGGTCACAGCTTCCTCTGATGCTCAAATCATTGTACCTTTGGAGCTCAGTTTCAGATTATTAGCTGAAAGCAGGCATGATTAGAGCTCTCTGAGTAAAGATACTTTGTATGAAATTACCTTGGACTCTACTGTGAATGATATCTCAGAGCAATGTACTCACAACTACACTGTGATTGTATGAAGGTCATTTGACACTGTACTTTGGGACCCTCCTCACCCCTGCCCCCCAAAAAATAGCTCTTTGACAAAGATGGTAAGTATTTTAATTTTAAAAATAACATAAAAGATTATGTAGCAGCTCACAGAAGTGGTTAGTTTGTTTCACAGCATTATTGCATGTGATGTTGCTTCTAATTGGATAAAAGGGGCAAATACAATTAGTTGAAACTTTTATATGGAGCTAGAAATGTGGCAAACTGAATATTAAACCCAATGTGACCCAAATGTTGACCAGTTTGGATTAATTTGGATTGCTGTTTCTCCCATGATCTGTTTAGGTTGACCCAGGTAGATTCAGGCCAGCCTATAGTATTTGAGCTTTACAAATACCTGAAGCTGCAACTTTAATTCAAAACAGCTTATAACAGTACGGAATGGGGACAAAAATAATAGTTAAAAAAATCTGCAAATAGCACTGGAAATCTGAAATAAAAATAAGAGAATGCAGAAATACTAATTGGTTAGTCAGTATATGGAAAGAGAAAATACCACCATTTTGGTTATAAACCCTTCATTGGAAGTGTATAAATGGCAGATAAGTATTGAACAAAACAAATAGGACTGGGCATAGGGGAATAGGTACATAGAATCATAGGACGGTTACAGCATGGAAGGATGCCATTCGGTCTGTCGAGTCCACGCCGGCTCTATGCAAGAGCAATCCAGCTAGTCCCACTGCCCCGCCCTATCTCCGTAGCCCTGCAAATTTTTTCCTTTCAAGTACTTATCAAGTTCCCTTTTGAAGGCCATGATTGAATCTGCCTCCACCACCCCCTGGAGCAGCGCATTCCAGATCCTAACCACTCGCTGTGATTTTTTAAAAAAAGTTTTTCTTCATGGCACCTTTGGTTCTTTTGCCAATCACCTTAAATCTATGTCCTCTGGTTCTTGACCCTGCCACCAATGGGAACAGTTTCTCTATATCTACTCTGTCTCGACCCTTCGTGATTTTGATTTTACAACAGGAAAAAATAGTCAACAGACAGAAACGCAGTTAACATGTTTACTGGCTTGTAAACAGGTTTTTTGAAAACTAGAAAGTGGTAGGAACTGGTGGATCATAGCAATGATCATCTCAGTGAGGCAATGAATGGGTATTAAAACCACAAAACGTGTGAAAATAGTTTAGTAAGAAGGTGAAAAGGCATGGAAATGATACACAACTCCAAATGAAGTGGAAGGTAGGTGCGAGAAATGGGCACGAAAATAGGAGTGATAACTATGGGCTGAACTGACAAATCATTCTTCAGATCAGTGGGTTGCTGATTGCTCAGGAGAAAGATGAAATACTATTCTTGAAGCTTGTATTGAGGCTAAATTTAGAGAGGTTAGAATGGGAATGGAAGGGGGAATTGAAGTGGCAAGTTACAGGATGGTCAGGTTCACACTTACAGGCAGAATGGAGATGTCCAGCAAAATGGTTAGCCAATGTACCTTTTCCCCATCTCCAATGTGTAGAGACCACAAAGTGCAGAAGGTACAATATACTATGAAGTGCTTGTGGCAGAGGAGACCCATTAAATAGACTTTCAGACAAGCTTTCTTAGAAAGTACCATGAAATCCAATGCAGCAGATGTACCTCATTGCAGGTTTGTGTGACCTACAATATTGAGTAATAATTTTTGTACTTAATCACCTAGCACAAAATATATGCATGCAAATTTTACCCCAGTACAATCTATGCACTGTTTTTATGAGAGTTTCTTATTAATTAATACGCATGTACATTATATATTTAAAGCTTCTTTACTAAGTGTAAAATGAATTGGTTAATTAGTCGATCATGCATTACTGTTACATTTTTGAGTCTTTTAAAACTTTTTTTTACTTTGGATTATTTTGGCTCTTGTACCTAAGTTCACACACATGGGTGAGTCCCAACTCCCTATATCTTCAAGACTGTCTATCCTTGCCATGAGATTTAGGTAAGTCTTCAGTAATGTGCCTGGGAAATGAACAGCAAACCCGTCAGGTAATTGCTTTTAACTGCTGGATATATTCTTTGCCTCCATTAAGATCTCACTTCAAAAGAAGTACAACAGAGCATCAGATCATGTTTAATGAATATTTTACAAAAGATGAAAAATATGTAAGTAACAATCATACAATGTAGCTGTATATTTAGAGTAGAAATCCCTCCACCTAACTCCTCGAATGAACAAAATAATTAAAAAGATTGCAAATCTAAGAACTATACTAATCCTTTGGAAATAACTTTTGAATAATACAACATTGTTTCATTTCCTAGTATTTCTTACCACTGTGGGAGCTTAAATAATATAAACCATTATTTGGATATTTAAACAATTTTTCCCTCTTTCAGCAGTTTCAAACTGATTGGTTTCTTTTCTGAGATTTTCAAACAGATTCATTGATGGTTTTTTCAAGATATAAAAAGAATCAGTCGTAGACAAAGTGAACCAATCACACAGCATTGTTTAAGTTTGAATTATTCCTCTCTCTAGCCTGTAACTAACTAAGCTTGGTATAGGAATCTAAACCATTGGTTGATTTTTTTTTTAACCCGCTTATGTATTGTGACTGGATTTAAACGGACAGCCGCTAAGCTGACATAAATAACTAATTCTTGTCACAAATATCAACGTTCTTTTGAACCTCAGTTTTATTAATTACTACATAATATAATGGCCCAGAATTTGCTCTGTAAATAACAGCGATCCTAAAAGGGCTCACTGTTATTTCAGGGCAAATGGAAGAGCAACTTCTGGCGAGCGCACATGTGCAGTCTGGACATTGCTCTACCAGATGCCCTGCTCCTCCGAAAGCTGAGCGGGAAGGATAGCTCACCGGCTGACTCACTGTTCAAATGGCTGTAACATGAAGTTGCTGCACTGCCCAGCTGGAAACAAATTACTATCACCAGAAAAAGCTACGTCCAGTTTTTTTGGCCTAACCAAAATTTTAATGGCGTGGTAAGTCTTAATGACAGCCAAACAACCTCTTTGGCACTGAAAGTTTACTTTTACAAGTGTGGAGTCTCATTCTGTCAAAATTTAATTGTTGTTGGATATTTAAAAAAAATGTTTTACAATTTTATTCTTTACTTTTTCTTTCTCTTTTATCTCTGTCCTTTATTTCAATATTTCTTACCCTCTCTTTATTTCACTTTCTGTAACTGATTTTACATTGAATTTACTATTCTAACTAACACTTCCTGGTTCTCTACATGGCTTGTTAACGATGCTTCAATCTGATCAGTTAAGGGGTTCCTTACCCCGCTCACACAGCTCTCAGATGCCCGGGAGTGGACGCTGTGCTTTTATCGGCTCAGCACAAAATTCATACCTAAAAATAATAATGCTGGATATATTCTAGAAACTTTCAGGAACTTCTCTCAAATGATCAATTACAAATGCTCAGAGTAAATTACAAGCGTGTTTTATCTGGTTAGAGGGAGAACTCTAACACATAAAACAAGAAATGTTACAAGTTTACAACTTGATAAACTGAGTTAAGTGCTTATGCCTTTGACTGTATGAAATTTTCCAGGCTATATCCCAAAGCACACAGCCTTTTACCAGTCATTTTTATATTCGACTTGCAGTAAGGTGCCAAAGTGGGGAAAAAAAGAAGTTTTAATTTTAGATAGAAACATGGCAAATGGTCAGTCCTAATCTGATCATCTAAAAAGCAAAATTGATAAACTCGCTCCAAAATAAATTCTTAATGTTTAGCCATTTTGAAAAGGAATAACTTTTACAACGCCAGGTCATTAAGATGCCATCTGTACATAATGGATTTGACTTTTACAGATTTGAAAGTCTGCCAATATAGGGTTGCAAAAAGGTAAATTACACCTTATAAGTTTTATTCTTTCAAACTCCTGGGTCGGTTGTTTAATCAAGATTTTTTTTTTAAAAAAGCTGAATTGTGTTGAAATAAGAGTTGCATGTTTTACATACAAAATAAATGATACAGCTACTATGGCCATGATACGGTTTCACTTCAGGCCAGAGTTCAAGCTTTGACAAGTTGCCTATGAAAGCAATTTTGGGGAAAAAAATAGAAATCAGGTCCTGAGGCAGTGGTCTAGGCCAGACATCCCACTATTAATTGTAGGCCCCCTGCTATAGCTTCGAGCAGAAATGCAAACATATAACTTTATCTAATCTGATTGGCATGGGAATCAGCAGTTGTGTGCCAAATCCAACGGAAAAGTGAACCATTGTTCTGTGTTTCGACCAACATACTTATAAGAAACTCAGGACTGAATGGATATAATCTACTGTGTGCTAAGTTAACATTTATAGAGCAGGTCATGGAATCAGATTCAACATTTTATTGAATGTCATATGAAACTAAAACAGCTAGTAAATGTATTTCTATGAATAATGTAGCATTAGGTGTAGCCCTGTTGATATGGCACCTGCAATATCAAATTATTATTTAGCTATTAATCAGCAAAATTAGTATATGTAAGAACATAAGAAAAAATGAATTCGGAAAAGACCAATAGGTTCATCAAGCCTGTCCTTCTCAAAGCCTGTGTACAATTAACTCTTTAACGGACTTTATCCCTCCTATTTAATCTTCAAAATGAAAGTTCTGCATAAGTATTCTCTGATCATCAAAGATAATCAAGTAAACCTCCAGAGTATATCCATTTCCCTATTTCTAGTGTTCAATCCTGGCAGCTGCCCTTCATGGTTAGCACTACCACACCTACACAATGCCAGCATCACAGGAGTCATTGTGTCTCATAATGTATCTGATCATATCAATCTAGACCAATCTAGTACTGTTCCCAGCCAGATATTTTTCCAGATTGGCCTCCCGATATACACCCCACCCGAGTTTCCTTGGAGAATTGGTCAGTTTGTATAATGGGTAGCTGATCCACTGCTGCACGTTATTGCTACCCTGCTGAAGTTGAATTTTACCCCCTACATCGCTCTTGTATATCCCCATCTTCTCCCCTGGATTCCTATGGATATTAGTTTAACTAGAAATATTAGATGTGAAACTTTGTCAAAAGCTTTCTGAAAGTCCAAATAAACTATATCATAGTAAGTCAAAACGGGAAAGCTGCCAATGGATGAGTAAATTCATCATCAGCCTTAGAATCTAATTACCCTAGTTAAATAAACTCTCTTGATAAGGCATAAAACCCTGAATCATGTCATTCCTCCTTTTCTCCAATGGTGCCTGCAAGTCCTCCTTCGTACCTTGCAACCATAATTCTGCATAACTAATGATTTGTCAACAGGTTTTGTTATGTAAAGGGTTTTGTTGACATTTGTCAGCAAATCTAAGAATAATGACTGGAACGTAACTAATGTGTGATAAACAAACTCTCACACTTAACCCAGTAACTATTTTCCATGATTTATTGGTATCATGTAAACATAATCAGCCATTTTCAAACCTTAATGACTCAATTTCAGATTTGTCAACATAGAGAAGTTTCCGTCAATGTTGACAACCTAAACAGTGAGTAAACCATCTCCTGGCACATTGAATTATCCACTGAACTGGTTATTAAAACAACAACTTGATAAACTGGGGAACAGCAAATAGATTCCAATAAATAGAATCAATCTAAAGTTTCTTTTGAATTGGATGTAGGAAATCAGAAACTTGGCTCTTTAGAGCTCTAATATGCTGCACCACCATCGGAATCATTATCCTCTTTGGAATTTAATTTAGAATTTCCTTATTTGTAAATATGTTTTATTCCTTTCTTTAGGTCCCACCACATAACACATCACACACCACAGGCTGAGCAAATGACCTGCTTTACCTTTCATTTTGATGTTCAATTTCTCTTCTTAACTTTCTTTTTATTTTGTGTGTGGTGTGTCGATCACATTTTGAGTGATTATTTTCCTTGTCTACCTTTTTATTTTCCTTCTAACATTCTTTTTGCTGTATCTGTTGTTTGCTTCATTTCCTTTCATTTAACATTTCCTTTGTATTTTAGTTCCATTATTGACACTGGGGTGAAGTGAAGCAGAATGAGGATAAATATAAAACACAAAGATGGTGAGAAAACAGAATATGCAGAATTGAATGTTAGAAATGGGGAGGGGAAGGGCAGAGAGGGAAGAAAGGCAGAAACATGGAAGAATGAGAAAATATATATGTGATAGAACTTGCCATGGGGAAATTGAAAGTGTCCTGAGGATACTAGTTGCTCATCATTTCCAAACAATGTGAGGTGGCAATAAACAAAACTAGCTTGAATTTCCAGAACATAAGGCAACTATCCAGGCAGTGTAGAGAGCATGGAGGCTGATTGCTGGTATCAGAGGGAGGAAATATGAGATGCATTAGAAAGGCCCTGATACCTCTACGAGGGTAGAGAAAGTAAATATGAAACAATACTTTCAGATATACCAGGGCGGTCGGACAAAGTGGCACAAGAGCAAATTTGGGACAACAGGTAGTATTTCTTTGCACAAAGGGCAAATCAACAGTAGAGATGGGCTACCAGCAAAGGACACTGCATTTATTTAATAAAATGGTAGATGCTACAATAGGGAGGAGGTAAGGTTGGAATTATGGAAGGATGAGATAAAATGGATTGAAGGGGATTCTTCATCTGAATCTATCGAGTGAAAACAATAAAGGCACAGTGAAGTCAGGAGGTCAAAAAAGAACAGACATTTTTAAAAATGGGAAACACAAGATAGATACAGATATAGTGAATAAGAAATAGTGAACAAGAAGTCTGGCCAAGATATTCAGAACCTGTAATAAACATAAATTCCTCATTGTTGTTTTAATGAAAGAAAGATGTAAACATTCAGGTGTCAGTCTACATCTGAATTGGTTCAGACAGGAATGGTTCCCCACCTGGACTTTTAGAACCTTTGCTCCAAAAGTTGTACTGTAGCAGAAATCCAATTATTTTAAGACTTCTCGCATCTTGCAACATTCTGTTTAAAATGCCAAAAATTCAAATTGAAATTCAGATTCAAATCTTTAGATTCTAAAACCTGAAATTTGGATTTCTAAAGGAGTAAATCCTGCAAAATTAGTAGAGATGAGCATTTGGCTATTTTAAGCTTTGAAGCCCTTTAAAACCATGAAGATTTTGTAACAATTTATAAGAGTTTGCTTTTTAAGGATGTTAGTAGTGGTATTGCTATGCAGTCTCTTAAGTAGACCGATTTATCTTACAATTTCATCCATTACTTCTTGCAGTATTTATTTGGAATGGTCAGGGTTGACATGATTGCTAGAACTTTCCTTGAGGGTACTCCCGATCGGCAGTTGTAACTTCAGCAGAAACCAGATAAATGTGTAAACAAGGTTTCTATCAAGAGGTATCCAAACTATAGCCTGCGGGCCAGTTATAGCTCTGAGTCCCAGCAGACTGGCCCACAAAGTCCAGGCAACTCAGTTTGCATTTATATTTTCTACTCACTACTTTGTCCTGTTTGAATCTTGTGGGACTGAAGGTTTGGAATGGCTGTTCTTAGTGCTGTTGTCTTATTTGTGGATAAATCCTAATAAGAACATCAAGATCTATTAGTATCAGCAACTTTTAATATATGCAAAATTGTAGCACAGACTTAAACTTTAAATGTGTTTTCCCAAGTTTCAAGGTATGCACCTATGTAGTCCACAAAGACAAAAAATCTAGGACACACCGAGATCATAGGAATGGCTTATCACGAGCAAGAAAAACACTTAATCGTGGGTGTGTTTCATAGAATCATAGAAAGTTACAGCACAGAAGGAGGCCATTCGGCACATCGTGTCCATGCTGGCTGAAAAAGATCTATTCATCTTAATCCCACTTTCCAGCACTTGGTCCGTGGCCCTGTAGGTTGTGGCACTTCAAGTGCCGATTCAAGTACTTTTTAAATGAGTTGAGGGTTTCTATCTCTACCACCTTTCAGGCAGCGAGTTACAGACCCCAACCACCCTCTGGGTGAAATAAATTCTCCTCAGCTCCCTTCTAATCCTTCTACCAATTACTTTAAATCTATGCCCCCTGGTCACTGACCCCTCTGCTAAGGGA
This sequence comes from Heptranchias perlo, assembly GCF_035084215.1. Lineage (NCBI taxonomy): Eukaryota > Metazoa > Chordata > Chondrichthyes > Hexanchiformes > Hexanchidae > Heptranchias > Heptranchias perlo. The sequence goes on along the minus strand of NC_090345.1, from coordinate 21,971,408 downwards.
AATAGGTCCTCCTTATCCACACTATCTGGTCCCGTCATAATTTTATACACCTCAATTAAATCTCCTTTGTTCCAAAGAAAACAACCCTAGCCTATCCAATCTTTTCTCGTAGCTAAAATTCTCCAGCCCCTGCAACTTCCTTGTAAATCTCCCCTATACCCTCTCTAGTGCAATCACATCTTTCCTGTGATGTGGTGACCAGAACTGTACCATTCTCAAGTTGAAAAACAACATTAGGAAATAGAACATTAATTTTCATTTTGCATCTGTTTACAATGTCAAGCACTTCTATGTGAGGTGTGCACAGGTCAGCTGCATGCAATGGCTCTGCCTACAATGAGTTTCAATCTCAAATTCAAACAGTCAGTATAAAGCCAAGATCTATTTTCACTTTCTGTACATTCAGTCAAAAAATTCTGAGGCACTTTAAAAAGAATCTTATATTACAATAATCTATTTAGTTATTTGGAACATCCCTTGGGGCCCTCTAATCCATGTATTCACTACTCCAGGGGAACTTGAACACAAATAAGAGCTATACAGGATCAGTGTGAGATGACTCATCCAGCAATTAGCCCTCCTTCCCCATGGCAAGCTTGGCCTCTAGTCAATGCTGGAATCAAACGGTTGTTAGGAAAATAAAATTGTTTTCATCAGGACTCAATTAAATTTGATACTGTACCATGTTAACACCAGGCATTAGTAATCACTGACACACTGAAGATGATGATTCAAAAGGGCAGCATATGGAGCTCTAAAGTGCCAAGCCTTTAATTCCCTACACAGTGAGGCACCGAGAAACCTGCTCCCAAACCTGAACAGTACTGTTCTGTAGGGTTCCATGACTGATGGGCACTTCAGGGAATTGAGTGCATTATCTACCCAAATTTGCCAATTTTCATTTTAAAAATGACCAGAGGTTGATTTTAGTTAGTACTGCGAAGTTATTTATTTAATTATGGTGCCTTTGTTAAATTGGGAAAGGAGTGGGGGGTGCTTTTAGTTGTTCTGGTGGAATTGAACTTCACCCACTCCCATTAATTACAAGTCTGTACAAAACAGGAGACACTAATATGTGTTCAGGATTATCCCTCATTTCACATTGCAACATGATGAGTCCTTGGTCTCTGTGGTGCAATGTTTCTTGATGATCCAGGCAATGTCAGAGAACATAGCTTGTGGAGAGTCAGGGGTATGAACCCACACTTCATCACTCCATTAGTCAGTCCATTGGCCACCAATAATTCTGAAACACCTTTGTGCTGTGGCCTAAGATCCATTGGAAATCGGACTTGGGTTATCTGAGGTCTTTTACTTGGTACGCTGAAAACAATCTGAGAGAAGAAACCTTACTTTGCAGCCTGCTAGTTAGTGTACAATGTGTGCCATCCATGCTTAGTTAACAGTCGCTACTGTTTTCAGTTTTCCCATTAACTGGGGGAGGGGAGAGTTGATGAGATCCCAGCTAACTCCATATTCAGCCATGTGGTTTCTATTGGCAGATGAAGGAAACAGTATCAAACGTTTGTACTTACCTACTGGTCAGAACTGACTGGCTGGCTGTAGGAAAGAAAGCAGTAAGGATTCAAATGATCCGAAAGCAGAGATGTATTGCTGTATTAAGAAAAAACTTTTGCCCTAATTTCCTTCTGAAAATCACCTGTGCTACATCACCTTTTTAACGGAGAAACTGGATGACATTCAGTATAGTATTGAGGAATTCATAACATGCAGATCATAAAGTTAGTTCTTGCTGACTGACTGGAATAGAAGCCATTCTCATGAACACAGAAGCTAATTATTAATGAGTGTGGTTCACTTTCATTTAGTAAGTGTACAGGGCTCTGCAAACCTTTGATAGACAATTATATAGGAACAATAAAGGAAAACCAATTCATTCTGATTTTCATCTACACTAGAAGAATGTGCTTGTCAATGTGCATTAATTAGCCTGAGTGCCTGGCTATATTTATATGTCTGGTTTACAATAATGCAGCCTTATTTTAGTTTGGAACAAAGCTAGACAAAGGAAAGGATTACCAAACACAGCAAACAAACACCAGGCTGCACGATGATTCTGTTGGTTGAGGGGGGGGGGGGGGGAGAGGGAGGGTGGACAAAAGATCAGAGATAAAACAAATAATGAGGGAATATACAGTTTAAAAAAAAGTAATGCTTTTGAATTCGTCCTTTTTTCCCTCTTCACTCTGATGACTGGACATTAGTTTGAATCTTTTCATAGGTGTCAGGTAAATGAATAGTTCATAGTTTATCAGTGATTTGATTTAATTAAAACACTTCTCTCATAGGGAAATACCATTCAATCCATATTAATCTATATGACAAACAACTAACACTTTGAACATTAGCTACTGTTAAGCCACAGGTATGTCTTCAAACAGCTATAGTTTCAGGGCAGGAGTGAGGTTCAGGTCTCAATGCCTCAGTGCTGTTCATATGAACATAGGAACAGGACGAGGCCATTCAGCCCCTCGAGCCTGTTCTGCCATTCAATGAGGTCATGACTGATCTGTATCCTAACTCCATTTACCCGCCTTGGCTCTATATCCCATAATACCCTTGGCTAGCAAAAAATCTATCGATCTCAGAATTAAAACTATTAATTGAGCTAGCATCTACTGCTTTTTGTGGGAGAGAGTTCCATACTTCTACCACCCTTTGTGTGAAGAATTATTTCCCAACTTCTCTCCTGAATGGCCTGACTCTGATTTTGAAGATCTGTCCCCTTGCCTTAGACTCTCCCACCACCTGAAAAAGTTTCTCTATCTACCCTATCAATTCCTTTCAAATTCCAAAAAGCCTCAATCAATTCACCCCTTAACCTTCTATATTCCAGGGAATACAAGCCTAGTTTATGTAATCTCTCCTCATAATTTAACCCTTGGAGCCCTGGTTGTACTCCTTCCAAGGCCAATATATCCTTTCTAAGATACGATGCTCAGAATTGTACACAGTGCTCCAGATGTGGTCTAACCAGGGCTTTGTATAGCTGTAGCAAAGCTTTCTCCCCTTTATATTCTAGCTCTCTAGATATAAAGGCTAACATTCCATTAGCCTTTTTGATTATTTTTTGCACCCTGACCACTACATTTTAGTGATCTGTGTACAAGGACCCCTAAAACCCCTTTGGACCTTCACTGTTCCTAGCTTTATATTATTTTAAAAATACTCAAATCTATCCTTTTTTGGTCCAAAATGGATGCCCTCACACTTACCCGCGTTGAAATCCATTTGCCACAGTTTTGCCCACTCACTTAATCTATCAGTGTCTCTTTGTAATTTTATGCTCCCGTCTACACTACTTACTATGCCACCAATGTTTGTGTCATCAGCAAACTTGGATATATGGCTCTCTATTGTATTATCAAGTCATTAATAAATATAGTGAACAGTTGAGGCCCCAGCACAGATCCTTGTGGGACACCAAGAGTCACTTCCTTCCAATTCGAGTACATACCCATTATCCCTACTCTCTGTCTTCTACCATCTAACCAATCTCCTAACCAGGTCAATAATTTGCCTTCAATTCCGTGAGCTTTAATTTTAGCTGACAATCTCTTACGTGGAACCTTATCAAATGCCCTCTGGAAGTCCACATAAACTACATCCATAGACATTCCCCTGTTTACTACTTTAGTTACTTCCTCAAAAAAAATCAATTAGGTTCATTAGACATGTCCTACCGTTTACAAATCAGCTCTCTCTAATCAGCTCAAATTTCTCTAAGTGCTCAGTCACACTATCCATAATTATAGATTCAATAACTCCTCCACAACAGATGTTAAATTAACATCTAACAACTAACAGGTCTATAATGTCCTGGTTTCTCCCTCTCACCTTTCTTATATAATGGAGTTACATTTGCAGTTTTCCAATCTAAAGGGAATTCCTGAATCAAGAGAACTTTGGAAGATTATGGCTGAAGCATCTACAATTTCCTCATCTACTTCCTTGAAATTTGATCAATATTTATATAAAACGAAAGGGAAAAAAATCTTGCATTTATATAGCACCTTTCAGTCCTCAGAATGTTCGAAAGCACTTAGCCAATGAAGTACTTTTCAAGTATAATCACTGTTATTTTGTAGGCAAATGCAACAGCCAATTTGCACATTTATCCATTTAATCTACTGCCATAACAAAGTTTAAACTCCTTTCCTTCATTCAGAGTTGGCCTATCGTATCCATGGTAGGCTGTGGTTTCGAACCAGTTTATAAGTTGTTTGAACTTCCAATGTCTGACTGTGTAACTTCATAATTCCCATCCAGGATCTGCCCTTATGCCTTAATATTGACCATGACATCACAATTTGAAAATGATGTAACAGAACATGGTGATAATTAACTTACGAGATATGTGAAGAAGTTGCGAACGGAAGATATAGAAACAGCATTTGGTTGAATTTAATCTCAATACATTAATAGTGTGTTAAATGAGAGTTAATTGTAACTTCTGCTTTTTTAGTGCAGTGCCATTTCCAGGCAATTTTACTGAGTGTCCTATTGTTGAGATCTAATATTAATATTGACCGCTTGACGGCTCTGGAGCTGCGGATGGATTCACTTTGGAGCATCCGCGATGCTGAGAAAGTCGTGGATAGCACGTTCAGTGAGTTGGTCACACCGCAGATAAAAATTACTGAGGGAGATAGTGAATGGGTGACCAACAGACAGAGGAAGAGTAGGAAGGCAGTGGAGGGGTCCCCTGCGGTCATCTCCCTCCAAAACAGGTATACTGTTTTGGATACTGTTGGGGGAGATGGCTCACCAGGGGAAGGTGGCAGTGGCCAGGTTCATGGCACCGTGGCTGGCTCTGCTGCACAGGAGGGCAGGAAAAAGAGTGGCAGAGCTATAGTGATAGGGGACTCGATTGTAAGGGGAATAGACAGGCGTTTCTGCGGATGCAACCGAGACTCCAGGATGGTATGTTGCCTCCCTGGTGCAAGGGTCAAGGATGTCTCGGAGCGGCTGCAGGACATTCTGGAGGGGGAGGGTGAACAGCCAGTTGTCGTGGTGCATATAGGCACCAACGATATAGGTAAAAAACAGGATGAGGTCCTACAAGCTGAATTTAGGGAGTTAGGAGTTAAACTAAAGAGTAGGACCTCAAAGGTAGTAATCTCAGGATTGCTACCAGTGCCACGGGTTAGTCAGAGTAGGAATGACAGGATAGCTAAGATGAATACGTGGCTTGAGAGATGGTGCAAGAGGGAGGGATTCAAATTCCTGGGCCATTGGAACCGGTTCTGGGGGAGGTGGGACCAGTACAAATTGGACGGTCTGCATCTGGGCAGGACTGGAACCAATGTCCTAGGGGGAGTGTTTGCCAGTGCTGTTGGGGAGGGTTTAAACTAATGTGGCAGGGGGATGGGAACCGATGCAGGAAGTCAGTGGGAAATAAAGTGGTGACAGAAACAAAAGGCAGTAAGGGAGAGTGTACAGAACATGACCGGACAGATGGTCTGAGAAAGCAGGGCAAAGACCAAGGGAAGTCTAGATTAAACTGCATTTATTTCAATGCAAGAAGTCTGATGGGCAAGGCAGATGAACTCAGGGCATGGATGGGTACATGGGACTGGGATGTTATAGCTATTACTGAAACATGGCTAAGGGAGGGGCAGGACTGGCAGCTCAATGTTCCAGGGTACAGATGCTATAGGAAAGATAGAGCAGGAGGTAAGAGAGGAGGGGGAGTTGCGTTCTTGATTAGGGAGAACATCACGGCAGTAGTGAGAGGGGATATATCCGAGGGTTCGCCCACTGAGTCTATATGGGTAGAACTGAAAATAAGAAGGGAGAGATCACTTTGATAGGATTGTACTACAGACCCCCAAATAGTCAACGGGAAATTGAGGAGCAAATATGTAAGGAGATTACAGACAGCTGCAAGAAAAATAGGGTGGTAATAGTAGGGGACTTTAACTTTCCCAACATTGACTGGGACAGCCATAGCATTAGGGGCTTGGATGGAGAGAAATTTGTTGAGTGTATTCAGGAGGAATTTCTCATTCAGTATGTGGATGGCCCGACTAGAGAGGGGGCAAAACTTGACCTCCTCTTGGGAAATAAGGAAGGGCAGGTGACAGAAGTGTTAGTGAGGGATCACTTTGGGACAAGTGATCATAATTCCATTAGTTTTAAGATAGCTATGGAGAAGGATAGGTCTGGCCCAAAAGTTAAAATTCTAAATTGGGGAAAGGCCAATTTTGATGGTATTAGATAGGAACTTTCAGAAGTTGATTGGGAGAGTCTGTTGGCAGGCAAAGGGACGTCTGGTAAGTGGGAGGCTTTCAAAAGTGTGTTAACCAGGGTTCAGGGTAAGCACATTCCTTATAAAGTGAAGGGCAAGGCTGGTAGAAGTAGGGAACCTTGGATGACTCGGGAGATTGAGGCACTAGTCAAAAAGAAGAAGGAGGCATATGACATGCATAGGCAGCTGGGATCAAGTGGATCCCTTGAAGAGTATAGAGATTGCCGGAGTAGAGTTAAGAGAGAAATCAGGAGGGCAAAAAGGGGATATGAGATTGCTTTGGCAGATCAGGCAAAGGTGAATCCAAAGAGCTTCTACAAATACATAAAGGGCAAAAGGGTAACTAGGGAGAGAGTAGGGCCTCTTAAGGATCAACAAGGTCATCTATGTGCGGAACCACAAGAGATGGGTGAGATCCTGAATGAATATTTCACATCGGTATTTACGGTTGAGAAAGGCATGGATGTTAGGGAACTTGGGGAAATAAATAGTGATGTCTTGAGGAGTGTACATATTACAGAGAGGGAGGTGCTGGAAGTCTTAACGCGCATCAAGGTAGATAAATCTCCGGGACCTGATGAAATGTATCCCAGGACGTTATGGGAGGTTAGGGAGGAAATTGCGGGTCCCCTAGCAGGGATATTTGAATCATCCACCGCTACAGGTGAGGTGCCTGAAGATTGGAGGGTAGCAAATGTTGTGCCTTTGTTTAAGAAGGGCGGCAGGGAAAAGCCTGGGAACTACAGACCAGTGAGCTTGACATCTGTAGTGGGTAAGTTGTTAGAGGATATTCTGAGGGATAGGATCTACAGGCATTTGGAGAGGCAGGGACTAATTAGGAACAGTCAGCATGGTTTTGTGAGAGGAAAATCATGTCTCACGAATTTGATTGAGTTTTTTGAAGGGGTAACCAAGAAGATAGATGAGGGCTGTGCAGTAGACGTGGTCTACATGGACTTCAGCAAAGCATTTGACAAGGTACCGCATGGTAGGTTGTTACATAAGGTTAAATCTCATGGGATCCAAGGTGAGGTAGCCAATTGGATACAAAATTGGCTTGACGACAGAAGACAGAGGGTGGTTGTAGAGGGTTGTTTTTCAAACTGGATGCCTGTGTCCAGCGGTGTGCCTCAGGGATCGGTGCTGGGTCCGCTGTTATTTGTTATTTATATTAATGATTTGGATGAGAATTTAGGAGGCATGGTTAGTAAGTTTGCAGATGACACCAAGATTGGTGGCATTGTGGACAGTGAAGAAGGTTATCTAGGATTGCAACGGGATCTTGATAAATTGGGCCAGTGGGCCGATGAATGGCAGATGGAGTTTAATTTAGATAAATGTGAGGTGATGCATTTTGGTAGATCGAATCGGGCCAGGACCTACTCCGTTAATGGTAGGGCGTTGGGGAGAGTTATAGAACAAAGAGATCTGGGAGTACAGATTCATAGCTCCTTGAAAGTGGAGTCACAGGTGGATAGGGTGGTGAAGAAGGCATTCAGCATGCTTGGTTTCATTGGTCAGAACATTGAATGCAGGAGTTGGGATGTCTTGTTGAAGTTGTACAGGGCATTGGTGAGGCCACACTTGGAGTACTGTGTACAGTTCTGGTCACCCTATTATAGAAAGGATATTATTAAACTATTGTAAACAATTTTACAACACCAAGTTATAGTCCAGCAATTTTATTTTAAATTCACAAGCTTTCGGAGATTTTCTCCTTCCTCAGGCAAATGTTTCAAGATCTCCTTGAAGCCTACGCATTTATACGATGTATAAATGCGTAGGCTTCAAGGAGATCTTGAAACATTTGCCTGAGGAAGGAGAAAATCTCCGAAAGCTTGTGAATTTAAAATAAAATTGCTGGACTATAACTTGGTGTTGTAAAATTGTTTACAATTGTCAACCCCAGTCCATCACCGGCATCTCCACATCATTATTAAACTAGAAAGAGTGCAGAAAAGATTTACTAGGATGCTACCGGGACTTGATGGTTTGACTTACAGGGAGAGGTTAGACAGACTGGGACTTTTTTCCCTGGAGAGTAGGAGGTTAAGGGGTGATCTTATAGAAGTCTATAAAATAATGAGAGGCATAGATAAGGTCGATAGTCAAAATCTTTTCTCAAAGGTAGGGGAGTCTATAACGAGGGGGCACAGATTTAAGGTGAGAGGGGAGAGATACAAAAGGGTCCAGAGGGGCAATTTTTTCACTCAAAGGGTGGTGAGTGTCTGGAACGAGCTGCCAGAGGCAGTAGTAGAGGCGGGTACAATTTTGTCTTTTAAAAAGCATTTGGACAGTTACATGGGTAAGATGGGTATAGAGGGATATGGGCCAAGTGCAGGCAATTGGGACTAGCTTAGTGGTATAAACTGGGCGACATGGACATGTTGGGCCGAAGGACCTGTTTCCATGTTGTAACTTCTATGATTCTATGATTCTATGATTAATGTAGCACAGAGCAGCTAATCTGATCACACCTGCTGTAAAGCTGTTTAATCTCTCTTTAATCAGCATAATGCACCTCATCTTTTGATTAGACACGTTACAACCTTTTGGTCTCCACATTGATTTCAATAACTTCAGATCATAACCACTGCCCCCATTTTTTCAGACAGCAGGTGCTGGTGATGATTCTGCTGTTGCCACTTACAGCTCCTCTAGACCCATCTTTTGTTCCTTTACTTGTCCCATTACCACCCTCCTTGCCTTGCACCATCATCCCCTTGGTCATTTAATCACTCCTGCCCTCCACCCTATCAGAGACCTTCCCTTTTGTTCTTTCCTCCCCTCCCCACCTACCCCCCGCCCACCTTTGCCTGGCTCTGTACTTGCTTAAAAACTGTATAATCTTCAACTTCTTCCAGTTCTGATGAAAGGATCGACCTGAAATGTTAACTCTGTTTCTTTCTCTACAGATGCTGCCTGACTTGCTGAGTATTTCCAGCATTTCTGTTTTTATTTCAGATTCCCAGCATCCACAGTATTTTGCTTTTGCTTTAATCAGCATTATTGTTATGTAAGGATTATAAATAGTGCACTGTGTAAATATAGCTGTGAGGTGAGCAAACTTGAAGCTCAATAGAGAGCGCAAGGCACAGAAAGGCCAAATGTACTGACAATGTCTTGCAGGTTATATTGATAGACTGAGTGAGACAATGAGTGACCTTTACAAGTCAATGCAATAACTCACACCTGACATACGTGGGAAGATATAAGGAAGGAAAGTGCCAAAGTGATTAAGAAGGTTAAGTGTCAATCATTTTACACTACTACATGTAAGTTTGAGTCACAATTACATTACTTAGCTATATATAAGGACAACTACCTTACTTTGGTTTGTAATTATTCAATATAACTGTATATGGGTAATAAGAAAGAAAGAACAAACTTGCATTTATATAGTGCCTTATCATATCCTCAGGACATCCCAAAGTGCTTTAAAACTAATGGATTACATTTTAAGTATAGTCAATGTTGTTATGTAGGCAAATACGGTTGCCAATTTGAGCACAGCAAGATTCCACAAACAGCAAATGAATGAATGACTAGATAATCTGTTTTTGGTGGTGTTGGTTGAGGAAGTGAAATTTAGCCAATACATTGGAAGAATTCTCTAATCCTCTTCTCAAGTGGATGTAACTGATCCTATGACACTATTTGAAGACAAATTGGGCCTTGTTTTAATATTTTATCCAAAAGATGACACCTCTGACAATGCAGCATTCACTACCTATTGCACTATAGTAACAGCCTAGGTTATGTGCTCAAGCCCATAATAGGACTTGAACCCACAACCTTCTGACTACAAAACATATTTATCTCACACTGACGTCAATGACAATCTAAGGAGGTAGCAGATGTTAGTCATAGTTTAATGACTAGTTTCACATGACTTTATCCATTAATATTGTGCAAGCACAGCACAAAACACAGGTAATGAGGATAAGGAGAAAAAAAAGCCGAAAAACATTGCAAGTTGCAGCTGAGACAGTTGGTTTTCTATCAAAAAAGAGTCTCTCTTTCAGAATCTGCAGCTAGGGACACATTTCAGTGCCAATTAGGTTTACATTTTTTTTACAGATAAGCAAGAAGACCCAAAGGGTCAGCTCAATGACTTAATCTGCACCACAGAACACTTCATCATCCACATTGCTCAAAACAGACACAAGCCCAGAAATGCATATATTGAAAAGTGATAGTTCACTTCCCGAGGATACACAGGGTGAGTCACCCTTTCATAGGTGAAGAAGCAGGAGAGGTGGCAACCACTAGTATATCTATCTTCTGTATATCTATCCTCCAGCATTTGAGGATAATGTCTCCTCCGATCAACTCTGGTACTGCAATGAGTAAGATAAAGGGATAGCATCTATGAACTGTGGTAGATCGGTCTCTCTTGTCATGACCTTGTGGAGCATAACCTCCAAATAAGAGATTCTTCCCACTGTCCCATTCTACATTCAAGAGATTGTGCCCTACGACAGCTTTGTTCAAAGTCGTCTATGTTCAAACCTTCATGTATCACATCAAGCCCCTCATAATGGGCAGATATCTCCTCCTCTGAGATTATGATGACTTGTTGATATTTAAAACCATAGATGAATCATCCAAGACTTCATTCTTGGGAGATGGAGGAGCAAAATTTTGCTTAAGTGAAAAAGACCTGAAGAGCCAAATGAAAAAATAAAGCAAAAGACAAAAAAAAAGGTTGCAGGCAAAACACAGGCGAAAACAGCTCTGAACGTATTAATTTAAAAGAAATCTGATGTGTTAGAAGCTCAGTGAATAATTTACTACATGATGTGTACTAAGCCATGTAGATTAGGAAAATCCCAGCTTTGATACCTCTTCTCAGTTAGTTGATCTCAGTTGGGGGTGGCAGTTGTAACAATACATATGCCTCAGCATCCAAGGTTAGAGAGAAGATAATCAGCCATTGGTCCCACTACTGATTGTTGTTCGTTGACCCCTGCTGGAAAGTACGTGTGAATATCTAGTGAGGAGAGGTTTGGATCGAGCTGTGATACCCTAATAATTGAATGGCTTGTTGGCACTTACTGTCTAGGCTCACATGGAAAGAAGCTAAAGGCAGCTACTGCCTTTAGATTCACTGTGGAGTCACTGGGGGTAATTTTTGTCTTCACCAGTTGGGCAGTGAACCAGCAAGGATTTCAATGGAAATGAAAATTCACTGGTTTCTATAACGAGTGGGTGATTCACCAGTTCATTGCCCAAGCGGTAAAGACGAAAATGTGGGGTGGGGGGAGGGGGCAATTTGCAAAGAAGAATTATAACAAAAATAACTGATTTAGGCTCAAGAATATTTTGATAGGGTTTAATAGACTTGTATTGTACATTATTGCAATGTACCGGTGATGCTACAGTATGAATTAGAAATAGAATTACTAAAAAAAATGCAAAACTTAGCAGAATCAATGCAGTGAGAAGGTGTCTCAGGCCCTTGTTGCACAAGATGGATAATTGGACCAGTTTTATTTCTGCCCACCTCAGTTTCTCTCTTCGGCATGTATGGGTATTTCAAAATGTCTTTTATTGTTAACGATACATCGATTCCACTTCTGTTTACATTAGTGAAATTCACCATTGCCAACATGGCGGGGGGGGGGGGGGGAAGTTTCCTCATGTCACAAAGTGTAATGACATCATAAAAGCATGAACAAAAATGTGTTTATGGTTTTGCTGCATGGTGACCAGAGCAATTCTGTTCTTTTGGGAGGAGCAATTGAAACACGTGGGGCCAGAAATTACTCACCTGAGTGCACGGCTCCATAATGGCGTCCTCTCCAACTGCTGGTGAATCGATGGTGCAAGTTCGCAAATGCACACATATGGAGTAGAACCCCGAAATCTCAAACTTACTCCCATTGGTTCACCGTCGGTTTGAAAGTTACAAATTAAAGGACCATCTATGCTACAATCAATAAAATCAGGAAACATTCGTAAACTTACCCGTCTGCCCAGCTGGAACGAAGATACTTACGCCACCAAAAGGTACCCTGGAAAATACCAGCCCTACGCTACTTTTTAAAAGCGCTGTGACTGTTAATGACTGCGAAACAACAAAAATTTAAACTTTAAAAATGTGGAATGTCAAATTACTCTTATTTTTAATATTTCTTGATTATTTAAAAAAAAAATTAAAAGTGTAATTTTTTTAACTTTTAACTTCTGTAAGTTTCATTAAATTAAATCATTTGCTTGGCTTTTTATAATAAGGTATGTTAAATTTTTATTTACACTAGCATAGACAAGTTCACTTTAAATGACTTTTACTTGCCTGCTTGTGGACGTGACTTCGCTTGACAGATCCTGTGGGCGTGGCTTCCATTCCCACAGAGACAATCGGTACGGAGGAAGGTGCACTGATATCACAGCGCTGAACCGAGAAAAAACTTAAAATGGAGCAAGTGGACATCGGAGAACACTAGGTAAGTATTTTCGTTGTCTTTGTCCGCAGAATGTGCAGACAGCCTTGTCACGCTGGTTGGAGCAAGTTCCAGCTCAACTTTAAAGTTTAGGCACCAAGGGCCAACATTCTTTACAGCTATTTTTTACATCTGATGCTCCTGTAGCTCAGATCATGGAAGAGTGATAACTGTGTTTATATTGCTAAAACTGTCTCTTTTATAACGATAGAATCCAGGACTCAGGAAAATATGGGTCTACAATTCTGCCTGTTAGGATAATAGAGATAGTTTTAGCAATGGAAATGCTGGGGGCCATTGTAAGGATACTGCTCTCCAGTGTTTCGAAGCACAGAAACAGCCAATGTAAAAATATCTTTCAACAAAGATGAATGCCCTGGAAGTGGGGAGTACCTCCCACTGGTTCTATTTTGAAAACAACGCATAGGCCACCAGGTAATTACGAATGAGGAAAGCTTTTTAGTCCATCTTAGTTCATCTATCCAGAAAGATCCTAATGCCACCAATGTGTTACAAGTTGTAGCATCCAATTGTTTCTTAAATGATTTCAGGGGTTTTGCCTCTTTTACTTTATCTGGAAGTCTATTCCACACTTTGGTCACTTTGTATGAAGAAGAATTTTCTGATATTAGTCCTAAAGTTACCTTTTACTCATTTTTTATCCATTCCCAGGATTAATCCTGAATCCTCACAGTGTTGTGTTTAATTAATAAAAGCAATTTTAATAAAAGTCAAGGTTCACCATGTCATAGGACTTCCCATTGTCTACTTGGGTTGTCCCTTCCTCAAAGTCGTCCAGGAGGCTAGTCAGGCAGGATTTTCCCCTTCTGAATCCATGATGACTGCTGCTAACTAGGTTTTTGTGTACAGATGATCCTCAAATTTACTCCTAATAATCAATTACATTATTTTACATGGAATGGAAGTAAGACTAATGGGTCTGTAGTTACCTGAATCTGTTTTGTCACCTTTTTTGAATATGGGTACCATATGTTTCAAATCTATTGGTACCTCTCCAGTGACCATTGACATAATTGCCTGTGCGTTACAGATCTCCTCCTTAGTTTCTCTCAGTACTCTGGGATAAATAAATAGGGAGGATTTTAACTATCAAGTGGCCAGACCTCATTAACATTGAACCTCACCGTCACCGGGACGGCACAATATCAGGTGGCCTGGAGGCCGACTCAGCCAGCAGGGGGGTGGGGGGGGAGGTGAGTGTGGATGGGAGGAGCCCCAAGTGGTAGTGGCCCAAATTATTCTTGTGGAGCCTCATGGCCCCACAAAAATAATTTTAACACTTACCTTTTCGCCCTCTTCATCCTGCCCTCTGGCTATTACTTAGCATAGGATCCTGATTTGCATGGATTCAAGAGGCTGCCATCTGATTCAGGCGGGTACCTCAGCTACCCATGAAAACTGCAGAGGCAATATGGCGGTGGGTGGGAAGCGATCAAGAATGGGGCAGTAAGTCCGCCATTACGATTTTAACTCCACTACTGACCCATTTTCACTTGGCAAAGGGAGTTAAAATCACTCCTCATTTATCACTGGAGATTTATTTGTTTTCAGCCCATGTAGCTTGTCTGGGACTGCCATCTCATTTGTAATAAAGTAATTTATTTTACTTTGGATACCTTTGCCTGGAGAGGGCTCATGCCTTTTGTCCTTTTCACCCTTGTCGATGTCTAGCTAGATGTTTCTGTGTCCTCACCCACTCTAAATATGAAGCCGAACTTCACAACACAGGATTAAGAGACTTGTAAATCCCTTCAGACCCTGTGAGAGACTATGAGGATGGCTCGGAAAGCATCCCAAAAGAATCTCTGGATGAAATTACTTGACTTCCTAGGTATTTGATTGGCACAACCTAGACAATCAAGTATTTATTTTTCTCAGCTGAACCGGGTTATAACTTCTTGTTGTGCGTGTGTAGCAGTTACTCCTGTTCCACCACTTAAGCCATAAAACCTGGAAAATACTGTTAAACTGGCTCCTGTGGAACATAAAATTAGGCCAATAAATTCTAACATCTGAACAGCAGTTGGCATTCATATTAACATTAAAAATTTTATTTAATCTAGAAGAACGGAGATCATATTCTGCATATTGGGATGTTTTTCTGTCTCGGCACTATTTAAAATTATAATAGAAGCAACCACAAACAGTTCTAAAGTAAGTCCAAGATATCCTTCAGTGGATTCTTGTGTAAAGTGCAAGGAATCAAAGGGAGATTTGACTGGGAGATATTACAACCACTGAGGATTGCACGCCAGAGGGGTCCTAGATTTCAACAAGAGTGACTTCCTCCAAAAAGTGAACAAAAGAAATATGTTTCATCTCAGAAGTTACATATAATGAATAAGGTTACATGGCTAATGGGACATAAAACCTAGTTTGTCCAATGTTGTGTTTTTTGAATGCTAAATGCCATTGCCTAAAGTTATGGGAAATTATGTGTTCTTACCATTTAAAAATAGCCACTTACAACATAAATCATTAATTACACAAAGGATGCTAATGATTAAAATAGATCATTTAAGAAATAAGAGCTGCAGTAAAACCTCTGCCAAATGCCCCAGTTTCAGTGCCAGTTGTACAATGAATTAAGCCTGCAGTTGTACTGTACTAGTGGTCTGAGACCAGTAGCTGTAGCGTGTGAAGCACAGTGGCCAAGAATGGAGTTATATTTCAGACTTTCCCTGGCTGCGAATTGCACTCTGTCCACTGGAAGAGAGCACATTTATGTGCTGAACTCTGCTCACTCAACAGTTATTTGGTAATGTTAGGAGAAATGGGTGATAGCGTCCACCTCATTATTATAAAAGCTCAATGATAAAGAAAGAAGGCACTTGTATTATTATAATGACTCATCATGTCCTCAGGATGTCTCAAAGCATTGGGTTAATTTTGAAGTGCAGTCACTCTTGTTATGTAGATACATGTGTTAGCCAAATTACACACAGCGAGGCCCAATGACAGCAAACGAATGACTGACCAGATAACCTGTTTTTGGTGGTATTGGTTGAGGGAGGGAGGTTGGTCAGGACACCAGAAGAACTCCCTTACTTCTTTGAATAGTTGTAAACAATTTTACAACACCAAGTTATAGTCCAGCAATTTTATTTTAAATTCACAAGCTTTCGGAGGCTTCCTCCTTCCTCAGGTGAACGATGTGGAAATGAATAGCACCATGGGATCTTTTACATCTATTTGAGCAGGCAGAAGGGGCTTTGTTTTAACGTCTCATCTGAAATGTGGCACCTGTAACAGTGCATGACTCTCTCAGTACTCCACTGAGGTATCAGCCTGGATTATAAGTTAAGAAAATGTCTAGGAGGCCCAACCTGAGCACTTTCTAAAAATGGCTTCACTTCACTGGAGTTAAAGCCAAGAAAAGTGAGACAGCCTCACAGTTGGGCTTTAGGTGGTTCCAGAGTCAGGTCAGGGCCTGAATCTGGAGTTATGCAGTTATGTTTTCAACAATGCATAGCCAAAACTGTTTCAAGTCAATATAAAAATGGCAGTAAAGACAGTGCAAACTGTTCATATTTCTGCATTGCAAAATTATATTTATTGGAGCGCAATAGTTATTATCGCTTTCTCTAATGACTTGAATTTTTAACATGTTCATTTAATTGAACATTTAATAGTACAGTGTGTTCCTTCAATTCCCACTACACTGGTAAAGTGATTTTTCATTTTGCTCCTGTTGTTTGGCTATAATTAATATAACACAACATCCTTCAACTCATACAATTCATTAGCAATGAGATTCAGCTGGGCAATGCTTTCAGTAATATATGACAGATAGCCATGTATAACCCGTAACCATGGGTGCAGTCTGACCATATCCTTTGCTTTTGCTATTTATCACCATTCGTATCTCATTTTGCATAGTTCAATAAGCCTAGTTCATTTGATTAATTATGAGTTTTGTTCCAAAAATTACTTTGATTAATTCTTGGAAGAATTAGCATACTTGGCAATCTTTAAATATCACAAAATAGAACTCCCCTGATAGCTCACTGAGTAAATCCATCACATAATATGGCACTGAGCCAGACAAACCACAGAGGTTCAAAGTTCAATCCCTGGTCTACGCCCAGTTTGTCGACCTCAGCCAGGGCAATAGTGGAATACTACAATTGGACTTGAAGTCCCAAGCTAGCAACGGATAAAGACAGCCAGAGCTGTATGTGGTAGATTTTTGTCTTCACCGTCTGTCCATTATAGAAACCGTCTGATACTGATGGAATAAAAATCAGCTGTGCAATTTGCTCTGCTAGATTACTGTTCAGGCAGTGAATACGAATATTTACCCCCTGTCTCAATAGTATTTAATCAGTTTGCTACCAGATAGAAGTGTGTCTCCAGTGAAAGAAGGCATAATGAGCCATATTCTGCTCAGTGGCTTTAAAAGAGGGGGGCGGAGTATGCAATACAACTATAGCTTCGCTTATACAATACTCAAAAGCATACATCTCCCAGAAGCCATGTTCAAATGAGTATATGTGCCAGATTACAACATTTCTGTTGTTAAAACCCATGAAATGCATATTTAACTGAAAACTGCAGTTATTGAGTATTATTTAACAAATTGGATAAATACAGTATTTCAAGATTTGATCTTGTAGATGGAACTATCTGATCGCAAAACTTCTCAAGCTCTAATGCTTTATTAAAATGTATGTACATGGGTTCAATCCAACTAGAGACATAGTTCGTGGATATATGTAACCCAGGGCAGTATTCAAGTGCTGGCAGGTTATACCAGAGAATTGAAATGCATAACCTATACATGTGCATGCACTCCTTTTAGTTTAATGACAGGGTGTACGTTAAATTTTGAAAGCTACATTATCCTTTTTGTCTCCCTTGCGTAAGTCAAGTTTTTTTAATATGTCAGTTGTATTACAAAGTTCACTTATGTGTACATGCATTAATTTTGTCTCCGTTCTTTTAGCCTCCTCCGCCCACATTATGCACTAAATAATTTTGCAAGACTCCACCACTGGCACGAGCCCTCATCAGCTGTGGGCATGGGTTGGAGAATTGGGACTGTAGTGATCTTTATCTATGACCAATGCTTGTGTATGGTGTAGCTATGTGCCAGCTTCAGAGACTAACAAAATTGCACCCTCCTCATTTCCCCATCAAGAGACTGGACAGTCGAACCACTCCCAAGCTTGGAAAAGTGTTGTACTGTGAATCAACTACTAGAAGGTGTGTGAGAGTTGCCTAGGTTTGATTTGTCTTCTAAGTTAGTCTCTTTCTGTAGAATTGCCTCATCACCATTTGCAGCTCCCTCACCCAGTAACCCGGCTGACATTGGGAATTTGTACTATGAGGATTGCAGCACGACTATTAGGCAGTGGCAGGATACATTATATTTAAACATAATGTGCCATCATGCTGCCCTTTTTCTGTTAAAGACTCACAAATAAATTAATGAAGGGTTGTTACAAATTTGGGTCTGCTGTAGATACCTTCTTGGGTTCAGTGGCATCAGTTTCTCCCTTACGTATGCTGGAATAGATTCACACAGCCGAACAAATACTTAAAATATAGCGTACCCAGGGGTGCATCAGTGGTACACCCTTGTCATCTGAACTGGGTATTTTTGTTCTTTACAAGTGCCCGGATGTGTGCCTCTCCAACTGTTTTGAAGGTGAACCAAGTAAATACCTGATAAGATATGGCTGTTTATGAATTATAAGCTGCTTTGTTTCACGGCAAGTGAACATGTAAAGCAACAATTATGATTGGACTTACTTAGTTCAATCAGTATAACATTTCTGTGGAATAGGATAAAAATAATGAGCAGGCAACACTTCCCCTTATAAGTGGATCATCTTGCCTGATTTAAATAAAATAAACCCTAGCAGCCCTTCTGCATGCTCCTTCCGAGCCTGTTAAAAGCTTGCCCATGCGGCTTTCTGTTTGAAAACCTGACTGACTACACAGCCTTTGTTGGACCTGACCTTCAGTGCGTATTTCTGTCTCTGTTTTTATTATCCTTGTTTTTACAATCAAAAATGAAGGCCTGCCAGACAACACTGGCCAAGCACCTTGCCAACACAATGGGTGTGAGGTGTTTACTAGTTACTGAGACAGGCTAACAAGTTACTTATTGTTTACAGTCTTTAGAGAAAGCAACTGCAATATCTAGGGCATTAGCATATCAACCGCCTTTTGTTCAGTGTTTCTTTTTAAAAAAAACCGTATGTGACAACACTTTGTTTTTAAAAACCCAACATTTAAAAATAACAAATGCTTTTTTGTGGAAAATTATCCTTTGTGTTGACATGAGATTTCCGGGTTGCTTCCCGAAGGCACCGGGCAATGATTGTTCCTGGAGCAGGCACAGGCATTCAAATTGGATTAAATGAGGTGGGAATGACCTCATGGTGCATCCTGCCTCACTTTCCTGCCAACATCCAGAAGAAACAGGCCTAGCCATTGTGTTCCACCCCCCTCCCCCCCTCAGATCAGAAGAGCTATGAAAACAAGTACCAAGCACATGGAGGATCCAAAAAAGTAAGGGCCCTTTTTTTTCTCAGGTCCCCTATTGAACATCAAGGTTGGAGCCCTCTGGCTGTTGTTTTTGGACAGTAGCCAGAGGCCATGCATCCAGCAGCCATTACCGCTGCTACAAGTGTCGTTGGAGAATTTCCACCCCAGTTGGAAATCCTCCAAAGAGGCCTGTAGTTGGGATTCCACCCTAATTTCTATGTGAAAGGCCTGTGCCTGCGGAAATGACTTGAACCTCAACAAATACGGGCTGGTTGAGGTCAGGTGGAGTACACTTCAGGTGCGCTCTGCTTGACTTGTGCCCAGGAAGGGTATGTGATGGGAATTGGTTCCACTTACTTATATGCTACACATATTAAAAAAAACCTCATAATGTCTTTCTAAGTAGTGACTTGTGAAAAATTGAAAAACTAATAATGTTCAGCAGTTGCCTGGTGGGGCAGCACATTGGAAAACTAATGTGCTGCATTGAGGAGTGGTAGTACAATAACTTTCACCTGCACTTCCTCCACAACCACTCCCATTGTTGCTCTTTGGTTGATTTTCCAAGAGATATCCTTAATTTTCCCTTTGCCATTCAGGTAAAGAATTACATGTAGACTTCTAGGGGAAAGTTAGTGAGGATGTCAGTTAAGACTGAGATGTGAATTCTGCCTCCTAGGGGTAAATTTTAACCCCCAAGAATGGATCGGTTGGGGGTGAGTGACAGGTTAAAATAACAGCTTTTTGGAGTGGGACTGCATCCCGTCTCCAACTCATCCACTTCTGGGTTTAACCCAGGCAGGTTTGTATGCGTGTGGACAGCAGACACCAGGAAGTCCCATTCCCCACTTGAAGCCGGCGGGCCAATACTTAAAAGGGCAATGTACTTCAGTGAAATACTTGAGGTACTTAATATTTTGTATATTGGACAATTAAAATGAATTTAACCTTACCTGCTCGGGTTTCCCATCGCTTCTGAATCACGTCAGGTGAAAGCAGGCGGGAAGGGGCGGATCGATGAGGTGAGTGCCTTTATTGCACTGCTTGTCGGCCCGGAGGAGCAAGAGTGCTTCATCCAGCCCCAATAAGCTCACCTGGCCGCCAGGAGTGCCATGATCGACTGCAACTCACCCCCCCCCACCATGGTGGACCCTCACCTACCTCCGATTCTTCACTTGACCTCCAGCGACCTCCAATCTTCTTCCTGGCCCACCGATCATCTTCCCGGCCCACTCCGATCTTTTCCCCGGCCCATGATCCCCCCCCCTCCCTCCATCCCCTAGCTGCGGCCTGCTGCCGCAGGCCTTCCTGCCCAACAGCCAGCCAGCTTGTCAATCAGGCTGGCTGCCGGGCATGAAACCTGGAAGTAAAATTTATTGGCCTGATTAAGGTTGCGATCTTTGCGACCCACCCACTTACCTTTTGGGTTTCACACCTGAAAATCATCCCCTCGCTCCCTTCTGGCTGGAAGTGAAAATTCTGTCCTTAGTGTCTAATACTTCAGGGTTGTAGTTCCCAGGCCATCCTGCTGCATTCACTGGTCAACAGCAATTAAAGGAAAATTTCAGTACATGGACTCTCAATTGAGGTTGTTCATGTCAGTGAGGCATGAGGCATAAGGCATGCACTGAAAAAATGTGGTGCATAAATGGTGCATGTTGTCCAATCAAAAAATATACTTCAGCTTTCGCTAACTTACTTTTAAATATTTACTTTGCCAATCAGTCAGAAGTTTTTATAAATTTATCAATTTTAATATACTTGTTAGTCTTGTTTTGCTGCAAGGTTAGCTCCAAGCTTGGCAAGAGTCTGATTCTAACTTACTGATAGAATTTGCATCCCAGAATAACATGCTTTTATCCTTAATGTATAACAGTAGCACAGATCGCCTCAGCTTTTTTTTTGCTGCAGGATCATTTTACAGTTTAAAAAAAATGTTCAAACACTGAACTAAAACAAAATTGCCCAGGCAGTAAGAGAAGCTCATTCTGTTCTTATGTTTGTGTGTGCACCAGTTAAATAAATATTCCAGGAGAGAATCAGGTATCAGCTACATTGACATCAGAGCGTGCCAAGTACACCATATGTCAGCAATGTCTGTAAGGACTAAATGCATTTCCACCACCGTAACACTGAAGGCCAAGTGCTTGCTGGGATGCTAAACTCTGACTGGTAACTTATAGAATTTAGAACCATCATGCTCTATCCATGAGAGGTCTTCCATCAGGTTACACCTGATCAATTGCTGCCCCAAGGCCTTTCATCTGGCTTTACACGTTGTCTATATGTTGACAGCAGGCTGTAAATGCTCAACTCCTGGCCCACTCCTCCCCTTTTCCATGGTTTCAAATCCTAGTGAATGGCTCCTCAACCTCCCTCATAGGAAAAAGCCAAATGTCAACAGTCTAATGTTTCTTTAATAAAATTCTCCTGTATTATGTTTCACTGCTGGCTGCCCCTTATTGTGAATCCCTTTGTTGGCTGGTGTAGGTTTGCTGTGACTAATGGGCCTCCTTTCAGCTCACTTTATCAGCACAAGCACAGGTTAATTAAGCAGTGAATGGTTTGATTGGGAGATGTCACAACACAACACAACCAACTTGCATAGGAAGTGCAGCCAAGAGACTGCATTCCAGTACAGTACCACTATTAGCTGGACTTTACTTCAGACTAGGATCTATTACCTAATACTCTGTTGTTAGGCTATGCCCATATTGCTGGTCAGTTATTGTGTTCGTTTTGACAGCTGTCTGTTGTGGTCATATAAAACAGTGAACAATTTGTGTCTACTGTGATGTATTCAGAGTGACCAAAATTGAATTTATATTATTGCAGCTGTAATTTTGGTGTGACTTTCCCAATGTGTACAAATCAAAAGATCCTGCTCTGATTGTGGGTACATGACCTGGGGCATGGATACAGAAAGTGATGCTTTAAAAAAGGTAATGTTATTTTAATAGACTGGAAAATTAGTTATGTTTTGACATATCTTTGAAATTAGGAACTTATGAAAATTTTAAAAACAAAATAGGCCATTAATTAAAAGATCTCTTGTCTCAAATAATGTGTACAGTTTCTCCAGCACCACAAAGCAGTGATTTTTTTTTTAAAAAGCTGCTTTTAAACTATTTCACAATTAAAAACGTTTGTGTCTAATCCTATGAGGTGTTAATAGTAGATTCTCAACTTTGTTTTATATTGATGGAGTACTGTCAATGACAGACGCACCACACTCCCACTGTAATGCAAAGGCTTCGGTCTCTGGAATCTTGACATTTTCATAAGTCTTGGATAAGGTACACAGGCTGGGAGACTGACCATAGATAAGAAAGGGAATGTGTTGTTGGGTGATGAAGGGCATTCTGCTACTGCGTGGAGGTTCAGAGTGGTCAGGGGCCTTGATGTGTTGCTTTGTGACTTTTAAGTCATGGAGCCACCAATGAAATTTAGTTTACTTTATGAATAACAGCAGGTGAATTAAGATGGGATGGCTACTGTTGCAGATTCTACTGGCACAGTTTGACACTTCCATGTAGCAAGAATTGTCTGCTCTGTGGACTGCTATTGAACAATACATATCATGAATAGCCTCTGAAGGGAAGATCTCAGGCACGTAGAGCGAGAACAAAGCAACAACATCTCTCAGGAATGCGCTTACTGATGTAGGCTAGTCATTGAAGTCCATACTTTATGATTTGACCACTGCCAACTTTAGTGCCCCTTAAGGGAAAGAATACAACTATGAATAAGAGACTCCGAAGCCTCATTGAAATATCTCGGTCTATGCTCACACAGGCCAGTGGGCAAAATGAAGACCTGGCCTCCATCAGTTGGAGGCAGGCTGAATCACAGGAATAGGTATGCGATTCTAAAATCACCCACCAGTCCCTCAGCAGCTGCTGCCTCTGGGCATGTGACAGGAGAAGCTGCAGTAATTGTGCAGGGGACACAGCCAGAATAGGACATGTTATTCCTGGCTCAGAATTAGGAACTCCTGTGACCTAATCACATCAAGATAGCCAGGCAGTGGAATGTGAGGGCTCCAAGGGATTCTTCAGGAATCCACCACCTCTACTTGGATCACATACAAGTGGAGTGGAAGGCATCGGACTACACCACAGGTACATGCAGAACAAGGGCTATGCACAGTGGCAGATCAAATTATTGGCATTTACTCCTTAGACCTACATTATTCCTGAAATAAAATGATTAAAAGTTGCCTTTATGTATTATCTATTTCATGTATTATCTACTGCAAAGGTACATCTTGTGTCTACAAGATCCAGAGTAGGCTGTAAAATGAAGGTAATGTTATATTCATAACTGAGCGACTTATGTGCCTCTATTTCCAGACAGAAACATGACACAGCCACAACTGAAAAATTCATCTGCAAGATGGTGACTCAATGCTCCTGCATTGCTTGGTCATTGAGCGTCAATATTTTGCTCATCTTCTTTCTCTTTCTCTTCCTCTTCCTGAGTCCCATTTAGCAGTTGCTCATCTTCTCCAAGCATGGTTATGTTTCTTTCTATGGCAATATTCTGCAGCAGGCAACATACTATTACTCTATCTACTTGTCTGGGTTGGCACTACCACCAGGGCAGTCTAAACATAAGAAATATTGCTTTTAATAGCCTAAAGATATGTTCTACAATAACTCTCCTTCTATAAAATACCTCATTAAAATCCTATTCCTGAGAGGTACTGGGATGAGGTGGAAGTTCTGCAAGGGTGTCAGCAGTCACGTTTTGAGAGGGTAGCTTCATGACTCCCAGGAGCCTATGTGGCAATCTGTTTTCACTCTGCAACAGTTGTGCAGTCTCTGATTCCATCAAGATGTGTGCATCATGGACACTGCCAGGAAAATGAGCACTAACTAGCATAATTTTATTCCTGTTACATACCATTTATACATTAAGTGAGCAGTAACCCTTTCTATTCACAAAGGGGCCAGCATTGTGGTAAGAAGCACAGATAGCTTTTGTGAGTACAATCAATGCTGCCTTATACCCAGGGAATGCCACACATGTGAAAAACATGTGTCTGCCTCTCCGAAAGCACTGCACAACTGTATGTATGAAGAGTCATGCTGAAACAGGGCATCTGGTATCTCTTTTGTGCATTTTTGAACTGCACATTGATTTGACCATTGTGTTCAATTGGTGGCTTTATTTAATGGCTTAAATGGCAAAAAACATGAGAAATCGTTTTATTTTTGAAGTTTTTTTCCTACCATATAGCTTCACTGCTGTTATTTGTGAATTTTCTCAGTATTGTATTACACGGTGGGTATTGTAGTTCCATAGATGCAGGGTTATGTCACAAATTCCAGGGGTGTTGCCACTTCCCAGTGCTGTCGTGTGCAAGGTGGTGATAATGGTTCTAAGGCACCTCTTACGGAGGGAGAGGCCTTATATTGGCCTCCTCTTCCTTGATTCTGCTTAGAGTTGCCCACTCTGGTTGTATCTATTCCTGGAGATTTCATCACATCACCTCCTGCCTCCAACTGCCCCACCCCCAGACTCCAGTCATTGGGCGCCCAATACATCCATCCTAATGGCGCACGACCTTCCTACGTCAACTGGAAATTCAATAGACTCATTACTCTTTTTGGATGATTCTTCACTGCCAATCCACAGCCTTTATTCCCATGTCTGATATTTTTATAACTAATATAGGAGCATAGGAACAGGAGTAGGCCATTCAGCCCCTCGTGCCTGCTCCGCCATTTGATAAGATCATGGCTGATCCGTGATCTAACTCCATATACCTGCCTTTGGCCCATATCCCTTAATACCTTTGGTTGCCAAAAAGCTATCTGGCTCAGATTTAAATTTAGCAATTGAGCTAGTATCAATTGCTGTTTGCGGAAGAGAGTTCCAAACTTCTACAACCCTTTGTGTGTAGAAATGTTTTCTAATCTCACTCCTGAAAGATCTGGCTCTAATTTTTAGACAGTGCCCCCTACTCCTAGACTCCCCAACGAGTGGAAATAGTTTCTCTCTATCCACCCTATCTGTTCCCCTTAATATCTTATAAACTTTGAACAGATCACCCCTCAACCTTCTAAACTGTAGAGAATACAACCCCAATTTGTGTAATCTCTCCTCGTAACTTAACCCTTGAAGTCCGGGTATCATTCTAGTAAACCTACGCTGCACTCCCTCCAAGGCCAATATGTCCTTCCGAATAAACAAAAGTGTTCAAAGAAAATTTTTTAAAAACACAATTTTTTTATTGCCCCTATGATTTTTCTCCTGGGTTGCTTGCAGCAGTGTCCTGGAGATTAGTCTTTAATTCCTGGAGACTCCAGAGCAACCCTGGAGGGTTGGTAACCCTAATTCCACCCTCAACACTTACCTGCTGAAAGCCTCGGTCTCAGCTGAGGCCTTCAGTCGGGCATTAATGTATGATCACTCGGAGCACTTTTGCCCCTTTAAAACCGCTCCCCACCCTTCCCCTGCTGCACCTGCAGTCCCACTGCAGCACAAGCAGAAGTTCCCTCTTCTGTACGGCAGGTTCCCTTTTGGTGTTGGCACTCCCGCTGGGAGCTCATGGAAAGATCTCTGTAATTGTTACTTGACTAACAATTAGCATTAAAAGAGCAATTTAACCTCAGATGTGTATTAACTAGGAGTAATTTTTTGAGTGTGTGCTAAAATTAACTGACAGTATTTTAAAGGATACATGCAAATTTATTGCTCCTTAGCACGTGTTTATCCGATGGGTTATCACTAACTCACACAATTAGACTCCTCTGTGTTCCCTCGTCTAAATCACTAAAACCCTCTCAGTGTGCATTTCTGAGCTGCAGACATTATGATTGATGATAATGACGAGTGCTGTCATGAGGCGGCTTGCCTTGAGCAACCATCTTGTTGCTCTTAGGACTTAGGTGTACATGTGAAAAGAAAAAGCATGGCACATGATGAGTACATGAGCATCATTAAGCATGTTGTTGCACAAACACTACGTGATATTTTTCAAAGCATACCACAGTCACTGCTTTCCATCTGCTAAAACTCATTTGCATAATTAAGATAAACAATTGCACAAACCAAGAGTGTAGTCATCTCCCCCATACTGTACATCACCCAGGCTATGCACAGATGCCCACCCTATGAACTCCATGATGCCAACCTCAAAGTGAGTAAGGGATTTTATCTGATGTTTGCACCTGTTAGTTTTGTGACTCTGTCTCCTGTTGGAGGCTGACTTCTTCTGCAAGGAGTCCAAATTTACAGCATGAGTTAGGTAAGGGTATCAAGAGATATAGAGTTGATGTACAGATCAACTATGATCTAATTGAATGGCAGAGCAAGCTTTAGGGGCTGAATGGCCTATTCATGTTCCTATGTTACATACATAGTTACATAGGGTATGGTTTTACCATGGAGCTGGAAACTGACTGAGTGGGTGGGTAGATTATCGCGTGGGAAACCTGGAAGTCAAGTGAGCACGCTGGATTCTGCGATCGCAACTCAATTGAAGATGTTTG
Source organism: Heptranchias perlo (assembly GCF_035084215.1). NCBI lineage: Eukaryota > Metazoa > Chordata > Chondrichthyes > Hexanchiformes > Hexanchidae > Heptranchias > Heptranchias perlo. Next base: position 21,944,676 of record NC_090345.1, on the reverse strand, counting down.
ATTTCCCTTCCGGGTTCTCCGCGCAGCAGCCAGCCAGATTGACAGCAGGTGTAGAAAGTGATGCAATGGTGGTGCTGCGGGGGAGAGATTTCTTTTCATTGGTTGCAGTTCCTGCTAGTTGATCTCCCATGGCATTGCACATGAGGAGTCAAAACCAATGCAACTTTTCACATCAATCAAGGTAGATATTTGAACCAAGGCATGGAGGGGTGGGATAAGAGAAAAGGAGAGCGAGAACAGTGAAGGCAGACTGAGTGAGGGAGAGTGGAAGGGTAGGGAAGATAGAGGGTGAGGATAGGGGTGGGGTGAGGATGATGGTAAGGGAGAGGAGAGAAGGAAAATGAAAGAGGAGGGGAGGAATAGAGAGAGAGGAGGGGATCAGGAGAGAAATAGGTGAGATGGAAGAGAAAAGCAATTTCATGATCAGTTCAATATAAGTAACATTCATTTTTTGAACTTCCTAACAGCACCAGCATTAGCACTGAAGATGAAAATCATAAAGAATGTCCATGGCTGTTATATTCTGTTGCATATGGGAAGTGTGGTGGATTCACTCAAAGAGCCTGTCAACCACTGCTGAGAGAAGACTTAGCTGAGGAAAAGGAAGGACCTTTAGGAACTCTGGTGTGGAAAATAGATTAATTAGAGCAGATATGACAGAGAAGGAAATAATTAGAGAAAGGGATGAAGTATTTACTAGAAGTGGGGTAGGAAGAAACACAATCCAAATAGTTGAGGGAGTCTGATCTTGTAATATATATCTATGGAAAGCCTATTGCCAAAGATGGAGAGAGAGAAAGCCAGAAAAAGAAGGGAAGAGATGGACCACACAAAGGGAAGAGATGGACCACACAAAGGCAAATAATGGATGAGAATTGGAAACACATTTAGAGTTCTATCATTTTTATTAGCAAAACAGCCAAGTTCTTATAAAATGTTATGATCCTTTCAAGTAACTTGACTGCAGAATATTCCAATATTTCAGAAGTTGTCATCATTGATTCAGGTTATTAACAATTGATTATTTTCAGTTTATTTAATTGGCTGGAAGAGTGAATAGAGACCCAACACAAACAACTCTCAGCCAAACGTTTGCCGATGAGAACTGAGAGACCAGCTGCAATCCCTGAGCTTTTCTTACGATGTGTCAATCACAGGTTTAAAGGGCCAAATCGACTTCTGCATGAATCTCGCCTCCGTTTCACTGGTGAGATTGAGAAGCCTTGGGAAACTTGTGCAGGTAAGGTAAACTTTGTTTCAGATTCAGAATCCACAAAAAATTACCTACCTTAAGTATTTGAAGTAAGTAAATTGCCCCTTTAACGATCCGCCCGCCGGCATTCATAGGGGACGTGACTTCCGGGTTTCAGATGTGCACGTGTCCAAACGCATCTGTGTTAAACCCAGGTTTAGCCGGGTTGCGGTCCTGCTGATGAAATCATCAATTTTTAGTACCCACCCACCCCCAGCTCACCTGTTCTTGGGGGTTAAAATTGCTCCCATAGAGTCTACAGCACAGAAATAGGCCATTCGGCCCAACTGGTCGTTTATGCTCCTATGTGTACACTGAGCAGATATTTTGTTCTGATTACTTGACCTGCATCAGATTTACATGGCTTTATGCATAGTTTATCAGAATCTAAACTACTTTAGGAACAGAACTTTGCAATGTTGACAAGGGTGTATTGTAATAGTCAGTTGTTAATGGCTGTAATGATGACCATTTATCTTTCTCATCTGCGCATTTCTATGTTTCCCTCATTAGTCTTGTTTGACCACTTATTAACAATCTTCATTAGGTCCATAAATCTGGCACTTCCATCAGTGTGATGAGCCAATTTGCTAAAATATAATGTTTGTACAGCTAACACGTTAGGGAAACACTTTGAACTTGCTTTGCTACCCATTAAAGCAGCCTCCATTCATTCATGTTCATCCTCATTGCATATCTCTGCATTTTGCTTTTGGTTGGACACCTTCCATCCAAGTGTGTTGGGTGGGTGACACTGCTTTCACTACCTATATGATTGAATCCACACTTTGCAGTATCTCTTCTTTGTGGTTTGACCTTCCAACTCGAAAGGAGCATTTTGTTGCGATGCCAATTATTGACATGGCATTTTTTGTGAAGTTGGCTTTGTATGTTCTCTGCTGCCCCTCCACCTGCCCCCAAAAATTGTGACTTCTACAGCTGGATTGATGCACTGTATGCGATTAACAGCGCTTAAGTGCCTGTTTAGGTAATTATTAACAACAATTTACGTACCTACATATAGTGCATAAAAAATGCCCCAAAGCACTTTGTAAAGCGAAGAAAAGATGAATGTCAAGCAGGAAAAGAAAGTTGGCTACAAAGGATAAAGGAAACTTTTATTGATGGAGAATAATGGACATGTAAAAACATGAAATATACAAAGGAAAAGGCAAAATTTAAGAAGCTAATATGTGTTTTCTAACACAAAACATGAAGAACACAAAACTATTGTTTTTCAAAGGTACATGGCCCTTCATTTAATTAAGTAGCTGATCAGATTCGCTCAGGAGACACATTAATAAAATGATTTTTAGGTGCCCTCAAAATAGTCCCTCTGTATTATTCAACTTTGCATAGTTTTATAGAAATATCACAAAGCAGATAAAGTGAACTGACAATTTCTAAGTTACTATTCCTGAGTAGTGACTTGGACTGTTTAGTAGAGCTGTTTTGTAAGATAAACACAACATAAATTGTTGCTTTTGACAGTATTTCAATATTAACATTTAGAAAATATCTCTGAAATGGCTGTCGGCTTAACTCGGGTAAGTAACTCATTAGGAACTTTCCAGTAAGTTTAACAATTAACTGCTTAACCTTGAGAGACCAGGAATTCTGCACACCTGGTGCCTTTAACATCCAAAAATCCTGGATCACATTTTATAACATGCACTTCATAAAACAATGTCCATTAATGTTATTCATAACATTCCAAGATTGTCACAAATATGTATAAAGGCTGCAAATTGTTCCATGATACATTTTGTAAACAATTGAACTTTCAAGATTGGCAATAATCTGATATAGTGTCTCCAAAATTGAAATATAGTGAAATGCTCAACATATAAAGTATAGCCGTATATGATTTCAGCTTCTCAAGAACTCACCTTGTAGGACTGGTGACCGTATTTATGGGCGTACGCATGTTGCTATCTCTTCAAGGACTACACTGCTTTGGTTGATGAAAGTCAATCCCCAACAGAGTTGTCCATTTCTGTGGGTCAGTTCCAATTGTACAGGTTATAGTCCTATGGGTCACCTCTGATGAAAGTGTTGCTGCAGCAATTGTTTATGTATCAGAGACTGTAACATGAGGAAGATGTGAAGTAATTACTTATCTAATATTTTCAAAGATTCCTGAATGCTGAGAATCAACTCAATTGTGTTCTTTACTATCTCAGGGTAAAACCTACCACATTCTGCCAGTCACTCAATGGTATCATAGCCCATTAAGTCTCGTGTTAAGTACACTTGGCAGTTGTTTTGACAACAGAGGAGAAACATAAACCAATTAGATTTCAAGCACTTTTGATTTTCCAAGTGCACACATAAGCAGATTGCTATTTCAGTTAGCAATTATTGGGGACATGGAATAAATGAAAGTTCACTGTGGAATGATTAACAGGTCAGATAACAAAACAGTGGGAACTTTATATTACACATTTGAGAGCAGTGCGCTGCCAATCTTAGTCAGAGATCAATGTCAAAAATACAGGTCAAAATATAACAGCTGCATTATTCCCAACTTTCTTGTGACAAAACCAGCCATCCAACTATTACACACAAGCTAAATAAACCCAAGTTAACCAGCTATTTTGGGTGCCATTTTTATTTACCTGAATTTGATTTAATTCAGGTTTTCAGATGTAGCTTACTCTCTCTCCCTTATATCTTCAGATTACCACTTGCGTTTTCAAATTGATACAGACCATGCCTCGCTGCACGTGTTTCTGGTTATTTTCCCTGCCAGCCATTCATTTGTTACTGTCATAGTGGCTGCTCTGAATCTGGGACCACAGCAACAAAGTCCAATGCCATTTTAAAGTCATACTTAATGCTCATAATTCCTGGTGGTTTGGAGTTGTGGGAGGAGGAGGAGGACCATCTGATCTTGGTGTCCTAGTGGGAGTGAGAAATATAACCATCTTCTCTGGCAAAGCTGGAAGGCAGATTCATCTGGGATTTGTTGTCTTCCATTACCTAATGATTTTGGAGCACGGGTTCTGGTTCTGATTCTCGGCCGTGCAGAGACGAGTACTTGCCCGTATTTCTGAATAATTTACTGGAGAAGGGTATATCGTATTTGAAGGTAATCTAAGAAGCTGCGTGATTTGGCATTTAGGATCAGCCTTCAGCTTTGCTTTCAAAAATACCTACATGTAACAGGTGCTGAAGTTGAATCCCAGAAAAACTAGACTACTGATTTCTTTTACTTTCCTGCTGGTCAGTCTGTAACGTTTCCGAGCGCACCTCACTTCACGAAGAGTTCATTCCAGTTCATCTGCAGAAAATCACGGGACCGTGTTTTTTTTAAGAGGGCTCCATTTGGTTGCTGGTCATGTCCACTATCTGAAGAAGCAAATTCAGTTTCAAGTTAAAGTTATGAAACACCATCATGATTCCAGCTTTCTGAGCAAAACATGAACTCTGGAAGAAAGCTAAACTAAACCAGATTGAGTCACTTATTGTAGTAATTGGAACACCCTTTAAATTGAGCTGAATCAGTTAACTCTTGTCCCAACAAAAGCCAATTTTCTTTATTTGTTCTTGGAATTTGAGTGCCGCTGGCAGGGCCACATTTATTGTCCAAACCTAGATGTACCCATTTAAGGGACCATTCTTCACGTGTGAATATAGACAGTGTGAACGTTTGTTTCAACCTACTTACTTTAACCAGAAAACCACAAGAAGATTGAAACTGATACCATTTGCCACAAGAATGATTTCTGTGTTTTATTCCTACTGACAGAAATAATGGATTTCAGCACATTTGTATTATACGAGGAACTGGTGCCTGCTCACTTCCTACCACCCAAGTGAGGAAAGGAATCAGCCATTTTCAACAAGGCACACTAAACATTGTCAAAGTCCAATAGACTGAGAATTATGTATGAGAGAGACACAATTTTCCTCAACTACACAACTCTTCTTAATCTCTGGGGGGCTCCCCCCCCCCACCTAAATAACAACGCATGCAATTCAATGACTTTATCTGCTACAGCATCACATAGAGATAAACAAAAGTCCTGAAATTATATCAGTGGATACTAGTTAATGCATTAATTTGAATTTGCTCCGTCTGCTATTTGAATGGAGGTGTTAACCTATTTAATTTAAGAAGAAGGAACTTGCATTTATGTAGTGCCTTTCATGACCTCAGGATGTTCCAAAGTGCTTTACAGCCAATGAAGTACTTTTGAAGTGTAGTCACTGTTGTAATGTAGGAAACGCAGCAGCCAATTTGTGAACAGCAAGGTCCCATAAATAGCAATATGATGATCTGATAATCTGTTTCTTTTAGTGGTATTGGTTGAGGGATAAATATTGGCCAGGACACCAGTGAGAACACCCCTGCTCGTCTTCGAAATAATGCCATGGGATCTTTTACGTCCACCTGAGAGGGCAGATGGGACCTCGGTTTAACGTCTCGTCCGAAAGACAGCACTGTTATTGTAAGTGCCAGATTGAAATTTTCGTCTTAAAATCACAGCATTTCTCAGGCTCCTAGTTCATTGCTGAGGCTGTAAATTATGCAAAGTAATACTTTGAGGAGAGAGACTTAACCTAAACGTAAGGGGCCGGATTTTGCTGTGAGCGGCGAACAAACGGCGCTAGCCGTTCGTTAGACTTGAACTTACCCATAGATTTTCTATGAGCTTTTGCACGGCAAGTTACTGTAAGTTAGAGATCCATTCAGTGCGGTGCCCTCTACAGGGTATCTGGGACCTGTGTGAACAGGGCAAGCAACTGTGTATCTCCTTAACCAATCAGATTGAAGAATGGTTAATGAGCCGCGTCCGAACCAGGAAGTGTAAGTTAGAACAGTCAATTCAGGTACCGAAAGCGAAATAAAGAGAGGGAAAGAACGATTGAATTAAGAGCGAGAGATAAAAGAGACAGAAAGAAAAAGTTTAAAAAGAAGTTAGTTAAGTTTAAAAAAATAATTAAAAGCTGAAGAAATGAGACTCCATACTTACAAAAGTTAATTTTCAATGCCAGAGAGGTTGTTTGGCAGTAATTAAGACTTACAACACCATTAAAAGGGTGCTTTAGACTGGAATGGACAAGCCCTAGCCTTTTGTGGTGAGTTTAGTCCGTATCTACGATGTCAGTGGAGGAACTTCACACCGTTCAATACATTTGAACGATGAGTCAGACGGCGAGATGCCGTTCTTGTGCAGCTTTTGGAGGAGCAGGGCATCTCGGACAGCAACTTCCAGATTTCCGCGTTTAACTGCACACGTGTGATCGCTGGAAGTTACTGTCCGATTTGAACATAAATAACGATGAGTGCTGTTAGCCTCACCGTTATTTTTACAGCAAAATCCGGCCCATTGTTTCCTTGTTCTAAAATTAACATGGAACATTAGCAAATAGTGTTTGGAGGAATGTTGACTAATACTGTAATCAAATTTGTAAGGAGCTTGGGAAAGTTCCACCTGGGGGTTACCATTGACCAGAAACTTAACTGGACCAGCCATATAAATACTGTGGCTACAAGAGTAGGTCAGAGGCTGGGTATTCTGCGGCGAGTGACTCACCTCCTGATTCCCCAAAGTCTTTCCACCATCTACAAGGCACAAGTCAGGAGTGTGATGGAATACTCTCCACTTGCCTGGATAAGTGCAGCTCCAACAACACCCAAGAAGCTTGACACCATCCAAGATAAAGCAGCCCGCTAGATTGGCATCCCGTCCACCACCCTGAACATTCACTCCCTTCACCACCGGCTCACTGTGGCTGCAGTGTGTACCATCCATAGGATGCACTGCAGCAACTCACCAAGGCTTCTTCGACAGAACCTCCCAAACCCACGACCTCTACCACCTAGAAGGAGAAGGGCAGCAGGCACATGGGAACAACACTTCCTGCACGTTCCCCTCCAAGTCACACACTATCCCGACTTGGAAATATATCACCGTTCCTTCATCGTCGCTGGGTCAAAATCCTGGAACTCTCTTCCTAACAGCACTGTGGGAGAACCTTCACCACACGGACTGCAGCGGTTCAAGAAGGCGGCTCACCACCACCTTCTCAAGGGCAATTAGGGATGGGCAATAAATGCTGGCCTTGCCAGCGACGCCCACATCTCATGAACGAATAAAAAAAGACTACAGGTTGTGTGTTGTGCCCAACTTGCATTCCACCTTTTTAAAAAAAATTCAGGGAAGAATGCCTGAATAAACAGCATCTCTCTTGCAAGAAAAGTCATTCATTTACTTTCAAAAATCTCACTAATTTCAATACTTAATGGTTGACATCTATGCACTTACTTTTTCTTGGACAGAATGGGATTGATTTTATCTCGGGGCATGATCGGTGGCCGGGGGAACCATAGTGGGCGGTGCAAACGCAAGTTAGGAGCGAAGTAAGGCCCGGCCGGTTTTGACTGCTAGGCCTCATTATCGTGTTGCAGTGCGACGTGTTGGGAGTGCGATTTCCTGTGGCTGCTGTCTGCCACCGGGGCCCTGAGGAAACGGTCCCCGGCAAAGTAAATGAGGTGGTGGGGGAGAGATGGGGTTCCAGCATGGTTTCTACCGGTGCAAGGGGGGAGCGCCCCATGGTAGGGAAGGCTCCAAGTTTGTTGTGGGGTCAGGAGGAAATTTTAAGAAAATTTTAAAGAATTGTACTTACCTGGGCCTCTTATATCCCTGATCCTGCTTGCCAGCTGAGGGACCATGCACGATTCCTGCAATTGTAGGATATATTTGCATGTGGGTCTAAATTACATCATCAGACCCCCATATTATGATATTCATGAGACCCTCCCCTGCCTGTAGTGGGAATCTCAGCCGACTGGAAAGCTGACGAAGATAAAATGACGCCAGGTGGGAATGGAGCAACATTGAGCAGATAAGTTCGTCGCCCGATTTTAACCCCTCCCACCCACCATTCCAACCTGCCGGTTAAAATCAGCCCCAATGACACAAATACTTTCAATGTCAGATAAAGTAATTCACCGTCTCAAAATGCTAATTACAAATATCTTAGGAACTGTTCATCATTAAAGAAGTACTGTCAGGTAGGTTCCATTCCTGGAACAGACAGGAACAACCTAATCCCAAAACTTGTGCAATGCTGCCTTTTGAGCGACTGTGGGATAGTTCACACACTGAGAGCACAGTCTGCGTTTGCTACAACGCCAGCTTTTGCCATGTGTTTTTTTGTCTTTACAGCGTAATAAGTTTTTTTTTAAGCAGATGTGATCAGTAAAATGATATCCTTGTTGCATCATTAGTTGTGTTACTACTCACTCCTCTATAAACATGGTAAACTGTCCTGCCAAGCACTGATCCAATGATAACCAGCAGTATTTGTGTATCTAATCGAGGGGTTGCTATGTTCGTGGGATTGTGTTTTCCAACAACAAGAACAACAACAACAATTTGCATTTATAGAGTCTTTATTGTAGAAAACCCTCCCGAGGCACTTCACAGAGACATAATCAAAAGAAAGTGGATCCTGAGCCAAAGAGGGAGATATTAGGAAGGGTGACCAAAACCTCGGTCAAAGAGACGGGTTTTAAGGACCGGCTTAAAGGAGCAGAGGGACGTGGAAAGGCAGAGGGGTTTAAGTAAAGAGTTCACGAGAGTGCTGCCTAGGCAGTTGAAGGCACAGCCGTCATGGTGGGATGAAGGGAAAAGGGAGGCACAAGAGACTAGAGTCAGAGGAATGGAGAGTTTGGGGTGGGGTGGGGTGGGGTGGGGCGGGGCAGATGTTGTGTGATAGGAAGGGCCGTTAAGGAGTTTAAACATGAGAATATGAATTTTAAACTTGTGGTGTTGGGGGACCGGCAGCAAAAGTAGGTCAGTGAGGACAGGGGTGATGGGTGAATGGGCCTTGGTATGGAATAGGATATGGGCAGCACAGCTTTGGATGGGAGGCCAGCTAGGAGAGCAATTAAATAGTTGAACATGGAGGTGACAAAGGCATGGATGATGGTTTCAGCAGCAGATGGGCTAAGTTAGGGACAGAGGGGAGCAACGTAACAGAGGTGGAAGTTGGCCATCTTTGTGAAGGACAGGATATAGGGTTGGTAGCTGAGTTTTGGCTTGACTAGAATGCTGAGGTTGTGAACGGTCTGGTACAACCTAAGACAGTGGCTCTTATCTCCACCTGAGAAATGCTTATAAAGGCTGTGCTCCAGTAGTGAGGCTATACAACTATTATAGCACATACTCTCCCAGAATGTGGAGTCCATCTGTGGACACTAATAACATAAGCCAATTGTCTATACACAGATGTATAAAATGTCATTGAAAACATTTTTTCAATTAACAAAGATCTGTGTGCTATCCTCTTCTTTTGTTCCACTGTGGCTCTTGTTGGTGCCTGCAATTGTGTGCCCTTTCAATCCTAATCCACTTTTCCTTGTTGTTCCTCTGGCAGGAGAGTGTAAAGTAGCTGACTCTCGCTTTTCTCCAGGATCCTTCACTTTTTATGCACTTCCTCACCTCTCCATGTATCCATCCACCGCTGCAACTCACCCCAACTCTTATGCAACGTGATGCATCTGTCTCATAGTCACCCTCACTCAATGCACTGCATCCGTCGGGTGAATACGTGACCTTCGGTCACTCACAATTCTGTTCTTTTGCCCCTTGTAGGAGAAGAGAGAACAAAACGCAAGGGAGAGGAAGAGGACTGGAGATGACCCTCCACAAATAGTGCAGCTTATAGATGCAGAGGAGAACGCCATGGAGATTAGCGGCACATCTGCATTTCTCTCATTCGGAGATGGGGAAACTGGGAACTTGCAGACGCCTGGTGACATAATTTAAACATCTTTCAAACACATGATGACTTTATTTCATCAATGACTGACTGAACTATGAGAAGACTGAGTATGGTGATTGGCAAGATAGTTACTTTGCCATGAATAAATCATACTGCGTTCTTTTGTCTCCTAAGGCCTTCACACTTACAAGAACAATCTGAGGAGATTCATGACAACGATTCCTCAGAGGACCTCATTCTTTCTGAGGGTGCACCGTCACAGGACATACAGCCATGCATCAGCACAAATAATCGCACTTCAGTGGGTCCTGTTAGGCAGATAGTTGGGTTTTCACCTGGTGATTCACAACTCACAAGTGTGCATGAGTAGACACTGGTGGCAGAGGCAGCTGTGGAGAGTCCGCGTTGGAAGGGGCACTCCTCTCCAAGCTTTGTTCAGCTGGACGCAGATGCTGAACCCCGGGGGCCATCGTTGAGAATGATTGAGGTACATAAGAACATAAGAAATAGGAGCACGAGTAGGCCAGACAGCCCCTTGAGCCTGCTCTGCCATTCAATAAGATCATGGCTGATCTTCTACCTCAACTCCACATTCCTGCTCGATCCCCATATCCCTTGATTCCCTTAGTGTCCGATAATCTATCGATCTCAGTCTTCAATATACTCAATGACTGAGCATCCAAAGCCCTCTGGGCTAGAGAATTCCAAAGATTCACAACCCTCTGAGTAAAGAAATTTCTCCTCATCTCAGTCGTAAATGGCCGAGCCCTTATCTTGAGACTATGACACCTAGTTCTAGTCTCTGCAGTCGGGGGAAGCAACCTCTCAGTCTCTACCCTGTCAAGCCCACTCGGAATCCTATATGTTTCAATGAGGTCACCTCTCATTCTTCTAAACTCCAGAGAATATCGGCCCATTCTACTCAACCTCTTCTCATAGGACAACCCTCTCACCCCAGGAATCAATCTAGTGAACCTTCGTTGCACCCCCTCTAAGGCAAGTATATCCCTCTTTAGGTAAGGAGACCAAAACTGTACACAATACTCCAGATGTGTCTCACCAGAGCTGTATATAATTGCAGCAAGACCTCCTTACTCTTATACTCCAACTCCCTTGCAATAAAGGCTAACATACCATTTGCTTTCCTAATTGCTTGCCATATCTGCAAGTTAACTTTCTGTGATTCATGTACAAGGACACCCAAATCTCTCTGACTACTAACATTTCTTAGTCTTTCACCTTTTAAAAAAAATTCTGCTTTTCTATTCTTCCTACCAAAGTGGATAATTTCACATTTCCCCACATTATACTCCATCTGCCACCTTCTTGCCCACTCACTTAACCTGTCTATATCCCTTTGCAGCCTCTTAACCTCCTCCTCACAGCTTACTTTTCCACCTAGCTTTGTATCATCAGCAAACTTGGATACTTTACACTTGGTCCCTTCATCTAATCATTGATATATATTGTAAACATCTGAGGTCCAAGCACTGATCCTTGCGACACCCCTCCAGTTACAACCTGCCAACCTGAAAATGACCCGTTTATTCCTACTCTCTGTTTTCTGTCCATTAACCAATCCTCAATCCATGCTGATATTTTACCTCCAATCCCATGAGCCCTAATCTTGTGAAACAACCTCTTGTGTGACACCTTTTGAAAATCCAAATATACTACATCTACTGGTTCCCTCTTATCTACCCTGCTAGTTACACCCTCAAAAAACTCTAATAGATTTGTCAAACATGATTTCCCTTTCATAAAGCTGTGTTGACTCTGCGTAATCATCATATGAGTTTCTAAGTACAGCTGCAACTTTGCGAGGTACTGGAAAACGTGCCACGCATGCTCTCCACAATATCAGAGAGGATGGAGAAGTCCAACGCCAGCACTAGTGGATTGAAGTCGTAGGTAATTGCCAGAATATCTACCATGGAGAGAGTGGCCGCCTCCACGGAGCTTCAAGCATGCCTCTCAAACGAGTCAATGCAAGCCATGACCATGGCTGTGCAGACTTTGGAAGCCAGCATGTCTGCTGCCTCAAACAGGATGACAGATACCTTATCCATGGTCTTACAACGCATCATGATCTGCACCAAGCTGCTGTCCAGCAGAGTTGTTAGGAGTGATGAGACGTGGGCCCGGGAGAGGGATGATGGTGAAAGGGGACATGGATGTGAGAACTCCACTCAAAGTGCTCCCACGTCTCACCCATTGCCCCCCCCACCCCCACCCCCACCTCAACCTGTAACCGACATGCTGCCTCCTCTCCTGATGCCGAGTCTGCCTCTGCACAGGTGCAGATGGAGCAGTCTTTTGCGGGACCCTCACAGGCTCAAAAACGCAGAGGTCGTAGGCCAAAAGCATCTCAGCAGTCAGGGCAGGGACCTGAGTAGTCCGCCTCTACCTCTGCTGAAGCCACAGAGGATGCACCATGTAGAAGCGGTCGGAAGCGTAAATTCAAAGAAGAAATATTATGTTGTGAATTTTCCATTTTCTTATATTGGCACGTAAAATTTATTGCTGATCACCACCTCATCATCTTGCTCATTATTGCGTCCTGAGTGCCAACTCGCCCTTGTTGTTTGTTTCAAGTTGAATGCCAATACATGACGGAACCTATTTTTGCAGATGTGCAGTGGGTGTATACGAGGTTGAAGGACTGTTTTGTGCTAAGAGGTGGGGGAGGGGGCGAGGGGGGGGAGGGGGAGGAGGGGGTGGGGGGGCGGGTGGGGAGGAGGGGGCGAGTGGGGGGGGGTTGGCGGGAGGGGGGTTGGCGGTGGTGGGAGCCAGCCGGAGTATTTTAATGTTTCTTTTTTCCCACCCTGATTAAGAAAACCTGTGAGTTATGTGGGCATCCCTGGCAGCAATGTACCTGGCTGGTCTGGGGATGGGCGCCCCATCTTTATATTGCTCACTATCCTCCTCCTCCTCCTCCTGTTCTTCAATATTGTGATCATCAAAGGTTGATTGACGAGCGTCTTTGTCGTCCTCCACCGCTAATTCTCTCTGCAGTGCTATGTTGTGCAGGATGCAGCACATCACCATGATTCTCAACACCCTCACTGGTGAGTACTGAAGGGTGCCTCCAGACCTATCCAGGCACCTGAAGCGCATCTTCAACATGCTGATGGCTGGTTCAATGACACACCTGGTGGTCATGTGGCTCTGGTTGTATTGCTCTTGTGCCTCATTGGTGGGGTTCCTCACAGGTGTCATTAGCGAAGTTTGAAGGGGGTATCCCTTGTCTCCAATGAGCCAGCCCTTAAGTCTGTCTCCTGATTGGAAGCTGTCTGGAATGTTGGACTGCCGCAGTATAAAGGCATCATGACACCTGGCAGGGAATCTGGCGCACACCTGTATGAACATCTTGTGGTTGCACTTTCGATGTCCATTGATGGAGTGAAACCCTTTCAGTTGATGAAAATCCCTGGTTCATGTGGTGGTCCTCAGATTGCCACTTGTGTGCAACCGATTGTGCCCTGCACCTGTGGGAAGCCAGCCAGAGAGGCAAAACCGACTGCCTGCTCATTCTGGCTATTGTCGTCACGGGGAAGTTCACATAATCCTCCTCCGATATCCTCTCAAATACATCCATTGTGCTCCCACCACCCACCCCCCCCCACCCCCCTCTGCCATCCTGATCTAGTCAGTTTGAAAGGCTCCAAAGTTTTGAAAAAGCTGTATCAACACAAGAACTCTCTGCCAAACGTTTGCCAGAGCGAACTGAGACACCAGCTTTAATAACTGAGCTTTTATTCAGATGGGGCAATCACAACTTTAAATACCCACATGAACTGCTGCTCAATTTCGTCTCTGTTTTACTGTTGAGATTCACGAGGCCCAGGAAACCCATGCTAAAGATGTTAAATTTAAAGGTAAGTAAAATTCAAATGAGAAACATTAATTGATGCTATAACTACCCGCCTGCCTAAAATAATTAAGGTCCCGACTGCAGCGAGTAGGTTACTCACACGCATCTAAAAGCGGCTCAGTTATACCCGGAAGTGGACGCGTTGGAGACGGGTTGCGTTCGCGTTCCAAAAATCGATCATTTTAACTACCCAGTCATTTTTGGGGGTTAAAATTCCCCCCTGGGTCTTTGCTCCAGTTGGCAACTGATCAGCAGGAAAGCTGCTCCTTTGATATCAAATTGTTGAAGTCCTGAGAGATACTTGTCTCTGTTGCAGCTCTAACTGGTGAGAGGCTAGAAGAGAGACTCCTCTCCACTCTTCCTCCCAAGGCGTCTATAGCAGCAGTAACAGCTTACATGTCAGAAGTGCTTCCTAGCGCTTCTACGTGGTGCATCCCCTGTGGCTTCAGCAGAGGTAGAGGCAGGTTGCTCAGATTCATGCCCTGACTGTTGAGATGGTTTTGGCCTACGAACACTGCATTTTTGAGCCTGTGAGGGTCCCACCAAAGACTGCTCCAATGAGTGATCGTTGGGGGAGCTTGTGATGCAGATAGTTCAGGGGTTGTCATGAGCTCCAGTGTTTACTGCAGGATTGAACCCACATGATGGTACTGCAGATGTAGTTAGTGAGATACTGAGATACCATCTGTAGCACATTTTGGGACACTGTCTCCGTTGCCTGTACATATGTTTGATGTTGTGCAAGCATCTTTCTTTATAATGCAGGACCCCTAAGATCTGGGTCCTAAGGTTCCTTATCTGAGGACAGATATCTCCTGAGTATCTGATCAACAAGTACCTCCTCATCTTGCACTCTCACCTCCTTCTGGCCACTTGTGCTCTGTGCATTCCCCTGTCCATTCCTTCAGGCTCAGTCCCTCCTCAGGTAGGTGTCTCTGGGCTGGTGCTTGGGAGGAAGCGGGTGAGTGGCATTATGTGTTAAGAGGGGCTGGGCAACCGTGAAGCAGAGGCCAGGCTCCTCTTGCTGCTCTTCCTCTGCTTGGTGCTGTGGAACAGCTAGGAGGTAAATGAACAAATTATGCACTTTCAGTACAAAGTACGACCGTAAACAATATATTGCAATAACAGGTTATTTTTGAACTGCAAGAGCTGAAAAGACTGTAATAGAATGTAAATCTTAGGACCATTCTGCAGCTGGCATCTTCCCTTCTACTTTCCCGTCTCCCACTGCTCCTCCTGCACGTATCCCCAAAGGTTTCACTGTTTCCTTCTCATATAGTGGCTGTTCTTTGTCACTGATTATGGATGACTTTTCCTTTAAGAAGAAAGTAGATAGTGTGAAACCCTTTATCTTTTTAAAATTTGTTTGTTCTGGGGATGTGAGCAAGCCAATATTGCCTATTCCTAGTTTCCCTGAGAGCATTGAGTCAACCTCAAAGAGTGGGACTGGAGTCACATGTGGGCCAAACTCAGCTGGTGGGGGGCAGGTTCTCTTCCTTGAAGGACATTAGTTTACAACAATCTGGCAAGTTTCATGGTTATTGTTCTGGTGCCAATCTCACATTACCAGATGCATTGAAGGTAATGTCATAACTTACAACCTCTTGGTTGCAAGTCCAGTACCATAACCACTAGGATGAAGCTGCTGCAGTGAAATAGGGCCGATGGTGCAGGCTGTAGATTAAAAAAAATTAAATTCTACTTTAACATTTTTAAAATTGCTGCTGGAACTAAGATAATTAATCACAGAGATTGCCTGAGTCAAATTGGCCATTTACATTTTATAACCCTTCCCTCTGTCTCCTTAACAGTGAATGCCATGATGCAATACTGCTTTTCCAAAAGTTCAAGGTGCAGTATATGGCACCCACGGTGCACCTTGTGTTTCTACTGTGGACCCAATGAATTTTCAGAAAACTCATATTGTCTTTGATCAACTACAACAAATCTTGCAGGAAGCTGCCACAATGACAGAAGACAGTGGAGTATCCAGGCGGCTTCTGAAAGACATAAGAAATAGGAGCAGGAGTAGGCCATACGGTCCCTCAAGCCTGCTGTGCCCTTCAATAAGATCATGACTAATCTTCGACCTCAACTCCACTTTCCCACCTGATCCCCATATCCCTCGATTCCCCTAGAGTTCAAAAATCTATCCATCTCAGCCTTGAATATACTCAATGAATCAGCATCCACAGCCCTCTGGGGTAGAGAATTCCAAAGATTCACAACCCTCTGAGTGAAGAAATTCCTCCTCATCTCAGTCTTAAATGGCCAACCCCTTATCCTGAGACTATGAGATGAGGTGTAGCACATACTTCCAATGGCTCATGTGCCCATTGTCAAACTCCATTATTACAATGAGGCCCATTCGTAAGTGGTCACTGAGTGGACTATAAGGGTTCTGCCTTGATTGCTCTGGAGGGGCACAGCTGTATGATCCCGAGCAGGTCTGTTTCATTGTGGATGCTAGCTGTGCTCGACACAACTTTACTATTCAGAAAAGATTGGGAATAGAATCCTCGAAAGAGATGGGCCCAGATGCGGTGGAGGCTAAGGAATTTGGAACTCAGCTTCATGAGGAACAGTACTTCGAGCTCTACCCAGAATTTCTCATCTCCTTTCTTCCCTTAGCCTCTGTATTGAGTGACTCCTCATCCTTGGTGATTTCAGTTCCCATCTGAACTCACCTTGCCCTCTCTCCTCTTATCTCACTGCCCTCCTGTCCTTGCTCAACCTCTCAGTCCATACCAACTCTCCTATCCATATTCACAGCCACCTCTTCAACCTTGGCATCTCACATGGCCTCTGAACTCCCATAGTCTCGAACACAGATTAAGTCCTCTCCATCTCCTTGTATCCCTCAACACCCACATCCCCCGACCCCTTCAAACGCCTCTTCTTTCTGCGTCTGCTACTTGAATAAACCCTCCACATGTCATTGACAACTGCATTTTCAAACTCCCAACTGTCTAACCTTTGGCCCTCCATTCAACAACAACTTGCATTTATATAGCATCTTTAACGTAGTAAAATGTCCCAGGAGTGATTATCAAACAAAATTTGACACCGAGCCACATAAGAAAGTATTTGGACAGATGACCAAAAGCTTGGTCAAAGAGATAGGTTTTAAGGAGTGTCTAAAAGGAGGAGAGGTAGAGAGGCGGAGAGGTTTAGGGAAGGAATTCCAGAGCTTCGGGCCCAGGTAGCTGAAGGTATGGCCACCAATGGTGGAGCGATTAAAATCGGGGATCCGCAAGAGGCAAGAATTGGAGGAGCGCAAAGATCTTGGAAGGTTGAGGGGTGGAGGAGTCTACAGAGATATGGAGGGCTGAGGCCATGGAGGGATTTGAAAACAAGGATGAGAATTTTAAAATCAAGGTGTTCCCAGACTGGGAGCCAATGTAGGTCAATGAGCACAGGGCTGATGGAAGAAAGGGACTTGGTGCGAGTTAGGATACGGGCAGCAGAGTTTTGGATGAGCTCAAGTTTATGGAGGGTGGAAGATGGGAGGCCAGCCAGATGACCATCGGAATAGTCCAGTCTGGAGGTAACATAAGCATGTATGAGAGTTTCAGCAGCGGATGAGCTGAGGCGAGGCGGGGCGAAGACGGGCGACGTTACGGAGGTGGAAGTAGGCGGTCTTGGTGATAGAGCGGATACGTGGTCGGAAGCTCATCTCAGGGTCAAATAGGATGCTGAGGTTGCGAATGGTCTAGTTCAGCCTCAGAGAGTGGCCAGGGAGATGCATGGAGTCGGTGGCTAGGGAGTGGAGTTTGTGGCAGGGACCGGTGACAATGGCTTCAGTCTTCCCAATATTTAGTTGGAGGAAATTTTTGCTCATCCAGTACTGGATGTCAGACAAGCAAATGAGACACAGTGGAGGGGTCGAGGGAAGTGGTTGTGAGGTAGAGCCGGGTGTCATCATCGTACATGTGGAATCTGACGTTGTGCTTTCAGATGATATCGCTGAGCGGCAGCATGTCGATGAGAAATAGGTGAGGGCCAAGGTTTAATCCTTGGGGGACTCCAGAGGTAATGGTGCGGGAGTGGGAAGAGAAGCCATTGCAGGTGACTCTCTGGCTATGACTGGATAAATAAGAATGGAACCAGGTGAGCGCTGTCCCACCCAGCTGGACGACGGAGGAGAGGCATTGAAGGAGGATGGTGTGGTCAATCGTGTCAAAGCTGCAGACAGGTTGAGAAGGAAGAGGAGGGATAGTTTACCATCACATAGGATGTCATTTGTGACTTTGATAAGGGCCTTTTCAGTACTGTGGCGGGCAAAAACCTGATCGGAGGGATTCAAACATGGAGTTGCAGGAAAGATGGGCACGGATGTGGGAGGCGACAACCTGTTCAAGGACGTTGGAGAAGAAAGGGAGGTGGAGATGGGGCGATAGTTTGATATTCACCACAATACTTCTGCAGTCATTGCTCTGCTCAACCATTCCCTCACCTCCACCGTTGAGGATCTTGTCCCCAGTAAAACCTTTACTCTCTTGCACTCTGGTCGCTACTCCTGGTATGCCTTTTTATCTTCGCTCTCAAGTTCAAGGGGTGCAGACTTGAGCGTATCTGGTGCGTTTAGCCATCCATCACCAGATCCGGCTGGACCACATTAAGCACCGTTGGGTCATAGTCTCCTCTGTCAAAACCGCTAACTCCTCCTGGAGAGCAAAAAATAACCTCCAACTTCTTTTCTTGATGAACAAAACTCTCCTTATACCCTCGCTCCCCTTCCCCTCACCATCAATTCCAGCAGGAGGAGCTCATGAACTTCACTGTCACTAAGTTTGAGACCATCCATTCAGTTGCCTCTGCCGCATCGCCCTTGCTCAACAAGCCAATCGCTCCCCCCTGCACTAGCTCTGAACATGCATCTGTCTTTAGTTTCTCTCATATCTCCTCTCATACCCTCTCCAGCTCATCTTCTCCATGAGACCCACCTCCTGCTCCCTTGACCCCATTCCTACTAAACTGCTCATCACCCCAAATCCCTTTGCGGCTCCCATGCTAGCTAACATTGTAAATGGTTCCTTCTCCTCCAAAACCGCTTTCCACTCTTTCAAACCTGCCATCAACACCCTCTCCTCAAAAACCTCACCTTTGACCCCTCTGTATTTGCAAACTATCACCCCATCTCCAACTTCCCTTTCCTCTCAAGTCCTTAAACATGTTATCACCTTCCAAATCTGTGCCCATTTTTCCTGCAACTCCATGTTTGAATCTCTTCAATCAGGTATCCTCCCCTGCCACAGCAACAAAATGGTTCTAATCAAAGTCATAATGACATCCTCTGTGACTGTGACTGTGGTGTACTATTCCCCCCTTTCATTCTCGACCTCTCAACAGCCTTTTGCATGGTCATCCACAACACTCCCCTCCTCTAATACCTCTCCTCTATGGTCCAACTGAGTGGGACTGCCATTGCTTTGTTCCACTCTTACCTATACAATCATAGCCAAAGCATCTCCAGAAATGGCTTCTCTTTCTGCCCCCACACCATTACCTCTGGAATCCCTCAAGAATGTATCCCTGGTGCTCTCCTCTTCCTCATCTACACGCTGCCTCTTGGCAACATCATCCGAAGGCATGGGGTCAGGTTCCACATGTTTGCTGATGACACTCAGCTCTACTTCTCCACCACCTCCCCCTTGCCTCGGTATTGTCAGACTACTTGACTGATATCCAGTCCTAGATGAGCCGCAATTTCCTTTGTTTGTTTAAACATTGGGAGGACCAAAGCCATTGTCTTCATCCCGCTTCATTAACTCTGTAACTTTGCCACCGATTCCAACTTCCTCCCCTGCCACTGTCTCAGATTGAACCAAACTCTTTGCAACCTTGGCATCCTATTTGGTCATGAACTGAACTTCTGACCCCATATCCTCTCTATCACGAAGATCTCCAAGTAAGTAACAGTGCCCATCTTGTTCCATCTTAGCCCATCTGCTGCTGAAACCCTTACCCTTGTCTTTGACTCAGTGGGAGCACTCTCACCTCCAAGTCAGAAATTTGTGCATTTGAAACCCCACTCCTGGACTTGGGCACATAGTCTAGGCTGAAACTTCAGTGCTGTAGAGTTGGAGGTGCCCTCTTTTGAATGAGATGTTAAACTGAGGCCCTCTCTGTCTTCTTTGGTGGACATAAAAGAACCTATGCCACTATTTTGAAAAAAAGCAGGGAAGTTCCCCTGGTGTCTTGGCTAATATTTTTCCTGAAACTAACACCACCAAAACCAGATTATCTGGTCATTATCCCATTGCTGTTTGTGGACCTTGTTGTCTCCAAATTGGTTGCTGCATTTCCCTACATTACACTTAAGAAGTACTTAATTGGCCTTGAATTGCTTTGGGACATCATGAAGTTGCAAAAGGTGCTACATAAATGCAAGTTCTCTCCTTTTACAGGGGAGACTTCAGGCACACAGGTAACAATTGTAGTTGGAGTGTCTCTCAAGAATTGCCCCATTGAAGATGTCAAGTTACTGAGGCCCAGATTCCAAAAGATGGTAAAGGGTGTTTTAACACTCTTGGAAATACATTATAGACAACCATCAAATATAGATTCAGAGATCTCGTAGGAGTGCAATCGTTTCTCTCTGCACCCATTTGTCAATTTACAGTAGTCAAGTCCTGGCCTCCAGTAGTAGGCATGCATGTAGACGCACAGGACCAAATGGCTAACTCTCAAATTACCCCAGTCCTTTGCCAGCATCTGTTTCTGGGTAAATGATAGGGAAGCATCCAAAATTGGTTGACAAACTGGAAATAAAAAGGTAGCTGTAAGTGGGGAGTTTTCAGGCTGGACAAAGCTTATGAGCAAGGTGTCTTAGTGTCTGTCTCTGGATCCTTAGCATATTTAATCTATTAATGACTTGATTGGATTATCTTAAGCAAAATCTCCAATTTTGCATCATACAGTAGAATACAAGCCAAATAATGAACAATGGGACTAGAATTAGGAGGATTTAGAATTTTAAGGTAGCTAGTAGCAGATGCAATTTCATGTGAATAAATATAAAATAGTTAGTATGGGAGCATGGAACTAAAAAGGGGGAATATTTGCTAAGGAGAAGAATGTTACAGTGCACTGATCGGGAATGAGGTGAAAGGGTTATGGTAAATAAATCAATAAAAACACCGGCACAGTGCATAACTGCTGTAAAAAAGACAAGTAAGGTATCGTATTCCATTAGCAGAATAATAGAATACAAATCAAGAGTGTTTTATTATTACAATAAAAGGCATTAGTCAGACCTCATTCGGAGTATTATGCACAGTTGTGGTCACCTACTCATCAGAAGGACATTAATCTGCATAAGAGGGTACAGCGCAATAAAGATGATTTTAGGTATCAGGAATTTAGGGAAGTTGGATTTGTTTGCTTGGATCTTTCCAACTTTACTTTTTAATGCAGTAACAACAAAAAGGGAAACTTTAGTGTTAGCTACATCTAGATAAGTTTTCAGTTTTTAAGTTTATGTAACATGTGAGTTATTGTAAACTTGTTACTGATACAGCAACAAATAAGGGCAGTTTAGTAGTCAGAGCGCACTCCCCCACCCAAAAAAAAGTTAATATTCTTTAAAATTGAAAATTAAGTGATGTATCATTTTACTTCAGACTCAGACATGTTAAACGTTTGCCAATAAGGTACCTATCTGTCAGCTGTCAAATCAAGTTCACTTAGTGGTCATGCAGCTTCAGCACTGGAGTATTGAATTCTCAACAAAGAGATCCTAATTCAAGTTCCAAGTCTCTAACAATACTTGTACTTGGGCTTCCCATGAGAGGCATATTTTGCCAGTTTTGACTTGGTTATCTAGCTGAATTTTTTCTACAGATCTCGTCCCACACTGGAGAGCCACATCTCTGGATAGTTCTATCAGGTTATAGTGTTGATTGCATCTGTGCAGATATCTGCAGGCTGTGTCATCCTCAGCCAAGGAAGATAACATAAACAGGGGAAGGGAAGATTCTACTTTTATTTTTAATGCTTTACAGGTTTTTCTCATTAAATGAGCTAACTATAAACTAATGACTTGTTTTTGTAGCCATTATCATCATTTGACAGGGCATTATTTATGTGCATCAAAGTGTAATTCTTGATTCTTTTCCCCTTCAATTTTTGTATTTGTCAAGGTGGGAGAGGCCAGTACAGATACAAGGGAAAAATAGCAGATGTTGGAAATCTGTAGTGGAATAGAAAGTGCAGGAATTACATACCAGGCACATCAGAATCTGAAACGAGAAAAGACAGGCTAACGTTTTGGCTGTAGACCATTTGTTAGGGCTTCCAAGTTTCAAAAGAAACATTATCCTGCCTTTTCTCTTTTCAGATGGCGACTGATCTTCCACATAGTTTCAGCATTTTCTGTTTTGCCTTTGAGAGCTGCTAGTGCAGAGAAATGGAATACTTTCTACCTTTGGTTACCCAATATCAGCAACATGCACTTCCTGGTCAGGTACAGTAAAGTAAAGCTTTGACCCAAACCTCCAGAAGAACACCCACTAATGCACCTGTGGCCAAGTGTATTTGGTCCCAAATTAATAGAATCTTTGTACTGTGAGTCCATGCCTAACTCAACTCATTTCACATAGAACTCTAACAGCCAACAGAAAGAGGAGACTTTTGTCCCATAGGACTGGATTGGGTTCAAACTCAGGTCCCAGAGATAAGAAACCAGTGTGCTAATCCAATCTGTTACGCAGTCCCCTGAACTCACGAGCAAGATTTTGCTTAGAAAACCTGATTGCAGCCATTCAATATGTAAAAATGTTTTGACCCTACATCTATACTTAATATCCAGAGCAGAAAAGAGCAAAAAGGTCATGAGAGTTTTTATAAAATTAATCTTGAGATGTTAAGATGTTCCAGCTCTGAAATAGTTTCTTTCAGTTTTGCAAATCTTCACCTTCAGGCACATGCCTAGGCATACAGGCCAAGAAATGTGCAGACAGTAAGACGGGTTCTTTCCTGTTAATCCCTGCCGTTGTGTATACACACCTTTACAAAAAAAGATTTTTTGTACATTAGAGCGATACTTGCAGCACTGAAACATCAATCACGACAAATTATTTTTGACAGCAATTTGACCTTTTAAATACCTTGCTAAGTTCTTTGTTTAACTCTTGGTACACATTATTTTAACAGTAAAAAGGATTTGGTAACAATTATTATAAGAATTCACCCTTCAGGCCCATGACAGTGCTTCAAATGAAAAGAATGTTTTTCTCTCTTATAAACAACATTTGGTGTTTTGTTGATGATTCAAATGTAATTCCGAAGTCACAGACGGAACTATTGCTTTTTTAAGCTAACTGTAGAAATAGTTGATGCCAGTAACATCAGACTGTACTGTCCTCAGATCTGTCCCAACTTGCATTAAGTCCAGTCTCACAGTCTCCATCTCCTGCTAAATGCAGCTGTTGTCTTCCCTCTCCACTCAAACCTCAGTAACTCATACAAGAACCAGCAACATTAACAACATTATGGGGGTGAATTTCCACTGGGGTTTCTTCCATTTGTCAAAAGTAACTTCAGCAGAAGAACCGTGAAAACCCCAGAACAACGGTGTAAATGGCAGTGGGCATGTAGGGAGCGAGAATGGGGTGGTAAGTACAGCACTGTGGTTTTTGCCCCATTCCCGCCCAGTGTGGGAGTTTCCTGGGTCAGCTCATGTGCATATCCATTGGAATAGCGATTGGTATAAATCCCATGTGAAATTGGATGTAGGCAGCTGGAAATTAGAATGTAGCCTTTAAAAGGACAGTTCTGGCTAAATACTACAGCAACAGACTGGGGATCAAGCAGGTATGAAAGGGGCAGTGTTTGGCTCACTCACTTGACTCCAGAAATGTGACTTGTACCATCTGGGGGAGGGTGGCACTGGCACTAAGTGCCAACTCTCTCACCCCAGAACTGCAGTCCTGTGCCGCAAAAAGTTCAATGACCTCACCAAGGCTGGCAAGATAACCCGCCGAACTAGTCTTCCTTTTCTTCCTTGCCTTTTCTGGGCATCAGCACATTCATCATCATCTAAAAAGAACACTTGTACATCGAACTCTGCACTATAGAGTCTGGATAAGGGGTCGGGGGTGGGCACTCTAACTCAGGAGCTTGCACTATGACTAACCAGCTTTCCTAGCAGCAATTATTTACATGCATGACTCTAAAACCCCTTCCCCCCCCTCAACTCTTACTGCCACTATCCCATGCCACTTGCCCCACACACACCTCAACTGCTAGCCTTCCCCTCATTTGCTCTCTTTTTACAGGACAAACTGCTTCGCAAAGGTCATGAGAAGCAGGCCACCGGAGGGGTAACCCCATCTTTACCACCTCATGCTCTACAAGGAGAAGGCCATAGAGCTATGGTGAGGCACTTTGCTGTTGCCATGTGAGGTGGTGAATTTGGGGTATATTGATTGAACACCTACACTGTCCCCCTGGATCCCTCTGAAGAACCACACCGACACAAGCTTCCACCCGCTTCTCTATCCCCTTAATCTTGAGGGGGGTAATGCTCACCTTTCATTGTTTCTACCCTCACTTCCTGAAGATCCACCACATCAACAGGAGCACACGAAGAGGAAGATGATAAGAGGGGAGAACAACAGAGGCAGAATTACCTCCTTGTGAACTAAGAGGAGGAGGAAGACAAGGAGGATGATGATGATGAAGACGAAGATGATGTCAGTCACTCATCAAGTTCCTGAGGAGACCTGTCCTGTGTTCCACTGCCCCAACTCACCCCCAACATCACTTGTTTCTTCATTCACATGCATCAGGTCAAACACTTTCATCTGGGGGGAAATTAGATAATGTTAGTGAGGATGTGGCATTGGGGGATTCACAGAGCATGAGGGAGCAAGAGGAGTCGGAAGTGAGTGAGGATTTGCCACCTTGCTTGTGGAGGCTGAGAAAAAGGATGCCTATGGCTTTGGAATTGTTGGCCCCGAACTCAAGGGGACTCGCCTGAAAAGAAGAATATTTGAAGAATATCAAACCTATGTGCAGGCTCTGAGGTCAGTCTCCAAGGTTGTACAACAACTGACAGGTCTGACTCGCGAATCGGGGAAACTTTCTCTTCATTGCAGGCACTAATGAAGCATGTAGCAGCTTCACTGGAATCTGCAGCACATCCTCAGCTAAGAAATGGCCAGGAACCAGTCAGGTCTTTCATCTCCACAGAAGCTCACGTTATATAGAATTTACAGCACATTCAGCCGACTGGTCTATGCCAGTGTTTATGCTCCTCACAAGCCGCCTCGCTTCAATTTCAGGTAACCGTATCAGCATATCCTTGAAGCTCTGGTGACAATATGGGAGAAAATAGCCAGCACCCTGCATAGCAGCATCCAGACTTTCTGATACATGCCGTTGTCTCTCAGGGCTTTCAGAATCTGAAAGTGCCATCAAACCAACGATCCCACTGATCAGCGGGGCTCAGATCCAGGGTCCACTGGTATGGTGACAGCTGGCGCCCACCTGCTTCATATTGCTGTCTCTCAGGACAGCAGCATATGCCAGGCCTCCGGCCTTCCCTCTAGGAGCACCACACCAGTGGTATGTGACAGGTGGTACCAGGTTATCCAGGAATAAGCTCCAGAGACGCATCTAGCAGCTGCTCCCGGCAAGGAGCAAGATGCCATGAGTGGAGGGCCACCTGAGTCCCATTACCCTTTGTTAGAGCAAGAGCCTCAAATCACTTCTTGAGGCTCTACCTTGGAGAAGCGCTAGAATAGGTGAAAGAAAGACATGGAGCCTTAGGAAAGAGTAGGTTAACTCCTGTTCACCGTGAACTTTATTGTAATAAGATAGAATGTGCACTGACGTTGTGCATTGTTATTCATGGAGTCATACAGGAAAGGCTACACTTATTTGGTGCTGACTTATTCATTCAGGTGATGGTCATTTGGAGGGAAAGAAGAGTTGATGTAATGTCATGTTCTATGATAGGTACTGGATTGAGGGAATGTCCCTTTATTTGGATGTGTGGGAGTGAAGGAGGTTAGACCCTGGTGTCAGAAGTAGTCTGTGTTACCGAGGAGTCCTCTGAGTGCAGGTCATTGCGATTCTCTCCTCCATGTAGTTCTGGCTCCAACAGAGTCATGGCCTCCATGTCAGCAATGTCAAAGTCCAGCCCTATATATACAGTGACAGGCTATAATTATTCATGACACATGATCTGGAGCAAACCACAGAGCCCCTCCTGACCTCTCCAGGCAATGAAGGCACAGTCCTCTCAGTGACCAATCTTGTAGAGGCACGTGCCTCGTTGTTACGCTTCTCTTCTGCTGTTCAGGCCACTATTAGTTGAGTCATTATCCATGGGAGCAAGGGATAGGCTTTATCAGCCTGAAGCCATCCATTGACTTGATTTTCTTGCCTGAACAAGTCAAGGAGGGCTGAATTTTGAAGGATAAAGGCATTGTGACATCTTCCAGTATATCAGCTGGCTGGCCCTATTTTGCTTCTGCCTAGCCGTGATGTCAAAGGTGATGAATTCCCCAGCTTTTCCGTAAAGTGCATCGATGAAATAAATGGAATGAAAATCGGGTGGCGTCTATCTGCTCCACCAGACAACTGCCCAGGAGGTGAAGACAAACATTTTCCCCTACCATTCTCAAAAAGATGCTCGTTTATGGGACTGCTATATTTTATACACCTGTGTGTTGTACAGTTATGGAACAGTGGGTGAGTATGGTATCCTCACACCTTTGGCACCCGGGTTTAAATCCAGACCAGAATGACGGGAAGCAGGTCACTTCCTGCTGCTGATCACCAGATCCTATGTGAAATGGGTTTGGGCCTCTCAACTCGGGTTCTAGTAGGTGCAGGCCTATCGCACAAGCTGTTCATAATCCAGGACTACATCAATCTCATTCAGACTCATTCAGCAGTATGCCTGCTATGACAAACAGAAAAATTGCCACTGATCCACGAGGGGCTACATTCCTGAGGTTGGGGTTAATGCACGTGTTGGGGCAGAATAAAGAAAGCTTTGCCTTGCATTTAGCCTGTGCTACTCCTGACGTGGAGCTGCTTGATGCTGCTACCGGATGACAAAAGTGAAAAAATGTTCTATTCCCTAGCACTAACATCCCTTATTTTAATCAGCACAACAATCCAGCAAAAATATATTTAATAAATCTACATGTATGTGTAATACCAATGGCAAATGGGATGTAATGATCACATTAAAGTTAAGACACCTTTTGGGTGTTGAAAGTCTGCTTTCATGCCTCTTTGCTGGATGTATTAATATCTATCTGCTTAGCTCACGTTTCTGCTTCTTGTCACTTGTGCACTTGACAGTTTTCTCCCCTGTGAGATTTAATTTGCACAGTACAGTTCCCTCTCACCAGAACATGTTTGTACCTGATTTGCACAGAAATCTGTTGCAACTGCTTTTGAAGTGAAGAATTTGTGTCACTGGCAATCATTTGCAAGTGCTCATTAGTTGGATGTTATGCCCGTCATGCATTGTTTCAAATTTAGCAAATCTATCGCGTCTTGGCTGAAAGTTCAGGCACTGCGAAAAATCCCATTTTGTCAACGTGATGGATTTACATAGGCAAAACAAAGCTTTTGAAGTGCTTTGTAGCATTGAACTCAGTCATAGTTGTTGAAAACACTGATCACTGCATTGGAAGTGAGCATTTAAACTGATGCTCCACTTCAAAAGGAAAAACAGAAAGGCAGAGTATTATTTAAATGGTGATACACTGGGAAATGTTGATGTACAAAGGGATCTGGGTGTCCTTGTACACCAATCACTGAAAGCAAACATGCAGGTGCAGCATGCAGTTAGGAAAGCAAATGGTATGTTGGCCTTCATTGCAAGAGGATTTGAGTAAAGGAGCAAGGATATCTTTCTGCAGTTATATAGGGCCTTGGTGAGACCACACCTGGAGTATTGTGTGCAGTTTTGGTCTCCTTACCTAAGAAAGGATATACTTGCCATAGAGGGAGTGCAGCAAAGATTCACCTGACTGATTCCTGGGATGGCAGGACTATCATATGAGGAGAGATTGGGTCGACTCGGCCTGTATTCACTCAAGTTCAGAAGAATGAGGGGGGATCTCATTGAAACATATAAAATTCTGACAGTGCTAGTCAGACTGGATGCAGGGAGGATGTTTCCCCTGGCCGGGGGATCCAGAACGAGGGGTCACAGTCTCAGGATATGGGGTAGGACATTTAGGACTGAGATGAGGAGAAATTTCTTCACTCAGAGGGTGGTGAACGTGTGGAATTCTCTACCACAGAAGGCTGTGGAGGCCAAGTCACTGAATATATTTAAGAAGGAGCTGGATAGATTTCTAGACACAAAAGGCATCAAGGGGTATGGGGAGAGAGCGGGAATATGGTATTGAGATAGAGGATCAGCAATGATCATATTGAATGGTGGAGCAGGCTCGAAAGGTCGAATAGCCTTCTTTTGCTCCTATTTTCTATGTTTTTATTTTTCTATGCTCTTTGAGAACATTTGTCATTATAGGGAAGAGTTTTTCTCTCCTTTCTGAAAGAATATTTAAGTCTAATAAGGTGCAGCAGTCGAGTTGAGACAGTCAGGAACAGCCTATCCTAAGGACTGAGGAAAAGTTTGCTCTGCAGCAACATGATTTTTCTCCTCCACCATCGTCTGGAATGTTTTTGTTGTTTTTAGTTAATTATCACGTGGTATTTTAGGAGATTGTGGGGGTCAATTTTGGTCTGGAGTGCTGATCAGGTGATCAGTGGGTGGAGCATCTGCTCCATTCGCCTGATGACATCAGCGAGAGGCCAGTCAATCTTGATAATTAGGCCTCATTTTAATAGAACAGTTTAGCTGCCAGGGTTTACCATGCTGCTTATAGACAGCTCGCTGTTTGGGAGGGCGGGAAATCGGTGGGGGGAGTTTCTCATCACTTATTAATTTTCTTTACATGCCAGTTGTGGTCCTCAATTCTGTGTGTAGCTAAGACCTAATGTAAGCCACTATTATCTGCATCCAGTGGCCAAAGGAGATTCTTTTCTTATATAAAAAAATGCAAGTGGAACAAACTACTGTCCATAATGGAAGAGGCTTAACAAAATTCTATATATACAAAATAGAATTCTGCATTTATAATAGGTCTCCAGTGATGTCGGAGACCTATTATAAGAATAAAGTATGCCATAAGGACAATCAGTTGACTGATTTACAGTGATTGAATGAGTGACACTGTATATTTATTACATGGTTTTCTGTTTTTTTTTGGTGGTGTTTCTCGACTGAATTCCACGAGTGTCTATTTTTGTGAAAATTGTAAATCTGTGGCATTTATTAATATATGCTCTCAGATTTTTTTTTTACTTTATTAAAGCACAAAACAGATAAAGAGAAGTTTAGGAACATGGGGGTTGGCAGCACTGGGGCGCTGTCCTGGATTTTGGTAGCACAGGGGAGGGGGAATCCTGCAGACTGATTACACTGGATGGGGTTTCTGGGATTTGGCAGGATTATGATGAAGGTACTGAGGTTTTGCAGTGAGGAGATGCTCCTGGAGTTTAGCAGCATTATTGAGGAGGTTTATCCTGAAGTTTGGCAGTAGCTTGTTGGGGGAGTTCTTGGGTTAAGCAGCAAGAGGGAAAGATCCAGGGGTTTGAGACTACTCACTAGGTGGTGGGGGGGGGGGTGCTGGTCTTCGGCAGCAAAATAGAAGGTGGATCTGGGGTTTTGCAGAATTGGGTGTTGGACTTGTGGGGTTTTGCTAACTCGGAGGAGGGGTTCGATTCCTGGGGTCTGGAAGTATTGCATCAGGTCCTGCGTTGTGCTAACACTGGGTGAAGGGTGCCAGGTAATGGCAGCACTATGATGTAGGGGTCCTAGGTCTGTCAGCAGTGGAGAGGGATGCTTGTGTCATGCCCACATTGGGCAGCTTAGGTCGGGGCCGACAGCACAGAGGAGGGTTTCTGGTCCTGGCAAAATTAAGGGGAGGGGGAGATCACAGTGTTTGGCAATAATGGGAGGGAATTCTGTGATCTGGCAGCACTGAGGGGGTTAATAAAAATATAGCAGCACAGGAGTAGGGGGGAGCTGAATGGAGAAGCAGTGTCCTCTCCCTCTGGTCTCATATACCCATCCAGCCCGGTCTGGCCTTGCCACCCTCCTAAGCTACTGACCAGTTTCATCTGCCACAGGGTGGATACTATGCCAGTTTTGCTCCGTGGTAGCACTCTCACTCCTGGACTTGACCACGTAGTCTAGGCTGACTCTTCAGTGCAGTACTGAGCGAGTGCTGACTTTTGAATGAGACATTAAATCAAGGCCTGCTTGTTGAGGTGGATGTAAAAGAAAGAAAAGAAAGGAAGAACTTGCATTTATTTACATGGAACTCTTTGAAAGAAGAGCAGGCATTTCTCCCAGTGTCCTGGCCAACATTTATCCCTCAACCAGCACAAATAAACTAGTCATTCATCTCATTGCTGTTTGTGAGCCCTTCCTGTGCACTAATTGGTTGCTGTGTTTACCCATAAAATAACAATGATCACACTGCAAAAGTAATTCTTTGGTTGTGAGGCACTTTGGGATGTCCTGTGGATTTAAAAGGTGTTATATAAATGCACGTTCTTTCTTTTTAAAATTTTATTCTTTCTTTTAACAGATAACACTTGGATGTGGCAAGCAGGCTGAAGGACAATGGGGGTCAGGGGAGACAGGGAATGGGTGGAAAGATGAAATTGGAAAGTCTGGCAGCAGTGGGTTGTGAAAGGAGAATTAGTCCCATATCCCCCCTGCACCCCTTCACTCACTCGTACACGGGGAGATGGCAATGGCAAAGCCGCAGAAGTGGTGGTGATGGGTGGGAAGGAGGAAAGGAAGCAGAAAAAATGGGTGTCAGTGGGGGGAATACTAATGAGATGGTGTGGCAGGAACAACAGTGGAAGACAGTTGCAAAGGCTGGGAAGACCAAGGCTGGAGTTGATCACATGATTAACTCAGACAATCAAAGATTGTCAATAACCTCTAGAATTCTTTATATGCAGCAAAACTCTGTTAAAAATAACAGATCAGGGTGGACATAAATTCTTAAGTATAACAGATTTTGGCAGCAAAGTATTTGTCATGTGGCAATAACTTGAATCTATCTGAATTGTTTACAAATGTGAATTATGTTCGTCATGGGTGCCCCATCTGTGTGAGGTAACAACCAAAAATATATTTTTTAAGACTGTTCTGCTTTTTGAAAAGATACCTCTGATGACCTTTAGCCAGCATATGGATGGAAAAGTCATCTTCCCAAGAGACAGTGTACTTGGAAAACCATCAACAAAGATTGAAACAAGCCAGTTGTCTCTCTGATGAGAGTGACATTTCAAGGTCAGTGAACTCTTATTCATTCATGTTATTAATAAGGGCCAAGTCAATTGGTCTGTTGCAGGATAAAAATATCTGTAGATATCTTGTTATTTTCTGTGTTTCTTATTATTTCTTCATAGCGTAATAAATTTAAACACAAATATTGAAACTGGAGAAATACATTTATAGGTTTTAATTAGTGTGGGAAAATAGCCTTTATCTTTTTATAGTGAGAATGCAGCTACATTCCTTCGAACAACCTATATTAAGCTGTCATTGTGCTACGCAGTCACAAACATTTTGCATCTGTTTCATTTGGCATATTCTATGTCCAAATGATGTGCACAGATTAGTAAATATTTTAAAAACTAAACATTTAGCAGCACCAAATAACTAGTATAGTGGACTTTGTTTACCTTTCCTTCAGTTTTTCTGATTTTCCCATCTTACTCCTCCTTTTGTAAAGACAGGGACCCATTCTGAGGTACAATTTCACCAGCAGTGGCAGCCCTCTGGTATCTAAGTCAAGTGACCATTCTTCATGTACAGACTTGAACAGTGAATATTAGTGGGCTACTCACCCATCACCGGTGAATTTAATAGTACCCTCATCTGAAGTTTACGTACATGAATTTTTAAGTAGTAACTAGTGATGAGGAAGGGGAGCTCTGGCCAATTTTATTCTTCTTAGCTTGGTGACACTGTGGCCGACTGTTTACTGTTTTCTCACCTTTTCGAATTCCTTTACTTTGGCTTCCACACAGATTTAACTATTTGTATACTATTCTGATCCATGCTAATGTCCCCCCAATTGAATATTAGCAAAACTTTTGTATTGCTGAATACATCATTAGTTTTAATCTCTATTCATTTATCTTGAACAGAGGGCCGCATGAAATTTTCATCTCTGATTGTGCTGCTTCTATTGTAAACACTGTGAAGAATACAAGAATATAAACATTCTAGGAGTAAAGGCCATCTAAATAGTAATGGTCACACAGTATGAAAGAATGGAATATAGTAAATTCCTTTGAAAAATAATGGGGGGAATTTTAAGCCCCCAGGAAGGGCGGAAGAGGGGTTGGGGTGGGGGGTTAAATTGTTAAAAGTTGGAAACACAACCCCAACCCGCCTCCAACATGCCCACTTCCAGTTTTAATGGAGGAGGGTTGGGGGGCGGGCAGCTAACCTGCTCTCCAGAGGCAGGTCTATAATTTAAATATTTCAATGAGGCGGCGTGCCTCAAATTTTAGCAGGCTTTTAGATTTAACGCTTGCGGGCCGGGTTTCCCAGGGCTCAGGAAGCCTGACAGCTGGAGGGAGGCAAGAATGACTGGATCCAGCAGGTAAGTGCCTTTCCAGCACTGCTTGTGCGCCAGGAGCAGTGTTTCCTCCTGGCCAATCTAGCAAAGCTGCTTCCCTCCCCACGATTGGCCAGCCCCCTCCCCCCGCCACCATGATCCAATCTCATTCCTGACCCATGATCTCCCCCCGGCCTTCCCGATCTCCTGAAGGCATTTCTGATCACCCCCTCCCTCCACTTTCAGCCTTTCAGATCTTCCACCCCACCCCCCGGCCTTTCCGATCTACCCCCTGCACCCCCCCCAGCCTTTCTGAACTCCCCCCACCCCTCTGCTCCCTCCCCGCCTCCCAGTAAATATCAGGGCCAATGTGTCACTACTTGAATGCTAAATCATTTGGAAGTTTCCAAAACAAACAGCTGCAATTTTCACTCGGTGCGGGAATCGGGCGGGCGGGGATTGCACAGTCCCCAGCGCTCAGGTAACTTGTGGAGAGCAGGTTTTAGGAGGGTCGGACAATTGGGAAGGTAGGGAGCGCAGGGCAGGGGAGTCCTAAACTTTCCTTGTGGGGCCCATAGAAGCACTTTGCTCCTCCTGGTTCCACAAGGCAAGTAAAAAAGAGTTTTTAAAAAAAAACTTAGCTCTTTGGGCGTATTCTGACTTCAACTCATCTTCCCACTAGCTTCACCTAGCTGGAAAGCCATAACTTAGGCCGTCGGTTAAAATACTTATGACTGTCTATTCTTTTGCAGCAATTTTTGCCTTGTTCCTAAGCAATGCTTTTTTTGTATTCCTGACTTGTTTGCTACAGAGTTCATCTGTACAAGAATATTTTACCCTTGTTCACTTTTAGTGTACTGAAAGTGATTGAATCTAATATTCTAAATGCCTTACCAGACATTAAGGCAACTAATGATACATAATCCAAACCATTAAGGGTGGAATCTAAAGATGTAGTACACAAACTTCCAGTAATTCATTATTTGTTCTGAGTGTTAATCGGAATGATAAAGTAGATGTGACTATGGTAGTAAGCAAAAGCGATAATGGACTTTGCTTCTGTTATTTTCATTAGTTTCAGTTTTACTCACAGCCTCAACCCCCAAAGACCCTGCTTGTTTATGGCTGTGAAGGTCCTTTGTTAAGTAATGTGCATATTTGTGTCAGGGTAATAGAAGTGAAAAGTGAATTCCCATTCATAACGAAGGTAGCCATACAGATAGGCAAAAACAGCACAGCTATTGTTGAAAATAATCATTGGTGGATTTAGGGAATGATGCAAGTGAAACAGCTGCATTTCTGCCTTCTGACCTGATGTAACTTCAGAAGGTGGCCCTCCTGACCCCCCCTACCTACCTCAACTGGCTCAACTCTATATGGTAGCTCTTCTCATCTGATCCTATTCTTGGAGGTAGTATTCCCTCACCTGACTGACGCCTGAAGCCAGTCCTCCCCACTTATCCCATCACCTGATGGTCCCCTCCCCACATTACTTAACCTTGGATGTCAGTCCTCCTCACGTTTTCCGAGTCTAAGTTTGCCGATGACACAAAGATTGGTGGCATTGTAAGCAGTGTAGATGAAAACATAAAATTACAAAGCGATATTGATAGATTAGGTGAATGGGCAAAACTGTGGCAAATGGAATTCAATGTAGACAAATGTGAGGTCATCCACTTTGGATCAAAAAAGGATAGAACAGGGTACTTTCTAAATGGTAAAAAGTTAAAAACAGTGGATGTCCAAAGGGACTTAGGGGTTCAGGTACATAGATCATTGAAGTGTCATGAACAGGTGCAGAAAATAATCAAGAAGGCTAATGGAATGCTGGCCTTTATATCGAGAGGACTAGAGTACAAGGGGGCAGAAGTTATGATGCAGCTATACAAAACCCTGGTTAGACCGCACCTGGAGTACTGAGAGCAGTTCTGGGCACCGCACCTTCGGAAGGACATAATGGCCTTGGAGGGAGTGCAGCGTAGGTTTACTAGAATGATACCCGGACTTCAAGGGTTAAGTTACGAGGAGAGATTGCACAAATTGGGGTTGTATTCTCCAGAGTTTAGAAGGTTAAGGGGTGATCTGATCGAAGTTTATAAGATATTAAGGGGAACGGATAGGGTGGATAGAGAGAAACTATTTCCGCTGTTTGGGGATTTTAGGAGTAGGGGGCACAGTCTAAAAATTAGAGCCAGACCTTTCAGGAGCGAGATTAGAAAACATTTCTACACACAAAGGGTTGTAGAAGTTTGGAACTCTCTTGCGCAAACGGCAATTGATACTAGCTCAATTGCTAAATTTAAATGTGAGATAGATAGCTTTTTGGCAACCAAAGGTATTAAGGGATATGGGCCAAAGGCAGGTATATGGAGTTAGATCACAGATCAGCCATGATCTTATCAAATGGCGGAGCAGGCAGGAGGGGCTGAATGGCCTACTTCTGTTCCTATGTCAACTGGCTCCCAATGGAACCTCCTCACCCCACCTAAGTGCTGATGATAGCCCTCGTTTGATCAATTCCCAATGGAAGCCCGCTTCACCTGACCCAACTCCCGAAATTAATCCTTCTCACCCAGCCTAACCATCAATGGCACCTCTCTTCACCTGACCGGACTCCAGCTGGCAGCTTTCCCCACCCATCCGACTCTTGATAGCACTATTATTTAGCTAATCTGACTCCCAATGATAGCCCTCTTCATCAACTCGATTTTCACTGGCAATTCACACACTCCAACTAACGAACTTGCAGAAGACAAATCAGTGACAAGTTCATTCATTGCAGTGGATTAGTAATTCATTTATTTTATTCATATCTAGAAATTGCTGGCACTTATATTATTAACACTCGTAAATACCCAAACTTTCCATTTGAGAGTGATGGACTTGTCAGCTTTAAGCTCATTCAACTGTATCTGTAAGCTACCATTGGAAGTTGGGTCTAGTGAGGAGGGTTGCCTATGAGAGACAAGGCTATTGAGAAGACGGGCAGGAGTGGGGTTCAGGGAGGGGGCTGATATTGAGAGACAGACTGGATTCGGATGGCTAACAAGGGGAGGGGGGCTGGGTTAGATGTTCACGAAATATTATTTGTGCCAATTCCACTGACATCTGCTCACCTAAGAGTTGGATTAAAGACAATTTTTGTCAGGTGTCCTAATTAATTTAGGTGCTTTGGAGATGTTAAAATGGCTTTATTTAAAGTGTGTTGTGATTGGCTGGTTTTCTGTTACTACTATTAAATTCCCAAGTCATTAATTCACTGGAGAAAATAGGACATCATCAGTTATTTTGATAGCAAGTATTGATCGATTGAAATAATCATGTAAGTAAACTTTTCTTCCTAAAACAGGAAAGTATATCCCTTGGTAACCATGCATGGTTTCCAAGTACAGTTTGTGAATAGACTACACAATGCATAAATGTTAGAGGCAACTATTTATAGGCATATCTTTGTTTCCATCTAACTACAATATATTATGTACCAGAGTGGATTCACTTTGTTTGACAGGTTCTGTAAATTAAGTGCACATGACACATGAGAAGATCAAGTTCACAAACATATCTTTCAGTGTATAACATTCCTAACAGTTCTGAATATGAGGCTTCACTTAATATGTAATCAGGATGGGGCTGACTTTCCTCTGCATTACACCCTATGAGTGCAACCATTTCCATGGTGTAATGCAGAGGAAAATGGTGTGCAGAACCTTTGTGCCAGATCTCCACCCCATTTGCACTACATGTGCATTTCCGGTCATGAGTCGGGCAGTGATGGAATTATTGCACCTGAAATAAGTTTTACTGTTTGAATGAAGTTTAAAAGAGCTGCAAGTGACATTATTTGGGCCAGTGTGTCTGTGCCCTGCATTGTCATTGTCATTGCAGGCCATGTGCAGGCACACCCATTCTAGTTATCAATGTTGCATTTCAAATGCTCAGTAATTTAAAGAGATGAGCACCAGCTTCTATTCAAAGTGAGTAATCAATTTTTGGCCACTGAGGTCAGAACATTTCTAAAGGTTGCTGTTGCTGCAGAGCTGCACTGTCAGTAGAAGCTTCCAAGGAGAGCTTGGGAGTTCTGTGCTTCCACCATGGGTATCCCACATGGAGTCCATTTGTACATATGCTTCTTGGGAGAAGAGGAGGAGGAGGAGGAGGAGGAAGAAGAAGCATATTTGGATGAAAAGGGAGCAAAGCTTCATTGTAGGAGGAAGGTTCCTATCTGCTATCACTCTACCATCCAAATAAAATGGCCCTGTAAGAATTATCTGGACCTCTCAGAGGAGCAATGCCTTCAGAGTCTATGACTCATCAGCGAAGCAGTGATGGAGCTGTACACCAAACAGCTGAAGGATTTGCAGCCCAACTTCAGGCAGCAACGGCACTGGCAGTGGCAGTGAAGGTGACTGCACTCTGAATCTTTTCACCTTGTGCTCTTCCCAGGGAATCAATCAGTAACATGGTCAGTTTGCAGTGCATCATTGCATAAAGCAGGCGACTGATGCCTTGTTTGCCAGAGCATGCAGGTCCATAATTTTCCCCAGGGAACAACAGAGAGAAGCATAAGTTTTATTGAATGGAAGGATTCTCTGAAGTCCAGGGTGTCATTGATGGGACCAATATAGCTCTACATGGTAGGCCTCAGAGATCAGTATCCCTGCCCTCCTTAGCTGGTGATGGAGGTGACCTCACCCTCCAGCCAGCTGCTTCCTGCTCCTCTTGGACCACCTCCACTTGCTCCTGCATGGGCTTGATGGGCCGAATGGTCTCCTTCTGTGCTGTAACCATTCTATGATTCTATGATTCAATGTGTTCTGAGGATCATCCAGTGTGCATGCTCTCAAACCGATTTTCTAAATTCCCACAGGTAAATGGAACTGTGCCGGGCAGAGTGAGGTTAAGTGATAGTTTGTCAGGTGAGGTACTGGTTGAGTCCAAGTAAGGTTCTTAACCAACTTATTCTGCTATACCTGCAGAGATAGAAAGAGAAAAAGTATTAGGAGCACACCTTCATAACAAATTATTGACAAGCAGCCTTCATCAAACAGTTGGCTTGAAGCCGCTGATCTTTGCAAGCTTGTTTATTGGTGATTGTGTGACTGGATAGAATGGGGTGTAAAGAAAGGTTAAATGTTGTATTATCCCTGGCCTGGGATAATGCCGCCTTCTTCTCCAAGTCCCAGCTAAGAATTTTAAGGGCCTGTCTTTGGCTGGGGTCAGAGATTGCAAGATTGCTGCTCCCCAACCTCCCCCACCCCCCTCCCCCCCCACCAACCCTTGGTTGCCAACATCTGCCTTTTATGAGCTGCCTCCTCTTACAGAAGCAGAAGCATGCATTGGAAGCATGGCATCTCCCATCCCCATGTGTGAAGGTGGTCTCTGTAGGCATTATGATGTAGCATGAAGGAGTTGGCATGGGTTGTGCTGGGCAGCCTTCTGCTGAAGGAGGTGGTCCAAGGCAAGGGAGGTGCTGGAAAGTGCAGAGTACAATGTCATAGACACGCATGGGAAGGTGGAGAGAACGTGAAAGAATGCATTGGTCAGAAGGAAGAGCTCGGGATTGTCATCATTTATACAGAGCATAAATAGGAGCGGATGTTGCGGATACCTTGCTCCTCCTGGTGAGGTTGTTGAACTTTTTCTGACACTGTGGCGACATCCCCGGCTGATGTGGCTGGCAATATTCCTGTCCATCACCTCCTGCCATGCTCTTCATCCCATAGTTTTAGAGACCCTATGGCCATGACCAGAATATGCAAATGACCTGAACCTGGAATACAGGTAGGTTCAGGTCCGTAGCACATGCGTCACCCAAGTTGCACTCGGGTGGAGGGGAACGGCAAAATCAGCCCTGTTCTTTTTGAATTGCTCACTATACAGATGCTAGGTAAAACATGTTATTAAATATGTTCACAAACTAATTTCAAAATAAATATATTTTAAACGGTTCAATCTACTAATGTCTTTGGCAAAGAGATGGTTTGATAGACCAATTCGGAGATGTTGAGCAAATAAAAGAGAAAACCTTTTTTGAGCCATGCGATGGTAATGGAAGGCCAAAAAGTTCTATTATTCTCAGAATACATCTTAGGTTGGTTTGCTCTGCTTGGCCAACTGGAGGGAGATGCAGCCTTTGTTCCTGTGCAGTGGTTTATAAGAGAAAGCCACATGTAATTGAGGATACAGTTTCAGATTCTGCTTCTTTTCCCTTCCACATCAGCTCTGGGACAGAGTCCAGTGTTTTGCTGCTTGAGCTGCCAACGGCCCATGGCTTAGTCCTGGCACCCTGCCCATCAGCCATAGGGAAAATGGGTGTCTGTCATCCTTAACTTTTGTCAAGCTTCTTTAACAAAATAGCATATCTACCAGAAACTTAGGACGAACTATGTAAGAAGTATTTATTTGATTCAAATTGCCTTGCTTAACTCTTATAATGAGTGAAGCCTGCTAAAACTGCTCTGATCAGATATATTGTTGAGGTTATTTCCATCACCATCTGTCAGATTAATCTGCAGCATGGCATGTAGCCTGGATTATACTGAATGATAACCTGCTTTCACTGTCTTTCAATATATTGATTTTGTGCTTTTTATCTGACTTCTGTCTTGCACTCTTCTCAAACTTAGTAATAGACAGGGAGTCATTTTCCTTGCTCTTTAGCCCCGTTCCCGTCCAAAATGGGGATGAAAATTGGCCTCTAAATAAGCTGATATTCAGTGCAACATTATGGGAATGCTACATTGTTAGAGGTGCTGTGGTTTGAATGAGACATGGAGAGCGCCATTCTTTTGGATGGTCCAGTGATTTAGGTGGATGTCCCATGGGGCAATTTGAAGAAGACCAAACAGGTTGACTGATGAATGTTTTGCCCTTAATTGACATTGCCAAAAAGAGAATAACTGGTCATTTTTCTCATTTTTGTGGGACCTTGCTGTGTGCAGAACAGTTGCCATGTTGGATATAAAGCAAAAGGGGCTAAACTTCAAAGTAAATCATTACATGTGAAGTGTTTTAGGACATTTCTGAGAGATATTATAAGGCATTATATCGATGCAAGTTCATTCTTTCTTCTTTTCTTTCTCCACCTTGCAGCAGTCCAGCTCTTTGTGAAGTTGTGAAGGGCACAGCAGTCTATAATTATTCACGACACACAATCTGGAGCATACAGTAGATCCCTCCCTACATATCCAGACGATGAAAGTATGATTTTAACACTGCAATTGACCTCTCAATCACCAGACCAGTAGAGGCATATGCCTCATTGTAGCAGTACTTTGCAGCTGTTTGGCCATTCTTATTGGGGTCTTTATCCATGGGAGCAGGAGTTAGGCTTTGTCACCAGTAGCCATCTGTTGATTTGATCCTCTTCCCTGAAGAAGTCAGGCAGGGCTGAACTACAAACGATGAAGACATTATGGCAGCTTCCTGCATATTGGTTGTTGATGTACACAATCCTTTGATTGTTGTCAGATGCAATTTGGACATTCAGGGAGTGGAAGCCATTCTTGTTGAGGTATTTGAGACAGATGTTCTCTGGGCACCCTCAAAGCAATGTGGGTGCCATCAATTGTACCCTGGACCTTGGGGAAGCCAGAAGCCCCATAAAACTATATGGCCTTCTCTCACTGCTGCCTTGCTGTAATGCCAAAAGTGGTGAATTAGCCTATCTTCCTGTAAAGGACATCAGTGACCTGATGAATGCATCCTATGGCGGAGGTGGGGGGGTAATACTTTGAGGGCCGCATCCTCCTCAAATGGTACCTAACTGTACTTAGCTCCATGCTGTGTTGCTCCTCCACCCCCTCCATTATAACATCATACAATGGTTTGCCCATGGGAATACCATACCTGCTCCTGAAAAGCCCTGACTACTGGTGGGGGGGGATCCACAAAAATATGTTGATGGACTGACCCTGTCAGAAGTAAGTACAAGTATTTTTAGTTGGAAATCCAAAAAAGAAAACACTTTGAGAAGTGTTTCCCAGCGTTTGAACTCTCCAAACTCTTCAGGCACAAAGACTTCTCACTTCCACCTTGATCAGGTGATCCTGGCAGTTGCTGCACCTCATTTAGCTCAGTCTAATTTTCCCAGCATGCATTAGGAGTGCAAACCCAGGAAACTCGCAGCTGCTATGCCACTGACCCTCACTCTGACATATGCAAATAAGATCAGTAGGCAGGCGGATCGCAGGGATCGCTCAAAAAGCACGAAGAAATTCGCGGGTAATGTTTTAATAATGCAAAATAGGTGAAAACTTCTTCTACTTGAATTTCCTGCCTAAAAAAATTTCCTGCGCCATTTACGCGCTGCTAATGCAGTGAAAACGGTGAAGAAATTCCCCACCCCATAGTCTAGAAATGATTGTTGCTGATTTCAGTAGACAAATGCATTTGCATGCCAGCCCTCTGTCTGCTATTTTAGTGGAGGTGTAATACATTTAATGGGTTAGTGCCTCTGTTAAAATATTGTAAACAATTTTACAACACCAAGTTATAGTCCAGCAATTTTATTTTAAATTCACAAGCTTTCGGAGGCTACCTCCTTCCTCAGGTGAACGATGTGGAAATCGTTCCACATCATTCACCTGAGGAAGGAGGTAGCCTCCGAAAGCTTGTGAATTTAAAATAAAATTGCTGGACTATAACTTGGTGTTGTAAAATTGTTTACAATTGTCAACCCCAGTCCATCACCGGCATCTCCACATCTGTTAAAATAGTGGACAGAAGAATTTCATAGAAATGTATTAAGCATTCACTAATATCGTCAACGGTAAGTTCTAGTCAATTGAGTTTGGAGAAAAATCTAAGAGAATATCCTTTGTCAATTGCCACAAGTCTCTGTGAC
This sequence comes from Heptranchias perlo, assembly GCF_035084215.1. Classification (NCBI taxonomy): domain Eukaryota; kingdom Metazoa; phylum Chordata; class Chondrichthyes; order Hexanchiformes; family Hexanchidae; genus Heptranchias; species Heptranchias perlo. The sequence continues at coordinate 21,903,334 of NC_090345.1, read as the reverse complement.
TGCTGAATCAACTGAACTTTGACTGTGGTAAGATTTTTAGGTAATGTTCAATGCAAATCTATAGTCATCCTGTTACTGGTTTCATCAGCTCCTTGCCTTTATCTAGCCCTTTTGAAGATCAGCGCTACAATTTATGAAACCACTTATTTTTCTAGGTATCTTTAATCCAGTTCATTAGTGGAAGGGACTGCGTAGATGTGATGGGCTAGATATTCCTATCATTGGTTAGGAATGATTGGAATTTTGCCTGATGACATTTGGGGACTCTTCTGTGTACTTTTTCAGAACAAGGAGGTGCGCTATTATCTTGACAGTACGACAAAGTCCAAGACAGATCTGTTTCATGAAACTTTTTAGAATCGCAAAGTTAGTAAAAATCAATAATAATCAATGATCAATGGGAGCTTTATCTCATTGCTTTGTGATAGGTCCAATTATTAAAAATCAGGCTAGTGTGCTTTATTAAGAAAAAATAATCTATTGGGAATTTGCCCTTATTTTTACTTTGTTTAGAGACAAGTATAAGGATCTTATTGGCATATGGTACCAATTTAATTAATATTTCATGACATTACTAGAGAACTACTTGAACGAACACCTGTATTGACATTGAACACATTTTGACAAGATATAGAATGCCTATAAAACACCTCCACCAGGAATTTCCTCAGGAGCTCTCCCGATCAGGTAATGAAACTTTGGCGGAAGAGCAGCAGAAACCCTGATTTCATGGTACATCTGTGGCTTCCACTGAAGTTACAGAGGCCAATCGAGAGAACCCCCCCCCTCCACCCCAGGAAATTCCTGGCATTTATTCGATGAATGTGATGCTGTTTAACTGTTTGACACTATTACTTTGTCCTGGTGTCATGGTCATATGTTCAAGCCTGGCCTGGGCCCTCAAGATCAGCCCACAACTGCCATTGAGGAGGCTGGCAGGCCTCTACCCACCGGGCATACTGGCTGTCGAAGGTATGCTGACTTTCTCTTGGGTCAAGGTCGCGAGGACTTTCAACGTAGGGAGTCTTCACCCATAGCCCCCACCCCCGCCACATAATTGGACTTGAAAGGGGTGGGCGGAGGCTCTGCTCCTTGCAAGGCCCTGCAGGAACTTCCAGAGCAGGGCAGGACCTGGCCTATTTTGCTGCTCTTCTGCCAAACTCTTCCCAGAGAACTTTTGAGCTGTGTATCTGCAATTGAGAGCAACTGGTTTTGAAGTGTAAGCTTCAGTTCACTGTAGGAAATAATGACAAGTATAGTTTTTTTAAAAGTAAAAGCTACTGTTTTATAAAACATACAGAAGTGCATATTTTATTAAAACAAAGATCTAACTCAAAGATTGTGCACTCACAAAATGCTAATTATGGACTACAAAATTCTTTTGAGTCCATTGTCTGCAAAAAATTATCAGTTCTTGGGGCTATACCATAAAATATTGCTCACAGCCCCTGCAGGCTTACTTGGACTGCCAAACCACATAAATACTGTATAGTGATGATGCAGCACATAGGGAAGCAGGAGGAACCCAGGCAAGTAGGGAGAACTGTTTTCCCAGTAACTCCAGCGAGACTCCCCGCAGAATTTTAGCTCCAACTACCTTCAGGAGAACATCAAGATAGGTATCTGTGGACAGCCACAGACTCTATAGTTACAGTGGACTTCACTGAACCATAATGACTCTGAAGTACGAAAAATAGCATAATATATAAAATGAGTTATATGAGATGAATTACTGAGTAACACAATTCCACATTCCCAATTTTAGCTTTGTCCTCATGGTTCACACCATCATATGAATCTCTTAATTATGTCACAGCCTTGTAATATATTCTAATCTGACTACTATTCTATGTATGTATTTATGCTTTGTTATTAATTATTGTTTTTTTGATTATAATTAAGGAGGTTCAAAGACCTTACAGCCATTTCTCAAAATGGAAGCATCAACTAGCAAGGATTCTTTTCAGTGTTTTATTCTGTAGCAAATCTCACATTTTTATGCTAATTTTTGTATCTGAATTTAACACATATGATTTGTAGGCCAACCTACATTTGGCAATACATGGTGCACTTTCCCATATGTGTTTCATTTCTCCCTTTCTCTCGTGTGTTTTTTTTCTTGCATTCTTTTCTCCCAATCCATAACTAAGATTCAAGAAACTGAGTACGGGATGGTGAAATGTAAAGGGAACTTAATAGGAACCATGCTTTGAGTAATCTAGTGTTTACCTTTAAAAAGGAAAGATTATGCTTTTGGTCTGAAGCATTTTGTAAGGAAAACTAATCTATTTTGATTGATTTGTTGATAATAAAAGCTATGGACCTCATCAAACTATCCCTGTTAGTGTGTAATGCCTTCACCTGTCTGCAATATGTTTTTTTCCCCCCACTATAAAGGAGTACAGGGTTAAAACATAAATTATTACAGCCCTTTATTATTGCTATGCCATTGCTAGCACAGGAGGCAGTTTGACATCAACTAGCCTCAATTTTATTTTATGCAAGCAGCCAATGGAATGAGATTTTCATCGTCTTCCCGTGAAGCTATCTTATGATAACTGATACAATTGAAACCCTAATGCACATCAATCTAAATTTCACACTGAAATATTTGTATTACCATCAATACCATATTTTACACTTTGGTCAGCTTTGCCAGAGTTTGTTGAGCGTGGTTAGGAATTTGTTGATAAAATGGGAAAGAGCTAGTTTGTGATGGTGATCGCTTGATAGCCAGAAGGGAGTACTTAGAATCATAGAAAAGTTACAGCACGGAAGGAGGCCATTCGGCCCATCGAGTCCGCGCCGGCTCTATGCAAGAGCAGTCCAGCTAGTCACACTCCCCCGCCCTATCCCTGTAGCCCTGCAAATTTTTTCCTTTCAAGTACTAGCCAGCTCCCCTTTGAAGTCATAATTGAATCTGCCTCCACCACCCCCCGGGCAGTGCATTCCAGATCCTAACCACTCGCTGTGTAAAAAAGTTTTTCCTCATGTCACCTTTGATTCTTTTGCCAATCACCTAAAATCTATGCCCTCTGGTTCTTGACCCTTCCACCAATGGGAACAGTTTCTCTCTATCTACTCTGTCTAGACTCTTCATGATTTTGAATACCTCTACCAAATCTCCTCGCAACCTTCTCTCCAAGGAAAACAACCCCAGCTTCTCCAGTCTATCCATGTAACTAAAGTCCCTCATCCCTGGAATCATTCTAGCAAAATTCTACTTTCACTTAGTTACATTGCCTTTCTGTGTTCAGGATAGAAATTGAGGGGAGGTGGGGTGGAACATGGTGAAACATATGGAAGCTCCAACACACTGCTCTATATGGAGTGAATTCATCACAGGGTGAGCCCCTAATCTCAATCATATCACTGTGACAAAACTACAAGGTTTGGTAATCATTACAAAAAGAGGAACACAGAAGTCCCGACATGTTATGACATTCACACACCCTTCCGAGCAGCTGGCTAAAAAATGACATAAGTAAAGGCCCTCTCATCCAATAAGGTTGTGACTTCAGGATACTCCATAGGAAAGACAAGAGAAAAAAAACAATGAAATAACGTCTCAAAAAATAATGAAGATAAAAAAATCCTTAGAACTTTGTAAATCATGTTCAGAAAATTAGTTGACATGAAGGAACATAGAACCAAAAATATATCAGACAGAGCAGATAAATTGTCTAGATACAAGGAAAATAAAAGTACCATATTTTCTCCATGGCAATTCAAAGGGTGATTTAAAACAAAATGAGAAAGAAATATTATAGGGTAGTGGATGAGAGTAGATATTGTCTACCTGGACTTTCAGAAAGCCTTTGATAAGGTACCGCATACTAGGTTACTTCACAAGATAAATGTAGTATCATGCATGTTGGTAGGGTCAACACAGAATACATGCATTATTTGCAGGGAACAATATTGAAAGAGGTTGAGAGAGAAAAAGATCTTGGTGTTATTGTGCAAAGATCACTAAAGGTTCATGACCAATGTAGAGAAACTACAGCTAAAGCTAACAAGGCATTGGGTTGTATTAATAGAACCATTCAGTATAAATCAAAGGACACTATTTTGACACTATACAGGTCGCTGGTCAGACCGCATCTAGAGTACTGTGCCCAGCTTTGCTCCCCCCACATGGTGGATGATATAGTGGCCTTGGAAAAGGTCCAGAGGAGAGCTACAAGAATGATTCCAAGCTTAAAGAACCTCAACTACTCAGATAGGCTCAAGGATTGTGGTCTACTTACTTTAGAGCAGCATAGACTTAGAGGTATGGAGTCATACAACACCAGGCTATAGTCCAACAGCTTTATTTGAAATCACAAGCTTTCGGAGCTTTGCTCCTTCCACCCCAGTCCATCACCAGCATCTCCACATCTAGACTTAGAGGTGACCTGATAGAGGTCTATAAAATAATTAAAGGGCTGGATAGCATCCCTATTGATAGATTATTCCAGTTTAACAGATTGGGGAGGACCAGAGGTCACGAGTTTAAACTATGGAAGATTAGGAATAGACTGGATGTTAGGCGGTTTTTCTTTTCCCAGAGAATTGTGAGCCTCTAGAATACATGGCTGGCTGGTGTGGTGGGTGCTGACTCTCTCTATGCCTTCAAGAGGGAGCTGAACCGGTTCCTGACTGGGGCAGAGATTGCATTATATAGAAGGTAAGTGTTTTTACACTTGGTCCATGTAATCTCCTGGGCTGGTTTCGATTGCCTGTGGGGGTCGGAGAGGAATTTTACAGAGTATTTTTTCGTTATTGGCCCTGGATTTTTTCTGTTTTTTTTTGCCTCTCCCAGGAAATTACATGGCTGCGGGTGTGGGTGTAACGGGGGGAGGTCGGGGTAGGGGAGAAGTGTTTTAGCCCTGATGATCTGGCCATCATGGTGTGGGGCAGGCGCGATGGACCAGCTGGTCTTTTACTGCCCGTCAATTTTGCGTGTTCGTATTACCAGCAGCTTTTTGTTTATTGCTAATCATGTATCTGAGAACTATGCACCCCTGGCAAATAATTCAAAGCTGGCAGTTATATGTATCACACATAATACAAGGCTGGAACAGTTGAGAGAAATGGAGCAACAGCAGTCTGATAGAGGTCAGGAGAACAGCTGTGTTTTAAGGACCCAGTAGTTCAAGATAATGGCGTCAGATCAACAAAGAAAGCTGGACTATCACGAAAACATGGCCCAGAGTTAAAAAAAAATCAGGCTGGTTGAATTCTCAGAAGGAGCAGAAGATTGGGATTCCTTTGGATTCGTAATCAAGACACTGTGTGACACTGCTTGAATTACTGCCAAGCGCAGGAATAAAACATGTTTAATATGTCTCATGCCTTATGCCCAGGCCCATGTGAAGACTCTTGGACTATTGCTATGAACTGCTTGAGATTTGTAGATAATCATGCAATTTTGGATGGGGCAAAGAGATTTGCCCAATGAGGTTCAGTACCGAGTTTACAGCGTTAAACATAAGTTGCATGTAGAGAATATTAAATATTCCATGTTAGCTGTAGTCCATCTGTAAATGGAAAATAAAATTAACCTTATAATAATAATGATGCGGATAAACTGCCACTACTTATATTTTCTGCTACTGGTTGGATTTGTGTCCATCAGTATTCTATTGTTATCTGAACATTGAAAAATCCTTGAGTTTGCTTCTATTTCTGAAGGATGTGATGGAGATCGGGTGATGGACCACGTACTGGATACTGCTATTGTGTTATTTTTCAGCTGGTTTCTCCCATATTATTGCTAGAAAGGCTAACACTTTTATGGTCATCTGGAAAAACAATTATATTTAATTGTAACTGATCTTTTTGAGCAAACGAGGATTATTTGAGACAAAGTTTTAGGTGTGCTGTGCAATCAGTACGGCAAGTGTTTTGGCATAGCATGATGTTACACAATTTGCTGCCTGAATACTGCAATTTTACACAAATCCTGAAGCAGTCAAAATGCTGGTCATACAACATTTTTATGTGTGTTTAAGTAGGACAGATTCCTACTTGGTCAATTTGAGTTGTCTCATACTTCAATCGCAATCAATTCCAACTAATAAGTGTTGAGCACCAGAGATAAATACATACATGTGCAAATCTTTCTCAGTCCATTTCCAGTGTGGAACTGTGGTTAATCAAAGCATTTCTATTTAATACCGAACTGCATGAGAATTCTACAGGCTGTTGTTGGAGATGGAAAAAGAACACTGTGAAATTATCATACTCTTTATGAAAACGTCATTGAGCCAGTGCATTATGATGCCATGTGGTAGCTTTCCTCAGAAGGAGGCTTTGGTCTTAATTGAATGAGGTATACACTAGGTGATGAAATTTGAAAGGAGGATATCTGGAATCCTTAAGCAACACTGTGACTTCCAGGACATGGTGGAAAAAGTGGGGAAATACAGGAAAAGAGCAAGGAAATGGGATTAGAGTAGATAGTTCCAGTTGAAGAACTATCATCAACACAGGTGCAATTGGCTTAATGGCCTCTTTCTGTGCTGTAATTTCTTTGATTCGATGACCCAGTGGGACTGCATCTATTTAGCATCAGTTTACTCTTTGATTCATTTTATGTCGGAACTGGTTAAACTGGAGGAACTCATTCTCTTTTCTTCCTTTGGTATTCTATGTTTTCTTGTAAGTACTGACTCATACTGGGGAATGATTCCACAGAAACCAACCAATCCCTATTGTACAAGTGCCACGCTTCATGTGTGAGCCCAGATATTGACAGTAAGAGTTATATTTTTCTCCACTGTGCCACCTGAAATCGTCGAGAAATTGGCAAAATCCAGCTACAAGGCCTATCACCACTTTTCAGCCTGATATTAAGTTTCCTCCCCCTGCCGGGAATGTTATTGCTTGTTCTTTCCCCACCTGCCACATGCAAACACCAACAGGGAGATTGGCGGGGGTGGGGGGGGGAATCAGGTTCCCAAAATATTTTCCTGCTATCTTTCCTTTTAACAGCTGCTCCCTAGGACAGCCAGAAGCCTGGTCATAGTCCTTGTGTGCTAGCGATGGGAAGGCCTAGAAGTGTCAGGATGGAGGGAGCTGGGCCTACAAGTGGTCTCCTCTCCCTCCAATTCAGCCCCAAACACTCGCCAAGGCTGACAAAAACTTTACTTAAATTCCTCTTTTGACTCGGCTGTCCCTCTAAGTGACCTCCCTTCCTCTTCTGATGCCGCAGCAGCACCCCCGCTACTATCTTACTGGAAAGAAGAAAATCCTGCCCCAAGTGTCAGTAAATTATTCAACTGAGGTGGCATCAACGCCAAGCTCTCACCAAGGTCCACGCAGATTTCAGAAAGTCAGGGAGGTAGCGACTGGGATCAGGAACCCTGGCTGAATTTTTCCCATGGCCAATTGTGACATTCTAATTGCTGTCTGACTGTGCCTTTCTGGTCCATATGGCATAATGCCCAAAGTACCACTATGCCATACAGGTGAGAAGGCATACTCACTAAGCTATCAGAGGAGCCTGCTCTTTTCTTTATGATCAGATTGTCAGCAATGACATTAGGTTAAGAACGTATCCTTGAATATTTTGCCTTTATATTTATAGAGATGGGATCTGACTACTGCCTACTTAAAATCCAAATATGTATAACATGTAAAATCCCACACTGTGAAATGAAATATTACTTATTCAATATTAATAACTTGCTAATAATATCTCTATGCACAACTTTAGTGCCACCATAATTTTATTGTTAGTCCATAATGTGTGTGCTGCTTAAAGCTTCTTACCACACGCTTTTCGTGGATGCAAGTGTGTGAAGTACAAACTCTTCAGCCTAATCTAGTGCTTCTCCTAAGTACCACCTGAGCAGGAGGAGTGCTTCAAATGGTTGTGTGTCAATATGAGCCTCTCAGGACTGAGGTGGCCCTCATCTCATGGTAGCTACGTCCGGCATTAAAATCCTGCAGCACCTTGCTCTTTCCTGCCCCCACGCAGATGAGCTTCTAGTAAGAGGCATTTCCAATACCTGCGATCATAGAATCATAGAATGATACAGCACAGGAGGAGGCCATTCAGCCCATCGTGCATCATCATTATTCAAATTATGCTGCCCTTAGAAACTACGGCGAGGTCAGAGCTCATGATATCAGGTAGGCCTATCACACTTCTGGAAAGATTACACCAATTTTTAGGTTTTGTCTACTAGATCAAAGAATGACCAGAGTGAGTAATTTAATGTATGGGGTCCTTGGAAAACAAATGGTTAAATAAACGTGACACACTTTTTATTATTTAGTCCAGCAGTGACAGATGTCTCTCGAGATAAAATTAGAATGATGCTACTTAAGATGATTTACCAGTTTAATATTTGCAATCAGTTAAACTTCAAAACTCACTGAGGCAACAGCAGCCGATCCACAGACATCAATCATGTCCCTCCGGATGGGATTTCAGGATTATATTTATGTTATGACATAATTTAATTAATTATTTGTGAAAAAATTGTATGTACCAAAACTACATAATATCACTAAAAATAATGTATTTAAATTTATTATCTGTATACATTTGTGATGGATGGTTCAATAAGTGACTAAAAATAGCCATAAAATAAATATAGTTACAAGCCTGGTCTCACAGCTTTCTACAGCTGTCATCCATTGTTTCTAAGTCCATTAGAGATAATGTTGCTCTTCAATGAACACCTAGTTTATTATGTAAAGATCATAACCTTCCTTCGTATGCTAGTATCATATGTGGTGAGGATATAGCTATCATGTGAGTATAGATACTTTGAGTTCATGCACTTTTGTAATGCGGGATAACAGCCCTGGAAAATAGCACCATTCTTCTCCATTTTTCACAGATTAAAAAATAGCCTATTTAAACTGTGTCATTATTAGTATTCCCCTAGGAACCTCCCTGACTGGCTCAGAATTAACTATCAATCTGTTATAAGCCAGCTGGAATATGGAGGAAGCATTAGGGTAACCATCCTCACTCATGATAAAAAAAATTACTGGCAGATACATTTAATAATACAACTATAAAAAACTTCTATAAAGAATACGGTTTTTTTGCTTTCTCTTTGGAACGTTCAGTGTTTTATTGGCAGTGAAAATCAACCCCGCTATCTTTAAACATGAGCTCATCTTCTCTAGTTTAAGCTTACGAAGCTAAGCTAGTCCTGACCTTTACAACCCACGGTGCTGCTATGAAAACACGGTCCACTCTATGTTTACAAAACGGAAAGGATATTGGTGAGGAGGTTAAATCCTGAATTGGTTAAAAGTGAGATGAGAGATGAGAGATATGCTAATAAATAAAAGGGAATTGTTAGAAATTAGTTAAGCTAAAGGAGGACAAGGTATTGGGACCTGAAGAAATGCATCCATGTATCCTGATGCATTTTGGGGGTTGAGGTTCACAAGACATTAAAATCTGCACGTCAAGTGGACAAGACTATAAAGAAAGCTAATGGAATACTGTGTTTTACAGCATGAGGTAAAGAATATAAAAGTGTAGATGTAATGGCGAATATATATAAAACCGTAGAAAGTTCACAGTTGGAAAATTGCATGTAGGAAGGATGTTGAAGCATTGGAGAGGATACAGCGCAGATTCACCAGGAAGCGGCCTGGTATGAGGAAGTACAAATATGAAAAAAGACTTAAAATTGGGGCAGTTTTGGTTAGAACGGAAAAGACTTGATAGAGGAGTTTAAAATTGAGAAGGGGTGGGACAGAGTAGAGAGTATAGAAAGAGACTGTTTCCAATGATTGATGGGTCCAAAATAAGGAAATGTAAATATAAGATTAAGTGTGAGAGATTTAGGACAGAGAGCAAGAGAAACTTTTTTACACAAAAGTTGTGAGGCTGTGGAATGCACTATTAGTGTGATTGAAGCATCATTTTAAAAGAAGGCTAGATATATAATTGATGGAAAGGGAATAAAGGGATATGGGAACAGAGCAGGAGCACGGGATTAGGACTACTGCTCATGAGGCAGAAAAACGGCCCCTTTTCAGTGTTATGATTCTATGTATGAGAGAAAGAGAGAGAGAGAGAGAGACAGCTCCTCTCAATCAACTCTCTCTGCCTTGCGTTTGTATGAAAATAATGGCCTGGAAATTTCTGGGGCCCCACTCTGCCAGTGTAAGTGCAGTAGATCCCAAATCCCAGGGACAGGATTATTTGCATAGCCGGGTTGGACTGGGCTGGCATGGGTGCCTGCAAAAGCTCATCAACACGCCCATGTCAGCTTGATCTGATTTGCCTCTTTAAGGTGGGGGTGTGCTTCACCATTCCACTTGAGGTCTCCCTGAGGCCCAAATGTGCCGAACAAAAAAAATCATTTTTAAAAGTCTTTAGCACACACAGGACCCATCATGTTATTAGAGAAGGTAATCAATCCCTTTTTGAATGATTATTTTATTCTAGTTAAGGTCTCAATTGGCATGAGTTTTGCTGACCCCTTTCAAGGGCATAAAGAGAGGAATTTCCCGGGGAAGTCCAGGAACTTTCCAACCTACCCCTTTGATGTGGGGAGGGAGAGTGGTGGGCAGAAGATCTGCTTGTGACCACCCTCCCCCCACCCCCATCCCCATCCCCATCTGAAATGTAAAGGTCCCATCTAAACAGATGTAAGGAATCTTACAACACCAGGTTATAGTCCAACAAATTTATTTTAAAATCACAAGCTTTCGGAGATTATCCCCTTCGTCAGGTGAACATTCACCTGAAGAAGGGGATAATCTCCGAAAGCTTGTGATTTTAAAATAAATTTGTTGGGCTATAACCTGGTGTTGTAAGATTCCTTACATTTGTCCACCCCAGTCCATCACCGGCATCTCCACATCATGCCATCTAAACAGGGCGGAGTCCCAGCAGAACTGGGTTCCAGCCTGTTCACCAGGCCTCCTGGGTGGAAATGTGACTTGCGCCCTCTTCCAACCCAGGAATGTGGGGGCCAATATACCTTTCATGATTTAATTAACCCACAAAGGATATTCCACCAATGTTGAATGAAGAAAAGGGCCAACTCTATTGATAGCCTGAGATGCTTATCAGCGATGTGAGAATTTCAGCAAAGCGGTCTTCCATTGTTCCAAAGCTGCATTAAATCAGCAGTGCTGGTGCCTTCATGTCTATGATGGGGCAGCCATGACAACCTTTTGCCCCTCCCTTACCTGCCTGCCCTGCCCTGCCCTGCGCAAAAACCTTGGGTTACATATTGAACCTTAGCAGTACAAAAATATTATAACTTAAAAAATCCAGCTCAGGCCACACAGGCAAAATCCAATTTGCCTCATTGCGGATAATAAAATTACTCTAAACATTTAAACATTGTTTGTAAAGAACAAGAGTGAACCGCAAAGAAATCCTCTTGTCCACCACCTTGATCCTCACTGTAACTGAAATATTACACCTCTTGGTTTATATATTAGTTTTGAGAGTGTGTACCTGTAACTATGCATATTCCTTGTTCATGATTTTCTGTTGCCAGTTATGCCCTCAAACCATGCATCTGAAAGAGACAATTGGGCAAGCAGGTGTTATGCTCCTTATCATCTTCTGTGCTACTTTTGTCCAGTTGCCAAGGGGTTCACAAGGGTGGTTGTTTTTGTATTTTCATCTCTCTTCCCTTGGAGAACTGTGTGAAATAATGGAAGGATTCGCAGGGTGATTAATAGTCTGACAGGCCACGGGTGTGAGCGCTCTTTCACCATAACCATCTTTATACCAGTCAATAGGGTAGTTATTCCTGTATGGCAGGAGAGTTTTATGGACTCCCACAACCCATAGTTTGAGAGTGGGGGATACCCACACCCACACCCACCAGACACGAGCATTTTGCTGAATGTCAAGCCAGAATTCAAAGCTGGTGCTCCAGTCTCCACTTCCTGGGACTGTCTGGAGCGGGGTTCGAACCCTGCACCTTCTGTCTCAGAGGCAGAAATGCTAGGGGTCATGAAGACTCCCTATGAAATACTTCCCTTTCCCTGAGGTGCCTATTTTTTTGACCAACACAACAGAGCCAACTCAGGAGTTTGGGGAATTGTACTTGAGCCATACCACCCTATTGCTCTATGCATTGTTGATCAGTGCCATGGGGCCACCCATCCTTTAGATTGGATTGAATTTCTCTCAAATGCTTGGAATAGACATTAGGCCACCAATATTAACGGGAAGGTGGGGATGGAGTGGGGTGGGGGGGTGTTATAGCAGCCAGGAAACCCTGAATTGCGGAGGTCCTGCCGGATTTAACATCAGGACCACATTTGAATTTTTTTCTCCGTTTACCGGCCGGCAGCCAGCCAGATTGAGAGGCTAGTTGGCTGTCGGGTGGGAAGGCCTGTACTAGAAGGCCGTAGCCAGGAAGCGGATAGGAGGGAGAAAGGGAGAGATCGTGGGTCGGGGGGAAGATGGGGTGAGAGACTTCGGTTCTTGGGTCGGGAGGGGCTTTGGATTGCGGGTCGGCCTGGAGATGGTGGGGGGGGGCTTTGGGATCATGGGTCAGTCTGGAGATAAGGTTGGGTGGGGGGGGGGGGGTTCTTCAGATTGCAGGGGAGTTGGCTGGTCACGGGGAAGGAGGCCGATTGTGGCAGGTTAGCTTGGGGGGCCGAAGGGAAGCACTCCTGCTCCTCCTGGCCCACAAGCAGCGCTGGAAAGGCATTTACCTGCTGGATTTGACCCTTCTCGCCCCCCTTCAGTAGCCGTTCAATGTGAAAGTCTTTTCAAATTTAAGGCACGCAGCCTCATTAACATATTTAAATAACTGACCCGCCTCTTGAGCAGGATAGTCGCCCACCCCCTAACCTGCCTTTGTTAAAACCAGAAGTGAGCGCATTCGAGGTGAGTTGGCGTCCGGTTTCAGATTTTTGAAATTTTAACCTACCCCCACCCCATTGTCCTGCCCGTCATGGGGGGATGGGTTAAAATTCCACCCCCTCAGTTCTATTCTAATGAGAGTCAAAATCTACTATCAACTGTCATACAAAATAAATGAACTAGGGCAAAATTGCTGCCAAAATCATCCTTCATCTTGTGATAGTACCTTAAGGGAACCTGAGAAATACCTCCTACAGGATAAAAGGAAATAATTTATCTAAATTATGAAACGCATTCAGATATTTAGAAACAGCTAAAGAATGACTAGATCACCCAGTGTTTAAGAATAGCACTAGACTGCATTACGTGCCAATAATGACCACTGACAGTAGGGTATTTGTTTGTTCGACTCTCTAGCACGGATGGTACAGCCTTATGGAGGATTACTCCAGAAGTGCGATGTTTGGCACAGCTCAGCAGCATCTGTACTCTTGGAATCCCGCTGGCCACAATTTTAACTGCTCACTGTAGTTAGGTGGCTGAGGCGCCTGCTGGAAACAGGCAGGAACTTCATGAATTAATGCAAATCGGGTTCTATTATGTCAATGGGACCCTGATTGCATTTTAACCTGGGCCTGAGCGAGAAAGCTGTTCTGGCTTTGCCGCCATTTGAAGGCAGGTCGGCAGCTGTCGGGAAAGAATAAAGAGGCCCTCCAGGATAAGTGGGAAAACTCTTCGTTGTGGGGCCAGGAGAAGCAGGAATGTTCCTCCAGTCCCCATAAGGAAAATCGTAGCCTTCAATGCCCCGGACTCCTCGCCCCACTTCTCTCTTGTGGGAACCTCTCGAAACCCCCTCCCCGCAAATTAACCTGCTCGCCGGAGAGCCTTACTTTGGCGCTGACTGGTGGCCTCCGGCTGCCTGAACTTCCTCTCTTGCCCGCCAGCCAGCTGCCCAATGCCATTTTTCGCCAATTTTGGGTGGGCAGCTGACCGGCAGCATACAACCGAGGCCCGGGAGTTAAAATAATCTGCATCTCAAACTTAAGCCTGTGAGTGCATTGTGCACTTGGCCTACCCCCCGATCACCTGAAACTCACTTGGGGGGTGGTGGGGGGGGGGGGTTAAAATTGACCCCCAAGGATTTAGATACGTTGTGCACTATAATTGCCCTGTGCTGTAAGCATGTGTTCTTGGTTTCAAGATATGCCTCTTCCTGTTTCATCAATTACTTCAATAAAGTTAACAATTCAATTTCCATGAAACTAGAGCTGGGTTGTGATTTTTCTTTAGATGCCATTTTCCACCGTCTGTCATCAAGGCAGTAGAACTATTTATTTGTACAGGTCAAACAACTGATTTCAACTGCTCAAGCAGTTTATTTAAATTATTTCAATCAACTTTGCATCAGATGGCAGTGGACCTGAACATTGAGCATTAGTGGCTGCGTATTCACACTCAGTTACCATTTAAAGAGGCTATACACCTGTAAATCTGAATTCAGGGTCTAATGTTTATTCCCCTTCACCTTTAAGGGATCGATGAGGAAAACCTGAAACTATTCGCAACTTTGAGAAACTACTTTAAATAAAAGCAAAACCTGGTTGGTATTATTGTCATAAATAGGACATTTTCCTCTGGGCTTGTGATTATTTAGCTGCTGCAAGCAGTGTGTAAACTGATAGCTGTTGCCTCAGAGAGTAATCAGGTATGAAGTCCACCCTTTGATCCTCTTAATTGATCAAATCGTTCTGTGCTTTCTTAATCCTCTTACACTTAAAAAGTGAAGTTTCTTGCACATTCAAAAGTAGGTTTCTTTGATGCTGTCCTGTACAGTGATATTTCCGTTGGTTGTAAACAGTAATTTTACTCTGTCTGGAGAGGATTAGAAGACTGACCATCTACAGCTGATGTTTCAGTAATTCTTTCCAATCTGGTAAACTTTGCTGAGTTCATTTGACATATGATGAGTGCATTGTTTTAATTGCTTCAGCAAATTAAATAAAGAAGTCTATTGTTTGTGGAAACCTGATGCACTTTGCTAAGACAATGAGGAACTAATATAAATGTAATCCATATTTATATGAGCATCTTCAGTTTTTAATTAGAGCTGATGACATGGTATGAACATTTATTGGCTGTTGTTTATCATTGAGATTCTAGTTTCAAATGTCAAATAGTGGAGTTTGAAGAAGTGATCAACAATATGAAATTTGTGTGACTTTTCAGGAAGATTCCTTGATTACAATTGGTTTGATGATTCCTGTGAGCAATCCCTTGTTCTGATCAATTTCTGACCAATGTTTCAAACTTGATTGAAGACACTTCATTATAACTGAAGGTACCTTATGAGAAATATTCCTAGCCAGGGCAAAACTGTTGTCATCCTATACACAAAAATATGGCTTGTTTCTTCATCAGATGAGAAAATTTCTTCAATAATTTGAAGCAATAATAAATAGCAAAAATATAGCTTCCATGTGCACTGCACCTGACAACGGAGGGCTGCCCAACTGATTAGCCACATTAGTACAGTAAACATATGTGTGCTATAGCTTAAGTGTTAAATTCTGTTGTGTTTCAGTGTGCTACTCGATAAGATGACGTTAATACCATAATTGCAACCAATTCTAGGTGAGCTTTAAAAGTTGGAATTGGAGGGAATCTTTACATCTTCATTTTTAACCTTTTTAATTTTGGTAAAGAGCCAACTCTTTGGATGGCACGTCCTAACATTGAGAATTTAGCCAGCATTTCTTTTCAAATTAATCAACTTAGACTTCTTCTCAAGTTAAAGCAAAGGCAGTCTGACAGCAATGTGATTTTATTCCTTTCAAGTTGGTTAAAAGCAGCCGGGCTGGTAGGCCCTAAATTAATGTGTATTTTTCAAGTTACTCTACATTTTACTGATCTTGAAAAGTGACCTAGTCCTGTTTTCAACCATTTTGGAACTGGCTAAAGTGGTTCTCATTCCTCTTGGAGTGAGCTGAGTCCCATTCAGCCACAATGGCTTGATGTTCCATAATGGGATTGTTTTTTTTCTTGGAAATGCACTAATAGGGGAACCTATTAAAATAAATCCCATAAACACACAGACATGAAGGTTTTAGATACATTGACTGTGATCTTTTTTATTTGTTCTTTGAGCCAAATCAGTAAATTGGTTAATTTATTTTAAAAAATGAAATGTGATAGAAAAGCTTGGAATTGGACTCAATTAATTTGACCCCGGACAAACTTTTAATGCCAACGACAAAGTGGAAACAGAATGCTGGTCTGTCAATATATCACAAATATTGCCAAAAAAAATCATAATAGTGACAGATGCCCAGTTATCAGCTTGAGCCAACTGTTTGCCAAACAAACTGAGAGTGCATTTAGCAACTTCAGGGGATGAATTTCTCTAGTCCCTATGTAGTGGAATTGTAAACATTTTCTTCTCTTATGCGTTTCAGATGTCACTACATATAGGAATCAGAATAATTCTTGGAACATCATAGAGATTGTTCCACTATCAAGTTAAGAAATGTCAGTCATTTCTTCTGTTGCAGGTACATGTCCATGATTTAGATCATGGGATGTCAATCAGCTCAGCTTAGGATATCCGCATCATCCTCTCACTGCTAGTGGAAGGGCTTCAGCCATTTTGTCCTACCATCCCGTTGAACAGATAGGGCTGCAGCCTTTTCCTATCATGTGCAAGTTGCCTTGGTGTCTTTCTCCATAGCTGGACACATTTTGATGAATGAAGCCAACTTCTCCTTGTTTCCTCTGAGATTCACTCCAGTGATTATTTTGGAAAGTGCTTCCATCTTGTTCTACATATGTCAAACCCATTTTATTCTTTACTTCTAGATCACAACTAATATGTTTCTAAATCAGCCTTGCTGTTGTTTTTTTGAAACCTGGGACGAGAAAACAGTTCTGAAAATGAATCCAAGGAAAAGAAAAAAAGGTTAGCCTTTTCAATGTTTATTCAATATTTTAAAAAATTGGTGAAACTTTCTGACCCTCTGCAATGTGAAGCATGGGAGATTCTAACTCCTGGGCCTCACCTGCACGGGTCGGTCAGTCTCCCGCCCGACATGGTGGGAAGCCCTAGCTGGCCAACGTCCAGCAGGAGGCCACCACCGGAGGCTGCCATCTGCACCTTGCAATGAGTTTATTGGTGAAGGAACTTTGCCAACTTGTAATGTTAACAGAGGGGCAGGTTGGACCATCTGCTTTCTTGTGACATTGAAAAGTAAAGTGCAGCTTCACACTGGCCTTAAGTTATACTGGACACAGAGTGAACTCCAAGTGGTGTGAGACCGCTACATATTTTAGTGCTCTCGGGATTCACATTGAGAACCTGACTCCCAAGTCATTCTGACATTGTTTTTTCTGATGGGTAGGTGAAACTGCTTTGTATCAATTAGAAAGTGCAGTATAATTGGACCCTTAGTTTGTAAGCCAGCTGCATATTATGATTTGAAATGTGTAGAGTGTGAAACTTTTCTTTGTAAAGTATCCCATCCTCCCAATGACATATTTCTAAAAAAAAATGCCATATGAAAGTAAAATCTGTTCATTTATGTTGTTTTGGCGCTGTGTTCTACTGAAATAAATAAAATAAATGATAAAATTGTACAACTTAAACAAGTTGTGTTAAAGCTTCAACTGGGTCAATATTTGCTTTATTAATGCCTAGTGAAAGGGAAAGATCTGCACAATTGTTTATATCTCAGTCACCCCTTGTGATTGTGCTTTTTGTCTTTAAACTGCTAATTTGAGATATCTTAGGAACAAACATATTATGTGGAACTGTGTAACATTCTGAAATTCCACTTCAGTATCATGAATGGGGAATGCTACCTATGGCCCATTGCCCACCATTTGTGGAATTACATTAATTAATCCAGCTGTCCCCTGGTAGATCTGTTCAAGATGTGCGTTTTCTTTGTGCAATCATTTAAATGACTAAAATCAAAGCATTTTTACAGATAAATGAGATGGGGTGTTTCTCTATAATGATTAATTTTGTGATGTGAACTTGTTTAATGGGAGTGTGGATCGAAGAACTGGAACACTGTGAATCAGCACATTGATCAACACAACTGATTCCACAATCTGTGTACCTGTCAGGGAAGGCTCCATGCTGGAACACAGCTTTGCAACATGTATCTTATGGTGTCAAACTAGGAGCTACCTGTAAGAATTGGGCTTTCTTCAAAGCCAATGTGCTGTTGGATTTGAAGCGGGTGGCCATTTACACCCATCAAAGCGTGTGTTGCTGATTCTTACACATTTTGTGGGCTCAGCTAATTTGAATATTGGCTGGGAGATTCCTGTCAGGCATTAGCCAGAAGCACAGTATTGGGCGGGGTGGGGCGGCAGGGGGTTGTGGACAGGAATTCATAACTGGATCCATGACTATTTAAGTGTTTGTGGGCAGAAGAACCAAAGCTGGCAGAGGAGCCAGATGGAGAATACGGCCAACCAAAAGAGAGGAGGACTGACTGTGAATTTTACTGAGGGTGAGCTGGAGGTAGTGCTGACAGGAGTATGGAGAGGCAGTGAGAAGTGGACAATTTGGTCAAAGGCAGCAGCAAAGTGGGAAGAGGAAGCTCTAGCCATTATTACAACCTCCTCCAACCCCTACATGGCAGTAAGAAATGTAATGATCTGGCAAGGATGGATATGTCAAATCCCTCTGCCAGGACACATCAGGCTCCTGCACTCCTATCAGACCGGATTGTTAAATCGATTTATGCTAGTCGGATCTTGCTCTTCGAATAGTGCCATGGGATCTTTTATGTCTACAGGAGATGGAAGACAGGATCTCATCCAAAAGACGGCACCTCCAACAGTGCAGTACTCCTTTAGTACTGCAATGAACAGTCAACCTACATTATGTGTTCGTATCTTTGGAACGGAGCTTCAACCCATGACCTTCTGACTCCAAGGCGAGAGAGCTACCACTGAAACAAGGCTGGAACAATATCTGCTTCTCATACCCCTCCCTGGAGGTGATATGGCTACTGGTGGTAGGGGAGAGTTGGTGGGGGGGTGGGGGGGGAGGGGGGGGCGACATGGAGGATCATGATGCTCAGTTGCACCATGATGGTATAAGTTACATAAGCATAGAACTAGGACTCCATTTGCTGGCCAAAGCTGTGCAGGGGTTGGGGCTGGGGGATGGGAGAGAGGGGTGCGAAGCTATTGCAAATGATATTATATGGATGTAAGAGCCTCATTTACATCCCTGTGACCTTGAATGGGCGAGTGCTCCTCTGTCATGGCAGAACGGAGAGAAGAAAACTTCAGTGGTGCATTCTGGAGCACTTCTCCGGGGCTGCACAATCCTACGCTGATTTGTGCACCTTCCCACCCACTTTCTCTTCTTCCCCAGCGTGAGAAGAGCAGAAGGCCTAGGCCATTACCTCCGCTACATGTTTGTACCTGACTGGGTACTGATAAAACATAAGAATATTTGCCTTCCAAAGCCTCAATCTTATCAGTATCACCTCTTTTCAGATTGATCAGTTCATTCATGGAACCGAGTTGTACACAAACAACACTCTTGGCCGTGCAGATTTTGAGGATAGACACCTGGTGCCCATTAGTGCTTCAGATGAAAAATCTGCCAAAATGAGTTCATGTGTGATTTTAACCAGTTTCTGCCTGCAGCAAGCTTTTTGCCTAAGTGGGTAGAGTTAAGAAATGAACCAGGGTCACAATGGTGAAAGGTATCCACCTTAGGCTATTCAAACTACAAAAAAAATAAGCAGGCAGGTGCAGTCTAGCTAACAGTGATGAATAGAGAATTATTCTGAAAAATATAAAGGGCTGACAAACACAACAAAAACATCTGCCAAACGTTCAATCCATCACTGTTTTAATTACTTCGACACTGTCTTACAGAAATAAAAAAAAATGCAACAAATATAACCAGCAGTGAAATGGTTAAATAGTCAGTGGGCCAGATTTTAACTCCAGGCATGTAATGGGCGGGCAGTTGCCAGACCGCCTGCTTGTTCCTGCCGGCGGGAGGCCTGGTCAATTTTGAGAGCCAGGCCTCATTACCACGCCACCAGTATAAACGACGTCGGTGTGGTAACGGGGCGGTATGTAGTGCAGAGCGATTTGAACTCACTACCACCCCGTTTCCTCAGGGCTGGCCGAGTTAAAATTAGCCCTGATGTCTTCATCAAGGAGGAAGAAGAGCCATGACATTATTATGCACAAGACACAAAAGCCGATTTTAAATTAGCCTGCCTGGCACAAATGGGGCAGTAGCCGCGCTAAAATATCTGTGCTGCACTTGCCACTTTGTTCCTATGTGGATCCCGCCTGCTGCCATATTTCGCGGGGCAGTCCACTGGGTTGCCTAGGCACCCTCCTGAATCATACTATATGATCAGGGTTCTATAGGACTCTGAATAAATTTTGAGGGACAACTGGACGGAGTGACGCTGTGCACGTTCTGCCCAGTTGAACCAGGCAGTGAAGCAGAAAAGTCTCCAAAAGGTAAGTACAGAATTATTTTTGTGGGGCCAAGAGCAGGACTGCTCCTCTGAGCTCCAGAAGAATACTGTGGACCGCTTCATGCCCCGAGCTCCCTCCCAGTTGCTGGACCTCCGGACAACTGGGCATTGTGATGGTCTGGAACCGTCAAGGTGCAGAGTGATGTCCATCCACAGCATGCAGCTTGCCAGCCGTATGGTAATGAGGCCCAGCCCTCGAAATGGATCGGACCTCCCGCCGGCAGGAACGGGCGAACAATCTACCAGCTGCCCGCCCGTTCCATGCCCGGTGTTAAAATATACCCGAAAGTGATGCATCTCAATACCATTTACATCGTTGGATCAAACGTCTGTAAAAAAAAATCCAATCAAATTTGAAGTTCTGTTCGTCTAGTTTCAGAACATTACAAACTAATAACACAGGAACACAGAAAAAATAAGAGACTACTCTGCCCATCTAGCTCATCCTATTAATTATAAATTTGCGCAGGACTCAAACCATTCTCAGCTTCCTCCTGTCTTGGGAGGAAGAATAGGATATCACAGGTAATTAAAGAGATGTTATTATATTTCTCCCTCACAAATGCATGTCATTCTAAGGCCTTTCCTTAATGTTCTGCAGAGTGTCATCGGCTAGAACTGGAGTTGTTTGTCTCCCAGCAGTTTTTTTCTTCCTTCTTGAACACTTGGGGAACCCCTGGTTTCTTCAGGGTATGTGCCTCATGAGCGCTCCTTGGAAAACAAATATTCAACAGCACTATTTTTTCTTCTGGTCACATAGCATTTTTACATTAAAGGAGCAGAGATACATTCTGTGGATAAATTAGAGGGCCCTGCCTATACACAAATGGTGCTATGAGTGCAATTATTGGCGCCTTATAGTCGAGGAATGCCACGTAACTGAAGCATTGGTTTTGCTTCTCCAGATGATGCCCAACAACAACAACAACTTGCATTTATAAAATACCATTAACTTAGAAAAATTTCCCAAAGTGCATCACAAAGATGCAATCAAAAAATTGAATGACAAGTCAAAGAAGGAGATAATAGGAGAGGTGGCGAAAAGCTTGTTTAAAGAGGTGGGTTTTAAACAGGGTCTTAAAGGCCGAGAGAGACAGGTGGAGAAGGCAGAGGGAGTTTGGAGAGTGCATTCCAACCATGGGGCCCAAGCAACTGAAGTCATGACGAGGAAGAGGGAGGGGATGCACAACAGGCCAGAGTCAGAAAAACAGAGTGTTTGGGGGTTGTTGGGCTGATGGAGGTTAGAGATAGGGATGTGCGAGGCTATGAACAAATTTAAACACCAGGATTAGAATTTTAAACTCGAGGCATTGGAGGACCAATGTAGGTCAGTGAGGACAAGGTGATGGGTGAGCAGGATTTGGTGTGGCTTAGGATTCGGGCAGCAGAGTTTTGGATGAGCCTAAGTTTACGGAGGGTGGAGGATGGGAGGCTGACCAGGACAGCGTTGGAAATAGTCACAGCCTTGGGCCAGCCCCGGGCATCCCACTCTCTATGCGGTGCCTATTTCAGGCCCAAAAACTGGCCTAAAGGAATTTCCGCTCCTAACAATCCTAATGCAATAATGCAGTGCTTAGGGCCCAGGCAGCTGAAGGCATGGCCGCCAATGGTGGAGCAATTAAAATCGGGGATACGCAAGAGGCTAGAATTGGAGGAGCGTAGAGAAATTGGAGGGTTGTAGGGCGGGAGGAGGTTACAAAATAGGGACTCAGTGCCAATTTTCTGCAGTGTTTATAAATGTATTTGCAGCAACAATTGAAACCTTTAAGAACACAAATAAATATATTTTTCCTTAACTGGCTTACACTTGTTCAATTCAGAGGAGGTGTTATGATGCCAGCATGACACTAGGGGTGTTTACACATTTGGGGAAGAGAGGCGAAGAGACATGAAACACCTTTGTTTCTCCACCTTTTCTCTTGGTGAGGGTTTTGCCAGCTTACGCACGCCCTGAGAATACAGCCAGGCAATCTGCTTCCTGATCTCTGCCACTGCAATTTATTTGTTGGCCCCAAAGAGTCGTGCAACGGCCTTCCCTCTGATTCTGTCTCTCACTCCTACTCATGGGGAAAGGACAATTGAACCAGCATCCCTCCAATTTGTGGTGGTCCAACATTGTAGGTAATAACTGTTTTGGCATGGATTTAACACTGTTCTGCCAGTCAGAATCCTTAGATGTAGTTATTAATCATAGATGTAACTGGCCTTGAATAATATGCTCCAGATACAATGCTCTTTAAACTGTTATTCACAATGGGGCATCTTTGATAAGAAAATAAGACATTAGGTTCTATTTTTGTTTTTGTCAATGTGTATAAAATGCACAGTCACATTTATGTATCCAAATATTTTGCATGTGGGCATGGTGCAGTTTGGAGGACACTGTATTTGCCAGTCAAAATTGCAATTGCAATGATTAGCTATATGCTTCTATGATGGACAGATGTAATGTCAAGGGCCTTAGAATATGTTACCACTTCAAACAGCCGAAGAAAGCAACAGCAGTTGTCAGAATGGGGTTATTGTCCTAATAAATATCCTAGGTTTGGTTTTACAGAAGTTAAAAACCTTAAGTAGACCAATTGGAATATTGTGTGCAGTTTCGGACAGCTCATCATAGGATCGATATGAAAACAACTAAAAAGATGCAGCAGAGATTCACTCGGATGTCATTCGAGATGAGATATTAGTTATGAAGAGCGACTTGAGAAGTTAGGGCTATTTCACTGCAACTGAGGAGGTTAAACGGTGAATTGTAGAGATTACTAAGATGAACTATGAAAGGGTAAGTAGTGATAGATCATTTCCATCGGGCAGCAATACAATAAGGAGATGGTTCAAAGTTAAGATAATGACAAAAGAATTTTTAAAAAATCTTTACACAGAGGATAGTTAGGATATTTAAAGTTGATTAAAGTTTAAGATGTCTATATTAAAACTGCATTGCAGTAATTTATCCTTGCACAAACTTCCCTGGTGGTTTGAGTGAGACTTTGGGGGTGATTTTAGGCAGCAATTGCAGGTGCGTTCGGGGTGGAGGGGGCCTCCGAAAATCGGGCAAATCCTGTTTGGGTTGAAGCCGGGTCCAACCCGCCGGCTTCCGAGTTTCCCAGGGACCCACCTGTGTGCGCGCGGGTGACCCGAAACCGGAAGTCCCACCGGCAATTAAAGCCGGCAGGATGACAATTAAAGATCCAAATGTACCTCATTGAGGTACTTAAGTCACTTTACCTGTGAAAGAGTAACGATTAGAAAGATTTTTAACTTACCTGGGCGACTTGTCCACCGCTTCTGATTCACGCCTGGTGAAACCAAACCTGAAGGGCCGGATCAGGCAAAAAGAAACTAAATAAATTAAATAAAAAAACATGCAATGATGTTAAAACACTAAATGCACACTCCTTTGAAACCTGCTCCGCGTCCGATGTCTCCCGCTCCGATGTCCCCCTCTTCACCATCCCGATGTCCCCCCAATCTTCCCCTCTCCTCCCCCACCCGGTCTTCCCCTCTCCTCCCCCCACCCCCCCCCCCCCCGGTCTTCCAGTCCAGCGCTGAATGATGTCTCGCTCTCTCTCTTTCTCTTACCCCCCACCTCGCGTTGCAGCTCCTGATGGCAGACAGCCTGTCAATCAGGCTAGCTGCCAGGCGCGAAACCCGGAGAGGATGTTAATCATCGGCAATCAGTGTGCGATCGCGTCGGAAACGGTAAGTTTGGTTCGTGCGGGTTTGCCACTCGCCCAATCGCCCCTCCTGCTGCCAACCCACCTCCCCGCTAATATCGGGGCCTTTGAGTTCAGAGGAAGCTGTTGTTGACCATTCCAGTAAATCAAGGCTGCTTCCAAATGATGATGCTACTTTATCGATGAAAAATTGGAACTGTTGAACAGAACACTTGTAGCCTACAGTATTGGCTGGAGACTGAATGCAATCTTTGAAGAGAGGAGTCAACAACCTTTGCACAGTGGGCTAACCCATAACAGAGGAAGAAAATTGTCCTATACTAAAAGAAGAGCTGCACGAACTTTTAGCGCAAAGGGGTATTTCTGCATCCATTTAACCCTCAAGGAAGACAGATCATGTCCCTTCTTGTGCCAGATATGTCAAAGGAATCCTGTTTTTAATCTTCATTCGTGAAATTCTATAATGGTCATTGGTGATGTGTTAAAAAGTAACAGTGCAAATCTAGCATATTCTGAATTGTAAAATTGTTTATTTTTAGTCTTTAATGTGATGCTGACTTTTATGGAGCCAGTGATCTCCTGTGATGTGGCCATATGCGCTGATTGCTGTGCCACATTGCCTGGTTTTTGGTGACCTTGAGACATGTACTGTATTCAATGGATCTCAGGCACTTTCACTGTACAATAAACAAAATCTTAAATCCTACAGAATGTTTTAGCGAGAGGAACAGGCTCCACCATAACAGGCAGTTATATTTCAAATTTGAATCAACACTGTTTATTATTTAATTACTTATTTTTCTGCTTGATACGTCCTGAATTGCATCTTTTGTTTCAGTCTAATTTCTTCCTGAATTGTCATTAATCTTTGTCAGACACGCATGAATGCCGCGATAGATGCCAATATACGTAAACACAAAGGAGCAGAAAATAAGTCTGTGTTTGTTTTGGAACATTAACCCTTTGAAACTGTAGCACTCTTTCTGCAACAAGACTACTGTACTAGGAATTGATGCTAGGATTTTCAGGACGTTGTTGCCTTATTACAATAGTTTTACCTGGTAGAAACAGTCATAACTCGATAAAACAATTTTCCTGGCACTGCCCACAGGGATAACTACCACATGGGTGGATTTGAGCAATCGAGGGGCGAGCTGGCAGAATTAGCAGCCAATCATTTTCAATCTTTCATTAAACACTGATGTTAGGGACAAATAGAAGGAACACCTATTTTTTAAAAATAAATAAAAGTTCTCATTTCCAAGACACAGCTGAAAATATGTCTTCAATAGGTCAAACTCCTGCAGTGTTCTTTTACACCATTTGATGTTGAGGTGTTTAAGAAGGAAGACTTTTTCCACCAGCAACAGGCCAGATGCTAATCTCTTCCATCACTTTATTTCATTTATTAAACTGGTGTTGAGAAAGTTCACTCCACTGGCAATAAAGATTAACAGTGATAGATAGTGGAACTGGGTCCTAATGGTGGCAAGCCCTCATCACTTGCTCACTGTAAATGAAATTTTCTGTGTCTACATTTGACACTATTATTTTACACTGGAGGAGAAATTCAACTCACGGCAGATTGTGCCTGAATGAAGGGCAGCCAGCAGTTGAAAATTTTGGAGGGTCGGGAGAGGCGGAGAGGTGGGAGGGGAGGGGCGGGGCGGGGGGGGGGGGCAGGGTGTCTTGGCTGCCTCATTGACCTCAAAAAAAGGTTTTGCTTTTATATTGTGGACCCAGGAGAAGCAGGCGTACTCCTCCTGGGCCCACAAAAAGACTTTAGCCCACTGCCGGCCCATTTGAGACCCTCCCCGGGAACGCTTTATCCTACCCTCCTGGACCCGACCTGCCAATTGGCTCAGCATAGGAGTTAGCTGATTTCCTGCCCTCCCTAACTGGCGAGCTGTAGAGGGGTGCCCCTATGGCACCTGCAGCTCGTTGGCGGCATTTAAATGAGGCCTCAATTTGACTCAGGCCTCAGACTGGCACATGGAGCTGTCTCTCTACGGACTTCGCTCCCATTTTGGGTATAAGTCGAGTTTTTCCCCCCATTCATTTGTAGATCTTGTGAAAACAAAAATGTTTGTATCATGAAAACTGAAAATGTTTTTCATTAATCCTAAGAGTTACCTCACCAAGTACTTTTGTCTAACTCATACATTGACATATGCAATTAACCGAAGGGAAGATTACTTTCTTTCACAGAAAATTATGGGTGTGTCTGAACCCACAGCATTTCTTTATTAATCATCAACACGTCTGAATATGGCAAGTCCTCTTGCAAGGCCCACAGTGAACACTATTACCAGGTAAATTGCTAGATAGTTTCAGGAGCCATTATGAGAAACAGTTCTGTTTCCTTGCCAGTTCTCTGCAAAGATCTTTGTATTCATTTACGGCAACATGATACTGGAAATCTACAGAGCCTTTGGCCAGCTTAAGAATCTATAATCTGTAATTCACTGCATAATAATTTTAATTTGTTATTTATGGTGTGTAATGTTTTCTGCACCTTCTGACAGTGAAATCTGTTTTTGCATATGATAGGGTTAATTAATTTACTTTATAATAATATCTTGGGGCCTAGTTTGTTATTCATTGGCTCTAGCATTAAATTAAGTGCCAAGTCAGTTGACTTTGTGACAGACTTGTATTGTGGCAACAAATCAATATTTTAAGTGTTTTGGCAAAACTCCATTCTAACTAGAAGCACTCTTGCACCACTCTAAAACAATCGGCAAAACAGCCATTTTGAAGTGAGAACATAAGAGAAATAGCTACAGTAAGTGAACTATTCTCCTGGAATTAATTCATTTATTTACTCTTTATTTTGTTTGAGTCTGTCACACTCTAACTTCCCTGTCACCCCCCCCCCCCCCTTATTCTTCCCTTTCTGATTTTACTGACCGATTCACCAGTTGCTGTTGAGAGTATGGCAGGTATGGCATCCACCGAATGCGCCGTAGCCAAACAGGAATATACTTTGTTTTTAAGGCATAAACATTCAATTATGCTAATCACTAGCACATCATGTAGCAAAGTACAGATTACCATGTATATTAGTGGAGCAAAGCAATGACAGGCGTATCATATAGTGCATTCAGTCTTTCCCCAGGAGACGAGTTTGCAAGTCTTAGTTGAGTTAGATACCACTTGAGTGTACCGACTGAGGAGTTGCTCAGGGATTGACGATGATGCTGTCCCAGCAGACAGGTCTGTCCTAACCTCCTAACTACGGAGGAAAATGTAAATATGGGGTGAAAAAGAAAGGAGAAAACAAGCCAATACAAGAGTATTGAAATATATAAAGCAAACCTGAGAAAGGAAAGTAATATTATGCAGAATCTTTGAATTTTTGGTAAACATTGTTTTGCTTAATAACTGTAAATGTGAAGAATGGTTATTTTTAAAATCATGTCATAAACAATAAATCACGTATATTAGAAATTATTCAGGGCAATGGAACACATCTTGAATTCAGTATGTCATTGAAATGTTTTTTGGTGTTAAGCATGGAAATTTTCAATCACCTCAGAGAAGTAGATGGCATTAACAAAATTTGATTATTATGGGATGTTATTTTCAAGATAAGATGAATCACACGCTTGCACAATTTATCAAAGAGACAGTTTTCCAAGAATGTTATTTGTAAAAGGATACATTTGTTGACTTATAAAGATCACTAAAGTAAAATTTGTGTTCCATTTGTACCTTGATATTGTGATTGATCAATTCAAAACCAATTAAAACTTAGCAATCACATCCGTTATGTGGTTTTATTAGGTTTTTCTAACATGGTATGACTAAATAGAAAATATTGAATGAAGAAAGAGCATTAGCAATAGATACTCTTTTATTTTATCCTAAGGTTTCAGATCCAACTTTTTCTTTCTCACATGTTTTCTCCTATTTCCTAAGTTTTCCTTTGCCATCCTTCACTTCCCAGTGGCAGGTAGCCTGTTGGCATAACTCTACCAATTTAGTTTGGCAGTTCGTCATCAGGACAGAGATGTCCAGAGCGACTTAGCTGCCAAGTGGAAAGTGGTGCTTTCATCCCTCATTTCTGCTTGGTGCCTCCTTGACAATCCTGCTAAGACTGGAACCCCACCATTTGGTGATTCAGAAGTTCATAATCCACATTCTACCAGTCCAGGAGGCAAAACATTATAGCACCAATGCACTGTACTGAATCCCCTGTAAATTCTACCTATTTGATTGCCAAGTATATCCAATAACTTGCCCTTTTATTAATACAGCAAAATACAGCATCTCTTGGGAAGCCATATTAAAAAGGCACATTATAAAGAGGGCATTTTTATACTTTATTATTTAGGCTGCGACAAGCATTTCTTGTTAGATGAGAAGCTGATATTAGACAATGTACTGACAAAATTAAGAAAAACATAGAAGCCATTCTAAGCAACTTTGATGAGTGACTAGACCATAAATTGAGTGGAAAAAAAATCAATCCACTTAATGTATGGGTTACACACACGCTGTCTGCTTATTTAAAACAAACTAGTTGATCTCTTGTGGTGTTGCCCATGATGAGTCGAAGGATTCTCTGCTTTATAACATAAGCGTGTTTATGCCATATA
This sequence comes from Heptranchias perlo, assembly GCF_035084215.1. NCBI lineage: Eukaryota > Metazoa > Chordata > Chondrichthyes > Hexanchiformes > Hexanchidae > Heptranchias > Heptranchias perlo. The sequence continues at coordinate 21,874,728 of NC_090345.1, read as the reverse complement.
GACGGATAACGTCAGTGCCACTGATTTACAGTCACTGAATAAGTCAAATTCCATTTATATTAAATGGTATTTCTGAGATTTTTGTTGGTGCTCTGGCAATCAAATTCTACAACTTAATGCTTTATTTTATGAAAACAGTAAATAAGTGGTCTTCATTTTATATATATTCTTTACCTATTATTTAAGGGGTGAATTTCTACAAAGGTTCTCCCGCTCCTCTGCTGTAACTTCGGCAGACCAATCTGTATGGGCTTTACAGGTACCCAAACTAAAATCAGCTCACTCAGCACCAACCAGGGATTAAATTTTCGTTGACCAACTATTGATGATCTTATTCTGAGGCCATCCTTTTCCTGGTCTGGGCTAATGGGTTACCAATTCAATAATTACCAGCCATCCAGTTATTAGCTATCAGGGAATGGTAATGTTTACTGATATCATTGGAGGAAAGATGTTTCCCAGCTCCTCCTCGTGTGTGTGTGTGTGTGTGTGTGGGGTGGGGGGGGGGTGGGGGAGGGGGAGGGCGAGGGGGGAGGGGGTTTGGATGTATGTTGAGGATGGGGGTGGGACTGCATTCTCCGAGATAAAAAAGAAAGAACTTTCATTTATATAGCAGCTCATCACATCTCTCAGAAATATCCCAAAGCAGTTCACATCAAATGAATTACATTGTGCAGTGGGTAAACAGTAATTTAGCACACAGCTGCCAAGTGGAAGGTGGTGCTTCCATCCCATGAACAGCAATGAATTGAATGACCAGTTATTCTGTTTTTGATAGCATTGGTTGAGGGAGAATGTTGGCCAGGAGACAAGGAGAGCTCCCTACTCTTCAAGTAGTGCAATGGGATCTTTGATGTCCACCTGAACGACTGGAGCTCAGAACTGCATCACTATGGGAATCTTAATTAAAAGAAATTGACTTTCTTTCCTGTCCCCAACATTTGTCTCTGATTATCTCATCTTCCTTTCAAGATACACGACACTGTAAGTTCCTGATACACATACCTTTAAGCGCCTTGTCCTAGAACATCAGTTCATTTCATAAATAGTATGATTTCTAGCTTGCTGACCTAGTTTGAACAGACATTTCAGACAGGTGCATGGATTAGTTTGACGATAGATTATCTGTATTCATTCTGTAATCATTCATCTACTTTACTGGATAAAACACCGAATTCCTAGGAGATTACATCATAGAAGAGTGACAGATTACTGATCCTCCACTTGGCCCTCTACTGGTCCATGTGATTAAGGTTCTTTACGTCATAACTGTGGCTGAGTTCCCAACTCTGCGTCATAAATGCCTCAAATCAAACGTAAATATCAGGAAGTTAAAAGCACAATTGGAATGATCTTAAAATCCCTGCATAACTTACCCACTATTTTTACAGTTGATATTTATTGAAGATACATGCTTATTATACATTCCAAGCACTAATGGATCACCAATACTATATATGGGAATTATATTACAATTGGCGCTGTTCTCATACAGATGCTTAATGCACTTGCATCAAATTCCTCCCTGGGCGCTCGTTTATTTTAAATGGGTGAACACTTGCATTCAAATAACACAGAAAGGAATTTGGCACGATGGTAGAAATTATGAACAACACAGATCATAATTTCTACCGTCATATTACAATTTAATAACAGTTTCAGCCTCTGACATCTTGGAGGAGATACCTGGTTGAGACCCCAACACCTGTTATGAGCCTCTCGTAAGTAGGAAGACTTGTATTTATATCGCGCCTTTCATAACCTTATGATGTCTCAAAGCGCTTCACAGCCAGTGAAGTACTTTTGAAGTGTAGTCACTGTTATAATGTAAGGAAACGTAGCAGCCAATTTACACACAGCAAGGTCCACAACCAGCAATGAGATAAATGATAAGATAACCTATTTTAGCGGTGTTGGTTGAAAGATAAATGTGAGGCAGGCCACCTCCCCTGCTCTTCTTCAAATAGTGTCTTGGGAGCTTTTACACCCATCTAAGAAGGCAGGCAGGGCCTCAGTTTAACAGTCTCATCTGAAAGACAGCACTCCCTCAGTACTGTGCTGAAGTGTCAGCCTAGAGTATATGCTCAAATCCTGGAGAAGGGCTTGAACCAACAACATTCTGACTCAGAAACAAGAGTACTATCACTGAGCCAAGGATGATAACTAAGCATTTTATAGGCATATCCTTAATTGAGTATGACTGTGTTCAATGAAGTTTGAATGTGGAGCTTGCAACCAAGTAAAATGTTGCATTTTTCAACATTACAATTGCATCCTATTTATTTCTGAAGTATGTCCAATTTATTTAAAAGAAAACTTTAAGTTGCACAGGAGCTACTGTAGTCTTGGGAATTTTAAAAATGAAAGGGATCAGTCAGAACAAAGGATTATGTCGCGTGTCATTGTCACACACAGTAAGCTCCCATTATAGACTCCGTTATAATCAGAAGTACAGTTAGCCAGTTTATGCCATTCTGATGATCACTGTAAACATTCATACATTGATTTGACTTCTGCTTGCTTTTGATCAGGTGATATCACCTATCCCATCCTGGCTCTTGGAAATACAAGTTTTGAAACATTTGGGTAGATTTTTATCATCACCACTTGGGCAGTAATCTGGGGGGTGAATCATGCTCCCTTTATAAAACCCGTCTGACTTTCATTCCATCATGATTGGGAGAACCCCCATGGAAATTCAACCCATTCAAGTCAATGCAAAATGTATTTTTGTTTGGAAAATAGAATAGCAAAATAAAATTTTGCCACCATATTATTGTATTTAATGATTTGGTAGATGAATAGCAATGAAAAGAAAATCTAGAGTTGCCACAGTAGTCCTGTACTGAATATCATTATGGTCAAGACACAATGTAATAGAGTCTACTTAATTAAAATGTCTATTGTGTAAGAAGAGTTGAGAAGAATACATTTTAGAATTTTTCTTGAAGTTTTGAATATCCTATTTCTTAGTCCTTCATTTCTGGTGTATTCATGTTTGTTGTGTAGGTGAAGAAAACTGATTTCTTGATCACTGTTGCTTCACAAGTTAGTTGGAGGCAGATGTAGATTATCTCAAAGGCAATCTAATGCCAAGATGTCATTAGTTCTTGACACTTGGATGTCTCTTTATCAGCAATCTAAAACTGATGAAACACAGTTCACATGACAGGCAATGCTCAGTAACGTCAGGACATTATGCAATACCCAAAGAGGTAATATGAGGTGAGGGACTTACTATATTTTCAGTGGTCTTGTGATTTTTTAAAATCATACTTAGCTTTTTTGAGGGGTGGGGGGAGATGTGAACAAATATCCTCATCGAAGTGGAGATGTCCATATTAAAGAATATTTTTCCAATTTTTGTAATTAGTGTCAGCATCAAGCATTTGCAGGTGAAGTTTGATATAGGTTATATGCAAGATCAAGCTCCATCTAAATACCTGAGCTCCAACCACAAAGGAGCATCCCCTCCTGCACCAATGTAACATTTCCTATTTCCCACTTCAACCAATCTTATATTCTTTCTGAGACAGACTGGTAATTTCCTCTGGTAATGTACTAGATAACATATTTGCATATAATCCCCTTGTGCACTATGTGAATGGAGTTGTTAACGCATTAACCAGTGCACTACTGGAGGAAATTAAATCCCTTTGTAGAAAATTAGGAGCAGTTTTGTGCAGTGGTCTTGCACTTTCAATACTGCCTCAAATCCATTTCATAGAACTCTTGCACCAAAAGAGAAAGGAAACTTTATCCTCGTCAATCTGGGCTGCTTCAAATACAGACCCTAGAGATAAAAGGATTACCATGCACCTCTTTTGGTTCCATTTTTAATATTGTTTTTTTGCCCTCACTTTTTAGGTATCCCTAGACTATGCAATATTTATTTACTGGAAGTGCATACAACCTGTTCCCAGGCCTTTACCTATACCGTTCTTAATCTGGTCTTTATAGAGGATGGGAGGTAATTTTAACCCTTCCCACCCGACAGAAACCAGGCGGGTGGACAGTTAAAATTGCTCAGGCTAATTACCCATCCTGGATCTGCCAGAAGCTAACTATTCCTGATTTTAACCTGGTTTATTGAGTAGGTGACTAGAACAGCCACCCAAAGAAGGCAGGAGGATGGGGGGGGGGTCCTTCTTTATCTATGCATGTCAGGTTCCGATAATACCAGGTGAAGAGGATCGGGGCCAGAGGAAGCCTCCGGGCCCCACAAGGAAAGCCTAACCCTACCCCGCTGTGGACTGGTCCCCACCTTTCCAGTCGTGAGACTCCCAAGAGACTGTCCCAGCAGCCGATCCTGTCACCTGCCGACCTCCAGGCCATGCAATTTTCTGCCGTTTCCCGACGACTTCCTGCCCGGAGCTGGTGGGAAATCAATCGGCGGGATTTAACTGAGGTCCGGGAGTTAAAATACCAGGCTTTATTTCTGGAGCAGTGGGTGAGTTTCTAACTCACACCGCTACCCACCCGCCCAAAGCTCATCTGGAGTTGAAATCGGGCCTGACGTTTTCTGCTTTTATGTAAAACTTGGAAAGAAGCTGAAACCACATTTTCTTTCATTTTCTGCACTGTGTCCTGTTTTCTGCCCCACCTCCAAAAATGGGAGAGAAATTGGAAACTGCATTTTTACTTTAAAATCTACTGTTGCTTGTTACGGACGGTTAAGGCCTTGTTAATGAGCTTTCAGAGAAGGGAAAATAGAACAAACAGGAATTAGTTGAGCTGGAGTTAATTCAAGAATTGAGCAGCTAAACTGTTGGTCGGAGAATTTGTTCAACATGAATTTTGCTGCAATTGTTACATTCACTGGTTCAGTGATGCTGCTGGTAAGGGAGGAGTGCAGTCTGCACCGGATATTGAAAAGCTCAAGGTTTAGATGTTTAAATAAATCATTACAAGTGCAAAGAAGGCCAAAATTAATCAAAATTAATATAAATAAAATTTTCAATATAAACAGCACAGACAATGAACAATACAAAGTGCAGTTAACTTTTTGTTTCTGATATCATAACTCAGAGAATGATTACAAAAATAGAAGTAATTACTTTAGTTCTAATCTCATGGATCCATAAATCATTCTTTTAAAATCCAAAAATGGCTGTCTCAGTGAATTGGGTTGTACAAATTCTCTTCTCTGCTTAATTTCCTACAGTTTCTCACTCTCTGGGGCTGGATTGATGTGGAGATGCCGGTGATGGACTGGGGTGGACAAATTTACGGAGTCGTACAACACCAGGTTATAGTCCAATAGCTTTATTTGAAATCACAAGCTTTCGGAGCTTTGCTCCTTCGTCAGGTGACGAAGGAGCAAAGCTCCGAAAGCTTGTGATTTCAAATAAAGCTGTTGGACTATAACCTGGTGTTGTACGACTCCGTACATGGGGCTGGATTGACATCCTTGGATATAAATAAGTTAAAAGGCTGTTAATCCATTTGAGAGAGACAAAGTAAACATTATTGCAGGTGAATCGTAATAGAATCATAGAAAGGTTGCAGCACAGAAGGAGGCCATTCAGCCTGTCGAGTCCACGCTGGCTCTATGCAAGAGCAATCCAGCTAGTCCCATTCCTCCGCCCTATCCCCGTAGCCCTGCAGATTTTTTCCTTTCAAGTACTTATCCAGTTCCCTTTTGAAAGCCATGATTGAATCTGCCTCCACCATCCCCCCTGGCAGTGCATTCCAGATCCTAACCACTCGTTGTGTAAAAAAGTTTTCCCTCATGTCACCTTTGGTTCTTTTGCCAATCACCTTAAACCTATGCTCACTGGTTCTTGACCCTTCCGCCAATGGGAACAGTTTCTCTCTATCCATTCTGTCTAGACCCTTCATGATTTTAAATACCTCTATCAAATCTCCTCTCAATCTTCTCTGTTCCAAGGAGAACAACCCCAGCTTCTCCAGTCTATCCACGTAACTAAAGTCCCTCATCCCTGGAATCATTCTAGTAAATCTCTTCTACACCCCCTCTAAGGCCTTCACATCTTTCCTAAAGTGCGGTGCCCAGAACTGGTCACAGTGCTCCAGTTGTGGTCGAACCAGTGTTTTATAAAGGTTCATCATGACTTCCTTGCTTTTGCACTCTATGCCTTTGTTTGTAATTGGCCAATTTTCTGCTGGTAAGGCTAAAGAAATTCCATAGAATGAGTTCACACGGAGAAAAACTGAAATAATTCACATTTCTATACATTGCCGGTAAAATAAACTGTAGTGAAAGGCCTATCTTCCACTCCAAGAATTCCTCTCTTGATGAAATTGAAAAAATTAGGAACTCCCCTGGTGCAAAACATGAGTGTGAAGCCACTTTCAGTCATTGTGTAAAACTGAATATCTCTTTAACTGCTTTTCTCCTTTATTCCATCAAGGATTCTGATCTTTACCATATCACTTTCAGATATTGGATTGAGGGAATACACTTTACACTTCTTTGTAGTGTGGGTTTGTAATGTGGCCGCACCTCCCCCAGGCCTGGTCATCTCCCTGCCATTACTCGCCAGCTTGTCCTGCACAAAGAGTGGGACTGGATTAGTGTGTGCCCCTGTGAATGGGTTGTGAAGATTTGTAATGCAGCTTCATACAGTGTACATGCTGAGAGGGAGAAGCAGCAAGTTGTGTGCAAGAGGCGGAGGTGGTTGATCAAAAAGAAGTGCGTACAATGTGAAGTGTGAAACAAGTTACCAGAACAGTGTAACCAGATAGAAGTGGAATCCTGTTTGTGCTGATTTTGTGGGCTTTTTTTCATTTGTTCATGGGATGTGGGCGTCGCTGGCAAGGCCAGCATTTATTGCCCATCCCTAATTGCCCTTGAGAAGGTGGTGGTGAGCCGCCTTCTTAAACCACTGCAGTCCGTGAGATGAAGGTTCTTCCACAGTACTGTTAGGAAAGGAGTTCCAGGATTTTGACCCAGTGACAATGAAGGAATGGCGATATGTTTTCAAGTCGGGATGGGCAGGTGGTGTTGTGCCCTTGTCCTTTTAGGTGGTAGAGGTCACGGGTTTGGGAGGTGATGTCGGAGAAGCCTTGACGAGTTGCTGCAGTGCATCCTGTGGATAGTACACACTGCAGCCACAGTGTGCCGGTGGTGAAGGGAGTGAATGTTTAGGGTGGTGGATGGGGTGCTAATCAAGCAGGCTACTTTGTCCTGGATGGTGTCGAGCTTCTTGAATGTTGTTGAAGCTGCACTCATCCAGGCAAGTGGAGAGTATTCCATCACACTCCTGACTTGTGCCTTGTAGATGGTGGAAAGGCTTTGGGGAGTCAGGATGGGAGTCAGGAGTTGAGTCACTCACCGCAGAATACCCAGCCTCTGACCTGCTCTTGTAGCCACAGTATTTATGTGGCTGGTCCAGTTAAGTTTCTGGTCAATGGTGACCCCCCCAGGATGTTGATGGTGGGGGATTCGGCGATGGTAATGCCGTTGAATGTCAACGGGAGGTGGTTAGACTCTCTCTTGTTGGAGATGGTCATTGCCTGGCACTTGTCTGATGCGAATGTTACTTGCCACTTATCAGCCCAAGCCTGGTTGTTGTCCAGGTCTTGCTGCATGTGGACATGGACTGCTTCATTATCCGAGGGGTTGCGAATGGAACTGAACACTGTGCAATCGTCAGCGAACATCCCCATTTCTGACCTTATGATGGAGGGAAGGTCATTGATGAAGCAGCTGAAGATGGTTGAACCTAGGACACTGCCCTGAGGAACTCCTGCAGCAATGTCCGGGGCTGAGATGATTGGCCTCCAACAACCACTACCATCTTCCTTTGTGCTAGGTATGACTCCAGCCACTGTGAGAGTTTTCCCCCTGATTCCCACTGACTTCAATTTTACTAGGGCTCCTTGGTGCCACACTCGGTCAAATGCTGCCTTGATGTCAAGGGCAGTCACTCTCACCTCACCTCTGGAATTCAGCTCTTTTGTCCATGTTTGGACCAAGGCTGTAATGAGGTCTGGAGCCGAGTGGTCCTGGCGGAACCCAAACTGAGCATCGGTGAGCAGGTTATTGGTGAGTAAGTGCCGCTTGATAGCACTGTTGACGACACCTTCCATCACTTTGCTGACGATTGAGAGTAGGCTGATGGGGCGGTAATTGGCCGGATTGGATTTGTCCTGCTTTTTGTGGATAGGACATACCTGGGCAATTTTCCACATTGTTGGGTAGATGCCAGTGTTGTAGCTGTACTGGAACAGTTTGGCTAGAGGCGCGGCTAGTTCTGGAGCATAAGTTTTCAGCACTATAGCCGGGATGCTGTTGGGGCTCAAAGCATTTTCTGAATCCAGTGCACTCAATCATGTGGAGTGAATCAAATTGGCTGAAGACTGGCTGTAGCAGGCGCTGAGTGTGTGAGTGTGAGCAGGAGGAGGTTTTGCCGCAGTCTCGCGTGGTGATTGAAGGACAAGAATTTGCAGCTGGGGAAGTAAGATTTGGTGGTGTAACTGTGACCTAACCAATGGTTTGTACAAATTTGTTGTAACTTCTTGCCTCTTGTACTCTATGCCCCTATTTATAAAACTCAAAGAATTGTTTATCTTTTTCTTCTATTCCACAAGGTATAATAATACAAAGCATACACCAGTCTTAGTATTAGTTGATTTCATTACTCTACTCATTGATGCTCAGTACATCGTGACATTATTCCGAAATATACTTCGAATTCATTTCGTTCTCAGTATCTGAAATGAACATCCATTGAAGGCAGATGATTGCCATTACTGTAGTACAGAGGCGAAAATAAGCCCAAATGTGAATGCTTTCACAATGATCCATAAGCTTGGATCTCGATCATGGAATTTCCTAATTAGCAGCAAACTTGTTTATTGAAATGATACTTCTAGCTGGATACACTGTTTCATTGACTTTTTACGTGCCAAATATAATTATATGTGAGATATAACATATCACAGTGTGTTTGTGTTATCTCCTGTACAATTGATAACTAGCATTCTGTAGCCATGTGGTTTACTTTTAACAAGATACAAACGGAAGGGCTCAGAATCCAACTTTATCTTTAAAGTATTGTAGGTATCACTGCAATTACCCACTAGTCCAAGCTCCTTTCATCTTGTAAAATTACAGGACCAGATGATGGAAAAGTAAATCATAGACAAACGGAAATAACATTTCTGGCACCAGCAGGACCTAATTACAGAGATGATTAATGCCAACAAACAGTATTATTTGCCAAAACTCAATTTCCATTGTTAGGGATCTGATGAAAGTTTCATGGCATGCTTACTGTATTACGCAATGTGTATTATGAACATGTCCTGCAAAGACCTCTCAATGAGCAGATTCATGGAGTGTTCCATTTTGTATAGGCTTCCTGAATATGATGCGCTTAATCCAACAAAATGGAATAAAACAAATTTGAACAAAACTGGCCTTAACTGTGTGGGATAATTTTAACCTAACTCGCCCAGCGGGAAAGTGCCGGGATCAGATTGGCCACCCGTTTTACACCCTGTCGAAAGTAAATCAGGTGGGCTGTAAAACGGGCGACTGACCTGATCCCATCAGTTTCCCGCTGGGTGGGTTAGTTTAAAATCACCCCCAATTTATTTTATTCATTTTTTTGCACAAGACAATTGAGTATAGTCTTGATAAGAATTATATACTAACAGCAGTAATTGTTGCTGGTTCTGCTTTCACGCACATAATTAATAAAATTGTAATTGGATAAACCAGGCTGTACTGATTTATACAGACCAGAACGATGCCAGGTTCAATCCCCAATCTCTACTGATATCAGCCGGGTGTCACTGAGTTACAGAGGACACAAACTAAGTTTCCTACTCTTGATCACTGGCAAGTGAGCTGTGCTGGAAAATATGCTTGTGTGATCATCAGATGAGGACAGGATCACATTCAGCTGTGATGCTTCTCACCGTCAGGACTCACAATGGAAGACTGGCCAAAGACTGCCATTAGAGGACTGCTCACATCTGTATCCTAGCACTAATTAGAGCCTTTCAAGAGAGGAAAGAAAGAAAGAACTTGCATTTCTATAGCACCTTTCATGACCTCTGGACATCCCAAAGCACTTCACAGCCAATGAAGTACTTTTGAAGTGTAGTCACTGTTGTAATGTAGGAAACGTGGCAGCCAAGTTAGGGGGAAGGGGGAGGAAACCGGGTGGCGGGGTGAATTACAAAGATAAAAGAAAGAAATAATTATATTGTTCCTGCATTCTATCATTATTGTTAGGATGTTTGAATAAATGGATCATTGTTGCTTCTATGTGTTCATTCATTTTTGTGGAACAGGTTCTATGGGCACAATTTTAATAGGGAAAAATGGGGGGCAATCAAAATCACGGTTTTTGGGAGTGGGCTGGAACCTGCACATTTTTGAATCAGGCAAATCTGTGTGTGTGCATACAGCAGTCACCAGGAAGTCCCGTCCCCACTTAAATCCGGTGGGCTGATAATTAAAGGAGCAAATGTACCTCCTTGAGGTACTTAAGGTAGTTTATTTTTTTTGTGTATAGGATAGGTAAAAAGATTTTAACGTTACCTGGGCTTCCCATTCATGCCTGGATCAGTGAAAAAGAAACTAAATAAATTAAATAAAATTACATTTCCCATTGTAAACAAATTAAATAAACATACCTTAAAAACAATATTGCCTGGACCTCCCCCCCCCCCACAACACTGATCCCGATGTCTGCCCTCTGATCCCGATGTCCGATGTCTACACTCTAATCTTTGATTCCCCCCCCTCCCCAATCTCTATCCTAAATGCCGATGAGGTCTCTCTCTCTCTCTCTCTCTCTCTCTCTTTCTCCTTCCCCCTCCCCCCCTCGGCAGCCAGCCTGTCAACCCGGAAGCGGCTTTGATTGGCCTAATTAGAATTGCGATCGTCGCGACCCACCTACTTCCCTTCCGGGTTTGGCGCCCGCAAATCACCCCTCCCAGACTCTTCCCTCTGGCGTATTAAAATTATGCCCTATGTGTGGTCTTAGGATTCAAAACTGTTAGGGGAGCTATTGGCACAGCAATTTATTTGTAAAGAACATTAAAAGAAATTCTGATCAAGATTAATGTAACCTTACCTTTTATGTGCAGCACGGGTCCTCTTGTGAGCAAGGTGAAAATGACAGCCAGGAGTATGCACATCTCATATATTGACATATATTTTTCATGTTTCATTCTGTCTTGTTACTCCACCCCACCCCCATTTGCCTTGATCAAAATATGAAGCTAGTTGCCTTGGATTTTCTCCCAGTTTGCAGTCTAGGGTGCGCCAGGTTCAAAGGACTGAATGGCCTACTTCTGTTCCTACATTCCTATGTTCTGAATTGTTGATTGTCTGTCTGAATTCAAATTTTGGATTTGAAGATTGAAATTTGAATTCTGATTCGAGCCATACCTTTTGAACTGAATATAAATAAATCCACATGTTCATATTTATTATGCTGCATATAGATATTAAATAAACATTTCATCTTTAAAAGAGTTGAGTTTTACTTAAATATTTGCATAATTTCTTTAACGATATAATTGTGCAGCCTGTAAAAGGATGGGTTATTGTTGCAGTACTGCTCCTATCATTTTAGTCTCTGTTTATTTGGATTGCCATGAACTTTATCACAAGGCTAAGACAAATAAAAGAGAATATGTGTGGGTTGTGCCACAACATAAGGGCTCCTGTCTCTTGAAAGGCAATGCGGTTAATTTTATATTTATAAAATATGACCTGCGAAGGCCAGAGAACTCCAGCTCAAAAGGAAACATTGTGCAGATATTCACCCTCTTGAATTGAGATGCAGATTCTCCGACAAAGAAACCAGATGCTCTGCTCTATTCCCCTTCAGTTGAAACTTTCCCCTTAATCTTCAAGGCATGATAATCGTTTCTATAAGAAGATTAGGAGGGTCTCTGACACTGCAGAATGTTTCACAAAACTTGCCGAAAATGGCCTGGCAGATCAAAGCTCCCATTACTTCCTGACTGTTAACTGTGTCTTGTACAGCACATTTACTCTGAATATGGACAGATTGGTAACTACTAGAGACATTCTGTGATATTCTTATCACGTTGCCTGCTGACCTCTGTTAAACCAGATAGTTCTAACCATGTTCAGTGAGTACCAGTATGACAATACAATAATCTTTTTCCTTTAAGAAATGGCAAAATTAAAATGAACAATTAATTATGGATTGTAACTAATTTAGTTTAGACTACACAATTCTGATCTGTACAATTTTCATTGACTATTAACGTAAGTGGGATGTAAAAACAACTAGTTAAAAATTAACTAGTTTTATTAGGAATGGAATTAATATAATTTTTTAATGTTTGAATAGAGGTTAAATATTGCAAAAATATTTATTGCAAACCAAAGCTTAAAAGATCTATCCTTAACTATACTTGTTCCAATTCATTTTCTTTGGGACAGTGCAAATCATTTAGGTCAAAAATTGTTTGAATAGACTCTCCGAAGTTTTTTTAATGTATATAGATGTCTTTTTTTGACTAAAGTAAGAAAACTTCATTTGGAAGAAGCTCCAGTACAGGCCTTAATGGATTGAACCTTGTACAAAGTGAAACATATAAATAGTTTTAAGCGTATGTAGGTATTTGTTTTAAGAACATAAGAACGTAAGAAATAAGAGCAGGAGTTGGCCATTCGGCCCCTCGAGCCTGCTCCACCATTCAATAAGATCATGCCTGATCGTCTATCTCAACTCCACTTTCCCACCCTATCCCCATATCCCTTAATTCACTTCGAGTCCAAAGATCTCAGTCTTGAATATACTCAATGACTGAGCATCCACAGCCCTCTGGGATAGGGAATTCCAAAGATTCACAACCCTCTGTGTGAAGACATTTTTCCTCATCTCGGTCCTAAATGGCTGACGCCTTATCTTAAGACTATGACCCCTAGTTCTAGCCAGGGGAAACAGCCTCTCAGCGTCTACCCTGTCAAGCCCTCTCAGAATTTTATACGTTTCAATGAGATCATCTCTCATTTTTCTAAATGCCAGAGAATATACGCCCATTATACTGAATCTCTCCTCATAGGACAACCCTCTCATCCCAGGAATCAATCTAGTGAATCGTCATTGCACCCCCTCTAAGGCAAGTATATCCTTCCTCGGGTAAGGAGACTAAAACTGTACACAGTACTCCCAGTGTGGCCTCACCAAAACCCTATATAATTGCAGTAACATAGGAACATAGAACATAGGAACAGGAGTAGGCCATTTAGCCCTTTGAGCCTGTTCTGCCATTCAATGAGATCATGGCTGATCTGTGACCTAACTCCTTAGCCCCATATCCCTTAATACCTTTACTTAAAAAATATCTATCAATCTCAGATTTAAAATTAACAATTGAGCTAGCATCAACTGCCATTTACAGAAGAGAGTTCCAAACTTCAACCACCCTTTGCATGTAGAAGTGTTTCCTAACTTCACTCCGGAAAGAGCTGGCTTTAATTTTTTAGGCTATGTCCCCTAGTCCTAGACGCCCCAACCAGCGGAAATAATTTCTCTCTATCAACCCTATCAGTTCCCCTTAATATCTTGAAAACTTCGATCAAATCACCCCTTAATCTTCTAAATTCCAGGCAATACAACCCTAGTTTGTGTAATCTCGCCTTGTAATTTAGGGCAAATTATTGACTTGGTTAGGAAATTGGCTGAGCGGCAGGAGATAGAGAGTAGGGATAATGGGCAGGTACTCAAATTGGCAGGATGTGACTAGTGGTGTCCCACAAGGAGTCCAGGTATCATTCTAGTAAATCTACGCTGCCCTCCCTCCAAGGCCCCAGAACTGAACACAGTACTCCAGGTGTGGTCTAACCAGGGCTTTGTACAGCTGTAGCATAACTTTTACCCCCTTGTACTAGTCCTCCAGATGTAAAGGCTAGCATTCCAGTAGCCTTTTTGATTATTTTCTGTACCTGTCCATGACATTTTAATGATCTGTGTACATGGACCCCTAAGTCTCTTTGGACTTCCACTGTTTCGAGCTTTTCACCATTTAGAAAGTACTGTGATTTATCCTTTTTAGGTCCAAAGTGGATGACCTCACACTTGCCTACATTGAAATCTATTTGCCGCGGTTTTGCCCATTCACTTAATTTATTAATATCTCTCTTTAATTTTATGCTTCCATCTACACTGCTTACAATGCTGCCTATCTTTGTGTCATCAGCAAACTTGGATATGTAGCTCGCTATCCCATTATCTAAGTCGTTAATAAATAATGTGAATAGTTGAGGCCTCAACACAGATCCTTGTGGGACACCACTAGTCACATCCTGCCAATTTGAGTACCTGCCCATTATCCCTACTCTCTATCTCCTGCCGCTCAGCCAATTTCCTAACCAGGTCAATAATTTGCCCTCAATTCCATGAGCTTCAACTTTAGCTCATATTCTCTTATGAGGGATTTATCGAATGCCTTCTGGAAGTCCATATAAACAACATCCATAGATTTCCTTACTCTTATACTCCAAACCCCTTGCAATAAAGGCCAACATACCATATGCTTTCCTAATTGCTTGCTGTATCTGTATGTTAACTTTTTGTGATTCATGTACAAGAACACTCAAATTCCTTTGAATACCAATATTTACTAGTCTCTCACCTTTTAAAAAATATTCTGTTTTTTTACTCTTTCTGCCATAGTGGATAACTTTTACATTTTCCCACATACTCCATCTGCCATCACTTAACCTGTCTATATCCCTTTGCAGCCTCTTTGCGTCCTTGTCACAGCTTATTTTCCCACCTATCTTTGTATCGTCAGCAAACTTGGATACAATACACTCGGTCCCTTCATCTAAGTCATTGATAGAGATTGTAAATAGCTGAGGCCCAAGCTCTGAACCTTGCGGCACCCCACCTGCCAACCTGAAAATGACCCCTTTATTCCTACTCTCTGTTTTCTGTCCGTTAACCAATCCTCAATCCATGCTAATATATTACCCCCAATCCCATGAGCCCCATTCTTGTTTAACAACCTCTTGTGTGGCACTTTATTGAATGCCTTTTGAAAATCCAAATATACTACATCCACTGGTTCTCCTTTATCTACTCTGCTAGTTACACCATTAAAAAACCCTGATAGATTTGTCAAACACGATTTCCCTTTCATACAAGTGTTGACTCTGCCTAATCATATTTGGATCTTCTAAATGCCCTTTTACCACATCCCTAATAATAGATTATAGCATTTTCCCCACCAGTGACGTCACACCAACTGGCCTATAGATCCCTGTTTTCTCTCTCCCTCCTTTCTTGAATAGCAGGGTTACATTTGCTACTTTCCAATCCACGGGGACCTTCCTAGAATCTAGGGAATTCTGGAAGATCAAAACCAATGCATCCACTATCTTTGCAGCCATCTCTTTTAAAACCCTAGGATGTAGGCTATCAGGTCCAGGGGATTCGTTGGCTTTCAGTCCCATTAATTTCTCCAGTATTTTTTCTTTACTAATATTAATTACCTTAAGTTCCTCACTCTCATTAGACCCTTGGTTCCCCGCTATTTCCGGTATGTTTTTTGTGGCGTCTACTGTGAAGACAGATACAAAATGTCTCAGCCATTTCGTTATTCCCCATTATAATTTCTCCTGTCTCAGCCTCTAAGGGACCCACATTTACTTTCGTTACCCTCTTCCTTTTTATATAATTGTAAAAGCTCTTACAATCTGTTTTTATATTTCTTGCTAGTTTATTCTCATATTCAATTTTCTCCCTCTTTATCAATTCCTTGGTCATCCTTTGCTGATTTCTAAAACCTTCCCATCCTCAGGTTTACTACCCTTTTTGGCAACATTGTAAGTCTCTTTTAATCTAATGCTATCCTTAACCTCTCTAGTTAGCCATGGTTGGATCACTTTTCCCATGGTGTTTTTATTCCTCAAGGGAATGTATATTCGTTGAGAATAATGAATTATTTCTTTAAATGTTTGCCATTGCTTATCTACAATCATACCTTTTAATTTAATTTCCCAATCTACCTTAGCCAACTCGCCCCTCATACCTACCTAATTGGCCTTGTTTAAATTTAAGACCCTAGTTTCAGACTGAACGACATCACTCTCAAACTCAATATGAAATTCTATCATATTGTGATCACTGTCTCCCAGGGGATCCTTTACTATAATGTCTCATTACACATTACTAGATCTAAAATAACCTGCTTCCTAGTTGGTTCCTCGACATGTCATTATAGAAAACTTCCTCGAATGCATTCCATGAAATCGTCCTCCAAACTACTTTTGCCAATTTGGTTTGCCCAGTCTATATCAAGATTAAAGTCCCCCATGCTTATTGCATTACTCTTGTTACTTGCTCCTCTAATTTCCTGATTTATGCTCTGTCCAACACTATAACTACTGTTAGGGGGCCTACAAATTAGTCCCACCAGTGTTTTCTGCCCCTTGTTATTTCTTAGCTCCACCCATACTGATTCTACATCCTGATTTTCTGAGCTAAGATCCATTCTCACTACTGTCTTTATCTCATCCTTTATTATCAGGGCTACCGCCCCCCCACCCCAACCCCCCCTTTTTTCATTTTGTCTATCTTTTCTAAAAGTCAAGTACCCTGGAATGTATAATTCCCAACCTGGTCACCCTGCAACTACGTGTCAGTAATGGCTACTAAATCAAACACATTTATCACTATTTGTGCCATTAATTCTTCTATCTTGTTACGAATGCTTCATGCATTCAGATTTAGCACCTTTAATTTTAACCTTTTTATTATTTTTCCCTGATGTGACCGTAGTCATTAATGCCGTATTACCTTTGTTAAACTCTCTGTCCCTTCCTGAACATTGTTTATTTGAATAACTGTTGCACCCTTACTTTACATACAATTACACTATGCAAATATTAAGCTTAATAGCTGGTGAGTGAATGATATGATATCTTAAACTGTGGTGCAATGCAATGTGGAAGACAATAAACTGAGCTATAAATAATGGGTTTAAAAGTGCATTATCATTCTGAAAAGTGTCCTACAGCCACTGAAATCACACAATCAT
Source organism: Heptranchias perlo (assembly GCF_035084215.1). Classification (NCBI taxonomy): domain Eukaryota; kingdom Metazoa; phylum Chordata; class Chondrichthyes; order Hexanchiformes; family Hexanchidae; genus Heptranchias; species Heptranchias perlo. Next base: position 21,857,718 of record NC_090345.1, on the reverse strand, counting down.
CATACAACATTCTCTTTGCAACACTAATTGCACTTGGCTACAAAATTTTTGAATAAAATTACACAGAGGTTCATTCTGCAGGGATAGGGCCAATTTTCCTGCCCCTTGCCCCCAGGGTACATCTAGGTACCCCGAGTACAAATGCCAGAAAAAAGGGGTGAAGACCTGTTTTGTCAGGTTTCCACCCTTTTATGTTGCCTGCTCACCTCTCAGCGCTCTGTCAAAGCAGTATGGGTGAGATTGGAAGCTCATCATGTGAGGAATCACAAGCACAAACCCACACCTTACCATTCCACGGTGTTGGGGCCCAAATGCACCATATCACTGCCCACACTTTCAAACGTACCTTCTGAGTTTTCTTATCAAAAATGTAAAGAATACATAACCCTTTCAAAATGTGCTCCACCTGACACATTACAAAGCAGTCTGTGGTTACAATGCCACTGGGATGCTAATGATATAGTTGAACCCCAATTTGCAAGTATTAACGAGGCTCCTGCCTGAGTCAGGCAGGCATCTCAACCGCCTAATAAAACGGCCTATTTAAAGCGGCGACAGGTGGCAATGGAGTGGGAACAAGGTAGTAAGTTTTCGGCTGTGATTTTAACTGTACGGCTACTGCATTACCACTGGATGGGTGAGTTGAAATCGCCATTGTATTCTACTGTTTTGGGTGTTTAGTTCATTCAACTTGCTTTGTTGATTGAGTGTGGAGTTTACTAATTCTTCTAGGTTTCTTTCAACTTCACCCATAGCTATTTTGGTATCTTTCATGGATTACTTGTGTCACCCAGTTTTTGTTCCTATGTGCAGTACTTTGCACTTGTTCATGTTAAATTTCATCTGCTGTTGTTGCCTATTTACTTATTTTGTGCAACTCATTTTATAGTTCCTGGGTTGCCACATTAGATTCAACTATCCTTCCTAGTTGGGTATTATCTAGGAATTTGACCAGTTTACAGTCTGTATCCAAGTTGTTAATGTAGGTTAGAATAAGTTGGGATCCCAACATTGATTCCTGGAACACTTGCCCCACCCTGACATAAGAACATAAGAACATAAGAACATAAGAAATTGGAGCAGGAGTAGGCCAATCGGCCCCTCGAGCCTGCTCCGCCATTCAATAAGATCATGGCTGATCTGATCCCAACCACAAATCTAAAGAACACAAGAAGTCGGAGCATGACCCGGCCACATAGCCCCTGGGCCCTCTCCGCCACCCACAGGGCATTGACCGATCCGAACTCAGCTTCATGTCCAATTTCCTGCCCGCTCCCCATAACCCCTAATTCCCTTTACTTCTAGGAAACTGTCTATTTCTGTTTTAAATTTATCTAATGATGTAGCTTCCACAGCTTCCTGGGGCAGCAAATTCCACAGACCTACCACCCTCTGAGTGAAGAAGTTTCTCCTCATCTCAGTTTTGAAAGAGCAGCCCCTTATTCTAAGATTATGCCCCCTAGTTCTAGTTTCACCCATCTTTGGGAACATCCTTACTGCATCCACCCGATCAAGACCCTTCACAATCTTATATGTTTCAATAAGATCGCCTCTCATTCTTCTGAACTCCAATGAGTAGAGTCCCAATCTACTCAACCTCTCCTCATATGTCCGCCCCCTCATCCCCGGGATTAACCGAGTGAACCTTCTTTGTACTGCCTCGAGAGCAAGTATGTCTTTTCTTAAGTATGGAGTATTCCAGGTGCGGTCTCACCAATACCTTATATAACTGCAGCAATACCTCCTTGTTTTTATATTCTATCCCCCTAGCAATAAAAGCCAACATTCCGTTGGCTTTCTTGATCACCTGCTGCACCTGCATACCAACTTTTTGATTTTCTTGCACTAGGACCCCCAGATCCCTTTGTACTGCAGTACTTTCCAGTCTCTCGCCATTAAGAAAATAACTTGCTCTCTGATTTTTCCTGCCAAAGTGCATAACCTCACATTTTCCAATATTATATTGCATCTGCCAAATCTCCGCCCACTCACCCAGCCTGTCTATATCCCCTTGCAGGTTTTTTATGTCCTCCTCACTCTCTACTTTCCCTCCCATCTTTGTATCATCTGCAAATTTTGATATGTTGCACTCGGTCCCCTCCTCCAAATCGTTAATATAGATTGTAAAGAGTTGGGGACCCAGCACCGACCCCTGTGGAACACCACTGGTTACTGGTTGCCAGTCCGAAAATGAACCATTTATCCCAACTCTCTGCTTCCTGTTTGATAACCAATCCTCCACCCATGCCAGAATATTACCCCCAATCCCGTGATTTTTTATCTTAAGTAATAATCTTTTATGTGGCACCTTGTCGAATGCCTTCTGGAAGTCTAAATACACTACGTCCACTGATTCCCCTTTATCCACCCTATACGTTATATCCTCGAAGAACTCAAGCAAATTTGTCAGACATGACTTCCCCTTCATAAAGCCATGCTGACTTTGTCCTATTAAATTATGCTTATCTAAATGTTCCGTTACTGTCTCCTTAATAATAGACTCCAAAATTTTACCCACCACAGAATTACTGCTTTTTACCCTTCAACCAATTTCTTATCCATTCCCAAGTTTTACCTCTAATTCCCAAAAACTTGAGCTTAAGATGCAGCCTTTCATGTGAAGTTTTGTCAAAGACATTTTGCAAGGTCGAGTGGCATCATGTTGTAAGGCTTTCCACAATTCAATTGTGATGTCACTGTGACAAAATGGAGCATTTTATCCGTTTGAACTTTTGTTCTGGTAGCTTGGGGTTAAAACCAGGTTTGCTCAAGTAAATAACCCAGCTGTAAATTTCATTACGATGGTTTATCCATTCTCTGAACATGTCACAAGCCCTTTCCTGATTCCCTAGACCTCATAATGTAAATTCTATCAGACTGTGGTTTAAACTATCAACTATGGAACAAGTTTATGAAACATAAGAGATAAACAGTTGCAAAGACATTACAGCAGATTACAATAGTTTACAGGATATATCTAGGCTTCCTCAAATATAGAAAATAATAAACCGACATAATCCTTCACATGTACTCTGATTAATCCAGAGCACGAGGTAGCATCTGGGATGACATTATTTAGCTTTTATATGTCAATAATGGTTCATTGCAAAATCATTTGTGTTGATATCATTTTGCTCGTGGGAGTGGGGGGAGGACTATTAAGATTAAAATAATTTGCAGTCAGGTGACATGGAGTTGAACATTTCAGAGATCCTTTGTGTCTTTAAGTATATGCTTGATTGGCAGCTTTATTTGATTCAATGATACACTTTTCATTTCCTTTGTTCCTGGTGAAACTTCAAAGGATACCAGTAGTATATTCTGGGATAATTGCTTCCATAATTTATAGTTTAAGCTGAAGTCTGAGGGAATGGTCTTAGGTACCAAGCATGAGATAAATATCTGTGTAAGAAGCCTAAAATTATAATAGTCAAATCCTCAAAAAAGTCAAGGAGGTTGGCCAGCAGGTTCTTCTCCTTTTCAATCCATGTTTCCTACTATTTATTCGGTTATCGTAATAAGGTCATCTTGAAGTTATTCCTCATATCTTTATTTTACTGATAATGATGTGAGAATGATGGATCTATGGTTGTCTGAATCGATTTTGTTATCTTTTTTGAAAATATACACCACATTAGCCAAATTGCAATCTAGTAGAACCTCCTTAGTGTTCATCAATACCTCACAAATCTCATTCTTTGTCTCTCTATAGTACATAGGAACAGGAGTAGGCCATTCAACCCCTCGAGCCTGTTCTGCCATTCAATTAGATCATGGCTGATCTGTATCTTAATTCCATATACCCACCTTGGTTCCATATCCCTTAATACCCTTACCTAACAAAAATCTAGCAAGCTCAGTTTTGACATTTTTAATTTTCAACTTTTTGAGGAAGAGTTCCAGATTTCTAATATCTTTTGTGCAAAGAAGTGCCTCCTGACATCACCCCTGAATGGCTTAGCTCTAATTTTAAGGTTATGCCCCCTTGTTCTGGACTCTGCCAACAGATGAAATAGTTTCTCTCTATCTACCCTATCAAATCCTTTAGTCATCTTGAACACCTCAATTAGATCATCCCTTAATCTGCTATACTCAAGGGACTACAAGCCTAGTCTATGCAACCTGTTCTCATAATGTAACCCTTTTAGCCCCGGTATCATTCTGGTGAATCTGCGTTGCACCCCCTCCTAGGCCTTCCTGAAATGCGGTGCCCAGGACTGAACACAGTACTCCAGATGCATCTAACCAGACCTCTGTACAACTGTAACATAACTTCCACCCCTTTGTATTCCAGCCCTCTTGAGATAAATGCTAATATTCCATTAACATTTTTAATTAATTTTGTACCTGTCGACTAGTTTTTCGTGATTTCTGTACATAGACTCATAAATCTCTCTGCTCCTCCACAGCTTCTAGCTTCTCACCATATAAAAAATACTCTGAATTATCTTTCTTTAGGTCCAAAGTGGATGATATCTTCAAACTTCCCCACTTTCCCCCATCTGCTACAGTTTTGTCCACTCACTTAATCTATCATTGTCCCATTGCAACCTTGTGCTCCCATCTACACTAAATGTGCCACCTAAGTTAGTGTTGTTAGTAAACTTGGATATATGGCTCTCTATTCCTTCATCTAAGTCATTGATAAATATAGTGAAAAGCTGAGGCCCCAGTACAGACACCACTAGTCACATCCCATCAATTGGAGTACATACCCATTATCCCTACTCTCTGTTGCCTACCTCCTAACCAATTCCCTACCCATGTCAATAGATTGTCTCCAATTCCATGCACTTTCATTTTTGCTAACCGTCTCTCTTGTAGAACCTAATCAAATGCCTTCTTTATATAAATAACATCCATAGACACTCCCTTATCTACCACATTAGTGAGCTCCTCAAAAAATTCAACTAGGTTAGTTAGACATGATGCACCCATTACAAATCCATGCTGACATATTTGTCCAAGTGCTCAGTCACTTTTTTTTTATTTGTTCATGGGACGTGGGCATTGCTGGCGAGGCCAGCATTTATTGCCCAGCCCTAATTGCCCTTGAGAAGGTGGTGGTGAGCCGCCTTCTTGAACCGCTGCAGTCCGTGTGGTGAAGGTTCTCCCACAGTGCTGTTGGTGAGTTCCAGGATTTTGACCCAGTGACGATGAAGGAACAGCAGGTGGTGTTGTTCCCATGTGCCTGCTGCCCTTGTCCTTCTAGGTGGTAGAGGTTGCAGGTTTGGGAGGTGCTGTCGAAGAAGCCTTGGCGATTTGCTGCAGTGCATCCTGTGGATGGTACACACTGCAGCCACAGTGTGCCGGTGGTGAAGGGAGTGAATGTTTCGGGTGGTGGATGGGGTGCCAATCAAGCGGGCTGCTTTATCCTGGATGGTGTCGAGCTTCTTGAGTGTTGTTGGAGCTGCATTCATCCAGGCAATTGGAGAGTATTCCATCACACTCCTGACTTGTGCCTTGTAGATGGTGGAAAGGCTTTGGGGAGTCAGGAGGTGAGTCACTCGCCACAGAATACCCAGCCTCTGACCTGTTCTTGTAGCCACAGTATTTATATGGCTGGTCCAGTTAAGTTTCTGGTCAATGGTGACCCCCCCAGGATGTTGATGGTGAGGGATTCGGCGATGGTAATGCCGTTGAATGTCAAGGGTACGTGGTTAAACTCTCTCTTGTTGGAGATGGTCATTGCCTGGCATTTGTCTGGTGCGAATGTTACTTGCCGCTTATCAGCCAAAGCCTGGATGTTGTCCAGGTCTTGCTGCATGTGGACATGGACTGCTTCATTATCTGAGGGGTTGCAAATGGAACTGAACACTGTGCAATCATCAGCGAACATCCCCATTTCTGACGTTATGATGGAGGGAAGGTCATTGATGAAGCAACTGAAGATGGTTGGGCCGAGGACACTGCCCTGAGGAACTCCTGCAGCAATGTCCTGGGGCTGAGATGATTGGCCTCCAACAACCACTACCATCTTCCTTTGTGCTAGGTATGACTCCAGCCACTGGAGAGTTTTCCCCCCGATTCCCATTGACTTCAATTTTACTAGGGCTCCTTGGTGCCACACTCGGTCAAATGCTGCCTTGATGTCAAGGGCAGTCACTCTCGCCTCACCTCTGGAATTCAGCTCTTTTGTCCATGTTTGGACCAAGTCTGTGATAAGGTCTGGAGCCGAGTGGTCCTGGTGGAACCCAAACTGAGCATCGGTGAGCAGGCTATTGGTGAGTAAGTGTCGCTTGATAGCACTGTCGACGACACCTTCCATCACTTTGCTGATGATTGAGAGTAGGCTGATGGGGCGATAATTGGCCGGATTGGATTTGTCCTGCTTTTTGTGGACAGGACATACCTGGGCAATTTTCCACATTGTTGGGTAGATGCCAGTGTTGTAGCTGTACTGGAACAGTTTGGCTAGAGGCTGGAGCACAAGTCTTCAGGACTACATCTGGGATGTTGTCGGGGCCTATAGCCTTTGCTGTATCCAGTGCACTCAGCCGTTTCTTGATATCACGTGGAGTGAATTGAATTGGCTGAAGACTGGCTTCTGTGATGGTGGGATTATTGGGAGGAGGCTGAGATGGATCATCCACTCGGCACTTCTGGCTGAAGATAGTTGCAAACGCTTCAGCCTTGTCTTTTGCACTCACGTGCTGGACTCCGCCATCATTGAGGATGGGGATGTTTGCAGAGCCTCCTCCTCCCGATAGTTGTTTAATTGTCCACCACCATTCACGACTGGATGTGGCAGGACTGCAGAGCTTTGATCTGATCCGTTGGTTGTGGAATCGCTCAGCCCTGTCTATGGCATGTTGCTTCCGCTGTTTAGCATGCATGTAGTCCTGATTTGTAGCTTCACCAGGTTGGCACCTCATTTTTAGGTATGTCTGGGGCTGCTCCTGGCATGCTCTTCTACACTCCTCATTGAACCAGAGTTGATCCCCTGGCTTGTTGGTAATGGTAGAGTGAGGAATATGCCGGGCCATGAGGTTACAGATTGTGCTGGAATACAATTCTGCTGCTGATGGCCCACAGCGCCTCATAGGTGCCCAGTTTTGAGCTGCTAGATCTGTTCTGAATCTATCCCATTTAGCACGGTGGTAGTGCCACACGACTCTGCCTCTAATGACAGATTCCAGTACCCAGGGTAAATGCTGATCATCACTGGGGATGTAATTGTCTTGAGCTCTTCTAGCCTTTCAAGGACCTCCATCACCTGTGTGTCAAAAATCTGGCAAGGAAAGAGTAAAAAATATAACGTAGTTAAACTGGTTTTATACGCCCTACAGTCATTAAAGTTTTATTTTGTTTTATATGCCTGTTGCAGAAGAACATTCTGTTTAATTCCCATCATCTAGCGGGGTACCCATTTTGGACTCCCACAGTGCTTCAGTGGGTGCCAAGTTTTCATTGAGTGTTCTCATAAACAATTGCACTTCTGCAGTGTTGTCATCCAAGTCATGTTTTGATCATAAAGAACTTTCTTTATGGTGGTTAGAGGTCAAATACCTATGTTTAATTTGGAAAAATAGAGGAAAAAAATTCAGTTGTAAATATCTGGAGACGTGTTGGACAAATTCCAGCCCTGATTTTAACTCGAGGCATGCTGAGTGCGGGCTAGGAGGGAAATCTTCGCAAAGAGTTCCGTGTGAAGCCTGGGCCATTTTAACTCCAAGGCCTGATTTGCATATCAGGTTGCTGAATCTGGCGTGAATGACGTCACAGCCCGGAGCCAAGCCATCACCGTAGACCTACAGAAATGGTCCCCGGCAAAGTACGTAAGGAAGGGGTGTGGGGTGGGGTGGGGTTCTGTCAGGTGCCCGATCACTGGGGATGGGCAGGAGACTGGGGTAGGGGATCCTTATGGGGCTAGGAGGAGCAGGAGTGCTCCTCTTGGCCCATAAAGAACTTACAAAAAGGGTTTTAAAAAAAATTAACTAACCTGGGCGCCCTGTGGGCAGGATGCTGCCTGCAGACAGCTTTTGTTGACACCTTCGAGACCACGCAGTCCTTAGTCAACCTGCACTTAAAATGGTGTGTGCATCCTGATGATATCATCGCCATTTAAATTAGGCCCCCACTTCTCTGGGGCAGGAGGCCTTCCCATGCCTGAATTCATACAAGTTAAGATGAGGCGGGGGGCGGGGGCAAGGGGGTGGGGACACGTCAGGAATGCAGTGCAACTCCCATCCTGCAGTCTTAATCCACCGCCTGCCCTGTTCCCGTGGGGGGGAGGGATAAAAGCAGGCATTGTATGTCTGTTTAATTTGCTCAAACGGTTTAATATTTTACTCAAATATTCATAAGTAATCTTTCAAAAGCCCCAGAAAAATCAAAAGATGTTTCTGGATTATCATTTGTTATCAGAAATATAGGGTTGCTTTAAATTTGCATAAGAGCTGATATTTGCATGGGAATTGGGACCTGCTTTTGAATTTCTATCCAAATTGTTTGCATATAACTTCTAATGGACCAGAATTTACTGTCAAAATAATGGTGAGGTTAATGGCGCTCAATGTTATTTATGTGCAAATCGTGCAGCAATTTCAAGTGAGGGCAGATGTGCAGTTAAATGTGAACATCCAGAAGTTATCTGTCCAAGATGCTCTGCTCTGCCATTAGCTTCGCGAAAATGGCGTCTCGCTGTCTGCCTCACCATTGAAATGCATTGAACGACGTGAAGTTCCTGTATTTGAATGGTAGATACAAACTAAACTCGCCACAGAAAGTTAGGGCTTGTCCATTTCAGTCTAAGTACCCTTTTTAATAGTGCGATAAGTCTTAATTACTGCCAAACAACCTCTCTGGCACAGAACTATTACAAGTGTGGAGTCTAATTCCTTCAGATTTTAATTGTTGTTGAAGATTTAAAATCAAACGTAAATTAAATTTTTAAAAACTTTTTCTTTCTGTCTCTTTTTTCTCTCTCTCTTAATCTAATCTTTCTTTCCCTCTCTTTATTTTGCTTTCTGTACCTGATCTAATATTGAATTCACTATTCTAATTTACACTTCCTGGATCAGACTCTGCGCTGTTCAATCCTCGATTCTTCAATCTGATTGATTAAGGAGATACACAGTTGCTTGCCCTGTTCACACAGATCTCAGGTGCCCTCTAGAGGGCGTCGTGCCATTTCTCTCTGCCACTTACAGCAACTTGCAGTGCAAAGTCTCATGGAAATTAAATGGGCAAGGGCAGGTCCAACTAATGGCGGGCGCTCGTCGTTTGCCGGCTGCAGTAAATTCCAGCCCAATATATAACAGACCGAGATCGCAGACCAGGCCTGTGGCAGTTCTTGTCACAGTATGGGCTGGTCAGCCTACTGGGGGAAATGGGGAGGGCCGGGGGGGGGGGAGGCCTCATTGACTGTAATGAACATTGGAGCATCAAGCACATTGGGTGGAATATTGAAGTAAGGCAGAGTGGTCAGACACAGTGGGTTCGTGGACCAGTCAAACAGATAGGGTTGAGGAGCTGGAGTCCGAGCTGCAAACATTGCGAGACATCAGGGAGGGAGAAAGCTATCTGGACATTTTGCTCCAGGAGTCAGCCACACCCCTTAGATTAAATACTTTAGAATTATCACGTGGTCAGGGACAGAAGGGTGTGACTGCTAGTGAGCCAGTTACGGGGATCCATGAGGCAGTATTGCAGGAGCCTCAGTCCTTTCACTTGTCCAATAGATTTGAGGTACTTGAAACCATTGTGGACAAGCGTGGGGACTGCGGGGAGGACGAGCAAACCGACCATGGCACCGTGGTACAGGAAGCCGTTCAAGTGGGGGGAGTAAAAAGGAAGGTGGTTGTAGTAGGCGACAGTATAGTTAGGGGGATAGACGCTGTTCTCTGCAGCCAGGAGCATGAGTCCCGAAGACTATGTTGCCTACCCAGTGCCAGGGTTAAGGACATCTCCTCCGGGCTGGAGAAGAACTTGGAATGGGAGAGGGAGGATCCAGTTGTCATGGTTCACATAGGTACTAAGGACATTGGTAGGACTAAGAAAAAGGTTCTACTGAGAGAGTGAGCAGCTAGGGACTAAATTAAAAAGCAGAACCACAAAGGTAATAATCTCTGGATTATCACCTGAGCCACGAGCAAATTGGCATAGGGTCTTGGGTTAGGGAGATGAATGCGTGGCTCAAAGTGGGAGAAGTGGGTTTCGATTCATGGGGCACTGGCACCAGTACTGGGGAAAGAGAGAGCTGTTCCATTGGGACGGACTACACCTGCACCATGCTGGGACCAGAGTTCTAGCGAATCAAATAACTAGGGAGGTAGATAGGGCTTTAAAGTAAATAAGGGTGGGTTGGGGAGGATCCCGATGGAGAGATATCTAGAATGCTAAAAGAGAAAAGACAAGGAAGCAGTGCAGGAAAGTGATTGGGGTAAGGATAACCAGATTGTGTCAGGAAGGGACAGAGCGTACTACCAAAAGAGTGCACTAACAAATAGGGTCCGGGTAAGAAAAAATGGTAATAAGACAAATAGGGCCATAGTACAAAAAAATGTTACGATGCCTAAAAATGTTAAAGACAAATATAAAAGCACTGTATCTGAATGCAGAAAGCATTTGTAATAAGGTAGACAAATTAACAGTGCAAATAGATGTAAACAGATAAGATATAATTACGATTATGGAGACATGACTGCAGGGTGATCAAGGCTGGGAGCTGAATATCCAAGGTATTCGATATTTAGGAAGGGCAGGCAAAAAGCAAAAGGAGGTGGAGTGGCGTTGTTAGCAAAGAATGAAATCAGAGCAATAGTGAGAAAGGATATTGGCTCAGAAAATCAAGATGTAGAATCTGATTAGGTGGAGTTAAGACGCACCAAGGGGCAGAAAATACTGCTGGGAGTTGTCAATAAGCCTCCAAATAGTAGTGGTAATGTAGGGGATGGGATCAAACAGGAAATTAGAGAAGCATGTAACAAGGGTACTACAGTAATCATGGGTGACTAATCTATATATAGACTGGCCAAAACAAATTAGCAATAATATTGTGGGGGATGAATTCCTGGAGTGTGTACGAGATGGTTTTTTAGACCAGTATGTTGAGGAGCCAACTAGGGAACAGGCTATCCTAGATTGGGTATTGTGCAATGAGAAGGGGTTAATTAATAATCTTGATGTGCGGGGTCCTCTCGGGAAGAGTGACCATAACATGATAGAATTCTTCATTAAGATGGAAAGTGAAGTAGTCCAATCTGAAACTAAGGTCCTAAATCTAAACAAAGGAAATTATGAAGTTATGAGGAGTGAGTTGGCTATGATAGATTGGGGAGCTTCATTAAAAGGCATGACGGTGGATAGGCAATGGTTAACATTTAAGGAAAGAATGCATGAATTGCAACAGTTATACATTCCTTTCTGGCACAAAAGCACAAAAGGAAAAATGGCCCAACCGTGGCTAACAAAAGAAATTAAGGATAGTATTAGATTCAAAGAGGAGTCATAAAAAGTCGCCAGAAAAAGTAGCAAGTCTGAGGATTGGGAGCAGTTTAGAATTCAGCAAAAAAGGACCAAGACATTGAGGGGAAAAATAGAGTATGAGAGTAAACTTGCAAGGAACAAAAAAGCGGACTGTAAAAGCATCTACAAGTATGTAAAAAGAAAAAGATTAGTGAAGACAAACATAGGTCCCTTACAGTCAGAAACGGGAGAATTTATAATGTGAAACAAGGATATGGCAGAGCAATTAAATAAATACTTTAGTTCTGTATTCACGGAAGAGGACTCAAATAACTTCCCAGAAATGCTAGGGAACCAAAGGTCTAGTGAGAAGGAGGAATTAAAGGAAATTAGTATTAGTAAAAAAAATAGTGCTGAGAAATTAATGGGACTGAAAGCCGATAAATCCCCAGGGTCTGATAATCTGCATCCCAGAGTACTAAATGAGGTAGCCATGGAAATAGTGGATGCATTGATTGTCATCTTCCAAAATCCTATAGATTATGGAACAGTTCCTGCGGATTGGAGGGTGACAAATGTAACCCCACTATTTAAAAAAGGAGGGATAGAAAACAGGGAACTACACACCAGTTAGCCTAACATCAGCAGTAGTAGCAAAAATGCTAGAGTCAATTATCAAGGATGTGATAATAGGGCACTTAGAAAATATCAACGGGATTAGACAAAGTCGACGTGAATTTATGAAAGGGAAATCATGTTTGACAAACCTACTGGAGTTTTTTGAGGATGTAGCTGGTAGAATAGATAAGGGAGAACCAGTGGAAGTGGTGTATTTGGATTTTCAGAAGTCCTTTGATAAAGTCCCACATAAGAGATTAGTGTGCAACATTAAAGCACATGGGGTTGGGGGTAATATACTGGCATGGATTGAAAATTGGTTAACAAACAGGAAACAGAGAGTAGGAATAAATGGATCTTTTTCGGGGTGGCAGGCAGTGAAAAGTGGGGTACCACAGGGATCAGTGCTTGGGCCCCAGCTATTCACAATATGTATCATGATTTGGATGAAGGAACCAAATTTAATTTTTCCAAGTTTGCTGACGACACAAAACTAGGTGGGATCGTGAGTTGTGAGGAGGATGCAAAGAGGCTTCAAGGCGATTTAGACAAGTTGAGCGAGTGGGCAAATACACGGCAGATGCAATATAACGTGGATAAATGTGAATTTATCCACTTCGGAAGGAAAGACAGATAATTATTTAAATGGTAATAGATTGGGAAATGTTGATGTACAAAGGGACCTGGGTGTTCTTGTACATCAGTCACTGAAAGCAAACGTGCAGGTGCAGCAAGCAGTTAGGAGGGCAAATGATATGTTGGCCTTCATTGCAAGAGGATTTGAGTGCAGAAGCAGGGATGTCTTACTGCAGTTATACAGGGCCTCGGTGAGACCACACCTGGAGTATTGTTTGCAGTTTTGGTCTCCTTACCTAAGAAAGGATATACTTGCCTTGGAGGGAGTGCAGCGAAGGTTCACCAGACTGATTCCTGGGATGGCAGGACTGTCGTATGAGGAGAAATTGGGTCGACTCGGCCTGTATTCACTAGAGTTTAGAAGAATGAAAGGGGATCTCATTGAAACATATAAAATTCTGACAGGGCGAGACAGACTGGATGCAGGGAGGATGTTTCCCCTGGCTGGAGGGTCTGGAACAAGGAGTCACAGTCTCAGGATATGGGGTAGGACATTTAGGACTGAGATGAGGAGAAATTTCTTCACTCAGAGGGTGGTGAATGTGTGGAATTTTCTACCACAGGAGGCTGTGGAGGCCAAGTCACTGAATATATTTAAGAAGGAGATAAATAGATTTATAGACACAGAAGGCATGTGGGGTGTGGGGAGTGAGCAGGAATATGGTATTGAGATAGAGGATCAGCCATGCTCATATTGAATGGTGGAGCAGGCTCGAAGGGCCGAATGGCCTACTCCTGCTCCTGTTTTCTATGTGTAAAGATGGTGGTGATGCATAGGTGCGGAAAGGGGTTAGACTGAAACAGGATCAAGAGGGGGAAGGGAACGAACAAGAGGACCCAAAACTTGCCCTGTGACCCGCCACCCCAAAACAAGGCTACAGACCTACCTGGATCCCTCCCCCTCCCCCAACCCAGAACCCTCTAAACTTTGAACCACCCAGTGCCTTCACCCCACACCCACCTGTGCAAAATCTAGCTTCTTGTCACTTCATGGCTCCATTACCCACACACTATTTTATCTACCACTTCCCACCGAACGGAAAGAAAAAAAATGAAACAAAGACACAAAAATAGTCACAAAAGAAGAGAAATAGAGAGAGAAAAGGAGAATAGGTCAGAAACAGAGAAAGATGCAGTAGCAAAAAGACAAGTGAGAGAACATACCCTCTAATTTAATATAGGCAATACCACAGGAGATTCACTAGCAATATATTAAGTCTTCAGCCTAGTGTGCACTTCCTGTTTGTCTCTCTTACTTCCAGAAATGTCACTCTTTCATTTTCACACTTTTGCAGTCACACTTTATTGATTGGCTCAAAGTGAAACAGCAGCAAATCAGAGCTGAGGAAATGGGAAACAAACAAACCAAAAGCAATTCGAAAAGTGCAAATGAGAAACTACTAGGGACTTAGGAAAAAAATGAATCCTAAATGATCAGTATTTATGCAGAATTTCCTCTCCACAGATTAAAGAGGCAGGTTAGGATCAGAAGGATTGCACACTATCTACAGAAGGAGATGGGCTGAAAGACATTTTCTTATTCCAAGCCTTCTTACACTCTGTGTTCCTTCTTCTGACATATATCCACCATTAATATGTTCGGAATCATATGTAGACTCCTCCTACATCCTGCCAGCTGCCAAGAGTGCCAGAATTTCCAGATAACATGGATGTATTCCCACCAGGGAATCAGTTGCAGATCACAAGTAGACAACTAGGAGACAGACATACCCACTAAACCACCAGAGGCTTAACAAAAGGGATCAGATGCCTGCTTATTACTAGACTGTCGGGAATCAGAAACAGACTGCCAATAATTGGATGTCTTTCACTGGAATATTAAGTTGGGTTTTTACAACCAAAAAATTGTACGCAAATCTTACCTTCATAGCTCTGAATCAAAGTGCGGATGGCAGCTGCTCACTGCTCATCACAAGAATGGGAAACTATTGATAGAATTGCCCATTCACAGAGGAACATTTTGTTTCTCTGTGCTTGTATTCCACCATTTCATTAAAAGGAACTGGGACATCAGAACCCAAACTAACTAAATTCAGGCATTTGGCAAATAAATATGAATTGATTACATTTCTTGCTGTATACTTTAAAACAATGTTATGTTTGCTTCCTTGGAAATGCAATAAAGTGGATGCTGTGTCAAACTGTCTTTGGATGCAATAAAATGGTTGTTGTGTTACACCCTAAGATACAGTAAAATAGGTGCTGTGTTGTGCTGCCATGCAATGTTGTAAAAGGAACACTGTTCTGAATAGTTATAAAAATGGTAAGCTCCACTGCAAATACTAATGCTGCAATGACTGTAAGCTTTGTGAGCATAATCCTTGTATTTAGTATATAAAAGCAGAAAATGCTGGAAATACTCAGTAAGTCAGGTAGCATCTGTGGAGAAAGAAACAGTTAACGTTTCAGGTTGACGACCCTTCGTCAGAATAGTTATTTAGTATTGTTTTATGAAGATTCTATAAAGTAAGTGTAGTGTGCCCTGCAACACAGACCATTAACTGTACAGTTAAAGAAAGAGTTTACTGTAACTTCTGCCCTATGCTTGTGAGAGCAATGAAGAGCATTATTGCAGATTGTGACTTTTATGTCAATCTAGGGAGGTTCCATCGAGTTACATTGAAACTACAGCACAGAAACAGGCCCAACTGGTCTATGTCGGCGTTTGTGCTCCACACAAGCCTCCTCCCTCCCTACTTCATTCAACCCTATCAGGATACCCTTCTATTCCTTTCTTCCTCCCTCCTGTGCTTATCTAGCTTCCCCTTAAATGCATTTATGCTATTTGCTTCAACTACTCCTTGTGATAGTGCATTGCACATTCTTACCACTCTTTGGGTAAAGAAGTTTCTCCTGCAAGTTATTATCTTAATGGCGAGAAACTGGAAAGTACTGCAGTACAAAGGGATCTGGGGGTCCTAGTGCAAGAAAATCAAAAAGTTAGTATGCGGGTGCAGCAGGTGATCAAGAAGGCCAACGGAATGTTGGCGTTTATTGCTAGGGGGATAGAATATAAAAACAGGGAGGTATTGCTGCAGTTATATAAGGTATTGGTGAGACCGCACCTGGAATACTGCATACAGTTTTGGTGTCCATACTTAAGAAAAGACATACTTGCTCTCGAGGCAGTACAAAGAAGGTTCACTCGGTTAATCCTGGGGATGAGGGGGCGGACATATGAGGAGAGGTTGAGTAGATTGGGACTCTACTCATTGGAGTTCAGAAGAATGAGAGGCGATCTTATTGAAACATGTAAGATTGTGAAGGGGCTTGATCGGGTGGATGCGGTAAGGATGTTCCCAAGGATGGGTGAAACTAGAACGAGGGGGCATAATCTTAGAATAAGGGGCTGCTCTTTCAAAACTGAGATGAGGAGAAACTTCTTCACTCAGAGGGTAGTAGGTCTGTGGAATTTGCTGCCCCAGGAAGCTGTGGAAGCTACATCATTAAATAAATTTAAAACAGAAATAGACTGTTTCCTAGAAGTAAAGGGAATTAGGGGTTACGGGGAGCGGGCAGGAAATTGGACATGAATTTAGATTTGAGGTTAGGATCAGATCAGCCATGATCTTATTGAATGGCGGAGCAGGCTCGAGGGGCCGATTGGCCTACTCCTGCTCCTATTTCTTATGTTCTTATGAATTCCCTATTGGATTTATTAGCGTCTAGTTTATATTTATGACCTCTAGTTTTGGACTCCCCCACAAGTGGAAACATTTTCTCTACGTTTACCCAATTGAACACTATCATTATCTTAAAGACCTCTATCAGGTCACCCCTCTTTTCCTTTCTACAGAAAAGAGCCCCAGCCTGTTCAGCCTTTCCTGATAAGTATATCCTCTCAGTTCTGGTATCATCCTTGTGAATCTTTTTTACAACTTCTCCAGTGCCTCTATATCCTTTTTATAATATGGAGACCAGAACTGTGCACAATACTCCAGTGCGATTTCCAGCAATAGCCATACCCTGAACTAGCCAGGAAATCTTTGCTGGAAATAACTGAGGTAATCCTGGAAGCTGTTATTCTGTTTATTCTTTTTTCCAGTGCCAATTTGGGGGGGAAAAATCATCTAACATTTAATGATTTAAACCTTGACTTGAACTGAATTAAATCTCCCCACATTTTTATTTTTCAATATTTGAAACTTGAAAGATAATGGCAACAATTCAAACTGCTATGGTGGAAATAAATAACCACAAGGATTATTAAAAGGCATGTTTATAAAAATGATTTTATTTGGTTTGAATTTTTAAAAAATATATTTTACAAATTAATCTAAATATAGGCCATTGACATAGAGACTGCAATCTAATTGGATCTGTTCATTATTGTCATGATGCTCCCTGGAATATGTAATGTACACTTGAACAAGATGCTTTATTTGTCTCATGTCTATTCACTCCCTTTGATTCTCATCACTTAAAGAGAGCAATCTGGATCAAAGGCTATTCCATTTACTTATCATAATGTTGCCAGACTACAGTGATATCCTGTTAACCCATCTTCATGTTGTCAGTGAAAACTAATCTCCAGGAGAAAAGGATCTCATCTGGAACATATAAATATTATTAGCTATAATCCTTTAGATTTGCCTGATAAGACATTTCTAATAGTAGTTAACCATGACTATTCTTGTTAATGAAATATCAGCAGCAGCTAATGGCAGCTTCCAGATTCTCCTTTTCTGATTAGCACTGGTGGTAGGTAACTGCCTGAGAGATCAGGGTAAGGGACTGGCCAGTCTAATAAGGGGTGGAATTAGTGACCCAGCATATGATTGTTACTTTCTTTCCAGAGTTTATAGCAGGTTAATCCAGCTACCAAAGGGCTTTATTTCCATCCCTACAAGCTAAATTTTTTACCTGCTCACAGTCAATGGAAATTGTGCCTCTTCCATTAAACATTACAGGAATTTGAAAGAAAGGGATAAAAAGAGAACGATTCACAAATAAGAATGCAACCAAGTTCCTGTATCGGTCTAAATACTATCCATTCATCTCTTGGATCTGGGATTAAATCCAGCCCAAAGTGATCGGAAGATAGGTTCCTGTCCCTGCTGCCTGTAAGCTAGTTTCTAGTGGGCATGAGTCCAATATGGGACTTGCTAATTTGGCTTCTCAACTGAGAAAGTAATAAGGATGGCTGGTGTGAGAATTGAAAATGTTACACTGGTACAGTAGGAGATGGTTTTCTGAGGTTGCCAGAAACTGCTTTAGCTTGCTCCAGATCAGCACGGCAGAGCTGTTTCATCCACAGCAAAGACATTTGCAACAACATAGGAACAGCACTACCATTGGTTGGCAAGATTGCAAATGCCCTCAATTGTTATGCCTGTGGCTCAGTCCCCTAGAACTGCAGTATCAGGCAGCCTATATATACATCAAAAAGGTGTTGTGTTGGTCACCATAGCTGTACTTTTATCTCCTTTCCCAATGAATATGACACATATATACCCAATGTTGACACATTGTTGAATTTTCCAAATTGCATGGGATCACTGATTGCTGCCATGTGTCCAAGCTGAAGCCTTTGAAAGAATGTGAGTGTGTTAAGGATTTTATTGTATGTTGCATCTTGACTGTGCACCATGCTGAGAGATGGGTATGCAAGAGATGCAATGAAAAAGCTGTAAGATTGTATGAAGGCTGAGCATGGGGAAGCAGTAAATGTAGAACACATTGAGAGGCTATACTTTACAATCTGTGCATGGTATTGTTGGTTAGTTTGACAGATTCCTTAAAGTATGCTGCCTTCTTCTGCCTCTGTTTCCAAGTACTTCAAGTACAGTAGATAGTGTTCAGCCTGGTTGCCATCTCCTGGTAGACAAGGTACACTGCTGCCCTCTGGGATGGGTGCCCTGGAGTGTCAATCAGAGCAAGCCTTCTCACCTATCTAGTGCATGGGATTGACGCTGCCCTGCCCATTTGCCACAGAGTCCATTTCATGGCTCAACAATATTAAACTTCCTGTTCTTTTTGGCCTGTCACTTTTATCTCCCCAGTATAGCCTTTGGAAAGGCTGACTAATATTTAAAAACTATTTTCAGCCTTGTTAAAAGCTGGATTAATTTTTACACCCACAAACCATCCCTCCCCCCCCCCCCCCCCCCCACCTACCACCACTTGGTCCTTTTTGTGAATTTTCCTCTTGCTCCTAAACCTGGTGGCTTATGTGACTTGGTTTCCTTTGCAGACCATTCCCTCCATAAAGGCTTCTTTTAGCTTCTTTCACTAGATCTCACCTAGCAAAGGCTTGCATCATGGCCTTTCCCTTTGCAGAAGCGTTCCTTACCCTAACTTGACTTCACCGTAGCAGTTTGGCTATCGCAGACCTGACTCCCCTACAGAGTCTGATTATTGTACCAAGGATTGAATAGGGTTGTGTTTGGACTTGGCTGCTTCAAGGTGGGGCTGGGAAGAAGGCTGTATGTTGCACACTTCCTTCCCTGCAGAACTTCGCTGTTCAACTCTGAGAAACATTGGCGAGCCCAAGTTTGCAGTAATAACTTGTTTCCCAAAATTCCTGCCCTGGAAGGGTGAAATGGTAGCATAAATTGGGTGGTGGGGTGGAATTTGGAGTGAGATCGGGTTCTGGCAGTTCTCTAACCGTTTTTTACCATTGAGCCAAAACTCTGACAGAGAAGTAGGGGGTTCCACCCCCTTTCCATCCTGACATCAATGAAAGGAGTAAATAAGGGATCGGCCATTTAGGACCGAGATGAGGAAAAATTTCTTGACTCAAAAGGTTGTGAATCTTTGGAATTCTCTACCCCAGAGGGCTGTGGATGCTCCGTCGTTCAGTACATTCAAGACTGAGATCGATAGATTTTTGGACACTAAGGGAATCAAGTGATATGGGGATAGGGCTGGAGGTGGAGTTGAGGTAGAAGATTAGCCATGGTCTTACTGAATGGCGGAGCAGGCTCAAGGGGCTGTATGGCCTACTCCTGTTCCTATTTCTTTTGTTCTTATGTTCTTATGTCTGGTAGGATGTATCGTGCAGGCATACCTGCTAGACTATCATGGAAGTGGGTACCTAATATGATCAATTGCCATTTGCAAAGCAGCAACTGAGAAATGAACATAAGAAATAGGAGCAGGAGTAGGCCAATCGGCCCCTCGAGCCTGCTCCGCCATTCAATAAGATCATGGCTGATCTGATCCTAACCTCAAATCTAAATTCATGTCCAATTTCCTGCCCGCTCCCCGTAACCCCTAATTCCCTTTACTTCTAGGAAACTGTCTATTTCTGTTTTAAATTTATTTAATGATGTAGCTTCCACAGCTTCCTGGGGCAGCAAATTCCACAGACAAAATGGCTGCATTTAAAAAAAAATCTACTCTTTGCAGAATGGCCAGTCTCCCAGATGGAATAGCAAGGTGCCACTCTGCCATTTCTGCCCAGAGAATGCTGAAAATGGTGTTAGTGCCTTCCTCCTTTTATGTTAAGAATCCCTTCCCCAGGATTTGGGATGGAGTCAACACAGGGGCAGAGTGGTGGCCAGAAGTCCCATTTTGCCGCACTACCAGTGGTGGAGCAGGGGTCAAGGAATTGTAGCTTCCTAGAATCTCAGTAACAAATATGGAAATTTGGCTTCTCTGGGTGTGTTTTGTTTTGAAAATTGTACCCATAGTACCTGGAAACAATGTATATCAGAAATTCTTCTAATTTTGGAACATATATTGAAAGCGATATTAAAAAACTGAGGATAAGTGGTAGGAATACTACAATTGGTGTTTGTGTCATTGAGTTATGCAGGAAAAAAGGAACCATGGTTCCTGCTCCTGATTGCTATCCTGGCACTCCTGCTGGAAAGTGAACATTGGATGAGGACAGGATTGGGCTTGATTGTGATCGGCCCACAGTTTACACAACCTGGAACATGGTTGCCAATGCTCAACCATGAAGAATTAACATTCTAGTGAAGTACTGAAGAATTCCCAGCACCTGTTGGAATGCGCCCCCCCCCCAACTCCCCTGCATGAATCCCCAATTTCAGAAAAACAAGGGAAGAAAAGAGAGGGAAATTGAGGGAAAAAAAACTGAGAATAACATAACCCCTACAAAAACTGATGGACCCAGAGTTCTTGATTAAGATCACTATCCAACGAACTGCTGCAAGTGCATTGCAGCCACTTGGGCAAAGTAGTAGAGAATGAGTAGCCCCCCTGGAGCTGTATCTAGCAAGAATCGATACCAGGAGAGGACGGGAGGGGAGAAAACTGGTGGAGGGAAAAGACTGAAGGGATTTTTTTACACATGAATATCAGTTTTTCAAATTGGTAGCCAGCTGCTGCAATGACAAATAGTTAAATGTAAATTGGAATTGGAGTGATGGATGATCAGATGTACAGGTCACAGGTCTGGCTTATATCCCAGGGTTTGCTAAAGTATCGGTTCTGTTGCTGAGGTCAGCTACCTCTGCGCCTACTGAAAATGTCACAATAATTCATAATGAGGAAGAAAGTAATTATGCCAGTAGTGTTATCTCTAAATAAAAACAGTTACTATTATTAGGTTTGCTTGGTAACTTTCAGTGGATTGATAACCGCTGAAGTCCCTACTTCTAATATCCTGGAGTTGGATTTTTTAGCTCCTGATATATCTGTGATAGTTGCTACAATCAATATTATAATATCTTTGCAATCAAGGCACTCTTAATTATAGATGTTCTTCGAGTTCCATAGTGCAACAAAAACGAAACAAAATAAATTTAGCGAAGCTGGTCATTTTTAATCCTTAAGCTGGCCCGTGTCAGAGTTCCAGTGACTGAAACAGTGTGGAATAGCTAAAGTTGTTAACACTGTAATTTTGTAACCTATGCAGAAACAAGTACAAAATGGTTGACACTGGACAATTGGGCAATCTTCACACAATCTGTGTCACCTAACTTCCTTTAGGTATCAGCTTTGGCTCAGTAGTTGCACTCTTGCCTCTGAGTCAGAAGGCTGTGGGTTCAGGTCCCACTCCAAAGACCAGATCACAAAATCTAGGCTGATGCTCCAGTGCAGTACTGAGGAAGTGCTGTACTGTTGGAGGTGCTGTCTTTCAGATGAGATGTTAAACCAAGGCCCCATCTGCCCTCTCAGGTGGATGTAAAAGATCCCATGGCACTATTTGTAAGAACATAAGAAATAGGAGCAGGAGTAGGCCATGTGCTCCTCGAGCCTGCTCTGCCATTCAATCAGATCATGGCTGATCTTCGACCTCAACTTTACTTTCCTGCCCAATCCCCATATCCCTTGATTCCTCTGGAGTCCAAAAATCTATCTATCGAAGAAGACCGGTGTCCTGGCAAATATTTATCCCTCAGCCAACATCACTAGAATAGATTAACTGGTCGTTATCACATTGCTGTTTGAGGGACCTTGCTGTGTGCAAATTGGCTGCTGCGTTTCCTACATTACAACAGCGACTACACTTCAAAAGTACTTAATTGACTGTAAATCACTTTGAGACGTCGTGAAAGGTGCTCTATAAATGAAAGTCTGCCTTTCTTTCTTTCCTTGTTCAATGAAGATGAGCCTTTAATTTTGCTCTGTGAAATTAACTGTCTCTTCTCATGGGGATACAATTTTAACCAAATGAGAATTGGGAAAGAGACAGAGAAACATGTCCTTATAGACTATATTGTTGAAGTCAACTCTTTATATTGAAGTTATTATGCCAAATGTTTATTCACTCTTTCAAATAACAATATATATATGCAGTGAGTTTAACAGTATCCAAAACAGAGGCCAGAATAAAATGTCTCTGTAAACACAAAAGGCACCGGTGAAGAGGTTAAATATACTACTATCAGCTCTGCCTGTCATTGTTGATGTTGATCCAAGTATTGTAGTCTTTTTTAATAGAACTCCAGGCACTACGTCAAGCTAACTGTCACATCTGACTAACTTAAATGGGGGTGCAAAGTCTTGACCAATCACATAGTCTAGAGTTTGATAAGGTGAAGGGTCATACTTCTTTCTATACATCAATCAGACCTGATTTAATTGAAAGGTTTTGTGAGTCCGCCTACTGAAGTGAATCATGTTTAGCAGTTAACACTTTGTCTTTTTGTTGAATAGCTTATTATTGCCAAGCATTTACCCTGTGTGAATTACACTCAACTGCCAAACAGAAACAATAGTCTTGGTGTCTTAATTTATTTTTTGCAAAACTACAAGATTGTGATTTGCTGCAATTTGCTTTGCCCAAACCTTAAGTTTGTCTGAACAGTGCTGCTGTGGGATATTAATGGAGTTTGCTTGTGTGGCAACACTATGGGCTCAATTTTAAAAGGGCGGTGGGATGGCAGTGGGGGGAGGGGGGTGTGGAGTCAATGGGCGCGCGGCAAACCCGACTAATAAAAACTTACCTTTCCCCACGCGATCGCAACTTAATTGGTGGCCGTTAATCTTGTTTCCGAGTTTGCCGTCCGAAAGCTGCCCCATGGGTGGACTGCACACCCGGATGACAGGCTGCTAACTGGAGCACCTGGATTTAAATGGATTTTGCTGGAGCAAAGAGCCAGAAGACCCAGTGGAGCAGCACAGGGGCAAGGCTGCTTCATGATTCAGCGAGGTTTCACTTCAGCTGCTACTGGCCGGGGTGAGGTGGAGGAGGCAACTTTTTACCCGACCGCCAGAAGGAAGTGCCCTGCCTCTGCCACTAAAAAGGCCTGGCTCAAGGTGGCAAAGGAGGTCACCAGCAGCAGCAACATATCCCGCACCTGGGTCCAGTGCAGGAAACTTTTCAATGACCGAACTAGGTCAGCAAAAGTGAGTACACTTGTTGATTCTCCTGCATTCCACGTTGCATATCACTCCCCCACCCAACTCATTCTGCACTGCCAAGACTACTCCATCACATCACTTCTCACACCCACTTAATGCTCATCATCAACTTACCTTCACTTCCTAAGCACTTCCTCACCTCCCCATTTGTGACCCCACCACTACCACTCACCCCAATCCTGATCCATTGTGATGTTTCTGTCTGATACTCACCCTCTGATGCACCTCTTTCATGGTCAGCCTCACCCAAAGCAATGCATTCATCGCCTGACCACTTCACCCTCACTCACTCACACATCTGTACTTTCTCCTCTTCTAGGAGAAAAGAGCGCAAAATGTACGCGAGTGGGCGAGGACTGGAGGGGGGCCTCCACAAATAGTGGTCCTTACAGACGCGGAGGAGGAAGCACTGGAGATCAGCCACACCCTCGAGTGCTTGTTCGTCGGGGATACCAAGACTGGCACCCCACAAACATCTGGTGACACAACTTTAACATTCATCACACGCAACGTGATTTGATGCTAACAATGCTTGCCATGTTGAACACCTCAGTATGCTCATCACAACATGACACATCTGTGCTGATTCTTAATATTGCCTTCTGTTCTCTTACAGGTCCTTCAATGACCACAGTGATGGGAGAGGGTGATTCCTCTCCCATCACTGTGATTTGATGTAATTGAACATTGTGGAGAGGTGCAGTGCTGCAAATTACTGAGCACTTGTTCAATAAAACTTTGCAGAGCAGCTGTTTTTCTTTCTTCAGTTAATGAAACACAAAGCACAGGGTAGTCAGCCGATATGTTGATTTGAGTTTTGTCTTTGTTCCTTCCCATTTTCCTGAAAGTCATTGGTCATTATGAGGTGAGGGTCTTTTTTTTAGTATTTGACTAATGCACATTTGTTGTTTGTTTAATTTAAATTGATTGTAAAAGTAAATTGGAACACAGTTTTCTTAAAATCTCCCTGCCCAATTTGTATTTCTGGTTAGTGTCAGTGCTACTTGTTTCCTTTTTGCCCCATTTCTTTTCATGGTAAAGTACCCAGGAAATGATCTAAGATTTAATTCAACAGAACTACATCAAAGACAGAATTCTCAGTGATCATCCTGACCTGTTCTGAGGATATTAATTCATACAAAGGTATCTCTGGTGACACACACAATCATAGAAATTCCACCATAGAGGGAGACTATTCCACCCATTGTGCCTGTGCTGATTCCATACAGGGAGATGGGTTTGTAGTAGCATACCATGCAGTGACTGTCTGACATACAGGGTGGAAGTGGGTGAAGTGATCCTGTCTGCAGCTTTGTGATTAAAGGTGAATGGCAGCAGTATGCTAATTTTCCAACTGTTCTCAGGTCTGCCACACAATATCATCTCAATGGTTCTCTTATGAGACCCTGGAAGTTAAGGGCTACCTTGTCCCATCAGCAGTATTTTTCAAGTTTAAATGACAGGATAACCCAATGCAGTCATGCCCAAAGTATAGGCCACGATGCTGAGGTACCTTACTCCTGGAACGTTAAGCTTATCATACCTAAACCAAGCTCATTCTTGTTTTCAAATCCCTCTATGGCCTCGCCGCTCCCTATCTCTGTAACCTCCTCCAACCCTACAACCCTCCTCCAACTCGAGCCTGTTATGCATCCTCCATTTCCTTCACCCCACCACTGGCCGTGCCGTCAGTAGTCTAGGCCCTAAGCTCTGGAATTCCCTACCCAAACCTCTTTGCCTTCCCGCCTCCTTCTCTCCTTTTAAGACATTGCTTAAAACCTATCTGTTTTACCAAGCTTTTGATGCCTGTCCTGATGCCTCTTCTTTGGCTCGGTGTTAATTTTTGTCTGATTATGCTCCTGTGAAGACATTTTACTACATTATATAAATGCAGGTGGTGAGTGTCTGGAACAAGCTGCCAGAGGCAGTAGTAGAGGCGGGTACAATTTTGTCTTTTAAAAAGCATTTGGACAGTTACATGGGTAAGATGGGTATAGAGGGATATGGGCCAAGTGCAGGCAATTGGGACTAGCTTAGTGGTATAAACTGGGCGACATGGACATGTTGGGCCGAAGGGCCTGTTTCCATGTTGTAACTTCTATGATTCTATGATAAGTTGTAAACAATTTTACAACACCAAGTTATAGTCCAGCAATTTTATTTTAAATTCACAAGCTTTCGGAGGCTCCCCCTTCGTCAGGTGAACGATGTGTTCACCTGACGAAGGAGGAAGCCTCCGAAAGCTTGTGAATTTAAAATAAAATTGCTGGACTATAACTTGGTGTTGTAAAATTGTTTACAATTGTCAACCCCAGTCCATCACCGGCATCTCCACATCTATGATAAGTTGTCATTGTTGTAAGCTAGAGCTGATGCTGGTGGGGCTCAGTTCCTCAGGCCATTTTTCTGCACAGGGAAAAAGAATGTGGCATTTTTCCTTAAATATCCTTGCAATAAGTAGTTAAATATAATCATATAACCATTAATATTCACCAACATTTTACTACAAGACTTTGAAATAGGTTCCACATTGAAAATGTAGTGAATATACAAAGAAGAGTGCTGGTGTAGCTCAGAAAACATTAATTGGTGTCACCTAAATAGTTTTCTACTGATTCTAATACAACTACTGCTGATTATTTGAGTTTGACAACAGACTTCCACTGACTTTCTGGTATTATTGTTTTCTATCTCCAACTATTTAGATGTGTAAACAATGTTTAGCAACTTGTTTACTTTTGTAACACTTTTTGGGATATCTCACTCTGGTTTTCTCTTGTCTCTCTTGCATCTTGTGCAATTAAGAGGGTAGAGAAGCCAATATGCTCCTATCAACTCTATCAATTCTGCTATTGGTTAGTGGCTAGGAGTTGTGCAAGATAGCCTGATGATAACCTTCCCTCTGATTTATTTTCCCTCCCATGAGGAAACCTTCACTCTTCACTTGATGGCCCCACAGAGGTGTGGCTGAGATTGGAAAATCAACAAAGTAGGAATTGAGCCTGCACCCCTCCACATCTCTTTTTTAAAATTAAATACAAGATTATGGGGGTGATTTTAATCCCGAAGAATGGGTGGGTTGGGGACGGGTGGGAGATGAAAATAGTTGCTTTTTTTGGGTCGCAGCCACAACATTTTCTGACTTTGCATTCCCAGTGGGAAGCCTGTACTTTTATGCGCCCACGATAAACCCTGAAGTGGAGCCGGGTTGCGGTCGAGACCCAAAAAATAATTATTTTCAACTCCCACCCGCCTCCAACACACCCGTTCTTGGGGGTTAAAATCACTCTCTATATATTAAGAACAGTTTTCCCTAGATGTCTTGGAATCATATAACTGTCAAACAAGCACTAAACAATAAACGCAATGCTAACGTTCAGTCAAAGACTTGTAATATGCGAAGGGAGTTGAAATCTTTTATTTGAGCTAATGCACAAATCCCAGTACAACCTTATGATGTCAGTGTACTGAATAGCATTATTTTAATTACAGACACTGTTAGCTGGTAGATGCAAATTAAATACAGAAGGTGTTTATGAACAAATTGTTTGATGTGTTCTAAACACTTCAGTAATCAGGTCAAATGTTGGTCAGATGATTGCTTGGGGCACTACTCTGGATCCTGACAAAATAGCTCCAACCTCACAGCAGCATCATCCACCGTGGCAGCGCAGAATTGAACTCCTTATATGGCACTATCTGAACTTTCAAACCTTTCTCTATTCCAGATTTTTAGTGAAACTACTCTCAATAAATCAATACATGACTCAACCATAGTTGTGGTTTCAGCAAAGAACTTTGATAAACTATTCAAAGTTCGGGTTCTCCCACTCGCTTAGCAGTTGCAGAGTTAGTTCTCAATAAGATAGTCTGAGTGTGAGTCTGCTCCGTACATTGTCAGTTCTAGGTACAGCATCTTTTGACAGCTGATTGTTTTATCTATATTGGAGAGAAAACAAATATTGTGGAATGACTTTTATATGTGATACTCATGGATAGTAACCATAAAGGTGATTATGAATAAATTGTTTGACAACTTCAAAGAGAAACTTTATGGAGACGCGACCTCATAGGAGAAAGTCAAAAACAAATTGGTGGGGAGGAGTAGAACAATAGAAATGTTTACAATGCAAACAATATGAACACCCATGTTCAAAATAGGGGAGAGGGATAAACCCGGCAATTACAGGCCAGTCAGCCTAACGTCGGTGGTGGGGAAATTTTTAGAGACAATAATCCGGGAGAAAATTAATTGGCACTTGGAAAAGTATGGACTAATAAATGAAAGATAGCATGGTTTTTTTTAAAGGAAAATCATGTTTGACTAACTTGATTGAATTCTTTAATGAAGTAATGGAGAGGGTTGATTAGGGTAGTACGGTTGATGTTGTGTATATGGACTTTTAAAAGGCATTTGATAAAGTACCATATAATAGACTTATTAGCAAAATTAAAGCCTGTGGATTAAAGGGACAGAGGCAGCGTGGATACAAATTTGGCTAAGGGTCAGAAAGCAGAGAGTAGTGGTGAATGGTTGTTTATCAGACTGGAGGGAAGTGTGCAGTGGTCAGTATTAGGACCACTGCTCTTTTTAATATATATTAATGACCTGAATTTGGGTATAGAGGGTATAATTCCAAAGTTTGCAGTTGACACGAAACTCAGAAATGTGGAGGATAGTAACAGACTTCAGGAAGACATAGACAGACTGGTGAAATGGGATGACACATGGCAGATGAAATTTAATACAGAGAAGAATGAAGTGATACATTTTGGTAGGAAGTATGAGGAGAAGCAATATAAATGAAATGGTACAATTTTAAAGGGGGTGCAGGAGCAGAGAGACCTGGGAGTGTATGCACATAAATCTTTGAAGGCGGCAGAACAAGTTGAGAAGGTTGTTAAAAAAGCATATGGGATCCTGGGCTTTATTAATAGAGACATAGAGTACAAAAGCAAGGAAGTTATGCTAAACCTTTATTAAACACTGGTTGGGCCTCAGCTGGTGTATTGTGTTCAATTCTGGGCACCACACTTTAGGAAAGATATCAAGACCTTAGAGGGTGCAGAAGAGATTTACTAAAATGCTATCAGTGATGAGGGACTTCAGGTATGTGGAGAGACTGGAGAAATTGGGATTGTTCTCCTTAGAGCAGAGAAAGTCAAGAGGAGATTTCATAGAGGTGTTCAAAATCATAAACGGTTTTGATAGGGTAAATAAGGAGAAACTGTTTCCAGTGGCAGAAGGGTTGGTAACCAGAGAACACAGAGTTAAGGTGATTGGCAAAAGAATCAGAGGTGACATGAGAAAACATTTTTTTTACCAGTGAGCTATCATGATCTAGAATGCACTGCCTGAAAGGTTGGTGGAAGCAGATTCAATAATAATTTTCAAAAGTTAAATACTTGAAGTGAAAAAAATTACAAGGCTATGGGGAAAGAGCAGGGGAGTGGGACTAATTGGATAGCTCTACCAAAGAGCCAGCACAGGCACGATGGGCTGAATGGCCTCCTCCTGTGCTGTATTATAC
This sequence comes from Heptranchias perlo, assembly GCF_035084215.1. Taxonomy (NCBI): domain Eukaryota; kingdom Metazoa; phylum Chordata; class Chondrichthyes; order Hexanchiformes; family Hexanchidae; genus Heptranchias; species Heptranchias perlo. The sequence continues at coordinate 21,828,724 of NC_090345.1, read as the reverse complement.
TGTGATACTATGGATATGGGGTTAACATTTGAAAGATGACTGATTTAATGCTTAATGTCAGTACTTATTTTGTGAGTTAACATTATCTTTGCAACTGTCAAAATGTTTTTTGTTATGTGCTTGCAATGATATGATTTTTCTCTGCGTTTCGTGTAGAAATAGAGAAGGGCACACATTTCATCCTCTCTCCCCAGAGATATGGAAAAGTCTGGGCTGATGGCTTTTTATCTATGAATCCCATACTGGCTAACATAAGCGATGCTCTGCAGAGCAGGATATATCTTTGCAACTGTTTTTCTTTTTTGTTTAGGGACAGCATTCTTTCAATAGATGGCACCTCGCCAAGCATTTCAGTCAAGAAGACATAGCGTATTTCTTTATTGAGAATAGACACATATGGATTGTCTCACCAAATAGAGGATAAGCTGGTCAATATGATTGAAGGCAGTACACATAGTACAGATATTTTTGACAATGTTGCAAATTTTGGGTCATTTCTGGGCTTCATTTCTCACAGATCATTTAATTTGCAGGAGATGGGAAGAACAGTATTAATGCAGTACCTGCGGTGACACCACAATATTTTTCAGTTTTAGGGAGTTAACCTACTGCAATCTATGTTCAGCATGATATTCCATTGAAGAGCAGAGTATATATAGTGCACAATGATCTCAAAGCTGTGTTCCATTCCTCATAGTAGTAAAGCATGCTTACGCAAAAGGGTCAGATATTCAAAGTAGGCCTGATGGCTTTTAATCATTAAAATTAGGTAAATGCTGGAGTGAAATTGGCCTCCATATTTTTAGTGCTTTGTTAAGCCATTTCCAGCATGTTGCCCTTATAAAATTCTGGCATGCTTTTGCATCAACGTGCTGGAAACACTTTCAGATTACTTCATGAATACTTATTACTGGCGCAAAGCAATGATGTTTTGATGCCAATTAAAGTGGATAAATCAATGCCTTGAGGCATTGGAAGGCACAATGTGTTGATATGGGTGTTGATTCACTAACAAAAAATAAAATTTATCTTTTTGGGTTCAGTATGGTTAGCCAATCTTGCATTGAAGGAATTTATTAAAAAAAATAAAGCTTAGGAATTGCAGTCAGCGGTATCAATAGATGACAACTTTTTTATAACATTTATATAACATTCCTATGTCTGCTATTTTAGCAAAAGCTTAACCCATTTAAAATAAACAGTCATAAATGGTTTATCAGTTTAACAGTTAAAATTTATTAGTATTTTAAATGACACACTGGAATGAAATAGGGTGCTTTTCAAACAGCCTGTGGCTGAATCTATCATTGCATCACTGCAGCATTATGAGATTACTACTTTTCCTCAGTTGAGCTCCAGCACCCTCAGCAGGAGACTAACGTTACCTTTTAACTGTTTAGATTGCAACACTATAGAGAGCTATCATTGCATTCAAAGTGTTCTTAGAAAAAATATATTTTTGGGGAAGAACTGTTTCAATAGTGGCCTGTGACAGACTCAATAATCTGACACCTGAACCAGGAAGATCCACAGTACTCCAGAGCACTGTTGATAATTAACCAGCCAGTCTGATTCATTAATGTATCCTGGAGGGATAGACTTTTCACTGGGGGGGGGGGGGGCCTGCGATTCTTCCCACTCAGCTCCAGATAACTCTGCAAACCAATGAACCAATGTCCTAATATGTAGGGGGTTCCTGGTTGTACAAGCAGCGGGATGCTTATCAGTCTCTGTACTGAGAAGCAGCATGGTTTTAGCTGGTTAAATTCCAGCATTAACCCTGTGATTCCACTTGGGCGCATTTAAGTCTTGGCTCTTGCCAACATGTACCTAAGCTCTCTGGAGTTATATACTGATGATGGGGGCGGGAGGAGGAGATTCCTAAGAGGAGAGAGGATGCACTCCATTTTGGACAATTAGATACGCTACTAGTGAAGATTTGTTAATACTTGGTTTGGAGACTGATAAAGATGGTAATTGGTTTCTGCATATGTGTCAAATACCCAGTTGACTAAAAACAATTTTTTCCTGCAGTTTTTAAAATCTATGTAATGTGATTATGGGTTTTTCTTAAATAAGTTCTCTTGTAGGTTTTAGCAATGTAGGTAAAAGGAGATGAAATAATATTTTAACTCATGCACCTAATAAGTTATCTGCTTTCCATTAGCTCAGTCTACTAAGTCCTTCACTGAAAAAAGAACGATTCTGGCTCATAGTTCTGAAATGTGAAGCAGACTCTTATTTTCCACAACTAAAAACAAAGATGAATCTATCTCTAATATCTGTTTATACTAACCATCTGTCAAAGATGTTTAACTATATTATTTGTTTGAGTGTTCACGGTTTATTTACATTCAAAATTCCATTATTTTCCATCTGCCTTCTCTGTGCTTACTAAGTTAATTGTCTCATTTACTGTATGCTTTTTATAAGCAAGCAATGCAGAGTCTGACTTTGCTCCCACATTTGACACCGTCCATACCTTTAGTAGGCCCTTTTCCTATTACCCACATTGACTTCTCAAATTTAAGAAAACCCAGCAGGAAAAAGACTGTTTCTCTGCCCCAGGATTAAAAAGGTTGTAGGGCCTTTTAATAAAGCTTCAAGTTCAGCCCTTTTTCTGGACCCCAGTCTGTAAATCTTGTCAAAGTGATATACTAGACGTGTCTGTTAAGCAGGTCAAATTTCATGTGGAAAAAAATAATGAAAACTATTTCATTCACAATATGGAGCAGCCAGGCCTGAAGCACGAATTAATGGACCGAAGAGTTTATTAAGTTAAGGCAGGAAGCATGTCAGACTGAATGAAAACCATACAGAGTGAGCGAGACGACCCTCACTTCTCAGTGGGCGCTATGCCTGACTCGATGTGAGATACACAAAAAGGGGAAGAAAGTCAAGAAAGCAGCACTGTATGCACTTTAATTGAGCTCAAGCGCCCTCATAACATTTAAAGAAAGTTTTTGATATGAATGTAAAATTATTATTAACATGTCATTTTAAGTTCCATGAACAATTTGGAGAATAACAGATAGCTGAGAGGGTTTACACAGTCAATTGGGTTTCAGTGACATCACAAAACAAGCATCAATACACATTTTCTTCTGACTCCTGTAAATGTGTTGCACTCTTGAGCAAAACCCCAAGACATTATATATGGCTTTGTAAGGCATTTTTATTTTGTGTTTTTGCTGCTGCTATTGTAGTCAGCTACATTGCTTTCTTATGTTACAATAGTAATGGAGTTCAAATTAATGTTTTTTAAAAAATCTTGTAACAAGAAAAGATTTTACAAAATTATGAAGGTAGATCAAGGTTATAATAGAATAGCTGACACAAAGCAAGCATTATACTGAAAATTAATTGCCTTTCTTCTTCTGATTTATGATGCTTTGTATAAGTATTAATGTGTAACAATGTTCATCATGGAATTACTATGTAACGACAAATGCATTATTATAATTTGAGTTATAATGTAATTTAAAAGTTTTTCATTTACAGTACACACATAAATCTATTGTGGGGTACTATGTAGCAACAGAGATTGCTGTATTAAGTTGTTACTTAACAATTTAATGATTATTCATTATACTGAAATTAATTGTAAACAATTTTACAACACCAAGTTATAGTCCAGCAATTTTATTTTAAATTCACAAGCTTTCGGAGGCTTCCTCCTTCGTCAGGTTCACCTGAGGAAGGAGGAAGCCTCCGAAAGCTTGTGAATTTAAAATAAAATTGCTGGACTATAACTTGGTGTTGTAAAATTGTTTACAATTGTCAACCCCAGTCCATCACCGGCATCTCCACATCATACTGAAATTAAGGCATTCTTCAAGTTCTTGTAGAAACATGTTATGGCGGATCAGGCGAACACTTTTCACTTTAGAAATCCCAGTGAAGGGACGAAAACCTACAGTGTAGGACACCATAAAAGTTGAAAAGTGATAAGATAAAGTAGTGATTAGCTAGCAGCAAATTTAGATTTTAAGAGCCCATAGACTGTAGGATACCTGTTATATGATCCACGTATAATTCTTATCTGAGCATAGAATTCCAATATATAACTTTTTCCTCATTTGCTTCCACAGTACAGAATTTTTGATTCTGCTGTTATAGGTATGTATATGATCCTCATAAAATGACTTGCATTTCACTGTTCAACATGTTGAATGTTGTTCGTCCACCATCTGTCAGTCATTTTTGCACACACTCTCAACCTCTTAGAAAAGATAATAGCTGGTATAATTAAATTGTTTATTTAGATTCGTTCAAAGGATAATTGATTAAAATGTCTGAGGTAGAAGTATGACAAATTGGTCATTTTTTTCACATGTGGTCTATAGAAAATCCCGATCTCATCATAATCTTGACCCAAGGATAGCTTTCTTGGCAAATTAGTTATGCATTTATCAAGATTTAGCTGTACCTGACCTAGGTGGAAGGGTGTGAAGCTTGGATTGCCCTGTGTTAAATAAATCCACTTCAAAGTGTATATGAAGTTTCCAACAGATGGTTTCTTATTCCAGGACACACAGATACCTGTTATCAGATTTGAACTGTATTTAGATAAGTTTCATGGAACAAATTACCATATGGAATAGTGTGAGTGATGGCCATGCGAATTTCGGTCACAAAAGGAAGTCCTGGCAATGCAAACATTTAAAATTGATGCACAGAGTAGAAGTTTACATTGCTTAACCCAACGATAAAGTAATCTTTTTGGGGATGGAATATAATCCCCTTTTATCTCCTTTTACAGGTTGTTACATAGAATGTTTAGCACTGAGAAAGGCCAATCGGCCCAACTGGTCCATGCTGGTGTTTATGCTCCACACAAGCCTCCTCCCACCCTTCTTCATCTAACCCTATCAGAATAACTTTCTATTCCTTTCTCCCTCATGTGTTTATCTAGCTTCCCTTTAAAAGCATCTGTGCTATTCGCCTCAACTACTTCTTGTGGTAGCGAGTTCTGCATTCTAACCACTCACTGGATAAAGATGTTTCTCCTGAATTCCTTATTGGATTTATTAGTGACTATCTTATATTTATGGCCCCTAGTTTTGGACTCCCCCACAAGTGGAAATATCTTCTCTACATCTACCCTATCCAATCCTTTCATAATCTTAAAGACCTCTATCAGGTCACCCCTTGCCTTTACTTCTCTAGAGAAAAGAGTCCCTGCCTGTTCAATCTTTCCTGATAGGTATAACCTCTCAGTTCTGGTATGCATTTCTATAGCACATCATTGAACACGTCTCATGTTAACCCCATGTGTTCACTAGGTGGAGTTATGACCAAGGAATTTGCTCCATTGTAAACATAATGGGAAGATTTCCTACTTCTGTATTTCTTAGCAAAATTGTCAAAGAATTCTAAAAGAACAGACCTCTTAAGTTCCTCTGGAGGGCTAACATTTAAGGAATGAATGCATGAATTGGAACTGTTATACATTCCTTTCTGGCGCAAAAACACAAAAGGAAAAGTGGCCCAACCGTGGCTAATAAATGAAATTAAGGATAGTATTAGATCCAAAGAGGAGTCATATAAAGTTGCCAGAAAAAGTAGCAAGCCTGAAGATTGGGAACAGTTTAGAATTCAGCAAAAAAGGACCAAGAGATTGATTAAGAGGGGAAAAAGAGTGAGAGTAAACTTGCAAGGAACATAAAAGTGGACTGTAAAAGCTTCTACAAGTATGTAAAAAGAAAAATTAGTGAAAACAAACGTAGATCCCTTGTAGTCAGAAACGGGAGAATTTATATTGGGGAACAAGGAAATAGCAAAGCAATTAAACAAATACTTTGGTTCTGTATTCATGGAAGAGGACACAAATAACTTCCCAGAAATGCTAGGGAACCAAGGGACTAGTGAGAAGGAGGAATTAAAGGAAATTAGTATTAGTAAAAAAAAATAGTGCTGGAGAAATTAATGGGACCAAAAGCCAATAAATCCCTAGGGCCTGATAATCTGCATCCCAGAGTACTAAAAGAGGTAGCCATGGAAATAGTGGATGCATTGGTTGTCATCTTCCAAAATTCTATAGATTATGGAACAGTTCCTGCAGATTGGAGGGTGGCAAATGTAACCCCACTATTTAAAAAAGGAGGGAGAGAGAAAACCGGGAACTACAGACTGGTTAGCCTAACATCAGTAGTGGGGAAAAATGCTAGTGTTGATTTATAAAGGATGTGATAACAGGGCACTTAGAAAATATCAACGGGATTAGACAAAGTTAACATGGATTTATGAAAGGGAAATCGTGTTTGACAAACCTAATGGAGTTTTTTGAGGATGTAACTGGTAGAATAGATAAGGGAGAACCTGTGGCTGTGGTGTATTTGGATTTTCAGAAGTCCTTTGATAAAGTCCCACATAAGAGGTTATTGTGCAATATTAAAGCACATGGGATTGGGGGTAATATACTGGCATGGATTGAAAATTGGTTAAGACAGGAAACAGAGAGTAGGAATAAATGGTTCTTTTTCGGGGTGGCAGGCGGTGACTAGTGGGGTACCGCAGGGATTAGTGCTTGGGCCCCAGCTGTTCACAGTATATGGACAACATCCAGGCTTGGGCTGATAAGTGGCAAGTAACATTCACGCCAGACAAGTGCCAGGCAATAATCATCTCCAACAAGAGAGAGTCTAACCACCTCCCCTTGACATTCAAGGGCATTACCATCAACATCCTGGGGGTCACCATTGACCAGAAACTTAACTGGACCAGCCATATAAATACTGTGGCTACAAGAGCAGGTCAGAGGCTGAATATTCTGTGGCGAGTGACTCACCTCCTGACTCCCCAAAGCCTTTCCACCATCTACAAGGCACAAGTCAGGAGTGTGATGGAATACTCTCCATTGCCTGGATGAATGCAGCTCCAACAACATTCAAGAAGCTCGACGCCATCCAGGACAAAGCAGCCCGCTTGATTGGCACCCCATCCACCACCCTAAACATTCACTCCCTTCACCACTGGCGCATTGTGGCTGCAGTGTGTACTATCCACAGGATGCACTGCAGCAACTTGCCAAGGCTTCTTCGACAGCACCTCCCAAACCCGCGACCTCTACCACCTAGAAGAACAAGAGCAGCAGGCACATAGGAACAACACCACCTGCATGTTCCCCTCCAAGTCACACACCATCCAGACTTGGAAATATATCGCCATTCCTTCATCGTTGCTGGGTCAAAATCCTGGAACTCCCTTCCTAACAGCACTGTGGGAGAACCTTCATCACACGGACTGCAGCGGATCAAGAAGGCGGCTCACCACCACATTCTAAAGGGCAATTAGGGATGGGCAATAAATGCTGGCCTCGCCAGCGACGCCCACATCCCATGAACGAATTTAAAAAATCAATGGCTTGGATGAGGGAACCAAATGTAATTTTTTCAATTTTCTGATGACACAAAATTAGGTGGGATTGTGAGTTGTGAGGAGGATGCAAAGAGGCTTTAAGGCGATTTAGACAAGTTGAGTGAGTGGTCAAATACATGGCAGATGCAGTATAATGTGGATAAATGTGAAGTTATCCACTTCAGAAAGAAAACCAGAAGGCAGAGTATTATTTAAATGGTGATAGATTGGAAAATGTTGATGTAAAAGGGACCTGGGTGTCCTTGTACACCAATCACTGAAAGCAAACATGCAGGTGCAGCAAGCAGTTAGGAAGGCAAATAGTATGTTGGCCTTCATTGCAAGAGGATTTGAGTAAAGGAGCAAGGATGTCTTACTGCAGTTACACAGGGCCTTGGTGAGACCACATCTGGAGTATTGTGTGCAGTTTTGGTCTCCTTACCTAAGAAAGGATATACTTGCCTTGGAGGGAGTGCAGCGAAGGTTCACCAGACTGATTCCTGGGATGGCAGGACTGTCGTATGAGGAGAGATTGGGTCAACTCAGCCTGTATTCACTAGAGTTTAGAAGAATGAGAGGGGCTCTCATTGAAACATATAAAATTCTGACAGGGCTAGACAGACTGGATGCAGGGAGGATGTTTCCCCTGGCTGGGGTGGTCTAGAATGAGGGGTCACAGTCTCAGGATACGGGGTAGGACATTTAGGACTGAGATGAGGAGAAATTTCTTCGCTGAGAGAGTGGTGAACGTGTGGAATTCTCTACCACAGAAGGCTGCGGAGGCCAAGTCACTGAATATATTTAAGAAGGAGCTAGATAGATTTCTAGACACAAAAGGCATCAAGGGGTATGGGGAGTGCAGGAATATAGTATTGAGATAGAGGATCAGCCATGATCATATTGAATGGCGGAGCA